>NC_092741.1:146967551-149646036 GCF_047496795.1 Chiloscyllium punctatum | reverse complement strand
CTTTCTCTCCTTCTTTCTCTCTTTCTTTCTCTCTCTCCTTCTTTCTCTCTCTTTCTCTCTTTCTCTCTCTCTCTCTCTCTCCTCTCTCTCTCTCTCTCTCTCTCTCTCTCTCTCTCTCTCTCTCTCTCTCTCTCTCTCTCTCTCTCTCTCTCTCTCTCTCTCCTTCTTCTTTCCTTCTCTTTCTTTCTCTCTCTTTCCCCCCCCCCCCCCCCCCCCCCCCCAACTTACAAGGCACATACCCACCACCCACCCCTATCCTTCTCTCTCACATTCTCGCACACACCTATAAGTCTATGGGGTGAATTTACATTTGTAGATGCATTCTATTTTGTTCAAAAAGCACACAATCTGTTGGCAGTCAATCCATGTAACATTTTATAAAATCCTACTTTGGAAATAGAACCTAATCTCACACCGTTAATGCATTGTCTGAGCTGAAATGTCACCTCTATTTATTTATAAAACCTTTTAAGTTATCTTGAGAATGTGATTTGAAAGAAGTTCTGGGATTTACATATTAATGAAGCGAAACCTGCAACTCTTTCTAAAAGATGAAAGACTTAACAGCAATCTCTGTTTGTTCAACATATCATATCATATCGGTTGCATGCATGACACTTTGACCTTTTGTTATAAATGCTGTGTCTTATGATCCTGCTTCACAGCTACCTGAAGAAGGAGCAGAGCTCTGAAAGCTTGTAATTCTTAATAAACCTGTTGGACTATAACTTGGTGTTATGAGATTTTTAACTTTGGTGCTGGAAAAGCACAGCAGATCAGGCAGCATCCGATGAGCAGGAAAATTGACGTTTCGGGCAAAAGCCCAGGCTTTTGCCCAAAACGTCAATTTTCCTGCTCCTCGGATGCTGCCTGACCTGCTGTGCTTTTCCAGCACCACTCTAATCTCGACTCTGGATTCCAGCATCTGCAGTCCTTTTTTTTTAAACCTACCCTGATTTTTAACTTTGTCTATTGTCGTAACACTGCCATCTCAACATCATATATTGCAACAGTTACTGTTTAGTAGCCTTATTATTCTGTTAAGTTTTCCAATAGAGTTAATTATTCCAATTTCTTCTTTCTTTTGTTGTATCTTAACTATAATGTATGAATAAAGTGTTTTGCTTCAAATTGATCGATTGAATTGCATCCAGAATGCAACAACTGACACTTGAAAATGTTGGGGTCTAGGCTGTCACCTTAAATCTGTTTTGAGGAGTTGGGTCTGGTCTGTAATCAGGACAAATGCTTCATCTGGTCCTGTGGAAGTTCAAGTCAGTTGTTGTACCCACTGCTCACTGAGCCCAGTCTGCCAATGAGAAATTAGATTCTGGATTAGTAGTGCTGGAAAAGCACAGCAGTTCAGGCAGCATCTGAGGAGCAGGAAAATCGACGTTTCAGGGAAAAGCCCTTCGTCAGGAATACAGGCAGAATGCTTGAAGGGTGGAGAGATAAACGAGAGGATGAGGATGGGGAGAAAGTAGCCTAGAGTTTAATAGGTGAGTGGGGGAGGGGATGAAGGTGATAGATCAGGGAGGAGGGTGGAGTGGATAGGTGGAAAAGAAGATGGGCAGGTAGAACAAGTCATGGGGACAGTGCTGAGCTGGAAGTTTGGAACTGGGGTGGGGTGAGGGAAGGGGAAATGAGGAAACTGTCTCTCTGCCTGTATTCCTGATGAAGGGCTTTTGCCTGAAACATCGATTTTTCCTGCTCCTTGGATGCTGCCTGAACTGCTGTGCTTTTCCAACACCACTAATCCAGAATCTGGTTTCCAGCATCTGCAGTCATAGTTTTTACCTCAATGAGAAATTAGACACTAGGCTTCTCCAACTATCGGACTCAACATTACATTCTGCTGCCCATTAATCAAACATTTTGAACTGTGATTTTTTTCCAACCAAGACAAAGTTTGTTATGATCTCAATTGGATCTGATGATTTATTGCAAGTTTTGTGGGTACACGTGATTAAATTCAGAAGCTTGTAAGCAACAAAAACATTTTCACAAAAATTTGTTCACATTAGCAAGGAAATGCATTTGAAAATTGACTCTAAGCTAGTGTTTTGGATGATATATTTTTAGCTTTCCACAGTTGTATGTTTATTATCTTTGCATAAGCAGTCATTATAAAATAAAATCACCAGCTGCCTATTTTGAAGAGAGGATTGTATTTTAGTGGAACAGGGAATTGGGAAAATTATCACCCGTGGGCATAATCTCTCGAACTTGAACTTAACCTACCCTTGGCAAACATGGTAGGAAATCATGTGGACCTGCCTCATGGTTTATATCAAATTGATTTCAAAATTTTAAGCTTTTTTTCTCATTAATATGTGTGACTTGATATACACTTAACAACAATAAACTTATTTTAAAGATAGGTGTTTTAAGAAAACTTGTTCACACAAGAAACACAAATCCGTTTCGTCTTTGGTCTCAAAGATCATGTCCCATTTACTTTTAAGCTCCTGTTAAATTTCTCTTCAAACTATAGGCTTGAGGTTAGACACAAACATGTTTCTACAATACCATAAACCTTCAAGCAGCTGTTGCTTTTAGTGTAAGTTTCAAGTTTACCTTAATAATAAGGTAGTCCAAGTAACAGCACCTAAACTTTATGGGGACTTAATTCAAAAATTACAGATGTGCCCAATTTTAGATTGGCCATGATTGGAAACCATTACGAGTAGTAATACAGCCATTGGGACAGCATTGTTGTGAGTCAGTTTTGTTCCCAGCAAAGAACAATATAGTGGACTGCTGGATACTCTTAGTAATGGCTGTCTGGTTTCTCTTACTTTCAAAAGACATAATCATCAGCGACAGCTGAAAGGTAAAGATCTCAGTAGAGAGCTTTTGGAACAGCCCGCCAGTAAAATCTGTGATCAGTTGGTGGTAAGATCCTGCTGGCATAGAGCTGCTTCAGTCTAGAAAAAATAACAAAGCAAATCAGTCTATGATGTTGAGTGCAACTAATGATATTGTCATTTGCTTGTGCAATGAACAGTCTGACGTCTTATAAATTACAATTGAGGAAAGTTTATCCCAGAACATTTCACAGTTAATTATATTTGAACTGTAATCGCTATTGTTATGTAGCCATTGTATGTAAAGTAATTAAACTGCTTTCTAAAGGTTCGTGAGAAGTAATCATTAATAATTAGAGTTTGTGTTCCTTTTTTACACTTGTCTTTCTTTATTAGCTAAGTTTAGTATCAGTTATACTTAAATAACTGGCTTGTAAAATTGTGGGGAATGTTTGGAGATGCAAGGATATTGCTGAGAAGCGCTACACTCTGCGAGTTGTGGTTCTTGGGAATAAGATGGACCAAGTGGATCAGGTTGTTGTAGGAAAACATTTTGGGGACAGTGATTGTACCAAAATGTGTTGGTTGGCTGTGGCAAAGGACAAAGAACAATCCAGACTAAAAATAACTGACTGACTGGGACAATTTCAGTCAGGTAAAAATGGATCCAATTAAATTGGTGCCTCAGTGGTTAGCACTGCTGCCTCACAGCACCAGGGTCCCAGGTTTAATTCTAGCCTCTGGCAACTGTCAATGTGAAGTTTGCACATTCTCCCCATGTCTGGATGGTTTTGCTCCGGTTTCCCCTCTCAGTCCAAAGATGTGCGGGTCAGGTGAATTGGCCAGCTTAAATTGCCCATAGTGTTAGGTGAATTAGTCAGAGGGAAATGGGTTTGGGTGGGTTACTCTTCGGAGGGTCGGTGTGGACTGGTAGGGCTGAAGGGCCTGTTTCCACACTGAAGGGAATCTAATCTAATCTAATTAATAGAAACTGTAAAGAAACTGAGGTTTTGTTTTTTTTTAAAAAAAAGTGGTAGTTAAAGTACAATTAAGGTATATTTTCATGAAGGGAAAATATAGGGCAAATGAATCCAGAGTTCTTTGGATACTGAAAGAGAGAGAAATTTAAGCTGAAATAGAAAAATTGTGCAATGGGGCAATCTCCGCTGGATAACCCAGTGAAAACCAAGCCCCACGTAGAAGGTTCAGACAGGTATCGATGAAGCAAAGACAGGGAATGGGGAAAAAAAACTGGCAACCAACTTACTAACATAAATAATAATGTGGTGTGAAGATGATAAAGGAGTGTGAAGAAGACTTATTATGTGGAGGCAGAAAGTGTGGTTGACACATTAAATGCTACTTTCCATCAACCTCTACCCAGAATAAAGGTGATATCAGGAGAAGATTATTCAGAAACATATAATGTTTAAAAATGATAAGGTTGTGATATTGGACATTGGTTCCCTAAATCCACAGCATATGTTACTTTCTCAAACACATCTAATAGTTTGGTTAAACATGTTTTTGCTATCACTAAACTATCCTGACACTTAAGCTATTCTTGAAGATGTTAGGATAGTTTTGAAGTATTCCATGTGACAAATGTTAAGCTGAGAATATAACCTTTTGAGATTGTGATTTAGTGCTTACCTCCTACCAGAGGGCCCCGGTGTTGTTGATTTTATATTTATCAGAGTGTACAATGCACAATTTCAAAATTTGCTGATATGAAACTTGGAAGCAGTATAACCCATAAGGAATATAATATAGAACTTCAAAAAGGATGTATGTAGGTTAATGGAATGGGCAGATACAATTTAATGGAATGAGATGTTGGTTATTCATTTTGGGAAGAAAACAGTAGAGAGACAATAAGCTAAAGGGCACAATTATGAAGTGGTTTGGAGGGCTAGTGGTACCTGGATATATATGTGCATTAATCATTGAAGGAGGCAGGATCGATTTGAGACAGCAGCTGATTTAAAGCAGATGCCATATGAATGTGAGCATAGAATACAGTATGAAAGATGCTACATAAACGCAAGTTATTAACATTAGGCCTGATTTAATTGGGAATCTTGCTGTTTAAAAAATGAACTAGGCAAATGGAAGCGAACACTGAACAGAGAATTTGCCTGTTTGCGGTCAATCTACAGGGTCTTGATCAGTCACAGCAATGGAATCTCTCGAGCATGTGATTAGACTCTTTCACCAAACTCAGATGGAGATATTGGCTTTGTTGTATTTGCATTCCACATCTCCACACGGATTTCCCTGAGGAGTTAATTGTGAAGGAAGGCATGTGGTTCTCTAACATCACCTGGTCAGTCTTCCTCCGGTTTCAAAGTCGGAGTTGTGACAGAATATTTTAGACCTGCCTGGATAAGCACAACTGCAAACTCTCCAGAAGCTCAACACCATCCAGGACAAAGCAGTCTCTTTTTAATTGCTTGCAAACACTCCCTCTCTCAAGCATGGGTAGCCATGACTGTAACCTGAACTGTAGGCAAGATGCATTGCAGTAAATTGGAAAGGCACCTCTTCAATCTGTGATTCACCCCACCCAGGATAAAAGCAAACAGTACATTGGAATACCATCCCCTGCAAGTCACTAACCATCCTGATTCAAACAATGTTGTTGAGACAAAATCCTCGGACCCTTAGTTAAGCTGATATCTTGTGGAGGAAACTAATATTGGATTGCCACGTAATTCAGATTGTTCGAAGGATGTGGTGCAGACATTTGCATGAAGTCACATGACACCAGACTATAACCCAACAGGTTGATTTGAAATTTTAAGCTTTCAGAATGCTACTCCTATGTCAGGTCCTTTGCCTCTGAAACCTTGTGACCAGCCCATTTCAAAACTGGTACTGCCACATCATGATTCAGATTATGTGACCTATTGGATATTAACAAAATGGGATGCTTTCTTATTGGTAAAAGTTAATGATTTTTGAGGGGCCTGAATGACATTATTGATCTTTGAATGCAAAATAAGAAGGAAACTCCACATTCTGCAACAGAAGATCTCTCACTGTGCAGTTTATGTAGCAGAGCAGAGACAGCGGTCTGAACACTGAATCCTAGTGGTAACTCTTGCTGGAGAGATTTATATTAAAATAGAAAATCCAATAGATTCCTGATCCTGGCTTCTATTTGATGAGGAAATATGCAAAAGGAATTCAAGAAAAACTTCACCATTCAGGCTGAGTGGACAGAATTTTGATTTTGCTACCACAGGGTTGTGGCCATTCAGATAAATGCCTTCAAGGGGAAACTAACACCATGTGAAGATGAAAAGCAGAGATTTGTCAGAAAGAAAGGGTGAGGAGACTGTAGGGGGTCAATGCTGTCATTGTACTGAATTGCCTGGTTCTGAGCTAAAATATTGTCCTCTTGGCATGATAGTAATAGAGATGTACAGCATGGAAACAGACCCTTCAGTCCAACTCATCCATGCTGATTAGATGTGCTAAATTGATTGAGTCCAATTTGCCATCATTTGGCCCATGTCTCTCTCAACCCATCCTATTCACCCTGCAGTGCAGAGGGGAGAGCAATTCCAGATATTCAAGATGCCAGCATGGTAGACCCATCTGCTCAAGACCAGTCACACTTTTTTTTTTTTCTTTTCCCCTCTCCCTTTTTTTTTGTCCTTTTTTCCTTTTTTTTTCTTAATCTTCCTGACGTTGCAGGGAGGCCGGAGTGGAATTCCTGACTTCATACTCCTGGAATTGGCAGTAAGGCATTGGCTGCAGCGATGGTGGTGCAATGCACAGAGCAGGGACCTTGCATGAGTCCTGGAGCCATGTTTGGGACCCTGGCCGATGAAAATGAAATCTCCAAGTACTTTTTATTCTTTAGCACCTGAAAAAGGTGCCAGATTGTGGCAACAGAACACTTCTTTTTTAACTGTATCCCCCTAAATATATATGACAATAAATCATTCATTAATCTTCCAGATATTTTAATTGTGCCAGTTTGTAGCTCATTCCATACACCCACCACCCTCCGGTCCCTTTTAAATCTTTCCCCTCACCTTAAGCCTATGCCCTGTAGTTCTGGACTCTCCACACCCTAGGAAAAAGATCTTGACTATTTACCCTATCCATGGTCCTCATGATTTTTGAGGTCACGCCTCAGCCCCCAACACTACAGGAAAGAAAGTCTCTCCCTTTGGCTCAAACCCTCTAATTCCGACAACGTTCTTCTAAATTTTTTTTCTGAATCCTTTCAAGTTTAACAATATCTTTCCTATAGCATGGAGACCAGAATTGAATTCTGTATTCTAAAAATAGCCTCACCAATGTCCTGTACAGCTGCAATATGACGTCCCAACTCCTGAACTCGATGCACTGACCAATGAAAGCAAGCACGTCAAATTCTGCCTTCACTACCCTGTCTACCTGCAATTCCACTTTCAAGGAACTATGTACCTGCACTCCAAGATGTCTCTGCTTGGCAATGCTCCCCAGGGTCCTGCCATTAACTGTGTAATCATTATGTACTGCACTAAATGCATTGGAAAAAGTACCAAAAGTTTTCTGTTGAACATTAGTCCTGACAAATCAGTTGCTTTGATGTTCTGGCTAGTTTCAGCAAGATGCTTTCTTTGAATGCCTGCCTGAGTAGTTCCAAACAAACTTACTAGATTGTGTGCTAGTTAGCGTACCTTGCGCATGTGAATAATATCATCTGCACTGGTTGGGGGGAAAAAAAAACTGATCAATTTTTCTTGTTCTTCGGCAAGTAATATCCTAGATATGCTTCACCATTTTGAGCTATTATAATAGATGATGAAGTTTATAAAGATGGATGCTTTTTAAATATTGCACCTAATTAATGACAAAAATCAGAAGTTGCAGGGAAAGCTCAGCAGGTCTAGCAGCATGTGTGGAGAGAAATCAGTTAGCGTTGCGGGTCGAGTGGCCCTTCCTCAGAACTGATAGTAGCTAGGAAAATGTCAGTTTGCACCTAATTAATGTTGACATCTACACAGTTTTAATACTTGCGTTAATATGTCAATCAATCATGTATGCTTATTTATACAGTTGTTTCAATTTTCAAGTTCACTGCTCTTCATTTTTATGCATTGTTCCTTCCTGGTAATATTACTAATTAATGCTGCTGTTACTTCATTGCTATAACTAACTGATAAGTCTACCTAATGTCAAAGTATGTTTTGAAATTCATTTGTTTATCAAAGCTGCAAGACCTGACTGCAGCACAGTCATATTCTGATGAAGAGTCACCTAGACTTGAAACATTAGTGTGCTATCAGTGCCTGACCCACTGATTTTCCAGCATTTTTCATTTTCAGGCATATCCTATGGTGCTCAGTCTTCAAACTACTCTGAGCCATAGTTGTTGCTGATATGAAAGAAAATAAAAATGCATTTATATAACTGCAGGCAAAGCAAAAGGCATTAGAGGAGCAGGGGAATTGACCCCTTCGTCGGGCTTTTGCCAGAAATGTCGATTCTCCTGCTCCTCGGAAGCTGCCTGACCTGCTGTGTTTTTCCAGCACCACATTTTTTTTAATCTAATCTCCAGCATCTGCAATCCTCACTTTTTTGCCTAAAAGCATTTTCTGGTCAATAACGTACTTCCGAGGTGTAGCGACTTCTAATGTAGGAATTTGTTCAATGGCGTGGCCAAGATATTAATACTGTGCTGTTATAATTATTGAAATTAACATTTTGACCATTGTTCTAAACTTTAGATTATTGTTAATTGGCACAGCCTTGTATTGCACAGATACAAAACAGTACAAAGGTTTCATAATGAAAGCTGTAGTTCAGCAAATATTGGGGATCCACAATACTAAAAGTGCAGCAGGTCTGGCAGTATCTATGGAGAGAATGCAGAGATAACGTTTCTTTTGAAACATTAACTCTTGTTTCTCCAAGCTGCTGCGTTTCTCCAGCTATTTCTGTTTTTGTTCATGGGCCGGGGGCTGGCAGGCCAGAATTCCATTCCAACTGAGAAGGCACACCCTCTAGCTTCCTGACCCTTTGCCAACTGAGGCCTTCAAGTGGTCAATTAATGACCAAACAAGGGCCTATTTCCATCTGTCCTGCAATGATTTGAGCTTCAGGCAAGATGAGAAAAGTCTGGCTTACTCGACTGTTTAAGCAGCACGGGGCAGGGGTTGCTGTAGTTGAGGAGAAGGGACTGGTAGCTCCTTCAGTCTGTGCAGAGGTTAGTGCAATTGAGGGGCTAGAGTTGGGTGGATGGCTTGAGCCAAAGGGTAAATGTCCAGGATTGGCTTATCTTGACCTGAGGCAATGTGGCATTTCACACAAGCTCTCTAGACAGAATTGATAAGCACAACTATTCCTATTGGTGGAAGATTCACGAAACACGAAGAGGATACTAATTTAAGGTGATTGATGAAAGAATGATTGGTACAATAGGAGGGAAAATAGTCCACAGCACATGATTTGGAGGCAGATTCAATCATGCCCTTTGAAAGGCAATTGTTAAGATGCTTAAGGGCTATTGTAACCAGATGTAGAATTGCTTTTGCAGAGAGCTGGTATATATGTTGGCTAACTAATCAACTTCTATGCTGTAACTATTTTACCTTTTTACTGATACAGATCACCACTTAACTCAGGATTAGAACATGTCTGATTTTGGACACTTTTTTTTATTTTAGAAAGGAAATAGAGGCCATGGTGACCTTACACTGGACATTTGACTAAAATGGTGCCAATGTTGATCAGTTTCAGCTAAGCAGTGAGATTTGTTGAGTACATTTTCTTTTCACTGAAACAGAAGGTACCAAGAAAAAAATCCGATATATCTATTTGCAATCGCAAAGGACTTCAACAAGGTAATTGAAGCAAAACTATTTTCACGAGTCAGATTCTAACTTTCATCAGGGCCATCACACTAAGAGCAATGTGAGAGTTTGGGGTTATGTAAAATACATAACACAGCAATAGAAATAACAGTGGAAACAAATCAATGATGCTTTTCCAAGTGAAGTTAACCAATATGTGAAACGAAAGAAAAGAAATTAGACTAATTGGATAGCTCTGACAGAATTACTGCAGCCAAAACTGAATTCCATGCTGTAAAATTCTACTGTGTGTGGCGCACCAGTGTATCTTATTTATCCTACTCCTGAAAAAGAATCGCCATTTGAACTGTAAGCCTTTCCCCCCTCACGGAATGAAAGTTTCGTGATGTGCAGTTTTTTGACTGAAATTTTTCTCTAGTGTAATCTTCATCTTTTCTTTCAATTTAGTTATTGGTGGTGGTGGTGGTTGTGTTGCCATAGTCTGATCAGACAATAGGGGCTGCTCTCTCATTAGAGAGAAGCGACTGGTGGTGATTTCACCTGAGGGCCACCAGATCTCCGATGAATGAAGAAGTTGAGAGGAAGAGAACTTCGTGGTAACTCCAAACCGGTGATGGGAATTGAATTATTGGTTGTACGGAGAATTGGTTAAGATGACCTGAGCAATCTTTATTACAAGAGTAAGTGCAGTGTTATAGATGCTGGAAATCTGAAATGCCAACCGGAAATATTCTGGAGAGAAGAGACCAAGATTGGCATCTTCTCACTTATGGACTTGGCCAGTAATTAGGGAGAGTTTGGAGGAAGGAAATCTGTGATGATGACCAGAGAGTCCATCAGAACTTCCAGCAATGAGGCAGCTGAATTGGTTTTGGAGAAGAGGAATCGGGGCCTGGGACACAGTAATCTGGATTCCAAGAGTCCTGAGAGCAACTTCAGCTTTTCCACCTGCAACTGTCACAGCTAGGGAACAATAAATTCTGGTAAATATTCTGTGCAGTCTGTCAGGGATTCTTGCATTCTGAAATGTGGTGGACAGGCAAGAGGCTGGAAGAACATAGCAAGCCAGGCAGCATCAGGAAGCTGGCAGCATTAGGAGGCTGGGAGAACACAGCAAGCCAGGCAGCATCAGGAGGTCCTGATGAGCCCTGAAGGGTTACACCCAAAATGTTGACTTCTCCACCTGATGCTGCCTGGCTTGTTGTCTTCTAGCCTCCTGCCTGTCTGCCTGGATACCAGCCTCTGCAGCTTTTTTTTGTTTCTTCTGAAATGTGGTGATCCGAACTGGAGGCAATACTTTAGTCGGGGTCTAATCAGGAATCTTGAAGAACTTCTGTCTGAAATGTTGACTCTCCTGCTGCTTGGATGCTGCCTGACCTGCTGTGCTTTTCCAGTGCCACTTTTTGACTCTATCCCCAGCATCTGCAGTCCTTGGTTTTTTTCCTTACTTTTGTACTCTGTCCTCTATTTATGAAGCCCAAAACCTCATGTGCTTCACTAACTGTTCTCCTGAATGTGGCACACTAGATTTGATCATCCTCCAGCTCCTTTTGTTCCTAACCACTCTTTAATAATGTCATTAAGCCTATAATGTCTCTAGTAATAGCAATCAATCATAACCTTAGACTACTTATCTGGCATATTAAACTTTTAAAAAGCATGTGCTCTAATTCAAAGAGGATACAAAGCAAAATGCGAAAGCAAAATCTGTGGCTGTCTAGTAACAATCTGGGAGGAATGTCACATCTGAAGATGCTAAGGGAACCTTAAACAAGACTTTTTCAAACAAATGAGACTTGGATCTCCTCTGGTTAGAGAGATAACAAGATGCTGACAATTCCTGTCTGCAGAAAGCCATGTTCCAATCTGCAAACCTGGTTTTGTATTTTACCCTTCCAGGAATACACAGAAATGGGGTCCAAAGCCAAATTCAACCCCAGGCCCGTGCATGCCAGCGTGTGGATGTGATGTAGGCCACACCAATGCCCTACCCACCCCTTCCTGCAACCACCACCTGCCCCAAGTGGAGCAGAGCATGCGGTAGGCCGCATGGATCTGTACAGTCACCTACGGACTCCCCCTGAGTGGAAAAGAATCATCCTCATCTGCAAGAGACCACTGATGGTGATGTGCTATGGTTATCTGAAGGTTACAGAAGTTTTTCCCAAACCTGAGTACCAGAAGCCAGGCTATCTGAGGAAGTCATTCCTGGAAAGTAACCAAGATAGAAGCCTGGCTACTTGCTGATGAAAGGCTTTTACCCGAAATGTCAATTTTTTTTATTTCCTGATCCTCGGATGCTGCCTGACCTGCTGTACTTTTCCAGTGCCACACTCTTGACTACTTACATGCAGAGCCCAGAATCTCACTTTAGTGCTTCACTGCAGCTATTAGTATTACCTTAAATGTAGACAGAGGCTTACTTGAATATCCTTTTTTACCTGTTAGCTTTTCACTGAATTAACATTTCTATTCTGTGTGTTTGCATGTCACTATTTATTACCATTTCTTCATTTAATTAACTAATTAAACTCAATGTTTCTTTACTCTAGAAAGATTACTTAACCTGGCTCCTTTTAAGAACACAAGGGAAAAGGTATCCATGAGGGAAGTGATCAATTTTAAGTTAATTTTATTGTGACCAATTGAGGGAGGGGTTAAATTAAGAAGGGGAGCTCGTTCATCCCTCCTCACCCTGGTGAGGGGGACATAACCATTTAGGAATATCCTGTCCTCACGCCGGAACTGGTCATCATACCAGTCCTCAGCCTTTCTGCCAAAGTACAAATACTAAAGTCCACCTGCTACTTGTCAAGTAGATGATCTGTCATATTAGTTAATCCTGTATCACTGTAGCTGCCATAGCTACAATGCTGATTTGAATGGTGTATGATGTACACACCAGATTTGGAGTAAAGTGAAAATGGGGTTGGCAAAAAAAACCCCATAGTTGCTGCTTTAACATCTAACTTCAAGCTAATTTTTCTTTGTTTATAACCAACCAACACATAGATCCCAATAAATAGAAAGCTGGCCCTCAGCACATGTTAAATCAAACTCTGTTAGCAAATTTTATTTTCATGAGAATGTTAGCCCAGTCACAGTGGGTAGCTGACATTCCTGAATGATATTGTATTATTTATCAAAGGTGTCTGAATTTACTTCACTACTCCACTGTGACGTTACAGTCTCGGTAATTACATGCACATTTGTTTTACAATTGTAATGTGTTTGTAGAATTGTTTAAGCAACAGCAACTTGTATTTATACATCACCTTTCAATATAATAAAACATTGCAGCATGCTTCACCGGAGTGTTATAAAGCAAACTTTGACACTGAACCACCTCCAGAGAAATAACCAATTTCTTTAAAATAACATTCACAGATGTTTTGGCGTTTGCCTTTGGATGTCTTTTTGTGCTAAAGCTGCCATGTAAATGTCACTGTCACCACTGCTATCATCACCTAAGTAATTTTAAATTGTCTTTTTCAGATTTGTAATCCATATCAAGTGTCTGTAGTTCTGAAATAGACTGGTGAAACTCTGTAAACTAACTTTTTTTGTGTGTGTGTGTACTTATGGGATGAATGACCCT
Source organism: Chiloscyllium punctatum (assembly GCF_047496795.1). Classification (NCBI taxonomy): domain Eukaryota; kingdom Metazoa; phylum Chordata; class Chondrichthyes; order Orectolobiformes; family Hemiscylliidae; genus Chiloscyllium; species Chiloscyllium punctatum. The sequence continues at coordinate 149,632,816 of NC_092741.1, read as the reverse complement.
AGCTAGGCCAGAATTTGCAGCCCATTCTTACATGCCCTTCGAAATGGGATTGAGTTGCAATTTATTTGATGTAGGCACAATGACGTTCATGAGGGAGTTCCTGAATTGACCCAGTGACACAGAAGGAACACTGATACATTTCCAAGTCAGGATGATGAATGTCTTGAAGAGGAACTTGCAGGTGGTGGTGTTCCCATGTATCTACTGTCCATGTCTTTCTCGATAGTAGTGGTCATGGATTTGGAAGGTATTGTTTGAGCGATGTGTCTTTTTGATAAGTGTTACTACCGAACATTGGTGGTGGAGGGAATGGATGTTTGTGGATGTGGTGCCAATCAAGTGATAAGCTTTGACCTGGATGGTGTTGGGTCCCCTGAGTGTTGTTGAAGCTGTAGCCACCCAGGCAAGTGGAGAACATTCTATCACACTCTTGACTTGTGCATGACCCTGAGGAATTCCTGCAGAGACCTCCTGTAGCTAAGATGAGTGACCTCCAACCAGTGCAGATTTCTTTTCTCCCCAATTCTCTTTTGACTCTGGTTTTGCTAGAACACCCTAAAGCCACACTCCTCCAAATGTAACCTTGATGTCAAGGGCTAACACGCTCTCAACTCGCCTCTGTAATTCCTCTTTTTATTCATATTTGAACTAAGCTGTAATGAGGTCAGAAGCTGAGTGGATTCCCCAGGGCCAAACCGACAATCGGTGAGAAACAAAGAAATTTCTAGAGAAACTCAGCAGGTCTGATGGGATCTGTCGAGAGAAAGCAGAGTTAATGGTTTGAGTCCAATGATTTTTTTTTCTTCAGACCTGCTGAGTTTCTCAAGCTATTTCTGTTTTCCAGCATCCACAGTTCTTTGTTCTTTTTGATCATAAGAACATGCTCACTGAAGAATAGGAATACTGGACTTGAATCATTTAACTTTTTCTCTCTCCACAGATGCTGCCACACCTGCTGAGTTTCTCCAACATACTTTGCGTTTGTATCGGTGAGCAGCTTAACACTGTTGATGACACCTTCCATCACCTTACTGGTGATCGAGAGTTAAATGTACTCGTACCAGAGAGAGTTCCATTCTCTATTACATCTGTCAAGTTAATTTAGGCATTTCTTTCAACCCCCACTATTGAGAATTTGATTCGCTTTTTTTTTATTAGTTCTCAGCTTTAAATGACATTTTCAAGTTCTAACAAAACACTACTGATCTGGAGTTTTCAGCTGCAATCCTTACAAAATGGCAACCCATTCCCTAACTATTCTAAACTACCTCGGTTCTAGCGGCGAAACTGTGTTTATTAATCTAACTTCAACTAGGACTTGTGCAACTGGCTCAAAGCTTTCCACACGATGGGTTTTTTTCCTAAGAAATGGGGAAAAAAGATTCCTGCATCTTCTGGATCAAAAGCATGCTTTCAATGTTTACTCTGTCTGATTGCTTGCACTGTGAAAGTTTTACAAATTCCCATTATCAATCCTAGAATTATTTCTCCACGCTGTCTCTCTCTCTCACCATATTCTGGTTTTGAAGACAAAAGGCTCCAGAAATACTGACCTGTTAATCATTAAAACTCTTTTGTGTACACAGACCAAAACTACATGTCATTAGTTCAAAATCAAATCTCAAAAATAAATGATATTTAAATTTTAATTATATATAAGGATTTGATATCCTACTGCTTTTAAAAAAAAGTCAGTTTATTTCTTTGATATAGTTAATGCCAAATTCAAGAGGAAAGCAGAAATAATTTTCAAAGTCTTAATTAAATTTGCTTTTCGTTCAATACTTCAGGATCTACACTAACTGCTACAGTTAAAAATTGTAATAGCAGCTATAAGTTATATACAAAATCAATTTTAAGACTACTTAACATGTTGTATACTTGCAAGTTAAACATTTATTTATGATCCAATAAGAGGCTAAATAATTACTGTATAATGACCTCAGAAAATAGTTTTAAAACTGATCTAACGTAACTATCTATTAAATCCACATGGACCAGGAATGGAGTACTTGGCTGTTACTGCAACATATAAACAATTCCTGCAGGCAATACACATGGTGTGATGTCGTCAAAATTCCAATAACTGAAAACTACTATTTTCTCCAATGTTAGTAAATTTTAATGGAAAAGCAAAAGTTAAAGCATTAATTGATGCTGTACAATTATGATCAGTTCACCTGAAACACTTACAAAAAAAAAGAAGTTTCATAAAAATTCTTAAATGATCAATGCTTCAATCTGGAACCAACTGAGTAACAGCTTTAACCAACAGAATAAGCTTTGAAAGCCTTCTCCTCTTCCTTTCACAATTGTGCCCTTCCTTTAACAAAGGTTGAAATTTAATTTTTACGAGAGCATCATTTTGGATTGGATTTTCTTCATTAGCATTAAAGTCAGAAAGAAAACATCAGCAGTTGCATACTTTCTGGTAATTTCTTTCCGATGAAAACTCGGTTTTGAAAGCATGCAGAGGTTTGAGAGAGAAGTAAAATTGAAACTGAATTGCAAAATGTTATTCACCAAATATTTCACAAATGCATGCTTCAGGAGACTGCAATTTCCAATTTATGTAATGAAATTCAGTAACTGCTGGAGGGGACGACTCTGCTGCAGTGGTAAATCAGAGGCTTAGGCTAATGCCTGAGGGACATGAGTGCAAATCCCATCATGGCAGCTGGTGGAATTTAAATTTATTTAATAAATCTAAAATATAAAGTTAGTTTTAAATATAGTACCATGCATCTATCATTGATTGCCCTCAGAACTGCTAGGGAGTTAATTTCATACATTTTGCCACCGGCAGTATCGCATAGTTAAAGCATCATTGTCTTTTAACCTTATCTCTTCTATATTTGAAACAGCGTCTTTGTTGAAAAAAAATCCAAGACTCTTAAACATACTGGTGTTTGTCTTTTTCACATCCATCAACGTTTCACCTGCACTTCCACACATGTCATTTACTGTATCCATTCCTCCCAGTGTGGTCTCCTCTACACTGGGAAGACAGGACATCTACTTGCACAGCCCTTCAGAGAACATCTCCGGTACACCCACACCAACCAACCCCACTGGTCCGTGCAGGTCGTGTGCCGCCTCCATCACTATGCCCTAACCGCCCGACACCTGGAGGAAGAGCGCCTCATCTTCTGCCTCTGGACCTTCCAAACCCACGGCATCAATTTGGATTTCAGCAGTTTCCTCATTTTCCCCTTCACCCCCCTCTCTTATCCCAGTTTCAACCTTCCAGGTTAGCACCATCCTCATGACCTGTCCATCTTTCTTCCCACCTATCATCTTTACCCCCACCTCCATCTATTGCACTCTCCGCTACCTTCCCCTTAGCCCCACCCCACTCCCATTTTATCTCTCCATCCCTAAGGCTCCCAGCCTCATTCCTGATGAAGGGCTTATGCCCAAAATGTTGACTCTCCTGCTCCTCAGATGCTGCCTGACCTGCTGTACTTTTCCAGCACCACACTCTCTACTCTAATCTCCAGTATCTGCAGTCCTCAGTTTTGTCTTGTCCTTATCCCTTACGAAGTTACAGACTTGTTTATGATCGACCCAAGCTTTTGTTTCTCCAATGTGAACATTTTCAGCTCCTGTAATATATTTGAACATTGTGACTAATAAAAGTTATTTGCTCTTTTTTTTGGACCCAATCCAATTCCTCCTTTTGAAAAGATGCTGAGCAGTATTTTGTCTTTAATTCAAAGTGGTGATATTACATTCCGTTCCCTATTCCAGATCATGAATATATGTCATGAATAGCTGGGATCCAAGCACTGACTAGCAGGATACTGCAGGGATCAAAGGCTACCACTCAAGGCCCATTTATTCCTACTGTTTGTCTCCTATCTGTCACTCAGTTCTCTATTCATATCAGTACATAACCCCAAATCTTGTGCACTTGAATTTTATAGACTAATTGCTCATGGGGACTTTCTCAAAAGTCTTCTGATTGTCCAAGTAACTCATATCTGCAGGTTCCCCGTATCACTTCTCCGAGTTACATCCTCATAATTCCAGTAGATTTGTCAAGCATGATTTCCCTTTTATAAATCCATGCTAACTCTGTCCAATCCTGTCACTGTTCTCCAAGTGCCCTGCTATCAAATCTATTTTAATGAGTTCTAGCATTTTCCCCTATTACTAATGTCACGCGCAGCAGTCTGTAAAACCCTGTATGCCTTCTGACCCCCTTTTTGAGAATGTGCGGTTACACTAGCTCCCTTACAATCCAAGGAAATGTTCCAGAATCTATAGAATCTTGAAAGATGATGACCAATGCCTCAACGGTTTCTATGGCCACTTCTTTACGTACCCGGGGATGTCAGTTTTTGGGCCCTGAGGATTTATTGGCATTTAGTCCTATCTGTTGCTATAACACCATTTCCACAGTAATGCTGATTTCCTTCACTTCCTCCCTCTCATTAGACCATGCGTTCCCCAACAATTTTGGGGCACTATTATAAAGTGGAGACTTTATACTTTATTTATCTGGTTTATATGGACTGAAATCATTTTTTTCGATGTTTCCTGCCAAATTCTAAGCTGATTTCTTCAAATACCTCTTTGCCAGTACCTGCTATCCCTATCCTGTGTTTTCAAAATGAACATTTGCAAGCTACACCTGCAAAGGACAAATGCATATCACATTTCACCTTTTCTCCTGGCCCGGAAACAATTTAGCATTTGTCAATTAGTGTGCTGAGGAGTTAATGGTATTTAAGTTTCACTTACCAAACTAACTTGCATCAAGCAATTTAGATTTTATTAGCATTTGTACCACCATCTCCTATCCCAATCCATACGTGGCACTTCTATACATCCAAGAAATGGTGAATACATATCGATACCTACAGTGTGGAAACGAGCTCTTCAGCCCAATAAGTCCACACTGACCCGCCAAAGACTAACCCATCCAGACCCAATTGTAGACTGGTCTACATTTACCCCAGACTGATACTCCTAACCTACATATCCCTGAACACTCTGGGCAATTTTTAGAATGACCAATTCACCTGACCTGGACATCTTTTGGAATGTGGGAGAAAACCGGAGCACCCAGAGGAAACCCACGAAGACACTGGGAGAATGTGCAAACCACACACAGTCACCCGAGGCTGGAATCGAACCAGAGTCCCTGGCGCTGTGAGACAGCAATACTAACCACTGAGCCACCATGCTGCCCCATCTTGTGAATGATCAAAGCTGTTGTGAGACAGCAAAGTAATTAACCAATAATTGATTTTAGAAGGCAAGTTAATCGCTCTTAATTGTTTTTTAAAAATGCATTTGTGTAGCAACAGTGACAGCCTCAGGACATTGCTCCAGTATTTGCCAACTAATGAAGAAGTATTTTTTATAAAAAAGTGTAACCACTATTATGGAAATGTAATTGACATTATGTATACATGAGGCTCACTGAAACAACAACATCACCACATCAGATTCTTTGGCTACTGATGTTGGATAACTACTAACCAAGACATCAGAACACCCCGGCATGGGATAATTTACTTCCCACCAAGAGCCCATACAGTGCCCGAGTTATTATCTCGCCCCCAAGAGTGATACTTTCAAGTGTGTTACACTCTCTCAGAATGCTAGTTGTAGTCAAGACTCAGCAGGACTGAAACCCACAATGTTTTTAAAGTGCATTAACAGTACTATTACTAACTCAAACTAACATTGAGGCTGCATCTTTAATTCTGAAAAGAACATGACCAATGGTTTGGCATCAGATGTGCTCCAACTTGCCAGCTTCAATGCAGTATCTTCAGACATCACTTGCATGCTGCTGTGCTGGTGTGGAGGTTAGGCAGGAGGAATCGCCCTGTGACTGACCACTGCTAGAGACACAATCTAACTGCAGTAAATTGGGGTCTGAATGATGTAAAACCCAAGAATTCCACTGAGATATCTGGAGTAGGAGAAAGTGAGGACTGCAGATGCTAGAGATCAGAGCTGAAAATGTGTTGCTGGAAAAGCGCAGCAGGTCAGGCAGCATCCAAGGAGCAGGAGAATCGACGTTTCTGGCATGAAAGGGCTCGTGCCCGAAACGTCGATTCTCCTGCTCCTTGGATGCTGCCTGACCTGCTGCGCTTTTCCAGCAACACATTTTCAGATATTTGGAGTACACCTGCACCACTTGGCCAATAAGTAATTGTTTAAAATTTAAACATTCATGGAATATTGATGTCAATGGTTATGCCAGTGTTTATTACCCATCTCCAACTGCCCTTGAGAAGGTGGCTCTGAGCTGCCTTGAACTGTATAAAATATAATTTGTTCAGCCCCTCATTGGATCTTGACTCTCTAGCTACATTAGCAATATTATTTGAGCAAAATTTCAATTTGACCAAACATTTAGTGGGCGGCACGGTGGCACAGTGGTTAGCACTGCTGCCTCACAGCGCCAGAGACCTGGGTTCAATTCCTGCCTCAGGTGACTGACTGTGTGGAGTTTGCACGTTCTCCCCGTGTCTGCGTGGGTTTCCTCCAGGTGCTCTGGTTTCCTCCCACAGTCCAAAGATGTGCAGGTCAGGTGAATTGGCCATGCTAAATTGCCCGTAGTGTTAGGTAAACGTAGAGGTATGGGTGGGTTACGCTTCGGCGGGTCGGTGTGGACTTGTTGGGCCGAAGGGCCTGTTTCCACACTGTAAAGTAATCTAATCTAATCTAATTTAACTGATTTTTATTTGTCCCTTTTGCAATGTCAGTCTAAACAAATACAGTGGGGGAGGGAGAAAAACTGTCCGGGTTGGTCACCTTTTTCAAATTCTGAACGTTTCATTTAATCCTGATCCCACACTTCTAAGACTTGCTGCTAAAGCAGGTTTCCTCTAAATTCGGAAGCAGTATTGATGGTAATGTTTCTTTTTTCATCTTTCTACTGAAACACACTTGGCTTTTCATTGTCTCAATATTATTGTTTCTTCTCTTTCTTTCTTGCCTTTTCTTGCCTGTAGTTCCCCAATTCTTTTCTATAAAATCATGATTTTAGCTGAAATTTTCTTTGCTTTATTTTCTACTGGTTCTCAATACAATTACAAATGTAATTCAAATGCGACTTCTAATTGTAATATTTTATAATGTTGCTGGTTTTGTTCCATTCTCACTTGATGTTCCAATCATTTAAAATTATCCCGTATATCAGACTATCTCAGATTGTTAGCGTCAATTGTTGAAGGTCTTGGCTGAATAGTTCTCTCGGGTGCAGAAGTACTAATTGCTCCTGTAACCAATCCAAACATGTTGAATTTAAGTCCATGCCCATATTACTTTGTTTCATAATCTTCCCAACTTAAGTGTTGTATGGTGTTACTACCATGCTATTTCCAGATACTTAAGACACAATCAAGTACATCAAAATCAGACATCCTTGAAGTTCATTGATCAGCAGTAGCAGAATTATATTCCATTCCAATCTGTAACCTCATGGTCTGGCATTACTCTGGCTCAACAATTACCATTGAGGCGGGTTATCTTCGACTCAATGAAAAGTGCAGGAGAGCATGCCAAGAGTAACATCTGGCACAGATATAAAATGAAGTATCAGCCTGAGGAAGCCAAACAGCTGAACTAACATACAATGGATAAAATTATACATGGATCAAATCAAAGCTCTGCAGTCCTGATATGCATTGAAGAATAATTGGTAATAGTTAAACGACTAACCAAAGAAGGAGGTTTCACAAGTATCCTACCCTGTATTTTCAATTATGGTTATCTTAACACATTGCTGTGGCCTTTTTCAGCCATCTTCAGCTGACTGCCTGATCCATCTTGTCCTCCTTCTGAGGTCCTCAGCATTATGGTCACCAGTTATCAGTCAATTCTGTTCTCTCCACGTGATATCAAGAAAGGCACTAGATACAGCAAAAGGCTACACGTTCTGATAATATTCCAGCAGTGGTATTGAAGAGATGCTGCAGACCTTTCCATGACTCTGCCGTGCTGTTCTAGAACAGTTACAGGTGTCTACCTATCTGTGTGGAAGATTGACAGATATGTCCTGGCCTCACAAAGGAAGGTAAGTCTATTCTGGGTAATTGCCATTTAGTTTATTCCAGCAGAATAGGGAATCACTCACAATGGAATCCTGCAGCATTCAGTGAGCAACAGCCTGCTTGATTTGGAAATCCAGTTGGGGTACTGAGTCCTAATCTAATTACAATTCTGGTTCAAATTTAAACAAAAGGAATTATCTGTGCTAGGTGTGAGTGACTGCTTTTGACATCAAGTATCTCTTGCAAAATTTAAGTCACTGGGGAGGGGTGACTGAGTTATGTGATGTGGCACAAAGGGAGACCATTTGTGGTTATTGGAAGTCCATCATCTTAGTTCAAGGAGAACACTGTAGCAGTTAGAACTGGTGCTGGCTCAGTGCCAACTACCTTCAGCTGCTTCATCAATGAGCTTTTTAGTCATAAAGGCAGAAATGGTGATTTTGCTGGTGATTGCACAGTGTTCCATACCATTAACGAGTTCTCTGTGCCCATGTACAGTGAGACCTGGACGACATTCAAGATTGCACGATATAAGTGCCAGGCAATTAACACAGCTCTCTCTCGAGAGAGAGAGAGAGAGAGAATCTTATCTCCTCCTTTTCATTTCTCATAAGAACTGCAGCTACAAGTGCCAGCCCACAGTCAGGAATTCTGCAGCAAGTATCTCCCTAACTAACTCTCTAAACCCGGTCCATAATCTACAAGATACAAGTCGAGAGTGTAATCAGAACCTTTTTACTTCAGCAATGCTCAAGTCTTGGAACCATTACAGGTCAAAACAACCTTCTTGGTTAGAACACCAGCCTCTATCTTAAACGTTCAAGCTTTCTAACACCTAGAACTGCAGGTGATGCACAGTACACCACCACCTGGAGGTTCCACTTCATGTTGCACAGTATTTTGGCTGGGCATTGTACTGCCTTCATTATTGTTGGAGCAAAATCCTGGAACTTGCTCCCAAACAGCCTAATGGGTGTATTTACAGTACACAGACCACACAGTTCAGCAAGGTAACTTGCTACCCCCTTCTTTCAGGGACAGTTATGAATAGGCAATACATTTTGGCCTTGCCAACTTGCTCACACTCTTTGACTGTTTTTTTAAAAATGGTGGCTGTGTCAATTGTTGAAATTGTTCATGGATTGGTTATTATTTACAGTATATAAAAAAAGCAACATACAAGCATAAATTAATTGCATGTTAGCCACTGAATATACCAGTGACTTTAAAAAAAAATGCAATGCGTTAAAGCACTTTTGAAATGAATCCTTTTACGAAACAAAATCACTTCTATTGAAAAGTGGTCAAAAATCTCAATACCTGATCAATATCAATGCTGTCCTCTGTAACAGCTTGTCTACTCCTCTGTCCTTCTGTCTCATTCAGTAAGGTTAATTATCCTTTGATTCCTCAGTTTAGCTGGTGCAGCAGAGGTCTGTCTGCTTCCAAACGCTACTATTCCTCAATACTCCTCAATGACCTGCTGAACTGTGCTCAAATCCCAAACCTGTGCAATACCTTGCTGCCCTTTACTATGTCCTATCCAGCTATTGCTCTACTATACAGGTCTGAAAGGGTTAATAATCTAGCAGTGTGTAATTTAACACCATCCACTCTGATGTTGTGACAGATACTCAGGGTCAGTCTGAGACAGTCAATGGAGAGATCTGGGAAGCTTCTAGCAGGAGCAGTAGCACTATTACGAGTATCCATGTAACCTACATATAGTTTGCTATATGCAATAAAGATCAATGCAATAAACTCCTCTATTGTTTAACTCGTCACGAAGGGCTTATGTCTGAAATGTTGATTCTCCTGCTCCTCGGATGCTGCCTGACTTGCTCTGCTTTTCCAACACCACGCTCATGACTCTGATCTGCAGTCCTCACTTTCTCCTAATCTATCGGATAGCCCCAGGCTAGCAGCAAACATCTAGGGATTTTCGATATAGCAATAAATAAATAAATATAATCAAGGTTGGCACAGTGGCTTAATGGCTAGCACTGCTGCCTCACAGCGAGTGGGCCTGAGTTTGATTTCACCCTCTGGTATCTGTCTGTGTGGAGTTCGCACATTCTCCCTGTGTCTGCGTGGGTTTCCTCCAGGTGCTCCGGTTTCCTCTCTGTCCAAAGATGTGAAGGTTAGGTATTGGCCATTCTAACGTGTCCAAGGAAGTGCAGGTTAGGTGGGTTAGCCGTGGGAAATGCAGGGTTATAAGGATAGGTTAGGGCACTGGGTCAGGGTGGGATGCTGTTCAGAGGTTCGGTGTGGACTCAGTGTGGATTCAGTGGACGATGGGCTGAATGGCCTGCTTCCACACTGTAGGGATTTTCTGATTCCTAACATTCCAAACACAGGTAAATGCTATGAACTGTTAATACGTAGCTCCTCTAGTTAAATCTTTTAATTCCCTTTTTAAATCCTCTGCACACTTGCAGATGGATACATCCAAAAAAAAATTATGATAGTAAAATCTGGAGAAGCAGTTTAATGGCCTGAGTCCACAGGGTTCACTGAGTTGATCATTTTGTTTGTCAGAGATTTTCATCAATCTCTTTTTTTTTTTGCCACGTTCTTTTCACTTCTTCACAACAGACATCATCAATTCAAATATTAACTGCAAAATCTTCTAATTACACAGCTTACAGCAGTAAGAATAATAGGGTGGTTATGGTAGGGGATTTTAACTTTCCAAACATAAACTGGGACTGCCATAGTGTTCCAGGTTTAGATGGAGAGGAATTTGTTAAGTGTGTACAAGACAATTTTCTGATTCAATATGTGGATGTACCTACTAGAGAAGATGCACAACTTGACCTACTCTTGAGAAATAAGGCAGGTGACAGAGGTGTCAGTGGGGGAGCACTTTGGGGCCAGCGACCATAATTCTATTAGTTTTAAAATAGTGATGGAAAAGGATAGACAAGATCTAAAAGTTGAAGTTCTCAATTGGAGAAAAGCCAATTTTGACTGCATTAGGCAAGAACTTTCGAAAGCTGATTGGGGGCAGATGTTCGCAGGTAAAGGGGTGGCTGGAAAATGGGAAGCCTTCAGAAATGAGACAACGAGAATCCAGAGAAAGTATATTCCTGTTAGGGTGAAAGGGAAGGCTGGTAGGTTTAGGGAATGCTAGATGACTAAAGAAATTGAGGGTTTGCTTAAAAAAAAGAAGGGAGTATATGTCAGGTATAGACCGAATAGATCGAGTGAATCTTTAGAAGAGTATAAAGGAAGTAGGAGTATAGTTAAGAGGGAAATCAGGAGGGCAAAAATAGGGTCTGAGATAGCTTTGGTAAGTAGAATTAAGGAGAATCCAAAGGGTTTTTACAAATACATTAAGGACAAAAGGGTAACTAGGGAGTGAATAGGACCCCTCAAAAATCAGCAAGGAGACCTTTTTGTGGAGCCGTAGAAAATGGGGGGGATACTAAATAAGTATTTTGCATCTGTATTTACTGTGGAAAAGGATATGGAAGATATAGACTGTCGGGAAATAGATCGTGATATCTTGCAAAATGTCCAGATTACAAAGGAGGAAGTGCTAGATATCTGGGCCTCTTGCTGAGATATTTGTATCATCGATAGTCACAGGTTAGGTGCTGGAAGACTGGAGGTTGGTAAATGTGGTGCCACTGTTTAAGAAGGGCAGTAAAGACAAGCCAGGGAACAACACCAGGATCTGGACCAGATGGGCCAATGGGCAGATGGAGTTAAATTCAGATAAATCTGAGGTGCTGCATTTTCGGAAAGTAAATCTTAGCAGGAGTTATGCACTTAATGGTAAGGTCCTAGGGAGTGTTGCTGAACAAAGAGACCTTGGAGTGCAGATTCATAGCTCCTTGAAAGTGGAGTCGCAGGTAGATTGGATAGTGAAGAAGGCTTTCCTTTATTGGTCAGAGTATTGAGTACAGGAGTTGGGAGGTCATGTTGCGGCTGTACAGGACATAGGTTAGGCCATTGTTGGAATATTGTGTGCAATTCTGGTCTCCTTCCAATCGGAAAGATGTTGTAAAACTTGAAAGGGTTCAGAAAAGATTTACAAGGATGTTGCCAGGGTTGGAGGATTTGAGCTACAGGGAGAGGCTGAACAGGCTGGGGCTGTTTTCCTTGGAGTGTCGGAGGCTGAGGGGTGACCTTATAGAGGTTTACAAAATTATGAGGATCATGGATAGGATAAATAGACAAAGTCTTTTCCCTGGGGTCAGGAAGTCCAGAACTAGAGGTTTAGGGTGAGAGGGGAAAAATATAAAAGAGACCTAAGGGGCAATTTTTCACACAGAGGGTCGTGCGGGTGTGGAATGAGCTGCCAGAGGATGTGGTGGAGGCTGGTACAATTGCAACATTTTAAGAGGCATTTGGATGGGAATATGAATAGGAAGGGTTTGGAGGGATATGTGCTCGGTGTTGGAAGGTGGGACGAGATTGAGTTGGGATATCTGATCGGCATGGACGGGTCTGTTTCCATGTTGTACATCTCTATGACTCTATAACTGGTGAGAGGAAATAAAATGGCTTTATTTAGTATTTTACTGAAGGTAAGGTCAGACGGTCAGTCCCTTGTAGCAGTCTGAAGGCTTCTGCAAATATTGTACATGCCCACAAGCTGTTTGGCTACCCAACAGTCAATGAGTTAGTTGTTGTCAGGCCTTTGGCATCTACAGATTCCACAAACCAATCAGCAATCTGTTACCAGCCAAATCTCACCTTGTGCGCTGGTGACAGCCTGTCTACAAACAGCCTCCCTCGCTGCTTGAACAAAGTTGCACAGTAAACATGGCTTGTAATGTTATCTTGCTTCTTAAGTTTGCAACCATTCCTTCCACAATCCTTGGTTTTTAAACTCTCCATTTCCCATTTCAATCCACCATCAAAAACACACCAAAATAAAAATGTACAATTTTACATTTACCTCACCCAAATCTTGAGCGCTCATGTAGTCAGAACAAAGAGGCAGATGGCCCCCTAAATCTAACAAGACAGAAGAATCCCCATCACCACCCTCCTCTCATGCTTATAGACCTCTATTAAGTTTTTGTTTCCTCTACAGGAATAGGATACTTGCCTTCATTTATTAAAAACCTGCATCATCCCGTGGATCTCCTTCCAACTGCATTGTCTCTCATTCCGGCCTGGGTTACCTCAGACTGCATTGAGGTAGCCTTGCTTACTGCATTGGTGCTCCACCAACTTGATCCTGTTCTTTGAATCACCCATTCTGAATGACACTTTCCCCCCCTCCTCTTATGACTTCTCTCCCTGCCTTTCAATACCTCCTGAAACTTGCTTTTACAGTTTTTTACAATTACTTCCCAATCTTTCTACATCTGACTTTGTGCAGAACATGTAACACTGTTCTCTATGTTAGATACTGGAACAGTGTTACATGTTATGTTATGTTATGATAGATGGTGAGTCTTTGTAAAGCTAAAAGCAATATTCTCACAGGTGATGAAATGGGTCCCAGTTGGGTACAGAAATGAAACCTGAGAAGATTGGGGCTTCAAATCCAGCTGATCAAGGGAAGAATACAGGATTGATGCATGATGTGACTCTTGGCTGGAATGACTGTGTTAATAGATTGAAATATGATCACCCTGTTGTCTGACATTTATCATACCGAAATAAGGAAGCAATAAAATGACTTGTCTCACATTATATTAAGAAAACTTTTATGCTACCTTATATCACATGTTTTATTCTTTCGAGAGCAATGCATTAGATCAGCCCAAAGAAAGTTTGGTGACTGAACTGAACGGGTGCACAGCGGGTAGCGAGCACAAAGGCCAAGTCTGTCTTAGCTACTCCAGAGTTGTACATTTTTCTCTTGTGCTTTGAAAAATTAAACAAAGTGGAAAATATTTGAACCAATTAAAAGAAAAATGTGCTATTGTCTCAATAGTCTTGCTACAGGATTTTCCACTTGGCAATCCATAACGTTTAACTTGAGTTAAAGCTGCAAGTGATTAAACAAATGACTTAAACAGGAGTTCCCAAATATTGCTGAACCGTATTATGACCAGCAAAGGAATGACCACTGAACTTTCTAAATATAGCAGCATTTGACTGATTCCAGTTTAAATTGCCAGTTACAAAGAGATTTGGATGAGGCAATGTTTTTAAAAAAAAGGTGGATTTGACAGGATGTAAATTGAAAATCTAAACCTTTTCTTGATATGATGCTCAGCATAATGATGTAAATATGACTATGTGTGAAAGCGAAATTTGGCTTTAGGGTAGAGACTGGAATAAAAAAAATTGTTCACCTGATATTTAAACTTACCTGATGTTAGGTGAACAATTTTCTATTAAATCCCTCCATTGCCATCAGTTTGATGATCTGACATCCTAACAGATGCCTTAAGATCTACTTAACTGTAGCACTATGTGCTGTTAGTGCACTGTTGCTTTATCCCTTTTGATCAGTAGGACATGTTCTGTGGTGATACTTGAAAGTGGGATCACCTGAAAAATTGAAAATCACCTGCAAAAACAACAAATGTCCTTTGCTTGACAAGCTACCAACAGAATTTTAAAGTCCAAACCTAGCTTGTTCATCCTGGAAGCTAGTTTCAATTTGTTTCTCTTTGGCATTTTGGGCTTTAAATGCATTGCTCAATCATTCTCTCTCGGATGCTCTTCCTATTCAGTGTCCTTCGTAAATGTGTTACCGGCCACATTTGGAAGGGTTACACTTATCTCTCCTCTATCCCTGTATGACTTAGGGACCTTAAAAGAAGGCAAGAAGATTCTTGGCAGCTCCAAAGTTATCTGGTGCAGGCCTTCAGAAATTGACATTGGTGGCAAAAGATAGTTCGAACATTGATGGAGTGTGCAAGCCATTTCTGTTAACAAACACTGGAGGCTGGTGATTGGGTGCTCTGAAAGCAAGCTGTGTGCAGTTGGGTGCTGTCCAGCAATGCTGGAGAATCTCAGTGGTTGACTCTTCTTCTCATAGGGAAAAGATAGGAAGAGCTGTGCAGTGGACCAAATGGGATCAGTGACATCCCAGATGCATTAACAGGTCAATGGTTGGGAGATATCTCACAGGTCCCCAGTTGCAAAGAGCCGCTGGCAAGAATGCTCAGGGCAGCTGTGACCTAAATGGCCTCCACTTTGGGATGGCCACTCAGTCCTTCTGAGCACAAGTCTTCCTCCGGCAGTCAACAAGTCCCTAGTTTGGAGATAGTGGGATGTCCTTAATCAATGCCTGCACTGTTCCAAGCAGTTGAAGTAAAGAACAGCAAGGCCTGCAAACATGGGCTCTCCTCCATCTACTCTGACTTCCTTACCTGCTGCTTTTCCCTGTGGAGGCTATGTAGCAGCTACTGGGGGAGGGGTCCACGTTGGGCTCGCTGAGAATATTGGAATCATTGTCACTTTGTACATTATTTTCTGTTTAACGCCAAGCCCTCTTTGACTTCAGTGAAGGCATTGTCCATGTGACATCCTTGGCAGATAACCTGCGTGAAATGTCTGAAGGATGCTGCAGTTTTATTGATGGAGCTCCTGACCAGCCCCCTCAATCACAATGTACCTTCATATTATGTCCTCATAGAGTGTGCCATGGGGCTTTTTAAAGAAGGTCACTGTCTTGTCTCCATATGGAGTTCTGAGTCTGTCACCGCATCCAATTGTACTTTATGCAACCAAAGTTTTATATTTTATGTTGGGAGCAGAATTCTGCTTGTAAGCTACCATACTCCCATTCCATGTGACTGTCCAACCCTCAGACAATGCGCCATCATGGTAGCTCCCCCAAAGAAACACCCCCCCCCCCCCCCCCAACTTCGCAATGTCCTTGCATATTATTAGCTCAGTGGCATGCCACTATCAACTGCAATGTGGTTGTGAAATGGGACTTCAGATTTAGTGTTTAGGTGCCTTGTTCTCACTGCGTTCTTGTCATTTCGTGTAAGCGAGGGTAATGAGTTTACACGTCGTAATGCTTTGATTTGCTTCTTAGCATAGTTTTTTTAACTGCATTCTGGGACAATAAAAGGCCTGTTGCTAAAGCACAAATTGAACCAAATGGGTGGCATTACTGAGTCAGTGGGAGCACACTTACTGCACTTGTCCCAAATAGAGACTCAGACAAAATCAGCAACGTCCTCAACACAGTTTGCCTGGAGTTTCAGTAGTTTTGTATAGTTATTGAGCAGTTGACAAGTGGGATGTTTTTGATTTCATTTCGAAGTGAGTAACTTATAGGCTGTGCCTGTGATGCACAAGTTTGTCCCAGATTCTTCATGTTCCTTTTATGTTGCAGTCCCTGCAGCCCTCTATGACTTTCCCTTTGTCATTTTCATTTGAGTCCACTTATCATGTCCCACTTTACTCCCATCAATCTGGTCTCTACGTAAGGAAAACGTAGAATCAACAAGAGTGTGAAGATTTCCAGAGTTACCTTGAACTTTTCAAACCATCCCTGCCTCCACTCCCAGTCACCACCCATTCACCTGTTAACCACAGCTGCCCCCTGTCATTCTTACCATTGTCCCTCAGCCCACCCCCAGACTTGAGCTAACAAAGTCAGAAATTAGATTAGATCACTTACAGTGTGGAAACTGGCCCTTCGGCCCAACAAGTCCACACCAATCCACCCGGACCCATTCCCCTACATTTACCCCTGCACCTAACACTACGGCCAGTTTAGCATAGCCAATTCACCTAACCTGCACGTTTTTGGACTGTGGGAGGAAACCCACGCAGACACAAGGAGAATGTGCAAACTCCACATAGTCAGTCGTCTGAGGCGGGAATTGAACCCGGGTCTCTGGTGCTGTGAGGCAGCAGTGCTAACCACTGTGCCACTCAAATTGCAAGAGAAACTCCGTTGATCTGGCAGCATCTGTGGTGAGAGAGAGTTTACATTTTGGGTCCAATGACCCTTCCTCAGAACTGCCACATCTCTTCCAAGTATGCCCAGACTTGAGTTTTGCTCCAGGACTCTTAGATTGGCCATTGTTGAGCACACCCCCATGACTGACTTCGGTCCACACCCTGGACTGACTTGGCAGGAAACCCCTGACAGTGCAATTCAGTCCTTCATCTGAACAGCACCTTGACTGCTGCATCTGTAAGGTATCTGTTTGCACTTGACCTGCAGAACGTATCATGACTCCAAACCCTGGGCAACAAGGAAGCCAATGCTCATAATCCAGTAGGACCAGGGACCTGACTGTCCATGGCCATCCCCCTTGACTAGCTGTACTGCCTCTTTGCCCCACTAAGGGCTACTCCACTTTGACTTTCACATATTGCCATTTAATTGAGGCAAATGCAGTGTGTTTCCCACTTAACACACTGTTTCCGCACTTGTTGCAGATCTGACATTGACATAATATGGTGCTGCACATTGACATGTCTAACCCTTGTACACAGCGAGAGGTTGTTCAGCAATTTTCTCCATCACAAGCAGTTTGCCTTTTGTTCTGTACTGAAGCATAATGCAAGCCATACAGGCTGACCACCTGGAAGGCAGTGCTGAAGTCAGTGTGTGCAAATGACAGATGTTGTGGTTGTTGGAGGTCAGCCCTCTCAGCTCCAGGCCATCTCTGCAGGTGTTCCTCAGGGTAGTGTCCTTGGCCCAACCATCTTCAGCTGCTTCATCATTGACCTTCCCTCCATCAAAGGGTCAGCAATAGGGATGTTTGCTGATGATTACACAATGTTCAGCCCTATGCATGGCTCCACCGGCACTGAAACAGTATGCATGTTCAAATGCAACAAGATCTGAGCAATACCCAGGCTTGGGTTGACAAGTGGCAAGTAACATTCTCACAGTGCAAATGCCAGGCTATGACCATCACGAATAAGAGACAATCTAACCACAAACCCCTGGCATTCAGCAATGTTACCATCACTGAATCCCCCACTATTAATATCATGGAGCTTATCATTGATCAGAAACTTAACTGGACTCACCACATAAATGTTGTAGCTACAATAGCAGGTCAGAGGCGAGAAATACTGCAGTGAGTAACTCACCTGCCTCCCCAAAGTAACTCCCCAATCGCTAGGCACAGGTTGGGAGTGTAATGGAATACTTCCCACTTACCTGGATGGGTGCAGCTCCAACAATACTTAAGAAGCTTGACACTATCTCGGACAAAGCAGCCGCTTGAGTGACACTATATCTATAAACGCCCACTCCCTCCACCACTAACGCCCAATAGCAGCAGTGTGTACCATCTACAAGATGCACTGCAGAAATTCACCAAAGACCTTTAGACAGCACCTTCCAAACCCACAATTATTTCAATCTAGAAGGACAATGTAGGTCACCCTAAAGCAGATGGACTGCAGAGGTTCAAGAAGGCAGCACAGGCCCCCCTTCTTAAGGGCAATGAGGGATGGGGAAAAACTGCTGGCTCTCATCCCAAGAATAAATAAAAAAAAGGCGATGTGAAACTGATGCGATTGGTAGCCTCCAAATAAGTGCTGAAGTGGAAGAACATTAAAAAGCAAGCTAAGATGCATGCGTCAGTGCAAATGTTGGTGCATAGAATGTGTATCTGTCCCTGTGTGCATCGAAGCTTGGCTGAGCATGTGGCGTATGAGAGTTCTTGGGCTCCAAAGTTAAGTGTTGAAGGGTTAACATGGGTATCTTGAGTTGTCTGTGATCCAGCATGATAGTTTGGTGACAGTAGTAGGGGGGAGATGTCAGGGAACAAGCAGTTACGTGACAGTCAGGGCAAGCCCTAAGTGAGCTGCTGTCTCCAGGTGCCCGCTCTGATTCACATGCCAGGAATTTGGGCCATCCGATTTCACAGTGGAGGGGAAGAGAATTGGAAGTGGGATGGAAAGAAAATAAGCTGGGGGGTTTAATGAATTGAAAATGTATCGAAGTAAAGGAATTGCTGTACCATGATGAGTTTCTGACGATACCACTTAAGGAAACAGAATCAGGAAGATATTTCTTGATACTGAGACTGTTTTTTTTTTCTCTCTCTGATTTGTATTTCCTCATCTCTTTCACCATTAATGATGTCACAGGAGGGTGGGGGTTTAACTTATGCCCCATGAATCCTTGGCTGCAGTTTCCCCTCTTTTGCAACACCTAAACAATCCTTCAATTTTCATTGTAGAATCCAGGAGGTGGCCGTTCGGCCCTTTTGAGCCTGTTCTGCCACATTCAATATGATCATGGGTGATCCTCTACCTCAATGGCATATTGTTCAACACATCCATAAGTTGGCTCATTTGGATCATGAATGTGCCCACTGTCACTAATGAAGAAATTTGGATGCATTGATAAGCTAAAAAAGCCCCTGTCAGACTTACTGCTGAAACTTCAAAGTCCTCAACATGTTTTCCACACGACTGAACAATCGAAATCGAGGCCAAAGTATGCAAAGTAAAAGTTTTAAAAAGTTTAAATGTTTGTACCATATTGCACCATACCTAATTCCAGAACTTGCATTGTTTCAAACTATATTCATTTTGAGCGTTGCTTCAATGTAATTATGCGCATTAATTCACTAATGTCCCTGTGTTGGAGCAGTAAGACATGAGTAGGTCACTGGTACAGTTTGTCTGGTTTGTTTGTGAGAAAATGCCAAGTGACCTGTGTTTGTGATAACAAAAAAAAATTTGCAGGATTCAAACAATCCTAACCTGCTGCTCAGAGCTGATCTTCTACAATGTCAACTTGACAAGAGGTTTAATATCTTCCGTGAAGCGTGATAGGTTTCAGAAAGCAACACCTCACAGCTAAACAGAGAGAAAGCTTGCCAATGGGTAAAGTATTTTTTCGAAGTAAACATACTACTTATCTAATAATAGAAGGAAAGAGAGCCAGTTATTTTCTGCTGATGCCAACAAGCCAGCATTTCGAAAAGGAGGCCAGTAAGGGTCTTGCAAACAGCTGGCTTTTAAACTTCATTAAACTAATGCAAATAGTTGAAAGCTGGAGTCAACAGAAAGTGCTGGAAGGTTTCCTTTCAAATGTCTACAATTCTAGTTGTGGCTAAATTTGATATTCTGCAGTAGATTCATTGGCATAGTCCCAGTGAGCGGGATAATGGAGGAAAAGACATTGGAGGAGGAAGAGAGTATGATCAACTATATCAGAGGCTGCAGAGAGGTTAAGGAAAAATTATACAGCGTGGTTACAGTCACACAGGATGTCACCTTTGACCTTGGTTAAGGCTATTTTAGTCATCTGCTGAACAAAATTCTAATTCGGGGTGGGGGGGGGGGGCATGGTGGCTCAGTGGTTAGCACTGCTGCCCTACAGCACCAGGGACCTGGGTTCAATTCCAGCCTCAGGCGACTGCGTGAGTTTAAACATTCTACCTGTGTCTGCGTGGGTTTCCTCCCACAGTCCAACGATGTGCAGGTTAGGTGAATTGGCCATGCTAAATTGTCTATAGTATTAGATGCACTAGTCAGAGTGAAATGGGTCTGGGTGGGTTACTCCTTGGAGGGTAGGCATGGACTAGTTCGGCCAAATGGCCTGTTTCCACACTGTAGGGAATCCAATCTAATGAAAAAAAGAAGAGTTTGGAAAGGGAATGGCGATTTGTAAGAACACTAAAAGGAGTATTTGTGGAGGCATGTGATGCCAGCATTTTGATAAGAATGGGGACATACCCAAGGAGAGGGCATTATATAAAATGTCAACTAGCATGGATACCAGGAAAGGGAAGTTTGTTGCTCAGCTGTTCAGTCTGAGTGAAGTCATGTACAGGATGAGTTCAGAGGTACCACAAAGAGAAATAGGAGAGAACTCTGAGAAAGATCAGTGAAGAAGAATACTCCCTCCTCTGGAAGGAAGCAGTGTGTCCAATCACCAATACAACTTCCCTTCCTTTTCTTGCTCCTTACTTTTCCCTTTACCTCCAGGTTCCACTTCTCTGGATCCACCTATTTTCTGTTTTCTTTTTTTCCATCCCCCTTCCACCATTTCCCTTTCTCTGCCTCTTCTTTTCTTTATGTCTTACTAACTCTCATCATCCCTTGTTGTTGTCCAAACCCTAGTGTATTCAATTCTCCCCTGATCTCGAACAATGACTAAATCCTAGACCTGGATTACACCATAGGAGATTGGCAAGTGAAATAAGAGTCCTAGAGTCACACCCTTCAGTTCAACTCATCCATTTGGACCAATTTTCCCAAACTACATTAGTCCCACTTGTCTGTGCTTGGCCCATATCCCTCCAAACCTTTCCTATTCATGTACTTATCCAAATGCGTTTTAGATGTTGTAACTGTACCTGCATCCACCACTTCCTCTGACAGTTCATTCCACACATGAACCACCCTATGTGTGAAAAAGCCACCCCTCAGATCCCCTCTAAATCTTTCTCCTCTCATCTTAAAAATATGCCCCCTAGTTTTGAACTTTACCACTCTAGGGAAAAGACCTTTGCTATTCACCATATCTATGCCCTTCATGATTTTATAAACCTCTATAAGATTAGCCCTCAACCTTCTAAATTCCAGTGAAATAAAGTCCCAGTCTATCAGGTGACTGACTGTGTGGAGTTTGCACGTTCTCCCCATGTCTGCGTGGGTTTCCTCCGGGTGCTCCAGTTTCCTCCCACAGTCCAAAGATGTGCAGGTCAGGTGAATTGGCCATGCTAAATTGTTCATAGTGTTAGGTAAGGGGTAAATGTAGGGGTATGGGTGGGTAGCGCTTCAGCGGGGCGGTGTGGACTTGTTGGACCGAAGGGCCTGTTTCCATACTGTAAGTAATCTAATCTAATCTAATCCTGCCTCTCCTTCTAACTTAAAGACTCCAGTCCCAGCAACATCCTGGTAAATCATTTCTGAGTTCTCTCTAACTTAATAATATCCTTCCTATTAGTGAGTTTTGAGAAGATTTGTAGTTCAGGTTGAGGTTCTGGATATAAGTTTGCTTGCTGAGCTGGACGGTTCATTTTCAGACATTTCATCACCATACTAGGTAACATTTTCAGTGAGCCTCTGGATGAAGCACTGCTGGTGTTTCCTGCTTTCTATTTATATGTTTGGGTTTCCTTGGGTTGGTGATGTCATTTCCTTTGGACCATTGGACAAACAGGCAGAAAACTAGCCACCAGGATCCATGAACATCAACTAGCCACAAAACGAAATGACCCTCTCTCACTAGTATCCTTACCTACAGAAAAGGAAGGACACCACTTTGACTGGGACAACACATCCATCCTAGAACAAGCCAAACCGAGACATGTATGAGAATTCCTAGAAGCATGGCATTCCAATCGGGACTCTCTGAACAAACACATTGACTTGGATCCCATTTACAGCCCCCTGAAAAAATGACATCACCACAGAAAATG
The DNA here is from genome assembly GCF_047496795.1 of Chiloscyllium punctatum. Classification (NCBI taxonomy): domain Eukaryota; kingdom Metazoa; phylum Chordata; class Chondrichthyes; order Orectolobiformes; family Hemiscylliidae; genus Chiloscyllium; species Chiloscyllium punctatum. The sequence goes on along the minus strand of NC_092741.1, from coordinate 149,610,513 downwards.
ACATTACCAACCCAAGGAAACTCCAACATATGAATAGAAAGCAGGAAACACCAGCAGTGTTTTGTTCGGATGCTCACTGAAGCTGTTACCTAGTAAGGTGATGAAACATCTGAAAATGAACCTTCCAGCTCAGCAAGCAAGCCTACATCCAGATCCTTCCTTAAATATGGTGACCAGAGTTGTACACAGTAGTCCAAAAGTGGCCTCACCAATGTCCTGTACAACTCCGATACTCCAATGGTCTGAGCAATGAAGGAAAATGTGCTAAACACCTTCTTAACCACCTTGTCTACCTGTGACTCAACTTTTAAAGAACTATGTACCTGAACCCTAAGTCTCTCTGTTCAACAACATTACCCAGGGCCCTCCCACGAATTGTAGAAGTCCTGCCTTTGTTTGTGTTACCAAAATACAACACCTCACATTTATCCAAATTAAACTCCATTTGCCACTCCTCAGCCCATGGGTCAAGATCTCTGAGCAAATCTTAGCAGGACTTATACACTTAATGGTAAGGACCTAAGGAGTGTTGCTGAACAAAGAGGCCTTGGAGTGTAGGGTCATAGCTCCTTGAAAGTGGAGTCACAGGTAGATAGGGTAGTGAAGGCAGCGTTTGGTATGTTTTCCTTTATTGGTCAGAGTATTGGGTACAGGAATTGGGAGGTCATGTTGCAGCTGTACAGGACATTGGTTAGGCCACTGTTGGAATATTGCGTGCAATTCTGGTCTCCTTCCTATCGGAAAGATGTTGTGAAACTTGAAAGGGTTCAGAAAAGATTTACAAGGATGTTGCCAGGGTTGGAGGATCTGAGCTACAGGGAGAGGCTGAACAGGCTGGGGCTGTTTTCCCTGGAGCGTCGGAGACTGAGGGGTGACCTTATAGAGGTTTACAAAATTATGAGGATCATGGATAGGATAAATAGACAAGGTCTTTTCCCTGGGGCCGAGGAGTCCAGAACTAGAGGGCAGAGGTTTAGGGTGAGAGGGGAAAAATATAAAAGAAACTTACGGGGCAACTTTTTCACCCAGAGGGTGGAGTATGTGTGTGGAATGAGCTCCAAAGGATGTGGTGAAGGCTGATACAATTGCAACATTTAAGAGGCATTTGGATGGGTATATGAATAGGAAGGGTTTGGAGGGATATGGGCCGGGTGCTGGCAGGTGGGACGAGATTGAGTTGGGATAACTGGACGGGTTGGACCCAAGGATCTGTTTCCATGCTGTACATCTCTGACTCAATGACTCTATAATCTTCCTCAACATCCACCAATTTTGATGTCATTGCCAAATGTACTAACCATGCCTCCTAACTTCTCATCCCAGTACAGATCCCTCTGGAACACCAATGGTCACAGGCCCCCTGTTTGAAAACAAGCCTCTCTGTCTCCAATCATAAAGCCAATTTTATATCCAATTGGAAAGCTCTCCTTGAATCCCATGTGACCTAACTTTACTTATTAGTCTACCCCATGCAACCTTGTCAAAGACTTTTAGTAAAGTCCATGTAGTCACTGTTTACCGTTCTACCCTCATCAATCTTTTTGGTCACTTCCTCAAAAAACCCCAATCAACTTTGTGAGACACTCTTTTCCATTCTCAAAACCATGTTGACTATCCTTAATCCATCCTTGCCTCTCCAAATACATGCAAGTCCTATCTCTCAGAATCCCCTCCAAAGACTTACACACCACCGATTGTCAGACTCTCAGGCTCAACCTGTTCAGATTGAAACCTTCTCTGGGGTGTTTACAGTAGGAAAGAAATGCGAATCGAGTGTCTGTCTTTGTCCCCACAGCAAATTAAAATACAATAGCTCCATGACCCAAGAGGTATTATTCAAATTTGCTCTGGTATAATACACTAAGGTGCAAGCTTCAGAATCTATTGTACTGTTATCCTTTATTGGTATACCCCATGAAATACGGTTCCAGTGAAATGGGTAGAGTGGAGTACGTGAATATTGCAAATTGCTATTTAGTTTTCTGTAAGAAACAATAGCAATTGACCTTTTGATTCATCCCTTATTTTTCTTTTTAACTGTCTCTTATGGAGCGATGCATTTCATGAAATTGCTATTAACCCTGCAAAGCAGATGTACAGAAAGCTATTGCCTCCTTGTGCCTGCAATTTTATGAGCAATATATATTGAAAATGTATCTAATGGCTCAGTGCAGCTCTCAGTAATTTGAGCAGTAATGTCTACAGGAACTGAACAGCTTGCACTTAAATATTAAGAATGCCGACATCAACCCTGTGATTTAGTTAAACATATCAGGAGTGTTTAGGTCAATTGAATAGATGTATTTCTTCAGTGCGAACATTCTATGTATATGCATGTAACGTGGCCAATAGCAAAAGTAGCTGCTCAATATTTTGAAAAAAGAAAATGTGAGAAAATTCCATCATCCAAGAATGTTGTAAAACTTGAAAGGGTTCAGAAAAGATTTACAAGGATGATGCCAGGGTTGGAGGATTTGAGTTACAGGGAGGGAGGATATGAGCTGAATAGGCTGGGGCTGTTTTTCCTGGAGCATCAGAGGCTGGGGGGTGACCTTTATAAAGGTTTATAAAATCATGAGCGGCATGGATAGGATAAATAGACAAGGACTTTTCCCTGAGGTAGGTGAGTCCAGAGCTAGAGGGCATAGGTTTAGGGTGAGAGGGGAAAGATATGAAAGAGACCTAAGGGGCCAGTTTTTACACAGATGGTGGTACGTGTATGGAATGAGCTGCCAGAGGAAGTGATGGAGGTTGGTACAATTGCAACACTTAAAAGGCATCTGGATGTGTACATGAATAGGAAGGGTTTAGAGGAATTTGGGTCAAGTTCTGTCAAATTGGGCTAGATTTATTTAGGATATCTAGTCGGCATGGACAAGTTGGACCGAAGGGTATATTTCTGTGCTGTACATTTCTATAACTCCAGTACAATTCTCAAGTGAGCACAACTCTGCAAAATTGAGTGGGTTTCATCAGCTTTTCATCTCTCCTGCTGTCTGTGTTTCTTTCCTTGTGAGAAAAGTGAAGAAAAAAGGCGGCCAAATCTTGGCATCCAACATGAGAGTCAAAGAGGGTTATCCAGCATTAATGTTATGGACAAGCTAGCCTTGTGGCCAGATTGCACGGCTGAATCACAATCTCCCAAGTGAATTTGAGCTTCCTTGAGCAGATGGCTGATCCTCTTGTCTTATTTCCATTGTCTGAGATTAAGAATCCATGGCGCTAATCCAACTCTATAACAGGTACAATTGCCCACTTCAGTCACTGTTCTGGTAGCCAGAATGAGCTTAAAAGAAAATGTCATATAATTTGTCACCATTTTTCAGCTGAAATGCTGATTCTTCTCTGCCTTATCCTAAGATTGCTATCAACTACAAATGACAAGACTTGTGATTCCGAAAAGTGAAAATGGCAGGCTCTCACAACATTCCAGCTGTGGTGATGAACATCTGTGTTTCAGAACCAGCCAACCTATTGTGGTTAGCTGCAGTAATGGTGGCTGCCTGACAATGTGGGAAGTTAATATAAAATAAACAACTGAGGATGCTGGAAATCTGAAACAAAAAAAATATTTGCTGTTGAAATTCTGGCCGCGTCTGTGGAAAGAAAGCAGAGTTAGATGTTTTGGGGCCAGTGACCATTCTTCAGAAAGTTGCCCAGGTGTTCTCTGTCCATTATTTTTTTTAAAAAAGGACAAGTTCAGCTTCAGGTCAGCTACCACCTCCTAACAATTAGCAAAGTGATAGAATGAGTAATCAGTGTTATCAAGTGGCACTTATTCACCAGCTCAGTTTTGGTTCCACCAGGACATCAGCTCTAGATCATTTTTTCAGTCTTGGTCCAACCAGGAGCAGAGAGTTGTATTTCAAGGATCATGTCAGAGTGACTATCCATACCATCAAGGTAGCGTTTGACTGATTATTTGCATCAATAGGCTCTAGTCAAACTGAAGTTTATTGTGATTTGGGGTATGGGGTGAAAACTATTCCATTGGTGTCATTGGCATAATGTGAGATGGTTGTGTTTGTTGGAGGATTATCACCTCGGTTTCGGAGGAATGAACACTCAGAACCAGCTTCTTAAACTATGCAATGGTGTATATTCTCGAGCGTGTGGTGCTGGAAAAGCACAGCAGGTCAGGCAACATCCATGGAGCAGGAGAATCAACGTTTCGGACAAAAGCCCTTCCTTGGGAATCAACCCTTCTGATGAAAGGCTTTTGCCCAAAGCGTCGATTCTCCTGCTCCTCGGATGCTGCTTGACCTGCTGTACTTTTCCAGCACTACACTCTTGACTCTAATCTCCAGCATCTGTAGTCCTCACTTTCACCTAATGGTGCATATTGCGTAAAGGTTAGCTCTTCTTATAGATCCTAAATGTGTAATGTAGTTCATGATTCCACATTGTGAATTGTTCACACTCATCTTGGACTGAGAAGTTACAAGTAACATTTGCATCTACAAGTTTTAAGCAATGATTACCTCCATCAAGAGAGAAGCTCAAGGCGACAATGAGCTTATGGTATCATGTTACTACAGAGCCTCAGATAATATTCTGGGCACCTAGGTTCCAATCCTGCCAGGGTAGATGGTGGAATTTGAATGCAATAAAAATTTGGAATTAAAAACCTAATAAAGACCATGCATCTATTATTGATTGTTGGGAAAACCCCATTTTCTGGGAAGGAAACTGCCATCTTTACCTAGTCTGGCCTACATGTGACTGCAGACCCACAGCAATGTGGTTGACTCTTAACTGCCCTCTGGGCAATTAGGGATGGACAATAAATGCTGGTCTAGCCAGTGATGCCTTCATCCCATGAATGAATAAAGAACACTGAGCAATTTCTGTTTGTTACATATGATCTCGATAGATTACGACCATCAAAATACTTTTGTTGATTTAGTTTTTCTCTCTGCAAATGCTGGTGGACTCGCTGAATAGCTCAAGTTTTTCGGTTTCTATTTCATTCTCAGTCTGATCTATTCTCATGTGAGAATAAACGTTCATTTTGTAATTTGGCTATACATGTTTGAAATGGCCTTATCAAATAAAGATTAAGTTTTATCTTTGCACTAATGTTCATTAAACTTTTCAAATGTTTGAAGTTTACGCAAAGCCTCTTCATCTCATTCTTTTTTCTTGAATTTTCCCCATCAGTCAGGTTATTGGTTACCTGCCCTATTAACTCTTCAGATGACTTGACAACCTGGAAAAGAATGACTTGCATTTATGAGACAGAAACCCAGAAATTGAAGTCATTATGACCTGTATGCATTCAATAGCAAAGAACCAGTGAATATTCAGGGGGATGAAAGAAACAGCCTTAACGAATGGGAAGAAACACTGGTAATCTTGGGTGAAAACCTATTTCAAAACTATTTGAAAATGCTTCTTCTAAATCAAAACAGCAAATAAATGGATATTGAAACATATTCGCCTCAGAAAAGGTTTGCATTCCATTTGCAAATAAAATATGTATCACAAAAAGTGTAATGGGATCTCTTTATGCAGGGGATTTACAGTTCATGGTATTCCTTACTCCTTAAGTTTCTTTGTTTTTGTACAAAGTTAAAAATCACCCAACACCAGGTTATAGTCCAACAGGTTTAATTGGAAGCACACTAGCTCCTTCATCAGGTGGTTGTGGAGGACACAATTGTAAGACACAGAATTTATAGCAAAGGTTTACAGTGTGAACTGAAATTATACATTGAAAAATAACTTGTTTGTTTGTTGCGTCCTTCATCTGTTAGAACGACCATGATAGTTTCACTTCTTTTATATGTAAATCACAAAACTTTTATTAAAAGTTCCTTCTCAGGTTATGGTAACAATTGATGTCAGCACAGATAATATGTTGAAGGTGTTAGCCCCCTGTGTTCGCTCTCTGTGCCATAATGTTTAGACTGATTTGTAATTTACCAACTTTTTAAACCCACATTTAACATCACCTACCCACTATTTGTTCACCTCCGTCTTTTTACTCTTTTATGTTTTGAGATTATGTTGCTATATTTCAAAGAAATGTATATAATATAGGGAGGTCATATGGGGCCTCATGCTTTTTACTTACCAGGCCATCAATCCAGAGAACCGGCTAATGCTCTGGAGACCCAGGTTCAAAGTTGAATTCAATCTATAAAGCAATCAGGAATTAAGATCCTAATGATGACCCATGAAACAATTGTGAGAAAAAAATGCAGCTGGTTCATTAATGTCGTTTTGGGAAGGAAATCTGCTATCCTAACCTGGTCTGGCTACATGTGACTCTGGACCCACAGCTATGTGGTAAAAACAATGACTGCAGATGCTGGAAAGCAAATACTGGATTAGTGGTGCTGGAAGAGCACAGCAGTTCAGGCAGCATCCAACGAGCAGCGAAATTGGATGCTGCCTGAACTGCTGCGCTCTTCCAGCACCACTAATCCAGTACCCACAGCTATGTGGTTGAGTCTTCACTGCCCTCTGGGCAATAAATACCGGCCTAGTCGATGACACTGACATCCGTTGTTTTCAGTTACTTAGGATATGTGAATGGTTTGTGAAAAGAAGGCAAGTCTGAGTCTGCTAGGCAAGGTTTTTATTTTCAGCTTTGCTGGTGTAAATATCCTTCTTTTAAACTTCATTGGCACCATGTGATGAATTTATCTGTGAACATGGCTGTAAGCAATGGTGTGAAATAAGAGATTGGGCTTCGCATTGACTTACTAATATAAATTGCATACAAATACAGATTTCTTTTATCCCTCTGTAATCAATAACAAGAATTTAACTTTGGTAGGGAAGGTTTAATCTTCAAGTGAAAAGGCTATGTGCTGTTAAATATATTTCTGTTTTCAAGATTTTAGGTTTGAAGATGTCAATTATGCCCAAAATGTGATTGTAGAGCCAGTAACTTTATAATATTCCATTACAGCCCTGCATTGTGACCAAATGCGAAATCATTTAGGGGCAAGCTAACCCTCTAGGAATTGCTGAGTAAAGACGAGCCTAAATTATTTAAAATACTTAATTGGAACTGCCAGTTTTTTTTCTCTCTCTCTCTCTCTCTCTCTCTCTCTCTCTCTCTCTGTCTCTCTGTCTGTCTCTCTCTCTCTCTCTCTCTCTCTCTCTCTCTCTCTCTCTCTCTCTCTCTCTCTCTCTCTCTCTCTCTCTCTCTCTCTCCAGTTTAGATAGTTATGATGAGGCAAGACGCAGCTTCCCAATTCAGTCATGATTTGGAGATGCCAGTGTTGGACTGGGGTGTACAAAGTTAAAAAAATCACACAACACCAGGTTATAGTCCCAATTCAGGCAATTGAAGCTTCAGTATTTTAAGTACATCATGTTCTATAAGCTTAATTTAAAGTCACGTTTTCAAAATAATTCAAATTTAAGTCTAAGTTTACCTCATTAAGTTGATGTTTTATATTTTTATGATGTTTTAAAAGGGTATTTTACTCAAGTTACAGAGTCATATTTTAGAGTGGGAGCCATCAACAATATATTTATTTTCTCTGACAGCAATTCTTTATCTTCCTTTATATTACTGAGTGTGAGGAGATCAAATAACTGACTCCCTGTGGAGTAGCACCAAGTATTCTCCTCCGCTCATCTGGCAGAAAACCCCCATATGTGTCTTTGTTAATTCCAGGTTTAGCTACTTCAATGTTCTTCTTTGCTAGGATTTCTAATCACGTGGTCCATAGTCCAAGTTACCCAAAATTCTGTTTGCCCCGATCACTATTTGTGCAAAGTCTCGTTCACTCGCTGTTCCTGTGTTTGCTGACTTACATTGACTGCAGTTTTGAGAGTCTCACCTTGTGTTCCAATCTCTCGATGGCACTTTTCCTCCCTGTCATTGTCATCTCCTGGAATCCTCTGAGACTTCAATGACATCACTCGATTTTGGTATCTTGCTCAATCTTGATTTGCATCTTTCCAGCAAGGATATGCTTTCATCTTCCTCGAATCTTATGCTTTGAAAATTCCCCCTTGAACTGACTCACTTCACCTTCCTCCTTAAAATCTGATATAATTCAGTTAAAATGGCCAGGGTGTGACCCAGGAAAGCTGCAAGGTCCCTTCGAGGCAAAAATTATTTGGCAGCAGGTCTGGTGGATAAGCCCCCTGTGGTTGTCATAACTGGAAGTCCAATTTCTTCATGGATGAACACAAAACGTTTTGGAAACTGGCTGGAGAAAGCTCTTTAAAGACTTTTAAGCCACATTGTCTTGAAAAGAAATCAGTCCACTCTAACTATGCCTTTCTCCAAAGCTCTGGTAGTGATAGAACATAGAACAGTACAGCACAGTAAAGGCCCTTCAGCCCTCGGTGCTGTGGCAGCCTTTTATGCTACTCTAAGATCAGACTAACCTACATACCCTTCATTGTACTGTCCTTCATGTGCCTATCCAAAGTTGCTTAAATGTCCCCAATGTATCTGACCCTGCTACCACTGCCAACAGTACATTCTATGCACCACCACTCTCTGTGTGAAGAACCTACCTCTGACATCTCCCCTAAACCTTCCACAAATTACTTTAAAATTATGCCCCCTCGCGATAGCCATTTCTGCCCTGGGAAAACCTTCCTGGCTGTCCACTCTAACTATGCCTCTCAACATCTTGTACACCTCTATGATGTCACCTCTCATTCTCCTCTGATCCAGTGAGAAAAGCCCCCTAGCTCCCTCAACCGGTCTTCATAAGACATGCTATTGATGTTGATCTGAAGACCTCTCCTAGATCTCTTTGAGTTCTGCAATAAAAGAATTTGTTATGATTGAAACTGGTTCCGATATTATGATTAATGTCCATTGATAGATAATAGAAGCAAATATGTGGTCTTTCAGTGGTAAAGTTGTTTTGATTAAGTGGTTTATATGATCAAATGTCATTGAAGGCACTTGCAGACAACTCAATAACTTTGCTTTAGAATATAAAACGTTACAGTGCAGCACAGGTCCTTCGGCCCTCTGATGCACCAACCTGTGAAACCTATCTATCCTACACTTCTCCATTTTCATCCATAGGCCTATCCAAATGCCCTTAAAGTTGACGAGTCCACTACTGTTGTGGCATGCCCCTACTACTCTGAGTAAAGAAACTACCTCTGACATCTGTCCTATATCTATCATCCCTCAATTTAAAGCTATGTCCCCTTGTGCTAGCCATCATCATCTGAGGGAAAAGGCTCTCACTGTCCACTCTATCTAACCCTCTTACTATATTATATATTCTACCTCACAAACTTGCAGTCCTAGCATTTAGAAGTCTTCTGTGTCATTAATTTGGGGAAGGTTACAGCAATAGCAGGTGTGAAGTTCCACAGGAGAGCACTGCTTAGGCATGTCCATTCATGATGAAGACCCTGCTCAGTATCATTGAATCTGAAACTCTCCTGAATCTTGCTAGTCTCCTTAAAGTTGTGAAGTCACATGTCTGCTTGAAGTCCATCCTAACAGCCCCTCAGGATCCACGCCTAACAGGAACACAGGTTTTAAAAGTTGGCAATATCCTCATGACTATACTTTCATAACATATGAAACATTCTCACTACATTGTAAGGGGTACATAAAGTTGTTGTTTAGCATGGTGCAGGAGAGGCTGGAAAAACAGTGCAATCACAGACAGACTGCCATCTGGTTCTGAAGGGTCCATAATGTGAATGTTCTCAACTTAATACCCAGTTACTTAAAGTAGGCGTTAGACTTGATTATGGACTATTGCACAAAATCTGTACTTCTACAGAAATGATTTATTTCCATAATTTATTTAAGTATTTTGATAAATGAACAATGTATCGGTGTTTTCTGCTTTGCTTAAATCTTCAGAACTCCCACTGTATCTCATGATATTTATTCATTACTCATGGTGTGCATTCTTCTTTGGAGATTTCAGGTTTTGTGTCAGTGGGCTAAGTTGACAGAGACTAACTGACCACATTAGCAGTTTCTCCAATTACAGCCTGTTCTTATCATTTGCCATAGCTGGCAGTTTATCTGCAGCACTTTCACTGAAAGGTAGTTATTTACAAAGCTATTTATATTGCACAGTTTCTGAAAGCTCTGTACCGTAAACAGAACAGGTGATACATTTTACATAGAGCATATTGTTCATTTGCCATCTGACCTTTCAATCCAGCTACTCTCAGTTAACATAATCAACGTGCTGTTTTTTTAGATGCAACATCTCCTTGGCCTTTACTCCAAGTCTGCAAAATTACTGCTATCGCGAATTAACATTGACAAGTCAACTCATGTTTGAATTAATAGTCTGATTCCAAAATTTCTTCTTTAGCAATTCCAGAATGCCGGTGTTCTTAAAAAATAAACTAAAAATGCCCTCACTTTAACGTCATCTTCAGATAGGTCATTGGATCATCAACTATTTTTGAATTTCTCACTGTTATGAAATTGTCTGAGCTTAGCCAGGAGACAACTTTCACGAGGAGACAACCTGCATTAATATTTCTCTTAGCTAGTCTCAAACAAAAGTCTTTAAGGAAAAACCCCAGATGGATCACATTTCCTAATAACTCAGCCCCACTAAATGCAGAATGAGCCCCAGATTCTACTTAAGGAAATTCCTGGAATAACTCCCTACTTTCTCTCATACTGTTAAGAGACCCAGCACTGAGGATCTCACATTGTTTCATTTATAGATCTTACCTTGAGCTGTAAATCTTACCCGTTCTGTGAATCCAAAGTGTGTTATTTGCCAAAATTGTTTTAAAAACTGAAAGAATTGCTGGAAATCAAAAACAAAAATAGGAATTGTTGGAAAAGCTCAGCAGGTCTGGCAGCATCTGTGGAGAAAAAGTAGAATATCCACAGATTTTCCAGTCTGTCCTGTACTATGCTAAACAACAACTTTATGTAGCCATTATAATGTAGTGAAAATGTTTCACATGTTTAGCCTGTGCGGTCATGAGGATATTACCAACTTTTAAAACCTATATTCTTGTCAGATATAGACCCTGATGGGCGGTTAAGGTGGTCTCCAACCGGACCTGAAACGTTAAGTGTCCATTCTCTCCACAGATGCTGCTGAGTTTTTCCAGCCATTTCTGTTGTTGTGGATATTTGCCTTCCCGACTGCCTCAGAACACAACTGCTACTTTTAGCGACCTTTTTAAACACCAACTCCACCTCTGCTCATCATCTTCTGGCTCAGTTGCTTCAATCATGTTATTGATTAGTATGTTATTCACTTATTCTCATGGCTTTACATTTTGAGCTCCAATTCCCATTTCTATATGAATTGGCCAAGTTGGTCATGATCTTTCATTGCATATTTGTTAGCGTGCCACCTCACCGAAAGTAATTTGACAATATTTGCAAATTAGACAACCGCAAGCCTTGAGTTAAAACACCGAAGCGACAACAGCCACAGAAGTGACCACAATGAATTTCTGCTCCTCCTCCAGTGTAAAATATCACTTTCACATCTATCAGCCATGCAGCAACTCAGCCTGACTTCTTGAAATTCACATCGGTAATTTTCATTGCTCTCCTCTATCCATCATATCTACAACAAAACAAATCCAGGAAATCAGCCCAATGGAACATGCTAATAATGGTTCATCTTCTCTATTCAGCCCCTGTCCTTCCAGCTGTCCTCTTTGCTATCTTTCATTACAGTCCCAAAGATGCTGCTAGCGATCACAGTTAAGATTTCATAATGTCACATTGACTGCTTTCTGAGCCATTGGTATATTCACCAATTTCAGCATGTTACAAAGGATAGCAATGAAGGTATGTGCAGTCCCTCAGCTTACCTCACCGACAAATGATTTAACAATTCTGCTTTATGTTTATCTCAGATGCTAGTTTCCTGCAGTCCTAAATAAGTTGTCCTATAAACTGTCCCTTGTCCCATTTGTAGTCTTCCCTTGCTCCAAGATTATGTTGGTACTTTAGAGTTTCATAATTGTTCACTTTTGCATCCTCTTTGAGTCTGCTACCAATTTGTTGATTCACCTCTTTTTATCATGTTTTCCAAAATGTTAAACTTAGCAGATCTTCGCCTAATATTTTAAATGGGTTTTGTAAATCATTGCTAGTTTCACTCTCATATTGTGAGGTCAACTAGCCACTAACAGGAGTACCTTTGAAAATCTGTTATTTTGTCTGTTCCTGACACACTGAACTGTTTTCTTCCTTTTCACAATTGTCTTCTGACTTATCCAGACTGTCTCACTACATCCAAAGCGCTCTTTAATTTTAAGTTTCCAATTTCCGGACTCTAATAGTCTGCTCCTTGCCATGAATGTCCAATCCCTCTACACGCCTAACTCCATCAGAATACGCTTCAAATGGAGGGCTCCTCAGTGTCCCTCCTCCAGCTGAATATGTTTCTACATTAAACAACTTCTCCTTTAACTCAAATTGCTTTGTCCAAATGAGAGGTGTTACTAAAGGTAACTAGCTCCAGCAGTTCTGCCACTTTGTGGGAGATGTGAAGTATTCAGTATTTCAGTCCTGCGTGGGGCCCCGTCTCCATGTTTCCCCATAATTAGTGACCCTAGCAGTGGCTTCCTGCTCTCAACCTGAACTGAAACAAAAACTTCTTCACCTTTTCTTCTAATACTCATTGTGAGCCCACAGACAGTGACAGCTCCCTTGAGTTTACTTAGAATCCATCGAATCTTCACCAATCCTCCAAAAAGTATCCCACGCAGATCCAGTCAGCACCTTATCAGTAACATTTCCCAAGACTAATCCACCCAGCCTGCACAATACAGGGTAATTTGGCATGGCCAATCCACCTAACCTGCACATCTTTTGGACTGTAGGAGGAACCAGAGCAAGCCCACGCAGACACAGGGAGAATGTGCAAACTCCACACAAACAGTCGCCCAAGGGTAGGATCGAACCTGGATCCCTGACACTGTGAGGCAGCAGTGCTAACCACTAAGCCACCCTTACCCTCTATTTGTTGTAAAATCTCCCTTCATTTCTTCCATTTCTCCATTGCACATGGCCTAATGCTGCAACCTATCGTACCAGTGCTTTGATGAATCTTCCCTTTTCCTCAACCAAGAATTCCGGAACCCTCTTGTTCCAAATCACCCACTCTGCTCTTGCTCCTTTACTTCCTTCCAGAATGGAGAAAGGATACACTTTCACCTGCACTGTCCACCACACCAGCCTCCTTCCTCAGCACCACTGTAGTCCATTCCTCAGCACATTTTTATGCAAGGGCATGAGATATAGGAACATAGAAAATAGCTGCAGGAGTAGGCCATTCTGCCTTCGAGCCTGCACCACTATTCAATATGATTATGGCTGATCACGCAATCTCAGAATCCCATTCCCACTTTCTCTCCAAACTTCCTTATCCCTTTAGCTGCAAAAACCACTTCCAGCACCCACTTGGATATATCTGATGAATTTGCCTGTACAGCTTCCTGTGGGAGAGAATTCCACAGATTCACATCTCTCTGAGTAGAAAAAAATTCTTCCGGATCTCAGTCCTGAATGGCTTACCCTTCATTGTCAGACTGTAACCCCTAGTTCGAGACTTTCCTAACATTAGGGACATTTGACTTGCATTTAGACTGTCGAGTCCTGTTAGGATTTTATATGTTTCTATGAGATCCCCCATCCCTTCATTCTTCTAAATTCCAGTGAGTACAAGCCTAGTCGATCCAGTTTTTCTTCATATGTCAGTCCTGCCATCCCAGAAATCAGACTGGTGAACCTTCACTGGACTCCCTCAATAGCAAGAATGTCCTTCCTTAGACTAAGGGACCAAAACCTCACTCCAAACTGTACACAATACTCAAGGTGCGGCCTCATCAAGTCCCTGTATAACTACACCAAGTTATCCCTACTCCTATATTCAAATCCTCTCATTATAAAGACTAGCATGCCAATAGCTTTCCTGCCTGTCTGCTGTACCTACAGGCTAACCTTCAGCAACTGTTCCACCATGACACCCAGGTCTCGAAATGCAAAGCTTGTCCTTTTGCTTTCTCTCCCCTCACCATCTTCCTTTCAAACGAAGTAATGATTTGTGAGTACTTGCTTGAACTGACAATATTCGATTAGCTATTCATTGTGCAGTTTGCTGTACACCAGGCAGATCAAACTGCTATTAGGTGATCACCTTATGGGACTCTTCCATTTAGTCAACAGACATAATCCTAGGCTTCTAATTGCCTGTCATTTTAGTTCTCTACCTTGCTTTCATGCTGATCTCTCTAATCTCTGCTTCCTGTAGTGTGCCAATGGAACTCAACATAATCTCTACAAACAGCACTTCACATCCTTTTGGTCGGACATTGGGTTCAACAATTTCAGGTTTTCTCGACCCCATTTTCTTTTATATGTTGTTTTCTTGCCCCATCATCACTCCTTTTGGCCCTGTGTGACTAAGTCTTTTGACATTTAATCCATCCACTGTCTTCCAATTTATCTCCCTGATCTTTCATTTTACGACTTTTTCTTCTCGTGCTCAAAACCTATTGCACTTGTAATTTTTCCCAGTTCCGACGAAGGGTCGTTCACCTCAAAAGAGAACCCTTTCTCTGGATCCACAAACATGCCTGACCACTTCTTACGTCATGCTTTTTCTGTCCTTTTTATTCCAGATTCCCACTGTCAGCAATACTGTGATTTTTAGACAGTGTGACACTTTGGCCACATTGTTGTCTATACTTATGGGCATTCTGGGGATCAGGACATTCTTAACTCTTTGACAGTTACAGCTGGACAACTAATCCTGCACTCAAGATCTTTATCATATAGCTGAAGCTCTCTCCGCAGCTACAGTGTTCATGCTTACTCCTTAGTTTTAATAGAAAAAAACCCTTCATTCTTCAGCCTTTTTTTCTTTTGTCACCGGTGCTAACTTGCAGCAAATTTACTCAACTTTATTGCTGTACGCAAAATGAGAAAACGTTCATAAGCTGCAACCCACTGGAAGGGAAACGTGCGATGATCTATGTGGAGCAGATATTGCTGAAAATGGTGAGGAAACTTCCTTTTGCTGCTGCAAGATTAGGGACTGAACACCTACATTTTGTTGCCATGGTAACCCTGATTCCTTAATCGCAAGATGGTACTGTTCAGCGATTCGTAGTTATTGACTACAGTACTCAGAGTACTCCTCTCCACTTGACTAACAAGGGCAACGAGTAGCTATTGCCTGCTAATGCTGTGAACCCCTGCCATACATTTTCTCCCTTCCAATTGTGGCCAATACCTCCTAACCCTGGCTAACCCTTCATCACTTTCCTGACGGGGTTCCTGCAATGGGAACACAGGCCCAATTTTCACTCTCACTTCACATTCAGGCGACCTTGATATAAATGTGATACAGGTCTCAGTATTAGAGATGGCTTGGACCTCACCATTCTTATGCCAGCATTGTCCCCTCAGCCATAATTTTCATAGAAGTGCCCAAAGTTCTGAGCCTTTTTACCCACCCAATTAGAAACTTTTTAAAAAGCATATGAAAAACAACCTTTTGGCTCCTAAAGTCAAAATAATTGGAAAAAACATCTAAAGCTTCATTTGTACTCGAATCAAAAATGACACATTTGTTTTAGTACAAAAATATTAAAAATTGTTCTGGGAACATGTTTTCTCTAAAGATAAAAGCATCTGCTATGAATTATTAAAACGTAAAGTCAATATCTGACTCTAAAGGAAAGCCAGACCCAATCTTCTTCAAAGAAATGATATAGGGTTCTTGAATGATGGAAGAAAATTCCTTGTTTCTGTAAATAGCATGTTTTTTTTTAAACTGGTTGCTAATGAGTTCTTTCCAGCATGCACTCTCTCTCTCTCTCTCACTAGATCCTGTTTCCCAGTTTCTGGCTGCAGAATAATCTCAACAAAATGATAGTCCAGTCTGCACCTGTATAATTATAGAATGCGTCACGAATTAATGCATTGCTGTAAACACATTCTGATCTTGATTTGAAGCTTTGGAAGTATGCCTTCCACTTGATTGTATTTCACATTACTCCTGCTGAAAATGTGTTGCTGGAAAAGCACAGCAGGTCAGGCAGCATCCGAGGAGCAGGAGAATTGACATTTCTGGCAAAAACCTTTCATTCCTGATGAAGAGCTTTTGCCCGAAATGTTGATTTTCCTGCTCCTCGGATGCTGCCTGACCTGCTGTGCTTTTCCAGCACCACTCTAATCTAGACTCTAATCTCCAGCATGTGCAGTACCCACTTTCGCCTAGTCTATCTCTATAGAATCATAGTACTGTACAGCATGGAGACATACCCTTTGCTCCAATTTATCCATGCTGACCAGATATCCTGAATGAATCTGGTCTTATTTGCCAGCAATTAGCCCATACCCCTCTAAACCCTTCCTATTCATATACCCATCTAGATGCCTTTCACCAGCCTCTACCACTTCCTCTGGCAGCTCATTCCGTCCTGAGTGAAAAAGTTGACCCTTAAGTCCTTTTTAAATCTTGCCCCTCACACCTTAAATCTTTGCCATCGCACTGTAAACTTTTGCTATAAATTCTGTGTCTTACAATGGTATCCTCCACAACTACCTGATGAAGGAGCAGTGCTCTGAAAGCTTATGCTTCCAATTCCTATAACCTGGTGTTGTGCGTTTTTTAACTTTCTGAAAGTTGGCTGACTACTTCTAATTCAACAGCTTTTGGTTGTGACAGGGATGAAAGTGGGGGGGGAGGGTGTGGTCTCTCTATGGCCATTATTTGATGTAAGAAGGGGCTCCCTAGTTAAGCGCTCTCTTCCTCGTGTCACCCTTATCCTCTGCCAGTACCCTGCCATGTTCTCATTCGTTTATTTTGTGATGCAAAGTGCGTAATTTATACTAATATAATTTATTTAGAGGTTGGATTTTCATGTGGGATTTAGTTTGTGGGCTCAAGGAGGTTTAATGATTAACTTGTCAGTATTTCTGGAGCCATATTTCATTTAAGTCTGTATGACAAGGGAATAATGATGAGATTTCATTTGCATTGGGTGAGTCTTGAAATTGGCAGAGTAAGCATTAAAGAGTAAGTAGAGTAAGCTTACTTTCCCTTATAAGAATCAGGAGTTGATTTCTTATTTTTCTCAGGGGAAAGAAATCCAAATAGTGCAAAGCTTTTGGTTTTTGGTTAGTAGTTGTCCTAGTTGGAGCTAGATCTAAACTATATATAGTTGCTCTAAAGAAAAATAATTCAGAAAAGTTAGGAAATAGGTTATCTCAGTATCAGGATATTAATGTGAAAATTCCAGACTGGAAGTCTGAGCAGACCAGAGTGCAGGTTCAAAGTTCCGTGAAAGTGGAGTTGCATTTCTGGTCTCCTTCCTATCGGAAAGATGTTGTGAAACTTGAAAGGGTTCAGAAAAGATTTACAAGAATGTTGCCAGGGTTGGAGGATTTGAGCTACAGGGAGAGGCTGAACAGGCTGGGGCTGTTTTCGCTGGAGCATTGGAGGCTGAGGGGGTGACCTTAGAGGTTTACAAAATCATGAAGGGCATGAATAGGATAAATAGACAAGGTCTTTTCCTTGGGGTGGTGGAGTTCAAAACTAGATGGCTTAAATTTAAGGTGAGAGGGAAAAGATTGAAAAGGGACCTAAGGGGCAACTTTTTCACATGGAGGGTGGTGCATGTATGGCATGAGCTGCCAGAGGAAGTGGTGGAGGCTGGTACAATTACAACATTTAAAAGGCATCTGGATCGGTATATGAATAGGAAGGGTTCAGAGAGATATGGGCAGGGTGCTGGCAAATGGGACGAGATTAGTTTTAGATATCTGGTCAGCATGAACTAGTTGGATCAAAGGGTCTGTTTCCGTGCTGTACATCTCGGAGTCTGGAAGTGTTTGGTTAGATCACTGAATGGTTATTCAAAACTGAAACTTAGTTGTACAAAAAAATCAAGAGGCTATCAAATTCTCAAGATTGTGAATTAGAGTCATAGAGTCATAGAGGTGTACAGCATGGAAACAGACCCTTCGGTCCAACCCATCCATGCCGACCAGATATCCCAACACAATCTAGTCCCACCTGCCAGCACCCGGCCCATATCCCTCCAAACCCTTCCTATTCATATACCGGTCCAAATGCCTCTTAAATATTGCAATTGTACCAGCCTCCACCACATCCTCTGGCAGCTCATTCCATACACACACCACCCTCTGCGTGAAAAAGCTGCCCCTTGGTTCTCTTTTATATCTTTCCCCTCTCACCCTAAACCTGTGCCCTCTAGTCCTGGACTTCCCCACCCCAGGGTAAAGACTTTGTCTATTTATCCTATCCATGCCCCTCATAATTTTATAAACCTCTATAATGTCACCCCTCAGCCTCCGACGCTGAAGACAAACCTAAAGGCATGATAAAGAGGAACATTTTCTCTAACATTTGACTGTTGCAAAGTCACGTAGGTGAAAGTGGATACTGCAGATGCTGGAGATTAATGTCAAGATTAGAGTAGTGTTGGAAAAGCACAGCAGTGAGGCAGCATCTGAGGAGTAGGAAAATACATTTCGGCCAAAAGCCTTTCATCAATTCCTGATCTGAACTGATCTGAAGAACAGTGACTGGGCCTGAAACATTGATTCTGCTTTCTCTCCAGACCTGATATTGTCAGACCTGTTAGGTTTCTTCAGCAATTTCTGTTTGCAATATTGCATGCTCAGTAAAAGGCCACCTTGTTAATTTTTTAAAAATGAACTATCAAGCCAGATCTCAGTCTAGATCTGACTTATGCAGTAATAACTTCAGCATGGATCATCATAACTTCTCTTCCCTCTGTCTTCCAAAACCACCATTCTACCTATTTCTATCCATGACATACTCCAGAGGAAAAGCTCCCATTTTGTTACTTGTTCCCTGGTGCATCCTGTCACTAAATGTTTAGCAGCTCAGTTGTAAATTCAAAAGAACTTTATTGGTTATAAAGAACTTGGAAACATCCTGAGTCCAGGAAAGGGATGTAGAAGTGAAGGTTCTTTGCTTTTGAACTTAACTCTGGGACTTTTTTTCCTTAAAAGAAAACTCTGTGGCTATTCACTCAGTAAAATATACTTCTGAACCCTGCCAAAAATCTGGCCTACGATGATTGATTGTAGCTGCAGGCTCTTACCACTGGGTGGTGCTGCACAGTTTCCTACATATTACAGCACCATTTTTTTCCCACATTTTCCTGGTTTGTTGGTTTTCTGGTATCTCTTTGGCTTCTCCACATCAGATGTTTCCTCAGTAGTGGATGCTCCACATGGCTTTTATGGTCCATTGGACTGTTAACTGTGTGTCAGGTGCATGATTGTAAATGTATGGTTCTGAAACTAGATCTAGTTAAAAATCATACAACACCAGGTTACAATCCAACAGGTTTAATTGGAAACACTAGATTTTGGAGCACTCCTCTTTCATCAGGTGGTGATGAAGGAGCAGCGCTCTGAAAGCCGGTGCTTCCAATTAAACCTGTTGGACTGTAACCTGGTGTATGATTTTTAACTTTGTACAACCCAGTCCAACACCAGTATCTCCAAATCATGAAAATAGATCAGCATTGTCCCTGGTGGGAGTGGTAATTCCATCATTACATGGTCCAACTAGGCCATTCCAAAAGATACTTCATAGAATCCCTGCATTGCAGATGGAGGCCATTTGTCCCAACCAGTGTGCATTCTTCTCCTGAAGAGCATCCAACCATCCCACCCTATCTGTGTGACCCCACTTTTAGCGTGGCCAATCCACCCTAACCTGCACATCCTTGGACTGTGGGAGGAAACCACATCTCCCTGAGGAAATCCATGCAGACATGGGGAGAATGTGCAAACTCTACACAGACTGGAATCGAACCTGGCTCCCTGACACCACGAGGCAGCAGTGCTAACTGCTAATTTCAGTGGATCAAGCTTACTACTGAATGGAATTATTTTAATAAAAACGCAAGCTTATTGAAATCCTAGCTGCGGCCATGAGGAATTCCTAACTGCTGAGCTGCCCATTTAGCTTACAAGTAGCTGCTTCCAAACTCCACTAAGTTTCTGCTTTCTCAGTTCAGTGATTTCCCCAAGTACTTCCTCTTTCTGCTCACTAATGGAGCCACTTGGCCGAGGTGTGTTTGTTGATTGCATGATCCTCTGGAGACAGATTATCCATGAGTTGGCCTCCGAGTGACCAGCTGTAGGCTGTTGAAAAGCATGGTGCTGGAAAAGCACAGCGGGTCAAGCAGCATCTGAGGAGCAGGAGAATCGACCTATCAAGCATGAGCTCTTCATCGTGACGAACAGCTCATGCTCAAAACGTTGACTCTCTTGCCCCTCCGGGTGCTGCCTGACCCGCTGCGCTTTTCCAGCACCACACTTTTCGACTCTGATCCCCAGCATCTGCAGTGCTCACTTTCTCCATCAGCTGTAGGCTGCAACGTATACCCGCTAGTCAATTACCGAAGTGACAGAGAGGGGAAAATAACCAAAGACAATCCTAACCCTGAGCCTGGTCTTCAGTTTCACATTTCCGTCTTCCGCCGTCTTCCGTCCTCCTCCACCATCCGCCCTACTCCTCCGCCATCCGCCCTACTCCGCTATCCATCCTACTCCGCCATCCGTCCAACTCCGCCATCCGCCCTATTCCTCCACTATTTTCCTACTCCTCTGCCATCCTCCCTACTCCTCCACCGTCCACCGTACTACTCCACAATCTTCCCTACTCCTCCACCATTCTCCGTACTCCTCCACCGTCTACCCAACTCCTCCACCGTCCTCCCAACTCCTCTGCCATCCTCCCTACTCCTTCACTATTTCCCTACTCCTCCACCGTCCTCCATCCTCCTCCGTCATCCTCCCTACTCCACCATCCTCCCTACTCCTCCACCATCCTCCCTACTCCTCCGCCATCCACCCTACCCCTCCGCCATCCTCCCTACTCCTCCATCATTTCCCTACTCCTGTGCCATCCGCCCTACTCCTCCGCCGTCCTCACTACTTTTCCACCATCCTCCCAACTCCTCTGTCATCCTCCCTACTCCTCCACCATCCTCCCTACTGCGCCATCCTCCCTACTCCTCCACCATCCTCCCTACTGCGCCATCCTCCCTACTCCTCCACCATCCTCCCTACTCCTCCATCATCCTCCCTACTCCTCCACCATTGCCCTACTCCTCCGCCAACCTCCCTACTCCGCCTTCCTCCCTACTCCACCGTCCTCGCTACTCCTCCACCATCTGCTCTACTCCTCCGTCATTTCCCTACTCCTCCGCCATTTCCCTACTCCTCTGCCATTTTCCTACTCCTCCGCCATCCACCCTACTCCTCCGCCATCCTCCTTACTCCTCCATCATTTCCCCACTCCTCCACTGTCTGCCCTACTCCTCCGCCATCCTACTCCTCCACCGTCCTCCCTACTTCTCCACCATCCTCCCAACTCCTCCACCATTTCCCTACTCCTCCGCCATCCTTCCTACTCCTCCGCCATCCTTCCTACTCCTCTGCCGTCTTCCGTCCTCCTCCACCATCCTCCCTACTCCTCCACCATTTCCCTACTCCACCATTTCCCTACTCCTCCACCATCCTCCCTACTCCTCCGCTGTCCACCCTAATCCTCCATCATTTCCTGACTCCTCCGCCATCCTCCCTACTCCTCCGCCAACCTCCCTACTCCTCCACCATCCTCGCTACCCCTCCGCTGTCCTCCCTACTCATCCACCATCTACACTACTCCTCCGCCGTCCTCCGTCCTCCTCCGCCATCCTCCCTACTCCTCCATAATCCTCCCTAATCCTCCACCATTTCCCTACTCCTCCATTTCCCTACTCCTCCACCATCCGCCCTAATCCTCCACCATTTCCCGACTCCTCTGCCATCCTCCCTACTCCTCCCGCCATCCTCCCTACTCCACCATCCTCGCTACCCCTCCGCTGTCCTCCCTATTCATCCACCATCCGCCCTACTCCTCCGCCATCAGCCCTACTCCTCCGCCATCCTCCCTACTCCTCCTGGCATCCTTCCTACTCCTCCGCCAACCTCTCTACTCCTCCACCATCCTCGCTACCCCTCCGCTGTCCTCCCTACTCATCCGCCATCCTCCCTACTCCTCCGCCGTCCGCTTTAATCCTCTGCCATTTCCCTACTCCGCCATCCTCCCTGCTCCTCCACCATTTTCCTCCTCCTCTGCCGTCCACCTTACTCCTCCGCCATCCTACTCCTCCGCCATCCTACTCCTCCGCCATCCTACTCCTCCGCCATCCTACTCCTCCGCCATCCTACTCCTCCGCCATCCTACTCCTCCGCCATCCTACTCCTCCGCCATCCTACTCCTCCGCCATCCTACTCCTCCGCCATCCTACTCCTCCGCCATCCTACTCCTCCGCCATCCTACTCCTCCGCCATCCTACTCCTCCGCCATCCTACTCCTCCGCCATCCTACTCCTCCGCCATCCTACTCCTCCGCCATCCTACTCCTCCGCCATCCTACTCCTCCGCCATCCTACTCCTCCGCCATCCTACTCCTCCGCCATCCTACTCCTCCGCCATCCTACTCCTCCGCCATCCTACTCCTCCGCCATCCTACTCCTCCGCCATCCTACTCCTCCGCCATCCTACTCCTCCGCCATCCTACTCCTCCGCCATCCTACTCCTCCGCCATCCTACTCCTCCGCCATCCTACTCCTCCGCCATCCTACTCCTCCGCCATCCTACTCCTCCGCCATCCTACTCCTCCGCCATCCTACTCCTCCGCCATCCTACTCCTCCGCCATCCTACTCCTCCGCCATCCTACTCCTCCGCCATCCTACTCCTCCGCCATCCTACTCCTCCGCCATCCTCCCTACTTCTCCACCATCCTCCCAACATCTCCGTCATTCTCCCTACTTCTCCACCATCCTCCCTACTTCTCCACCATCCTCCCTACTCATCCGCCATCCTCCCTACTCCTCCACTATTCTCCCTACTCCTCCACCATCCACGCTACCCCTCCGCTGTCCTCCCTACTCATCCACCATCCTCCCTACTCCTCCACCATCCTTGCTTCTCCTCCGCCGTCCTCCCTACTCCACCACAATCCGCCATACTCCTCCACCATCCTCTGTAGTCCTCTGCCATCCTCTGTAGTCTTCCACCATCCTCCGTAGTCCTCCGCAATCCTCCCTACTCCTCCGCCATCTTCTCCACTCCACAGCCATTTCAAAGTCAAACTTATAACACAGTTGGGCTCAAGCAATTTCCATGCAATGCTCGTGTTGAATGCTTACCACCAAGTGTCCTCAGATCCCTAGCAATCCAGCTACCAAACTACCAGTGGCTTCACTTGATGATGACACAGTGTATACCAGTGTTTGAGCAAGTCTGACTTCCCTGGAGCTGAGCCACTACTGCACTCTCATAAATTAGACACACTTCAGCAAGGCTTAGCAGCTGTCTGAATCAGCTGACTGGAGCAGCAGAGAGAGGCTCCTGAAATAGAAGAAGCTGGCGATCTTTAAATTTAGATTTTTGTAGGTATGTTTTCAACCTATTTTTAAAGCTGTTAAATTGCTCAAATTTAACGCAGAATCTGTGCTGAATCATTCCATCGTGTTGGTTTTTTTCATGTCTTTTCCTTAGTTCTCTTGCTAATTTGCTTTAGATTTACCAGATAAAAACAGCCAGGCACCACTTGTGATATATTGAATAAAGAAACCCATCTGCGTGCATGAAGAAGTTGAAGTTTAGCTGTCAAACATCGACAGTGAAAGCGTTAATTGGGTTGCTATCCTGTGATAGCAGAAGAAGGTATCTTCTTGTCTTTCTGTGCCAAAGAACTTTTTCAGTTGAAACAGTTTGTGAACGTATTATAGTTTTATGTCCCTGCTACAAAATATAAAAAGCGTGAGCATTGTCACAGTTCTGAGTGTTCCAGATTTTCCTTACTCTCTTACTCACCACAGTGACAGCAGCCTTGGAATTTTCACCAGTTTTCCAGCATAGACTTACTGTCATTGTGCATCTGATTTCCAGTTTGAAGATATAGGTCACCTGTCATCAGAATAAGCAATCACATCACTCTACAATCATTCGTACAAAAAACATTCTCATTGTGGTACAGAGTCCAAACCACAAAATATAATTTAATTCACAGACAGAAAGAAGTTTAAGGATTGGAAAACAACTATGAGAGTATGGCAGAAATATGAGGCAAAGAGAGAAAAACTAACAAAATATATACTTTATATCTCTAGTACTAATAAAAGGAATAGGGTGCCATTTTTGTAAAATTAATATTTTTGTGCCAGAAATTGAATTGAATTAGCTTTATTGTCACGTACTCAAATGAATACAATGATAAGTTTATAAGTCTCCACTTACAATGCTACCTTAGGGTGCAGTTGGTTCCACTGTCAAGCGTCTTTCTTCAACACGAATTGGCAATTGAAGAATTTAGATCATTATTTATAGAAGGTGAACTTTCCTTACTTGTGTTAGCTATAACACGATTCTGAATCCATTAGTTTAGGTGGTGTGGCTATTGTATGATTTTCTTATAACACAAGATCGCACGAGAATAGAACTATCAGAACCAACTGTACAATGGTACTTAGGTCCAGTTACAGATTAGTTACAGCGTAACAATGTCACCAACACGCGGCACTATCTTAAGAACAGAGTACCTTGGTGTAACCCTTAGTTAACAGAATAGAGAAATGAAGAAATAAGTAAGTTACGTTACAGCTGTACACAGTATAACACAGTAGAAAGGTAATGAACTGAGAACAAAAGTAGGCGATTTGGCACCTGAAGCTTACTCTGCTATTCAATAAGATCATGGCTGATCTGTTTGTGTTTTGAAGTCTGCATTCTCACATAACCCTTGCCCAATAAAAATCAGACTACCTCCATCTTAAAAATATTCAACAACACAGCTGCCACCACCTTCTGGGTCAGAGCATTTCAATGTCACACAGCTTTCTGCAAGAAACCTTTCTCCTCCTACCTGTCCTGAAAGGTAACGCTAATTTTGAAAACAGTGCTGGACTCACCCACAAGATGAACCATGCTTTGTGTCTGGCTTGTCAAGTACATTCAAGGTCTTCATATATCATTATTCTAACCTTCAGTGGAAGCGGGCCTAGCCAGTCCAAACTACCCTCCTATGACAACCCATGCGTTCTGGTATCAATTTCAGAAATTTATTTTGAACTGCCTTTAATGTATTTCCACGTTCAAATTGGAGGCCAAAACCACACACAGAATTCAAGAAGATTTCTCACCAGTGCTTTGTGTGATTGAGGTGTAGTGTTCTTATTTTGATGTTCAATTCCACTCATCATAAAGGATAGAGTTCCATTAACCTTCCTAATTATTTCTCCAAATGTTATGACCGTCATTAAAGCTGTGACTTGGTCTTCCCTGCATGTGACTCCAGACCTCCTCCAAGATGGCAGCCTGTGAAATGGCATAGTGGGACATTCAGCTCAAGGGTTACTCCTGATGTGTAGCAAATGCAGGCCCTTGCCAGTGATGCCCGCATAAAGTAAAAGAATAAACAAATTGCGGTAGTTATTGTGTGAAAGTCAAATGTAAACTCTCAGTTGAACTAGCCACAGCTTGACAATTGAGAGCAGGATAATGCTTGAAGAGATTACTTTAACAGAGGGATCTTGAGATTTAAGTCCATGTCTCTCTGAAAGTGGCCTTGTAAGTAGATAGGTTGGTAAAGAAGGCATATAACATTCTTGCCTGTATTGGTCGGGGAATTGAGCCCAACAGGCAGGATGTCACGTTGCAACTTTGTAAGAGTTTGGTTAGTCACACTTAATAGTATCATGGTCAATTCTGGTCGTCACGTTATAGGAAGGATGTGGAGACTTTTTTCCAGGGTGCAGAAGACCGTTACCAGGATGCTGCCTGGATTAGAGAGGTTGAGCTATAAGGAGAGGCTAGAAAACCTCGGATTGTATTCTCTGGACCAGTGGAGGCTGAGGGGAGACTGAACAGAAGAGATGCAGAGATAGGGTTGATGGTCAGAATCTTTTCCCAGAGTTGAAATGTCTAAAACTAGGAGGCATGTATTTAAGGTGAGAAGGGGAAAGTTCAAAGGAGATGTGAGGGACAATTTCTTTATTCAGAGAATGATAGGAGTCTGGAACATTCTGCCAGGGGTGGTGGAGGCAGACATGATAGGGGTGTTTAAGGGGTGTTAGATAAGCACATGAATATGCAAGGAGTGGACGGATATGGACCAAGGGCAGGCAGAAGGGATTAGTTTAACTTGGAGTCATGGTCAGCACAACATCGTGGGCCAAAGGATCCGTTCGTGTGCTGTACAGTTCTACGTTACATTATTGTCGTAGTGCAATAGCATGGGAGTGCTTCAAGCCTTCCTCCAGTTTTAGCACTGAGCACAGATTTTGAAATGCCATAAGGAGTATCAATGGGGCCCCAATTCTGGCACCTAAATTGACTCAATTTTAAACTAAATCTCAGCTCTGAAAATTGCAGAGGAATTTTGAGCTGTGTTCAATATGCTGTAAAATCTCTAGTAAAATCAAAAGTGAATAATTCATATCTACTAACCTTATTTTATTTTGTACTGTACTGATGTTTCAATCCCCAATATATTGATGATAAGTATGCTCCAGAAAACAGGCTTCCAAATGGATTGCAAATGCAGAAAAATCCTATGACTACCATCCTGACCTTAAATAGTAAGCTGAAGGGTTTGAGTGATAGGTTTTTCATTGCTTTTTCAGTGTGCAAAAATTGCTTGTGGCCATTAAGTAGAATGGGAGAATCTAATTCTCTATTTTTTTTGATGGTGCAGAATAATATTTTAAAAACTCTCATCCCAGAATACAATGGAATGATTGACAGAAGTGATTGCATGATAAGGCCACAAGATATTGGAACTGAATGACCATTCAGCCCATCAGTTCTACTTCGCAATTCATTCATGGGTCATATGTTTCTCAATCCCATTCTCCTGCCTTCTCCCCATAACCCTTGATCTTCTTACTCATCAAGATCCTATCTGGCTCTGTCTTGCATACCCTCAATGACTTGGCCGCCACAGCCCTCTGTGGCAATGAGTTCCGCAGAGTCACCACCCTCTGGCTGAAGAAATTCCTCCTCATCCCAGTTCTCAAGAGGTGCTCTTTAACTCGGAGGCTGTGCCCTCAGGTCCTTGTCTGTTCGACCAGTGGAAATCTCCATGTCCACTGTATCCAGGCCTCTCAATATTCTGTGAATTTCAGTCAGATCTCCTCTAATCCTTCTAAACTCGTATGAGTACAGACTCAGAGTCTTCACCTGCTCCTCAAATGACAAACCCTTCCATTCCCAGGATTATTCTTGTAAACCTCCTCTGGAGCATCTCTGAGACCTGTGCATCCTTCCTTAGAGTTGGGGCCTTAAACTGCTCATTGATATTCCAAATGCTTTATATCGCCTCATCAGTAGATCCCTGCTCTTTTATTCTAGCTCTCTTGAAAAGAAAGTGAACGTTGCATTTGCCTTCCTACCTGCCAACTGAACCTGCATGTTAATCTTAAGGGAATCCTGACCTAGGACTCCCAGTGTCCCTCTTTCTGCTTTAGATTTCTGAAGCCTTTCCCTCTTTAAGAAATAGTCTATGCCTCTATTCATCGGAACAAAGTGCACCACCTCACACTCTTTCCCACATCATATTCCATCTGCCACTTTGCCCACTCTCCAAGTCCTTCCGCAGCCTCTGCGCTCCCTCAATGCTACTTGTTCCTCCACCTATCTTTGTGTCGTCTATAAACTTTATAACAATGCCCTCAGTTCCTTCATCCGGATTGTTAGTGTATAATGGGAACAATTGTGGTCCCAACACTGACCCCTGCGGAACTCCACTAGTCACCGGCTGCCATCCTGAAAAAGACTCCTTTATCCTCACTCTCTGCCTTCTTCCAGTCAGCCAATCCTCTATTCATGCCACTACCTTGCCCCCTAAAATCTTGGATTCCGATCTTGTTTAGCAGCCTCCTGTGTGGCACCTTGTCAATGAGTTCCACAGAGTCACCACCCTCTAGCTGAAGAAATTCCTCTTCATCCCAGTTCTCAAGGCCCTTCTGGAAATCCGAATAGATCATGTCCACTGGCTTTCCTTTGTCTAACTCACTCATTACCTCCTCAATGATTTCTAACAGGTTTGTCAGACATGGCCTCTCCCAGATAAAGCTGTGCTAACTCCGTCCTATTTTACCAAGCACTTCCAAGTACTCCACAATCTCATCCATAATAATAGACTCTACAATGATTGCGGTCAAGCTAATAGGCCTGTAGCTTCCTGTCTTCTGCCACCTCCCCCCCCCCCTCCCTTTCTGAAACAGGGAGTGTTATGGTAACCATCTTCTTGTACTCTGGGACCCTCCCTGACTCCGGTGATACCTGAAAGATCACCCAATGCCTCTACAATCTCCTCAGCTATCTCCTTGAGAATCCAGATAGTGTGTAGTCCTTTTGGTACAGGTAATTTATCGACCTTCAGATCTCTCAGCTTCCCCTCAGTGATGGCCACTACACTCCCCTCGGCACCCCCCCCCCCCCCCCCCCCAACTCTGTTGAGGTTCTTCTGTCAGGCTGCTGACATCTTCCACTTTGAAACCTGGTGCAAAGTACCTCTTCAGTTCCCCTGCCATTTCTTTGTTCCCTATTACTATTTCTCCAACCTCATTTTCCAGTGGTCCAGTGTTCACTCTTGTCTTTCCCTTACCTTTTAGATATCCAAACAAAAACTTGACCAATCTTCTTTTGTATTACCAGCTAGCTTGCCCTCATATTTCATCTTCTGCTCCCTTGTTTTTTTTTCAGTTGGCATCTGCTAAATATTAAAGGCTTGCTAATCCTTTGGCTTCTCACTAATCTTCACCACATTGTATGCTTTTTGATTTTATTTTTGCTTTCATGCTGTCTCTGACTTCCCTTGTCAGCCATGGTTGCCTCATCCTTCCCTTAGTATGTTTCTTCTTCCTTGGGATGAATTTCTGCTGTGCCTCCTGAATTACCCCGAGAAACTCCTATCGTTGTTTCTCCCCCATCTCCCTGCTGGGGTCCCCTTCCATTTAACTCTGGCCAGCTCTTCCCTCATGTCTTTGTCGTTACCTTTTACTCAATTGTAATACCGTTACTGCTGAATCCAGCTTCTCCTCTCAAGCTGCAGGGTGAATTCGATCAAATTGTTGTCACTGTCTCTAGGGCTTCCTAACCAAACCTGCCTCATTACACATCACCAAAATCCAGAATTGCCTGTTCCTTAGTGGACTCGACCACTAGCTGTTGCGAAATAAAATCTCATAGATATTCCACTAATTCCTTTTCTTGGGATTCACTGCCAACCTGATTTTCCCAATCCACCTGCATATTGAAGTCCCATGTGATTATTGTAATAGTGCCTTTCTTAAATGTCTTTGCTATCTCCTGATTTACTTTCTTCCCCATATCCTGCCTACTGATAGGAGGCCTGTTCACAACTCCCAACAGGGTCATTTTTTTCTTTGCAGTTCCTCAACTCTACCCACACGGATTCTATACCTGACTCTACATCACTTATTGTTGTCAATTTAATTTCATTTCTTACCTCCCCCTGTCCGCACCTCTGCCTATCCTTTCAATTGGATGTGTAACCTTGGATATTTAATTCCCAGCCCTGATCCCCTTGCAGCCAAGTCTCTTTGACACTCACAGTGCCATACCTGTCAATTTCAATCAGTGTTACAAGCTCATTTACTTTGTTTCTTGTATTGGAACAACTCCCTCCTTCCCTCCGTACTGAATCTCCAACTTGACAATTTGTCGTCTTTACTTTCTCAAACTCCAAATGTTAACTGAAAATTTAAAGTGGAAAGCATTGCCAGCTTTATAATCAAATTTGTTTTTCTCCCAGATTCATAGAATGAAGGAAGAGCTAGCTGTAGGTCATTTACAGTTTCGCTACAGTTTCCTGCCTGTTGCATATTTTAATCTTGATTTTTAAAATTTAAAAAATTTTGAGACTAGATTTTTTTTGTTGCTTCTTACTGTGTGGGTCTGGCCAATGACTGTAGTTGCATGTGTTTTATCTTTCAAGGATAGTTTATTGCTATTGGTAATGAATTAAGGCTTTGCAATGGTTAAAGATGCTGTATGTTAGGAACCAAATTTGATTTGGCTCTTAGTGTCAATTTATCTTCAGCAATTTCTCACCAGCAAACAAAGTGCTACTGGACTGTATGTAAGATGGGTTACCATTTTAAATGAGGTCCTGCTGTAGTCCTGTTGCTATGTGTGATACAATATTTCTGTGCTCACGATAACTTAATTCACTGCTCCCAGACGCCAAGGAATAACAATGAAGAGGGCTGTTATCCCTTTGAGCAGGGTAGAAAGGTAATTTATTACGGTGAAGAGCATATTATGATGGTGCTCAATCTCTTGCTGTTGCTGACAATGCTATCCATTGAAGAGGCAGGATTCAACTGTTTTACTGATGCAAAATTTGACGGCGATGTTTACAAAATATATTTTGTGAAACTATAAATCATGACAGTAAAGTTGTGACAGCTCCCAGTAGCAGTGAAAAATGAAATATAAAATGTGATTAATCGCACAGTAAATCACTTGTTTGCTAGCACCCTGGATAAAGCCAGAAGACCCAGCAATAAACTGAGGATTGGGAATGTTGTTGAGTTTGAACAAGAAAAGATGATTCATAATCGACTGGTTTCTCTCTCTCTCACCCTCACCACAAACCTTCAGGGTAACAGATTCTTCCATGTTTGTTCAGTTTATTTATTGGTAATTCCAAAGCTATCTCACTATCACTCCTGGTTGTTGAGGATGTCATGTCAGGGCCAGTTTATACATAAATATGAAATGTAGATGGATAAAGTACAGAAACCCCACATTGCACTGTGCACCAACATGTCAGTAGTTGAACATGATTTGTGCACTGAGCTGAACATGTGGGCCGAAGGGCCTGTTCCTGTGCTGTACTGAACATGCATCTATTTTATTTATAAGCATAGCATCCATTTGCATTTCCTTATGAAGCAGTTTTTTGAAGTAACTAAAGCAAAGATAAAAGTTTAGACTTCTTTTGGAGACATAGAATAGGTAGATTAGATCACTTGTGAATCTTCAGGAGTGGTATTGCGTCAAACTGTATTTATGCTGCTTACTCGACACAATTGCATTTGCATCCCCAGATATTGAGTTCCTATATGCAGGGTATCTCAGTTTGGGGGGTGGTCATTAAGAGAAATAATTGCACAGAGGCCAATATCCCATCACCAAGTCACGCTTTATTTTATAAACCGAGAAAACTGCGGATGTTATAAATCAGAAACAAAAACGGAAGTTGCTGGAAAAGCTCAGTGGATCAGGCAGTGTCCGTGAAGAGAAATCAAGGTGAATATTTTGAGTCCGGTGACCCTGCCTCAGAACACGACCTTTTATTTACTCGTGCACTGTGCACTGGCCATGACCAGCCAGCTTGGAATCAGTCCCCTCAACTGAGAAGATTGGAGATCCCCTGCTTCTATTTTGAGAGATACAGCGAAAAACATGTGTACAAATCTTTATTCAATTTCCACCACCAGAAAGAGAGGAAACACCAAGGTGACCAGTGACAAGCAATGCCCTTCACATCAAAGTGCAGTGCTGTGCGATCAAACAATGAAGGGGAGGGAAGGGAGTAAATCAAGATGGAGTTGGAGGGGGAAATAATACACTCCACTCCCTGCGGGGCCCACCCCTCCCTGAACAGCTCGAGGGTGTTGGTGGACACCATGTGCTCCTTCTCCAGTGACACCCAAGCTTGGACGCAACCGCAGAAGAGGGGCAGGTAATCGGCCCTGACAACCCCCTCCACGGCCCGCTGCCTGGACCTGTTTATGGCCGGTTTGGCCAGGCCCAGGAGCAGACCCACAAGGAGATCCTCTGACCTACCCTTCCCCCACGCCATGGGGTGCCCAAAGATCAGGAGTGTGGGACTAAAGAGCAACCAAAAGCAGAGGAGGAGGTTTTCCAGAAAGCTAAAAATGGAGTGCAAACACCCACACCCAATATATACATGGTCCATGGGATCCACAGCACCACAGAACAAGCAGTTGGGCTGGGAGTCCATGAACCACCACAATCTGCAGTTGCAGGGGACCGCTATGTGCAGCACCCTCCACCCCAGATCCCTAAGAGAAAGGGGGAGGACTCCCGGGTAGAGAGCCCTCCACTGGGGATCCCCACCGCCCGGTGGCAAATGGGTATAACAAGGCGTGTCCGGGCGGTGGATGATGGTAAAGAGGTGGACGGTGTGCAGCAGCAGTCTGTACAGGCCCATCGTGATACATCCCTGAAGGGGACAAAACTAAAGTTCCAGAGGTGGCTCAGGTTGTGGGGCACAGGCTCCCGCAGGAAGTACGGGACCTTGGGGCCAATGTGAAATTATCCCCTGTTTGTTTGGTCAGCCAGGGCTTTCCTGTTTGACCCAGGTTAACAGCCCCAATCAAGGATCTTATCGTCAACAAGATCCACCTGGTTCCAATCAATAAACTAAGTGAAAGCCACCAATTGCCTGCCCCTCCTCCACAGTTACGTTAGAGTTCGGGTGTCTCTGGAAAAGGAGCACTACTTTGTGTCTTTCACTGTGTCTCACACCTGCACACACACACCACGGGTGCTGGGGAATAAAAATAAGCACTACCGCACTTAGGCGGTAGTGTGGGGGTTTAAAAAAAAACAGGAGATTAGCATTGCCCTTTGATGTGAAGGGCGGTGCTTGTCACTGGCCACTCGGGTGTTTTTCCTATCTTCCTGAAAAAAAAATAAATAAAAATGGTGAAAGTCAGGGATATTGAGACCCTGACTGCCTGACTCAGTAAGAGGCAGTGCTATTGTCAGGAAAGAAAAAAAAAGAAAAAGAAAAAAAAAGAAAAGGAGCACTCTGTGTCCACCAACACCCAAGAGATTTTCAGGGAAAGGTGGACACTCGAGGGAGTAGAGTTATTATTTCCCCCTCCAACTCTATTTGATTTAATCCCTGCCGTCCCCTTCACTGTGTGATCACGCGGCCTTGCCCTTTGATGTGAAGGGCCACCGCTTGTCACTGGCCACTTGGGTGTTTCCTTTCTTCCTGGTGGTGGAAACCGAATAAAGATTTATCCACCTGTTGTTTTTTGCACGAGTCCAACACCTGCACACACATGACATGGGTGCTGGGGGAAAAAAATAAGCATTGCCGCTGTTAGTCGGTGGTATGGGGAAAAAAGAAAGAAAAAGAAGAAAAGAATAAGTGAAAACCAGAGTGGTGTGAGGCCACTATCGACCTCATTTGACCTCCAACCTGCTGAGGGAGCTGTCTGCTGAAATCAGCAAGACTGTGACAGTCCCCAATATGGCTACCACCTGCATTTGCTGCTGATGTCTGTCTGTCAGGCTACTACCTGCCTCCTTCAGGTGCTCAGTACCTCCTGGCTAATTGGGCCATTTGATTGTGAAAATCATATTGCAAGTGGGGCATGACAATAAATTATTCATTCATTCATAACTCGGGAAGGGGTGGGGATCGGAAATTCCTTCAGGAATTGGGTTCCTGCAACTGCTCTGCAAATCTGGCACAAGTTCCTTTTTTTTTTACAATGGATAGAAAAAATTACATGTGCAATCATAGAATAGAATAGCGTCCTGGTGAAGGGTCACGATCTTAAGTGTCAACTTTCCTGCTCCTCTGATGCTGCCTCACCTGTGCCTTTCCAGCTCCACAGTTTATCAACTTAGAATAGAATCCCTACAGTGTGGGAGCAGGCCATTCAACTCATACTGCCCCTTTGAAGAGCAACCCTCCTAGACCCATCCCTGGACAATTTAGCATGGCCAATCCATTAACTTGAATATGTTTGGACTGTGGGTGGAAATCCATGCAGACAAAGGGAGAACATGCAGACTCCACACAGTCGCCTGAGGATGGAATCAAACCTTGGTTCCTTGTGTTGCGAGGCAGTAGTGCTAACTGCTAAGCCATGGAGCTGCCCACCATGTTGGCTGCTGGCTTACATCTCCTGGAAAGCGGTTTGTAATGAGCACCAAAGTTATTAGGAGCAGCTCCACACTTCAGCACATTCTTTCCACTTTATATGGAAAGATGCAAAAAAAAGGGAAAGGGAATTAAAAACACGTTGTGATGTCATCCTTGGAATGAATCCTCAAATGGGACATTTGTGCAAAGACAAATTGCTACTCTGGAGGAGGAATAGGGACTTTATTCACAGTCAAAATCTTCTTCCTCGCCAAATGATGGGGAATATAAAGTACTTAGCTATGCAAATACTCATCAGAAAGTTTGTGTAAATAATGCTTTCTTGAAGTCTTTTATCTCCAGTGTTTGAATAATGTGAAACAGGTTTTACGGACTTGCACAACATGATTTTTGTTTTAAGGGTTAATAAAAGCCACCTATCAAACAAAATTATTACTGAAATAAACAACTTAGTTTTTGAATATATTCATAGTATGCAACTTTACGTTGAATTATTCAAGAAACCTGCTCTGTTTCTTTTTCATTTACTCAGCAAGATGGAAATTTGTTCATTTGCATCACCTACACCGTTATGTCACATTAAAACCATCCTGTAGCACAATGGCATAAATTGTAATAAACAGTTATTGAATTAGAATGGTTCTCTGTGTGTGATGAGTTAGCAACAAACGTAATATGTCTCAATTGTCCTAGCTTTATTACTTTACATCGGCAAGCTGTAAATTCTACAAAATAACTCACAAACAAAAGCTTTTTGGTGTTAAATATGCTGCCATCGATTAATTTTAAATCTTTAAATTTCAGATCCGGTTAACTTCCGTTGAAGAGAGGAGAGTGCTTTGGAGATGTCACGGCATCACAGCCGGTATGAGAGAGATTATCGCATCGGGTGGGACTGGCGGGAACGAAGCACCAGCTGTAGCAATGTAAATAATGCCAACTGCAGCAGTGGCATTGCCAACAGTAGCAACATCACTAACAGACCTGGTCTTCTGCCACTGCCAATTGTTCCTTCTCGTCTCTTAACTCCAGTCACACCTGTTTGCACCACAGCAAGCAATGAGATGATGACAAGTTTAATGGCCAGTTCTGTTCCTTCCACAACCACAGCTTCTAAGGTGGGAAATGTTAGATAGTATTATCCTGTATTATACACCGGTTTGTGTTTTCATAATGTACTTAGCAAAGCTTGAGTACCAACTGTTTATGCGGATTTCTGCTTGTACTAACCCAGCTTTTACAATCTTGTACAGGAGTCTAAGGAAATTTCTATATTAATCACCATGTGGAACATTTACATACATTTCCGCTTAACTTGTCCTTTATACTCTTATTCAGTTAACCACACTCGTAAAAACTCAGTGCAGATTACTTTATATATTCATGTTACATTTATTCTATCCACCATTTTAATGGGAGTTTTATTTAATGTAAATGGGTCAACGATTCTTTGAGTAGATCTTGGTAATAAAAAGGAAAGCCTTAGAAATGTATTCAGTATTTGCATGCAGAGTAATATCATTGTCTGCAAATAACTAGAACTGTTTTTTTGAATTAAACCATTTTTCTAATCAACCTGTTCAACGACATTGTAAGCACCTCTGGAGCAGTGTTCCAGAGATAGGGACACTACCACTGCACTATGATATTTGCAGTAAAATCAACATGGATTTTTGACAACCATGGGAATTACAGTTAAAATACGCTGACCCCAAAATTCCAATATTTTGATGTGGCGTATAGCTCTCCATTGCAGGGAGGATTGCTGACATAGAGGCGATATGCAAATTTTACACTCCGTCAAATTTCAAACAAACTTCAGTACCAAATTTAACTAAAGTTGACCATATACGTGTGTCACCTCAGCTCACCTCATGCAAAGGGAAATGGATTTAGATTTGAGCATTTAGTCTGTGTCTGAAATATACAAATTAGACATGAAAGACAGCAAGCAAGAATGAAACATTGTTGGCCAGATGAAAGCTCATTCAACACTCCAGGTTCACGTTGAGAGAGATAGTTGGGTGTTGCCAGTGATTAACTGGGTATCCATATGTCCTTCACATGGTCCTGCTTACTGTATTTCTAGGTCTCTTGTTGTCTACACCCTGGTTTGGTTATAATATTATTTATGGAATTGTCTGAGATGTTTAAGACTCTCATGGTTCCATTTTTGATTCATGCCTCCTAATAGCTGGTTCTGATTTAAGAGCAGTTTTCATTTTGAAAATACATGCTGGCCTTTTCAAATTCTTGCCCAATCCTTCATCCTGGGAGAAAGTGAGGACTGATGATGCTGGAGAGTCAGAGTCAAAAGGTGTGGTGCTGGAAAAGCACAGCAGGACAGGCAGCATCCGAGGAGCAGGAGAATAAACATTACGAGCATAAGCTCTTCATCAAGAATGTTGGGGGGGGGGGGTTGAGAAATAAATGGGAGAGGGGTGGAGCTGGGAAGGTAGCTGGGAATGCAATACATTGCTGAAGGTGGGGGTGAAGGTGATAGGGTGGAGCAGATAGGTGAGAAGGAAGATGGACAGGTAGAACAGTTCAAGAGGGCGGTGCCGAGTTGAAGGGTTGGATCTGGGATAAGGTGGGGGGAGGGGAATTGAGGAAACTGGTGAAACCAACATTGATGCTGTGTTGCTGGTGGATCCCAAGGTGGAAGATGAAGCGTCCTTCTTCCAGGCATCAGGTGGCTTCAACACTTTAACTCCCCCTCCTACTCTGCCAAGGACATGCAAGTCCTAGGCCTCCTCCACCTCCAAATTCTAGCCACCCAACGCCTGGAGAAAGAACACCTCATCTTTGCCTCAGGACCCTCCAACCACACAGGATTGATGTAGATTTCACCAGTTTCCTCATTTCCCTTCCCCCCCCCCCCACCTTATCCCAGATCCAACCCTCCAACTCAGCACTACACTCTTGAACTGTCCTACCTGTCCATCTTCCTTCCCACCTATCTGCTCCAGCCTCCGCTTTGACCTATCACCATCATCCCCACCTTCATCTACCTATCATATTCCTAGCTACCTTGCCCCCTCGCCCCAACCCCCTCTCGTTTATCTCTTAGCCCCTTTAGGCCACCTCTCATTTCTGATGAAGAGCTTATGCCCGAAACGTCAACTCTCCTGCTCCTCGGCAGCTGCTTGACAGGCTGTGCTTTTCCAGCCCCATACTTTTTGGCTCCAATCCTTCATCATCTCCACACATTTTCTGAGCCTCCAGCCATCAGAAGCTGATTGATGATGAGACATACACATTTGTCTGTTCCAGCGATATTTTATTTTCGACAAGGGGTGGGGTGAGACAACTAGCCAAGTAGAAATCTCAGTCCACCACACATGTATAAAGTAGCAATTTGGGACCAAACCTGTAAAAGCCAAGTCTGATAAATAAAGAGCAAATTGAGGAATGGACTGCCTGGTGTTGTTGTGAAATGAAAATGCAGATCAGGAAATGGCAGTCAAGGCTAAACGGTATTTTCTACAAGCTGTGAATTCTGCAGAACAATGAAATGGATTTTCTATTTCTGTACGAGCGAAAGATGGTGATGGAATTGATCCCTTTACTGCTCAATTATTTTAGTTCTGGGCAATTGTGGCACTGAGACTGAGGTGTACTTCCGAATGCTTTTACAGGGAAACAATTAAGTTAACTTGAATATCAGTTTTGTCACTGACCTGTCCGTATGCATTTGAATCCACTCATTTATGAGGTTGTTTGCGAGCTGACTATAATGTTTGTATTTAATCTGTCAACATGAATAATACTATTGGCGAGGTTCAGGTATTACCAGTTCTTTGTTTCATTGATTTGGGCTGAGTGGGGAATGGTGAGGTGAGGGCGGGGAAGCAGAGAGTTACAGTTGAGGCACTACATAAAATCATAGAATCCCTACAGTGTGGAAGCAGGTCATTTGGTCCATCGAGTCCTCACCGAGATTCCAAAGAGCATCCCACTCAGACCCAGCACTCCCCTAATCTATCCCTGTAACCCCACATTTCCTGTGGCTAACCTGGCTAACTTACACATCACTGGACACGATGGGCAATTTAGCATGGCAAGTCCAGCTAACCTGCACATCTTTGGACTGTGGGAGGAAACTGGAGCACCCGGAGGAAACCCACGCAGACACGGGGAAAATGTGCAAACTCCATACAGACAGTCATAGAGATGTACAGCATGTCCAATTCGTTCATGCCGACCAGATATCCTAAATTAATCTAGTCCCATTTGCCAGCACTTGTCTCATATCCCTCTAAACTCTTTCTATTCATATATGCATCCAGTAGCCTTTTAAATGTTGTAATTGTACCAGCCTCCATCACTTCCTCTGGCATCTCATTCCATACACATACCACCCTTTGTATGAGAAAAGTTGCCCCTTGGGTCCTTTTTAAATCTTTCCCCTCTCACCCTAAATCTATGCCGTCTAATTCTGGGCTCTGCTATCCCAGGGAAAAGGCCTTGTCTATTTACCCTATCCAAGTCCCTCATGATCACCAAGGCTAGAATTGAACCTGGGTCCCCAGCACAGTGAGGCAGCAGTGCTAACCACTGAGCCACCATACAGCCCTTTTCTATTAAGCATGTCAGCCTTTTCTTAGCGATTGTCAATGACAGTTCAGTTGGTGGAGTTGTCACCAATGGGTCAGAATCTCATTCTCATTCCAGGTCCTTCAACATATCATCTCGTCTGAGATTCTTGTGCATCCTACTGGTATTATTTTGAAATTTGAGAGAATAAATTGGATCAAACGATTCAACTAGATTAATGAGAAACATTTAGTTTAAGGAAAAGGAGATAATTACTGAAGAAAATCCTTCAGCTTACTGTAAAACAAAGTTTTAAAATGCTATTGATTTGAAATATGAAGATAATTTAGATTAATGGGTTTTATGCATTTAGTTCTGATTTATTATTTATAGTATTATGGTTTAATTGTATAACACTTAACATTGTCTTATTATTTCTAACCAAATATTGTGAAGTATTGTTTTCAGCTAAGCATGACAATGCAAACTCAGCTTGGCAAGCATATTCTTACATTAATAGGAAATCACTTTATTAACTAATGCGGCAAATATCCTTATTATCCTGAATTGAATTAAATTCTAATTATTACCAATGCTTGCCTTCACCACCCCGATGTCAGGAAGTTTTTAACACAGTGATCAGTATGTCAACTGGCCTTCCAAAATTGAATGAGAAACCAGGGAATTATTTCAGGAACATCCAGCTGCTTTACTGGAAAAATGCAAGTACTTTATAAATTAAAACGTCGGGCTGGACTTGTTAAATATTCTAAGTCAAATTTGTATCTTTTTTTCTAATGTGAATGGCTTGATTGCAAAGCTTGTGACAATCCCTGGCAGTCAACTTAACCTACTTACATGAAGAGTTACAAGAGAGAATCCTAAGACCATAAAGCCATTTGGCCCATCAAGCCTGCTCCACCATTGGATCTTGGTTGGTGTGTTTCTCAACCCCATTCTCTCGTCTACCCCTTGTAATCCTTGATCCCCTTACTAATCAAGAACCTGTCTATCTATGTCTTAAATACATTCAATAAGCTGGCCTCCACAGCTTTCTATGGCAATGAGTTCCACAGATTCACCAGCCTCTGACTGAAGAAATTCTTCCTCATCTCAGTTCTGAAGCGTTGTCCCTTCACTCTGAGGCTGTCTCCTTGGATGCTAGTCTCTCCTTTAGAGGACACATTTTATCCATGTCCACTCTATCCAGGCCTCTCAGTATTCTGTCAGCTATAATAAGCTCCCGCCTCATCTTACTAAACTCTATCGATGGAAAGTTTACACCCTGTCTAATTCTCTGTTATCTTTTATCCAGTTGGGTTAGCTTAAAATTACCCTCACTAATATTTGCTGTGTTATACTGACTTGGCATAGTCCAGATTAGAGTGGTGCTGGAAAAGCACAGCAGGTCAGGCAGCATCCGAGGAGCAGGAAAATCGACATTTCAGGCAAAAGCCCTTAGCAGGACTCTCTAACCTTGATTCTCATCTCCAGCTTCTTCAGTCCTCACTTTCGCCTTGGCATAGTCAAGTTTAGGCAATTGACCATAATCATAAATTTCTTACTGGTAATGCAGAAAAAGCCCCGCTCCACCTCTTAGCAATTTAGCAGACAGGACAACATTAATGCTACAATGTTTTGTAGAGGCTAAACTCCTGTACAGATTTTCTCAAAAATAAAATGCTTCGCAGAAGTAGAACGATATCAATGCAACATGAAGCACAACACTTTGTACTTCAAACAAATGTGTTAGTTATGTAACAGTCCGATGTTTGTGCAGTTTCTCTGGGAAACTCATGAAAAGAGAGAAGAATGAATGCTGTTGCCTCTATTGTCTGAGATGTTATCTGCCAGACTTTACATGTCACCCATTGTCAAAGCTACCCACATTTTATTCCATTGAAGTTCCAAAGCTGCTTCCTCATTCCGCAGACTGGGAGGTTGGTCAAGGAAAAGAAAGCACGGATGCTGGAAATCCAAACCAAAAACTGAAATTTCTGGAGAACCCCTACAGGTCTGGCAGCATCTATGGAGAGAAAGCAGAGTCAACATTTTGAGTCCAGAACTGAAGAATTTCAGAAGAAAGATCACTAGGGGTAAATAAAATCAACAAACCATTGGTTTCTTGCTTTAGATTGGCTGTGGACCATTGCAGGAGAAGGGAGCTATGTAAATATCCATTTTGATAGGTCTTGAAGCACTTAAACAAAGTGAACACTTAACCTTTTAACTCAAAGGTATAAATGCTACCACCAGTCTACTACTCCCTTTGAAACGTGTACCAATTGTAAGTGAATTATTCAAAAATGTGACCAAATCTACCTCTCTGAATCTGATAAGGTAATGTTTTGTACCATTATGTTGCTGGTTATCGGGTCTTGAGCCTGTCACTGCTCTGAACATATCCTTCACTGAGTCAATAATGAAAGAATTATTTTTGGCAGTCTTCATATTGGGTAAAAATTTGTGAGGATGCACTGTCAAAGGTTTGTGCATGAATGTAGAAACCTAAAATATGTAACTATGTTTATACAGCATTAATGGGACTTTCCCAACAAAACTAAGTTATCCATTTTGTACAAAAAGACTCCGGAATAAGACATGGACAGTCACAGAGTAGGGGCATGGGTGGAAATTATCAAAAGTTATCCTTGTTTGGGTCAGTTGTTACATATTCCCACAATCTGATTTCGTTTCTTACTTTCAAAAATTTCACAAGACCACTTCGGTTTGTGTTTCTAAGATATTGCAGTATCGTTTTCAGCAGCTTATTTCTCTGTCAGAATTTTCTCCCATGGGTGAAACACACAAGATCTGGGACTCAACATAGTAAAGAAGGAATTGTATCTTTTTGCTCTCAAATACCAGGGAAGAAGGTATGCATCAAAGACACACTGTGACACTGAACTGAACAGAGCCTCCTTGGGAAGTGATTGGGTTTTAAATATAAATATGTTTGAGAGGGAGACAAAACATAGCCATCTCCTCTGACAAAACTGGCACTTGCCAGTATTAAAAAGAAATGAATACTTCTCACCAATAGAAAATTTTGACACCAGATTATTTTTAGGTATTTATTTATAGTATTTTAATGTAAATTCTGACTGGGTGTTGCTATGCTGAAAGAGTAATTGCCAGCAAACTGTTTTTAATATTTTCCCTTTCGATATGAATTGTAGCTTGGCTCAAATATAGTTGCAATAAACCTCTAGGTGGTTGGCATGTAATTTAAAAAGCATATATTTTAATTTGGTTACTTAGCATCTCCATGGAATCACATAGTCAGCCATTTGGGAGGAGCAGATGTTTCAGAGAAAGAAGCTAACCATCCCTTAGATTATAGAACAATAAACTCAGTGACATCCAATGTCACATCTTTGTCTCACTCCTGTTTTTCCTCTCTCTTTGCTTTCAGTTTTTTTTATTCCTTGTGATGTCTTCTCTTTCTATCTTGGATCTCTGACATGTCATGACTCCTGAGTCCACTGATTGTTGGAAATTGCCTTCTGGTTTGTCTTGGCTCTCCATACACCCATCCTGGCACCTCACCTTTTTGCTGTACAGTGTGGTACATTTTAATGTAGGTGGATCTCAAGTGCACCTTCATTGAAATTGAAAACTGATCATCGTTAAATCTGACATTCTTCAGACTTGTAGAGTACCATACTTCTCACAATTCCTCCCTCCAAACCATCATCAGTGGACAGTCAAAATGCATATTTTTCTTATTTAATCATTATTTTTCACACATTACTTATTGTTTTCACCAACTTAATAAACTAATGGATCAGTAGACTCTGTTATCTTAAAGATTAACATGAGCAAACACAATTTAATTTTATTTCCTTGTTTGTGGGCAAGAGGAGAGAGTGAGTATGTCGGGGTATATAAATGCAATTTCACCAAACTCCTATTCACCAAAGGAATAATTTGTGAAACATTTCCCAGTATTAATTGCAAGCTAAGTTTCAAAAGGGCAAGGAAAAGCATTTGAAATGCAGCTACATTGCACAATATTGAATAGCCAAGTCACATTTCTATATTTTGTGATTGTAACTTGTATATTGCATGGTTATGAATTTTATTTCAAAAATGTCAAACAGTCAACATGAATAGATAATCTGATGCTGAAGAAGTTCTTGTCTTCGATTGGAGTTAAGGTTCGTTGTTGGGAAGATTAGATGTGACTTCAAACTGAATCCAATCTATGTTTCACATAACTGGGGCATACTTAAGCTGATATGCTAAGTGTTTGAAATGACCCTGTATTCAATTATTATCTTGTATGTTTATTTTAAGACATGACCAAATTTTAAAAATTTGAGCCTGAATTGTGTCAAATAATACTGACCTTGCTAATGTTAATCACGCTGAGCATAAGCCCTGTGCAATGTAACCTGTATGCCTCCGTCTAACACTTTTTACAATCTCTGATCTGTACATCCTTGCCTACTATGATCTACCTGTACTGC
Organism: Chiloscyllium punctatum; assembly: GCF_047496795.1. NCBI lineage: Eukaryota > Metazoa > Chordata > Chondrichthyes > Orectolobiformes > Hemiscylliidae > Chiloscyllium > Chiloscyllium punctatum. Next base: position 149,567,572 of record NC_092741.1, on the reverse strand, counting down.
TGGTCAACAAAGCTTTTCACTGTACTCCAGTACACGTGATAATAAATCAATCAGTCAGGGAGAGCCTGTTTTTAAGGCTCTTCGTAACTTTTAGAGGATTGAAATTTAGTTCAGCAAAGCCCGTGGCAGTCTTCTGATGAATGTAAACGTGTGTGTGTGTGTGTGTTAGTGTTAATGGTATCCTATATTTCCTGGCAAAGTGAATGTGCCCAGTCAAATGTATTGTCAGCTTAAAATCTCGGTTAAGAGAAATTTCAGATCATTGAAGGAATTTAATCAGCTTTGCCAGATTTAGATTGTATAGCTGTAGTCTGTAATGAAATCACGCTCCATTCCTCCCCACCCCCCTCCCCCGCTCAACAAAGACCACCCAATCTGGAGTTCACAAAGTTATCGCAAGACAGAAAATATCTACACACATGCTATAATAGAAACCAATTTTGTTTTAGGTTTGCTAATATCAGCAGTTACAATCCTAATTTAAAAATGTTAAGATATTGTTATCTGGATGTGGAGTTGTGGGGTATAAAATGAAACAGTATAAGTTATTTATAATTGCTTATGAATATTTTAAATTATATTTCATCTCATTCTGAGGACATGGTTTCGCTGGCTAGGCTTGCACTTATGACTAGCTTTACTAGCGCTCGGGAAGGTGGTGGTGAGTTGCCTTTTTAAACCACTGCAGTCGGTTTAGATATTAGATTAGATTAGATTCCCTACAGTGTGGAAACAGGCCCTTCAGCCCAACAAGTCCACACTGACCCTCCAAAGAGCAATCCACCCAGACCCAGACCCAGACCCACCCCCACCCCCATTTACCCCTCTGACTAATGCACCTAACTCTATGGGCAATTGAGCATGGCCAATTCACCTAATCTGCACAATTTTGGACTGTGGGAGGAAACCAGCGCAGTTGGAGGAAACCCACACAGACACAGGGAGAATGTGCAAACTCCACACAGAGAGTTGCCTGAGGCAAGAGTTGAACCCAGGTCCCTGGCGCTGTGAGGCAGCAGGGCTAACCACTGAGCCACCATGCCACCCACATGCAGACCTTGCTCATGATCAGATTCCCTACAGTGTGGAAACAGGCCCTTCAACCCAACCAGTCCACACCGACTCTCCGAAGAGTAACCCACCCAGACCCATTTCCCTCTGACTAATGCACCTAACACTATGGGCAACCATAGTGAGGAAGCCCATGCAGCCATGGGGAAAATTTGCAAACTCCACACAGACAGTCATCTGAGGTTGGAATCGAATCTACGACCCTGGTGCTGTGAGGCAGCAGTGCTAACTGCTGAGCCACTGTGCTGCCCTAAATTAGGGAGGGAGTTCCAGGATTTTAATCCAACAACAGTGAAGGAATGGAGATATATTTCCAAGACAGGTTGGTGAGTAAATTGGAGGGGAACTTGCTGTTGCTGTTGTTCCCATGTTTCTGCTGCCCTTGTCCCTCTACAAGGTAGTATTGATGTGTTTGGAAGGTGCTGTCTAAAGAGCCTCCATGAATTTACACAGTGCATTTTGTAAACGGTACACAGGGCTACTAAAACTGAAATTGCTGGAGAAGCACAGCATGTCTTACAGCGTCTGTGGGGTGAGAGCAGAATTAACACTTCAAGTCCGGTGACTATTCGTCAGAACTTTGAAACTTTGATCTTTATTTTATTACTGCCACTACTGGGCATTGATGGTGAAGGAAGTGAATGTTTGTGATGTGGTGCCAATCAAGCAGGTGGCTTTGTCCGAGATAGTGTTCGCTTCTTGAACGTTGTTGGAGTTGCGCTCTGTTGGGAAAGTGGGGAGCACTCTCTCACATTTCTGAGTTGTGCTTTGTAGATGGTGGTCAGACTTTAGAGAGTCAGGAGATGAGTCACTCACACAATAACACAAGGAACTGTGAATTTTGGCGATCCAAAATAAAAGCAGAAACTGCTGGAGAAACTCAGCAGGACAAGCAACATCTGTGGGGAGAAAGTAGAGTTAACGGCATGGTGGCTCAGTGGTTAGCACTGCTGCCTCACAGCACCAGGGACCCAGGTTTGATTCTAGCCTCGGGCAACTGTCTGTGTGGAGTGTGCACATTCTCCCAATGTCTGTGTGGGTTTCCTCCAGGTGCTCTTGTTTCCTCCCACAGTCCAAAGATGTGCAGGTTAGGTGAATTGGTCACACTAAATTGCCCAGAGTTAGGCGCATTAGTCAGGGGGAATAGGTCTGGGTGGGTTACTCTTCAGAGGGTCGGTGTGGACTGGTTGGGCCAAAGGACCTGTTTCCATACTGGAGGGAATCTAATCTCATTTTGAGCCCAGTGACTCTTCATCAGAACTATCTTCATCAGTTACTCATTGGAGTTTTCCTAAACTCTGACCTGTTCTTGTAGCCACAGTTTTTATGTGGCCAGTCCAGTTCAGTTTCTGATTAATGAGAACCCCAAGAGGTTGATAGTGGGGGATTTGGCAGATCATTAAGGGGTGATTGTTGGGGTTCTGTCATGTTAGAAATGGTCAGTGCCTAGCATTTGTATGGTGCAAATCTTACTTGCTACTTGGCCAGCCCAGATCTGGAAATTGGCCAAATCTTGCTGCATTTGGACTTGGACTGCTTCATCATTTGATTAATCACGAGTAGTACTGAACATTGTGTAATCATTGGCAAACATCCCCACATCTGTCCTTACGGTGGAGCAAAGGTCATTGATGAAGCAGCTGAAGATAGTTCGGCCCAGGACACTACCCTGAGGGTCTCCTGCAGAGGTGTCCTGAAGCAGAGATGACTGACCAACAACCACAACCATCTTTCTTTGTGCCAGCTGTGATTCTAACCAGTGGAGCGCGTTTTCCCTGATTCCCATCGACTCTGGTTTTGTTAGGGCACTGTCAAATGTAACCTTGATGTCAGGGGCAGTCACTCTCATCTCACCTCTGGAGGTCATCGATTTTGCCCACGTTTCTATCAAGGCTGTGATGAGGTCAGGGGTGAGGGAGGTCCTGGGAGAACCAGAACTGAGTATCTGTGACTGTAGTTATTGGAAAAATTGATTATAAATTACATGATAAGAATGTAATCTCTATCATAGAATATCACACTGAGAGGGTGGTGGAGGCAGATACCATCATTACATTTCAACATGAGGATGAGTACTTAAAATGCCAGGTCATAGTAAGCTTTGGCAAGCAAATGGAATTAGTGTAGTTTGGTATTTGTTCGTCAGCATAGGCATAATGGACCGAAGGGGCTGTTGCTATGGTTCACGACTCTATAATTGTAATGTAATTATTCTCATGTCAGTTTATATAAAATGTTTAAATTCACCTTAAAATATCATATTCAATTACATATATTTTAAAGAAAATGCACTCCCAATCCTGTGTAATTTCTTTGTCTCAATATACCAAAGGGTTTTGGTAGTTAACTTGGTGTGTGTGTGTTATAGATTTTCTCTGTGGTGAAGAGAGAGAGGCTTCCATAGCACGTCCACAAACAATTCATTTCACTTATACTGTCTCTCTATGAATTCTTATGGATTAATGAGCAGTGTGCCACAAGGATTGGTGCTGGTCCACTGCTTTCCATCACTTATATTAATGATTTAGACGTGAATATAGAAGGTATGATTAGTGAGTTTTTCAGATGCAAAATTGGTGGTGGGGTAAACACTGAAAAAAGGTTATCTCAATGTGCCAAAGTGTGGCAGATGGAGTTTAATTTAGATAAATGTGGGGTGTTGCATTTTGGTAAGGCAGTTCAGGACTGCACTTATACAGTGAATGGCAGGGTCCTAAGGAGTGTTGCTGAACAAAGAGACCCAGAGGTACAGGTGCACAACTCCTTGAAAGTAAAGTCCCAGGTAGACAGGGTGGTGAAGAAGGTGTTTGGCATGCATGCCTTCATTGGTCAGTGCATTCAGTATAGCAGTTGGGAGGTCATGTTGCAGCTGTACAGGACGTTGGTGAGGTCACATTTGGACTACTGTGTTCAACTCTGGTCTCCATACTGTAGGAAAGATATTGTTAAACTTTTAAAGGATTCAGGAAAGATCTCCAAGGACGTTGACAGGATTGGAGTTTGAATTATAGGGAGAGGCTGAATAGGTTGAGGCTTTTTTTCCCTGGAGTATTGGAGACTGAGGGGTGAACTTATAGAGGTTTATAAAATCATGAGGTACATGGATAGGGTGAAGAGTGTGGTGCTGGAAAAGCACGGCAGGTCAGGCAGCATCCGAGGAGCAGGAAAATTTATGTTGTGGGCAAAAGCCCTTCATATAGCTTCTATGATGAAGGGCTTTTGCCCAAAACGTTGATTTTCCTGCCCCTCGGTTGCTGCCTGATCTGCTGTGCTTTTCCAGCACCACAGTCTGACTCTAATCTCTAGCAGGTAAAAACAATAACTGCAGATGCTGGAAACCAAATTCTGGATTAGTGGTGCTGGAAGAGCACAGCAGTTCAGGCAGCATCCAATGAGCAGCGAAATCGACGTTTCGGGCAAGAGCCCTTCATCAGGAATCAGGAATATTCCTGATGAAGGGGTCTTGCCCGAAACGTCGATTTCGCTGCTTGTTGGATGCTGCCTGAACTGTTGTGCTCTTCCAGCACCACTAATCCAGAATCTAATCTCTAGCATCTGCAGTCCTCACTTTCACCACATGGATAGGATGAATAGCCAAAGCCTTTTTCCCAGGGTAGGGGAGTCCAAAATTAGAGGGCATAGATTTAAGGCATGAGGAGAATGAGTGATTTAGAAGGGACCTGAAGGGCAGTTTTTTCACGCACACGGTGATGCATGTATGAAATGAGCTGCCAGAGGAAGTGGTGGAGACTGGTATAATTACAAGATTCAAAAGGCATCTGGATGGGTACATGAATAGGAAAGGCTTAGAGGGATATGGACCAAATGCTGGCAAATGGACGAGATCAGTTTAGGATATCTGGTCGGTATGACAACAAAGGATCTTACTTCCGTGCTGTACAACTCTATGACTCTGAGTCCTTCTGTCTGGCTTCTGTCAAAGGTGTTTTGTGACCCTGCATGTTCCCTAAAAGTCCTGCCCCTATCGATAAGTTTGTATCACTAATTTCTAGGCATGCAATCAGAGCCTGAGTGTGCTGCATTTGTATATCCAGTGATTCGTTTAATTGACGCTCTAATTTTCTGATTAAATTGGTTACTTGCTTTACATATTCACATGCTTAACAAGCACTAACAACATTATGAGCAGCAAGATAGTGATGCAAATCAATCAGCGATGCCAGTAGGGCGCTGATATTGACGTTTTCAATTCACACGCCAGCCAACGGCTCTCATTCAGTTCAAAATGATGTTAAAGGGTTGATGGGCCTTGTCAGCAGTAATAATTAAAGGAATTGTGAACCACTTGCAAGTTGGTTCCTGGATTATTTCAACTGGATGTTTATGGTGTGGATATTGTTTATATTAGTCTCACATTGGAATGATCTAACTGATAATGAAGTAAATTTTGGTAAATGCAAGAAAAAAAACCTATGAGCTTCGTAAATAAATTGCCCATGCCCAATTGCCCGTGAGTAGATGATGCATCAGCATCCTTCTGGAATTGCTATAGCCCATGTTGTGTAGATACACCCACTGTGCAGTTATGTATTAAGTTCTAATATTTGACTGACTGATAGTCAAATACAATATACTTCCAAGTCTTCATGGTGTGTGGCTTGGCAGGGATCTTGCAGTTAGTCTTGATCCTATACATCTGATCCCTGTGTGCTATTGGAGGATCCTTGGTGAGCCATTGCATTTTACCTCATAGACAGTGGCTACTGCCACTATGCGACTGAATGGAAGATGACTGTTTTATTGATTAGATTAGATTAGATTACTTATAGTATGGAAACAGGCCCTTCAGCCCAACAAGTCCACACCAACCCGCTGAAGCGCAACCCACCCAGACCTATTCCCCTACACTTACCCCTTCACCTAACTGTCACATGTATTTTGAAGATATAGCGAAAAGTGTGGTGGGGGGATGAAATGTTTACAATGGTGGATCAAGTAGAATGCAGTGGAACAGGAAGATAGCTTGCCAGAAGTCCTGAGGACGGTAAGAGTGGATTGGGAACAGGGACTTAATAAAATTAATGTAAGTTAATGAGGAAAGTAATGAAATTAAAGAGGGATAAATCCCTGGGATCTGCTGATTTCCACCAGAGGGTGTTAAAAGAAGTAGGGGAGCCCTTGATAGATGCCCTGACTATAATATTTCAGAGTTTCCTAGAGACAGGAGTTGTCCGTCTGGATTGGACAATGGCATTCCACTTCGCTTTTTAAGAAGAGTGAAAGATAAAAAGCATAAAATTATTGAGCAATGAGCCTAATATTTGTATTGGGGAAATAGTTGGAGTCTATAATCATGGATGGGGCAGCTGAACACAACTGCAAATGTTCAGTTAATCATGGATTTATGACAGGGAGGTTATGCCTGACAAAGCTCATCAAGTTTTTTTTGAAGAGGTGATGAAGGTAAAGGACAAGGGAATGTCTATGGATGTGGTTTATATGGACTTCGAGTGGCAGTTGATAAAGTCCCACATACAACGTTGTCAACTAAGGTAGAAGCCCACAGAATTGAGGGCAAATTGCCAACAGGGTGGGAAATTGTTTTTAATTCACTTGCGGGTCATGGGCATCGCTGGCTGGACCAGATTTATTGTCCATCCTGAGTTGCCCATGAAGGTATGGTAAGCTGCATTTTTGAACCTCTGCAGTCCATGTGCTGTCAGTAGATCCACAATGTTGTTAGGGAGGGAGAATTTAAAACTCTCTTTCCCAGGACTGTTTATTTTAAACCTGAGACAGATACATTTTTGTTATGCAAAGCTATTAAGGGATACAGGCTAAAGGCAGGAACACTGAGTTAAGCCACAGATCAGCCATGGTCTCATTGAATGGAGGAACAGGCCCGAGGGGCTGAATGGCCTACTCCTCTCCCTCTAGTCCTATTAGTGTTGCTTTGTCTTTGATGGTGTCAAACTTCGAGTTCAATTAAAGCTGGACTCATTGAGGTTAGTAGACAGTGTTCCATCACAGTTCAGATTTGTGGCTTAGGATGGCTAGCTTTGCAGAGATGGGAAGTGAGTTTATTTACCCAAAATTCTAAGCCTCTGACCTGCTTTTTTAGCCAGGGTACTTATATAGTTGATTCAGTTCACTTTCTGGGGTCAGTAGTAACCTTGAGAGCATTCATAGAATCATTCAATAGAAAAGAGGCCCTTCATCCCATCAAGTGTGTACCGTTCAACATATATTACCTTCACCAGTCCTATTTCCCCCATTAGACCCATCGCCTTGAATATTATGGCACTTGAAATGTTCAGCCACCTACTTTTTAAAGGTCATAAGGTTTGTCCGCCTCAACTGCCCTCCAGGCAGTGCATACAGACTCCACCACTCTCTGGGTGATAAAGTTTCCCTCAAATCCCCTCCAACCTTCCAACCTCCAAATACAATTATGCTCCTGTTATTGATCCTTTGACAAAGGGAAACGACTGCTTTCCATCCACCCTGTCCATGACTTTCATAATCTTACGTACCTCTATCAGGTCCCCCCTCAACCTACTCCATTCCACAGAAAACAACCTGAGCAACAACCTGGTGAATCGCCTTTACACCCCATCGCATACAATCACATATAGTGCAGAGACCAGAACAGCACATAGTACTCCAGCAGTAGCCTTAACAAAGTTATATACTGCTCCAGCATAACCTCCCTGGTCTTAGAATCAATACCATGACTGATAAATGCAGGCACCCCATATGCCATCTTAGTTACCCTACTAACCTGTCGTGCCACCTTCAGGGATCTGTGGTCAAGCACTGGGAGAGCTCTTTTTTTTCCTCCACACTTCCTCATGTTCTGCCATTCACTGAGTACTCCCTTGTATTGCTCCTTCTTCTAAGTGCACCACCTCACCTTTCATAAGGTCAAATTGCTATGGATCTGCCCAACTGACATTCTGTTTATATCCTCCTGTCAACTACCCTGTCTACAGATGAGGTGATTCAATTATTACAATGCAATTGGCAGTGAGATTCTCTCTTGTTGGAGATGGTCATTTTCATGCAGGAGCATGGCATAATTAGTATTTGTCAAGCTTTGATATTGTCCCTGCATTGACAGAAACTGCTTCAGTATCTGAGGAGTTGTGAATGGAACATTGCATAATCATTAACTCATGGGCTTTTTTTGCAACTGACTCCTCTCAGGCTGCTGTGGGAGATATTGTCATTGTGCGCAGAGTTCCTGGCAGACTTTCAAGTGAATCAACCATTTGGTTATATCCTTCTGCAACCTCATCCATCAAAATCTTCATCTGCCTCCTCCTTATTAGAGCTAACAGAATATTGTCCAAAGCTCATCAAACTCAAATGGTAACTCTTTCTACACAGATGCTGCCAAATCTGCTGTGTATTGTATATAATGAAGTCTTTAGTCATGTGAACTGTATCTGGGAGTGATAGAGACGGATTGAATTAGATTAGATTAGATTACTTACAGTATGGAAACAGGCCCTTCGGCCCAACAAGTCCACACCAACCCGCCGAAGCGCAACCCACCCAGACCCATTTCCCTACATTTACCTCTTCACCTAACACTACGGGTAATTTAGCATGGCCAATTCACCTAACATGCACATTTTTGGACTGTGGGGGGAAACCGGAGCACCCGGAGGAAACCCACGCATACACGGGGAGAATGTGCAAACTCCACACAGACAGTTGCCTGAGGCGTGTTTTTTGTCTAGCCTGTATATAGCACAGTAATGCAATAAACATCTTATTGCTAACTTTAGCTGATTCTTGAACTCTCCACAGACAAGATGAAAGGAGTCAATGACTCTTTCCCATCCACCACAGTCCACTCCAAGCTGGTGGAAGGGAGTATTTCAACCCCCTTACATTTTAAACTAAAATCACTTGATTGTAGCAATGTTGAGTTATGCATTTTTAATGACATACTTCCTTGTGAACTTGACAGATAATCTACACTTCAGACTAATATGTTGAAAGTCCCAAATTGTTTTCTATCTATCCCCATTCTTGGAATCCTGATAAACTGGCTATTTGCTGCATGACATTGGTTGCAAATGATGGTAATGCTGAACATAAGTCACATTATCATAATTAATATCCTTTTTAAGGGTGTGATGGAACCCTGCTTCAGAATTAGACTTTGGGTTATTCGGGACAACATTGAGTAAGCTGTGCAGAGCACGATTGTTCTAGAGCTATTGGATCCACAAAATGTCATACTATGGTTGGTAATCTTTTTTGTATGTGTGATATTGTTTGCAAAGTCAGGAAAGAATTTGGATTTTTTCTGGTCTTATCCTACAAAGGTATCAAACCTTTGTAGACTTTTTTTTGCTGGGGGTAAAATACATTGGATGATGATGGTATGTGAGGCAATAGCCTGGTGAATGGGGTGGGGTTAATTAGCTCTGATTCATATAAAAAATGTAATATAGGAACAATTCAACAGAACGTTGGTTTTCTATATTTTGATGTATTGTAATTGTTGTTCAGAGTATTTCTGTTACCACTCTCTCCAATCATTGTTGGCCAATTATGATTGCAAGAGGCTTAGTTATCAGTGATTGGTACCTTTTACATTGAACATGGTAACTTGCAACTATGTACAGAACAGGATGGGACTTTACACAAGGCATCTAGATGGAATAATCTTCCAGTGATTCTGATAGTCATATGATCTTGTACCACTTCTCCTAAAAATGAAGGCTTTCTTATCTCCATATTAACATTAAAACTTTACTTCTTCTCCAAGTTTCTGAGCCACTATGGTTCTTGTGGTGGTAGTGTCCATATAGATGGATCAGGAGGCCTGGGTTCAAGTGCTACCTGCTCCAGAAATATAGGTAACACATAGGGGTCCTCTTGTGGCACACTGGAAGTGATCCTACCTCTTGGCTGAGAGACCCAGGTTCAAATCCCACCTGCTGTAGAGGGGTGTAATGCCATCTCTGAACAGATTAATATGAAAATTCCTCTGATGTATAATCTCATGTCTTTACTGAGCTCTGGGAGAAAAGGAGAGGTTAACTGTAAACACAAAACCATACATTTAAAGCCTCAAAACAATTTTGAGAAAAGAATGAAGCTGATAAATATGCATTGACAGAAAGGATTAGCTGTAGGATAAGTGTATTTAATGGGAACAAAATAAAAATACAATACTGCTGAACAAGTACAGTTCTGTTAGGAAAGTTTCACTTGGAATAGATTATTCCCAATATTGTTATGTCAGCGAAGCTTCAGTGGGGGACTGAAAGCCTTACAATTGCATATATATCCAAATCTGCCATGAAGACTTTATCATAAATGTAGCTGACGAGGGTTTTCTGAAAGTTATGTTTCTTATTATGGTGGCACTCTATCAGTCACTGTTGTATGAAGAGATTGAAAGTTGCATATTTTCTCAATAAAATCATGAGGGGCGTTGGTAGAGTGAATACCTAAAGTCTTTTCCCCAGATTAGGGGAGTCCAAAACTAGAGGGCATAGGTTTAAGGTGAAAGGGGAAAGATGTAAAAGGGTTCTAAGGGACAACTTTTTTGCACAGAGGGTGGTGCGTGTTTGGAATGAGCTGCTAGAGGAAGTGGTGGAGGCTGGTACAATTGCAACTTTTAAAAGGCATCTGGATGGATATGTGAATATGAAAGGTTTAGACTGATATGGGCCAAATGCTGGCAAATGGGACAAGATTAATTTAGGATTTCAGGTTGAAGTGGGCGAGTTGGACCAAGGGATCTGTTTCTGTGCTGTACATCTCTATGGCTCAATATAAATCATTGAAATAAGTGATGGGAAATGTTCCAGGACACAGGAGGTTGATGTCTTAATGACATTTGAAGATTCTTGCAAGGTTTTAACATTGGTCTTTATCACCTCCAGATTATTCTAGTGTCTCCAAGGCGGGCTTGAAACCTCTACCCTCCTCAACTTTTAATTCATTCAGAACTCTATTTATATTCCTAGCCCTCAGCCAGCTCCAATTGCCTTTCATCCCTCTCTCTGATGTGCTTGGTATTTGTCCTTAAGTACACAAATATTTAAATCTTGTCTTAGTATATAAATTCCATCATATTTTCACCTCTTCCTCCCTTTCTGTGCCTCCTTCCAAACTGCTGTTTCAGAGGGAGCTTTACTCACTGAAAGAAAAGGTAATAAACACAATTGTTTTTCATTTCATGTGATGTCACGTTGTGGTGTCTGTCTGCAGCTGAAAAAGCACGTATTCCTTTGGGTATAAAGACTTCTGTGATCTGTCTTGATTCCATTTACAGTAAACTGCCCTCTCAGTAACTGAGAGGAGGAAGAACTTTAGTGACTTTTCAGCAAAATGTCCTTTCACTCTTCTGGATTTCATATGGAAGTCGGCATGCTGGGAATCATTAGTGAATCCAACTGTGTCTCTGTAAACAATTTATCCTATTAATTTGCCACCTTAATGTCTATTTTGTGAGCAGGAACAATAATTTCACTGCCTGATGAACTGTTTTTTTCCAATTTGGAGGGGAAGCAAAGATACTCATTGTGAATAATTTAATGGTCCAGAGGGTGTGGTGCAGGTTATATATGGCCCAGTAACATCATATGATTTTATGTCACCTTGCATATGTGGAAAACGGAATTCCTTTTGTGCATGTTAGGGAACAGCTTGATGGGAGCTATTCTCCCAAAATCTACGGGCAACTGGAAATACATACTTCCACTTCATGCTGTAGGTTTCCCATGACGTTATAAATGAGAGGTAGAGAGCTAGTGAATGGCAACTCTCTTTTCCCCAGGCTGGAGATTTTAAGATGAGACAGCGTATTTTTAAGGGAAGAGGAGAAAGATTTTAAAAAAGACATGAGTGAAAATTTTTTTACACAAAGTATTTTGTGCGAGGAATGAACTTCCAGAGGAAGTGGTGGATCCCTAAAAACTGGAATAAGTGGGTGTTAGGGGCAAACTCTCCGGTGGTTGGAGTTATACTTGAAGATGGTCGTGGTTGCTGGAGATTCATCACCTCAGCTCCAAGACACCTCTGCAGGAGTTCCTCAGGGTAGTGTCCTCGGCCCAACCATCTCCAGCAGCTTCATCAATGACCATCCCTCCATCATAAGGTCAGAAGTGGGGATGTTCGCTGATTATTATGCAATGTTCAGCACCATTCACAACTCATCAGATACTGAAGCAGTCCATATTCAAATGCAACAAGATCTGGACAATATCCAGGCTTGGGCTGATAAGTGGCAAGGAACATTCACGCCACATATATACCAGGCTATGACTATCATGAATAAAAGACAATCTAACCACGACACCCTGGCATTCAACAGTGTTCCCATCACTGAATCCCCCACTATCAACATCATAGGCTTATCATTGATCAGAAACTTAACTGGACTCACCACATAAAGGCAGTGGCTACAAGAACAGGTCAGAGGCCAGCAATACTGCAGTAGGTAACTCACCTCCTGCCTCCCCAAAGCCTGTCAACTATCTACAATGCACAATTCCAGAGTATGATGGAATACTCCCCTCTTCCCTGGATGAATCCAACCCCAACAACACTCAAGAAGCTTGACACCATCCAGGACAAAGCAGCCCACATGACTAGTACTACATCCACAAACATCCACTCCCTCCACCATCGACGCTCAGTAGCAGCAGTGTGTACTATCTACAAGATGCACTGCAGGAATTCACCAAAGATCCCCAGACAGCATCTTCCAAACCCACAAACATGTCCATTTAGGCAGTAGTTACATGGGAACACCACCGCCTTCAAGTTCCCTTCCAAGTCACTCACCATCCTTGGAAATATATCACCATTCCTTCAGAGTTGCTGGGTCAAAGTCCTGGAATTTCCTTCCCAATGGCATTGTGGGTCAACCCACAGCAGGTGGACTGCAATAGTTCAAGAGGGCACTTTCTCACGGGCAACTAGGGACAGGCAATGAATGCTGCCAGCCCTACTCAAATTTTAATTCATTCAAAACTCTGCTATTCATTTCCTAACCTTCAGCCAGTTCCAATTGTCTTTCATCCCTATCTCTGATGTCCACAAAGTGAATACATTTTAAAAAGCGGCTACAGTCACAACATTAAAAAGACATTTGGATAAGTACATGAATAAGAAATGTTTGGAACGATATGGGCCAAGCGAAAGCATGTGGGACTAGTTTAGTTTAGGATTATGATTGGCATGGACTAGTTGGAACAAAGAGTCTGTTTCTGTGCTGTATAACGCTATGACATTAGATCCTCAAATCAGTTCTGTGCAGAAGTTGGAGTTGTCCTCCTTCTACAGTATAGATGGACAAGAGTAGATTTGGTGGAAGTTTTCTACACAAGTGAATAATGAGTAACTGTTTGTATAATGGCAGAAAGGTCAATGACCATAGGATACACATTGGACAACCAAACTGGACACAATCTGAGGGGTAAGAAATGCAACAAATTATTGTGATCTGGAATGCACTGCCTGAAAGAGTATTGGAAGCAGAGCCTACAGTAATATTTAAAAGAGAATTCTACAACTGTTTGAAGAGGAAAGATTACTTGGAATATAACAAAAAAAAAGCAAGACTGTGGAATTGGAGATGTACCAAAAAACAGTCGACATAGCATGGTTGTATGGGCTGTATCTGTGCAGTATGCTCATGTGAAAGCATCTCCCACCGATACAGCAGAAATAATTCACCATTCTCATAATGGAACTTACCGCTTGGAATTGACTTAACCCCAGGTAATTCATTTGTAACAGTTTGTTCCACACTGTCATATCAACATTCTGTCAGACCCAACTAAAGGTTCACTACTTAAAAGTCAACGTGCTTTCATTATTTGTCAGAACGTGAAACCTGAATACAAGAGAAAATACGGTGGATATTGGAAATGTGAAATGAGTGGCATCCTTCCACTGTCAGAGACAATGGAAGTGCAGCCTTAGAATTTTGGTGAGGTGAGACAAGATTATAATGTGGACTGTTTCTGATAGTTGAACCATCTGATTTTAGTTGGGGGTAGTCTGCCAGTAAGTGCCACACGCCAAGTTCACCCATACAACAATCAAAAGGTAATCTTGCGCCTTGTTGCCTCTGCTTTACAGTTTCAGAGATTACGTGTCGGCATGGCACTAATCCTTGCCCACAGCTGGTTTCACTATTTACACCGTTTATCAGCTACAGTTGTCCACTCGTAACAATTGATGTTGAGGGTTTTTGTAAGTCTTTTGGCAACATCCTTGAATTGGAGGTTTTGGTCCCGAGTCAGTCTCTTCACATGAGCTAACTCCCCTTAGAGCATACACTTGGATTTTTCATCCTGTACACGTATCCAAGTCACTGAAGCCTTCTTTGCTCGATAATCTCTAGTATCTTGGCATTTTGCCATAGAAATGACAGTTTCATTGGTGGCATCTTGCTGTGTGTCATACACAATGGAGATTAAAGTATTGAAATGTTTTTATGCCGTGGAAACTGTAGGTTGTCCAGGCTTCAATGCTTTACACCAATTTGCTGAAGATACAGATGGTTTGGGATAGAAATGCAAGACTGTATCAATGTACCGACGGCTTTCCATAATCGTGTGATCTATAGCACACGACACTCAGTGCAGGCATTCATCCTACAACCAGTTCAATGCAGATACAGTATCAGGAAGACTAGTGTCCTGTAAGATGCTTGTAAGACAGTATCAGAGTGTTTCTAAGATTGAGTGTTGAAGAGGCTGTATAGGAATGGTCAGAGCTGCTGAAAACTGCAACAAGCCTCGGGCTGAAAAAGGAATCAAATCATCTTTGGACTGTAATAAACCTGACAAAGCTTTATCAAGAATTTACCAACAATTCTGACCCTTTGGAATTCTAACTTCAAAGCTCAATAATTAAATTTTTCCATTAATTTACAGTGTTCAATCCTGAAATTATTGATGGATTCTCCTGGACTTTGTTAAATTTTGCTGTTTGATTTGTTCGCAGATTAAAGTAATTGCCAAGTACTGTAGAACTTCATTAAAAGTATTTGTGTTCCTTTTATTTCTTGACAAGCTATAATGTCATTGTCCTTAGTGCTAATCACATACTGGCATGTATTTACTTGTTCAGCTTCTTGTATAGTATCTAGTTTGGAAGTAATTCCATATCTCTAAGAACTGCAGTATTCCAAGATGTCATCTTTGAACTAAATCTTCCTGGCATCATTATTTCTGCTGTGATTTCCGCATAATGTGATTGATTTGTTTTTCTTTCTTCAAAGTATTTCAGTTCTGCAGTGTCTCAATGCTGCTGTGCTCTTTCACTTTAAAGGCATTTAATGTTGCATTCTGTCAATGCGAGTGTTCTAACTCCATGTAGCTTCTAACTCACGGTTGCTTGGGGATTTATCATTGACTCCGAAGTGCATTTTCCCTTGATTGTAGATTCTGCCTTCAAGAATCTTGCCAGACGTTTGTCTCCTGCAAATTAATCGGTTTCTTCAGCTCTCTGTGATGCAGTCTTCAGTGCCTTTGTAAATCAGTCTCTCAAAGCAAGCATGCAGGAGTTAGAGTGTTGGCCTTCATCGCAAGATTATTTGAGAGTAAGAATAAGGATGTTTTACTGCACTGGTTCAGGGCCTTGGTGCGATCACACCTGGAGTATTGTGTGCAATTTAGGTCATCTTATTTAAGAAAAGATACATTTGCCATAAAGCAACAGAAGTGGATGTTCACCAGTCGTATTCCTGGAATAGTTTGTTGGTAGGGTGAGGAGAGATGGAGTAAATTAGGCCTGAATTTACTGGAGTTTGGAAGATTGAGTGAAGTTCCTGTTGAAACATTTAAAATCCTGACCAGGATAGATAAAACGAATGAAGGGGTGGTGTTTCCTTTGTGTAGGAGATCTGCAAAAGGCATCACAGCTGCAGGAAATGGATAGGCTAGAATGAACTGAGATGAGGGTGGTAAATCTGTGAAGTTTAATTACTACATAAGGCTGTGGAGATCAAATCACTGAATGTATTTAATAAAGAAACAGAGAGTTTTCCCGAGACTAAAGCAAGAGTGGAGAATGGGAGAATGGTATTGCAATACTGGCTTGATGGACAAAATGGCCTACTCATGTAACTACTTTCTATGTTTCAACATTAACCTTTTCAGGTCTTTTACGTTGTACATCTGGTGAAAGTATCTTGTGAATTTGATACTTAATTTGACCCAAAAATGTTTTGGCTTTTGATAATCATGGTATTGATGAACTTGTGGGCATTGGAAAAGATCCACATTTGACAATCTCCGACAAAACGCCATAAGCATTTTTTTTAAAAGGCAACCTGTCTAGAATTCTTTAATCACCTGTTGTGGCATGTAGAGACTGGGAAACTGCACTCCATAAATGCAAGTTCTATCATTGTTTCTGTCAGGGTAACAGCAAGTGGTACATATGGGGGTGGGGACAAGACAGTCCATCTGTTGTACGGAGCACAGTTGCAATGTATTAACACCATCCTGGCACACTTACTTCCGTTTGGCATGAGTTACCAGTAATTGTGAGTTAACATTTGTTCAAAATGGGAGCTTTCAGGAATTGGTTTTAGGTTGGGAATTAGAAAAATGTTTCCACTTGATGGCGTGTCTGAGAAAGGAATGCAAGTCTACACTTCACATTTTTCCAACCAGCTATGAAAAGTGTTTCCATGTGATTTTCTGCCTGCCTTCTTCCTGTTCATAAATTTCTGTAAAATTAAATGAACATGGCCAATTGTGATGTTATGTAGTGGAATTCCCAGAAATGACACAATTGGCAACTAAATTCTAAAAGTTGCTGTTTTGTGCCCTGTTTTAACCCTTTTCGCATAGTTCTTGAAAATGGAATGTGACTAATTCAGGTCATGATGATGAATTAGGAGTGGAGCAGCCAATGCCATTTCCCCGAGAGAAAGCATACTGCTGACCGACTAGAGATGATGAGACAAAATAAGAATTGTGCTTTAGTGAAACTATGAATTTGAAAGGATCTTGGTTTGTCCCTATCATAGTTTTACCTGCAATTCCACTTATTTTAATACAGATACCTATTGATAAAACAATCTGTAACCAGGAACAGCTTTCCTCCTAGGATTTGGCTATCAAACTGGAGGCAGATTTCAGTACGGTGAGAATTAATTCCGTCAATTTGTCGGAAGACAGTTCTGTTTCCTGCAGTGACGCAAGTAACAGCAGCTTTGACTTTGCTTATTATTTGCACTTGGTCTCTCATAGAATCAGCTTGCACAGCCTTCTACATGTAAGTTCCAGAATTAAAATTGACTTCCAATTAGTATGAACCTTTACAGAAAATGTATGTAGATAGTCAAACAATGCAATTCTCTATTATTAGTGCTGTCCGCTCATTAACTGATAAAGTGACTTAAAACTGAAAAACCAAATGTGGCTATTTTCATCAGACATATTTTGAAATGTTAATCTTTCAGGAGTCAAACATTCTGAATTTTATTTTTAAATCTGTGGCCTCACAATTCACTAGCTCTTAGGTGGTACAATGAAAGCCTTATTTGAGCTTTCCACCCAAATGGCACGTTGTTAGCTACTTCCATTAGAGAACTGGAATGAGATGTATCCCAAAATTGTCTGAACGACCTTGAATGGAAATTACATGGACATCCAAATGGGGTGCTGCAACACTGTGTGTGGCAGCATTGTTCATCACCTCTGAAGAAACAAAAAAATGAAAACATATGAGCCCTTAGCTGGAGCTGTTTAAAGGGACACTCATGAAGTTGCAGCTGAGCTGCTATAGCCCGGCATTTGCTGAGACAACGTGTGTCAAATGATCTGCGTCGAGATGCAGCTGGAAGTTGGTTTTCAATAACTTCAGTTACATGGATCGAGGGTCAGCAGTTGACACTTGCACTGATCAGATTTCCTGGGAATACCAGTCCTCATCAACGAGCCAGGAACAATACCTGAGGATACCAGACTTTACAAAGAAGATAGGCATTAAGTCTTGCTTCCTCTTTCACACCAGCTCCAAGCCTCTGAACAGGACATGTCTGTCCCTCGTCGAGGCTATGAAGGTCAATGCCAGCATTCATGATCCTTCCAGGTGTATTGGACAACATTTGCATCATATCGCAGGCTGTCATGGGTAGCTGCCTCGGGCAAGTCAAAGAGGCACTTTGAAGAGAAGAGGGACTTGACCCTGCAGAAAAAGTGAATGATACCACAGCGCTCTGAGCCTGTGGTTGACTCCCTATCTATATAAAGGACATGCTGTGCCAGTAACTGGGCTGGTAGCTGAGGGACGAAGCTCAAGTAACCCAGCCTGTTGTTCAGCGATCTGCATTTGCTTTTGCCTTTCTTTTGAGGTTACAGTGGCTAGCCAGTTCTTAATTACCCGGAAGCACAAAAACAGAAGGGGAGTGTTGAAGTAAGGTGACAGAAAAACAGAAGGTCCGTGATCGTTCCAAGAGCATTTTCTAATTCACTTTTGGCATGAGGGTAAGGATTGAGTGGAGAAGGCACGTAGACATATCATACCCACTGTGGTGGGTCACCTGGGGGCCCCACTCTGAACATTCACATTCCTCTCCACATGTTCCAAGTCGCTTAAAAAGCTCTCTCCTGCCCAATGGAACCGTGGCTCATCTCTTGGCCTCCATCAGTTTGACTAGTGCTTCCACTAAAATGGGGAATCCTTTCTTTTGCAAGGTGAAATATCCTCCTTGTCCCTATGTGTGCTGAAGCAATTATTGAAGTTGCAGTGCATTACTGTAGCCTTGCGTTTTATTGGGATCATGCCTTTAAGAAGGAAGAGCTGTCTGGAGAATGTGCTTCATTCAAAATGCTAGTTGGTGCCCCTGTGGTGCACAGAGACTGCTGGCAGTGTCTCAAAGAACAAATGCAGAAGGGGAGCCACTTGGGGTCATGTCACAATTATGGAAATGGGGTGAGTGCGCTGATTTTTAACATGCTTTCCATCTCATTTAGAACCAGGGCATCAAGATCTCTGTGTCCGAAAAGTATTTAATTTCTAGCATCATGCTTTTTTAACAAAACTGCAGCTGAGCTAACATACAGCATCTCGCTTTTGATGCCTCTTTCCTGTACAGTAACTGAAGAAATGGGTTTCAAGCCATGAATATAAAACATGCTGGAGTGCTTTCCAAAAACTGAACACATTACCTCCTATAGAGCAATAGGCAAACAAATGTGTTTCCTGTTTATATTATGTTAAAGAGCACATTAGATCAACATTCTGTCTGGATTGCATGAGAAAATACACTACTGTTAAATTTACAGTCCAGGAGAGGTCCATTAAATCCAAAAGTCTAACGCTTTTAAGCCATCCATAAGTCAGAGTTCTAAAAAGAAAAGTAGCACATAACTGATAAATTCCACTGGAAACAGTATGTACAAAAGATAACTTAGTTTATTTTGAGAGTCTAATTTTTGACAGATCAGCCACACTGAACAGTTATGGCAAAGGAACAGACTGTCTTTTGCTTTGTTTTGCTAATGCAGGAATTCTACATTATGTGAACAGTTTTGTGATTTTTAACTGATAGCCCTGTAACTGTCCAGTTAGTAAGGCAAATCAGGGCAGGACTTATACACTCAATGGTAAGGTCCTGGGGTGTGTTGCCGAAGAAAGAGATCAAGAGGTACAAATGCATAGTTCCTTGAAAGTGGAGTTGCAGGTAGTCAGAGTGACGATGAAGGCATTTGGTATGCTTGCCTTTATTGGTCAATGCACTGAGTTGGGAGGTCATGTTACGGCTGTACAGATCATTTATAGGCCACTTTTGGAATACTGCATTCAATTCTGGTCACCCTGCTACAGGAAGGATGTTGTGAAACCTGAAAGGGTTCAGAAAAGATTTACAGGGATGTTGGTGGGTTTGGAGGGTTTAAGTTACAGGAAGAGACTGAATAGGCTGAAGCAATTTTCCCTAGAGCGTTGGAGGCTGAGGGGTGACCTAATCGGAGTTCATGAAATCATGAGGGGCATGGATATGGTGAATAGCCAAGATCTTTTCCCCAAGGTAGGGGAGTCCAAACCCTAGAGGGCATAAGTTTAAGACAAGAGGGGAAAGATTTAAAAGGGGCAGCATTTTCATGCAGAGGGTGGTGCATGTATGTAACAAGCTTCCAGTGAATGGGTACAATTATGATATTGAAAAGGCATCTCGAAGGGTAGATGAATAGGAAGGGTTTAGAACGAATTGGCAAATGGAATGAGATTAATTCAGGATATCTGATTGGCATGGACGAGTTGGACTCCACAGTCTGTTTCTGTGCTGTACAACTCTATGACTCTAAGTGCGAAAAGCAATTCCTGCAGTTTTCCCTGGATGTGATTAGATTTTAGCACATGGGGAGATGGGGGGAACAGAAGAGTGAATTAATCATTGGTGCATCTTTCAAATCCAGAAATCCCATTGATTTCCAGGTTCCAGTGGTAACAATATTTTTCAGTATATAAATGTGTGGGATGGGAGAAGTAGTTATTGCAGCAAATTTGCGAAAGTCATCGATTTTAATGGGGAGGAACGATGTAATAAACCTGTCAGTTTATTGGCGGAGCAACGCAGAAGTCACAGGAAATTATAGCGAGGCATTTATAATGGTGCCCGTCACTCCTGGTAGAAATTTCCTTTTGACTCTTCGTACAGGCTATATGATGTAAATGTGCCATTGAAATGATGCAAGTCTTCTGGAAATTTTGAATCAATAACATCTGGTTTATAGATTCTTACTACGCTATGGTGAACATTCTGATTACTTTTATGATTATACCCTGATTGAAGAGTTCATAACTCTAGTTATTTTAGTGAAAATAATTAAATCGAAAAGGAAGAGTGCTGTATACTTCACAGTCTCTTGAGTTAGTAAATATTTTCATTTAGCATTAGTAAGTTAACATTGTAGTTTATTGATTAGAATTCCAGTAATATATTCTTGTTAGAATAGGAGGTAAAATCAAAAGAAACCTCATGATAACTTAATTCATGGAATATGCATCAATATTCCTTCGAATGAAACCGGAATTGAAGTTGCACTGGCTGACCAAGATGACAAATTTTGGTTATCTGAAAGAAAGAAATTTGAAGGGGATGTTGGGGAATGCTGTTGGGATTTAAGCGAAAGATCCATGGTCACATCACTGTAACACGCAGCTCATATCAGATTGCCAGATTAGGTGATTCAGGCTTGTCTGTTCCCCTCCAGTTCGGCTCTTCCCCTCCACAGGTGGCTCAGTGGTTGGCACTGCTGCCTCACAGTGCCAGAGACCCGGGTTTGATTCAACCCTCGGGCGACTGTCGATGTGGAGTTTGCACATTCTCCCCGTGTCTGCATGGGTACTCTCCGGGTGCTCCGGTTTCCTACCACAATCCAAAGATGTTTGGGTTAGGTGGATTGGCCATGGGGAATGCAGGTTTACAGGGATAGGGTATGGAGTTGGGTATGGGGTAGACCCCAGACAAAATTTTATAACATTCTTGGACTCAGAGAGGTCAATATAGTTTTGAAAAGGGTTGTTGAGAGGCAGGACTGAGACCAACCAGCTCAGCTCCTCATCACCAGGATTAGTGGTGCTGGAAGAGCACAGCAGTTCAGGCAGCATCCAACGAGCAGCGAAATCCTCATCACCAGGATTAGTGGTGCTGGAAGAGCACAGCAGTTCAGGCAGCATCCAACGAGCAGCGAAATCCTCATCACCAGGATTAGTGGTGCTGGAAGAGCACAGCAGTTCAGGCAGCATCCAACGAGCAGCGAAATCCTCATCACCAGGATTAGTGGTGCTGGAAGAGCACAGCAGTTCAGGCAGCATCCAACGAGCAGCGAAATCCTCATCACCAGGATTAGTGGTGCTGGAAGAGCACAGCAGTTCAGGCAGCATCCAACGAGCAGCGAAATCCTCATCACCAGGATTAGTGGTGCTGGAAGAGCACAGCAGTTCAGGCAGCATCCAACGAGCAGCGAAATCCTCATCACCAGGATTAGTGGTGCTGGAAGAGCACAGCAGTTCAGGCAGCATCCAACGAGCAGCGAAATCCTCATCACCAGGATTAGTGGTGCTGGAAGAGCACAGCAGTTCAGGCAGCATCCAACGAGCAGTGAAATCCTCATCACCAGGATTAGTGGTGCTGGAAGAGCACAGCAGTTCAGGCAGCATCCAACGAGCAGCGAAATCCTCATCACCAGGATTGCTGACAGACAAATCATGGACAAATCATCCTGAGAAAGGCATTGGAGGCAATAGAAGCAGCTTAGACTGAACACATCTTGGCGCCAAAGACACTGAAGTACATGCCATTGGGTGTTTAAAGTAATTTGAAAAAATCATTTTGTTCTTGTTCTGTCAAGATGGACAGATTTTTAGCATTGAGAATTTGTTTTGTAATTAAACTAGTTTTAATCGGATCTATCAATACTAGTTGAGACTCGCCAAACAGTTGCATTGAAATTAACATCCTTGTTGCAACATTATTTCTTTTACAATCTCCATGCTCTGCTGTCCCATTATTTCCATTCCTTCCCCCTCAGATCAGATGCTCTCAATCCAAACCCTGATCCTACCCCTAACGACCGTGCTATCCCCATCCTCCATTCTATGCCTCCCTTGCATTTCCCAGCCCCAATTCTATCCTTTCCTTCCATTGGTGACACCCACATGCTTTTAACCCTCAAACCCACCTGTGCCACCACCTATATGCCCAATTTGTTCCACCAGGATAACTTTGCTGCTGGGCACCCTATATCATAGAATCATAGAGGCCATACAATGTGGAAGCAGGCCATTTGACATATTGAATCCACACCAACTCTCTGAAGAGAATCCCACCCAGACGCGCACCCCTACTCTGAGGGACAAGTTGGAATACAACTGCACTCAAATGATAGAGTCCCTATAGTGTGGAAGCAGGCCATTTGGTCCATCCAGTCCACGCCGACCCTCCAAAGAGCATCCCACCCAGACCCATCCCCTACTCTACCCTTATAATCTTGCATTTCCCATTAACCAACCTAACCTGCAGATTCCCTGCAAACTATGGGCAATTTAGCATAGCTAATCCACCTAGCCTGCGCATCTTTGGACTGTGGGAGGAAACTGGAGCACCAGGAGGAAACCCATGCAGACACTGGGAGAATGTGCAAACTCCACACGGACTGTCACTAGAGAGTGAAATTGAACTCAAGTTTCTGGTGCTGTGAGGCAGCAGTGCCAGTCTCCATTCTATCTGCCATCGTTCAATGTTTTCCACAACAACTATTTATCAGTTCCTCGAGTGCTATGGTTGACATCGCATTTGAGCAGTTATGGGTCAGGGCATCAAATACTAACTAAATCTCATTGAAAAGCAAAACTTTCTTTGAAGGGGTTCAATGTCAAAGAGCATGTTGGCAGACACACCTTTGTACCCTGATCCTCAGACTTTCAAATCTCTCAATTTGCAATCACCGAGAAAAGTTTGAAATGTTCCCAATGTTAGGCTCAGAACATATGGTACCCAAATGTTACGGTAAAGTGTTAGAATATTTATTTAACCACCTGTCACTGAAACTGAAAATACCAAAGAAAGAAAAAAAGATGTGTGACCTTTTAGACCTTGACATGTTTAAGGATGGAAACATCAGAGAGGCCTTCACTTTAAAAGAATAAAGCGCGTGTGAATGTCTCGGGATTGAGGAAACAGGAAACAAATGGAAAAAAACATGAAAGAGAGAACACAACATACTGCAAAGGAAATATTCTCAGTGGATGACAGGTGAGATACTATCAATGATGATTGAAAGAGAAAAGGAAACAGTTCGATGACATTAAAACGGAAATTAAGAATGCATGTAGGAAGGTGGAAAAGAAATGGTCTGATAGGATGTGAAAGTATTACAGCAGAAAACAAATCAGAAAATAGGAATTATGCACCAGCAGGTGAAATATTTGACAGAAAGAGATATCATAAGGGGAGAAAAACAGATAATGGTGGTAAAATATTAGAATCATAGCACAGAAACAGACCCTTCAGTCCAACTTTTCCATGCCAACCAGATATCCTAAATTAATCTAGTCCCATTTGCCAGTATTTGTCCTGTATCCCTCCAAACACTTCCTATCCATATGCCCATCCAGATGCCTCTTAAATGTTGCAATTGTACCAGCCTCCACCACTTCCTCTGGCAGCTCATTCCATACGCACACCACCCTCTGCATTAAAAAGTTGCCCCATGGTCTCTTTCCCTCACACCCTAAACCTATGTCCTCTAGTTTTTGACTCCCCTACCCTAGTGTTTTAAAGGGACACAGTAACAAAATAATGGGCTGAACATATAAGTATATTTTACAATGATCATTTTGAAGGAGTCCCCAAGATAGAGGCAAATGATGGACAAACATTATGAAATCAGCGATAAAAAACGCGTTGAAATTGATGAGTATAAGAAAATCTCCACGCATACAGCAGCAGTAACAGCAGAATGTCCAAAAGTGCTTGTGGAAACAGAATTAGATGTGATAACAGAAATTAGTAATCTAATGTATATCAAAGGATACATTCCAAATGACTTCAGACATTTTTCAAGTTACCTAAGAAACCAAAAGCAATGGAGTGTAGTCATTTTCTAACTATAAGCTTAATGGGACATCTCATTAAATTGATCCTGAACATAATAATTGAAAGAAATAATGACACATTTGCAGGCAGAAATTGGTGAAATGCGTTTGCATTGAGAAAAAGAACAGGCAAAGGGGAGTTTATAACCTGAAAGCAATCTTTGATAAATATCTAGAAATGCACAGAAACATTTCCATATGTTTCACAGACCCTGAAACGATATTTTTTCATATTTATTACTGAAAGTTAATGAAGGAGATGAAAGGTGATGTTGACATTAATGATGTGAGATTTACCCAAGGTGTCTGTTGGGACCAAGGACGGAGAACCAGGCTAGAAGTCATGTTTAAAGTGAAGAAGGGAGTACGGCAAAGCTGTATTTTTTTAAATATACCTCCAGGAATAAAGATTGGATGCAGGAACATAAATTTTGGTGTGTTGAAAAAACAGCACGGCCTGTAGAATTAATAGGAGCCATACAAAATGTTGTAAGTCAAGCAAAATCTACACATTTGTAATTTGTGTGGGTAACGGCACCGAAAAGATTTTACAAAATTAGAAAACAGACATGAGAAGAAATTCGAGAGAAACTTGTCACGTTGGAATCTAGTAGATAAGTTTTGTTTACTTAGGACAAATGATAACAGGAGACGGCAGGTGGGATACAGAAGTGAGAAACATTGAGGTAGCCAGCAGTAATTTTGTGAGGATTAAGGATGCATTTGGAGGAAAGAAACTCAAATTTGTAACAAGGAAGAAAGCCTTAAGATGTTACATTTTATCTACTTTCCCGCATGCATCATACACCTGGAGAATAAAGATATTGTAGAAGAAAATCGAGGCCTTTGAGATGTGGATGTTAAGATGTTTGCTGAAAGTTCCATATTGACTATAATATGGTTTAAGAGGTACTTGAACTTTCAAAAGTAAAAAGAAGTGTTTAAAATCTAATTGGAAAATATCAATACATTTTAAAAACTAACTGGAAAAAGTCATTATTTCAACCATTTGATCAGAACTGAAAAGCTTAGAGATCTCTTCTGGAAGGCAAAATGTGGGGTCACACAGTGGCTCAGTGGTTAGCACTGCTGCCTCAAAGCACCAGGGACCCAGGTTTGATTCCACCCTCTGGCGAGTATCTGTGTGGAGTTTGCACATTCTCCCCGTGTCTGCGTGGGTTTCCTCTGGGTACTCTTGTTTCTACCCATGGTTCAAAGATGTGCAGGTTGGCCATGCTAAATTGACCACAGTGTTCAGGGATGTGTAGGCTGGATGGGTTAGCCATGAGTAGGGGGATGAGTCTGGGTGGGATGCTGTTCGATGTGGACCTGTTGGGCCCAAATGTCCTGTTTCCATGAGTGTACGGATTCATTGATTCATAAAGTTGGGTCAACCAATGTGTGGTTGACAGATCGATGTAGAGTGGTTGCAAATGAGATACAGTGGAGCTGGAAGGATAGCACAAAATAAAGAAGCATGGGATTCCCTGGTCGCAGGTTTTCTGGTAAGGATACCTACAAGTATCACCATCACACTGGTGACCTACATGAGTCCAAACAGACAAAATTATTATCATGAATTGATATTACATCTGTCTACTGCAGGAATTTAATTCTGCAGTTTAATCATGTTTCAGCCCCAATTGTTCTACTTCCTACCGAGTCCCAAATTTCCAATCATTGGCAAAATGATACTACACTACTCGTCATTATGTTTCTTTTTTGGTATTGATACAATAGTTCATAAACTATCAAGTTTTAACTTGCATCATCTGATAGTTATAGCTGAGAAGTTTCACAGATTAAAATAGTTTTTGAAAAAGGACAAAATCTGACATAAACTAGCTGCTGAGGTCAGCTGACCACAGATTGAGGCAAGTCCAGGAGATCAAATATGGAATGAAGAAAATTGTCTGAACTGAAGTTGCCTTTTTATCTAAAAAAACACATTGAAACTGGGCAACAGAATCAGTACCAAAAAATTACCATCGGCTAATTTAGTTTACACTTGTTTGATAAGTGCATATATTGGAAATCAAATATTGCCTGCAACTGGAAAGATAATAGAACCAAATTTGGCGATGTACAAACAAATCATACTGAAGTAATTTTTTCAGCAGTAAAGGAGAGGGAAGCAAACATGAATTTTTAATAACAAGAGCTGGAAGTTTCACTCTCTGTCCCGGTTTCTCTCACCTTCTCCAAAGACAACACCCAGTGAAAAAACAGTCACTGCTGAGGATTTCACTTAACAACTCAGCAATTGTGAGGTTATAAATCCAGCATTCAAGGGCTCTAATGACTGCATAGCCTTGATTATTCCTGTTTGTACTGAACACATTCTCCTTTTTTAAACTTCTTACTTGTGTTTAGTATTGTTTTATTTTCCTCTAGGTAAAAAGATAATTAAATTTCTCTCTCTTTCACTCAATAAAACCTTATAATTGGCTCCTTCACTTTGACTAGTACCATGATTCAATTTTTTTTCTTGAGGAATTTGTTCTTAAGAATCTGTACCTGGGTACTTTTGTATTCTAAGGTAGCACTGTAAGTGGAGACTTATAAAGTTTTTATTGTGCTCATTTGATTACATGTGACAATACAGCTAATAGGTTCATACTAAAAGGAACAAAAATATTTGTTCTGATTGACCATGAGGGAGTTAAAAAGTGAGGAACTGAATTACCCTTCCTCATCTGGTAATAAAATTGTAAGTGGCAACTGATGAACATTGTGACAATCTTATTCCTCATTTTTGTAATTTAGTGATTCAGAAAGTGAAAATTATTTCCAAAATACAAAGATTGAGGTTTTCAATGAATATTTGCTTTTACTAAGTAATTCATTTCCCTGTTTTTACTTGAAAGTTAGGCTCACATTTTGCTTTGTCAAACTGATGGCTTTTTTTGGAATTATGATAAATAGCAATGTAGGTATGATGTAAGACCTTTTTATATTTGAAAAATATTAGGTCCACAAATCTAGAAATATGACAAAGTTTAATTTTAAGTTGGATGCAGCCATATGGTTACAATTATGAACAGAAAATAGAGCTAATTGATGTGTGATTTTTGGATACAGTGATTGTTGGCAGGACTCTAAAATGCCACTGGAAGATTTTAGATTGTGGAGCAAATTGTGCTGGACACAATATTGGTGCATTGTCAAAATCTGTCCAATGGTTGTAGAGCAGGCAGATTATGATCAGTACGCAATCCTGTTTTGAAGCCACCAGAGCAATTTAATAGTCTATATTATTGTAATGCTCTCTACTAACTGCTTAAAGCTAATACAATAAGTATCCAGTACCAATACTATTTAAAGGCATTATCAATTCTTGCAGCTTATTTGGTGGTCGATTCTTTGAGCTTTTGCTTTGCAGTTTCATTTACATCTCCTCATTCACCTGCCCATGCACTTCTCAAAACCCATCCATGCTAACTTATTCCAACTCTCACCTTCCCTTTCATGCTGGCCTGTGCCCCTCTATCCACTTTCCATAACTCACATTCACTCCCTGCCAGCATGTATCATTTTACACACTCCCATTGTTCCTTTATAGCCCTCGTGCCAACCCATGTCTGCCCCCTCACCCACCACCCTTTGCCCTTAACCCTTCATTCCAATTTATCCAGAATCCACCATGGGCAGACTGAAGCTATGATCAGATGGAATAAAGTAAAATAGTCTGTTATAAGCTCCTCCATAATGAAAAAGCCCTCATTGATAAAAGCACATTCAATACTTTCAAGTTCTTATTTAAAAAGAAACGAGTTAATAACCCCAAAACAACGACAGTTGAGGAAGCAGTCGTGCAGTCCTATAACTCAAACCTGGTGCCTCACCACATGTAGATCTCGCCCCTAACCTATTCTCTGAGATATACAGAGGGCAGATTCTATCTGGTCCACAGGAGGCAAGGAAGAAGTTGGCAGACACGAAAAAAACAGACAGATTGTCATTAGGACTGATAGCTAATGCTTTCCTACCTCTAGCCAAGAAGCCCCTGGGACATCTTCCTGCCCTGCTTCCATTGACAGCACTTCCTGAGTACTGAGGGCCTGATCCCACCAGCACTGCACTGATCTTTTCTTCTAGGTGTCTCCCAAAGGAGTGCATCTGCATTCATTTCTGCACAACTGAGGGCACAAACATGGTGAAGAGTTGGCAACTGGTAGAATAATATCAGTAAAGACTGGTAAGGCTTTTCTTTTGGGATGTAAAATCAATATTATATTTATGGCGTCCAGGTTTCCTCTTCCGCACAAGTGGAAACATTTTGTCTGTGTCCATTTTGTAGACATTTTCACAATTTGTCTATTTCTGACACCCACAGGCATCTCTCCCTATGACCCCACCCTTGAGACTACCAGACGAGAAAGTGGGATCCTACATTCAAAGCCCCAGCCACCTTTTATCCAAAGTCTGTTGCTCCATCTTCAAAGTTTGCGCAGTCGTGGACTGGAGACAGACCACAGTATCTACCTTAGCCTCAGCCTCTGATTGTCTAGATGTTTAGAGGTGGCATGGGCCATCATATTCTGAGGTTCTCAGTTTGGCAGAAGACCCAATGTTGAATCTTCTCAGGAAAAGTGAAGGCTAAATGATCTTTCATATTGTGAAAACAAAATATTTTCACTTTTGTGGAAGAGGAAACTTGGAGGCCATAGATATAACATTGATGTTACATCCCAAAGAAAAGGCCAACCAGCCTTTGCTGATATTATGTTGTACACAGGTGCCCTTCTACTCCACCTCCTAACTATATACCCTCTTATTTTTTTCTCCCATATGTGGTTACCTAGCTTTCCTCAACAATATTATTTGCATCGATAATTCCATATGTTAGCAAGATGCACACTATAACCACTCTCTGGTAATTGGGGCTTCTCCTGAATTCATTATTGGATTTATTCCTTGCACTGTTACAAAATTTTATTTCAAATCATCCATAATCATTAATCTAGTTCAGGCAGAAATGTCACTTTGCACGTTCACCAGTTGCGAAATAAATGAGCGTAATTATTTGCTTCTTGGACAATTATCCATGTTTTTGCTATTTGCTTTTGAAAAGATTGGAAAGCTGTACAGCTTATGTCCACAATACATCATTATTTAGTTCCAACTTCAAAAGGGAACCTATTGTTAGACACTGGGATTTTGCTATCATCTAGTTTAATGTTGGGCAGTGCAGACATGTTCATAAACATTGTATGTTAACTAACACTATTTTTGTCTTTGATAAAATGAGCCGTCCATCAGAAAGTAGGTGAATTTGTAATAGCAAATAAACTTTGGTATGGTTGGGATTGTTGTGGAAGTCAGGATGAAATAGTGGGAACACAAGGATAAGTAATCTAAGGTTTTACATGATTAGTTTTGAGAAGTGATAGCTGTAATAGGTGACATATAAATGCAAGATTTTTTTTTGTTAGTTCTTGAGATACAAGAGTAATGTTTTGACAAAATACAATGACCTTTTCTCATAGCCTAAAGCAGATCATTCCAAGTGACCGAAAATCAACTACAAAAACATTGAGTTTTAACGTGACGTCCACTGCTATTTACAAATCTTTTAATATTTTTCTTTACTGAATTTGACAATACCAACTGCATTTGATTCTGTAAAAGAATGACTGTCATAATAATGCCACTTGTGAATACATAAGAGTTATATTCACCTGGAGCATCTATAGGGTTCACTTTTGGAGGGCAAGTCAAACTCTGGAGAAATAATGTGAACAGCGAAAAATGGCCACACAAGTGACTTCATCAGTGTTCCTGCTGAATTGACAGCTAGAGATTAGAGAACCTGATGGAAATTCAGGACCACTCGTTTTTTTTAATTCTAGGAAAGCAAGATTTATTTTCAGGTGAAAGCTGATTTTCCTGTGTAATTAATGACCAGTCAAAAAAGGCTACGCAGGTTTCAAAGCTGCCATAATTTAATCAGTTATAGCTCTGTGTGTGCAGAAGAAAAATAGCCATTCGTGCACATTTTATTAGAACGATATTTGCACCTTGTCACTTTCAAGACTGATGCATATGCCAATGGCATCAACAATATATTTTGTTGATGCATTTAATTCATTTTTAAAAATGAATGATGTAGAATTAAATGTTTTTAAGATAAAATAAATTGTTTCTGTCCAATACATTAACACTTTTATTTAACTACAGTTTACAACCAATAAACTAGTTGACTAAAATCACAATGACAGCGTTTTCAAGCCTTCACCGTATTCTTTTCTGACTATTTAGCCTTTTCACTTATCAAGTATTTATTTGTTCATGAGATGTGGACACCGTTGTCAGCACTCATTGTCCATCCCTACGTTCCATCAACAAGGTGGGCAGCACGGTGGCACAGTGGTTAGCACTGCTGCCTCACAGCGCCAGAGACCCGGGTTCAATTCCTGCCTCAGGCGACTGACTGTGTGGAGTTTGCATGTTCTCCCCGTGTCTGCGTGGGTTTCCTCCAGGTGCTCTGGTTTCCTCCCACAGTCCAAAGATGTGCAGGTCAGGTGAATTGGCCATCCTAAATTGCCCATAGTGTTAGGTTAGGGGTATGGGTGGGTTGCGCTTCGGCAGGTCGGTGTGGACTTGTTGGGCCGAAAGGCCTGTTTCCGCACTGTAATGTAATCTAATCTAATCTAAAAGGTGATGGTGAACTGCTTTTGTGAGCTACTGCAGTCCATGGGAGGTACCTACACTTTGTATTGATACAAGGGAGCCTCTGATCTGAATTGTAGTCCCAGTGTATCCCCGGGATATTGATAGTGGGGAATTTAGTACTGGCAATGCCTCTGAATGTCCATTGTTACACTGAAGACTTTGTTTGTAATCTTCTTACATGAATTGCAGTAAAAGTTTATTCCAGCTGTCATGTATTCCAGTGTCGTATTTATTAAAACAATACTTTCTTGCGTTTTGCAAGATGAAGAAAATGCAAGCTCTTATTAAAATGTAACGGTAATATTCCTTTGGTGAAAGTAAGTGTTATCTTTGCTTTCATTAAAGCAAGATAGAGTAAAGAGTGGGGGAAGAGCAGTAATAAAGGGTTTTAATACTCCTGTTAGGTACCTGAATTGTAAATTTTGATCATAAATGATACTTCTAAATACTACTCTTTTCTGAAAAAAAGCAATTCCTTTGACAATTAATTTATTATAAGAATAAAAGCGGTTCAAAATGATCATCAAATTAATGAATTAATGCGCAATCCTAAAACTGCCAAAAACATTTGATCTTCGGGATTTATTGGCTTGTTCACATTTATATCCAGGTGTGTACGCCATGTGAATGCAATTCAATGATGTGGTTCAATGGATTTTATTTTGCGCATTCCCATGAATTTTTTTATTCCTGTTCTTCAAGTCTTCCATCCAAATAAATCTCTGCCCACAAAAAGCATTTTTTTTTTGTAAATCTCAACATTGCAACCAGATCTTTAGGCACAGCAAGAAATAGTCGTTTTTCCTGGTGCTTATTTACAATTTTTGAGTGCATCCTTTACTGAGACCCATATCATGTTTTGGTTATTGCGGCTTTTTGGAAAAGTGCAAATATCTCTAACAATTTGATGATATTTGGTGTTAGATGCTTCATAACACAGTGTTTGATGTGAATAAATTATGGTGATATGAATTGGAAATTTAAAGTGCAAGACTCAGCGTAAGTAAAACAACAGCAAAAGAGCAAGTCCAGGCCGAATTCTGGAGTGGAGTAGTGAATGGGCCAGGCTGGAGTGGAGTGAGCACAGGGTAGAAACAATGACTGCAGGTGCTGGAAACCAGATTCTGGACTAGTGGTGCTGGAAGAGCACAGCAGTTCAGGCAGCAACCAAGGAGCTTTGAAATCGACGTTTCAGGCATAGGCCAATCCTGATGAAGGGCTTTTGCCTGAAACGTCGATTTTACTGCTCCTCGGATGCTGCCTGAACTGCTGTGCTCTTCCAACACCACTAATCCTGGAATGAGCACAGGCAGAGTCCCGGAGCAGGGTGTGGATCAGGGCTGGAGCAGGATGTGGATCAGGGCCAGAGCAGGATGTGGATCAGGGCCGGAGCGGGGTGGGGAGTGGGTCAGGGCTGGAGCGGGGTGGGGAGTGGGTCAGGGCTGGAGCAGGGTGGGGAGTGGGTCAGGGCCGGAGCGGGGTGGGGAGTGGGTCAGGGCTGGAGCAGGGTGGGGAGTGGGTCAGGGCCGGAGCAGGGTATGGGTCAGGGCCGGAGCAGGGTGGGGAGTGGGTCAGGGCCGGAGCGGGGTGGGGAGTGGGTCAGCGCCGGAGCGGGGTGGGGAGTGGGTCAGGGCCGGAGCGGGGTGGGGAGTGGGTCAGGGCCAGAGCGGGGTGGGGAGTGGGTCAGGGCTGGAGCGGGGAGTGGGTCAGGGCCGGAGCAGGGTGGGGAGTGGGTCAGGGCTGGAGCAGGGTATGGGTCAGGGCCAGAGCAGGGTGGGGAGTGGGTCAGGGCCGGAGCAGGGTGGGGAGAGTGTCAGGGCCGGAACAGGGTGGGGAGTGGGTCAGGGCCGGAGCAGGGTGGGGAGTGGGTCAGGGCCGGAACGGGGTGGGGAGAGGGTCAGGGCCGGAGCAGGGTGGGGAGTGGGTCAGGGCCGGAGCAGGGTGGGGAGTGGGTCAGGGCCGGAACGGGGTGGGGAGAGGGTCAGGGCCGGAGCAGGGTGGGGAGTGGGTCAGGGCCGGAACGGGGCGGGGAGTGGGTCAGGGCCGGAGCGGGGCGGGGAGTGGGTCAGGGCCGGAGCAGGGCGGGGAGTGGGTCAGGGCCGGAGCGTGGTGGGGAGTGGGTCAGGGCCGGAGCAGGGTGGGGAGTGGGTCAGGGCCGGAGCAGGGTATGGATCAGGGCCGGAGCAGGGTGGGGAGTGGATCAGGGCCGGAGCGGGGCGGGGAGTGGGTCGGGGCCGGAGCGGGGCGGGGCGTGGGTCGGGGCCGGAGCGGGGCGGGGCGTGGGTCGGGGCCGGAGCGGGGTGGGGAGTGGGTCAGGGCCGGAGCGGGGAGTGGGTCAGGGCCGGAGCAGGGTGGCAGTGGAGTGGGTCAGGGCCGGAGCGGGGAGGGGAGTGGGTCAGGGCCGGAGCAGGGTGGCAGTGGAGTGGGTCAGGGCCGGAGCGGGGCGGGGCGTGGGTCGGGGCCGGAGCGGGGAGTGGGTCAGGGCCGGAGCAGGGTGGCAGTGGAGTGGGTCAGGGCCGGAGCGGGGTGGCAGTGGAGTGGGTCCAGACAGGGGTCACTGTATGGAGATAACGATGCTTCCTGTTCTGGGGCCGGTGAGCACGGACTCATGTTTGAAAAGGACTAGACCTCGAAAATTTAAGTACTTTATGGTCATTTTATTCTAATTTTAGACTTTTAAACTCCATTCCCATGATTACCTTTTTTTTAACTCTAACAACACTTAAAGTATCTGTATCCAGGTACCCTGTACCCAAGATGGTGCAGAGAGGCGACATTATAGACTTTTCACTGAACTGATTGAGTGCACATTACAATAAAGGCTATTCTGATTCTGAAGTCACAATCGTTCCAAAGGACCAGAGGGCTGCTCTTTCCGTAGAGAGAGAGAGAGAGAGACGACTGGTAGTGAGGTTAATCTGAGGGTCATGATTATTAAAGGTCAATCATCTCAGGCACAGGACAAGTCTACAAGAGGTTTTCAGGATAGACATTTCCTAATCTATCCATTCAGAGATATTAAAACACACCTCTCTGGAGCAGGTTGGGCTTAAACATAGGCTTCCTAGCCTCGAGATAAGAACTTTACCACTTTGCCATGAGAATCCTTAGATTTCCTGGGTGTTGCCCAGGCCCAACCAGCTTTGTCTGCTTTTTCAATGACCTTTTCTCACATTATCAGTTCAAGCATGGAGAAGTTTATTGATCATTTCCTAGTGTTCAGCACCATTCATGAATCCTCAATCCATGTCCAAATGCAGCAAGATCTGGACAATATCCAGTCTGGGCTGATAACTGGAAAGTAACGCGTGTCACTGAGTCAAAATCGTGGATTTCCCTCACTAACAGCACTGTGGATATAAATGTACCACAAAGACTATAGCGGTTCAAGAATCTACTGCACCATCTCTTCCTTCAGGGCAGTTAGTAGTGTATAATAAATACCGGCCTAGTCAAAGTTGGCCTACTTCCATGAATGAAAAAATATTTAAAACTTTACAGAAAGTTGGTTGAAGCAACGGCTACTATAACAATTATGAAGTCTATTTATTTACTTGAGGGCTGGGAGTGGAAACACCTTTGTGTGCTACAGGCCGCAATCCATCTGCCTCCATCATTTCACAAGTGTACAACATTGTTTATACAGCTGCTTTCACAAGTCAGTCTATTTATTTAGGGAGTTTTATGGGTTCTTGCCTGTAATCCATCTGTCTAATCATTCTCGAAGTGCTTCACACTGTTTGTTTTTGGATTTTTTTTTTGTTTACTATCTGGTGGGCTGTTCAATACCTTACAACCGTTGAACTAGAACTTGTTCTGTCCATAAAGTGCAAAATGGGTGAGGGATGGGAGAGGAATAAGGGTGGGATTAAAGGGTTGTAAATGTTAAGTGTGCTGAAATTTCATTTGTCGCTGCCTTAGAAGGCTTTTTGGAAACAGTGGTTAGTCCTTTAACTTGCCTGCCCTAGACTCGGTCTGCCTCCATTCCATTCCTGACAGACTTGTACCCAAACAGCTGTGGGTGCAAAAGATCCCCAAAAGATCTTATGTACAGGTTGAAATACTTCTACACAGGCTGGTATCCCATCACCAAGTCACCCT
The DNA here is from genome assembly GCF_047496795.1 of Chiloscyllium punctatum. Taxonomy (NCBI): domain Eukaryota; kingdom Metazoa; phylum Chordata; class Chondrichthyes; order Orectolobiformes; family Hemiscylliidae; genus Chiloscyllium; species Chiloscyllium punctatum. Next base: position 149,532,163 of record NC_092741.1, on the reverse strand, counting down.
TTATTTATGCATGTGTAGTACTTGACACCCTTTATTTATGCATGTGTAGTACTTGACACTGATCTGGCTTCCTCAGAGCCAGCTCTCGGAGTGAACAGAACCTGTTCATATCTGTTTATATCTGTCAGCCAGGGCTCCCTGTTTGGGCCAGGTTAACAGCCCCAATCAGGGAACTCATTTTCTATGAGGTCCACTTGGCCATCCTTATTGCGATCACTAAGCAGGCGTTCCCGAGGCAGAGATTTGATTTTTCTCCCCAGCAGTACTTATTGTTTTCCCCAGCATCCACGTCGTGTACGTGTAGGTGTAGGACACAGTGAAGAAACATCAAGTGCAGAAAAAACCAGGAAGAGAAAAGCACCCGAGTGGCAGTGACAAGCAGTGCCCTTCTCTTCAAGGGCGATGTCTACATGAATGAAGAAGTGAAGGGTGGTGTGAGGGACTAAATCAATATAGAATCAGAGGGGAAAATAAAACACTCCACACCCTTGGGTGCCCACCTCTCCTTGAACAGCTCGAGAGTGTTGGTAGACACTGGGTGCTGCTTCTCCAGGGTCACCTAGGCCCGAATGTAACCACTGATGAGGGGCAGGTAATTGGCCATAATGATCCCCTCCTCGGCCCACTGCCTGAACCTGTTTATAGCCAGCCTGACCAGGCCCAGGAGCAGACCTGAGAGGGGAAGGCAGAGATTTGATTCAATTTGATTCAATAAGATCAAAAGATCTTAAATGCAGGCTTTCTTGAGGCAGAGATAGAGGCAGGGTTAGTTCTGCTTGTGATTCCCTCCTCTGACAGGAAAACCTAGCTCCTAATGAAAGGTATGCAAAATGCAATGTAAACTGACAACAAAGGAAATTTCCCTTTAGGCTCGACACTCCCTTTGAAATAATCATCTGTGCACAAACTCCACCTTCAAAATAAGATTGTTTTCTAAATTGTATTTGAACAGATTCTCTACGCAAGCTTGAAGTCTTAAGAATTTTTTCCAAAAATGACCAAACTTCTCAGTTTTTTTTTTGGCTGAATTGGTGAGACGCCAAACTTATTTTGCAATTTGATTCTCAATCCTTGAAAACATTCAACAAGTATTTTAAAGAAGACCAGGGGAGTTATCATGAAGTCAATGCTTGCCTCTCAATCATCATCATCATCAGAGAAAGAGATTATCTGATCATTATCACATTGCTGTTTGTGAGGTTTGTTGGCTATGTTTCATGCAGTGGAATCATAACTAAAGATCATTGGCAGTCAGTGCCTTAGATCATAAAAGAAGCCACATAATTGCACATACTTTTTTTTTATGCTTAAAAACCAACTGGTAACCCAACAATGAAAAAAAAATAACTGCAAAAATTAAATTAAACTGGGGGTGATATTGTTTTCTTTCTGCATCAATTGAATGGGACTATTGTCTGTTTTGCAAAGCAACAAGTATGCTACTTCTTGATCATAAAACTTTGAAGTTTGAAAACATACTTAAATTCCAGAAAGATAAACACTTCCCTAGTGACCCTCATGGAAAAAAAAAATCAACTGCTTTTAGAAGGTACAGGAAATTGAGGGTATTATGGCAAGCATTTTCTACATTGTGCAGCACTAATTGCATGCTGATTTGTCAACAGGAAGGGGATGGCTAATTCATATTACGCACTTCAATAACTCACAAAATGATTTTGCTGACACTCCAGAAGAACCCCTACTGACTGATTTGAAATGTTTCAGAAACTACTTGAAGTGAAAGTTGATTATGCAATAACATAAAAGTATGTTGAATACCAGAACCAGACTAAATTTACAACAGACAAGATTGATGTAAAAGATACCTAACTTAAATCAAGAATGCAAACCTCAAAGTATGTAAAATGCTCAAACACGAAGCATACATCAAAGTGAGCATTTCTTGCATTATTGTTACAAGATTAAACAAAATGATATTTATCGGGGCATTTTATGTCTCTTCATTAGTCCAGATATTTCAGTGAAAGCCATTTATTTGGTGATTCCTGAACTAACAAAGAATTAAAGCAACTGATCATTAGTAATTCTTTTTCAGCAAGCTTATTAAATATGGCATGTCCTCCTTGGAGAGGATAGTAACCAAGTTACATTTTATTTGAGAGAAAAGTCCTTGACTCTATTCCTGTCTCTTCAGTGGCAGTATCTTCGACACCCCTCTTTTTATCTGTCAGCCAAGGCTCCTTGACTAGATCAGATTAACAGCCCCAATCACAGAACTCATATCCTCTGAGGTCCATTTAGCTGACCTTGTGGCAATTGCTACAACCCTTCCCCCTCTGAGTCGGAGGACATAGGCCAGCTCTTTATCTTGGAGAGCCCCCAGGATGTTATAGCACCAGGTCAGGTTCCTCCAACTTGGCATCCGCTATGGGTTGTGTGTAACGCACAGAGTTCACCTCTTACACCAGGAGCGCCTCAGCAGAATTTCATTTCTTCAGAGGGCAAAGGCATTGAGGTGGCTACATCCATTACGCCATGTCTAATTCAGAGGACTCACCAATGCTTGGCAGAGAGAGTGAACCCACGGATTCTGGCAGCCTTTCTAACTGCTCTGAGGGCCGGGCCCATTTTGCTCCTGCACCGTTTACCAATTTGCAGTTTTAATTTGGTCCACATGTCTATTCAGAACCATCGCACTGACCTGAACTTCATACGTCACTGATCTGACCTCGCGTCTACCATGAATCTTGCCCATTTCCCTGGTTCTTACACTAAGCTTCGCCCCCTTTTATCAAATTGTCTCCCTCACTTGGTGGACTCTTGTGTCTGGCATTGGTGTTCCTGATAACATTTCACCACCATCCCCAACCACCAGGGAGACCAGACTTAACCTGGTGCAGTGTCTGCTAGCACTAACCCAGTAGTTGTGAGAGGCCTGGTCCTATAATCAAATAGGAACCGGGACAGTTTAGTATCGAATGAGACTGTAGGCTGTTTCTTTAAGCCTGCCTTCAAAGTTTGGATGCTTTTTATGCCAGATGATTGGATGATGGGTATTATGAAGCTATCCTCATATGTTGAATCTTATTTGACTTTAGAAAATACCCAAATTTACTGCTGTTAAACGATGGCCTGTTTCATGTGACCAACACTTCTGGGAGTCCACGTATCGCAGTTTTAGGTTGTCATCCCCATATTTGACGAATGACTCCATGTACGTCCAGTCACGTTGACAATGACTAAGAACGTTGAACCCATGAAAGGACCAGCATAGTTGACATGCAACTGAGTCCGGAGTTTACCCTGTCATTCCCACAGATGTGGGGGAGCTGCTGATGGTAATTTCTAGCCTTGTTGGCACTCTGGGCACTGCCACACCAATGCAGCAGTGTCAGCCCCAGACATACCTCATCGTCAACATCCTCATTTTGGAAAGCCCTGGTGGCGACCTTTGCTTGGGACAATCTCTCTTGGGTCCCCATAACAATATGCCCTCCTCTACTGTGACCTGGTCTCTCCAGGTCAAAAAATGTTTTCAGTTCTAGTTGCGATGACCCTTTGGTTTCCCTCATCATCGCCAGTTGTTTCAGTTTTGACAGAATGGGATTTTTCTGCTTTCAAAGTCTGATACTTCAGCTGTGACTGGGAGTGTCTCCAGAAGATGCAATACCGTTTGACTCTTCCATTGTTGGTACTTCCAGTGGTGTATCTGCCAGCAAGAAGCATCCGCATCCGCTATTTGGCCTTCTGGATGGTGTTCCAACTCGTAATTATACACACTTAGGATTAGAGCCCACCATAGAATTCAGCTTGAAACTATGGGCAATATTGCCTTGTCCTCTTTAAGTAGACCTAGCATGGGCTTGTGGTCTGTTATTATGAAAAATGTATGTCCATAACAATATTGGTGGAACATTCTGACCCCAAAAATGACCACCAAACCTTTCTTCCTATTGGGGCATATTTATGCTCTGCATTAGCCAAAGTCCTGGGTGTATATGCTATTGGGTGTTCCTCCCGATTGGGCCACCAGATCTTCCTTAGAATTATAGCGTGCCAACATCTTAGAGGATGATAGCCGTTTCTTCACTTCACTTGCCTGGAAATTACAACGCATTCTCTGCACATATTGGGCCCTTTGACAACAAGATTGAACGAATCAAGCTATCTAAACAAAAGCATGATGTCAGAAATGCTTACCGCAACTCGAAGGTGAGTTACTTCAGGAACGTGCTTTTCTCTCATTGCCAAAGAAATAACTCCACGGAGGCTGGCATCCCATCACCACACACAAAGTTCCTGACTCTTGTACTACCTCTTCAGAGTCAGCTCTCAGACTGCCAGAATCTCTAACTCTGCTGTTTTTATCAGTTAGCCAGTGGTTCCTGATTTGGACCAGATTAATAACCTCAATCGGGGAACTCATATTCTGAGGTCCAGCTAGTTGACTTTGTTAATGTTGCCTTGCGATAGTCCCTACTGATTATTTTTAGGATAAAAATATTGAACTACTAGAGCACTAGAGTAGAATGCACAAACCTTGTTACTCCTGTTGGGTTCGGTTACCAATTTGTTTTCTGAACTGAATGGAGCTCTCAAGTTTCAAATCTAATGTTGATCTCACTTTGTGCACCTCCTGTGTAGTGTAGAGTCGAGAGTGTGGTGCTGGAAAAGCACAGCTGGTCAGGCAGCATCCAAGGAGCAGGAGAGTCGATGTTTCATGGATTAAGTCAATGTAATCTTGCATCCCTTTCTCCGACAAAGCACGCTGTATATCGTTGTTTACAATGATCTGCCTGTGCTGCTCACAAAACCAAGCTTTTCACTGTATTTATGTACACATGACAACAATTAATCAAACCTAGGTAATTTGTAAAGCTAATTCATACCCAGTTTACCCTTTTCACATGTTTTATTTTGCTTAACATAGGCAACCTACCACGACTGGAGAAGAGACATGCATTTTCTACAATTCCTGCGCCAGTTAATTTTCTTCATTCCATGCTCTTTATAAAATATGGTTAGAGACAAAAAAACTGCAGATGCTGGAAGGAGAAAGTGAGGACTGCAGATGCTGGAGATCAGAGCTGAAAATGTGTTGCTGGAAAAGCGCAGCAGGTCAGGCAGCATCCAAGGAGCGGGATAATCGACGTTTCGGGCATAAGCCCTTCTTCAGGAATGTAGAAGAAGAGCTTATGCTCGAAACGTCGATTCTCCTGCTCCTTGGATGCTGCCTGACCTGCTGTGCTTTTCCAGCAACACATTTTCAGCTGCAGATGCTGGAACCCAAGATAACAAGAATATCCATGAAAGATGCCAGCTCCATATTTTGTAAAGTCGACAAGCAGGAGGCTGGAAGAAAACGGCAAGCCAGGCAGCATCAGGAGGTGGAGAAGTCAACATTTTGACTCTCCTGAAGAAGGGTTACACCTGAAACGTCGACTTCTCCACCTCCTGATGCTGCCTGGCTTGCCGTGTTCCTCCAGCCTCCTGCTTGTCGACTTTACAAAATATGGAGCTGGCATCTTTCATGGTGGTTATAGTGAAAGGTATTTATTTCTCTTTGAGGACTGAGTTAAATATTTTCTTGACATGTGGCCACAATTACTAACTGCAAAAAAAGGTTTGGAATTCTACTTTAGTATTTCTTCAACATGTTGACACATGCCAGGCAGTATGATCCTCAGGAAATGGATACCAGTCAGTACTATGGAACGCATGCCAGAGGATTTTGTAGTAATTCAAAAGGGTCAGTGCATGAAAAGCTGAGGAAATCGAAGGTGGCTATTCTGGTGGGCGACCACACCCTAAAAGAGAACCTAACAAATCTGATCATACTTACAATTGACTTTATGAGGATATAAACAAAAAAGTGCTGGTGAAGCTCAGCAGTTCTGGCAGCATCGAGAGTGAGTCAGAGAAACAGATTACAACCCTGGGACAAAAATAGTAATTGCTGGAGAAACTCAGCAGGTCTGGCAGCATCGGTGGAGAGAAAGCAGAGTTAACATTTCGGAGTTGGCGACCCTTCTTCAGAATGAGTTAAAACCTTCAACTAGTTGCTTGGGAATCAACTCAGCTGGCTGCTTTTTGCCCACCAGTATCCAATCCTATGCTGTGCCTGGAGCCTGTAGCATTTCCTTACTAGATGAATGAACTTGACAGGCCAACATCCCCTGGCACCAGCCTCATTTAGTGCAAGCAGAATGGCAGATAATTCTGGCATAATCTAATTTGTCGGCCCAGGGCATTATCATCATCACCAAAAATAGACTCAAAGTGTATGATGGGAGCAAATCACTGCAAATGCTGGAATCTGTACTGAAAACAAAAATAAATGCTGAATATCACAGGATGTCAAACAGCATCCACACAGAGAGAGAGAGAGAGCAAGCTAATGTTTCAAGTCGAGATGACTCTTCAGAGCTGATGTGAAGTGTGGAAGGTCAAAAAGTGTGGCGTTAGAAAACCACAGCAGGTCAGGCAGCATCCGAGGAGCTGGAGAGTCATGTTTCCGGATTCCTGATGTACAGATTATGCTCCCAACATCGACTCTCCTGCTGCTCCGATGCTGCCTGACCTGCTGTGATTTTCGAGCACCATACTTTTTTGACTCCGATTTCTAGCATCTGCAGTCCTCACTTTCTCCTGAAGTGTGGAGGAGGCAGCATTTATGCAATAATGAGGGGTTTTGACAAGATTTGTAGCTAAGGTTGAGGTTTGCTCACTGAGCTGGAAGGTTCATTTCCAGACATTTTGTCACCCTACTGGGTAAAATCTTCAGTGAGCCTCCAGGCGAAGCAGTCCTGCTGATTCCTACTTTCCACTTATATGTTTGGATTTCTTTGGGTTGGTGATGTCATTTTCTGTATCTGTAAGTAATATCGTGCAAGGACTGCAACAAACACTATGTTGGACAAATAAGCAGAAAACTAGCCACTGAACATCAACTAGCCGCAAAACGACATGGCCCTTTCTCACTAGTATCCTTACATACAGATAAGGAAGGACACCACTTCGACTGGAACAACACATCCATCCTAGGACAAGCCTAACAGAGACATGCACAAGAATTCCTGGAAGCATAGCATTCCGACCAGAACTCTTATCAACAAAAACATCGAGTTAGACCCCATCAAACACCCCCTGAGAAATAGAACAGGAAATGACATCACCAACCAAAAGAAATCCAAACATATAAATAGAAAGCAGGAATCAGCAGCAGTGCCTTGCCTGAAGGCCCACTGAAGATGTTACCTAGTAGGGTGACGAAACGTCTGGAAATGAATCTTCCAGTTCAGTGAGCAAGCCTACATCCAGAATAATAAGGGGGCTGGAGTGCTGGGGGAGAACGGATGTTTATAGTTCAGATTAAATGATTAGAATTTGAGAATGGCAGAATGATGGCGTGTCTAACTGCTAGACTGGGAAGAACAGACAGTCCCATTGGGATGGGGGAGGAGACCAAGGACATGTTAAAAGACGTGTTCCTCCAGTTTGTGCTGTGATTTGCTGGACCATTGCAGACATGGGGGCATGCTATGTATGATATTTGGCATTTCAATAAAATTCATGTATGCTGCAGTTGCTGAGGTCCTGTACTGTATTCAAATCAGCTGTTTCCTTTCACAGCAGGATAATTAGAGCCTTAAATAATTAGAAACAAATTCTATTCTTAGTTCCTGCTTTGATGATATCCAAAGATGTGCAGTTTAGTTGACTTGGCTGCGCTAACTTGCCCTGTACTGTTTAGGGATATACAGGTTATGGGGGGTTAAGGGAATAGAGTGGGATGCTCTTCAAAGGGTCAGTGTGGACTTGATAGGCTGAATGGCCTCTATCTGCACTATAACGATTCTGTGATTTAGAAAGTAGACAATATATGTTTTCTTTTGAACATTCAGTGGAAATGGTATGTTGTCATCAAATTCCATTGCACAGCAAAAAAATCTTACAATTCCTTCACTGAAACAGCATTTTATCAGAATTCATTGGCTGGAGTATCGATTTTGTAGTAAGCTTACTAGTAAAAATATCCACTCTACAGCATTTATGTACACAATGCAAGTTTCGATTGAAGCAAGCAACTGATTCATAAGGTTAATTTTTTTTAAATTCTTGCAGATACAAAGTTGGACAAAGTTTAAGGGATTGTATCATGAGTCCAGTTGTCGCCACTTCTATAGGAATACTATTTACCTCCTTTTTTGTGAATGTAGATCTGATGATAGTGATATGTTTGAAAGGATTGATTCACAATTCAGGAATGATTCAATCCAAATGTTATACCAAATTGATTGGCTTCTTCCTGCATCGTGTAGTTGAAAGGTTAACTGCTTTTGGTCCACTTAAGTATGCTCGGCAAAACTGGATAGATATTAAAACAATTTAAAGCACCCATTTTCTTTGCTTAGGCTGCAAAACTTCCACTCTCATGCAGAGTGTGAGAGTTACAAGGTACAGTTTTGTGCAGCAGATTTCTCTATTCCACCTGAATGTTCTACCACATACTGTTGAAAAGTTTGTATTTTTGATCAGAGGTCTGTGTGTCTGACTCATCTTGCTGTCAAACTGTTCACTATCAGTACTCAGGAATTTTTTTTTTGTCCTTGACTAAGGAAGGCTGTTAGACCTTTGCACCTGACCTCGATCACAATCAGTTTGAGTTCAGTGATACATTAAATGTTTAATTGTGTTGGAAATTTTAGTTCAAGTCAAGCAATGATCCCAGTTCAGAAACACAAGTTAAGCAAAACATTTTTAATGGGAGATGCATTTTACCTTTGGCTACTTTCAGAAGCTCAGTAGTATAGCGATGGCTGGGTTTAATTTAGTATAGCTGCTTCCAAGATTACAACACATGCTTCTCAAGATTAAGTTTTGCTGAGTATAACATTGGTAAGATTCCATTGTTATGTCCATCATTTGGGTGACATTAGCTAAAGACATTTGAATTTCATTCATGAAGCAGAATGCTGTGTCAAAATAGTTTGGGTTTCCTGTTGATAATTAAAATTATAATTTGGTTTTATTGTCATGTGTACTCAAGTACAGGGATACAAGGATACAGTGAAAGGTTTACAATATCACCATTCATACCACCTCCTTAGGTGTCTAGGTACAAAACCTGAGGTAAAAAGTAGAAAGATATTGGAATAAGTTAAGTTCAACACTACAGTTCTTCTCAGTATAAAGTAGTAAATAAGAAATAAGATTAAAGTTTGGATATTACAGTCCTTCATTAACGATCAGCCTGCAGTTGCCACACATCGGGCTTTCCCCACACTGGACTCGATCTCTCTTTCCCCACTGCTGGACTTGATCTCTCTTTCCCTCTGCCCAGTACTGGACTTGATCTCTCTCCCACTCTGCGCTGGACTGAATTCCCCTCCCCCCAACACTGGACTCAATCTCTCTTCCACAACCGACACACCACCACCGAGCCGTACATGACTCTAAGACTCTTATCATGACGCCTTTCCAAAATCCGTTCGAAGAAAGTTCATTCGTGTGAATAGTTTTAAATATTAACTCAAAAGCACAAGCATTTCTGTGTTAAAACTTAGACTTTAAGAGTAGAAGCTGTGTTTGAAAGCCGTTTTGTTACTTTTGAAAGTATCTTGCTCAACAATACAAAGAAGCCTAACTATCAATGCATAACTTCCCAAGATGTTCGATATAGCCATTTATGTTTTATTCATTCTGATGAATGTTGGTTATGCAGTAACATTCTAATCTTCAAAAACTGATGTAATTTTGTTCCTGCCACCTACTATAAAGACTTTCAAAGGCACGTCTCCTCTTTTGATTGTCAGTATTACATAAAGTCAAAAGTCACATGAAACTCAGGTTATAGTCCAATAGGTTTAGTTCAAATCACAAGCTTTCAGAGCGCTGCTCCTTCATCAGGTAAAGTGACTATAACCTGATGCCATGTGACTTCTAACTTTGTCCACCACAGTCTAGCACCGGCACCTCCACATCACAGAACTTCATACATTTGTATACATTATTATCTTATTTAATGTTGGGGTTTTTAAGTTAAGAAGGTGATTGTTCCTGTCACTACTTCTCAGTTTAGTATCTCCACTAGTCACTTATTAACCCCTCATGAGCTTACCTAAGGCTAATAATGTGTGAACAGAGCGAGTATGTTACTTTTAATGCTCACAGTCATGTTTTGTATGTAAGGGGAGTGTGTGGCTTCTTACCTTGAAGTGTGGCTTCTAGTTACATAGTATCAGCAGCAGGCTTTTGATGGCTTGAAAGAAAGTTATTTATTCCTGCCCACTTAACCCAAAAATAATGCCATGTTTCACTCATTCACCTCAACACACACACTCTGAGACTACACACAGATGAAGATTATAATGTTACAAATTGTAATTATCTCAGTGTCTTTCAAAGCAAGGTGTCTTTTTTTTAGCTGGTGTTGAGGCTTTAAGGTTGAAGCCAGAGTCTTGTAAGCAAAGATTCACAGCAGGTTCTGAGGTTTCTTGTCAAATTTCTAGGTGGTTAATTCTCAGGTGAACTTGCAGTTAGAACAGGTTGGGAAGGCCTTCTCTTGGGATACCCTGCTTACAAGACGTTGCTGTTAATTATCTTGGCTGCTTCATGGCTTGCTATTAATTCAGTGGCTTTTTTTTTGTGGAACGCTGTTTGGAAACAGCATCTGTTGACTTTAAAAGTAGACAGCAAACATGATTGCCTATTATCTGACCTTTTCGTAAGTTCAAAGCTTTTTTTTCCAAATAAAATGGGTAGTTATGTTGATTATACATCCCGTTTAACACCACTGTGAGAGTTTGAGAAAGTGTGTGTAATTGTATTTTGAATTACTCATTCAATTTGATAATACCCTTTTGGATTTGTTTCAGGAAAGGGCATTGATTTAGCATTAGCTAGGCTGTTCCTTTTGTTTCCTTTTGAGACAGTGGAGTACTTTCAATCATAAAAATAGTCAGGTGCCCTTGGATGCATCTTTTGCAGTTTGTTATATTCACTTTCAAAATTTCAAAATAAGAGCATTTGTTTGAAGTTCAGGATAGGCTGCATCATGGAATATGCTCACAAAATTTGTGTCGTAGTATAAAAACACACGTGCTGAAAAATGTGTTACTGGAAAAGTGCAGCAGGTCAGGCAGCATCCAAGGAGCGGGACAATCAACGTTTCAGGCATAAACCCTTCTTCTGAAGAAGGGCTTATGCCCAAAACATTGATTCTCCCGCTCCTTGGATGCTGCCTGACCTGCTGCGCTTTTCCAGCAACACATTTTTCAGCTCTGATCTCCAGCATCTGCAGTCCTTACTTTATCCTAAAAACACTTATGTACAATATTACAGAATCATAGAATCCCTACAATGCAGAAACAGACCATTTGGCCCATTTAGTCCACACCAGCCCAGAAGAGCATCCTACCCAGATTCACCACCCCCCCACCCCCACCATGCTATCTGTAACCGTGCATTTCCCATGGCTAATTCGTCTAGCCTGCACATCCCCTGGACACTACAGCCAATTTAGCATGACCAATCTGCCTAATCTGCACATCTTTGGACCGTGGAAGGAAATTTGAGCACCCAGAGGAAACCAACACAGACATGGAGAGAATGTGCAAACTCCACACAGTCACCCGAGGCTGGAAACGAACCTGAATCTCTATCACTGTGTTGTGAAGAAGTGGGTGTACAGTACCTTTAAAAGAGTTAAAAGCTAGCACAACTACCTGACACAGCACCAAGTGTTCTGAACAAGATATAATGTAACATTTGGTCGAACAACTCGATTAACTGGTTGCCTGAAGATGACAAAAAATTCGAATTAGGCCAATCAGTTTAATTTATGCCCCAAAAAATACCAAACTCCAAACACATTTTAATTTAGTATATTGACAATCTTAAAAGCCAATGACACAATCCAATGCTTTGGGGATATAAGACCAGGGAAGATTGAACAGTTGGGAGGAAATGGACTAGATTGGGTTGGGATATCTGGTCGGCATGGACGGGTTGGACCAAAGGGTCTGTTTTCATGCTGTACATCTCTATGACTCTATGACATGCAGACTGCCTGGAGAATAGCTGTCTTAAAAGTACCTTTATTGGTTAGTAACCTGTGAAACAGGAATTCCTAAGAAGAAGAAAAGGAGACAAAGTAAGATATAAAGAGAAGATTTGACATCTGGCTGGTTTTGAAAATTTATATTTTGGCAAATCATAATCTGAGTTTTATCGGACTAGTATTATAGAAGGGGAAGGTAAAAGATAGGTTCGAAGGAGTTGTTGTAAATAGTTGTTAGTTAATTATTCTCTATTATACTTTAAGAAATAATTTTGTTAATTTTTACTTTAAAAAGTTCTGGCCTCTCGAATTTTCACAGATTACTGAACAGGATAAATCTTTTCTGTGTTGCTGGTTTAAATTAAGCAGGAGAGTTTACCCCTTGTCATAACAGCTGTAAGGCAGCATTAAATAACTCATGGAGTTAAAAGGCTCACCAGCTCTCCTTATAACTAATCTGCCTCTTATACATGTATCAAGAGTGTGGTGCTGGAAAAGGACAGCAGGTCAGGCAGCGTCTGAGGAGCATAAGAATTGACTTTTTAGGCATAAGCCCTTTAGAGGGTCTATGTCCAAAACGTTGATTCTTCTGCACCTCAGATGCTGTCTGACCTGCTGTCCTTCTCCAGCACCACACTCTCGTCTCCGATCTCCAGCACCTACAGTCATCACTTTTTTTCATATACATGTATGCTTCCTATTTCCCACTGACTTTAATCATTCCAATTCCATTGTTAGCTCAGAGGAATGCAACCATGAATTGACCATCCCAATTCCATATTCTTCTTAATTTTAAACTAAAAAATACTCGCTGTTTCATCAATCACTCAGTTTCATTAGGAAGCATATGTCTGGCTTTTAAGGTATCTTCTTAAAAGGTTGAAGGTCTTTGCTTATCTCTTGTTGTATGTTATAAATTTTGGATATTGACCAGGCTATCAAATTCAGTTTTCTTACTGTTAAGTACAGGCAGGGATGAATGTGCAAAGAAAAAACAATTAATACTTCCCATCCACACTTCCCTGATGTTTAGTGAAAAGTACATTGACACCAAGTTAGAATCTTTTCAGAAGGCATGACAAGATGTTGTTTTGTTACTTGGGGGATAAGTCATGTTGGTTTTCCATTTGGATTACTGAAATCATGAATATTCATGTAAAATAATGGTGTTAGAAAAAAATCTCATTTTCTGGTGTAATTCCCCTGAATCTATTTTATATACTCTATTTCTTCTTATCGAATTTTACACATCACATGAAATTAACATTTCATGCATTCGTCCTGCACACGGAGAAACTTTATTGTCCAAGACAGTATGATCTTCATTGCTTACAAAGTTCCCAGATCACCCCAACCTATTTGTTCATTTTGCAATAAATCTTATTGGACCCTTTTGCTCAATATCCCAAGTTAACTAGACTTCTTACTGTTTCCCAGTGTGTCCTCTTAAAATCCTTTCTTCCTTAATAGGACATAAATCACTTTGACTGGGCTTTCTCAAAGATTAGATTTGATTATACCCTTAAACTTGAGTCAAGTTTTCCTTCTTGGGCAATTTGGAAAAGATTCCTTCTCTCGTTGATACTTTTTCCCAGCCCAAATGTTTCCAAAGGTGCCCATTTAAACAGTTTCTACTAAGGTAGAGAAAGTAGCCAATAAACTTGTTCTAAAACATGAGAAAGTATAATAAAATTTGATACGCAGATTAAAAAAGAGAGGTGAGTCCAAAAAGTAAAAATGAAAATACATAGAGAAGTCAGTCCATGACCTGCTGAAAAATTGCACCCAGTGAAGTGGGTGATTCTAGTAATGCTGACTTTGACAGGTAAGTAGTTGTTTGGAACATCATGGATTTGGAGTTAGCTGAAAGGAGATGGTCCAGTTTCACTCAATAGTGACTTTGCTGATGACTTGTTTGGTTCAAATTGTCAGAAAAGTCAAACTCCAATGTTTGTTTGCTCTCCATACGTTAAGACTGTACAGAACTGACCGTGACTATGTACAGGCAGTTCATCTATAATACAATAGTTGCGTTCTTGTGCAACTGTGTGTTATTGAAAAATTACACTTTAGAAACAGTGCTTAAAGTGTTTACACACATTTTAAAAGTTTGCGCATTAGAAACAGAGTCCCTAATTCATCAATTACAGCGAATTTGCATTAACAAAATAGCCATTATAGCAGAATGACCTGTATGTCTATGAAGATTTTTTTAATGAATCAAGTATATCTTTGAAAAAAGAAAGAAGGTGGTTTATCCCGAGCAGCTCCATGGTGCAGGACTCTGTGCACTACGGCTGTTCCCCAGGATGCATCCTGTGACAAATATAAACTGGAAAAGCTCAGCCGGCCTGGTAGCATCTGTGTAGAGAAATCAGAGTTCATATTTCGGGTGAGTGACCCTTCCTCAGAACCCTGAGGCAAACATCAACTGTGCCTGGAGGACTGTCAACTTGGTGAAGGATGCTCTTTGATCTGCCCAAAGCTTGTTGGTCTTCCAGAACAAGCAGCTGACCCTGACCAAGTGTTACAGACTGGCACATTCCAAGGTCCAGAACTACGTGCTGAGAGATGCACTAAAGCTTAGGGCAGCTGCCGTGTAGGGTCAGTGGGGAAAGACCGCTGTCTGAGATCTCTCTCTCTCTCATAGTCCAGTGTGGGTCCATTCAGTTATCAATGTCTCAAATATATGTAAATAGTATCTTGCATGAGTAAGTACTAACTTTCTGGAAAGTGAAATTCCATTGTATGTTTGCTCTTCATGCTGTAATGACTATGCATGTATATAACAATGTGTTATGAATAAAAGGTATTTTTGAAATATCAAACAAAGCTTTGTTTTTCATTAATCAGCATGATGGAATTTCTTTTTACTTGTATATACACTGCAGGGGTGTGCAGTGGAAATTCACAGAGGAACTCGAACCACAAACTTGCATACAAGCATGCCAACTCTCTAGCACACTATCACACAGAGTCAGGTTGCAATTGATTTTTAACCCACTTTCTTGTGTGTTCCTGGAAAGATAAAATAACAGAGACATGTCCCCATGGGCACACTCGTACTGAGGGACAGCAGTGGTGACAACTGCAGTTTCTCTCGAGTGGGGAATATTGTTGCTGATGTGATGGCTTTGTGGACATTCAAATCTCCAAAGATACATCAAGAAGTGGATACCATTCATTGAATGCATAGTGGTGGGGCTGAATCCCCACTGACGTGCTTGAGGACAGACTCAAATGTGCATGTGAACAATTAGTTATTAGATCACAGGTATTTACACACCTCTGGTTCAGCAATAGTGTTTCAAAAGTTATTCAAACCCCAAGAAAAATGTGATGCAAATTTGATTTGATTGAACTTTAAAAAAAGCCTTCTTGTGACTCCACAATATCTCCATGCTGCTTTCTTGTTGAACAAAGCTATGATTCATCACTATCTGATGGTTCATTTTTTTCTCTCTCTCTCTCCCCTCTCTTTCCTTTCTCTCTCTCTTTCTCTCTCTCTCCTCTTTCCGCCATTTACAGTCAATGAAATTTCATTGCTGGGTCATAAAGATGTACAGCACAGAAATAGACCCTTCAGCTCAATCCCGTTCTTTTTGATCAGGTATCCTAAACTAATCTAGTCCCATTTGCCTCCATTTGGCCCATATCCCTCTAAACCCTTCCTATTCATATAGCCATTCCAGTGCCTTTTCAATGTTGTAATTATATTAGCCTCCCTCACTTCATCTGGCAACTCGTTCCATACACCCACCACACTCTGCATGAAAAAATTGCCCCTTAGGTCCCTTTTAAATTTTTGATCTTATTAATTCTTCTGTGTTTCTCTCTCCATTGATGCTGACAGATCTGCTGAGTATTTCCAGGATTTTCTGAGTTTCTTTTCAGATTTCCAGTTTCCATTATAATTTCAGTAGCATTTTGATTCACATGGATTTTATGAACATTACTCTTCTTGCATAATTTGGAAGATGATCCAAGTTGTCATTCTCTTGCAGACTGGTTATTATAAGTTGTGCAAATGAAAATTGTCTACAGTGAAAAGATTGCAATATAATTTTATTTGGAATTATGAATTTCTTAGGTATTAATTAATCCTTTTGTATCTTTTTTAATGGACCTGTTGTATTGCCTCTTCTATGTTCAGTTGGCAGGACTCGGATGTTCCAAGGCCTATTGGCCTGAATGTTTAAAGTGAGACAACACTTGATTCACCAGAGCGATAGTTGTTTTCCTTACACAGATAGTTTTCTTCATTACTTCTATTATTACACTCTTAGCTGTTTGCACACCCTTAGCTGATTATAATTACTTTGCTGTGAGCTTAAATGGGATGTTAACATTTTCTCCAAAGGAAAGTTGGTCCATACCTTCATTGGTCCTCTGGTTACTAATTATTTGCCTGATTAGCAGCATTGTTGTCATCAACTCCAAAATGAAGGTGCTGGAATTGAACCTAAAGCAAAGACATCATGTCACTTGCTGGCTCTTTGCAAAAATTGTCCTCGCGAGTCCACTACATTACCCACTGCAGGACATGATGGCTTTCAAGCTGTGTTGCAAGTTGTTAAAATTGTGTCTCCATTAAGATTTCTCTAAGCAAGCAGTTACAATACTCAATAATAGAGGAAAGACAAGTGAAGTTACACTTGGCACAGGTAAATGTTTTCAATGGGAGCCTTTGATATGGTCCAGTTTTCAAATGAACCATGTCAGGGAGTGGTGGGCACCGCAGGGAGTGTTCCCCCTCCAATTCTATTTTGATTTAATCCCTGCCCTCTCCTTTTTTGATCACGCAGCATTGCCCTTTGGTGAGACGGGCACTGCTTGTCTCTGGCCACTTGAGTGTTTCTTTTCTTCCTGGTGGCGGAATATAAGTAAAGATTTCCGCACTTTTTGTTCTTCGTTGTATCCTACATCTCCACGCACATGACATGGGTGCTGGGCAACAATAAGCACTACCACTGTCAGGCGGCAATGTGGGGGGGAGGGGGCAAAGAAAGGAAAAAAAAAGGAGAAAAAGCAAAAAAGGAGTGTATGAAGTTCTGTTCACTCTGAGACTGACTCTGAGGGAGCTGGATCAGTGGTGAAGGACTCTCCATTTTACGTGAGGGAGGGGACTGAAAAATTAAGAAAAACAAATCAAATGAACCATATTGTGTGGTACATGGACGTACAGACCAGGAATATACTTGGTTCAATGGTTCATTTCAGTTGAGGTGAACAACCCTTTATGTAAGGTACTGATGTTATTGATTGTACTTCCCTTGTACCTCCTGTATTTTTTCTCTCTCAACTAATGTGTAATCATAAACATTTATTCGATTCTCCATCATAAGCTTCACAATCTTTCCTTTATTGTTTTTTCTCAGAGTGTCCGCATGTTGGACACTTCTGTTTTTTTAAAAAGGTTCCCTACCCTACCGCCTAACTGCGGTAGTGCTTATTTTTCCCCAGCACCCATATTGTGTGTGTGCACTATCTTTCCTTTATTTTTAGTTCTCAGAGTGAGCCAAACCTCTGACACTCCTGTTTTATTTCTTATTTTATTATTTTTTCTTTTTTTTCTTTTTGTTTATTTTTTTTCTTTTCCTCATACTACTGCCTAACTATGGTCGTGCTTATTTTTACTATCTTGCCTTTAAATTGTCTTCCTGTTCACTCTTGTTAATGGTATTTTAATTGTCTGATTAAAGTAAAGGATGTAGAGCTGGACAGCATTGATTTATTATCTTGACCATTTTTAAAGGGAGATGTCTGGGATACTGGGTGTTGATTCAGGAGATGTCAGGTTTTGCAATGTTGTCTTCTATGAGTAAATCTTGTATGTATGCATTAATTAATTATATTAGTGCCTGGTTTCCTACCTCAACATTAGAGGTTTGACCTTGTAACAGAAGATGATTGCCTATAAGTGAAAATTGGAAACTTAGATTTATTTTCAGACGGTAGATTATAAACTGAGCAAATTTTGTGAAGAATCGCTGAAATCAAATTCAAGTTGTGACTGTCCATTGAGGTTCTCTAATGAATGCTGGGGAAATAGAGTGGAGATGTAGGCACAGGTTGCATCTTTACCAAAGAGAGAAAAAGATGTGGTTTTACCATCACCACTTCCTCAGAAAAGGAAAATCAGAAACAAGGTGTTTGCAGGTTGGACACTGAAGAAGGTTTGGAGCTTTTATTAAGTGTCATAAATGAAACTGAAACAAAAGATGCTTTATTAGATGCAAGCAAGGCATGGTCAGAGTTTGGTAGACTACAAAAGTTTGACTGTCATTCCAGAGAGGAATTTATCATGGACTTTAACAGACTATCTGCAGAAATCTAACTTAAAAATTCCCTTTTCAGCGCTTGCATTTAAACTACTGGATTGTGCTCATTACCAGGGGACATCCTTATTATGTTCTTTTCCTCTGCTCACTAATATGCTTAAATTCAGCAGGTTGCCACATCTATTATATGAACAGGCTCCTGTTCTTAAGTGGTGTTCAGTTCTCAGAGTAAAAGGCTTGGCTTTTGGATCAAACCTCTGGTACTTGTTTGAAACAAAACGCATCCTGAGAAACAGTCATTTCCGAAAGACTTAACAATGCAAATTCTGAGATTTGAGGAAGGATATTGGACTCCATGATCACAGGTTTTTCCAAGATCATTCAGATATGAGCACAGCTAACAGAAGAGAAAGCAAGAAAGGGAGGAGGATGAAAGTACCTTTAGTAGATCAAGAAACCACAACAGGCTTGGAGTAGCGACAATTGATAAATGAACCTAATGAATGTCTAGAAAATAGTGAGATGAATGATTAAAATGAAAGATTTCAAAGGAACCCAAGCTGCAACTTTTTTGTGCAGAGGGTGGTGTGTGTATGGAATGAGCTGCCAGAGGAAGTGTTGGAGGCTGGTATAATTACAACAGTTAAAAGGAATCTGGTTGGGTAGATGAATAGGAAGGGTTCAGAGGAATATACACCAAATGCAGACAAATGGGACTAGATTAATTTAGGATATCTGATACTTCAGGTGTGACTCAAGATAATATGTTTTGTTCTGCCCCAAAACAGATTGGCAGAGTCTTTGAACTAACACTTAAGACCAAGAATTCAGAGTTTGAAGATAATGATAAATATTTGCATTAACTTATAAATTATGAATTAATTCAATTGATCCATGTTAGACTGATAAAAAACCAGGAGCATAATGAAACTGATTAAAATGGTAAGATTCACTCTATCAAAATATGGTCAGGGAGTAGGAAAATTCTTCTAGACTTAAATTCGGGGATAATATCACATTGGGATCACTGAAAAGAAGTGTTGATCTCATAACTGGAGGAGCTATTTGCTCATACTGATGTAATTTCCCATGTGATATCCTTGCTGCTGAGCAAGTCATCCACGAAAAAGGCACACTGGAACTGACATAAAACGTCCATTATTTTTGAAAGTCTGTGGTTTGCAGTTTACTAGGACAACTATTGCATTGACTAAACAAAACCTGACATTTCTAATCAGAATAGTGAAGTAATAATCACGGTGGCACAATGGTTAGCACTGCTGCCTCACAGCGCCAGAGACCTGGGTTCAATTCCCGACTCAGGCGACTGACTGTGTGGAGTTTGCACATTCTCCCCGTGTCTGCGTGGGTTTCCTCCGGGTGCTCCGGTTTCCTCCCACAATCCAAAGATGTGCAGGTCAGGTGAATTGGCCATGCTAAATTGCCCGCAGTGTTAGGTAAAGGGGTAAATGTAGGGGAATGGGTGGGTTGCGGGTCAGTGTGGACTTGTTGGGCCGAAGGGCCTGTTTCCACACTGTAAGTAATCTAATCTAATCACGTCACTTGATATAAATCTGAGAGAACCAAATAATCCTAAAGCTCCATTGGCAAACAGGATGAGAAAATTGTCTAAGATTTAAAATCCTACCAAAGGTGCAGGTGTTGCGGCTGATGAATATTATGGAAATTAAACAAATCTATTTATGAATTGAATGATGCATTAAAGATGATGCATTTAGCAGTTAGGTTGGTATTGCAGGAAGTGAGCAGGTTCAGCAATGCTCTACTACTATTGCAAAATGAAACACTCTGGTACCTTTTGATGTATATTAATGATTTTCTGTAGAAGATTTGGTGGAATTGGAGGCATTTGTTGGAAGATTAAAGTGGAATTCATGATTGGAAGGCAAGTTTCAGCAGCCTTTAAATGTGTAGACTTAGACATCAAACAGAACATGTCATGAGCAACCACAGGTCAAACCTTTTAATCTAGAACATATTACTTGTGTTCCGAAACATCATGATAGGTTGTCATAGAAAGATGGCTTGTCTCTAAATCAAAAGCAAGCAGTTAAGAAGCTTAATTGGACAGCTGAATTGGCGATGTATTCAGATAAGACCCGACATTAGTTCTGATGTACTAGAGATAATGTGGGGAATCACATTATAATTGAAAATGTTTTCAGATCAAGTGAAACATTTTAGAGATTACACACTGAAAAATACATATGCAAGTTTCCAGTCCTGATGATCCAAAAGACATGAAATCAGTTCCGTTTTAATTACAGTTGCTATGCCAATCTTTTTTCAAATGGGTGTTTGAATACAGTTGGACTTGTCATAGAACATAGAGCAGTACAGGCCCTTCGGCCCTCAATGTTGTGCCGACCTGTAAAACCAATTTGAATCCATTCCAACCTACAGTATCCCATTATCATCCATATATTTATCCAGTGACCGTTTAAATGCCCTTAAAGTTGACGATATTTGACGGGTGGAAATGGAAAATGCCGTTCCTTTATCTGAGAATCCAAGAAAATAAAAGGTTGGTTAAAAGTAACTGACCTGCATAAATGTTAGCGCGTGTAGCAGTAACAAATGTGGGGTTTACTTGGACAAACTAAAGAATTATTTTACTTTGTGTTTTAAATGGATAATCATTCCCCATGGGATAATGTACTTTGGATTAAAGGTATGACTGAGGGACGGTAAGCCTGCCCTTGCAGGTATGAAAGAGGAAGAAATCAATTATGATCAATTGGACTGATGTAAGTCAACAGCTGTCAGTTACTTTACCAAAGAGAATGCTTCCCCAAAGAGACTATAGCAGATCCTAGAAAAGGGATGTCTTATTTTATAATGCAGTTCAGGAAAGTGGAAATTGATTTCTTTTCTCTCCCATTTGTTTTAAAACATTACTCCACCATCTGCTGTCTGAAATTTGCAGTCTAGCAAGTAATATTTATACTACACAATTGCCAGGCTTTGACCATCTCCAACACAAGAGAATCTAACCATTTCCCCTTGACGTTCAATGCCATTACCAGCACTAAATCCCATAATCATATTGAGGGCTACCATTGACCAGGATCTCAACTGCATCAGCCAAGTAAATATTGTGGCAACAAAAGTGGGTCAGAAAGTTTGCAGTAAGTAAGTCAGTCCCTTCCGCTACCCCCAACCCCACCAGTATCATTGCTGATGAAGGGCTTATGCCCAAAACTGACCTGCTGTGCCTTTCCATGGCCACAGTTTTCAACTCTGATATCCAGCATCTACAGTCCTCGCTTTCCCCTGACTCCCCAAAGCTTGTCCACTATCTGCAAGATACAATGCAGGACTGTGATGAAATGCACACAACTTGCTGGGTATCGGCGTCTCCAAAAAGCTCAAAACTTGATTACATCATGTTTGGTTGGTTGGGACTTTAAATATTAATTTGCTTGCAGCAGTGTGTGCCATCTACAGGATTCACTGCAGCAACTCAGCAAGACTACTTCAACAATGCCTTCCGAACCTAAGACTTCTACCGCCGAGAAGAATGTAGGTAATAGATATGTAGTAGTACCACCACCTGGCAGTTCCATTCCAATTCGCACGTTATCCTGACATGAAACTCGATCCCCGTTCCTTCACTGTCCCGGGGTCCAAATCCTGGAACTCCCTGGATCGAGGCTGTGTTCACACCAGATGGACTGTAGTGGTTCAAGAAGGCACCACCTCCTTCTCTGGGCCAGTTAGGGATGTGCAACAGATCGTCACACTGCACAAACGAATAAAACAAAAAAAAAGCTTTCCTTTTTTTTCTGCCAAAACTTACTACTTCACATTCATCTCTGTTGAATTTCACTTGCTCATTCTGTGAGTTTATTGACATCCTTTTATTATTTGTTGCAATCCTCCTCAGTATTTGGTATCATCCACAAATTTAGAAATGGTGATTTCAATTTCATTAATAAAAATTCTGAACAGCCCTGGATTCCTTGTTTTGGTACCCTGAATCCTTTACCCTCACTATGCTTTTGGTCTTGAAACCAAATAATATTAGTTTGCCACTTGTCCCCGAACTCTACATTATCTGACTTTTATTCATTAGTTTGTTATGAGATGCTTCATTGAATGGCTTTTGAAAATCCAGATATAATACATCTGCCACCTTACCATTCTCTTAACACTGTCCTCTGTTCTGCCTGAAGAATGATCCCTGACTTGTTGCCTGCTTGGGTTTTAACTAAGCTGCTTTCTTGGCAGTTTTTGTTGGTGATGATTCCCTTCCAGACTCGGGGGGCAAAGGTTCTGTCCTGACTTCAGCCAGAAAGGAGAAAGAGAGGACTGCAGATGCTGGAGGTCAGAGCTGAAAAATGTGTTACTGGAAAAGCGCAGCAGGTCAGGCAGCATCCAAGGAGCAGGAGACTCGACGTTTCGGGCATAAGCCCTTCCTGACCTGCTGCACTTTTCCAGCAACACATTTTTCAGCTAGAAAGGGAGTCAAACCCACACTGTTGACATTAGCCTGAATCACCTGCCAGCTATTTAACTAACTGATTCACTACTGCCTCTGTTTTCACCCGATTGGCATTTCAACAAAGTTTATCAAGTAAGATTTTCTCTTTTGAAATCTGATGACCATATATACTCGTGTACAAGTCAAATTTTTTAGACTACATTTTAAAGTTAAATTTATGGGTTGACTGTTACATGGATATTACTTTTAAGTAGCTGAAATTCATGACTGTCAAAATTCACACTGTATCATTAGAAGCCCAATTGATCTCTAAATGAATAAAAAAAAGGCTCAATGGCTTATAGTAGTTATCGGATAAAGAACATAGAAACAAAAATGAGTTCATAATTATTCCGTCCGCCTTTTCTTCTTATTCTCTCTTTTTTAAAAAGAAAATTTAACTTGGAGCAGCAATAACATTGTCGGTGCAGCTGAGTCCCAGACCGGAGTGGGACGGCAGGCAGACCGGAGTCCCAGACCGGAGTCCCAGACCGGAGTGGGACGGCAGGCAGACCGGAGTGGGACGGCAGGCAGACCGGAGTCCCAGACCGGAGTCCCAGACCGGAGTGGGACGGCTGTATGAAAAGTGAATACTAATTATACTAATTGTAGTGCTCGCTCAATAATGAACTTAATAAATCGGAAGCCTAACGTCGGTGTGAATTATGTGAAGAACTAGGGTCGGTTTTTACATGAGCTATATGGAAAGTTGGAGATTTTTTGGCCAACTTTTACAAGATTGACTTTTACTCGAGTATGTACGGTATTTCCATTGACTGCATTCTAGGAATGCCTGGCAGTGGAGTCTCTGGAGTAGCATAGAAGGCCCGGTAGTAACTGCTTGGTTTCTGCATTATCCTCAACATGTGCAGACTCCAAAAAATTGCAGTCAGTATAGTAATGACGGGAAATACTGATAGTTCTTGCCACTGCTATCACCCCAAAATCCATGCCATCATTTTCTCCGACTGTCAGAAATTTGTTTTTTTTTCTTTTTCTTTTTTTAATTTTTTTTTCTTTTCTTTTCCCCCACACTACCTGCAGTAGTGCTTATTTTTTTCCCCAGCACCCCTGGTGTGTGTGTGCAGGTGTGAGACACAGTGAAAGAGACAAAGTGTACGAATCCTTATTCAATTTCCACCACCAGGAAGATAGGAAAACACCCGGGTGGCCAGTTACAAGCACTGCCCTTGTCAGAAATTTGTATATGAGTGTACGTTATTGGCTACTCCATCACCTTGCTTTGTAAATGATAAAACTAACAAGCTATTTGCAGGTATCCTCTCCCTTTCAGCCTCCCGAGATATTTAGTAATCTTCACAATGCACTGCACGCTGTGTTATGCTGCCATTTTCATCAGTGCTGCTGATAAAATAGTTTATGATTTACAAGATTGGGGTAAACGTCACAACTTAGCCACATTTCTTGCTGTCCAGTCATACTTTGAGAAGAACTTTAAATATCCATGCACCTATCTTTGCAACTTTTTGTTTGTCTGTTTACCTCTATCTATCTATTTGCAACTATCTTTGGCGCTTGCTATATCTTTCCCAATATCTCAGTGCACATATCCATCTTCCTGTCTCTCCCTGTCTTCCTCGACCATTCTCTTTATTAGTCTTTCCAAATACTAAATATATCAAGATCCAAAATTTCTTAAAATATTGCAAACACTGAATAGTGAAAATAATATTTCCAGTCGTGTTTGCTTCCAGAATTGGAATGTATTCTGTGTGTGAGGGGTTTAAGGTCAAATAGAAGACAGCAATCCTGCCAGAGGACAGTGTTCAGAACAGATGACTGTAGTGATAGGACCTTGAGCTGAATGCAATCATTTCCTCTGCCTGTCAGAAAATCAATTATTTACTGTAGGGATACGGTATTGCAATCCCTGTAGAAGCATATAACTTTTGAAAAGAAATTCAAACTTCCAGTTCATAACTGAAAGGATGACACATCATGATTTCACGTTTAAGATGTTTACTCCAACAGCAGACTGAAAGCATGATTGAGCAAACACTGTTTTTGTCAGCCATTTCAACTTCAAACCACAAAGCAGGCTACCCATCTTCATAGTTGTTTGCTCGAACAAAGAAAAACCGCAAGTATTTCATGGGTATTCTCGGCATTGTCCTTAACCTTCAGTTAACTTTTAATTCAGTTTCCCAAAATTCAGGGGTGTGCAGGGTTAGAGAGAGCCAGTTGTGTGTATGCATAAGTCATGGAAGGTGGGAGGACAGATGGATATAGCTCTTTAACAAAATAAAACCTATGGTATTCCAGGCTTCATTAATAGAACCACAGAGGACAAGAGCAGAGAGGCTACACTGAATATATGTAAGACATTGTTTAGATCTCAACTGGAGTATTCTGTATGGTTCTGGGAATTGTGTTATCAGAAGGATGTAAATGCAATAGAGACAGTGCAGAAGAGATTTGCATAAATTATTCTAGGGATGTGAAACCTTAGTTACCAGGATAGAATCGAGAAACTCCGGTTTCCTCCCACAGTCCAAAGATGTGCAGGCCAGGTGATTTGGCCATGCTAAATTTCCCGTAGTGTTAGGTAAGGGGTAAATGTAGGGGTATGGGTGAGTTGCGCTTCGGCAGGGCAGTGTGGACTTGTTGGGCCGAAGGGCCTGTTTCCAAACTGTAAGTAATCTAATCTTAAAAAAAAACAGGTTCGTGAAAATGAGGACTGCAGATGCTGGAGATCAGAGTCAAGATTAGTGTGGTGCTGGAAAAGCATAGCAGGTCAGGCAGCATCCGAGGAGCAGGAAAATTGACGTTTCGGGCAGGAGCTCTTCGTCAGGAATCAGCCCTTCCTGATGAAGGGCTACTGCCTGAAACGTCGATTCTCCTGCTTCTCAGATGCTGCCTGACCTGCTGTGCTTTTCCAGCACCACACTAATCTTGAACCTGGAAAAACAGGTTGCTCTGTTTTAATGGGAGACAGTGAGGACTGCAGATGCTGGAGATCAGGGCCAAACAGTGTAGTGCTGGAAAAGCACAGCTGGTCAGGCAGCATTCAAGGAGCAGAATAGTCAATGTTTCAGACATAAGCCCTTCATCAGGAATTGATTCCTGATAAAGGGTGATGAAGAGCTTATGCCTAAAACGTTGACTATCCTGCTCCGAGGATGCTGCCTGACTGGTTGTGCTTTTCCAGCACTACACTCTTCGATTCCGTTCTGTTACAATGCGTGTCTCATCAACGCAGGTTTGCTGTAATGCAATTGATGAAGCACACAGCGCAAACTTTTAAAACATGTTGGTTCTAACGCAGTTACAGTGCCAACACTTTAAGCACAATTTTTCTATCACGCAAGGTTGCACAAGAATGCAACCATCACATTAAAGAAGAACTGACTGTATTGGGATTTTTCTTGGAACAGAGACAGCTAAGGGGATATTTGATGGAAGTATTCTAAACCATGTAAAGTCTAGGCAGAATAAACAGAAAGCAACTGTTTCCATTCAAAACAGAATTGAGTACCAGAGGACACATTTTAAAGCAGAACAAGTAAATGCAAGATAAGAAAAAAATCTTGTCATACACAAGTAGTTAGAGCCTGGAATACACTGCCTAGCTATGTGGTGAAGACAGGTTCAATTGAGACATTCAGGAGGTTATTAAATAGTTATTTCTATTTATGCTGGAGTTTAGCACTAAGAGCCAGTGCTGACACAGTGCATAAATAGTCTCCTTCTACACTCTAACAGCTCCATCAATTTGTGATTGTTTCAGTATCCACCCTGTCAAGTTCCCATTACATCTTGTACGAAAGATTACTTCTCAATTTTAAAAGTTATCCCTGTGCTCAAACAATCCATTCACATTTACTTCAACTCAATGTTTGGACTCTCAAGTCATTGTTGCTAAATTAATCATTATAATTTAGCATCACATGTTGTTTATCTTGATTTCATTGTGTTTTTGATATGGAAGTGTCATTGCTGACTTTGTGAAAACTATTTTGACATATGACATATCTGAATGGATCGATTATAGTATTCCAATGGTTTGTAAGGATCAATAATATGAGCCAATTATATATGCCAAAAACATTTTATTATAGAGATTTGAGCAGTTTGTGTTTCAAAATAACTCTTACAATTTTGTTTCATGTGTACAAACTAAGGTCTTGTTTTCTGCAATTTTCCGTTGATACCATTGACAGCTGATTAGTGGCAAATCAATTGAATGATTTATTGAGGAAATGGACAAATTTCTAAGGGAGTGAGTCAGATATAGGTTAGTGTCGGAGAGATACAAAATATGGCCCATACAAGTTATAGATGAGAACCGCAATAATGAGGCTTAATGAATGGACTTTATAATAAAATCTAATTGCTATGTTCAATTTTTGAAAGCTATTATAACAATGCAGAAAGTTGAAAGTGATAACTTTGCTGCAATTTCCATTACTTATATCAATTATTATTTTAAACAGGCACGTTTGTCAGTTGTTTCAATTTAGCACAATGGTATTAAATAGAATTTTGATTTGCCTATCTCCTATTTGATAGAAGTTATAAGCAGAAGGTGCATTTATAAGTATGCAGCATAGTTAGGGATTGATATTGCCACAAAATAAAAGATAGGGTCTTTCTGGAGAGAAACAGCTCATCAGTATGTGACATTTTAGTTAGACAAAAAGATGGCTCGTTCTGTTTTGGAGAGGATGCATTATTTTCCGATGATATAAGGCAGATGAAACCATACTATTTTAAACTCCAATGGAACACTTAAGACAGCTGCATTACTCTTATTGATTTTCTCATCTGGCAAGATGGTCCTTGAATGAAACCAATGTGGTATGAGTGATATTCCAAGAAAAGCCTGAGGCACTTCACATTAGAAAACGCGCATAATTCAGGCAAGATGTCAAATTATTCCTGCAAATCATGGAACATATGTGATGGTAATGCACATTTTATTTTGAAGAATGTGGAGTGTATCTCATATTCTTGAATTTGGCAGGACATTTTCTTTGCACATGTAAGGAGGAGTAACAAGATTGAATAACGCATAATCCGCATCTTGAATGAGCTATAGATTATGCAATACTGAAAACTAGTTTCTCATGATATATTGCAATATATATTCATCTGATGTTTTGAACAGCCTAAAACACATTTTCCCAATATTCCACCAATGGGTTTAATCTGGCTGGAAAGGGCAACTGAAGAACTAAACTGAAATTCTAGACAGGGCTTTTTTCATTTTGTGTAATTTTGTGAGCAGAATATTGGGATGGTAGTCTTTAACTTCCTTTTTGTGAAGGAGTTATCCAGTGAAAAGCACCACCATCTCAAAGTAGGGTTGGTATCCCAGAGAAGAGCAAGCTTTGATACTGCTAGTGACTTTGAAGGTGACTGCAGCCAGGAACTATAACTTAAGGAGCTCTCATTAAAGCAATAATCAATGTGAATTAGAGAATTCTCTCCACTTGTTGAAGTCATATCTAGCACAAAAGAATTGTAGAATCATAGAATCCTTGCAATATGGAAGCAAGCCATTCAGCCAATTGAGTCCACACTGACCCTCAGAAGAGAATCCCAACCAATCCCCACCCCCCCCTTACCCCATCCCTGCATTTTACTGTAAACATAAATGTAACCTTGCATTTCCCAAGGCTGATCCACTCAGCCTGCACATTCCTGGACACTACAGACAATTCAACACAGCCAATTCATCTAACCTGCCTATCTTTGGACAATGGGAAGAATCCAGAGCACCCAGAGGAAACCCATGCAGAACTTAGGTTCCTGGTGCTGTGAGGCAGTAGTGCCAACCACTGAGCCACCGTGCTGTCAAGACAGTTGTCATTAGAGGTCAATCAACTTAATCACAGATCATCACTACAGGAGGTCCTTGGGGAATTGTCCTGGCCCCTGAGATCAGTTGCCTCATCTCTGAACTTCCCTCAACCATAAAGTCAAACGTTTGCTGCTGATTACACAATGTTGAGCACCATTCTCGATTCTTCAGATAATGAAGCAGTTGGTGCCTATATGCAACAAAGCCTGAATAATGTTCCAGTTTGGCTTATAATTAGCAAATTATATTTGTGCTACACAAGTGCCAGACAATAACCATCTCCAATAATAGACAGCCCAACCATGTCCCTTTAACATTCAATGGTGTTACCATTGCTATGGTGACCATTTCTCAGAAACTCAATGAGACCAACCATATAAATACTTTGACTACCAAAGCAGTTCAGAATATCTCACCTGCTGAGTCCACAAGGTCTTTCTGCCATTTACAAGGCATGGGTCTGGAGTACGTTGAAAATTCCCCACTTGCTTGGATGTGTGCATCCCCAAGAAAGTTGAAACAAAGCAGCACACTTGATTGGAGGGCCATCCACATATACATTCACTCACCTCACCTCATTGCTGCCACAGTGAGTCAATCAACGGAATGATCTGGAGCAACTCAGCCAAGCCCTTCGACAGAACATTCCAACTTCCACCACTCTGTAGAAGAAGAGCAGCAAATACACAAGAACAGCCTTTGAGCAAGTTTCCATCCCAGCCACATATTTAGAGCTTTGTCACCCATCCTTCACTGCTGCTGGGTCAAAAACCACAAGCTCTCTTCCAAGCAGTACAATTGATGGATGCAAGGGTTCAAGAAAACAGCTCATGACTACTTTCTCAACGACAATTTTGGGTTGGCCTTTAAATGCTGGCTAGCTGGCCAGTCCCACAACCTGAGAATGCAGAAATGGTTAAAAAGTGTTTAAAGTCTAATACCAGCAAACATGCTTATTCATTCCTATAGCTCACAATTTCTCTATTAACTAGAGATTGCTGATGTTATTTGGTTCTCTTTTGACAATAAGAGGCTTGAATATAATCTTTTTCATTTGATCTTGTCAGTGCATCATTGGAAATTCAAATATCTTTTTAAAAGTTAGTGGTCTCTACAGGGAGGACAACAGTGGCCACGACACTAAACCAGAGAGTATCTACAGAGGATTGAGGGCTATCGTTGACCACATGGCTCATGTCTCTGACACGCACTTGTGTAGCATACTGAAAACAATCAGCCTTCACATAATGTCATTGGAAAATGCATTGGATGCTTAAACACTGATTGTATTGCTCGGCCATTTGGAGGAAGCCTATGGTGTACACTCAATCATACGTCACAATTCATCACGGCCAGCTGTAATTTGCGCAGTCTCCCCAGCACAGGCCTTGGAACTGAGAAAGTAAAAAAAGAGATTAACCTAATCCCTTTTCTGGCAGGATTGGCTCAAACAACTATGAGAATAATGCCAATTCACCCATCAACAACAGTCCCACACTTGGCCTTTCTCATGGGCCACAACTCTCAAAATAAAATTCTGAACCAACTTTATCAAATGGACTATCTAATTTCCATAGAAAGCTCAAACTGATCGCATTTCTTTAGTGCTTGTTTTTTTGTCTCCTATTACATGACCTGACGCTTCTATACAATGCTATGCCAATAGATGACTTGTGGAGCATTAGAGGGGTAGACTGCAGATGGCCTTGAAGGCCTAACTTTGAACTGTATCCCCTCAGCCTCAGTGGAAGCAGCCTGAGTTAGCTTGTAAACACACCCCAAGGTGTTCTCACTTCCAGACAGCGACGTTTGAGCTCCAAATGCTTGTGCTATGTCCACCGCCAAATAAACCTGTTGTTGTGTGATTTTTAAGTTGGTTCCAGACACCTTAATGCTTCTTGAAGTGATAGCAAACTTTCTGACAAGCTTGATAATGTATAAAATATTGCATTGTGAATGCTCAATCAGCCTCTTTTTGAACAGGAACCTATCAGTGCCCTCGTCTGAGTTCTTTATGACCGGACTTGCCGTTTAGGGAACTGATTTCTACTCTGTCCTTTCTGCTGCCCTGGTTGCAGATCACTCGTGCCCAGTCTTTCACGGATGGAGATATCCCCCTCTGTTATCTCCTACACTTCATCCACTGCCAACATCTGAAATGTTAGTCTGAAATCCAGCAATGGTGTTTCGTTATCCTCAGTCTCTTCTTCACCCTCTTGCACTTCATTCTTTATTTCACTTCTCTCCTGTTGTCTGGTGAGGTGGCACTTTTAGGGCATTGGGGAGAAAAAGCACAGGTGTCGAATTTCAGTAAGGGAAAGTGGAGGTGCACATTTACAATATCATCACATTGGGAATCGTTTAGAGATTATGGGACATGAGGAGGTGGAGTAGGTAAGAATATGTACCTCAATCCTTTCAGCTCCACTGTTGACCATGACTGTACTCATCTGCTCAGTCAAGGTGAAGACAGATGGCAACCCATCAGTTTATATAGAGTTCCTACAGTATAGAAGGAGGCCTTTTGGCCCAACAAGTCCACACCGACCCTTTAAAGAGTAACCCATCCCCCTACTATTCTATATTTACCTCTGAACAATGCACCTAAGCTACACAATGAGCAATTTAGCATGGCCAATTTGCCAAACATCTTTGGACTGTGGGAAGAAACTGGAGCACCCAGAGGAAACCCACACAGACACAGGAGAAGGTCCACACAGACAGTTGCCTGAGGCGGGAATGGTACCTGGGTCCCTGGCGCTGTGAGGCAGCAGTGCAAACAACTGTGCCACCCTTGGTGCTCCTGCCTTCAGTTATCCATCAAGTATAAATGTATCATTGAATATTGTACAATGTTTTTTGATTTGGATTTAACATTGCATTTCTTGCTCTGTTCTGTTACCTTAATGCACTTTGTATGGCGTGATCTGCCTGCACTGCATGCAAAACAAAACTTTACACTGTACCGATGTACGTGTGACAATAATAAATCAAATCAAATCAAAACTATCATTAGGTATAGTGCAATGTGTTGAGCGATATAGTGGTTCTAGTTGAATAGCCATTAGTGTGTATGCAAGCCATAAAGATGTAGGTGTAAGGCTTGCAACACTGAGTATGTAAACTTGACCAAGATAGCTGATAGATAGCCAGGCTTTGGAATAATGAGCAGTGTGTGAGTCTAGTGGTGCAGTTGGGGACATGTGATATTTAAAAGACTATTCACTAATCTTTACCACTGGTGCACTTGCTGAACTTTGTGCAGTTCCTTCGAGCAAGTCTCCTGGCAGTGATCTGGATAGTTGTTTGCTGCCAGTGCTGTCTCAGATATCTCTGAACCTCTGTGGATGAAGGACCTCCCTCCTCCTGTACCTTTCCTGCACCCAGACCTCCAGTAAAGCATCAGAGAGCCTCAGGACACTCTCTCTGCTGTGTCGTTATGTTCCTGTTCCCAAGTCGCTTTTGCAATGGATTCCAGCACCCACTCCATTCAAATGGCACCCCTTTACGAGGTGCAGACTTGCCTTAACTAGTCATGGTACACTGAGATTTTTGCATCCTGAGCTGAAGCCTGCAGCTCCTTAACGATGCACTTCACTCTGACTGCACTGTGAAATCATGTAAGGAAGCAGATAGCATTAGGCTGGCTTGCTGCCTGTATCAGTAAAACAAGGGCATGGGTTAATTGTGTATTGTAATCCCTGTGCCAGTTTTCAGACTTAATTCACTTATTCCTCGTGTGGCTCATTCAATCTGTCCTGGTGCCTGTTGGCTGTTGCCCGAGACATTAGACCTTTGTTCAGTCCCATTTTATATTGTGATTATGCTCTTAATATCACTGTTGAAATCAGAGGGAACTGTTCATAATATTTAGCAGCAGCACGACAGGAAGCTGAAACAGCAACAACCGCTGGGTCCGATGGAACGACAGCTTCAATTCTGCCTGGAATATAAACTTAGGAGCTGCTGATGCCAAAGGAGAGGAGGCAATCATTGCAGTCATTATGCTGAGCAGCTCATTGTTCCTACTGCGCTCAGTGTCATCTGTTCAGTTAATTCTCATTGGTAGCAATATTCTGGAAGCAGCAAGGCATTTGTTGCTGTTAATGAGACCCTGCAGAAGTTACTGCACCAAATAAAACTGCTTGTTTAAGGAGGATTCTAGCACAACTGCAGTTTTATAAAATGTTGAGTCATGCAAATATGCATCTGTTTTGGAGGACTTGAAAATGGTTTCCTTTCGCTCCGTGGTAAAGGGGAAATTCTGTGCAGGTAGGTGATAAGGTGTACTGTCAAAGCAGCATAACACAAAATGTAAATGATGTGATCTTAAATAAAATCAGGACCAGAATTCAGAATAGCAGGGTTAATTATTTTGCAATATAAAATGTTTTCTTTAGATACCTCTGTATTGATGCAAGGAGAGAGGAGTGACATTACAATGTCTAAGTAATAATTTACCCTTAGAACCAGCAGTCCTGGCTGCCTTTCTGTTACTAAAAGTGCTGCATGCCTACCACTGACACCATTGTAGTGCTGGACAAGGCTTCTCTCCCCTTCCCAAATCCAGCAACTTGCAGTATGTCTGTGGGGCCTGTGGTCTAACCATATGATTATTGATCTTCCAAGCATCAATCAGTCTCAATGTCCATACTTGGCTTTCACATTTGGCACAGAGTAAATAAGGATAACTTGAACCTCCCAACATGGGTTTATTTACTTATATTTTAACACTGTTGCTGACTGCATGCTTTCTTATTTTCAGATGCGCTTCTACATGATTTGGTAGGAGCTTGCTTGCAGCAAAGTAGAATTTGTCTGATACTTTGCGCAATTATGTGCTTTTCCTTTGAGTTTAATATTATTTTTAACATGATGAGTCTAACCCTTCAAAATTTTCTTAGCTTAATGATCCTTTCCTTCTGCCCTCTGGGTGCCCTTCCCTGCTTCACCCACAATCACACCCTCCTGTCCCTGACCCAATCAGATGTCGTTCCCTAAGAAGTGTGACTGCATCCTGGAACAAGGAATCCAGGTTTTGTTGTTACTCATTCACTGGATGAGGGTGTCGCTGACTGGGCCAACATTCATTGCCCATCCCTAGACAGCAATTAAGAGTCAACCATATTGTTGTGAATCTGAAGTCACTCGTAGGCCAGACCAGGTAAAGATGGCAGTTTCCTTCCCTAAAGGACATTAGTGAGCCAGATGGAATTTTCCGATAATCGTCAACAGATTCATTAGACTCTTACTACCAGACTTCTACTGAATTCAAAAAAATCTGCAGTGGTGGGATTTGAACCTGGGTCACCAGAACATTACCTGGGTTTCTAGATTAACAGCCCAGTGTTACTGTCACGAGGCCATCACCTCCCCATTAAATGATTTCTATTTAAATTTTTTGCTCTCCCTAATGCATCACTGTGCTGCAGACATTTCTGCTCTGTAATAAGGCATATGCTACTGAAAATTTTGTGTATTGATTGAATAACTACCAAATCACCAGTGACTTGGTATGTGTTAAATAATTCACAAACAGGTCTTCAATAAGTTTCTCAAAACTCTTCAGTTTTAGAAGAAGATGAAAATGGGGTACTTCCTGTTACGTAATCTTTGTTGATCTTTTCATTATTTACATATTAGGGTGATGAGATATGCTTTTCAATCCATAAGCATTTCTCATTACATGTTTCCATCTTGCCTCATTTCGAGATCATGCGTGTGGATAAGCCTGTCTCCAGCTTGTGTGGTCTGCAGTTGCAAGTCACTAAAATTTATGGTGTAATGTAGTGGATCTACTGTACTAGATCCACCCTTGACATTGTGCTTTGCCATATCGTTGCTTGGTGTCCTCTTGGGTTTCTCAAGTGTTTTCTTTTTTGGGCATTGTTGTCAAGATCAATATTTGTTACCCTTGAAAAGAGAGGCTAAGTTATTTCTGAGTTCAAGAGTCCGCCACCTTACTGGAGTCATGAATAGGCCATTAGGTTAAGTTGGCACATTTCCTTCCCTAAAGGATAGTCATGAACAAGGTGAATGTTTACTGATCAATGATAGCTTTTAATTCCATCTTTTATTATTGATTGCATTTAAATTCTACTAGCTGCTATAGCCGGATTTGAACCCATGCCGTTTGGGTCCCTGAGTGAATAGTCTAGTGATATTTCTCCTTCATGACTGTCTCCGATTGCTCTGTGAATGTAACAATATGCATTTTTTTAAAAATCTGCCTATTCAGAGATGTTATGGAACGCCTCTGGAGCAGGTGGGACTTGAACGTGGGTCTTTCGGTAAAGGGGTAGGGACACTAACACTGTGTCACAAGAGGACCCCTCGTGTGATAATATATTATGTTTTATTCTATCTGTTTTTTAATCAGCCTGTTCAGAGATGTTATGACACACCTCTGAAGCATGTGGGACTTGAACCCAAGTCTCCTGGTCCAGGGGTTGAGGCACTACTACTGAGCCACAAAACCCCTCAGGGAACAGTTTAGGAGATTTGGACTTATGAATTTTACCTGAATGATCCTTCCTGGTCCATGCCACTGATCCGCATTTATTAATCAGAGACTACAAAGAGTAAAGTAAAGGGCACCACATATAATATACTGTATTTGTGGTCAATCTGATCGCTGTGATAGAGAAACTGACTGCAATCCTGAATAGGGCTACAGGTCTGTGTATGTAATTTCACAAAGTCATTACAAACCTTAGAGGCACATTTCCTTGAGGGTTTCAGGCCAGTTAAACTCAGAAATGCACTTTATCCCAGGAATGTACAAGTTCCATTGAATGCTGAGTAGAGTAATGCATTCTGTGCACCAAAAGCACTGCAAACCTGATACAAATTTCCTTAAGGGTTTCAGGCCAGTTAAAGTCCTCACTTTTTCCCAGGGATATAATAGTTTCACAAGGAAGCAAGCATCAACAGTCCCGGAGAGTTATCTCGAATTATGCAGACGCCACTATTACATTTTCTGATGTAAATTTATATCTATTTTATAAATATGTTTCTTAGCCTCCGTATGCTTTCTTAAAACTGCTGCATGGTCTAGAATATTTTTAAAATCATATGGCTTTGAAATTACCACTTAATCTTTTAGTGTCTGAAAAACATTGGCAATCTAAGGTGAATACAGCAGTAATCCTACTGATCAGTGCACACTGGTGCAAATACATTTTTAAAAATCTATGATGATTTCTAAGATTCTCAACTTTTAAGGCATAGGAGTCTACTCCTGCTCTTTCTGGGCCAACAGAGCTCGCCCCAGTTGCCGTGATCTTTACTTCCCTAACCCTAATCTGACACTAGTAATCCCTTTTAAAACTGCTGATTGGCTTGCTCAACACACTGGTCATATCGATCTCGGAATTACAAACCTGCTCCTACCTTAATCATACCTTAAGTAGCCTCCAATTATTAACAGCAGAAGGGTTTGCTGCTTGTCTTTTGACAAGCTAAACCTTCCTGAAAATTGCATTAAGTGGGTCTTGGTCGTCAATGAGATAGCTGCAATGCTACTGTATGCTGTTTAACTATTGATTATTCATTTCTCGGTCAAGAACTGCGTGCCTGCCAGTCAAAACTTGTCCTCTATGTGTTTCTTATCAAGGAAGATTTTTTTTAAAATTACAAGAAGCAAAGCTGTGATAGTGTTGTATTTAAAATCCACAGAACTCTGTAATAAAGTCTACACAAACCTCTAGATTGCTTCTTGCGTTAGACCTTCATTTGGGTTGCATTCCAGACCTATTTTAGAGGTTGAAAGTTCACTTGCTCACTATACAACATGAACATCCAATAAGAATGAAATTTGGGGGATAATTCAGAATGGTGAATAGGTTTGCTACTTTATAAATATATAATATGATATTAGGCCCATTGCCACTTATTGCTGAACTCTCATGTTTTGTTCACCTATCATCAGTATGTTTTGTCATCTCAACCGTTGGCTTGATTTTCGGTCTGTTTCTTTTTCAACTGCTGCCATGTTGACTTGAATAATAAAATGCCACATTAAATAATTACAACTTATCTGGCTACAATCTAGTACAAGTAGTTTCTAAAAATTTTCCTAATAAAAATCCCACAGCTGCATTTTTACCTGTTTCAATTTAGTATCTGCAATAAATTATTTAATGCTTCTAAATGACTTGTGGATGCTTGAATGATTTGTCACCAGTGCTGGTTTTATTAATGAATCTGCTGTACCTACAGAATATATTCCAGAAAGGTTATTGAATACAAGCATATTTAAATCTGCTGCTCTGCGTTATTTCTTCCTTTGTTTCATAAAACAGAGCCACCAAGATTTTATTTTCACTAATATATATTGTATTGTGGAATGTTTATTACTAGTGTTAAAATGTATTCAAAAATGTATGCCACTGTTCATTTGTTTTTTTTGGTACAAAGAGGAATTATGGCATAGTAAAAATATTTATCTTCACCTACGATTCCCTGCTGAGTTCAACCAATTTTACTTGCTGACTCCCTCAAAATCCATCTGCTGGGTTTATTACACACTTGGGACTGCATTCTGGTTATTAGTGTAGAAAATGAATTCTGGAAATTTCCAGGTCTTTTTGTATTTCCATTTATAGAACAAAAAGCTTAAGAACTAGCTTGCAGCCTGGGCTTTAGTTGGCAAAATAAAATTGAGTTTTAAATAAAATCAAATGTTGGATCTAAGTTGTGTGTCTCAACCTTCCAAAAATCAGATACTATGAACAGGTAACTGAAGCAAACTGTACACTCAATGTCACCTTGCCAAAGAAACTAGTGTAATTCATTTTGACATTCAATTTATTGATGTGAAATAGCATATACAAGTAGTATTAATTAAATGGTATAATAATAGAATAGAACATACTGCACCGGATATTCTTGAAATATATTGTCAAATATCTCCAGAGAGTCAAAGAAATGAGGATGGTTTTGTATGGTGCACAGTTTTTGTCTACAGTGTCTGAATGTATGTTTTTGTCTTTTCAAATGTAGCCTTCAAGCATTTCTAAGATTGACAGTCAGACACAAGGACAAATGCTCAGTAAAAGTGTGAGATGGGGACAAACTCCTATCAATCAGTCAACTCCCTGGGACACAGATGAACCTCCATCCAAACAAATGAGAGAAATAGAAAATGCTGGTATGTGAATTCTTTTTTTCTCCTTAAGCCCAAGAGAAAGTACAAATTTCTCTTTTTTTTTAATCAAGTAATTGAGTGGGTCTCTCAAGAGTATAAAACAATAAGCAGATCTTGTGTTGATTAAATAGCAAAGCTGCAGGCTGGGACCATTTTTAATCAAGCCACAGTACTGTTTATTGCCATAACATTCTGGGCAAGAAAATGGCTGAGGCTGTTCCATTCAAAGCTATATAAAATACTCAAAGCAATAGGTTTCAATTAAACCAACAGGTAGAGTTGGAATTAAACATCACATTTATAAAAAGAAATATTCTCAAGTTGGACACTAACCCAAATGTAATTTACTTGGGTGCTGATTAGCATTTGTATTCTTTTGTCTCTAATTTATAATTAAAAAGTGTTCTTACTTCCAGGATGCATCTTCTTCCAATTTATGGCAGCCACACAGTAAATAAACAACGTAGGCAGAAGTTTCCAATTGTTTTTTAGTGCAATTTGCCAGAAATCAATCAAGCCATAGCATGTAATTTTAAATTCCAGTTATATTTAGTACAGTAATGTAAGAAGATTTGGGTGAGGTCACTGTGCTCATATCATGGAACACATGGACACAGAGGAAGGTCCTGAGACAAGAGAAGAGAGATAATCTGGCTAACATTCTTAGACAAGTGTGACAATACTATGGCTTTAAGAGGTGTAATTTGTCCTTTTTTGTTGAAGAGGTTTTCAGGCTAAGGCGTAGAGCTGTCTATTGAAAACTCGTAAAATAAACGACTTGTAAAGCCTTGGTTTTTTTAAAGTTGGAACAATAGAAGCAGCCTGAATAGGTCTGGGAAAGCTGCCAAAGAATCAGGATTTTTAGTTTTGGCTTTCAACAGTTGCTGTTGGGGTCCTAAGGAAGTGGCAGACATTTTCAGCCTCCCTTGGTTATAGCTAAAAGCTGGGACTTCACTTCCTGTTACAAGAATTGTCTATGAGAGAATCTGTTTTTTTTTCTGAATTTGCCTTTGCCAAGGGTGTGTTTATGGGATGTTATTATTAGAAGTTAATTAGTAACAGTTAATTATCCATTATTCTGTTAACTTTGCAAATAGAATTAAGTTATGGCAATTTCTTCATTCTTTTATTGTATTTTAATGATAGTTGATGAAAAAAGTGTGGTTTGCTTTAAATCTGGTGGTTTGACCAATTGAATTACATCTGGAATGAAACTGAGCAAAAACTACCTCCTTACAAAGGGCAGCACAGTGGCTCAGTGGTTAGCACTGCTGCCTCATATTACCAGGGTCCCAGGTTTGATTCCAGCCTCTGCATGGGGTTGGAACATTCTCCCTGTGTCTGCGTGGGTTTCCTTCCACAGTCCAAAGATGTGCATGCCAGGTGAATTGGCTATCCTAAGTGCATTAGTCAGAGGGAAATGGGTCTGGGTGGGTTACTCTTTGGAGGGTTGGTGTGGACTGGCTGGGCTGAAAGGCCTGTTTCCACACGCTAGGGAATCTAGTCTAATCTAATCACCTGTCCAATAAGAAAAAGTTAGGTTCTAAGCTATCTTCTTAATGTATTTTGAGGGCATCTGATCGGATTCATAACACAAACCAGTCTGAAACATAGTGCTGAAACAAGCAATGGCTCAACAATTGAAGGTGGAACAGAGAAAATGGATAATAGAAAGGAGGATTGATTAAGTAGGACAGGAAAGGACATGGTGGCATTTAAGTTTAGAAAAAGGCAGAAGTGAATTCTGTTCATTTGTTGGCAGATAAATTAGAGAATGGGTGAGTCAATGGAAGTTGCATAAACCGAAATGGCAAAGAAACAACGTATATTGAGGAACGGTAAAGCTGTGGTTGAGTTGCAGTCAGTCAAGGGAAAACTTCATAGACCAGCAAGGTCAACAGTAGAAAATGCAAAATAGATTATATTCTACATTTTTGAATATTAGACTCTTGAAGGAAGTTCTTGAACAACAATACCTTATGGAAAATGCACACACCTCCTACATATACAAAAAAAATCAGCAGTTTTAAAAGAGAAGTATTATTTGGCAATTTTTCTATCCTCAGGATGCTCCAAAGTGCCTAATGCCTGACAAATTACTTGTGAAGTAGAACCATTGCTATATTATAGGCAAACACAGCATGCCATTTTTTTGCACAGCAAGGTCACGCACTATTACTTTTAAGATCTGAGGGTTTCAAAATATTCTTGACATGGCTGTCTGCAGCAAAGTGGTGAGAGTGCAGTTCAACTTGCTTCAGTCCAGTTCAGAGGGATAAGTTGTTCCTGAAGATTTTAAGTGATCACCCTCTGTCAACAATCTCTGTTGTAAAGTCAACCAGTCACTATATTGGAACTAGGCAACATTTAGGTTTCTAATGTTCCCACCTGAAACAGGTGTGAAGCAGCTGGAAAATAAAAATTGAAGTCTTGAAGCCTACCTCAGGATTTGATGGTGAGCTGGTACATCAACAGAGCTTCCCAGAATTTTCAGGTCTGCCTGGTGAGCTGCATTTTCCTCTCCACATTTCAGCTGATCATTGATTTGGGCACCTTAGTTTTTTTCATATATTCATTCATGGGATGAAGGTGGCAATGGCTAGGCCAGCATTTATTGACCATCCCAGAGGGCAGTTAAGAGTCAACCACATTGCTGTTGGTCTGGAGTCACATTTGGCCAGCCCTGGGTAAGGATGGCAGTTCCCTTCCCTAAAAGACATTAGTGAACCAGTGGGTTCTTTCAATAATCAATACCTGGTTGTCATTAAACTCTTTACCTACCGATTTTTATTGAATTCAAATTCCACTATCTGCCGATGGCAGGATTCAAAGCCAGATCCCAAGAACATTCCCTGGGTCACTGGGTTAACACTCCAACGATAATACCACTAGGTCATCACCTTTCATTAGTGGCATCGTTGGATGTATGTTCTGATCACTTTGCTCAGTTGGTCAAGGAGCCGATATGCTGAAATTCTATGTTATTGTCTCTCATCTTCTGCAAAAAAAAACATAATTTCAATTTACTTCCATACCAGACTCCAGAAGAAAGGAATCAAATAAATAGTCTTTATTTTTCCAATCTGTTTTCCACAGTACGTTAAGGTACTCATACAAGATGTGAATCAACAGGTTGTCCATCATGACGGAGTTCTTCACGGTTCATAATTTTTACAATTTTTCTCTTTTGGTTTGTTTTCTGCACTGCCTTTATAGGTGACGACAAATAAGCACAAACAAGGCGTGATAAGAATCTTGGAGGGGACAAGTGCTTGAGCCATTCTCCTGTTCTGGTATCCACAATTCCACGCACAACTAATTGACTGAAGAAGCTGCTTCCACAGTCTCTGGGTTAACAAGCTCACACTTACAGAGCAGTGGCTAGCTCAGTCACAAGGACATTGTTGCCGGGTCACCAATCAGCTCCTTCAAATCTGTAACTTTGCCTCCTTTCAAACTCCCATGGGGTTTTTTACAGAATCAGTTTGGCATGCTGGATGTATATGTGAAGATAGCAATGTCACATTGTTTGGAAAGACTAACCTTAGTCTTTCGTTCCCCACTGAATAAGAACAGCAGCATATAGATCTTTTCTGTAAGCCACATGACAGAATTTCCAAACTTACAGTGGTTCACTGATGGAATGGATATGTAGTCTTGACGTAATATGAGCATTTACACAAGCAGAAAGAACTTCTAGACTAGGGGGCATAATTTTAAGTTGGGAGGACAGAGATCCTAAAAAGGCATGATAGTCAAATTTTATACACGGGGTGGTTCATGTGTGGAATAAACGTTCTGAGGAAGTGGTGGATGCGGGCACAGTTCCAACGTTTAAAAGATGCTTAGATAAGTACAAGAATGGGAAAGGTTTGGAGGAATATGGGCCAGGAGCAGGCCGGTGGGACTAGTTTAGTTGGATTTAAGGGTCTGTTTGTGTGCTGTATGACTCTATGACTCTGTTCCAACAGTGCACAACTAGGCATTGATCACAAATACTACGATAAGTTCTACATCCTAATTGCAGTCACCTTGCGTTTATTTTAACATATTCACCAGTGATTGCCTTTACTTTGAAGTAAGCCTGTCTATAGCTGGCCACAGGGACCAAAGCTATGCCCCGTAACCATGGTGAATGGTACACTAGCAGCAGCCATGGAATTAAGCATAGAGTTACAGTGACGTTTGTGCTACTATTAGTTCAATATAGAACAGGCATCGTGAGGACTGGCAAATGGGACTAGATTGGGTTAGGATGCCTGGTTAGCATAGACGGGTTGGACCAAAGGGTCTGTTCCTGTGCTGTACATCTCTATGATTCTAAGTGCCTCAGCAGATACAAATTTATGCATTAAGAGCAGGAATAGGCCATTCAGCCCCTGAAGTCTGCTCTGCTATTCCATAAACTCTAATGAGAGTTCCATCTAATTTTCTTATTGACTGCCCTGGCCTCTGAGGTCCATGTGTATAAGTGACATCTGGACCCAGGACTCAATGCCCGTGATCAGGGTGCTGGTGGTAGCAGCTGGAAGCTTGCTGCAAGTTGGAACTGGGATAAGGTGGAGGGGGAGGGGAAATGAGGAAACTGGTGAAGTCCACATTGATGCCGTATTTCTGATGAAGGACTTTTGCCTGAATAGTCGATTCTCCTGCTCCTCAGATGCTGCCTGACCGGCTGTGCTTTTCCAGCACCACACTCATTTTCATGACTGGTCTCGGTCAAAGAGATCCAGACATGGCGAGAGAATGCGCTGTGCTCATTACACTCAAGTCATTCCTCCCTTTGTATAAGTAGCTTTACGAGGTTCAAAACCCTAGGCATCTCCAGTCTGAGGGGAAAAGTAAATTAGCCACCTGGTCAGCAAGTTCTTAGTTTTTTACCTTCATTGCTGCTTCTCTTTATATTTGTATCTTGATAAATTGGGTACTTTCTCAAATTCACTGCGTAAAGACTCAGAGTAAGCTTATATTAGTTATTACCTCTTGGATCCATCTCCGGGACCCTAATTCTTGCCTATCTGCATGCTTTTCATCGGTGACTTCAAAGACATGATCAGATTTCTCTCTCATACTGACTACACCCAGTCCGACTTCACTACCATCTCTATCTCTTGACACTTCCACTGTTTATTTGGTATCTGCTTGGCTTGTTGGATATTTAGAGCAGAATGGCCTACAATTTCCATTGGTTATACTTAAGGAAAATAAAAGCCATTCACTTCCAATTTGGTCACAAGCTAAAAGCACATTTCATTTTCCCTTTTTCAGGTGTCTTAGCCTTAACCAGACATAACACAAAGGGCATATGAAATGAAACAAATCTAGACTGATGGTCTGACTTCCAGTTAGATACAATTTTTGTCCACCAACCTTCTTCAATAAATAATTGGAAAATTCTGATTTCATTCAATGTGACAACTATCTCAAGATGTGCTGGGGTGTTTTCCATCAATTAGTCCCTGCAATCAACCAGATCATACATGTTCACAACTTCATTTTTTAAAATCCATGCAGTAATGAGTGAGTGTTGAGTGTTGCTGTTGATTAGGGTATGGACAACAGATAGTTGAATGAGTTCAAGTGCTATTTGCCCTGAGATGAGCTTCCCAACCCCTCCCATATCCTGTCCATCATAAAGACTGCTATGCTTTTGCCCAGCTCCAGCCCTGCCTTAGGTCATTTGCTGAAACCCCAATCATAGTTGTGGCCAGAGACAACAGAAATATTCCAACACTCTCCTGATGAGCCATACAGTTAACCACCTTCCATAAACCTAAACCCATTCAGATACTTGCTGTGCATATCCTAACCAGTATGAAGTCCAGCTCATCATCACATCATGTATTTTTGTTTTAACTGAATGCTGTAACCTTATCTGGATGAATGCAGGGATTAAATATCTGAGAATAGCTTTCACCTTGTTTGAAATTAGAATGTTCCAACTTGTAATCAAATCATAGAGGTCCACAGCACAGAAAAAGGCCCTTCAGCCCAATTGAGCCTGTGCTGAAGATGGCTGATAGCAAAGTTTGTACTTGGAAGAATATCAAGCCACCAGCCTGAGGTAGATTTGTTATGTTTCATGTACCTTTGTTGACACATTAATTGAGGATTAGAAATTGATGTTGTTTTTAACAAGTGACACTCCAGAAAGCTTGGAAACAGTTACCATGGTTACAGTCGACACTCTTTCGTGGAAAATGAGCACATAACTATTAAATTTATTTTGGACCTGCCAGGAGGAAGTGTGAACATCGTTAAATGTGCATGTGTAAACTCCATACATAATATTTGTCGGACAACAATTTTGCTCGTTGGGACATTATAGATCTTCTTAATCACCCTGTTCAGACATATTGTGATACATGCTTGGAGGAAGTGATACTTGAAGCCAGACCATCTGGCCTAGAGGTAGTGACACTACCGCTGTGACACAAGAGCATTATTTCTCTTTGTCACCATGTCTCCTTGTCTCCCATCTCAAAATCAAAATGCTGCACTAAAGCTGATTTTCCTGGTCATACCTCCGATACAATTCACTCTCTCATTCTCCATCTC
Organism: Chiloscyllium punctatum; assembly: GCF_047496795.1. Taxonomy (NCBI): domain Eukaryota; kingdom Metazoa; phylum Chordata; class Chondrichthyes; order Orectolobiformes; family Hemiscylliidae; genus Chiloscyllium; species Chiloscyllium punctatum. The sequence goes on along the minus strand of NC_092741.1, from coordinate 149,487,826 downwards.
TCAGCATAGTTATCTGGAGCCCTGTGTTATATCCAAATGCGATATTGAAGTCAACATGTAAATGTTTGAAATCTTAAATGTGAACACTTAAGATCACTCTTTGATAAAATCACTTTGGAGAAAGTGAGGACTGCAGATGCTGGAGATCAGAGCTGAAAAATGTGTTGCTGGAAAAGCGCAGCAGGTCAGGCAGCATACAAGGAGCAGGAGAATCGACGTTTTGGGCATAAGCCCTTCTTCACTTTGCTTAATTTATTGTTATGTTAAAAATCACATAACACCAGGTTATAGTGCAACAGATTTATTTGAAGCACTAGCTTTCAGAGCACTGCTCCTTCATCAGGTGGCTATGGAGGTTAGATCATGCTCACAAAATTTAGAGCCAAGGGAGTCCAATGTCATGCTATGAAAGAGGATCTAGTTGCAATTTTTTCATATGGGGCATATCGACTCCTTAATCCAGAACAGATTTTGAAAAAGTAGCGAGAGTGCTCTGTACCAATTGACTGTTTAAAGAAGGAGCAGCCATGGTGGTATTAGTAATGATTAAAATGTGCCTAATATACCCAGCTTTTCCATTAGCTTCAGTCACAGTTTCTATACACAGACTCCATCACATAAATTGCAAGAATTGTGTTTTTGTTATTTATTATGATGTATTATTAATATTGCCCAATATTCACGAGTTAGATAGAATTCCAGGACACTCTGACCAGAAGGTTTTCCCATCACTTCAGAAGAAAGTATTACATTGCTGAGGCAGCATGCACCAATGTGACATCTTGATGCTCAACTTGTACTTTACATAAATTGGATTCCCTCTTTATAGGGAAGAAAAAATGGCATTTGCAACTTCTGTGCTTCTGACTATGTTTGCAAGCACAACTTAGAGAGGACATTCAACCCAACTGGCCTGTGCTAATAAGTGACAATTAACATTTATGCTACACAAGTGCTAGATAATGACCATCTCCAAATGTGTCTGAACTCCTCCTTCAACATTCAATGGGATTGGAATCTCAAATCAATCTCCCACCATCAACATCCTGTGGTTCACCATTGACCAGGAACTTAGCTGACACAGCAGGTCAGAGGAACTCAAGTCCAGATCACCAAAGCCTGTCCACCATCTAGAAAGTACATGTCAGGAGTGTGATGGAATATATGCTACTTACCTGAATGAATAAGCTACAAACAACAGCCAAGAAGCTCAACCCCATTCAGAACAAAGCAGCCTATTTGATTAACGCTCCATCTACCATTTAAACATTTACACCTTTACTATTTATGGACAGTGACTGCAGTGTACATCAACAACATTCACTTCAGCAAATTGCCCTGGCTCCTTTAAAAGTATGTTCCATATTACCCAGAAGGATAAAGGCAACGGCTATATGGGAGCACCACAATTTGCAAGTTCCCCACTAAGCTAGATTCTAGAACTCCTATCTTAACTATATTGTATATGTATTCACACCATATGGACTACAGAAGTTTAATAAGGTGACCCAGCATTTTTGCAAACACCATCCTGGACAGGCAATAATAGATCCTTGCTGATCCCCACTTTCCAAGATAAAAAAAACAGAAGAAATGGTTAATGAGTTCCCCTAAGCTGAAACATCCAGGAGTGTCCATGGATTCAGAGGCTGTCATTTCCTCTGGTGCAAAATTAAAGTTAGTGAATTTTAGCATTCTGATGAACTGTGGACATGGAAGGGTCTGGAAGTGTGGAAGAAATCCAGGAGTCCTGCAGACTGTGGTTGTAGATTTTTCATTGCCTTGGTTTCCAGTGAACATGAGGACTCTAGGAGGAGTTCACAGGACTGCTCTCCATATCCAGGTTGTAGGCTATATCCAAGGACAATCCAGCCCAAGATGTGGGTTACGTTTGGATTGTTCATGAAATGATAGTGAGCAGCACAGTTGGGTGCATTCTAATTGTATATGCTCTGCAATATTCTAATGAATGTCATAAAAAGAGGTTGTATTGGTAATTTTTATTTGTCAGAAGGTGGTGATGGAGAAGGTCGAGATTTGTTTGGGGATTAAATTGCAATCTCTGTGCAGTAAAGCTCCATGAAGAAGAAGGACACCAAAGTTATCATTTGACAATTAATCCCTTGTGCCACAATTTATTGAAAAGCTGCCAATTCCAAGGATTTCTTTGCTGTGGTGTTAATATATTTCCATGTGGAAATCGAATAAATGGCGGTCACCTGTAGAAGTCGACACCCTATTTTAGGCCAAAAAGTCTGGAATTTTCCATACATCTCATGTAAATGTCAACCCTAGTTCTTCACAGATTAACGTTTGTGAGTCAAGGTATTATCCTGTACATAAATGTTACGATGAGGAAATGAATTTTTTTCATGCTATTATATATTTTGATGTACAATTCACACCAATTTGGTGTAAAGATTTAAGACGCATCAGGTGACAGTTTCCCTTCGCATGCAGCTCAGCTTATCATAGTTCATTGTGTTTGTTTCTCTTTATTCATTTAGAGATTAATTGGGCTTCTGCTAATGATACTGTATTTTGGAGTGTAGCATGAATTTCAGCCCCTCAAAATTAGTATTTATGTAACCTTTAAGAATAGTCTAAAACATTTGACTTTCAATCGAATAAATAAAGTAGTTGTGAATTATGAAAATGCTTTAGACCTATAGGCCCAATATGGTTTCAAAATAAAACTAATATTGTCCCCACTGTGTTTGAGAAGTGCAACCCTGATTTATTTGTTTACCATTAGGATGCAGCTTGAGCAACATTGTTAAAAAAAATACAGCGTGCTGTTAATTAAGGTTCATGATCCTTGTTTTACATACTTACAAAACTAATCAACATTGTTCTAAATTTAGCATTTGGAATGTTGCTTGAAGAGGGCCAATTAATTTAATATTCATGTTAGCTCCTGACTAATTATGTACTGTGCCAGAAAGACATCCGAGTCTAGCTCTAAATACGATTGTGCTACAATCCCTTTATTGTCAATAACTAAAACTTGAAATGCTGATTGGGGCTTACATTGGTGATGGTTTGAAAAGAGGACCTGTATGGCTTACAATTTTAGTCTTGTTGCCACTTTCCATAATTTGAATTTGCTGAGAGGTGCTAAAACAGATGCCTATAGATTTAGTACTCGAGTCATGGTTAGATAGAATTCTTATTAACCGTCTATGTTGGATCCACAAACTTGGAAGATGAAGTCGGACACAAACACATTGCAGAAAGCTAGAGGCAGACTCAGGGACCAAGTGAACACTGAAGGTTCTGATGGGGTAGATACAAAGGAGGAGAAATGTTTGTATTTGCAGATGAGAAGGGGTCTATTTGCCCGTCTGTCCCTCAATCCTTCGCGTGTTACTATGTCTGGCCTCATGTCCTCAAGGCAAAGCTTTGGGCTTGATGAGCAAGTATTGGCTTCCTCTTGTTGACTCCTCTAATTTTGAGGAATACAGCATTCACTTTCTCTTTTATTAGAGGTTGCCTATTATAATGCAGAGAATTGTTGCATTTTGGTAAAAAGAATGTGGACAGGTCAGCTCTGATGAAGAGAGTCATCTAGACTCAATATTAGCTTGCTTTCTCTCCATGGGTTCTTTCTGACCCGTTGTGATCACCAGCATTTTTTGTTTTCAGGCAAAATAAAACAGTGGGTACAATGTTTAAGAGCATGCAGGATCAGATGGACTTTGGTGTAAATGTGCGTAGATCACTGAAGGTGGCAGGACTGGGGGAAAGAGTAATTAATAAAGCCTGGAATGTATTAATAGGGATATAGAGTGGTTGCACAAGAAGATGATACTGAACTTGTTAAAAAAGATACATTTGTTAGATCCCAGCCAGAGTATTATGTACTGTCCTGGGTGCCACATTAAAAGGAGGATGTGAACACATTGAAAGAATGAGAAGAGATTTACTAATTTCAGTAACGAGTATAGATTGGAAAGCTGGAACTGTTCACCTTGAGTAGAAAAAGCACAGTAGGCGAACTATTATAAGTTTTCAAAATCATGGAATATCTGGGTAGAGTAGGTAGTAAGAAGGTGAAAGCTTGAAAGCAAGAGAGCACAGATATATAAAGTGATTTGCAGACACAGCAGATGTGATGTGAGACAAATCTTTTTCACACACGTGAGTTGGGTCCGGAATGCACTGTCTGCAATTTGGGTGGAGACCGGTTCAATTGAGGATTTGAGAGGACATTAGATTGTTTCAGTTGAAACAATGTGTGAGAGTATGGGTACAAGTAGGGGAATGACACTGAGGCATAGTGTTTGTTGGATAGCAGCTCCAGACATGATAGCTCCTCTGAGCTGTAACATTCTGAGATTCTGTCAAGAAATGTGATAGTGTTGGTGAGATCCCTGTATCCCTGAAAGCCTCCTGATGAGTTCCAAGAGTCTTTTTGGATTCCTAACAGCAAGTGAACAAAAAAGGTTACTAACCTTCAAATAGCATTGTAAGACTTCTGCAATGACTTGTTTAATTCCAATAGAAAAACACAAAATTGGAACAGGAGTAGACCATTCACCCTTCGAGTCTGCTCCACCATTCATTATGACCATGGCTGATCATCCAAGTCATTCCTGATGAAAGGCCTATGTTTGAAACGTTGATTCTCCTGCTTCTTAGATGCTCCCTGAACTGTTGTGCTTTTCCAGCACCACACTCTTGACTCTTATCCATATCCAATAGCCTGTTTCTGCTTTCAGCCCATATCCTTTTGATCCCATTAGCCTCAAGGTCTATATCCAACTCCCTCTTGAAATCATACAATATTTCTGATTGTGACTATTTTCTGTAGTGGAGAATTCCACGGGCTCACCACTCTGTGGGTGAAGAAACGTTTTGTCATCTCGATCCTAAATGATATAGCCTGTATTCATGGATTGTGACTCCTGGTTCTGAACTCCACCACCATTGGGAACATCCTTCCTGCATCTACTCTGTCTAGTCCTATTTGAATTTGATAGGAGTCTGTGAGATCCCTCCATTATTTTTCTAAACTCCAGTGAATACAATTCTAACCACTTCCATCTTTCTTATACATCAGTCTCACCATCCCAAGAATCCGTCTGGTCAGCCTTCGCTGCACTCCTTCTTTGGCAATGGCATCCTTCCTCTGATAAGGAGACCCAAAAGGTGTAATATTACAGATGTGGCCTCAATAAGACCCAAATAATTGCAGTGAGGCATCCCTGCTCATGTCTTCAAATCGTCTCTTTATAAAGACTAACATGCTATTTTCCTTCATTACTGCCTGCTGCACCTGCATCTCCTGTGACTGGTGTATGAAGACAGCCAAGTCATGTTGCACATTCCCAATCTCAATTTATAGCCATTCAGTTAATTGTCTGCATTCCCATCTTTGCTGCCAAAGTGGATATCAGGCACTGTATTTCAAGTATCCAGCTATTAATTATTTTATAATTCCGTCTAGCATTTTTCCCCACTGTCACTGTCAGGCTAACTTATTTTGCCAGGACCTGGGGATTGATCGCCCTCCAATCCAATCAATTTCCCCAATACTTTTTCTCTAGTAATGCTGATTTCCTTTAGTATCCCCCACTCACTCAAGTGTTCCTCAACACTTACGCTATGTTATTTTGAACTCCTTTGTGAACTCGGAGCCAAATTATGTTTTCAGTTGATGAGCCATTTATTTATTCCCCTTTAGAAAATCCCCTGTTTTTGACCGTAAAGGATCTACATTTGTCTTCACCAATCCTTTTCTCTTCACAGAGCTATAGGTCTACAGTCAGTTTTTTTGTGTTCCCTGCAAGCTTACTTACTCTTTTTCTCTATATTCCTATCTTAATCAGTCCCTTTGTCCTCTTTTGCTGAATTCTAAATTGACCCCACTCCTGAGGTCAGTTGTTTTTTTTTACCAATTTGTATTCCTCTCCCGTGGATCTAATATTACATCTACTGTCCCCTGCAAGCCATTGTTTAGCCACCTTTCCCATTTTACTTCTGCACCAGACAGGAATAAACAGTTGTGATTGCTCACCCATTGAATGTTTGCCATTGCCTTCCACAATCAAACCATTTGCTGACATTCCCCAATCTATTATAGTCAATGCACACCTCCTACCATTGTAGAATCCAGTTTGGATTCAGGACCCTAATCGGAGTACCAACTACTTCACACTCTATCTTGGTGAGGGGTGGTGTAATGGATAGCAAAGAAGGTTACCTCAGAGTACAACAGGATCTTGATCAGATGGGCCAATGGGCTGAGAAGTGGTAGATGAAGTTTACTTTAGATAAATGCAAGGTGCTGCATTTTGGAAAGGCAAATCAGGGCAGGACTTATACACTTAATGGTAAATGTTGCTGAACAAAGAGACCTTGGAGTGCAGGTTCATAGTTCCTTGAAAGCGGAGTCACAGGTAGATAGGATAGTGAAGATGGCATTTGGTATACTTTTCTTTATTGGTCAGAGCATTGAGTAGAGGGGTTGGAGGTCATGTTGCAGCTGTACAGCGCATTGGTTAGGCTACTTTGGAGTATTGTGTACAATTCTGGTCACCTTCCTATAGGAAGGATGTTGTGAAACTTGAAAGGGTTCAAAAATGATTTGCAAGGATGTTGCCAGGGTTGGAGGATTTGAGCTATAGGAAGAAGCTGAAGAGGCTGGGCTCTTTTTCCTGGAGCATCGGAGGCTGAGGGGTGACCTTGTAGAGGTTTATAAAATCATGAGGAGTATCGAGAGGGTAAATAGAAAAGGTGTTTCCCTCGGTTTGGGGAGTCCAAAACTAGAGGGCTTAGGTTTAGGGTGAGAGGGGAAAGATTTAAAAGGGACCTATGGGGCAATATTTTCACTGAGGGTGGTGCTTGCATGGAATGAGCTGCCAGAGGAAGTGGTGGAGACTGGTACAATTATAACATTTAAAAGGTATCTGGCTGAGTACATGAATAGAAAGGGTTGAGAGGGACAAGTGCTGGCAAATGGGACTAGATTAGTTCAGGATATCTGTTTGGCATGGACTAGTTGGGCTGAAGGGTCGGTTTCTGTGTTATATATCTCTGTGATGCTTATCAGTTTTGGCTGCTCATCCCCAAGGGGCGTCACAAAATTAATTGCAATTATCACTTTCTCAATATACAGTCTAGGTTGGCCTGTTTTCTAATTAGTTCCTCACTATAATGGTGAGGAAAGCCATCTCATATACACTCCAGGAATTCCTGCTCTACAATGTTGTAAATATTTTGATTTGCCCAATCTATATACAGAATAAAGTCACCCATAATTACAATTATTCAATGCCATTCCCAACAATCTGGGGGTCTATATAATCCCCACTAATGTTTTATGTCCTTTGATGTTTCTCACCTCTATCCATCTAAATTCCACATCGTCGGAATTAATAATCATTGTTCACAAAGCACTATCCATCAAAATACCAAAAAAGCCTTCTTACTGAATGCTAATTGGCAAATTAAGTAACATCTTTGGGTTTCCATATCCAGTGCGAACTTCAATTCCTTTATCAATGGGATGTGTTGTGCTACATCTCAGCTTTCAACTTAAGACCCCATCTTGACCTTCTTAGCACCAAAAATATCTGAGGACAAATCACTCCCATTGTTGTTGTATAGGCAATGATTCTGAATGAGTTAATGTTGAAGTTGCATTATCTCCACCCACCTTGATGATGGCACACTATCTTTGGGTTGGGAAACCATTAATTTTATATGAGGTCTCAATTGTACAGGCATGATAAACCTGACTTGTGATAGTTATAATTATGCCAAACCAGTTAATGTTAATTGTACCTTCTGCTGTCATGTCATAAACTATATGCTATGTAAGATAAATGAGCCTTCCTGTTAAGATGCTACAGCGGTCAATCTTTTACCAGTGATAATGAGACGAGTCCTCAGACTCAACATCTTGTCTGTGCTGGTAGTGTCTCTACCCCTTAGTCAAGAGGCCCAGGTTCGGGACCCACAATCTCCAGAGGTGTGCAATAGTATCTCCAAATGGGTTAATTATAAAATATCTACGAAGAAGGGTTAAGGCTATTGTGGTGCTATCATAGTGTCCCTACCTGCAGACTAGAAGGTTCAGGTTGAAGTCCCACCTAACCCAGACATGTGTCACAATGTATCTGACCAGGTTAATTAAAATATCTAGAAAGGTTGATTGGTTACAGCAAATTACCACAAGTCACAGTGGTTGGTAACCCCTAGCTTCGATATACGAGAAGTGTTGCTGTATGAGAAATTTTGTCAATTGTCTCTAAGCATTGATGACATAAATATGATAGCTCCCAGGATTCCTCTGAATAGAGATGTAACCAGCATGAAAGATTTAATTCCTATCTTTCTCTGTGAATTAAGGAAACTTTAAATTTTTTGATAACTCCAGAGACACAAAGTACCTTAGATGATTTATCATGGCATGATATCTTGTTATTTGTGAAGAATATTTCCAGAAATGGAGTAGTTCCTAGCACACAGAAGAAACCTGAATTTGGTTTAATTTGACATTTGTAATTTGACATTTTTAAAAATTAATGAATCACCTGATGCATTGTACCCTGAAGCATGAAAAGCTTTAATCATTTCATTATTTTTATCCTCAATTCATCCACAGTTTCAAGGAAAGTATCAGCTTTAGTCTTATGAGATTAAAATAAATCCTAATTCCCTCAAATGTTCATATGAATCTTATCCTGTCAAGAATACTTGGTCCAAGCCAGTGGAAAACATATCTTTTTATTTAAAATATCCTATCAGGTTGACATTTTCTTGACTGTATAAAAGTCAAGAAAAGATGATCTACAGATCAGTTGCTTTTAAACAAAACATATTTTTAAAAAATGTTACATTAGATTGTTATGCTGGTGCCTGGAAAAGTAAATATAACTCTGTATAAATACCTCAGAGCAGAACTGACAACTAATAAAACCTCAAAGGATGCCAGGATCCGAGTGGAAATGTGAACCCAATACTTTAATCATTGAAGGAAAATCTAGAAAGGTTCAAATGCCAGTCTGAATTCAGATCTTGGCCTTTTGAGCATCTTCAGCTACTGATCAGTCAAAACATACATCTTAAAAAGAAGCTGTGAAGTTTTAGATTGTACAAACCTTCCCACTTTCTGACAGTATATGCCGTGGAACAAAGCACAGAATTAATGGCCCAGGGTATCCTACAGTATTTCGAGGTTAGCAAGAAACAGTGTTTGCATATGGGCTAGAGCTGCTGGGTTTTTATTTGTTCAAAATAAGTTTCTGAGAGAAACTACAGAGAACAAAAATGTGACTGACCATCTGCAGGAAGAATTGGAGAAAAGAATGTCCTGCGAACAACTCACAAACAAAGATGTGGGAAGTTATGTAGTTAAGGAAGTCATAGATTTAAATGACGAATTGTTATTATATCAATGACGTGTCTTTCATAGATTTATTTATTCTTATCTGTAATGTGCCTGCTACTGGCAAGGCTGGAATTTGGTGTCCTTGAATAAATGGACTTTTTAGGCATTTTGGAGAGCAGTTGAAAGTCATCCACATTGCTGTGGATCTGGAGTCACATGTAGGCCCCGACCAGGTAATGATGGCAGATTTCCAAACCAAAATGATAAATGTAAACCAAAGGGATTTTTTTAATAGCAATCGACACTACCTACATTGTTGGCATTTTAACTCCAGAGTTGTTCTTCGTTAAATTCAGGTTTCACTAACTGCCAAGTTGAGATTTGAATCCATGTCTGCAGAATATTAGGCTGAACTTCCAATTTATGCAGCATTATTTTCATTTAGTAGGCTAAACCAAAATCTTGTAGATGCTTGTAATTAAAATACAGCCAAAATATGCTGGAAATATTCATATGGTCAGGCAGCATCTGTAGAGAGAAGTAGAGTTAATAGGTGAGATTTTCATGGCCTCTGTAATACCATGAAAACTCACTCTGTCTTTCTGTCTGTCTCTCTCTCCCTTTCTGTCTTTCTCTCTCTCCTGTCTTTCTCTCTCTTTCTGTCTCTTTATTTCTCTGTCTCTCGCCTATCTCTTTCTTATCAATCTCTCTGTCTCTCTCTCCAGTCTCTCTCTTTCTCAATGTCTCTCTCTTTCTCAGTGTGTCTCTCTTTCCTAGTGTGTCTGTCTTTCTCTGTCTGTCTATCTGTCTCTCTCTCTCTCTCTCTCTCTCTCTCTCTGCCTCACTCTCTCACTGTCTGTGTCTCTGTGTTTCTGTGTATGTGTCTCTCTTTCTCTGTAGCTGTCTCTTTCTCTCTGCTTCACTCTCACTCTGTGTCTCTGTCTGCATTTCTCTCTCTCTCTCCCCCTCCCTCTCCTCCCCCCAATCCCCCCCCCCCCACCCCAACTTTCTCCTAGACCTGTCACTGGACTCTAGGATCTCTTCCCTCCACAGATGCTGCCAGACTTCAAAGTTTGCAGTTTCTTCAACATTTTTAAGGGATTAGGTATCTTTGAGGTTGGGTTTTAATAGAAGTTTCCTTTTACTTGGAGATAAATCACTTCAGATTGCAAAACCTGTTCAAAACTTTTCATTATCAGTGTGCATGGGTGAGAACAATGTTATATTGTTCAAAGATTTTCCTGCTGCTGAGACCTGTCCATAGATGAATGTGTTATGGATATGGAATGAGCAGTATAGAGGTGAGTGGGGCTTATGAGTTGTAATGACCTAAGTTTGGGCACTGTGGAAGCCATGAGTTAACAAGGTGAGTATGAGGGGACATGGCAGTGGTAGGGGGTTGAGGTGGTATGGAGGGGTCATAGACTGCAGATGGGGATAAGGAACCAAGGTGTCCAACTGTTTCTGAAACAACTGAGACAAAGAAAAAGAATTGGTTTGTGGAGTTTCAACAGAGGTCTTTGTAAACTTTTCCCAAGGGCTGTCATTATATCATGATGAATGCTTGGATGGGTATCACCCTCAAACTGTTCAGTAACCTGTCAGGTGGTCTCTGAGTCTGCAGTTCGATTGAAGGTTGAAAGAGGCTGTTGTAGAATTTTGGTAGTCTTTAATATTGGGTCTGAATAAGAATTGTCAGTCCCCAAAGCCGCGTAATATTTGTTTTCAGGATTCATATAGTAATCTACGAATTATGGTAATGAAAATGGCACTCTAATCTTTGTATGTTCCTATGATCTGTACCATCAAGGTTTATGGAAAGGGTGTATCTGGTGCCAAGGATGACACTGAGTTCCTGGAATCAGAAGTCCATGCCGACTGCGCCCATAGGCAAATGTGCAGAGTCACTGATGCCCTGGGACGACTTCCCACCCGAGCTCTGCTCAGCACCCTACTCACTGCTTCAATTGGTGTCCCACTCCTATCCCCTGCTTCATTCCACCTCCCGCTTCCCCATTGGTACATGGTTTGCTAGTTCCCTGATAGCTCTCCTTTCACCTGCCGCCTCATTCCCAGGGACAGCGACCAACAAGGTATCACAGTGGTGAGGAAGAGAGAGGCGTTGAGGAGTCAGGAGCAGGACGAAAAGTGTCTGGAGTGGGGCATTGCACACATCACAGTTCCAGCATTTGAATTAACTTCAAACATTAGAAAAACATTAATTTAGTTGTTTCCAGTTTTGCATCAAGCATCTTGCTATTGCATCTCAGGCAATGGCACTGTAAGCTACATGGATGATGTATGCACTCACTGTGTTTATAGGGGCAAATGCTATAGAATTGACAATAAACATTCTCAATTTAACATTAATATTTTTAACATGGAGCCATATCTGCATGACTGTCAGTAACTGAGAGTACTTAACAGCCACCTGTACTCATTGTGTCCTGTACAACGTCTTCCACACTGCCGATCACACCCATCCCCACTCCACATTCCACACATCACCCCCTTGGATTCAAACACAAACAGTTTTGCTCTCGCTCTGTCTTGTTCTCGTTTTCTGGAGCACTCACTCGCTCTCTCACTGTCTTTCTCTCATTTGGTCAGCTCTGAGGAAGGTTCCAACAAACTACAAGCAGTGTTTTTTTTTGTTATGGAAAAAATGGTGCATTAAAAATTCGTGAGGCTTCGAGACATTAGATGACATGTTTGAAGATTGTTGAGAAACCACATAGATTATGGTTAATTAGCAGGATTAGATTGTAGAGAGTGAAGGTAGCATGTTAATTTATTTTTGTATTGCAGGTCCAACATCATGGGTCCCTTCGGTTGCAGCAGTTGGTCAGCCTGCCCTCATACCTCCCACGTATGGGATGACGCAGCCCCCAGCATTCAATGTCCAAGGCCCAGTGATTGGAGTTACACCCACCATGCCACCTCCAGTTCCCCCTCAGCTTCCACTTATGACAGCACATTATCAAGTGCAACATCCTTCCCAGCCTCTCACCAACATGGTTGTTAATCTGCAGAGTCAGCCTTTGTACACAACTAGCCAGCCGATTACCATGTCCCCCCTCACTGGGGTGGGTCAAGTGACTCAGCCTCCTCCAAGCACGGTGGGGAATGGTCAGATGAGTTGCCCCATTCTGCAACCATCAGCAGTGCCCTCAGCAGCCCTTCCCAGTAATGCTCAGGGAGTCAATGAGCAGGTAGTCTCCCAACTTCCTTTAAATCCGCCACAAACTGAAGACAACAGAAATGGAGTGCAGATGTTACGGACTGTTGGAACGGGAAAATACGAGTTTATGGACCCATGGCACCCGAAAGGTAGGTCCATTTAGATGCTTTATTGTCCATTTCAATCCCTGTCCTTGTTCAATAGACTCCTTTCTTTCCCCATTTTGAGGCATCATGGTCTACAGACTTGTGGAAGAAGTTGATAGTTTTAAGAAATTGAGTTTTTCACAACTCTCCGTACTTGTGGCACATAAACCATTTCGGAGATGATTCAATTATTCTTTGTAATGAATGGCTCTCAAGCAGCCTTAGTAAATGCCTACTAATTATAATTATTTCTTCCCATATCAATCAAATAATTCAGCAGGTATTCGAGATAATTGACAAGAAGTATCATTTGTGAAATATCAGGTCTTATTACCCAGGAAAGAAAGTGGTGATGTTTTATAATTTTTAAAGAATACTCTTTATTGCTGCACAGTTTGTTATCCTTAATTATCCAAAGTTCTCTGACTTGAATTTCTGAATAGCATCAGTGACCTTCAAGCACTTATCTGTTACAGTATGCACTGCTTATTTAAATATAGAACTTAATTGGCTGCATGGAAGACTGTTGAGTGCTTTATAATTTGTAGGAAGGTCAAGTGTTCATCAAGGAATTGAATCTGACGCAGCAAGACTTCAAGAGCCAAAAATCTCTCGCACTCACTAAATTTTGAATCTTCCCTGGATGTCTTTGTATCTGCATAAGGAACACAGTCAAAGGCCAAAGGAATGAATCTGCTGCACAAAATAATTAATTAAATAAATCACTTTGCAGAGATTTAGTAATTTTGGATGTCTGGAATTAAAATCAAAAGATAGAAGGGATGCACAGCCAGCCAATCAAAATATGAAGGAGAAAGATTTTATTTTCTAATCTGAGATGTCACTTTACCCTAAAAAAACTATAGATGCATAGAATTTCCTGCATTTGAATATATACTTTATAATACTTCTGTATTGGATTGGAAGAAAACTTGTACTAGGAGTGTGGAGATAAAGCTATCAATCATTGATGGGTTGCAAAATAAGAATTGATTTGCATTTGTACATCACCGCAATTGTTGAAATGTTGCAAGACTCTTCAGAAAGCCGAGTTACAGATGGAAAGATTAATAAAGGTGGTCAAAGTCTTAACCATAGTGGCAAACATTACTGAGGGCTACATAGGAGATGTGGTGGCGGAAGGATTGCAGGTTTCAGGTAGAAATGTCCTTTGTGCTTTTCATTATGAAGACTAAAGATGTAACCACAAATAGTAGAACAAAGAGCAAAATGAATGAGTAAAAGGTTAGATTCAGAACTGAAGAGTTTGGGATGTACCTGAGTGGTTGTTGGCCTGGAAGAGGTTGCAGCGATAAGGAGGAGTAAGGCGAAGAAAGGACTTTGAGAGGTTTGGGGAACTGGGCACCAAGGGCGGGAATTATGAGAGATTTATCACAATTTTGAGTAAAATAATGTCTGCAGTTGAGTGAGGCAGTGATTGAGTTTTCAAGTAATTGTTTTTACTGCTTGGCTGCACAGAACATAGGTGGGGAGGAAGAAGGGGGATATCCCATTATGCTGTCCTCCATTTTCGGTTTCTAAAACACTTCCTTTCCTTACAGCCAATATAGCAAACCCATAAATATGCTCAATGTTGTTATGATATATATATAATATATATACACACACACACATAGGATAGACGTCTTAGTGCACTTGAATAACGTTACTCTACTGTTATTACCAAGATATTAGTTCTCTTTATGTGAATTATGTCATTTGTAGCCTGCAAATCATTTATTGGGGAAATCCTAACTACTGCAAAGCCAAAAGAAATGTAGTTTTGCTCGAAATGTTTCATAACCTTGCAAAGTTTTAGTGTTTGCAGTTAAAATTGTTTTTAAAACTCCTGGTGAAATAAGTAATAATTTGCCTCCAAAATAATCGTTGGCAGTTACATAACATGATTCTCTTGATGCCAAAGAAAATGCCCAAGTTGTGTCGGTTGAAGTCACAATGTGTGAGGAGTTGTTCACAAAGATGACTTCACTACTGACTGCAACCCGTCTCTTGGTTATGTTAGATCTGATAAATGTATTAAGGGGATACTCATTTAACAAGACTTTGATCTCATTCGTTTTGCGCAGTTTAAAGCAGATGCCTTCTAACATTTTGAACACTACATACAGCAGTTGGTCTGACAACGGGGACAACAACAATCACAATTTTGTGAGGATGTACAGAAGTCAGTGTGATTAAGATTCATGTCTTTTCTGTTGCGACATTGGTATGTCCTTAGTGGGGCGTCATAGGTCAGGATTTAGAAAGGGTCATCTGTTTCACCATCCAGTCCCACCTCCTTTTCGAGGTGGGGTTTGTTCCACAGCCCTGGAAGGGATAGTTGTGATCCTACACTTACCGATGGGGCTAGCCAATCACTGAGATGTAAACAAGTCAGGAAAAGACTTTACCTTCCTGAGATTCCAAGTGCAAGTCTTTGGGCAGCACTGCTTTGTGAAGTCTGCAACTATGGCGTTTCCTTGGATCAGTGGGAATTGGAAAGGTCAGAGATGGCACCAGGAACAGACAGAAGGGTACATCTTTTAATTCAAGTTTAAGACATCTCTGAGATGTGTTATAGCTCTCAGGATCCTTCATCAGCTTCCAAAAGCCTTCAATCGCTAATTAACAAAGTGCAGCCAGAGGTTTGGCTAACATACAGCTGTGCTTAAAATTCTTGCAGCTTTTGAGAGGCCCGATTCAGCCAGAGGATGGGCCTGGAAGTGGGATGCACCAAATCAGGTTAGAATCGGAGGTGTGAAACTGTGACACGCCTTTAACTACGTTTGTCTAGCAGATGGCAGAAGGGAGTTGGTCAAAACAAAGCCAGTCCCTTCATAATGTCTTCACCTGGTTTCAGCTTACAGCAACCCTACCGTTATATATATTTTAGAATTCATTCATGGAGTGTGGGCATCACTGATTGGGTCAGTATTTATTGCCCGTGCCTAGTTTCCCTTGAGAAAGGTGGGGTGACCTGCATTCTTGAACCGCTGCAGTCCATGTGCTGTAGGCAGACTTAGGGAGGGAGTTTCAGGATTTTGATCCAATGACAGTGAAGGAACGGCGATGTATTTCAAACTCAGAATGGTGAGTGGCTTTGAGGGGAACTCTGTTCTTAATGTTGCTCAACAGTGCCCAATATATACATTTAATCACCAATTGACTTGACGTTAAAAGAGACATTCTGGGGTATTATGTACAAGGTCAAATTGAAGCAAGGTTGCTAGGCACAGCCCATTCATTAGATTCCAGTATTCAAATACATGTCTGACACCACACCACTAGAAGAATTTTTTTTTGTCCTTCTACTGAACTGTCAGGAAGTATGTTTTCCACCTTCATCTCATGCACTGACAAGGAGGAGTTGAGTTTTTTTTTCTCTCACTTCCTTTCTATTCTCACTCACCCTACCACACATCATGCTTATGAAATGAAATATGGGCTACATTTCACTATGAGTTGGTGGCTACGATCATATAATCTGACCATAATCCATTACAAATCGGAGCCCATTTCCTGCAGAAATTATATGACATTTGAACGTATGAGAGTGTTAACTTTGGTTCTTGTTGTTATATCTGGCTGCTCTTAATTTTATCAACTTGTCATCACAGTGTGGTATTAATTTCTGGGGAAAAGCTAATAATAAGGCTTCAATCACCCTTTGTAGACAACAACATTTGTTTTGTTTTTGAAAGGAATGATTTGTTCAAACCAAAATTGATTGAATTTTTTTGCTCAAAATGGATCGCTTCAGGTTTTTTTTTCATATAGTGCAGTTTGTCACTCATCCCTAGCTAAAGCATGTGGAGTTGATCATGTGACAATTTACTGACGTCTTTACAAAGTAACTCTGAGTAATTTGTGTCTTTTGACTTTGCCCTGGAAAATCTCTGGAGGTGAGCGACGTGAGTCCCCTGTCAGCAACGTGGACCAGGCTCAGCCCAGACTTCACACCACAGAAGAACTTCAAGCAGGTGAGGTGTCTTTAGCTGATCAGGGCTCGAGGGGACTGAGTCTCCAGCAAATTGGCTTATGCTGGGCACTTCCAGTGATTGGCCATGAACACCACTCTTCACTGCATGGTAACATGGCCTTAAAGGGTTGATAAGTAAGTTCTGTGGCCCAATTCTCATCAGCATAACTTGCTACCTCAGACCCAATGATTCTTCTCCTTTGCCCTGGAGTTGCTACAATAGCTGTCAGCACAATGTCCTCAGCAAAGATTGAATGAAACTCAAAAAAAAAAGAAATAATTTCTGTCCCATTATGTTTGAGCAATTATTCAACTCCATCTTCTTGCACTCACCTACATAGGTGTTTTGAATGCTTTGTATCTCCATGTGTTCTTAATTATTCCAGCCACAGCTAACTGTTGCATTCAAGCGACAAAAAATCTTCCTAGTAGTTCCCAAACTAATCTTGAATCACTCCATGCATCATTCACCTGCTACTGCCCTTCCCTTTTTCTTTCCTGGTTATTCCAGGTGAGAAGTTGTGAAGTCCATGCGTAGAGTTTTGCTGCAATGCTGTGTTGGAGGGAATAACATTTGGATTCTTGCAAAGTGAACCGTGACTATGTTAATGAGCATTTCAAGCTTAAACAGAGCAAAGTATTTCAGAAATTTAGAGCTTAATCTTTATCCAGCTGTAAAACTGTTAATCTGGGATAGGGCACAACAATGCAATTAAGCCCTAGCTAAGCCATCACTGTGATCTACAGGGTCACACATAATATACATATGTCCAATTTATTTCCGTATGTGAAATGAATTTAGTCAGCATTTCCCTTTGCACAATATCATTATTTCTTAATACAAAAGCTGCTCTGAACTCTGCTAAGAAGGTAATATAGTCCTGCATCAATCCTTTATGGTAGCTTCTTTACTCAAACTCAACCAGTTAAAGTCCTAGAGATGCACGGAAACAGACCCTTCAGTCCAACTCGTCCAAGCTCTTTCTATTCATATACCCATCCTAGATGCCTAATAAATGTTGTAATTGTACCACCCTCCACCACTTCCTCTGGTAGCTCGATCCATAAACCTTCCGCATAAAAAGTTGTCCCTTAGGTCCCTTTTAAATCTTTCCCCTCTCACCCTAAACCTATGCCCTCTAGCTTTTGACTCCCCCACTCCAGGGAAAAATCCTTGTCTATTCACCCTATCTATGTCCCTCATGATTTTATAAACTTCTATAAGGTCACCCTGAACCTCCGACACTCCAGGGAAAACAGTCCCAGCCGATTCAGCCTCTCCCTGTAGCTCAAACTCTCCAATCCTGGGAACATCCTTGTAAATCGTTTGTGTTCTGTGATTATCGGGTGTAAACTCCAAGTCTGTTTCTGATCCCTTTTTCTAATGTTGCCAACAGCTGTGACAATCATTTAAAAGTCCCATATAGAGGAGTTGTAACTACTTTGGCTATTTGTCCATTATAGACTTTTAAAATATTACTTCTTCTACTGCCATGATGAAATCCTGGGAATATTCAGAGTATGATGTTCTTGGCAAATGACAAGAAAAAGTTGATTGTATCAGTGTCTAGGTTAGTGAAAACAAAACAAGACACTTATATGTTGATGACCATTTGGAAGTTAACTTGAATGAAGGGCCTCCCTCGCAGCTTGACAACATTTTTACTCTTCAGGAAGTCACATTTCTGCCATTGATTAAATTGTGGGCAGCACAGTAGCACAGTGGTTAGCACTGCTGCCTCACAGCACCAGAGATCCGGGTTCAATTCCCGCCTCAGGCGACTGACTGTGTGGAGTTTGCACATTCTCCTCATGTTTCCTCCGGGTGCTCCGGTTTCCTCCCACAGTCCAAAGATGTGCAGGTCAGGTGAATTGGCTATGCTAAATTGCCTGTCATGTTAGGTGAAGGGGTAAATGTAGGGGAATGGGTGTGGGTGGGTGCGCTTCGGCAGGTCGGTGTGGACTTGTTGGGCCGAAGGGCCTGTTTCCACGCTGTAAGTAATCTAATCTAATCTAAAAAAGGTGGGATGAGATACTGAAGTGGGCACCAATTAGTGGAAGGGGCACAAGGCCATCTGTGGCCTACAGTTGGATGGCTTTCCTGCCACAGACCGAAGTGAGGTGAAGGTGGAAAGGTGGCATGGTTCCCACTTTCCATTCCTCCTGCCAGATTAAAAACCCTCTCACTGCCAAACGCACCATGACGGAGAGTATTAAACGCTCCTTGGTGTATATGATGAGCTGGGTAAAGTGGACCGGCTCAGTGATGACATATCTATGAATGATTTCAGTTATCCTAATTGAAATACACAAGCCGAGGGTCACATGAGCAGGGAATCTTTTTTGCACAATTCAGATGTGTAGTGGACATGACTGTGCTTGGAGAAAGTGAGGACTGCAGATGCTGGAGACCAGAGTTGAAAAATGTGGTGCTGGAAAAACACAGTGGGCCAGGCAGCATCCAAGGAGCAGGAGAATCGACATTTCGGGCATAAGCCCTTCTTCAGGGCATAAGCCCTGCTGTGTTTTTCCAGCACCATATTTTTCAACTCATGACTCTGTGCTTATCTCACAATTGCTAAATGAATGCCTTTCCTTGTGGAGTCCCAGGGGGTACTTATTTTAGGCTTTTTATAACTCTGGGCTCTGCATTTAGTCAGCTTCACTTCTGATGGTGAGGCTCAGCCCCTAATAACAATGCAAACTGCTCATTTCTTCAACCATCTCCAGAGTTCCTGAACACTCCCTACCTCCCCATACCTCTCAGCAATTTAAAATTAACAATGAGAATGAAGAAAAGAGCAAGGAATTTCTTTACATAAGAGAGATCTGTGTGCATGGAAAATTTTGAAAGGATGTGGTTAAGTCTAAGAATATTGTAATGTTTTTAAGGGAAAGTGGCATAATTAATTATAGAGGAAGGTGTGGCAGAGAGTTTCATTTTGAATTACTTTCTTCAAGCCAGAACAGGCATCATGAGCTGAATTTTAGCCAAAATTGAGTTGATTAGGGTCAGGATAATGTCAATTAGTTTAAAAATCTGAAAACCCACCTTGAATCCCTTTTCCCCATCTCCAATATCCATTAGATGAGGAGCAAGGGTGTGCAGCCAGTCTGCTGCCAGGAGGTATGTTAGCCATTTAAATATTTTAATTAGCCTGTTGCCTGCTATTTCACTCGCTATGCAGGTTTCACACTAATGGGCCCGGGTTTCCTAAAGCTCAGGAAATGTGGCAGCTTAATTGAAGCAGGGGTTAGCTTGGGGAGAAGAAGTTGTCTTTATTGAAAGGCTTGTAAACCAGGAGGAGCTAAAGTGCCCCTCCCTCAGGGCTTCCCAATCTCCCTCCTTCACCTTAAACCACCCGCCTATAAAGACCTCAAGGCAGGAGGATTGCACCTACCACTCTCTCTGGTATTAAGGATTGGATCTATCCGCTCTTAAACCCACCTGACCTGACTCCAGACCATGTCTATTAAGCAGGACATAGCGCAGAAACCTATTAATGACAAAGGTTTTCTACTGTGCCACAATGTGGAGAGGAAGACAAACATCCAAGTTTCCAAACTGAAACATCGTCCCCCACCACCACCACCACCACTCCATCCCTATCTATATCTAAAGCATTGGTTCGAGTGCTTCACACTTGAAGTCAACTGAGGTGTCAGCAGTATGTTATTCTGAGGTAGGTGAATCTAAAAAACTGAAAGAACTGCTGGTGCTGGAAATCCAAACCAAAAACAGAGATTGCTAGAAAATCTTAGCAGGTCGGGCAGCATCTGTGGAGAGAAATCAGAGTCTATTTTGCAGGTTCAGTGACCCTTCTTCAGCATCCTAATGAATCTAAAGTTATTTGAGCCATCAGATCAATTTGAAGCTACGCTGTCAAGTTGGAATTTAATGTATCACCTGCCCCGTTCCTTCCCCTCTCTGTCCTGCAGTGGCAGTTTGCAGGTAGGCCAGTATTCAATTGGGTGGGAGGGTACTGATTGCAGATTCCATCATCTTCTAGCCTTTGACTAATTAAATTCAAGACAGGAAGAATGTGCATTGTGAATATTGGAATTATTGAAAATTGGAATATCGTGTCTTATTGGAATATTGTGTCTAGTTTTGGTCTCCTTCCTTGAAGAAGGAAGGGGCAGGACTGAAGGCAATTCAGAGAAGGTTCACAAGGTCAATTCCAGGAATGAAAGGGCTGGTATATGAGGAACGGTTGAATATCTTGAGTTTGCTCTAACTTGGGTTCAGAAGAATGAGGGGTGATCAGATTGAGGTACATAAAATGCTAAAAGTGGAATGATAAAGTGGATGTGGAACAGATGTTTCCCCTTGAACAAGAGGGCATAGATATAGAGCAAGAGGAGGCAGGTTCAAAACTGAGATGAGGAGAAACGACCTCTCTGAGGGTTGTGAATCTGTAGACCTCACTGTCCAAGAGTGTAGTGGAGGCAGCATCAATCAACAGATTCAAGAAAGAAATAGATATGTTTCTGAGGAAAAGCAGGATAAAGGGCTATAGAGAGTAGGCAGTAGTGGTGTTGAGACCAGGATAAGATCAGCCATGTTCATGTCAAATGGTGCAGTGGGCTTGAAGGGCTGTTCCTAATTGCTATGGCCTTCCACCTAGAATCTAATTGAAGATTTTGAGTGAACAGTTAATCCCTCCATTCAACAGAGTGGTTCTTTACAGCCCCAAAGAGAACTCATGCAATCTCAAGACATATGCTAAATAAAGTTAAGTAACCGTTGAAGAATTCACTCATTAAAATAGCTCTTATTGATTTAAGAAAACCTCCCAGTATATTTATTTGCTTTTAATCCCTTATAAAAACAAGCATTGGAATTAGCCCCACTTTGAAGTGCATCACCCTTCAGAGCTGTGAATCAAACTGTGTTGTGACAATGGAAGGTTGTGAAATTGGTCATGCAACACGACTCATGACATGATAGCCAAGGTTTATGTCAACAGAAGTATTGATATAATAGCAATAATTGTGTTTAACACTCCAGACAAATGTTTCAAATCTTCAAACAATAAGAATTTATAAATGCTCTGAGAGCTTTTTTTGCAGTTGTGAGAGTTCTTTTGGCAGATCGCGACTGGTTCAAATGGTTTAAAAGAGGTTTACTAGATTGATAACTGGAATAAATGGGTTGTCTTACGAGAATAGGCTGGACTGGCTGGGCTTGTTTTTACTGGAAGTTAGAAGAGTGACGAATGACTTAATTAAAATGTATAACACCCTGAACCGCTTTCACAGTGTAATGTAAAAAGGCTGTTTACTTTAGTGAGTTAGACCAGGACTAGGGGAATCTGCTTTAAAGTTAGGGGTTGCCCTTTCACGGCAGTGCTAAGAGGAAATGTTTCTCTGTAACTCTGCAAATTTGAAACACTCTGGTGGTGGATGTGGGTTCATTGAATATTTCTAACGTAGAGATAGATAGACTTCTACTAGACAAAGGAATCAAATGCTGTCAGGGTGATGAGAAGGTACAACTTGACACAAACAGATCAAAGATGTTCTTATCAAATGGAGGAGTAGACTTGAGTGAACCAATGTCCTACTTCTGTTGCTTTTTGTTGGGTATGTATGTTAGTTGCAATCAGTTTGACATTTCTAATGAGTTTGTGCACCTTTTGTGGACTCTCATATCTACATTTAACGATCCTAAAGAACATTTTAAGTCTCCCAAAGGGCAGATTGTATCTCCCAAACATCCTTGATCTCCCCTACAGATTTCCCAGACCATATCCAAAAGGCTAACTGACTTCCCCAAAGCGATAGACCTAATCTTACCAGCTCTAATCTGCATATGTCATGTTTCACACTCTTGACTGAGTCAGGCAAACTAACTTCTTTAATCTAAATGGTAACTTGGGCAAGGGTACAGCCAGTAGGTAGGCTCTAGAGCCTGGAGTGATGATCATAAACAATGGCTTCATTGCTGCCAATCTTGAATTTAAGGAGATTTCTACTCATCCAGTATTGAATGTCAGATAAGCAATCTGATAATTTGGCAATTGTGGAGGAGTGAGAGACGTGGCAGTGATGTACAACTGGATGCCAACAGCAGACATATGGAAGTTAACACTCTGCTTTTAGCAGTGTCACTATGGGAGAACATATAGTGCTGCTCAACAGAGCAAAGGTAAAGCTCATGGAATATAAGGGACATAAGCAACATGGAAACAAAATGATCGGTATAATGAAATCCTCAAGGTATTTCCATGTTTGTTTTTCTTTTATGTTGATCAAGCCAGCAATCTGAGTGGTATCATTTATGACACACTTAATTCCAACTTTGCTAAGTTAACAATGTTAAATTCCACCCAGCAATTGGGGAGCAGCTTATTGCAAGCTTTTTAATAGGTCACTCAGGACAATTGTTGAATATCTGAAGGTTATAGAAAGGGACAAAGGTTAGTGAAGTAGAAGGAAAGTAAGTCACTTGAACTGCATGGGTTTTGTGCTGTTGGTGTGTGCTAGAGCGTTTGGACAGCCCATGTGTACCTGGGGCTGATTGTTCCTACAGAAAAGAGGAACAATCTCTAGGCAGAAATGAACTGCTAAACTATATACTGAATATTTAATTGAAGTACACTGAATCTGTGTAGTTGGAGACCCAGTGAAAAGGGCGTGTATGTACATAAGTCAATAAAGGATAGTTAGGGTGAGCAATTAATAAAGCAAACATTATACCAGCTTTATTAACCAGGATATAGAGTAGCAACTTGAATAAGATATCAGTTCGACCTCCACTGGAGTACTGTGCACAGTTTTGGGTATCAGATTTAGGAAGGAGGTGAGATTGGAGAGAATGCAGATTTACAAGAAACACTGCCCTGATGTGAATCTTCAGTTCTGAAGATAAATTGGAGAAGTTGGGACTTGGAGTCAAGATTAAGAGGAGGTTTGATAGAAGTTTTCAAAAACATGAGGGCTGTGACAGAGTGGATAGTGAGACAATTTTCCCCTCATAAGAGGATCATAAATGAAATGACACAAGTCGAAAGTATTTTGCAAAAGGATTAAATCCAATTTAAGAGTATTTTGTTCACACAGTGAGTCATTTAAGTCTGGAATGCACAGCCTTGAAGTCTGGTGGTGGTGGGTTGAGGCATTCAGCAGGGCTTTTAGATGAGTAATTGAATAGAAATGTTGGGCAAGGTTATGGGAAAAGTCAGAAGAATAGCACCAAGCCATGATGCCCGTTCAGAGAATTGGTGCAGAAGTGATGGGCTGAGTGGTCTCCTACACTTAACAATTCAGGGATCTTGCACAAAGGATGTTTCCTAAGGCCATTGGCGGATAAGGGCTGCATGTCTTTTTCAGCTTATTCTTGGGATGTGACTGGTATTAATAATGTTGCTTGTATCCCACAGAATTTCAGCAGCTATTAGAGACCTATAAAGATAAAATAAACACTTCAGAAGGACTATAATCGAAATGGATTTGGTTGCCAACAACTATTAAACAAAATGCCAGGAGTTTCAATAAAAATATGTCCTGGTAGCCAAGTGTTAATATGGCTGCTCCAGTTCAGACTCTGATCGTTGGTAACCCCCAGGATGTTGATAGTGGAGGAATCAGCAATGATAATGCCATTGAAGAGGCAATCTTGGTGGAGATTTTCATTGTCTGGCACTTGTGTAGGATGAATGTTATTTGCCACTTAACAACTCAAAACTGAATATGGTTTGGGCCTTCCAACGGTATTTAAGGACTCAGCAAATTGCCACTTCTGAGCTCATGATGGAGGGAAGGTGATTGATGAAGCAGCTGACAGTGGCTGGGCTTTAGATATGAGCCTGAGGAACTCCTGCAGTTACATCCTGTGGTTGAGTTGACTGCCTTCCAACAAGTACCACCTTCTTCCATTTTGCTCAGTTTGACTCTGACCTGATTTGCATTGACTCCAGTTTTGCCGAGGCTGTTTAACGCCACACTTGGTCAAATGCTACCTTGATGTCACATATTCGAAGTCAGATAACAACAAATAAATGGTGACACTAGTTATGATCCCAAATGCAATAGCAGCCTATTTATAGAATTTTTACTTTTTTTTTTGTTTCCTGTTCTATTTCAGCAGGAGAAATGTTGAGTATAATCGCAGCATGCAGATGTGTGATTATAATCCCGGAATCGAGGACAGTAGATTGTATCGGATTCTGCTGATCGCAATGGATTTGGTAGACTTGTTTGTTCAGCAAGTAGAACCCTCCAGCAGACAGACATCACCACCTAAAGTTATTTTTGTTTAAGCATTCAAACATACACTGCTTTTTTCTGATTAAATGGTATTTTAAAACACATTGCACATCTTGATGTTCTAACCTTGCCCATTTGGAGCCCAGTGTAAACCATTGTGGCCCCACTGATCTCCCAGTAAACTATTAGCATCAGTTAATTATAATCTTTACAATTATCAGTGAATTCATCAACCACTAATTAAAAAAAGACTACATCACAAAGCTGCTGCTTAATTTAACTAGCTATTCCACATGCCTATATAGTCAGTTTACAGAAGAAGTTAAAAGCTTGCTCTAAATTCAGCAAAATGTTTTCTGTCACAAAAAGTTAGAGACCATTTAGCAATGCAGGTGAACGCCTCTGTCCTTTTATACCAAAGTTACTCAATGACAGTTTTAAAACATTTCCACACGAACAGTGGAACTGTTAACAAGTGGCTGTGCACGGAGTTAGATCACAAGGTCTATTTTCGTGCTGTGTGACTCTATGACACTGCAGAGTTACAGCATTGTTTTATATTCAGAAAAATATGCTGCAGCATAAACTAAACCTTAAACTGAGAAACTGTGGTAACATCATCCTTTGAATGTATTTCAAATCTTTGTTGTCTGCCAAAGCTGATAGACAACAAAAAAAACAAAGAAAATTTATAGCCTGGGAGCAGGCCCTTTGGCCCTCCAAGCCTGAGCCGAACAGTAACAAAGAAAGGTCTTTGTTTAGCCTTTGGAGTAGTGGATAAGTTGCCTCCATTGGTTGGGGCATGGAGCGTAAAAACTGGCAAGTCCGCTTACAGCTGTATAGCCGTTTTTAGAAAGGCCACTTTTGGATTATTGCATATAGTTCTGGTGCCACATGATCAGAAGGATTTGGAGGTTTTAGAGAGGGTATAAAAGTACTTTATGAGGGATGTTGCCAGCTTTAGAGAGTATTAGTTATGAAGGGAGATTGGAAAAACTTGGTTTATTTTCCCTTGAATGGTGAAAGATGAGAAAGTTTGCAAAATGAAGAGTGACATTGATAGAACGGATAATCGGAGTCTTTTTCCCAGGGTAGAAATGTCAATTAATAGGGGACATAAGTAAGGTAAAAGAGGAAAAGTTTAAAGGAGACGTGCGAGACAGGTTTTTTTAAACAAAGGGTGATAAGTGCCTGGAAGGTATTACCAGAGGAGGAAGTGAAGGCGGAAACAGCAGCAACACAAAAAGCGCATCTTGACAGACACATGAATAGGCAGGGAATGCAGGGATATGGACAGTGTGGAGGCAAAGAGGTTTTAGTTTAGAAAGGCATCATGTGTCAGTGCAGTCTTGGTGGGCCGAAGGGCCAGGTCCTGTGCTGTACTGCTCATTATTTTTTGTTTTGAGTAGATTGTAATTTGTCAAAGATGGGCCATCTGAAACTTATATCTCATTAAACAAAATTGTTGTACAGTCAATTGCCAATCTTCACCTGACACTGAAATGAGTGTATTTTCGCCGCATGTTATTGTATAATGATGATGTTCTATTGAACGTGATCTTTAAAGAATGGCTGCTGAAATAAACATCAGCTGAAGCTAGCTCTCAGATGTACTGATGGCTTTCTCAAACATCTCATCTGTACGTCGCAGATTGTTTTCACCAAACCTTTGACAAGTATGATTTTGTGCTTGCAACAAAATTTTGTGAGCTCAGCAAAAGACAAAGTTGTTTTCTTGTGCTGACTGTTTTTAGAGCTCAAAAATCAAATTTTACTGAGACCAGTTTTATATATTAGCTCTCTTACATAGTACAACTTTTTAGAAAAATATAGCCTTGCAAGAATCAACTTTAACAAATTAAAATTAGAAATTAGAAGTTAAATATTGCACCCTTATATATACAAGCAACAGTTCAATCCTTGATGTACTTTTACAGATCGAGTGCTATCAACAATACCTTTCTGCAGTGTTTTTCGCTTGAACTGTAAATGTCAGCTGGTATGTTTGAATATCAATGAAAACCTCTACTAAACACTTTCTACCTTACATGGTTCCACTGAATATAGAAGGTTAAAATGTGTGGTGATCAAAATAGCACAAATATAAATGCATGCAAGTTGTAAATCTGTAGATCATGTTCCTGAAATTTGTGGAGCCAGCAACAGACCATCTGATGGAGCTGGGGCTGGCTGCTTTGTATTGCTGTGGGCACCTCAAGCATCTGTTTATCCTGTGCAGTTCAGAATCTTGGCAGCTTGTGCCTTTGGGAAAGTGGGGACGAATTGTGCAGCCACCAACTCCAAAAACACAATGGACTTTGCCCTCAGCCACCTTTTTAATGAAGACCTCAAAACCCAAAACTAAAAATGGCTCCAGCTTTCAATTGTTTGGACTCCTTAGTGGCCCTTGTTCTGTCCATTCTGGCCTCCCTGCTCTCGGAAGGATGTTGTGAAACTTGAAAGGGTTCAGGAAAGATTTACAAGGATGTTGCCAGGGTTGGAGAGTTTGAGCTATAGGGAGAGGTTGAATGGGCTGGAGCTATTTTCCCTGGAGTGTCAGAGGCTGAGGGGTGACCTCATAAGATCATGAGGGGCATGGAAGGGTGAATAACCAAGGCCTTTATCCCAGGGTGAGGTAAGGGGAAGTCCAGAAGAGGGCATAGGTTTAAGGTGAGAGAGGAAAGATTTAAAAGGGACCCAAGGGGCAACTTTTTCACACAGAGGGTGGTGCATGTATGGAATGAGCTGCCAGAAGTGGTGGAGGCTAGTACAATTGCAACATTTAAAAGGCATCTGGATGGGTATATGAATAGGAAAGGTTTAGAGGGATAGGGGCAAAATCATGGCGAATGGGGCTAGATTAATTCAGCATATCTGGCATGGATGGGTTGGACTGCAGGGTCTGTTTCCATGCTGTACAGGTCTATGACTTTATGACTCTATTAGACTAATACACCTTATCCATCTCAAGGTCAGAGCTGCCAAGTCCCTAGGGACTCCCTGTGAAGTCTTGAAAGGCGAGGTACCCCAATCCACCCCTTATGAAGAACCCCTGAAATGGCAGGGATCTATTGGAGTCACACTGAGGCTGCGCTGGACTCCCCAAGGAAATGTGGGCTGTCAGTATTTCGAATAAATTCATTTTTAATTTTTATGTTTTTAATGTACGTGTATGCTGTGCATTCCTCTCATGACACTTCTGACTGCTTTTTAATGATTTCTGCAACCTTCTTTTATTAACAGCCTTTGCAGAGATAGTTTTATTGGTGAATTGCTCAGTTCCCTCATTTAAATTCTGTACTTGTGACTGTTGTCCACTCAATGTGATCCTCTGACTGATACTGTACGTCTGCAATTAAATTCCCAATCACAAGCTGCCATAGTGAGGAATGCTGTTTTGTAGACAATTTCCTGAGGTGTTAGAAGTCCATGTATTTGAGTGCTGAAATTGAAAATTCTGTAATATCTGTGACCTTGTTGGTGGAGGCAATGACAGTGGTAATGACATTCCAGGTCTATTGCTGGAATATCTTAAATATTCTGGAAGGATTTTTTTTAAAGCAGTTGTTGAATACTGGAAGTACTTGACAACCACTCAATCACCGTGTGCATCACTGACCCTGAATCAATGCAGTTGTTTGCCCAAAAGGTGACAACAAGTAATGAAATTTTTTTCTTCAAATAAAGGCGTAAGAAACACACTTTCTCACCACTTTCATTAAAGGGAACCTTTAATTAAACAAGCATTGCAATTTCACAGATCTGTTTAATGTTCACATAGTTAAAATAGAATGCTCACTTACGTTTTGCTCTCAAAGATTACAGCCCCCTGGACTTTTATCAGTCATTTGGCACTGGGCGGGGAGATGGTAAGACTGGTGTGGGAAGGCATCGATTAGGGAGCTAATGTCTGACATTGTCAAGCCACCATGCCATTTTGCCAACTTTAAAAGAAAATTGGCAAATCAACCACTTACTGGTAGCCCAATTGAACCATCTAAGTGGCTAATCAAGAACCAGATCCTGCCCCTTCAAGAATTCTGTCTGTTTGTGGAGATCACCAAATAAAGTCTGATGGACACCCAGGCCTCTTTAGTTTTATGGACTCCATGACGCACTGAGGAGCCATCCCTGTAGCAGAGGCGCCACCTGTACTTAATGATCTCCTCTTCTCTGTGTTTGTCAAGCCCCACCATTCCCCAACCTCATGCTAAGGACACTATTGATTGCTCAGATCTAACTGCCTAAGCCACCACAGTCCTTGGTGGAGTTACATCTGCACTACTGTTAGAAAGGGAATTACAGGACTTTAATGCAGTGACATTAAAGGCAGACACCGTTCTAAGTCAGGACGCTGTGAGACATGGAGGAGAATATGCAGCTGATAATGTTCCTATGTGTCAGTGGCCCTTGTCCCTTTCGAGGGACAAGTCATGGATTTGGAAGGTGCTGTCAAAGGAGCCTTAGTAAGTTACTGCTGTCCATCTTGTACACTCTTCTGCATGTCTACATTAATAGCAATGAGTGTGGATGTTGAAAATGAGTTGCTTTGACTTGGATGGTGTCATGTTTCTCCATTATTGTAATGCTATGCCCATCCATCCAAGTGGACAGTATTCCATCGCACTTGTTCTGTGTAGGGGGATATGGTATATAGGAACGCGGAACAGGAGGTGAATTACTGACCACAGAATTCTTAGCCTCTGAACTAGTCTTGTAGCCATAGTATTCATTCATTTGGCAGGATTCAGCTTTTGATCAGTGTTAATCACTGGATTTTGAGAGAGGGGAATCAGTGATGGGATTGCCATTAAATCCAGAGAGAGGGATTCTCATATGATGGAGTTTCTCATTGCCTGGCACAAGTTAATTGTGGTTTATCAGCTCAGACATGAATGCTATCTATGTCTTGCCACGTATTGACAGGGACTGCCTCAGTATCTGAGGAATCACAAGTTGTGCTGAATATTATACAATCGCCAGCGAACACTCCCACTCTGTTGAGATAGAGGAAAGAGCATTGTTGAAGAAAGTTGGACCTAGGATACTACTCTGAGAAACCCCTGCCATGGCATTATAAGGCTGAGAGACATGACTCCCAACAATCACAACCGCTTTTTTCCATACTAGTGGGGTGTTATTTCCAAGTCCGGTTGATCAATTTTTCTTGGGCTGTTTGATGTCACACTCTGTCAAATGCTGTATTGGTATCACAGGTAGTTACTTACACTGCACCTCTGGGCTTCAGATCTTCTGTCTGTGTTTGGACCAAGGATGTAATGAAGTCAAGAGCAAATGGAGACCAAACAGACCCTCAGTGAACAGGTTATGTGTAAGAGTCGCTTGGTGGCACTGTCGATAACTCTTTCCATCATTTGCTTTTGCTTGCTTGCTGGGCATCCTCACTATTGAGAATAGGAATATGGCTTCTCCATTTAGTTGTTTCATTGTTCACCACCATTCACAAGTGGATGTGACAGGACTGCAGAGCTCAGTTCTGATCCGTTGATGTGGGATCGCTTAGCTCTGTCAGTCTCGTGCTGCTTCTGTTGTTTGAATAATTGTCAATGTAAGGGATAACCTTATCTCATAAATAAATGAACTGCAGCATTAATTGGCTGGCCACAGCATGAATCTCATTAAAAACAGTTGCCAGTGATTACCAGTAGAAAGGAATAACAGCTCAATATGTATACGTCCCTTTGTGGAGACAAATAAGTGAGGGTTTGATGACTTCAATTAACAGGGGGCTGACAGGAGCCAAGTCTAGAACGTGGAATGAAATTGCTCTTCTAAGATTAGTGGTTCTGAAAGAGTTGGTGTTGAAGCTGCATTATCCTCCCTCCCCTCTCTGATGTTATCACGCAGTCATCTGGATTAAGAAGCTGCTGTCTAGCATCAGATCCAGCTGGTTAGTGTAACTTAAGCCTGATCAAGTCATGCAATAGGTCATGTTTTGTTTTAAAGGCAAGAAACTTCTCTCTTTTACAAACTCAAACATGCTTTACCCTCTTTCAATACTAAATTGAAAGGTCCTTCTACCCAATAAAGAGCTGTCTGAGCTGTTTAATTTTCAAAAGAAAATTGATGGCTGCAAGCTATCCCCACCACCATCCACCAATGGTCAGTACTGCAACATATGACATGGTGATCAAGTATTCAATTTGGCTTATTATTGTCATGTATACCTCAGTACAGTGAAAAGTGTTTTGTTTTGCGAGCAGTGCAGGCAGATCATACCCCTTACGAAGATCACAGGGTGATAGAACAGAGCAAGGAATACAAAGTTATGGCTGCAGAGAAAATGCGCAAAAAGCAAGATCAATATTACATTTGAAATTTGAAAAGTCCATTCAGAAAACATTAACAGTGGGGAAGAAGCTGTTCTTGAACTGTTGGTACGTGTGTTTAAGCTTTTCTATCTTCTGCTGGATGGAAGAGGTTGGAAGAGATTATAACTGGGGTGGGAGGGGTCTTTGATGATGGTGCTTTTCTGAGGCATTGAGATGTGCAGATGAGTCAATGGATGGAAGGATGGCTTGTGTGATGGTTTGGGCTATGTTTACAACTTTCTTATGGTCCTGAGCAGAGCCTTTATGCACCCAGATAGAATGCTTTCTATGGTGCATCTGTGAAAATTGGCAAGAGTACTTATGAATATGCTGAATTTCTTTAGCCTCCTGAGGAAATAGAGACATTGTGCCTTCATGATTGGGGGTGTGGATTGTTGCGACATAGTTCAGGGTAACAATAGTGGAAAATAAAATCATTAAGCTTGAAAAATGTTTCATAATAAAAGTGAGTCTGCCACTTTAAGAATGTTACTGCTGTAAGAAGATAGAGTTGGTTAGACAGTTCCTTAGGTGGATACAAGCATCAGCACTCAGTGTTACAGCAGTTTAAATACAGCACTTCAGAATAAAGCCTTCACCACAAAGCTAGTAAAAGCTACAAGGAAAATGGTGTGGGCTCGGAGGAGAGTATAAAAGTGCATTACGCTGGGAACTGAGAGTCCTTACCGAAGAAGAATCTGTAGCAGTTGTTCAGAAATCTGGAGCAAAGTTAGAAATCTCTATGGGCAAGAGGAACAATGTAATATAATGGCACAAAAGACCAGACTGGAAAGGATAGTAATTGGAAAAGAAAACTTAGCCTTCAAAACAAATAGCTCCAGTGTCTAGAAAATTAATTTAATCCAAACCAAGGCCAGATATTAGAATTTATGCAAAGTACATTTCAGGTGAAACAAATGTCAGCTTGTGCATATTTGAGACTGAGATAGTTTATTGATCAGGAGGGGAATCAAGGCTTGGGAGAAATGCAGGAAAGTGGACATAAGAAATGTCAGACCAGCCAAGATTCTTTTGAAAGATAGAACAGACTCACAGGACCTGATGAGCGAGGTTAGAGCTCACGGAATACAGGGAGAACCAGCCATTTGGACACAGAACTGGCTCAAAGGTCGAAGACAGAGGGTGGTGGTAGAGGGTTGTTTTTCAATCTGGAGGCCTGTGACCAGTGGAGTGCCACAAGGATCGGTGCTGGGTTCTCTAATTTTTGTCATTTACATAAATGATTTGGTTGCAAGCATAAGAGGTACAGTTAGTAAGTTTGCAGATGACACCAAAATTGGAGGTGTCGTGGACAACGAAGAGGGTTACCTCAGATTGCAATGGGATCTTGACCAGATGGGCCAATGGACTGAGAGTGGCAGATGGAGTTAATTCAGATAAATGCAAGGTGCTGCATTTTGGGGAAGCAAATCTTAGCAGGACTTATACACTTAATGGTAAGGGAGTGTTGCTGAACAAAGAGACCTTGGAGTGCAGGTTCATAGCTCCTTGAAAGTGGAGTCGCAGGTAGATAGGATAATGAAGGCGGTGTTTGGTATGCTTTCCTTTATTGGTCAGAGTACTGAGTACAGGAGTTCGGAGGTCATGTTGCGGCTGTACAGGACATTGGTTTGGCCACTGTTGGAAAATTGCATGCAATTCTGGTCTCCTTCCTATTGGAAAGATGTTGTGAAACTTGAAAGGGTTCAGAAAAGATTTACAAGGATGTTGCCAGAGTTGGAGGATTTGAGCTACAGGGAGAGGCTGAACAGGCTGGGGCTGTTTTCCCTGGAGCGTCGGAGACTGAGGGGTGACCTTATAGAGGTTTACAAAATTGTGAGGGGCATGGATCGGGTAAATAGGCAAAGTATTTTCCCTGTGGTCTGGGAGTCCAGAATTAGAGGGCATAGGTTTAGGGTGAGAGTGGAAAGATATAAAAGAGAACTACGGGGCAACGTTTTCACACAGAGGATCGTACATGTACGGAATGAGCTGCCAGAGAAGTAGTGGAGGCTGGTACAATTGCAACATTTAACAAGACATTTGGATGGGTATATGAATAGGAAAGGTTTGGAGGGATATGGGCCGGGTACTGGTAGGTGGGACTAGATTGGGTTGAGATATCTGGTCGGCATGGACGGGTTGGACCGGAGGATCTGTTTCCAGGCTGTACATCTCTATGACTCCATGACCAAACAGTCTATTCCTGGTCCTGTTTCTGAAAATATTTTGAATACAGAGGCTGAAGAGAGAAGATTTTAAAAACTCTGATATTATCAGGCAATTCATGACATAAACCTTAATTTTGGGATGATTGTTCAGGCCACAGTTGCAGAATTCTATTTTAATTTTGTGTTTCGGACCCTGAAGGACAGGAAAACATTTAATTGGTCCATGAAGAAGTAGCAACTATCTCCATCTTGGATGCTAATGCTGGAAAAACAGACCGTAGGTTAAAAAAAACCCTGTCATATTGGTAAGAAAAATAACAGATAAATCACCAGTAAGCAGATGAGGCAAGAGTATCGCCATAACATGATTGTAGGCTTTATTGAGGAAAAAAAGATAACATCCCTGTAATAATGTACAAAAGACCTGCAGACAAAATACAGCAGTGTTGCTATTCAGACGTTTTGTGTTCTTTAAAGGAACTTTAATACAAGACCATTTATTAAATGTAACATTATAAACTTTAGAGCCATCGGCATTTATCTATTCCATATTCATTAAATCTTTGAGTCAAACAGAGTAAATCAGCATTTAGATTCTTACAAATTTAAAACAGCTTAAAACTAATCAGACTAACTAATCACAACATTCCCTTCTACCGTGCCATGCCTGGTGAGTGACATCAGCACACAGTTGAAAGTCACTGCTGCTGACGGGACTCGGAGGGGGAATAAAATGCGAGGGAATGCTGCTTATTGCTCAGTAGAAAGGGCAGACAAAATAATATTGCCACGAAAATTTAATGACACACAGGCTGAACACAAGATTAGTCACCTTGGAGAAAACAGTCATAAAGATGGAGAACTGTTTCAAAATCAAACTGAATAAATAAATTCACTGTTGGACTCAATAGTTCCGACAGCTGGTGATCGTATACATCATCAAAATACACAAGAAAACACTGATTTAAAGAAGTTCTAACAGCTTTCGATAATTACTTCAACCTGAGGGCAAATAAAATTCTTGAAAGCGTAAGGTTTCACAGAAGAGTTAAGCATCCTGGAGAATGCACATACTATGACTTTAATGAGCTCTGCAAATTAATAATGAATTGCAACTGTGGAGTTTTGAACACAGAATTCACAGGAAGCAGAAATGCTGTTGGGATTATCAATGAGTCTGTCAGATTAATTACAACCCAAAGAAGATTTGACTTTGAAGAAAGGTGTCCCAAATTGGGATGGAAGCAGAAACCAGGAAGATGAGCATCCCTTACCAAAGAAGGTCAAGAGAACCTGTCCACCTAATAAGGTACAGATACTCCGCAGACACACATGACAAGCCAACAGAAAGGGTTGGCCAAACAGCAGACACTAGGAGTCTATGTCAATGCTGTGGAACAAAAAATCCTCACTAGCACAAACCTTACTTGGCTCTGACAAAACAATGCTACATCTTAAAATATAGATCACTTCTGGAAGATGTGCTCAAGTAGAATACAGTTTCAGGGTAACCAAAAGCCAAATGCTTGCTCTTGCAAAGGAGGTTAGTGAGGATGATTGCTTCTTCCTTTAGAAAATATGCCCATGTTGAATTAAATGCCTCCAATAAGAAAGTTACCTGAGGGATGCCTCTGGTAAATTGATAATCTTACCAGTTTTACAGAATTTGACAGAATGGACATCAAGTTGAGATTCCATTAATTTTAAGCTTGAAAAAGTTGAGTGTCACTGTTCTATCTATGTACACACCATAGCTGAAAATTACAAGGATGTTGCCAGGGTTGGAGGGTTTCAGCTATAGGGAGAGATTGAACAGGCTGGGGATGTTTTCCCTGGAGCATCAGAGTCTGAGGGGAGGCCTTCTAGATGTTTATAAAATCATGAGGGGCATGGATCGGGTAAATAGACAAGATCTTTTCCCTGGGATGGAAGAGTCCAAAACTAGAGGGCATGTGTTTAAGGTGAGAGGGGAAAAGTTTATAAGGGACCCAAGGGGCAACTTGTTCACACAGAGCATGGTGTGTGAGTTGCCAGAGGAAGTGGCAAGAGGTTGATACAATTATAACGTTTAAAAGGCATCCGGATAAGTATAAGAACAGGAAGGGTTTAAAGAGATATGGGCTAAGTGCTGGCAAATGGGACTAGATTAATATAGGATATCTGATCGGCATGAACGAGTTGGATCGAAGGGTCTGTTTCTGTGCTGTACATCTCTATAACTCTAAACAGAAGTTCAATCTGCAGACATGAAACTACAATGTCTAGGAGACATGATGAAACATTGTGTACTGCAACATAAAGAATGTCAGATAGTAGAAAGTCTGAATGTAATTCATTATCAGGACACCTGCTGAATTTCAGTTGGAACAAAAGGAAGATTAAGAACAGACTGGTATTGTGTCAAATTTTGGTCACGTCAAACACCTGGTGGGTTCACCATGAAATCTTTAGTATCAAGAGCATTTCATCATTACAGATAAACTCCTGGATAAGAAGTTTGATAAGAAGCTGGTCATTCCAAATTGACCAAGGATACTTGCATTACTACAGAGTTAGGGTGTGATTATCTGCTTAGTATTTTGGGATTTCAAAGGAGATTGAGCTCCTCATAGCTAACTGTGTAACTTGTGTGTTACTCACAGCCTAAACAGAGAGAGTCACAGAGTCATATAGCACAGAACAGATCCTCAGTCCATGCCAGCCTTATTAATTTCCCCACCAACACATAGGAACAAATGTGAACTGACCTATATAAAAATACTTTATTTGACAGACTGCCTTACCTCATTGTTGTTGACTGTTTTTCACAGTGGTTGAGGTAGAAAGTTTAAATATCCCACCATAGATGCACTTGTCGGGGTCTTGTCTGAAGTGTTTGCTACACACGGGATCCTGCATGTAGTTGGCTAACAAATCTGTCTGCCAGTTTGCAACCATTTCCTTGAGTTGAACATGTAACCAGATCTAGAATACTCAATGGGGAAGTTAAGTAGACAGTCCAGGCAATCAGAACTCTTTTGAAGGCAAACACTGACTTCTCTACAGCCTTGTTCCAATACTGGACCATCCCACTGCAGTGTGACATATTACCATCATAACTGCTGCAGAGAAAAGTGAAGACTCAACGGCCTGTGCCATGAAAGAGCCTGGCTCCATAGTTGAGCCTTTGTAACAAGGGGCAGTCTAATCAGGAGCAGTAGACTATCTTTGTAATAGATGTGGTGTGCATGACAGTTGCCACACTTGGGCCAACAGGCCACCATTGAAATGAGTACAGTCATTCAGTCGTCAGTGTAGCAGCAGTAATTGTATATAGTCCATCCAACAGAGAGAGTTGCTCAGAGGAACCACAGGAATCTTGTCTCATTGTAGAACAATCATCCATTCATGTTGAATTGGGACAAATTCAACATCATGAAGAACATCATGGCAGTCGGAAATCCAGGTCATCAGTCCATGAGCCTCAATCTTTCATTTCCAAATATTAATGCATTCTGGAATATTTGAGAAACCACAATCAGGGTGCAAGAGGGAGGTGAAGATTGTCTGGAATGAGGGAGGGGGATGAAGACTGTTGGTGGGTGAAGGAGTGAAGGGTTGAACACTGACGGGCAGCGAGGTGATAGGGTGAAGACTGGGGGTGAGAGAGGGGATGAAGACTGTCAGGAATGAAGGAGGGAGGCGAACACCATTAGGTGTTGGAGGTGTGAAGACTGTCGAGGGGTGAGGGAGGGGGATGAAATGTGTTGGGAGTGAGGGAGGGGGCACAGACTGTTGGCAGGTGAGGGAGTGAGGTAAAGACTGTCAGGAATGAGGGAGGGGATGAAGACTGTCAGGAATGAGGGAAAGAGGTGAGGAAGAGGGGTGAAGACTGAACGGGAATGAGAGAGGGGTTGAAGACTCGGATGAGGAAGGGAGATGAGGAAGGAGGGTGAAGTCTGAAAAGGAATGAGGGAGATGTGATCATGCCATCAGTGGGATACCTTGTGCATTTTCAAATGCAGTCGTAAACCCACAGATCCTCCCTCAGTCTTGGAGCGTTTATCTGAAGATTGATAAACCCTACATTACAAGTCATTTCATTTAGAAGTTCCCATTCCATGATAGTTAATAATTGCCAGATATTATTTCTGAAAACCACATTTTCTACAGTGAAGCAGAGCTGAAAATTCAACAATTACAAAGAAAAGATTGGGGAGCCTATGACCTCTTTAAAAATATGTCAGCTTTGGCCATCAAAAGAGGCATGGCCTGACTTCTCCCAGTGACCCTTCACCAATCAGTCGGGAATTTGCAGTTCAGTTGTCACGGAAATAAATAGGAGCAAAGTGGTTATCAGGCTGTGATTGCCACTGCTCAGAGGACTTATAGAAGCAGTTTTCCCAGGAAAATGCACTTGTCGTTATAATAATATTGCACAGGGACGTGATCATTTTCCGATGAAATGACTTATTGTGCAACTCTGTACTATAGAAATAAGCTTGGCCACCGAAAATCAACGGCTGATTATTCCACTTTCAGCCCAAATGATGAACTGGGGTCCGACCAATTACTTCAGTTGTAAAATAATGAGCATGTCTGCTGCAATTTATTGTTGCCTAAAGTAAAATTAAATTGTCAGCAGAACCAGTCAGAAACAACAGATGTCATTACTCATGGATTATCAGCTCCATTATCTCTCGTGATGGGTGTTTAGGTTATTTGTCTCCTTGCTGTTAATTTCAGGGGGCAAAAAGTTGGTATAATTGTCACTTCCTTTCATTTTGGTATTAATATGTAATATAAGGCAAAGTAATCTCTCTCTGGTTCTGAACTTGTTGGCAGGAAGGGCATTTAATTGGGAGGGAAAGTGATGTATGTTAACTCTGTCCCTTCTGCTGGAATTAAATGGAAGCCATTCAATGAGCAACAGCAGGTCATTGATGTATCCGGGATAGATTATCATGTTGTGGTGTTTCTAGAAATCTTTTTAAACCATTTTCAGCAGAAAATGTTTTTTGTACTGTAAATACCATGTACTTTTATCTTAGTTGGTTTGGTTTAGCAAGACAGTGTTTATTGTGTCAATGTATATAACGTGAAACCTGTAAAGAAAGACCTGATGGAGCAGGATCAGCTAAGTCCACAGCAGCATAGTTATGTGTGCCCAAACTAATGTGTTTTTGGATTGCATTTTCCACTGAGTTGTGAGTGTGGGAATGGATGCTCAGCAGAAATATGTGAAGGCGTGTGTGATAGCACTTTCTTAAAAAAATGACCAACTGTCTGGAGGTCTTGAAATGGAGATCAGTAGGTGTTGAAATTACCAAAATACTACGCAGGACACTGACTTAGATTTTCTGCACCCCATTTCCCCATATAAAATGTGTGCATTTCCTGTTCTGCTGTGATCCCAGCCATACTGCATTCCACCATGCTTTCTGGAGAAACAGCTGCAGTTTATTATAGTACATTAATTTTGGAGGATGACCTTCTTGCAAATGCCAATTTACATGATTGGCAAATGGTGTGACAAATTATTTTATTGGTTCTGATAGCCATTCAACAACCAAGTATCCTGTGAAAGCAAAGTTAAAGACTAAGATGGAATAAGTGGTCTTTTACTGCAATACTCAATGTTCATTTGGAGCAAAGCTGCATTCTTACACAGTTGAGATCAATATGTTAATTCATGATATGAATGAAGTTTGTTGATTTATAAACCTGTTCATGAGTGTGCAATCACAAAAAAAACCAATTAATCATATGTTGAAGTGTGTTCTTAACTGTGATCAGAAGGATACCCCTGATCTCTCTCAATGAGCGACAGGTTGTTAACGAGTTTTGAGAAGATTTATAGCTCAGTTTGAGGTTCTGGATATAGGTTTGCTCACTGAGCTGTACAGATTGGATTGTTTTGTGTTCCAGCTGTTATGACACTCTCATAGTCAGAAGAGAGCATTGAAACTAATTGGTGTCTCTCCATAGACTATACCTAGTAAGAAGCTTGGAAAACTCATTAACAGTGCCTGAAATTTCTGTAAAATTAGATAAACATTAACCATACATAAGGTACAGTGACTAGTTTTGCCTTCAATTTTTTTTTTCACAATGACTTAGAACTACTAAACTTCAGAGAAGGGCCAGTATATTTTAAAATCTTAACCTTTGATGGTATTCTCGAAATATATATTTCACTCTTGGAAAGAAGATTGAGTGGGAAATAATCTTTGATTTGGGCGTTGCGTTCACCAAGATTTATTTCTAGCAATGAGAAGGGCAGCACGGTGGCTCAACGATTAGCTCTGCTGCCTCACAGCTCCAGGGACAATTGGAGGCTGAACGTTCCTCATTGTTAACACCATGATTGGGAGCTGTGGCTGCTCCACATAACACTCAGCTGCACAGCCTGAGGAGAGGACTTTGGGGGGGGCGTAGTGTGAGAGAGGGACTCACTGAGATCTTTGTAGAGAGAGGAGGAAAACTTCATCAAGGTAAAAATCACACAACACCAGGTTATAGTCCAACAGGTTTAATTGGAAGCACTAGCTTTCGGAGCGATGCTCCCATTGGTCTATAACCTGGTGTTGTGTGAATTTTAACTTTGTACACCCCAGTCCAACACCGGCATCTCCAAATCATGATTTCATCAAGGTAAGCATCCTTGAAAGAGGCTTCGCAGTAAGGTTAAATCAACTAGGAGACAGTGAGGTCTGCAGATGCTGGAGATCAGAGTTGAGAGTGTGTTGCTGGAAAAACACAGCAGGTCAGATAGCATCTGAGGAGCAGGAAAATTGACATTTTGGGCTGGAGCCCTTCATCAGGAATGATCAGCCTGAGGATCATTGCTGTGTCACTAAAATACATGAGTGGAGGAGAATGGACCAATGGAATGGGGGTGCAGGGGAAAAGGAGACAAGGGCTGAAAGGTGACATTCAGTGCACTTCTTCCCAAAGCTGGTCCCTTGACCCACTGAGTGCCTATTAACATTGGACATGCTCCACCCTCCATGGGGCCACAGTGTTTGCTGGGCAGTCTTTGTGTATCTGTGAACTTCATGAGGCACCACTGAGCATGGGTGGGTCCAGGGCTTGAGATAATTTCTTGGGTCAAGTATCCCTGCCAGTATGATAGATTCTGAATGTTTCACTATCAATGCACTCATGTAATATATATCAGGAAGACTGGTTTGTTGTTGAGACATATGTGTTGACATTTATTAACAATACTGCTTACATAGACTGGTTGCTCTGCCTCCTGATATCAATATATACCACATGCACATGGTGGTCTGACTGAAGACAGCATACTGACTCCAGTGCACAGAGAGTGGCTAACCATTGTATAC
Organism: Chiloscyllium punctatum; assembly: GCF_047496795.1. Lineage (NCBI taxonomy): Eukaryota > Metazoa > Chordata > Chondrichthyes > Orectolobiformes > Hemiscylliidae > Chiloscyllium > Chiloscyllium punctatum. Next base: position 149,447,141 of record NC_092741.1, on the reverse strand, counting down.
CTTTATACCAGAACAGTACATTATACTTACATATATTTGTCTTAAATGTACAGAATGTATGTAATGGATATTATTTAATCAACTCGTTTAGTGATGTTGTGACACAACTCTGATGCAGATGGAATTTGAAACCAGGCCTCCTGTCTCAGAGATAGGGCACTACCGCTGCACCACAAGAGCCGTCTGAAACTGACTAGTAATGCAACCGGTATAATTGGTGTCAAATACCTCTGAGTGACACTCCACTGCTTGTTGGACCAATCCCAACTCCAGTTTAATTAGGGACATTTTTCCAATGCTGAGGGCACTCCCACATAACTCTCCCCCACCCTCCCCAGATGCTTGCTCTGGCAGTTTCAAGTAAATTCTGCCCATTCTGTAGATAAAAACAATGACTGCAGATGCTGGAAACCAGAGTCTAGATTAGAGTGATGCAGAAAAGCACAGCGCGTCAGGCAGCATCCGAGGAGCAGGAAAATCGATGTTTCGGGCAAAAGCCCTTCATCAGGAATAGAGGCAGGGTGCCTGTAGAGTGGGGAGATAAATGAGAAGGGGATGGGGCTACATTCTCGCCACCCGCACCCCCCTCTCATTTATCTCCCCACTCTACAGGCTCCCTGCCTCTATTCCTGATGAAGGGCTTTTGCCCGAAACGTCAATTTTCCTGCTCCTCGGATGCTGCCTGACGCGCTGTGCTTTTCTGCACCACTCTAATCTAGACTCTGCCCATTCTCTGTCAATAGGTAGACATTATTATTATAACCCTGGAAGAAACTGCACGTGAAAGATAACAGTAGAAGTATCTTCACATGTCACATAACATGGGAATAAACTATCTAGGAAATGCTACAGAGCCTAGCATGCCAGAGTGAGACCCCTCAGCCACATCAGACAACATTGATTGTCATGGTGCAGACCATTGTCAAAGGAGATGGATGACTGCTAAAATAATAATCTGTTATTGAGGTAATGAAATACTGCTCTTCCTGAAATCACAATACTTCAAAAATCGTAGATAGCAGAAAGTACAAAGTGTGAAGGAGTCAGAGAATAAATAAATACTCAATTTTCAATGTAATATTCAAAGCTAAGTCAGTGAAAAATGTTGTTCTAATCATTAAAATGTTCACATATTATCCATGCTTAATTTTTAGTGAGATCTGTGTTGACACAACCTCTACAAAACACTGGGATGACAATGTTGACTTCAATATTTGGTATCTCCATAGATATACACACAAGCATAAGTTCAAATCACAGCCTTAGTTGCAAATTGAACTCAATAGATACATGTTGCTGCTCATCAGTTGGGTTTCTTGTGTTCTTGAAAAACACCTTGTATTCATTAAGTCTTCCACTGTTATAGTGGTGTGGCGGTAGCAACACTAACACTGGACTGAGAGGCCTGTGTTCAAGTCCTACCTGTTCCAGAGACGTGCAATAAAATCTCTGAACAGGTCGATTAGAAAAATCGGTTCAATAAAAGTTTTGAAAGAAAATAGTAAATTAAATCCTGACCAGTTAACCTCTATGAACCTGATTAGATAATCCCTGGGGTTCAATTAAAGACAGTGGAGAACTTTGAGGCTAAGAGCATTCAGCTGTGTTCCTGAAAAAAAAGCAAAAGCTTTCATAGGTATTTGTGCGCACCTATAGGTCATAATGCTGCTAAAGGCAGGAAAAAGGAGCATGTTGAAAGGAGGGTTTGAAACTTGAAATTCAGCTCTAATATGTCCTTGTATTGAAACATGCTAAATATAGATAGTAAGTGAAATATGGGCAACAACTTTGATGGACAGATGGGTGGAACTTAATATTGACCTCAGGCCTGCTATCTTTGATTTGATTTGTTTTTTTTATTGTCACATATACTTAGATACAGTAAAAAGTGTTGTTTTACATGCTCTGCAGGCAAAGTGCACCAGGGTAGCAGAACAGAGTGCAGAATGCAGTCTTACAGCCACAGAGAACGCGCAGAGAGAGAGGTCAGCATTTGAGAGGTCGGTTCAAAAATCTGGCAACAGCGGGGAAGAAGCTGTTCTTGAATCTGTTCATACATGTATTCAAACTTTGATATCTTCTGCCCAACGGAAGAGAGTCTAACCCAGGGCGGGTGGTTGCATCGAGACAACTGGGGGGAGACCTACATCACCTCCAATGGGAAAAGCGCACCACAATGTTTTACTTTCTAGTTTGCTGTCTATTAGAATACCTCAGAGTGATTGAGTGTTTTCCCTGCTTAATGATAGAATTGTTGTTGGAAGTCTGGGCATCCTCTGAACTTGCTGCCAGAAGAAAAATAATATTGAGAAAGAAAACATCCACACCACAGAGATTGTTTTCCTGGGCACATTTATTTTGAGATCAGTTTCAATATTGCCATGGAATCCAGACCAAAGAGAATTTAGTTGCCTCGGAAATATTGTTCATGTTTATTTTGTTCAAGCTTTTATACTTCAAGGCCATCCCAAAGTAAGCATTGTCTTTTCTGTCCTTTCCTTCACTGTAATGGGATTTTAAGAACATCGGTAGCAACGCAGATAAAACTCAAAATTGGAAAAAAAACTATTTTGGTACCATGTGCAACCACTAAGAGTTTCCCTGTTATGTATGATATAATTACTTTTAAGTTCTCCTAAAATAAATAGGAGTTCCTTACTGGCTAAGTTTTGTACTAGTTTTCCATGTCCATAACAGTGGGAAAACCTTTTCTTCATCAATTTCACAATCATGACTAAAAAGTTTCCTCCAATTCATCAATCTGGCTGCTTTAGGTACTTCTCAGCATACAACAAATTGCAATAATTGAAATTATACTACATTATGAAAACAATGAATAATGAGATGTCTGGCAATTGTTTTGTATTATAGAACTTCTATCTACAAGGCTGTATTAGACCAATGTCGTTTTATTGCAATCTAAAAGCCAAACTTTTAATAGTAAAAAATCTGACAAGTAACTCGTCGAAATTCAAACCAGTTTCATTTGCGTTCATTTCAAAGTAGTTCAATAAACCATTGTATTTAGATTTTAAAGTTGTTCTCTTTCAAAATATTTGGAATATGACAAAAATGGTGAAAGAATTTGGAAAAGCATATGTTACTTGTCAGTTTTATAAATTAGCAGTGAGTTTATCATTTTTAATAAATGAATCTTGTTCCTCCAGGTACATTTTGCTTTAACCAATTGAGCTCTTAGTGTCTTTCATTTGCAGCATACTATTGCCATGTTTTCAGTGCTACAGTAAGTTCCAAAATTAAGATATTCAATATGTTTTGGGAGGGAAGCTATATTATCAGTTAGCAGGTGTTAGAAATGTTTTGATTATTTCATTTTCTTCTCTTGTCTTTCCGTGGTTATACACAAGTTGCTTTCATTTTGTTGATGAGAAGTGTATTTGACCCTTAAAGACTCGTGAGGCTATCGTTTTATACTTTCATTTATTAAAGCAAATGCTGTGTGCTTTTTGTTTTACATTGTGGCAATGGTTTTTTTTTATCAACTGTGTGTTGTATACAAATGTCAACATGTTCGACTCAGCTAGAGTTCACCAGGTATCTGTCTCTTTTATTCGAAAATTTCGTCATCGGAACCCTGGCAATGTCTGTCTTCTCTGTTCTGCAGAAATGTTGAAGGAGTTGAACCAGCAGCGCAGAGCGAAAGAGTTTACAGACCTGAAAATAACTGTTGAAGGCAAAGAGTTTGAAGTCCATCAAAATGTTCTAGCTTCCTGCAGCTTATATTTCAAGGAACTGATCAAAAGGTTTGCCTTCCTCAAGCTGTGATCTGGTCGGTTCTTTTGTAGGGTTCATTCGTGTAGCTTTCCTCTCTTGCAGGGTTGTGAAGATAGATCCTCCTGTCACAGGGCCAGTAGCCATTCTTTCTATCATTTCAGATGAATGTATTTCTAAATTGAAACTAAACCCTGGTTCATTTGCCTATTATATTTTTGATTAATAGCTGCTTCAATTTAGAGTGAAGAAATGAGAAGTTCCATGACTGAGGATCCTATTTATTTGACAAAAGCTTTCTTTTTGGAGACTTCTTTGTTTCATTTTAAATGACAGAAAAATATTATACTTATTGAGTTCAATCCATGTTTAAATTCTGCTGTTTGGGGAAAGATCATTTTCAATTATCAGCAGTAATTTGCCAAGAAATATATTATTCCTGCATCTGCTTACCAACAGAATTGTTAGAGTGCTTTTTTAACATAACTAACTAGTTCTATCTAACCATTGAAGCCCTTCATTTGCAAAAAGCCTAAAGGATTGTGGCAGATTAAATATTCCAGTTTTGCAAAATTACATATATAGCAAGTAAATTAAAGTATGTGCAAAGTAAATAATTACATTACAGAATGTCACACTTCTGTTTGGTTTGAACATATTTATAACTTGGGTTTAATATAATCTGTTATGAAATCATTTATGAATTGGCAAATGTTGATATATAACTAGGAAAAAGGCTGAGCGTAATGCTGATTATAAGGATCTTTAGCTCTGTGCTGTTACAATGTAAATGGAAATGATGGCTAAAAGGATTTTTGGTTTTAAAGGATTTGTAATTTGCAAGCTATTTTTCATTTTGCTTAAACTTCTATTAATTGTTTCATTAAATCCATGGGCATTGTTCCATGCATAAGTTGAACAAGTAACTTCTTAGAGATTGCACGACATTAGTTGAAAGTATGATTAGGGAAAATGCTCCTCTGTTAATTCAATATATGGAATTTAGTATTTATTTTTGGTTTATGTTCTTAATATAGTGAAGTGAACTCTCAATTAGCTGTTTTAAACTCAAGTATCATTGAGTTTAGATTATTGGAGCATGCTTGATGTAGCTAAAATAATGCTTCTTTCTCAAAGTGTATTGCAGAGTAGATTGCTAAGGGATTACGTGAATTTATACCAATTACCTTTCATTATCTATTGATAAAATAAACTGTATTATTATTTCTAGAATTCCATTTTAAGCTTAATTGATGGAAAATGTGTTTTCTGTATAACTTGAACATTCTTTCTTCCAACTTAACTTTATCATACAGGCTATTTACATGAGTCAGTTATTTATTAATATGTGAGGCTGTTAGTAAACTGAATAGAACAAGCAGTGATGTTTAATCATTTTGAGTTTGGGACTGGTTAAAATTGAAATCCTTTCATACAGTTGATGTTGATTACTCAGACATTTCAGTCGAGAGGTTACTGTTAATTCAATTCTGTTATAATATTTCAAAGCTCTGCTTTTATTTTACACAATATGTTATGAATTTTAAACACATTTCAGTGTTTTTTTTAAGTACAATTTTGCAGTGATGTTTTTATGATTCCTGATATAAAGCATTAATCTTTGAACATTTGTGCAGAATCTGTGCATGTCTGCCTTTGACATTTCCAAGCTGTAGGATGAAAAATAGGAAAGTTTCATAATTATCCCCTTTTATTTACCCTGCACATGTCTTAAGAAAGATGTGTCATCTGAAGGGGGGTGGGGGGGGCGGAGGGGGGGGTGGTGGATGGAAATCATGTCTAGTACTTCTTTGTGGTTTTTGCTCATATAGCTTTGTGAGAGTTAGATATCCTGTCAATCCTGCCATGCTACAAACAATCCACAATCCCAATCAATTCTGCTCTTTTGTCCACATGAATTAGTTACAGTTGTTCTTCTATTAGGAAGCATTTCTGTATGTATTTTTCACTTTGTAAAATTGGGTCCATACTTTCTCCAAGAGTGATAGTATGCTCCTTTTAGTAACACTTTTTCAACTGTGATCACTTTAGAAAAAAATGTTTTGATGTCTCTACATTATCACTCAAATTGTGTGATTTTAAAATCAAAGTTGTAAAAAAAACTTAGATGCGCATCCATAGAGCAATCAATTGTGGGACTAATCTCTAAAACAGCAACTTTGAAAATATTACCAGACAGAAATTTCAGTTCTTGTCTGGATCTCTTTCCTCAAGGTTTTGCCCAAGATCCCAGAACCCATAGGAAGAGAGGATAGTCAACAACAAGTGTGGGACCACTTCGTTCTCTGTTGACTGTTCTGCATGCCTGTTGATTATTCTCCCTAAACTAGAGATGAGAGTGAAGGATGAATTGTTTTCTCACTTACTTTCTCTATTACCTCCTGGAATAATCATATTTGATTAGCTGAATGTGTAAATTACATTGAATTTTTCCACTTGTATTGATGAGTATGATGTATGTCATGACTCAATTTATAATGTGTTGGAACTAGATGCATTCTTAGGGTTTCCAGTGCTCACTCCATTATAGTCTGCAACCAATGTGTTTTCAAAAAGCATTAATGTAGTCTCAAACAGAATCAGAAGTTGCTGGAGAAACTCAGCAGGTCTGACAGTATCTATGGGGACAAATCAGTTTGGAACTAGATCAAGTCTGATGATGGGTCATTAACTGTTTTCTGCCCACAGATGCTGCCACACGTTCTGGGGTTCTCCAGCAATTTCTACAACTGTTTCAGATCTCCAGCATCGTCAGTTGTTTGTTTTATCTTAACGTAATCTTTCACTGAAGAAACATTTATCTTTTTTTAAATTTTACATGGCAATGATATTTCTTGTGTAGCAAAAAGCCTAAAGTCTCTCGCATAAAGATTAACCTTTCTTTCTCCGAAAAGGGAATCAAATCTATTAAATGAATACAGATTATTCCTCCAAAACGTTCCCAAATTGTTGCATAAAATGCTGGAAAATCCAGGGTATATATTTACTAACAGATGGTGCAGATTCAGTATGTAATCAGCAGGTTCCTGTGCCCATCTGTTCGCATTATACTGTCTGTAAGACTGCTTTCACATTGTTGGAGCTTATATATGAAAAGTGCAGTTTATTTTTTTTTCTACTCTCTTCCACTGACAGCTTGCTGCCGTAGGCTGTTCAATAATGATTTCTTGTTCTCAGTGTAGATAATCTCATGGTGCCTAGAAAATCATTCACTCCAAAGGTGTGAAATACCAAGTTGAAAATTAATTTATAGCGTCAGAATAATGAATCCTGTAACTTAAGTTGTAATAGCCTGACAGTTTTGCTTTAATTGCATTTTTACTCGATTAGAATCTCAAATCAAACTCCATTATTCATCTGGCATCCATTTTGGCTGACCCTGCACAGAGGAACTCGTGGCAAGAATATCCCCTGTATCAAAGTTTACGGCATGTCTAGATGATGGCACTCTTTTGTTCAATCCATGACAACATCATGGAGGTCATAAATTCTCCATGAGCATGTGGATTTTCTTTCTAGCTGTGGCATGAAGGTTAACTTGATCAGTATCAAAACAAACAAAAGCCTGCCTTAGGTTTCTGTTCACTCAATCACTAAGTCTATCATGTTCTACTTCACTGAAACTTATTTTTCTTAGGCACTGTCCAAGAATTTCTGACTAAAACTATTTCAAAGTTACCAATTTCCAAAAGGATTGTAGTTCCTGCCACCCTATCATGTGGATATGACGTATTTCAGAACATTATCATATTTCAAACCCTTGAATCCTGTGTCAGCATCATAAAGATTTATATAAATAAACAATTAGTGCTATAATTAGATTACCATTTCACCAATTCGATGACCAAGCAACATAGGTAACTATGTGATTGTATGGTTTTATATTATTGTGAATTGGCGAACTGAAAACTATGAAAAGTTAAAGCCCATTTCAGCAAAACTACAGGTCAATACCTAAAAGTTCACTGCAACAAGAGTCTTCTAAATGAACTTCCACAACATTAATGATAGTTATTGCTTGAATTTATCTTGCAGAGAAAATACATTGTAGGGCATTTGTATTTTACGGCAGCAATGATGTGAAGGTGCCGGTCTTGCACTAGGGTGGACAAAGTCAGCAGTCGCATGAGACCAGGTTATGGTCCAACAGGTTTATCTGAAATCACAAGCTTTCCAGAGCATTCCTCCATTGTCAGAATTCACAATGCTAAAGTGGAGGGCCTGGCTCAAAGAATAAATTCTGTGTCCAGTGATCCTACTCCACTAGCTACCTGACGAAGGAGCAGTGCTCTGAAAGCTTGTGATTTCAAATAAACATGTTGGACTATAACATGGTATTGTGTGACTTCTGACTTTTTATGGCAGGCCAGAGATCAAAGCATAAATAGCCTAAGTTTAATATTTCACTGTATTTATGGAGAATAATAGAGTGAGGAATGTTATGAAGAACTAACGTCTGATTTTCTCTTAACACTTATCATTTTATACATTGGGTTTCCCTCAAGCTTTTGATTTTGATACATTCATTTAAATAATGTGCTTGCATTGCAAAGGTAGCCTGCCCTGTTCAGCTTGGTCCCTGTCTTTGCAAATGTTAATTCACACCATTGGAGTGAGGGAAGATTGCATATCTCTTATCAAGTTCCATCAAGCAAAATCTTAAAAGGAAACTGTCCATTTGTGCATGTCTGATTTCTGGAGAATGATAAATATTGATACTAATCAATAAATGAGAAAGCCCTTTACAAAGGTAGGTCATGCTTTCAGGTAAATGTTATCCAGACAATTCTCCTGTAAATAGCCTGATTGATATATATCTACTCAACATGATCTGGGAAAAATAGGAGAGATTTTTCTTTCAGCAGTATGATTGATGTATAATGTTTCATTCTTAACCTAGTAGAAAACTAATGTTCTTGTACATTATTTATTATATTTTTGCACAGTGAATACCAGAAGCATTTTCATTTTTTGCATTTTTTTTATTAGTCAATAATTCTGCTGATTTTTGCTTACAGCATTTTTCTGACATGAATCTGAACAGATTCAGTCTTGCATGGGGGCATCAAAGTCCTTTGCCTTGCTTTCAATTATGCGTTTAGATCAATTCACTATTAATAAACAGAGAATACTTTGTCCACAGGATGTTGTGTGAATTTGAAAGAAAGGTTTTTAAAACTTCATGTTGCCTCTTACAGCACAAGGTTGAAGGTTGCAAATCCATTTTCTTCCTTTGAAGTGATGTAGCTCAATGAGTATGGCAGTAAATGGGTAATACTGTTTATACATTACTGCAAGAAAAATAATCAGAGAGGGTCAACTGCAGTTCCAGAATTCTACTGAAATAAAATAAGTGTGTTTCAGAGCACCTATTATGATTGTAGACAGAGCTGTCTTTGTTCTATTATGAAATATGAAGTTCAAACTTCACCATGCATGAAATGTTGAAATAAATTGCTCTAATATTTCCTTTGATGTCAGTTTTGAATTCGGTCTGACAAAATAGTGTTACAATTTTATGACTCCAAATCACTGTTGGATTTCATAGACTGAAAGTGACAATCAATGGTGGTGTTCAGGCTTTTTTTTTCCATTTTCAGCATTTGTGCCTGTGATGTAGGTTGTAGCTTTTGATAGCTATCACAAAGATGACTTATTGAAGTCCCTGACACAGGAGTCCTTTGAGGGAGTGAAGTAGTATTTACTGTTGTACTTGGCTACTCATAAGAATTGTGCAGTTCAAATCAACTCATCAGCTTTTGGGAATCCACATTGAGGAAAAATCTAATACTCTTGAAGTGTGTCAACAAGTCAGTCAGTTCAAAGAATATATGGATTATATGTTTGTCACAAATGGATGAATGACAAAAGTTACAAAGAATAAATGTTAAGGAAAGCTTTTTGGATGTCACTGTTTAATGGAAATAAAAATCTAGTACAGAATGCAGACTTCTTATTGAATACCATAAATATTTCAATTTATAGTGCCTAATGTTTGAAAATCTGTGGTCCTGGGTAGAGTGGCTCTAAAATGCTATGAATAAAAAGTAAATGTTAGTAAGCTGATTGAAAAAAAAAATCTTTCTCTGCTTTCCCAAATAACTAACGTGTGAATGTAGGCTAAATATATTTATATAACTTATGAAAATGTTAAGTATTGCAGTGGTGATAAGGAGAATCAGTAATATTGTTTTTTAAATTCTCAAATGTCAATTAAATTCAAGCCTTAAAATTACTCAAATCACAGTTTAGCATAAGTCATATCTTGCACACAGCAGGTAACTCTTTAAGGATTGAAGTAGTATTCAATGTTACATTTTATGTTATAGAATTTACAATTCATTTTCTTTCTATTGAAGGACCAATAGCCAAGATTAAGCTTTATTTACAGGATTGGAGTATGGACTACAACAGTCAATTGTGTTTGTTGTTTCTCATCTCCTCCCATAGTTCACTTGTTTTGTGCTGTCTAGGAGTCCTTTAATATGGCCTTCCTTGTGGATGAGTCATTGTTGTATTTGTCTGCAATTCATTTAGTTGATCAATTACATGTCCAAATGAATGTCTTGTTCCTACAAGTGAACTGATTCCATGTTCCTTCCTTCCTAATGTCTTCATTACTAATTCTATTCCATCTGCTTTAAATAAAATCTTTGCTTATTAACATTTATATATTTATTCAGAAAATCTCGCTGCAAAGGAATATATGGTTCTTCATGTTTCTGCATTTCCACAGTATTTGGCAATGAAAACTGATAACCAGCTCTTATAAATTCTGTGTATCTCAAAATCTGAATGATTTTTTTTGAAAATATTCAGTGTTCTAAGGGTTAAGAGCATTAATTATTTGAGAACGTATTAGAATTGAATTGAATTAGCTTTATTATCACGTGCTCAAATGAGGACAGTGAAAAATTCACAGTTGCCTCATTACAGTGTCATCTCAGGTACAAGAGTATCTAGTTACAAATACTTAAGATCAAATTCTTGGAAAACAAAAAAAAAATCCACTGGAAACTACTTGAGATCTATTCCATTCTGGTTTTAACTTTGAAAAGATTATTAATTTATGGCATTTCAACAAGTTGTGACACACAACAAGATAATAGGAGAGAATTTTATGTCCTTCCCATCCTCATCAACCAAAGTGGATTGGTACACAGGGCGAATGTAAGCTCAAGGGTCATGCCATTTGGTATATACCTGATGCTTTCACTGGTATTTTAGCAGTAGCAGGGGAAGCATGGATTTTGTCTGAGTCCATTGATCCTCTTAAGTAGCTACTTAATGACTACATAAGGTCCTCCTCACCACCACAGCTGTTGCTATTTTGGCTGTTGGGCTCTTTGCGAATTGGAAGGTTGTGGGTTGGAGACGATCTTTCTGTTAAGGCAGCCTGTGCCTACCCACCCTCACCCCCAACACTACCTATTGCTGCCTCCAGGCTGACTCCATTGAAACCCTCGATTTACCAGTGTCTCATTTTCTATGCTTCCTCATTGCTGGGACTGCCTGGAGTCCCATGAACAGGCACCTCTCTCAGTGGTACAGCTGGGTCATTGAAATTGACCAGTTCCATGGTCAGCTGTTCTTGAAGGTGGAATTTCTTCCCCAGATGACAGTGAACTTGGTCAGCCAGGAAAAGGTGGGTTTACCTCCGACTTTTAAGATGGGGGGAAGACAAACCTTTGTCTCATCATAAAATTCTAGCCATAAGTGTTTTTGATTGACAAGTTGAATCGTGCTGACAAATTCACCAGTTTCAAATAAGTCTGGGAAAACAAAATTCTAGAAAAAGATCAGCCTGATTGATATTAAGGCTAATTATATGATGTTCTATTCTGTCCTTATAATCAAGAGGATAATATAGATGCATTTATGAGACTGGAATAAATTGTACAATATTAGAATAAATGTGTATAATCCCTGACATTAGTCAGACCATTGACAACAATTGTTGCTCACAAGTATAGAAAAGATCTTTTATAATCCTTGATTTTAACTGTATTCACATTTTAATTACTACAGCCGTTTTACTTTACAAAATTGAACATGCCTTTGTTATAGTACTGTCACATCATTAATACAGCAGATCTTGGAATTTCATGACTGATTAAAATTACATAGCTCAGTTATGTTTTGCAGCCTAGTCATGAGAAGTTGGACTCTGTTATCTTAACACAAATGCAGATGTCATAATTTCACAATTATTGAATTATACAGGCTATAGTAAGTCATGGGGAAAAAAAATTACAATTTGATCATGGCTGAGGCTTTTCAATTCCTAATCTTTCACATTTGTGAAATAATGGCAGTGTTACATTGCTACCGATGTGATGTTCTTTATCCATTCCAGACATATTAATATAACCTTTCATTGCAGTTAAATTATTCTGATTGTAAGATGACCATCGTGCAAAATATTGGCATTCAAATACTTGATGTGGTTTTTATCAACTTTCTCTGCAAGTAACCCATTTAAAATAAACAGATTATCATTTCAGCTAAAATAGCAGAAAGAGAAATTTGACACAAGCAAGTTTTGTACGCAAACATTCCTACTGGTCATAATTTCGAGGCTAAGTTCCATCATTTATTGGACAATCTGAAATTTTGGGGTATAATTTTAATCTGTAATTATTTAAAAGTTTTATTCCAGGCTTTATTTTCATTCTACTTATTAATCATATTACTGCAAGTGGAGATGCTGGTATTGGACTGGGGTGGAAAAAGTCAGAAGTCAAACAGCACCAGGTTATAGTCCCAACAGGTTTATTTGAAATCACAAGTTTTCAGAGCGCTGCTCCAAAAGCAGGCGATTTCAAATAAACCTGTTGGACTATAAACTGGTGTTGTATGACTTCTGGCACATCAAGTAAGTTCTTGGTGTTTTTATCATTTCTAATTATCTGATCAATCAGCTTTTCATTGGCTGTTAAGCTTCTGGGAAAGACTGAGTTTGAGAATGGAGCTAACAAATGCCAGTTACTGGGCCTCACCATGATTAGCACTGCTGCCTCACAGTGCTACAGACCTGGTCAACTGTCTGTGAAGTTTGCACATTCTCCCCGTGTCTGCATGAATTTTGTCTGCGTATTCCGGTTTCCTCCCACAATCCAAAGATGCACTGGTTAGGTGGATTAGCCATGCAAAATTGCCCATAATGTCCAGGGATATGCTGGCTAAATGGATTAACCATGGGAAATGTAGGGTTACAGAGATAGGATAGGAGGTGGTTCTGGATGGGATGCTGTTCAGAGGGTCAGTCTGAAGTCAGTAGACTGAATGGCCTGCTTCCACATTGTTGGAACTCTATGATTTTTTTTTTAAATTTGCTTGAATCAAGAATTCTAAAGTGTTGACCTTGATTTTTTGCGTCAACAAAGAAAAGCAAACTCTTAGGCTCCAAAGAGCATTTTAAGTTGGATATTTTGAATTTCTATCCTGTGTTCCTCCTTAAAACAATTTGCTTTAGTACTGCATGGTTTTTTTAAAGATTATGCATGAGTGCCTGTTCTATTTTTTATAAATGTTTGGTTATATCTTACTATATTATTCATAATTCACAACCCCAGTTTGACCCCTGACCTGTATTTTTCTTGTATACTGATATATTAAATTAGACAGCAAATAATGCTAAGGTTTGCAAGGGTACAATTGTAAATCTGTTGCTCCCTTTCCTTTTTGGAGACTTTTCCTGTTCAGAATCCACCGCCCCCACCCCATCCCTCCCCTAAAAAGCATCCACCATGGGAGTTGGTGGGATGGTTGGAGCATCTCTACTCTTCTGTTTCAAAAAAAACCCACTCATCAATTTATAAATAACAAACAGCAAGTACTGCACTGCGCGGGCAGTGTGATAAGAAACCAAGAAAATCAAAAACTAAAGAGGGAGAGCAAGGATGGAATGTTGCTGAATCAAAATAATGTTTGAGGGGAAGGCAATGCACTGCTTCCCCCCACCCCCCACCCCATGGTGTTCACCTTTCTCAAAAGGCTTCAGAAGGAGAGAATTTGGCTCTTTTTTTCAAAAACTCCGCCAATGAATCCACTAAAATGAACTCAGGCTTATTCTGAAAGTGCATTGGTGGAAGTGTGAGAGAGAAAAATTACCAATTTCTCTCAATGTTGCTACTCTTCAACATGTAGCATATACTCTTTCGTTGTGATGGTATTCATTGATATGGTAGATGCATTTATGTCACCTCTCACTTGTCTTCACCTGCAAGTATTTTTAATTAACCTGGTCAGGTAGACCCCTGGAGCTGGGACTTGAACCTAAGTCTCCTGGCTCAGAGGTATGAACCGTAATCAACCTGCCCAAGCTATTATTACACAGCTCTAAGAATAGGTGGGACTTGAACCTGAGTCTCTCAGGAAACACCCTACCATTGTACCACAAGAGGACCCTCACTCAGCCTTGTAAAAAAGTCCAGTCAGCATCACTTGCTCTCAACCAGCTCTGTGCCTGCTGTGTTTTTGAGAAAACAGTGATGCAGTTGCAATGTTACTAGACTAGCAAACCAGAGTTCAAACCCACCATGACAGATAGTGAATTCAATAAAGAAATTCTGGATTTCTAAACAAGTCCCAACAATGTCCATGTCACCATTATTGTTCGTCGTAACCCATCTGGTTTATTAATGACCTTTAGGGAAGGAAATCTGTCATCCACACCTGATTATGGCCAGCAACATCCACTTCTTGTGGAAGTGTTTTTGACAATCATCCTTCATACCATTGTAATAACCACACAAACACCAGTATCCCATCACCAAGGCACCCTTTATTTAGCGTGCACAGTACATGGGCTCTGAGCAGCCAGCTCTGTGCCAGTCCCGAAAGTGAGGAGACTCTCTGAGACGCCTGTTTAATCTGTCAGTCAGGGATCCCTAACTGGCCCAGGTTAACAGCCCCAGTCAGGGATCTCACATTCAACTAGATCCACATGGCCAACCTTGTCTCAGTCACTGTAGCCATGGATACAGTTCCCCTCATTCATCAATGTGAGAGATTAGATCGTGTCTGTGGATCTGTATCTCTTACCATTACCAGGGTATTCTTTGCACAGCGGAGCTTGCCTTGCACCTACAATAGCACCAAGCCAGTGGAGTGACTCTAATCCATTGGGAAAAGGCGTTCTCAGACTCCTGTTTCATTTCAGAAGTGCACCAAGGTAGAGTTACAGCTGGCTGCCTACACCCATTGGATGTGCAGAGACTCTGAGGGCAAGCTGAAAAATTTGAATGTGCAGTGTTTATCCCTTCCTTCGCCCTTTCCTCATGAATGTTTTGCAACCTTCTGGCTGCTACTCTGCAAAACCAACTGGATTGCCCCATGACCAGACTTCCAAGTCCAATCTGTACATTATCTATGGCTCTGTTGGGAGTGGCTCTGTGCTGAACCTTCCTATCTGATCTGGATGATTCCAAGCTGGAAAGGAGCCATACAGGAAAATTCACTGTATTTTCTCTAATCCACCCCTGTTTATTCAATGTGTCTAAACTGAGATTTGTCAGAGAGTTTTTATTTTTCCAAACACAGTTGTCACACATTGGCACCAAGAGATATACCACAGTGCTTTTCACTGATGGGACCTCTATGTGATACAATGCAATTGTAGAAATGCTTGAAATGTAACTACATTCTATCTGTAGAGTCATAGAGACATACAGCACAGAAACAGACCCTTTGGTCCAACCCGTCCATGCTGACCAGATATCCCAACCCAATCTAGCCCCACCTGCCAGCACCTACCCATATTCCTCCAAACCCTTCTTATTCATATACCCATCCAGATGCCTTTTAACT
The DNA here is from genome assembly GCF_047496795.1 of Chiloscyllium punctatum. Lineage (NCBI taxonomy): Eukaryota > Metazoa > Chordata > Chondrichthyes > Orectolobiformes > Hemiscylliidae > Chiloscyllium > Chiloscyllium punctatum. The sequence goes on along the minus strand of NC_092741.1, from coordinate 149,431,577 downwards.
GTTGCAATTGTACCAGCCTCCACCACGTCCCCTGGCAGCTCATTCCATACACGTATCACCCTCTTTGTGAAAAAGTTGCCCCTCAGGTCTCTTTTATATATTTCCCCTCTCACCCTAAACCTATGCCCTCTAGTTCTGGACTCCCCGACCCCAGGGAAAAGACTTTGACTATTTATCCTATCAATGCCCCTCTTGATTTTATAAACTTCTATAAGGTCACCCCTCAGCCTTCGATGCTCCAGGGAAAACAGCCCTAGTCCTTTCAACCTCTCCCTACAACTCAAATCTCCAACCCTGGTAACATCCTTATAAATATTTTTGAACCCTTTCAAGTTTCCCAACATCTTTCTGATAGAAAGGAGTAGTCAAATCTATTCCTATATTTTATTTGAAGAAGTTTTATGATGTTTGGAAATAAGAAGGCAGGCTAATTTCCACATTTATATCACAATTAATGTACATATATATTATTGAAATAGTAATGATGCATATTAGAGAATTTTACTTCAAATGTTTATCATTTGTATTCATGAAGCCATTGCAAGCTTGGTTGCTGGTTATATCTCAATATTATACCAAACTGGGTAACATTGCACATAGCTCTATAAACACAAGAAGCTGGACCAAGTAGAAGTTGGGTGACAATTTCCACTGAATTGGAAGCAAAATTTGTTTGAATTTTGTAATTAAAAAATGCAGAACCAGTTGTGCAAACGATACAGACAGATTCTTGAAAGGATTTTCGTGTGGTGCTCCTTCACGCTTAACACTGTTTTTCTTTATGTAAACCGATTCTGATCTTCATTATTTTAACAGGGTTCTCATTTACAGATGCCTTTGAGGTATGTTTGGTGTAATACGTTGTCTTCCTAAATTAACGCGACTAAACATACATTTAAGATACAGGACCATTTGAAACCTCAGTGTTCTGCTTTATACAGGGGAGCACCTGTTTAACAGACAGCCTAGGCCACAGTCATGGAACTCCTAAAGGATGGCTGCTGGCTTCCTGTGGCAGAAGTAGACCTTTTCCCCACCTTTCTGCTTTAACCATTTTGTTTCCAAATTCTTCAATTTATAAATCTGTGTCATTAGGGCTTCGGTTTTTGTTTATGAGCAATTATTGCATCTTTCATCCTTAAGTTGGCTCATTCTATTTTCAATAACATTTTTGCATGACAATGTGTTTTTGTGCTGGGCAGTGCTTACTCTTTCTCTTTCAGCTCGCATATTAAAGAATAGTAGAGCATTGTAGTGCACAGTGTGAGGAGTGATAAATGGAGCCACCTTTTACGTTGAGGTATGTAAATAACTGAATTTGGATCTAACTTCTCATCTATTGCCTGCTGTTATTAGGGCTTCAAAGGACAACAAGAATGGAGAGAAGCTGGAGTTGACAATTTCAAACGTAAATGCAGATGTTCTGGAAATGTTGCTGGAGTTTGTTTATACTGGCTCGCTCATCATTAATTCTGGAAATGCAAAAACACTCCTGGAAGCTGCCAGTAAATTCCAGTTCCGAACTTTCTGCAAAGTTTGTGTTTCGTTTTTAGGTGAGTAAATTTAGGTGAGCATACATACACACATAAATAACTGCATGCAGTAATAATTCATGTTAGTGCAATGCAGAAAATGTTAACGTGGTTGCTGTGGCTCAACAAATTTGAGCAATGACTGAACCACACTGACCAAAAATGTTTTCATTTTCTGTCAGGTGTTTAAGTTAACTAATATATATTTGCCTCTGGTGGGGTCACTACACATATTACAAGCAAGGAAGGGGGTCTGATTGGCTCCGCTCTTTTTAAATCCTAATCAGTTGGTCACTTTTTTAAAAATATGTTTTAAGCACGCAGCTGTCATGCTTCAAATAAAATGTAGTCAATTAGGTCAAAATGAAGCCGCTAACACCAAAATGTTTGATTGGAAGAATGAGAAATTTCATTACCTACTGACAGAGGAAGAATAGTAAAACATGACATCAAACAGTTACACAAAAATGGATACTAACTTCATCATGAATTGGGTATCTAGTACAAACAGGAAAATAACAGCAGATATAATTTGGCATTCATAAAGTCATGGATGTTTACCCAATGTCTTGTTTCCTCAGTAACAGTATAATTTATAGAATCCCAAAGTTTTTGAAGAATAGTTGTTTTCCAAAACTTCTTTTTCATGTCTTTTGAGAAATGCTAAGGCATGAGAGAGACAGAGAGAGACAGAGAGAGAGAGCACTTCTTCCAAGCTCTGTTATGACTTTCATTTATTCCCTCCCTCTTCTCTGACAAACAAGCTCCTGAAATATGGTTAGTTTGTTTTCCCTTTTGCTAGTCTTTCCAAGCTGAGGACTCCGCAGGCAACATTTCAACTCCCAGTATTTGAACTTATCATGCAAGTGTGAATTAAAGAGATGCAGACTTCTTGACAAAGACTTTGTTGTCCAAGTTCACTCCGGCTGGATGAAATGGAAATTTCAGTGCTGCCATACTGATTCCCTGGACATGCCATAGTCTGTGGTGATGTGACCAGAGCAGCCAATTTTCATCATTATTTGTTCTAATTTTGAAAACCCTTTCAGTCTGTTGAAAGTCTCAGGCACTGAAATTAGATAATTGAAGTTGAAAATCACAAGCCCGTGTCCATCATTAAGGTAACACATAGCGTATTGATTTTGTGATGCTTCTATCAAGCTTGTTCCAATATTCAGGTAGATTATAACTGCTTTGTATCTGGAATCTACCCACTTATCTTTATTCTGTAATTCCTCACATCCATGCCCAAGAAGAATCTATCATTGGGAATTTGGAAATTTCAATTGTTTGAGCTTCAATCCTTTAGTTTTTGGTGAGGATAATTTTCCAGTTTCCAAGTGCTATAATGAGCCTCTGCCCAGGGGGCAGGAATATTACTCTAGGTTCCTATTTGCTGAAAGTACATGTTGTGCATATCAGGCAAACAGAATCCTCCACTTGCACATTATGTCTCCAGTATTTAAATATTTGCTGAAACCATTGAAGGTTATTCCATGAGGAATGGTCAGTTGGGAGAAATACTTAGGAGTTCCCCCAAAGTGAGGTGCCAAAATCTTCAAGAAGGCTCCATCTTTACCTCACATCTCATCCTCTTAGACCCAACCAGCTCACCTTCAGCACATATACCAACCTTTTCCTAGCTACTAGGTGTTCAGGAGAAGGGTCAATGGATCCAAAACATTAATTCTGCTTTCTTTTCACAAAATGCTGCCTGACCTGCTGCATTCTAACAGCAATTTCTCTTTGTTTCTGATTTCCAGCATTTGCAGCCCTTTGGGTTTTTTTTTGTTTCCAGGGATGAATAGTTCAGGCAGAGCCCCAGTTAGGTATTAGTGAGCAGCATATTAGTGAGAAACTGATGCTTAATAAACCTGTCATTGACACCTTCCATCACTTTAGTTGAAATTTGGTAGTAATTGAGCTAATTGAATTTTTCCACTGAGGTAGTTGTACTGCAACAACATGGCTGGAAGTATAGCTAATTGTAGAGCACACGTTTTCAGCATTATATATTTTCAGTGTTACAGCTGGGATGCTGCCAGGGCGATACTCACTGCATTCCACCATTTCTTGACATCATTAAGTTGGCTAAAGATTGCCATCAGTGATGTTGGGGGTATCAAGGAAGCTGAAATGGGTCAGCCAGCCTGCTATTCTGTTTGAAGGTGACAGAGGTTAATTCATCACCTCCATTCGCAACTGGATGTTGCAGGGCTGCAGAGTTTGACCGAATCCATTGGTTCTAGAATTGTTTAATTTAGTATAATCCCTACAGTGTGGAAGCTGGCCACGAGGCCCATCGAGTCCATACTGACCCTCCGAAGATCATCCCACCCAGACACATATCCCTATCCTATTCCTATTTTCCTGCATTTCCCATAGCTAATCCATCTAACCTGCACATCCCTGAATACTATGGGGCAATTTAGCGTGGCCAATCCACCTAACCTTCACATCTTTGGACTGATGGAGGAAACTGAAGCACCTGGGGGAAACCCACACAGACATAGGAAGAAGGTGCAAACTCTGCACAGACAGTTGCCCGAGAGTTTGATTTGTAGAAATCGGCTTAAAATGTTTTTGTAATTCTAGCCCTATGTTGTAGCTTAACCAGGTTTGCACTTCATTTTTAGATTTGCTTGGTTCTATTTCTGACACGAGATCTTCATGTCTTTGGGCTCTTTGCTGTCTGTCTTGCATTGCTCATTTAAATAATGACTTCTATTCCAGTTATTTCTCAAGATTAACTATAGTTGTTCCAAAAGTTTGCAGAAAGCAAGCATTGAACCTAAATATGATTGATAAAGTATGTAACTGGTGCTGAGACACAGAGTAAACTGTTCCTGCTTATGATACTTTCGTTAATATAAAACAATAAGCAAGACTTGAGCTAACTTTGGAGACTCCACCTATTAAAAAGTCATGTCTTGCTGAGCATATCTGATGCAACAGCTTTTCTGAAACAGTGGGGTTGACTCTGATCTTGTCCGCATCAGCTGCACGTCAACTGCAGTAATATTCTAATAGCCTGTCTTCGGCTGAAAATGTTATTTTCTCTACAAAGCAGCTGCACTGACTACTACAATGGATTTTGCCATTATGTTTCAAATAGTATTCCCACATAATGAGCTGCATTACTGTTATTTTTTTAAAATGGAGATGATCTAATCCTTTATCACTACCCAGTGCATGCTTATTAACATTGAGGAATAGTTAGCAAAGTGCAATTAATTTCCTATAAAATTGATGTCTAACGATTGATTCACCCTTATTAACAACTTGATTGAGTTGTTACATTAGTTTTCAGCTGTGTAATTGAGATTTGCTTCTGTTTCAAACAAAATGAATTCATATTTTTAAATCTTTACAAGTTATAAGTTGCTACTATTAATTTATAAATAGTGACATGAAAATTCCATGAGGAACCCAGTGTTCTACCATAGCTGCAGGGGAATTGAGAATTTAACATCCAGTTTAAGGATATCTTAATGATCCACATTAAATTGTCACAAAGGGCCACAACCCCAAACTGTCAATCAAGAGCTACTCTTGAGACCACACAAAATACAGCACAAATTAAGTAATTATGTTACCTGAGAGATAGCCCTTTGATTTCAAGCGTTTTCAGCTGGATAGATTATTGAGCAAAAGCCTGCATTTCCCCACAGGAAGAGAAAAGCAACAAATTCATAACAGAATGAAAAAGTCCATCGAAAGCTTAGTTTGCGCGAGTCCTTTCGATTGACCTGTACATGTTCAGATAGCCGTATGCCCCAATAACATTATTACAATATACTGCGGATGTTCCAAAGCTGAGGGATGCTGAAAATCCTCAGCAGGTTCTGGCAGCATCTGTGGGGTGAGAAAGAGTTAACTTTCATGTCAGCAGCTTTTTGTTTGAAAAGGTTTGGAAGAAAGGCCAGCAATCTGTAATATCAACATCATTTTCCCCTCCCAGCTACCTGAACTGCAAAGCAATTCCAGTATTTTTAAATTTTTTTTTGTAATAATATTTGCCTCCTTTCACTCAGCAGTGGGACAGTGAGGGAAGCGTAAGTCACTTTTGGCAGTATTCCTTTATCTGAGTAAACTATATGAGAAGGGTCATTGATACTTCAGGCAGCAGTAAGACTACAGGGGAGATGTGTAAATATTAACCCACAGGCTAGGAAACATGTGTTATTGATATGTGTAAAACCGGATTTATTGTTTTCAGCTGGAAAAGCATTGCTCCTAAATATGTAATTTCAGAGTTGAATCCCATCTATTATATTACAGATTATAATCATTCAGCTTTGAGAGCGATGGCATGTGAGATAAAATTGGTAATACGTAATAATTAATCACAATAAAATGCAGGACTGACTGGAGTTATGGTTTACTAATAATATTCAATCACTTCCATATAACTTGAAATTGTAGTGAACACTGATAGCAATGTACAGGTGCAACAGTGTGCAATGCAACAAGAGCCAATGTCACCAGATTGCACATTTCTGCAGAAAGAGTTCAGCTTCAAAGAAAAGGACCTTCTATTTTCCTTCATATAATGAGATTCCAAAACAAAATCCATACAAAACTTTGGCGTTTGTTCTTGTAGATAATTACTCCATTAACAGTAACGAGAACTTTATTCAGAAAGTATTTCTCATCAGCCACAGAAAGCAGCGTATCACTAAAGGTATACACACTGCCCTTATCATAATCTGATAAGCAGGAACTGGCAATGTATGTTTTATGGTACATGTATGCAGTATAGAGAATTCCTCAATCTGGAAGGTTTATAAGCCTTAGAACAGAAAGCTTTATGATTACTGTGAATAAAATGTTTAATATGTGATGTGTAAGGCAAGGAAAGAAACCTTTTACAGCTGCTTCTAACACCCTTTCACGTGTGTTTTATTTTTTCTTTCAGAGAAACAGCTAACAGCCAACAACTGCTTAGGAATACTAGCCATGGCAGAAGCTATGCAGTGTAATGAATTACACAACATGGCAAAAGCCTACGCACTGCAAAACTTTCCAGAGGTAACAACCCAAGACGAAGTTCTGAACGTTTCAAAGGACGATCTCATTGCATTTCTCTCCAATGATAACTTGAACACAAAGGCTGAAGAACTTGTTTATGAGGCTGTAATTAAATGGATTAAGAAGGATCCAATAAACAGGACACAGGTATGTCTCTTGAATTAGAAAGTTGAATCAGAACCACAGGCAGTATTGCCCAACACAGAGAGAGCTGTTTCAGGAGAAGCAGACCCTGAGGTCATGAGAATCCACTCCAAGGGGTTTGTCATGTCATTGGCATAGCTTCCTTCCCTCAGCCAGCCTAAATTTTAATTTTTGTTTACCTCTACACAGGTGTCTCCACACATTGATTGCTGCTGAGTTCAAATTTTTTTTAATTCATTCATGAGATGTGGGCATCACTGGCTAGGCCAGCATTTATTGCACATCCCTTATTGCCCAGAGGGTAGTTAAAAGTCAACCACATTGCTGTGGGTCTGGAGACACATGTAGGCCAGACCAGGTGAGGATGGCAGTTTCCTTCCCTAATTGGACATTAGTGAACAAATAGGTTTTTCTGACAATCAACTCATGGTTATCAATTCCAGATATTTATTGAGTTCAAATTCCACCTTCTGTCATGGAGAGATTCGAACGCATGTCCCCAGAACATTATCTGGGTCTCTGAATTAACAGTTCAGCGATAATAACACTCAGCCATTGCCTCCCTTTACAACCACATGGTTGGCTCCTGATTTCACAGGACCAATCTGCCATGCTTAGTTGGATAGTGGTCTCGTAGTTGACCAAGTTTAAGATCCTACAGTTGGCAAGTTTGGACTCAAAACCCATATTTCATCCCAATATCAGAGTTGCAAAGCTCATGATAACATCCAGACCAGCTTTTGAATTTAGTTTAACTTATTGTCAAGTGTACCGAGACACAGTGGAATGGATCTTTGAGAATGCTGGTAGCCTTTCCTTGACAGCTGGCCTGTCCTCTGAGTAGATGAAGTTTTATGTTGATTTGGAACTTGGCTTGCGATTAAAAATCTCAGTCAAATTACCCCGGAAAAGCAAAAAAAAAGTCTCACACTGCTTAAGTCTTAATGACAATTAATCCCTCATATTGGAAATCTCCGAATACATTGGTTCTCTGCCATTTTTATTACTTTTTGTCCTTCCTATATTAGCATGCCATAAATTGTGCATCAGTTGTTGATGTTGATTTATTTATTGTCACATGTATCTTGTTATAAAATGCAGTGAAAAATGTTGTATAGAGACACACAGCAGGAAACAGATCCTTTGGTCCAACCAGTCCATGCCGAACAAAATCCCAAACTAAACTAGTTCCACCTGTCTGCACTTGTCCCATATCCCTCCAAACCTTTCCTATTCATGCATCCATTCAAATATCTTTTAAACATTGTAATTGTACCCCCATCCATCATACCTCAGGGAGTTCATTCGACACACGAATCATCCTCAGCGTAAAAATTTGCCCCCCATGTATTTTTTAAATCTCTCTCCTCTCACCTTAAAAACATGCCCCCTACTCTTGAAATCCCCCATCCTCAGAAAAAGACAACTACCATTAACCCAATCTATACCCCTCATGAGGACACCACTCGCTGATGAAATCTTGAAACACAGAAAAATAAAACAAAACATAGAATATAAAGAGAGAAAAATGAAGAGCTAATGAAAGTGTCCAACCTTACAGTCTTCCTTATTATGTGTTCCATCATGGGTCATGGACCTGGTGACCAGGCACGAGTCCCCTTGCCCACACTGCCAATGCTGGAATGAAAGTCATCATCATTCAGTGCCATCTGGCACTCACCAATGTAACCGCCATTTGATTACACATTTGATTACAAAACCGTAATACAAAAAAACATTATCTTCAATTATGCATCAGAGACAGAATTTTACAGCCCTCGCTGATTGGTTACCAGGCAGGAGGGACTTTTCAAATTACCAAGGTCCTTCACACGCCAGTGCTTTTACAGGGGTGGTGTGAACTTAATGCAAAGAAATTGGGGTATACAAGTAAGCGTCTTCCTTCAATGGTTTTGTCGGGACATGCCTGGAATACTGTGTGCAGTTCTGGTCTCCAAATTTGAGGAATGATATAGCAGCATTGGGAGCAGAACAATGACTCCCAATAGACTGGCAGCATATGGGTTGTCCTCTGATAGGTTGAGTACATTGGGCTTTTTTCTCTTGAGTTTCCAAAATGCGAGGTGATGATCTCAGTGAAACATGAGATTCTGAAACAACTTGACAGGATCAAGTTTGAGAAGCCATTTCCCCTGGCTAAAGAAATTAAAATACTGGGCACTGTCGCAGGTTAGGGAATTGATCATTTAGTGACAGTGATAAGGAGAATTTCCATCACTCAAGGGATTCTAAATCTTTGGAATTCTATACCCCAGATGGTTGTGCATGCTTTATCAGCGAATATATTTCAGTTTGAGAGAAATACATTTTTAGTCCCCTGCAGACAGAAAGTGGACAGAAACTTTATTGTGATGAATTGGAGTTCATCAGAATTATATCTGAGACCCAATCTTCTTCAACTGCTTCAAAAATTACCTTCCCTTCATCATTTGTTCAGGAGTGGGAATGCTCACTCATAATTGTACAGTGTTGAGCAGCTTTCAGATCATAGAATCAGAGAACTGTACAGTACAGAAGGAGGACATTTGACCCATCTTATCTGTACTGACTCCTAAAAGAACTACCTACGAATCCCAGTATCTGCTCAGATACTGACACATTCCATATCCACAGACCCAGACCATACCTAGACTTAAACTGATAACTTTCAGTTGACATAAGTGCTAGGCACCGACTATCTTCAAGTAACGAGACACTAACTGCCTCGCCATGATATTCATCAGCATTACCATTGCTGAAGAACATACTACCAGCATCCTGGAGAGTTTCTGTTGGTCAGATCCTTAGTTGGATTAATAATAAGAATACTGTAGCAACAAGAGGCTTAGGGTTCGGTGGCAAGTCAGGAGTGTGATGAAATGCTCTCCACTTGTTTGGATACTGCAGCTCCAACAACACTCAGAAAGCTAAAACCATTCAGAAGAACCCAGCCCTATCAATCAGTACCTCATCCACTACCTTAAACGTTCAATCCCTTCACCAGTAGCAGCAATGTGTACCATCTAGAGGAGCAAGAATAACACATACCGCTCACCATCCTAACATGGAATTCTGTCATTGTTCCTTCACCATTGCTGGGTTGAATTCCTAGAACTTCCTTCTGAACAGCACTGTGCATCTACCTACAACAGGTGGACTGTTTCATTTTAAGAAAGAGTCTTGTTTGTTCATGATATTAATATCATTAGTATTGAAAATGCTATATTTTTGCAGATTTTTCCTGTTTGAGTATGAAGTACCATTTTATTGATCCACGCAATGAGTTAGAAAGTGTTCATTAAAAATTCATCACATGGGTTAAATTATACATATAAAATGCTCTTCACAACTTCACAATTGACATTCATTGTACATAGTTACTCATTTTAAACTTGGATACCATTATTAAAATGGATATGGCCTCATAGCTGTCAATAAACCTGAAGATCTGTTTATTTTGTCAGTCTGTGGTGTATTTACCTCCAGATGGCAATCTAATAGGGTTTTCCACATTGAGAGTATTCAGCCTTTAATTTGAAGCTTGTAGTGTGCCAATCAATCACATGATAAATTTTTTTACTCTGACAACAGATTTTGTTTCAAGTAACATGTATTTGGAAAGGCAAGGACTGATTCGGGATAGTCAACATGGCTTTATGCGTGGGGAATCATGTCTCAGAAACTTGATTGAGTTTTTTGAAGAAGTAGCAAGGAAGATTAATGAGGGCAGAGGAGTAAATGTGATCTATATGGACTTCAGTAAGGCGTTTGACAAGGTTCCCCATGGGAGACTGATTAGCAAGGTTAGATCTCATGGAATATAGGGAGAACTAGCCATTTGGATACAAAGCTGGCTCAAAGGTAGAAGACAGAGGGTGGTGGTGGAGGGTTGTTTTTCAGACTGGAGGCCTGTGACCAGGGAGTGCCACAAGGATTGGTGCTAGGCCCTCTACTTTTTCTCATTTACATAAATGATTTGGATGAGAGCATAAGAGGTACAGTTACTAAGTTTGCAGATGACACCAAAATTGGAGGTGTAGTGGACAGCGAAGAGGGTTACCTCAGATTACAACAAGATCTTGACCAGGTGGGCCAATGGGCTGAGAAGTGGCAGATGGAGTTTAATTCAGATAAATACGAGGTATGCATTTTGGGAAAACAAATCTTCGCAGGACTTATACACTTAATGGTAAGGTCCTAGGGAGTGTTGCTGACCAAAGAGACCTTGAAGTGCAGTTCATAGCTCCTTGAAAGTGGAGTCGCAGGTAGATAGGATAGTGAAGAAGGCGTTTGGTATGCTTTCCTTTATTGGTCAGAGTTTTGAGTACAGGAGTTGGGAGGTCATGTTGCTGTTGTACAGGACATTGGTTAGGCCACTTTTGGAATATTGCGTGCAATTCTGGTCTCCTTCCTATCGGAAAGTTGTTGTGAAACTTGAAAGAATTCAGAAAAGATTTACAAGGATGTTGCCAGGGTTGGAGGATCTGAGCTACAGGGAGAGGCTGAACAGGCTGGGGCTGTTTTCCCTGGACCATCGGGGGCTGAGGGGTGACCTTATAGAGGTTTACAAAATTATAAGGGCGTTGGATAGGATAAATAGGCAAAGTCTTTTCCCTGGGGTTGGGGAGTCCAGAACTAGAGGGCATAGGTTTAGGGTGAGAGGGGAAATATATAAAAGAGACCTGAGGGGCAACTTTTTCACAAAGAGGGTGGTACGTGTATGGAATGAGCTGCCAGAGGATATGGTGGAGGCTGGTACAATTGCAACATTTAAGAGGCATTTGGATAGGTATATGAATAGGAAGGGTTTGGAGGGATATGGGCTGGGTGCTGGCAGGTGGGACTAGATTGGGTTGGGATATCTGGTCGGCATGGATGGGTTGGACCGAAGGGTCTGTTTCCATGCTGTACATCTCTATGACTCTATAACAAAGATGAACAGCAGGTATATTTTATTCTTCTAACAAAATTGACCTTTGCAAAGTTTCTTTCAATTATTATGATTTAACTTCTACAACAGTATACATTTCTCCCCAGTCACCACCAAAACCTAACTAATTTCCTCAGACCATAGAAATTGTTTGCTGTTCTTCCCCATTCCCTGTTTACAGTTTTCACTTACGGCAGGGAGCACTGCCTTCTCCACTCTACCTTCATCCTTCCCCTTCCCCTTTCCCTCCTTTTCCTTTTCCATTCCTTTTCCCTCTGCCTTCTGAAATAACTCCACAGAGGCCAGTATCCCATCACCAAGCCACCCTTTGGTTACAGAGTCCCTGACACTGATCCATCTCCCTCAGAGGCAGCTCTCAAAGTGAACAGAACCTCTGACACTTGGTCTTTTTTTATTTTAGTAACCAGTACAAATTGCTAATAATGTTACCAATGAACAGCAGTTTACAAGATGCAGCAACTTAGACTAGATTCCCTACAGTGTGGATAATCGGCCCTTCGGCCCAACTAATCCACACCGACCCTCTGAAGAGTAATCCACCCAGACCCATTCCCACTAACTAATGCGCCTAACTCTTTGGGCAATTTAGCATGACCAATGCACCTAACATGCACATCTTTGGAAAGTCACCCGAGGCTGGAATCGAACCCAGGTCCCTGGCACTGTGAGGCAGCAGTGCTAACCATTGAGCCACCGTGCCGCCCTACAGAAGAAAGAAGCAAGGGGGAAAGCCAAATCCCGAAACCCTACAGCACAACCAGTTCACAGGGAAAAGAGGACAAACCTCAAATCCTGGCATTCTTTTATTTTTCTCTCAGTAGTAACATACAGACTGTGGTCCAGCCAGCTCAGAGCCAGTCCCCTAAACTCCTGGTTATACTTTGTTTTTTCTTGGTTATATGTATTTTTCTGGTTATATTTTCTTCCTTACCCCACACTACTGCCTAACTGCAGTAGTTCCTATATTTTCCCCAGCAGCCATGTTGTGTGTGTGCAGGTGTGAGAACAGTGAAAGATGCAAGGTGTACAAATCTTTATTCAATTCCCACCACCAGGAAGAAAGAAAACACCCGAGTGGCCAGTGGCAAGCATTACCCTTCTCATCAAAGGGCAATGCTGTGTGATCAAACAGTGAAGGGGAGGGCAGGGACTAAATCAAAATAGAGTTGGAGGAGGAAATAATTCACTCCACTCCCTGCGGCGCCCACCTCTCCCTGGACAACTCCAGGGTGTTGGTGGACACCGCGTGCTCCTTCTCCAGAAGCACCCAGGCTCCACCATAACCACGGGAGAGGGGCAGGCAATTGGCCCTAACGACCCCCTCCACAGACCGCTGCCTGGACCTGTTTATGACCAGTTTGGCCAGGCCCAGGAGCAGATCCAGGAGGCAGATCTGACCTACCCTTCCCCCTCCAAACCGGGTACCCAAAGATCAGGAGCGTGGGACTGAAGTGCAACCAAAAACAGAGGAGAAGGTTTTTGAGAAATCAAAAAGGGAAGGCATTCCATTTTTAAAAATTTTATTAAACAATTCAGTTTACGAGAAAGTTAACATTAACAGCTGTATACAGAGAAACAGCAATTTTACAAGGGAGAGGAGCAGTAAAGCTAGGCCCCGAACCTTACCGTTCAGCCAGTTTTCAGGGAAGTGAGGACAAACCTCAAATCCCAGGTATTCCATTTTTTTCTTGATCTTTTTTTTCCCTGGTTATATATATTTTATTAAACAATTCACATTTTACAAAGCAATTGACATTTACAGCTGTATACAGAGAAACAGCAATTTTACAAGGGAGAGGAATGGCAAAGCCAAGCCCCAAACCCTAGGCATTCCATTGTTATTTTTTTTTCCCAAAGGCATTCCATTATTATCTGTCAGCCAGCGCTCCCTGTTTGGACCAGATTAACAGCCCCAATCAAGGAACTCATATATTCGACAAGGTCCACCTGGGTAACTTCATTACAATCACTAACCTTCCTTTTCCCTGACCCTTTCTTTTCCCTAATTTTCTGTTCCCCCCTCCTTTTCCATTTCCTTTTCTTCCTTCCTCTCTCTTATCTCCCCTCTTCTCACCTGCTCTCCATACCTGATACATTTCCCCTGTCCCTCTCCTCCTTCCTCCCCTCCACCTCACCCCTCTCTAGCCTCCTCTCCACCCTGCTGTTCACTCCATCTCGTACCCTTGTCTATATCATCTCCCCTCTGACATTCTCTTTCATCCTTCCTCTCCATCCCTCCCATCTGATGTTCTCTTTCATCCTTCCTCTCCATCCCTCCCATTCTGCCCCTCCCCTCCCATTCCTGCCTTCTCTTCACCCCCTCCTTCTCCTCTCCAACAACTTCTCACCTCTCCTTTGATCCATCTTCTCCTCACCTTCCTTTTATTCATATAAGTTTGGATTCATTGTACATTCCCATTCCCCTCACTTCACCTTCCCTTTCACTCTTCTACGTTTTGCCCTGATCTCACTGCTCTCCACTTCCCCTTTCCCAGCTCCTTTCACATCCTCAACCCCTTCTTGTTCTGTATTCTTTAAATCATTTGCACTTGACTCCAATTATTTTCTGCCTATTGACCCTGCTTGACCTGATTCACATTCAGCCTCCCATTTGGACTAGTCCAATTGCATTAAATTTTCTTATTTCTTATTTAACAACTGTTCATTTACCATGTTATTCCAAGTGTATACCAAATACACTTTCAATTATTTTGTAGGTTAATGTCTAATTGAATATTCAGCCATAATCAGAGCAAATGCAGTTTTATGTTACTTTTCAAAAGATACTTATTCATACGTGTGTAAGGATATGAAATGAAATATGTCCACACATAAGGCTTGCCTGAGAATCAAGCTGTTGAGTCAACAGTAATAAGTAACTTCGACAGTTATGGCACTATTCTATTTTCTTGTCAAATAAACTATTCTGTAATTGTGGAAGGGATATGAAAGAATGACATCATTGCACCAACACATTCAGTAGTTTCTTATGCAATCCTGATGAATGGAGTTCTACCCTGTCCATCTTGTGTAAACTCTGATTGATTTTTGTTTCTGATTAACATTCAAATACAGATGGTCTTTCATACATTGCCAGAAGTATTCTGCCCACTGAGGCTGACCTTTAATATCTAACTATTCCGGATTCAAGTCAATAACTGATTAACATTAGTGGGTGCCACAGAGGAATTTACAAGTAAACAGAGTGACGTGTTGTGATTTAAATTGTTTTCAAAGTGAAGATAAAGCTAAAGGAAATGACTTTTTAATGCCTTATTGGGTCAAAGAACTAAAGGTGCTCTAAAGGCCATTCAGCCCATACTAATTCCATACCCCATTTTCACTTCATAACGTTTTACCTTTCTCCCTTTAAAATACTTCGGATATTTCTGTTTTTAAAAAAAAATGTCACGTACTCTGCCTCAGCCCTCCACCATTGGCAAAGTGCTTCATGCTCCTGCAATAATCCGAGTGTTGAAGTGCATTTGACCTATCTTCGAAATTCATCTTAAAAGAAATCCGAAAGAACTGCAGGTGCTGTGGATCAGAAACAAAAACAGAAGTTGCTGGAAAAGCTCAGCAGGTCTGGCAGCACCTGTGAAGAGAAGTCAGAGTCAGTCGAACTGAGGAAGGGTCACCGCACCTGAAACGTCAACTTTGACCTGCTAAGCTTTTCGAAATTCATCTCTGTGTGTTATTGACCCTGCACCCTCCCCGTACCCCCTACCGCCCAAGACAAATGAAACATTAGAACTGCTCATAATTTATAAACCTGTGTTAAATCTTTTCTGAAATAGTCCTGATATCTCAAATCTCCCTTCTTAAAGTGTATCTGTGCTGCATGAGTAATGCAGGAAAACAAATCTAGAGTTGTACTCGAGATGGTGGTGAACTCCTTCAATGATTGCAGCCTTTGTTATGACACTCCGATGGTAGTGTCTGCTGAAGAATTAGGACCTGATTTTGTGCTGCTCTCCCCCTCTCTCCCATTGCAAAAGAGGGGGAGCACCATTTGAGACCTCCTGCTGCGTTCAGTCTGTATCAGTGGCGGTGGCAGTGCCAAGTGTCCAGGTTGAGTACCTGGCGAATATAAGTGCCTCCTCCTAGGCTCCCTGATTGACAGTTTTCAAAGACAGGACTTCCTCACCAAGAAGAGGTTGTGCCTCAAGCAAGCTAAAAGCTAAATAAATTGATATTAAATGGTGGTGGGATGAGCCAGCCTGAATGGGGGCTGGGTCATCCTTAGTCTTTATACTGTGAGGGAGGAAGGAACTCTGGCAAAAAGCCACGATCAATTAGATCCAGCTACCTGTCTCGACCTGCAACCCTTAGTACCCAGACCTAACCATCCACCAGTTTCAGTTTTGACATTTTCAATCAATCCTTCCTAATGTCGTTTTGGGGAAGAGAGCCTGGATTTCCGCTACCCTATGTGTGGAGAGTTGGTTCCTGATTACCGAATTGTCATTTTAAGGTTGCGCCATCTTGTCTTGGACTCCTCCAACAGAGAAGGTTGTTTCTCCCTATCATATTAAATCATTTAATCATATTAAATGCCTGAATAACATTATAACTTATTCTTCTATATATACTTCAATACAAGCCTAGACTGTGCAACAGTCCCTTATAATTTAACCCTTCTTATCCCGGTATGAGCCTGGTGAATCTGCACCAACTCCAATAGCAATGACAAATCTTTGACAATGTTTGAATGGGTGTATGTATCATCACTGTAGTTGAACAGGCAGGCCAGGAAATCTGCTGGCTTTGATATACATCAGCATTCTCCTTACCACTGTAGTTTTCCCAGTTTGAAATTACATTGAAAAATCTATATGTTAAATACTCTGCATTGACCTGCTGTCTTAATGTCCTTTGTGATTTGATTTATTATTGTCACATGTACCAAGATACAGTGAAAAGTATTGTTTTGCATGCTAAACAGACAAATCATACCTTAGGTAAGCAATAGAACAGAATGCAAAATATAGTGTTACAGCTACAGAAAAGGTGCAGAGGAACATCAGCTCTACTATATGAGAGGTGCATTCATAAATCTGATAACAGCGGGAAAGAGCTGTTCTTAATTCTGCTGATAGATGTTTTCAAATGTTTGTAACTTTTGCCTGATGGAAGAGGGTGGAAGAGCGTGTAACTGGGGTGGGAGAAGTCTTTGATTATGTTCCTATAATGGGTCAGTTATTTAATATGATGAGAGTCACAAATCAATTGAACACATACTTAATCATTTGTAAGCCCTTGTGTTTGCAATGTTCAATTGAGTATAACACATTGTTTCCACACAAACAATATGATCGAAGCTGGGTGGTAATTTAAGTCTATACATAGTTGTGGTTAATCTCCTTCCCAGTGTATTGCTTCCCCACAATATCAAGACTTGTGGTTGCATGCTTTTATTTCCTTCACTGGTTTCTTCTTGACAACAGAATGCATTTTCTTTTCAGCATCTGTCTGAGCTGCTGGCGGTGGTGCGGTTGCCTTTTATTCATCCCAGCTATCTGTTAAATGTCGTTGACAATGAGGAATTGATCAAGTCCTCAGAGGCTTGCCGAGACCTGGTAAATGAAGCAAAACGTTATCACATGCTGCCGCATGCTCGGCAGGAAATGCAGACTCCCCGGACACGGCCAAGGCTATCTGCAGGTAGGACTTTAGCCAACAAGGATTTCTGCTGAGCCTTTAGAATGTGCAGAGGTTTTTTTTTAATGTGGCCAAGTATTGTACAAGGCTCAAAGGATAACCTTTAGAATGACGGATAATTGAGAGCACATTGAAATGTCTCCTCTTGCACATCTGTGGAAGTGTATATTTATGTTTTCAGTCTGACCCAGTTCTCAGTGTGCTGCTGACTGGGCTTCACAGTGGTTGCCAATTGACAAGCAAGTCCATGTCGGGAAATGTCCACCCCCGATATACCTGAGGTAGGATAAAGTCAATGAATTCATTAGTGTGATTCTGAGGTTCCAGAGTCCGTTTTCACTTCAGTGAACAAACACAAAACTGCATATGGCTTGAACTAAATATAATTTAGCAAGTGAACATTTTTTAAGGAAAAGCACGCACATCAGACCTTTTGCAACAGTTTGGGTGTATGATACAGGAGAGATTAATAGCATTGGAGACTGACCTATAATTGGCATCTGATGTTTAAAAGTTTTTTTATGACGGCATTGTGACGTACAGCAGAGTACTGTGCAGCTATAAATAGTGTTATAGACCAGACCACCTCTAGACCTTAACTTTTTCTTAATTTCAAGGTAAATGTCAGGTGCTGTGTTTCAGATGCAATTCAATTGGTCGAAATACTTGACTTTAAGCAAAACACAATTTTAACTATAGTTAAAATACAACCAATGAAAGAAGAACTTGGAATAACTTTATTGGAAAACTTAACGGAATAATAAATAAGTAACTATAATTAACTGTTACAATATAGTAATATCCCATAAATGCACCCCTTGTAAAAAAGGCAAATTCAGAAAAACGTATTTTGATTGACATGCAATCCAACAGCCTAGGAAGAGAACCTCCAGCTTTTGGTTGTAATCATGAGAAGGAAACATAGCTTCCACCGCTTCTAGACCTCAACAGCAACTGCCAAAACTAGAAATCCTAGTCAGTGACAGTTGGCCACACCCATCCAGGCTGCTTCTATTGTTCCAACATTTTTTTAAAAACTCCCCAAGGCCTCACAAGCTGTTAACGTTACCACAGTCAGCTCAGCGCCTCTTGTTCAATATCCTTCTAAAAGAAACCAGGACAAAATATACCTCTTACAGCCCCAGCATCATCACAACAGAAAGTTAGTTCAACCTGGTCTTGAGGAATTCTGCGAGATAGATGTCCATTCGTCAAAATAGGATACACTCTTCAAAGTTGCTTACCTGGAGTTGTGTAGTATTTATGTATAAGTGTCTGGTAAGCAGCTAAAATGAGCAGTTACTGAGCCTCTTGGAGCTCAGTCCTTTCCCAGTGTCTCTGGTTTTTACCAGTAAGCAGATAAGATGTTAGACGGAAGTAAAGACAAACCTCAAGAATGAATGGAAACTGGGTTGCTGTTAGATTAGTAGCATTTTGACCAGCACTGAAGCAGCAAGATGAAGGTGGTCAACAATTGTGTGTGGAACAAAGGAATTCTCTAAGCACATCAAAAGATAAGTTGCATCTTCTGCTCCTTCAGAAAGTTTTCCCCACTATTCTACCCCTTCCCTCCCCTCATGTCCCCACCCACCAAATCTCTTAGAGATCCTCCTGAAACACACTCTCTGCCCGGAAGCCACTGGCAGTCCAAGGGCTACCTAATCCTCCCAGCCAGCAAGCTCTAAACCTTTTCTCAACTACTCCAATTGAAAGTGGTCCACTAGCATTTCAATGAGACCCAGCAGCTAAAGGCTCGATAGTTTCATGGTGACACTACATGAAGGGAAATTAACTTACTTTAACATTTTTTCACTGGAAAGCTGTTTGGAGTTACAATCAACAAAGTAGCTGATGCAGTAAAGCATGTAACTTCTTGGAAATCAAGCATGCCTTTAGTTTTTTTTAACTACCATAATGCCATGTTGGCTTCCCCTCCTATTCTCTTTATTGTAAAGCTTTTTTCGTCTGGGATGGAGTTAACCCTAACCCTTCCCCTGTTACAAATCATACCCAATCCACATTGAATTTACTCTCAGGTCTCTGCTGTTCTGATCTGGATCCATCAACCAGAAGCTTTTGGAAAAGACTTGATTTGATTTGCCTCCAGAGTTGTTGGTTTGAGTCCAAATCTTTTGTAAATCATTGTAACTCCAGTGAAAACTGTGGTAATTATGGCAGAGAAAATGCTAAGAATTCATCTGTGTGAACGATGTATAATGTAGTTGCCCCCACCTCAATCTCCTTAGATTGGGGATGGTTAAACTTAGTTATTGTGCGTTATAGTCGAACTAGCTTAGATTAACAAGTCGAGTGTCTAATGTGATTCTGCTGCCTACCCACTGGATATCTCTGCCAAGAAATTGAGGGAAATTCATCTTGTTCTTTTTTTCCCTGTTCTGGTTCATGTCAGTATCTTTCAGAAGTGCTAAATCACAACCATCTTAGTACCAATTTAAGTAACAAATTACTATGACTCTTCTTCAATTTCTATTTATATCTCTCTCAACGAAAAGGTCCATTTTCACTTAATGATCCTGCTTCAATCACCATAGCATTTGTTTTGCTGCAGACCACAATTGTTAAATGAACTGAGTGTACACTTTCATATCCCTGTAAAGGCTGCAGTTTCACTGTTTAAATGAGAACCATATAACAGAAGGGAATGAGATGTTTTTAAGCTCAATCAATAGCTCAAAGTTGATTTGAAAAGAAAAATGTGCAGAATAGTTCAGCCAACGAATTAGATTACTTACAGTGTGAAAACAGGCCATTCGGCCCAACAAGTCCACACCGCCCCGCCGAAGCGCAACCCACCCATACCCCTACATTTACCCCTTTACCTAACACTACGGGCAATTTAGCATGGCCAATTCATCTGACCTGCACATCTTTGGACTGTGGGAGGAAACCGGAGCACCCGGAGGAAACCCACGCAGACACGGGGAGAACGTGCAAACTCCACACAGTCAGTCGCCTGAGGTGGGAACTGTGAGACAGCAGTGCTAACCACTGTGCCACCGTGCCGCCCTAACGAAACCAAATGGAAGATCCTAAGTCTAATTTCTAGTCGACACCAACCTGATTCTCACAAGGTAATACTATTGCAGTTGTATTCAATGCCTCTGGGAAAGAGTAGAAGAATTGTGCAAAATTCTCAGTTGAATGAAAATGTGTTGGAGTTCAGCTATGAGCTGTTGTATTTAAGAACAGCCATTGGAATATCACGATACTACTTTCTGTTGATAACTCATTCAGGAGAAGGGGAAGGGCAAAGATTGAACTGGTTTGTGGGAAGATTGGAAAATGAGAGTCTGTAGGGAGCACATTTAATTTCACAGTAACAAATTGAAAGGTAGGATAAATTACGCATAAAGTAAGATGCTGTGTTCAAAGGAAAAAGCAATAATGAGAAAATTGTATCCTTAATAGTGAAACAAGAAGTGTAATGACAGGTGTTAAGTCACCGTAGAGTTTAATTCCTTTGTCTAAATTGCTGTCATTAGCAGTTTGTCATCAATTAAGTTACAAAAGCTTTAAGGCCTAGCATCTCTAAAATCCTTTGATTTGGTAAGAGATCTAGAGGGCTTCTTTTCCCAGTTGTGACACTCACCTACAAGCACTTGTGTTCTTCTCCTGACTTTAAACAAAATATTAAACCATTTAATTGAACTGGCTTAACACCTATTTAAATAATGTACACGGATGTAAATTTCTTGAGCATTCATTCTTGAGCATTGATCTTTGGTGATCTGAAAACAATCATGATCCATATAGAAACCAGTAACTTTTATAAAAAGATCACATAAGATTTCAAGGCCTATGACTTTTACTCTAACAAATAAACAAAAGCAATGTTGTCTGATCCGCAACTTATAGTCAAAGTTATAATCAAGAAATTGTCCATTTAGTTTTTAACACAACTAAAATACGCCTTCAGCTTTGATGAGGAGTCTTGTCGGCTCAATACATTAGCTTGCTCTCCCTCCATGGATGCTACCTGACCTGCTTTGATTTCCAGCATTTTTTATTTTCAGTACAGATTCCAGCATCTGTAGTAATTTGCTGCTAAAAGCCCCTTCTACTGGTTATGCTTCCATATCCACTAAGTAAACACATCATTCTCCAGGACCCAGTCCAAAGTTACTATCAGCTCCTGAGGGCTTAAATACTTCCTTCCTTTCCCAGGCAGGTAACTTCTGATCCCAGAACGTACTAGTACTAAAAGGGTTACATTACTTGCTTACTAGCATTATAAGGAGATGTCTCTTCCTAACTCAAGTTGGCAAATGTTCTAGCATTCTTTAAATCTTCCAGAACTTTGGCTCAACAATCTGAGTATAAGTTCCTACTAGTACATTGTGTGGTGATCAACAGAGTCAGAATGTTCTCTATAAGACCATGAGACCATAAGAAATAGGAGTAGAAGTAAGGCCATTTGGCCCATCGAATCCACTCAGCCATTCAATCATAGCTGATGGGCTTTTCAACGCCACTTACCTGCACTCTCCCCATAGCCCTTAATTCCTTGCTTTAGCATAGGCCTGGCTGCCTCTGTCTTTCTCCTCTCTCTCTGATTCTTATGAAGTTATTCAGCTAGAGGAGTGTAATCTAATACAAGAATATGGACTTTTCCCTATCAAAGCCCTTTTCCATGGTAAAATGAATCACATAGGGATACATCCAGCTAGGAATGCTACTTAGCCATTTTCTAGACCACCCAACCTTGGAATCAAACAGGCAGTTTAAAGTATACCCATTTATAAAGCGTGATATTCCCAACACCTCCCTGTGAAACTTGGAGATTATCCACCTGTCCAATCTATGCAATTCCTGTTGTAAATGTCTATAGGTGTCAATATCTACCACTTTCTCTGACTAAGTTGAGAGTGTAGTGCTGGAAAAGCACAGCAGGTCAGACAGCATCCGAGAAGCACGACAGTCAGCATTTCGGGCATCCCTAGTGAACCGAAACATTGATTGTCCTGCTCCTCGGATACTGCCTGACTGGTTGTGCTTTTCCAGCGCCATGCTCTCGACTCTGATCTCCATCATCTGCAGTCCTCACTTTCTCCTTTCTCTAAGTCAGTTTGAAGCCCCTTAACCCTATGACCAACAAGACTTACTGCCTGGCTGCATTTGGAACAGGTCACATGACCCAGATCACTGTACAACTTTGCCTTAAATTCGGTAAACAATGCCAAAGCATAACTATCTTAGTCACATTGTATTTGTAACAAAAAAAATCCCATGATTTTTTTTTTCTTAATCTGCCTGGAAATAAAGAAAGATTGATTCACAATGTGATCGTGAACTCAAAGAACTCTGAACCTTCAAGCAAGAATGCTTTGTTTTGAATCCATCTTATTTTTGTGTTTGGAAACTTGTTTTTAAGGTGTGGCTGAAGTAATCGTCCTGGTTGGTGGTCGTCAAATGATTGGAATGAGCCAACGTGATCTCACTGCCGTCAGCTGCTTTAACCCCCAGAACAACAAATGGTACCCATTAGCCAGTCTACCATTCTATGACAGGGAATTTTTTAGTGTCATCAGTGCTGGTGACAACATCTATTTATCAGGTAAATTTTTGTTTAATATTTCATGGCCTATTTCTGTTCCTAGTTCTTGTATGAGTATCTTTGTCCCACATAGAATCAATTACCTCCAAGTTTGCAGACTAAATTATTGAGCAGGACAATAGAATTCAGCTCATGAGCCTCCAAGTGTAACTTCTAAGTAAGGAACAGCAGAAGAGTGATGCTTTGGAACTATTTGCAAGAGGAGTTCACATAAACCTAACATTAAATGGTTAAGTAATTTTTAAGTTGCTTCGAGAAAAAAGCAAATCGATGCCAAAATGTCAGTGAAATAGACCATAGACTGTGGTTGAACTGTGAATATGGCATCTTCTGAAGTTCATTCGACCTAAAGATTTTTCAGTTTTTTATTTAAAATGAAAGCCTGTGTGTAAAGAGCAGGGAAGTGGAGGTAATTGAATCGCTCTTTAAACCGCTGGCACAATCATGATGGGTCAAATGGCTACCATTGTGCAACACGTTTCTACAAAAAAGCTTCTCAGCAGAAGTCGCTCTTTGTTGAAAGGTGAGCAACACACTGGATGAGTCAACTGCAGGTAGGTGAACCACGCAACTTCTTTCTTAGATTCTAATTCCCAAGTCAAACATTAACCCATCCAGGCGCTGTTGTCTCGTTTGGTCCTTTGAGGATCTGTGATGTTTAGTGGTGGACAGGTAACCGATAAGGTTGTTCTGTACCCAGAAGGTTCCATTGCAAATAGGATGATTGCCTTTCGGACAAATTGTTGACTGAAGATTTTCTCTCCAGGTACCCTCCTTCTGCATCCGAAATGTGCCCATTTGTAGAATGCTTGACTATGTTTTACTTGGTTACAGTAGATGTAGTACTTTAGCATTGATATTAGATAAATGAATGCTTGCCTTCATTGCTCAGACTTTTCAGTACAGGAGTTGGTATGTTATATTGAGGTTGGCGAGGCCTTTTCAGGGCAATTCCTTTACACAGACAGTGGTTCATGTATGGAATGAACTTCCAGAGAAAGTGGTGGATGTGGGTACAGTTACAGCTTTCAAAAGACATTTAGGTCAGAATTATTTGGAGGGATGTGGGCCATGCGCAGGCAGATGGGACTAGTTTAGTTTGGGATTATGATTGGCATGGACTGTTTGAAAGAAAGGGTTTGTTTCTGTGCTGTATGACTCCATAAGTCTTCTGATTGCTGTCAACTTAATAGAAAATCAGTATTCTTTTAACTATTTATTGGAGCACAAACAATGTATCAACAATTCTCTTTCATTTCAGTCAATACACACAGACAGTATTCCCTTTAATTCTCCTTGGTTTCCAACACAGCTTTCCAAACAATTACTCTGAGGTGTATTCCCCCCCTCCCCCCCACCATGTGGATGAACATATCTGCCCGCTGTTACCTTGCAGAAGCCAGAGTCTGCTTCGAAATGCCTCTTTCTTATATTACAAAGATCACACACTAGACAATGATTGACACACATCTCCCCTTTTGATGATTTTTTTCTGCAAGTCTGTAGAGTGCTTGATTTGAGTGGTACCACATCCTGCGTCAGTGAATAATTAATTATAAGACATACAAAACAGTAATTGCGTTTAGTGTTTTAACCAGTTATCACTGGTCTTTTGATGGGGGACAATCTCTGGATTTATCAGTATTAAGTAGATAAAATTGTTACACTAAAGTGACAGCTTTTGTGTTTATCATTTGCCAAGGACAATGGTTTTGTACAACATCATGGTTCTGAAAGAGTTAATGTTGGAAATTGCATTAGGCTCCACCCAGTCTGATGAGGTCATGCAGTCACTAGTGGTTCATCCTATGTCACTGTTCACAACACAGATTCTTTGACTCTGTATAGGGGGGAGGAATAGAGGCAACCTGTGTCTCTACCTACCCCCCCCCCACCCCAAACATGCCCCCTTCCCAGTCAGTTCAGGAGCACATACAATGAGGGGCATTGTGCTGCACTCTGGACCTATTGCTGTGACTTGCTTCATTGGGTTGTAAATCCTGTTATTGGCGTAACTACAGCGGTTTAATGATTAAGAGTCAGATAAATTTAAACAAACATATGCCATTATTTGTCTGATTATTTGAGCTATTTCTTGGTTAGTACATGGATGTAGTTAATCCATTATCTGTAATTCTATATGAATAATTTCCTTTCACCTCACAGCTTGCTTGAAAAGTATGAGAAGTCGATTAGATATCCATTTTTGGATACAAACATTGACCACGTTCGTAGAATCAGTCAATTTATAAAATGTCTGTCCAGACAAACCAGCTTTACTGTTGGTTTACTTTTAAAGTTAAATATGTTCTTTGTACAGGAGTGTTACACATAGCTTGGCATCCGACTTTAAAGCAGCTTGAGCTGCTCTTTCGGCTTTTGGATCTAAATGAGATAATATAGTCTTCAAGGCACTGAAACCTGTCTTTCTGTTTATAAGTGTTAACACAACTCACATAATCTCCAGTACCCTCTTGATGCTGTTTCACTCCAAACTGTTTGGAAGATTTATAAATATACCATTTTTGAGCAAAACTCAGATTCCAAACTGACTCACTCGATTTATTTTCAGAAATTAAACAAGAAGGGTGCAAACTAAACATGAATTAATATATGACAATAAAAATAACCTTTTAAAACTACACTTTACTGTTTATTGGACTGGACTGTGGTATCTACAAATTAGTTGTATTTGTGTGTTTATCATCAAGTAGACTTCAAAAGGTAATTGTTCACCTTGGATCATGCGGCAAAAGTGAAAAGGGCTAGATGAGTGTAAATTTATTATTTCTGAAAAGGGAAGCATATGGTTGAAACCTTTAGTTTTGCACTCATTAGGACAAGCATAACAATACCACATTTCAAACCGCCTCAGTTATTAATGCTAGTGTGCTGGATGTGGATCTGTCAGAGGGATTTGACAAAGTGCGAATGTAAAGGATGCCCCATTGTGAACAATAGAGTAGATTGAAAGAAGTACAAGTAAAATGCTGCTTCACCTGGAAGGTGTATTTGGAGCCTTGGACAATGAGGAGGGGGGAGGTGAATAAGCAAGTGTGACACCTCTTGCGATTGCATGGGAAGAAGCCATGAGGGATTGAGGAAGTGATAGAGGAGCATGCTGATTAGTTGGCCAGTTGACTTTGATTTAATTAGCATCGGTTGACTCTGCTGTCTCTATGGCAATCTTTTCTCCTGCAGTAAAAATTATTAAGGTCACTTGAAATTTGGTATTTTTACTTTTTTCCTGATGAATGCATGACAAAGCTTCAGCAACACACAGCAGAAATTCTATACACCAAGTGGCTGTTCATAATTTATGATTTTATATTCAATTTGTCAGCACAGAAATAGAATATTGTGAATGTATTTTCCAGGTTGAGATGTTTGCATTTTCCAAATAAAGTCTTCCCAGTGTAATTAATACAAAAATACTGTCCAGAAACTGAAGTCAGAAAACATCTGAAATCCAAGCATGACACTGCTGCACAGCTTTCTTCATTCATCTCTAGCCTTCGCATATATTTACTGTGCACATTACTACCAGATGACTCTAAAAAAACCTAATTTGTGCATTAATGTCCTTCAGAGAAGGAAACCTGCAATCCTTACACAGTCTGGCATAAACTTGATTTCAGTCGTATGTTCAATGATTGACTTGTAATGTTCTCAGGACACACACACACACACACACACACACACCTTAGAATCTGTACCTATCTCAGGAAGTATCTATCATCTTCTTAAAACTTCCCTTTCACAATTCAGCTAAAATTGCAAAGTTGCTGAATAGATTAAAGTCAATTGTCAGTGTCTTAACGAGCTGTAATTCTGAGTACATCAATGCCTGTGACTGTTGAGATGCTGATATCTTTCTGAGAGTTTATGAAATAATCTGTTCTGAAATAAATGAGGTATTACGAAAGGTTCTATTCAAACAGATGTACAATGGCTTCTAAAGAACTGAAAGCTAATTTGTATCACATTTAGTTTTTAATGGAGCAGAACTGAAAATTATGGTAATAAAGTCTCTATCATTAGAATTTGCAATTTGTTTCCCAGGCAATCAAGTCACGTAGATTGCCATCATTCTGACACTGACTTCATCTCTCATTGTCCTAGGTGGCATGGAATCTGGTGTCACACTTGCTGATGTCTGGTGTTACATGTCCCTTTTGGACAATTGGAACCTGGTTTCACGGATGACTGTCCCTCGGTGTCGACACAATAGCCTCGTGTATGATGGGAAAATTTACACACTGGGTGGTATTGGTGTCTCTGGGAATCTCAATCATGTTGAAAGGTAAAATCAAGATTCACAGAATTGTTGAGTGAAATTTACTGGAATGTAATCAGACAATAATTAATGCTGGACAAAATGGTTTCTTTTTGACAGTGTACTGTACTTTTAAAATATGTAGCTATTTTAGAATACCTTGCTTCCTTTATTATTTCAATACAATATTAAAATGTATCTGAAGTCAATTGTCAACATTTTGAATTGTTTAATTCTGTCATTTGAGGCAGTGCTACTATGGGAAGTTATATAAGTACATTAAAAGTGCTCACTTATCAATTAAGAGTTCATGTTACAGAACAATAGAGTCATAGAGTCGTACAGCATGGAAGCAGACCCTTCGATCCAACTAGTCCATGCTGACCGTATTCCCAAACTAAACTAGTCCACTGCCTGTGCTTGGCCTATATCCCTCCAAACATTTCTTGTTCGTGAACTTACCCAAATGTCTTTTAAATGTTGAAACTGTACCCGAATCCATCACTTCCTCTGGAAGTTCATTCCACACACAGACCACACTCTATGTAAAAGAAAAATTGCCGTTCATGTCTTTTTAAAATCTTTCTCCTCTCACTTTAAAAGTATGCCCCTTCATCTTGAAAAGCCCCAGCAGAAAAGGAAATTTAAATCCCCAGCGCAGCAGGCTTTCTGAGTCATAAGGGAGAAAGTGAGGACTGCAGATGCTGGAGATCAGAGTCAAACAGTGCAGCACTGGAAAAGCACAGCAGGTCAGGCAGCATCCAAGGAGCAGGAGAGTCGATGTTTCGAGTATTAGGTTTTCATCAGGAATAACAGCAAAATCAAATCACTACAACGTTAAAATGTATCTGAAGTTAATTGTCAACATCTTTGAATTGTTTAATTCTATCATTTGAAGTAATGCATGTCTAGGAGAGTGTTAATAGCAGAGGTCCTTTGCATGTACTGCCCAAAACGTCACTCTCCTGTTCTTCAGATGCTGCCTGATCCCGTGTGCTTCTCCAACACCACGCTTTCTGAGTCATATGGTCTACTTCTGTATTTATTTCTTGAGTTTCACTGACTAGGAAAATACAGGTTCAATTATTTATTCTGTATGGTTCCTAATGACTTGTAATGAATGATAGAAATTAATTAAGAGGTCAGAGTTCATTCACATTCGAATTGTACTCGCCATATCCATTGGTTCAACAACTATCACCACTCTGAATCAAATTTATGTTTTCATTCAGTAACAAAAGATTCACGTGGGATAGTGTGGTTAATGTTTATATAAACTTACAGGAAACATTGGTTTACGCAGGAAAATTGTTGTGATATGGATCACTGCTTGAAAGAGAGCTATAAGTAAATTCAAAAGAGAATTGAGGGAGGGGTTATGTAAATTAGGGCCCTGATGTCCCATTTGAAGTTATGCACTGGCACCTAGAAGGATAATTTAACATTGTCATTCATAGTCACTGTCACTGCAACAACTCTATTTCTTTTATCAGGAGTCATTACAAAGTTATGCTGATAAATTATGTTATTGAATAGGGGTTGCACCATTCATTTTGACTTGAAGCTGACCATTGAAGTGAAGCAAGGGAAACAGTCATCAGGTCTATACAGGAAACAGACAAGTGGACACCTCTTGCTTAGGTGGGCCCTGTAACATTTAACGCTGTGTGACATGCAGGACAACTTTGCAGTGGGTGCAGTGGACTGCACTTGCCACTCAGCTTGCTTGCTTTCTACATCCTGGCTACTGAACCGATACTGATATCTGCACCCAATGCTGCAGATGCTGTAGTTGTTATTGTTGTTGAGCTACAATGGCTTGATATTTTTTGCAATCTTTTAGCAGTGTTTCAATATCATGATTTTTCTTTCCTTTGGAAAGTTTTAGTTACTATTTGAAGCTATAGCCAGCTCCATTATCTGCTCTGATAGCTCAGCCTCTGAAAAGTCACAGCCACTGCCCTTGTCACAGTATGTACTGATGAACTGATCAATTCATTCTTGTGGCTATTGCTTGGTGGACATCACCTGTAAACAGTGAATTTACTTGTACAAAAAGCTGATTCTCCAGCACTTGCATAGGTTAACAGGACCTCTTAGGTCCTCTTAAGACAGGTTAAAGTGTTAACTCAGTATGTCTGTTTATTTCTGAAGATCATCTTTATTTTCAAACCCTTACGTATCCTGTTCTGCAATGGCTAAACCTGAAAAGCATTGATCCGTCCTTTATTTACAAATCCAAAACTCAGACAGGACATTGTTTGCCTTCTAATTTGTGCAAAGAAATCTGGCTGTTCCCAGTCAATTGCAAATGTTATTGGGAGATACTTGTTATGGATGTTATTAAATGTTATTAGGAGCAGGACTGGAACGCCACTCCATTTGGAGGTTCAGCAAGTAGTTGCCAAACGTCTTTTCCTTGTTTGAAAATTATTCCCTCTGATGATTTCAGCTGTGTTTCAAACTGTTTTTGGATCAAGTATTTGCTGGTTGTGTGGGAATGCTGTCCAAAGTTGCCTTGGGCAACACTACAGTTGTGACTCTATGCAGCGTTTTCTTCAGCACCATGGTGGGTCCAGCCCGGGATTCCAACAGGGGGTCGGGGTCAGGCCCTCGAGCCTAGAACCATGAAATGGACTACGTGGACTTTGTATTAAATTCTCTTTATTTAAAAAAATTCTTTATGGTACAGAGAATTATTCTGAACTTTGATTTCTTTACTTTTCAAATTTATTACTATGATTCTGTACTTTCGAAGGTCTGTAATGTTGGACTTTTCATTTTTTTTTTATTTTTCTAATTTTTTTTCCCTAAGAATTTCCCTAAGATCTATACCTAGGTACCTTGGTAGCTAAGATGGCGATGTAAGTAGCGACTTGCAAACCTTTCACTGTACTCATGTGAGTACATGCGACAACAAAGTTAATTCTAATTCAATAAAGCTTCTACATCCCCATATAACCAAGGGGCAGCTTGTAGATGAGAATGTCACTGGGAAGGATGAATAAGCATGTTTCTGGGGAAAGAACTGAGTTTGGGATTTATGACTGGCACAATGGTTTGAATGACTTCCTTCTGTCCTGTCAGATTCTATGGTGTTATGAGGTAGGCTGTCAACTTGGGGATGTATCTGGTGTCAAAAAGATCTACTAAGGCATTATATACTCAGGTCTATGGAAAGGAAAGACTCTATGAATGAAGCTACTCTTCCTGGGATTGGTAGCAACTGCTTTATATAATCCTCTCTATGCCCTCTGTTAACTTTTCCATTAACCCAGTTACTTAAATTTGTTTAATGAACACACTAAAATAGTGCATAGTGGAATTGTGTACAAATGTAGGAAATATAGTTTTGACTCTAGTGGGAGGAGTTCTCTGGAAATCAAGTCCCCACCATTCGATAAAGCTGTCACGAAAGTGTGAATGTCTCATTCAATCACCAACAACAGTCAGGAACAAAATCTGACATTGTCGGAAAAACACAGCAGGACTGGCACATCTGTGAAGAGAAAGCAGCGTTAACATTTAGAATCCAGTGACTCTTCTTCAGACCAATAATTGTCAACTATTTCACTTTATTAAAAAAAACCCTTACTACAGGTGAACATGTTTTCCATATACATGATAAACTGGTTGTCAACTAAGATCCTATTTGAATTAGACGGTGTCCCATTTTGTCCCAAATATACGCACATTCATATGAGGATAGGACAGACATACACAATGCTGCAGAGCTATTATAGACAGGGGAAAGGATAGATAAAAAGTACAGAAAATAAATAACCCCTCTGTAGGTCAAGGGGGGTATTCAGTCCAGCTGATTTCTCACAATACCTCTGAATTCCTGTTAATGAGATTCTGATTGCTGACAGTCATGGGATAATAGAACGTTGTCAGACTAGATTTCAGATTCAGTTGAGAAACAATTGCAAGTCCTGACATTTGAAACTTGATCAGTTTTATTTTAATGAACTTCTTCACTGAGAGAAATATAATGAGTGCTGCTTTCAGCTCTAAGCTTTGACTGTTACCGACTGAGAGACCGGGAGCACTGGTTGGCTTTACAAACGTTGAACAGCAACAGCCAAGAGGTTCTAGTTGTACGGTATGCTGAAAAAAAACACCCAACATTTCAGTCCAAAGACTGTTGCTAGGCGATAGCAGCATAGATTGCTTTGGGTATTCAGGTCGGTTTGTTCAACAGTTAAAAAATTAAAAGTCCATCTTTATCTGTCTCTATAATCTTTGTTGGACATAGCTTTCTAAAGTCACTTGTTTTTTTTAAAACAGCATTTAATCTTTTAACTTTCCAGTTATAAACAATCACGCGATAAATCCTTTGCAACCCAATAATGTTCATATTCCAATTTATTCAAAAAGCTATGCATTCTCAACAATATTATCCAAATTCATTGCATGCAGCAGTGATAGCTGTACAATAAGGATTGTTGCTAATTGGTATACCCTGCTTGCTTTCCAGCAGATATTCTTCGTTAAAATCTAATAAAACAGCAAAAGCTCTGATCATTAAAAATGTTGAATTTGTAATAATAGGGTGCTTTATTCAACCAGTATTGACTAAGGCCAGTTCTAAATATACAGCTAGACCCCATATCCATGGAATTGTTTTCTGCGGTTTCAGTTACCAGCAGTTTACCGTGACTCAAACATATTATAGGGAACCTTCCAGAACCAGGGACAAGGAGGCTGCCAGGAAGGTAAATTTCCCATCGAAATGAATGGGTTCACTCCTAAACTTGGTTTCGGGCTTCTGTGTTAGTTCTTGGAACGCATCCCCCGCGGGTACGTGGGGGACTACTGTAGTTTATTATTTCAGATGACCATGCTACATGATACATTAAATATTAAAATCATTGGGCGTACTCTTATCTTTGACTTAACTGCTCTTAAAAAGTACTCCAGCCTTTAAGCCTGCATTGTAACATATATACCTGCATAAATACTGCTCATAATTGCTCTTAATCCCAGGACCTGAGTGGAATTTCCACCTTGGCATAGACAAGAATCGGGATGCAAATTGTCTTGGAAATTGCACTCTTTGTTTAGTATGCATTGACTTTCTGATACTTAATCAGCTGCCCTTGGATTTGAGGATGACATCACGTGACTGAACAGGTTATTTCTCTGCTGATTGATTTTGTATTCATACATGGGATGTGAGTGCGGCTGGCTAGGCCAGCAATCATTGCCCAGAGGGTAATTCAGAGTTAACCAGGAGTTACATGTAGGCCAGACCAGGAAAGGATAGCAGTTTCCTTCCCTAAAGGATATTAGTGAACCAGATGAGCTTTTCTGAAAATTGACATTTTTAATCCAAAAATGGTCATCATTAATCTCTTAAATCTGGATTTTTATTGAATCTGGTGGGATTTGAGCCTATTTCCTGAGAACATTACATTGGTCTCTGGATTTATCGTCTACTGATAATACCGCGAGGCCATTGTGCCCTCCTTTGGGCTGGTGGGCCAGCGTGGCCCAGGAGATACTTGGATTTGAAGAGCAGGAATTGCTGGCATTCCTTTCCCTGCTGCTACTCTCTGTCATTATTAAGATGTTGTGGTTCAAAGTCGAAAGTGTGGTGCTGGAAAAGCACAGCAGGGCAGGTAGCACCCGAGGAGCAGGAGAATCGACGTTTCAGGCATATGCCCGAAACATCGATTCTCAAGCTCCTCGGATGCAGCCTGACCTGCTGTGGTTTCCCAGCACCACAGTTGTGACTCTGATCTGCAGTCCTTACTTTCTACCTGTTGTGGTTTAAAGTATAATACAGTTTGGTAGACAAGTTGTCACCATTGTTGTTCAAATAGTGACAACCCGTGACCTGCAGAATCACAATCACAAACATAAACCGTCCATGTACCAGCCCATACAGGCAGTGTAGTAGAACAATGTTCCTCTATTCACAGTATTAGAAGTAGAAACTTGTAGTTTTATTATTACAGTAAAAATATGTTTATTACAGAAAAATAATTTTTAATAAATGTCTGGACCACAACGTGTGGGTATTCTGATTTTAAGGCACTAAAATTAATTTTATGAAACTATGCAGAACTTTCATTAGTTCCTTTAGTTTCTTACCAAATTGAATAATTTTTAATGTTTAAAAATGTCAAAACCACGCTATATCAAAGCATTCATTTGAAGAGTTGCTGCAAAGAAATCATTAATGAGCTCAACTGACAGAAACATAGTGTGGTGAGTAATTTCATCTGGACTATTAGTCAGTTTGTGGATACTGGGAGGTGGATTCCTAGCATGGTAATTTTAAGTCAGTATTAAGGATTTCAGGGACTTGGCTTAGTTCACAGAATCCCTACAGCATGGAAATGGCCATTTGGCCCATCGAGTCATCAGATTCCTGTTCTTGTGATTGTCATCAGGTTTCTGCGTTTGCACAAAGTCTACTAAACTCATCAGATAGAGTTAATTTTATTAATTGACAATCTAATTCCCCTTTGAACTATGTGATTTTGACAGAGAAAGACATGTTAGAGAAATGTACTGGACCAAAATGTAACAAATCTCTATGACTTGATGGCCTGTAACCTTACATTTTAAAAGACCTAACTGCAGAGACAGTGATTATGAGTTTCCAAGATTTCCCAGTTTGTAGAAAATTACAGCCGATTGGAAGCTCATAGATTCCCTGCAGTGTGAAAGCAGGCCATCCAACCCGCACCACCCCTCTGAAAAGCACCCCGCACAGATCCATCCCCCTTCCCTCTTCCTGTAACCCTACATTCCCCATGGCCAATCCACCTAGCGTGCACATTTTTGGACTGTGGGAGAAAACTGGAGCACCCGGAGGAAACCCATGACAACAGGGAGAACATGCAAACTCCACGCAGTCACCCAGGATTGCAATTGAACCTGAGTCCCTGCACCATGAGGCAGCAGTGCCAACCACTGAGCCACCGTGCCACCTCAAAGTTAACAAAAAAACCTCAGAGAGAGACAACAGGGAACTACAGGCTGGCCAGCCTGATGTCCATTATTGAGAAAGTGCAAGCATCTATCATTAAGGAGCTTGGAAAAGTATAGTACCATCAGACAAAACCAACATAGTTTATGAAAACTAAGTGGTAGTTGACAAGTTTGGGAGCTTTTCTTTGCAATGTAACTAGTCAGCTAGATAAAGGGGAAGGTAATGGGGGGAGTGGGGAGGTGTAATGCAGTGGGTGTAATTTACTTGGATTTCTAAAAGGCTTTCGGTAAGATGCCACACAAAAGGTTAACACACAAGATAAGGGTTCATGGATATGGCGGTAATGTATTAGCACAGAAAGCGGATTAGTTACGGGAAATGAAGCAGAGAATAAGGGTAAGTGGGGCAGTTTTATGTTGACGGGCTGTACCTAGGAGTGCTTCAAGAATTTGTTTTAGTGCTTCAGCTATTTACAGTCTATATCAATAACTTTGATGAAAAGACTAAGATTAATATATCAAGTTTGTTAATGATACAAAACTAGATAAGAACACAAGCTGTGAGGAGGACACAAAGAACCTGCAGAGACTTAGAGACCAGTTAAATGAATGGGCAACAGAGTGACAAGTATTGTATAATGCGGGAAGCATGAGTTTATTTACTAATGCAAATTGAAAGGCAGAATTTTTGAAGGGTCTGCAGCTTGTAAATGTTGATGTTCAGAGTGACTTGGATATAAGAACACAATGTTTTGCAGATAAAGCAAACAATTAGAAAGGCAAATGAGCTGTTAGCCTTTGTTGCAATAAGATTTGGAGTAAAGAATAAGGAAATCATAGCTGAAGTTTACTGGGCTTTGGTGAGAAATGCTTTGTGCAGTTTTAGTCCCCTCATTTACAGAGGGACAGACTTGCATTGGAGGCAATTACAGCAAAGGTTCTATAGATTGGCATTGGGGTGACAGCATTGTCTTATGATCAGAGGTGAGTGAATTGATCTATATTCGCTGGAGTTTAGAAAAGTGAGAGTTGATTTCGTTGAAGCAGACAATATTCTGAAAGGGTTTGACAGGGTAGACACAGAATTCATTTCCCGAACTGGGGAATCTAGAATACGGCACAAGGGTATGTTCATTTAAGACTGAAATGGGGATTGAATGTCTTTCAAAATGTTTATCCCAGAAGACTGTGGATCTTCTATTGCAATCAGTATTTTAGATGAGAGAAAACTCTTTGGTGTCTGAGGGAATCAAAGGATATGGGGAGTGGTCAGATGAGCAGCCGTGACCATGTTGGATGGAGTAACAATTGTGAGTTGTATGATCTGCTTCTGCTATCTCACGAAATCCAACCTTTCTTTCCTTCCTTCTATGACTGGCTTGACATTGAATTCATTCCCTTTCATTCAGCTCCCTTACCAAGCCTGCCACTGTTTATTTTTTAATCCTTTCATATCTTTGGTGAGAGAGTCTGCTTGTGTGCGATTGGTCATTAAGGTGATAGTTACCCTCCCTGTACCATGATCACCTCTATATTCCAACAACTTTAGGGGCACGTAATGTTTCCTATTCTAAATGTATCTGTATGATGAATTTTCAGATGACTTTTTTAGATTGATTAGATTAGAATAGATTCCCTACAATGTGGAAACAGGCTCTTTTGCCCAACAAGTCCACACCGACCCTCTGAAGAGCAACCCACCCAGACCCATTCCCCTATATTTACCCCTAACACTACGGGCAATTTAGCATGGCCAATCGACCTAACCTGCACATCTTTGGACTGTGGGAGGAAACCGGAGCACCTGAAGGAAATCCACTCAGACATGGGGAGAATGTACAAACTCCACACAGACAGTTGCCCGAGGCAGGAATTGAACCCAGGTCCCTGGCACATGAGGCAGCAGTGCTAACCACTGAGCCACCGTGTCGCCCTGCTTTATTAATGATCATTCATTGTTACATTATAATTTGTCCACCACAGTGCCTATTGTCTTGTCAGGAATTACTGTGCTGTCTTGCGTGTTTTGAAATTCTCTATGCACTTTATGCCGCCCAAGTATGACTGTACTCTCATGTAGTCTGTGTGTTCATTTAGTACCTTGGTCCTGGAGGAACACTGTGTCGTTTTCATTGTGCCAGCTGTATATGGTGTAAAGGACAAATACAATTACTCTACTCTAGTCTACTATTTCTGGCCCACAGAAATTACCACAAAGATGCATTGAAATTTGAGCTAAATTGTTTTTTGGCCGTACAAATGGATTGCGTACAGTATGTTCACTGAAAAGGCATTATACCCTTGAATCTTTGACCCCAGTGACAGACAGGTGCACAGGACTTACTGTCAGATATCTCTTTGCAAGTAGACGCTTCTTAAGAAAGTTATTTATTATTCCAAATTAGTTCAGTTTGCTGATATTAAAAGCACAGGGTCATTGGTCATCTGTCTATGTCAGATCTGAGTGGTCTAGGACCTAATGGACGGTTTCCAGACACAAGAATCACATTAGTGTTTTTTCAAGGGCCTCTCCCAACATCAAAGATTTCGCTGTGAGCATTTAGTAGAAGATCAGAGGAGTTGTCTCCTAGTCATTATTTATCTCGTAATTGGCATTAATATTTTGAAACAAAAACAATCCCATTGCTGTTTGTGGGACCTTGACATGTATAATTGGCTGTTGTAGCTTTATGCATTCCAAACATATCATTTCAAGGATATTTCTTTAACTGTATAACAATTTGGATTGTCCTATGCTTATGAAAGATGCTGTGTAGATCAAATTTTTTTTTTCAAAAATGTCTCCTTTCTTTCCTGCAATCTAAACAAATGCGAGGAAAAATGCAAGAGTGCTTCAAAGCATATCTACACACCTAATGAGTGCGCAGTCCCCAGCTTTTAACCTAGAGTCATAGAGATGTACAGCATGGAAACAGATCCTTCAGTCCAACCTGTCCATGCTGACCAGATATCCCAACCCAATCTAGTCCCATCTGCCAGCACCTGGCCCATATCCCTCCAAACCCTTTCTATTCATATACCCATCCAAATGCCTCTTAAATGTTGCAATTGTACCAGCCTCCACCACTTCCTCTGGCAGTTCATTCCATACACGTACCACCCTCTGCGTGAAAAAGTTACCCATTAGGTCTCTTTTATATCTTTGCCCTCTCACCCTAAACCTATTCCCTCTAGTTCTGGACTCCCCACCCCAGGGAAAAGACTTTGCCTATTTATCCTATTCATGCCCCTCATAATTTTGTAAACCTCTATAAGGTCACCCCTCAGCCTCTGACGCTCCAGGGAAAACAGCCCCAGCCTGTTCAGCCTCTCCCTATAGCTCAAATCCTCCAACCCTG
This sequence comes from Chiloscyllium punctatum, assembly GCF_047496795.1. Lineage (NCBI taxonomy): Eukaryota > Metazoa > Chordata > Chondrichthyes > Orectolobiformes > Hemiscylliidae > Chiloscyllium > Chiloscyllium punctatum. The sequence continues at coordinate 149,394,103 of NC_092741.1, read as the reverse complement.
GCAACATCCTTATAAATCCTTTCTGAATCCTTTCAAGTTTCACAATGTCTTTCCGATAGGAAGGAAACCAGAATTGTATGCAAAATTCCAACAGTGTCCTAACCAGTGTCCTGTACAGCCGCAACAAGACCTCCCAACTCCTGTACTCAATACTCTGACCAATGAAAGAAAGCATACCAAATGCCTTCTTCAGTATCCTATCTACCTGCGACTCCACTTTCAAGGAGCTATGAACCTGCACTCCAAGGTCTCTTTGTTCAGCAACACTCCCTAGGACATTACCATTAAGTGTATAAGCCCTGCTAAGATTTGCTTTCCCAAAATGCAGCACCTCGCACCTATCTGAATTAAACTCCATCTGCCACTTCTCAGCCCATTGGCCCATCTGGTCAGGATCCTGTTGTAATCTGAAGTAACCCTCTTCGCTGTCCACTACACCTCCAATTTTGGTGTCATCTGCAAACTTACTGACTGTACCTCTTATGCTCGCGTCCAAATCATTTATGTAAATGACAAAAAGTAGAGGACCCAGCACTGATCCTTGTGGCACTCCCTGGTCACAGGCCTCCAGCCTGAAAAACAACCCTCCACCACCACCCTCTGTCTTCTACCTTTGAGCCAGTTCTGTATCCAAATGGCTAGTTCTCCCTGTATTCCATGAGATCTTACCTTGCTAATCAATCTTCCATGGGGAACCTTGTCGAATGCCTTACTGAAGTCCATATAGATCACATCTACTGCTCTGCCCTCATCAATCTTCTTTTTTACTTCTTCAAAAAACTCAATCAAGTTTGTGAGACATGATTTCCCATGCACAAAGCCATGGTGACTATCCCTAATTAGTCCTTGCCTTTCCAAATACATGTACATCCTGTCCCTCAGGATTCCCTCCAACAACTTGCCCACCACCGAGGTCAGGCTCACTGGTCTAGATTTCCCTGGCTTGTCTTTACCGCCTTCTTAAACAGTGACACCACGTTTGCCAACCTTCAGTCTTCCGGCACCTCACGTATGACTATCGATGATACAAATATCTCAGCAAGAGGCCCAGCAATCACTTCTCTAGCTTCCCACAGAGTTCTCGGGTACACCTGATCAGGTCCTGGGGATTTATCCACCTTTAACCATTTCAAGGCATCCAGCACTTCCTCCTCTGTAATCTGGACATTTTGCAAGATGTCACGATCTATTTCCCTGCATTCTATATCTTCCATATCCTTTTCCACAGTAAATACTGATGCAAAATATTCATTTGGTATCTCCTCCATTTTCTGTGGCTCCACACAAAGGCCGCCTTGCTGATCTTTGAGGGGCCCTATTCTCTCCCTAGTTACCCTTTTGTCCTTAATATATTTGTAAAGACCCTTTGGATTCTCCTTAATTCTATTTGCCAAAGCTATCTCATGTCCCCGTTTTGCCCTCCTGATTTCCCTCTTAAGTATACTCCTACTTTCTTTGTACTCTTCTAAGGATTCACTCGATCTATCCTGTCTATACCTGACATATGCTTCCTTCTTTTTCTTAACCAAACCCTCAATTTCTTTAGTCATCCAGCATTCCCTATGGCTTCCAGCCTTCCCTTTCACCCTGACAGGAATATTCTTGTTCTCTCATTTCTGAAGGCTTCCCATTTTCCAGCCGTCCATTTACCTGCGAACATCTGCCTCCAATCAGCTTCCGAAAGTTCTTGCCTAATACCGTCAAAATTGGCCTTTCTCCAATTTAGAACTTCAACTTTTAGATCTGGTCTATCCTTTTCCATCACTATTTTAAAACAAATAGAATTATGGTCTCTGACACCAAAGTGCTCCCCCACTGACACTCCTGTCACCTGCCCTGCCTTATTTCCCAAGAGTAGGTCAAGGTTTGCACCTTCTCTAGTAGGTACATCCACATACTGATTCAGAAAATTGTCTTGTACACACTTAAGAAATTCCTCTCCATCTAAACCTTTAACACTATGGCAGTCCCAGTCGATGTTTGGAAAGTTAAAATCCCCTACTATAACTACCCTATTATTCTTACAGATAACTGAGATCTCCTTACAAGTTTGTTTCTCAATTTCCCTCTGACTATTGGGGGGTCTATAATACAATCCCAATAAGGTGATCATCCCTTTATTATTTCTCAGTTCTACCCAAATAGCTTCCCTGGATGTATTTCCAGGAATATCCTTGCTCAGCACAGCTGTAATGCTATCCCTTATCAAGAACGCCACTCCCCTCCTCTCTTGCCTCCCTTTCTGTCCTTCCTGTAGCATTTGTATCCTGGAACATTAAGCTGCCAGCCCTGCCCATCCCTGAGCCATGTTTCTGTAATTGCTATAATATCCCAGTCCCATGTTCCTAACCATGCCCTGAGTTCATCTGCCTTCCCTGTTAGGCCCCTTGCATTGAAATAAATGCAGTTTAATTTATTAGTCCTACCTTGTCCCTGCCTGCCCTGACTGTTTGACTCACTTCTGTTCTCAGCTGTACCCGTCTCAGATCGATCTCTTTCCTCACTATCTCCCTGGGTCCCACCCCCCCCCACCTTACTAGTTTAAATCCTCCCGAGCAGTTCTAGCAAATTTCCCTGCCAGTATATTAGTCCCCTTCCAATTTAGGTGCAATCTGTCCTTCTTGAACAGGTCACTTCTATCCCAAAAGAGATTCCAATGATCCAAAAATGAGAATCCCTCACCAGGTCCTCAGCCATGCATTCATCTGCTCTACCCTCCTATTCCTGCCCTCACCAGTTCGTAGCACTGGGGGTAATCCAGATATTACTACCCTTAAGGACCTCCTTTTTAAATTTCTGCCGTCGGTTATGAATGCTATGTGGAGTACAGTCTAACGTCATTTAAGCAGATTCATCTTTCATGCCTGAGTAGATTCCTATCTTGGAATTGCAGTGCTGCTAATTTGTTGAAGAGAATGAATAAGTCTCTGTGCCCTATCCTGTAGCCAAGTTTCCCTCTAAAACATTTGTCCACACGTTATTGCCTAGCAGCCTGTGAAGACAGACGTGCAGTTTGTTGGTGGTTGTGAATGCTATGTGGAGTACAGTCTACATTTGCAGAATGTTATGGCAACTAAGGCTATATATTTTCAAGGATTATAGCAGTTTGCACTGCTGAATGATATTACAAATTCTTCAATTTGTCACGAATAGTGAGGTTTTAGAAAGCTTTTCTTTGCTTTTATTTTTAAAATGTTGACATTGAATTCATAGAACCCAATGAAGGGTCATTGACCACCTCAACAGCTCACTGAGCATTATCCAACATATTATCTTCATTTCAGAATTCCAGGATTGGCAGTATTTTGCTGTTGATTCCACATTTCCAAGTTATGTATTGTCATTGTGGGAATGAATTGTTTATTTAAGATGACAATTTCAGATGGATTATTTTGTTGTCTCGGCGATTGTTAGCATATGAAGGTGTCAGGAATCCAATTATACGTGAGCAATGAACTGCAGAACAGCTTTGTGATGGATCCTTTTTAAAGACTTGGTCACAGAACAGAATGATGGTTGCAGCTGCACCATTATTTTTCCATCTACCACATTAGCCAGTTTAAAACATGCATCATTGTAGCTAAATTAGTTTAAGGTCATCATTGTGAGATTTAATTAAAGAATTGACCACGGGGGTGTGCAATGAATAAATCATTGATGAAGTTTTATTTTGTTTTATGTTGCAAATTCAGCAATTCACATAACGGAATAAATCTGGCCGCATTCCAAATTGCTTTTGAGAACACATGACTGAGCTTATAGATAGTGAAAATATTACGTTTCCAATATTTTCAAAAGAATAAATATTGGCTACATCCATCAATCCTTCAAACATTGACGACATGGCATGTTTCATTTCTTTGCGATATTGAAGTACACTGCATGCAATAAAAGTAATATATTAATGACATATAACTTTCTCATCTATTTTAATCTATCCATCTAATGTCTTTCTTGCATCAGTGATTTCAAATATTTGGCTATATTTAGACATCAGTCCATTCAACCAAACTCAAGCCTCAAAAGAGTCACATGGTTGAAAATATCTAATTCATACATTTTAAAATATGACTTTTGGTTTTAGACGTAAAGCTTTTAACTTGGATATTGAAGTGCTAAATGTTAGATAAATGGACAAAAGCAGGAGTAAGAAACTGATAAGCAACTCCAATGTTGCAATCCAACTCTGGGCCACATAAGGGAATAATGGGACTGGTGATCCATAGCTTTGTCAAAGAATTACATTTTTAGGGGTGCATTACAGGAGGAGAGAGATTTAGAGAGCACTTTCTGGTGCTTAGCATTGAGAGGACACTCCTTCCACAGAGAAGGTTCACTACACTAACACCTGGAAAACTTGGGGAAATAACCATAGCTGATAGGAAGATGTAATGATAGTATCAAAGTTTTATGTGGAATTGCACAGGGCTGTTCAGGCCTATTATGCCCCTGTTGACTCTTTTAAAATCGTGATTCAATTAATCCCACTCTCATGATCTTTTCCCATAGCCCATAGTTGTCTTTATTTTCAGGTGTATACCTATCGCCTTAAGTGCATTCCAGATCATAAACTGTTAAAAGAAATTCTCCCACTCTTCCTGCTGGTTCTTTAGCCAACTATCTTAAATTGGTTTCCTTGAGTTAAAAAGTAGGAACAGTTTCTCCTTATCTACTCAAAATCCCTCACAATTTTGAATGCATCTATTAAATCTCCCCTTAACCTTCTCTGCTGAGTACAAACTCAGTTCCTATAGTATCTTTGCAAAGATAGTTTCCATTGTAAGAGTGGACAGGAAAAACCTGGAAAAGGACCGGCAAACCTTTCACGGAAAACAGTCTTGGAAGTGAAATTTTCGAGTACAGTAAAGAATGGCTTTTGGATATATTAATGAATTGGAAAGGTTTGAAGGGATATGGACAAAGCACAGGCAAGTGGGACTAGTTTATTCTGGGGACATGGTTGGTGTGGATTGGTTTCCATGCTGTATTAATCTGTGACTATGACTTTAATGTGAAAAATAATAGCCATATTACTGCTGTAAAAGTAGTAAAAATGTTCATTCATGATTTTCTTTCAATGCATATTTGGGAAAGTTCTCTTTGATTTCATATTTTAACAAGACAAATATGAAAATATTCACAATGTAGGATTAATTATACAACAGTAAGTAAATAAAGAACGACAATGTCACTGAAGTCAGGATGGTGCATTGTATTATCTGATCTTGGTTGTGATAAACTTGAACTCTAATAACACTTGTGCTGCTAGGCTGTCACCTTTGAAAGTGCTGTTTCAATTCAGTTCTGGTTAAGAACATAAGAAATAGGAACAGGAGTTGACCATATCTCTCCTCAACACTGCATTGCCATTCAGTAAACAAAGTTTTGGTGTTTACCCCATCAAGCTTCTTGATAAAACATCATGCAGGGAAAAAGAATTTGCACTTGTGACTTCAAGCTGTTTTATGTCTGCAATTTACCAACTGTAAAGACTCGCTGACAATTTTGGTTAAAATTGATAAATTATATGTCCAATAATTTGTTAGATGTTTGTGTTCAGACCTGTGTAGAAGTGTTATTTTCCCCAGACACTACTGCAGGCACCTTGTGGTATTATCCGCTTTTACCAACATATGGTACAAGGTGAGGATTGTTTGAAGCAGTTTGCTGCCTTCAGTCATTCTTGGCTTTGTGATTAGGGGTAGAGTATCTGCAGAAAAGATATGTACTTAGATAACAAAGTTTATTGCAAGATAACACTAAAGTATAACTACATTTGGCCAGGTATAATAACGTGGTCTTCAGGAGCTAGTACTTATCCATCTGCCTTCTCTAAGAGCAAATGGAGTGACCTTTGTCTTGACCCACAAATTGTGTGTAACACCAATAGAGTGGGTGGAGCCAATGTAACATGAACATTAACCACTTAAGAACCAAACAGAACAGAATGATTTGAGTGATTGAAGTTATTCCACATGTCCACTCTATTCCACTGCTTCTCACCAGCCTGTAAAACTGTGCTCTTCCGAAAGGTTTGCAAATGGTGACAGAACTGCACACAGTTTTCCAGTGTGGTCTAACAAATATTCATAACATGTTTAGCACAACTATCTACTTTTTAACTCTATCCCATTGTGAATACAGTCTAGTGTTTGGCACAACTTTTTGTCATCATTGTATTTGTATTTGAAGAATCCTTTCATTCATCCACCCACCCAGCTGACCTCCCAGTTCTTCCCAGCAAGATCTTCCCACCACGCATTTATCGTTGTTGCACTTTATTAACTTGGTGTTCCCACCACGTTTGCTCCAGTGATCTCAGTGAAGAGTGCCAGATCTCTGCTACCCAATGAGCTGTGCAAATGCCACAATGAGTTCTCAGCCTTACCCAGTGGTGCTCATCAGTTGGCAGCTACAAGGGTGGAATATAATTTATCCTAATGCATTAATGGAAACTGTCTTCCCTTCCAAACTGCCTGATTGTAATTAGGAGATTCAGGGGCCATGCCTATTTTGACCTTGTGATGCTAGGCAAGATGGGTGCCTTCTGGGATCCCGACCAGATTTTGCAACAATTGGACAATTAACTGCCTGCCAAAGGGACTCCTGTCTCATTGGGGAAATCATTGGACTAGCGATTACTCAAATCTCACCAGTGCCATTGGGACCAGGAGCTACGTCAGAGGCACACCCCAGCAAAGATTGGGCATTGTTTTGTAAGGGCAAGTGTTCTCTCTGCTGCTAGGGAGACCAATCCATGGGCTTCAGAAGATCTAATCAGGCAGCTTTCCCTCCAGAGTCCACATAGAGATCGCTTGACAGTGCCGGAAGGAGGGGGTGGGGGGCACTAATTGATCGCTTAAAGGTTCAATGGCCACAGGGTAACTTCACCTTCTCTGCTGCCAGGAGGATTCTGTTGTATTGAAAAGACCCCCCACACTGCCATCTTCATTGCTGATTCTATACCTTCTCACCACACCTCACAAGTCACTTCTCGATGGCCCCTTGTGAAACTGATTATCATCCAAAAACTAATCTTAGAAATAGAGTAAAGACATAGAATATAGAAATCCAGTAGAGACAAAGAGTCCTCAACCGCTCCACATTTGATGAGGCCTTCATCCCCGGGATCATTCTTGTAAACCTCCTCTGGACCCCCTCCAAGGCCAGCACATCCTTCCTTAGATGCAGGGCTCAAAACTGCTCACAAAATTCCAAATACAGTCTAACCAGAGCCTTATACAGGCTCATTAGTACATAAAGTCATAGAGTCGCTTTGCTCTTATATTCTAACTCTTTTGGAATGAATGTTAATATTGCATTTGCTTTCCTAACTGCCAACTAAACCTGCATATTAACCTTAAGAGAATCCTGAACTAGGACCCCCACATACCTTTTTGATTGAGATTTCTGAAGCCTTTCCTCATTTAGAATATAATCTACATCTCTACCGAAGTGGTTTCCCATGTTGTATTCCATCTGCCACTTATTTGGCCAGTTGTCTACATGCCCAAGTCCTTCTGCAGCCTCCCCGCTTCCTCAACGCTACTGGACCTGCTACCCATCTTTGTGTCATCTGCAAACTTAGCAACAATGTCCTCAGTTCCTACATCCAGACAGATAATATTTAACATGAATAGAGATGCCTGGATAGACTGGGCATGGAGAAGATGCTTCCACTGGTGGAAGAGACTAGGACCAAAGGGTAAAGTCTCAGATGAAGAGATGACTCTTTAAAACTGAAATGAGGAGGAATTTCTTCAATTATCGGGTGGTTAAACTGTGGAACTCTTCGTCACAGAAGGCTGTGGAGGCCAGGTCATTGAGAATTTAGCTTAAAGATAGACAGGTTCTTGATTAGTAAGGGAATCAAAGGTTATCAGGAGAATGGGATTGAGAAACATATCAGCCATGATCAAATGGTGGAGCAGATCCGATGGGCTGAATGGCCCAAACCTTCTGCTATATCATATGGTCTTGAAGAAAATGTTGAGTTCAAAACTTGGAACTGAGTGCTGAGCACTGGTGTAAGATGTTAGACTTCAGTCATAGAGTAATGGTGATTTTCTGATGATTTACTCCATTATGGAACAGACAAAACAGAACAGATATAGTCATAGAGTCATAGAGATGTACAGCACGGAAACAGACCCTTTGGTCCAATGCATCCATGCCGACTAGATATCCCAACCCAATCTAGTCCGACCTGCCAGCACCCGGCCCATATCCCTCTAAACCCTTCCCATTCATCTACTCATCCAGATGTCTTTTAAATGTTGCAATTGTACCAGCCTCCATCACTTCCACTGGCAGCCCCTTAGATCTCTTTTATATCTTTCTCCTCTCACCCTAAACTTGTGCCCTCTAGTTTTGGACTCCCCCCACCCCAGGGGAAATACCTCATCTATTTATCCTATCCATGCCACTCATGATTTTATAAACCTATATAAGGTCATTCCCCACCCCCACCCCCCCACCTCCCTCCCACAACCTCCAACACTCCAGGTAAAACAGCCCCAGCCTATTCAACCTCTCCCAAAAGGTCAAATCCTCTAACCCTGGATTACTCCATGTCCCAGAATGGCTAAAAGTGGTGACAAGTAGCCATCAAGGACAAAAAAATAAGGTGAAGCAACACAAATCTAAAATCCTTCAGTGTAATGTGTTAATAAGTACTGTATATTAGCATCATACAGACCTTCAGGATGTAATTGGCTGTTACAGGCACAGTTGTTCAATTGAATTGCTTTTCTTTGAGTGGCAAAATTGATGTTATTTATTGTGTAATAGCAGCATACACTCAGCATTTATAGAAAAGTAGCTGTCAAATCACTGCAGGTAGTGGTTAATGATGCTTGAAAATTCTACTCTTCCAGGTATGACACAATTACCAACCAGTGGGAAACAGTGTCTCCACTTCCCAAAGCTGTGCACTCTGCGGCCGCAACTGTATGCGGTGGCAAAATCTATGTGTTCGGTGGCGTGAATGAGGCAGGACGGGCAGCTGGAGTTTTACAATCCTATGTCCTTCAAACAAACACATGGACTTTCATTGAATCGCCTATGATAGGTAAAGTAGAAATTTCTGCACAAGGGCCACTGCAAAGGTGCCCAAATATTGCATCAGTTAAGAGGTGCAAACATTATAGCAGAGAAAAAGCACTAGAATCTACATTTCTCCTATTAGATTTGCAGGTTATAAGCAACTCCTTCACTTGAATGACATGGCTGTGAAATTCTATATGGGTTCTAACCACCATTTTTAAAAAGTCAACGGTACAACTTTATGGGGCTCAGTGTTTTGGAATTTTAGTGCGTTGTATTTCTGCTGGAATTACAACCCTCATGGAATTTCAAGGCCATTTATCTTTCTGTTAAATCAGACTAGAAAACAGATGAAAAGTTGGTGTATCATTATGCTTCTGGTTTGCATAAGGAATCACTCATTCATTCCTACTCTGTCCGATGGCAAACGTCCATGAGCTCATTGTCAATTGATGCGTCATCTTGAGCCTTTTTCTTTTACTCGATATAACACAAAGCAAAGCTAAACTGAGAAGAATAAATGTGCTAAAAAAATTTAAAACATTGTGAATAAGAGGAGGATTTTGTGCAGCCACAAGTTCTTGTTCAGACACCTTGATTTTTTTCCCCATGATGTAAAATATTTAAATATTGTTTTCAGAGAGACATTCTCTAGAATCTGTGAGAGCAGAGGATGGAACAAATTCTTACATTTCAGAAATCATTGAACTAGATTAAGGGCAGCCACTAACTTTTATAATAAGTGGTAAGAAAGTAAGGCATAATGTTGCATCAATGTTTCATATGAACCCCAATGAGATTTAGCTGGCTAATTATTATCCTTTATCATCCTTTTCAATCACAAGTGACATTTCAGTTTCATGGGTGTTGGTTACCTGCTGAAACAGCAGAATACAGAGATAGAATTATACAAAAGAACTACATTATTATTTAAATAATCCTTGATTATTATGCAAATGACTTATTTACATTCTCTGAATGTTAATCAATGTTAATTTATTGATTGTGTAAATTTGAAAGCAGAACAAGGATGGAGGCAGAAAGACAGAGTGGAAATTAAAGAATGAGTTATTTAGGTCACAATCATGTTCATCTCCAAGTTGCTGCTCTCTACTCAGCCCCTACCTTCATAGTGTATGTGAATCCATGGCTTTCCATGCTAGCTTCCCATTAACAATCATCATTCAGAAACATAGTGATTAGAGCTGCATTATTAGTTTCAGTAATGAATGAATGAATGATTTATTGTCACATGTGTTTTACAGTGAGAAGTACAATAAATAAATAAACCTCCAGTTACAAATAGTGTTCTCCATAACTGTACTAACTGGATAAAGATATGGGAACTGTCAGAAAACGCTAGCAGTGTGATTTAATTGCAGGAAAAGATAAAAGATGAAGTTCATTTGGCTTTTTTTGTTTAATCAAGCAAGTTACTTTTTGAGGTGTATGTCACACATCTGAGTGCACTGCTGAAGACTGAGGGGTTTTTAAATCCACCTCATCACCCCTTCTCCAATTTTCTGTCCTTTGCACATAGGTTAACTGTGAGCCACATTCTGTAGCCTAAGGACTCTTCCAATGTTCCTTTCACCTTGCAGTCTCTAACTGAAAATGTTTCCCTTCAGGAACTCCTTTTGGAAATGGAGATAGATGGAATCAAACCACATATGAAATACACATTTATTTCACATTAAGTCAGTGCAGTTTATCGCATAAATATTGTAACACACAGTGCACTCTCTGAATTCTCAGCAATAGAAATGTTTTGTTGTGGCAGGGTGAAATGCATGTACTGAAATTCTTCCTCAAACATACAAATGTCCACAAGTATTTCTTATTTGCAAGTGTCCAAAATTAGATCCCTTAGTTTTGTGTAAAACATATGATTAACTACAATTAAAATTACACTTGTTCTATCAAAATTATTAACTGACATGAAAATACATGCACAGGCCAGAGCAGACATATGGAATACATAAGAGGATTAAATTAATGATTAGGAGCTAATGATAAGTCTCACTGATTTTATGAATGTATGATCCCAGAGGGCCGAGTTGGGCCAGAAACTAGAGTGTACGTCGTCTGGACAAGGTGTAGTTGGGTTGTATGAGGTAAGGATGCAGTCATTTTAATAGTTGCTAGCAGTTGCACTGTGCATTTGATGGTCTAACATTTCACAACTAATTATTTTACTTAATTGCATAGGAACCATCCAAAGTCTGAGAGTTCCAGGTGTAGTGGAATTCCTTTTTAATTTCAAAAATATACTTTATTCATAAAAAAATCTTTGCGCATAGTCACAAATGCATTTTAGTTCTGTACAGTAGCATATCAAGGAGACACACAAGCACTAGAGTTTGATTGCAATCCAAACAAATATCTCTTATTTGAACAAGGCTATCCCAGGCTGTCTATGCCACCACATGCTGTTCTTGAACCAGCTGAGGGAGGGGGTGGTTGAGACTGTCACACATCTCCTTCTGGAATGTGCCTTTGCAAAGGAAGTCTAAAGAGAGATGCAGTGGTTTTTCTCAAGGTTTATCCCAAGCAGCTCAGTGACACAGGACTCTCTGCTCTACGGTCTGTTCCCCCAGGACACACACTGAGACAAACATCAACTGCACCAGGAGGACCATCAACTCGGTGAAAGATGCTGTTTGGTCTGCCCGAAATTTGTTGGTCTTCCAGGTATAGTGGAATTGCCCAATGGAATCTTCAGCTTTCCGGGTGATTACTTTGGAGTGTGCTGTGATCTGAATTCTGCAGGATCTTCGTGTGTAATTCCCATTTACAGGAATGACTGACTGACTGATCAGCAGAAAATCTGTGCAACTATATTTTTCTTCATTCTTCTGAAATTACCACATGAATCAATTTCCTGGGAGTATGTCATGCACAGGCAAGCCAACTTGACTTTGTCCTGTTTGACTCACACCAGGAGGTAAAGCATAACCAATGGTGATGCTGCACTTCCTGCTCTGTCTGTGCTTCTCCTGCAGCTGCCACCATTTTGAAAAGGGCTTACCTTCCATTAGGCAGGAAAGGCTCAGCTTCAGACCCAGCTGGTGCCTTTGAATGTGCAGATCTGTTAATTCAGGTCCTGCAACTTGCAAAGAATCCCGCTTAGAATTTTACTCAGAAATGAATTGCTGCCTTTTTTTATGCCACCCGCCCTTTCCACCACTCCTCTCACCTCCCTCGATCAACCTGCAGCAAAATATTCCTCCAATTGCAAAACAGAATCGGTTATAAAACAGACCACCACAGATCTGTTGTGCCCATTTTGGTATACACCCAATCATTATTTTTGCCCCATTATCATTTCAGTATTCACCATTTATTTTGTTGACTCTGACATTTTGCAGCATGCTCCCACTGCAATAATAGTTGTGGCATATGTGAAAATGTCCAAGGTGGAAGCAGAGCCATGCATCAAAGTATCCTGGAAAGAATGTTCCGCTTTCAGATGCTCTGTTCATTATATCAAGATAATATCTCAGAATTAAGTGTATCTGAATTAAAAAGAAATGACGTGACACAATTCCACATGAAATAAATTCATTTTAAGTGATTTATTTTGTTCAATCAACAGATAACAAGTACGCCCCTGCAGTGACGCTCAATGGTTTTGTCTTTATTCTCGGAGGTGCCTATGCCAGAGCTACGACCATCTATGACCCTGATAAAGGCAACATCAAAGCAGGCTCAAACATGAATCACTCGAGACAATTCTGCAGGTACGAATAATCAGGCAAAGTAGCACTATTTCAACTCCTTAACTGTGCAAAGCTATTCAACTGGAAATTTGAAAGTTCTGTTTTGTTACATTAAGTATTCTCCTCAACATTTTAGTTTAAATACTGTATTTGTCGTCAATCCTGAAAAATGTTTTACTTTGCACCTATTAAAATTCTACACCATAATTAACATTCACTTCAAGCTCAAATCGAAGAGAAATTGCTGGCCGAGTATTCGGGATTTTCGGCTGATTTCAAACAACTTCCAGCACCCGGTCTTGGCTTCTATCTCAAAACTAGCTGCCCTCAAAAACTTCAATTACACTGATCCTCAGGAAGACTGAAGAACTGACACAATTGATTCTTTTTACTGCAAAAATATGCTTTAACATAAAAAAATCTTTATATACAAGTTGCTGAAGCAGTTCAGTACAGGGTTTGCACGTGAAAAACAAACAAATATTGGAATTTGGCTTTCCTTGCAGTTTCAGAAATCACAAGGGATTCCTTACTTATACAGGGCTAAATTTACATATATTAGAGGCACTGGTGGATCTGATAACTAATGGACCCCCATTGGACTTTGACAGAAAGACCTTAAATGGTCATCTACAATTGATTGTTTAAAAATTTCAAAATATACTTTATTCATAAAAAAAGTTTTGTCACAAACACAGTCTTTTCTGTACAGTAGCATATAAGGAAATGAGAAAACATTGGTATTTGACTTTGTCCAATAAACCAACTAAAGGCATCTCTTCCTTGAACGAGACTATGTTTACCTGCTTTTGAGGCACTGGGACAGTCCCATTTATCTTCAGCAGAGAGACTTCAGACAGTGGTCTTTCCTCACTGTGCCTTGGCAGCAGCTGCCCCAAGCTTTACTGCATCTCTCAGCACGTAGTCCTGGACCTTGGAATGTGCCAGTCTGCAACACTCGGTCAGGGTCAGCTGCTTCTTCTAGAAAATCAACACAATTGATAGAACCTTCAGCTGGGGGAGAAATAAAAGGCCAACAGAATCTAGTTGCAACCTTCAGACATCATTCTGCTGCCACATTAAGATGAGGCTGACAGTAGCTAAGTGTCTTTCTTAAATGTAATATTGTCAGGGTTTCGTATGCAAATATCACATACATAGAAAAATGGGTGCTAACACAATGCCAGTATTTAGCATCTGAATTTCTTGCAGAGCTTTTCAGATGACTTTTCTTTATGAGTGAGCACTGAACTAATTTGTATGCGAAGTAGTATCAGACTTGTATACAGTATTGAGACTTCCTTCTCTAGCATCCAGTGTAGATCAGAGACGGATTGCTTCTCCAAAAAAGGTAGTGACACTATGGATTCAAGAGCTTCATTCAGGGGGTCTAAGAGTGTGGTGCTGGAGAAAGCACAGCCGGTCAGACAGCATCCGAGGAGCCGAAGAATTGACGTTCGGGACATAAGCTGTTTATCAGAAATGAGGAGATAGCCTAAGGGGGCTGAGAGACAAATGGGAGGGGGGGGGAGGTGGAGCTGAGGTGAAGGTAGCTGGGAATGCGAAAGTTAGATAAAGTTGGGGGTGAAGGTGATAGGTCCGAGAGGAGGGTAGAACGGATGGGTGGGAAGGAAGATGGACAGGTCAAGAGGGCAGTGTGGAGATGGAAGATTGGATCTAGGATAAGGTGGGGGATGGGAAATGGAGAAACTGGTGAAATCCACATTGATCCCATGTGGTTGAAGGGTCCCATAGCTCTCGGATGCTGCCTTACTGGCTGTGCCTTTCCAGCACCACACTCTTTAACTCTGATCTCCAGCATCTGCAGTGTTCACTTTCTCCTCCTCCATTCAAGGGGTGTCTGTCTTAAACAGACAGGTTGTTTTAAATCAAGAAAGGTCTTCGATGTTCTTTGAAAGGTCAACAGTAATTTTTAATTAACAGAAATTGTAGAAAGCTCTATCTCTATTTAATTTAGTAAAAGTGGGGTTCTCTCCTATTTGTAAAATGGAATAAACCACAAGCAAAGCCATTTTTATAATCGCTGAAGATGTTCCATTTGCCTTTCTGCAGAGCTAACATCAACCACATTATTAGCAGAGGGCAGGGTGACTCCTCTCATCTTTCATTACAATTGCTCAATCCCATATCCAATATCTCAGTCAAATTTCAGTCCAAACCTCAGACCACGTTAAAGACAGATCCCTAACAAAAATAGAAACATGATTGAGCTGCATTGTTGATGCATGACTACAGTAAATCTCTCAGATCCACTTTTGATTTTCTCTGATAGTCAAGTCTCATCGACAGGAGACTGGGAAATGGGAGTGGGCCATCCCTTGGGAGCCTCATATTGGAAATGAGATGTTCATTGAGGCATTGCTCACAAGTAGTTTTGAGTTTGTTTACATGTACGACCTCTGTTTGACTTATGTTGCAGCTGTGTTTCTTGATAAGATTTTGCCATTATTTCTGAGGTACTTTAAGGGTGAGCTCAATGGTATTTGGAAATATGAGATCAAGGGTGCAGCTTCGTAATAAATTGCAGTGAATGAAAGGCCCCTTCAGTCAATTGGATGACATCCTTCTGGAATGCGTACCTACATTTATCCCATTAGGAAGTTAGCAGCATTCAGCCAATGCACACTCCTTCAGCACTGCAGTGAAGTATGAGACTATGAACCAACAGCATTCGGATCTAGGGTAAGGGTGCAAATAATTGAATCAAGCTGATACAAAACAGCCAATAGACAGCTGCATAATACAGCGTTGTAAGTTATAATAGTTGGGAAGTCTTGCAAGGCTCCTCTGTCACTCTGACCTCAGTGTCCTTGCATACAAACAAACAAATTTGGATCAGGAGTAGGCCAGCATGGAAACAGACCCATTGGACCAAACTGTCCATGGCAAACATAATCACAAACTAAACTTGTCCCACCTGTCAGCTCCTGGTCCATTTCCCTCCAAATCTTTCCTATTCATGTACTTCATCCAAATGTCTTTTAAACATTGTTTCTGTATGCACTTCAAACCTGCTGCTTAATTTGATAAAATAATGGCTGATCTGACTGTGGCTTCAATTCTATTTCACAGAGAAGCCTGGTTTTTACATTACAACAATCTATTTCAGCATCTTCAATGCTTTTTCTCCCCCATGACCTCCATTGCAGCTGCTCTAACCCTGTGCGTTTTTTTTTAAGGCCTCTGAGTGTCACTCTTTCTATTAACTGTTACTCTACTTCATTTATATTTCTAGCACATACTGTACACCTTCCCCCTCTCTCTCAGTTTAGGTCTGTTTGACGTTTGCCACAGGTCTGTGTTACATAGTCTGTGCCATCTCCGTTTGCTCAAACAAAATTGCTGCCCTTTCCTCCAACAACCTCTAATGGCTGTAGGAGCGAAGACTACTGTTTAGTGCATTGATTCAGAGTCTTCGGAATCGAGCAATCACAAGAGAGCAAAGAATAGTCAGTGAAGGGGGCGCAGGATGGGGAGAGGCTGGAAACAGCATCAATAAGTCTTCAATCCAGAACACCCCCTTGTCTCTTAAATGTTGAGCTTCACTCCCTCAGTATTTCATTGTAGTGGGTTCGGCAATAAAGCATCATAAGCAAAACAGCACTGTCTGCCAACAAGGTACAATGTCTCTCTGTTCAAGGCTGTTAATTTTTCATGAGGAAGAAAGAGAGAGATATCAGTGCAGTTGATTGGTTGATTGGCTGAGTAAGGTTGCGATTTCTTTTGGTTAAGCTCTTCTTTTATTTGTTACCCTACTGAGACAGATGGATTTTTCTGACACTCAGCAATAGTTTCATGATCATCATTCGACTCTTAATTCCCAGATTTCTTTTTTTAATTGAATTCAAATTCCACCATTTGCCGTGATGGGATTCGAACCTGAGACATTCCTGAGTCTCTGGATTAGCAGTCCAGTAATAACACCAATAGGCCATCGGCTTCCCTGAGCCTAACTATACAGAATGGAAGAAATAAAAACTGAGCTGATCTTTCCAGCTTCCTGCCTAGTGAAAAGAGAACAATAGCATCTTGGAAATGATAAGCAGAAGATCTTTGGCCTCCACACCTCTATGGTGGTGGCAGTATTCATGAAAGCTTACAACTGAGCAAACCCCCTTCTACCCACGTTAGCATTTTAAATAACAGCCAGGTTCTGTAACATAGTTTGAATGCTAGTTTGTGCTTTTAGACTGAACTGGGCAGAGCTATTACCATCACCACCCAGACCATTATCCTAACCAAAAGCCATTAATACAAAGGACCTAATGTTCTTTGTATTTTTTCTGTGTGGGGTGGGATAGTGGTTCTGTGGAACAGGATTGCTCCTCTGGGCTGTCAAAAAGCACTTGTTCTGCAACCACCATTGAAGCACCCCCCTCCCTCCAGGGCCTGGGGCTACTCTTGGCCCGACCTCACAACTGAGTGGTGACCCAGGGTACCCTGGGAAAATTGGTCTCCAATTTTAGCTGTGGGGCCCAATTCGAATGAGGCTAATCATTCAAAATGGTCCAGTTGCTGAAGCAAGGGGATTATAATACAAACCACAACAAGTACGACCAGATTTAATTCTCCTGGCAAACCCAAGACATTTTCAGTCTATTTTTACATAAGTAGGATCTTCCACATTTTGTTCAGCTTGATTTCATGGTATAAACTTTTGTCCAATTTATTTATCCACTCATCTCACCCTTACCCCAAAATCTAACACTCATGTGCAAACTTCGGATTAAAATGTTTTGTGTTGGTAACATCAGTCTTGCAACATGGAATCTGGCTGACAGCTCTTCAGAGGTTCAGTGTATTTAGAAATAATTGTAAGATTATTGACGCATGTAAAAATAAAGCACTAAAGTTAAATATTTTCACATACCATTATTCAACACTGCGCCATTTAAAAATACTGGCTTTGTGAAAGATGTTAGAGAACGTTTTGGAGAAATAGCACAGAGGGTTGCATGCACACACAGTCTATCAAGATTCTATTCAAGTGTTCACTTAATTGCGTCATTCTGTTATTTTTCAAATTACCTAGTTAGCCTTGAAAATAAAATCAAATATCTGAGGAATCAATAATGAATTGAGATCGAGTACCTATTTTTAAATAAGCAAATGAAATATGATACTTCCTTTGCACTGTAACCATTCCAATCATATCTGGAGGAAATATTGCTATTTTCTAGCAATGACCAACTCAGTGATTTCATTACTCTACTCCATTGCACAGTCCTCCTTAACAACAGCAATCTTAATGCAAACTCAACGTATTAATCGCTTCTGACTTTTCCCTAATTGTAGTCATACTTGTATAAATGATCTTCTAAGGTTCAAATAGATCATGCTGACATTTCTGGATTGTTCTATAATAGGGTATTATTTAAACTTCTTCAATAAGAATTGCAATCGCAAATTTTCAAAATTATTTGTACAACTCATTCTCAGCCAATGTTTTAACATTTGGTTTTGTTAAACCCCAAGCCAGCATTGCTAACTTAACACTAATCTGTCAAGATTTGATTAAATCCAGTTCCCCTCTTAATTGCAATCAAGAAATCCCTTATACAAGGCTTTGAAGGTCCATTTACTTCTACAATCAAACCAAGAATACCAACGTATTCCAACAGTTTATTTTGATTTCTCCTCAGTCTTCTTGTTATTCCTCCAAGATATGAGATTTCATAGGGATCCTTCCATTAGCTTTTGGCTATAGGACGCTCCAACCTGCCTTCAAAGCCCAACAATTGTATAATTCACAGCTCTCTGCATTTGTGATTGTAAAAAGGAGATAAACCCTTGTAAACTCTGTGCTCCATATCCTGCCTTTTGATAGAAACAAACCGCTCTCGCTCAGTCTGTCCCGGGCTAAATACCCTTCGTTAAAGGGACGAACATAGTAAAGTTCCCCTGGCTCCAGGTTATCCAAATCTTCAATTATGTTTGCCCCCTCATGAACTCTGCCTCCAAACTGAGTGCAAGCATCCACCCACATTCCACACAATGAAGGATACAATTAGCAGTTTCGCTGCTTAAAGAACAGGCCTCATTAGCATTTGCTTCCTCAACTCTCAGTCCCAGCTCAACTGCTTTTTTTTATATGAGTATAGAAAAAAATGATATAACTCCCCCAGAGTTCAGCGTTGAAGAAAGACAAGACAAGGCTGAGGTTATTTGACTCAAAACATAGAAGAACGAGAGGGAATCTGATGGAAGTGTACAGAGTTTTGAGGGGTACGCACAGGGTAGATGGAGGAAATCTTCACCCCTTAGTAAAGGGATCACAAACCAGGACGCAGAGGTTTAAGGCAAGTAGGAGGTTTAGAGGGAATTTCAGGGGGGAGAAAAGATTGGTGGAATGTAAAGAGAAAAGGCTCCATGGGTATCTAGAATTCAAGGCCTGAAAGTATGGTAGAGGCAGAAACCCTCAAGACCTTGCTGAATTATTTAGATAAGCACTTGAAACATCATAGCAGACAAGAGTACAGGCCAACTGCTTGAAAATGGGATGGAGTAGATGAATATTTGATGGGCAGTACAGACATGATAGGTTAAAAAGCTTCTTTCCATTTTGTAAAATCTCTAGAACTCCAATTATGATTAAAAACTCCATCTTGAATTACTTCGTTCTGTGTTAATAAACACTAATTGGAATATCCACTGCTTATTTATATTAATTAACATTTTACTTCAAAACGTTTGATCCTGATTCTAGATGAATTTTTTTTTTCATTCATGAAATGAGGGTGCCACTAGCTAGACCAGCATTTATTGAAGGGCTTTTGCCCGAAACGTCGATTTCAAAGCTACTTGGATGCTGCCTGAACTGCTGTGCTCTTCCAGCACCACTAATCCAGAATCAGCATTTCTTGCCGTCCCTAATTGCTCAGAGGGCAGTTAAAATTCAACCACATTGCTGTTGGTCTGAAGTCACATGTAGGCCCAGACCAGGTAAGGATAGCTGTTCCCTTCCCTAAAGGACATTTGTGAACCAGGTGGGTTTTTCTGACAATCGACAATGGGTTCATGGTCATCAGGTGTTTTCTTATTTGAATTCAAATTGCACAATTTGCCACGGTGGGATTTAAACTTAGGTTCCCAGAACATTACCTAGAGCTCTGGATTAACAGTCTGGTGATAATATCACGAGGCCATCACAACACAATGGCTTCACTCGTTCTCCATATTTAATTGGAGGCAGTGAAAAGATCAAGAGATGTGATGTTTCCCAGATTTGGAGGTGCCAGTGTTGGACTGGGGTGTTCAAAGTTAAAAATCACATAACACCAGGTTATAGTCCAACAAGTTTATTTGGAAGCACTAACTTTCAGAGCACTGCTCCTTCATCAGGTGATTATGTATACTCCACAACCACCTGATGAAGGAGCAGCACTCCAAAAGCTAGTGTTTCCAAATAAACCTGTTGGACTATAACCTGGTGTTGTGTGATTTTTAACTATGTTTCCCAGAGGTCAGTACAAAGGTGCGATGTTGCCCCGAGGTCAGTACTAAGACCTCTGTTCTTTTTAGTAAATAGTCACCCATCCCAGGCTTGGGTTGGGGTAGACCATGCAATGAAGATGCTACCAATTGACTACAGCAGGACAAGAGGCTGGGTAGCAGAATGAACCAAAAAAAAATGGTGGCGCAGTGGTTAGCACTGCTGCCTCGCAGCACCAGGGTCCCAGGTTCAATTCCAGCCTCGGACGACTGTCTGTGTGGAGTTTGCACGTCCTCCCCGTGTCTGTGTGGGTTTCCTCCGGGTGCTCCAGTTTCCTCCCACAGCCCAAAGATGTGAGGTTAGGTGAATTGGCTATGCTAAATTGTGCACAGTGATAGGTGGGAAATGGGTCTGGGTGGTTACTCTTCGGAGGGTCGATGTGGACTTGTTGGGCCAAAGGACCTATTTCCACACTGTAGGGAATCTCATCTATTACAAGGAAGAGCAATGCATTGTCCAGAAGGGATTGGAAGACAATACTGCTGGTTCTGCTATAAAATGCGTTTCTTCAACGTGTACTGGCTTTATGAAGAATGTAGACCATTATTTGTAGAATGCAAACTTTCCTTATCTGTATTAGCTATAACACAATTCCAGAGTCTTTACTTCAAATGGAGCGGCTGTTGCGCAATTTTCGTATAATGCGAGATCACACAAGAACGGAACTATCGCGTTATGTCAGAACCGACTGTATGGATTTAATGGTACATTTACAAAGAACATACAGGACAAATTCAGATTTGGGTTTTATTGTTACGTATGCTCAAATAGAGGGTAGAAGAGTACAGTGAAAAGTGTATAACGGCACCATCTTAGATACAAAGTACAAAGTCTTAGTTACAAAATAGGAAAATAAACAAAAGTTTAAAAGTTCAGCATTACAGTCTTAGCATAAAAGGAGGAGGATAAAGAAATACAAATTAAGAAAGGACTATAATGTCTGGCATTTTAAGCCATAGGCCCCCAGATACTCCAAGCTCAGCTTCTCCAAGAGGTCTCCCTCTTCCCACCGCCCCATGTTGGGCTAAGACCTACCTGGGCACACCCAGGCTTCACCATCGCGCTGCTGACCGCCATCCGGGCTCCTGCTGGGCCACAGCCAACGTTACACTCCATACCCCCACGAGGTCCGTGCTAGGCTCCCTCACCACCGCTGATATCATCCAGGTTCAGGACAAGCTGTAAGTACAGGACAAGAGAAGAAAAAGGAGCAAGAGAATAAGAGAAGAAAGAAAAGCCGTCAGAGTGGGTGGGACCTGGCTCAGATGTCCTATCCACTGCCATCTTCATGACATGGAGTTTCATGAAGGGGCGGTGTCCCAGTGTGAAACATTATCTATCCTTTCCCCGGAGCCCTTTGATCAAACTGGAAGCTAAACATGAGGATTCATATGCACAGACCTTTGAAGGTGGCAGGAGGTGTTGAGAGAGTAGCTAGAACAGTGAAGGGGATCTTGACCTTCATGAAAAACTGCATTTAGTACAAAAGTTATGGTGAACCTCTATATATCTTGGTCATGTCACAAGCAGAAAATTCTGTCGCGTTCTGGTCATCATGCTTTAGGAAGGCGGATGCTCAAACATTTACCAAAATGCTACCAGGGACAATGGTATTTAGCTACAGGAAGAGGTCAAGTTGCTCTGTTTGGAGCTGAGGGGATTGGAGTGGTGTTCTGATCAAGGTGTCCATAACTCTGACCAGTTTGGATAAGATGAACAAAGTAAAGATGTTCTCCTTAGTTGATCATAAGAACGCAGGGATATTCTAAAAATGTCGTTTCATTTCAGCAAGAGTTGTAAATTTATGAAAGTTCCCAAAGGCTGCTGCTTCCATATTTTTTGCTGTGCATTTTGTGGCTACTGTGTATGTTCACTTTTTTTAAAAACAAACGATGGCTTTGCCTTGTGTCTGTTCCGACCTTGCTGCTTGCTGATCCTCTTCCTCATTGCTCCCCTGCTTCAACTTTGCCATTCCCTCTCTCGAACCTCTTGCTTGTTGAACCCCCACCACACTCTGCGTCCTTCCCTCTGCCCTTCTGCTTCCCACTTCCCATCTTCTTTTAGAAACGAGCCAGGCTAGATTCAAGGTGGGAAAAAAAAACCCAAATTGAGCTTTGGTAGATTATGAAGGCCTCTCTTCCTGCCTTGCCCCATGCTTGATGCACAGTGATGCCTCTCAAACTATAGAACCACTTGACTCTCCTCTAACAGGAGATGCTTATGGTCCACTATGAATTTTGGCCAGCTTCCTTTTAACAATGGACTGAATTTTACTCTTGACCGCAAATGAATGCCATGAATCATCCATTACACCTGCACTTAGCCAAAGACTTTCCATGGGATATCGTCATTGAAACTTGGGAATTAGACATCCCATCTGATCAGCTACAGATTCCTGCATGAACAGAACAAATGACTGATTAGCTCTTAAAGGATTGTTAAATATTATTGGCTAATGAACTGAAGCAAGAAAGTTAAGCTACTGTATTAATTTGCAAAGTCAAATCAGGCACAGAAAGTAAAGGCAAGGAAGAAAGGTTAGATTAAGATGAGACATTAAAAAACAAATTCCAGCTGTCTTTTAAGTATACCTTTTTTAAAAATCCATTAATAATTAAATTCTGAAAGAATGAGACTCCATGTTTATAAAAGTTCATCTTCGGTGCCAGTGAGTGTGTTTTGCAGCAATTAAGACATATTATGTCTTTAAAAGAATGACAGAACATAGCTTTCTCTAGTGAGCAGATACCCAAGTGGGAGCTATCGTGCTGAAAACAACAATTTCATCATTTTCTGTGTGTATCAATGACAAGAATCTCAGCAGGATATCAGTTGCTGGAGGAGTTGCTTAGCTTATAAAGTAGCCTTGTAATTTCTGTGTTCAAACATGCACAAGCAGTCAGTGGATATCGCTGTTTAATTTTCACATGTTATGAGACAGACCAGATACCCTCAAAATATTTTAATAAGGTAGCTTTAGACCCCAACTTTTCCTTATTTTAAAGTAGACGTGAAGTGCATGTTCCAGATGTGAATTGGCTAGTCAAACTACACCATATTAAGCAAAACACAATTTATTTAAATACAAAACAAACAGTCAGTTCTTCAAGAATGCAATGGTTATGTTCTTGTGCAACTCCACGTTATAGAAAACTTGCACTTTAGAAACAGCACTTAAAGTGTTGGCGATGTAGTCGTGTTACATGGTTTAAAAGTTTGCACTTTAGAAACAGTGTCCCCAATTCATCAATTGCATTACAGGAAATTCACATTAATGAAATATAGTACAACAACCTGTAGTTAAAATACCAAAAGAAAGAGGAATCAGAATGACATAACTATTGGAAAACTTAATCAAACAATAGACACAGCACCAAATACTAATTAACTGTACAGTAACTGTACTGATTCCTGATGAAGGGCTTTTGCCCGAAACGTCGATTTTACTGCTCCTTGGATGCTGCCTGAACTGCTGTGCTCTTCCAGCACCACTAATCCAGAATCTGGTTTCCAGCATCTGGAGTCATTGTTTTTACCCAGTAACTGTACAGTGACATCCCATAAACACACTGCTTGGCAAAAGAGCAAATTCAGACAGATTCTTACATGCAGTTCTCCAGGAGGAATAAAAATATCAAGAGAAGGTTCAGGGAGAATAACAGCTGAAGCTTCCAACTGTTTTGAGACCCCAAATTGTTTCTAATGCTAAAGCTTAAAAAAAATCTAGAAAGTCTGGTCTGTGAGGGATGGCCACACCCAGGCTGCTTCCATTGTTCCAACTTCAAAAGTAAACACCCCAAAAGCCTCACAAGTTGTTTACTAAAGATGTCTTCAATAGCTAGTTGGGTCACTTCTGCCTTACAGCGTGTCTTCGAGGGAAAAAACAGGACAAAATAATCTTTTAAAGTGACATCATCACAGACTTCACAGTCAGCCTAGTTAGCACCACTATTGTAATCTCAGCCAACTTGCACCATTGTCATGTGATGAAAGTCTTTATGAATTTGAATATTTCAAGAATCTAATGGAAGTCATGAATATTCGTATCTGTTGCAAATAAATGCCTCTAACCACATCCCAGCTGATAGTAATATATTAAGCTCAGTACATAGTAGACGCATCAGACAGAAATTATTTACTAAAAGACAATATTGCATTTTTCAGTCATTGGTACAAGGTCACACTGTGCTATGCAGCTAAATAGCACGTTTGGCATATATTTGTTCAGCTAAGATGGAAAAGGTAAATGGCACAGAGAGAGAGGGGGTGTTTTGTATAATTATTCAAAGAACCATTAAGCATTTCATGTTTTTCTGGAGGGCTGGCACATTTTGATAGTGTTGTAGGCAGGGTTGCCATATACTTCTGAAAGATGAATGCTCTGGTAATTATTCCACTGAAACCACACATTGCCGAATGCAAAAGACAGCACCATTTTTAGCACAGTAAATTATGCATCACAATTCATCTCTCCCAAAGTCAATAATTATGGATGCTATGAAGAGACATCACAAAAAAAATAAGGTTACATAGCAGCTTTCTTCCAAACCAGCTGGTTGTCAAAGATAGGGAGACTCAAGTGTTCTGAGCTCAAGTTGTTTAAAGCGAATATACTGCTTGCATTTAACAAGGTTAGGACTGAATCAAAGCACAATATTTTTCAAATTGAGGTTAAACAATATAAAAAAGTTACTGAAAAATATAAAATTTACAAAACGTAACGTTCTTTTATAAAATACATAGTCATTAAAAATTATGTTGTGCAAATTTCTTTCTTGATTAAAGTGATCAAGTCAAGAGGCAGAAGTTGAATCTGAAGGGTTGTGCAGAATTGCCTTATAAGATGTTTAAAATATTTTTTAAAAATGTCTATATCACTTGTGATGTGCCTTACAAGGTCATGGCTCAGGAAAGTTTTTTTATTTAATATTTTTAGCACCAGATTTATTCACCAGAATAAGATGTAACGTTAAGATGCTGTTTGAATAATGAAACATATTAGCAGAACAAATATTTGTCAAATGTGCTATTCACCAACATATATGCTAAGTTTGACCTTGGATTGCATGTCCTTTCCTCCCTCTGACCAAATGTCTCCATTCCAACATTGAAAGAACAGGGTTGTCAGTTATGTTGAAACACATCAAAAGAATCACATTGAATAAATAATGCCATTACAAAAATAATGAGTTTATAATGAGGTGTGGAATATTAACCCTATCTCTACCATCATGATTTTATAAACCTCTAGAAGGTCACTTCTCAACTTCCTACACCCCAATGAAAAATGACCCAGCTTTTCTTTATAACTCAAACCTTCTATAGAAAGCAACATCCTGGTAAATCTCGTCTGAACGCCCTCTAGCTTAATAACAGGGTTACCAGATTTGCACACAGTCCTCTAGAGGAGGCCTCACCAATGTCCTGTACAATTCTTTCAGCTGTTATTAAAAAAGCTGAATAGGATCTGTCCCTATAACTTGATTTACCCACACAATTCAAAAAAGATCACCGTTTGCCTTGTTTTACCATTTTTGATTCTGCTGAGAAAGCAAAAAAGGCTTTGAAAATCCATCATTGCAAAATCAAGTGTAAAGCCTTTAATTAATATTTGTAAGCAATGTAGCTCATCTGCTTTCAGTTTCAGTCCTAATTTTATTACTGTCATAATCATGGCATGGTATTTATATCAAAAGCAAAATTATGCGAATGCTGGGAAACCAAAAAAAATGGGAATACTTAGCAGGTCAGGCAGCATCTGTGAAGTGTGGAAAAAATATATGAATAAATATAGGGCATTTTATCAGAGTTCTTGCAATGTCACTTTATATTCAGATTGCATACTTAATATCTTATCCATGAATTTCCTTTCAAAACTTAACCTAGCCATTTTGTGTTCCTGTAATTTCTACAATACTTTATACTAACAGATAATGATCTTTTCTTTTTTTACAAAGTTAAAGGTCACACAATGCCAGCTTATAGTCCAATAGGTTTATTTGGAAGGACTAGCTTTCAGAGCGCTGCACCTTCATCAGGTGGTTGTGGAACAAGACCATAAGACACAAGAATTTATAGCAAAAGTTTGAAAACAGTCTGATCTAGTTTTCTTGTACATAAAACTAATTTTGTCATCTAAAGCTATACTGAATCATTCTCTTTCAGTTTTGACTAAATGAGGCCTTGGAGGGTAATAACATCTGTTGATCAATTTTCCTGAAAAATTATCTATTTTGATCTTTAAGGAACCTCCTTAGCAGTATCTATTTTGCCCTTTTTGTTTTGTCTTGTATTGAGATCAATGACAGGTCCTGTATTTAATAGATTGATTGCTCTGTTATTAGCATTTCTATAAATCAACATGTTACACAAGTCCAGAATGCATAAATACATACAAGTTAGAATATGGAAACAGTCTGTTATACCATAGAGCTGCTCAGTGTTACCTTATTGTGGTTATTCTCCAAAGTAGATGGGAATTAGGATGGTAGCCACATTCCTCATCTAAGAGCTATTGTGGGTGTCAGCACTGACCATCTTTACAATGATTTGTGAAGACAGTGAATCATAAATAGGCCGCATCTCTTCCAGCTTTTTCTCCATTCAATAATGTCTCACTTTCATACAACCAACTTTGCCTCTTGGATTTCTGTTTAATATATATTGAGCTATCAAATTTAGATCTAAAACAATTTATCCATCATCAATAGCCTTTTCTGCATGCAAGTTCGAAGCTTCTGTTGTGTGTGCGTGCAGAGGTCTTCTCTTGGTTTCCTCCTGAATGTCTAGACTCCTCTAACCAGGTAGTAATAGTTCTTCTCCAATTAGCTTATCAGTTCCCCTTTACATTTTGAACAGTTTAATAAAATCACCTTTTAACCTTCCAAAAATAAGGAAAGCCAATACTTAAGTTCCCCTTTTTAATTTAGTGGTTTTACAGGTCATTATGACATGCATTCTTTCCAAAACTATTATATCCCCCAATGGCGTGGTGCCTAGAAATGCTCACTGTATTCCAAGTGGGGTCTCTGTAGGACTGTATGTTGTTTGACTTTCTATGACTGTTACATTCTTGTGCTTCAGTTTTCAAGATATAAAAGCCAACATTCCATCAGACTGTGATTATTTTCTGTACTGTTCATGTCTTATGTACTTGGTCCCCTCAGTCTCTTTGGATCATCAATGTTTCCAGCTTTTTAATGAGAAAGTCCATTGATCTATTTTTCTCATGCTTAAAGTGGATGCCTTCACATCTGTCTTCAATAAAATGCATTTTCCATAATTTTGCTCATTTTCACTTAGTTAATACCTCTTACAATTTTATGCTTCCATCCACAATACTTATGATGCCACCCATCTTTTTGTTGCCATTGGCAAATTTGGATATGTTGTTTGTATCCCATCTGTCAAATTTCTTAATAAATACGATGGATATTTGAAGATTGAAAGCAAATCCTGCAGATCACCTCTCGTCACATTGAGACGATCCTTATGTTTACAGTTTGTTACCTATCTCTGGATCAGTTGCCCTAAAAGTCAACAATTTGACTTCAATTTCATAGCGTTCAACTTTAGCTACCATCCTATGATGAGGAACTTTACCAAATGCCTTCTGGAGGGCCAAATAAATAACAGCCATAGATATTTCCATGGTATATTCAAACATTTTAATCAGCTTCATCAGACATGACCTACTTATTTCCTGATGAAGGGCTTTTGCCCGAAACGTCAATTTTCCTGCTCCTCGGATGCTGCCTGACCTGCTGTGCTTTTCCAGCACCACTCTAATCTAGACTCTGGTTTCCAGCATCTGCAGTCCTTGTTTTTACCTACTTATTACCCATGTTGGTTTTCTCTGATAATTTGAAAATCTTCACAATTGTTAGTTACCATTTCTTTAAACAAAGACTCAAATAGTTTTTTGACAACTGAAGACATGCTAACTAATCTATAACTCCCTGGTTTCCCTCAGACACCTTATTTAAAACAGCAAAATGATGTATGCAATTTTTTAATTGCGTCAATCGAAGTCTGTCTTACCTGAATCCAGAATCTTATTAATCGATCTGCATTTCTCTTTTTCAAACAGAACTTAGTCAAACTCAATTTGAATATGTTCACTATTGTGTAAATGTTTATGCTCTGTTAGCTAAATCTGAGTCATGACTGATTGTTGAAAGTAATATGGTGTTCCTCTTTGATTATTTAGTGACATGTTGATGCAGACATAATAATATGGACGTGCTTTAGAGATTCACTACCTTTCTAATACCTTGTGTTCATTTTTTTAAAATCCCAATCTTTATGAAAATTAAAATACCCAAAGATTTCAGCCGTGGCTCAGTTGGTAGCCCTGCTGCTTCTATACCAGAGCATTTATCCTCTTCTCCTGCTTCTCCCTTTGGGCACTTGCTGTTCTTCCAGTATTGCTGTCCTAATTCTTCTAGATGGCAGGTGCATTGTGCCTGTTGACTAGGATCAGCTTCCCTGAATTCCAGGATCCAATTAATTAGGATACCTTTAACTAATGGTTAGCACCTGCTCCCCTGTCCTGACCCCCAAAAAAAATGTCTCCACTTGTGAAGATGTAATGTTACAAGGCATTGCATTGAATATATTAGCTTGACTGTGACAGCTGTTATTGACATTGAAATATGGGCATGTGTGAGATGTAATAAAAGAGCTGTGAGGTTGTAGGAGGTCTTGGCAAGAGTAATACATATGGGACAGATTGAAGGAGCATATTTTGTGGTGTTTGAGTTTGCACCATCAACTTTCTATGTATTATTAGTCATGTCCTCCAAGTTCATCCACTTTATGTGAAAAAAACATTGTCATGTTCCATTTTTCACAACGAGTAATCCTGCTGCTTTCAACTGAGGGTTTGGAGGGATTTTGGATGAAGAATGGCAATGGAGATATGTTTCTATTAATACGTTGGGTTTTTTCCAGATATCTTAGTCTCTCAAAAAATCTTGATATTCCTCCAGAACGTTTGGCTTATCCCACATATCACTGGTGTTCATCGTGCAGTTGTATCATTGAGATATTGCAGTTATTAAAGAGGCAAAAACACTCGAAAAGAACACACTGATTGGTAATTAATTGGGAGATAGAAGACAGATAAGGAAAAAGGGTAGTACAGTCATTAGCAGGATGACAGAAGTAGTGCTCCCCAGGGATTTGAATCTCAATCTTTCTTCAGCTGGATGAAGCAATGAGAGATCATGCAGGTTTGCAGTTGCTTCTTGAGTTAGAAGGCACAATAAATTGTATAGATGGCAACAGGGAGTTACCAAGGGACATGGGCAGATTACGTGAGTGAGCAAACAATGGCAGATGGAGCTGAATGTCTGAGGTGATCTACTTTGGATCCAAGCAAGACATTAAAATGTTGTCTTCACACTGGTAGACTTGGAGGAGCAAAGGAATGCTGTTGCTGTGGTGAATTTACTTACAGCAAGTGAACACTTTTGAAATATAATCAAAAAGGCCAATGGGGCTTCAGCTTTGGATAATATTGGTCAGACCTTAGAGTCTCACATTCAGTCATGAAGACCAATTCTCTGGATAGATGGGAGGGAGTAACAGTGGAAATTTATTAGATGATGCAGGATATTAAAGGGTTTTATATATGAGGAGATTCAGAACTTGGTTGTAATCCCTTGTGTTTAGATAAATTGAAGCATTTAAATGATAAAGGGATTCCGAATGTTAAGTACAGGTCGTTCTGCTGCAATGCATGTTTTGTCAATGTGAATTTACTGTAACGCGATTGATGAATTGGGGACACTGTTTCTAAAGCGCAAACTTTTAAAATGTGTGTTGGCTATAGCGCAATTGCATCGCTCACACTTTACGTGTTATTTGTATTGTGTGAATCTTTTATAGCATAGGGTCACACAGGAACACGACTATCACGTTATAGAAGAAACGACTATAGAAAATCTATTTCCACTGATGCATGAGTTCAAAACAAGAAGCATTAATCTTCATACCACCGAATGCCAACTTTAATTGTGGAAGGAAGCATTTCTCTACACACAGACTGAAACATTGGAAATCTGAAATGCTGTCCCACAAAAAGATTCTGGGTCAATTAAAACATTTAAGACTGATTTGATAGATTTTTATAATGAAGGGGCAACCAGGAATATGGAAGAACAGCAAGTAAACAGAGTGACATTTGTAAACAGGACAGGATTGAGAGCTGAATAGCCTATCCCCTACTTCTGTTTCCTAAGAGAAAAGCCAAATGAATTGTATTAAAAGGCATTATTGGGAGGACCAGCAGAAAATAAGATAAAGACAGTTCTCTCCCTCTGTTTTCTCATTGAGATACTGTTTGGTGAACTTCTGTTATTTTGCAATCATAGAGTTGTACAGCACAGAAACAGACCCTTTGGTCCAACTCGATCGTGTTCTTTTAAGTTTTGATAATTTTTAAGTCTATCAATTCATATTTAATATTATAAACCAATTAATTATAATTATTATTTCATGTAAGTATAATCTGTAACTTCTTGATATTTTTATCTGCAATTGCAAATATTTCAGACTTATACTTTTTAAAAAACAGGTAATGTCAGTGTTGCCCAGCCAATGTGATGTCTGGTGGTCTCCCCAATGTTTTCTGTGGTTATTCCCACAGGATTGTTTCTGCCATGGCTACAGTCCAAGCAGGAAGTTCATGTCCCTAACCTTTTGACTAGTAGGCTAACTATCATGGTGGAAGATATATTACAACCAGGAGGAGTTTCAGTAAACAGCATCACACTTGTAATTAGCTGCAGACCAGACATGTGTTAAGAATGGAAGTTGGATTCTTACATGTCTGGAAACAAGGTTTTGAATCTCTGATGACTGCAAGTTTTAAATTAACTGTGTTAAAACACTTGGAGTTTAATGGTGCTCCTGCTATAAATCTCACCAAAAATATCACAGAAATTGGGAGTTTGTTAGAAGAACTGAGAAGAGGTAGACTGCTGTGGAATTGAAAATGTTGTATAATATTGTAGCCAGTACTCTCTTGAGATTAAGGTCAAACACAACCAGTATTGAGGCACAACCAGTATTCTTCAAATACTGCAGACATATAACCCTTACCGTTCTAGTAGAAGAAACTACAAATCTCTTTCTTCCACACAAGACGTATGTGAAAAATGGCAAAATATGTATAAGGAAATGTCTTTACAAAGGCTGTCTCTAACCCTCCAAAACTGCACCAACCACCCCCACTCACATTCTGTATTTATTGTCATCTAAATAATGGATTGTGTTTAATGCTGGTTATGAAGCAGACCAAATCCCCTCAAAATATATTAAGATAGCCTAGCTCCTAACTTTTTCTTATTTTAAGGGTAAATATAAGGTATTGTACTCCAGATGCAATTCAATTGCTCAATCTACTCAACTTTGAGCACTAAACTTTAACTTTACACTACAGTTAAAATACAGACAGAATAAAAAATAAAATAAATGACTTGGCTTAATTGTAACTGTATCAAAATGCTTAACTATATATTATATAAACTACTACAAATTAACTATTCCGCTATTGTAACATCCCATAAACGCACCCTTGGCAAAAGCAAATTCAGTAAAATAGATTGTTTCACATGCAATCCTAACAGCAGGAAGAGAACCCAGCTTTTAGCTGTAACAGGGAGAGGAATAACAGTTTCCACATCCAGCTTCAAGACCCGAGCAACGGCAGAAAGTTAAAACTAAAAATACAAATCCTGGTTCTGTGAGCTTGACCCCACCCATTAATGCTGCCTCTGTTTTTCTAACTTAAAAATCCCAAGGCCTCACAAGCTGCTTATTGGCTTTGTGCAGACTGCTCTCTCCACCTCAGTCTCAACCTTTCATCATAAAAACAACCAGGACAAAATACTCCTCTTAAGACAATAATATCATCTCATGCTGAACATCAAGATTAATTACCACAGGGCTGGTGTATAAGCATAAAGAACAAAAACAGAAATTGCTAGGAAAGCTCAGCAGGTCTGACAACATCTGTGCAGAGAAATCAGAGTTATTATTTTGGGTCCAGTAACCCTTCCTCAGAACAGAACTTCTGAGGAAGGGTCAGCAGACCTGAAACGTTAGCGCTGATTTCTCTTCACAGATGCTGCCAGACCTGCTGTGCTTTTCCGGCAACTTCTGTTTTTGTTCCTGATTTACAGCATTTGCAGTTCTTTCGGTTTTTATAAGAATTAGAATAGAATTTAAAATTACAGTACAATATTCTCAAATAGATGCTGCAATTTCAGATTTCAAACCGTATGCTTTTGAATTAAAGTTCTGTAAATTTAATATTATTTAAGTAAATTATTTTACATATTAATCCACAAAATGCAATTAGAATACTGAGGTGTAGACAGCTATCTCAGATTTTAAGTATCTGTACTAATGCTGATTGTAGGTACATTGATACAAAAAGACTCAAAGGCCCCCATTTTTTGTCTTAAAGCATCAACATGGTAGGCAGCATATTTTAATGATGAAAACATAGCTTAATGCATATGGTTATAGAAAAGAAGTGATCTAAACAGAATGCTCATCACATATTATTTTATTCTAATGCCTGCAATTATAGATCCTTTCCATTGTCCTGCTGAACAGGAGTATAGAAAGCAACAGTGACATCTAGTTGTGTAGCTTGAAAAGGGCTGTGCTTTAAAGAAGTGAATGAGCCCTGCTTTAATGGCGCACTCCAAAAGGTATTCAGCCAATTACTTTTATTGAAGGATAAAGAAGAAGTGAAAGCTTTTATCGTGACAGGTGAAATTAATTAAAATAAAAGTAGAGTTGCCGTAGTCCCAGAGGACTACTCTTTCCTTCCCGAGAGATGGCTGGCTGTGGTGTATAGCCAGAGGGTCACCATGCCTCAGGCAATAAGTGAAGTTTTAAAGGCAGGGTCTTCATGGTAACTTCGGTCAATGTAGAAATGAACCTACGCTGTTGGCATCACTCTGCATGGCAAGTTAGATGACTAAGCTAACCAACCCTCCCCAGGTGAGACTAACTCGTGGTTATAGAAAAGAGGTGACCTTAACAGAATGCTCATCACACACTATTTTATTCTAATGCCTGCAATTATAGGGTTGGTTATAGGACATAAACTAAACCTTAACTAAATCATTCACGTCATTACATTAAGTTAATAAACACATTTTAAAAAGTTGTAAATTATATCAGGATTAGCTGCAAAGGTCAGGAAGACCTTTGGAATACCTAACCAACGTACCTCCTTTAGGCAATGCATTCATATAAACACTAAATATTGAACCACCTTTTGCACATCTGACTGCACTCATTCAACTTTTACGACAGTAAAGAGCAGCAACACTTGGTTTTTCTCTCCCTTTGCAGAGGCATTTCACTGAGATCAGATCACTTGAAAGAAACTTGAATGGACGCAACATTTATCTGTCTGTAAAAATGACCCCGACTTCCAATTGCCCATTACTGAAATGCACCACTGTGTTCCGTCACCAACATTTCTGTCTCAGGTTTGTTGCAGTTTTCCAGCGAAGCTCAGCATAAGCTGGAAGAACAGCATCTCATTTTTCACTTGACCCTACAGCCTTAAGGACTCAATCTCGGGTTCTGTCATTTTACAGCCTGAACACCTTCTTCCATCTCGTTTCCCCATCCCCACACCCCAAGTCCTGTCATGACATGGGTTGCTTTCAGCAGAGTTGACCCTTTTCACCCACTCATGGTCCCAATTATCACCTCACATTCCTGCTTAAATAAAACAAAGAACCGCCAGTGCTGTAAATCTGAAACGAAAGTAGAAATTCCAGGGGAAGCTCAGCATGTCTGGCAGCATTGGTGAAGGAAAAGCAGAGTTAATGTTTTGGATTCAGTGACCTTCAGAATCATCACAGGAGAGATTGCAGACTGTTTGGAGGTGGACAGTAAAGTCGGGCTGAGTTAGCATAGCTTTGTCAAGGGGAGGACATGCCTGACAAATCTGTTAGAATTGTTTAAGGAGATAATGTGCAAATTAGACAAAGGAGGGCCACTGGACTGTTTGGAGAAGGCCTTTGACAAGGTGTCACACAGGAGAATGCTAAATAAGATAAGATGCCATGGTTTTAGGAGCAAGATACTGATTTCATTTGATTTATTGTAGTCACATATACCTAAGTGAAAAGCTTTGTTCTGTGAGCTGTACAGGCAGATCATAGCAAACAAGGACATACAGATCATAGGGTGCTTAGACAGAACGAGGCCAAGAGGCCATGGCTGCACAAAGCAAGAGCAACATTATTTGAAGTTAGAGAGGACCATTCAACAGTCTGATAACAGCAGGGAAGAAGCTGTTCCTGAACCTGTTAGTGCATGTGTTCAAGCTTCTGTACCTTCTACAGAGATTGTAGGAGAGGTCTTTGGTGATGTTGGCAGCCTTTCCACAGCAATGAGACACGTAAATGAAGTCTACTGATAGAAGGTTGGCTTCTGTGATGGTCTGGGCTGTGAACACAACTTCCTGCAGCTTCTTACAGTCCTGGGCAGAGCAATTGCTTTACCAGGCCGTTATGCATCCATAATGTATCTGCAAATGTTGGTGAGGGCCCTTATGGACATGCCAAATATCGTAAGCCTCCTGAGGAAGAGATGTTGTTCTGCCTTTTTGACCATCACATCTACATGGGAACTCTAGGACAAGTTGTTGGTGATCATCACACCAAGAAACTTGATGCTCTTCACCCTCACCTCAGGGGCTGTGTTCTCCTCCTTTCTTCCTGAAGTCAGTGATCAGTTCTTTTGGTTTTGCCAATGTGGCAATAGAGATTGTTATCTCCTTCTGTATTCTGACTCATTATTATTTGATATCTGTCCTATCATGTTGGTGTGATCAGCAAACATGTAGATGGCATCCATTCGGAATTTGGCAACACAGTCGTGGCTGGACAGGGAGTACAGTAGGGGCTTAGAACGCATCCTTGGGGGGGGCTGCAGTGTTGAAGGCCATCATGGAGAAGGTGCAGTTACCTGTCTTGACTGATTGCAGTCTGTGGTTCAGGAAGCTGAGGATCCAGTGGCAGAAGGCAGAGCCAAGACCTAGGTCTGGGAGTTTTGAGATCAGGGGATAATGGTGTTGAAGGCGGACCTGGAGTCAATGAGCAGGATTCTGGATTAGTGGTGCTGGAAGAGCACAGCAGTTCAGGCAGCATCCGACGTTTCGAAGCTCCTTGGATGCTGCCTGAACTGCTGTGCTCTTCCAGCACCACTAATCCAGAATCTGGTTTCCAGCATCTGCAGTCATTGTTTTTACCTCAATGAGCAGGAGTCTGGTGTAGGTGACCTTGTTGTCTAGATGTTCCAGGGATGAGTGTGGTGCTAGGGAAATGGCATCTGCTGTGGACCTGTTATGTTGATAGGCAAATTGGAGGCCATTGAGGCAGGCTATGGACCATGACCAATCTCAAAGCACTTCATGATTACTGAGATCAGACCATCTGGGTGGTAGTGCCATCATTAAGGCACATTGCACATGTTTTTTATTTTGGTACTGGGATGATGGTTGTCTTCTTAGAGCGGCTTGTAGGAGGGACAGGTTGAAGATGTCAGTGAATACCTCCACCAGTTAGTCCAGACAGGATCGAAGTGTTCGGCCGGGGACACCATCCAGGTGCATCACAGTGACAGCGGGAATAGGTGTGTCCAGGCCTGTCAGGGCAGGTGGCACCATGCCGTGGGCATTCTGCTCAAACCAAGCATAGCGAGTGTTGAGCGTGTCAGAGAGGGATGTGTTTTTGTTCACTATCTTGCTCTGCTTCAATTTGTATCCCGTAATGTCATGTAGGCCTTGTCATCGGTGGCAGGTGTCTGTAAGGGACTCTAGGCCTCTAACCTGGTCCAGTACTGCTGCGTAACAGCACCAATGGCTTTGTGGAGATCTATCTTGATTTCCTGTTTAGGTCCTGTATATACAGTCATGGATAGAGGATTGGCTGACTGTCAGAAGGCAGAGAGTGGGGATAGAGATGTCATTTTTCAGGATGGCAGCCAGTAGAGTCCTTAAGGGGTCAGTGTTGGGACCACAACTAGTCACATTTTACATTAATGATCTGCACAAAGGAACTAAGGGCATTGTTGCTAAGTTTGCAGATGAAACAAAGGTAGGTGGAGGGGACGGTAGTGTTGAGAGGTGAGCAAAGTGACAGATGGAATACAATATGAGAATTTGAGCGATTATGCAGTTAGTAGGAAAAATAGAGGAGTAGACTATTTTCTAAATGGGAAAAGGCTTCAGAAATCTGAAGCACATGGGTCTTGCGAAACCTAGTTCAGGAATCTCGTAAGGTTAACATGCAGGTTCAGTTGGCAGTTAGGAAGGCAAATGCATTGTTACCATTTATTTCAGGAGAGCTAGGATAAAAAAAGCAGAGATGTACTGCAGAGGCTGTATAAGACTCTGGTCAGACTGCATTTGGAATATTTTGAGCAGTTTTGGTGCCCGTATCTATCAAAGGATGTGCCTGCATTGGAAGGGGTCCTGAGGAGATTTCCAGAATGATCCCAGGGATGAAGGATTTGCCATATGAAGAGCAGTTGACGACTCTGGGTCCTTACTTGATGGAGTTTGGAAAGATGAGGTGGGATCTCATTGAATCTTACAGAGGTCTGGATAGAGTGGACATGGAGAAGATGTTTCCATTTGTAAGAGAGACTAAAAACCCAAGGGCACAGCCTTAGAACGGTTTAGAATGGAGGAGGAGGAGGAAGAATTTCTTCACCAGAGAGTGGTTAATCTGTGGAACCCATTGCTGCAGAAGGCTGTGGAGGTCAAGTCATTGAGGGTAGTTAAGACAGACTCTTGATTGGTAAGGGGATCAAGGATTATGGAGAAGGCAGGAGAATGAGGTTAAGAAACATATCAGCCAGTGGACTTGATGCGCTAAATGGCCTTCTTCTGTTCCTATATCCTATTGTCTCTCAATAAGTGATGTCAGACCTTCCGAATTTCTTCAGCAATTTCTGATTTTGTAACTTTTCTTCCTCCCTGACTTACTGTCAACAATCTCTTTTTCTGCCTAGTTTTTTCATTCTCTTTCGCTCTGATCTCCATCTTTACCTCTTTAAATCACTCCTTTGCCCCTCAGCCTCTGTCATCAAGATAAGTACCATTTTCCTAGATCCTATCCGTCCTAAAGAACTGTCAGCGGACTCAAACTGTTAACTCTGTTTCACTCTCCACAAATGAGTCCCTCCAGCAATTTCTGTTTTTGGGCTGAATGTAACACTTTTTGTTTTTCATTAATATTTGACTACATCTTGCGTGAAATTATTTAATTTGAAGTGCTGTCACACTGAGAAAATAGCATCAATTGACCTCCTGCTTTACAAAACACTTTTCTTCATAAAAATCGTATCCATTAATTGGACAGTAATTTCTTATGTTTGCCTTAAAGTTAACCACGTTTGATTCCGTAGAGTACAAATGATTACAAATCAACAAAAAACCCTGAAACAAAAGTGACCTTGAAAGGCAAATTATCGTATCTTGTTCTCTACTTATGGGAAATTGTACTTGTGTTCATGAATAATATATACTGTTTATTTGGAAGGGTTATTTAGAACAAGTGAACCTCCATTTGACAGATGCTTCCCTCAGCAAGTTTTTCAATGTACTCATGTCTATTAAAGTAAGTAATGCAAGTCATTCCACAACTGAAGGAATTAAAAAAGAACAGGGAAAGAAATTGCATTTATCTAGTGAGCTTCATGATGTCAGAAATCCGAATTGTTTTACACCAATTAAATGCGTTTACTGTTATGTGAGTAAAAATGGCAGCCAGCTAATACACAACCAGATCCCACCACCACTGGATGAAATAAATGGCTCAGTTATTTATTTTTAGTGTTGCTCAAGGGCTAATTGTTGATGATGAAAGCAGAAGAACACTACTGTTTGAGTCGTTCCATGGAGTATTTTACATCCACTTGTCTGAACAAACAATCTTCAACTTAAGGTCTTCTCCTGCCATCCTCTCAGTACTTATTGAATTGTTAACCTAAATAAATGTGATCCAATCTCTAGAGCACAGGTGAAGTCAAAGTCATGTGACTCAAAGATGTAATTCACATTCAGTTAGTAATCAGGGACATCAGAGTGTGACTGTAAGTGAGGCAGGTAGGGGGAACCTGAGTTCAGGAGTGCAGGAGCCTCAGCCCTTGACCTTGTCCAACAGGTATGAGATTCTTGCTCCCTGTATGGATGAGGAAAAGGGCTCTGGACAGGATGAGCCAGCTGACCACAGCGCCATGGTGCATAAGGCCATTCAAGAGGGGGGAGCAAAAAGACAAGTAGTTGTTATAGGGGAATTCTATAATTAGGGGGACATATAGTATCCTTTGCAAGCCAGATCGGGAGTCTCACATGGTGTGTTGCCTTCCCGGTGCCAGGGTGCGGGACATCTCCGACCAGCTTGAAGGGATATTGGAGCGGGAGGGGGAGGATCCAGTTGTTGTGGTCCACGTTGGGACTAACAACATAGGCAAAGCTAGGGTGGAGGACCTGTTTGGGGATTATCAAGCACTAGGAAGGAAATTGAAGTACAGGTCCTCAAGGGTCATAATCTCCGGATTACTGCCCGAGCCACGTGCCAATTGGCATAGGGATAAGAAAATTAGGGCAGTAAACACATGGCTAAGGGATTGGTGTGGGAAAGAGGGATTCCACTTCATGGGGCATGGCATCAGTTTTGGAACAGGGGGGATCTGTACCGTTGGGACGGTCTCCACCTGAACCGATCAGGTACCAATGTTCTAGCGAAGAGGATAAATAGGGTGGTCAGTAGGACTTTAAACTTCTGAGTTGGGGGGAAGGGAAAGTGAAAGCAACAGGGAGTATGGAGTTAAATGGAAAGATAAGCGGCAGGATAGCATATGTGCAGGCGGATTTAAACTTGAGGCAGACTGAGAATGCAGCAAAAAGTAAGGATAACTTAGGACATCTTATGACTTCCAATATCTCTAATGATAAGAATGTTAGCATTAAGGCACTTTACCTGAATGCTCATAGCACTCGTAACAAAGCAGATGAACTAACGGCACAAATCATCGTGAATGATTATGATGTGGTAGGCATCACAGAGATATGGTTGCAGGGGGGTCAGGACTGGCAGTTAAACATCCAAGGCTTTACAACTTATCGAAAAGACAGGGAGGTGGGCAGTGGGGGCGGGGCTGCCTTGTTAGTTAAGAACAAAATTAAATCTATGGCACTGAATGACATAGGGTCGGATGATGTGGAGTCTGTGTGGGTGGAATTGAGGAACCACAAAGGCAAAAAAACCATAATGGGAGTTATGTACAGACCTCCTAACAGCGGTCAGGACCAGGGGCACAACATGTCAGAAAGGCAAGGTCACGGTGATCATTGGGAACTTCAATATGCAGGTGGACTGGGTAAATAACGTTGCCATTGGATCCAAAGAAAGGAAGTTCATGGAATGCTTACAGGATGGCTTTTTTGGAACAGCTTGTCATGGAGCCCACAAGGGAGCAGGCTATTCTGGACCTAGTGCTATGTAATGAACCAGACTTTATAAAAGAGCTTAAAGTAAGGCAACACTTAGGAAGAAGCGATCATAATATGGTAGAGTTCAGTCTGAAGTTTGAAAGAGAGAAGGCAAAATCGGATGTAATGGTGTTACAGTTAAATAAAGGTAATTATGAGGGCATGAGAGAGGAACTGACAAAAATAGACTGGAAGCAGAGGCTAGCGGGGAAGACAGTAGAGCAAAAATGGCAGGGGTTTGTGGGTATAATTGAGGACACTGTACAGAGGTTCATCCCCAAGAAAAGGAAGATTATCCGGGGAGGGATTAGACTGCCATGGCTGACAAAGGAAGTCAGGAAATATATTAAAGAAAAAGAGAGATCCTATAAAGTGGCCAAGAGCAGTGGGAAATCAGAAGATTGGGAAGGCTACAAAAACAAACAGAGGATAACAGAGAGAGAAATAAGGAAGGAAAGGATCAAATATGAAGGTAGGCTAGCCAGTAATATTAGAAATGATAGTAAAAGTTTCTTTCAATACATAAGAAACAAACAACAGGCAAAAGTAGACATTGGGCCACTTCAAACTAATGCTAGAAGCCTAGTGATGGGCGATAAGGAAATGACTGGAGAACTTAAGTACTTTGCGTCAGTCTTCACAGTGGAAGACATGAGTAATATCCCAACAATTAAAGGGAGTCAGGGGGCTGAGTTAAGTATGGTTGCCATTACAAAAGAGAAAGTGCTAGAAAAGCTAAAAGGTCTTAAAATTGATAAATCTCCTGGCCCCGATGGGCTACATCCTAGAGTTCTGAGGGAGGTGGCTGAGGAAATAGCGGAGGCGTTGGTTGAGATCTTTCAAAAGTCATTGGAGTCAGGGGAAGTCCCGGATGATTGGAAGATCGCTGTTGTAACCCCCCTTTTTCAAGAAAGGATCAAGACAAAAGATGGAAAATTATAGGCCAATTAGCCTAACCTCGGTTGTTGGTAAAATTCTAGAATCCATCATTAAGGATGAGGTTTCTAAATTCTTGGAAGAGCAGGGTCAGATTAGAACAAGTCAACATGGATTTAGTAAGGGGAGGTCGTGCCTGACAAACCAGTTGGAATTCTTTGAAGAGGTGACAAGTAGGTTAGACCAGGGAAACCCAGTGGATGTGGTCTATCTAGACTTCCAAAAGGCCTTTGATAAGGTGCCACACGGGAGGCTGCTGGGTAAGGTGAGGGCCATTGGTGTTCGAGGTGAGCTACTGGTATTGATTGAGGATTGGCTGTCTGACAGAAGGCAGAGAGTTGGGATAAAAGGTTCTTTTTCGGAATGGCAGCCGGTGACAAGCGGTGTCCCGCAGGGTTCAGTGTTGGGGCCACAGCTGTTCACGTTGTATAGTCATGTTCTGAATGAAGGGACTGGGGGCATTCTAGTGAAGTTTGCCGATGCTGCGAAGTTAGGTGGACAGGCAGGTCGTACTGAGGAAGTGGGGAGGCTGCAGAAAGATTTAGACAGTTTGGGAGAGTGGTCCAGGAAATGGCTGATGGAATTCAATGTGAGCAAATGCGAGGTCTTGCACTTTTGAAAAAAGAATACAAGCATGGACTACTTTCTAAACTGTGAGAAAATTCATAAAGCCAAAGTACAAAGGGATCTGGGAGTGCTAGTCGAGGATTCTCTAAAGGTAAACATGCAGGTTGAGTCCGTGATTAAGAAAGCGAATGCAATGTTGTCATTTATCTCAAGAGGGCTGGAATATAAAAGCACCATTGTGCTACTGAGACTTTATAAAGCTCTGGTTAGGCCCCATTTGGAGTACTGTGTCCAGTTTTGGTCCCCACACCTCAGGAAGGACATACTGGCACTGGAGAATGTCCAGCGGAGATTCACACGGATGATCCCTGGAATGGTAGGTCTAACATACGAGGAACAGCTGAGGATCCTGGGATTGTATTCATCGGAGTTTAGAAGATTAAGGGGAGACTTAATAGAAACTTACAAGATAATACATGGCTTGGAAATGGTGGACGCTAGGAAATTGTTTCCGTTAGGCAAGGAGACTAAGACCCGTGGACACAGCCTTAGAATTAGTGGGGGTAAATTCAGAACAGAAATGCAGAGACATTTCTTCAGCCAGAGAGTGGTGGGCCTGTGGAATTTATTGCCGCAGAGTGCAGTGGAGGCTGGGACGCTAAATGTCTTCAAGGCAGAGTTTGATAAATTCTTGATGTCACCAGGAATTAAGGGCTATGGGGAGAATGCAGGTAAGTGGAGTCGAAATGCCCATCAGCCATGATTGAATGGCGGAGTGGACTCGATGGGCCGAATGGCCTTACTTCCACTCCTATGTCTTATGGTCTTATGAAAGTGCTACTAATAAGTTAAATGTATTGCATTGAGAGAGGAAGTCATTAGAACCAGTCTAGAACCTATTAGTTGTACCCAGTCTACTTTATACATCAAACATTTGAAAACATTGAACACTCAATAATGTTGGAGAATCCTTTCACTCCAACATCAGCTCAGTGACAGTAATAAAGACGAGCAATGTTTTAATTGCTTCAGATCATTAAGCAGCAACCCGTGCTCAGAGTGCAAAGTTGAAGACAGCAGCAGATTTAATTACAGTATCTTTGAATACTAACATAACATATTGTCACTCACCAACAAAGCTTATAACTTGTTTAAAAAAATGCAAAAATGTAACGTTTTGTGACAATGAAACTATATCCCAGCAACTTTCAAGAGAAAAGCAAAGCAAGATTGTGAGAGAAACTTTAAAGAGCTCTTTTCAAGAATTGGTTTCGTATAAATAATACATTTAAATCAATAAGGTTTACTCATTAACTGTGCAAATTGTGGTTTACATTCATGATAGTTACAATCACTGAAATTGAAAAACTTGGATATAGTTCTGGTAGCACTGCACAAGTAGGATTGGTATTATGTTCTCCTGTGAAGAGCTAAATCAAGAACAAAGGTTCTATCAGTATAACTCGCTGGACACTAAGGTCGGTAAGAGATCTGGGCAATATATTTTATTGGGCTCAGTTCATGTATGTTTTGTTTATTTTTGAATAATAATTTAGGCAAGTTCACTTCTGGTGAATCACAAATCGTGATCAGTAATCAACAAAAAATAATGCATGCTTATTGTAAGTATTTGCCTTTGACACGACGTTCCGTATGTCATGAGTAGCTAAATGGACTTAGGACGAAGCAAAAGTAACAAGCTGCAAGAAAGGACTGAAAATGTGCCCAAACTTTTCTTTCGATACTTTGTCAGAGTTTTGAAGAAAGCTTAATATCAAGAACATATATTCCGAATACAAACAGCAATTTAAAAATGGCATACATGCAAGTGAAATTACCTTGCACAATCTATTATATTTTCAAAGACAAGGTGCATCGCAATGAAAGAAAAACCACTCCATCTAACGCTGATGAGGAACGATCTATCTGTAAACTAAAATCTCTGTGGAATGCTCCCCTCCAAAACTTGCTGATTTTAGACATGTACAAATGTTCTCTCAGGAGTTTAGATTACTACGATGAGTAGTCATGATTTGGAGGTTCCGGTCTTGGACTGGGGTGTACAAAGTTCAAAATCACACAACAACAGGTTACAGTCCAACAGGTTTATTTGGAAGGTAGTGAGGACTGCAGATGCTGAGATCAGAGCTGAAAAATGTGTTGTTGGAAAAGTGCAGCAGGTCAGGCAGCATCCAAGGAACAGGAGAATTGACGTTTTGGGCATAAGCCCTTCTTCAGGAATGAGGAAGGTGTGCCAAGCGGGCGAAGATAAAAGGTAGGGAGGAGGGACTTGGGGGAGGGGCATTGGG
Source organism: Chiloscyllium punctatum (assembly GCF_047496795.1). Taxonomy (NCBI): domain Eukaryota; kingdom Metazoa; phylum Chordata; class Chondrichthyes; order Orectolobiformes; family Hemiscylliidae; genus Chiloscyllium; species Chiloscyllium punctatum. The sequence goes on along the minus strand of NC_092741.1, from coordinate 149,350,471 downwards.
AATGCAATAGATGGAAGGAGGTTAAGGTGAGGGTGGTAGGCCGGAGTGGGGGTGGGGGCGGAGAGGTCGGGAAGAAGATTGCAGATTAGGAAGGTGGTCTGAGTCCGAGGGTTGGGACTGAGATAAGGTGGGGGGAGGGGAAATGAGGAAACTGGAGAAATCTGAATTCATCCCTTGTGGTTGGAGGGTTCCTAGGTGGAAGATGAGGCGCTCTTCCTCCAGGCGTCATGTTGCGTGGTCTGGCTTTGGAGGAGGCCAAGGACCTGCATGTCCTTGGCGGAGTGGGAGGGGGAGTTGAAGTGTTCAGCCACAGGGTGGTTGGGTTGGTTGGTCCGGGTGTCCCAGAGGTGTTCTCTGAAACGTTCCGCAAGTAGGCAGCCTGTCTCCCCAATGTAGAGGAGGCCACATCAGGTACAGCGGATGCAGTAACTGATGTGTGTGGAGGTGCAGGTGAATTTGTGAGAGATATGGCAGGATCCCATTTGGGGGCCTTGGAGGGAAGTGAGCAGGGAGGTGTGGGCGCAAGGGGGGTGTGTTTGGATATATTTCCCTCCCCTCCCCTATCAGCATTCCGGAAAGACCACTCCCTCCGCGACTCCCTCGTCAGATCCACACCCCCCACCCACCCAACCTCCACTCACGGCACCTTCCTCTGCAACCACAAGAAATGCAAAACGTGTGCCTACACCTCCCCCCTCACTTCCCTCCAAGGCCCCAAGGGATCCTTCCATATCCGTCACAAATTCACCTGCACATCCACACACATCATTTACTGTATCCGCTGCACCCGATGTGGCCTCCTCTACATTGGGGAGATAGACCGCCTACTTGTGGAACGTTTCAGAGAACACCCGCAGCAACCAACCCAACCGCCCTGTGGCTCAACACTTTAACTCCCCCTCCCACTCTGCCAAGGACATGCAGGTCCTTGGCCTCCTCCAAAGCCAAACCATGGCAACACGACACTGGAGGAAGATCACCTCATCTTCCGCCTTGGAACCCTCCAACCACAAGGGATGAATGCAGATTTCTCCAGCTTCCTCATTTCCCCTCCCCGCACCTTATCTCAGTCCCAACCCTTGGACTCAGCACCACCTTCTTGACCTGCAATCTTCTTCCCGACCTCTCCGCCCCCACCCCCTCTCTGGCCTATCACCCTCACCTTAACCTCCTTCCATCTATCGCATTCCCAACGCCCCTCCCCCAAGTCCCTCCTCCCTACCTTTTATCTTAGCCTGCTTGGCACACCTTCCCCATTCCCGAAGAAGGGCTTATGCCCGAAACGTCGATTCTCCTGTTCCTTGGATGCTGCCTGACCTGCTGCACTTTTCCAGCAACACATTTTTCAGGTTTAATTGGAAGCACTAGCTTAAGGCGATGATAACCACCTGATGAAGAGGTAGTGCCTCAAAAGGTAGTGCTTCCAAATAAACCCGTTGGACTATAACTGGTGTTATGTGATGTTTTAACCAAGATGAACAGGGTAGCAAACAAAATATTGTAAACATGTCTACTGGTATCCTTAATTTGCTTGTTGTACTTGGGTTAATGCTTTCAATTTTTAGTAACTCTAAAATTTATAAAAACGTTAATACCATTATTGTAACATTATCAATGAAGTTTCTGAGGTGCTGGTATAAGCTGAGTTTATAAATCAGAAGCCAAAGTTGGCTAGAGTCATCCTAACTTTGGTTCCACTGTCTCAGAATGAAACAAACAGTTCCCAATCTCAACATATTCTCCAACCCTGGGCGGAATTTACGAACCCATATCCTCATCTTCTACCCAGAGACATCATTGGTGCTCCATCCTGTCTCAGTGTACCTGCTGCTAAAATAATCAACCCATGTTTCTGTCACCAACATACTGAATTTTTCCTATGATGTCTCAAGAATCACTTATTTTCCACCCTTCATACACTTGAGCACTCTTTTCTGTTCACATGCTCACTGACCTACATTGATGTCTTGTTGACCAATGCATTTACTTTGAAATTCTCATCCCCATGTTCAAGATTCTCCATCCCTTTAGCAGTATCCCTGTAATTTCCTCCAGCTCTCCAGCATTAGGGTGTTCATCTGATTCTGATCCCTTACTCAAGCCCATTCCGTTTGACACAGACACACTTGTAACGGTAAATCTGATGTTGAGGAATTCCTTCTTTGACGCGCAGCCCCTCACACTTCTCTTTTAATACCAAACTCAATATCTAGCTCTTTAAGAATTTGATCAACCATCCAAATTTTCTATTTGTTTCAATTTTTGTCTGATTACAAGCCTTTGAAGCAATTTGGGGTGTTTGTCTGCAAATGTAAGTTATTGTTATTGCCAATTACTGACATGTAAATATGCCACTTCAATCACGTGACAGGATAAACCCCCTTAGTTTGCAGTGCAAGTATCTAAATTGGTACTAATTGTCTAGAGTGGTCCTAAATATACTGAAGCACCAATTGTATGAAAGCATTCTTACTGAGTACTTTATTTATGATCAGTGATTAGGATCTTCCTGTTACAGTGGAAACCATCTATTATTTACATTCTTAAATAGCCTTGGAATTGCCTCACAAGATCAATATAAAATAATGATTGTAATCACTGAATATCTGGTTATGTTTTCATAGATTCTACCTTGCAGCATTGGTATTGCTTATAAAGTGACAGTAGAGTTAACACATTAGAATTTGTGCCGATACATCCCGAAGTTAGGAGGAACAAGTTAGAAAGTAATGTTAAATATAGTTGTTTACATGAAAAAAACCAAAAAATTCACATCTACTTCCATTTTGCAATAACCCACTCCAAGGTGAAGACATATTAACACCAGTACAGAGGAACTGAGTGTTTTATAGCAACTTTAACCCTGACACAAGAAAGCATTTGATTCCAAATGTGACCACAGATTCATTACACTTAAACTGAATGTTTTCAAAGAAAGAACTCTTAAGGGATCAGTCTGATGATTGAATACTAAACAGACTGGCATCTGTTTCTGGTCCTATTCACAATCAGGAAGTGTTTAGTGCACTCCACTTCATTTGATTAGAAAATTGCTAATTTAGATAAATGTGAGGTGCTGGATTTTGGTAAGGCAAATTAGAGCAGGACTTATACACTTAACGGTAAAGCTCTGGGGAGTGGTGTTGACCAAAGAGACCTTGAAGTGCAGGTTCCTAGGTCCTTGAAAGTGGAGTTGCAAGTAGATAGAATAGTGAAGAAGGTGTTTGGTATGTTTGCCTTTATTGGTCAGTACATTGAGTATAGGAGTTGGGAGTTATGTTGCAGCTGTACAGGGCATTGGCTAGGCCACTATTGGAATACTGTGTGTAGTTCTGGTCTTCCTGTTATGGGAAGGATGTTTTGAAGCTTGGAAGGATTCAGAAAAGATCTACAAGGATGTTGCCAGAATTGGAGGGTTTGAGCTGTTGGGAGAGGCCGAATAGGCTGGGGTTGCTTTCCCTGGAGCGTCAGAGGTTGACAGGTGACCTTAAGGGTTTATAAAATAATGAGGGGCAGGGATAGGGTAAACAGACAAGGTCTTTTTCCTGGGGTGAGGAAGTTCAAAACTAGAGGGCATAGGTTTAGGTTTAGGGTGAAAGGGGAAAGATATAAAAGGGACCTAAGGGGTGGTGCGTGTATGGAATGAGCTGCCAGAGGAAGTGGTGTAGGCTCATGCAAGTACAACATTTAAAAGGAATTTGGATGGGTATAAGAATAGCAAGGGTTTAGAGGGATATAGACCAAATGCTTGCAAATGGGGCTAGATTCATTTAGGATATCTGGTCGGCGTGGACAAGCTGGACCAAAGGACCTGTTTCCATACTGTACATCTCGATGATACTAGCATAATCAATGCTACAAATTGCGCCTGAACTTTATTTACACTTTGTATTTTCATTTCATCAAACCATAGTTACCGTTCACTCAGATGCTACTCAGTTTACTGTCCATGGGCTATCAATATATTGAACAGTCAACAAACCAAGAACCTTTCTCCCATGATAAAATATTTCATTCTTATAATTGTGTTTACAATAACTGTCAACACCAAGTCTTATGAGGTTAATTATTCTAAAAATATTAATATTCAGTGAAATGTATATGCTGCATGGAATTTGCTTTATGCTTGGTGACTGAAAATTTATTCTTATGTTTTGTAAATGACGTGATTGTGATTACTTGAATAATAAAGATTATCTGTTACAGTGCCGTGGTACTCGATGGGAAAATCTATGCGACAGGAGGAATTGTCAGTAGTGAAGGACCTGCATTGGGAAACATGGAAACATATGATCCTCACACTAATACTTGGACAATCCTACAAAACATGCCTTGCCCGGTGTTCAGGCATGGGTGTGTAGTCATCAAAAAGTACATTCAAAGTGGTTGACATGATATGATATCAGTTCCTGAATTGTTTTATTCTGCTGCAGCAGTGCTTTAAAACAATGAATATGTTCTCTCTACTGTCTACATTGAATGTAGATTCCATATTCACCATTAGGTGAAATAGGGCAAAAATCCCTATGGATGTATTATACTATAACTTATAATGTTTCTAGTAGTGTCACAAGACCTGGCACTTGGTTTAGGTATTGGGCAATTCGGGTATGAATGCCTGCTTTATAACAATCATCAGTTTTGCTTTCAGTTACCTATATGTTGTTAAAGGCCATTTAGAAGGACAATTGGTTTTGTAGAGTGTAATATCTACAGTACCAGAGTGTAGCAGCATGTACTCTATTCAGTCAAAGTACGAACAGTCCCAAGAGCACAAGAAAACCTCGAGAACATGGTAGAAGTTGCAAAGCAAATCATTTGTACACTGGGACAAAACCGACGAGAAGCTTGGATAGTCCATGTGTTGCACATTTTAGTCATGCACAATCGTAGAAAACAGCACTGAAAATTATACAATTAGAATACTTAAAAAACGTAATTCATGTCGGGAAGCAATTATCTCTGATGATATAAAGTAAGACCACTCAAACTAAAGAAATGAAAATGCAAATAATATTGGGAGATGACTATATCTGGAAGTGGAATTTTAAATTTACTTTGTTTTGTAATCAGTTCCCCTATCGATAGTGAATTGTAACACCACCAAGAGGTGTATGATGCTGTTTTTGTAAATTGCTGTTGAGAAGCAGGAGCAGGGAGATTAATGCCAGGAATGTTCAGAGGCTGTAGCTGTAATGTCCTGCATTGCCATCTAGATTAATTCTTTCCAGGTTTATATCATGGATAATACATGACAAAAATACGCTGCATCAACAGTAAATATACATAGGCTCAGAATTTGTTCCTTTAATACATTTTGCACAATAACTAACATGAAAGTATCATTTAGCCGCAGGAATTTTAAAACTTATTTGGCATATTTTATTTTATATTATCACATAAAAGTACCTAGCCATTCTTAACCCATTTTATTCATAAATGCTAAACTGAAACAAGGCACAAGTCTTTAAATCCACGGCTTTTCTTTTTTAATAAAAGTAGTATTTTTTCCTCCCTGGTAAAGTAACTCTTCATACAATTGTACACTTAAGTACCACCATGTGATGAACTCGCTTCTTATAACAAGTATACCAGGGACGGTAAGGTATATTAATCGACAAGTAATCATGATGATTTGGTTAATGGTCCGGAGATATGAGTTCAGATTCCACTACAGTATCAAGGGAATTTAAATTCAATTGGTTAAGCAAACTTGGGGAAAAAGAAAATCAGTCAAGGTGACCACATAGCTATTGGAGTGTACAATTCCACTTAATTCATTAAAGCCTTTTAGAGAAGAAAATTCTCTCCCAGTCTGGATTATGTGACTCCAGAAACAGAACAATGTGGCTCCTAAATTTCCTCTGCAACCAGATTAGGTTGTTATGTTCTCAAGGCAATTAGCAAGGGACAATAAATATTGGTTTTAACCACATGTGTACCAATTACATCTGTGAATACATAAGGCAGTGGGGTGGGGGAAGAGATTGGGAAGAAAACAAGCTGTTGAAGCATTTACTTCTGGTATTCATGGCTCAAAATAACTCATGAATAATATATAATCTATACTAGCTCCTATTGCAGAGAAGATAGTAAATATGATTACTATGATCACTGAAAGATACATGTTCTGTACTGATAGTTTAGGTTTCCTGTAAACAAAATATCATATGCTCATACCAGTTTCAGCTTTTCAGTATGTACTGTATGAATATGATTTATATATTCATATAATAGGTAGAATTCTGAGTTTCATCTCTGAATATTGAATATAACATGTACAGTAGTTCAAAGTATAGACAATTTTTCATTAGCAATGAGTTTTTTGTAAACTTCCAATATCAAAATTATATATATATATATATATATATGTAAGGTAGAAGTACAGCAATTTATGGACCAAAATACTTCTGTACAGTATTTTCTGATAAAATTGTAATCTTATTTAATAAATTATTAGGGCATTTACACCCACATGTTGCATTGGGCCCATGTCTAAAGTGGCTTTTCAAGGTCACTTGATATGCAAGAAAAGCACATACTCAAACTGTAATTAAAATCACAATGAAAATAGACCCAATCAGATAAAGGCATGAAAACTAAAAAAAAAAGCAGCTAACTCTACTCAAATCCAACTAATATCTTCTGACAGATTCCCTCATCACTACATTATTAGTCTCCTTCCTCATATATCTACCACACATTGCTAGAGTATATCCCAAGGCTTCATTGATTTTGAGTAAACCAAAGTCTCAACATGTTACAAATAGCTGATACATGTCACAAAGCTAAAGGTAAATTCAGACAAGATCCTTGTACCTCATTCAACAATCTAGCCAAGGGAGCTTAGATAGGAGTCAGTGCCAGTTGTTCTAACCTCAACACACATCTCTGTCTCTCTTTCTGGATACTAGTTTTGGTGTTTTTAGGCACCACTTGTAATCCAATAACAATGTGACATGAGAGGAAGCCACTTCACACTTAAGATTGGAACTTCATGACGTTTACTCAGCAAGTATTTGATACATCTTACAAATTTGAGTTAGAATTAAAATATCCAGTTGATATAATTCATTGAACTTAATTTTTAGAAAATTGTTACAAAGACACTTTCAATTTCAACCATTCATATTTATTTATATTGCTTCTTTGTCAGTCTGTTTTCTCTTTTTCTCCATTTAGTGACTTTTTTTTCATGTGGTATTTCCTTTCCCTCTCAACCTGCATTATTCCTCAATCAGAACTATCACATAAACAGGCAGCATCCGAGGAGCAGAAAAATCTACGTTTCGGGCAAAAACCCTTTATTCCTGATGTGAAGGGCTTTTGCCCGAAATGTCGATTTTACTGCTCCTCGGACGCTGCCTGAACTGCTGTGCTCTTCCAGCACCACTAATCCAGAATCTGGTTTCCAGCACCTGCAGTCATTGTTTTTACCTATCACATAAACAGTCAGACAAACAGAATAATTCTTTAACCAGTTCCTGAGAGAAGGAGTCGTGTATAATCGAGCCAACAAGCGATACACAATAACTCTTTGGGACATGAGGATGTCCCAAATTACAATATGCATTTGTAATGTTGCTTCTCTGGTTCTCAAGTAATAACCTGTGGCCACTTTGCCTTTGAATCTTCACCAGCCTCCAAGTCTCGTGCTTTGAGAAAGCAGCATTTAGTCAAGTATAAATATTTTTAAGATTTATTAGAAATCAATTTTGATCCCAGCAACATCTATCCATCTCACTTCCACATAAATTTGCAGAGTGCTGATATCTGTGTGTTCCTGGCTCAGTCCACACCACTTCAGACCTGACCTTCATTCATTATAGACCAGTGCAGTCCAACTAAAATAGTTTTGCTTTGGTTTCTGGAATTTGGTTATTTAGTTGAAAAGCCCAACCACAGAGCAGCAGTGTGGAGGTAATACGTTTTCTGACCCAATGAGATATTTTTCTTTTTGGTCAAATACTTAAGCTCTCAACAGTTGTGGGCTCAATTAAAAAGACAGAGCATCAAATATTATATTATTTAAATCAGTTGTTTTTAACTTTTAATTGCTTTGTCAGAGTTTCCAATGTGTAGATCATGTAGAAGTGGACATCGACATTTGTAGAAAATATTGCGCTAAAACTGTCCTTTCATGCACAAAAACAAGTGTTTTTTGCACGAAAGTACAGTTTAAAGCACAGTACGTTCTAGAAATTTTGGGGCCCACTCTCACCTTATCTGCACACTGGGAAATCTGACAAAGCAATTAAAAGTTATAAACAGCTTATATTTCTCCCCCTCCCCCCCCCCCCCCCCCCCCCCCCCCCCCCCATGTCATAGGATGGTAACTTAGTCTTACGCTCTCTAGAATTTGGAACAGTAAATGTTGCAGGCAGGAACACATTGAACAAAAGGGGAGCTAAGACACCAAATGCAATTTTACATTCATTGTAGCTAGGCGATGATGATCGTTCCTGACAATACAAACCTTCTATACATAGAAATCTATCAAAGTTAGAAATGCTGTCAAACAGAATCAAAATAGGTGACAACTGCAAAGAGGCCTGAAGCAAAGCATAGGAAGCAGAAGTTAGATTCCTAATTATGAATTAGATTTCAAGATTCTTGGAGAGATTTGTTTGAGTGAAAATTGAAACTCAATATATTTATAGAAAAAATCAAAATGCTACAGATGCTAGAAATCTGAAACTAAAAGATAAAAATGTATTGAAAACATATTGCAAAGCTGCTTTCATACAAAGAAGAGAAAAGAGACAGAGAAGGGTCTGCATCCAAAATATAACCATAATGGGTAGAAGCAAATCCAATCTGCAACTGTGTCTGTTTTACTCTTCTGCTCCGAATGTTCAGTCAGTATCTATAATCAGCAATCTCTGGGAGGCACGGTGGCTCAGTGGTTAGCACTGCTGCCTCACAGCACCAGGGTCCCAGGTTTGATTCCAGCCTCGGGCAACATTCTCCCCGTGTCTGCGTGGGTTTCCTCCGGGTGCTCTGGTTTCCTACCACAATCCAAAGATGTGCAGTTCAGGTGAATTGGCCATTCTAAATTGCCCGTAGTGTTAGGTGCATTAGTCAGAGGGAAATGGGTCTGAGTGGGTTACTCTTTGGAGGGTGAGTGTGAACTGGTTGGGCAGAAGGGCCTGTTTCCACACTGTAGGTAATTTAATCTAATCTAATCTCGTTCTACATGGGAGGGCATATAATGTGTCCTCAGTAACCAGAATAGAGGACAGCTTTCATGTAAATACTGAACAAATGAATGAACCTCGAATTAAGGTTGTTGGATGTATCAGGTGCCTTAAAGTTTGGGTACTTGGAGCAGTACAGGTCCTTCGGCCCACACTTGTGCATGGTTGCCACTCCAGCTCCGTTCTTGAGCTGGACCACTTGAGAAGAAGGCAGTAAAAGGAGGGTACTGGACAAGCTAAGCAATTCCAGCTGCCAATATTGCTTTCCATAGCACAATGGGATGGAGATCATGTAATTGATGAGAACTTTGAGGACAACACTAGAGACCCGGGTTCAATTCCCGCCTCAGGCGACTGACTGTGTGGAGTTTGCACGTTCTCCCCGTGTCTGCGTGGGTTTCCTCCGGGTGCTCCGGTTTCCTCCCACAGTCCAAAGATGTGCAGGTCAGGTGAATTGACCATCCTAAATTGCCCGTAGTGTAGGTAAGGGGTAGATGTAGGGGTATGGGTGGGTTGCGCTTCGGTGGGGCGGTGTGGACTTGTTGGACCGAAGGGCCTGTTTCCACACTGTAAGTAATCTAATCTAATCTAATCTAATCAAAAACACTAGGGCCACAACTGGAAGTCATGAAAGTAAAGTATACTGTTCATTCTGAACCTAGAACTTTAGTGTATTGTGGAATATTACAGGGATAGGGTAGGGGGTTGGATCTGGGTGGGCTGCTCTTTGGAGGGTCATTATGGACTTGATGGACCAAATGGTCTGCTTCCGCAGTGTAGGGATTTGATGATTCTAAAGTTATATGGGTCACTGGAAGTTTATGCAATTGACCACGTGCTGAATAATTTAAACTTTTCAGTCATTTATACACATCGAAACATGTGGAGATCGCTGAATGGATTCAGTTACTTACAGAAAGAATGCTTCAATCTGGATGACTGATCAGCCATACTGGCTACTTGCTCTATAGTTAGACAGCTCAAACCATCCACAGAACACCCAAAGTTTCAACTGAAATCAGAAGAATCACAGAATCCCTCAGTGCAGATAGAGGCTATTCAGCCCATGAAGTCTGCACCAACTCTCCAAATAGCATCCCAACCTACTCCCATAACCCTGAATTTCCCATGGCAAATTTACCTAGCCTGCATATCTGTGGACTGTGGGAGGAAACCAGAGCACACAGAGGAAACCCACACAGACACAGGGAGAATGTGCAAACTCCACATAGACAGTCACCCAAGGGTGGAATCATACCCAGCTCTGTGGTGCGGGGAGGCAGCAGTGCTAACCACTGAGCCACCCAGAAAGGGGGCAATTTCCAGAACACACTAAACCTGTGGGCAGCTTTTTGCAAGATCAGCGATGAGTGGCATTCTGTCACAACCAAGAACAACATGTGGCTCAATAATTTGTGCATTTTTGGTGTGGACCATAATTTGGTCCACACCAGTTGGATTTATTGCTTTCACAGATTGAGACTTCATTTAGCACAACCAATAAATTTAATTCGTAATTTGGTATTAACTGAATTGAAGTTACCTGCCTAATAAACACTAAATAACATTTGAGAGAGATACAGGTCGTTCTGCTATAACACGTGTTTTGTTAATGTGAATTTGCTGTAACGCAATTGACAAATTGGGGACACTGTTTCTAAAGCATGAACATTTAAAGTGTGTATTGGTTAATATGGCGCTGCTATTATGTAATTTTCTATAATGTAGGATCGTACAAGAATGGAACTGCCGTGTTATGGCAGAACTGCCTACACAAATTATTTCTCCTGTGCCTGCTCATGCCCACTTCAAGAATTTGTGCAATAATTTGAGTGCCTCACAGTGGACATTGAAAAACTTGGCTGCTTGTACAAAATACAAGCAATTAGTAAATAACTGCTTCCATAATTAGATTAATATATCAGCTCCAATTTAAGTATTGAGCAAAATGCATTGATCAATTTATATTTCTTGATGCTCCTAATGCCTTGATGGCAAAATCTGCCAATTCTACTTGAAGTTCACAAGCAACATCCATAATAAATGGCCATCATGGGTTCACAACACATGGGCGTCAGTTAGCCCAGTTAGCTGGCTTGCTAGTTTGTGACGCCGAGTGATGCTAATAGCATAGGGTCAATTCCCACACCAGCTGAAGTCACCATGTTATCGTTGAGGACTCACATTAAAGACAATGTCCAGCTAGCTGCAAAGCTGTTATTATCCTGAAAGTCATTGATGCCAAAATATTGTCACAACCAGTGAAAATATTTATACAAGTCAGTCATATTACCCCTGATGACTTGGGTAGCACATTTCAATTCAATCACAGACACCTCAACTAAATATACTCATTTGCACACATCCTACGAAAAGACATCAGTGCCAGTTAAAGTACACATCATTCAGATCAAATTACATCAATTATCCAATTCCTGTCCACATAAGAGGTCTGCTGCATCTTCCTAAGCAAAACTTTGAAAAACACCTTTAAACAATTAAACTTGGAGATAATTGTAAAGGTACATGTTCATAAGCAGGGACCAAGTGCAACAAGGTATTGGCCTAGATTTTGCTATCGCTGGGAAACGATCATTGGCTTCCATTAATGCCACCTACAAAAGATTTAGTGGGCTGCAGAATACAGACTTCCTCTTATCAAACATTAATTTGAATTTTACACCATCAACAGGAAATCTATGCCGTCTATGAATGGGAAGAAACGGGCAGGTTGGTCAGCTAATTGGATTGAATAATTCTCACAGTAAAATTGGAATTTAAAAAATCAAGGCGAGTGTATCATACTTAAATGATCATCTAAGAAACTGAATAAAGATTGAGACATAATGTGGTTCAGGAAAACTGTAAATATAATTACTGATATTTGAAATAAATTGGCAATTTTTATGGTGCTTCTATGGGAATAGGACTCCATATTTGTAAGGTTGAGCTTTTCAAGACCATGAGAGGTTGGTCAACATTAATAATGACTTTGTACATGAATAAAATCTCAGCAATTTCTGACTGAACAAGATCTAACAATGCTTCTTAAAAAGAGAAAACACTGTTTAAATAATTGAAATTCATAACAGATCTGTAACTTCTAAATGATTCCATTTGCAAAGATTACAACAGCATACCCTATGGGCACCCACTTTTGGATTTAACTTTAAACTGGGCATGTGCAGATGCCCAAAACTGGTATCAGTTTTACGCAGTAATCATTTGATAATTTTGACATTACAACAAAACATTCAGGGCTGTCATATCGCATTGTGACCAACTTAATAAGACATTCACACACTGGGTGCAAAAGTTAAGGAAAACAACTAATTATGGTTACATGGATCTTTGCCATCATTTCGCTTTTACGAGATGTTAGGGTTCATTCAAAATTGGTGTTATTTTGGCACGTTCCCATAGAGTGCAGAGAATGAAAGAATCTACTTTATCCTTTTGTACTACATGCAACCTTACCTCACACACATTCAATCCACCAGTCTTGACAGAAGCACAAATTTGAGGGGCTTTGTTAGGGGATTCGATTAAACTTAACTGCAGATGGAAACAAACTGGTGAGCAGATATACACAACAGAATGGACCATTTGCAGGACTGACTATTTGCAATATCACAATATTTTCAACAGTGTAGTTTCCCACAGTCAACACACTTTAAAGTGAATGAAGGTTCATTTCGTTCAAAATAATTAAGGTGATGCTACTGGGAAGTGAATGTTTTCAAAAGTAAAAATTTCTTCTGGTTCTTCCAGAATACTACTCCTGATATCGAAAACAAAATGCATTCCTAACATCTTATTTGAGATTAAGTTAGCATTACCATTCAAAGAGACCACAGGGGGGCAGCAAAGAATTAGAAATCTATTCACACTAGTACAATAAAGACTCATCTGAGATGGGAAAATTTACTTGTTAATATAAAAGGTGGTTTTAATTGCTATCTGCTTATTTTGATTTTATTTAAAATATGCAAGTCAAAAATTAAAATGATTTCATTCTCTGGGAATACTATCTTTGATAAGAGTGGAAAGAAATTCAAAGATCAAATGTAAAACTTCATGAGAATCAACTACCATTTAATTTGCCATAGCACACTGTATCAATTTTAATAACTTGTTTTCATAGGAAATATACCTTGCTTTTCTCTCGCATATTTGATCTGCAATAAAGGTCAGAGATAGCACTACCTTAGAGAGCATTGAAATAAATTCAAACGAATGACTAACGGGTAACTTTGATGAAACAAATGTGTCTGTTTGCTTAGTCATTGACACAGAAAAAAACAAAAATCCTTCTGAAAGCCAATATTTCATTTATATCTCAGTCCACCTTTGGCTAAGATCTATTTTAAGTATTAAAACTGAATTTCAGGATTGGTTTCTAATGAAGACATGCTAACCATGCACATTTGACAAATTAATTTACAGTATTCTCATAGAGCTTATACAACCATAAAATGCCCAGCATTTGTTTTCGATTACATGGTTCTTGCTTCTATATTCGGAATAGCAAAGTTTAATTTTGGTACTTCGATCACAAAGACATAAAGCTGAATGTTATACCAATCAAGCAATACTCTCAACAGGCTAATCTTCAAGTCCAGGTCTTTACAAACCATGTACATCTCCCCTCCCACCCCAACCCCGTCACACCCACTCACACCATATTCCCAGAAATTTCACAGTCAACATCACAACCATTTGGTGGCTTATTAGAAACAACTGACAATGTTCCCTATTCTGAGGGAAACCAAGCAGAAGTGGGCAGAGTTGTGTACTATAAAGAAATGTCACTGCTTTGACCACGGTATGTAATATCATTTACTGAGAAAAAAGGGACAATAATATAAAGTGATAGGACAGTGATACAAATATATCTGAAATGCTTTTCTCTCTCTCTCAATTGCAGCAGTAACACAAATAGAAGAATGTTTTAGAAAATAATGTCTGTAGAATACAACTTCTTTGCATTTATGTAGAGATAACTATTAAATTATACCATATGATACATCATTTTTGTATGCAATAAAGTGAAATATTCATTTAGACATTGTTTTTAAGTTTTCCGCTCTATTCCTCAGATTGACTGCACTTTGCACAGTTGTACTATTTAAGTAAGAATTTTAAGTCTTTTTTTCCAAAAGAACGCGGGTATTATCAGACAAAAATGCATGCTGTTGCAACAAAGATTTTATAAATGATCAAAAGATTGTTCAAAGAGCCATATTTTAATAAGGATCTTAGGTGACAAGAGTGAGGCAGAAGAATCTAAGGAAGAAATTCCAGACTGGATAAAGTTACAATGAAACTATTCCTAACCCTAGATGAACAATAAAGTTGCCACAGGATAGAAATAGTGTGCATTTGGGTGAATATATATACATAGTTACTACTAATTGTTCCAAACAGCACATGAAACTATTTTATTGCTACAATCTTGCAGATATCACATACATAATTACATCTGCAAGGTTATTTTGTACTCTGTATCCAGTGTCCATTGTACTGCTGCCTGAATCACAAGTCCCTAAAAACAAACCTACAGTCAAATCTATGCTTAGCTCTTCCCCTGAGTCCAGATAAGCATTAACTATAATCTTCGACATTGGCGCAATTATGGAACTGGCAGCACATTACATTGAATGTGCCCAAAAGAAGGTTCCTTACCTTTATAAATCATTGTCATCATTTTTCAAATAAAGATAGCTTTAACATTCTGCATTTAATCTTTTGAGATAATACTTTATGAGGTCACCAGCTGCCAAGTCTTCCCTCATAAAAGTACAGGTATGTCTGGCACACATCCTGCATCCAGCTCTTTATTAGTGCTGTCAAGTGCATGGAAAGGTGCCTCTGAGTGATTGATTTATTTCTCCCCCACACCACCAAGAGAAAATACTTGGTCTACACTCTGCATTACACTTTTAGACACAGTCTTGTGTCCAATACTTTGCACATCTACAAGCACCTCATCTTCCACCTAGGAACCCTCCAACCACAAGGGATGAAGTCAGATTTCTCCAGTTTCCTCATTTCCCCTCCCCCCATCTTGTCTCAGTCCCACGCCTCGAACTCAGCACCACCTTCCTAACCTGCAATCTTCTTCCTGACCTCTCCGCACCCACCCCCACTCCAGCCTACCACCCTCACCTTAACCTCCTTCCACCTATCGCATTTCCAATGCCCCTCCCCCAAGTCCCTCCTCTCTACCTGTTACCTTAACCTGCTGGACACACTTTCCTCATTCCTGAAGAAGGGCTCATGCCCGAAACATCAATTCTCCTGCTCCTTGAATGCTGCCTGACCTGCTGCGCTTTTCCAGCAACACATTTTCAGCTCTGATCTCCAGCGTCTGCAGTCTTCACTTTCTCCTACATCTATCTTCAAGGCCAAATAGCTGGAAAGATTTTCAGGCAGTACCTTCCTTATACATTCCTGAAACAACAAGCATTAGAACACAACATAGTCTCTCTTCTGAGGTTACTTAAAGATGCATTCAACAAACTGCACTGATGATGAACAAACAGTGGGATTAGCATACTATAGACAAGGTGAAACAGCCCCACATTGAACATACAAACATACAAATCAGCAGGGAGTAGGCCATTTGGACCCTCAAACCTGCTCCACCATTCAGTAACATCATGGCTGATCTGATTGTAACATTCCTGCCTACCCCCAATAACCTTTCAACCTCTCGTTAACAAGAATCTATCCAGCTTTGCCTTTAAAATATTCAAGGGCCTTGCTTCCGACACATTTTTTAGGAAAAATGTTCCAATGACTGAAAACCCTGTGAAAAAGTTTGGTTAATTTCTGTTTTAGATGGGCCACCCTGATTTTTAAACAGTGATTGCAGTTCCAGATTCTCACATAAGGGGAAACATCCTCACCACTTCAACTCTTATTAAAATCCTTAGGGTTTAAATCAAGTTGCCTCTTACTCTTCTAAATTCAAGTCTTTCCAGTCCAACCTTGCCCCATAAAATGGTTGCATTCCAACTTTTATTCTGGAACAGAAGAAATCAAAGCTTTGCTTTCATAGCAAATCAATAATAATGGATAATAAGAATTATTGTCCCCTCAGCAATTTCTGTTTGTTTCTAATTTACAGCATCCTCAGTTTTTATTATCTCCTCCACTCTGTCATAAATCTCTAATTATTGAACGGTGTTCCCTACTTCTAAAATCATCCATTCAACATTCACCTTGTTTCAGGATTGTATGCACTTGAATATAATAAACATTCTCTGAAACTTCTCCAAGTATTTACATCCTTCCTTAAAGTAGAAAACCAAAACTACGTATAGTATTTGAGATATGGTTTAATCAAAGTCCTGAATGACTGAACCATAAAACTCTTATCATTATTTTCAGTTCCTCTAGTAATACAGGATAACATTCCCATTACCCTCAACTACATGTTGTACCTGCATACTAAGCTTTGTGGTTCATGCACTACAAGAACTGGATCTGTCTGAACCTCACAAGTACGTAGTTGTTCTCCAATTAATTCAAACCTATTTTGTAAATTCCTCATACCAAAATGAACATTCTTACATTTTCTCACTTGTACTCCATCCTCGCCTGCTCTACCTGCTCAACCTATGTTTCCATATGTATCCTCCTGGGATCCTCTTCACAGTATACTTTCCCGTTTTGTCATCTGCACATTGAGCAATCATTCCTCTGCTCCCCTCAAAATCGTTACATATTGCTTTAATAAAAAGGTTCCTGCAGGATTCCACTGACTGTGTCCTGCCAGCGATCGATTTATGTATACTGCTTTCTGCCAGTGAGCCAATTTTTTAATGCATGCTTATATGTTACTCCTACATCATGAGCTGCTACTTTGCTTTATTGCATCCAACGTTCCTTCTCACTTTTCTTGCTGTGACAACCACAGTCAGAAGTGGAAGCCATGTGTCAACACCAACCAACATATGCAGAGCACCCGAGCTCAGAATAAAAATTTAGTACCTTATGATAAGGCAACTCTCTCATTCCGATCTCATGAAATATAGCTATGCAGCCTCCAAGGAAACAGTACCCCTCCCATAATATGGGGGGATCAAATTCAGCACATATTATCTTATTAAAACCCTGTACAACTGTGGCAAAACTTCATTATTCTTTTACTCTATTCCTGTCATAATAATATGAAACACCATTTGCCTTTACGCTGCTTGATATGCTTGCATGCTAATTTTGATTTATATATAGACCCACATTTCCCCATACATCAACATTGAAAAGTTGGCCTTCTACAAATATTGTTTTGCTATTTTTATGAGCAAAGCGAAAATCCTCACTTTCTCACATTATACCCAGCTGCCACCTTGTTGCCTGCTCACTTGTCTACATTGCTGTGCAGACTAAGTCCATGTCACTGTTTACATTCCCACCTGGATTTATATGTCAGCAAACTTAAATACATTACCATCTATCACATCAACCAAGGCACTAGCATAGATTGGAAATAGCTAATGCCTCAGTATTAATCATTCCAGCATTCTAATAATCGGAGCCTGCCAATTTCAAAATGTCCTGTTTGTCCTTACTCATTTTCTGGTCATTAACTAATCATCTATACATGCTAAATATTACCTCCAATTCCATGAACGTTTATCTTGAATACTAAACTTTTAGGTAGCACCTCATTGAATACCATTTGGAAATCTATGCATACTGTACATCTACTGGTCTCTTTTCCCTACCCTACTTCTTAAATCCTCAAAGAAACTGAAATTTGTCAAGCAAAATTTTCCTTTCAAAAAATTATGTTGATTCTGACTGATCCTGCTATGACTTTCTAAGTGCATTATGAAGACTTCCTTCATATATCCCAGCATTACGAGATGATCTGGTTGGCAGTTCAGTTTTCTCAATCTCTTATGAATGTTGCATTTGATAACTTCTAAACAGCTGGGGCTGTTTCAGAAAAAAAGGGAATTTGTAAAGATCATGTGAGCAAGTAGATTACCTACAGCGTGGAAACAGGCCCTTCGGCCCAACAAGTCCACACCAACCCTCCGACAAGAAGCCCACCCCCCTCTATTTACCCCTGACTAATCCACCTAACTCTACGGGCAATTTAGCATGGCCAATTCACCTAACCTGCACATTTTTGGACTGTGGGAGGAAACCGGAGCACCCGGAGGAAACCCACGCAGACACAGGGAGATTGTGCAAACTCCACACAGACAGTTGCCCGAGGCGGGAATTGAACCCAGGTCCCTGGCGCTGTGAGGCAGCAGTGCGAGCCACAGAGCCACCGTGCCACTCCAGTCATGTCATTGTTGGATTTTTGTCAACATTATTCCCCTCATATTAATTATCTTAAATTCAAGATTTTTTAGAACCTCGCTCACCCTTCTAAGTGTGTAATTTGGAATTTGCTGTGAAGATGCACACAAAACATTATTTCACTGTTGTCGCCATTGTTCCATAATGCATGAATTTCCATCATTGTTGAGTTGACACAGTGCTCCATCAATCAATCTATAGAGGAGGAGATAAAGAAGGGACAGATGGGAGAAAAGAATACCTTATGATCACCTCACAATGTCTTTACGCACTTCACAGGCAATTAAGTACTTTAAGAAAAGTGTGCCTAGTAATATAGGGAATATACTAACTGTAGATCTAAGTCAGACAGATAAATTTCAACTGTCAGCCTCTACCAAGTATTCAATGTCACCTGGCAGTAATTTTGCCCAACCTTCCTAGAGTTTGGAAAAGTAAAATCGGCCAGGATTCCAACTCCCAAACTCTGTCCAATGCTAGCTGGAAGAACAGCACCTTATTTTCCGCTTGGATACCCCGCAGCCTTCCAGACTCAAAATCAAGTTCAATAATTTTAGGGCTTAAGCTCGCCCATGTCCTTATTCCAAACCCCACACACCAGGCCTTATTATCGCATAGTCTGCCATTCTACACAACCCATTGTTAGTCACTAACAGTCACCCATTAATAGCTGTTCACACTCCTAGCCAAATCCTTACCACTCCTTTTTTCTGTCCAACTCTTCTTTTCTCTCTCTCTCTCTGTCTTTAGGCTCTATTATTTACTTCTTATGCCCTCTCACTGCACACTGCCACCCCGCCCGCCCTCCCCCCCACCCCCAACCCAATCTTCTGCATATAAACCAACATTTTCCTAGTTACCATCAGTTCTGTGGAAGGATTACTAAACCCGAAACATTAACTGATTTTTCTTCATAATGCTGGCCAAACCTGCTGAGCTTTTCCAGCAATTTCTGGTTTTCTGTTCTGAAGTGTATATATCCTTCCACAGTGAAGCTTTTTTTAAACAAAGCTCAAGCTCACCTCTGAATAATTTAGGCAAAGACTGTCAGATGCCCATAGAATCAGAATCCACAAGCTTTCAATGTCTTCAAGAGGGGAAGTGAAGTACAATTGTCACAATAGAAGGGATTGCCGTGAACTAAAAAGAAAGGATGGTCACTACTTCAACTACAAATCTGCAATCACAGATCTAATTTTAGAAGTTTCAGGACCTTTAACATGAAAAACATTCCAAGGCATTTTACCGGAAAGAATAACTGAAACAAGGAAGGAAAAGTCATGATTGAAAGCAAAGTTGAAGAGTGGAACAGAGAATGCTAGAGAAATTCAGCAGGTCTGGCAGCATCTGTGCAGAAATAGAGTTTAACATCTCAGAGTTCTAATGAAGTTATACTGTGCTCAAAACTGTTTTTCTCTCTGCAGATGCTGCCAGAGCTGCTGAGTTTTTCCAGCATTGTTTGTGATTATTTCACATTTCTAGCATCCACAGTATTTTGCTTCTATTTTGAAAGATGAAAAGATGGATTATTAACAACATTTCTAATGGTACGGGTGAGATATGGATGGGTTTAGGCAGAGAATTTAAGGGAGTAGAAAGAAATCCCTCCTCACATTATATATGGACTTTTTTTCTGAACTGCATGTAAAGTCTGCTTGGTCACAGGTAAAAACTTTGATTAACTCCAACAATAAGAGCAATAATAATAAGAGCAATAATAATAAGAGCAATAAATCCCACAATGTAACAGGTTTTATTTGGATAAAGAGAATGTCTGCTGTCAACACAAAAAAATGGCCCCCTTGGTCGATATAGGAATGCTTACTTGTGCTATGACATCACCTGCATATGGAGTTACGCAGTCAAGTGAAAAGTGTTGGAGATGCATAACATCAGCACTTACCTGATTCCTGCTCTCTCTCCTCCTAGGCGATCAATGACAATCCTTACTTTAATTCACTTGAAATTTCATGTTTCCAGGTAAGGTTGAGATTGGAAATGCTACATTTTTTTAAAATTTGCGAATTATATTTTAGCACCACGTAATTGTTGACGTAGCTGCCATATGCTCTACTGGCAATCCAAACTGGATTTTAAGTATTGATTTCAGAACTCTTCCTTTCAACACTCCATTGTGGACAGTGAGAGATGTGACCAAGTTCCCTTATACTTTGCAACAAGCGCTGTATATTAATTGAATTGCTACTTGGTCTGCTACACTCCAGCTGCCAATGGCATTATCCATTAAAAACAGATAAAACTATAACGGTAATTAGAATTGTGAACATAAGGAACAGAAGGTGTGTCCATTTAGCCCTCGTACCTTCCCTAGTACTGAACTCATCTTGTCAGTGCTTATCCCTTTTACTTTACAGGAAAGAATGCAGGAGAGAAAAGGGTAATAGGCAGGGTTTGGAAAGTAGGGGTTGAAGCTCACTTGACTTGAAATAGAACATAGAAACTAGGACATGCAAACAAAAATTAACAAACTTCAAAAAAGATTCAAACAATTACACTCCCCTTCCCTTCATGAAGTCATTGAAACTCCTCTATCCCACTCTTTAATTCCTCAGGGTTTGGATATATGGAACATAACCTCTGTTAGACACATATATACAGTGCTAATGAACTAGTGTAAAAGGGTATTTGTGTTTGCATTGAACCCATGCTCAGTTCATTTACTTCAGTTTTCACACAGTCAGCTTCTGCAGTGATCTATACTTTATGTATAAAGGCTTGAGATCCAGCAGTCAGACCACCTAGAAAGGTTTTGTTTTGACAGCTCACAAGTAATATTTTTATGCACTCACAAGCAGGAGACTTGCAGGTGGTAGAGAATCATCAGTCAAAGACCCAACATTGAGCTCATTTGGCCATAGTTTTATTAGAGTGGTTTGACCACATGCTGTTCTGACTCAGCAAGCAAATGCTACAACTGAGGCGTGACTAACATAAACACAGTGATTTCAATGTTCCATGACAGATACGCATGATATCCTGGGATTCAGGAGCTCTGATTTTTATTGATAACAGCTCTTAACATTATCAAATCCTGTATTATTCAGAGTTTCATTGACATGGACTCAGGATGGTTGGCTCATTATTTTCAAAGTCATGAAATCGAACAGTGTGCGGAGACCGAAAAGTAGAATACAAATCTCCAGGTTACACATCAGATATTCTTCTGAATATACAGTTTATGATTTTATGGCCTGCTGACCAGTAATAAAACATGACTGAAGATACACGTGGAAGAACCAGAAAACTGATTAACTTCTGTTAGTGTGCCAAATGTGTCCCGACAACATTGAAAAGAGACAGCTGATACAAGCTCTCTTTTAAATTGATTTTTTGCACTGTCCTACTATTCCCAAGTACTATTAATAATTATACTTTAATTCGCCTGTTCACTGGATTCAATTTATCATTGTGAGCTAAGAATTCTTTTCAGTGTTCATCTGTCATCTTTCACTATGTTCAGATTAATGCAAACAATATATTAACAGTTTGAAGGAAAAATGAAGTGTAGAGAATTTGGTGAAATTAATCAAAAACATAAAAAATAAATGAACTATGTCCTAATGAGCAATTACCCTTTAGAAAACATTTTTAGTTATTAAGTTAATTGGTTACCAAATTCTGACTTCTTTGCTGGCTTTCTGTCAGTAGGAGTTGAATCACATAAACAGTAACTTCCTCTCTATTCATTATTCATAAAATTTGTCACATGTTTAGATTTGCAAATATGATGTGATATTACAAATACAAGTACATTAAAGTAAATGTGGAGTGAATAATTGCATATTTCATAGAATGGAAATTGTGCATGTGTGCATTCCTTATATCTGCTGTCCATTCCCAGACATATACTAGCACAGGGTTTGATCTACCCTAGAAACTCAGCCCAATTCCATGATGGAATTATCTGCCAGCCTGCAAGAATTATTCCAGTGCATAGAAACAAATAGGAACAGAAGTAGGATATTTTGTCCTCCAAGTGTGCTCTGTCATATGGTCATGGTGGATCATCCATCTCAATACTCTGGTCCCACTTTCATCCCATGCCCTTTGACCCCTTTAGCCCTAAGAACTGTATCTAACTCCTTCCTGAAAGCATTCAATGTCTTGGTCTCAAGCACTAGCTTTTGGAGCGCTGCTCCTTCATCAGGTGGTTGAAAGAGCAGCGCTCCAAAAGCTAGTGCTTCCAAATAAACCTGTTAGACTCTAACCTGGTGTCGTGTGATTTTTAACTTTGCCCATGCCAGTCCAACACCGCCACCTCCAAATCTTGGTCTCAAGCATATTCTCTGGCTCCCCTCATCAACTCTATTTGCAACATTCTGAAGACAAAACTATATCACTTGTGTTAAACATTAATTTTTCCTCAGATATCCATGTTACCCCAAGTTAATCAGACAATTCTTTATATATCTAGTAATCATGTCCTTTATAACATGTGCTAGTAATATCCCTCCTGCTGATGACAAACTAACAAGTCCTTGTTTTTTTAACTTCCTCTTAAACAGTGGGGTTACATTTTTAATCTTATTTTCTGCAAACACCTTTGTAGAATTAATAAAATTTTGGCTTAAAGTAAAAGATGAACCCTAATGCATCCACTATCTTTGTATCTTCATCACACTACAGGTGAAGGTAATCAAGAATTGACAACTTGCAGTCACATTAATTTTTCCAATTTGTTTGTAACTAATTTCTTTCAGTTCCTCACTCTCACTAGATCCACTTTAATTATTTCAGGGAGACTTCTAGTGTCTTCTTCTGTTGTGGCAGACATAGTACTTACTTAGCTTCTCTACCATTTCCCTATTAGGGATTCTCTTACGTCTGCCTGTAACAGCTGGCACACCACCCCCCTCACCTTCATTAAGGCCCCAAAAAGTCCTTCCAGTTGAGACAGAGGTTCACCTGACTCTCCACCAACCTAGGTAAAAACAATGACTGCAGATGCTGGAAACCAGATTCTGAATTAGTGGTACTGGAAGAGCACAGCAGTTCAGGCAGCATCCGAGGAGCTTTGAAATCAACATTTCAGGCAAAAGCCCTTCATCAGGAATGAAGGCAGTGAGCCTGAAGCGTGGAGAGATAAGCGAGAGGAGGGTGGGGGTGGGGAGAAAGTAGCATAGAGTACAGTAGGTGAGTGGGGGAGGAGATGAAGGTAATAGGTCAGGGAGGAGAGGGTGGAGTGGATAGGTGGAAAAGGAGATAGGCAGGTAGGACAAGTCATGGGGACAGTGCTGAGCTGGAAGTTTGGAACTAGGGTGAGGTGGGGGAAGGTGAAATGAGGAAACTGTTGAAGTCCACATTGATGCCCTGGGGTTGAAGTGTTCCGAGGCGGAAGATGAGGCGTTCTTCCTCCAGGTGTCTAGTGGTGAGGGAGCGCAATGAAGGAGGCCCAGGACCTCCATGTCCTCGGCAGAGTGGGAGGGGGAGTTGAAATGTTGGGCGACGGGGCGGTGTGGTTGATTGGTGCGGGTGTCCCGGAGATGTTCCCTAAAGCGCTCTGCTAGGAGGCGCCCAGTTTCCCCAATGTAGAGGAGACCACAACGGGAGCAACAGATACAATGAATGATATTAGTGGATGTGCAAGTAAAACTTTGATGGATGTGGAAGGCTCCTTTAGGGCCTTGGATAGAGGTGAGGGAGGAGGTGTGGGCGCAGGGGAAAGGGGTGGGGAGGGAAATATATCTCTGGTGGTAGGGTCTGTTTGGAGGTGGCGGAAATGTCGGCAGATGATTTGGTTTATGCGAAGGTTGGTAGGGTGGACGGTGAGCACCAGGGGCGTTCTGTCCTTGTTATGGTTGGAGGGGTGGGGTCTGAGGGCGGAGGTGCGAGATATGGAGGGCATCTTTAACCACGTGGGAAGGGAAATTGTGGTCTCCTTACCACCAGGGATATATTTCCCTCCCCACCCCTTTCCGCCTTCTGCAAAGACCGTTCCCTCCGTGACTACCTGGTCTGGTCCACGCCCCCCCTACAACCCCACCCTCCCATCCTGGACATCCTGGGCCTCCTTCACCGCTGCTCCCTCATCACCAGATGCCTGGAGGAAGAACGCCTCATCTTCCGCCTTGGAACACTTCAACCCCAGGGCATCAATGTGGACTTCAACAGTTTCCTCATTTCACCTTCCCCCACCTCACCCTAGTTCCAAACTTCCAGCTCAGCACTGTTCCCATGACTTGTCCGGACTTGTCCTACCTGCCTATCTCCATTTCCACCTATCTACTCCACCCTCTCCTCCCTGACCTATCACCTTCATCCCCTCCCCCACTCACCTATTGTACTCTATGCTACTTTCTCCCCACCCCCACCCTCCTCTAGCTTATCTCTCCACGCTTCAGACTCACTGCCTTCATTCCTGATGAAGGGCTTTTGCCCGAAACATCGATTTTGAAGCTCCTTGGATGCTGCCTGAACTGCTGTGCTCTTCCAGCACCACTAATCCAGAATCTCCTCCAACCTAGTTTACTGTAACTAGGTGCTCCCAATGTGGTCTTCTCTACATCGGTGAGATTAAACATAAACTCAAATCACATTTCGCTGAGCATCTCAGTCAGGCCTGCAGGGGCAAACCTGACCTCCCAGAGGGGGAGGTGAGCAGAGGGAGCGGGGTTGCCTTGTTAGTTAAGAATGAAATTAAATCTATGGCACGGAATGGCATCGGGTCAGACAATGTGGAGTCTGTGTGGGTAGAGTTCAGGAACGACATAGGCAAAAACCCATAATGGGAGTTATGTACAGACTTCCCAGCTGTGGTCAGGATCAGGGGCACACGATGTACCAGGAAACAGATAGGGAATGTCAGAAAGGTACGATCACAGTGATCATAGGGGACTTCAATATGCAAATGGACTGGATGAATAATGTTGCCGGTGGATCCAAATAAAGGAAATTCATGGAATGCTTACAGGATGGCTTTTTGGAACAGCTTGGAATGGAGCCCACAAGGGAGCAGGCTATTCTGGACTGAGTGCTATGTAATGAGCCAGACTTTATAAAAGATGTTAAAGTCAGGGAACACTTAGAAGGCAGCGATCATAATATGGTTGAGTTCAGTCTGCAGTAATTACAGGGGCATGAGCAAGGAACTGATAAAAATCAACTGGAAGCACAGTCTAGTGGGGAAGACAGTAGAGCAACAATGGCAGGAGGTTCTGGATGTAAGTGAGGTCACGGTACAGAGGTTCATTGCAAAGAAAAGAAAGATTACCTGGGCGGAAAACAGGTGGAAATTAGACAGCCATGGCTGACAATGGAAGTCAGGAAATGTATCTTAGGAAAGAGAGATCCGATAAAGTGGCCACGATCACTGGGAAATCAGAAGATTGGGAAGATTACAGAAACAAACAGAGGATAACAAAGAGAGAAATAAGGATGGAGAGGATCAAACATGAAGGTAAGCTAACCAGTAATATTAGAAATGTTAGTAAAAGTTTCTTTCAATACATAAGAAACAAATGAGAGGCAAAACTAGAGATTGGACCACTCCGAATTGATGCAGGAAGGCTAGTGATGGGAGAAGAGGAAAAGCTGAAGAACTTAATAAATATTTTTGTCAGTCTTCACAGTGGAAAACATGAGTAATATCCCAACAATTAAGGATAGTCAAGAGGCAGGGTTGAGTATGGTAGCTATTACAAAAGAGAACGTACTTGAAAAGCTAAAAGGTCTAAGAATTGATAAATCCCCTGGCCCGAATGGGCTACATCCTAGAGTTCTGAGGGAGATGACGTAAGAAATAGTGGAGGCGTTGGCTGTAATCTTTCAAAAATCACTGGAGTCAGGGAAAGTCCCAGATGATTTGAAAATCGCTGTTCTGATCCCCTTGTGCAAGAAAGGATCAAGACAAAAGATGGAAAATTATAGGCCAATTAGCCTAACCTCGGTTGTAGATAAAATTCTAGAATCCATCATTAAGGATGAGATTTCTAAATTCTTGGAAGTGCAGGGTCAGATTAGAACAAGTCAGCATGGATTTAGTAAGGGGAGGTCACATCTGACAAACCTGTTAGAATTCTTTGAACAGGTAACAAGTAGGTTAGACCAGGGAAACCCAGTTATCTATCTTGACTTCCAAAAGGCCTTTGATAAGGTGCCTCATGGGAGGCTGCTGAGTAAGGTGAGGGCCCATGGTGTTCGAGGTGAGCTACTGGCATGGATTGAGGATTGGCTGTCTGACAGAAGGCAGAGAGCTGGGATAAAAGGTTCCTTTACAGAATGGCAGCTAGTGACAAGTGGTGTCCCATAGGGTTCAGTGTTGGGGCCACAGCTGTTTGCTTTATGTATTAATGATCTGGACAAAGGGACTGAGAGCATTCTGGTGAAGTTTGCCTATGATACGAAATTAGGTGGACAGACAGGTAGTACTGAGGAGGTTGGGAGGCTGCAGAAAGATTTAGACAGTTTAGGAGAGTGGATCCGAGAAATGGCTGATAAAATTCAACGTGAGCAAATGCGAGGTCTTGCACTTTGGAAAAAAAGAACACAGGCATGGACTATTTTTGAAACGGTAAGAAAATTCATAATGCCAAAAGGGTCTCAGAGGGCTAGTACAGGATTCTCTAAAGGTTGACTTGCAGGTTGAGTCAGCGGTTAAGAAAGCAAATGTAATGTTGTCATTTATCTCAGGAGGGTTGGAATGTAAAAGCAGCAATGTGTTTGAGACTTGATAAAGCTCTAGTTGAGCCCCATTTGGAATACGGTGTCCAGTTTTGGACCCCACACCTCAAGAACATACTGGCACTGGAGCATGTCCAACGGAGATTTACATGGATGATCCCTGGAATGGTAGGCCTAACATGCAATGAACAGCTGAGGATCCTGGAATTGTATTCATTAGAGTTTAGAAGATTGAGGGGAGAACTAATAGAAATTTGCAAGATAATGCATGGCTTAGTAAGGGTGTACACTGGGAAATTGTTTGCAAAAGGCAGGGATACCAATATCCATGGGCACAACCTTAGAATTAGAGGGGTTCAATTTAGAATGGAAATGAGGAGACATTTCTTCAGCCAGATAGTGGTGGGCCTCTGGAATTCGTTGCCACAGAGGCGAGGACGCTAAGTGTCTCCAAAGAAGAGATTGATAAATACGTAATCTTACAAGGAATTAAGGGATACGGGAAGAGTGCCGCAAAGTGGTGTTGAAATGCCCATCAGCCATGATTGAATGGCAGTATGGATTTGATGGGCCAAATGGCCTTACTTCTACTCCTATTCCTTATGGTCAGTCACTGCCCATTTTAATTCCCCTTCACAGTTCCTTTTCCACAAAACTATCCTCAGCCTCCTCCATTGCCACAGTGAATCATGGAGAAACAACACCTCATTTTCCCCTTGGGCAGCCTACAGCCCAGAGGACTCAGCATTGATTCTCCAATTTCAAATAGCCTCCCTTCCCATTCCCTGATTCCATTTCCAGCACCGCCCCCTCCATTCCATTCTTCTGACCGAACCTTCCTTCCAGTTATCAACTGGATTCATTCCTCCCATCAATCAACCACGCCGTACCGTCTACCTGTGTTTACCTATCTCCACCTCACCATTCTGCTGCTCTCCCTACCCAAAACCTTCCCCCACATTTCCCCCAGTCCTGAAGAAGGGTTATACCCGAAACATTGACTTCTCCACCTCCCGAGGCAGCCTGGCTTGCTGTATTCTTCCAGCCTCCTGCTTAGCTACCTTGATTTGACTATGTAGCTACTTGCACATGTTGGTTATTTTTTTGCCACAGGCATCTCTTTAAAATACAGATAGCAGTTAAATTTTAGGTACGTTTCACATTTTGTGAAAGTCTTGAATGGCATTCTCTAGTTGATCAGATATACTTTAATAAGAATGCCAGCCATAAATTTTAAGGCTGAATTGGAACACATACCTTTTTGCCTTATTACTGAACGTTATCATAGAAATTTATGTACACATGATTCTTCAGATAGTCAAAATAAACCATCTCAGCAATCAATCTACACAAATTGTGTAAATATAAGGAGCTATCGTAACAATTTAGAAGTTATGAAATTCAACAAGGTAACATTCCCATAACTAAATTACGGCATGTTTAAGAAGTGCAAAATTAACGACCAACGTGCAGCAAGGAAACAAAACCATGTCTTATGAACTGCCTCAATTTCCAGCTGATTTGTGCGGCTCCGACACTTGATTCATTAGAATTGGACATTCTGCTCAAATTTCATGACTTCTGTGATGTTCCTATACTTTCACATAAACTCACTGTGGAGAGTCAAGTCTAATAACCATGAGATTAACCAGCCCTTAAAACATTGCATTAGATTGTAATGCTTTCATACATTGACTCATTCAAATATAACCACAACAAAGTTCTTGCTTCTCACCTTTATTCAAGTATTTCACAGCAGTTGGCTTACAAATTACAGTAAAGGTATTCCAAATTCCAAAGTTTAAAAACAAAACATTTAAATAACTTATTATCTCACACTAATGCGAAATTCAAAAAATGGGAAGTCATTTTAATACAATGCTCAGTAACTATAGAATTCAATATATAGCATAGTTAATGTTGCAAAGCTAAGCATTCAAACAAAAATAGACACACCTTTATATGAACCAAAACGAGACACCAATGACTAGGAAAATAAATGTACAAATACAACAGCCAATGCTGCTTTTCAAAGGAACTCAAGCTTATATTATGATGAATCCCACGTTCATCTTCATGACCTGGCATTCCAATTTTCAGTGGAGGCGGGATTATGAAACATATGACATAAACCAAACGTGAAAGACAAAATACAGCTGTTGTTGAAAGGAATCTAGATAAAATGTGTTGGCAATGGGAGGAAATTTAAAAGATTACTAAATTTGGTACAACACACATAAAATCATTATAGGTTTTTGTTGATGCTACCAATGCTGCTACTGGCACAGGACATTAAATTGCAAATGGAATAGAGAACAAACAACTCAATTCAAAAACAGTAAGGATGCAGCAGTTCCTGAGACCTATTTAACCCTTTTTAAATCAGAAACATGCTACAAAATTCAGCTATGTTTTTCAACAAATGTACAGTTTGTAATAACAATTTCCCAAATTTGCTCCATATAAAATGCTGTTAGTTTAGTGTAGTTTAGATTGTAAAATACCCTCTTGCAGTTATACTTCTTCAATAAATAGGTAAGGAAAACATCACTGTGAAAACGTATGTCAATGAAATTTTTGTGAGTTCCTATTAGTCTTATTAAATTTCTATAAACTTTTATTTCTCAACATTTTAAATAGATAGTCCCAAGCAGTCATTTACTGAAATTTATTCAAGTTGGGAGTTCAAAGTTCACATGGGAATTCTGAAGCGCACTTTGGATTACTGCAGTTTCTTGAAGCCAAAATTTTGCAAGTTGTATGAGGAATTGCAAAAATGTTTTATAATCAAGTACCTTAGCTTTAGAAAGTAAACTGTAGTACGCACACACTACTTACAGTATTCAGTAAACACTGATGGTAACTGGTAAACTGTGTGACTGAGAAAGCTGAGGTAGCTCAACATATAGCTGCAGTAGTCCAAGATCACTGTTCTTTCATGAGTGAGTATATTTTGCATATTTTGTTATAATGCACCTTACAGTTTAAAGAGGCTGTAGTGGATATTTGGATAGTGGGTTTTGTAACACTGGACCTGCAATTGTATTAATTCTCACATTCTGTGCTTAGAAAAAAAAATAAAATGCCATCTTCAGTTCAGGAATAAAGCCTACACTATAACAGCGGTCAGTGGCTTTAAAATTACTCCAAAATTGCATCCAGTTACTCCAGCTATTTATCATGACGCAAGCATCAACAGGGTTTAATCCACTAAAAAATGAACATTCAAAACTCCAAAATCCATCAATATAAAAGCGAATCTTAAGCTAAATGCTGTCAAAAATTAATAAAATAGGCTGAATCACTCTATCCAGTTTCTTAAATTATGAAGTTCTGCTCCATTGAATTCAATGATGGCAAGTTTGTGTTGGGGAGAATAACCAATGAGAACCACCTTTTTTATATCATAGCACCAGACTGTGCAACAGTGATGGCAAGTGGTTTTGAGTGTGTAATCTCAATCATGTCCAGTTTGGTTCTGTAGGCTGGTCTGTTCCAGGTACCTGAGACAATAGCACCAATTCACAAAGAGAGAGATTAAGACCAAGGCTCTGAATGTTGCTGAATGGCTCAGAAGGCTGCTTCCCTGCAAGCAGTTTATATGTTGAACCTGTTCCTCTTCAAAGGTTCACGGGAATGTATGAAAGGTCTTTAATAGATTTTCCATTTCCTATATCAATCAAAATCACAATGGTGTCAATAAACAGCTTGTAATCTTAATAGCTTTGCTAGAATACTATTTAATCTGGCAGCAAAGAGATTTATTGTGAAGTAAGTGAAATAAATGATAAAGGATATGAGCATCCTTTTCAAATGAAAACCATTTCCAGTGTGTAACCTTTAAAACAAAATAGCGATTTGTATACATTGCACAATGAGTCCAGCTGTAAAAACAGATTCAAAAATAAAATTAACTGATAGCTTTGAAAGAAATATTCATGTAACTAATTTCATGAAATAGTAAATTTGACGAATGCTTTGTTTCAATACAACCTCTAATCTTGCACATTATAAAACAGTCGAATGTTGTCAAAGATATTTTGAGGTTCACACATTGACTAGGCTTAAGACAGGGTAAAAGCCAGAGTCAGTGATATCTGGCTACAGCTAGCACCAAGATTAAATTATCATTCTTAGAGCTTTGTTTATTAAAAGAAAACTTATGTTACTCTACAGTATTTTTAACAGTTACATAAATTAATGGCTAGAATGTAATCAATCAATTTACTTACTTTTCAGTACCTATTCTCTCAACATCAATAATTAGTGTTCAAACATTTTAAATAAATAATTATCTGCACATCAAGTAACGAAGCTCAGGTTATTAACTATCTGAATGATTAAGATATTCAGTGAAGTCTTTTTTTAAAATAAAATAATCTAATCTGTTCATATTCTACTATAGTCCGCCTTCATGTTGAACAGGTAGAACGTTGACTACACTTTCAGTTACAATTGCAGCTATATATTGACCGAACAGAAATGTATTTTATAAGATGGAATGGTTCAAGTGTTGATTCATATAATTTGCACGACACCTGTTGCCTTAACGTAAAGTGGGTGCATTTTACACCGACAATCCAAAGAAGTCTGAATTCAAGTCTAGGGACCTTACAAACACCCTTTAGCCTCCTCAAATTTATCACCTGCAAATGTGAGATTTTATTTTTGAAACCAAGGAGCAATTTGTTCGTCTTGAAATCTTCCTACTTACAGCTATTTGATGTCTAACTTTAACATTAATTATTCTCCAACACCACACCATGGAATTTAAATCCATACATTGGAACCTTCTTAAGGGCTTTCTACATATTCAAGTAAATAAATACATTACTCTCATCTATCCCTTAACCACTAAAGTGCTATCTTTGCCTGAATGATAACTGTCATTTTTATTCATTCTACTTAAAGTACAATGACTATTACCAGAAATCGAGTGCCATTATCAAAATATGCCTGAACAATTGCTAGACAAAGGTGATCATCGAATTCAATTTAGTTTCTCAAAAAAAAGAGCAACATGGAACAATTCCTGATAATAATTGTAAAAAAATAATAAAAATAATAATTTGTAGAAAGTAATACTTGGCATTCATAATTTTCAAGTGAATAATAGGCAATTTATTTTGTTAGAAGCGAGTTAAGGTCGATTCAGACTATGCATGAGATGGGATCACTGCATTGTAACTTTGGAGAATATTACCTTCACCATTAGTCACTAAAATGATAGCCAACGTTCTAACCGGAACAAAAACAAATCTGGATTTTCTATCATCCTGTGCTGAACACAACCCAGAATTAAATAAGGGCTCTGATGGCTACACAGGGCGTTGTCTATTAAATATATATACGACTTGTAAGCATATTTTTTAACACATGAAAAAAAGTCAATTTTGGGATTTTAAAAAAATAGAAAAACAAAATCCTTTTTGAAGGAATTAAAGAACTGCTGCACCATTTACACAGTTGAATGGCCTAATTAATTGCAGTATCCCACAAGGTGGCTGAAGCAAGCATATAAGATGCACAGAACCCCTCATTTTCAAGGCATAATTTTTTCTGTTAATCCAAGTGCACATAGGTCCTATGGGGTGATCATCAAGATGAATTTGTATTACTACTTACCTCAAGTAATTGGGTTTTGTCATATTCTTTGCGATGACGATAGATGCATTGACTAAGCAAAGAATAAAGCTTTTCGAGTTGATCAACTGTAAAATTATTGCTCGTCTTAGTGGCCAACTGGAGGATATGCTACAAAACAATATGGAAGTTCTCATTAGGTAACCTTGACTTCTTGTAAACCAAGTAACTTCAACACAGGAGTTATGATCATCTAGACTATTAGATCATCATGGATACATCTTTGACTTCAAAACCTTTCCAATAGGAATTCATCACATGCATTTTTTAAAAAAAATTCACACTCCCAACAGAATTTAAATTCCAGAAGGTATTGGAAATCTGATGTTTAATCTGAAATAAACCATACAACCTGGAACCTGAGAAGATAAGCAATGCCCAAGGATATCAGCAACCAGAAACGACAAAGAGAGACTCTGGTTGTTGAAACAAGAAGTTAAATAATCTGAATAGAGCTAAAGTCCAAAAATGTCTTTTGCTCAACTTAGCAAACCACTCACTTCAAATGGATGACAAATGCTGATCTTACTTATGATACTCACATCCCATGAAAGAACAAAACAAAATGCTGTTAATGCTCAGAAAAAAACTGTGCTTCTAAAACATATGGTCCCTTAAACATGGTAGAAAGAGATAAGCATGATCATATGGCCCTGACACTTAGTAAGTTTGCAGATGACACCAAAATTGGAGGTGTAGTGGACAGTGAAGAAGGTTACCTCAAATTACAACAGGAACTTGACCAGATGGGCCGATGGGCTGAGAAATGGCAGATGGAGTTTAATTCAGATAAATGCGAGGTGCTGCATTTTGGGAAAGCAAATCTTAGCAGGACTTATACACTTAATGGTAAGGTCCTAGAGACTGTTGCTGAACAAAGAGAACTTCGAGTGCAGGTTCACAGCTCCTTGAAGGTGGAGTCGCAGGTAGATAGAATAGTGAAGGCGGCGTTTGGTATGCTTTCTTTCATTGGTCAGGGTACTGAGTACAGGAGTTGGGACGTCATGTTGCAGCTGTACAGGACATTGGTTAGGCCACTGTTGGAATATTGCTTGCAATTCTGGTTTCCTTCCTATCGGAAAGATGCTGCGAAACTTGAAAGGGTTCAGGAAAGATTTACCAGGATGATGCCAGGGTTGGAGGATTTGAGCTGTGGGGAAAGGCTGAACAGGCTGGGGCTGTTTTCCCTGGAGCATCAGAGGCTGAGGGGTGACCTTCTAGAGGTTTACAAAATTATGAGGGGCATGAATAGGATGAATAGGATAAATAGGCATAGTCTTTTCACTGGGGCCGGGGAGTCCAGAATTACAGGGTATAGGTTTAGGGTGAGAGGGGAAAGATATAAAAGAGACCTAACGGGCAACTTTTTCACACAGAGGGTGGTACGTGTACGGAATGAGCTGCCAGAGGAAGCAGTGGAGGCTGGTACAATTGCAACATTTAACAGGCATTTAGATGGGTATATGAATAGGAAGGGTTTGGAGGGATATGGGCCGGGTGCTGGCAGGTGGGACTCGATTGGGTTGGGATATCTGGTCGGCATGGATGGGTTGCACTGAAGGATCTGTTTCCATGCTGCACATCGCTATGACTCTATAACATGAGAATATTCTGAAAAGCAAAACTATCTTAGCTAACCTAGTTCTGGATTAGTGGTCCGGGAAGAGCACAGCAGTTCAGGCAGCATTCAAGTAGCTTCGAAATCGACATTTTGCCCAAAACGTCGATTTCGAAGCTACTTGGATGCTGCCTGAACTGCTGTGCTCTTCCAGCACCACTAATCCAGAATCTGGTTTCCAGCATCTGCAGTCATTGTTTTTACTTAGCTAACCTTGGTCTATCCCCAAAAGAACTAATTGATCATTCATCTGACTGAAAGTGCTTGCTATATGCAAAAATGACTGGTGCCTTCACATTGCAAGAATTGTACTTCACTATAGATGAAGCATTCAGTACATTGAATTGGCGATGTTAAATTGCCCATAGCGTTAGGTGCATTAGTCAGAGGGAAATGGGTCTGGGTGGGTTACTCTTCAGACTTGTTGGGCTGAAGGGACTGTTCCCACACGGTAGGGAATTTAATCTAATCTAATCTAAAATAGTTCTGACAAATATAATGCAGCATTGAATGAGTGAGTTCTTTTATGTCCAACGATTCACTTACATTTGGATGAAAACTCACTCAATTCTGAACTGATCAAATATAAAAAGAACAATACCATACACAATTCCACAACTGAAGCTATTAAGATCATAACAAATATGCACAGCATTTGTACTCAGTGAAGTTTGAAGGTAGATTCAGATTCCATTTTTGGCACTTGCCCAAAGACAAACTGGGTCTGTGAAATGTATTAATTTGACCATAGTGTGAATAGAAACCTGGGCTTCTCCTTGGGGAACCACTTTCCTCAGAGAAGTCCAGAAGCAACTGAACAGTAAAACCTTCAAACACTGAATTACAAATATTCTTTAAACAGGAAAAAAAAAGAACTGTGGATGCTGGAAATCAGAAACAAAAACACAAATTGCTGGAAAAACTCAGGTCTTTCTTTTCTGTTCTCTGCTGATTGACGAATTGACCTGCTCAGAGTTGATAGTGTAGATGCTGAGAGGTATTTTCTGCAGAAAAGAGAACATAAAAACAAGGGAATGGGTTGAAGAATAAAGGACTGATCATTTAGAACCAAGGTCAGGAGAAATTACTTCGTACAAAAGGTATGAATATATGGAATTCTCTATCTGCAGGATTGTGGCTGCTCCATTGTTTCATACAGTGAAGGGTGGGATAGATAGATCTTTGGTCTCTCTTTATATATGGGAAGTGGGCCTGAAAGTACAGTTCAAGCGCTCCATTAGCCATGGTCACATGAAATAGAGGAACAGGCTCACAGGCCACATGATCTATTCATGCTTCTTGAATTCTTGTAAGTACATAAATGGCATTGGATAAATTAGTGGTATGAAGTGGCAACAAAATCCTGTGGATAAAGTGGCCTACATTGTATGAGGTAGCTTCAGAAATGGTGAATAAAGTATTTCAAAATGCTTTAGATTCTAAAATAGTTTCCAAGGATTAGAAGGTAGTAAATACAATCCTTTTATTTACAAAAGGAGGGAAAGAAATCAAGAACTACAGACTAATTAGCCTAATGTCAGTAATTGATAAAATGCTAGAATATATTTAGAGGCATAAGACTACAAGATATAGAAGGAGAGATAAGCCATTTGTCCTATCGAGTCTGTTCCACCATTCAATCGTGGCAGATATGTTTCTCAACCCCATCTCCTGCCTTCTCCCCATAACCCTTGATCCTCTGACTAATCAAAATCCTTTTTACCTCTGCCTTAAAGACACTCAATGACTTGGCTTCTACAGCCTTCTGCAGCAATAAGTTCCACAGATTCACCTGCCTCTGACTGAAGAAATTCCTCCTCCACTCAGTTCTAAAGGGTTGTCCCTTCACTCGGAGACTGTGAACTCAGAACCCAGTCTCTCCTACTAGTGGAAACATCTTCTCAGTGTTCGCTCATTATCCATGTCTCTCCATGGCAAGAGACCTCAAAAATCAAAAACTAGTGGATGTAATTAATGCCCTTGGACTTTCCAAACACATTTGATAAGGTGCCACATAAGAGGTCATTATATCAAATAAGTTTCTTGAAAATGCAGAGAATATTAGCATGGACCAAGAATTGGTAAATACAGAAAACAGAAGTCAAGAATAAATGGTATGTTTTCAGGCTGGAAGGCTACAACAGCTGGAACACGACTTACAGCTCAGGTATTTACAATCTATGTTGATGAATTAGGTTCAAGAACCAAATGCAAATCATGCAAGTTAGTGGAGAATACAAAATTAGATGAGAAAGTTAACGGCAAGATGGATACAGAGGAATAGTTCACATTATCAACCAAAACTACAGCTGGAACACAATACAGCAAAGTATAAAGTTAATAGTCATAGGTCACAGTCATACAGCACAAAAACAGGCTGTTCAGTCCAAGTCTTCCATGCTAAGTTTCCAAAACAGTCACATCTGTCTGCGTTTGGCCCATATCCCTCTAAATCTTTCCTATTCATGTACCTGTCAAAATGTCTTAAATGTTGTAACTGTACTTGCATCTACCACTTCCTCTGACAATTCATTCAGACATGAACCACGCTGTGTTAAGAAGTTGCCCTCAGGTTCACTTTGGTGGAACAAAATTGTGAAAGATGGGGAAATGTTTGCTTTCAGAGTAAGCTGGATGTCCTTGTACATTAACCAGAAAGTTAACAAGAAGGTACTATAATTAAGAGGCAAATGGTTGTTAACTTTCGTTAGAGTATTTAAAACATAATAATAAAGAAGTCTTTCTAAAATCATAGAGAACATTGGTTAAGCCATACCTGGAGTACCATATACAGTTTTGCCTTCCTTCCCCAGAGGACATACTTGTCCACAAGAGAGAGAAATTAAAGTTAAGACTGGTCCGTGGGGAGTGTCTCAGGAGATGAGATTGATATAAAATCTGCCTATATTCCCTGGGGTGCAGAGTAATGAGAGATAATTCAGCTTAAACACTTAAAATTCTCATGAGATGAGAAAAGATAGATGCTACAATATGTTTCCCTTGCAAGGGATGCGGGAACAAAATTTTGGAATAACGAATCAGCTGGTTAGAATTGAGATGAAGAATCATTTCTTGACTCAAAATGGTTGTCAATGTTTGGCTCTACTCTAAAGAGCTGTGAACACAGAGTAGGCTAAAGGTTTCTGACAGGGACCAATTTGTTTTTTTTTAAAAAATGTGTTAAGGGAATTAAGGGGTATAGAAATAGCCTAGTAAGTTGAGCTGAAGTCAAAAATCAGTCAAAACTTGTTGGATGGTATAGCAGGTTTAAAGGGCTAAATAGCATACCCTAGTTCTTATTCTGTATGTTCTTACATAAGCCTCTTAATTTATCAGCGTAGTTATTTGCTGTGATGTGGATAGGGGGAGGAAGCACCCAAAAGGAGAAAATATAGGCACAGAAACATGATAGATAACTCCATAAATAAATGCAATTGAAAATAAGCAGGTATTATTCCAATGATTCTAACTTTGTGACATCTTGGCTGTCTCCATAATACTTGGGTAATAAAAATTTTTATTAATATTCCAAATGGCTGTTGTATTCTCAGGAATTCATGGAACAATAACACAACATAAATCCGCGAATTTTTTTGCAAACTGGGAATAACTCTGGAGATGTTCAATTATTCATCAACTTACCTTTAGTCGCGCATGGTCCAAAATTACTGGGGGGACGGGTTCTGAAGAGTCTTCCAATACCTGCTCCATGTGCACAACTGTCTTTTGTTCTACATGTACTGAATGACTTGTTTTCATCCTGCCCAAAACTAAGGTACATTTTTAGATAATTGTTAGTCCCAGCAGCCAGAGATAGTACTTTAAACAATTTAGTTTCATTCAAGGACAACCCCTATCTTTTAAGGAAAGCTTCAGCAACAAACAAAGCCATGTAACTTTTCAATAAATCCAGCAGAAGCCACAGTGAAATTTTGTACACTTAAACCTCTGGCCAAACTCAGTGTACTTGTCTCAGCCTACAGGTTCGAAATCCCACAGAGATAGCCCAATCTGTTACGAACCCACAGAGATTATTACCTTTAAAAAGAAATTTGAACTTTCGGTTAATGGTTGTACAAATTAAAATACAAGATATTTTAAGATGTTCACTGTAATAATAAAATACTAAAAGCGTTAACTAAATATTACTTTTGCAGGGAACTTATACTTTAAATGACAGGACAAACTTTCAACACAATATAAAAAGCTATAGTGTACACTGTTCTTTAAGCAAACATTAAAATCTCAAAAGCTCAGTCCAAAGTGATTCTTAGCTACACAGGGTTTACACCTGCTCTTTTCCTTTCTCAGTTTAATATTTTCTAATGCTAGAATGGTCCTTTGTGAATACCAGTATTATTGGCAATCCTTGCTCTAGGTTAGGAATATGTCAGTTTTGACTCTTCACAAAATTAATCTTGATAATCAGAACATGAGCTTCCCACCCACATTCAACATTCAAGCATATTTTTGGTCTCTAGCCCCTCTCCCTCTTCTTTCCACACCCTCACCACCATAGACCAATGGCAGTCTAACCAGTATATGATATTCAGTGATGTTTACCCCAAAAGCCTGTAACCAGATAAAAGAATGACTTTCCTCTGTACCCTTCCCATCTTAAAGGCCATTAACATGATAATGTGAATCTCACAGATCTTTGATCCGAATAAGAGATGTTAATTTAGTTTTCTTTGACAGACCAAGTATCTTCCATATTGGAACTAAATGGACAATTTAAACCAGAACTGTTTACCACTCAAGCATTTTCAACACCTTTCTGGAATATCAGTTACTTGTAGTCTAACCACTGTCAGCACACATGCTGTTGCAATTTTCTCTTTGCACATTCTTCTGAGCAAAGCAAACAGTCTGGGTCCCCTTTAATCTCAAACAAAGAAAACAGCCTTTCTGCCAGGCAGACTTTACAACAGGT
The DNA here is from genome assembly GCF_047496795.1 of Chiloscyllium punctatum. NCBI lineage: Eukaryota > Metazoa > Chordata > Chondrichthyes > Orectolobiformes > Hemiscylliidae > Chiloscyllium > Chiloscyllium punctatum. Next base: position 149,311,116 of record NC_092741.1, on the reverse strand, counting down.
CACATGACTTCCTCAAGTAAAAGATAAAGTCCTAAAACAATCTCAAACTTCATAACACATTGATGAGAATTATGATACTTTTTCTTAAATGCCTGCCCAATGGCTTATTTTCCATCATTATAGTCAACTCTGTCTCCATGCCATTGAAACTCTAACTTTGAGGGGAGGCAGTAGTGTAGTGGTACTGTCATTGGACTACTAATCCAGAAGCCCAGGCTGATGTTCTAGGGAAATACATTGGAATCTGGTTACAGTAGTTGATGAAATTTGATTTCAGTAGAAATCAGCAATAAAAGATGGTCTAAAAGCAATCACGGAACCACTACTGTCATTAAAATCTACCTGTTTCACAAGGAAATTGACCATCCTTACCTGATTTGGCCTGCATGTGACTCCAGACCTATAATAATATGGCTGACTCTTCACTGCCTTCAAGGTAACTAGGAATGGGCAAAGTTTGCTGGCCTAGCTGGGGAGACCACCAGTGCATTTAAACCATGGCCTTTATTTAAGTTTAAGACACTAGTTTTGGATCCAAGTGTCTCACTACCCAGTTTAACATGAAATTCTATTATTTTATGATTCAAGAAAATCATTTATCTTGAGAATGGTAATTAATCCTATCACATTACATATTACCATATCCAAAATAGCCTGTTTCCCATTTACACATTGCCTTTACATACTGTCCAAGGATACTGTCCAAATAATTTATGAATTTGCTGTCAAGGTTACTTTGCCAATTTGACTTGTCCAAACTCTCATAATATTAAATTCACAATTATTTCAATATCTTTCACATAAACCCTCAATAGTTCTTTTTTAATGCTCTGTCCTACACAGTAATTACTATTATAATTCCAACTGTCTTCATTCACTTGTTATTACTCATGGTCACTCAAACTTATTCTGCATCTTGATCTTCTGAAGCAAGATCATTTCTCACTATCATATTGCACACATTCTTTATTAGTGGAGTTGAATAAGGGTTAGATGTGCACAAATTGTCGGAGGTGGCAGGTTAAGTTAAAAAAATGGTTAGCAGACATACAGATTGCACAGCTTATCAAAAGAGGCAAAGAATACAAGGAAGATATAGTAGATCTTTTAAAAATACTGGTTAGGCCTCAACTAGAGTACTCTGCCCAATTGCGGAACCACACCTTTTAAATCAGGGATGTGAGGGTAGGAGGGAGCACAGAAAAAAATCAACAAAAATGATTCTGGAGATGAGAAATATAAATCATGTAAGACTAATGAAGCTAAGGCTGCGTTTCTTATGGAAGAGCAGTTTGAGATTTCTTAGAGGGGTTCCAAATTAGGAGCTGCCCAGACTGAAGAAACAGGGAGAAACTTTTCCCATCAGTGAGCAGGTCAAGAATCAAAGGTCAAAAATTTAAGTTTGGAAAAGCAACAGAGGTGACATAGAAGAAAACTTTACTTCACAAAGTGGCTACAGTAAGAAACACTGCCCAAGAGCGTGGTGGTAGATTTAATCATGGGTTGAACATGGGGGTTAGCTAATTCTTTGAAGATAAAATAATTGCACTGATACAGGTACACAGGCTAGCTAAATTGCTTAAATGGGAACCCAAATAACGCCCTCCCGTGTTGTAACTTTGTCTCTACCATTTTTCTGTATTCCAATCCAACTCCCTGTTGCACACTGTGTGCTTCGTCCTTTCCTCTCATCATTCACCCTATCATGACACTGCATAACCATCCTGTCCTTTCTCTTTAAATTTTTAGAATTCTCCTCTCCAACAGCTAATTAATTTAAAGCAGAGACTAACTCCAAACTCTGCTTTGAATAAGGCAGATTATATATCAGGATCACCAGGGTCTACTTGTTGCAAAGACGAAGTAATCAAATTTCAGTCTCAGTTCCCAGCAAGCATGGGTTCACGGAAAATAAAACACTAGAAATTTTAACGTTCATGGATAAATATGCAGAAGAAGTTTCAAAATAGAAATTTTAAACAATTACAGCTGCAGTTGAAGCAAATTACAAAGTAAACTATAAGAAGCATTCCCCTATACACACTGACACAACATACAAATAATGAAAAATGTTGATATCCCTAGAATCCAAGTCTTCAATTTTACAAATTAAATTTTAAAAGTGGCTAGAATGACACTGACTTTAATAATGCTCAGAAGTGAACAATAAAGCTTTTTGCCATGATTAATTAACCCAATGTGAACCAACAACAAATCAGAAATTTGTTTCCTTGTCACCATAATTTTTAGGGTAGGCACTTTTTTTAAAAATCTTTATTATAAGTATAAAAAGTGAATCCAAACGAAAAAGTGTATTATTCTATATCTAGTTAGCATGACCCAGTCAGGTTTATAGTGGATGATATCAGCATAAAGTTTCTCTACTGCATGCCAATGACTCAAATATCCTCTACACTGCCTCAATTCCAACTCAAAACATTGACAGTACCTGCATGGTACTTGGCTTTTCTCACCAGTAACAGGTAATAACTAGGGATGTAGCCTCATTTATTAGGAAGTTGCTGATTATTATCTAAAATCTCCACAAATAATTGTTGCAGTTCTCATCATGAAATGACTCATCTTTACTGGTGTGTGCTGAATTTGAATTCTAGTCTCAAAAATAAAACAGCAGTTTCAAGTCAGTCACTTTGTAATCAATAAACTCATTTTACATTATTAACATGAATGACTTAGTCTTAACCAGTTCACAGGGAAAAAAGGTAACCTCGAATCCCTCCTTACATTATCAAAGAAAGAATAGCTTGTAACCTCGAATCCCTCCTTACATTATCAAAGGAAGAATAGTAAACGCAATCACATACAGACAGTCCGATAAACCAAACAATAAAACAGTGCATATAACACAGACACCCCTGGCAACCCAGCTAAGCCATTCCACAAAAGCAACATCATCCTTTTCTCAAAGGCATTGGATAGGCATATGGAGGATAGTGGGCTAGTGTAGGTTAGGTGGGCTTGGATCGGCGCAACATCGAGGGCCAAAGGGCCTGTACTGCGCTGTATTTTTCTATGTTCTATGCTCTTGTGTACCACAATATGTTAAAAGTTAACTCAATTCTGTTTTGTGTCATATTAGGAAAAAAGACATCCAATGCAAATTTCTTTTACCACTGTGTTGACTATAGATGGAATTAATTTACACCCGACAAAAGCACATACATTAGGCATTACAGCAATTTCAGAAATTTAGACCTGTGTATTACATAGACAATGCCTATAAGTAAATAAAGAAGATTACCATCTTTTTCAGGTCCTAGTGATTTTAGATCAACATCTTCATTTTGTGAACACTTTGTTGCATTGGATGCTTGTGCTGCACCAGTGACAGCATGAGAGCTATCTTCAACCAGCTGCTTTTTGTCTTTTTCTGTTATAGGTAACTTTGAATTTGGCACAAGCTGAGTCATGGACTCCTTGGTAGGTTCACATTCCTTTCCAGGTTCATGTTTTGAAGCAGACAAATCATTGCCAGGTGCAGGATTACCAGATGTGCACGTCCTGCCAGCCAAACATTCTTGAACAGATTCACTTTCAGCACTTGCCAAAGATTCATCACTCCATGTACACTCATTAGGTACCAACCTCTTGCCAGGAGTGCATGCATCATTAGGTACACACTGTTCTCCTGGAGCAGTATTTGATTTTCTTTTGGAAAACTCATTATTTCCATCTAATTGATAGCCTGCACGGTCCTCTTTTCCTGTGGATTTAAGATCACCACTCCCTTTTTCCATTGTACCATTTTCAAGTTTATTTCCCACCTGGGCAACATCCATGATGTCACACGATGACTCATCATTGGTCAGGGAGAGTTCGCCATTCTCGTGATAATCTGTACTCACTTCCAATTCTCCATTCTCTGCTAGTTCACTTTCTTCACCTTGGTCAGCATCATGCTCATCATTTTTAAGATCACCATCTTCTTTCTTGAGGTGGATCACTTTCCTGGCTTTTCTAATAATACCTCTACCCCATTTTGAACGTCGACGTGGTTTCCTTTTAATGTGAACTGTTGAGTAACATGAAGCTGAGGTTACAATGAAATACTAGTGAAACTATTCATGTAGCATTACTACCAGCTTGCTATAAAGGCAAATTCTTCATCACATTAACTGCCTTCAGTGTTTATCACCGGGAAACCCCATAGTGCAGTAGTATCGGTAGAAACTCTCTCAACATTAATAAATCATAACTTTGAATGAAACAATTCCTTCTAAACATGACCATTTTGTTTATTTCAAATTGGATCCATGTCAAGTAACCTGTTCTAAGCATTGTTCTATGAAATACACAGACTTTTTAAGAGCAAAGGTTCTCCATAGAACAGTGCATGCACAGAACTGGTTAAACTTTATTTAGTTTAAGGTTTGACTTTGCCCTTAAAACAGAAAGCTGGTTGCTAAAATAGTAAGCTAGTCAGTTATTAAAATATTTACTAGAGATCCAAAAATTTCATTCTAAGCAGCAAAAAAAGTGTAAAATTTAAGATCAAGAACAACTGCGTTTATATAGTGCTTTCAAAAGAAAGTGACCAATGTGGCATGATGAAACATATTATCGCATCTAGCCACATAAGGAGATTTCAGATAAATGGTTAAAAACGTGGCCAAAGAGGTTTTAAGTTGCACCAGAAAGGAAGAAAGGTAAAAATATAGAGAAGTGAATGAAGGTATTCTAGAGCCAAAGGCACAGCCACAAATAGTGGCACAATTAAAATCAGGGAAGTTCAAGAAGCCATAATTAAATGAATACAGATATCTCAGAAGGCTGTAGGTCTGGAGGAGAGTACCGAGATAAAGATTGAGTCATGCTGTCAACACGGAATTTGAAAGCGAGAATACAAATTTTTAAAATCAAAGTGCTGTTTGACCATGATCAATGTAGACCAGCGCATAGGTGATGGATCTAGATAATGTGATGGATCTAGCTAAGCTGACAGTGCGCAAAAGTCCGATAGATGGAGTTTAATATGGGAAAATACTAAGTTATTCATTTTGGCAGGAAAACTAACAAAGCAGAGAATTATTAAGAAGGAGAACAAGAACTGAATTCCAAGATGCAAAGGAATGGAATGTTGTCTCTTATTACAAAAGGAATTGTACATTAAAGTAAGCATGCTATGCCTCCGTTAGACAGAACTTTGGTAAGATTACATCTCAATGTAGTTTTGATCTTATTATTTAAAGGAAAAACTCAAATGCAATGGAGGTGGTTCAGAGGACATTTACTACATTGATAGCTGAAATTAGCAAGTTGTCTAACAAGGATAGGTAGGACAGGTTAGGATGGATTCTGCTGGAGCTTTGAAAAGTGAGGCATGACTTAATTGAAGTATTTGGTTGTGGACGTGGAAAGAACTCTTCCCGTTGCAAGTCAGTCCAGAACTAGTAACACGGTTTTAAAATTAGTGGTCACCCTTTTAAGTGAGAGATGTGGGGTTCGGACAATTGTACAGTTTTGGAATTCTATCTCAAAAGGTGCGATCATTAAATACTTTGAAGGCAGAGGTGGACAGATTCATGCTCGACCAGGGAATTAAAGGCTATTGGGGATAGAGAAGAATGTCGCTTTTGAAATAAAAAGATCAGCCATGATCTTATGGAATGGCAGAAAGGTTTGAGAAGCCTAATGGTCCACTTCTCCTACTTTGTATATTCATACATGGCCACAAGATGACAAAGACTGAGACTTGAATATGCAAAGGTATTTGACAATTCGGAAGAGCTGGAAACTACAAAAACATCAGAGAGATAATGCTATTAATTAAGGCTGGCATTGATATAATGGAGAGGTATGATTTGAGTTCTGGGGATCAGCATGTAGAATCATTTTGAGTATAGATGAAAAATAGTAGTGGTACAAAAAAAACTTAGGGAAGTGGGTTATAGGCCTGTTAACACTAGCCACACAGTAGGACGGGGCACACAGGAACAAAGATTAGGGGCTGGAGATTAAATTATAGCAGCAGCCATGGCCGATATTAATCTACATACAGAATGGACAAATCCGATTGGCAAAGATAGCCTGGATGACAAGCTCATAGTGTGTTCTGAGGAGGCTACACTTGATCTAGTACTGTGTATTGAGAAAGGATTAACTAATAACCAAAATAAGCAGCAATTATTACATGATTAAATATCACTCTCTGTTTGAGGGAGTAAACAATGGAATTAAACCCAATGTTTTACACTTGAATATGTGATGAGTTTGAAGACAGAGCTGGCTAAAATGAACTGGGACACTAGGTTAAAGCATTGGCCAGCAGAGATATAGCAGCAGACTTTTAAGGAGATATTTCAGAATACTCTGAAAATTCCAGTGAGAAAGATCCTAAAATGAAAGATGCACCATCTATGGCTAATTAAGGAATTTAAAGATAGCATCAAACTGAAGGAAAAAGCATGTAACTGCAGGGGGAATAGTGGTAGATCAGAAGATTAGACAAAATATAAACAAGCAAAAAAAAGCAAGAAATTAAAAGGAGAAAACTTTTAGTGAAGAGAAATAAAAATAGAATAAGTGGGTGATATCCGAGAGAGAGAGAGAGAGTCAGAGTCAGAGAGAGAGAGAGAGAGAGAGAGACAGACAGAAAGACAGAGAGAGAGAGAGAGGAGAGATTGGCAGATGAACTGACCAAATAGGTCACATTAGTCTTCACCGCAGAGGATATAAATAACATTCCAGAATTAACTGAGATACAGAATATGAAATGGCATGAGAAAAGGTTAAAACAATTACAGTCACCAGGAAAAGGCACTGAAAAAAATGATTAGAAACAAAAGGTGACAAATAACCAGGTCTTGATGACTTAATCCTATGTCTTAAAAGAAATGGCTGCTGAGACAATAGGTGCCCATATTTTAATTATCCATAGTTCTCTATAATCTGGAAAGGTCCTTACAGATTGGAGAGTAGTAAATGTAGCTCCTCTAATCAAAAAGGAGAGAAAAAGCAGGAAACTGAAAAAAGTGAGAGACAGTTTACTGGATGATCTCTGACAAAAAAAATCTAGGTACTCTACAGACTTGTTGTTAGCAGCGATGGTGTAGGAAATGGAAAGCAGGGCTTAAATTGATGGTTTAAAGAACAGGAAAAAAACAAGGGTTACATGTACATTCCAAAATCATCATAAACAGCAACTTCTTTTTGCTCAAAGTTGCACTTCTGGAAAACACCACTAAATGCAATTTACTACAGTATACAGACTAATACAGATGTCTGTGTCATAATCGTTATTCAGTTATTTTACAGTTAGTTATAGCGATTTCTGTTGCAAATCACCTATGATTCACACGAAGCCAAATTAGCAGATCAAAGATTATGTTCAACATTTCACCCATTATTGAAGATCTTTCTTAATTAGCATATTCAAACAGTCAAGAAAAAAAAACTAAAATCTATTTTAATTACATTTAATCATTAATATCAAAGTACCACAGCTTACACCTGCTTTGTGTTAGATAACTTATTTACAGGTGCATGAAGTACACTGGAGCAGTTGATATTTATTGCCATTAAAGGAGCTACACACAGAGTACTAAACTATAAACTTATTATTCATAAACTGAACAAAGCTCAACACTCATACAATTCTGACATAAAGATCAGTTATTAATGCAGGCAGTAAGAGTAAATTCTAAATAACTGTCAGCATAAGGAGATATTTTATAGATAGATTGGAACATTTATACGCATAGTATATAAATCATTCTACAATTCTCAAAACGTGAAATATTTGGTCATGGAACAAAGTTCTTCCAAAATTACATCTCCAAAGAGCTGGTTTAATTTAAAATAAAAACTGAACACAATTATTTCGTAACTGTTATGCTTAATCTCATCACTTACTTGTATGCTTACATTCCCCATTTGTGGCACTTGCGTCTAAATTCCGAGAGGAGTCTTGGGCCACATCCCTTTTTGTTTCTACATTGTGACTGGTTTGCTCTGCTGCTGATTGCAAATCTGTAAGATAATAAACAAGCATCATCTTACAAACAGCATTCAGTGGAGCAGCTTACCTTGTGCAAAAAACCATTAAACAGAATTTAAATGATTGTAATTTATTCAGCAACTTTTACTTTTCACAATTCATTTATAAGTTGTGAGCACTGTTGGCGAGGGCAGCATTTACTACTCATTCACAATTACTCTTGAATGTGGCAATGATCGTGCATCATGGCTGACTTGGACTACTTCACAGGATCATTAAGAAACATCCATAGTGAAGTATATCTGAAAATACATCTTGGATAGACAAGGCAATGTCAGTGAATTTCCTTCCTAAAAGGAAGTTAATGAATCAGTTGGCTCTTTATGGAAGCCCATTAGTTTCCTGATCTTTATTACTAACACATTTCATTCCAGATTTATTCAATAAATTGAATTCAACTCACAAACTGCCATGGTAGGATCTGAATTCACATTTCCAAATTATTTCCAGGAATTTCCATAGATCTAAATGACCATTTATTTATAGCATAACTTTGTGCCCAACTCAGAACTTTAAAAAGATGTGTTTTGCGGAGGAACCTGCAGAGTACTGTACCTAAATAGGTGATAAAATGGATGCATCGTCAAGAAGGATATGCAGATATGGAAACTTTAGAGAGATGGGGTAGAGCTAGAGACTTCTGAAATTAGCAACACATGATTATGAAAAAAATTAAATGATGAATAAATAAATTATGAATAAATTTAAATTTATTCTGAGGTGCTGTCGGACTAGAAGAACAGGAAGACTTGGCTATGTTCACCGTTGATGACAACTGCCTAATAATTACCTCATTACCTGTCCTTGCTATATGTGAATTATTTACAGCATTTTTGTATTACAGCAGTGATTACACTTCAAACTAGCTGTAAAGTGTTTTAAGACATTCTGAGGATGTGCAAGATGCTATGTAAATCTTTTATTTCCACTTTTGTATGTTGAACAACAATTCAGTCAACATTGACTGGAATACAGCAAAAGCTAGTAGCTGTAACAACAACCCAGCAACCCAACACCTGCCCTCCAGGATGAACTGCAGCCAGAAACAAACTATTGGGTAGTTACCAGTGTTGTAGCTATACTGGAATAAAGTGCCATATATGTCCTGTTCAAAAACAGGCAGGACAAATCCAACCCAGCAATTACTAGCCTGTCAGTCGACTATTAGTCATAGAATAAGTAATGGAAGCAGTCATCAACTGCACTATTACGGTGCATTTGTTCAGCAAAAACTTGCACACAATTTCAGTTTGGCTTCTGCCATGTCAACTTAGATCTTTAATCATTATGTCCTTGATCCAGACATGGGAGAGAAAAACAGCTCATTGCCAGAGGTGAGGGAGAGTCACTGCATTTGACATAAAGGACTTACCTGATTGGCTTGGCATCAAGGAGTGCCAGCAAAACTGGAGTCAATGTAATTTCTCCAAAGGGTGGAGTCATACCTAACACAGATGAACATGGATCTAGTTGTTGGTGTTAAGAGTGTGGTGCTGGAAAAGCACAGCAGGTCAGGCAGCCTCTGACCTGCTGCGCTTTTCCAGCACCACACTCTCGACTCTGATCTCCAGCATCTGCCGTCCTCACTTTTCTAGTTGTTGGTGGTCAATTACCTCATACATTGTTGCAGACATAGCTCAGGGTAGTGTTCTAAATGCAGCAATCTTTAGTAACTTCATCAATAACCTATCTTTCATCTTAAAATCAAAGGTGGGTATGTTCACAGATGACTGCAGAATGTTCAGGACCATTTTCGACTCCTGCGATACTGAAGCAGTCCATGTTCACTAGCACTAAGACATAGACAACATTGGTTTGGGTGAATTTGTGACAAGTAACAGTCGTATCACATATGCACCAAGAAATTACCATTTGTTCTTGAAATTCAATGGCATTATCATCACTGAATCTCCCAATATCCATCTAGGGGTTTACCACTGACTGCAGCTGAACTGCACCAAACAGAAAAGTTCTGGGCGAAAGCATAGGTCAGCAGAGGCCAAGAATTCTGTGGAGAATAACTCACCTCCTGTCTCCCCAAATCATAGCCACTATCTATATGGCACAGTCAGGAGTGGGATGGAATAATCTCTACCTGTCTGGATGAGTGCAGCTTCAATGACAGTCAAGAAGCTGAACACCCAATCTTAACTTCAAATTATATTGACATTCACTCACTATGACAAGGTCAAAATCCTGGAATTCCCTTCATCAAACACTAAGAATGGCGCTACAACACATGGGCTGCCGTGGTCAAGGTGAACTTCTCAAGGGTATTTAAGAATGAGCAATAAATGCTAGCTGAGTTGGTGATGCCTGTATCCCACGAAAAAGTAAATAACTTAAAATAACATGAGTTACCTAGTAAGTAGAATTAAGAGATAGTTTTACCTCAGAACCTGTCTCTAAAAGCAGTCAGCATTGGCACTTGTACTTTTAAATCAACCTGTTCAAAGATGTTTTTGTGCATCTATGAAACAGGAAGGGCTTGAACCAACCTGCACCTTCTGATTTACAGACAGAGACACTACAGTTGCACCACAAGAGTCCTTACAATTTACATAACTTCAGAAGCAAATTAAATGGTCCTAGGAACAAAAGGACTAAATCTTAAAACTGAAATATGATGAAAGGATGGGACCATCCCAGAAAGATTCCCGAATGACATGATCCAGATCAGCAATTCCATGAGGTAATATTCAAGCACACAAACCATTCCAGTTCAGAAATCTGTTGCTTAGAAGTATCAATTGTTCCGAACTCTTTTTTTTTAAAAAAGTAAACCCAATTATTTCCTAGTTGTCATCAATGTTATTTTTGCACAGCACTTTGAGAGTGGAAAAATGGAACACATTTTACTCACATGAGTAAAACAATCTTTGCGACAGCTTTATAATGTTTTATCATTGTTTTGCGTTTCAGGTAAATACTTATATGTATGGTGATTCACGATTCATAAACTTGCACTGGGGCATTCTAACATCAGTCTGGATTAGTCTAGAAATACTTGGTCCTAAGACTCCAGATTTGGGAGGCTAAAGGAAAATGACGTAAATACCATCAGTTAACATTTACCATTTAAAAGAAACCAAATTCACTATGTAAAGAACACGAAAGTTTGCTTATTAGATTTTGGTATAAAACATGTCTAGTTGATCCAAAGGTATAAAGATTTAAACAGAAAAGATACGAGCAATTTGAAGAAGTTCAAAAATCAAAGGAAACTTAGATCAGTTAAGGGGAGAAGAAAAGTAGTCTACATTATTTCATAAATGCACAAATTAATGCAGAAAATAGGATGTGCTACATATTCAAGCAGCACAACATGGCGATGGCATGTTCCAATTTCTTCTTTAAAGAAGTTTGGCCTATTAGAGCTATTACTTCAGTAATTACTCACTTCGCTTTCTCCTGGATTCTTTGATATCTTCACAGAGTTTGTTAAATTCAGGATCTAACTCAGCAGCAACAATTGCATGTGCGGTATCCTTAAGTGTACAGGCTCTGTGTCGAATTATGCGATCTGCAAAAAGAAATACCAAGCAATTGCCTTTGCAACAAACAAGCTCATTTGGAATATTTATCTCAAATTAAATATATACTATACTGGATAGTAAATGATTTGCATAAATTGAGGTTATCAAAAAAGGATCTTCTGAATTTATCTCAATCTGAATCTTCTCAATTTATACAAGATGCTGCTTCAGACTATAACTGAACCAGCAAAACATGCAATTCATACATTCTTTACGTTTAAAGAGCATAATCAAGACACCAAGATATGCATATCACATATGACGACTCCCACTATTTGGTCAATTTTTCAAGGTCAACTCATGTCACCTTTGGCCAATTTAAAACAAACACACGATTTTTGTGACAGTCAAACATGTAGGGTAAATATAATTACAGGGTAGTGCAATTGAACAGTAGTTTGTTAGTTCAACGAAAGGCACTGTAGAATTGTTGTCTAATGCTATTGAGAGAAAACAGTGGCAATGGAAGGGTGCAGGAAAAGAGGAAGTGGCTCAGATTCTTTAATACCGAGTTAGATGTTTTGAGGTTAAGAGAGAGAGAGAGACACCATGTACAAGAGACAGAGTGCGCATACGTGAGTGTAAGAATAGAGTGTGAAAATCATTTGAGATATTGATAACAACTTGACTCTTAATACTGCAAATAATTAAATTCATCCACTCATACCCAGATAATATTTTGAATGATTTAATTAATCCATATATAACCAAAACAGCACTTTTCAAAATATATGTAGAAACTATTTCTCTCAGGAACAAAGAAATATTAGTGGAAAGACCCAACTATTATGTCAAAATGGAACAAGTTGTGTGCACTACTTCACTCTAAATTACCTTCCAGATGATGATCTCGCCTTTCACCATGACGGAAGGTGCCATATGAATTTATCATTAAATTTTATTTACGATACATCACTTGCAAAATCAACTGAATTGGAAGGGGACTAATATACCGGCAGGGAGATTTGCCGGAGCTGATGATTGGGAGGATTTAAATTGGTAAGGAGGGGTGGGACCCAGGGAGATAGTGAGGAAAAAGATCAAATCTGAGACAGGTACAGTTGAGAACAGAAGCAAGTCAAACAGTCAGGGCAGGCAGGGACAAGGTAGGACTAATAAATTAAACTGCATTTATTTCAATGCAAGAGGCCTAACATGGAAGGCAGATGAACCCAGGGCATGGTTAGGAACATGGGACTGGGATATCATAGCAATTATAGAAATGTGGCTCAGGGATGCATAGGACTGGCAGCTTAATGTTCTGGGATACAAATGCTACAGGAAGGATAGAAAGGGAGGCAAGAGAGGAAGGAGTGGCGTTTTTGATAAGGAATAGCATTACAGCTGTATTAAGGGAGGATATTCCTGGAAATACATCCAGGGAAATTATTTGGGTTGAACTGAGAAATAAGGGAGGGATGATCACCTTGTTGGATTGTATTATAGACCCCCTAATAGCGGGAAATTGAGAAACAAATTTGTAAGGAGATCTCAGTTATCTCTAAGAATAATATGGTGGTTATGGTCAGGGATTTTAACTTTCCAAACACAGACTAGGACTGCCATAAGGTTAAGGGCTTGAATGGAGAGGAATTTGTTAAGTGTGTACAAGAAAGTTTTCTGGTTCAGTATGGGAATGTACCTACTAGAGAAGGTGCAAAACTTTACTTACTCTTAGGAAATAAGTCAGGGCAGGTGACTGAGGTGTCAGTGGGGGAGCACTTTGGAGTCATTGACCATAATTCTATCAGTTTTAAAATAGTGATGGAAAAGGATAGACCAGATCTAAAAGTTGAAGTTGTAAATTGGAGGAAAGCTAATTTTGATGGTATTAGGCAAGAACTTTCGAAAGCTGACTGGGTCAGATGTTTGCAGGTAAAGGGACAGCTGGAAAATGGCAAGACTTCAGAACTGAGATAACAAGAGTCCAGAGACAGTATATTCCTGTTACGGTGAAAGGAAACGCTGGTAGGTGTAGGGAATGCTGCATGACTAACAAAATTGAAAGTTTAGTTAAGAAAAAGAAGGAAGCATATGTCAGGAATTGACGTTAGATTGAATGTATCCTTAGAAGGCAGTAGAAGTATACTTAAGAGAGAAATCAGGAAGGCAAAAAGGTGACATGAGATATCATTGGCAAACAGAGTTATGGAGAATCCAAAGGGTTTTTACAAATACATTAAGGACAAAAGGGTAAGTAGGGAGAAAACAAGGTGGCTTTTGTGTGGAGCTGCAGGAAATGGGGGAAATACTAAATGAATATTTTGCATTTGTGTTTACTGTGGAAAAGGACATGGAAGGTGTAGAATGCAGGGAAATAGATGGTGACATCTTGAAAAATGTTCATATTACAGAGGAGGAAGTGCTGGATGTCTTGAAATGCATAAAAGTGGATCAGGTGTACCCTAGAACTCTGTGCGAGGCTAGGGAAGTGATTGCTGGGCCTCTTGCTGAGATATTTGTATCATCGATAGTCACAGGTGAGGTGCCAGAAGACTGGAGGTTGGCTAACGTAGTGCCACCACTTAAAGGTGGTAAGGACAAGCCAGGGAACTATAGAGCGGTTAGAGTAATGTCAGTAGTATCCAAGTTATTGCAGGGAATCCGGAGGGACAGGATGTACACGTACTTGGAAAGGCAAGGACTGATTAGGGATAGTCAATATGGCTGTGTGTGTGGAAAATAATTTCTCACAAACTTGATTGAGTTTTTTGAAGAAGTAACAAAGAAGATTGATGAAGGCAGAGCGGTATACGTGATCTATATGGAGAAAGTACTGCAGATGCTGGAGATTAGAGTCAAGATTAGAGTGGACTTTTGCCCGAAACGCCGATTTTCCTGCTCTTTGGATGCTGCCTGACCTGATGTGTTTTTCCAGCACCAATCTAATTGTGATCTATATGAATTTATAGATATAGATATCTATAAATATCTATTTATAAGTTTCGACAAGGTTCCCCATGGGAGACTGGTTAGCAAGGTTAGATCTCATGGAATACAGGGAGAACTAGCCATTTGGATACAGAACTGGCTCAAAGGTAGAAGACAGAGGGTGGTGGTGGTGGAGGTGGAGGGTTGATCTTCAGATTGGAGGGCTGTGACCAGTGGAGTGCCACAAGGATCAGTGCTGGGTCCACTACTTTTTGTCATTTATATAAATGATTTGGACATGAACATAGGAGGTATAGTTAGTAAGTTTGCAGCTAACACCAAAATGGGAGGTGTAGTGGACAGCAAAGAAGGTTAGCTCAGATTACAGCGAAAAATGAATGACATTAGTTTTGCTTGTTGTCGGAATAGGGTCTTCCAACATCTCAGAAATGACTGCCAGACTACTCAGACCCCTTAGCATCATGGGAGCCCAAAAACCCACCAACACACTAAAACAGCAGCTAATGAACTTGAAAGACCCTATACAGACAACAAGCAAAACTATGTCATTTACAAAATACCATGCAAGAACTGTAACAAACACTACATTGGACAAACAGGCAGAAAACTAGCCACCAGGATACATGAACATCAACTAGTCACAAAACGACATGACCCTCTCTCACTAGTATCCTTACATACAGATAAGGAAGGACACCACTTCGACTAGGACAACACATCCATCCTAGGACATGCCAAACAGAGACACACATGAGAATTCCCATAAATATCACACAAATTCATGAATGGGCCTAAGACTGCAACTTTCGGTCCTAAGAACTAGTCTACCATAGGCTACCTTGGAGGAATAAGGTGACCAGTAATTTAAGCAAGTCAAATTTTCCATTAACAGGAGACTGCTGTCAAGTCAAAAGAAGGTTCTGTCTACTATACAGACGTACCATGCATTCTATGAATTTCAGTGCCTGTACGATGGAAGGCATAGATAACACCAAGTGGGGGACTATATCAAATAATGCATTTTTTTTTAGCAGTATTCAATCAACTCATACTTGCAAAAATCAGAACAGAGAATACAATATTATAGGAGATTTCACAATCAATTTACAACGATCAGTCAGGCTCACAAACTGACTCACTTTTGCCTGCTATAAATTACATATATGCATATGCAGAACCATGTTCTCTTCAAAAAGAAAGAACGCGCCATTCATTGTGTCTTTTCCAACTATACACACACACACAACCATCTCCCCTAGACAGTGCCTTGACCAATTAGAATCAACTTGCTTAGTTTAGACACATATTCTGTCACAACATCTCATCCAATTAGTGCCCACTTGCCACCCAATCAAATACCCTTTTCTCAGGCAATGTAGATTGCTCTCTTTGAAATTTCCACTTCTTATGATGTTGTCCCAATAATGCAAAAAGGAAAGCTTTGACATCAAGTCTCATTTTCTGTAAAACTGATAATTTTCTTGAAACCAAATTATGAGAAATGTTTTGATTATATCTTCAACCAAAAGGTCTTTAGGCTATTGAGAATTAATTTAACGCAACAACTTTACTGTCAGAAGAGAAATAAACATATCTCCCGTCAGTGAGAATGATATAAAACTAGATCACAAAAAGTAAATTTACTGTGATACTGTTGCTTTCCATACTTTTATGGCTACTCAATACTTTTATCAACAAATTCACAAAAGCACAAGAATAGCATCTGTGCCCTTATACCTGGGCTCAACACATTCAGACATGATCCAAGAAAGAATTTAATTTTGTGCAAGCAAAATTTGATTTGCTAGTTTGTTTGTGACCCATCACTGAAGTGCTCATTTTAACTTTCATCTCACCTCCAGGAACCTTATCAGGATTATACTCAAGGGCGTTGCTGCAGATAAGGTTAATATCTACCAGGAAGTCCTTCACGGTTTCATATTTGTGGTTGTCAATTTTCATCATCATGGTTGATAAATCCATTGGTTGTATGATGACTTCCAAATAGTCAGAAACCTATAAATATTTTTAAAGATAAAGTGTGATCACAGAGATTTTATTAATTAAAGGAGAAAATACATATGTTTCTAACCAGCTCGAGTTATTGCAATTTTTTGCATTTGCGTGGCTCATGGCGTGGCTCGTGGCCCAGAAGAACAAGAAGTGACTCTACAGAAAACTCTTAGGGTGCTTCACAAGGTAGATGCTAAAAGGTTGTTTCCTGGTATGAGAGAGTCGAGGACCTGAAGGCATAATCGCTCAATAAGAGGTAGCATATTTAATATACTGAGGAGAAGGAATTTCTCCTCTCTCAGAGGGTAGTGAATCTGTGGCATTCACTACTGCAGAGGGTGGCAGAGGTTATCAAATACATTCAAGGCTGAAATAGACAGATTTTTAAACAGTAAGGGATACAAGGATTTTGGGGAAAAGTTGCATTGCAGATCGTCAGATCAGCAATGATAGAATGGGCTGAATGGTTTCGCATGGTCAGGAAGGAGAATATCACATCCAGAGTGAGACACAACATGAGTATACAGTTCAGGATTTTGTGGGTCCAGCACAAAACAGAGTTATAGTACAGGAAAAACATAAGCTCGTGAGCTGGTAATAGCTGCTAAATTGACTATTACAGGTTATTTTCAGATTGATGGCAAATAGGAGAATTTTTTTTAAAGATTATAAACTGAAAAATTAATAGGAATTTTTAATGAAATAAATTAAAAACTAACTAAACAAAATGAAGATGCATAGCCAGGAGATGTGTTGTACCTGCATGATGTGGGAACTAGTGGACCCCATTGTGGTCCATAGTGACCACTATAGTAGCAAGTGTTGGTTGCTTGATGAACTCAAGCTTAGTTGATGAGCTGGAGTCTGAGTTTTGAACACTGTTACATCATGGAGTGGGAAGAATTACCTGGATGCTGCATTTCATGAGGCAGTCACACTCCTTAGATTAACTAGCTTGAATTCAGTAAGCGGTCAGGAATAGCAAGGTGTAACTACCAAGGAGGCAAGTAGAGGCATCCAGCCCTTGAGCTTGCCCAACAGGTTGGAGATTCTTGCTCTGTGTGGATGCTAAGCAAATTGACGATAGCATCATGAGCAAAAAGAGTGGGGGGGGGGGGGGGAGGGAGATGTTGAGGAGAGAGAAATGTATTTGTGATCAGGGATAATATAGTCAGAGGAATATACACTGATCTTTGTGGCCAGAGTGAGCGCTCCAAAAACCGTAGTCCCTGCCAGGTGCCCGGGTTCAAGATATCTCATTTAGGCTGCAGAGGAACTTGGAGCGGGAGTGAAAAAGATCTCAGTGCATTTTGGTACAATGACATAGGTAGAAAGACATTCTGAGGGATTTGAGCAGCTAGGGGCTAAATTAAAAAGCAGAACTAAAAAAAGTAATGATAATCTCTAGATTACAAACTGAGCCATGAGCTAACTGACACATGGTTAACAAGATTAAAGAGGTAAAGATTGTTGTGGGAGAATTTATGGGACACTTGAACCAGTACTGAGGAAGGAGGAGCTGTTCTGATGGGACCAGCTCAATGTGAATCATACTGGATCAGAATCCTGATGAATTGCTTAAGTAGGACTGAATAAAGCATTTTAGAGACAGGGGCGTTTGTTTGCATGAAACATTTGAAAATTAAAAGCAATGCATAACTTCGGATTGGAAGTTAGTGATGGGTTTGATTGTTACATGGACATAAAAGGAAGGTTCAGAATGTGTGAATATCATTTTGTACCTAGGAACCAGACAAGTGTCGGGAAACTCAACAGACCAAACCTAAAGGTTTTGTATCTTAATGCACAAAGCATTTGGAATAAAATAGACAACTGATGCTGCAATTTGAGGTAAATTGAGGTCATGAAGACTGTAAACCAGATAAAGGTCGGGGGGGAAACCGGGCTCAGGAGAGGTTATTAAAGTTTCCAGAACAATTAATAGAACAGAGAATGGAAAAGGTCAGAAATCTAACTTCAAGCACAGCAGATGACAACTTTGAGAAGGGATGACAGTCAACACAGAACTGAGGTTGTTGTACTTAAATATGCACAATCTATGAAACAAGATAAATGAGTTTGTAGCACAGATTGAAATTGTCAGGTGGGATGCTGTGGGAGATGTGGATGCAAAAGGACCAGGGCTGGAAACTAAACATCCAAGCATACACGTCCTAATGAAATGACTGGCAGGGACTGGGTTGCCTTGTTCGTAAGAAATGAAATTAAATCGAAAGCAAGAAATAATATCAGAACTAAAATCTGTGTAGGTAGAGCAAGGGAAAAAAAAGATCTTGATGGGAGTTACATATAAGCCACCTAGCAGTAGTCAGGGTGTAGGGAAGAAAATAAATCAGGGAGATAGAAAAGAGACTATTACAATAATCACGGGGGACTTCAACATACAAGTGTACTAGGAAAATCATTGGCAGCAAATCCCAAGCAAAAGCATTTGTGGAATGGCTACAAAATGGGGTTTTTTGGAGCAGTGTGTGGTTTTGGTGATATGTAATGAAGCTTCCACAGCCCTCTGTGGCAAAGTTTTAAAGCGTATTTAAGGTAGGTTCTTGATTAGTAGGGGGATCAAAGGTTATGGAAAGGAGGCAGGAAAATAGGGTTAAGAAACATACCAGCCATGGGCTGAATGGCCTAACTCAGCTCCTATGGGCTTATGGAAATTAGGAATTCAAATATCTCTTCTGTTCTCACTTATTGTCTCAACATATTCTTGGAAAAATGTTCTTCCTTCTTATATTGATAAGTTGCCCTCAAGATACTCCTCCAGTTATTTTCATTCTCCTCTTTATTACATATGTTTCCCCAGAAAATTTCATTATGTCACCAGCCAACTCTCTCAGGATCATCACAGGTGTAACCCCATGTAAATTTTCTAAACACACTTTCTGTCTCAAGCAAACATATATTCGTTATCTTCAATTTTTTAGAAACACATGTATAAATAGCAACTGAGAGTTCTAACATCTCCTTTCTAATGGTTTCAGCAATTATTTTTGCATCTTATTAGACACTACCCTTCATTAATTATACAATACCTGGTCTCTGGTTCTTCTACGTCTCGAGCTTCCGCATCACCAAACATCAGTGATCTGTTGCCAACGTTCCAATCTGGGATTTAATTCCTTCCCTGTATCTTCGATTCCCAAACCACCAACTAGTTTAAATAACTGCAATACCCATCCAATTTGTCAAGCTGTCACTATTCCTAACGGATTCAGGCACAGCACATCACTCCTGTACCAGCACTTGTTTCCAAAACAAGTTCTAGTCATTGATTAACCGCTTAATAACTATGCATTAGGTTACTAGAAATTCATTCAGAATGTTCTACTGAACACTCTTGTATAGCTAAATGCCAGGCGTGGAATTTAACGCAACATTTGTTGTTGGTGGTGGTATTGGTTGGAGTGGGGTGGTTATCAGACAGAATGTGACAGCTAGTTACCTTTCTGCCTTTGTTCTGGGCCAGAAGACTAACAGGCAGTTTTCCCACCCTGTTACCACAGAGGGCTTTGAGTACAGACGTAATGCAACTTGGGATCTATTGCTATACACTTTTATTTTTACTTTGAAAATCTCTGTTTGGATTATACATCACATTGTGTCAGCTTTTACAATATTCACATGTTCACTTCTAATTTAGCGTGAAGACACTTGCGTTTTGCATTTTTAGTTATGGAAATAGTAAAAGGACTGTTTTAAAAACAAAGGATTGTGGAAAGGATTACTACACACTGGACTCATTACAAGTATTGTTTACACAGCTGATTGTTAAAGCTGTGGAGAGGATGTGTATGAAATAAGATTCAACTGGCAACAAGTAGATAATGTGTCTGTGCAGCAGTGACCAGGACCAAAGAATAAAAAAGATGTAGAAGCAGAATAGGTCATTCTGTCCATCGAGACTGTTCCATGAGTCAATGGCAAAAAGGCTTCTGCCTGCGAACACTATCAGATTGGCACACTCAAACTGTTCAGCTACCTGGGAGCCAATGTTTGGTCAGAAGCTATCAGACTTCCAAAAAGGAAGCAAGTGTCCTTTCCTCTGCCATAAAAGGACCTCAAGCTTGAAGAAAGTTATTTTCCCTCATCAGTTACGTAAGCTTTTGGTCGTAACTAGTAAGTCAGAGACATTATTAAATGTGAACCAGTTGTCCTATGCAAGTCAATTTACTTGAAGGAGAATCAATGAGCAGCAGAGCCTGACAAACCAAACGGACCATTCCATCAAGTCCTGTGAACAGAGACCACTGATTTGCCTTCTCAGTCTTTCTGGCCATCCAGGGCACCCATGTCTTTTTGTCTGTACGTGTATGTGTGTAGGGAAAGTTTTATAAGGGGTTTAGGAGTTTTAACTAGCAGAATTATATGTTGATGGTTTGTAACAGTTTATATAAAAAACAGTTTAGCTACAGTCCATTTATTGTAATAAATAGTATCATCTGTTAAGTGCAAAAACCTGGCCATGTGTTTTCTGTCAGCCATGCTTTAAAAGACAGGAATATTGGGATATTTTGCCTAACTTTATGAAATCTTTAACTTTTGTGACAACTGTGGGAAAAGCAGGACTTGATTTCAAGTGCAATACCCAGTCAGATGTAATATTAGAAGTTTCATTTAGCAGACCCTTTTTAAAATTGTATTCGATTAGTTGCACCTTTATCACTAGCTGAACTCAAGGTGTTTTCTCTCAATGTGCAATCTGTCAATTGTACTCCTAAGTTATTCAAGATGGATGTGCAAAACAATTTCATTTCTGTCTGTACCTGACATTCACAAAAGTGTCATTAGCCATAAGGAATTATGCTCGTGATTAGGTGCAGGAATCCTGATGATCTTCTTCATCCGGTACCTTTTTGTTCCCCAATAGCCTATCATTCCTGAGCTACAATCACCTTGAGATTAGGAATCAAATATGGAATGACCATGTTTCACATGATACTTCACTGCATCACACTACATTCAGACTTTGGGAGACTGGAAAGTCATAGTGTAGCCCACTATCGTTAGCCCTTCAGCTGAAAACTTTTGACATTAGCTGGAAATGAAATGAATGTGAACGAATTTTAAAAGGTTTCTTAACTTACCTCTTCAATATCCACAGGCTTACTGAAGATGCTAAAACGTTTGTCAGTGGCAAGTCTTTTAGTAACATCCCTGAGAAACAGTCGAAGTTCTCGAAAGGTATTTTCCTCTTGTTCTTCTATCCGTTTTATTTCTTCCTCTGATAATTGTCGCGGTGCAGGAGGCAATGCTGGTGGAAGGACTTCCAAGGCAAGTAACGCTAAAAAAAAAAGCAAAATGGCACAACATAATTAATTTGTATAAAATTTCTTCCAAATATCAGTTTGAAGACTTATCGTCTCGCCTCTTGAAAATTTATTTACTTAAATGATTGTTTTCAAAATAAATACTTGTACAATAAATGCCACATTTAGAAATATAAGTTGTAGTATTTTGATGAAATTACTAATTTTTGAGGTACTATCTTGGTTTGAAGTAACATTTGATGACTTTGCCTTACCTACCTTTTTAAACAATTTTGCTCAAATCTTTTCTTATGGGACAAGTAACAGGGCAGCTGCTTGTAAGACTGGACATAAGTGACCCAAAGATGCTGAAGGTTAAGCAACTGTGTCTGTTTTAATCATCTAGATGTTAAGGGATCAGGGCTGGGAAGAAATAAAGCTTTAAAAAAAACTGAACTCAGCAGTTTGAACAAAGTATGATACCTACCTTTAACAAAAACTGTGTATTTTGAAAAGGGTTTTGTTTGCGAAGTGACTTGGTTCATTAGCTGTGCAGAACAAAATAACTATTTTTTAAACGAAAAGACACTGGTGATATTCTATTGGAAACTTTTTCTACTTAACTGCTTCACATTTCTGGAGAATTAGGTGATTGGTTTTGAGCAACAGTCGGTCTGATTGATAACAGGAGGCAACAATGTACAAATTCTCTGTATCTAAAAAGGAAACTTATTTGTGACACAGAATTCAATTATAACTTCTGACGCACAGGG
Source organism: Chiloscyllium punctatum (assembly GCF_047496795.1). NCBI lineage: Eukaryota > Metazoa > Chordata > Chondrichthyes > Orectolobiformes > Hemiscylliidae > Chiloscyllium > Chiloscyllium punctatum. Next base: position 149,288,618 of record NC_092741.1, on the reverse strand, counting down.
AATATTTGTTTAGTCTAGCTACAGAGGTGGATTAACACCTGATAACCCTCATCTTAAACCAATGGAAAAAGTTAATTTAAACTATTTCCTAATAAGGAACAGGACACTCAGAATTAGCAAAAAGTGTTGGAAACACAATGCCTTTTGTGGAATAGGATTGCCATGGCCTCTGTGGCATAAATCTTCTGATACAGTTCAATGTAACATCACTGCAAGAACACGAAATGGGTTCCCTGAGTTGGCAATATGGGCCTTAAGAACGTTGCTAAATTTCTGTGTTTTCTGCATTGTCTTCACTGTCTATTTTCCCATCATCTTAATAAATTTGACTAAATACATAAATACTGGTTAATTGTACCTTGTTAGGTCAAGCACAAGCTCATTATCATAAAAATCCAAGTTCGTAAAAAATTTCCCACCTTTCAAATTAGTATGTGAATAATGTGTGTTCCTCCAAGCAAGATTGTAGCATTTTTTTTAAACTGGATTCAGCAATACTAGGAACCAGAGGTAAAATGAATCAGATATTCATACAGATACAGAGAAAAGCTTCGGGCTTTACCAAGTAATGCCCTTATCAAGTAAGCCACTGTGTTAAAATCCACAAAAATTCAGCCTTTAACAGACCACACTGCAAATGTTAGAATGCATGGAAATAACAAATCAAAATTATCATGCATTCTAAGATGGTAAAAAAGGTTGACTACTTGCTGGGACACCTTTATTTTTCCAGATACGTAGGGTTCTATTTTGATCAGTAGTTACCAAGCCACGTATAGCTGGCATATCTGCCAGACTAGACCTGCAGGAAGTGATGAGAGGATGAAGATTAAAAACCTACTTAACTTCATTCTCACCAACCTGTCTTGCTGCATCTGCGCAAGACTGTATTAGTCAGACTGACCACTATGCAATCTGTGTGCTTATTCTATATCTTGTTATGTGACACTGCCACTTTGCTAAATAGAATAGATTCAGAACAGATCTAGCAGCCCTAAACTGGTTATCAGCAGCAGTAAGACCATCTTCAACCACAATCTGCATCATTTGATCTGACATATTCTCACTATAACACGATCATCATGCTTCAGAAACAACCCTATTTCCAAGAGAAGAGCAGGAGAAAAGTTGGCAGCAGCACGAGGTATGCCTGAAAATGAAGCAGTCACCTACTAAGCTGCAAAACAGGATTATATGCATACCAAACTGCAGGATGCAGTATGATGCGGACAGATAAGCCATCCCACAAGCAACACATCAGATTAAAGCTCTGAAATCTTGATACATTCAATCGTGAACAGTGGTAAATAATTCAATGGCAAACCAGAAGAGCTGGCTCCACCATATTTCACTCCTCAATGAGGGAGCCAAGTACAATCACGCAAAAGAAAAGAGTGAAGAGTTCGGACCCACCTGTAGCCAAAAATGCCAAGTGAATGAGCCATCTCAGCCTTCTCTTAACGTCAGAATATCACAGACGGAAATCTTATGCCAATTCATTCCATGCCACTTGATTTCACGAAATAGCTGCAAGAGCTATGGATCTTGGCTACAATACTGATGCATCATGCTCCAGAAGTATTCGTTTTCATAGCCATTCCATTCCAATGCAACCACATACTGGAATCTACCAGATAATGCGGAAATGTGCCCTTTTACACAGAAAAAACCTAACCCAGCCAATTGACTGCTAGGCAACATTTCATGGGACGTGACAACAAGGAAGGCCCTAACAAAAGTTAAGTCAATGGCAATTGGAGAAAAATTTCTCTCCTGATCAGATTAAAATTGGAAGATGGTTGCAGACGAAATATCTCACCTCCAGGACAAGATTATAAAAGTTCTATAGAATAGCATCTCAAGCCCAACTATCTTCAATTTCTTCATCAATGATCTTCCCACCATCACAACATTACAAGATATTTCTTGGCATTTGGGGCATTCAGTACCATATGCAACACATTTGATACTGAAGTAGCAAGCAGCGAGATAAGGACAAGATTCAGGTTTGAGATGATAAGTAGTGAGTAATATTTGTACTATACAAGTGGCAAGGAATGACCATTGTTGACCTTTTTAACAAAATTATCATTGCCAAGTCTTTCACCATCAATTTCCTAGGAATTACTGTTACCAAGAAAATTGACTAGGCTTAACTGTAGTTACAAGAACAGGTTTAGAGGTTAGGAATCTTGCAGTGAGCAATGGCCCAAAGCCTGCCCACCATTTGGCACAACTCAGGAATGTTATGGAACACTTTCCACTTGACTGGATAAGTTCAGATCCAACAACACTCAAGAAGTTGGATACTAAGACAAAGCCGCCCACTTCATTGTAACTTTATCTGCTAAAATAAAACATTCACTCCCTTCACCATCAGCATATAACGATGACTAGGTAAACAATCACTTGAGCGCCTCACCACACCACCACTGACAGCACCTTTCAAACCCACGTCCTTGCTTATTTAGAAGGATAAGAGTCAGGGACACATGAGAATATGGTGATCTGCAAATTCCCCCTCTTAGCCAAACACAAACCTGATACTGAATTATACTGTCATTTTGTCAGTATCACTGGATTAAAAGCTGGAAACCTCTTCCTAATAATTACTATGGGTATACCTACATCAGAGGTACTGCAGTAGCAAATGAAGACAGCTCACCACCATCAATTTAAGGGGCAATTAGAGATAAACGACAAACTGTGGTCTTTCAAATAACTGGTACATCACAAAAATGTAACTTTTAATATGAATATCTAGTTTTTAATTGCCACAAGAAGATGGCCTTCTTTCTGGACTGTCACAATCTGTAGTTACGAAAATACAAAATTAGAGAAGTAAGCCATTCAACTCAAGGCTGCGCCACCATTTAATAAAGTCATATCTGATCTGTGTGTGTTTGGAATTCCACATTCCCATCTAGAGTCATAGAGATGTAAAGCAAGGAAACAGATCCTTCGGTCCAACCCGTCCATGCCGACCAGATATCCCAACCCAATCTAGTCCCATCTGCCAGCACCCGGCCCATATCCCTCCAAACCCTTCCTCTTCATATACCCATCCAAATGCCTCTTAAATGTTGCAATTGTACCAGCCTCTACCACTTCCTCTGGCAGCTCATTCCATACATGTACCACCCTCTGTGTGGAAAAAGTTGCCCAGTAGGTCTCTTTTATATCTTTCCCCTCTCACCCTAAACCTATGCCCTCTAGTTCTGGACTCCCTGACCCCAGGGAAAAGACTTTGCCTATTTACCCCTATCCATGCCCCTCATAATTTTGTAAACCTCTATATGGTCACTCCCCAGCCTCCGACACTCGAGGGAAAACAGCCCCAGCCTGTTCAGCCTCTCCCTATAGCCCAAATCCTCCAACATCGTTGTAAATCTTTTCTGAACCCTTTCAAGTTTCACAACATCCTTCCGATAGGAAGGAGACCAGAACTGCACGCGATATTCTAACAATGGCCTAACCAATGTCCTGTACAGCCACAACATGACCTCCCAACTCCTGTACTCAATACTCTGACCAATAAAATAAGGCATACCAAACAACTTCTTCACTATCCTATTTACTTGCGACTCCACCTTCAAGGAGCTATGAACTTGCACTCCAAGGTCTCTTTGTTCAGCAACACTCTCTAGGACCTTACCATTAAGTGTACAAGTCCTGCTAAGATTTGCTTTCCCAAAATGCAGCACATCGCATTTATCTGAATTAAACTCCATCTGCCACTTCTCAGCCTAGTGGCCCATCTGGTCCAGATCCTGTTGTAATCTGAGGTAATCCTCTTCGCTGTCCACTACACCGCCTATTTTGGAGTCATCTGCAAACTTACTAACTGTACCTCTTACGCTCGCATCCAAATCATTTATGTAAATTACAAAGTAGAGGACCCAAAACCAATCCTTGTGGCACTCCACTGGTCACAGGCCTCCAGTCTGAAAAACAACCCTCCACCACCACCACCCTTTGAGCCAGTTCTGTATCCAAATGGCTAGTTCTCCCTGTATTCCATGTGCCCTTGATAATCCTAGAGTTCCCTGCCTAACAACAATCTATGCATGTCAGTGTAAAAAATACTCAATAATCCTGCCTCTTTCGCCTTCCAAGGCAGAGCTTTCCAAAGTCACATTACCCTCAAAAAAATCTCTATACTTTAAGGAAGACCCCTAATTTTAAAACAGTGCCCCTAGTTCTGCACTGACACACAATAGAAAACATCCTTGCCACATCCATATCAAGGCGATTCAGGATGTTATACACTTAAGTCAAATTATCCTTCAAAACGTCTAAACTCCAGTGAAAATAAACTCAGTCTGTCCAAACTTACCCGATCGAGAACACTCAACCATTCCAGGTAACAACCCAGTAAATCTCTTCTGAAGAATCTTCAGTGCACTGAACATACTTCCTTAAATAAGGACACCAAACCTGCACACAGTATTTGAGATGTGGTCTCATCAGTTTCTCGTATTATTGAAGAATAACAACCTTCCCTTTTTGTTCAATTCCTCTCAGAGTAATGGATATTATCCTATTAGCAAATGAACTCCACAATTCTCATATTATTCTCTACCAGCCACATTTTATCCATTTATCTCATCTATCTCCATCTGCAATGTCCTTACATCATCTTCACAACATACTTTCCAACCAAAGGGACCTAAGGGGCAACGTTTTTACACAGCGGGTGGTGCGTGTATGGAATGAGCTGCCAGAGGAAATGATGGAGGCTGGTACAATTACAACATTTTAATAGGCATCTAGATGGGTATATGAATAGGAAGGGTTCAGAGGGAAATGTGCCATTAGATTAGGTTAGGACACCTGGTCAGCATGGTCAAGTTGGACAGAAGAGTCTGTTTCCGTGCTGTACATCTCCATGACTCTGACTGTCTCTTAATGCTGTCTGCAAGTTTAGTTATTATTCCTTCATTGCCCTTAACTAGGTCAATAATGTAAATTGTAAAAGGTTAAGGCCTCAACACAGGTGGGTGTGGAACTTTACTCATCACATCCTGTCAATCAGATAGTGACTCATTTATTCATACACTGTTTTCTGTCAGCACTTTAAATGCTGTTGTTGCTTCATTTATCCAGAAAAGTGCATATTATTCAACCATCCTCTTAACTTCTATTGAGAAGGGCTTTTGGTGTCCAGTGATGCGCAACTTATCACAGAATACCCAACTACTGATCTGCTCAAGTAGTCACTTTTTGTGGCTATCCAGTTGAGTCTCTAGCCAATGATAATTCCCAACACCTTTATAGTGGGAAGAATCAATAATAATAAACCCATTGATTTTCTCAGAAGACTGTTTGGCTCTTTTCTTTGGAAACAGTCACTGCCGAACACCACATGACATCTAATAAAAGAATTCTGAACCACATCAAACCTAAACAGACCACCCTAAATTTCAAATGTAATACACACTTGCAATCCCAGATAGACACATGCAATTGACAACCTGTTTTGATTTGTTCATCCTTTAACTGAACAATCTTATGTGTATCAAAATTCTCTGAAGGATTGTTACAGTTGTACTGAAAATGGATTATCAAATTCAACAATCATTTGACTTTAATACTTTGAGATTTTCATGCACCAAAATTGACCTTAAAAAAAAACAAATATGGACATAAAATGTTTGCCACTGTCATGTTGAGCCAGACTCATGAAGTGATCAATGAGCATCAGTCTGAGCCAAAATCAGCATGCTTATAAGAGGTCACAAAAAGTCATATCTGTATCTCCAGTGCTTTCACATCTTTCTGCAAGTTACATTTCTTATAAGTTGCAAGATTGCCCACAGAATATTCAGCTTGGAAAAAAGACAATAAACAGACTCAGTCATATACAAATTGATGCTTATCGATTGTTGCTTCTGTGCAGCAGAGCAAAAACAATGAAAAATTGATTTGTGAACACAACGTGGAAGACACACTCCACCCATCTCTCTCACGCTCAAAAACACCTGGTGAAAAGCAATTTGAAACAATAATTCACAGAGGACTCCAGGACATGTGCAGTCTCACTGTTATGGTAGAAAACAGATACTAGGCAAACAGTTGGGCAAAGATCTTTTCATTCTTGTAACTCAAACACTCAAAAACTGTATACTTCAACTGCCTTTCCATCCCTGTTGTACCAGATAACATTCCTACCCTTTCTTTGTAAGGTCATTACCTGTTTCTGTGTGCACATTTGTTCCTTTTTGGGGGGGGGGTAAACAGTCTCTTACTCCAGAGAACCATGGAATTGGTTTGCCTTCATTTCTGATTGGGTTAAAAAAGTTTAATTGAAGTGTGGTAACAAAATTTGAAAAAAGGTGTTTGTTTCAATTAACTGAATGGGGAGTTAAAGGTCATACATAAAGACCAAGGGCCAGTAACTCACACCTAGAACCAAGGAGTAATATATTTAAACGAGTGGGCATAAAGGTTGTCAGTAGAAGACCAAACATGCTGTGCTTTCAACTGTGGACAGTTAGCAATCAGTTCAGCATTTGGAATGAACAGAACAGTTGTAACACAGAAAACGTATTCCATATGTGATTTGTGAACACCTATGAAAAAGAGAATCCATTATAACTAACTATAAAGTGACATGGTTGCTTGGAGCTAAACATCTATTTGTTTGATGTCCTAATTTAGCCAAACGCACAAAAAACATAGACCGCTGACTACACAGCATTGCCAAACTGAAGATTACCTGATGGATGGAACTAGAGCTGTCTTTCAACAGCAATATCTTAGGAGTCATAGAACATAGAACATAGAACATAGAACAATACAGCACAGAACAGGCCCTTCGGCCCACGATGTTGTGCCGAACTTCTATCCTAGATTAAGCACCCATCCATGTACCTATCCAAATGCCGCTTAAAGGTCGCCAATGAATCTGACTCTACCACTCCCTCGGGCAGCGCATTCCATGCCCCCACCACTCTCTGGGTAAAGAACCCACCCCTGACATCTCCCCTATACCTTCCACCCTTCACCTTAAATTTATGTCCCCTTGTAACACTCTGTTGTACCCGGGGAAAAAGTTTCTGACTGTCTACTCTATCTATTCCTCTGATCATCTTATAAACCTCGATCAAGTCACCCCTCATCCTTCGCCGTTCCAACGAGAAAAGGCCGAGAACTCTCAACCTATCCTCGTACGACCTACTCTCCATTCCAGGCAACATCCTGGTAAATCTTCTCTGCACCCTCTCCAAAGCTTCCACATCTTTCCTAAAGTGAGGCGACCAGAACTGCACACAGTACTCCAAATGTGGCCTAACCAAAGTCCTGTACAGCTGCAACATCACCTCACGACTCTTGAATTCAATCCCTCTGCTAATGAACGATAATACTCCATAGGCCTTCTTACAAACTCTATCCACCTGAGTGGCAACCTTCAAAGATCTATGTACATAGACCCCAAGATCCCTCTGTTCCTCCACCTGACCAAGAACCCTACCATTAACCCTGTATTCCGCATTCTTATTTGTTCTTCCAAAATGGACAACCTCACACTTGGCAGGGTTGAACTCCATCTGCCACTCCTCAGCCCAGCTCTGCATCCTATCTAAGTCCCTCTGCAGCCGACAACAGCCCTCCTCACTGTCCACAACTCCACCTATCTTTGTATCATCTGCAAATTTACTGACCCACCCTTCGACTCCCTCCTCTAAGTCATTAATAAAAATTACAAACAGCAGAGGACCCAGAACTGATCCCTGCGGAACTCCGCTTGTAACTGGACTCCATGCTGAATATTTACCATCTACCACCACTCTCTGACTTCTACCGGTTAGCCAGTTTTCTATCCAATTGGCCAAATTTCCCTCTATCCCATGCCTCCTGACTTTCCGCATAACCCTACCATGGGGAACCTTATCAAATGCCTTACTAAAATCCATGTACACTACATCCACTGCTCTACCCTCATCCACATGCTTGGTCACCTCCTCGAAGAATTCAATAAGACTTGTAAGGCAAGACCTACCCTTCACAAATCCGTGCTGGCTGTCCCTAATCAAGCAGTGTCTTTCCAGATACTCGTAAATCCTATCCCTCAGTACCCTTTCCATTACTTTGCCTGCCACAGAAGTAAGACTAACTGGCCTGTAATTCCCGGGGTTATCCCTATTCCCTTTTTTGAACAGGGGCACAACATTCGCTACTCTCCAGTCCCCTGGTACCACCCCAGTTGCCAGTGAAGACGAGAAGATCATTGCCAACGGTACTGCAATTTCCTCTCTTGCTTCCCACATAATCCTAGGATATATCCCGTCAGGCCCGGGGGACTTGTCTATCCTCAAGTTGTTCAAAATGTCCAACACATCTTCCTTCCTAACAGGTATCTCTTCTAGCTTATCAGTCCGTTTCACACTCTCCTCTTCAACAATACGGTCCCTCTCGTTCGTAAATACTGAAGAGAAGTACTTGTTCAAGACCTCTCCTATCTCTTCCGACTCAATACACAGTCTCCCACCACTGTCCTTGATCGGACCTACCCTCGTTCTCGTCATTCTCAGGTTTCTCACATATGCATAGAATGCCTTGGGGTTATCCTTGATCCTATCCGCCAGGGATTTTTCATGCCCTCTCTTAGCTCTCCTAATCCCTTTCTTCAGGTCCCTTCTGACTATCCTGTATCCCTCCACTGCTCTGTCTGAACCTTGTTTCCTCAACCTTATGTAAGCCTCCTTCTTCCTCTTTACTAGACATTCAACCTCCCTCGTCAACCAAGGCTCCCTCACACGACCATTTCTTCCCTGCCTGATCGGTACATACATATCAAGGACACGTCGTATCTGCTCCTTGAAAAAGTCCCACATTTCCACCACATCCTTCCCTAACAGCCTATGCTCCCAACGTATGCTCCTCAAATCCTGTCTTACAGCATCGTAATTTCCCTTCCCCCAATTGTAAAATCTACCTTGTTGTGCGCACCTATCTCTCTCCATAACCAAGGTGAAAGTCACAGAATTGTGGTCGCCATCACCAAAATGTTCACCCACCAACAAGCCCACCACTTGTCCCGGTTCGTTACCGAGTACCAAATCCAATATGGCCTCCCCTCTGGTTGGACAATCTACATACTGCGTTAGAAAAGCTTCCTGGACACACTCATAGTTGAAGACACCATTGCACAAAACACATGGCATTGACTGATGGACATTTTGTGAAAGGCCTGGGAGGTATGAAGTCTAACCAAATGGGAAAACACTGTATTTTAATGGCTGTATCCCTAAACAAATCAGCCTGTGATAACTATTCAGGAAATGAAATTTAGCATTTTGCAATTCAACACAGCCAATCCAGGGCATGCTGCCTTGTACTCTGCTCTAGTGTTATCATGACCTGAACAACTTGTTCAGACCTGGCATTTCAAGAAGCGAACGGAAAGTTTTCCACTTTTGAAACTATGTAGAATATTTAATGGAAATAACCCAGTTTTGATCTGAATTGATCCATCCAAATCTTGTGATAAAACTACATAGCTCGCAATGTAGCCATAATCCATGCTGCTCGGTGAATCAATCAATCAATCAGTCACCAATGCAAAGTCCAAAGATTACACAGAGAGTAGTATAGAATGCACATAAATTTGTGGCTTCAAAGATACTACTATATTTCTATCATACACAGGTTGTATCATATTTGACGAAGGCACGTGAAACGTCAAACATGACTACTTGCCAACCTAAAGGTCTAATAACAATTGACACTGGCTGAAACTGATACTAGCTGTGATCATATTGAAATATTTTAACAGGTCACCTGAAAAACACTGGAAATCAGTGTTAGTGATCATAGAAATGACATAATGCCTTCTCAAATTCAAAGTGATTTGGTATGATCAATTGTTGCAGTGATTTATATAACTGGATACAAAATCATTTTCTGCACAGCAAAATTCCAAAAATATCAATGAGATAAATTACTGTTGTTGGTGATGACATGAGCAAATTAATGAGTAATGAGTAAATGGTCTGGATTTGCGAATATAGCTGAACTTGCAGTGTAGCTCAAGCCACTGAGGATGACGCACACATGTGCACAGTATTTGAACAGCTAGTTTACACTTCCAATTGCCTGTTTTCCCTGCTCAGATTATTGCATGATTCCCTCCCAAAGTGATTTCAAATAGCCATCTCCAACTAGACGTGGACATTTGACCAAATTTGTTCCGAGTCTTTGCCTAGCTGATATTAAACCTGTTAAGGAACACAGTTCTAGAGAAGTCAGTTTTACTGGCAAAGAAATCAGTGCTCACAGCACCTTCAGCAATAGGATCAGAGGGAGAGGTAGAGAGGAGCTTGTGATCTCCATCTAAGTAAAATGCTGCTTGTTAAGAACTATCAACTGATGTGTGAAGAAGTCAGTAAGAATTATCGGTAACATCTTGGTCCTACCTCTGTAGAAGTTACCTGGTATAAAATTGCACTATATTTAGTCGGATCATATGTAATTTGAAAATCTTGATAAGCATAGAATTGGTTTTTTTTTCTACCATTACTCTTACCAGCTTTCTTCTTCCTGGGTGGTGGCTTTGCTGCTTGGTTTAATATCAAATCTTCAAAGAACTTTGTTCTTTCCTGTTCATTAGGTTTCGGTACATCTATAACTTCCCCATAATTGATTTCGAAAATGCATTTAACCTTAATGTTAAGAAAAACAGAAAACCCATTAAATTCAATATTTGTCTTTGAAGAAAATAAATTAGGATATGAAATGACAAAAGATAACCAGGTTACTATCTTGAACCTGAAATGCAAGTATTATTATTCAGAAAAACATTGTATAATCACACACATCCATTGCTTGTTACATAATATGTGCATACATCACTGTTATGGTGCAGATTTTTGCTCCAACATTCAAAACTACTGCTGCTGAGTACATAAATTCATAATCAACGTGCATATACGCAGTCCCCAGGATGCAAATGGATTTCGTTCTTAAATCTAGTCCTAAGTCGATTTGTATTCAAGTCAGAATAAGATGCAGGTCAATGTAAAATAACAGTTAATAAGCAGAGAAAACAGATGTTTATACCCTTGTATGCGATTACATTTGTAAGTCAGGCGTTCGTAAACTGGGGACCCCTCTTTATAGTAAAATATTACTGCTGTCATTTTGTTCATTAAAAACTTGCCGTGGTATTGCAAAATATTTACACATTTGTGAAAGAAATCAATAGTAATGACTTCATTAGGTGTAAAACTAGAACACACTGCTTTTTTATGTCCATCCAACAAAATGGCCCTCTTCATGCAATGTTTATATTTAAAGCAATATTTGAATGAAAGCATTGCCATTACTTTCAGATTGCAGAAGGAAACCATTAAACCCATTAGGGGGTGGCACAGTGGCTCAGTGGTTAGCACTGCTGCCTCACAGCGCCAAGGTCCCAGGTTCAATTCTAGCCTTAGGCAACTGTCTGTGTGAAGTTTGCACATTCTCCCCGTGTCTGCGTGGGTTTCCTACGGTTGCTCTGGTTTCCTCCCACAGCCCAAAGACGTGCAGATGAAGTGAACTGGCCATGCTAAATTGCCCATAGTGTTAGATGCATTAGTCAGAGGGAAATGGGTCTGAGTGGGTTACTCTTCAGAAGGTCGAAGGGCCTGTTTCCACACTGTATGGAATCTAATCTAATCTACAGAAACAAATAGTATTGATGAAGAGAACTCCTAAGCACTGACAGTTTATGTCTCTGTGAAACTGTACAAACCCCACACAGGTGTGCATAAATTTAGACACAAAAAATATTCTAATGAAAATATTCTCAATGATATTTCAATTCAAACTGAACACATTACTTAAGAAAATTATGAACTGTGACCATCATCAATATAGAGACAGTCTCCAATTTACGAATGTCCATCCAACAAACGCATCTACTTACATACAAGATTTCATATTAATTTAAAAGATTCGACACGCAAACATCTGCTTGTACTTACATGTGGTTATTTTATGCTGTACCATAGCATGTTCTGGCTTGCATACAAATCAACTTATGAATGCAGTCAGGAATAGAACCCATTCATAACCCGGGAAATGCCAATACTTCAAATTCTGTATTTACAATTTCTGCAAGATGTTAAATGCATATTTATAATAAAACACCAACCCATTCCAATTGCTCTCAAGTACTGCAACTTTTAGAAGAAACCAATATGGACATAACTGTCCAAACAGCTTTGCTCTACTCTGTAACCGTTCTATGAATTTATATGCACTTTAGTGAAATTGACAACCTACCTCATGAGGCAACTCTATATATATTGCTTCAGAGGTAGCCACTATTAAAATAGGGGAAAAGGGTGGTATGTCCTGAAGTAGAGTCAAGAAAGTAGCTCGCACTGTGTCACTGACTGCATCCCACCACTCTTTAATATGAGGCACATAAATTACACTTGGTACCGTCCGACGTGCCTCGCGGAAAACCTAAGGGAGGAATAGGAAGTAGGGAGAAAAAAAAGAGAAAAAAGAAAATCATGGCTTTAGATTTTCAGTGCTAGTTGAAAAGTTACCCCCAAGAATCATATGTACTAGGTTTTCTCACTTCCTCTAGCCTCACCTGTGCACACGACTCCTCTGGTGTTTTTGCACTGACAGAGTACACTGCTGGTAGATCTAACCTATGCACAGAGAACTTCTCAAGTGAATGCAGCAAAGCAGGAGCAAGATGTGAACTCTGACCAGATCCTTTGCTCCCACAAAGAAGTAACCGAGGACGATGGGATGTTGGCTGGTGATGTGCTGACCTACAGAAAGAAATCTTGCACTGAGTAATTTTCCAGATTAACATATACGTATCATTGTGTTTTGTATTCTTAAAATTATATATCTAAATTTCTGATGACTCAGACAATACTGCACTGTCAGAGTTGCTATCCTTCAGATGAGAGGTTACATTGAGGCTCTGCCTGCCCATGAGGGAACCAAAAAGATCCCACAGCAATATTTCGGAAAACAACAGAACTGTTATAACTATACCTTTGCAAATACTTATCCTTTAATCAACCACATAACAGAGATTATCTGGTTCTATCACATTGCTGTATTGCATGGGAGCTGCACAAATTCTGCAATTCCTATACTACTACAGTGATTATAGTTCAAAAAGTGTAAAGTGCTTTGGAACATGCTGTCGCTGTGAAGTGCACTGCATAAATAAGTATTATTTTTGAAATCGGTTGGAAAAACTCTACTTGTAGACTAACAAAATTACTAAGTAAACCCTTAAATAATCAAGATGTATTTCTCTATAATAACCAAGATAATAAAACACCAAGAAGCATTTCAACTGAAACTAACTTTATTTTCCAGACTGCAAGTAGAATGCCTATTATTTTTGTCTTAAAATATTGTGCTCCTGCAAATACCCACTCCCAGTAAATTACTGACCTCAGTCACATCACTGGGATAGATACCAGACTGCTTAATAAATATGCCAAAAAAAGCAACAGCCATGTCATCTTTTCTCAGAAGAATGAAAATAGTTTGGTACTGACACACAGACATGTGTATGTGGGGGTGCTTCTTCAGTAAAATATTAAGTCACTTTGTCTGTGGTTGCAAATTAATCATTCAGACTTGGGTTTTTAACAGTTACAGAACTTATTTCATGCAAGGTCCTTAAAGACAACAAACATCAAAGAAAAGCATGATGCAATATAAAAACCAATATGAAGTGCGCAACACTGAAGACCTCATGGACAACAATGGTTCAAGAAGACAACTTACTGCCACCTTCTCTAGGGCAACTGGTAACAGGCAATAAATGCTGGCAGCCAGCAGTGCCCACATCCCAGGAATAATAAAACAAACTGAAGAATACATATTTATAAATACAGTACAAAGATTTCTGTGGATGTTTTAACTAATTTCCTAATAGTTGTGGCCATACTAACAGTCCTTTGAGGAAAAAAGATGTTTAGAGGAACAGAATCTTTACAAACTTAAAATTTCAAAATAGAAAGTAGTTGTACCAAATGCCACATTTCACTTGCAATTTGAATATTATGTGCAAAATTGAAACCTTCCTGAAGATGGCAACATACTGCAATACTTCTTTGGAGAATCATTTTCAAATACATGTGTGTTTCTTCTGATCAGTTAAATAACCCAACTGCTCAATTTATTTTGCACAATTACAACTTCTGAAAAGCTCTAACAATTATTGCTAATTCACTGCAAAACATGATAGCCAATAATAATTTAGATTTTGGATTTAAAGTAAGAGTTGCTATCAAGTTTTTAAAAGAGTAAATGCATCAAATTTGAATTCAGTACAACATTTTCACATTTTGTCCCAATACATTCCTATTGTAACAAACTGTATATCTGTTTACATGAACTATCAAGATGTTTATAATGATTCAGATTCAAACTTAAAAATTTCAACTCTAAACTCATACAAATAAATAATCAATTCTGAATTGCCACATTTTTCTCAATTACATTAAGTAAGGCACAGTAATTTCCAAGTCACCCAAATATCAAAAGATACTAAAGTTCTGATTTTATTAAAATTATAACTTTCATTTTGGAATTATTGAGGTTAAAATACAGAATGTCATATCCCCAGCATTTTTTTAAAAAAAAAGGCCAAGAAAGTTGTTGAAGAAGCATTAATGCAGCATCATTAATAATCCCAACTCTTCATCACCAAAAAGAATTAGGGCGGCACGGTGGCACAGTGGTTAGCACTGCTGCCTCACAGCGCCAGAGACCTGGGTTCAATTCCTGCCTCAGGCGACTGACTGTGTGGAGTTTGCACATTCTCCCCGTGTCTGCGTGGGTTTCCTCCGGGTGCTCCGGTTTCCTCCCACAGTCCAAAGATGTTAAATTGCCCGTAGTGTTAGGTAAGGGGTAGATGTAGGGGCATGGGTGGGTTGCGCTTCGACGGGGCAGTGTGGACTTGTTGGGCCGAAGGGCCTGTTTCCACACTGTAAGTAATCTAAAAAAAAGTAATCTAAAAAAAATACTTCTGATAAGTAGGTAATATTGCAAGGAAATCCCACAAACATTAATTGGATTAGTAACTAGATAATCTGTTTTTGAAATGAAGTTAAATGTAGGTTAAATGCTGACCCAGAAACCAGAAGTACTGTCTCTCTTTGAATTATAGTGCTTTTTTTAAAATCTAGCCGAAGGGGCAGATTAAAGAAAAGAGCCATGGGTTTGTCTACAAACAACAAAAGGGTGTGTTGATCAAATGTTTCACAGAAATTAGAAGATATTATCTCATCCTTCCACGAGAAATGATGGTATCCCTGCAGCATCTAACAACTTAATGAATAATACTACTCTTGCTTATATGTTTCCAAGAAGACTACTGTAGCTATTACTTCCTGAACTTTTTGAACTTACTTTGCATCCACCTACCCCTATGTTCCCTTCCTGTGTGATTTTGGCTTATATTTTATTCGTAAGATAGTAAAGCAACTGAACTAGGCAGAATTTTCAAAGGAAAGGCAGCTAGTGACATTTCAAATCCTGGTATAGCTTGATACAGTCGCTAATTTATAAAAGATTTCTACATATTTTAGAAGATTTTTTTAACCTTGTCAACAGCCTGATAAATTTGCTTCAGGAAAGCAAGACTCTGATCACTTAAATACTGCCTTAACATGCCTTTGACACGAATAGTATATTCAAGTGCACTATAACTTAGTTATGTCACAGTTTTAGCAGACAAAAATATACCATGTTACATTAAAGAGGCAAAATGAGAATTAAAAATTGAAAGACAAAGTGGAAGATAGGGAAAGTGACCAAAAGCTTGGTGAAAGTCAAAAATGGTCTTGAAGATGGTAAAGACGCGAAGGACTTTTGGTCAGAAAATTGAGACTAAAGCTTACATTATTTCCGACTACTTAGCAAATACACCTCCCTAAAGGAGAAAGTGAGAACTGCAGATGCTGGAGATCAGAGCTGAAAATGTGTTGCTGGAAAAGCGCAGCAGGTCAGGCAGCAACCTCCCTAAAGCCAAGTGACAGCCTTCTCATTTGTTGAATTTGAGGCAGTTAGTCCAGCGCTTAATCTCTATTGGGAACACTCATCAACAGTGTGTAGCACCATTTGGCGAGTCACCACAAATGCATACAGAGTTTGTACTGAGCTGGCAATGATGGTAGTTGACTGCACAGGGATCCTGGCTTGTCATGAACCTGTTACTCAAGAACTACTCTTGCCATGTTAGTTCAAAGAATGTTGTTCAACAGTTAATGTTAGCCACAGGAAACCTCTTAGCGGCTTCCTGTATAATCCATTCCTTCATCGAAAGGGCATTTGTTGGTAAGCTTCTCCAGGAATGTTGATCCATATATGGATAGAAGACAGACAGCTGGTGGATTGAACACATCACAAGTGGAAAGTTAGGTGCATGTGATTTCAACCAGCTTCTGTTTTTGTTTAGTCAGTTACCAAATGTGTGGGGGATTGATGTTTGACTTTCAGGTTATGTTGCCCATTATTGCTTTTACTGGAGTATCAACTAGACATGCAAGTAATGCCCTTTGCCAGACAATGCACAGTGCTCTTCTGAGAACTGCAATCAGGGAAGCACCGAATACTGTGGTAGTAGCATCCCACATAGATCCAGCAAGTCTAGTTGGTGTGTCATTTCGGGTTTCACCCTTTGCTGCTCTTTCTTAGCTGAGCATAACTATGTAATTCTATTTTGGCATTGGTATTGTGGAGATGGAACACACACGATGTAGTTTTTTAAGGGATTCAAAATCAATTATTCACATGTTGCATTGCTTTCACAATGCTTATAATCACTTTTTCAAAACTAGCAACTTTCCAAAACACTAAAATGTAGAGTTAGTTTATTTGTTACTTAGTTAAATTTAATTAGTTAAATTCAATGCAAAGTCAATACTGGTTACATGAACCAGTTAGTAAACACATTGAAACAGCTCAATGCATTTTACAGGCAATTGATAAACATTATTCCAGTGACATGAGGGACTGTCACAAGTGTGTATCCACTGTCATTGATTACTGAAGGTTAATTTGCTCATACTTGAGAATGTTGTTAGGTGTACACAACTACACTATTTAGAGGAGATGACAGTGACAGGAGTTGACAGCAAGTCAACATTTGACTGAATTTGGCACCAGAAAATCCTAATAAAATCCTAGAAGGGAGCTCTTCACTGGTTGGAGTGTTGCCTACATAAAAGGTGGCAGCTGCAGCAATTCCTCAGGTAGTAACCAAGGCCAATCCACCTCTAACTGCTTTACCAATAATCCGTACTTCCAATAAGTTCACAAATGGAGATGTGAACTAATGACAACACAGTGTTCAGTATTATTTGCTACTCCTAGATAAAAGATCAACATGTACCCATCCACAGCAAGACCTGAACAACATTCAGACTTGGCTGATAAGTGGAAGCTAACACATACACTTCTCAAATAGAAGACAATAACAATATGCAACCAAAGAGAATCTGACCATCAACCTTTCACAATCAGAGAATAATCACTGCTGTATAATTTACTCTGAGCATTCAGGGGATGATTAGAAACTTCATTTAAAGTCATAGTCACAGAGATGTACAGCATGGAAACAGATCCTTCGGTCCAACCTGTCCATGCCGACCAGATATCCCAACTCAATCTAGTCCCACCTGCCAGCACCCAGCCCATATCCCTCCAAACCCTTCCTATTCATATACCCATCCAAATGCCTCTTAAATGTTGCAATTGTACCAGCCTCCACCACTTCCTCTGGCAGCTCATTCCATACACTTTTCTACACATACTCTGTGTAGAAAAAGTTGCCTCTTAGGTCTCTTTTATATCTTTCCCCTCTCACCCTAAACCTATACCCTCTAGTTCTGGCCTCCCCCACCCAGGGAAAAGACTTTGTCTATTTATCCTATCCATGCCCCTCATAATTTTGTAAACCTCTATAAGGTCACCCCTCAGCCTCCGACGCTCCAGGGAAAACGGCACCAGCCTGTTCAGCCTCTCCCTATAGCTCAAATCCTCCAACCCTGGCAACATCCTTGTAAACCTTTTCTGAACCCTTTCAAGTTTCACAACATCTTTCTGATAGGAAGGAGAACAGAAGTGCATGCAATATTCCAACAGTGGCCTAACCAATATCCTGTACAGCCGCAACATGACCTCCTAACTCCTGCACTCAATACTCTGACCAATAAAGGAAAGCCATACCAAACGCCTTCTTCACTATCCTACCAACCTGCGACTCTACTTTCAAGGAGCTATGAACCTGTACTCCAAGGTCTCTTTGTTCAGCAACACTCCCTAGGACCTTACCATTAAGTGTATAAGTCCTGCTAAGATTTGCTTTCCCAAAATGCAGCACCTCTCATTTATCTGAATCAAACTCTTCTGTCATTTCTCAGCCCATTGGCCCATCTGGTCCAGATCCTGCTGTAATCTGTAACCCTCTTCACTGTCCACTACACCTCCTATTTTAGTGTCATCTGCAAACTTACTAACTGTACCTCTTATGCTCGCATCCAAATCGTTTATGTAAGTGACAAAAAGTAGAGGACCCAGCACTGATCCTTGTCGCACTCCACTGGTCACAGGCCTCCAGCTAAAAAACAACCCTCCATCACCACCCTCTGTCTTCTACCTTTGAGCCAGTTCTGTATCCAAATGGCTAGTTCTCCCTGTATTTTGTGAGATCTAACCTTGCTAATCAGTCTCCCATAAGGAACCTTGTCGAACGCCTTACTGAAGTCCATATAGATCACAACTACCTTTCTGACCTCATTAATTCTCTTTGTTACTTCTTCAAAAAACTCAATCAAATTTGTGAGACATGATTTTCCATGCACAAAGCCATGTTGACCATCCCTAATCATTCCTTGCCTTTCCAAATACACGTACATCCTGTCATAAAAAACCCTGCAGATGCTGGAATCTGAGGTAGACAAGTAGGAGGCTAGAAAAACACAGCAAGCCAGAAGTCCTGAAGAAGGGTTACACCCGAAATGGTGACTTCTCCACCTCGTGATGCTGCCTGGCTTGTTGTGTTTTTCCAGCTTCCTGCTTGTTTACCCTTCAAAACTTAATTTACCTAGCCATGTAAATACTGCGAGAACAGTTTGTCAGAAATGAGGAATCTGTAATGAGTAACTCACTTCCTGAATCCACAAAGCATACCCACCATTTACAAGTCAGGATTGTGGTGGAATACATAACCCTCGTCTGGATAAATGTAGTCCAACAACACTCAAGAAACTTGGCACTCCTCTTGAGACCACCCACGACAAAGGCAGCTCACTGTACTGGCAACCTGTCAATCATGTTAGACATTCATTCCCTCCACGCGACTCATAATAACAGCTGTGTGTACCATCCACAAGACATGGCAGCCAAATGCAACTATTATTTCACACCTCCTATAGAAAAGGCAGCAAAATACCTGATAATGGCACCATCTGCAAATTCCCTTCCCAAGACGTATCTTATTCTGTTTCAAACTTAAAGTCCGTTCATTACAGCTGTGTACATGCACTTACACACAAACTGTAGCTGTCCAAGGTATCTTCTGATCATCACCTTCTTAAACGCCATTAGAGATGGGAAAAATGCTGGCCTTAGTGGCATTCACATCCCATGAAAAAATGTGAAAAAGTAGCACAACTATCTTCGGGCAAAGTTAGCTAACACTAGAACACTTTTGGAAAATAAAAACACTCGCTAAACTGAACAAGAGTGTCATAAAAAACAATTTTTGTCTCAGATTATTTTTTCATCTAGGCCAAAAATAAAGCAGAAACCAAGCAAAATTTTAATGAGAATTTTAAATTATGTTGGACTTGCTTTTCATGTAACAAATATCCAATCAACAATCCAAAATATTGAAATTATTAAATGCAATTACTCACATGGAGAAGTGCATAAAGGGCTTATGTTTAGCAGCTGGCGGCTGTTTCTTTGGTGATCCCAATGTAGAGTTATTCTCAAAAATTGCTGGCTCAACCTCATCATCACTGGGGATGTAATCTTCCAAAATGTGGTTCATAGCATCTGAGAAAGCAATCAAATACAATATGATGGAGCAGGAATAGTATTTTAAGAATATTTAACAAAGTACAATACAGGGAAGAACTGTCCAAAGTGTGCACATGTGCCTGTCTCAAATGTTGACTCTTCAATTAACTTTTAGATTTCAATGCAAGTTCCAAAAACATTATGTTTTTACAAATAGTAAATGCTGACATAATGATGATCGTCAAGGAGACATTCAAAATTTGCAGCTCTGCTATATTACCAGTTACATTGAACATTGTTATTATTTCTATTCAGTCTATTACTGGACATTCTAAATTACTGAACTTTTAAATTCTTTAACACTAAAAATGGTCATTAATTGTTAACTTCAAGTCTTAATCATTCTCCTTCTTACTTTCTTCAGTATTGCTTGCAATATTTATTTATAACCAATTACAGACATTTCATTTCTGAGTAACAACCTAATTACTTTAACTTGGTTAAATTATCATTAAATCAGTTAAATATAGCTCGATTTATTTTAAGCAAATTGCTAAAAAAGTTTTAAATGTTCAGAACTAATATGTCAAACAAGCTTTCAAATGAAAGAACAAAACATTAAAATAATCTGTAAATGACAAATAAAATCACAATACAAAAATCATTTAGAAATGCAAAACTTTCTTTGGAACTGCTATTTTTGTCTTTACACAAATTGTGTCATATTAAAAAGCTCAAAAAATCACTCGCAGAAGGATTGTAGTAAATATCTCAGCAGCAATATAATTGACTACCAATCTTTCAGGTTTAAATGGTCTCTTCTTTGAATTCCAGTTTGCTGTATAATACAGATTGAGATCTGTGATTCTACAAGTAGTCAACTCCTAACTTAAAATTCATCATTGTGAGCAGCTGTCAAATGGTATCCAGGTATTCTTCTCAGGAAGCAATAAAACTAAAGGACCAACAAATCCAATAGGTTTATGGATAATATAATGTTAGCACATCTTTCAAGTGTATGGAGGCTAAGGTGGAAGGTTGGCATTGGTCTTGATATATTGTACAGCATTGCATTCATAAGAATACATATGTAAAAAAATGTATATTCTATTGAATAAAATGAATAGATCAAAACTACAGAAGTATTTTACTTGCTTACACCAAGAGGGCTTTAAAACAAAGTTTTAAAGAATAACTGCTTCAAACTGGAGATATTATTTCCACACTGATTTAAAGAAAAGATCCACATACAACATAACTATTGAAATAACTATTGGGTTCCACCAACTTTTCCACCAGCTTTTCATTTAAAATTTGGAGATCACAAGTGTCAGAGTTACCTTAACTGCTCTAAAATATTTAAAGGTAAAAATATCCTAGAGTAAATTGATGTTAGGTATATTTAGATGAATTAATTGCTTCATTAACCTTACAGTGGAGGACTTAAACCCATATGATATGGAAGTATGTTCTGCTACAATATGGTCCACGTGAACCAACAAATGAAGAGGAACCTGTAGCATCTTTCTCTATCTTCCAAATCATTGGTGTTTTGTACAGGTGTGAACAGATTGAATTAATAAAGTAATTACTTTATGCCCCTCATCACATAACAAAATACTAGTAATTCAATTCATCCAGCAAATATACAATAACAAACAAAAATTCTATAATATATACCGACCATCTCTGTTGTCATTCTGTGTCTGTTCAGCATGAGGAAAAACCTTGTGCAAAGCAGTTAGAATTCTCCTAAAGACATTTTCCAGCAAAGGCCTGATAATGTGTGATAGTGCTTCTCCTGAAGAGGTCACAGCTCGTTGTGAAGCAGGCACAATGTTCTGCATGGCAAGATAGAAGTCCTGTGCACTTATAACAATAGATGAAACATCCAGCTGCAGCTTCTGACTGGTTGCATAAATCTGAGGGTAGCGTCGGCGTAGGGCAAACAGGGCTGCCTCAGTGCAAAGTGATTTTATATCAGCCCCACAGTAGCCTTAAGACAAATCAGAAAATTCATTTTTAAATAAACACAAAGTAAGTCATCTGTTTTGCAATAATTCAAAACTAAAGTAGCATCCCTGCATTAAAATGCTAAGTATTTATTCACTCACAAATTGTGAATTAAAACTGTGGCATTGCTGAATTATACATGGTTACAGCACAGAAGATGGCCATTTAACCCATTGTCACTACATCAGGACTCTGCAAGAGCAATTCATCTAACTCTTTCCACATTGTGAAAATTCTCTGTTCTGTTACATGTCAGATTTCTTTTAAAAGCTATGACTAAATTTCCTTCCTCGACACTTTCAGGTCGTGTAGTCCAAATCCTTAACAAACTGCATGAAAATTCTTCCTTCGGTCAACTATGGTTCTTTTAACATCCACCCTGAATCAGTACACACTGGTTCAGAATCCTTCTGACAATGGGAACAATTTCTGTCTATTACTGATTGGATTCAAAGTCTGTGAGAAGATTTGTAGCTCGGGTGCTCGTTGTAGTGGTTCTGTTCGCCGAGCTGGGAATTTGTGTTGCAGACGTTTTGTCCCCTATCTAGGTGACATCCTCAGTGCTTGGGTGCCTTCTGTGAAGCGCTTCTGTGATCTTTCCTCCGGCAT
Source organism: Chiloscyllium punctatum (assembly GCF_047496795.1). Classification (NCBI taxonomy): domain Eukaryota; kingdom Metazoa; phylum Chordata; class Chondrichthyes; order Orectolobiformes; family Hemiscylliidae; genus Chiloscyllium; species Chiloscyllium punctatum. Next base: position 149,265,992 of record NC_092741.1, on the reverse strand, counting down.
TTGTAGTGGTTTGAATCTGCTGCTTCCGGTTGTCAGTTCCAGCTGTCCGCTGCAGTGGTCGGTATATTGGGTCCAGGTCGATGTGCTTATTGATTGAATCTGTGGATGAGTGCCGTGCCTCTAGGAATTCCCTGGCTGCTCTCTGTTTGGCTTGTCCTATAATAGTAGTGTTGTCCCAGTCAAATTCATGTTGCTTGTCATCTGCGTGTGTGGCTACGAAGGATAGCTGGTCATGTTGTTTCGTGGCTAGTTGGTGTTCATGGATGCGGATCGTTAGCTGTCTTCCTGTTTGTCCTATGTAGTGTTTTGTGCAGTCCTTGCATGGGATTTTGTACACTACATTGGATTTGGTCATGCTGGGTATTGGGTCCTTCGTTCTGGTGAGTTGTTGTCCAAGAGTGGCTGTTGGTTTGTGTGCTGTTATGAGTCCTAGTGGTCGCAGTATATTGGCTGTCAGTTCAGAAATGCTCTTGATGTATGGTAGTGTGGCTAGTCCTTTGGGTTGTGGCATGTCCTCATTCTGTTGTCTTTCCCTTAGGCATCTGTTGATGAAATTGCGGGGTATCCGTTTTTGGCGAATACATTGCATAGGTGTTCTTCTTCCTCTTTTTGCAGTTCTGGTGTGCTGCAGTGTGTTGTGGCCCTTTTGAATAGTGTCTTGATGCAACTTATTTTGTGTGTGTTGGGGTGGTTGCTTTCGTAGTTTAGGACTTGGTCTGTGTGTGTGGCTTTCCTGTATACCTTTGTGCTGAATTCTCCATTCGGTGTCTCTGTACCATCACGTTTAGGAATGGGAGTTGGTTGTCCTTTTCTTCCTCTCTAGTGAATCGGATTCCTGTGAGTGTGGCGTTGATGATTCGGTGTGTGTTCTCTATTTCTGTGTTTTTAATGGTTACAAAGGTATCATCTACATATCTGACCCAGAGTTTGGGTTGAATTTGCGGTAAGACTGTTTGTTCCAATCTTTGCATTACCGCTTCTGCTATGAGTCCAGAGATGGGTGAGCCCATGGGTGTGCCATTGATTTGTTCATATATTTGGTTGTTGAATGTGAAGTGTGTTGTGAGGCACAGGTCCAGTAACTTGAGTATGCAGTCTTTGTTGATAGGTTTACCATCCTGTTGTCTGCTCTGTACGTCCAGCAGATTGGCTATTGTTTCTCTGGCTAGGGTTTTGTCGATAGAGGTGAACAGTGCCGTTACATCGAATGAGACCATGGTTTCTTCCTTGTCTTCCTGTTTGTCTATGTGTATATTTCTGATGATGTCCAAGAATTCCTGTGTCGATTGTACAGAGTGTCTGGATCTGCTGATTAGGTGTTTCAGTTTCTGCTGTAGTTCTTTGGCCAGTTTGTGTGATGGTGTCCCTGGTAGTGATAATATGGGTCTGAGTGGGATGTCTGGTTTGTGCACTTTAGGTAGTCCATAGAATCGGGGGTGTTGTTGCTTTCAGGTTTCATTCTTTGTAGGTCAAACCTGGTTATCTGTCCATTTTTTTTGTAGGTTCCTCAGTGTGTTCAAAGGCACTATTCAAAAGGGCCACAACACATTGCAGCACACCAGAACTGCAAAAAGAGGAAGAAGAACACCTATACAATGTATTCGTCAAAAACGGATACCTGCGCAATTTCATCAACAGGTGCCTAAGGGAAATACAACAGAATGAGGACATGCCGCAACCCAAAGGACTAGCCACACTACCATACATCAAGAGCACATCTGAACTGACAGCCAATATACTGCGACCACTAGGACTCATAACAGCACACAAACCAACAGTCACTCTTGGACAACAACTCACCAGAACGAAGAACCCAATACCCAGCAAGACCAAATCCAATGTAGTGTACAAAATCCCATGCAAGGACTGCATAAAACACTACATAGGACAAACAGGAAGACAGCTAACGATCCGCATCTGTGAACACCAACTAGCCACGAAACAACACGACCAGCTATCCTTAGTAGCCACACACGCAGATGACAAGCAACATAAATTTGACTGGGACAACACTACTATTATAGGACAAGCCAAACAGAGAGCAGCCAGGGAATTCCTAGAGGCATGGCACTCATCCACAGATCCAGTCAATAAACACATCGACCTGGACCCAATATACCGACCACTGCAGCGGACAGCTGGAACTGACAACCGGAAGCAGCAGATTCAAACCACTACAAATGCCAGAGGAAAGATCACAGAAGCGCTTCACAGGAGGCTCCCAAGCACTGAGGATGTCACCTAGATAGGGGACAAAACATCTGCAACACAAATTCCCAGCTCGGCGAACAGAACCACAACACTGATTGGATTCCTCATAATTTGAGCACCTCTATTAATGCTACTCTCAATTATCTGTGCTGAAGGAAAACAACCATAACTTAACAAATATGCCCATACCTCTTTTTATTTGTTCATGGTATGTCTGTGTCGCTGGCTAGGCTAACATTTATTGACCATCCATGATTGGTCAGGAAAATATAACTGAATTGCCCATTTTTGGGTATCGCCTATAAAGCCTTCACATCCTTCCTAAATTGGGCACAATACTTTAGTTGAGACCAAACCAATATGTTTTACGAAGGTTCAACATTCCTACATTGCTTTTGTACAGCAGAGAGCGGCGCGAGCTGGGCAGAAGTGAAGTTGGAGCGCAGAGCTGGTTGGGAAGGTAAGTGATTGATATTTGAGTGGGTGTGTTCTGGACCCCAGGCCCCAGCCTCCCTCCCATCCTCCTCCTCTAACCTAACTTTAAAGTCCACAGGTAAGCTACTCAGTGTTCTTGTTTTGGAGACTAAGTGTAGAGTAATGGCAGCGCAGGCAGTGGAATGTTCCTCCTGCAGGATGTTTGAGGTAGGGGTGGCCACCGATGCTCCTGCCGACTTCATCTGCAGGAAATGCAGTCAGCTCCTGCTCCTCACAGAACACGTCAGGGAACTGGAACTGGAGTTGGATCAACTGAGGATTATTCAAGAGTCTGAGAAGGTGATAGATAGAAGCTACAGGGATATAGTTACGCCAGAGAACAGAGGTAGCTGGATAACAGTTAGTGGTGGGAAGGGGAGGAAGCAGGCAGTCCAGGGATCCTCTGTGGTCATTCCCCTCAACAATAAGTATACCACTTTGGATACTATTTGGTGGGTGGGGGGGAGGGGGGGGGGGCGGCCTAGCAGGGGTAAGCGCAGTGACCGGGTCTCTGGCACGAGGTCCGGCTCTGAGGTTCAGAAGGGAAAGGGGGAGAGGAGGAGAGCGCTAGTTATAGGAGACTCTATAGTTAGAGGGACAGACAGGCGGTTCTGTGGACATGGGCGAGACTCTCGGATGGTTTGTTGCCTCCCGAGTGCCAGGGTCCAAGACGTCTCTGACCGTGTCTTCAGAATCCTTAAAGGGGAGGGTGTGCAGCCAGGAGTCGTGATGCATGTTGGCACCAACGACAAAGGTAGGAAGAGGGGTGGGGAGATCATTCAGGAGCTCAGGGAGTTAGGCTGGAAGCTAAAAGCTAGGACGGACAGAGTCATCATTTCTGGGTTGTTGCTGGTGCCACGTGACAGTGAGGCAAGAAATAGGGAGAGAGTGCAGTTGAACACGTGGCTGCAAGGATGGTGTAGGAGGGAGGGCTTCAGGTATTTGGACAATTTGACTGCATTCTGGGGAAGGTGGGACTTTTACAAGCAGACGGGTTGCACCTGAACCAGAAGAGCACCAATATCCTGGGAGGTAGGTTTGCTAGCACTCTTCGGGGGGATTTAAACTAATTTGGCATGGGAATGGGATCCGGACTTGTAGTCCAACAAGTAGGTCAGCTGTTTGTTAGGATGTCCAAGAATGTAGGGAGGCTGTGGAGAAGCTAGCACTGTCAGGGAATACTTGCGGACAGAGAGATGGGTTCAAGTGTGTACACTTTAATGCAAGGAGTATCAGAAATAAGGTGGGTGAACTTAAGGCGTGGATCGGTACCTGGGACTACGGTGTTGTGGCCATCACGGAAACGTGGATAGAAGAGGGACAGGAAGGTTGTTGGAGGTTCCTGGTTACAGATGTTTCAGTAAGATTAGGGAGGGTGGTAAAAAAGGAGGGGGGGTGGCGTTGTTAATTAGAAATGGTATAACGGCTGCAGAAAGGCAGTTTGAGGGGATCTGCCTTTGGAGGTAGTATGGGCTGAAGTCAGAAATAGGAAAGGAGCAGTCACCTTGTTGGGTGTTTACTATAGGCCCCCCCAATAGCAGCAGAGATGTGGAGAAACAGATTGGGAAACAGATTTTGGAAAGGTGCAGAAGCCACAGGGTAGTAGTCATGGGTGATTTCAACTTCCCAAATATTGATTGGAAGCTCTTTAGATCAAGTAGATTGGACGGGGCGGTGTTTGTGCGGTGTGTCCAGGAAGCTTTTCTAACTCAGTATGTAGATTGTCCGACCAGAGGGGAGGCCATATTGGATTTGGTACTTGGTAACAAACCGGGACAAGTGATGGGCTTGTTAGTGAATGAACATTTTGGTGATGGTGACCACAATTCTGTGACTTTCACCTTGGTTATGGAGAAATAGGTGCGTGCAACAGGGTAGGTTTTACAATTGGGGGAAGGGTAAATATGATGCTGTAAGACAGGATCTGAGGAGCGTAAGTTGGGAGCATAGGCTGTCAGGGAAGGATGTCGTGGAAATGTGGAACTTTTTCAAGGAACAGATACGTGTCATTGATATGTATGTACCTGTCAGGCAGGAAAGAGATGGTCGTGTGAGGGAACCTTGGTTGACGAGGGAGGTTGAATGTCTTGTAAAGAGGAAGAAGGAGGCTTACATAAGGTTGAGGAAACAAGGTTCAGACAGAGTAATGGAGGGATACAGGATAGCCAGAAGGGAGCTGAAGAAAGGGATTAGGAGAGCTAAGAGAGGGCATGAAAAATCTTTGGCGGATAAGATCAAGGGTAACCCCAAGGCATTTTATGCGTATGTGAGAAACATGAGAATGACGAGAACAAGGGTAGGTCCAACCAAGGCAAGTAGTGGGAGATTGTGTATTGAGTCGGAAGAGATAGAAGAGGTCTTGAATGAGTACTTTTCATCAGTATTTACAAATGAGAGGGACCGTATTGTTGAAGAGGAGAGTGTGAAACGGACTGGTAAGCTAGAAGAGATACTTGTTAGGAAGGAAGATGTGTTGGACATTTTGAACAACTTGAGGATAAACAAGTCCCCCGGGCCTCACGAGATATATCCTAGGATTATGTGGGAAGCAAGAGAGGAAATTGCAGAACTGTTGGCAATGATCTTTTTGTCTTCACTGTCAACGGGGGTGGTACCAGAGGACTGAAGAGTGGCGAATGTTGTGCCCCTGTTCAAAAAAGGGAATAGGGATAACCCCAGGAATTACAGGCCAGTTAGTCTTACTTCGGTGGTAGGCAAAGTAATGGAAAAGGTACTGAGGGATAGGATTTATAAGTATCTGGAAAGACACTGTTTGATTAGGGACAGCCAGCACGGATTTGTGAAGGGTAGGTCTTGCCTTACAAGTCTTATTGAATTCTTTGAGGAGGTGACCAAGCATGTGGATGAGGGTAGAGCAGTGGATGTAGTGTACGTGGATTTTAGTAAGGCATTTGAGAAGGTTCCCCATGGTAGGCTTATGCGGAAAGTCAAGAGGCATGGGATAGAGGGAAATTTGGCCAGTTGGATAGAAAACTGGCTAACCGGTCGAAGTCAGAGAGTGGTGGTAGATGGTAAATATTCAGCCTGGAGCCCAGTTACAAGTGGAGTTCCGCAGGGATCAGTTCTGGGTCCTCTGCTGTTTGTAATTTTTATTAATGACTTGGAAGAGGGAGTCGAAGGGTGGGCCAGTAAATTTTCAGATGATACCAAGATTGGTGGAGTTGTGGATAGTGAGGAGGGCTGTTGTCGGCTGCAAAGGGATTTAGATATGATGCAGAGCTGGGCTGAGGAGTGGCAGATGGAGTTCAACCCTGCCAAGTGTGAGGTTGTCCATTTTGGAAGGACAAATAAGAATGCGGAATACAGGGTTAACGGTAGGGATCTTAGTAAGGTGGAGGAGCAGAGGGATCTTAGGGTCTATGTTCATAGATCTTTGAAAGTTGCCACTCAGGTGGATAGAGCTTGTAAGAAAGCCTATGGCGTATTAGCGTTCATTAGCAGAGGGATTGAATTCGAGAGTCGTGAAGTGATGTTGCAGCTGTACAGGACTTTGGTTAGGCCACATTTGGAGTACTGTGTGCAGTTCTGGTTGCCTCACTTTTGGAAAGATGTGGAAGCTTTGGAGAGGATGCAGAGAAGACTTACCAGGATGTTGCCTGGAATGGAGAATAGGTCTTACGAGGATAGGTTGAGAGTTCTCGGCCTTTTCTCATTGGAACGGCGAAGGATGAGGGGTGACTTGATAGAGGTTTATAAGATGATCAGAAGAATAGATAGAGTAGACAGTCAGAAACTTTTTTCCCAGGGTACAACAGAGTGTTACAAGGGGACATAAATTTAAAGTGAAGGGTGGAAGGTATAGGGGGGATGTCAGGGGTAGGTTTTTTATCCAGAGAGTGGTGGGGGCATGGAATGCGCTGCCTGTGGGAGTGGCAGAGTCAGAATCATTGGTGACCTTTAAGCGGCAATTGGATAGGTACATGGATGGGTGCTTAAGCTAGGACAAATGTTCGGCACAACATCGTGGGCTGAAGGGCCTGTTCTGTGCTGTATTGTTCTATGTTCTATACACTCTGCAAGTTCTTACAGAGCCCAGGATCCTGTTTGCTTTTTTAATCACTCTCTCAACCAACTTTGCCAACTGCAATGGCTTTTGCACATACATCCCCAGATCTGTCAGTTAATGCACCCATGCAGCCTTCCAACAAAAATGCTTTCTTTGACTTTGAAACAAACTGAATCAAGGGGGTTGAAATTCCAATTTTCAGATTAACTTCAAATTTCAAAAAGAACATCTGATCATGATTGGCAGTATCTGTGAAGAGAAATTAAAGTTAACATTTCGGATTCAGTGACCCTTCCTCACAAGTGTTCTGAGGAAGGGACACCAGATCCAAAATGTTATCTGACTTCTCTTCACAGGTGCTGCCAGACCTGCTGAGCTTTTCCAGCAACTTCTGTTTTTGTTCCTAATTTACAACGTCCGCAGTTCTTTCAATTTTTATTTCTGATCATGACTCATTTGTGTAGAATTTAGCAGCTAATTCAAAATGCAACACTGGCAGGAACTTTGGATTCAATCTCTGAGTTAAGAAACAGTACATTATAAGCAAAGATAAACAAATTCAAACCTATAGTTTAAATATAGTGGATGTTGAAAATTTACTAAGAATTTGAAATTTGGGAGATTTGTAGCTCGGGTTGTTGTGGTTGTGTTCGCCGAGCTGGGACTTTGTGTTGCAGACATTTCGTCCCCTGAGGATGTCACCTAGACAGGGGACGAAACGTCTGCAACACAAATTCCCACCTCGGCGAACAGAACCACAATAGGAATTTGAAATACACAGTTGATTTGGTCAATTCTTCAAATAAATAACCAGTTACATTTTGTACATACTGATCATTTTATTTTGATCCCTGAATTACCTCCTGTCAAACTATCAAACTTAGTTGTTCTCTTGTGATATGTTCAAGGTCTTCCAGCAAATGCCCTATATTTTCTGACCTTTTTCTCACATATATGAATTAAAATGTTTAACGTTAAGGGTTTTGAAAGGACTAGTATCTTCTAAATTACAAAATCCAAAATATTGATCATTCAATGTAGCAACATTGGCCGAGGCTAAATTTTTAAAAATTCAATCAAAACCCTCTAGGGGTTTATCAATCAATATGTATTCCAGTATTAAAAAGATTTTGACACTTTATAATATTTGCCTCAAAACTGTTGTTGCAGAACAAGTAGATGTACCAAATTGTTTGGAGTTTAAAAGATTGGTCGGTGATCTTATTCAATCAAAGATTCGGAGGGGATTAGCAGAGCGGATACTGAAAAGATACTTCCTCTTTGGGTAAACCTAGAACTCGGAGGCACTGTTTAAAACTAAAAGGGTCTCCAGTGGAGATGTGGAGAAGAAGAATGTTTTTTTCTCCCCAGAAGATCTACTAGTCTTTGGTATTCTCTTATATATTCAAGGCTGAATTAGATAGATTTTAAAATCTATGGCAGGGTTATGGGGAGCAAGCAAGAAAGAGTTAAGGCATCAGTTATGATCTTGCTGATTGTCGAGCTGGCTCAGGGGCCCAAATGGCCAAATCCTGTTCCTAATTCTCTGTAGTCTGCTGCAAGTTTCCATAACCTGATCTTTTGTAGCCAGTTTATAGTAAGTTAATGGCCACAAAGATTAGCTTTTCCAATGAGCCATGGCACCTGTCATGTGTCTAACTCTGGTCACCAAAAATGCACCAACAACTGCAGAACTCCATGAAGCCTACTTCTAATAACAAGTCATAGCATGACATCACTGACAGGATTGCGATAATTCTTCAGAGTCAGAATCTGGTGCTTTATGGTGTCATCAACAGGTAACGCACCTACACAGTGATAAATATCTCACATGGGCAATTCACAGTCGCAAGCTGAGTGGCACACACACAAAGCAAGTGCAGTGTAAATACACAACAATAGCATTCTAGATTTCTAAACCATAATCTACTTAGCAGAATTAATGTGCCTTTGGTGCCAGGAAATTGCAATTTCTTCAATTATGGGTCAAGACTCTGAAATCAAAAATAAAGGCTCAGAACTGGGAAAGGTTGGCTTTAATGTGATAAGACTGGATCTGGCCAAAGTGGAGGGAAGCAACTACTTGCAGGAAAATTTACATTAGAGCAGTGGAGTTATTCAAAAGGATAACATTGACAGTGCTGAGTCAACATGTTCCCAGAGAAGTGCAGGGCGGGATGAACAAGCCCAGAGTACCCCGAATGTCAAGTAAAGCTCGTTGCAGATACCCAACATAAAGTAGGAGAACAAAGAAGGGACATGAAAAAACACTGGCAGGTAACATTAGAGGAAAAACCAACAATGTTTCATAAGTATATTGGGGCAAGAGAACAACGAGGACAAGATTTAGGGACGAATATGACAATTTTATGGATGGAGCTGGACGACACAGCTGAGATTTTCAACAGGTACATTTCATCTGCATTCACTAAAGGGAAAGACAGTGTAAGCATTGTAATTACAGAGGGTGACTGCATTTATTTGAACAATTAATATTAAGATGGAGAGGTATCAGCAGTTTTAGCAGGCTTGAAATTGGATAAATCCCTCGGTTCAGGTCAGAACTATCCAGACTCCTGTAGGAACCAAGGAAGGAGATTACAGGGGCTTTGACATTAAATTTTTATTTCTCTCTAGATATAGGAGGGATGCCAGAGGACTGCAAGACAACTAATGTTGTAGGCATTATTGTTTAAGAAGGGCAGTTGGGATAAACCAGGAAACTATGAGCAAATGAGTTTAGCGTCAGTTGTACAGAAACTACTGAAAAAGATTCTGAGCAACTAAATCAATGTACACTTGCAGAGGTATAGTTTAATTAAAGGTAGTCAACATAGTTTTATCACAGGGATATCATGTCCAACAAATTTGAATTTTGAGGAATGACTAGGTGTGTAGATGTAGCTAGTACAGTTGATTTAAAGCTTTAGACAAGGTCCTGTGCAGCAGAATCGTTAAGAAGTGAAGAGTCCACAAGACGCAAGGCAGTTTGTTAAACTGGATCTAAAATTGGCTTTGTTGCAGGAAGCAAAGGGTGACGATCAAAGGGCACTGGGTCGCTTATTCTTTGTTATGTACATCAATGAACTGGACATGAACATAGAACATAGTTTGTTTGCAAATGACACTAAAATTGGTGGTGACAAAAACAACAGGAATGTCATTTTAGGCTGTAGGACAATATAGACCGGCTGATCAATGGCAAATGGAATTTCATTCTGAAAATTGACAGATGATGCATTTTAATTGACCTTGTTGAGGTGTACAGACCGCATGGTTCAAGAAGGTTGCTAACACAGCCTGAAGTAAACTAGACATAGGCAATAAATGCCAACCTTGCCAGCAATCATGTTCAGAGAAAGAACTTGTAGAAATTATATTTTATCAATACCAATTTATGAAAAACAAAAAAAGTCCTTTTAAATTTCTAAAAAGACATGAACAATGTTTATCAAATACATGTTAACCTACTGACATATGAAGAACTCAAAAATTGGTTGACTCTGATCTAGCTAAAGCAGGCAGTTCCACGTGTAGGATAAGCTAAATACCCATTCATTGAACTCAGACCTAACATACATCAGCTCACCCCACTTCAGTGTATTTAATACCATAATGCAATTGCTCAAGCCGATATTACCCAAAGAGATCATAAAATACAATATAGAATAAGTATGCTTCCAAGGATTTTAAGTTCAATACTCACCTACACATTTTTCAGCTAATTCATCAAGGAAACCCTGCAACAGTTTTGGATTCCAGTCTCTGGTATGTATTTGAAATATGTGCTTTCGTGCCTAAATGGTCAACAAAAAGAACCAAATACAGTGTTCGTACTTTATGATTTCAAAACATTAACTATGGTCCATTTTGAATTCCTAAATAATAATGTTTACAGTCTCCATCTTGCAGGGTCAAAGCAATACTCTAATAAAACAAAACTCTCAAAGTAGATCTTAATAATTTAAAAGATAAATTAAGAAGATAAATTGTGCCACATGCACAAAATTGGCTATTAAGTATTAGAAATTAGAAATGTAAGATAACTGCCCCTTTCTCCAGTTCTCAGGGATTGAGTTCTGTCTTGGTCCCCATGTTGCTAATTTCACATGAACAATAGCTGTTAGAACTTAAGAGTTTCTGTGAGAGATGACATTGTTGAAGCTACTTAGTTGTTTCCAAGGGCAGGAATGAACAAAGAAAGAACGCACCATCATAACCCAGGTCACGTCACAACAGACAAAGTTTAAGAATACCAGTGCTGAAACAGGTGCTGGAGTTATACTAGTTTTATTATTCATCCCCCTCACATCACAATATATCATGCAATTGTGGTGAAAGATGTACTATATATAATTTTGAGATTTGGATTTTAAAATAGAGATAGATGATTGTGGGCCAATTCTGCGGGTTTTTTTACAATGTCAGAAAGTCAATTTGGAACACTGACCTAACTGTATAAGTTCTGAGAAAACATCTGAAAAGACAGCATTAGAGAACTTGTGATGTTAACAAATAAAATATTTGTACTGTTGAGTTCAAGGTAGGCAAAATAAACATATGAGAGCAATCTGTTTAGTGGTGATTTCAGAAGAGAAGGTTCGAAGTTTTAGTTCAGAGATGAACAGTTTTCCTCATAAAAGGAGGATACAATTTTTCAATTCAAGTCCAGTAATCAGTCACTTCAGTTCATGCCAGCACATTGGGGAAGGAATGAAAATAACGCGTCAACAATCCAAAGAAAAGAAATCGGAAAGGATCAATTAATTAACATTTCTAAATACCGATAGGAATGATATGTTTCTGATACTGACTCAGTGTAATAGATGGTGTTGGAAAACACCAGTCACCATAATTTGGCAAAAGTCAATTTGAGTTTCATGGTGGATTCCCTTGCAACATTTTTTCATATTATTGTCCCAGTCAAGCCTCAGGAACTTTCTCACTTATGGCAACCCTCTCACCCAATGCTAACCCGATTCTCCCAAGTGCAATAGCCAGAAGTACTTGCCACTGCTCAAATATCCAGGTACATATTAGCATCCCTGGCATCAGTGCCATGTTTAAAATGCCACTGCACATCTACTCAACAGGTCCCCTGCATGTTTGCAGACATTCACCTAGGCATTACTGAGAAGGGTAAATTGCCCACAAAGTGGAGTGCCAAGGGTCTGAAGGTCCTGCTGGACAAGATGGTCCAGATAAGGACTATCCTCTTTCCCCAAACATCGACAGAGCAGGCCACACCACAAGATCTTGCCAGCACAGCCAGAGCTTATGAACAAGACAGTGCCTGTCTCTAGAACCCCGAGCAACACTGAGAAGAGGAAGAAGAAGGTAAATGACCTTCTTCACTCTGCCAGGGTAAGTGCCACCATCTGCTCTCGCTACTTTACAGACCTCCCACCTAATTAACAGTAAGTGAAGGAAGATGTTACATTTTCTACCACTCTCATTATCACAGGTATATTCCCTCACTTACTGTTACCCACATAATTCAGCCCCACCACCAACCCTGTAATGCCACTGTGCTGCCTACACACTTACTTGGATCACTTCATCACTTTTCCACACTTGTACCAACATCAACAGCTCTGCATTCAATTTCTTGCGTGTGAATATATTTCAGCTACCTAATTCAACAATGACTCAACAAACTCAACAGTGCTTCAGTGCTGTAAAAGCTATGACTTTCTGGAAAATCAAAGTTCAAATCAGAAAGAGGAGCAAAGGAATGTAGGGCTACTGTTTCACAAATTTTAAGAACGATCAGCGATTAAAAGGCTTTAAAAATGCATCAAAAGCACTGGGGTTCATTGTTAGAAAATACTGAAAGACAGAAGGGTTGACTTAAATAAGCACAGCATCTTAATTCAACCACACTCAAGAAAGCTACACTAAGTTTGATCTCCCTATTATGGAGAAAATAAACAGAAACTGAAGAAGATGGAAAAGAAGGGTTTCAAAGTGATGTGAAGTGCGCATTATAACCATTAGGGCAGACCGTGAGGTCAGAGCTCTTTTCCCTGGAAAAGGTGAAAAGTGACTAGATGACCTTTAAAATTACAAAGGGATTTGATCGGGTAAACAAAGAAAAAAAAAAGATTCCTCTTCTAGATAGTACTGAACTATGGTTCATAAATATTAGATAGTCACCGATAACTTTAACACAACAATAACTTCTTTTTGTACAGTCCCTTCAATATAGAGAAACTTATTTACCAGAAGAAGATAATGAAATGAGCATTAAAGATGCATTTAAGCAAAAGATAAATAAGTACACAAAGTAAAAAGGAATAAAGGATTTGCTAGCAGAGTTAGATGAAGGAGGCTCAAGAGGTACACAAACACAAGAATAAACTAGCCTTCAAGTCCACAATACTGATACAGTCATAGAGTCCTAGAGATGTACAGCATGGAAACAGATCCTTCGGTCCAACCCATCCATGCTGACCAGATATCCCATCCCAATCTAGTCCCACCTGCCAGCACCCAGCCCATATCCCTCCACACCCTTCCTATTCATATACCCATCCAAATGCTTCTTAAATGTTGCAATTGTACCAGCCTCCACCACTTCCTCTGGCAGCTCATTCCATACACCGTCTTGTGTGAAAACGTTGCTCCTTAGGTCTCTTTTATATCTTTCCCCTCTCACCCTAAACCTATGCCCTCTAGTTCTAGACTCCCCGACCCCAGGGAAAGGACTTTGCCTATTTACCCTGTTCACGCCGCTTATAATTTTGTAAACCTCTATAAGGTCACCCCTCAGCATCCAACACTCCAAAGACAATTTGAGTTGTGGCAATAGATTTTTAAGAAATACAGTTTGGAGAACTGAAAGAACAAAACTAGATTCCTTCTATTAAGCTTGCGTCTTTGTGCACTTCTTGCCTACATTTACCACTGTAAAATCCAGTAGAGATGCACAGAAAATAAAGGAGCATTAAAAATGAGACACCAATATTTCATTACCAGTAACACCTATTGATACTTTAGCACATATCCGTCATGCAACGGTTCAGTAAATGTGTTGCTTTATAGCAACAGTATTACTGTTTTATGGAAACTGCTGAGGGAACACAGGAAACACCAAAAATCAAAATCTTGTTCTGACATTTCCCATAAGCTACAGTAAGATTACAATATAAAGCTCCACTTAAGAAATAATACCTCAAAAAATTTCCAATACCTTTTTATCAGGCAGGTTAAAGAGGAATTCTCTGTCAAAACGACCTGGTCTCCTGAGCGCGGGGTCAATGGAATCAAGTCTATTTGTAGCACCGATTATAACTACTTCGCCTCTATTATCCAGTCCATCCATCAGTGCCAGTAATGTGGATACTATAGAGCTGATAAAGAAATAGGAGTAACCTTACACGAGAATAAATAAGCAAAACACATTATAATTAACTCCTATCATCACATAGATGTACAATATTGGAAGAAAACATTCGATGAAAATGTACAATTTCTTTAAAATTGTTCTTGTCTACGTCACTAGTTTTGTCTTAAATTCTCATCCAGAGTACGCATGATGGCTACATTATGGGACCACAAGAGCACACAACAATCAAGTTGCCTATAAGAAGAAAAATAACCTGATCAGAAATAGTTCCTCATCAGGTTATTCCAATGATGTTGGCAACAAAGCACTGTTCAAGTCAAATATTGGAAGAAACTATAGATTTCTAACAGATCAACTTTCAAAATGAATCCAAAAATGGAAATTCAACCATAAAATCTGATTAAGTATTGAAGAGTTTTGATTCAAGGATTTTCTTTAAAAAAGATTTCACATAGCAATACTTAATAAACTACCTTAACTTTATCATCTGTACTCATATAATTAAATGGAAATAAAAATTATTTGTGGTACTGTGAACAATTTTGTAAAACAGCAAATAATGCTGTTAACTTATTTTAATAAAATTAGTTAAATGAGTAAGTTTACAAGCAAAACAAAATGCATTGACCATGGTACATTTGGACTTTCTAAAAGAATTTGTGAATTTTACAAAAGACCTGGTTCAAAAACCAAAATATGTTGGCAAAAGTCATATGACACCAGGTTATAGTCCAATAGGTTTGTATGAAATCACAAGCTTTCATAGTGCTGCTCCCTCATCTTCTGATAAATAAACCTGTTGGGCTATAATCTGGTGTCATGTGACTTCTGAGATTGGACTAGGGTGGACAATCGTTGTCCCAACAGTGCCAATGACTGCATAAGTAAAACAGTCGATAGACTGAAAGAAACAGAAAAGCAGAATGTGTGACAGCTATCAAGAGACATACAGGAAATAAATTCACAAGTACATTCCTATACAATGTCGTCCTCTTCAATTTTCATTACCTTATTCACCACTAATTAGCAATGTATCCAAACCTCTCAAATAAAACAATGTGGAATAATCTTCCTTACCATTAACTTGAATAATCTAGACACACTGTCATTAAAATGTTGCAAGTGGAATGACATATGAAATTAGGGGAGTTTTACTGCAGCTGTAGTGAAAATACATCTAGAATATTGTGCGCAGTTTTGGCCTTCTCATTTGGACAATAATTAATTTTATTAGAAGCAGTAGAGATAGTTCAAGAACTCAATCCTGGGGTCAGGGAGGGATTGAAGTATTTTATGAGAAAATGTTGAACAGGTTGGGTGGTGATCTGTCCACTGGAGTTTAGAATGAGTGGTATCTTATTGAAACACAAGATCCTGAGTAGAATTAACAAACTGGAGACAGGAACAATGTCTTCACTTGTGGGGAAGACGAAAACTAAAAGATACAATTAAGCTGAAGAGGTCCCCTTTTAAGTCAGACAAGAATCAGACTGGTTTCTTTCAAACAGTCATCAGTTTGAGTTTTGTTTTCCCCAAAGAAAGCAAAAGGAGATTGGAGAACTGAGTGTATTTATATCTGAATTAGACAGATAATGACAGACATGGATTCAAAAGTAAGGGGAGAGTACAGATGGAAGGTTGAATTGAGACCACAACCAGATCAGACCGGATCTTGTTGAATGACAGAACAGTCTCAAATGACTGAATGTCTAATCTTGCTCCCAAGTCCTCTGGGCCCAACACAATAATATTAAATATTCTAGTATTAGGTAATTATGTTAATAAAGCTGCACCTACCCCACAACAGCTGGACCAGATGGCTCAAAATTCCCCATCAACATGATGCTAAGTTTAACATTTAATATGAATTGTGTGACACAAGTGGCATGATTTACATATAGCTTATTTTTGAGTTCAAATTTCTGAATTTGTACTAGTGGTATTTGGGTTGTGTGGGTCTCTGAAGGGGTTTATGATTAACCTTTAATTATTTTTGTAACTATGGCAATGGCTTTTTAAAACAGTCCCAAGAGAAATAGTTTTGGAAGAGAGTGGGAATTTGTTTATATTGGGACAGTTTACATGTAAAAAAGAACTAAACAGCATTCATCTTTTATTCAGAGAATTCTGGAATTTTATTTTTGGGCACAGGGTAAACACCCATAGCTGGGAAAATAAAGTTTTATTTTGTTCCAGTTGGGACAATTCTGCAACAGTCTTTAGTGGAGCTGGATGTGCAAAGCAGTTGCTCCCCAAAAAGACAGATGCTAGTTTAAAATTGTTAAAATATATGTTACCTCAGGGTAAGGTACAAGTTCCACAACAGAAGTGCTTGAAGGGGTTATCAAAGTGTAAGCTCTAAAAACATAATAAATCAAGGAAGAGGCCAACAGATTCTCAAAACAGGACTGAGGACACATCGAAGACAAACCAGATGTGGGCTAGAGAAGGATATTCTCTAATGTTCGAGTACTCTAGTGGTACGCTTTTGGGATTAATGGGATTGTGCTTTTACTGAGTGTTTTAACTTCATTAAATGTGTTACGTGCAATTGGTTTGGTTTATTAGTTTGATCTATCTTCACTGCTTTTGCAAAATACATTGTGTTTGTGAAACCCATTTGTGTTGCAGGAAAGACTACCTCATGAAAAAGCAAAAGATTTCATGTATCAGGCCAGTTTTCAGCCTGCTATCTGATCTGTCCAGTAATAACATCAGTTGGAATCAGAACAATTAAACTTTCTAGTGAAAGCAATGTTCCAACTTTGCATGTGTGAAGTGATCAGTGAACTACTCAAGTCAAATCATAAATTTAATGGGGACCAAACAGTAAGTTGTTGGAAAAATTCTATTATATATTGTAAATATTAGAGGGTAATAGACATTGAGAAAAATAGACACTAACTGAGATATGTTTAACAATTAGGTATAGAGACAAACAGTATGAAATCAGACTCTTCGGTCCAACTCATCCATGCCAACCGTGTTTCCAAACTAAACTAGTCCTACCTGCTTGTATCTGGCAGATAGCCTTCCAAACCTTATTTAAATGTCTTTTAAATGCTGTAACTGTACCCGCATCTATCATTTCCTCCGGCAGTTCATTTAACACATGAACCACTGTGTGTAAGGAAAGGTGCCCCGCATGTCCTTTTTAAAGCTTTCTCCTGTCATCTTAAAAATATGTCCCCTAGTTTTGAACTCGCCCACCCCAGGGCAAAGATCCTTGCCATTCACCTTATCTATGCCTCTCATGACATCATAAATCTCAATAAGGTCACCCCTCAACCTCCTGTGCTCCAGGACAAAAAGGTCCAGCCTATGTTTATAATTCTAAACCTCCATTCACTGTAAGCCAGTAAACCTTTTCTGAACCCTCTACAATTTAATAATATCCTTCCTCTAGCAGGGCAACCAGAACTGCACCAGTATTCCTAAGAAGGCTCAACAATGTCCTGTATAACCTCAACATGATACCCCAATTCCTCTACAAAGGTCTGAGCAATGAAGGCAAGAATGGTCTTCTTTATCACCCTCTCTGCCTGTGATGCAAATTTCAAAGAATTATGTACCTGAACACTTGTCTCTGCTCTACAACAGTACCCATGTCCTACCAGTAATAAGTCTATCCTTGTTTCTTTTACCAAAATGCAATACCTCGTATTTATGCAAACTAAACTCCATCCACCACTCCTCAGTCCACTGATCCAAATGACCAAGATCTCTTTGTAATCTGAGATAATCTTTTTCACTGTCCACTATACCACCAATCTGGTGTCATCTACAAACTTACTAACCACACCATATTCTCTTCTAAATGGTTTACAAAGCAAAGCCAGTACTAATCCTTATGGAAGGCTGCTGGTCACAGGCCTCCAGTCCGATAAACAATCCTCCACAACCATCCTCTATCTGCTACGTCAAGCCTATTTTGTAAACAATTGGCAGAATATCCTGATTCACATGTAATCTAACTTTACTATTTAGTCTACCACATGGAACCTTGTCAAAGGTTTTGCTAAAGGCCATGTAAACAACGTATTTGCACTGCCCTCAATCTTTTTGATTACTTCCTCAAAAAAACTCAATCAAGTTTGAGAGACATGACTTCCCCTGGACAAATACATGCTAACTATCCCTAATCATACCTTGCCTCTCCAAATGCATGTAAATCCTATCTTTCAGAATCAGCTCCAACAATTTACCCATCACCGACATTAGGTTCACAGGTCTCTAGTTCCCAGAGACCTTACAGCTTTTCTTAAATAAAAGCACAACATTAGTCACTCTTCAGTCTTCTGGCACCTCATCCGTGGTTATAGACAATACAAATATCTCTGCTGGGACCCACAATTCTTTCCCTAACTTCGCACAACATCCTGGGATACACTTGATCAGGTCTCAGAGATTTGTCTACCTTCATGTTTTCGAAGACATCAAGCACTTCCTCTTCTGTAATGTGAACTGTTTTCAAAACATCAATATTTGTTACTCTGAGTTCTCTAGATTCCATTTCTTTGTCCACAGTAAATTGTTCTGGACATTTTTATCAACGCGAGACGAGGAATTATTTTGGATGCTATGAAGCAACATTGTAAATGCATTTGATAAGTATAGTAGTGTCTTGCTACCTGTATGAACCACAATTATCCTCTCTCATAATTACAGCATTTCTTTTCACTCTGATGCAAGTCTAAATGTTAAGACTCCAAAAAATATTATCACAGAATTCATAAAACAATACCTATGAATTTGATCTTGTCTGCTTGAACGAACTGGTGCCAGACCATCAATTTCATCAAAAAATATAATTGAGGGTCGCATTAAGTAAGCCTGCCAGAAGAAAGCAAAGATTGTGAATTATGTCTGATTGTTAAGATTTACAGTAGTGCATTAAAAAAAATTAGAAAACATGTTGCCACTTGCTTTGTTTACCTGGTCAAAGAGGAGCCTAAGTTGTCGTTCAGACTCCCCTACCCATTTGCTGAGACAATCTGCGCCTTTCCGCATGAAGAATGAAACCTTCTTGTCTCCTAGGCTGCATTCATTAGCCAGTGCTCTAGCTACCAAAGTTTTGCCAGTTCCAGGTGGTCCATAGAATAAACATCCCCTACGCCATCCAACAAAATAATTAATAAGTGCACATCAGTATCCAAATATCGTTTAACATTAACTTCAGATATTGAAATTCACAATTCTTTGGATGCTCTGATCCAAAACATTTCCCTTCCCTTCTCTCCATCTGGTTTACTACATCCCATGAAAAGGCAAACAGGAATGTGATTTAATGATTCATATCAAGTGTTTGGTTTTAAAATAGATAATAAGTATGAGAACAAGACTTCACTTTTTATGAATAAACATACTACAATAAATAAATATCGCTAAGGTAATAACACTGCAAAAGTATTTAAATTTAATTTTGACTAAGACTACTAAACCATATTTTACATTTTAATCATGCACCTCATGATTTTGTTTTAATATCCACAGTACCTATCAACGTTAAAGAGGGTGCAAGTGCAGTGTGACCTGCATGTATACTCATACAAATCACTGAATGTGGTAGAACAGGTGGAGAGAGCAATTAATAAAGTATAAAGTATCTTGAGCTTTATTAATAGGGGCATAGAGTAAAAGAACAAAGAGGTGATGCTGAACTTGTACAAGATGCTAGTTAGATCTCAGCTGCAGTATTGTGTGCAGTTCTGGGAACTACAATACAGGAAGGATGCGAATGGAGGGAGTGCAGAAGTGTTTTACAAGAATGGTTCCAGGAAAGAGAATACAGTTTTGAAGACAAGTTGGAAGGCTTCAGACGGTTCTCCTTGGAGAGAAGTCCAAAAGGAGATCTGACTGAAGTTGCCAACAACATGAGGGGGTCTGGACAAATTAGGTAGGGAGAAACTCATAAAAGGATTAAGACCAAGAGTTTGCAGATTTGAAGTGATTTGCAAGAAAAAGCAATATGGCAAAATACTTCAAATAACAAGTTGCTCAAGTCTGGAATGCACTACCAGCAAACGAGGAGAAGGCAGATTCAATTGAGGTATTCAAGAGAGCCTTAGTTGATTTGAATAAATGTGCAATGTTATGGGGAAATAGGAAAGCAAATGGCCCAAAGTCATGACGCTCATTTAGAGAAATGATGTAAACACAATGGGCCAAATGACCTCCCTCTGTGCAGTAATACATCTGTGATGTCACAAAACAGCTGAAGACACTGGATATTGCAAAGACTCTGGGCTCTGACAACATTCTGATAACTGTACTGAGAGTTGTGCTCCAAAACTCTCCATACCCCTAGTTAAGCTGTTCCAGTACAGCTACAAAACGCATCTACCCAAAAATGTGAAACATTGTCCAGTTAATGCTGTCCACAAAAGGAACAAATCTAACCTGGCCAATTACCATCATACCAGTCTATTTTTGATTATCAGCAAAGCAACGAAAGATTTGCTGACAGTATTATTAAGTGGCACCTGCTCAGCAATAACCTGCTCACTGTGTTCAGTTTGGGTTCTGTCATGGCGACTCAGCTTCTGACTTCATTACAGCCTTAGTTCAAACATAGAGAAAGAGCTAAAATGCAGAGGCGCAGTGAGAGAGGCTGCCTTTGTTGGATTATGGTTTCAAGGAGCCCTAGTAAAACGGGAGGCAATAGGAATCTGGTTCAGGGTTACAGACTCTCTGCTGATTGAAGTCATACTAACCACAGAGGAAGAAGTTGTTGTTGTTGATCAATCATCTCAGTCATGAGCTCCTCAGCATTGTTTCCAAGGCCCAACCATCATCATATTCTTCATGAATAATTCTCCCACCATCGTAACAACAGAAGTGGGGATGCCTGTACACTGTTCAGCACCAACCACAACTCCTCAGATACTCAAGCAGCCTTTACCATAGGCAGAAAGATCTGGACAGGCTTTGGCCAGTAAGTGGCAAGAAACATGGATAACCAGCAAAAGTCAGGCAAACATCACCAACTAAAGGGGATCGAACCATCATCCATGACATTTAGCAGCATTATATTCAAGAATTCTATTCTCACAACACCCTGGGGGCTACCATCGGCCAGACAATGAACTGGATTTGCCATACGAATCAAGTGGCTACAAGAACAAATCAGAGGTTAGGGATTCTGTAGTGGGTAACTTATCTCTTGTCTCCCAAATGCCTGTTCACTATCTATAAGAAATAAATGATAATATACTACTTGCCTGGATGACTGCAGCCCCAACACTCATAGGACAAAGAAGTTTAAACTGAAGGTGGTCAGAAGATAGAGTCAGGTGATGACTACACCTTATTGACCCCCTTCAACATTCATCTTGTTCACCACCAACACAATGGTAACAGCATCTACCATTTACAAAATGCACTGCAGCAACTAAACAAGCTTCCTTCAATAGCACTGACTAAACTTGAAAATCCTTCCACTTTGAAGGACAAGGGCAGCAAATGTGTGCAACACTGCTAAAGGGGAGTGAAAAGAATGGAATGATGTGTTTTAATTTTTCAATTGTCACCAGACATGAGATATGTGCCAGAAGACTCGGAAATGGAATATCCCCTTGCTCAAGAAACGATTCAAATCGGTTTAACATCAGTGATTGGTTACCTTGCAGTAAACACATGACCAGAATGCTACTGTCAAGCTAAAAAGACGTTTTGCTTACCACACAAATAAGGAATGTGATAGGTGTTTCAGTGCCAGTGTATGCCAGGTGAGCAGACAGTTAAGTGGAGCTGAACCCATGAGATGGTCAGCCGTGATCTCAACGACTGGCAGAGCAGGCTCAACGGGGCAGATGGCCGACTCCTGTTCCTATTTCTTACGTTTTTATGTATGTAGGCTGATAACTGGCAGACAACACATCTCTTTGACCATTTGCAATGTGCAGCAGGCTAATCATGCACAACTAGCTCATATTTGCCAACCTCAGAACACCATATCATACAGTAAATGTAATTTTGGTATTGTCATTATTGCCACGAAATAACTCTGACTGTGTTAAGAATTAAACTAGAAGCCAGTTTAAGATTATTAAGCTTGCAGTGAGATACATCTACATGTGCTGGAGGTTACATATATAATACAAAGGGACCTAGTCTTCACAAGCAAGAAATAATTTGTCAATATACTGTACATTTTTTCATGTGGAAATGGTTAGAGAGACTGTCAAGTGCTCCTGCATTTCTCAGTAGAGACAAAAAAACTGCAGATACTGGAATCCAAAGTAGACAGTCAGGAGGCTGGAAGAACACAGCAAGCCAGGCAGCATCAGGTGGTGGAAAAGTCGACGTTTTGGGTGTAACCCTTCTTCAGGACTGGGGATGGGTGTAGGGGGTGCTGCAGATAAAAGGGGGAGGCAGGGCAATGTGGTAGGGTGACGGGAAGACAGGTAGAGGGTACGACCTGGTTGGTCAATGGGAGGAATAAATTAGGTTTGTGGCAGGGAGGAATGGAAGGGAGTCGGGGGGTGGGAAGGGAGGTTATTTGAAATTGGAGAACTCAACATTGAGTCCTCCAGGCTGTACGCTGTCCAGCAGAAGATAAGGTGTTGTTCCTCCAATTTGCAGTGTGGTTCGTGGGTGGCATTGGAGGAGGCCAAGGATGGTCATATTGGAAAGGGAGTGGGAAAGGGAATTGAAAAGGGCAGTGACTTGGAGGTACGATTGGCCCCTGCGGGCCCGGCTGCAGTGCTCGACGAACCTTAAGTTTATGTTCGGTCTCCACGATGTAGAGAAGACCACGTCGGGAGCACCTGATTCAAACAACGTGCTTTTCCTCCTCCTGTCATCCAGACAGCCCTTCATCGCACCACCACCATTCCCAGCTTCACTGCTCTAAACCCCACCCCCCCACCTCCCAATGCAATAAAGACAGAGTCCCCTTGTCCTCACCTACCACCCCACCAGTCTCTGCATCCAACTCATCATTCTTAAACACTTCCGCCAACTCCAATTAGACTAAACCACCAAGAACATCTTCCCTTCCCCACCCATCTCCGCCTTCCGCAAGGACTGCTCCCTTCGACAGTCCTTGGTTTGCGCCAATCTCCCCACCAACCCCCCTGAATTCCCAGGTACCTTCCCCTGCAACCAGAAAAGATGCAAAACCTGCTGGTACACCAACACCTTCACCTCCATCCAGGGCCTCAAAACGTCTTCCCAGGTGAGACAGAGGTTCACCTGCCTCTCCTCCAACCTAGTTCACTGCATCAGGTGCTCCCAATGTGGTCTTCCCTACATCGGGGAGACCGAATGTAAATTTAGGAAACGGTTTGTCGAGCATCACAGCCAGGCCTGCAGGGGCCAACCAGATCTCCCAGTCACTGCCCATTTCAACTCCCCTTCCTACTCCCTTTCCAACATGACCATCCTTGGCCTCCTCCATCGTCATAACAAACTACACCGCAAATTAAAGGAACAAAACACCTCATCTTCTGCCTGGACAGCCAATAACCCGGAGGACTAAACATCGAGTTCTCCAATTTCAAATAACCTCTCTTCCCATCCCCTGACTCCTTTCCTAGCCCCTTCCCGCCCTCCCACTCCTCCCTGCCACAAACTAGATTCACTTCTCCCATTGACCAACCAGGTTGCACCCTCTACCTGTCTTCACCTATCCCCACTTCACCACACTGCCCTCTCCCCCACCCCAACACACATCCCCAGTCCTGAAGAAGGGTTACACCTGAAATGTCGACTTCTCAACTTCCTGATGCTGCCTGACGTGCTATGTTCTTCCAGCCTCCTGCCTGTCGACGCTGCATTCCTCATGACAACATCCTAAGTCAGAATCTATCTTCTTTGTCTGCATTTTTTCAACTATCGTCAACAGCAAACAGTTCTTGTTGCACCTTCATGTCAATCACGGTCAAGCAATCAGTACCCCTTCTGAAGCTATATAAACTGATATTACCAAGTTGTTTGGTTCATTGGGTCAGTTCTGTTGAGAGCACGATAAAAAACTTTATAGCAGTATTTATGTTCTGCATTACAAAGCAATTCATTGAACCATGATCGATGAATAGCCACAAAGACTTGCACTTGCAAACAGAAACACTAGAAATCAAGAAGTACTGCGAGTGGACACTAAAGGAAAAGAATAAATGTGAAACAGTAGAAACTGCAGACTGCATGGCAGAAGAGAGTAGCAAAATAATAACTATATTAACATGTCTATCATGAAGCCTCAATGTCAGGAGTCTGCTTGAAAAATTAGAATTTAGCTTCAAACATTTCCATAACCATTATGTGTGCAACAAGGCACAATGTCTTACTCTGTAACAAAATGTCTTTGGCTACAGTGAGAAAATAGCAGATCAACTTGGGCTTCTATCGCCTCTTAGTTGTAGAAAAGTTGTTCAAAGAAAGGTTCTTAGGAGGTATAATCAAATAAAATGTGACAGTGAATCAAAAATGGAGTAGACTTTACAAAAAACCTTTGGGAATACGTACCTTGGTGGCTGAATCTTGAATCGCTCAAATACTTCAGGATACAACAGAGGAAAAACGACCATTTCTTTCAGAGCTTGAATATGATGGCTAAGCCCTCCCACACTATCAAACCGCACCTAATAAAAGACAGACCATAGAAATTAAATGAGCGATCAAGCAGCTCATTAGCTTTGATTTGAACAGCTTCACTGAAAAGTAAACCATAATAAATGAATAAAAATGATGCAAAGTCAGCTATAACATGACTATTGACTACATCACATATTAAGAGATTTAGCAAATGCAAAATTGGCAACTTAAAAATAAAGAGTTCTGAGATTAAACTGCATGGTTAATTAAACAAATAAAACTTCGTACTCAGATTACTTATATAGAAATACTTTGCCACAATCAGAGCTGTGATTAGAGTTCACTAAACAGTGCAAAAATATAGATTCTACCCAAATAATTTAACTGCTACAGAGAAAAGAAATTGCACTGAAGCACAGTCTGGTCAGTGACACCATAGATAGAAGGTACAGAAGGCTACGAGCAATACGCATATTTTGCCTTGCTTGGGGTTTCAAGATGACTTAATATCCTGTTAAAAGAAAAATTGGTGACTTGGTGAAATTTGACTTCTCACAATCTTGGAGTCTGTGCTACTGAGATTTGTTCTTATTATTGATGTGTAACTTAAGAACTAAGACCAGAAGTAGTCAATTCACTCCTTTAGCCTTCACTATTCAATTAAAACGCTACTGATGTGATCTTGGCCTTAACCCCACTTTGCTGTCTGTTCCTCACTACGGTTAAAACCGAGGACCATTCTGAATATCCTAAATAACAACATCTACAAGTCTCTAACGAAGAAGGTGAAACATGCAAAATCTTCAAAAGGAGATCCTTCTTAGATCCACTTTAAATGGGTGACCCTTACTTCTGAAATTGTGCCCAGAGTTCTAAGTTCCCTTATAAGTAGAAGTAGCTCAGCATCTCCATGTCAAATCCACTCAACCTTATGTTCCAGTAATATCAGCTCTATTTCTATGCCAATGAATGTCTACCTATCTTCCTCAAGGTTTCTTCATAAGGTTATCCTCCTTATCTCAGAATTCTGCAGTTTGTCCCCATTTATGTAATAATTAGCTTGTCTATAATCAGACTTCCTCACATGCGTCATCTGTCAAATTTATGCAAACTTATGTAACTCACTTATATCTTTTTGCAGAGTCCTTGCAGCCTCCTCACATCTTACTTTCTTCTTAGCTTTGTATCATCAGCAAACTTCACCACACTACATTGATCCCTTCATCAATTCACGAACATAGATTATAAATGGTTAAAGCCATAACACTGATCCCTAGGATCAAGGAAGCAGGCTGTTCGGATCGAGGAGGCATATCGGCCAGCCTCTTCTCCTGTAATGATTGTGATTATTTATAATTTCAAATTCTATGCTATTTTCTGGTTTCAAATGAATCCCCCAATTTCATCATTTAAAGAGAATGTTTTTAAGCTACTCTACGATTTCATACACTTGTAAGATGCTTTGATATCACATTGCTTGAAAAGTTGCTCTTCTATTTTTCTCCTTTCTTAAATGATACATTGTTATTTTCTAATACTTGCTCAAAAGTCAGCAGCTGTGAATCTGCACGTGAGATTCCCAATCTGTATACGCTTCTATTAGATTCTTAAGAATTCATGGTAATGTACAATACTGAACTCAATTGTAATTTTCTTGGCAATATTATCTGTAATGTCACCAATCAGTAGCATTCTCTCAAGCAAACCAACTCTCATCAGCATAGTAGCAGACATTTTTGCAGCCTACATGAAGAATCTGGAGAGCACTTATTAACAGTGTGTCACTAGGACTGGTCTGGGCCATTGCTGTTAACACACATATATGTAAATAATTTATTGATATGTACAGATACTAAGCTATTGACACCAAACTTAATCAGGAATGAAGAATTTAAACAACAAAATCCACTAACAAAACACATAAATCAGGAAAATTTGGGACAGCCTGCTAATAGAGGAGAAGTGGTATTTAATGTGAACAACTCTAATTCCAGAAAGGAACAAATAGCAAAAAATATAATTTGTTCAAATCAGTTATAGACACAACCAAGGAGAGGAATCTTGAGGTAATGACTAATAGTTCACCACAACATGTACAGCAACATCAAGCAAGGCAGACTGACTTCAAAATGAAGCTGCCAGAGGGAACGGGTACAACAACATATTTATATATCACCTCTAATATTGCAAAATACAACACTTCACATAATGATAACGAAACTGTAGCACAGTAACACCACCGAAATACAGAGGCAGTGCAAAACACAGCAGCTAAATTGACACCTAGCTGAATGCATCCAAGAAGCTAAAAACATGGGATGTTTTAGTCTGATAAGTGATATAGATAATGCGTTGGAATTTGTCACAAACATCAGGACTGGGAGGTACAAACAAGCTTAAAATGTTGTTTTATATAAAGTGGATAATGACTCAATCCAGGAGCGTAGCAAAGATAATGCACAAAATAAAAAGGAAATTGGAAGGAAATTCAAGATTGGACAACTGAGCAGAGTCAGATTTTAGGACTGGCCTGGGGCATTTTCTGGTATTGAACTTTTTGCTGGCCATATCAATCACATGTCATTGGGCTATGCTGCAAAACACTGTCCGAATTTCTGAATTCACATTAAAACAAAGTATTATGCAACAAATTTTATACAAGAGTGTTTTAAAAAAAAACAATACTTACTGATGCATCCAAGTGCATTGGATCTACATCAGCCAAACTGGCACCAACTTTGACCCGCTCCCTAAGGATTTCACTCGTTAAATCTTCTGTTCTAATGTTCATCGGAAGACACCTGTTTAGTAAATACACTGCTTACAACCTTTCTGAAAACTTCCAAACCCTACCAACTTTTTTTTGTTATAAAAGGTTTCTTTTCAATTTTTAATGCATACTGCTTGTGGAGCAAGATGAGAGACACGCTGCTGGAAAATTTGTTTCTCTTTGTTCACAGAACATGAGCATCAGTGGCAAGGACAGCATGCACGGCTTATTCCCAACTGCCCTTAAGTATTAGTGAGCAGCCATCCATGAAGCAATATAGTCCACATGGTGTCAATACACTCATAGTGCTGTTAGGTTGCCAGAAGGCCCAGGCAGCTATTGTGGAATAGTAATATATTTCCACGCCAGAATAGTGAATTTTTGTTGTGGCGGGGGAGGGGAATATCTTGCAAGGGGTGTAACTTTCATGCACTTGCTACTCTTGTCCTTTTAGGTAGTTTGCAAGTTTGCAAAGTGCTGCTCAACAGCCTTGGTTACTTTAGTGCATCTTATGGATGGAATACTATGCCATCCAAAGGTGAATGACATGTCAGGAACATGGGCAGCTTTGACCTGGGTGGTATCAAGCTGAGAGAGTGTTGTTGGAACTGCATTTGTCCAGGAAAATGGAGAGTATTCCGTCACACTCCTGCTTGTGCCTTATGGATGACAGAAAGGCTTCAGAGAATAAAATAGCAAGTTAACTCACTACAAAATACCTAGTCAAAGACCTGTTCTCACACCACAATATTTATTCTCATTAATTTTCTGGTTCAATAATCGCCGAGCTTTTCAGCAGTTGGGGAATTCAATAGTGACAATCTTTGTTTTTACTGTCGTTGAAAAATGAAAAATGAAAAATGAAAAATGAAAAATTCTATTACAAATGGTCTTTTTCCTGAGAACCTGGATGGTGCAAATTGGTACTTGCAACATGTTAATCCAAACTCAAACATTTTCTAATTGTGGTAAATGGAAACAAACACTGTGCAACCAATGAAAGCATTCATTGCAAACCTTGATGGAACAACTGAAAATAGTTGGGCCTTAACACTGGCTGAAGCAATGTTCTAGAACTGGGATGATCAGCCTGCAACAAACATAACCATCTTCCTTTAAGTATGACTTCAGCAAACTGCTTCTCATTAACTTGACCTTCACCAGTACTCTTTGATGCCACAGTCAGCCAAATGTTGCCTTGATGTCATAAGCATGCAATCTTATCTCAGCTCCACAATTCAGCTTTTTGTCATGTTTGTCCAAGGCTGTGACGTTGTCTGGAGCAAGTGGTCCTGGTGAATCCAAACAAAGCCTCTCTGAGCAGGTTATTGATAAGTGCCACTTGGTAGCACAGTCAACAACTCTTATCTAGTAAAGCAGTTAGTTCCAAATTAAAAGTTCTCTATTATGGCCAAACCTAGGAGGAGAAATTCCTATGCTATCAGTATATCATATTCCACTTAGTATACCAGCGCTTCTGAGGTCTGAGAGAACAGAAATGTCGTTAATTGTGAACAAGGAGAAATAAACCAATCTGCTAAGAATTAAATTGAGACTGCTCAACAGATAAAAGAAATCACATCCTTTGATCTAATTCAACTCTAGGGACATTAAACACTATACCCCATTTTATTTGTCTGAAAAACTGACTAATTATTTATATCATAGTACAATTGATTCTAGGCTCAAAAGCTTAATTATTTTGAACATTTAATACACACCATAGAGGAAAAGTGTTACACTAGTTTATTATTTGCAATGCACAAATTCATCAGCTACCTTCTAACAAATTTCTAAATTACTGATGCAATTCTAAATTTTCAAATCACTTTTAATTTTGTTTTGGCAGAATACACAGTTCTTTAAAACATGAAAATCAATTCAGTCAGATCTTAAAAGCACACAAGGATCTCCACTGATATACTTCACCTGTTTCTGGCTCTTGCCATGCTTTTAGATTTTCTTCTTTCAAAACGTTCTTCATCAGATGATGATGTGGTGTCACTGCTGTGGATGGCATGTTTCTTTCTCCTTTTAAAACAAAGAAAAGTAAACAATGTAGATAACAAATTGAAAACAAGTCTATGGAGCAAGCTTAATGGGCCAGACTGCCTAAAACTTTGTCAATTTATGCTCAAATGTTCCCTGAAAATGCTGCTACTCATCTGCTGCCTAGGCTGCTAAACATAAGAAGCTAGGAAAAAGAGTATTATTTCCTCTTCTTCCACAAGTTAACTTGACTCTAGTTTCAATTTTGAAAAGTACACTTTGTTAAGTTTATTTTAAATTATTTTACCTGATATGGCTCCTTCTTGCAGGAGATCTGAGTGTATCAAATAGTGTGCTTTGCCTTTGTCTCCGATGAACAGGCTCTAAAATCACAAATTAATTCCTACAATTAAAAGAACTGTCAGCCTGAGGACACTGTCTCGTGCCACTGAAATTGGCACACACATATGAAGCAATTTATGTGGTTGCAAGTAAGATGAATACATTATTTTTCCAACTGAACATTTTATTCACCATTCTATAAAATTATAGCTATTTTCAGGAAGTTAATTTTCATGGATGACATTTTAACTACAATGGAACCTTTCACAACTAGCAATAAAACCATGCTCCAAAAAAAAATGCTTAGTTTAGATGATTAAAATCTAGACGAGTATACATCCCTGAAGTTAGACAAGTCAAAGAAGCTATGTAATTCAGTGCAAATCAACAATTTGTTCCAGGAGCCAGGAGCCATGCCCATGACAGGCCAGGGCTGCTACTGTCTCTCTTGTGCCTTTTTCTCCTCTTCTCTCATTCTGTAACCCACTGCTGCCTCTCACCACTCCCTCATCCAAGGATAGTCACTGGAACAATGCTGCAGCTTGGGCTTCACTGCTGCTGCTGCCCTTCACATGGCCTCACAATCTTACCCTGCTCACTCACTGTCAATGTGGGTGATGTTTCAGGCCACCAAGTGGATCATACAGAACTTCCAGCAAATTTCCAACAGTGTCATCACTAAGATTGGCTGCTGCTGTCCTTCCCTGATGTTGGGGGCCTCTTTGTACATACATGCTCTTGTTGCCACCTGGAGATGCCACTTGCAGTCTTCACAGCCTTCCACTAAAATCATACTATTTTACCACTTTTACCTATTGGAGGGGCTTGGTATCTTTGCACAGCCTTCCGTTGCCTCAGGTTATATGGTCTGTCATTTTCTTCAGCCTCTTCAACTTCATCACCATCTTCCTCCTCTTCTTGAGATTCTACTGAAAACATATTTTGATCTTGATTAATTCTGTAATTGCAATCAACAAATACAACAGGAAAGGATATACAATCAATTCAATCAAAGCTATAGTTTTAAGATTTGGTGATTTATTTTTCAAATCCTTGTCAGATATTGGCATGGATTCTTTGACGTCCAAACAGTCATTATGACATGGGAGTTACATACAAGAAGCTGCATATGGGGACCCTGCTGAATTCCTATCATAGCAGACTCCAAAGAAGTTGTCCAGGAAATTAAAGACTATGCTGAGCAATTTGTCTATGGTTGGAACCATCCAAAAGTATCCATTTAAAAATTGGAGAATTTGGAGGTTTACAATGAAATGAAGTAAATAATTACTTGGTAAGAGTTGTAGCATGAAACACAGTCAATAATTATGCAACTGATCCCATATGTACCTCACACACCCTCAACTAGACCTTGATCAACCAGTTACATATACATCACACCCTGAGGTGAAACTCTCCTCCCTCCCACTGAGACCCAACACCCTGCCTAGCTCGAGACCATATATCTCCTTCCCCTCCTTCAGATCAGAGCCACTTCTATCCTCCCAGGACACAAACCCCCTTCCCTCCATCCAGACTCACCCCACCGCCATCTGTTTCCTTGCTGCAGACCCAATAGGTCTCCCACCATGCAATGTAGTTCCCTAGGACCATAGTGCCTACCGAATTGGAACTCTAACCACATGATGTGTTATCTTACCTAAGTGCTGCTCAGTTGGTATCCTAACCTGCTACCTATCTAGCACCCTAAACTCAGACTTACCTTATATACTTAATGTTCAACAGCAACTGCCAAAATGGCAGTTTGTGATCAATTGCACTGGCCAAACACTTCCAAACATTAACCAAAGGTGGAATAAATACACTAAACTATTCACAGCATCATGATCAAATAAAAGACACCACGTAAAACAAGTATTCCGAATACTGTACCACAAACAAGCAGATAAGAGATGATAATATATTTTCGTGCCCAACATACTGATGTCCCAATGTGGTTAAAACAAGTTCAATGTCCACACTCAACTCTGGATCTCAGTTAAATCATTGTTGGGAAAATTTGAACAGAGGCAAGCAACTACATTTTCCCAACAGTCCCACAGAAGGAACAAAAATCAGTGTTATCCTGTCCTCTAGCTAACCTTAGAAAAATATCAACTAAAAAAGGATTTAAAAAAATAGGAATTAGCAGCATAACGATGCTAAGAATAAAAATGATTTGATGGGGCCAGCATTGAATTGGGGTGTACTAAGTTAAAAATCACACAAACATGTCTTACGATCTTATACTCCACAACCACCCGATGAAGGAGCAGCTCTCCAAAAGCTAGTGCTTCCAAATAAACCTGGTGGACTATAACCTAGTGTTGTGAGATTTTTAACAAAGAGTAAAAATATATTTCTTTGTTCCTCATTAAGGATCAAGGCAAGAGATGGCAAGTGCAATAAATTAAATCAAAAAACTTTAATCAAAGATATATACTGTACCTTCACTTCCTTCTTCTTCCTCTTCCTCTTCTCCTTCACTAGCTTCCTCAACATGGATAGGCATTCCATACATGTTTCTTCTTAAAGGTTTCCTTTTCCTCTTCACACGAGAATACATATCCATATTTTCCTACAATTAAGTTATAGGTATCTTACCAAATGACAGATTGTTCCAGAAATGCATACAAATTAATATTTTCATTGTATTATTAAACAACCCTCAAGTTTTTTGTTAAAAATCACACAACACCAGGTTATAGTCCAACAGGTTTAATTGGAAGCACTAGCTTTCGGAGCGCCACTCCTTCATCAGGTGGTTGTAGAGGGCACAATTGTAAGGCACAGAATTTATAGCAAAGGTTTACAGTGTGAACTGAAATTATACATTGAAAGATATATTGTTTGTTAATTCATTTTTTAGATTAGAATCAGTCTATGGCACAGACAGCAGCAGACAGGGGGCTAACACCTTCAACACATTATCTGGGCTGATCCAATTGTTAAAGTTCACTTGAGAATGTATCTTTTTTTTAAAATGTTTTGCGATTTACATATGAAAGGAGTGAAACTAACGTGGTCATTCTAACAGATGAGAGACTTAACAAACAAACAAGATATTTTTCAATGTATAATTTCAGTTCACACTGTAAACCTTTGCTATAAATTCTGTGCCTTACAATTGTGCCCTCTACAACCACCTGATGAAGGAGTGGCGCTCCGAAAGCTAGTGCTTCCAATTAAACCTGTTGGACTATAACCTGGTGTTGTGTGATTTTTAACTTTGTACACCCCAGTCCAACACCAGCATCTCCAACTCAAATCTTTTAGTTGGGTGATGTGCTCTTCCTGTCAGATGTGGGAGCTCAGGGGGAATTTAAGTGTTTCCAGAAATGATGTCTACAAGAAGTGTGTTTGGTTGCGAAGCCTAGCAAACCACATGGATCTGTTGGAGTGGCAGTTGTAGAGTCATAGAGATGTACAGCATGGAAACTGACCCTTCGGTCCAACTTGATCATGTCAAACAGATATCCTAACCTAATCTAGCCCCATTTGCCAGCACTTGGCCCATCTCTCTCTCAACCCTTCCTATTCATATACCCATCCAGATGCCTTTTAAATGCTGTAATTGTACCAGCCTCCACCACTTCCTCTGGCAGCTCATCCCATAAATGCACCATCCTCTGTGTGAAAACGTTGTCCCTTAGGTCCCTTTTATATCTTTCCCCTCTCACCCTAAACCTATGACCTCTAGGTCTGGACTCCCCCACCCCAGGGAAAAGACCTTGCCTATTTACCCTATCCATGCCCCTCATGATTTTATAAATCTTGATAAAGGTCACCCCTCAGCCTTCAACATACAAGGGAAAACAGCCCCAGCCTATCAGCCTCTCCCTATAGCTCAAATCCTTCAGTCCTGGCAACATCCTTGTAAATCTTTTCTGAACCCTTTCAAGTTTCACAATATTTTTCTGATAGGAAGGAGACCAGAACTGCATGCAATGTTCCAAATGTGGCCTAACCAATGTCTTGTATAGCTGCAACATGACACCCCCCCCAACTCTTATACTCAGTGTTCTGACCAATAGAGGAAAGCATTCCAAATGCCTTCCTCACTATCCTATCGACCTGTGACTCCACTTTCAAGGAACTATGAACCTGCACTCCAAGGTCTTTTGGTTCAGCAACACTCCCCAGGAACTTAACATTAAGTGTACAAGTCGTGCTCTGATCTGCTTTTCCAAAATGCAATTCGAGGCAACAAGGAGTTTATAAGAGCAAGAGGTTCTGCTGGATAGCAGTTTCAGGAAGGTAGAGACACTGCAGATACAGTCAGGTAGATGGTTGACCCATGGGAGTGGTAGGAGATGTGGGAAGAAAATGAGGACTGCAGATGCTGAAGATTAGAGTCGAGAATGTGGTGCTGGAAAAGAACAGCTGGTCAGGCAGCAGCTAAGAAGCAGGAAAATTAACGTTTCGGGCAAAAGCCCTTCATCAGGAATGAAGCTGGGAGCCTCATAGGTAGAGAGGTAAATGGGTGGGAGGTGGGGCTGGGGTGTAGGCAGCTGAGTGCAATAGGTGGAAGGATGTGGGGGGATTGGTGATAAGGGGAGGGTGAAGCAGATAGGTGGGAAGGAAAATGGACAGGTAAGGACAGGTCATGAGGGCGGTGCTGAGCTGGAAGGTTGGAACTGGGAATGGCGGGGGGGGGGGGGGGCGGGTGGGGGGAGATGAGGAAACTGCTGAAATCCACCTTGATGGGGTTGGAGAGTCCCGACACAGAAATTGAGGCGTTCTTCCTCCAGGATTCAGGTGGTGAGGGTGTGGCAATGGAGGAAGCCCAAGACCTGCATGTCCTCGGCGGAGCGGGAGGGGGAGTTGAAGTGTTCGGCCATGGGGCAGTGGGGTTAGTTGGTGTCTGGGAGATGTCTCTGAAGCGCTCTGCAGGTATCCGTTCTGTCTCCCCAACGTACAGGAGACCACACTGGGAGTTACAGAGACAGTGTTGATGTGTGGAAGTGCAGGTGAAACTTTTGTGGATGTGGAATGTTCCTCTGGGGCCTTGGATGGAGGTGAGTCAGTCACCCTTGATGGAGATGGGGAGGTCCAGGAAGGGGAGGGAGATGTCTGGGGTGGTCCAGATGAATTTAAGGTTGGGGTGCAATGTGTTGGTGAATTTGACGAACGGTTCAACCTTCTCATGGGAGCACAAAGTGGCATCACTGTAGCGGGGGAAAGGTGGGGAGTGGTGCCGGTATAACTGCGGAAGGTAGACTGTTCCACATAGCCGACAAAGAGACAGGCATAGCTGAGACCCAGGTGAGTGCTCATGGCTACCCTTTTTGTTTGGAGGGAGAGGGAGATGTAGCCAGGTAATGCAGGAGACTCTTGCAACTATTCTCATGTATTCCAGTTTGGATACTGCTGGGGTGGAGGTGGTGTTGGCCTCTCAGGAGGCTATAACACTACCAGTCAGGTACAGTGACTTGCTCCACTGTAATGAGAGGTATGTCAGATTACAAATGATCAATTGTGATAGGGGACTCATGAGTCTGGGGCACAGACAGACGTTTCTGGGACAGTCAGCAAGACATTAAGATGGTGTGTTCTCTCCTTGGTGTTAGGGATATCCCAGAGAAGGGGCAGAATATTCTCAAAGGGAGACTGACCAGCAGGAGGTCACTGTGTAGGTTGGTACTCACTACATAGGTAGGGAAAAGGGATGACATTCTGCATAGATAATATAGCAAACCAGGCAGGAGGTTAAAAAGTAGGTCCTCAAGGGTAGTAATAGCCGGACTACTGTCAGTGCCATATGCTGGTGAGAGTAGGACTAGGAAGAAGCATGGCTAAGGATTTGGTGTAGGGAGCAAGGATTCACAGTTTTAGGCCATTGGGATCCCAACAAATGACCTGTTTGACAGGGACAGATTCCACCAGAAGGAGACCAACATCCTTGCAGAGATTTGCTAGTGCAACTCGGGAGTCTTTAAAGTAGTTTTGGGGGGAGGAAAACGACCAAAGTGATAGTGAGAAAAGAGAAAAGGCTGCAGCTGGTACAATAGATAAGGGGAGCAAGAGTTCCCCAACAGACAAGAGCTTGGCAGAGTAGGAGATAAAACTATTAATAAAACTGCATTTACTTCAAAGCAAGAGATCTGACAGGGAAAGCAGATGACTTTAGGCCATGGGACCGAGATATCATAGGTATTACAGAAATATGGCTCAGGGATGAACAGGACTGGTAGCTCAGTGTTCCAGTACACAGATGCTATCGGAAGGATGGCGGGGGGGAGAAGAGAGAGACAAGAGGAGGGGAAAGTGACATTTTTGGTTAGGGATAACATTATGGCTGCACTTAGGGAACGACAAACTTCAGGAAGATCGTCGACTGAAGTTATATGGGTGGAACTGAGAAATAAAGAGATGATCACCTTGTTGGGATTCTATTATAGGCCCCCCTCCAACAGTCATGAGCAAATTGAGAAGCAAATAAGGTGCTCTCGGTTTCTGTAAGAAGAATAGTAATGTAGTGGTAGGGGTTTTAAACTTTCCAAACGCAGTCATAGTGCTAAGGGTTTGGATGAGGAGGAATTTGCTAAGTGTGAATAAGGAAGTTCTCTTGTACAATATGTAGATGTCCCTGATAGAGAAGAAGGAGCAATATTTGACCTTCTGTTGGGAAATAAGGCAGGGTAAGTGACTGAGGAATCAGTGGTTCTATTAGTTTTTAAATAGTTATGGAAAAGGCAAGACCTGATCTAAAAGTTAAAGTTCTAAATATGAGGTCAGTTTTGATAGTATTAGACAGAATTTTTTGTAAGTTGATTGGAGGAGGCTATTCACAAGTAAAGGGTTGGCTGAGAAGTGGGAGGCCTTTAAAAAATGAGATAATGAGAGTTCAGAGACAATATGTTCCTATTAACATGAAGAGCAAGGCTGGGAGGTATAGGGAATGCTAGATGACTAGAAGAATCAAAGCTCTTGTCAAGAAAATGAAGGCATATGTCAGGTATAGACAGTTGGAATCGAGCGAATCCCAAGAGGATTATAAAGGCAGTAGGAGGGAAATCAGGAGGGTAAAAAAGGGGACATGAGATAGCTTTGAAAAATAAGATTAAGGAGAATCTAAAGAGGTTCTATAAGTACATTAAGGGCAAAAGATTAATTAGGGAGAGAATAGGGCCCCTTAAAGATCAATATGGCCATCTATGTGTAGAACTCAGGAAATGGGTGAGAGACTAAACAAATATCTCACCTCAGTATTTACTGTCGATAAGGTCGAAGAAGCCACGAAAATTGGAGAAATAAATAGTGATGTCTTGAAAAAAAGATGTCATTTTAGAGGAGGTGCTAGAAGCCTTAAATGTATAAAAGTACATAAATCCCCAGCACCTGATCAAGTATTCCCCAAAACTTTATGGGAGGCTAGAGAACAGATTGCTGGGCCACTTGCTGAGATAGTTGCATCATCAACAGCCACAGGTGAGGCACTGGAGACAGAAGGCTGGCTAATGTGGTGCCATTATTTTAAAAATGCTGTAAGGAAACGTCAGGAAACCATAGACCAGTAAGCCTTATGCCAATGGTGGGCAAGTTGTTGAACAGGATTCTGAACAACAGAGTTTGTATGCATTTGGAAAGGCAAATACTGATTAGGGATAGTCAACATGACTTTGTGCATGCAATATCATGTCTCAATGACAAGTTTTTTTAAAGAGGTGACAAAGAAGATTGATGAATGCAGAATGGTAGATGATGTCTATATGGGCTTCAGCAAAACATTCGACAAGGTTTCACATAGTAGACTGGCTCATACGGTTCAATTGCAAGGGATCCAGGCAGAGCTAGCCAACTGGATACAAAATAGGCTTGAAGGTAGGAGACAGAGGGTGGTGATAAAGGATCGTGTTCAGACTGGAGGCCTGTGACCAGCAGTGTTGGTTCTTACCAAGCCAAACCAGGGCTGGACATGTACAGTTAATAGTAGGGCCCTGGGAGTGTTGTGATTAAATTGCTCTTGGTGTGCAGGTGCACAGTTCCTTACAGACAGGCAGGGTAGTGAAGGCGGCATTTGGAATGCTTGCTTTCATTGGTCAGTGCATTGACAATATGAGTTGGGACGTCATGTTGCAGCTGTTCAGGACACTAGCCTGGCCAGTTTTAAAATACTGCATATAATTTTGGTCGCTCTTTCGTAGGAAGGAAGGATGAAAGGATGTTGTTATATTTGAGAGGATGCAGAAAAGAAGATTTACAAGGATGTTGCCAGGACATGAGGGTTTGAGTTACAGGCAGAGGCAAATAAACTGAGGCTGTTTTCCCCTGGAGCATTGGAGACCTTATAGATGTTTACAAAATCATGAGGGACATGGATAAACTGAACAGCCAAAGGTTTTTTTTCCCTAGAGTGGGGGGAGGGGAGGGTGGTGGTCCAAAAGTAGAGGGCATAGGTTTAAGTGAGAGGAAAGACTTAAAGGATCTGAGGGGTAACTTTTCCAAGCAGAGGGTGGTGCATGTACAGAATGAGCAGCCAGAGAAAGTGGTGAATACAGCTACAATTACAACATTTAAAAGACATCTGGATGGGTATATGAATAGGAAGGGTTTAGAGGGATATATGCTGGTAAATAGGACACCGTCAGGTTAGGAGGTCTGGTCAGCACGGACCAGTTGGACTGAAGGGTCTGTTTCCATCCTGTATGACTCCATGACTTTGAGTCTTCCGGTTATCAAGGTCAAATTGTAATACATCACTGTTGGAAAAAACAATTAACATTAATACATCAATTTAATATAAACAAAGACAATTGAGGGAAATCTATCATGAGTTCTCACCAAAACTCCCAGGTGAACCCCCAAAAAAACTGGTGTGATGCAAAACTCACACTCATTTAAAAACTGCCGCATTGTAGAAAAGATCCCGATCAACCTGCTTGACAAGCCTATTAATTGGCAAATTTTAAGACAAAAAATTAAGATTCTAGGACATTTCCATTGTCTAAGAATACAAATAAATGATTAACTTAAGAAAAAGCTATGTTAAATCGATACATGGAACTCAAGGTAAACCAAAGAAACTAGTGGAATCTAAAATTCAACGAATAATTCTGAAGTTGATAACTAGTCTCAGTCATGGTGACCATGAGCTATCACACATTTCTGTAAAGACCCATCTGATTCATTATGTTCCTTCGGAAAGTAAACTTGCCCTTCTTCCCCAGTCAAGGCAAAATGCAACTTCACCAATACGACGTGGGTAATTTAAACTGCCTTGCGAAATAGCCAAGCAGCCAAAATAGCATAAGATATCCAAGCAGAATTAAGATATTCATGTTTTCTCTGCCAATCGATCATGGCTGACATGTTTCTTAACCTCATCGTTCTGCTGCCTTCTCTCCATAACTCCCGATCCCCTTATTAGTTAAGACATATCTACCTGACCCAATGACTTGGCCTCCATAACCTTGGGTGGCAGAGTTCCACAGATTAACTATCCTTTGGCTGAAGAAATTCCTCCTCACTTCAGTTCTAAAGGATCGTCCCTTCACTCTGAGGATTCCTGTTCAGGTTCTAGTCTCTCCTACCTTTGGCAACATCTTCTCCACGTCCACTCTATCCAGGCCTCTCTATATTTTGAGTGTTTCAATAAGATCTCCCCTCATCCTTCTAAACTCCATTAAGTACAGACCCAGAGTCCTCAACTACTCCTCATATGACAAGCCCTTCATCCCGGGATGTCTTTTTTGTAAACCTTCTCTGAACACCCTCCAATGCCAGCACATCTTTCTTTCGATAGCGGGGCCCAAAATTGCTTTCAAAATTCTAAATGTGGTCTGACCAGAGCCTTACACAGCCTCAGTAGGACACCTCTGCTCTAGTATTCTAGCCTTGTTGAAACTGTACTTGACTTAACTACCAACTGCATCTGCATGCTAACCATAAGAGAATCCTAAACTATGACTACAAAGTCCCTTTACACATCAAATTTTTGAAGTTTTTCCCAATTTAGAAAAGTCTGCACCTGTATTCTTCCAAGCAAAGTACATAACCTCACACTTTCCCATATTGTATTCCACCTGCCGCTCCTTTGCCCACTCTTTTAGACTGTCCTAAATCCTTCTACAGTGTTCCTGTCTTCTCAACACTATCTGTCCCTTTCAATTTAATTTCATTTCCTATTAACAAGGTAATCCCACCTCCTCTGCCCATCTGCCTATCCCTTTGAAAGGATGTGTATCCTTGGCTATTTATTCCCAGCCCTGATCCGCTTGCAGCCTCTTTTCTGTGGTTATGACCACAACTTACCTGCCAATTTTAATCTGTGCTACAAGCTGATTTAACTTATTTCATATAATGCATGCACTTAAGTACAACACCCTCAGCACTTAAATAATAAAAATGTTTTTTTTTAAATTTCAATAAACTTGTCAATGAACTAAAGATTTACAGTTAATGACAAGTATTTCATTTTCATGTACCATCACAGCTTTTCAGTAAAAATGTGACCAAATATCACAGCATCATAATTTAAATGTTAGCAAACAAAGATAAAACAAATCAACAACTAAATAATTCAGCAATGTTAATTTTACTTAATTTGGAATTGTCAAGTCTTCAACCCCTCTTGAAAACTGTTACGCCTAGAAAATCCAAAACAGAAAGCTGGAAACACTCAGATGCTTCTCTAAACTATTTCTAAATCTTGTCACTGAAAAAAAATTAACTCCTGACTTAACTACTGATTACTAGTCAGGATGAAAAGGAAAAGAGCCCATGAGGAAGATAACAAGGGTTTTCATCTCTTCCCATTAATACCAAAGATAAATGTGAAGGAAGAGAATTCTCCTGCCTGAATATACTGGCACTTTTAAGTATCATCAAAATAATTTGCAGCTCTGAAGTAACTTCTTTTTTCCCCTTACATGTATATGCAAATATCAACATGCAATAGTCATTGTGCTTCACTCTGATAAATTTTGGTTAATACTTCAGAGATTTTGCCAGTGTTAAGCTGTGTAAATAGCAAAAACCTCTCAAAACAAAAAATATTAATTCATATTATCACAATCATTTGCATGCTATAGTCTTCATCTAACATTGATTACATTAGCCAATGGGGTTAAAATATTATCAAGCAGAACTTAGTATGAAAAAGTAAGTCACTACTGATTTTTGAAAAAGATTCAGAAGTCAATATAAGCTATTAAAATTATATTTTCAAGTATATTCTTCAGGAAAGCGTGTTTTTTGCAATTAGTTTCATACAGGTTAGTTAAGAAACAGAGGAATCATGCCCTGTATTATCTCGATAAAACCAGAAAGATATTTAGAAATGAATCTTAGTTATACAAATCAATTAGACAACATGATCATGCATTTAAAAAAACCTGCACAGACCGAACAAAAAGCACTGATTCTAGTTCATGCAGGACTGAACCATGTAAAATGGCATGGCTCCAGGTTTGAACCCTGATCTGTGCTCAGTGTCAGTAAACTACTGGGCTACAAATCATCACATTTGAATTCAATAATGTCATCGAGCATCATGTTGTTTTCAGCAGGTATTTTCAATTTTCTTTCTCTCACCTACCCCTCCACTCCCTCACTAGCCCACAAATGTGGAAGTCAATTGTGATCCATACTGTGTGCTAATTCAGCATTAACTAAGGATCAATTTCTGCCTCACATTTCTGCCATGCACAGCTTGATATCCCTTTAGCCTATGCACTAAACTATCAGGAGAGATATGTAATAAAAAAAACTTTAAACATATTCAGCAGTATTTTTGTAATTTGCCATCCATCCTGTACTGCAATCTTCACAATCGGAGCTGCATTAAAAAATCGTACTGATAACCCATGAGAAAGCAACACTGAAAACTAATAAAATGCAGACGTAACAAAAGCTGGTGAAAAATTGTCACTTATTTTACCAGGCATTATGTGATCCATTTGCAATTTACAACATGCTTTTCAAAAGAAAATTCCCATTTTCCATGCACTAATTTTTCTCCATTCTGTGCTCACCACCTGCTTTAAGAATTCAAAACCTACATTAATCTGGCAATCTTAAAATCATAATTGTCGGTTTTTTTAAGCAAAAAGCTACATCTTCAGAATTCTCCTCCACACTCCTTAACAAAAGAACAGATACTCACGAACTCTGTATCTGTCCACATCCTGAGACGCTCCACTTCGCCCGGTCTTCTGTTCTGTCTAATGTTACTGGTGATATTATCCATTTCTTGCAGTACAGCTTCTGCAGTACTGGATTCACATAGTACAAATAAACTTTTAAAGTTAATTATTTCAAAATGTGTCCCTGTCTATTATGCACAAAATAAAACAAGATTAAGGAAATGACTAAGCCAAGTGTGAGGAATAGCAGTTTGGTGATGACAAGTTCTGGTCACAATTCTGGTCTCCTTGCTATAGGAAGGATGTTGTAAAACTTGAAAGGATTTAGAAAAGATTTACAAGGATATTACTAGGGTTTGAGGGAAAGGGTGGCACTTAACAGGCTGGGGCTCTTTCCCCTGGAACATCAGAGGCTGTGGGATAACCTTACAGGGGTTTATAAAACTATGGGGGCATGAACAGGCTAAACAGGTCTTTTTCCTGTGATGGGAAAGTCCAAAACTGAAGGGCATACATTTAAGGAGAGAGGAGAAAGAATTAAAAGGGACCTAAGGACCAATTTTTTCACGTAGAGGGTGGTATACGTTTGGAACAAGCTGCCAGAGGAAATGGAGGAGGGCTGGTATAATTACAACATTTAAAATGCATCTGTATGGCTTATGAATAGGAAGGGTTTAGAGGAATATGGGTGAAATGCTGACAAACGAGACTAGATTAATTGAGGATTTCTGGTCAGCATGGATGCGTTGAACCGAAGGGTCTGTTCGTGCTGTACACCTGTATGACTCTAAGTACCCAATGTCAAGGCTGTGCGGGTATTTGACTTAGGCTTGGGACTTATGTAACAAAGCTGGAGAGCTGAATTAGAAGTTGATTCATGATCTAAAGAACTTTAAAAGATAGATGATTTCAAAGCGTGGAAGCCTGAACACCTTCACACTGACATACTATAACTGGAATTGTGGAATTAAAAGTTATGCCGTAATCTCTCACGTTGTTTGCACCTGTATGTATACAAGTTGTGTGGTTATGGTGGTCAGCAAGAAATCTGAAGTTCAAGAAATTAAATCATGCCTCACCAAACTGTGAATGTGAATTCAATAAAATCTAGCCATCTGTCAACTGATTCTAGAAAAAAAAAGCATTGGAAGCCATTTGCTGTCATAAAAACTAACTGGCTTATGAATGTCCTCCAACAAAGGAAATGATAAACCTGTATCATCTGACTCCAGTCTCAAGTATATATCATCCTTTAATACCCCTTAAAGTAGCCAAACTCTGCTCATAATCTAATATGAAACCAGAGATTAAGCATTCACCATATAGAAAATTGTTATAATTATTTGTACACCATATGGAAGTACTACATACAGTGTGCCAAGATATGGAAACCAAATCAAATTTATTTAAGGTATTTCACCACAAATTTTTTCAAAGCCAAATGTGCAGCTAGGTGATCTACCAGTGTCATCTTTCAACTGCATGAAAGCACAGAAGTGCAGCGCTGGTTACCTTTCCTTCTAATGTTTGCCTTCTTGATTTTTTTCTTGACACCTTCTTGTGACAAAAAAGCAATTAACTGATTTATTAAATAAAGTGAAATCTCTGATTTTATATATTAAACAAGGTTGAACCCGCTGCACACTGTAAGAGCTAAAGAAGAGAGGAAGATACCTTAAATGGTACTTCATTGTAATGGAACTACAGTACAAATACAATACCTGTTTACGAGCTGATCAAACAAGAGGCTTTGGTTGAGAGTTTCAAATTTATTCCTCCTTGCTCGACCACTTCTTCTAACTTCTGAGTCACCATTCATGTGAGAATGGTCCCCATCCTCTTGGCTTTCACGTCGGCTTCCAGGATTTCTGAGAACTTTTTAGCAAAGGATCACCATCAGTTATTGGTTGATTTATATGTTTTGAAGTAACTGTGCTTAATATATAGATATGTGATGCTGTTGAAAGGCAGCTTGCAGTCTGTTGCAAATATATGTTTTAAATGAAATTGCAAGTTGCATGGCATTCCTTCTGCACTTTTTTCCTAAAAGCATACAAGTTTTGTGGCTGTGGTGCTAGACATGCAATTCAGAGCTCAGGAGCTGAAATCATAGCATGATAAGTTGTGAAAGTAATTTCAGTAAAAACTGATAATTTTTCAGAGTTGGCACCAGCTAAAAAGTTATCAAGGAAGCCACAGGATCATCATGTAAAAAAAACTAGCTGGTTTACTAATGCCTTTTGGCAAAGGAAACTAGACACTTGTACCACTCAACTCCAGTCCTACGGTGCACAGTTGACTCTTATTGCCCCTTGACATGGATGATAGGACCAGGTTAAGACCAGGCATTCCATATTAGGAAATGGTCTAAATAAGTCAAAAGGACGATTATAGATCAATAAGTTTCTATGTAGATTCTGCTACTTGATTGAGCTATTTGTAAACTCAAAGTCCAAAGATGTGCAGGTCAGGTGGATTGGCCATGCTAAATTGCCCGTAGTGTTAGGTAAGGGGTAGATGTAGGGGTATGGGTGGGTTGCGCTTCGGCGAGGCGGTGTGGACTTGTTGGGCCGAAGGGCCTGTTTCCACACTG
Organism: Chiloscyllium punctatum; assembly: GCF_047496795.1. Classification (NCBI taxonomy): domain Eukaryota; kingdom Metazoa; phylum Chordata; class Chondrichthyes; order Orectolobiformes; family Hemiscylliidae; genus Chiloscyllium; species Chiloscyllium punctatum. The sequence continues at coordinate 149,221,616 of NC_092741.1, read as the reverse complement.
TAAGTAATCTAATCTAATCTAATCAACAACCCCCATAGGTTATTTCAACAACAGAATGTAGCTGGGTTTGCTTCTCTTAAAAATAAGTTACAAATATGAACAGGAATAGTCTATTCAACACATTAAGCCTGCACTGCCTTTCAATACAATTGCAGCTGATCAAAGTCATTTACCCATAACTCTGTACCGTCCTCTCAGCAATCAGAAAGCTGTCAATCTCTACTTTAGATATTCTCAAAAACGGAGCTTTCACAGCCCTCTGTGACAGAGAATTCCAGAGGTTCACAACTCTGAATAAATAAAAGTTCTCCTCATCTCAGACGTTGGGGCATCCCTGGTTCTAGACTCGCCAGTCTACTTAAACTCGTTGCCTGCATCTATACTATCTCACCCTTTTAGTAATTTGTAAGTTTCAATGAGATCACTTCTGATTCTTCAAAACTCTAGCAAATGCAGGCCCAATGTTTTGATATCAGACAGTCCTGCAATCCCGGCAACAAGTCTGGTGAATCTGTGTCACACAACCTCTACAGCAATATTTTACCGGAGATAAGGAGGTCAAAACTGCACACAATAGGCCAAATGCTATCTAACCAACCTCTAATACAATTGAGTAAGACTTCATTATTCAAATCTTCTTGCAATAAAAGCCAATAAGCCATTAGTCTCCCTAATAGATAGCTGTAGCGACATTTTAGCCTTCTGTGACTTGTCAACACAGACAACCAGGTCTTTTAGGTTGCAGATCCAACAGGCATTAAGGAAGGTAAATGGAATTTTGGCATTTATTGCTCAAATGAACAGAGTATAAAAGTAGAGAACTGTTGCTACAACTGAGACCACACCTGGAATACTGTATACAATTTTAGTCCCCTTGAGTAGGGATGTAGTTGCACTAGAGGCAGCTCAGAGAAGATTCATTAGATTGATTCCAGAGATAAGGGATGAAGATGGAGAGAGATTGAATAGTTTAGACTTATACTCTCTGGAGTCTGGAAGAATGAGAAGAGATCTAATTGATATGCTAAACGGGATTGACAAAATAGACATAGAAATATTCCCTCATGTGGGGCAATCTAGAACAAGAGGTCGTAGTTCTTGAACAAGTGAAAGTAGATTAAAAACAGAGGTGAAGAGAAAATACTTCTCTCAAAGGGTTGTGATTCTATGGAATTCACTACTCCAGACCATTGTGGATGCTGCGACAATGAGTAAATTTAAGGATGAGATAGATAGATTTTTAATTAGTAATGGATTGAAGGCTTTTTGTCAAACATCACCTTGTTATATATTTATGGTACCTTTTACAGTCCATTCTTAAGTTTTTCCAGGATCATACTTATATTCTATTCACGCTTACAATATCAATTTATTGGTCATCCTTTTACACATTCTATCAACCTCCAAATCCTCAGAATTGCTATAATTTATAGCCATTTTATTGGGTTTTGTTTAAAGCTTTTTTTAAAATCCTGAACTTCCTTTGATACCTGCATTTTACTGACTTTCGTGTTTTTGCACCTTGACGGAATGCACAGTTGCTGGAAGTCATGCAAAATTCTTCAAAGACTGTCCATTACCCACATTTCTTCTCATGCATTTTCCCAAACCATTTCAATCAATTTGTGCCTCATACCTCCTGTAATTTCTGTTCTTCAAATTTAATACTCTTGCTTCAGAATGAATGACCTCATTTTCAAACATAACGTAAAATTCTATCAGACTGTAACCATTCAAACCAGAAGATTCTTTTACAAAATTATTAATCAGCCCTTGATCCGTAATACTAGATTTAAAATAGCACTTTTTTTTCTGGTTGGCCCCTCAACAAGCTACTCTGGAAAACCAGCCTTAACAGTCATCACAGTGTTCTTGACAAGATTTGTAGCTCAGATTGTGGATGAAGCTTTTGTGCTCAATTAGTTTACCGAATCCAAATGCAGATTAAAGTCACCCAAGATAACGGTGCTGCTCACACTACATACTTCTCTCATTTCATGATTAATACCAATGCCTGCTCAATCATCACTATTTGGTGGCCTATAAATAATACCCACAATTCTGCTGCCTCTTGCTATTTCTTCCTTTCACCTAAATAAATTCAATACTATTCTTAGGATCCAAGATCCTCTCTTGTTGATGTACTGATCCAATCCTGTTTTTCCTCCTTTTCCTTCACGCTTGTCCTGTCAGATATTGTTGAATATTCAACTGTGCATCCTGGTCACCATGTGGCCATGACTGTGAAATGATAATTAAATCATTCCCATATGTCTCTATTTTTGCCTTTAGATCATCTATCTTCTCGGGTGTGTGATAAAACTAAAAGTGCTGGAAATACTCAGTAGATCAGGCAGCATCTCTGCAGAGAGAAATAGACTTTCAGGGAGACACAAGTCACTCAGTTCATATTTCTTGCAATCTGATGTACAATGTGGCACCAGAGAGAAGTGATGATGTTCAAAAATAGATCAGCACATCAATACAAAAGTAAACAGCAGCAGCAGCACAGGAAAAGGTGAGGAAGAAAATTTCACTATAATCAAACACATAATTTCAAACCCCGTGGGTTTTGCCTGTTGCCAGAGCAATACAATTTAACTCCGTGTGTTAGGGAGAAGAGTTTATATTCTGCGGTTATGATTGTTACTTGCCTAACTCACGATTACACTTGATTCTTATAGAAAGCACTTCTTTCTTGTCTGGTTTTCCTTCAGCTCAAGCAGCCAAGTTTAAATTGGAAATACATTCATTTAAAACAGTGGCCTTTTTTTATTCAGCCTTTCATTATAAAATAAGCAACTTACCCAAACTATTGTGACCATTTTGCATTGAAGCACCAGTGCGAGTAGTTAACCTGAGAAAATTACAAAATAAGAATATTATTATGGCATTGAAGGAAGATTTATTCTGAATTGGCAATGGTAAACTAAGGGGAATATCACTGCATATCTTGAAATATTCATGAAAGCTGCATACAATTTAAGCCAGTTTCTAGTAAAATATGAAAAGTAATAATAATTTTGATAAATTGCTCTGGAGATTGAAAGCACTCTTCCACCCTTTAATGGTTTCAGTATTCATTTTACTTACAAACAAGTCCAGCAATATTTCAGTCTCTGAACCACTTCTGAGCCGGTTTATATTTCTGCATCCTTCTCCTGAATACTTTTGAATCAACCTGTTCAAAGATGTTATTACACACCTCTTTCTGGAGTCGGTGAGACTTGAACCAGGGTCTCCTGGCTCAGAGGTAGGAACATGACCGCTGCACCACAAGAGCCCTCGTGCATGTGTCTCCACCACTTGCCAATTGGTAGCAGACCTGCTGTGTTTTTAATTCTCTCATGATGGGGTTAACAAGAGCTTATTAGTATGGCCATTGAATTCACATTCGGGCTCCAAGAAAAAGCGAGAGGTTTTATAGAAAGAAATCATGTCAACTATGTAGTGCAAGTACAATTTGCTTGTGATGCTAACAATACAGAAGATTCAGGTGCAGTTGCTATGGTTATCACTGGTACTCGTCAGTACTGACAGTGCGTACAGCTGTGTTTCCTTTTAACCGACAGCCACTTGCATGGAAGTTAGATGAGTGGCTGAAATATATTAAACAAATTCCACATACGTACTTGAAGCAGTAATTATTTATTATTACTGGAACCTTAAAGAATGCACATTCATTAAGAAAAATGTATACTGCAATTTGTATATTTCAAGGAGTTGGAAGAATTGGATATAATTTGATCCTAACAAAGATATAAAAGTCATGAAAGAGATAAAACATAGACTTATTTAAATAATAAGTGAAGAAAGGATTTGGTTATCATGAAAAACAAACAATAAAGGCAGACCTCTAAATAGCACAGGAGAGAAATTTTAAAGGCATCTAATCTAACGTAAATCATTAAAACTATTCAAGTTTTTAAAAGGAGACAAATAGTGAATCAGTATTTCTACTGGCGAACAAACAATTTAGAATGAGTACTAGAACCATAAAAGAATAAGCCAAGAGAAATATAAGGCAAAGGTTGTCAATCCCAGTTAGTTATTAAAGCTGAGAAGCAAAAAAAGCTTTAAGGCATGGAAGGGAAATATAATGAAGGAACTAGAGTTTAGTTCTGAATTATGAACCAAATTATTATCACCTGTGTCCAAGTTTGAACTTCGAGGTTAAAAAGAATCTTCCTCTTTAAACTATACAATTAACAAGAAAATTTCAAAGGAAATATAGCATACTGATATTATGATGGTCTCTCAGGTTTTCTGATAATCATGAGGATACAGAGAGTTAGGAATGCCTCTCACCTGGACTGCCTTGTTGAGCTACACCATTCTTCTGCTGGACCACTGTTATGTGGACTGCGCTCAGTTGAAAGATCACTCGAAACTGGGTCAGCATTCCTTCGCCTCAGTTTTGCCGGTGGTTCCGTCTGGCTGTCACTTAAACTTGCTTCATCATTACCAGCATCCTGCTGTAAAAAGATAATATTTTGCTTTCAGAAAGTTTAGAGAATGTTTGCCAAACTTTAATGGGTGAGGAGAATAAAAGTCTATTTCTAACTTTTAAATTCACATATTCATGCTTGCAGCCAACAAATTTATAGGAATGGCTGAAATTTCCATCCCAATCCCGTCCTTTTCAGCATTTGCCAGTAAAGGGCAAATGCAATTTACAAGCATGAAGTTATATGGTAGCAAGAAAACCAAAATGAGAAATTGTGCAAAATGATTAGTTAAGAAAAGTAATTGGAAGTACAGAAGCAATATGCATTCTATCACTGATATGTTTCTCTTTAAGAGGTAAAATCTTGTCCAAAATTGCACCCCAGACAGAAAGCTGTGTTGACACATGGAATAAATGGAACCCTCATTATCTGTTATGCTTTAAATTTTACACATTCTCTTATGTGGGACTCTGTCAAGAGCCTTCTCAAAGTGTCTGAGGAGTCACAAATGGTGCTGAACACTGCACAATTGTAAGAGAACATCCCCTCTTCTGATCTAATGATGGAGGGAAAGTCACTGAACTGCTCTAAAAGGCGTGTTGTAACATCCCTGAACTGAATGATTAAAATTATATTGAGGAACAAAGGCTCTTGTGGTGTAGTGGTTGTTTCCCTACCTCCGAATTAAAAAGCTCGGTTCAAGTCCAACCTACTGCACAGCTATATAAATAATAACCATGAGCAAGTTGATAAGGAAATATCTACTCTGAGGATCTAGGGCTCTTGTGGTGAAGTGGCCGTGTCCCTATCTCTGAGCCAAATTGTCTGGGTTCAAGTACCACCTGCTCCAGAGGTTTATCACAATATATTTGAATAGATTAATTGAAAATTTCTACAAGGCAAACTCCTATATGGTGATATCCGGGAACTGAGCAAACTGACCTCGATGGCCACAGCCTTTGTGCCATGGATGACTCCAACCATCAGAGTTTTCCCCCCAATTCCCACTGACTAGTTTTGCTAGAGCTCCTTGATGCCCCACTAGATCAAATGTTGCCTCAATGTCAAGGGCAGTCAGTCTCACCTCACCTCTTGAATTCAATTCTTTTGTCCATATTTGAAAAAGCTATAATGAGGACAGGAGATGATATTTGTCCAAGTCAACCTTTATCCTTCAACCAGCCTCACAAAAGCAAATCATCAAGTTGTTTCTTTCAATGCTGTTTGAAGAACCTTGTTTTCAGTAAATCACTTGCAAGCTGTAGACAAATTATTTCCACCGGTGACTTCAAGCCTCCAATTCCTTTCTTCAGTCTCATGTAAGATTTTTTCCTAATTCAATATGACCCTACCTATGAAGCTGGTGTAAAGGCAGATTTTACGAAAACCACAAAGTCAGAATTCCGTTTGATCCACACAGATGATCTGAATGTGGAGCCTCAAACAGAAATACAAGAGTAGCCTGATTTTCTTTATCATTATTAAACCAAGACAAATACCAAAGTTTAAACCTAAATATAAATAGAATTATGCAACCCCAAGACATGATAATTCAGTAAGGTCTAAATTGGATTTTAAAAGTCGAAGACAAGTATCTTCACTGGTTAAACCACATGTGAGGTACTGTGTACTGTACTGATCTTCAAGGAAGGTTACAAATGGGTTGGAAGCAACTGGGCCAATATGTGGATTGAATGGGTCACCTTACGAGGAAAGGTTGGACAGGCCAGTGTCGTTTAGAAGAGTATGAGGGCTACTTGAGTGAAATATGTTAATAACATATACCAAGGACCAAGGTAGGGCAGATGTGAAAAGAATGTTTCCTCTTGTGGGAAAATCTCGATCTCGTGGCTCACTGTTTAAAAATAAGGTGCGGCCCAGTTAAACAACAAACAGACGAAATTTCCTCCGAGGAGAGTGTTTGGAATTATCTGCCTGAAGTGGTGTTGGAGACAAATCTTCGAACAGTCTTGAGGCAGAGGTGAATAGATTACTGTTAAGCCAAGGAATGAAAGGTTATCAGGGCTATGTGGAATTTGAAGTTACAATCAGATCATCCATGATCTTATTCAATAGTGAAAAAGGCTTAAGGGGCCAAATGGCCAACTTACACACTAATGTGGGTTTGAAGTATTGCTAATTCATTATCATTACTAGAAGACCATGTGTAAGTAGTTAATATTTTTACCCTAACCTGTTCAATTTTACTCCCTTTCATATGCTACACTTTTTACTGCATTTTGTGTTTAAATTGCCAATTTCTGGTATCAAAGTCTATCAATTTGGTCATAAGAAGCAATATAGCTTTTTGATTATACTGTGGCATTTTGAGTACAAAACAACACCATTTACTAGTTCTTTCTTCACAACCATAACACCAAACCATGCTAGATCCAGAATTATTTTAAGGAAAATGGACACAGAGCAATGAAAGAGCAATAGTTACCAAATCCCAGAAGAATCACTGTCCTAGAGTTGAATAGGCTACAAACAAAGACCTGAGTCATATGAGACAAAGTAATACTGAATGCCATGAGTAAAAAAAAATCTGCCAATATTGTGAGTGCTACTCTAAAATGTACTGACAATCAACATTAATGCCTTATTCTGGAAAGGAGAAAAAAAATACAAAACCTGTATTTATAAGTAGCCAATGTGTATGATCAGGTCCTACAACTGAAATGTTGAAAACCAGATATTGCCTGATTTACATTATAAGGCAGAACTAAATGGACTGTTTTGTGCGTATATTCTGCGAAATTCATGTATCATACTTGGTCTTGCAAAATGAATGACCAAAAAAACAAATGTAGTTCAAGAGAACTATTCAAATTTAGCTCTATATCAACCATATTCATAAATTTAAAACCTTTCCAAAAACAAATCATTAGAATCCAGAAGAACTCTGAACTTGTCTCGTGCTCTACAATTATGTTGGCTCTAAAAAATAAACTAGATGAATGAATAAATAACTTCAACTGTAAGAAAGTATGAGTGTTGTAAAAGACCCTAAAGACTTTACGGGTTAAAGGTCAATGCATATGCTTATGAGTGCATATTCCATATGTTTTACAAAGAACTGTATTTTCTCTTATTCTGGATTAGTGGTGCTGGAAGAGCACAGCAGTTCAGGCAGCATCCAAGGAGCTTAGAAATCGACGTTTCAGGCAAAAGTCCTTCATCAGGAGGCTTTTGCCTGAAACGTCGATTTTGAAGCTCCTTGGATGCTGCCTGAACTGCTGTGCTCTTCCAGCACCACTAATCCAGAATCTGGTTTCCAGCATCTGCAGTCATTGTTTTTATCTTGTATTTTCTCTTATACTCACAAGAGAACAATTGTAATATTAAATATATAATTGCCTAGCTAACAGATTGCAGGTACATGAAATTTGTATTAACATTATTTTTGTACAAAGGAAGTAACATAAAAGACTTTCCTGGAATGTTTGGAATAGATTGGACACCGTCTTTTGAGAGTGAAACAGACTTAACAAAACAATTGAGGGTGTAGGCAGGTACAATTACAACATTTAAAAGGATGGGTATCTGAATAGGAAGGGATATAGGCTAAATACTGACCCATCTGATCAGGTCAGATTGGGATGTCGGATCAGTGTGGATGATTTGGACCAAAGGGTTTGTTTCAGTGGTATGTGACTATAAGTTGATTCCTTTCAATGTTAAGGAGGCTGACATTTTTTCTACTCATCCCTACTATGAATGTGACTCAAAGTTACATATCCATACATTCCCACACAGGCTGAGCACAAGACCATCAGAAAAGCTAAGTAGTCATACAAAGAAAAAAGATTCAGTGGGATATTACCTATTAAAATAAATAGGCTGAGCACAACAAAAGAAACTGGAGGGGACACTGCTCACCACTATCCAAGATCAACAATTGCAAGTTCACACTGCAAAATAAAATGAAGCTGCAATTATTCTATCATGGGATGTGAACATTATTGGCACAGCTAGCATTTATTGCACATCCATAATTGAAAGTGAAAAAAGGGATGGTGAACCTGGTACAAATACATCAACAGTGCTGTTAGAAATGAAAGAAGCTCCAGGATCTTAATCCAGCACAGTGCAAGAACAGCGATTCTAGTTTCATATCAGGATGGTGCCTCACCTTGAGGAGAAGTTACAGGCTTTTCCAATGCAACTGCTGTCCTCATTCAAGGTGGCCGAGCTCACGGGTTTGCAAGGTGCTGTAGAAGAAGCCTTAATGAGTTGCTGCATTGCCACTGAGCATCAGTGATGGAAGTGTTTCTGGTGATTGATGGGCTGCTATGTCCTAGATTGTGTCAAGCTTACGTGCTTTTGTGCCACAATCACCAGGTAAGTGGAGAATATTCCATCATAACAGTATGGTTGTGCCTTTTAGATGCCAGATAGTCTATGAGAAGCTGTGGGGATACTGGAATGGACTTGCTACAGAATACTTAGCCTCTGATGTACTCAAATGACCACAATATGTATATGACTTCGAGTTTAGTTTCTGACCACCCCAGGATATTGTTTGAGGTGATTCAATGATGGAAGTAGCACCAAAGACAAGGGGAGATGGTTAGATTCTCTCGTGTAAGGGATAGCCATTGCATGGCACTCATGTGGCACAAATATTACTTACCACTTAACAGCACAGGCCATGATGTCATCCAGGTCTAATTGCATACAGATGTAGACTACTTCAGTATCTGAGAAATCAAGAATGGTATATTGAACACTAGTAAGTGAACATCCAACAAAAGGAGACAAGGTCACTGGTGAAGCAGCTGAAGATGACTGGGTCAAGTGCATGACCTTAAGGGGGTTCTGCAGTGATGTCCTGGGCTGAGAGGATTGGCCTCCGGATGACCATCTTCTTCTATGGTAGTTATGACTCCAACCAGTTCCCCTAATTCCGATTGACTTCAATTTTGCTCAGATGCTTTCAATGTCAAGGCCAGGTACTCTCATCTGACTGAGTTCAGCTCTTTTGTCAATTATTTGACAAAGCCATAATGAAATCAGCAACTAAGTGATCCAAGTGAATTCAAACCTAAACCATATCTACCAAGCATCCTAAGCTCAACACATTACTTCATAATGTATGACTATTCTGACACAGGAAACTATAGCAATTACTTTGCTTGCGAAAATATTTCACAATAAGGAATGAGGTGAATAACCAATTACATGAGAACCAATGTAAAAGTATCAGTTTAGCAGAACAAGTAACTGTGTGTGACGAAAATCAGTTAAATCACACTTCCTCCAAATAGCAGAGCACCAGTGTGTCCTGACGTTGAGTATGCCAAGAAAGGGAAAATCCGATTTCTGTAAAATGAGGAACTTTCTCATCACTGAGACCTCAACCACGATCCCTACCAAGTCCCATCCTAAAACTAAAACTACATTGTTTCTTCCTTTTTCAAGCAAAAGCAGCAAGAGATTCAATGACATTCTAGAACTTTACTCAAGTATCTACTTTTTTTCATCCAAGTTTACAAATGAAGGGAGCAGAATTTTAACCAATTCCTTATTTCCAAGTCTGATACAATATTTACCAAACACCTTCATCTTTGATTTAATTTCACCACACGGCCAGCTAATTGCAGCTGAAACCCCTCAAATAATGGCTCACTCATTTTGTAATTTCTAGTTAGCAGCATTATTGAGAAAACTTCATAGAACACCTACAGTGTGGAAACAGGTCATTTCATTTTCCATTTGGTAATTATTACCAAGAATTATTAGAATAAAGTTAAAGTTAAAAATCTACAGGATTTCAGTATCAAGAAAGTTTTTAATATTACACACAAATATCCACAATTCACCATTGCACCCAATACCAAATAAAACATGCTATCTAAACCAGGAATTAAACCAACATTAGATCTGTTTATATGCTGAACTCTATCAGTCACTTTTGCCAATAAAAGGTCATATTCCCTTGTAAAGCTGGATGAAGTTATAATCAGCAAACTACATATGAAAATGGGGAACACCCAGTGACACTGTCGATTGCTCAATACCCATATCCCACCACTGGCTCAGGAGGAGGAAATGGACAGCTGACTTCTTGTACTGCTGGCAGCAGAGGAGGGGCAGTTTATGATTTTCAGTGACAGTGAAGAAATGGTTTTATAGTTTCATCTCATAATATCCTGCAGCTTAGAGGAGAATTGGCTTGTGGTCTTGTATTGCTCTTCTACTACTTGGTGACAGAGATCACATATTTGGAAGGTCCTGCTGAAGCAGCCTTGGCAAACCTTCAGTACTATTGCCAAAATGCTGCCTGGGCCCTTAGCTTTTGCAGCTTCTCGTGCCTTCAGTCATTTAGTGATGTCATGGGGATGAATTAAATCCAATAAAGAGTAACATCTGTGACACTGGGAGCCTTGACATGCCCTAACGATAGATTATCCACTTGACACTTTTGGGTGAAATTGGTTGTAAACACTTCAGCTTTATCTTTGCACAGATGTGCTGCACTCTAATCATACAGGATGGAACATTTGTGTTGCCTCCTCCTTTTATTAGTTGCTTAATTGTCCACCACCATTTATAACTGGATACAGCAGTGCTGCAGAGCTCAGATCAAATCCACCAGTTCTTGGATCAGTCAAACCTGTTTATCACATGCAGTTTCTATTGTTCAGCATGCCACCATTCCAGTTTTGTACCTTCAGCTTGACACTTGCTGTGACCATGGATTATAAACCCTGATCATCTGCAGACTCAGAGGAGAAAGTGAGGACTGCAGATGCTGGAGATCAGAGCTTTTGAAAATGTGTTGCTGGAAAAGCGCAGCAGGTCAGGCAGCATCCAAGGAGCAGGAGGATCGACGTTTCGGGCATGAGCCCTTCTTCATTCCCGAAACGTTGATTCTTCTGCTCCTTGGATGCTGCCTGACCTGCTGCGCTTTTCCAGCAACACATTTTCAAAAGCACCTGCAGACTCAATAAACCTTTTAAATCCACCATGTGTCTTTTAAAAGATTTATCCAGCCAAACAATGGTGAAAGTAAATTCAGTGGCTGTGTTTTTTTTTGAGACAGAGACAGACACTGAGGCCGTGTAATGTCAGGCACAGAGCAATGAATTTAACAAAAAATTGAACTGTAATCTCCTGAGAGTCATCTCAGACTGTGAATGTGACTGGAAAAAGCAGACACCAGAGACATATTTTGTCTTCCTCTTTCAAGAATACAAATTATAGGTAAATTAACCCTGATCTGTGCTTGCTCGTGGAAGATGAGTGAGCTGAGGTGATCGTGGTGCATTGCGCTGGGGTACTTGCATATGCTAGTGTGGGCTTGAGCACTGACAGTCACAGGTGTAAATTCACCCAATAGGTACTCCTGCTTCATAGCTTAAAGGACTCTCACACTGAGTGCTAGAAGTTAGCCAGCCACCTTGCAAGTGAAAGAGAAACAGGACTAAAAAGGGTTTTCTCACTCAAAATGCTAGAAGCCAGGTAGTCAGTCAAAAGGAAACAGCATAAATAATTTGAAGTAACCTTCCAGGCCAGGAATCTTGAAATTGGCTGCTCAACTACTAACATGTCAGTCTTTATTCTTCATGAACAACTCAGATTTAACCATATCACTTTAACTTTTCCTTTTACTCTTTTTATTTCTAATCTGTTATATTATTTCTTGTCGAACTTAGTAACTAATAAATTCTCACTTTGTTAACTCAAGAAAGCTTGGTTAAATTAGTTCCTTTTAAAACAATTTCATTTGGTCAAGGAAAAAGCTATCTACAAAGGAAGCAGGATCCTTTGTAAATTAGCCATGATACAACCAACTGATGGGTCCAGTGAATGAGGAAGGAGGGCCAATTCATCACTCCCCAGCTAAGAGCTTGACAATGGAACTGTAGTAAGTTACAAAACCTTATCTTCAGATTTAGTCATATTACACCTCATTTTCATCCATGTTTGGTGTGGGTTTTTGGCATTCCGCCCTGGATGCCTCATTAGCCCTAGCTCAATCTCCAGGCTTGGTGGGGATGGTAGACTGATGAACATGCCAGACCATGTTGCTCCAGACAGTGGTTGAAAACAATTGTACCATCAGTACCTCACGATGCTCTATTTTGAATTGCTTCAAAATCTGTCCCACTTAGTATAGTGTTCTGTGGCACTACCACCATGGAGGGCATCCTCAAATATCATGAAGGGACTTCATCTCCACAAGGAATGTGCAATATTCATTCTGTGATGTTCAATACTGTCGTAGACAGAAGCTTCTGTAATATGTAGACTGGTGTTTCCCACTTATTGGTTCCCTTCCCATCGATTTAGTTTCGTAGCCATGTCACGTTGTCTAACTCAGTAGTGGTGCTACTGAGCAACTTGTGACAGACATTGATGTTTTCCACTAGAATACATTGCATGCCCTTGTCACAGCAGTGGTTACTCAAACTGGCATTCATCATGAAGGAATACTGTTTTATCAGTTGATGGACAGACAGTAGGCGATAACCATGAGGTTTCCTTACCCATGTATGACTTGAAAACATGAGAATGGGGTGCAGAATCAATATTTAGGACTGATAGGGCAAACCATTCCTGGCTGCATTACACTGTGCCGTACCTAGTGGGTCCGTCCTACCAAGGACAATACTGTTGATGTCTGGGGCACTGGTTGTACACTATGACACAGTGCAGCAGCACTTCACAGGAGGCTACACAGCACTGAGGATATCACGTAGAAAGGGTACAAAACGTCTACAAAATAATTTCCCAGCTTGGCGAACATACCCACAATAAACGCAACAGGAAAAGAATTACTCAGTATATTGGGGGTTATCCCTGGCAATTTTCTGACAGCTTTCAGATGGTTCCAAACATTAGTCTTTGATTTTAAATTTCAGATGAATGAAGAGCATTCTAATCAACTAGACGGTCAAAGTTTTACTCTTCTCTTCTAATCTCCTGTTACATTTTATTTTAAAAATTGGAAGTACCTGGAAGTCTTTTTAACAATTCAAAAATACAAGTTTAACAGACAGTGCCCAGGTTGCAAACAGGTTCCATTCTGGAGTCCATTCACAAGTTAATTTGCGTGCAACTCAGAATACAATGCAGCACAGTATAAAATAACCATTCGTAAGAGGAAATATTTACATGTCGGATCTTTAAAATTACATCCATGTATGGGATCACATTCATATCAGCATTTGTAAGTTAGACATTCATAAACTGGGAACTCCCTCTACTTCTATGTGGCTATTTACCCATTTGTTCTTTATTTTTTCATCCTGCACATCTTTCCTCTTATTTTGCATGTTTCATTGTAACACTCTACTGTTATTCAATCCCTTACTGCATGCAACATATATGTAACTCGTGAATCCCGGCTCCCTGTCAGATCTTTTGACTGTTTTAACTCAAACCACCAATTGTGGGAAGACCGGATAGCAGAAGAGATATTGTTACTTATTGTCAAAAGTTGCCTTTTGGAGCACTGCAAACGTAACAAAAACAAAAATCACTAAACTGTGACATTACACAACAATAGCACACATGAATTTGAAAAAAAAATTACTCGAAGACTTGGGTTTATGATGATATGTCACCTTAATACTAAGTATTGAGAGGAACGGACAAAATATAGAACATTACAGCGCAGTACAGGCCCTTCGGCCCTCGATATTGCGCCGATCTGTGGCTCATCTAACCTACACTATTCCATTATCATCCACATGTTTATCCAATGACCAATGAAATGCCCTTAAAGTTGTAAAGTCTACTACTGTAGGCAGGGCATTCCATGCCCTTACTAGTGTCTGAGTAAGGGACCGACCTCTGTGATCTGTCCTATATCTATCACCCCTCAATTTAAAGCTATGTCCCCCCGTGTTAGCCATCACTAACCGAGAAAAAGGCTCTCACTATCCACCCTATCTAATCCTGATCATCTTGTATGTCTATTAAATCACTTCTCAACCTCCTTTGCTCTAACAAAAATAGCCTCAAGTCTCCCAGCCTTTCCTCATTAGACCTTTCCTCCATACCAGATAACATCCTGGTATATTTCCTCTGCACCCTTTACAATGCTTTCTCATCCTTCCTTTCATGCAGTGAACAGAACTGTATGCAGTACTTCAAGTGTGGCCACACCAGAGTTTTGTACAGCTACAGCATGAACTCATGGCTCCGAAACTCAATCCTTCTAATAGTAAAAGCTAACATACTGTAAGTCTTCATTACAACCCTATCAACGTGGATAGCAACCTTCAGGAATCTATGCACATGGACACAGAGATATCTCTGCTCATCCACACTACCAAGAATCTTACCATTAGCCCAGTACTCTGTATTCCTGATATTCCTTCCAAGGTTTTCCACTTTTCCACATTAAACTCCATTTGCCACCTCTCAGCCCATCTCTGCAGCTTATCTATGTCCCTCTGTAACCTGCAACATCCTTCCACACTGTCCACAACCCCACCGACCTTAGTGTCATCTGCAAATTTATTAACCCATCCTTCTATGCCCTCATCCGGATCATTTATATAAATTGTAAACAACACAGTGGACCCAGAACAAATCCTTGCAGTACACCACTCATAACTGAACTCCAGGATGAACATTTGCCATCAACCACCACCCTCTATCCCTCTATCTTCTTTCAGCTTGCCAATTTCTGATCCAAACCACTAAATCACCTTCAATCCCCGAAACTCTGTATTTTGTGCAACTGTCTACCATGTGGAACCTTATCAAACACCTTACTGAAGTCCATATACACATCAACCGCTTTACCCTCATCCACCTGTTTTGTCACCTTCTCGAAGAACTCAATAAGGCTAGAGAGGCATGACCTACCCTTCACAAAACTTTGTTGACTATCCCTAACCAAATTATTCCTTTCCAGATGATTATAAATCCTATCTCTTATAATCTTTTCCAAAACCTTACCCACAACCGAAGTAAGGCTCACTAGTTGTTGATTTCCAGGGTTGTCTCTACTCCTTCTTCTTGAACAAGGGAACAATATTTGCTACCCTCTAGTCTTCTGGCATTATTCCTGTAGACAATGACAACATAAAGATCAGAGCCAAAGACTCTGCAATCTCCTGCTTAGCTTCCCAGAGAATCACTGGATAAATGCCATCCGGCCCAGGGGACTTATCTATTTCATACTTTCCAGAATTGCTAACACCTCCTCCTTGTGAAACTCAATCCTATCTAGTCTAATTTCTTAGAAGAACAGAAGTGGACACTGCTAGATATTTATTTTAGAACTGGTGGTGCTAGCTATACATTTTTTCCCAACCAGGTAGCCAAGGGAGAGAATATACAACAAGTACAAGGAAGATTAAGAATAATAAATTAACACAACATTTTATTTTCCAGAGAGCAAACCTGAAAACAGGTCAAGCAGCTTCTTCCAGTAAATGTAACAAAGTTGTCAATGACAAATGTATAGTATTAAAAGGGATATTATATGCAAGCAAAATATTAAAATTTTATAGACATGACAACCTAGTGCTGTGACATGACCAAGTATCAAGAGTTTTGCAATGTGTGATAATTCTGATATGGCAAGCAAATCTTAAGAATTTAGAAATATTAGTAGATTTGCCATTGCTGAGCAAGCTGAGTGTTTACCAAGAGCAAGAATGTTAAATCAGTACCCCTAGAAATGCTGAAGTCAAATTGTGCAGGCACTGAAAATCTGAAATCAAAGAAGAAACCTGAGAAATACTCAGCAATCAGGTTGCACATTTTGAAGGCGAAACACAGTCAACATTAGTTGATTTGAAATGTCATCTGCCTCATGCACTGGAAGCAATCATGGGAATTGTGTGTACTCAAAAAGCATTCCCACCTATGGCATCCAGAAAGGTGGGAAGACAAGTGGTGAGGGTGACTCAGAGTCTGCACAGGGATATAGGCATGCTAAGCAAGTGGGCAAAACCTTAGTAAAGCAACATATCATGGGTAAGTGTGCAATTCAGCAGGGACAATAGAGGAGCTGAATAGTACTTAAAAGGAGAAAGACATCAGAAAGCAACAGCACAGAGATCTGGGAGTCATCATGCATAAATCACAAAGCTAGCATGCAGGTTTAGCAGGGAATAGAGAAAGCAAATGGAATCTGGGCCTTATTTGAAGGGAATAGAGTATAAAAATAGAGAAGTCTTGCTAACACTACTGAGCTTGAGTTGGTTGGGCAAGTACTTATTGGAGTTTACAACAATGAGAGGTCACCTTGTTGAAACATACAAGATTCTTACAGGACTTCACAG
Source organism: Chiloscyllium punctatum (assembly GCF_047496795.1). Lineage (NCBI taxonomy): Eukaryota > Metazoa > Chordata > Chondrichthyes > Orectolobiformes > Hemiscylliidae > Chiloscyllium > Chiloscyllium punctatum. The sequence continues at coordinate 149,204,914 of NC_092741.1, read as the reverse complement.
GCCAGATGCAGAAATACTGTTTCAATTTGGGGGAAAGAAATAACCATAACATGAATTGGTGTTCACAGGTATTACATCGGAACACTGTTGTTGGTACATAAGGGTTTCATTCTTATATGGCACCCTATTACAGACCCCTGCCTCTTGTTAATTTCCTGTCAACTTCCCTGTCTCACACTCAGTATCCCCTGTACACCCGACAAACTGTTTCCCTGAGCTCTGTACTTAATTTAAAAATCCATTTCTATTTTCCTACAGTTTTGCTGAAAGAATATTTTAAAAACATTAACTTTGTTTCTTTCATCTCCAACAACAGATGCTGCCTGATCCACTAAGTATTTTAGTCTGGATTTATAACAGGTAGTAAGAGAAGCCATGTTTAATTGTAAACTTGCCAGATTAATATTTCCTGAGTATTTCAAAAAACATTTCTGTTGAATGAAAACATATTTATTTACAAATCTAAGAACACTTTGCCCTTAGTGCGTTGGAACATCAAATGCCACTTATTATTACAAAATTAAATACCCTTAACCACTGCATACAGCAAAGCATGCATTGATTCCAAACCGTTTTCTGAAATTTCCCATTACTCGGCAAAAAGTAGAGAGCTTAAATTAAAAGGCTTTATTTGAAAAGGTGTAGTCAGTCAATCAGCAGTCCAATCTTTTTCAAAAACACTATTCTTGGGAAGTGAATGCCAACAGCAACTTCAATCCTTGTCCATCCCTGATGGTCCTCAAAAGGAGGTGGTGATGAGCCAACATATACCGAAATTAAGGACACATGCATGGAAGCACAACACCTTTTCAAACAATTGTATTTTGGTATTATGCAAGTATAGGTAACAATGTCCATTCTCTCCAAATATTAACAGTAGTTAATATGAAATTTCTAAATTTTCAGAAAATCCTGCCTGGACAAACTTTAAAATGTGCCTTTGCATTAATTCCAAGTGATCAGTACTCAGTATGAATTGCTAAAGAAAATAACCTAGTGATGAAAACAGAGCATTAATTTAAATAGAAAGGAACTTAGTATTTTCTAACGATAAGAAGATGAAAATGTTTTGGATCCATTTCTGAACCAGGAGGCCCTGGTTCAAGTCACACCAGTTCCAGAAGATAGTAGTAATGCCTCTGAACAGGGTGCTCTTATGGTGCAGTGATAGTGCCCCTACTCCTGGATCAGGAGACCCAGGTTCAAGTCCCACCTGCTCCAGAAGTGTGTAATAACATGTCCAAGCAGGCCAATTAGAAAAAAAGGTTAAATAAAAAAATCTTATATATAAAAAAGTGCTTAAAAATCAGTAAATCTTCTTGGTTTAAAAATTGAAGCTTTTACAAACAATATGCACTGTATTGAACTTTATACGATCTAGAAAGTGCCATGATCTATCCATTATCAGTCCAAAGTGGACAACCTTACACTTGTTTATTTTGAAAAATGTGTGGCAGATGGATTCCAATTAGAAGCATTGGACTTCATTAACTCAAATACTGTTGGGGCTCAGTCATTCAATATTTTCAAGAGAAGAGGCTGACAGATTTCTTGATGTTAAAAACAGCAAAGAAATGGGGAACATGCAGAAAAAAAAATCGCACCATGGCAGAAGATGAGTTATGATCCACTTTAATTATGGAGCAGGCTCAAACAGATGATTGGAACATAGCAAATAGGAACAAGGGTAGGCCAATGTTAAAGTAGATTACTCCTATGACTGTGCTGGAGGTCATGACAAACAAGTTTTGCAAGAAAGGGCTATTAAATGAATACCACAGAGCAGACACTAGCAAAATACTGAACTATCAGCAAAAATATTTCCATAGCAAAGTAATTTCAAAGCTACTTAACTTCAACCAAAATAAACAACTACAAATGTGAAAAAAAATCACTTGTACCAAAAATAATAAAATTATGGAAAGCATTTGTAAATGGATGGAAGTATATTGTAGATAAAAAGCAAACTACAAAATAGATACTGAATTTTTTAAAAAACATAAAAAGTTAAATCAATGAATCCTAATTTGCTCCAGAGAACTATTAATTACATTTACCTATTTAATCAATAGGAGGAAGTAAGGACTGCAGACGGTGGATATCAGATTCGAAAGGTATGACGCTGGAAAAGCACAGCAGATCAAGCAGCATCCAAGGAGCAGAAGAGTCAATGTTTCAGGCATAAGACCTTCATCAGGAATGCCCAAATTGTCGACTCTCCTACTCCTCAGATGCTTCCTGAGTTGCTGTGCTTTTCCAGTGCCACACTTTTCGACTAATTCATCACTACAAAAACGTGCAGCACGAATTTTCGAACATGTGCAATTAAATCAGAAGGAGGAAACCTGGGCATTTGCAATGTAAATGAAGAGGGCAAATTATTATAAAATTAACAGTACAATGACAGTGAGACAGAGAGCGAGAGAGAGCGAGAGAGAGAGAGAGAGAGAGAGAGAGAGAGAGAAAAAAAAAGAGAAAGGGGAGAGAAAAGACCCAACCATCTTCAGCTGCTTCATCAATGACCTGCCCTCCAATATAAAGGCCAGAAGTGGGCGTTTACACAACATTGTTTTCACAATGTTGCACACTGTTCAGCACCATTCATGACTCCTCAGATACTAAGTACTTTAATGCTCAACTGTAACAAGATCTAGACAATATCCAGGCTTGGGCTAACAAATGGCAAGTAACATTCGTGCCTCACAAATGTCAGACATTGACTATCCCCAATAAGAGACACAGATAATCTACCCACTGCCCCTTGACATTCAATGCTATTACTATCAGAGTCCACCACTATCAACATCCTTGGGGCTATCAATGCCCAAAAATCAACTGGACTCATCACATAAATACAGTGGCTACAAGAGCAGGTCAAAAAGCTAGGCACACTGCGGCAAGAACTCACCTCCTGACTCCCCAGAGCTTATCCACCATTCACAAGACACAAATAAGTAGTGCAATGGAATACCCTACATTTGCTTGGATGGGTGCAGTCCAACGACACTCAAGAAGCGTGACACCACCCAGAGCAAAGCAGCCTGCTTGACTGGCATCACATTCACAAGCACTGTCTCCCCCCATATCGAAACTCAGTAACAGCAGTTTGCACGATCTACGAAATGCACTGCAGAAATTTGCCAAAGATCTTTGGAAAGCACCTTCCCAACCCACAGCCACTTCCATCTAGAAGGACTAAAGCAACAGATACATAGAAACATGACCATCTTCAAGTTTCCCTCCAAGACACCATGCTGACTTGGAAATATATCACCATGCATTCACTATCACTGGGTTAAAATCCTAGAATTCCCTCCTTAAGTGCATTGTATATCAACCTACAGCACATGGACTGCAGTTGTTCAAGATGACACCTTACCACCATCTCTCAAGAATAACTAGGCACAAGCAATAAATGCTGGCCTGCCAGCAATGCCCATGTCCAGAAAGTGAATAAGAAACAAACATTTTCTTTGTAAAGAGAGAAAGAAACAGGTACACAACAACTTCCACATACTTTTAGTTTTAAAATAGAAAATGTCGCACACCACAGTGAAAATTAACAGTGAACCAGCATTGGTACACAAGGTAGGTCTGGAAAAAGGTGTTAGTAAGTTATTGGGGGCTGCAAAAAATTTCAGAAGCGTTTCAGAGCATAGAATCGGCTTGAATAGGTATTGAAAATGGTGCAATGGAAAAGGTATGCACCAGAGGAGTTCACAGAATAAAGGCAGATGTTGCCACACAATTCATAGATGGGTGGGTTAGCTGATCTCAGAAAAGTTGATCTGATGATGGGTCGGGGGGTTGGTTAGGGAGGAGAAATGGAGTAGAACTGAGCCTGCTTAAGCTATGGGTAAGAAAAATTTAAAACTGGAAGAATTGGGTTCTCCATCTGCAGTCTGTTAATTACTCTTTGATGCTCTGAGTAAGGAGAAATCAGTCTTCCTGCGAAGTCCTCACATGGTCAACTGTTAACTACCAGAAATACACGATCTGGACAGCAGAAGGTTGAATTTCTCAAATTAATATATTAAGCAGATGCTGCAAGCATCAGAGAAGTTGATAGGTAGACACTTGATTACCAACGGTATCAACGTTTATCAGACAACACCAGGTTATAGGCCAACAGGTTTAATTGGAAGCACACTAGCTTTCGGAGCGCTGCTCTTTCATGAGGTGGTTGGGCCCGAAAGGTAGTGCTTCCAATTAAACCTATTGGACTATAACCTGGTGTTGTGTGATTTTTAACTTTGTACACCCCAGTCCAACACCGGCATCTTCAAATAAAGATTATCAGGGTCATGCAGGAACGCAGAGTTGAGTTGAAAATAAAATCAGCCTTGGTCTTATTGAATGGCAAAGTACGCTCAAAGGGTCAAGTGGCCAACTGTTGTTCCTTGTTCATATGTTTGTATGTTTTATAACAAAAGGCTCAAAAATAATAAATTACTTTAAAGTGGAACAACGTTAAGCAATGCAATTTCCATCAAGGACTTGCTGTGTTCAGTATGTTCACGATATAAAAATAAATACTGTGGTTGTAGATCAAAGGTAACTGGAGACAGGCAATAAATACTGGATTGCCAGTGATGCCTACACCCCATGAATGAATAAAAAACATCAACTAATTAAGGTGATATGTCTTTTTAGGCCTTGCATAGTAATCCTTGAATATTGTCAGCACACACAAATAGTTCCAACAAAAAAATATGCACTGAAAAACCATTTACAAATTATGAGTCAAGTGCACACTTGAACTAAAATTAATATCTCTTTCATTAAGCAAATAGATACATCTGGAGCAACTCTAAAGTAACTAAACTGCTGAGAACATTTGGGTTGCATTGTGAGGACAGGTTACAGTAACTTCGAGCCAAGAAAGTAGAGTAATCTAATTGGGACAATTTGACAGAGTGATCCAGAAAAGAAGTTTAGTGAAGGAATCCAAAACAAGGTGCACAAATGTAAGATTACAGCAAAGTCAGCAGAATAGTTGTCATATTTCACATGACAGCAGCAGAGATGTGTTTTTTTTTCCATTAAAGGTTAGGGATGCTTAATTATTTAAAAACTTCAAAATGGAACAATGCATTTCTAACTTTAAAGAGTAGTCATGGAATTTGGGTTAGGTAATGGAGCCATGCTCCAACGGAATTAGAATTAGAAGCCCTAATGTGTGGAAACAGGCCCTTCGGCCCAACAAGTCCACACCAACTCTCCGAAGAGTATCCTATCCTGACCCATGCCCCTACATTTATCCCTGACTCATGCACCTAACCTATACATCCTTGAACACTATGAGAAATCTAGCACAGCAATTCACCTCACCTGCACATCTTTGGATTGTGGGAGGAAACCGGAGCACCCAGAGGAAACCCATGCAGACACGTGTTTAGCCTAAAGTTCACCACTCCTCCGGCAAGGGTCCAGGTGGGGCTTTTCACGGTAACCTCAACTGTCACTTTGCATTGCAAATCATCAGTCCATGAGAACTGCACTAACCCACCACCATCACTGGTTAGGCCAACATTTATTCTTGGTTGCAAACTGCCCTTGAGAAAGTGGTGATGATCTGTCCACTGTGCATTTGCAGGTTTTGGGGTAAAGGCATTCCCAGAATTAGAAGGGAGAACCAGCATTCTGACCCAGTGGAAAATAGCAACATAGGTCCAAATCAGGATGGTGTGTGACTTGGAAGGAAACTTACAAATGGTCATGTTCCAATGCATTCATCATTCTAGGTGGTTGAAATTGTGGGTTTGGAAGATGCTGTCCAAAGGAGTCTGAATGAGTTGCTGTAGTGCATTTACTCCCTTCATCACCACCTCTCACTGCTGTCACTGAGAGGTGGTGATGAAGGGTGTAAATGCTAAAAGCAGTGAATGGGATCCCAAATAAATGGGCTTTGTCTTGGATTGCACTGAGCTTCTTTACTGTTGTTGGAACTGCAATTATCCAGGCAAGCCTATCACATCAGATTTATGTCTTGATGATGGATAGGCTTTAAGGAATCAGAAGGTGAGCTACTCACCACATAATTCCTAAATTCAATAATGCTTTGGTCACCACAGCATTTATATAGTTAGTGCAGTCCAGCTTCTAATCAATGGTAAATCCATGAATGTTACTAGTGGGAGATTCGAGTGTGATTAGTGATGGACTCAGGAGACCAATGTGGTCGTTATTGGCCAGATTGGATCTGTTCAGCCTTTTGCGTACAAGATGTACATTTTCTAAGTTACCTGATAGATGCCAATGTCATAGCTGTGCTGCAGTTGCTCAGCTAGGGGCACAGTTAATTCTGGTACATATTTTCAGTACGACTGCTGAAATGTTGTCAGGGCCCATAGCCTCCCAAACAAACGTCCAGAAATTGTCAAATGGAATGTTAGTTAATTACTGCATTTTCAAAATAGATTACTCAAAGTTTTTAAAATTCTGGATATTTGTTATATAAAATAATAAAAATGGACTTGATGGAATGCACCTTAGGATATTAAAAAAGTATTAAAGAGGGGATCCAAGACGACGGCGATCTGAGAAGATCGCACTGCAGAGCTTCGCATCACAGGACAAGCAGACGGGCTTTATTCCTGATGAAGGGCTATTGCCCGAAACGTTGATTTCACTGCTCGTTGGATGCTGCCTGAACTGCTGTGCTCTTCCAGCACCACTAATCCAGTATTTGATTTTCAGCATCTGCAGTCATTGTTTTTACCTTGATCCTTTAACCCACCCAACCCAGGCCACCGTGATATCTTGGGACTCCAGAAAGACTGTGGAGTCCCAAGAATCTTCTAAAAATTAACTTACCTGTGCTTACAGCCATCCAGAGATGCCAAAAAAGGGAGGAGGAGGAGTATTCAAGGCCACAGTAGCCTCGGAGCCGATTACTCTCCAGGCCCTGGTGAACGAACTCTCGAAATCTCATGAGATGCTGGGGAAATAGATTGAAGAGAAGCTGGCTCCAATCTCTCTCATGCTGCAGAAGCATGAGCAGCAGTTGGGAGACCTGGAAAAGAAGATTGATGAGGTATAGCAAAGTAGTGAAAGCTGATGCCAGTTCATCCAAGGATAGGATCCAAGCCCTGGAGATGCAGGTCCATAATTTGCGTGGCCACGTGGATGATCTTGAGAACAGGGCCAGGAGAAACAACATTCGGATCATCGGTCTGTCTGAGGGTAAGGAAGGTGAGTGACCTTTGGAATTTATTGAGGACTGGCTGCTGAAATTCCTTGACTTGGAGGCTGGCATGAGAGGATTGAAGATAGAGAGCGCTCACCGGGTCGCAGCGCAGAGATCAGGTCTGGGTCAATGTCCTCATCCTCTCCTGGTGCGGTTCCATCATAAGGAGAGTGTCATGGAGGCTTCCAGAGTCCAGGGGAAGGATCCGAAGGCCCTAAGATGATGTTCTTTCAGGACTTCTCAGCAGCGGTGATCCAGAAACAAAAATCTTACAACGGTGTCAAGAGAAGACTGAGGGAGCTTGGGATTCAGTACTCCCTGAGATATCCAGCAGTGCTTCGGATCACCTTGGATGGAGCCGTACATCTCTTTGACACATCGGAGAAGGCAAGAGACTTTGTGGACAAACTAACCTAATTTGAACAATTTTAGTATATAGAAATAATGTTGTTTGGGTATGTTTATCATTCTGCAAAAGAAACAGAGGAAGTCCGGTTGGAACTTTATCTTTATTTTCCTCTACTGATAATAATTTGGTTTAAACTATGTCAGGCGGTGGTGGAGATTACATTTTCAATTTCTAAGTTAGGTTATACCAAAGGATGAGTGGGGTAGTAATTCCCCTTTTTTTGAAGAAAATTTTTTTTAATTCATATTGGTATTCTATGGCGTGTTTATTCTTTTCTGCTTGTGTTTGTGATGTGGCTCTCGCTGGGAGAAGTGAAGGTGGTTGGGATGGTTAGATGCCTACTAATGGGCAGTTTGGGACGGATAGTTGGCCCTGTGGGCAGGGGGTGAGTTCCCCTATTCAACGTTGTTGGCACTTTATATTTTGGTTTGTTTTTTGGTTTTTGTTGTCTTTTATTCTCAAAAGTTTTGTAGGTTTGTTAAATGTAGTGGTTTTAGTTTATGTAGTTTTTATATTTGGTAGATCATGTGACACTAAGGCTCAGCAGTTTGTAGTTCGGGTTCCTCCTCTCTGGAATTTAAATGTTATTGCAGAAGATCATGGCTAATTATTTGAGTAAATAGTGTACCTGGAATATCAAGGGAAGTCAATCACCATTTAAAAAGAAGGCGGCACTCTTGACTCTTAGAAAGGAGGTGAATATTGCTTTGTTACAGCAGACACATTTGGATGACAAGGAGCATCTGAAATTACAGCAAAATGGCTTTGACCGAGTTTATTTTTCATCATTTAATACCAGAAGTACGGGAGTGGCTATATTGGTAAGGAAGAATCTCCCATTTAAGTTGTTAGAGTGTGTTTTAAAGACATACACGGGAGATTTGTAATTCTTAAAGTCTTGATAAATGGGGAAGAATATGGTGTTTTAAATGTTTATTGCCCTCCAGCTCATCCCCTTAAATTTTTGGTCGATGCTTTTTCTAAACTGATAAGTCTCGAGTCCCAGCACATCATCCTAGGGGGAGATTTTAACTGTCTCATGGATCCCACAGTAGACAGGTTGCCCAAAGGTGCCTCAATACCCTCTGTACAAACTGAGTTAATGGGTCTGTGTGTGGTGTTAGGGTTGGTGGACGTCTGGAGACGTCTACACCCTACAGGTAGGGATTTTACATTTTTCTCCAATCCACATCAATGTCACACGAGGATTGATTTTTTTTTGTGACCTCTGCGGTAACCCTGGATCTGGTGGCATCTTGGACGATTAGCAATATTATCTCTGATCACACTCCGGTGTACCTTATGGTTAAGATTAAGGTTGTTACAGTGGCTTCAAGGTACTGGTGAATGGATCCATTTATCCTCAAGGATAATAAGTTTGTGGAGTATTTCTCTAGGGAATTTCGGGCATTCCTAGACACCAACATACGCTCAGTTGGTAGCTTATCCGTTCTCTGGGAAATTGCCAAACCTTATGCCGGGGGTTAGTTATTTCATACTCCGCCAGTAGGAAGCAGCAGAAGGGTGAGCAGCAACGTCTCCTTGAAGCATGGTTGAAGGCAGCAGAGAAGGCCTACTTTGACAGACCCTCATTGGTCAAACGACAGAGGATTACTGTGCTGCAGTCTGCATTAAATTCCGTGCTCACGCAGATGGCAAAGATTGTAAAGCAAAGGTTATACAAGCATGGTGACAAGCCAGGCAAATACTTAGTGTATCTTGCCAGAAAGAGGAGTGCTCCACAAACCATTACAGCAATTAGGGAAGGGTCTGGGAACCTAACATCTGATTCTAAAAAGATTAATGTGGCGTTTCAGAGATTTTACTCTAAGTTATACCAATCTGAGGATTGTGAGGAGGGGCAGGCCAAAATGGAATCCTTTTTTTAGAGATCTGAAGCTCCCGAGTGTGACTCCCAAACAGTCCTTTCTCAATGCCCCGTTATCAGAGAAAGAAGTGCAGGAAGCTGTGAGGCAGCTTCTGAGTGAAAAGGTGCCCGGTCCTGATGGGACTTCCCAGTCAATTCTATAAGGAATTTATAAGTATACTGTCAGGCCCGATTCTCAATATGTTTAATGATTCATACAGTCATGATTGTCTCCCACCATCTCTGACAGAGGCCAATATTTCACTTATCCTTAAAAAAAAAGAATCTGCAAGACTGTGCTTCGTATAAGCCCATCTCGCTCTTAAATGTGGACTTTAAAATCCACTGTAAGATTCTTGTGTCAAGGCTGGAGACTGTTACCTTCTATTATTAAAGAGGATCAGACGGGTTTTATAAAGGGTCGCAGATCCTCCAATAATGTTAGGAGGGTGCTTAATATAATTCAAGCATGCTAACAGCAGTCAATAAAGGGATTGGTGATTTCTTTAGATGTAGAGAAGGCATTTGACCGAGTTAAGTGGCTGTACCTTTTCTATACTCTAGAGCGGCTTGGTTTGGGCGAAGTCTTTATAAGACAGGTAAAGGTTCTCTACGGTGGCCCTCTTGTAGCGATCATCACCAAAAGGGAATGATCAAGCAATTTTAATACTTTTAGGGGCAGCCAGCAGGCCTGTCCACTTACACCATTGCTCTTTACGTTGATGATTGAACCAATGGCAAAGGCCATTCATGGGGATCCCAATATATCAGCTCCAGAAGTGGGGTCAAAGTTACATAAGATTTTGTTGTATGCAGACGATGTCCTAATTTTTTTGACAAATCCAGTAGTTTCAGTGCCTCGGCTGATACAATGCCTTTGTGCGTTTGGCGCTTGTTCGGGGTTAAGATTAATTTTGCTAAATCAGAGGCTATGCCTATGGGTGGTCTTATGAAGGAGCTAGCTCTTGAGGGCGACTATAGATTCCCATTTGTGTATTTGGGCATATTCGTTACTCCAGTTCTGGATTGGCTGTTCAAAGCCAATTTTTATTCAATTATTTGGAAAAATTAAACAAGATCTTCAAAGATGTGAGGCACTTCCAGTCTCGTGGTTGGGTCAGATAGTGCTCATTAAGATTAATATTCTCCCTTGTTTGATATACCCTATATGGATGCTCCCCTTGATTTTCAATAAGCAATCACTCAAGAGACTGAACGGCTGGTTCAGCTCCTGTATTTGGCATTGTAAGCGGCCCCTCATTACGTTAGCCAAACTGCAGTTGCTTCACAGATTTTGGGGGGGGGGGTGGGAGTGTAACTTCCAGACATTAAAATTACAAATTAACAAATTAAGCCTACTTTTATCCTACATGAGTGATTGGGTTTGTGGAGATCCTCTTTCAATATGGTTAGATATCGAAGCCTGCCAAGGTAAGGTGCCCCCGTACCAGTTTGCTGTTTTTGGACAAGATGAGGACAGTTAGGGAATATTGCTATAACCCAATAGTCATCAATACTGTTAAAGCATGGAGGGCAATTTGACAGAGGGAAGGCAATATTGGCAAAACATCTTTGCTTACACCTTCAGTGGGTCTGCCCGGTTTTCAATTGGGGAATGATATATTCAGGATTTAAACGTTGGGCAGTTAGGGGTGTGTCTTGCATGGGCGATTTATTTGAGGGAGACGGAATGACATCCTTCGATCAGTTAGTAGGAAAGTACTAGTTATCTAATAGAGACCTCTTTCGTTTTTGTCAAGTTAGGGATTTTATTCAAAGAAAGACCACACTTTTGACTAATCCCTGCAAATCCGACATAGAGAGGGGGGCACTAAGTGCTAAGAGTACACTGTCTGTCAGTACTTTATATCATCAGTTGGAGGGGTGCCACCTCAGATGAGTCTGTTCAACTCTGCAGGATATGGGAAAGAGAGCTGGGTGTTGAAGTCTCCTCAGAGGCATGGGAGGATATTTGAGAGAATGCAAAGAAGATATCAATTTGCAATAGGACCCATGCTTTACAGTTGAAGATTCTCCACAGGGTCCACTTGGCTCCGCACCATTTGTCAAAATTTAAACCAGGGGTATCTTCAGCATGTACCAAGTGCAAGGTCTACTTGGGCACTCTTACCCATTGTCTTTGGTCTTGTGATAGGCTTCAAACACGTTGGAGTGCTGTGGCAGTTGCAATGGAGAGGATTTTGGGTGTAAGGATGGAGAAGGACCCTATCTCTCTCCTTTTGGGCTGGCTCACTGTATTTCTTGCAGACGTGCATAAGAAAAATACTTTTTCAATATTCTCACGTTCTGTGCAAAAAAGAATATCTTGCTAGGTTGGATATACGAGAAAATCCCCAGGCCTGTCAGGTTGGCGAAAGATTGTTATGGAGCCCTGGATTTTCTCAGAAATATGGTACACCACAAAACTGAGATTTGTTTTTACAAGACATGGCAGCTCTTTTTGGAATACCTTGCCACACTAACAAGGGCTTTTATATAGCCATAACAATTGTGTTTTACAAGTCCAATATTAGCGTTTTGTTTGGCTGGGCTGAGTTACGAATATTTATTAGTTTGTTGTTGGTTATTTATTTAGTTAAATAGCCAGTTTGGGTTTTTTTTTTAATTCTATATTTTTCTATATACATTATAAATTTGTACATGAAGGTGGGTTGGGGATTTGTTTTACTTTTTGGGTTTTTGTACTGTTTTGAACTTTTGTATTTTTGTAAAAAAAACTATTTTCAATAAAAATACATATTTTAAAAAGTATTACAGAGATAATGGATATATTGGTAGTGATCTTCCAAGAATTCTTACAGTTTTGAAAAATTTCAAAGGATTGGAAAACTGCCAATTAATATCTTTATTGAAAAACAACAGGGAACAAAAAAGCAGGTAACTATAAGTCAAATAGTTTAACATCAGTGCCTCAGGAAGATGAATGATTTGCTGCACACTGTTAAGGGAAGCACCATTCACTACTCAATTGGACAAATACTAGTGTCCATTAGAAAGGATGTAACGGTAGATCATTTAGAAACAGAATATTACAAAGCAGGATCAGCATGGCTCCACAAAATGAAATCATACCTAGCAAATTTAGTAGAATTCTCTGGCGAGGTAATAAGAAGGATAGGTAAACAGGAAACAGTGGATGTAATACACTTGGAATTTCAGAAGGCTTTTGAAAAGATACCACACATTAAGCTACCTACATAAGAGCCCATGATGTTGGAAGTAGTAAATTAGCATTGTTAGAGAGAATCTTGTGGCACAGTGATTGTATCCCTATCTTTAAACCAGAAGATCTGGGTTCATATCCCACCTGCCCTGGAAGTGAGTCAACAGGTTGGTTAAAATTTACACTAGGACTCTTGTGGCACGTTGGTAGTATGCCTACCTCTCAGCCACAAAGCTGGGGTTCAAGTCCAACCTGCTCCAAAGGTTTGTCATAACATATCCAAACAGGGTGTTTCAAAATATATATTAGCAAGGTTAGAGGACTGACTAATTGACAGAATTAGAATTACAATCCCTCGTGTGGAAACAGACCCTTCAGCCCAACAGGTCCATACCAACCCTCCGAAGAGTAACACCTAGACCCATTCCCCTACCCTGTATGTACCCCTAGGCAAAAGTGAGGGCTACCGATGTTGAAGATCAGAGTCAACATTAGAGTGGTACTGGAAAAGCACAGCTGACCAGGCAGCATCTGAGGTTCTGATGAAGGGCTTTTGCCCAAAATGTCGATTTTCCTGCTCCTTGGATGCTGCCTGACCTGCTATGCTTTTCCAGTACCACTCAAATCTTGACTATATTTACCCCTGACTAATGCACTGAGCCTACACATCCCTGACCACTATGGGCAATTTAGCATGCCAATTTATCTAACCTACACAAGTTTGTGATTGTGGGAGAAAACCAGAGCACCCAGAGAAAACCCACAAAGAGACGGGTAGAATGTGCAAACTGCACACAGAGAGTCGCCTGAGGCTGAAATTAAACATGGGTCCCTGGCACTGTGAAGCAGTAGTGCTAACCACTGAGCCACCGTGCCATCTAAGAAGACAGAGTTGGAATAAAGAGGGTATTTTCAGGATGGCAACGAGCAACTAGTGGTATGCCACAATTATTTACAATATATTCATGACTTGGAAAGATAAATTACAATAGCCTAGCTTGTGGCTGACACAACAGGTGTGAAAGCAAGTGAGGACAGTGAATCAAAGAGTCTGCAGTGGGAGTTAATCAGGTTAAAACTTGGCAGGTGAACTATAATGTGGGAAAATGTGAGATTATTTACTTTGGCAGGAATAATCAAGGAAATTAATATTATTTGAATAGAGAAAGGCTGCAGGAAGCTACAGAGATATTTGACAGTCCTAAAAATCACCAAAAAACTAGCATGCACATTCAGCAGGTAATAGGGAAGACAAATAGACTATTGGCTTTTACTTCAAAAGGGAACGGAGTATGAACATAGGGAGGTCTTGCTAAAAATTTTAAAAAGGCACTAGTCAGACCACACCTAAAATACTGTGCAAAGTTTTAGGGCTCCTTATCTAAGAACAGATATACTGACATTGAATGATGTCAGGGAAGATTAACTCAGCTAATCCTGGGTATGGAGGGAGTGGCTAATGAGGAGAGGTTGACCAGGTTGGGTTATTACTCAATGGTGTTTCAAAGATTACCTTATTGAAATATAAAAGCTTTTTATGGTGGTTTGACAAAGTAGATGCACAGAGTTTGTTTCCTTCATGGGAATGTTTAGAACAAGAGGACATAGCCTTAGAAAAGACGTGATCCATTTACGATAGAGATGAGGAGGAATTTCTTTTCTCAGACCATAGTGAATTATAGAATTCTTCACCAGAGAAGGCTATTGTGGCTTGGTCATTAAGTATATTCAAGGCTAAGGTAGGCAGCCTTTTAAAATCAGTAAGTGAATCAAGAGTTGTGGGAAAGCCATAAAGTGGAGTTATGGATTATCAGATTGCCTATGCACTTACTGAATGGTGGAGCAGACTCAGTGGTTTATTTCTACACCTAAATCTAATGGTCTTATGGCAACAGGAGGCCATGTGATGGAACAAAGTCAGCCTAGACCAAGATAGTGCTGAAGGTCATTGCCCATGGGAACCAATCGCGTCACTAGATCCAGTGCCTCAGGAAGATGAATGATTTGCTGCACACTGTTAAGCGAAGCACTACTCAATGTTTCATGATCCAATGAGTGCAAGTTTGCATTGCAAGTTTTCCACTGCACAGACTGTCAGACACAAAATTGGATGCCAGGCATCTCCTTGAGATGCCTCATTGAAGACATTGATTGCAGAATGCACTTTTCAAATTTGCACTACTTGAACCATCATGGTTATGCCTCCCACATATCTACTAGGGTTCACAACTATAATTTAAAAAAAAGCAATGACATAAACCTCACACACCACCAGCTCATTAATATTTTGCAGCTAAGAGAATCTACACCTCTGATTGCTTCTCACCAAAGGCTTAAAATGGTACAACCACAAAAAGACTGCTTCAGGTTGAACCCTTCATGGGAATATATGTCTCAGGCATCATGTACAACTTTGTTGATTTGCATCAAGTTTGTTTTTTTAATCATACTGAAACACCTTTTATTCACAGTCTCTGAACCTAAAACATTCCCCCCACCAATACCACATTCTTCTTACAAGTATTGCAAAGGAATAACCGTAGCTCTTAAGTTTTCACATTAACTAGCAACGCAGACTTGATGGGCTAAGTGGCCTGCTTCCACTTCCACTTATTTTAAAATAGTTAGTCTATTTCAAGATTTACCCATGAGAACACAGATACAGATAATGCCACACAGAACACCCTCCCAATTTCGATGCAAGAATGACATTTGACAGCAGGTGGCCCCAAAGTGATATTGGTGCATATATGGAAAGCACTTGCTGCCAAAAGCATCACTACCAACTTGAAGGTGGTCCTAGACAATACTGCTAAGATTGAAAATTCGATAAAAGCAAGACCTTTAAATAGCAAAATATTTTCCATTCTGTGTACTGAGGTGGAAGCAAGCAATTAAATCTGTTATTCCACTTTTAGAATCATTGGCCATCACATGTCAAGGTTCTACTATATTTCTTTGAAATTTGCTGTGAAATCAAACTATTATTTACATGCCACATACTTTCACATTTATTGTTTGCATAAGAACTGGCAATTCTGGACACTTTCACAGATCTAATCCCATGCTTATTCTAGGAAACTGGGTTAGGAATAACAATATTTTTTAACTCATAAAGGAGATACTGAAAATATAAAGAACCAATTTTTAATCAACCTTACTGAGTTTTTTGAAGCAAAAAACAATAGAAAAACTGTAAACAAGTAAAACTACACAAAGTTTTTTTTAACAGGTCTTGAGAATGTGTCACCACAGTGATCTCATAGTTAAACCCAGAACATGTGGGGACAAAGGACAATTAGCAGACTAATAGAGTCATAGAGTTGTACAGCACAGAAACAGACCCCCTTTTGTTAAACCAGTCCAGGCCAACCATAATCCCAAAACTAAACTAGTCCCACCTGCCTGCTCTGGCCCATATCCCTCCAAACCTTTCCTATTCACCGACTTATCTAAATGTATTTTAAACAAGCTTACAACAAAACAGAAATGGAGAGTAACAGTAAAGTCAAGTTGTTCAGACTGGCTAAAATTGGGAATGGATATTTTGCAAAAATCTGTGCTTGAACCACAGTTGTTCTCAATTTAGACAAACAATTTCGACTCAGGAGTACAATTTTAATTTTGGTGCATTATTAAGAAATGGTAACTGCCATAAATTACAGGAGGGTATGAAATAAATTTGCAAAGCAGTTGTGTAGTTGAAAACTTAGCTTCAACCTAACCTATTTTAAGGTGGTGCATTGGGTAGGAATGATAAGCTCCTTGGATGCTGCTGTGCTCTTCCAGCACCACTAATCCAGAATCCAGAATGATAAGGTGGCTACTTATTCCTTGGAAATTAAGTGTCTCGATCAGAAGAATGGCAGAGGAATCTGGGCACTAATAAATAATTATTGCTACGACAAAGGTGAACAAAGAAAAGTAATGAAGAACATGGGTTCTTTTCTAGGATGCATAATTGAAAAGTAACTGAACTGTACTATGCTTAAATATAACCTTGGTTGGATTACACTTAGTTCTGTGAACAGTTTGGATCTCCATACTGTGAAAAGGATTTACAGCAACTGGAAGAAGTTTAGATAAACAGATTTATTAAAATGGTATTGGAAGTGATAGGTGATGTCAGTCATGAAGTAATGAATGGTCTGGTGTTCCTTTCTCAAGGGAAAATAAAGTTTTTTTTTAAAATGGGGTGGGAGGCACAAAGATCTTAAAAGGTTATAAAAAGGTTTGATAAGGTAAACTTTCCACAGGGCAACTATAACTAGGAACCATAAATAAGAGTTTTTGATAAATCAAATAGCAAATCCAGGTGAAACTACTTGACCAGTATAACATACTTGCTCCTAAGAAACATTACAAGCAAGAGTAAGCAATTCAGCCCTTCAAGCCCACTCCACCATTTAACATGATCATGGCTGATCTTATCCTGGTCTCAGCTCCACTTTCTGCCTGCTCCCCACAGCCCTTTATCCTGTGCTTTCAATGGAAGCATATCCATTTCTTCTTGACTCTGTTAATTGATTCTGTGACCGCTGCACTCTGTGGCAGAGTCCCACAGATTCACAACCTTCCAAGAGATGCTCATCTCAGTTTTAAATCTATCTTCTCTGACTGTACAACTATGCCCTCTTGTGCAAAATTGTCCCACAAGAAAGAACATCTGCTCAACACCACCTTAATAATCCCGTTTAGCATTATATATACCTCAATCTCATTCTTCACCCCCCCCCCCCCCCCCAACAAAAAGCTCATTCTACTGAACTCCAGTTGCTATAAGGCCAGTGGGGTGGGAAGAGTCCATCTTCCTTCCCACTTATCTGCTCCACCCTCCCCACTGACCTATCACAATTACCTGGTGAACACCTCAGGACCCTCCAATCCCATGGCATCAATGTGGATTTCACCAGTTTCCTCATTTCCCCTCCCCCCCCACCTTATCCAGAACCAACCTTCCAACTAGGAACCACCCACTTGACCAGTGCATCTTCCTTCCCATCTGAGCTATCACCATTACCCCCATTTCCACCCACCCATCGCACTCACAGCTAACATCCCCCCCCAGCCCCACAGCCTCATTCCTGATGAAGGACTTTTGCCTGAAGCGTCGACTCTTCTACTCCTCAGATGCTGCCTAACATGCTGTGCTTTTCCAGCACCACATTCTCGACTCTAATCTCCAGTCCTCGCTTTCACCTATCACAATTATCCCCCACCTACATCCACCTTCCCACATACCTTCCCTACCAAGCCCCACCGCCACCTCCCTCCACATTGCTTCAGGCCTAAGCTCTTCAACAGCATCGAATCTCTTGCTCCTTGATGTTGCCTGACCTACTTTGCTTTTACAGCACCACCCTTTTCGACTCTGTATTGAAGAGGAAGCTTGATAAAAATGAAGGAGTTGGGGAAAACAAGATACATTGATGCAATTAAATGAAGAAGTTGAAGCATAAGCACTGGCATAGACAAGTTGAGGCAAAGACCTGTTTCTATGTCGTAAACACTTTGTAGTCATGTCCAAAAATCCACTTCAGGTTTTTGATGTCTACATACATCAGGTATTGATTTGAGTTGTTTGCATCATGAACACATAGCACGCAGATGGAATAGGCAATGCATTACAGATTACATGCTGATGTTCCACACACCATGAGGTTACACAACTGCTCGCTGAAGAACTACTAGACTAGTTGTTTCTTCTAACAACTCTGTCTCCACAACTTCCCCAATCAAATCTTAAAATTTTCAATTGCAGCACAATGTAATTGTGTCTTAAATTAAATGTTTGTAAGAAGAACTGAAAAACTAACTTGTTGGCAACTATGTTTTAATCGATACAATGTGTCAACAGTCACTTAATTATACAAAAGTCTTTATTAGACTCAGGCAACTTAAAAATTGTTCAAACTATTTATACAAATGTCAAATTATCATTTGTAATATCTAGTAATAGTCTCCAGATTGAAAGAATGGCAGGAAGAGAAACACACTATTTCAAGTTGTCTTTACTATAACTTGTACAAAATATTAACCAAAATTAAAAATATAGAAGCCACTTTCAATGATATCCTTTTTAAAAAGATCAACTCTTTTGTGATCAGGTTTCAAATTAACAAAGCCATGTTGGAAAAAGCACTGATTGAAGTAATGTACCCCAACAGTCAGTGCTTGGTCCATTTGTGTTCTCTGTATATTTAGATACTTGCACTTGGGTATAGAAACATGTTAAAGTTTGCCAACATCACGAAATTAAGAGGTTACATAAACATTGAGCAAGACTACAATGGTTGGGCAAGCAGATGGCACATGCAATAAACTTAATCTGCAATGTGTAATATATTTTGGAAAAATGATAAGAAATGAGAGTACACATTTAACAAAACAAGAGAGAAATGAATACATGTAAACAGCCACTCGTTGAAGTAGATTATTCCTACAAATAAATGCTGATTCTGAGATTAAGCAATAAAGTAAAAAGAACTGACTTTTATAAACAATTAGTGTAAATAGATAAAGATGCAAAATACGATTAAGCTGCAATCAGACTGCTGACTGCAGGCCATCAGACCCAAATTGTGGCCACAGAACAAACATAGTATATGGATGCATCAGGATGATGCTAAGAATGAGACAAATGCCAAAAATATGAGAAAAGGGATACTGGGACTAAAGCAAGTTTCAAAAGGGACTCTTGTGGCACAGTGATGGCATCCCCAACCCTAAATCAGCAGGCCTGGTTCAAGACCACCTGCTTCAGGTGTTATAAAATCTCTGAACAGGTTGATTAAAAATATTTTTGATGTTTCAAGGCACTAAAGCAGAAACTCAAGAAATGTATCCCATTTGAGTAAAAAAAAAACTAGGACTCAATTTTCAATTATTACCAAAATGAAGAGAAATGGATTCCATAAATTATTGTTGGAACTGACAGCTAAGATTATTTAAACTACTTTCAGGAATACGGAGTTGGTATATTTCAGAAGGACTTGAGATAGGTGCAAAGAGTTGACAAGGGATAATATCAGAACTGAAAACTTATACCCAGTACAGCACTCCACCACCTTCTCAATGGCAGTTGGGGAATGGGTAACAAATGCAGGGTTAGGCAGCAACACTAACATTCCATGCATTGTTTTTTTTTGAGGGAACAAAAAGAAAGTGGCTAAGGAGTGATTAAAAAGCTCCTTAAAATAATATATATTCAGTGCGCACGCGCACACACAGTTTCTACTTGTGAGAAAAGCAAAACTAAGGCCATCAACATACAAAAGCCACCACAAACCCAAATGCTGAATTCATGACATATTTAGCAAGAGAGGGGTGAAAATAGCATAGAATTGTAGGAACAGACCATTCGGTCCATTGAGTCCACATCAATTCACCAAAGAACATCCCACTCAAACCTACCCTATCCCTGCATATCCCATGACTAATCCACCTAACCTATACACTCCTGCACAACATGAGACAATTTAGCATGGCCAATCACCTAAACTGCACATCTGTGTACTGGAGGAGGAAATCGGAGCACCCAGAGGAAACCCACAGACACAGGGAGAATGTGCGAACTCCACACAGACAAGTCACCTGAGAGTAGAATCGAACCTGAGTTCCTGGCACTGTGAGGCAGCAGGGCAAACCACTGAGCCACCATGCCAAGATGTGGAAAATACTAAAACAGGGGATAGTTGTATAGTGTTAATTGTAGTGTAAATATACTTAAAAGGAAATTAGATAAGCATGGAGGAGATGGAAATAGAGTGATGGAGCTAAATGTCAGATGGGGAGAAGTCTCAAGTAGAACATAAATACCAGCATGTGCTGAATGGTCTGTTTGTGTGCTACATATTGCATCTAATTCTATGCCACATGAAATGTTTTGCCACAGGGAGTAGTTGAGACCTTAAGATAGACAAGGACTAAAAGGAGCTGAAAATGTGTTGCTGGAAAAATGCAGCAGGTCAGGCAGCATCCAAGGAGCAGGAGAATCGACGTTTCGGGCATGAGCCCTTCTTCAGGAATGAGGAAAGTGTGCCAAGCAGGCTAGGTAAAGGTAGGGAGGAGGGACTTGGGGGTGGGGTGTTGGAAATGCGATAGGTGGAAGGAGGTGAAGGTGAGGGTGATAGGCCAGAGTGGGGGTGGGGGCGGAGAGGTAGGAAGAAGATTGCAGGTTAGGAAGGTGGTGCTGAGTTCGAGGGTTGGGACTGAGACAAGGTGGGGGGGAAGGGAAATGAGGAAAGTGGAGAAATCTGAGTTCATCCCTTGTGGTTGGAGGGTTCCTAGGCGGAAGATGAGGCGATCTTCCTCCAGCCGTCGTGTTGCTATGGTTTGGCGATGGATGAGTCCAAGGACCTGCATGTCCTTGGTGGAGTGGGAGGGGGAGTTGAAGTGTTGAGCCACGGGGTGGTTCGGTTGGTTGGTCCAGGTGTCCCAGAGGCATTCTCTGAAACATTCCACAAGTAGGCGGCCTGTCTCCCAATGCAGAGGAGGCCACATCGGGTGCAGCGGATGCAGTAAATGATGTGTGTGGAGGTGCAGGTGAATTTGTAGCGGATATGGAAGGATCCCTTGGGGCCTTGGAGGGAAGTAAGGGGGGAGGTGTGGGCGCTGACCTGACCTGCTGCGCTTTTCCAGCAACACATTTTCAGCTCTGATCTCCAGCATCTGCAGTCCTCACTTTCTCCTAAAGGACTAAAAGGAAGATAGGAGAGCAAAAGAAAAGTTCCACAAACATCATAAAAAGATTAATTGCTCTAGTTTTTGCTTACATTTTCACTACTGTACTTTGGAACCCATTTCACAATATTTACAAATATTTCAGTATATGTTAATAAGATGCACATTTAGACCTTTGGGTTTGGCATTCATTGTCATGGAGTTGGCTTTTATAGCCAAATCCAAATATTAAACTTAAATTGAACATTCACAGTCTAAAACTTTTTTCCCCACTTAAGCATATTAAGAAATACAAGCTTGCCAGCTTTTGAATGAACCAGTTGAGTTACAATGGCACAAGTTGTCTTTCCAAAAGTAACTTGATGTAAATCAGATCAGAATTCAAAAGCCTTTATCAACTAAGGGCTTTAAATAAACTGTACAAGTCCATGGCGACATTATGGACAGACCTTCAGACATAAAAATCGAGAGATTATTCCGAAATGCATTTACCAAGTGCCGAGTTGACAAAGGCTTGGAACAAAAGCCTGCACAGCTTGACAAAATATCTGTCATCTTCTTGCCAACTGAGAAGTTTCAAAGTCTTCGCGAGCATTTAGGCTGCCTGAGCTTTCTTTCCTGCAGCTCACAACTAAATCGCTATAAGGGAGCACTTTAAAAAAAAAGGCAACACAAAAAAAAACCCCTCTTGTCGTCGCCAGCATCGTAGACGATCAGAGGACTTTTCTTTTTATTAAAATAAAAACCGAGACGGTCTACTTCCATCTTGCAAAACATCTAAGAGCCAGTGAAACCACATAATTTCGAAGCGCTCGCCGCATAACACGGGGTTGGCAGGAAATAAGAAAGACATGTATGTTTACATTCTGAGCGCGCTGTGTAATTAATTAAAAAAAAAGTTAGAGGAGATTCGGCTGGAAAGCCGAGTTGAAGTTTGATTGTGAGTTGTCATTCTGCAGCTGGCCGCTGACGGCGCCTGCCTTGTCCCTTCCCCCCGCAGAGAGAGAGAGACTCTTTACTGGAAAACACACAAAGACTTTCACCCCCCCCCCCCCCCCCCCCCCCGGCCGCAACAGGAGACAGAAAAACCCTCCGGTTAACAGCTGCCAGACAGGCCGGCGCTTGGCACCCTAACTCCGGAGGCCCGCGCTGCCGCCACCCCACCCCCCGCTCCCGGCCCGGCGGAGAAACCAGAAGCTCAAACAAAAGAGCGGTGCGCACCGGGTTCGGGGCCCAGCCTCAGATCCCCGGACTTTCCTAAACCACGGACCGGTCAAGGGGCCGCCTGACAAGGGGATCGGGACTGGCGAGCCAGGCCCTCGCTTACCCGCTTACTGTCGTCGTGTTTGACGGAGGAGCGGGACGAGCGGGTCCGTGACGAGATGCGGCTGCTGATCAGCTCCGAATCCAGCACCGAGTTCCGCCGAGTCCGCACCATTTTCCTCTGTCAGACCCTTAGTTCCCGGCCGATCCAGCTCTACGGATCGTTGGGCGCCATTTCTCCTCTTGTGTCACTCAACACAACGGCAATCGGGCTTCCTCGGCTCGGGCTGGCGGAGGCTCGGCTCGCGTCGGGGATCCTCGGCTCGGGCTGGCGGAGGCTCGGCTCGCGTCGGGCTTCCTCGGCTCCGGTGGTTGGAGAATCGGCCACGGTCGGAGATTCCCTGCTCGGGCTGGGGAGGTTCGGTTCCGATCGGGGATACTCGGCTCTGGAGGGCAGGGACTCGGCCGCGGTCGGATATCCTCGGGTCGGCCGGTGGGAGACCCAGCGAGGATCGAGAGTCCTCGGGTTGGGCTCGGGTAGTCCCGGCTCGGGCTGACGGGAGGAGCTTCGGTCAGGATCGGGAATCCTCGGCTCGTGCTGGGGGTGACTCGGCTAGGGTCGGACATTCCCGTCTCGGCCGTGGGATGCCCGTCTCGGGGCTGTCGGAGACTCGGCTCGAATCGGAGATCCTCGGGCAGGGTCGGATATCCTCGCTGTTTGCAACACGCAGGGTCTGAGTGTTGAGTGAGTGACAGGGAGAGAAGTCAATGTGAAATGTCAATTGAAAGCAGGATCATGAACCTGGGTCACCTGTCTCAGAGGCAGGGGCATTATCACTACATCACAAAGCCCCAACACTCCACGCTGCCTTAAATTGACATCTAATATTGCTTCCACTCACTTGTTCCAGAGGGGTGTAGTAACATCTCTGAGTCATTTAAAACAAAACATGGGATTGGCATCACCCACTAGACAAAATTAGACAGACCAATTTTAAGACAGACAGATATCTGAGTTGACCTCACTTATTTAGTCTTTTGCCAAATAAATAATTCCATTAAAAGGGCCAGTTGGCTGCACACCTCGCCTGTGATGCAACATAGGTTCAATTCCTGCACCAGCTCAGGTGACCGTGACTCCCCTCACCTGAGGCACAGTGACCCTCAGGTCAAACCACTGCCTCCAATGACAGAGCAGTCTGTGGCAACCTTACCTTATTTTTAATTCCAATAATTCATCTTCAAAACTTAAAATGTTTTTCAAGCTCAACAGTAAGTTGCATTGATGTAGTGGTTTAAGATAGGAAGTCCCACAGTGTTAGGGTTTGTTTTGTATTAGAGGGTAGGTTAATAGTTAGGAGATAGTAGTTGTTTTGTGTTTATTTTCTTTTTTATTATACTGAAATTTGTTATTAATTGTATTTTTCAATAATTTTATATGTTTGTAAAGTTAAAAAAAATTGCTAATAAATATATTTATTAAAAAAGATAGGAAGATTCTTGGTATAACAGTGTGCAGTTGGCACTTTCTCCCTTTGTCTGCATGGGTTTCCTCTGGGTGCTTCAGTTTCTTCCCACAGTCCAAAGATGTGCAGGTTATGTGGATTGGTGATGCTAAATTGCCCATTATGTCCAGAGATGTGCAGGCTCAGTGGATTAGCCATGGGAAATGCAAGGTTACAAAGATTGGGTAGGGGGCGCTGTGACTGAGTGGGATGTTTTTTGGAGGGAAGGTGTGGATTTGATGGGCTGAAACGCCTGCTTCTACACTGTAGGGATTCTATGCTTCTATGAACAGAATTATCAGACAAACCAAATAAATAAATGTAAAATCACCATAGTTCCAAAGGACCAGAGGGCTGCTCTGTCGTTAGAGAGAGATGATTGGTGGTGATTTAACCTGAGGGACACAACACCTTTGGCACAGGTAGTATTTTTCATGGTAACCTGAGCAGGAATTAAAACCACACTGTTAGTATCACTCTGCATCGCAAACCATTCATCCAGCCAAATGAGGTAACCGATCAAACAAACCAACTGTAATATCAAACCATAAGACCATATCAGCGGAAGTAAGGCCATTCGGCCCATCAAGTCCACTCCGCCATTCAATCACGGCTGATGGGCATTTCAACTCCACTTACCCGCATTCTCCCCGTAGCCCTTAATTCCTTGTGACATCAAGAATTTATCAATTTCTGCCTTGAAGACATTTAGCATCCCCAGCCTCCACTGCATTCTGTGGCAATGAATTCCACAGGCCCACCACTCTCTGGCTGAAGAAATATGAAGAGTATAAAACAAACAACTGCAGATGCTGGCGATCTGAAAAAAAAAGAAATTGCTGCAGAAACTCAGCAGGTCTGGGGCCCGAAACATCGATTTTCCTGATCCTTGAATGCTGCCTGACCTGCTGTGCTTTTCCAGCAATGCACTCTCAACTCTGATCTCCAGTATCTGCAGACCTCACTGTCTCCTATCCTGTTTCGGAATGACTTCCAAGACCCAACAATCTAACTTAAGATTCCACTTTCCAGAGGTACTGTCGCACACCCCTCACCTCCCCCCCCAAAAAAAACAGTGAATGTGAGCTTGGCATCTTTGCATTGTTGCTGCACATGATCTGCCTATGAGCATCTGGGGTAATAATCGCTTCTGAAGACAGTTTACAAGGAAAACATCAATAGTCAAATGTTTCAGTGGATTGAAACAGCCCACAGGAATATTGTGCAAAGAGCTGTATTTGATTCAAATTTAGTGTTTAATGAAGCTTAACGCCCATGCAACCAAGTGGCTTTACAGTTTTTAATGTACAGCTTGGAGTAGCAGATTGGAGGCTTTCTCAATAGATGGCTGGAGATATCCAATTTCCTCCTCATCACCAACACTTTCTCCTAGCTCACTTGCGTTCTTTGCAGTCTCTTCCTTAAAGTGGGCGAGAATCTGTATACCCCATCCCCATACCCCACCCGTCTGTGCACACTGTGCTGGTTGTAAACATTTTTCTACTGCAAAGGATAAAAATAACACAAGACTTTAGCATGCACCATGCTTGCATTCATATACACAGACAAGGATGTGAATCCTTAGACTGTTCATATGCAATGCTTATGAGAAGAGTGTGGGATAGGGGATATTATGAGTTAACAGGCTCAGAATGAAAGATCCTTCAGTATAATCAAAGACTTTGAGTAGATGCAAATCAATAAAATTTTACATGATGTCTGCGACTGATATTCCTGTGAAAGGTTCATCCTGAAGTCACTTTTTGTTCTTTGTAAGCCTTTGGTGAGAAACAATCAGATGTGTAGGTTCTCCAAGCTGTGATATGTTAGAGAACTGGCATGAACATTATGTCAGTCCTTATTATAAGTGTGAACCCTGGCAGATTTGTACGAGGCAGTAGTACAGTGATGCAGGTAGTGCAACTTTGAAAAATGCAATAAAGACATTAATTGTACATGAGTCATCCTAAGGAGAGGCCTGGTATCCAGTTTGTGTACATCAGTCTGTGCAGTGGTAAACTTACAATACAAACATGCACTTATAGCATCATGAAGCATAAGTAGACAGTGATGAGTCGTTTGACAGTATGTAGTCTTGAGGGACTGGATCCAATCTCTGCACTGGTTCCTATAAGCAATAACATGCACAGCCATCTTGAAGACATAGAATCTGAAGGAAGCCTTCATTTCTGCATCACCATTCTAAGTCCACCTTCCTGTCTTTTCCCTCAAACCTCAATTCACTTACTGATTAAAAGACTGTCTACCTTAGCTTGAATATACTTAATGGCCCAGCCTTCTTTGGTAAGAATTCTGCAATTCACTACCCTCTGAGAAAATAAATTCCTCCTTATCTCTGTCTTAAATGGATGACCCCTCTTCTGAGACTATACCCTCCAGTCCTAGACTTTTCCACGAGGGGAAGCAAATTTTCCACATTTACCTGTCAAATTCCCTAAGAATCCTATATATTTCAATAAAGTGACCTCTCATTCTTCAGACTCCAGTGAGTAAAGGCCCAACCTACTCAACCTCTCCTCATAAGAAAATCCCTTCATACCTGGAATCAACCTAGTGAATCTTCTCTGGACTGGCTCCAATGGTAGTAAATTGTTCCTTGTGTAAGAGGATCAAAGTTTTACATAGTATTTTAGTTGTGGTCCAACTAATGCTTTTTGTAATGTGAACAAGCACTCTCTATTTTTAAACTCCATTGCCCTTGAAATGGAGGCCAACAGTTGCTTTCCCTATTACCTGCTGAACTTGGCTGCTGGCTTTTTGAGATTCTTGCACAAGGATCTGCAAATCCCTCTGTACCATCGCTTTCTACAATCTTTCTCCATTTAAATCATATTCATCTCCTCAGTTCTTCCTTCCAAACATTATTTTCATACTGTCAATTTTTTTGCCCATTCACTTAACCTGACTACATTCCTCTTTAGACTTTGTGCAACCTGCAAACTTGGTAATAGTCCATTCTCTTCCGTTGTCCAAGTTATTAAGATGTCATTACTGGTAATCTCACATTCCCTCTAGTGTAGATGCCCTGCAGGAGCACCTGTCGGGAGAGACAATGCTAGTGCATACCTCCAACATTTCTAGTGGTGACTGAATGTAATGAATCACTGTCCTTGAAAAGAAAAAGCTTCGAAGGAGTTTTGAAAATCATGAGTGACATGGACTGAGTGCATGAAAAGAAACTGTTCCCACTCCCTAATGAATTGTGAATCAGAGGGCATAGTTTTAAAGTACTTTGCAAAACAAGCAAATTCCTGAAGCATTTAACTGGTTATTTAAATGGAAATAATGTGCAGGGTTACAGGGAAAAGGCAGGAGATTGGCACTAAGTCAAAATGTGCAGAGAGCCATTGCATCATGATGGACCAAATGACCATCATCTGCACCATGCTAATTCTATGATTCTCTAATGTTACCAGGTTGTAGAGAGTGAAGTATTGTCTGGTTGCCTTTTAAATATGGTGCTGGAAAATCCCAACAATGGTTGGGAGACTGGGAGGGAGTGGAGTCTGAACTTCTTGCCTGCTTGCCCTTAACATTGAGCATTTTACCCACATAACGAATGTGTAATAGGCTTTGGTCTTCCAAATTTTTAACTGCAGCACGTTGAGGCTCATCCAGTGGACAGAACAGATCACAGTCATTCAGCTCCTTGAGCTCTTTTTGTTCACCATTCAAAGAGATCCTGGCTGATCTGTATCATAACTTTACCATCTGCATTGGCTCCATATTCTTCTATATCTAGGAAAATAAGCTGTCAATCTCAGATTTCAATTTATGAAAAAATCCTAGCATCTGCTGCTTTTTGTGCTTCTACTACTTTTTGCACAAAGAACTTTACCTAGAACCTTAGAGTCATACAACACAGAAACAGGCCCTTCAGTCTAATCAGTTCATGCTGACCATAAACGCAAATTAATTATTATAAACTAAACATGTCTTATCTTCTAAAAGGCCTTTTATGATTTTAAGATCATGTTATCTTTCACAACTTTCTCACCAGCAAAGTAATCTTCTCCCTATCTATTTAATTTTTCAATATCTATAAGCTTTTCAAGTAATCCACTAACACTGAATGAATACACAAATCTAGTTCTTCTAATCTCGCCTCATAAAAAACCTGTGGGCCCTAGTAACATTGTGATGAACCTGCACTGCATTCCCTTCAACACCAATGTATACTTTCAAGGTGTGGTCCTCAGAATTTGGACAATGCTGTAGCAATTTGTCAGGGTTTGTTTAACTCCACCCTCCAAAGTCCCAACCTCAATTGCTTAGAAGCACAAGGCCAGAAAGTGAATGGAAATACTGCCTTCTCCAAAAAAGAAAGGCTTACAATTATGAAGCATATAATCTCAAACTGCTTGCAAAGCATTTGCAAAGTTTAGGCACTGTTTGTAAGAAGTGGGATAGCCAATTCAGACACAGCAAACTCTCTCAAATCACAGCTTGATAATGATCAGTAATCTTGATTGAAGGATTAATACCACCCAGTATACTGCAGTTGACTATCCAGTTCTTCTTCAAAGTATTTCTTTCGCATCGAACAAATGGACTTGTAGTTTAAATTCTCATCCTAAAAAAAAGATGGTCCCTCCAACTGTACAGCACTCCTTATATATTGTACCAGAGTCTCAGTCTTTTAGATTAGGTTTCTTACTGTGTGGAAACAGGCCCTTTGGCCCAACAAGTCCACACCGATGCACAACCCACCCAGACCCATTCCCCTACATTTACCCCTGCCCCTAACACTACAGGCAATTTAGCCTGGCCAATTTACCTAACCTGCACATTTTTGGAGTGAGGGAGGAAACCAGAGCACCCGTAGGAAACCAATGCAGGCACGGGGAGAATGTGCAAACTTCACACAGTTAGTCGCCTGAGGTGGGAATTGAACCCGAGTCTCTGGTGCTGTGAGGCAGCAGTGCTAACCACTGTGATACCATGCCCCCCACAAGTCTTGATAGGAGACAAGCTAGAAAAAGTTGCAAGTTTATGAATGGGACAAGGGAGATCTTCAAAGAAGCTTATATTATTGGACAAGGAGAATGAAGGAATACAGCACTGAGACCTGAACAGATAGTCGTAATCTGAATGACAAAATGTCTGTCAACTTCTTGTAATGTATATTGTTGGGGATGAGGATGAAGAGGCCGGAGGAGAGAAACGTAAGAAGAAAGTTAGTGTTTGAGAAAAAAAAGAACACCAATGAAGCTGCAATGCCAAGCTTTTATAAATCACCAGACTGTCAAATTTAAAAGAGGATCATTAGCAAATAACGTATATGAAGACAAATATAATTGAGTTGCTGGTTTCTTCAAGAATGCACCAGTGGGTCTTAGGAGTCATAGTTTGGAAATCCAGATTTACAGGAACTGCTATGTGTCATACCACAGAACCGCAGGTGCAAAAGGAGACCATTTGGCCCATCCTATCTGAACTAGCTCTTCAAATGAGCATAATTACTCACTACTAATCTCCTGCTTTTTCCCTATACTCTTGTACATTATTTTTATCCAGATAATTATCCAGTACCCTTGTGGATGCCTCAATAGAACCTGCCTCCACCACATTTCCAGGTCGTGCATTCCATACTCTAACTACTCACTGTCTAAAACAGTTTTTCTCACTTTGCATTTGCCTGTTCTGTAAATCAGTTCAAATTTGTGCCACCTTGTTCTTAATTCCTTTTACAAGCAGGAATAGTTTCTCCTCATCTACTCTGTGTAACCCCTCCTCATGATTTTGAAAACTTTTGTGAGGTCTCCTCTTAGCCTTCTATTCTCTGAGGAAAACAATCCCAACTTCTTCAATCTATCTATCCTCTTAACTGGCACCATTCTTCTTAATTACTTCTGCACACTCTCCAACGTTCTCCATGTTTTTCTACAACCTCTACCATCGGGGAGAAGGTACTGAAGCCTGAACACACACACCAGCCAGTTTCGTTACAGTTTCTACCCTACTGTTGTCAGAATACTGAATGGACTCACAAACTCTTAACATTCGCCTGTACCTCTATTTTTGTCTTTGCCACTGTTTACCTATTATTTGTTACCTATGCTATTTAACTCTGTGATCTGCCTGTATTGCTCGCAAGACAAAGCTTTTCACTGTGCCTTGGTACACGTGACAATAAATTCAATCCAATGTGTCCACATTTTTCTGTAACATTTGCCCAAACATGTACATAATACTCCAGTTGAGGTCTAAAAAGTATGTTATACAAATTCAACATTACCTCTGGCTCTTGATGTCTCTACCCTTATTTCCTGAGCTGAAGACATAGCAATCATATTAATTCCTCTCTCAATTTGCCGTGCCAAGTGATCTGTGCACATATATGCTGACACCCCTATGTTCAGGCACACTTTTAGAATTGTAGCCTATTTTATATTTTGTTTCAACTTATTCCTACTAAAATGTGTTCACCTCACATTTCTCTGAATCGATCCCCATCTGCCATCTATCTGCCCACTCCACCAACTTGTCTATGTCATTTTGGAGTTCTAAACTGTCTTCTTCACAGTTTATAATTCTTCCAAATTTTGTGTAATCTGCCAGCATTTACATTGTTCTCTGCATACTAGAATCCAGACAATTGATAAATACCAGGAAAAGTAGAAGTTCCAGTACTGACCCCTGAGGAACTGCAGATAAAACATCCTCCAGCCCAAAAAATGCCCACTGACCACTACGGTCTGTTTCTATCCCTCAGCTAATTTTGTATCTATTTGCTACTGTCCCTTTTATTCTCAGATCTATAACTTTCCTAACACGTTTGTTGAGCAAAACTGTATCAAATGCTTTCTGGACGCCTATGTACATTTCATCAATACTGTTACCTCCATTAAGCCTTTCTGTCACCTCTTCAAAAAAGCCCAGGAAGGTAGGTAAATGCAATTTCCCCTTTAGAAATCCATTTTGGCTCTTCTAATCAACCTTTTTCCACATGGCTGCTAATTCTATCCCAAATAATTTGTTGTAGGAGCTTCTCCACCAGTGAATATGCCTGTCATAGAGGAGGATCTTAAGAATCTGGACAATTCTACCAAACTTATGATTTTTTAAAATGTTCCACTTGGTCATTGGCAGAATGCAGAAGCCCAATTATGCTTGAGGGGGAAAAGTGACTCAATATTCCAAACGCTGACACAATGTTTTCCTAGCTAGAGCCAAGAATTATATCCCAACATTTTCAGGCAATAGTGTTCTGGTTGTTCAGACCATCTGTTTGACTTGGTGTATCTCCACAATCCGCAGTGTGCCTGTATTATGTTCAATCATATTGTTTAATTAAGCATTTGCACGCTTGGGCAAAATATCACGCCCACAGGAACAGATGCCAGAGATGACAGATGTACCACACTGAAGAATGCAGCATTAATAGCAAATTCTAAAACAATAGCAGCAGTATCGCTTAGATGTTGTATCTCAGTCATGACACAGATCTCTTTAGCTGAAATAATAACAAAAAATGCTAGAAATACTCAACAGTTTATGACCTGAAACACAGAGCTGAATTTCATAGGATTTCATAGGAAATCTAGGAAAATCTAGGATTGGAAGAGGAACCGGAACAAAACTAAAAAATATCAAGTTGGGGCAGCTCCTTGACACATTTGAGTCTCTGAAAAATCTTGCCAATGGTTAGTTTCAGCCATTCACATGGCATTGTTGGAAGCTGGTTAAGCTAAATTAAGTGTTAAATTAAGCGCAGAAGAGTTGACCTTGAAACCAAAAACACCACTAATTTGCTATTTAGGAAATTTTACAAACAAGTGGTAGTACTTCAGTAAACGTTATTAGGCTATAAAGTAAATGTCCTGAGAATATGAAGGATGCTACATAAGTAGACAGACAATGGCCTAGTGGTGTTATCATTGGATTATTCATTCAGTGACCCAGATAACGTTCTGGGGACCCAGATTTGAATCCTGCCATGGCAGATGTTGGAATTTGAATTCAATAAATATCTGGATTAAAGAGTCTAATAATGACCATGAATCCATTGTGGATTGTCAGGAAAAGCCCATCTGGTTCACTATTGTCCACTGGGGGAGGAAACTACCATCCTTACCAGATCCGGTCTATACATGACCCCTGATGATATGGTTGACTCTTAACTGCCCTCTGGGTGTTTAAGAATGGGCAATAAATGCTGGCCTGGCTAGCAACGCCATCATCCCTGTGAATTAATTTTTAAAATACTTAAGTTATTTCATGTGTGCCGTGACTAATATAATCTGAGAACTGAAGCCAATCTAATTGTTAAATTCATAAAGTTGAAAGTGAACCAACAGGGTTGGTTTTCCAAACATACTTTCAGGGCATGGATCCTCCCTTGTCTTAAGCCTGAAATTTTTCAATATACACTTAAGCCAAGAAATGTCTTTTTAAAGTATGTCTTGTGAGTAAACTTAATATTTGATAAACCAGACTAACCCAAGAGTCCATTGATCTCATGGTCGGAGACATTGGAGCCAAGCTGAGTCAGAAGAACAATATTAGAATCTCTTACCTCAGTGCTGTCCAACAAGAATCAAATTGGAGGGACAATTGGAAGGAGTGAGAAAAGACAGAGAGGAGAAAGAGGGTGGATGATGGAGTACTGAGTGAAAGGAGGTAAGTAACAAAGTGAAGCAATATATGGGGTGGTTCTGCTGATTTAATCTCTTTTTTTAACATTTGTGGCATCAGCACAATCTACGATTAACTTTCCTGTCACAGTGATAGTTATTTCTCATGTTCTAGCTACCCATAAAAAAGGAATATGTTGCCAAAAAACAAACGCACAGAGAATTCTGTTTTCACTGTACTCAAAAGCTAAGTTATAGAAACCTCAGTCACAACAAAAACCTGAAAGCTTTGTTCCTTTATAAACCCCAGAGGAAAAAAAATTCTCAGGAGTTGCATGACAATAAGGATTACCAATGAATTTTCATGACGGAGATTTCCTTTTAAATCCCTCTGTACTTATGCAATTTAGGAGATATATCAAGGAGATAGCCCAGACTCCACCTTTTACTTTATTTAAAGGCAAGTGTAAGGTACTGTGTTCCAGATGTGATTTGATTGGTCACCACTAGGCTTTAGGCAAAACACTTTATTCTTACAGTTAAAATACACACAAAAAGAAGAATTGGCATAATTTTAACTCTATTGAAATACTTAATAAATGAATATGTTATTTCATGAAATCATCAAATGTACCAATATAGCAGTATCCCATAAATACACCCTTGGGAAAGGCAAATTCAGATTTTCCTCATGTGCTATCTTGCTTCCAGACCAAGAGAAAGGAAAGACTGAAAGAAACAATTTTGCAGCAGAGAGAGAGAGAGAGAGAGAGAGCAGTACCGATCAGCTTCAATAGCCACCTCCAAACCCCAACTGAAGGCAAAACTAAAACCCTGGATCTGTAAGCCTGACTCCGTTAGTCTAAATTTTTTTAAAAATCGGGAGTTCAAAGCTATTTGCCTACTGTTTCTGAAGCAGACATTCTGCTACCATTGTGTGAACACCTCTCTGCACGGGAACCAGAACAGAACAAATCTCTCTTAAAATGATGATGAACATATGCTAACGGAGAACCTTATTTGGTCTCAACATCTATAAGGCAACAACAAAGGGAGAAGAGCACCAATTTGAAAAAACACTGCTCAATGTATTTATAGGCCTCGAAGAGTACTCCTGGATCTTAATGAGGCGAGATGAATGATAAATCCTCCTCTCTTCGTGTGATCATCCTCTTTCCTGTAAGAAACTACAGGCTCTAGTGCAGGAGAGGAAATCTACCTGACAATCTAACATGAAAAGTCCTATTGCCTTAAACAAGACCTCACTTACTGGACCATAGAATCTAAATGCAAGTTACACTGATGTGATGGACATATTTACAGAGACTGTGAGAAAGACCCAGATGTTAGGTCTTATGCTTTCGAGATACTGACCTGTTTCCCCACAAAATTCAAATGATTTTTAAAACTACTCAGTGGCTGGGCTAGCATTTATTGGGCATTTATTGCCCACACCTAATTGCCATCAGAGGTTAATGCTGAATTGCTATATGAACTGCTGCCATCCATTTGCTGTAGGTACACTCATAATGCTGTTAGGGTGGGAGTTCAAGGATTTTGACATAACGATGCTGAAAAAGTGATGATGTATTTACAAATCAGGACGGTAAGTGTCTGGGAGGGGAACTTGCAGATGGTGATGTCCCCACATATCTACTGGCCTTGTCCTTCTAGATTGAAGTGGTCATGGGTTTGGAAAATGCTGTCTCAAGAGCTTTGGTGAATTTCTGCAGTGCATCTTGGAGATGATACACACTACTGTCACGCAGCATCGATGGTGGAGAATGTGAATGTTTGTGGATATGATGCCAGTCAAATGGACTGCTTTGTTCTGGATATTGTTGAGCTTTTGGAGTGTTGTCAGAGCTGCACTCATCCAGGAAGTAAGGAATATTCCATAATACTCCTGATTTGTGCCTTGTAGATGGTGGACAGGCTTTGGAGGTGTCAGGAGATGAATTAATCATTGCAGACTTTCTAGCCTCTGAACTGCTCATCTAGCATCCATGGAGAAAAGACAGTGTTAGTGTTTTGAGTGATCCTTCTTCAGAATTTCAGAACTTCTGCAGTTCTAACGAAGGGCCACTGGACTTGAAATGTTAACTCTGCTTCTCTGTGCACATGCTGCCAGACCTGCTGAGTTTCTCCTGCAATTTCTGTTTTTCTTTCAGGTCTTCAGCATCTGTAGTTCTTTGTTTAATTTGTATAGCCAGTCCAGTTCAGTTTCTTGTCAAGGTAATCCCCATGTTATTGATATTGGGGGCGTTAGTGATGGGAATGCCATTAAATATCAAGTGTGAATGGTTAGAATTTCTTTAGTTTGAGCTAGTCATTGCCTGGCACATGTGTAGCACAAATGCTACTTGAAAGTTTTGGCCCAAACTTAGATGTTCCCTACCTTTGGAGATGGATTGCTTCAGTATGTGAAGGGTTATGATTGGTGCTGAACAGTGTGCAATCAACAGGAAACATCCCTGCTTCTGACCTTATGAGGGAGGGAAGGTCATTGATGAAGCAGAATATTGGTACAACATCGAACACTACCCTATTAACGTATCCTGGGGTTGACGTTATTGACTTTGAACAACCATGGCCAAGCTCTTTTCTGCCAGGTATGACTCCAGCCAGCAGATAATTTCTCCTCAATTCCTCTGACTCTAGTTTTGCTAGGGCTCTATGATGTCACACTTCATCAAACATAGGCTTGATGTCAAGGTTAGGTTAGAGTGGTGCTGGAAAAGCACAGCAGGTGAGGCAGCATCCGAGAAGCAGGAAAATCGACGTTTCGGGCAAAAGCCCTTCATCAGGAATGAAGGCAGGGAGCCTCCGGGGTGGAGAGACAAATGGCTTTTAAAAAAAGTTTGGGTCCAAACTGTGCTGGTTTGAATGTAGTCCGGAGTCCATGTGGGATCAGTTGGTTACGGAGGCAAGCACTGAGGCTGTGTTAACGAGTCTGTTTCTAGCACATGGTTGAAGAGCTTCAGGGCAGAGGTGGTGACCTGGGGGTTGCAGTGAGAGAGAGAGAGACGCACTGAGGTTCTTGTGGAGAGAAGGAGAATTTCTTCAAGGTAAGCATCCTTGCAAGAGGCTTCGCAGTAAGGTTAAAATCAGCTCGGCAAAAGTGAGGACTGCAGATGCTGGAAATCAGAGTCTAGATTATAGTGGTGCTGAAAAAGCACAGCAGGTCGGGTAGCATCCAAAGTTCGTCACTTTTACTTCACCTCTGTACTAGCACTATTCTTTCCGTGTTTGAACCAAGATTGTAATGAGATCAGAAACCATGGCAGAAACCAAGCAATGCTTTAGTGAGCAGGCATAGTGAATTGTGATTAAGCTTTTCTTCAGTATTAACCCTTTTAAACCCTTATACAATCACGAGTATGCCTCAGATTTAGTAAAACAATTGTCAGGGAAGTATATAGAAAGGACATAACCTTCCAATAAATTGTCTTCTTCCATGAAAAATTATTCATACAATGACAATTCACTGATAATGCCTCCACTTTTGGAATAACAATAATAATCCAAATATTCATCCATGCCTCTTCACATTTCCTTCAAGCATTTTCGGTTTTTATTTCAAATTTCAAGCGATTGCTTTTGCAACTCTTTTGTGATCTTGTCAGATTGAGCTTCCATAGAGCAAGTTAGGGCCAACATAAAGGCACATTTAAAAGGTGAAAATGTATTTGCACACTTTGTAATTATTCCCAATCACACAAGAATTTCTAGGAAGTTGACATTTCAAATGCATTAACTAGAATTTGGTGGAAAAG
This sequence comes from Chiloscyllium punctatum, assembly GCF_047496795.1. Classification (NCBI taxonomy): domain Eukaryota; kingdom Metazoa; phylum Chordata; class Chondrichthyes; order Orectolobiformes; family Hemiscylliidae; genus Chiloscyllium; species Chiloscyllium punctatum. The sequence goes on along the minus strand of NC_092741.1, from coordinate 149,168,442 downwards.
AGAATATTAACCCTTAACAAAAAGATGGCAATCTCCTTCACCTTCTCCTGATACTTCTATATTTCCCTTTCCTCAATGAGTTCTCTGCTCCAGCAAAAACTCCTCTTCCAGCTGACCTACTTTCTCCTCTTGCAGAGACATCCATGGTTACTGAGATTTCCTCTTGTCTTTAGAGGACGATAGAAGCCAATAGAGTTCTCAACACTATAACTTAATCTTTTGCTGAATAAATCACGAGCCTTGTACCTAAATGAGTGTCTGAACTACAAACCCATGCCACACATAAGACTTTGAACACCTGAATAGGTTTTGTCGGAAATATATTTGATTCAAAGTAAAACTATGCTATAATCCTCCGGAGTATTGTTTAAACCTATTAAACATACTAATACATTTTGTGCAGAAAATTACTGTGATCACTGAAGCCTTATATTGTGAAGTGTCTTCCCAAACTGAGATAATGGAAATTGTTACATATTAAGGATTTGTAGCATTTAATATCAGTGAACACTGTTAACTTCAGTTGTAAAGAAATCTATGGTATCTATTCATTTTGAAGCTGCTTTTGTAGTTTGCATTGTAACAGTATGTTCTAGTCATTTTGCTATGTTGTGATAATCCAGATGAATAAATTTGGGATTTCCTGCACATATGTATCTCGACTACTGATTATATCGTACACTGTCCATGTTTATCCATGCGGCTAAACACTGCAGTGAAACTTGTGGGGTGTCCATGAGAAGAATATGCTGCATTGAACCCTTCTCTTTTTTTTTATTCATTCATGAGCTGAGGGCATCATTGGCTAGGTCAGCATTTATTGCCCACTCTTAATTGCCCAGAGGGCAGTTAAGAGTCAACCACATTACTAGGTCCGGAGTCACATGTCGGCCAGACCAGGTAAGGTTGGCAGTTTTTCTTCCCCTAAAGGGGCATGAGTGAAGCAGTTGGGTTTTTCCCACCTCAACGTTTGACAATGATTTTATTAGACTCTTAAATCCAAAGTTTTTTCTACTGAATTCAAATTCCACCTTCTGCCATGGCGGGATTTGAACCCAGACCCTCAGAACATTACCTGGCTCTCTGGATTAACAGTCCAGTGATAAAACCATCAGGCCGTTGCCTCTCTCAAGCAGGGAGAACTGCACACTTATCTGGGGCCATTTAATGCCCAATGATCTGCATGTGGCCCTATTGTATACCAAAAGACAATTAGAAAACTGTGGTGAGAAACTCTTCTATCACTTTCCAGAATTCTTTCAACAGCCTGAGATCTATGTTAGTAGGATCCAGCAACCATTCCATTTCCATTTATTGTTTTCATCCTTTGTTACAGGTATCTCTGCTTTTAACTGGGAGGAGGGACGGTAAATAGTAGAGTGATTTGAATGAATTGAAATTTTCACTGGATTGTTCTTCATTAAGAATATTGAGGGTCATGGAACAAAGGTGGTGAATGGAATTGAGGTACAAATTGGCAGTGATCTCATTGAATGATGGAACAGTGTTAAGCAATTTTATTACCTATTTTCACTTGCAGATATCAGATACATATCAATGAGCATCTCAGGAAGAATGATAAATAATGTCTTAATGTCCATATTGCATGAACAAATTAACATGACAAGGCTAAGAGCAAATGGCACATTGACACATTTTAAATATCATTTATGCTGTTACGGCATATGTTTATAAGTAAGACTTGGGTCTAAAAAGGAGGTGGAGCAGTGGCTCAGTGGTTAGCACTGCTGCCTCACAGTGCCAAAAACATGGGTTTGATTCCAGCCTTGGGTGACCGTCTGTGTGAAGTATGCACATTCTCCCTGTGTCTACGTGGGTTTCCTCCCACAATCCAAAGAGGTGTGGGTCAGGTGAATTGGCCATGCTAAAATTGCCCATAGTGTTAGGTGCATTAGTCAGGGGTACATATGGGGAATGGGTCTGGGTAGGTTACTGTTCAGAGGATCGGTATGGACTTGTTGGGCCGAAGGGCCTGTTTCCATACTGTAGATAATTTATTCTAAATGAAAGAAGTATGCATCAAACATTTTTCTGAAACACATGTTCCTGGTTGTCATAGATAAAAATAAAATAACAAGAAGTCTTTGACATCTGCTATAGATCAAGCCAGCAAACCAGAGGCAAGCAAAAATAGGAAGTAAATTAAAGGATGGAAGTAGTTAACCAATGTAAGCCCTTATATCATGAAAGACAAAGAAATTGCTGCATTTGTTAGTGGATAGCACATAACTACACACAAAAGAAAAGTAAAAGTCATGCAACTGTGGTAGAAGATTCTATTATTAGATATATGTTCAGGGAAACTGCAGACTTTGTTTTCAAATGACCAAATTGAACACTATTGTAGAGATGATAAACTGCAACTTAAAGTAAATTGGTCTGTAACTAGTGTTTGCATACAGCTAATTACTCATCCTCAGGATGTCCAAAAATGCTTCACAGCTTTACTTTTCTCAAATCTAGTCACTTGATATCTTTAAAAAGGCACTCGGCAAAGTTGTCCCAACCTCATTGAGATAAATAACTTGTGTATGTATTTTAGTGGTGGTTGAGTGATACCTGTCTTCTAGCACTAAATTCTAGAAAACTCCCCACTCTGCCATGTGTGGGTGGGTTTCCTCCGGGTCCTCCAGTTTCTCCCCACATTCCAAAGATGTGCAGGTTTGGTGAATTGGCTATGCCAAATTGCCCAGGGTGTTCAGGGATGTGTAGGTTAGCTGCATTAGTCAGGGGAAATATAGAATAATGGGATAGAGGAATGGGTCTGCATGAGAAACTCTTCAGAGGGTTTGTGGGGACTTGTCGGACCAAAAGACCTCTTTCAATGCTATAGGCATTCTATGACTTCTATGTCTTCTTCTCTGAGTAAGTACAAGTAGGTCTTTAACATCCACATGTGAATGAGGCAGACATGGCCTTGGTTTCATGTCTAAAAGATAATGTTCCGGAAATTCTATCTTTGTTACCCTAAACTCTTGTCATCACTGCTCTAGAATGTTGATACTTGCAAAATTCCAGGAACTACAACTCCAAAAATGCAGCCCTCTCAGGGGTAAGCCTAAGTAGCAGTCCAGGTAATGATGTCAGATCTAGAAAAGGTGCTTGAATTCACAAGTTTAGACTGGAACTGCAAAAATAAGTACCAATTGCACTAAGCAAATTTAATAGTTAACAAGTGAATGGATCACTTCTACTGCCTTTGAATGTAATGTAAACCAAACCCTGGGTCAGACAAAGAGCTCTAACATCTAATATCGGTTGTAAAAACCAGTGTGTTGGTGTTTTCCAATCCACCCATTACTTCGTAAGTCAACTCTCAATAATTTGAAATTATTTTAAGCAGACAAGTTCACATATGAAGACAGATTTTCAAAATCAGAGAATCACTTCAGTGTGGAAGCAGGCCATTCAACCCATCCAGTCTGCACCGACCATCTGAAGAGGATCCCACCCAGGCCCATTCCCCTATCCTATCCCCCTGCATTTCCCATGGCTAATCCACCTAACCTACATATTCCTGGAGGCTACGGGCAATTTTGCCAAACCTGCACATCTTTGGACCATGAGAAGAAACTGGAGCACCTGGAGGAAACCCAGCAGACACAGGGAGAATGTGCAAATTCCACACAGTCAGTCACCCGAGGATGGAATCAAACTCAGGTCCTTGGTGCTATGAGGCAGCAGTGCTAACCTCTGTGACACCATGACATCCAAATATAATGTTGAATGCTTATGCTTGCTTCTGTGTTATCAACTTAGGGAATCACAGAATTGCTATAGCAAAAGAAACCTGCTCAAAATTTTGTTTGCAACAGGTGACGTTTTGCTTTAAAATATAGAAAATGTTACAATGGAGCCAGGAGAAGCTTCTCAAATGCAACAGGGTCATAATTAGTCCCCTGCCACACCTGTGCTGCCCCAACACCCCTCCTCACTGAGATCTACCTTGGGAATCCCGTATTCAGAAATGGTTGAGCTAGCTGTGAAGCCATGATTGGCATTGCTAATTCATTCAGCAATTGGAAATGAAACACATTTCCCAATTTCACAGTTGGCTTTGGACTCCATGGTTAAGGCACACTCCATGTGTCAGTGGTTATCCACCCAGCTAGTGAATTACCTGAGTCCTTTTGTTATTATGATTTCAGTACAAGTCACGTTAAAAGTTATATGACAAACACAGCTTCTTTCAAAAATACAAGATACTTTTCTAAAGTGAACTAAAGAAAAGTAACCAAGATTATATATGTATTTGCCAAATGCTCATTGAATGATTTGGAATGTTGTATTAAGTATGGAGTTGGAACAGATTAGTAAAAGTGCAGTTTGCTGTTTTGGAAGATGCATGCTAAATTTGGCTACTTTGTTGATTTACTGTAGGGTGCTTATTAAAATGTACTGGCAAACCTTTAGAGGAAGGGAATAAAGCAGAAAAATTCCTCTGATATTCCAACAAAAAAGGTAAGATCCTTATTTAATGCACGGAATGCGTTGCCAGCAGCGGTGGTGGAAGTAGAGTCATTAGGGACATTTAAGCGACTGCTATACATGCACATGGATAGCAGTGGGGGTTGAGGGGTGCGTAGGTTAAATTATTTTTTTTTCATTAGGATTAACCCTCAGCACAGCATCGTGGACCAACGGGCCTGTTCTGTGCTGTACTTTTCTACGTTCTATGTTCTATGTTTTCTAATCCTTGCCAAGATATAGAATGTCACTTTTTTGTTCCTGAGTAGTAGTTTCTGCACAACTTTGGAAGTGGGTTACATGTGCAACATGAACAGGAGTTTCTTTTGTTTTTAATAAGTTTGTGTTTTGCATAACAAGAAAATATTTATTTTGAAACTTTATTTTATACATTTTCTAACACACCCAGCATACACCCTTTTTAATCACTTAACCATACCAAAAGGCTCACCAGATCTTCTCAAAATATATGCTTGTCCTGAATAAGTCTGCCTATCTCGCACCTCCTTGCACTCATCCATCTCTCCGCGACTATCACAATAATTAAACGTCTTGACACAAGTGTCAATCCAGTTGCCCTTCTCTGAACGTTTCTCAGCCTGCAATATTTTGAGGAGAAAGTGAGGACTGCAAATGCTGGAGATCAGAGTCGAGATGAAAGGCTTATGCCAAAACATTGATTCTCTTGCTTCTCGGATGCTGCCTGACCTGCTGTGCTTTTCCAGCATTACACTCTCGACTGCAATATTATCAGCCATGTCAGGGGAGAAAAAATAGAGCCAGCATTCTAGATAACCTGGGTAAGGCCTTGAATGACAACAGAATCATCCCCCCAGTGTAAATAGAGGCTATTTGGCCCAACAAGTTTGCATCAACCCTCCAAAGAGCATCCCACCCTATCCCAGTAACTTTGCATTTCTCATAGGTCATGCACCTAGCCTGCATATCACGGGAAGATTCAGCATGACCAATCCACTGAACTTACACATCTTTGAACTGTAGGGGGAAATCGGAGCACCCAAAAAGAACATGCAAACTCCACAGAGATGGTCACCCAAGGCTGGGAATGAACCCAGGTCCCTGGTGCTATGAGGCAGTAGTGCTAGCCATTTACACACAGTTCTAACAACATTCAATGAGTCATGAATGCTGGTGTACTGAATTAAGTTACATAACACTCATAGAACATAGAACATAGAACAGTACAGCACTGTACAGGCCCTTCGGCCCTCGACGTTGTGCCAATTTGTGACAATTCCTGAAGAAGGGCTTATGCCCGAAACGTCGATTCTCCTGCTCCTTTGATGCTGCCTGACCTGCTGCGCTTTTCCAGTAACACATTTTTCAGCTCTAAGATCAAACTAACCTACATATTCTACATTCTGCTATCATCCATGTGCCTATCCAAGAGTCACTTAAATGTCCCTAATGTATTTGATTCTACTACCAGTGCTGATAGTGCATTCCATGCACCCACCACTCTCTGTGTAAAGAATCTACCTCTGGCATCTCCCCAAAACCTTCCTCCAATCACCTTAAAATTATGCTCCCTCCATCCCGGGAAATAGTCTCTGGCTATCTACTCTATCTAAACCTATTATTTACTTATCTATGCTACTTAACTATGTGATCTGCCTGTATTGCTCACAAGATAAAGTTTTTCTCTGTGCCTCGGTACACGTGACAATAAATTCAATTCAATTAATCTTGTACACCTCATCCTTCTTCACTCCAATGAGAAATGCCCTAGCTCCCTCAATCTTTGTTCATAAGACATGGCCTCCAGTCTAGTTAGTATCCCGGTAAATCTCTTCTGCACCCTCTCTAAAGTTTCCACATCCTTCCTGTAATGAAGCAACCAGAACTGAACACAATATTCCAAGTGTGGTCTAACCAGGGCTTTGTAGAGCTGCGGCATAACCTCACAACTCAATCTCCTTGCTAATGAAAGCCAACACACCATATGCCTTCTTGACAACCCTATCAACTTGGGTGGCAACTTTGAGGGATCTATGGACATGGACCCCAAGATCGTTCTGTTCCTCCACATTGCCAAGAATCCTGCCTTTAACCCTACATTCAAATACGACAGTCCAAAGTGAATCACTTTGCACTTTTCCAGGTTGAAGCCTTGTTTCAAATTTGTATTTCCTTTTAAAAAATAAGGTTATTATTTCTTCTGGTCCATACACAGTTGAGCTTAAACCTAACTACAATGCTAAATAAAATAAGGGTAAAAAACTGGTCACTCCATATAAAAAATAATGAATACTGGAACAGTCCTTTTCCTCAGTTGAACATCGAGTGTACGGACTGTACCTCTGTGGTTTGTCTTGCTTGCGGAATGTTCCTGGCTTTGCAGCTACAGCCTAACTATTGTCTCATTCTAATGCTTTACTTGCATTTTGTACAAAATAACATTCCCTTAGAGCTTGCACAACATCACTTCAGTCATGTGACCTATTAATTGTCAGCTGTTAAATGATGAGGAAGTGATCTTCTTTCATAAAGATTCAGTCGAGCTTTATTTGCTGTGAAGTGTCAAAATGCAACTTTAATATTTGTTGTAAAATGCCAGAAATTTGGCTACCTTTAGGTTCACTGCGTAATGTATAAAAGTTTTGGTGTACTTATCGGTTTTGCTTTTTACTTGAGGAAGTAATGATGGAAGAGCAATTAACTCTAAACCTGTTTTGGTCACCCTGTTCCTCCTTCCCCACTCAGAGACTCGTTCTTCATTCCCGTAGTTGCCTCTGTGCTTCTTTCTTGCTCCACCTATCAGAATCTCTGCCCCCGATCTCCCTTTTCCTCTTCCCTTCTCCCACACCACTCAAATTCCAATCATTTAACCTCATTGCTCTCTCCTATCATCTTGAGCTCCACGCTTTAAACTCTAGTCTCATTACATCTTTTTCTCTCCCACTCTCTCTTCCAGCATCAATTTCCCCTGTAGCCCTCTTCCCCATTTACCATCCCTCAGGTCCTTCTTACCCACCTTCTTCAGTCCCCCTTCCTAGCACTCTCTCAACTCCCTGTATCTCTGGCTGTCCTTCGAATATGTGATTCCATTTCCAGGACTTCTCTGTTCTTGACAAAAATTATCTCCTTAACCCCTCCCAATATTTATCAAGCTGAGCGAAAACAAGGCAGACATGGGCTTGTGATGTGGAACAAACCGCCATTGCTATTTATGACATTTATATCGATTTATATCAAGGATAGACAACACAAAAAAAAAGTGAAATTGGAATCCTTCTCACCGACACAGTGGCTATTTTTATGTGAAATGAATTAAAATGCACAATGGAGTCATGCAGCTCTCTTGCTGTTTCAGTCATGAGAGGAATCTCTGGGGGTGTTCATTGAAGTGAAAGCCAATGTAAAATGATGATTGACATGTTGGTAAACTCTTCTAAGAGAAAGTGAGGACTGCAGATGCTGGAGATCAGAGCTGAAAATGTGTTGCTGGAAAAGCACAGCAGGTCAGTGCAGGTGTACCTGGACTTTCAGAAAGCTTTTGATAAAGTCCCACACAAGAGGTTAGTGAGTAAAATTAGGGCGCACGGGATTGGGGGCAAAGTACTAGATTGGATAGAGAATTGGTTGGCTAATAGGAAACAAAGGGTAGTGATTAATGGCTCCATTTCGGAATGGAGTGACCAGTGGGGTACCGCAGGGATCCGTGCTGGGACCGCAGCTTTTTACAATATATGTAAATGATATAGAAGATGGTATCAGCAATAACATTAGCAAATTTGCTGATGATACAAAGCTGGGTGGTAGGGTGAAATGTGATGAGGATGTTAGGAGATTACAGGGTGACCTGGACAAGTTGGGTGAGTGGGCAGATGCATGGCAGATGCAGTTTAATGTGGATAAATGTATGGTTATCCACTTTGGTGGCAAGAACAGGAAGGCAGATTACTACCTCAATGGTATCAAATTAGGTAAAGGGGCTGTTCAGAGAGATCTGGGTGTTCTTGTCCACCAGTCAATGAAGGCAAGCATGCAGGTACAGCAGGTCGTGAAGAAGGCTAATAGTATGCTGGCCTTCATAACAAGAGGGATTGAGTATAGAAGCAAAGAGGTGCTTCTGCAGCTGTACAGGGCCCTGGTGAGACCACACCTGGAGTACTGTGTACAGTTCTGGTCTCCAAATTTGAGGAAAGACATTCTGGCTATTGAGGGAGTGCAGCATAGGTTCACGAGGTCAATTCCTGGAATGGCAGGATTGCCTTACACGGAAAGACTGAAGCGACTGGGCTTGTATACCCTTGAGTTTAGAAGACTGAGAGGGGATCTGATTGAAACGTATAGGATTATGAAAGGATTGGACACTCTGGCAGGAGGAAACATATTTCCGTTGATGGGGGAGTGCCGAACCAGAGGACACAACTTAAAAATACGGGGTAGACCATTTAGGACAGAGATGAGGAGAAACTACTTCACCCAGAGACTGGTGGCTGTGTGGAATGCTCTGCCCCAGAGGGCAGTGGAGGCCCAGTCTCTGGATTCATTTGAGAAAGAATTGGATAGAGCTCTTAAAGATAGTGGAGTCAAGGGTTATGGAGATAAGGCTGGAACAGGATACTGATTGGGAATGATCAGCCATGATCATATTGAATGGCAGTGCAGGCTCGAAGGGCTGAATGGCCTACTCCTGCATCTATTATCTATTGTCTATTGTCTATTGTCTATTGTCTATTGTCAGGCAGCATCCAAGGAGCAGGAGAATCGACGTTTCGGGCATAAGCCCTTCTTCAGGAATCGAGTTGGTAAAGTTGGTAAACTCTGCCCACTCAGAGCTAAGAGGATGAAAGTTAGGTGTGTCAGGAAGTCAATTCAACACACTATGAACACTGAAAATAAGTTAATGCTGACAGAGGCAATGTACTTGTAATATAAATTGCAACAGTGTCGTTCTACAGTACCACTGATTGCAAAAGCACAATAATTCCTGCCACATCCAACCAGCTCATCCAGAACTGGCCAGAAATGGTTCTGCAATAGTTTTGAGGCTTGGCAGCTGCTGTGGTATAATTGTTTGTACGTCAGGGTGGATTTCACAACAAACAACACTGCAGAAAGCTGCACACACATTTGTTGGAAAGCAAAAGCTAGCTTCTTAATTTTTGAAAACAGCACCAATTGCAGGGGAAAAAGCATGTTGAGGTCAACCACGCAAAGCTTCTGTTGCCAGTCTGAATGGACAGATGGAAGATACCGTGGAGCAGGAGAATCGCCATTTCGGGCATAAGCCTTTCATTAGGAATGAGATCTTATGCCCGAAACATCGATTCTCCTGCTCCTCGGACGCTGCCTGACCTGCTGTGCTTTTCCAGCACCACACTCTCTACTCTGATCTCCAGCATCTGCAGTCCTTACTTTCTCCCAGATGGAAGATACAGCCCATTCAGATCCGGACAGCACAGGAGGTGTTCTTACCCAGATATCCTGGCCCAATAATCACTAATGATACCATGGAAAAAAAAACTCTTGTCTTGTAATGTGGTCACCCTAAAAACAGTAGTGCTGCCTCTGCTTCCAAATTTACTGCTACCTCATACTCTCAGTCCTATCAAGCTAAGATATCATAATTTTGTTTCTTATCTGGTGCGCAGCATCCAAAATATTTTTATTTCCTTTGTATGTAGTTGATCTCAAGCTTGTATTATCGAAATGGGTCCAAATAATAGCAGATGATTTGAACTTTGCTGAACAATTGCCTAGGTTTTGTGGTTATAAAGAAGGTGGACTGTCAACGTTTGCCATCTTATGAAATGGCGCTCGCACACGTGCAGTTAAACACAGAAATCCAAAAGTTGCTGTCGGGGGGAGATTATGTTCCTCCACAAGGTGCAGACTTTGCACATGCAATTGATCTGTGCGTAGCTTTCCTACATTTGGGTGTGTGCAGTATTCTGTTATAGAGATCAATGATTTGAGGGGAACTTCAACTTCTTACACTCTATTATCACTTTTAAAAAAGCATTCAAAATATGTCAGTTTGTTGAATTAGCTGCAGCTGGGTTTTAAGCAGCATATTGTGCCATTCTGTAACAGTGAACAACATGTCTGGAAATGAAAAACAGACACTAGAAATATGAATGTTATTCCCTTCATTTTGTCATAACAAAAATAAATAAAATGGTCGTTAATTTGTATTATGTTTGAGTGCTTATGACATTTCAGATTTTACTGAAATCCATGTATATATCCCAAACTTCATTTCACTCTGTACAAAATTATTAAAATGCGAATAATGGTTGGTGCTTTTTACTTCCTGGTTTGTCATCCTGTTTGACCACTCAGCCTGCTCAATAACTGCAGTTTACTTGGATGCCAGAGATTTCCTCTAGCTGGCACCAGACTGAATCAGATGCCATAATAATCAACAACAGCTTGTGTTCTTATAGTACCTTTCATGTCATAAAATGTCTCAAGGTTTCTCACAGGATTGTTGTAAATAAATAATTGGCACAGAAATGTTAGCATATATTCGGGCAGGTTATCAAAAAGATGGTTTTGGGGAAGATGTGAAAGGTGAAATTAGGGATTTAGACAGGTTATTCCAGAGCTTTGGATGGTGCCAGTTAAAGGCACAGGATGAATGGTGGAGCAATTAAAATTGAGCATGTGCAAAGAGGCAGAATTAGAGGAGTGGAGATATAGGGTCATAGGTCATAGAGCATGGCAACAGGTCCTTCAGCCCAATTTGTCCATACCAACCAGGTTTCCTAAACTGAAATAGCCCCATTTGTCTGCATTTGGCCCATATCCCTGGAAACCTTTCCTCTCCATTTACCTGTCCAAACATCTTTTAAATGTTGTATTTGTGGCTGTATCCTACATTAATGGTGAAGTGTGATGGGCAAGCTTCTCTCGAGGTAAGTACATTTCTGGAATTCCAACTGAAAGGAGGAGTGCATAATTATCACTGAGGAAATAAGCCTTGAACTATGATCTAAAAGAAGTTCCTACATAGCGCTATGTTCTGCAGGGCGGGTGGAAATTTGGTTTACTGCCTGTGTCTTTCTTAGCCTTTTTCAAAAAAATCATCCTTATTCTGGAGGCAATCTCTCTCCTGAACAAGGGCTTGCTTCCCTGAGGTAGTTTTCTGGGAATTTGAAGGAAAGTTTTTTCTAACTCTGTTAAAAATGTCTTTTTTAAACATGAGCTCATTGCTCACTAGTTGCAGAAGGAGGTTTTCCTCAGTTAATACTCAATTATTTTCTCCATGTTTTAATTTGGCAGTTGTTTAAACAGGGTGTCCTCCCTCAAAACACCAAGCTCCCTTACTCACCACATTGCTAAGCTTCCAATCTGTGTCTGACTGCATTCACTTTTGAGCTGCTGTCTTCCTGTATGTTGAGTATTGACTTATAAATCCATCCAACAAGTGCCGATGACAGGCGATAAAAATGGGGGAGATTCTGATCAACCACATGATCAAAACAATTGGAACCTCAACCATCACCACCAAAGCTCCAAGACACAGCATGCATGTAAACGAGCCTGTCGCCATGGTAACTCAGATTCCTTATTGGCCAGTGTGGACCAGATTGCTGCCAATAGCTCGGAGTTCAATCATCGTTGAGGCTGGGGTAGATTCGGTCCCACTTTGTTCCCCTACCCTTGGTGGAAGTTGGGATATTATGGGTTTAATCTGCCTTCAGGCAGAGAACTGAAGAAGTGATGAGGTGGAGCTAGATGCTGTCCATACATACATGGAAACTAATGTTGCGTTTTGGGTGACGAGGTTGAGTAGTGTGTAATTCAGAAATTGGAGGGGCATATAATTCTTGAGCAATACCTGAGGTAATAGCCTAGGAGCAGGAAGAGAAGCCAGTGATATGGATAAAAATAGAACAGGAGAGTGCAATGCCATCCAATTCAATTATGCTTATTCACAAGGCAATTGATTGGATAAAGGCTTTCATCAAGTTTTTTTTTAATGTTCCTTTTGTTTATACTTGATGCAAGCAAAGGTCTTCAGTTGTCAAGTGACTAATCTTGGGAAATTGTATTTGTTATTTTTCAATTCTACCAGAGCCTCTAGCATACAAATTTTAAGTTCTAAATAAATGGTTCCCTTCAACTAATATTCTTAAAAATTATGTAACCTGTATTAAGTAAGCAGATGTGGTAACGCTCTTGCCTGAGTCAGTAGATTAGCATTCCAAGCCACACTATAAGAGTTGAGTGTGCAAGTGAGACCAGCCTTTAAGTAGTTATGATGGTGACCTCCCAGTTGCGTAAAAGAATTCTATGCTTTTTATCTCAAAGAGCATTGCAGTTCAATGTTTTATCTCTCAATCCACACCAAAAATATAACATTCCTCTTTTGCTTTTTACAGTATGTGACTGAATCCTGAATTTCCTCAGTTACAATAAAAAACAATTTCAAGATATTACATTGCCTGTGAAGTGGTTTTGGATATTGTGAAAGGTATTATTTAAATGCAAAGAGCACTTTCTTTTATAATTCATATTTTTATTATCTGACAAATGCTAAGCATAAACGTAAATTATAACCTTAAACTTTGCGTAATGTTCTTTGGCATATTAAGATGAATGCAATCATCACATTGTTCATGTATTGATTTTGAGGTGTGTGGGATGATGTATCATGCTAAACTCAGAAGTCCTTTGGATTAACACAGCGCTAAAGCAATCCTGTGACAAAAGGTTTTTGCAACAGTGTTTGTAACATGATATATATGAGAATGATTCTGGCTGAAAACAAATTCCAATGTATGTTTTTAAAGCTGAGGAATTTTTAAAAAATAGACAAAGATAGGTTTTTAATTTAAATATTTAATCTTAGAGACATTCAGATATATATGTCATTCAGTTTCACATGTTAAAATAAGCAATTCAGCCTACAGTAGTATACAATACTTCTTTTTATTCATTTGTGGGATGTGGACATCACTGGCTGGCCAGCATTTATTGCTGTCCTTAGTTGCCCTGAAGAAATAGTCTTAAATCAACTCAAAAACAAATTAGGTCACTGAAAACCCATCTGAATAACATTATAATATTGCAGCTCTTTCAGGAAAAGTTTTTTTCCAGTCACTTCTAGTTTTTTTCACAGGAGCAATCTTTTGCTATTGATCTTAAAGATAGATTTTCTTGGGACTTACGGAAGGCTGACTTTACAATGGACAATTGAGTTATGATAAAGGCTTTTGAAGCCTTCTATCTACTGTCCCCATTTATCTTTCCACCTTGGAGGCTCCCCGCCTCCATTCCTGATGAAGGACTTTTGCCCGAAACATTGATTTTCCTGCTCCTCGGATGCTGCCTCACCTGCTGTGCTTTTCCAGCACCACTCTGATCTAAACTCTGGTTTCCAGCATCTGCAGTCCTCACTTTTGCCTAAAGGCTTTTGAAGCAAACAGTTAATTAAAAAAGAACAAAGTTAAAAATCAAACGACCCAGGTTGTAGTCCAACATGTTTAATTGGAAGCACTAGCTTTCAGAGCGTGTGGTTATGGCAGATCCCAAACTGAGCATCGATGCACAGTTTATTCCTTTACAAGGGTTGCTTAATAGCATTATTGATGACCCTTCCATTACTTTGTTGATGATTGAGAGTAGAGTAGTGCGTGGCAATTGGCCAGGTTGTATTTATGCTGCTTTGTAGTGGTACAGGACATATCTGGATGATTTTCCACATTGTCTTTTAAATCCTACATTGTAACTGTACTGCAACAGCTTCAGTAGGCATGTAACTCATTCTGGAACAAGACTGCTATACAATTGCTGAAAGGTGTCAGAGCCTATCGTCTTTGCATTATCCAGTGCCTCAGGCATTTCTTAATGTCATGTGGAGTGAATCAAATTTGTTGATGATTAACATGTGTGATGCTGGGGTCTCTAGAACTAGCTGAGGTGGATCATCCATTCAGCACTTCTGGCTGAAAATGGATGCAAACACTTTCGCCTTGTGTTCTTGTTGGACTCAACCATAATTAAAGAGTGAGACTTTTTGGGACCTTCCACTTCTGGTTAATTGATTAACTGTCCACCACTATCATGTCTGGATGTGGCAAGATTGCATAGTTAGATGGGATCCATTGGTTTTGATTTCTGTTGCTATGTGGTATGCAAGTGGTCCTGCCTTGAAGGCGCATCAGGTTAATACCTAATTTTGAGGTATACATGATACTGCTCTTAACATGCCCACTTGCTCTCTGCATTGAACCATGGGTGATTTCCCAGCTTGATGGTAATGGTGTAAAGGATATGCCAGGCCACAATGTTACAGCTTGTGATTGAATACAATTTTGTTGCTACTGATGGCCCACAGTGCCTCATGGATACCCAGTTCTCAGTTGCGAGTTTTAAACTTGTCTTGTTTAGCATAGTGGTAATACCCCACAACACAACAGAGAGTATAGTCAAAACGTGTGGTGCTGGAAAAGCACAGCCGGTCAGGCAACATCTGAGGAGCAGGAGCGTTGATGTTTCAAGCATAAGCTCTTCATCAGGAATGATTCACAATGCTGTTGGTCTGCAGTAACATGGAAGCTAGACCTGGCAAGGATGGTAGATTTCTATCCCTGAAGGGCATCAGTGAATCAGATTGTTTTCTTATGACCATGGACAGTTACATGATGGCCACTAGCCCAGATATAGGACAGATATCAAAGGTAGTTTCTTTACTCAGAGTACTAGGGATATGGAATGCACTGCCTGCAACAGTAGTAGAGTCGCCAAATTTAAGGGCATTTAAATGGTCATTGGATAAACATATGGATGAAAATGGAATAGTGTAGGTTAGGTGGGCTTCAAATTGTTTCCACAGGTTGGTGCAACACTGAGGGCTGAAGGGCCTATAATGTTCCATGTTTTATGTTCTATGTTCTAATCCAGTGACCTTGCCATTAAACTCTTTCTCCTCTATGTGTGAGAGGTCAACAATAACTTGCTCTCTCTTTGTGAGGATGCAGCAAGACTCCCTGTCAAAACCAGGAGCTTCCGAAAACCATTCATAAAGCAGTCCACAGTATTTCCATAAACTTTAGAATAAGCGAAGTTAGTCTGAAGCATCATATTGGCAAAGTGAGTGCCTGAGTATTTTTAATATCTCAAGTGTGGGGACAGAGGGGAGGTTTCCACATTGTAGCTGAATACATGTTATTTGATGAGAAATGAGCCAATGTACTGAATGGGTCTGCATTGTGCTAGTTTCAAATTTGTGCCACAGGCAGCTGTGATGGGTTCTGTGTCACAATTTGGCTAGCTGGTACTGTTGTGGCACTCAAACATAATGCTCTTGGTATAGTAGCACTCTCAAAAGATCATAAGATATAGGAGTTGAATTTGGCCATTCTACCCATTGAATCTGCTCTGCCAATTGATCATGGCTGATCTATTTCCTATTTTCCTACCTTCTCCAAGTAGGCTCATTAAAGTTCCGCCTGGGAACCCTCCACCCACAAGGGATGAACTCAGATTTCTCCAGTTTCCTCATTTCCCCTCCCCCTACCTTGTCTCAGTCCCAACCCTTGAACTCAGCACCGCCTTCCTAACCTGTCTTCTTCTGACCTCTCCGCCCCCACCCCCACTCCGGCCTATCACCCTCACCTTGACGTCCTTCCACCTATCGCATTCCCAACGCCCCTCCCCCAAGTCCCTCCTCCCTACCTTTTATCTTAGCCTGCTGGACACACTTTCCTCATTCCTGAAGAAGGGCTGATGCCCGAAACGTCGATTCTCCTGTTCCTTGGATGCTGCCTGACCTGCTGCGCATTTCCAGCAACACATTTTCAGCTCTGATCTCCAGCGATGCAGTCCTCACTTTCTCCTCATGAAAGTTGTGCCAGAAAAGGTTGGAAACACTGCTTTCCCCATGCAGACATCCTCCGTCTTTATTAGTGACAGGTCCAACATCATTACAGAGCCACATTTCTTCATCAAATAACTTGATATTGGTGACATTTTAGTATTATAAAGTATTACCTCTTGGCCCTGTCCTCTTTTCTCATCATTGAGACCAACCATCCCCCACTTGAATTCCCATGGAAGGAAAAGAAAATAGAGAAATTTTCAACTTACCATTGTGGAAGGCTGGTGACTGAAGCTGCTCATTATGCATTTTGCCTGATTTTCCATTCTATTGAATTGAATGAATTTAATCATACTTCAGGAAAATTAATTTGACATAAACAAATGAAAAGTAATTTTCTGTACCCTATTTTTGGTCTGTCAGTCTGCATTCATCAGCTATAAGCACACATCATGTAATGAACTAATATAATTGCACTCATTAGTGAATACTTGGGGTCCTAATTATCTTGGAGTCTTGTATTCAGCAATTATTTTACATGTCAATGCTGTAATACATGTAATTGTATTTTATATCAGATTCAATTCAGAAAACATTTAAAGAATTTGGGATCACTTGATGATGTAACTTGGGAAAGTTCTACTCTGCTATTCTGTGTAATAAATTATAATGAATCTCCATATGTTTTCTGTTTACTGTTAATGTTGGGGTCAACAAGGATAAGATCAGGGTGAGAATGTACCCTTAGATGGGTGATTCTTCACAGAGAAATCAGAGATGAAACCCAAACACTCTGGTTTGGGGATGGCTGGGGCAGGATCCAGATGGTAGCCTGCAGGTATATCATTTTCAGAGACAAAAAAAACTGCAAATGCTGGAATCCAAAGTAGGCAAGCAGGAGGCTGGAAGAGCACCGCAAGCCAGGCTGCCTCAGGAGGTGGAGAAGTCAACATTTCAGTGTTATGCCAAAAACGTTGAGTTCTCTACCTCCTGATGCTGCCTGGCTTGCTGTGTTCTTCCAGCCTCCTGCTTGCCTCCTCAGTAAATCGTTTTTGGCCAACTAAGTATTGCATCATGGAGAGGTTACAACAAGAAGCAAGAATGTCAAGAATGGAAAAAAGGGAGGTAGTTTTAAACTCTTTGTTTCAGAGTAGAACTTGACCGAATGGAACTCTATCTTAGGTATCTTATACTCAAAACCTAATTTGACTTAAATTTCTTCCTCTGCCATTTGGCAGAATTTCTGTTGTTTGGGCTCACATTTCTAGAACATAACATGCCTGAGGTGGTAATAGTTTCTTTGTTGCAACATCTTTTGCTTATGAGGAATTCAAAATTGAGTCACTGCCACTGGAGGAAACAAACTTACACAAAACAATCAAAGTGCAAAGAGCGATAAAACTGACTAAATATTTCACATCCTATTAGCTAAGAATTTTGCTTCTGTTATCATGAACTTTTTTTAAATTCAAGACCTACATGCAGCCGCAAGAAAACAATGGAAGTACTAACATTAAATGGAATCATTATTGGGATGCAATTGAAGTACTTTATATTAAATTTGCTGCAAAAAATAAATATCCTTTCTGTATTAACTATTTCCAGCCTTTATTATGGTCAACAAGTCCTCTAAACACAAAGTGCTGAACAGCAATTTAAATTATAACTGGCAGCATGACAGATTCCCTGCAAATATGAATACATTTGCAAAGGACTTCTGTTCAATTTTTCAAAATATAGTGTTTGCTACCCAAAGGAAAACAGCAGAACTTGTAAAAGAAACTGTTTAATTTGCACTATAAAGCAAATGGACTGTATTGGCCTGGCCCATTAGAGACAGGCTCAGATTTTCAGAGAATTTGGATGACTACAGACACTTTTAAAAATGGTCGGGAAGAACAGGATGGAGGTGTGCTGCCCTCATTTCTGGCCAATAGTAATCTGTCCACTAGTTGAAAGGGGTGGAGTAAGAATCATATACGTGAGAAGTCCAAACTCAATGGAGCTATTTGAAATTAATGCTGAGTTGAAACAGACCCCATATCCATTGTTCCAATGACTTTAATCTGCAGTGTGGGAGTCACACATTTATGGAGATGTAAATGAAGGGTGGAAATGCCTGGTTTAAGTGTCTTTACCTGAACTTACGTAAATATCCAGCCCATTAAAAATGAAAAACGCATGACTGCAGCTGTCAGTTAAAGTAAAACAAACTTGCTGCTGAAATGCATTGATCGACATACTGAAAGAACTCCAACAGAGGCTGGTATCCCGTCACCAAGTCACCCTTTATTTCCCGTGGAGAGTCCTTGACACTGGTCCAGCTTATTCCCCAAGCTCAGTCAGACTGGCGAGGGTGTCCCCTTCCATCAGAATACCCTGCAACTCTTATGCGCTGCTTGCTGCATTTTCCAATGACAAAGTAAATTGCAATGCCTGTTTGAAGTCCAGTCGTGTTTTAGCTAGTAAGTGCTTTGGCATAGTTACATCATTAATCTCACTGTCATCGCCACTGAAAAACTCCAGAGACTGATATCCCGTCACCAATTCACCTTTATTTACACATGGAGAGTCCTTAACACTGATCCGGCTTCCTCAGAGCCAGCTCTCAGTGAAGAGATCCTCTGACACTCCTGCTTCTTTTTGTTTCTCTCTTCCCCTACACTATCGCCAACAACAGTGGTGCTTATTTTTCCCCCAGCACCCATATTGTGTGTGTGTGCTGGTGCAGGACACAGTGAAGAGTATGTAATTCTGTTTTAAATATTCCACCACCAGGAAGAAAGGAAACATCTGAGTTGCCAGAGACAAGCAGAGCCCTTCTCAACAAGTGTAATGCTGGGTGATCAAAAAAAAAGTGAAAGGGAGGGCAGGGATTAAATCAAAATAGAGTTGGAGGGGAACAGTCCTGTTTCTTATTTTTATTTGGAAGCACTAGCTTTCAGAGCACTTCACATGCATAGTACTTGACACTGATCCAACTCTCTGAGAGCCAGCTCTCAGAATGAACAGAACCTCTGACTCTCCTGTTTATTTTTTTTTCCCTCTTTTTACCCCCACACTACCACCTAACTGCGGAAGTGCTTATTTTTTCCCCAGCACCTATGCTGTGTGTGTGTGCAGGTGTGAGACACAGTGAGAGACACAAGGTGCACAAATCTTTATTCAAATTTCCACCACCAGGAAGAAAGGAAACACCCAAGTGGCCAGTGACCGGCAGTGCCCTTCACATCAAAAGGGCAATGTTGTGTGATTAAACAGTGAAGGGGAGGGCAGGGATTAAATCAAAATAGAGTTGGAGGGGGAAATAAACAGTCCTGTTCCTATCTGTCAGCCAGGATTCGCTGACTGGATCAGATTAATAGTCTCAATCAGGGACATCATATTCTATAAGGTCCACCTGCCTGACCTCATTACAATGGCTACACAAACTATCTGGTGTACCTCCTGAAAAGCCATTAATATCTGTTCCTGCAGCTTGAGTAGAATTCATTGCTGACAGGCCCCTTATCAAATTGGTGGAAGTGCTGAGTTCGCATTTTAATTGACAGTTTCAGATGGATTAAAAGGATTAACAATCCTTATTAAAGGATTAACAGTCTTTGATGAGGTAACAGAATGGAAGTGACAGAAAGACAGAGCAAACAAATCTTTGGGGATGGGTTTAATGAATGAGAGTTTTGTTTCTGTCCCATTTGTATGATTGAAAGATCCATTAGATTGTCAGAAGTTAATTTTTTTTAAGTCCTTAGATGTTCCTGAGGTCTGCTTTTAATAGATACTAAGCGAATGGCTTTGGAGATAACATGGGGGTAAGGGATGACATGAAAGTATGAGATATCAAGATGTTGTTGTTGGACTGATGTGGTATGAGGGCTAGAGGGCTTCACAGCTTTTAAAACAATGAGAGCAAAGTCCCAGAGAGTTGCTGTGGGCCTTCTAACCAGCTGCCTTGGCAATTAACCCCATGTCATCTCCAATTTGCTCCCTTAGATTCTGCAAAAGCACCAGAGGATTGGAAAACTGCCAATGTGATTCCACTATTCAGAAAGAGAGGGAAGAAAAATGCAGGTAACTCTGGGGGTTAGTTGAACATCTATTGTTCGAAAGTATTGGATTCAATTAATAAGGAAGAATTCGCAGGACATTTGGACAATCATAATCTAATCAAACAGAGACATCAAGGCTTCATGAAACGGAAATCATATCTGACTGATTAATTCCAGTTTTTTTTAGGATGCCTCAACCTGAATGGATAGAGGGGAAGCAGTAAGTGTGTTGTATTTGAACTTCTAGAAGACATTCAATAAGGTACTCACAAAAGGTTAGGTCATAAGATGGAATTGGAGGTAGTACATTGGCATGGGTAGAGAATTAGCTAACTGGCAAGAAACATTGAGTGGAGACTTTTCAGTGTGGTGGTTCCTAGGAAGCTAAATTATGAAAACCGCAGTAGTCATTCTGTAGGAATTACTGTCAGTCTGCTAATACTGAATGAACCATCTGTCAACAACACCACCCCAACTGAAGATTGTTTGGATTCACAGTGGTTATTTGAGTTGATTATAATCTCCAAATCCATAAAAATGATAATTGGGAATTAGAGCCCAATTGCTGATCATCGATCTGGAAGACAACACAAGCCTCCAACTTAGTTGATAGACTGTGTCCCTGTAGATATGGGGGATGATGAAGCCCTGTTAAAAGGTTTATGCTCAAAACATCGATTCTCCTGCTCCTCGAATGCTGCCTGATCTGTTGTGCTTTTCCAGCACCGCATACTAGACTCTGATCTCCAGCATCTGCAGTCCTCCCTGTGTCCCTGTAGAGCCTACTCCTTCCGTGTGTTTTATTTCAGTCAAGTTTTAGAGTAAGATGGTTTCCCTTGAACACTAAAATAATTAGGTGGTCAATGTTTTTCTATATAAGTAGGAGGTAATGCAGGGTGTTCATTTGCTATATGCACATGTCGTCTGCTGTATGACCAAGGGATGAGCATTTGGCTATCTACTCACATTATCTCCCTTCATCAGTGTGTGTACCTTTGTTGGGCTATAGACTAGTGCAGCTCAGCATTGACTCCTACATCTTTTTAGTTTTAAAGTTTTAACACATTTCAGTTAATTGATAAGATCACAGTAATCCTAAAAATGAAAGGCTTTGACTACTCTGTAAAGAAGAACTGCCACATAGGGGTGAAAGGAGGGTTACTTCAAAAGAATTTTGAAATATTTTGAAGGGACCAGTGAAGTTTTTTCATTGTAATGAAATGCCAGAGGATTAATTAGCTCATGAGGAATCCAAGAGTAAAGAAGGACACTTGGTTGAAAATTTTCACCATAAGAGTAACATAGCTGTTGAACAAGTTCTTGGGAAATATATTTTTTAATCAATCTCTTCAGACATGTTATGACACACCTCTGGCAGGTGAGGGATTTGAATCCAGACTTTCTGGCTCAGAGATAGGGAAACTGGTATTTCCAGGCAATCTCCCATTCAAGCATTAAACAGGCTTGAGTCTGCTTAGCTAAAAAGATCAGATAAGTTCAAGTGCTTTCAGACAAGTCTCCCAGCAGGCATTAAGCTATCAAATCGGGGAGTATGAACAAATTGAATATTCAATTAAATGTACTTTGGAAGGGGAAGACTTTGAAAGATCCGTTAAGAAGGTGGAGTATCAAAAACAAAAGTGTATGAACTCAGTTCTTTATTTGTGCAATTCCTGCAGAATTTTGCACATGATTAGAAATTTCCTAGGAATGTGTCACTTAATCAATTTCTCAGATAGGCAATTATACATACAAGGTTGGAGCCAGAAATAAAAGAAACACTACCAAATGATGGAATAGGAGGGGCTGGGACCTGTTCATGATATGATTTGGATGATAAGTAATAGTAGCATAATAATTAATGTCTGTAAAGTTTGATTTTTCACCAGTTTGGAATATAAGTGTGACCCAAGTTATAACATTTAAATTGAATTGAAAAATGAATCTATTTTATCACATATATGACTCTTGTTGTGGAAAATGATAAAAAAATAGTTCAATTTGCTCACTATCTCTTATATATCAAATAATACTAGAAATGAACAGTTGGAGGTGCTATTTGATAAGTTTTACCATTTAATTTTCACGACTTGACTTTTTGACTTCTTGGTTTTTATAATAAAATTCTGATGATAATGTTGAAAGGGTTGGGATGCAAATTCCAAAACAGTTGCTCAGTTGGTGTGTCAGCATCCCTTCCAAAGTGCCAGGAGGAAGGTGTGAACACTGTTATACTGTTTTATTTTGTAGATTTTCAGCTCAACCCATATATTTGCACGTACATTTTCTGCTGTCTAATATTCCCCTGATATGCATTTTAAAAATGTATTTGTACAACACTTTCATGAATTTCATTGGGTCTTCAATTTGTTCTTAACTGTATGAATTTTGATTATGAAGCATTTAATTACATTTGTTGCATGAATGATGAACACAGAAGATGGCTGATACATGCACAGTGCAAAGCTTGGTGCATTGATCATAAAAACGTAAGAAGTAGGATTATAAGTAGGTCACTTGGCCACTTTGGATGCTTCCCCACTCAGTAAGGTAGTGGCTGATCTGACCTTAGGTCCACTTTCCTGCCTCCTTTCCCCAGCCTGTCATGTCAATCAAACATCAGCCAGGAACATAGGCATCTAGATGGATATATGAATAGGAAAGGTTTGGAGGGGTATGGGCCAAATGCTGGCAAATAGGAATAGGTTAATGTGAAATATCTGGTCAGCATTGGACTAGTTGGCCCGAAGGGTCTGTTTCCGTGCTGTACTCTAGTCAATGATCAATCTCCAATAATCTCTGGATAAGAGAATTCGAAAGGTTAATAGCATTCTGTGAGGAAAACATTCTCCTGATCTCTGTCAAAAATGGGAGACCCCTGATTTTGAAACTTCTCTAGTTCTTTATGACCCTAGTGTCCTATCAGCATTTACCCTGGCAAATCCCTTCAACATTTTATCTGTTTCAATAAGGTCAGTTCTCACTTCTAAACTGAAATGAGTATTGGTCAAACCTGAGAAGTTTCTTCAGAGGTAACCCCTCCATCTCAGGAATCAGCCGAATGGCTTTCTTTGAGACTAAATCTAGACACAGTTAAGGTCAATGGTTTATTTGTCTTCCTGACTGCATGCTAAATTTTCCTTCCAATAAATGTCCCTCCACTTAAGTAATATTCTGTGCTTCCATTGTGTGCCACAGTGAAAACTCCTACATTTTCCCATATTTGTGCACCTTTCCCAAATTTTTGCATGCCCACTTTATCTATTTCCATATTGCATATATTTTGTATCTTCTTCAAAATGAGATTTTATATCTATCATTGTATTGTCAGCAAATTTGCCCACAATCCAATCATGTCCCTTTATCCAAGCTGTTAGTATAGTTTGTAAATAGTTGAGGCCCAGGCAATGACTTCTGTAGTATTCTACTAGTTACAGTTTACTAACCTGGAAATGACCCATTTATCACAACTGCTTACTTTGCTTAGTCAGTCCTCCATCCATTGTGTTATGACACAGAGACAGACAAACAATCCAAAGCTGCCTTTCTACATCTGAATGTATGTCTACACAGTAGAAGTAAACTGTTAAAATCCCCCAAAATAGTCACCCCAATGGATCTTAATCAGACTTTTGCATTACCAATCCTAGACTTTGCAAATAATTAATTTCCAGACATTGGTTTTGTATCTTAAACAAAACTCTCTACATGGACTTTAATAAAGTCTTTGACAAAGTTCTGCATGACAGGCTGATTAGTAACTTTAGATCTTATACAATTAATGGTAGGGCCATGGGGGGGGGGGTTTGTTGAACAGAGAGACCTAAGGGTTCAGAAACAGTTGTGTGGAAGTTGCGTCACAGGTAGGCTGCATTGTTCAGAAAGTTTTTGGCACACTTGCCTTCATTGCTCAGAACATTGAGCATAGGGATTGGAATGTCATGTTGAGTTTGTACAAAATGTTGGTGAGGCCATTTTTGCAGTACTGTGTACAGTTCTGGTTGCCCTACTATAGGAAGGATATTGTTAAATTGGAGAGAGTTTGAACGATTTACCAGGATGTTGCTTGGACTGTACAGTTTGAGTTATAAGTAGAGGCTGGATTGGCTTTGACCTTTTTCACTGGAGTGTAGAACATTGAGGGGTGAATTTATAGAAGTTTGTGAAATCATGACGGGTATAGATAAGGTGAATAGACAAGGTCTTTTCCTTAGAGTGGGGGAGTTCAAAACCAGGAGGCATATTTTTAAGGTTAGAGAAGAAAGATTTAAAAGGGACTTGAGGTACAAAATTTTCACAGAGGGGTTGGTTCATATGTGGAATGAACTTCCAGAGGAAGTGGTAGAGGTGGGTACAGTTACAACATTTAAAAGATATTTGGACAGATATATGAATAGGAAAGGTTTAGAGGGATATGGGCCAAAAGCAGGCAAGTGGAATTAATTTAGTTTGAGAAACTTAATCGGTGTGGACTGGTTGGACCAAAGGGTCTGTTTCCATGCTGTATGACTCCATGATCCTACAAGTTTATGACTCTTAATTATTTATTAGATACCCAATAATTTTAGCAGAGAGAAAATTAAACAGCTGATTAATTTCTGTGCTTTAAACCCAAAACATTTGTTTTAAGCTTCCATTCACACAAAAAGACAGGCAGACAAACAAACATAGCTAAGGGATAAATGATCAAAATGAATGGTGGTGCAGGCTCAAAGGGGAGAATGGCCTACTCCTGCACCTATTGTCTATTGTCTAAATAAAAGATTAAAAAAACTGGACAGATTACTTAAATAGTTTTCATGATGCATTGTTTCATAGGCAAAGATATAACCTCCTTGATCATTTTTCTGAAATATTGATTAGGGTCAAGTTCTCTCTTCATGTTTGCAAAAGTAGCAATGCTTCTAACACAGCTTTATATCCTTTGGACTTCTAGACTCTGGCATATCAGCTTAGGTAGGAAACTCAAATCTGTGTGCTGTCTCAGCATCAGCCCAGAACCATCTCACAAAGAACATATATCGGGAAAAAAATGTTAATTCAGCCTTCCACCCTGATAGACTGAAAGAAACCCCCCGAGGCCTCAATTATTATTCAACCATTGCCATCTACTTGAATATAGTGTCTATTCCAGACTTGCCAGAACTAGATCCCAGGAACTGACCTCATTAACAGCCAACTCCTGCTACTTGTTTTAAACACAATACTCTTCCTGGTGTTGTTGTGTATGGTAGAATGCTTTTAATCAAGACTCAGCCTGCAATGAGCCTCCAGCCCGAGCTTGTTTGGACTGATCTTTTTCTTTTACCACAAGCTGCCACACAGTCCATTAGTAATTTCCAGCTTACAATTCATAATTAATAAAAGAATAAAAATAAAAATAATGGGGCGGCCCTGGGCTCAGTGGTTACCACTGCTGCCTTACAGAGTCAGGGGTTCGTGTTCGATACCAGCCTCAGGTGACTCTGTGTGGAGCTTGTACATTCTCCGTGTGTCTGTGCAGGCTTCCCCTGAGTGCTTGGTTTCCTTCCACAGTACAAAAATGGGCAATTTAGGTGAATTGGCTGTGCTAAATTGTCCATTGTGTTCACAGATATGTAGGTGAGGTGCATTAGTCAGGAGTAAGTGTAGAGTAATAGGGTAAGGGAATGGGTCTGGGTGGGATACTCTTCAGACGGTCGATGTGGACTTGTTGGCCTGAAGGACCTGTTTACACACTGTGACGATTCTATGATTCTATGAAAGATCGGTAAGGGTTTTGACTATTGCTGATATGTGACTCACAGCACTGTGAATACTTAGTTTGCATAGTAACCTCTCATATGGTGCTTATCAAATGTCCTTCTGAAATCCTCAAAGTAACCAAATAAGTTAGTCAAATGCATTCTTACTTTCACAAGTCCATGCTGACTCTGCTATATTTAGTTATGATTTTCTAAATATCCTGCTGCCACATCCTTAATAATGGTTTCTAGCATTTTACCAATGACAGATGTCAGGCTAACTGGCCCACAGTTTTTGCTTCCTATCGCCTTCTTTGTTGAACTAATGTGATACATATGTGGTTTTCTATTACACTGGATCTTGCCAGAATCTAGGGGATTTTGACAGCTCACAACCAGTATTACGACCACCACTTGCTTTAAGATTCTAAAGTGCATACCATCAGGTCCAGGGACTTGTCAGTTCTGAATCTCATTACCTTCCCCAGCACTTTTCTTTCTGTGATCATGATTATTTAAGTCCTTTCCTGTATTTTCTACTATTCTAGGGAGGCTTTTGTGTCTTCCATTATGAAAACAAGTACAAAATATGTGTTTCCATTATTAAACCCCCAGTCTCACTCTCAAAGGGATCAACATTCAGTTTAGATGCTCTCTTCCTTTCAGTTTACTTAGAGTTGTTTTTACTGTCTGTTTTCATATTTCCTGCTGATTCTCTCTCATCTCTAAGTTCTCCCTCTTTTTTCAAATCTTCATTGCTAGTTTCTAAAAGTCTCCCAATCTTGGCCTAACTCTTACCTTTGCAGCATTTTCTTTCAGTCTGATACCATCGTAACTTCCTTAGTCAACCACAAACAGCACATCCCTCTAATGGAGGCTTTCTTTCTGAACAGAATCTATTGGCAAGTCCACAATGTGTGATGGAGAGGTGATTGGAAGGAGTCCAGCACCAATTTGGCACAGGGCTTTGCATTGAGAACGCAGCACATCCTTCCAAGGGTGGAAGCAGTGGCCAATGAAATTCATAACCATGATGCAGCATTTGATGACCAATGCTCATTGCAGCAAAATCAAAAACCACCTGACATCTGGATGCTTAGCAGAAGGTCAAACTCCTGCCTTCAAACCTCTGGATATCACCGGTCAAAGGATCAGGGTGTGACAGCAGTCCAGCAATCTCTCCATCAGATCACAAAGCACCATCAGAGATATGGGAGGGTCTCCAGAAAAATAAACTTGGTTGTCTTAACTCACCTTGATGGAATCTGTCCTCCCAAGACTGCATTCTGACAGTAACTTTGCCCTTGTCCTTGCCAGCCAGTTCTGACTGCTGTCACCCTTAATGACGTGGTATAATATGAAGCCGAGCCTTTCAGAGCCAAATTTATTGGAGGTTATCTTACAAGATGATTTATAGTCTCCCCTACTGAAATTCAGGAGATTTTCTTCACTGAATCTACTGTGATATCACGACATAAGGTCTGCTTGGCTGGCAAAATCACATAGAAGGCAGCAACTAAGGCAGTGCACCAAGATTTACATTTGCTTGCTGTATGGTACAATTCCATCGATAAATTTGATTTGTAATATTTAACTTGTTTGATTTGTGCTTTGGCATTGTGGCCAAGTGGACATTGTGAAGGTCTGGAATGCAGAATAGCTAAATTGTCGGACAGCTGATGAATGGAACTTGTCCAAAACCATGAGGTAAAAACAATGACTGCAGATGCTGGAAAGCAAATACTGGATTAGTGGTGCTGGAAGAGCACAGCAGTTCAGGCAGCATCCAACGAGCAGCAAAATCGACGTTTCGGGTAAAAGCCCTTCATCAGGAATGGGCTTTTGCCCGAAACGTCGATTTCGCTGCTCGTTGGATGCTGCCTGAACTGCTGTGCTCTTCCAGCACCACTAATCCAGTATTGTTCAAAACCATGTCCAAGTCTTTGTTTGTGAAGATTAACTGGCTGTTTTTTTATGAGGAGGGGAGTAGACATCGCAATGTGAGCCTCACGCCAATACTTCCAATGCTTGTTCAACATCCAGCATTAGATGAGCAGAGTTTTCAACCCCCAGCATAAACTCCATTCCACTGACTCCACACTCTTCCCAGCAAATGTTTGAGCTAAAGTAAACTGTTCATAATTTTGATGTCATACTTCACCCTAAAATAAGCTGCCAAACACCTATTTGCTTCCCCTCTATAACATTACTAAACTTCAATTCTGTGGAGGGAAGGAGTCAGAGGAGTGGATTTTATTTTTTTCAGGGGGAGCTGGAGGTGCACAAGTTGAGCATGGGTAGACTTGATGAAAAAGCATGTAAAAATTTCCTGAACATAGAGTAATGGAACTATGTATTCATCATTTATTGACCTAATTTATAAAGATAGGGTCAAGATAATTAATATAGTTGCACTCTGATTAATGCGATATGATCCACATTATTGATGACTGACTGTTGATGGAAAAGTGTATGGATTGTTGACATGTAATTGGATCATTAATGCATGAATAGCAAATTACTTTTGACAGTAATCGAATCCTGATTATTGATGCAAAAGTGGTTTGGTAATGAATTGAAATAAATCTGATTCATAATACATTATCAAACCGATTATTGATGTCATAATTTTCTTATTACTGAAGAAACTTTCAGCTGACTATTAATGCAATAGGAACCATGTAATAAGATCCTAATTATTAATGTAAAAGAATCCCAATTGTAATGTAATTCGATATTTATTATTTATGCAAAACTATCTCAATTTTTAGAAGTGATGGTATAGCAGTAATGTCAGTAAATAAGTAATCCAAATATTAGTGCTTGGGTTGGAAACATTGGCCTAATTCCTGATGAAGGGCTTTTGCCTGAAATGTCAATTTTCCTACTCCTTGAATACTGCCTGACCTGCTGTGCTTTTCCAGCATCACTCTAACCTTGAATCTAATTTCCAGCATCTGCTGTACTCACTTCTGCTGAAGTAAACCAAGGCTGAAGTACTGGGAAAAACAGATCCATCCATCTTCAAACTTAGTTTAGTGCGTCATGTGCTCCCAATGTGGTCTTCTCTACATCGGGGAGACCTAACGTAAACTGAGGGAATGGTTCTCCAAGCATCACAGCCGGGTCCACAGGGGCCAACCAGACCTCCCAGTCACCGTCCATTTTAATTCCTCCAACCACTCCCTTTCTGACATGACCATCCTTGGCCTCCTCCATTGCCAAAACAAACCTCAGCTCCTATTCGAGGAACAACATTTTTATCTTCTGCCTGGGTACGCTACAGTTCAGGTGACTCGACATTGAGTTCTCCAATTTCGAATTCCCTCCCTATCCCCTGACTTCTTTCCCAGCCCCTCCCCCTCCCTTCCACTGCTCCCTGCCAGAAATAGGATTCATTCTTCCTATTGACCAACCAGGTCAAACCCTCTACCTGTCTTCACCTATCCCCACTTCACCACCCTTCCCCCACCTCCTCCTTTATCTGCAGCTTCTCCACACAGACACCCAAAGTCCTGAAGAAGGGTTACACTCGAAACATTGACTTCCACACCTCCTGATGCTGACGGGCTTGCTGTGTTCTCCTCCTATCTACTTTGAGTATCACCATGGCAGATGATGAAATTTGAACTCAATAAAGAAATTTGGAATTCAGAGCTAGTCTAACAGCAACTATATGACTATTGACATTAGTTTACTAATATCCATTTGGGAGGGCTTGTATATCCTTGAGTTTAGAAGACTGAGAGGGGACCTGATTGAGACATATAAGATAATGAAAGGATTGGACACTCTGGCAGCAGGAAACATATTTCCGCTGATGGGTGAGTGCCGAACCAGAAAACACAGCTTAAAAATACGGGGTAGACCATTTAGGACAGAGATGAGGAGAAACACCCAAAGAGTGGTGGTTATGTGGAATGCTCTGCCCCAGAGTGCAGTGGAGGCCCAGTCTCTGGATTCATTTAAGAAAGAGTTAGATAGAGCTCTCAAAGATAGTGGAATCAAGGGTTATGGAGATAAAGCAGGAAGAGGATACTGATTAGGAATGATCAGCCATGATCATATTGAATGGTGGTGCAGGCTCGAAGGGCTGAAAGGCCTACTCCTGAACCTATTGTTTATTGTCTATTGTCTATTGAAATCCACCATCCTCACCTGGTGCACCCTACAAATGACTTCAGACCCAGAGCAATTTGGTTAACT
Source organism: Chiloscyllium punctatum (assembly GCF_047496795.1). Taxonomy (NCBI): domain Eukaryota; kingdom Metazoa; phylum Chordata; class Chondrichthyes; order Orectolobiformes; family Hemiscylliidae; genus Chiloscyllium; species Chiloscyllium punctatum. The sequence continues at coordinate 149,138,179 of NC_092741.1, read as the reverse complement.
CTTAATTTCCCTTTGAAATGGTCTAGTGTGCCAATCAGTTGAAGGCCCCCAAGTAGGAGTGGGTAACAAATGCCAGTGACACCAACATTCCAGACAAAGGTTTTCAAAAGAGATTGCTTATGCAATAGTTAATGTAATAGATCTCCTATCATTGTTGTCATGGAATCGCCAATACTGATGCAATAGGATTGTGATTATTGATGTAACAGAAGGATAATTATTAATGCATTATGATCCTATTTATTCATGCAAGATCAAAGTGAATATTGAAGTAACTGGTTTATACAGAAATTTTAAAAAATGACAACCCATTCACAAGGTTTTTCTGGAGCAGCCAGGCCTTGGACAACAATTACTTAGACCATGTCCACCAAAAACAATCTTCACAGCAGTTAGAAATCAGTCTGCGCTTCACGATCGCCACTTCTGCCTCAGAGCTTCCAAGCTCCAAGTTTCATCGTCCAACCCCAACGGGAGTTCCACCAACAGTTTGAGACGACCTAGTTTACTACAGTTACTGGACAGTGAGTATTGTAGTGTTCAGTTTGATTGGCAAAAATTAAGGACTGCAGACGCAAAGTGTTTAAAGTCATAGAAGTAGAATGACCAACATAGATGGGAAGCACGTCCAGTACTAGGTAGAAAGGGAATGCAATAGATGAACAGGTATTTACGGTAATAGGCAGGCAGTGAGTATGACAGATGGATGGTATTTTAAAGTAATAGGCGGACAAGGAGTATTAGGTGAAATTGAGGACTGCAGATGCTGGAGCTCAGAGTCAAGATTAGAATGGTGCTGGAAAAGCACAAGAGGTCAAGCAGCATTCAAGGAGCAGGAAAATCAATGTTTCGAGCATCAGGACAGAGTATTTATTGTAGTGAGTGGATAGTGGGCATTTTTAACAGACAGTATGGAATATCGGACCAGCCATGATCTCATTGAAAGTTGGAATGGGTTCAGTGGGCCAGAGGGTCTGTTTCTGCTCTTATGTCTTATGTCTTATAGCATAAACTAGGGTTGTTTTCCTTGGAACAGAGGAGACTGAGGGCAGACATAAAATGTTTAATATTATGAGGGGCTTAACTAGGGTCAACAGGAAGGTACATTTCCCATTGCTGGAGGGAACAATGAGAAGGGGACATGACATACACTTGGGATGGAAGGTTTAGAGGGTACATGAGGAATTTTTTCACATGGAGAATGGTGGGAAGCTGGAACCCTACTGTCTGTGAGGGTGGTAGAGGCAGAAAACCTCATAAGAGTTTAGAAGTGTTCAGATGTACACTTGCAATGCCAAGGCATACAAGGCTATGGGCCACATGTTAGAATATGGAATTAGATTAGCATGCTTGTTTTTGACCAGTGCAGACTCAATGGACAGAAAGGCTTGTCCTGTAGAATCTGTGACTGTATAGCTCACAACAAAGACATAATCCAGTGGGAAGGAGATAAGGCAACCAGGAGGGGAGGTTGTGTAGGTTCGACCAGTACCTGTTGTAATACATAAGCATGAGAGGTGACCTTATTGAAACTTACAAGGTTCTTAGGAGACAATAGACAATCGGTGCAGAGTAGGCCCTTCTGCCCTTCGAGCATTCATTATGATCATGGTTGATCATCCTCAATCAGTATCCTGTTCCTGCCTTATCCCCATAACCCTTGATTCCACTATCCTTAAGAGCTCTATCCAACTCTTTCTTGAAAGTATCGAGAGACTTGGCCTCCACAGTCTTCTGGGGCAGAGCATTCCACACAGCCACCACTCTCTGGATGAAGAAGTTTCTCCTCAACTCTGTTCTAAATGGCCTATCCCTTATTTTTAAACAGTGTCCTCTGGTTCGGGACTCACCCATCAGCAGAAACATGCTTCCTGCCTCCAGAGTGTCCAATCCTTTAATAATCTTATACGTCTCAATCAGATCCCCTCTCAGTCTTCTAAACTCAAGGGTATACAAGCCCAGTCGCTCCAATTTTTCAACGTAAGATTCCCGCCATTCTGGGAATTGACCTCGTGAACCTACGCTGCACTCCCTCAATAGCCAGAATGTCTTTCCTCAAATTTGGAGACCAGAACTGCACACAATATTCCAGGTGCGGTCTCACCAGGGCCCTGCAGAAGAACGTCTTTGCTTCTATACTCAATTCCTCTTGTTATGAAGGCCAGCATGCTATTAGCTTTCTTCACTGCCTGCTGTACCTGCATGCTTGCTTTCATTGACTGATGTACAAGAGCACCTAGATCTCGTTGTACTGCCCCTTTACTCCATTAGGTGTACTCAACTTGACTCCATTAGGTAGTAATCTGCCTTCCTGTTCTTGCCACCAAAGTAGATAACCACACATTTATCCACATTAAACTGCATCTGCCATGCATCTGTCCACTCACCTAGCCTGTCCAGGTCACCCTGTAAGCTCCTAACATCCTCCTCACATTTCACCCTGCCACTCAGCTTTGTACCATCAGCACATTTGCTAATATTACTTTTAATACCATCATCGATATCATTAATGTATATTGTAAAAAACTGCGGTCCCACTGGTCACCGCATGCCATTCCGAAAGGGAGCCGTTTATCACTACACTTTGTTTCCTGTCAGCCAACCAATTTTCAATCCAAATCAGTATTTTGCCCCCAATACCATGCGCCCTAATGTTGCTCACTAACCTCCTATGTGGGACTTCATCAAAGGCTTTCTGAAAGTCCAGGTACATTACATCCACTGGATCTCCCTTGTCCATCTTCAGAGTTACATCCTCAAAAAATTCCAGAAGATTAGTCAAACATGATTTCCCCTTCATAAATCCATGTTGACTCTGACCTATCCTGTTACTGCTATCCAGATGTGTTGTAATTTCATCCTTTATAATTGACTCCAGCATGGGATGGGTTAACTCCAGGAAGGGTGAGAGAGGTCGGCACCTAGGGCAGGAGTCTTTTGTGGATATACCCATTTCAAACAGTCTTACAATGCTGTTTTTGAAAATGTAGGGGGTGATGGATTCTCAGGGGAATGTAGCATGAACAGCCAAGTTTCTGGTATTGAGACTGGCTCTAATGCAATGAGGGGTACATCAGCTTCCAAGAGATCAATTGTGTTAGGGAATTCTGTAGTCAGAGGTACAGACAGACGTTTCTGAGGCCAGCAGAGAAAAAGCAGAATGGTGGGTTGTTTCCCTGGTGCCAGGATCAAGGATGTCAGAGAGGGTGCAGAATGTTCTCACAGGGGAGAGGGGCCAGCAGGAGGTCATTGTCCACATTGGAACCAACGACTTTGAAGGGAAAAAGTTGAGACTCTAAAGGGAGATTACAGAGAGTTAGGCAGAAATTTAAAAAGGAAGTCCTCAAGGGTAGTAATATCTGGATTACTCCTGGTGCTACGAGCTAGTGAGGGCAGGAATAGGAGGATAGAGCAGATGAATGCATGGCTGAGGAGTTGGTGTATGGGAGAAGGATTCACATTTTTGGATCATTGGAATCTCTTTTGGGGTAGAAGTGACCTGTGCAAGAAGGACGGATTGCACCTAAATTGGAAGGGGACTAATATACTGGCAGGGAAATTTGCTAGAACTGCTCAGGAGGATTTAAACTAGTAAGGTGGGGGGGTGGGACCCAGGGAGATAGTGAGGAAAGAGATCGATCTGAGACGGGTACAGCTGAGAACAGAAGTGAGTCAAACAGTCAGGGCAGGTAGGGACAAGGTAGGACTAATACATTAAACTGCATTTATTTCGATGCATGGGGCCTAACAGGGAAGGCAGATGAACTCAGGGCATGGATAGGAACATGGGACTGGGATATCACAGCAATTATGGAAACATGGCTCAGGGATGGGCAGGACTGGCAGCTTAATGTTCCAGGATACAAATGCTACAGGAAGGATAGAAAGGGAGGCAAGAGAGGAGGGGGAGTGGCGTTTTTGATAAGGGATAGCATTACAGCTGTGCTGAGGGAGGATATTCCCGGAAATACATCCAGGGAAGTTATTTGGGTGGAACTGAGAAATAAGAAAGGGATGATCACCTTATTGGGATTGTATTATAGACCCCCCAATAGTCAGAGGGAAATTGAGAAACAAACTTGTAAGGAGATCTCAGCTATCTGTAAGAATAATAGGGTGGTTATGGTCGGGGATTTTAACTTTCCAAACATCGGCTGGGGCTGCCATAGTGTTGAAGGCATAGATGGAGAGGAATTTCTTAAGTGTGTATAAGACAATTTTCTGAATCAGTATGTGGATGTACCTACTAGAGAAGGTGCAAAACTTCACTACTCTTGGGAAATAAGGCAGGACAGGTGACAGGAGTGTCAGTGGGGGAGCACTTTGGGGCCAGCGAACATTATTCTATTTGTTTTAAAATAGTGATGGAAAAGGATGGACCAGATCTAAAAGTTGAAGTCCTAAATTGGAGAAAGGCCAATTTTGACGGTATTAGGCAAGAACTTTCGAAAGCTGATTGGTGGCAGATGTTCGCAGGTAAAGGGACAGCTGGAAAATGGGAAGCCTTCAGAAATGAGATAACAAGAATCCAGAGAAAGTATATTCCGTCAGGGTGAAAGGGAAGGGTGGTAGGTATAGGGAATGCTGGATGATTAAAGAAATTGAGGGTTTGGTTAAGAAAAAGAAGGAAGCATATGTCAGGTATAGACAGGATAGATCGAAAGAATCCTTAGAAGAGTATAAAGAAAGTAAGAGTATACTTAAGAGGGAAATCAGGAGGGCAAAACGGGGACATGGGATAGTTTTGGCAAATAAAATTAAGGAGAATCCAAAGGGTTTTTACAAATATATTAAGGACAAAAGGGTAACTAGGGAGAGATCAGCAAGGCGGCCTTTGTGTGGAGCCACAGAAAATGGGGGAGATACTAAATGAATATTTTGCAGCAGTATTTACTGTGGAAAAGGATATGGAAGATATAGACTGTAGGGAAATAGATGGTGACATCGTGCAAAATGTCCAGATTACAGAGGAGGAAGTGCTGGATGCCTTGAAACAGTTAAAAGTGGATAAATCCCCAGGACCTGATCAGGTGTACCTGAGAACTCGGTGGGAAGCTAGGAAAGTGATTGCTGGGCATCTTGCTGAGATATTTGTATCATCGATAGTCACAGGTGAGGTGTCGGAAGACTGGAGGTTGGCAAATGTGGTGCCATTGTTTAAGAAGGGTGGTAAAGACAAGCCAGGGAACTATAGATCGGTGAGCCTGGCCTCGGTAGTGGGCAGGTTTTGGAGGGAATCCTGAGGGACAGGATGTACATGTATTTGGAAAGGTAAGGACTGATTCGGGATAGTCAACATGGCTTTTTTGCGTGGGAACTCATGTCTCACAAACTTGATTGAGTTTTTTGAAGAAGTAACAAAGAAGATTGATGAGGGCAGAGTGGTAGATGTGATCTATATGGACTTCAGTAAGGCGTTCATCAAGGTTCCCTATGGGAGACTGATTAGCAAGGTTAGATCTCACAAAATACAGGGAGAACTAGCCATTTGGATACAGAACTGGCTCAAAGGTCGAAGACAGAGGGTGATGGAGGGTTGTTTTTCAGACTGGAGGCCTGTGACCAGTGGAGTGCCACAATTGGGTCCTCTACTTTTTGTCATTTACATAAATGATTTGGATACGACCATAAGAGGTACAGTTAGTAAGTTTGCAGTTGACACCAAAATTGGAGGTGTAGTGGACAGCGAAGAGGGTTACCTCATATTACAACAGGATCTGGACCAGATGGGCCAATGGGCTGAGAAGTGGCAGATGGAGTTTAATTCAGATAAATGCAAGGTGCTGCATTTTAGGAAAGCAAATCTTAGCAGGACTTATACACTTAATGCTAAGGTCCTAGAGAGTGTTGCTGAACAAAGAGAACTTGGAGTGCAGGTTCATAGCTCCTTGAAAGTGGAGTCACAGGTAGATAGGATAGTGAAGAAGGTGTTTGGTATGCTTTCCTTTATTGGTTAGGGTATGGAGTACAGGGGTTGGGAGGTCATGTTGCGGCTGTGCAGGACATTAGTTAGGCCACTGTTGGAATATTGCATGCAATTCTGGTCTCCTTCCTATCGGAAAGATGTTGTGAAACTTGAAAGGGTTCAGAAAAGGTTTACAAGGATGTTGCCAGAGTTGGAGGATTTGAGCTATAGGGAGATGCTGAACAGGCTGGGGCTGTTTTCCCTGGAGCGTCGGAGGCTGAGGGATGACCTTATAGAGGTTTACAAAATTATGAGGGGCATGGATAGGATAAATAGGCAAAGTCTTTTCCCTGGGGTTGAGGAATCCAGAACTAGAGGGCATAGGGTTTAGGGTGAGAAGGGAAAGATATAAAAGAGAGCTACGGGGCAATTGTTTCACGCAGAGGGTGGTATGTCTATTGAATGACCTGTCAGAGGATGTGGTGGAGGCTGGTACAATTGCAACATTTAAGAGGCATTTGGATGGGTATTTGAATACAAAGGGTTTGGAGAGATATGGGCCAGGTGCTGGCAGATGGGACTAAATTGGGTTGGGATATCTTGTCGGCATGGACGGGTTGGACTGAAGGGTCTGTTTCCGTACTGTACACCTCTATGGCTTTATGACTCTATCTTTCCCACCACTGAAGTCAGACTAACTGGTCTATAATTCCCTGCTTTCTCTCTCCCTCCTTTCATATAACACCAGGTGTTGTGTGATTTTTAACTTTGTACACCCCAGTCCAACACCGGCATCTCCAAATCAAGCTTTCTTATAAAGTGGGACAACATTAGCCACCCTCCAATCTGCAGGAACTGATCCTGAATCGATAGAACATCAGAAAATAATCACCAATGCATCCACGATTTCTAGAGCCACCTCCTTCAGTACTGTGGGATGTAGACCATCAGGTCCCGGGGACTTATCAGCCTTCAAACCTAACAGGCTCTCTAACACCATTTCCTGGCAAATATAAATTCCCTTCATGTCAGGTCCTTCAGCCACTGTTACCTCAGGGAGATTGCTTGTGTCTTCCCCAGTGAACACAGATCTGAAGTACCAATTCAACTCTTCTGCTATTTCTTTGTTCCCCGTAATATTTTCACCCGTTTCTGTCTTCAAGGGCCCAGTTTTAGTCTTAACCATTTTTTTTCCTTTCACATACCTAAAAAAGCTTTTACTATCCTCCTTTATATTTTTGGCCAGTTTACCTTCGTACCTCATTTTTTCTCTGCGTAATTCCTTCTTAGTAATCCTCTGTCGTTCTTTAAAAGCTTCCCAGTCCTCTGTTTTCCCACTCATCTTTGCTATGTTATACTTTTTCTCTTTTGACTTTATATGTTTCTTAACTTCCCTTGTCAGCCACGGCCACCCCTGCCTCCTCTTAGGATTTTTCTTCCTTTTTGGAATGAACTGACAGCATAGATACGGAAAGGTTGTTCCCTTTTTCAGAGAGTTTAGGACCAGAGGGCATAATCTCAGAATAAGGGGTTGTATGTTTAAAACAGAAATGAGAAGGAATGTGTTTTCCCAGAGGGAAATAATCTGGAATTGTTTACTACATAGGGCTGTTTAGGTTGGGTCATTATGTTGAGATAGACAGATTTATAATTAATAATGGAATTAAATGTTATGGAGAAATGGCAGGAACACGGAATTGAGGATTGTCAGATTAATCATAATCTCATTGAATGGCAGAGCAGACCAGAAGGCTTGGATGGCCAACTACTGCTCCTATGTTTTATGGCCTTGTTATAAATGGGCAGTATTTATTGAAATAGGTAGACAGGGAGTATTATAGACAGACAGTGGTTACAGTAATAGGTGGACAGTAACTATTATAGACACAGTGTTTTTGGACTAAGTGGATGGTGAGTATTTAGATGAACAGTGTTAACTCCAATAGGTGGACAATGAGTATTATTTGGACAATGGTTGCTGCAGTAGGCAGATAGTGAGCTTTATAGAGAACAATATACACTCTAAAGGTGGACAGTGAGCATTTTTGACAGGCATGTTTTATCTAATAGGCAGATAAGTAAATATTCTACACTTTTCTTAAATTTTACTGTGACATGTACAGTAGTGAAAAGTATACAATGTTGCCATTCCTGGCACCATCTTAAATAGAAAGATACCTGGGTACAAAAACTCACCAAGGTACAAAATCACATACAGAGATAAATATCAAACAGGGACATTATAGGCTGAAAGTGATTACTGTCACAAGTAGGTAGTATTATAGATGGACAGTGTTTGCTTTAATAAGTGGACAATATTATAGATGGACAGGACCTGAAGAAGGGTTACACCCTAAACGTTGACTTCTCCACTTTCTGATGCTGCCTGGTTTGTTGTCTTCTTCCAGCCCCCTGCCTGTCCACCCTGGATCTGCAGTTCTTTTGCCTCTAACCAAGTATTATACTGTAATAAGTGGCCATTGAGTATTTCAGGTTACAATGTTTACTGTAATAAGTGGACAGTCAATATTATAGACTGAGAGTTTACTATGATTGGTAGACAATGAGTATTATAGTTAGACAATGTTTACTGTAATTGGTAGACAGTGAATATTATAGATGGACTTTACTGTGATTAGTAGACAGTGAGTATTATACATGGACAGTGTTTACTGTGATTGGTGGACAGTGAGTTTTATGTTTTTTTCTTTTCTTATTTTTATTCCTTTTTTTGTGTTCTAACCCCCACACTACTGCCTAACTGCGGTAGTGCTTATTTTTTTTTCCCCAGCACCCATGGTGTGTGTGGTCAGTGAGTATTATAGTGGGACAATGTTTACTGTGATTGGGGGACAGTGAATATTATAGATGGACAGCATTTACTGTGATTGGTGGACAGTGAGTATTATAGATGGATAATATTTCCTGTGATTGGGGGGACAGTGAGTATTGTAGAAGAAAGTGAATAGCTGGATGTTTACTGTGATTGGTGGACAGTGTCTATTCTGGATGGGCTATATTTACTGTGATTGGTGGACAATGATGACCACAAAAGTTGGACAGTGAGTATTATTGGTGGGCAATGTTTTATGCAGTTGGACAGTAAGTGTTTTTATTTGGGAAGTGATTTAACATATTAGGTGAGCTGTAGGTATTTTGGGGCAAGTGGGCGTTGACTGTGCTGGGTGGACATTAACGGCTGGTGTTTATTGTAATAGGTGAGCAGTGGGCCATCTCTGTGCGGTAGTCTACACGCTGCCGTAAGCCCGCACAGTGAGCCCAGCAGGCGGAGTGTGGGACAGGAAGAGAAGCGACAGCGATTACAATCCGTGTTTACAGCGAATATCCAGAGATGATGGGAGAGGAAAGTGCGTCTTTCGAAAGTGTTTTTATAAACCAACCCACTGCTGAGACCAATCCCAAACTCGAAAAAGTAAATATTTGTTTTGATTTTTTTTAAACTTTAGAACTTGAGGTCTGTCAGTGAGATGTACTGCGTGATTCTGCACCAAATCAGAGGGAGATCTGAATGGAATATCTCTATGTTGCCTGGATTTTACGTGTTTGGTTATGTTTTTTTTGAGAAAATAATGAATGCCGCTTTAGATTTTAATGTAATAATTGTGCGAGAAATAACCAAAATGCTGTTTGATTTTAAATCCATCATTATTGTAGCCACTTTGAAGGAAAATAACAAACCATTAACAGAAATAAAACAAAAAGTGTTGGAGAAACTCAGCAGGTCTGGCAGCAGCTGTGTGGAGGAAACAAAGTTAATGTTTCGAATCCAGTGACTTCTTCTGAAGAAAGACACTGGACCCCAAACTTAAGTCTGTTTTCTCCACACAGATGCTGCCAGACCTGCTGAGTTTCTCCAGCAATTTCTATTTTTATTCAGATTTCCAGCATCTGCAGTTCATTGTTTTATTTCACTGTTCTGTACATCACCATATATTTTTTTCAGCCAATGTTTTGGACATTCTGAGGGAGGTATATCATGTTAAATCAAACAAGGCAGAGAATAGGCCACCAACCTGCATGTCTGCTTCACATGAACTGTTCAGAATAGAGTGATACACTTTATAAAGACAGTACTTCACACTGTAGTGGAACTAAACGACTGAAGGGCTTTTGCCCGAAACATCGATTTTCCTGTTCCTCGGATGCTGCCTGACCTGCTGTGCTTTTCCAGCAACACACTCTCGACTCGAATATCCAGCATCTGCAGTCCTCACTTTAGCCTGAGGGTGGAGTTGATGCGTGCGTTCTTATTTGGGTTAGACTTTGCTATGAACTCCTTTGACAGTATGTCAGGTGTGACTTGTTGAGTTTGGTGAAGTACTGATGCACTGCCACCAAATGAAGGTTTGAACTGACCAGCTCGCAAACAAATTGTGTAACCAAATCTGAACCAGTCTGTTATCAGCATAGTTTCTAGATCACTGTGGTACAGTCGGTTGGAGAAATAACTATTCTCAGTTACATAAAGCATTGCCTAATAAGGAAAAATAAATGTCAAATTATCAAGCTGGTGTCTGGTAATGGTAGTCATGATTTGGAGATGCTGGTTTGGATTGGGTTGTACAAAGTAGTGCAGCGCTCTGAAAGCTAGTGCTTCCATTTAAACCTGTTGGACTATAGCCTGGTGTTGTGCGATTTTTAACCTGGTAATGGTGTAGCATTGGACTTCATACTCCCTTCCAACCTTCTTCACTCCATGTTAAATTTATGTTAAAATATCTCCCAGCTGTGTTATAGTTCATCCAAATCTCGACTGCTTTTTTTCCCAATTTACACCAAATCCAGTTCACTCTCATCTCGACTGTTTCATTGGTGGCCCCTCACAGACAAAGATAAACTCTCAGGGTGAGTCTGTAGGTGGCTATACAGACCAATGCTTCCACTGTAGGCTCTGTTACACTTGGGGCATGGGATGGTCATGGAAAGAGCTGGGTGGGGCATTGATGTGGCTGGATGTACCTTTCCCTGTCTTCTCTTGGCTTCCACTTTTTCCTGACGAAAGGTGTTTGATCCCTTCCCAGATGCTCCTCTCCCACTTTGGATGGTCTGGGTCTAGTGATATCCATGTGTCTGTGGGAATGCTGCACTTCTCCAGTGAGGCCTTGTGGGTATCTCTGATGCACTTCAGTGACTCGCATGCCATTTCGGAGCTGGGAGTAGAGCACCTGCTTGGGGAGTCTCGTGTCAGACATGCAGATGACGTGCCCAACCCCATTGAAGCCAATCAAGTGGGGGACGGTGTTGGAGGGTTGGTCAGTGCCTCATTGCTTGGAATGTTGGCCTGGTCGAAAACACTGGTATTGATGTGTCTGTCTTCCCAGTGGATAGGAGAAAGTGAGGACTGCAGATGCTGGAGATCAGAGCTGAATACGTGTTGCTGGAAAAGTGCAGCCGGTCAGGCAGCATCCAAGGAGCAGGAGAATCGACGTTTCGGGCATGAGCCTGAAGAAAGGCTCATGTCTGAAACGTCGATTCCCAGTGGATACGTAGGATCTTGCACAGGCAGGGTTGGTGGGACTGCTCCAGTGTCTTCAGGTGTCTGCTGTAGACAGTCCATGCCATATAGGAGGATGGAAACACCACAGCTCTGTATACCATGAGCTTGGTGTCAGATCTGATGTTGTTGTTCTCGAACAGCTTTTTCCTCAGGCAGAAGAGGGCGGCACGAGTACACTAGAAACAGTGCTGGATCTCTTCATCCATAAATGCTTTGATTGACAGGATACTCCTGAGGTATTAGCGGTGATTAGCATTCTCTAAGGCCTTCCCCTGTACCTTGATGATTGGAGATTCACTCCACAATACCAAGACAGGGTTGGTGGGAGACCTTCATCTAGCGGATGTTCAGGGTGAGACCCATTTGCCTCCATTAAGGTGCTGACGGTGGTCTGGAGTTTGTCCTCTGAGTTTGCACATCTGTAGACATCATCCACGTACTGTAGCTCAAAGTTTGTGACAAGATTTGTAGCTCGGGTGCTCGTTGTTGTGGTTCTGTTTGCCGAGCTGGGAATTAGTATTGCAGATGTTTCGTCCCCTGTCTAGGTGACATCCTCAGTGCTTGGGAGCCTCATGTGAAGCGCTTCTGTGATCTTTCCTCCGCCATTTGTAGTGGTTTGAATCTGCTGCTTCTGGTTGTCAGTTCCAGCTGTCCGCTGCAGTGGTCGGTATATTGGGTCCAGGTTGATGTGCTTATTGATTGAATTGTTCATACACCAACTAACCACAAAACGACACGATCAGCTATCCTTAGTAGCCACACACGCAGATGACAAGCAACATGAATTCGACTGGGACAACACTACTATTATAGGACAAGCCAAACAGAGAACAGCCAGGGAATTCCTAGAGGCATGGCACTCATCCACAGATTCAATCAATAAGCACATCGACCTGGACCCAATATACCGACCACTGCAGCGGACAGCTGGAACTGACAACCGGAAGCAGCAGATTCAAACCACTACAAATGCCGGAGGAAAGATCACAGAAGCGCTTCACAGGAGGCTCCCAAGCACTGAGGATGTCACCTAGGCAGGGGACGAAACATCTGCAACACAAATTCCCAGCTCGGCGAACAGAACCACAACACTGTAGCTCAATGACACTGGTTGAGGTGACTTTGGTTTTTGCTTGAAGGCGGTGTGAGGTTGAATAATTTTCCACTGGTTCTGTAGATTAGCTCCACTCTAGTGGGGAGCTTGTTGGTGGTGAGCTGAATCACTGCAGTGAGATAGATCAAGAACAGTGTTGGGGTGATGTGCAGCCCTGCTTGACACCAGTCCAAATGGTGCATGGGTTGGTGGTTGAGCCACTTCCAAGTCATCGTGGAACAGGCGAAGGATGGTAACCAACTTCATGGTGCAACCAAAGCAGATAAGGTCTTCCCTGTTGAGGTATTGACGTGTGAAATGAAGAGCTCCTGCTGCAGCTACATGCCCAGAGGAGAGCATCCTGGGAGAGCTCTGATATGCCACAGTAGCAGAAAGAAACCCCAACTTCTAGCTGAAACCAAGAGAAAAACTGCCTATGACAGCAACTGCTTAAAGCTAAACCTAAAATCTTAAGAAAGAAAGCCTGGTCTGTTAAAGCTGGCAACAACCAGCCAGGCTGCCTCTATTTTTCCAACTTTTAAAAAAATCCCGAGGCTTCACAAGCTGTTTACTTTCTTACAGACAGGTCGTTACATCTCATTCAATCTCTTAATAATAAAACCCAGGATAAAATAACCTTTGAAAGCTACAGCATCATAATAAGTGGAAGTCTTATATAACATGCATGTTTGGTTTTGAAAAACGAAACCACATTCTAGTTGAACCATATTAATAAGAAAGCTTCTATTTTTTTCCTATGTTAAACTAGAAAAATGAACACAAAAATAAAATTATCTCTTTTGGGGGCTGGAGCAATAAGCCATGCATAATATAAATGGTTGGTGTGTTGCCTCCCAGGTACCAGGGTTCATGTCATGTTTTTGGGATCCTTGAGGGGAAGGTGGCGCAGCCCCAGGTCATGTCCACATAGGCACCAGGTAGGAAGAGAGATGGGGATTTAAGGCAGAAAGTCAGGGAGCTAGCTTGGAAGCTTAGAGTTAGAATAAACAGAGTTGTTATCTCTGGTTTGTTGCCTCTGCCACATGCTAGTGAGGCGAGGAATAGGGAGAGAGAGGAATTGAACATGTGGCTACAGGAATGGTGTAGGAGGGGGGGTTTTGGATTGCTGGATAATTGAGGCTTTTTCTGGGGTAGATGGGACCTTGACAAACAGGATGGTCTTCATCTGAACCAGAGGGATACCAATGCCCTAGGGGGAATATTTGCTAATGTTGTTCAGGAACCTGAATTGCAGTTCGAGTAGACAGGAGGTTGAAAGTAGTGAGGTCCGAAATAAGGTTTCAAGGTCGCGAGAAGGCACCAGCAAACAAGAATTTGGTTTGAAGTGTGTCTATTTCAGCAGCAGGAGCATCCGGAATAAGGTGGGTGAACTTGCAGCATGGGTTAATACCAGGGATTTCAATGTTGTGGCCATTTCGGAGACATGGGTAGAGCAGGGACAGGAATGGTTGTTGCAGGTTCTGGGATTTAGATGTTTCAGTAAGAACAGAGAAAATGGTAAAAGGGGGTGGGGAAGAGTGTGGCATTGTTAGTCAAGGACAGTATTACTGTTGCAGAAAAGAGATTTGATGACTCGTCTACTGAGGTAGTTAGAAACAAGAAAGGAGAGGTCATCCTGTTGAGAGTAGTAGGGGCATGGAACGCACTCCCTGCAGCAGTAATATACTCCGTAACTTTATGGGCATTCAAATGGTCATTGGATGATCATATGGACGAGAATGGAATAGTATAGGTTAAATGGGCTTCAGATTGGTTTCACAGAGCAGTACAACATTGAGGGCCGAAGGGCCTGTACTGCACTGTAATGTTCTATGTTCTATAAACAAATGTACAATACATTAAACTGAATAATAATTGACTTGCATTGTGTTTCATTTTTTTTCAAGGTAATAATGGCAAGAATAAGAATAATTACATTTGTCTGCTTTAGGATGAAGAAACAAGTAAATTGACCATATGTAACAAGTTATCCTTTGGAATTGGAGGTATTCCATATGAGATGGTTAGAAGTATTTTAGGATTCTTCCTGCAAATGTTTCTACTTGATGTTGCACAGGTATATATACAGTATTCAATAGTTGTCATAAGTACATTTTTAAAAATCTTTTTGAGAGCTGTTATTTATGTTTAACCATATATATTAATTGAGCTGATTGAGTCTACCAGGCAACATCCTAGTAAATCTCCTCTGAACTCTTTCCAAAGCTTCCATGTCCTTCCTATAATGTGGTGACCAGTATTGTACACAGTACTCCAAGTGCGGCCACACCAGAGTTTTGTACAGCTGCAGCACAACTTCACGGCTCTGAAACTCAATCCTTCTAACAATAAAAGCTAACACACCGTATGCCTTCTTAACAACCCTATCAACCTGGGTGGCAACTTTCATGGATCTGTGTACCTGGACACCGAGATCTCTCTGCTCATCTACACTACCAAGAATCTTACCATTCACCCAGTATTCTGCATTCCTGTTACTACATGGCTACAATGTACAAATGCTTATCATATGATGAGTTTCATCATCAGCTTAAAAGTTTTGCAGGGAATAGCCTAGAATGCATGAGTAAATGGGCATGGTGAGAGGATAGGTAGGTACGTTGATGTAACAGCATGAATCAATAGATGGGTGAGGTGGTTCAGTGGCAGGGTTAGCTTGGTGATGTGGCGAATTGGTGAAGCGGCTGGTGTACAGGATGGCAGATCGGTGAGGTGTTACATATGTAGGATGATAGGTGTGAAAAGTGTCAGGCAGGTAGGGTGTTAGTTGGTTAAGTGGCAAGCAATTAGGGTGGCAGGTGGGTGAGCTGAAATGTTGGTGTTGTGCTAGGCAGATGAGTGAGGAGTGGATCAGGGTAGTCTGGGGAGAACAATAACACAGCCTTCAGTGTGTGTGTATCTCTCTCTCTCTCTCTCTCTCTCTGTTTTCTGTGTCTCTGGAACTTGTTTCCAGTTCCAACCTGCTCAGTTGGCTGAGATCCAGTCAATTTCATTTGAAAATAACTCCTCAGCTCCTTCACATCATTTCTTGATGTGAAATTATGCAGCCATCCTTGTAAATTAAAACCAGTTCTTCCTCCTTGACTCCACAGTTTTTAAAGATGCAAAAAAAAATTATTCAACTAACAAGAGTTCACTATCATTTTGGGATAGCATGTAATCAAAGACAGTTGTGCATTTAACGTATTCCTTTATTTTCCTCGTTTAAATTAAGAAAGACTTTAATGTTAACTATTACCTTATTTCTTTATTTTTCTACTTATTCTATGAAGTAATGCTTAATTTCTTAACTTTGTGTTTCTCTTACTACTTTGTACCTGAATTTATGTACCTCAGTGTCTTGGTACTTGAGATGGCACCTTGTGTGGCAACATTACACCTTTTTCATATACTCCTGTACTTCTATACTTGAGTACACATGACAACAAAAATAATCTAAATCTAATACACCAAGACAAGTTTTGAACTAATTGACATATGTACCTACATTTAGCACCTTCTTGCAGACACAGAAATATGCTTTTCATGTTGCATGAGTATTTTCCAAATAGGTACACTGTCAATGAAAGCTATTTATTTACTCGCATGCTGGGTATTATTTTTTATTCATTTGCGGAATGCTTTAACTATCCGTACCTGGCTTTGAGTAATGAGCTGCCTTTTTGAGCCAAGCTGTTCATGTTGTGTAATACACCCAAGTACAGTAGGAGCTGAGTTCCAGGATTTTCACCCACTCTTGGAGACAGAGCCAAAATTTGTGGATTTACACAAGCTGGTAAGTAGCTTGAACATTTGTGCGATAACTCTCACTGTTCTTTCCAATTCCGATGTAAGTTTATTTGTACCTAACGAGAAGAAAAGGTCACATATAATAGATGAGAACAAATGTGAACCAGATGGAATTCTTTCAGTTACCACCTGTTGACTTCCTGTGAGGAGCGAATTATCCAAATTCTGTGATGGAAAGCTGTACTCTGTTGGAAAAGAAATGAGAATTGGAGGGTTTCTCCCAACTCAGAGACAGTGTTATTTTGCTTATTTTTCCTTCTCTTCTACTCTTGCACTCATGCACTTACATAATCTATAACACAACAACATAACACAGATTGAACTTGATTGTCTTGATAGAATATTGTTTTCTTTGGCTTATTTGTCATGAAAATGCACTGGGAATACTTTTGTGTTGCGTTTTTGTTGGCCTGGCATTACCAGGGCTGCTATGAAGAGTCTAACAGTGGTGTTTAATTCTAAATTGTTCAATGTTACTTCATAAGGTGGGCTGTTCATCTCAGAAATTAGTCGAGTAAACTACCTATACAGCAATTATATTAAAATTTTCACATTGTGAGACCAAACGATTCAAATGCTTCAGATGTGGTCTCACCAATGCCCTGAACAACTGTAGGAAAACTTCCCTACTTTTATATTCCAATCTTCTTGAAATAAATGATAACATCCCATCGTTTCTCCAACTTGTTCGTTTATCTTCATACAAATTTTATGTGATTCATCCAGGACATTGCGATCTCTCTGTAGGAGCTAGATCTTCAATCTTTTTCCCTTTAGTTAGAATTCTGCTTTTCCATTCTTCCTGCCAAAATTGGTAAATTGACATCTACCCACGGTATACTCCATGTGCCAAATTTCTGCCCATTCACTTAACCCATCCTTTATAGATTCCCAATCTCTTATCAACAACTTACTTTTCTATCTACCTGTGTGCCCAAGTTTGGTTTCTGGTCAATGCTAACTCCTGGATATTGATATTAGGGCATTCAACAATGGTGACACCTTTGACTGTCAAGGATAGATGGTCAGATTCTTTCTGTTTGCCGTGTGCTTGTATGACATGAATGTTAGGAGAAAGTGAGGACTGCAGGTGCTGGAGATCAGAGCTGAAAAATGTGTTGCTGGAAAAGCGCAGCAGGTCAGGCAGCATCCAAGGAGCAGGAGAATCGATGTTTCGGTCATAAGCGCTTCTTCAGGAATGAGGAGGGTGTGCCAAGCAGGCTAAGATAAAAGGTAGGGAGGAGGGACTTGGGGGAGGGGTGTTGGGAATGTGATAGGTGGAAAGAGGTTAAGGTGAGGGCGATAGGCCGGAGAGGGGATGGTGGCGGAGAGGTCGGGAAGAAGATTGGAGGTCAAGAAGGCGGTGCTGAGTTCGAGGGTTGGGACTGAGAAAAGGTGGGGGTGGGGGGAAGGGAAATGAGAAAGCTGGACAAATCTGCATTCATCCCTTGTGGTTGGAGGGTTCCTAGGCGGAAGATGAGGTGCTCTTCCTCCAGGCATCGTGTTGCCATGGTCTGGCATTGGAGGAGGCCAAGGACCTGCATGTCCTTAGCGGAGTGGGAGGGGGAGTTAAAGTGATCAGCCACGGGGCGGTTGGGTGGGTGTCCCAGAGGTGTTCTCTGAAACGTTCCGCAAGTAGGTTGCCTGTCTCCCCAATGTAGAGGGGGCCACATTGGGTGCAGCAGATGCAGTAAATGATGTGTGTGGAGATGCAGGTGAATTTGTGACGGATATGGAAGGATCCCTTGGGGCCTTGGAGGGAAGTGAGCAGGGAGATGTGGGCGCAAGTTTTGCATTTCTTGCGGTTGCAGGGCAAGGTGCCGGGAGTGGAGGTTGGATTGGTGGGGGGGTGTGGACCTGACAAGGGAGTCACGGAGGGAGTGGTCTTTCCGGAACGCTGATAGGGGAGGTGAGGGAAATATATCCTTGGTCGTGGGGTCTGTTTGGATGTGGCGGTAATGACGAAGGATGATACGATGTATCTGGAGGTTGGTAGGGTGGTAGGTGAGGACCAGTGGGGTTCTGTCCTGGTGGTGATTGGAGGGGCAGGGTTCAAGGGCGGAGGAGCTGGAAGTGGAGGAGATGCGGTGGACAGCATTGTCAACCACATCTGAAGGGAAATTGCGGTCTTTGAAGAAGGAAGCCATCTGAATTATTCGGTATTGGAATTGGTCCTTCTGGGAGCAGATGCGGCACAGGCGAAGGAATTGGGAATATGGGATGGTGTTTTTACAGGGGGAGGAAGAACGCCTAATCTTCCGCCTAGGAACCCTCCAACCACAAGGGATGAATGTAGATTTCTCCAGCTTTCTTATTTCCCCTCCCCCGCACCTTATCTCAGTCCCAACCCTTGGACTCAGCACCGCCTTCTTGACCTGCAATCTTCTTCCTGACATCTCTGCCCCCACCCCCTCTCTGGCCTATCACCCTCACCTTAACCTTCTTCCACCTATCGCATTCCCAACGCCCCTCCCCCAAGTCCCTCCTCCCTACCTTTTATCTTAGCCTGCTTGATAAAGAAGGGCTTATGCCCAAAATGTTGATTCTCCTGCTCCTTGGATGCTGCCTGACCTGCTGCACATTTTCCAGCAACACATTTTTCTGGCATGAATGTTCACTGTGTTATGAAAGCTCATATTTAATAATTTTTGTGGACTTGTGTTTCAGAAGTTGTGGATACTTGGATTGAGTGTTTTTAATTTAAGGATACTGGAACATTTTTGTTTTAATAACGTATTTCTTGGTAGCTAAGTGTCTTGAAATATCTGCTTAGTTACTAGAGGACACCCTGCCGAGGGGTCAAGTTCCAATGTTTTCTTTGAACACTTTGTGGAGTGGTTGCTAGCGAGCCTGATGAAGGAGTGGAGCTTCTCAACCTCGGTCTCTTGATTCTGTAAAAGGAGTTTGGTGCAGTGCCACATTACAGACAGCCGAGAAAAGGTGAACTTCATGGAATGCAGAGACAGCATAACGTGGAGGCAAAACTGTCTGAGTGATCGGAAACAGAGTAATCATTAATTGGTCATTTTTGGGCTTGCAGAGAGTTTATAGTGGCATTCCTCGGGGTCATTATTGGAACCAATGCTTTTCTTAATAAATATTAATGAGTTAGATCTTGGTCTACAATGGTCAATTATAAAGCTTGCAAATAATACTAAGCTGAGAGGAAATCTGTGTAGAACTTAAAAAGGACAGAGACAAGTTGGTGGACTGGACAGACTGATGATGTTCAAGACAGAGAAGTGTGAGGGGATGCATTTTTTTAGCAAAAATATGGGCAAACAACGTAAACTCAGGACACGATGCTAAATGGGTTGCTGGAGCAGGGGGACCTCGGTGTGTATACTTTTCTTTTTTTTTCTTCCGTTCATCTCAAATAACAGCATGATGCTAGAAATTCTTACCCAGGCTCAAAAATGACTGTTCCGATCAAATTTATTCGGGAGTGTACTTTTCTGTCATCACCATTTAAATAGCTTCACAGAGGCTGATATCCTTTCATCAAGTTACCCTTCGTTTACATGTGGAAAGACCTTGACACTGATCCAGCTTACTCAGAGCCAGCTCGCAGTGTGACACGATGCCTAACACTCCTGCTTTTGTTTTTCCTTTTTTTTTTCTTTTTTTTTAAATTCCTCAGTGTGTATATGCTGTAATAATGGAATGTGGAAGACTCCCCAGGTATGTCCTGTACACAGGATAAATCGAAACTGGATTACTACCACACGTTGACCTCTATCCTCACGAAAGTGATGGAAGTTGTCATCAACAGTGCTATCAAGCAAAACCTGTTCAGCAATAAAGTGCTCACTGCAGCTCAGTTTGGGTTCACCAGGGCCAATCAGCTCTCGACTTCATGACAGTCTTGGCTCAAACATGGCCAAAGGAACTGAATTCCAGAGGTGAGCTGCAAGTGACACCCTTGACATCGAGATTGCATTCTAACCAGAGTCATATCTTCCAATAAGGAAGATGGTCATGGTTGTTAGAGGTCAGTCATCTCAGCTCCAGGATATCTCTGCAGGAGTTCCTCAGAGTAGTGTCCTAAGCCCAAACATCTTCACCTGCATCATCAAAGACCTTTCCTCTAACATTAATTCAGAGGTGGAGATATTTGCTAATGATCAGCACCATTAGTAATTCCTCAGATACTGACGCTGTCCATATTCAGAAGCAGTATAACTGGACGATGTCCAAGTTTGGGCTAAAAGAAATGGCAAATAACATATTTGCCACAGAAATGCCAGGTGTTATGGACTAGGCCGGACCACTCACAACATTCTTAAGCAGGCAGCCCCAGACCATAACTTTGCAATTTGTTTCAGTAAGTGTACAGTGAAAATTGCCCAGAGTAAGTTAGCTAGGTTGACTACCAGGTTTTAAAACAGACAAAAATTTATTCACAAAGGTACACAATGAAACACAAAGAATAGAATAAAGAATACCTAAAGAACTCAGTCTATTCAATCTAGACTTAATTATGCTGTTCCAAATATACACAACAATCCAAATAAGCAAACCCCTTAAACACAGTAAAAATGAAACAAAGGCTTACAGGTTGAAGTTAGAAAGGCAGAAGGAGAGAGAGTTTAGCAGCCTGCTTCCACACAGCCCACTGCTGAACTCCCTAACTCATTCTGGACTGAACTTGTCAACTTCCCCCGCCCTTGACTTATACAGGTTACTTCTATAAACATAAAAGCTTTGGCCTAAGTTTAATCTCTTTACATATAAACAAAACGTCCTCTAATCTCTGTACCAAACCCAGCCATTTCAGAGCCCGACCTGTTTATGGCCCCTTTGAAAAAACCCAAGGACACAGTATCCTTGAGAAAAGGAACAGCTTTTAGAAAATAGACCAGCTTTGTGACACTGGCAATGAGCACTTTATATAAGAGACAATTTAACCACTGCCCCTTGATATTCAATAGCATTGCCATCACTCAATCCCTCACCATCAACATCCTGGGGATTATCATTGATCAGAAACTTAACTGGATTTACCACATAAATACAGTGTCTCCAAGGGCAGATCAGAGGTTAGGAATACTGCAGTGAGTAACTCACCTCCTGACTCCCCAAAGCATGTCTACCATCTACAATGCACAAGGAAATATGATGGAATACTCATACTTACCTGGGTGGGTGCAGCTCCAACTACACTCAAGAAACTTGACATCATCCAGGACAAAGCAACATGCTTGATTGGCACCACATCCACAGGCATTCAATCAATCAATCATTGATGTGTAGAAGTGGCATTGTATATGAGTTGCACTGCAGATGTTCACCCAACATCCTTAGACAGCACCTTTCAAATTCATGACTACTACCATCTTTAAGGACAAGGGCATCAGATGTATGGAAACAGCATGACCTGTAAGTTCCCCTTTAAGCCACTCAACATCCTGACTGGGAAATATATCATCATTCCTTCAATGTTGCTGGGTCAAAATTATGGAATTCCCTCCCTAAGGGCGTTGTGGGTGTACTTACACCAAATAAACGGCTCCGGTTCAGGAAGACAGCACACCACCACCTTCTCAGGGCTAATTAGGTATGGGCAATGAATGTTGGCCCAGCCAGCGACACCCAGCTCCATGAGTGAACAAACATAAATAAATAAAGCATACAATATACCAGGATTTACTAATACGGTTATAGATTGCATCAGCAATGACATATTGCTAAACTGGTATATTTGTTTGACTTCAGCTGCAGTATTGTGTAAAGTTCCGGGCAGCACATTACAGGAAGGATGTGAGTACATTGGAGAGAGGGCAGAGGAGGTTTGTGAATGTGGTACCAGGGATGAGAAACTTCATTTATGAGTTGGAGATGCCAATGTTGGACTGGGGTATACAAAGTTACAAATCACACATTACCAGGTTATAGTCCAACAGGTTTAATTGGAAGCACAAGCTTTCGAAGCGACGCTCCTTCATCAGGTGGAAGGAGAGGCACTCCGAAAACTCGTGCTTCCAATTAAACCTATTGGACTATAACCTGGTAATGTGTGATTTGTAACTTCATTTCTGAGGATAGACTGGAGAGGTTGGGACCGGAGAAAAGAAAGCTGAGAGGAGATCTGACAGACATTTTTAAAACCAAGAAATGGAATGGATAAGGAGGAACTGTTCCTGCTTGTAAAAAGATCGAGAACAAGAGGGTATGGATTTAAAGTGATTTGAAAAGAGGCAAATTAGAATGAGAAAAAAATGTTTTCAGTCAGCAAGTGGTTTGGGACTGGAATACACTGTGGAAGTGCGATGGTGCCATTGAAGTATTCAAGGGATAATTATTTAAAACAACATGCAAGGGTGTGGGGAAAGACAGAAGAGTTGGACAAAGTCATGTTGTTCATTTAGAGACCTGGTCCAGACAGAATAATACATGTACAGACCCCTTCATCCAAAATCCGAAAGAACTCTGAAATCCAAAGTTTCATTGTGAAGTTTTTTTCTGTATAACAAGGTTGTTTGGCATGCAAACAGGTGACCCAACTCCACACCCACTCAACCCACATCATTCAGATGTGACATGGTGGCGTGGCCCAGCACTGGCAGGTGTCAGTTGTGTCTCAGCCATTTGGTAAAGTTTTTCTTTATTTCAGTGTGAAAGTGTCATTTATTCTGAAATCAGAAAAATTCCGAAATCCGAAAAACTGGCCCCAAGGATTTCCGATAAAGGATTGTGCACCTGTACTACATTGTAACATTTCTGTGATTCTGTGTGGTATTTGTTCTGTGTTTTGTGCACAAGACATTCCTGGATCAGTTTTTCATTGCCATGTACATGTCAGTATTGTAGATGTTCTAGACTCGCTTAGCTAGGGGAACAGCTAGTTCTGGAGCACGTGGCTTCAGCAGGGTTTATTTTCTCAGTAGCTTTACCCAGAAGGGCTCTCTGGCTGCTGATGTCTGTGTCTTAATGGCTGGCTCAATGTTCGTTATCATATCCCACAGCCTGGGATTCCCTTGTCATAAAAAAATGATTTCACTGCTTTGCAATTTGTTGCCTGCTAGTCGGGTACTGGTAGCAAATATTTTGCCTGCAACACTATGAATTGCAGATGTCAGCAAAGCACAAAATAAAATTGGGTTTGCAAGTAAGTACAAAAACTGGGCTGCTGCTGAAAGCAGAATAAAAACAGTATTGTAAATAATACAGAGATAAAATCCTAATGACCGGTAAACAGAGTCAAATTCTAGAAGTATAATAACACTCTGTTTAAGAATGCAGCCTCATCAGCCAGAGCTGGGAGTTACTGAACTGCTTCCACCTGGATGCCTAGTAATGGATCTTTCAGACAATAGCTCAGAATTTGCTAGAATTATGTATTTGCTTCTGAACTCCATAACTGAGACTGTTACACGAGGTGATTTGTCAGTGACAAACTTATGTACACTAGAATATGACACAGCAACAGCAATTGAGAAACCGCTTGCAATCAGTTCTGATTTTTATCATTACAACATCACTGCAGTATCTGACCATTTTAATTTTCCTGGTTCACAAAGGCATCCATTCAACCTGTGATTCCAATTTTGCAGACTTACCAAAATTCTGGTAACCAGGTTATCCATTTTGTTTGCTGAAATTGTTGAAATACAACTAGTTTAAGCATCGGAGTAAGGATGTCTTGGAGTAGTTATACAGGGTTTTGGTGAGGCCACTCCTTGAGTATTGTGTGGAGTTTTGGTCTCCTAGTCTGAGGAAGAGTATTCTTGGTCTTGAGGGAGTCCAGTGAAGGTTCACCAGATTGACTTCCGGATGGCAGGACTGACATATGAGGAAAGAGTGGATAGACTGGGCTTGTACTCGCTGGAATTTAGAAGAATAGAAGGGATCTCTGAGAAACATATAAAATCCTGATGAAACTGGACAGGCTAAATGTGGGAAGAGTGTTCCCAATGTTGGGGAAGTCAAGAACTAGGAGAAAGTGAGGACTGCAGATGCTAGAGATTAGAGTCGAGTGTGGTGCCGGAAAGGCACTGCAGGTCAGGCAGTATCCAAGGAGCAGGGGAATCGATGTTTTGGGCATAAGCCTTCATCAGGAATGAGATTTATGGGCCGGGGGGGCTGAGAGGAAAACAGGAGGGGGGTGGAGATGGGGAGGGAAGGTAGCTGAAAATGCAATAGGTAGATGCAACAGGGGAGAAGGTGGTAGGTCAGAGAGGAGGAATGTCACCTACTGTATTGGATGCTCCCAATGTGGTCTCCTCTACATTGGGGAGACAGGATGCCAACTTACAGATAGTTTCAGAGAACATCTCTGGGACACCTGCACCAACCAACCCCAATGCCCTGTTGCTGAACACTTCAACTCCCCCTCCCACTTCACCAAGGACATGCAGGTCCTGGGCTTCCGCCTTGCCAAACCGTAATCACCCAACCCCTGGAGGAAGAACGCCTCATCTTCTGCCTTGGAACTCTGCAACCACACAGGATTAATGTGAATTTCACTGGTTTCCCCATTTCTCCTCCCCGCACCTTATCCTAGTCCCAAGCCTCCGACTCAGAACTGCCTTCTTGACCTGTCCATCGTCTTTCTGATCTATCTGCCCCACCCTCCTCTCCAATTTATCACTTTCTCCCCCACCTTCATCTACCTATTGCATCCTCAGCAACCTTCCAACACCCCCCTCCCCATTTATCTCAAGCCTCATTCCCGCTGAAGGGCTCATGCCTGAAATGTTTATTCTCCTGCTCCTCGGATGCTGCTTGACCCGCTGTGCTTTTCCAGCATCACACTCTCGACCCCAAAGTCTAGAACAAGGGTTTACAGACTACAAATAAGGGATAAACCATTTGGGACTGAGATGAGGAAGAATTTCTTCATTCAGAGTTGGGAACCTGTTGAATTCTCTCCAGTGGGAAGCTGCTGAGGCCAGTTCATTAGATAGATTCAAGAGGGAGCTGTTTGTGGCCCTTGTGGCTAAAGGGATCAAGGGGGGATGGAGAGAGGGTGGGAATGGGATACTGTGATTGCATGATCAGCCACAATCACATTGAATAGTGGTGAAGGCTCGAAGGGTCGAATGGTGGAGTGGGAGGGGGAGTTGAAGTGTTCAGCTGCCACAGTGTAGGGATTCTATGACTCTATGAAGTGACTCTTCATTCATCCTTCACACAGCACCAAGTGTATGGTCAGGTTTTACAATGCACGGAGAAACAGGTCACCTTATTTTGCTCCATTGAAATCAAAGTCAGGTGAAATTCCGACAAGGAACACAAGCTTTCAGATATTGCCAATCCACCTTTTTTTGTCAAACCAGCATCTGTAAAACTTTATCTAAGTTCTTACCATGCTGTCATCTTTTGTGTAAGACAGCGCCCACTCATTTTATGAAAATAATGTATTACTCCATGCCATGTGTATATTCTCAAGGCAATGCAGATGCAATAATGTTCTATTTCTATCCCCATGAGTGGACTTTGTTAACAGATAAATTACACTTTGAATTGAGTGATGAATATTATCTCATATTAAATTGAAGCCAACCACACTTACAAATGCCCAGACATAGAGCATATGACCGGAGTGTACTTTACTGTAGATGCTGGAAATATGAAATATAAAACAGACAATTCTAGAAATACATAATAGGTCAGGCAGCAACTGTGGACAGAGAGGAGAATCAATGCCTCAGGTTCGTAACCCTCACCCTATTCTGATAAAGGGTGACTGAGCTGTGTTTATCACTGCATTTAATTTGCCAGATGTGCTGAGGATTTCCAAGACATTATTTTTCTATTGGAGCAAAAAAAACCTATGTTTGTAAAAAGGAAAGTCATGGTTTAACCAAATTATTGGAGTTCTTTGTAGAAGTAACGTGCTGTGGAAAGAGGATGCTGTACTGTAACTTAATTTCTAGAAGACATTTGAAAAGCTGCCATATCAAATATTATGGTGGGATATAAAAGCTCAAGGTGCAGGGTAACACTCAATGATCAGCTGGCTAACAGGAACAGAGGGCTGGTATAAATGGGTCATGTTTTGTTGACGATATGTAATAGGCCTCAGTGTTTTGCAATTCATAGAAAAGACTTAGATGAAGGGACCAAAGTTATAGTTGCTATATTTGCTGATGACACAATGATAGGCAAGTAATTGGTGAAGAGGACACAAGGAACATAAAGAGGATTGGACAGTTTAAGTGAGTGGGTAAAGATCCGGTAAATGGTGTGTAATGTGGGAAAATATGAGATTGTACGCTTTGGCAAGAAGAATAAACAACAATGCATTTTATTTAAGTGGCAAGAGATTGCAAGCTCTGAGATGCAGAGGAATCTGGGATTCTCTTGAACATGTATAATAAAAGGTTCAAAATATATGCAGTTTGGCAAGTGATTAGAAAAGTTAAGTGAATACTATCCTTTCATGTCAGGGGAATTGAATATAAAAGGTTAGGCTTCAGTTATACAGAGCATTGGTCAGGCTACAACTGGAGTTTGTGTAAACTATTTGGTCTCCTTATTTAAGGATGGATGTAAAAGAAAAAGTTTACCAGAACAATATTGTGAGTGGATTGCCTTATGAGGAAACATTTGACAGGTTAAGCTTGTACCTATTGGAATTTAGAACAGTAAAATGTGACTTAATTGAAATGTAAATATAAGATCCTGAGGAACCTTGTGAGGTTGCATGTGGAAAGAGTATGTATTCTTGTGAGAGAATTTAAAATTAGAGATAAAATGGGTTCACCCATTTAAGATAGAGATGAGGAGAATTCGTTTTTGTTTTCAGAGAGTAATGAGTCTTTGGAACTCTCTTCCACAATAGGAAGGGGAAGCAGGGGCTTTGAATCATTCTAGGGCAAAGTGAGATGGATTCTTTACAGAAAGGAGGCAAAAAGTTCTTGTTGGTGGGTGAGAATATGGAGTAATTAGATTAACCATGATATTACTGAATGATAGAACAAGGAAGGGCCCAAGTCCTGGTCACCAGGGGATGGAAGAGGTTCCAGGTCTGAGCTAAGGAGTTGAGTTCGATGAACGTTGACCTTGCATTCGCCTCTATTGGCATACATGTGGAGCTGACCTCTATTCAGAATTCATTTGAAAGTGGTGGCATGCAATGGTAGTTGTGGGTTAAGCTTACTTTATTTTCAGCTAAGTGCTAGTTACATTGAGTTTTTTTGGAGAAAATTTTACTACAAGGTCTATCAGGTTTTCTCATCATACCTTATCAGTTATGCCTCATGAACCACTTAACCCACTCCTATAGTGTCGCACTTGTTCAGTTCTAGCCCCATCCCACCAGAGCCACTCACCACTGTCAGGAATTGACCAGCAACGCGGGTGTCAACTTTAAAAAGCTGCTGTACACCCAAAACTGCCCTGCACAGTCCTTGACATTATTTGCAGACAATATTGAACGATGGAACTGGCTTGAAGGAGCAAGTGATCCCTTGTTGCTCTTAATTAATACATCAATATGTAAAACCATAGAATCCCTACAGTGTGGAAACAGGCCATTTGGCCTATCAAGTCCACACTGACCCTCCAGAGAGCATCCCACCCATCCCATATTTCCCACGACTAACCCACCTAGCGTGCATAACCCTGGGTACTATGGGCAGTTTACTGTGGACGATCCACCTAACCTCCACATCTTTGAACTGTGGGAGGAAACCCATGCAGGCACAGGGAGAATGTGCAAACTCCACTCAGAGGGTGGAATTGAACTTGGGTCCCTGGTGCTATGAGTCAGCAGTACTAACCACTGATCCACCAGGCCACCATATATACATTATTACATGGCCCCAAGTCTATGTTAACAAGGAAGGAGAAGGGGTTTGGGTCTTAGGAGCTGACTAACTCTGCGTGCAAGCCCCTGGACTGGTATCAGGGGCTGCTCTGGACTTACAATAGCAGGAACACCTCAGTGAAGTCTATCACTCATGACCTCACTGTGGACTGTTGGCAAAAAGGACAAACTTCCCGGTTTGTGCCTATACTAAACAGTACAGTAATATGGCAGGGCAGAGGCACCTGAAGGACCATCAACCTAGTGAAAGCTACTCTTCAGTCTGCCCAAAACTTGTTGGCCTTCCAGAGCAAGGAGCTGACCCTGACCAAGTGTTGCAGACTGGCACATTTGGGGCAGCTGCGACCAAGGCACTTTGGGGAAAGGCCACTGTCTGAGGTCTTCCTGCTGAAGGTAAATTGGAGTCCATTCAGTTATTGGAACCTCCCACTACCTCAAATATATGTCAATATAATCTTGCACAAGTAAGAAATGCCTTGGGTTTGTTTGTTGCTTAGAGTCATACTCCAATGTTTGTTTGTCTCTTCATATGCTACTGTTCAGCACCGAACTGCTTCAGTGACCATGTATGTATGTGAAGATATTTTTATGAATAAAGTATATTTTTGAAATTTAAAAAAAAACCTCTGGTGGAGAGGGGAAAGTGCAAGGTGGGAAGACAAGGACGGAAAACTGTGACCAACCAGGCATGCTCCGAGTGAGTGTGCACATAGGTAGCAAGTGATTAGACCAGGCCTACAGATTGGTGCAGTACATTAGCTGGGAGCATGCCCCTGAGCATGCACTTAAAAATGTGTTGCTGGAAAAGCGCAGCAGGTCAGGCAGCATCAAAGGAACAGGAGAATCGATGTTTCGGGCATAAGCCCTTCTTGATTCTCCTGTTCCTTTGATGCTGCCTGACCTGCTGCGCTTTTCCAGCAACACATTTTTAAGCTCTGATCTCCAGCATCTGCAGTCCTCACTTTCTCCTGAGCATGCACTGTCAAGAATCATTTTACTGATGTTTTGTCTTTGTGGAACAATTTTCAGTGATTGATTCTTTGAAATAAAAAGTAATTTAATTGCAATGACAGTTGCTGGTGCTCTTAATGTTGAGATAAGCCTCCCTGGATTTCTCGCAGAATCATGCCAAAAATCTCACCTTCACCCATTTCATCCAGACATGCGTGTGTGTCTGTGTGTCTGTGTGTGCGTTTGTGTATGACTCAGTATGTGTCTCTATGTGTGTGCTGAGAAGTGTGTTTGCATCAGAATTGATAAATTTGTGAACTCGCATACACGCAGACACATGCACAAACCCATGCACATACACCCACACACACCCATGCACATACACCCACACACACATCCATGCGCATACACACACCCATGCACATACACCCACACACACACCCATACACACACATCCATGCGCATACACACACCCATGCACATACACCCACATACACACCCATACACACACATCCATGCGCATACACACACCCATGCACATACACCCACACACACACCCATGCACACACATCCATGCGCATACACACACCCATGCACATACACATGCAGACAGAAAGACAGACAGACACACCCATGCACACCTACAGAGGTGAACCACTTCAGTTAGAAAGATAGACTGCAAACAGTGTGACTGTTTTCCTTGGAGAAGACCAGGCAAAGAGACCTGACGGAAGTTTACAAAATCATGAGGAGTCAGGACAGAATAAGTAGGGATAGACATTTCCTACCCTTCTTTAAGGATCAACAATGCGAGGGCAGTTTAAAACAGTTTTGAAAAGAAGCAAACATTAGAAAGCACTTTCACACATGGGTAGTTAAGGCGTAGAATTCACTACCTGGACATGTAGTAGAGGCGGGTTCAATTGAGGAATTCAAGAGGCCATTAGGTGATTATTTGAATCAAAATAATATGCAAGTTAATGCAGGAGAATGGTTGAGTCATGTTGCTTGTTTGGCGAGACAGTGCAGGTACAGTGGCCTCTCCATGCACCATTATAGTTCTGTGATTCTTCAGTAAACTCTCACTCCAGCTTCATACCAACAACCTCTTCTCTCCTTCTCCTTTTCCTGGTATAGACAGCTTCTTCCCCCCACTGCAGACAACTTGATCCCCAACAGACAACCTCTCCCTCAAAGCCTCTCTTGCCTTTTGCCGATTTGTGATGGCCCTCCGTGTTCAGGCCTCAGGCTGAATGAAGCCTCTCACCTTCACACTGTTCTGTGTTCACCCAAATGTAGATTGTTTCTAGCATCATACAGCATGGAAGCAGACCCTTTGGTCCAACTTGTCCATGCAGATCAAATATTCCCAAACTGAACTAGTCCCATTTGCCTATGTTTGGCCAACATCCCTCCCATATTTGCTGTTGATAGCAGAAGAAATCATTTCCCTTTCACCGTGATAAAGTGAAAAATGAATGCCCTGATTAGCCCAATCCTGTATTTCTATTTTGTGAGTTGAAATACTGTATTCTATTCACAGTTAAAAATACCTTTTGTTCTTGTTTTCAGATACCTCCATTTCATACTTCTTTTATATTGTTCTTTGGAAGAGTTTGTGATGCTGTCACTGATCCTGCTATTGGATGCTTAATCAGCAAAAGCAAATGGACAAAGATTGGGAGGTTAATGCCATGGTGAGTAAGCTTTATACACATTTTGAAACCCTAGCTCCGTGGTGAGAACCATTTACTGTTGCCACACATTTGGAGTGTGTTGTAAAAAAGAGCTTTGAGATCCCACCACTATTTAGAGTGCTACAGTCTTAGAGAAATAAAATTAAATAGATAACCAGGGCAAAAGAAAGACTCAGATTGAACAAGGGTTAGTACTTTCTTTATTATTCTCATTTGATGGGCCATGCACTCCTGATGTACTCAATTTATACAGCAAGATGGAATCTTGAACACCTATTCTTTAAATTATGAAATGCAGTCTGGGGCCAGACATATATCTTCCATGGTGTGAAACTCATATTTTAGAGTGGGCTCATTATGACCCTGGAATTTGTGCTTTGCAAAACAAAGTCATCTTGATGTGTGTGCACTGGGCGTTTACATGTTTTGTGGGTCTACATAATCAGTGGCACCTTTCAAAGTTAAGTTGGTAGTATGGCAGAACTTCACTCTGTCAACATAGAGTCCATTTAAATCAAACAAGTTGTTGAGGTTGATCAAGCTGTACCACCACCTTCTGAAACAAATGTATATATATATATATATATATAAAATAGGAAGAGTCATACAGCACGGAAACAAATCCTTCGGTCCAACTAGTACATGTGACAATGTTCCCAAACTAAACTAGTCGCACCTGCCTACATTTGGCCCATATCCCTCCAAACCTTTCCTATTCATGAACTTATCCAAATGCCTTTTAACTGTTGTAGCTGTACCCACTTCCATCACTTGCTCAGAAAGTTCATTCCACACATGAACTACTCTGTGTAACAACTCTGATTGCTTGCCAATCACTTTACCTAAACTCCTCAAGATTTTATAAACCTCATTAAAGTAACCCTTCAACGTCCTATGCTCCAGTGAACAGAGTTCCAGTCTTTTCAGTCTATTTATAGAACATAGAACATTACAGCACAGTACAGACCCTTCGACCCTTGGCATTGCACCACCCTGTGATACTAGTTTGAAACTCATCTAACCTTCTCGTCCATATGCCTATCCAATGACCATTTAAATGCCTATAAAGTTGGCGAGACCACAATTGTTGCAGGCAAGGCATTTCATGCCCCTACTACTCTCTGAGTAAAGAAATCAGCTCTGACATCTGTCCTATGCCTATCACCCCTCAATTTAAAGCTATGTCCCCTTGTGCTAGCCATCGCCATCCAAGGAAGAAGGATTTCACTGTCCACCCAATTGATTATCTTATATGTCTCAATTAAGTCACCTCTCAACCTTCTTCTCTCTAACGAAAACACCCTCAGCTCCTTCAACCTTTCCTCATAAGACCTTCCCTGCAAACCAGGCAACATCCTAGTAAATCACCTCTGCACCCTTTTTAAAGCTTCCACATCCTTCCTATAATGTGGTGACCAAAACTGCATGCAATACTTCAAGTGCAGCCGCACCAGTGTTTTGTACAGCTGCAGCATGACCTCATATTTGCAAAACTCAATCCCTCTACTAATAAAAGCTAACACACCTTATGCCTTCTTAATAGCGCTATCAACCTGGGTGGCAACTTTGAGAGATCTATGTATATTGATGCTGAGATCTCTCTGCTCATCTACACTACCAAGAATCTTACCATTCACCCAGTAGTCTGCATTCCTGTTACTCCTTCCAAAGTGAATTATCTCACACTTTTATGCATTAAACTCCATATGCCACCTCTCAGCCCAGCTCTGCAGCTCATCTATCTCCCTCTGTACCTTCCAGCTCAGCGATCAATGTGGTTTTCACCAATTTCCTCATTTCCCCTCGTCCCCACCTTACCCCAGTTCCAACCTTCCAGCTCAGCACTGTCCTCATGACCCATCCCATTTGTCTATCTTCTTTCCCCTCATCCACTCCACCCTCCCCTCAGACCTATCACCTTTACCACCACTGCCATTCACCTATTGCACTCTCAGCTACCTTACCCCCCGCTCCCCCCTCCCCCCCTCCATTTATCTCTCTACACCTGAGGTTCCCAGCCTCACTCCTGATTGAAGGCTTTTGCCCTAAATATTGATTTTTTTTGTTCCTTGGATGCTGCCTGACCTGCTGTGCTTTTCCAGCACTACACTCTAGGTTCTAATCTCTAGTATCTGCAGTACTCACTTTCACCTATGTCCCTCTATAACCTACAACATCGTTCGGCACTATCCACAACTGTACTGACCTTAGTTTTGTCTGCAAATTTATTAACTCATCCTTGTATGACCTCATCCAGATCGTTTATAAAAATGACAACAGCAGTAAACCAAAACAAATCCTTGCAGTACACCACTAATAACTGAACTCCAGGATGAACATTTACCATCAGCCACCACCCTCTGTCTTCTTTCAGCTAGCCAATTTCTGATCCAAACCACTAAATCGCCCTCAATTCCATGTCTCCATATTTTGTGCAGTAGCCTACCATGGGGAATCTTATCAAATGCCTTATTGAAATCCATATACACCACATCAACAACTTTACCATCATCCAGCTGTTTTGTCACCTTCTCAAAGAATTCAATAAGATTTGTAAGGCACGACCTACACTTCACAAAACCATGTTGACTATCCCTTATCAACTTATTCCTATCCCTTATCAACTTATTCCTGTTGAGATGATTATAAATCCTGTCTCTTATAATCCTTTCCAACACTTTACCCACAACCAAAGTAAGGCTCCCTGGTCTATAGTTACCAGGGTTGTCTGTATGTCACTTCTTGAACAAGGGGACAACATTTGCGATCCTCCAGTCTTCTGGTACTATTCCTGTAGACAATGACGACATAAAGATAAAAGCCAAAAGCTCGGCAGTTTCCTCCATGGCTTCCAAGAGAATCCCAGGATAAATCCCATCTGGCCCAGGGGATTTATCTGTATTCATGCTTTTCAGAATTTCAAACACCTCCTCCTTGTGAACCTCAATCTCATCTAGTCTAGGAGCCTGTTTCTCAGTATGTTCCTTGACAACATTTTTTTTTCCAGTGTGAGTACTGAGGAAATCATCATCATTTTATTATCATCTAGAAAGGAATAATTTGATTAGGGACAGTCAACACAGTTTTGTGAAGGGTTGGTCATGCCTCACTAACCTTATTGAGTTCTTCGAGAAGGTGACAAAACAGGTGGATAAAGGTAGGTGGTAGATGTGGCATATATGTACTTCAGTAAGGCATTTGATAAGGTTCCACATGGTAGGCTATTGCACAAAATATGGAGTTTTGAGATTGAAGGTGATTTTGTGGTTTGGATCAGAAATTGGCTAACTGAAAGAAGACAGAGGGTGGTGGTTGATGGGAAATGTTCATTCTGGAGCTCATTATCAGTGGAGAGCTGCAAGGATCTGTTTTGGTGCCACTGCTGTTTGTCATTTTTATAAATGATCTGGATGTGGGCGTAGAAGGATGGGTTAGTAAATTTATAGATGACACAAAGGTAGGCAAAGTTGTGGATAGTGCAGAAGGATGTTGTGGGTTACAGGGGGACATAGATAAGATACAGAGCTAGGCTGAGAAGTGACAAACAGAGTTTAATGTGGAAAAGTGTTAAGCAGTTCACTTCAGAAGAAGTAACAGGAATGCAGAGTACTGGGCTAATAGTAAAATTCTTGGCAGTGTAGATGATCAGGGATCTAGGTGTCCAGGTGCATAAATCCCTGGAAGTTGCCATCCAGGTTGATAGGGTTCTTAAGATGGCTTATGGTGTGTTCGCGTTTATTGATAGGGGGATTGAGTTTCGGAGCCATGAGGTCATGCTTCAGCTGTACAAGACACTGGTAAGGCCACACCTGGAGTATTGCGTGCAGTTCTGGTCACAGCATTATAGGGAGGATGTGGAAGCTTTGGAAAGGGTTCAGAGGTGACTTTATGAGGATGTTGCCTGATATGGAGGGAAGGTGTTACAAGGAAAAGTGGAAGGAACTGAGGCTGTTTTCATTGGAGAGAAGAAGGTTGAGAGATGACTTAATCAAGACATCTTAGACAATCAGAGGGTTAGATAGGTTGGACAGTGAGAGCCTTTTTCCTTGGATGGTGAAGGCTAACACAAGAGGACATAGGTATAAATTGAGGGGTAATAGATTTACGACAGATATCAGGGGTAGTTTCTTTACTCAGAGAATAGTAGAGGCATGGATCGGCCTGCCTGCAACGTTAGCAGACTCGCCGATGTTAGGGGCATTGGGCATACGTATGGATAATAATGGAACGGCGTAATTTCGATGGGTATCAGATTAACTTCACAGGTCAGCACAAAATCAAGGGCTGAAGGGCCTGTACTGTGCTTTAACGTTCTATGAAAAATATTCACTTAGCGCTTCCCCTAACTCCTCTGACTCCACACACAACTTCCCAAGACTGTCCTTGGTTGGTCCTAATCTTAGGTAAAAGCAATGACTGCAGATGCTGGAAACCAGAGTCTAGATTAGAGTGGTGCTGGAAAAGCACAGTAGTTCAGGCAGCATCCGAGGATTAGGACCCTTGGTCCTAATCTTACTCTAGTCATTCTTTTATCTCATATATACCTATAGGAAGCTTTAGGGTTTTCCCTGATCCTGTCCTCCAACAACTTCTCATGTCCCCTCCTCGCTTGTCTTTTGGTCTTTCCTAGCTACATTGTAACTCTCAAGCACCCTAACTGAACCATCACATCTCATTCTAACGTATGCCTTCTTCTTCTTGACAAGAGATTCAACTTCCTTGGTGAACCACAGATCCTGTGCTTGACAACTTGCTCCCTGTCTGTCAGGTACATACTTATCAAGGATCCGCAGTAGTTGTTCCTTGAGTAAGCTCCACATTTCAATTGGGCCCACCCCCTTCCTTCCTCATCCTATGCATTCTAAATCTGGTTTAAACACATTGTAATTGCCTTTCCCACAGCTGTAGCTCTTGCTCTCCAGTGTATACCTATCCCTATCCATCACTAAAGTAAACATAACTGAAATGTGGTCACTATTATCAAAACGCTCACCTACCTCCAAATCTAGCACCTGGCCAGGTTCATTTCCCAAATCTAATGTGGCCTCACCCCTTGTTGGCCTGTCTACATACTGTATCAGGAAACCCTCCTGCACACAATGGACAAAAACTGGCCCATCTAAAGGACTTGAACTATAGTATTCCCAGTCAATATTGGGGAAGTTAAAGTCTCCTATAACAACTACCCTGCCTCTCACTCCTATCAAGAATCATCTTTGCTATTCTTTCCTCTAAATCTCTGGAACTATTCAGAGGCCTATAGAAAACTCCCAACAGGGTGACCTCTCGTTTCCTGTTTCTAATCTCAGCCCATACTGCCTCAGTAGAGGAGTCCTCAAATGTCTTTGCTGCAACCGTAATACTGTCCTTGACTAACATTGCCCCACCCCCACCTCCTTTACTATTTTCTCTGTTCTTACCAAATCATCTAAATCCTAGAACCTGCAACAACCATTCCTGTCCCTGCTCTTCCCATGTCTCTGAAATGGCCACAACATCGAAATCCCAGGTAAAACCCATGCTGCAAGTTCACCCACCTTATTCTGGATGCTCCTGGCGTTGAAATGGACACACTTCAAACGTACGTTTTGCTTGCTGGTGCCCACTTGCAATCCTGAAACCTTATTTTGGACCTCCCTACTCTCAACTTCCTCTATACTCCAACTACAATTTAGGTTCCCAACCTCCTGCTGAATTAGTTTAAACCCACCCAAAAGCATTAGCAAATATCCCCCCAGGACATTGGTACCCCTCTGGTTCAGGTGAAGACTGACCTGTTTGTAGAGGTCCCACCTACCCCAGTTATCCAAGAATCCAAAACCCAATTATCCAAGAATCCAAAACCCTCCCTGCTGCACCATCCCTGTAGCCACGTATTCAACTCCTCACTCCCTATTCCTCGCCTTGCTAGCAGGTGGCATGGGCAACAAGCCAGAGGTAACAACTCTGTTTGTTCTCGCTGTAAGCTTCCACCCTAACTCCCTGAATTTCTGCCTTCACCCCCCATTTCTCTTCCTACCTATGTCATTGGAGCTGATGTGGACCACGACTTGGAACTGCTCCCCCTCAAGGATCCTGAAAACACGATCAGAGACATCATGAACCCTGGCACCACACCAACCAAGAGTCTCTCACATTCCCACAGAACCTCCTGTCTATGCCAGAGACCTGTGGCCCATTGCTTACCCCTGGTAAGTCATCTCTCCCCCCCCCCCCCGCCTCCCCCAACAGTATCCAAAATAGTATTCTTGTTATTGAGAGCTGGGGAAAAGGTAGCAAAGAGTATAATAGGTGAATGGGGATGGGGGTGGAGGTGATAGGTCAGAGAGGAGGGTGGGGGAAGGTAGCAAAGAGTACAATGGGTGGATGGACGTGGGGATGAAGATGATGGGTCAAGGGGGAGGGTGGAGCAGACAGGTCGGAAGGGAGATTGGTAGGTAGGACAGGTCATGCGGACGGTGTTGAGCTGAAAGGTTGGAACTGGGGGGTGAAGTGGGGGGAGCGGAAATGAGGAAACTGTTGAAGTCCACATTGATGCCCTGGGGTTGAAGTGTTCCGAGGCGGAAGATGAGACGTTCTTCCTCCAGGCGTCTGGTGGTGAGGGAGCAGCGGTGGAGGAGGCCCAGGACCTCCATGTCCTCAGCAGAGTGGGAGGGGGAGTTGAAATGGTGGGCCACGGGGCGTTGTGGTTGATTGGTGCGGGTGTCCCAGAGAATGCTCCTGATGAAGGGCTTTTGCCCGAAACGTCGATTTTCCTGCTCCTCGGATGCTGCCTGACCTGCTGTGTTTTTCCAGCACCACTCTGATCTAGATCTGAAACTACTCTGGTTTATCTTGACTCCATTTGTTGACAGTAGCTGGATGTTATGAGTCACGTTCCCTGGTCATCAAGAACTGTCAGTTGAAACTGTCACGTTTGTGTGGGATTTTGTTCCCACTCTCACCGAGCACCCTTATGAATAAATTGTCAGGTCCTGAGAAGTTATTCGGTTTCACTTGTTGAAATTGCTATTGGCGTATTAATCAGTTTACAGGAAGTAAATGTGATAATATCAGCTCTCAACCAGTTAGGTGTTTTTGTTTGACTCAAGTCCTTCAGGTTCTTCAACATTGTGGTCACAAATGAGAAGCATGATCAGTCTAAGTTGATTATGCACAGAATGTAAAGCTCACTATCTCAATCATATCATGTCTCTATGGAAACAGTTGTCCCCGTACAACAGACATGAGTGTCAATAAGGAAAAATTCCACAGATAATATATGAATTAGATAGAAAGTGAAGCTGAGAGCATAAACAGAGCATGCAAATGGAAGATTATCAGATAAAGACCAGCTAACAACTGTTACTATTCTAGGGATGAATAAAAGCATTGGGGAGAATTTTATCAGGGCCTGAACAATGTTGGATATGGTGAGAAACATGTCAGGATCATGTGAGAAGTCTGATGAGGCCTTTCTCAGTAAAGGGAACAACTCACTGTATCTTCTCAGCAGGTTCCAGGTGTAAAGGTGAGATTCTCACTAGAGGGTTAAGGAGGATTATTGTTCGTCTATGTCCTTGTGAACTGCATATCTCCCCTTAATAATAATCAGCTTCCCATTTTACCAGCTGTCCATGAGCAGATGAGACACTGAGAATTCTCAGTGTGGCTATCAGAGCAGCCATCTAGTGACCCCAGCTCACTGCTTGCTCTGAACAACCCCCAAAACAACATCTCAGGGCACAATACACGGGCATCAGATACAGTCCTGTCTGTAGTCACTGGCATCTGATATTTGTCGATGCCTCAGGATCCTCATGGCACCTCTCTCATCCAAAGGAAAAGACAGAAGTTATACATAACTCTTTAAATTGTCTTGCATTGGATCCAGAAAGATCACCGAACCCAGTCTAAAATCCCAAGTCACTGAACTACAGAATCTGTACATGATTGACTGTATGTATGAATCTCACTAATGCTTTGTGTGTGTATGTATGCGCGTCCGCGTGTGTGCTTGTCCGTGTGTGTGTGTGTGTGTGTGTGTGTGTGTGTGTCTGAATTGGAGTTTTATTTTATTATATTCAAGTAATCACATAAAGTGTATAATAAATCCCATTCCCTTTTCTCCTGGGACTTCCAAGAAAGCCTGTTTGTGTCTGTCTGTTGGATTCACAGCACCTAAACAGTTGAACACTTGCTAAGTATTAAATTCTTTTGGAATTGCCTGTTGCTGACTATTGAGAGGAGAACTGGGAAGGCACCAATCCCCTTACCTGGATGTAACAAGGGTGCATTACATTGTGATGCATTACTGTAAATGCCTCTTTCTAACCCGAAATATTTTAACTAACCTTAAGAAACTGGACCAGAGTAGGCCATTTAGCCATGTGAACTCACTGACTGTTTGGTAACATTAGACAGACTAGATTGTGTTTTCCTCCTCTCTCCACAAGCAGCTCAGTGAGTCTGACTCTCACTGCAACCCCCAGGTCATCTCCTCTGCCCTGAAGCTCTTAATCTTCCTTCCCATTTATCCGGTCCACCCTCCTCTCTGACCTAGCACTTTCATCCCCACCCCCCATCCACCTATTGTACTCTTTGCTACCTTCTCCTACCCCTCTCTCTGAGCTATCACCTTCATCCCCAACCTATCCACCTATTGTGCTCTTTGCTACCTTCTCCTTAGCCCCATCCCCCCTCCCATTTATCTCTCCACCCTGGAGACTCCCTGCCTTCAGTCCTGATGAAGGTCTTTTGCCCGAAACATTGATTTTCCTCCTCTTTGGATGCTGCCTGACCTGCTGTGCTTTTCCAGCACCACTCTAATCTAGACTCTGGTTTCCAGCATCCGCAGTCCTCACTTTTGCTGAGCTGATTTTAACCTTCCTGCGAATCCCCTTGCAAGGATGCCCACCTTGAAGAAGTTCTCCTTCTCTCTCCACAAGAATCTCAGTGCGTCTCTCTCACTCACTGCAATCCCCAGGTCACCTCCTCTGCCCTGAAGCTCTTAATCTTCCTTCCCATCTATCTGCTCCACCCTCCCCTCTGACCTATCACCTTCATCCCCATTCACCCATTGTACAGATTGCAGATACTGGATACTGCAAGGACCAATGCCTCCAAACCATTAAGTTGTATCTGTGTCTCAGAACTTATTCTGGATAAACTTAATTTTACACTATGGTGATATATAATAAGCAATATCAGGGAGTCTACTCATTATATAATCTCCTGAGGCTCATTCATAATAGAATAAATCTGGTGAGGTGTAGGTGCCTGCTGAGATTCCTGAGGCAATGTAACAGGTTTTCTCTTGGCCAGTTTGGCTGATTATGTCCTGGCTAGGTTCCAGCAGGTAAAAGCAGTCGTTTAAGTATGGCATTTATGCATTTGCAGGTGGTTCTGTAACAAACATCAAGCAGCCAGTTAGGAGATACAGACCATCAAATATGTGCTAAGGTGTGCTTGAATATCACTCAAACCTGTATTATGTCAGATCTAGAGTCATAGAGAGCTGTACAGCGTAGAAACAAACCCTACAGCTTTATGTAGATGTGACCCACAAAATTGATAGTTTTGGGTATGGAAAATGGACAATATAAAGTGCAATCTCACCTGAAAAATAAAATTCATCTTCTGCCACTGTTCAGTAACTGGTTAAAAACTGAACCTATAACTTAGAATGCACCCAAAAACGGAATAAGGCATCTGACTGTGTCCAAATGCAAACAATCCGTATAATGAAGATGTCAGCGATTCAGATTTCTACATCTTGAGTTATAAGCTTTGATCTGCTTAATGCAGGATGAATGAGCTATTGGTTGTACCGCAGCCCAGGTCTCTGATTCGCTATCATGCTCAGTGTGGCCTATTCAAATGACTTTTCGAGGAAATGTTGGAATGATTCCTGATGGAATCATCTGGGCATGAAACAGCAGAATTGACAGCTTTAATCGCAATATTCCAGGAAATTCTGGGTAAACACTCAACGTTGAGATTGTCTTACCATAATGAGCATTCTGGGGGCAGTAGGTCAATCTTAATGAAGATTGAGGAAAAATAAAAGGTGAGAAATATCCATCCTACCCATTGGAAAAATAGATTGTGTCAATATGTATAACCACACCCTGCCAATGTGCTAGCCATCTCCCTGGATCTGCCTCAGCCATTTTTCTGATGTATTTATGGCATGACTGGCTAGGCCAGCATTTACTGCCCATCCCTAATTGCCCAGAGGGCATTTAAGAGTCAACCACATTGCTGTTGGTCTGGAGTCACCTGTAGACCAGACCAGGTAAGAATAGCAGTTTACTTCCCCAAAGGGCATTCGTGGACTGGATGGGTTTTCCCAACAATTTCCTGGTCGTCAGTTCTAGATTTTTATTGGATTCAAACTCCACCACCTACCGTGGCATGATTTGAACCTGGGTCTCCAGAACATTACTCGGATCTCTGGATTAACAGTCCAGCAATAACGCCACGAAGCCATCACCTCCCCCTGTGAAGGTGTTGGAATAATGAGGAGGCCAGCATGGCATTGTGTGACTCCAGTACAGCATCTTGTGAGCAAGGAATTGACAGCTGCTGTATTGTATGCTGTGTAAACATTGTGTCACTGCTTTGTTACTGTTTAATTCATATTCCGGTATGTGTTATTGCAGGATGCCTGAACATATGTTTCAGCTGAATCAGAATAACATGCTGTCCACCACGTGAACTCCTTTTTACCATCTGACTATCCTGTATGACTCTTGATTATCTGGAAGAATTACAAGCACTTTGGGATTGTAGGACTGAGGACTATAAATAGATTCCACTGGTCATACAAACAAAATTGTTTTCAGTTGTTTTTGCAATGTCTCCATGATAGTGTCCTTTAAAGACTTCACTTTACATACATACTGTTTTCTTTTTCAAAGGAGTCACATGGTTAAACACATTTTAGTTAGTTCACATTACAATGTTTTTTATTTCCCAAAGTATGTTATTGGCAGGACTCGTTACAGCATAATTTTGCAGCCAAATTGCTGCGTGTTAAAAAAGCAACAATATTGGTGATCAAAATATAGTAAAGTATCAGCATAATTCAAGCAAACAGTTCTGCATGAGAGTTTGATGATGGGAAATTAAAACAATAAAAAGAGAGGAAGGAATGTTGTGGTTCTGTTCGCCGAGCTGGGTGGGTATCGGGTCCTTCGTTCTGGTGAGTTGTTGTCTGAGCATGGCTGTTGGTTTGTGTGCTGTTATGAGTCCTAGTGGTCGCAGCAGTCTGGCTGTCAGTTCAGAAATGCTCCTGATGTATGGTAGTGTGGCTAGTCCTTTGGGTTGCGGCATGTCCTCGTTCCGTTATCTCTCCCTTAGGCATCTGTTGATGAAATTGCGGGGTATCCGTTTTTGACGAATACCTTGTATAGGTGTTCCTCTTCCTCTTTTTGCAGTTCTGGTGTGCTGCAGTGTGTTGTGGCCCTTTTGAATAGTGGCGAACAGAACCACAACAACGAGCACCCGAGCTACAAATCTTCTCCCAAACTTTGAAGAGGAAGGAATATTTGAAAGAAATGATTGAGCTTGAAGAGAACCATATGGATTAAACTTAAGACAGAATAATTGCTGTGAGTGAAGGAAAAGATCTAATCTCAAATGTGGATGAATTGTTGAGGCTGTTATGGTGCAGTGGTAGTGTCCATGCTCCTGAACCAAAAGGCTGTGGGTTCAAGTCCCACCTGCTGCAGAGGTGGGTAATAATATCTCTGAACAGGTTGATTAGGAAAAACATGTTGAATTTAAAAAAGATCTCAATGAATTGTCGGGGTTCTTATAATGCAATGGTAGTGACCCTACTTCTCAGCCAAGAGGTCTTGCTCATGTCTCACCCGCTTCAGAGGTGTGTAATAATATCCCTGAACAAGCTGATTAGAAAATAGCTGGAGATTAATTGTGTGCTGTTCACAATGATAATCAGAAAGGATAAACAGTCCTTGTAAACAATGTAACATACCATATTCTGCTCATCAGCTCCTTGTGCAGTGGTTGGCACACAACTAGTTTTAATTCTGAATGATTGACAGCTCAAAGGTCAAAATCCTTTTGGCTTAATTAAATCCTGGAGAATATTCTCGAGGTTGAGCTCGAGTTGCTAGTGGAGCAAATTGACGCTGACCACTGGTATGCAAACAGAGGCACGGAGCGAAAATGAACCATGTTAATTAAGGGCCCAGTTGCCGTGATCATGGTTTTTCTTGGCTCAACGTCAACAAACTCTATAATTAAAAATGCTGTCATCGATGGCCACAGACAACATCGAAAAGATCCCAGTGGAGCAAACCTAGCTCCTGCTTCTCTTTATTGTCAAGCATTTTCACCAGCAGAGCCTAAAACCCTACAGCCTGCAGTTATACTCAGTAACCTTGATCATCTGAAAGCTATGGATGGGGAGTATTTTGTTCAGATAATCGAATGTTTGGATAACACACTTTACCCAAGCATGGAGACCTTGAGATCTTGTTCGGATAATCCAAAACTCAGATAACCGATGTTTGGATAACTGAGGGTTGTTCTG
The DNA here is from genome assembly GCF_047496795.1 of Chiloscyllium punctatum. Classification (NCBI taxonomy): domain Eukaryota; kingdom Metazoa; phylum Chordata; class Chondrichthyes; order Orectolobiformes; family Hemiscylliidae; genus Chiloscyllium; species Chiloscyllium punctatum. The sequence goes on along the minus strand of NC_092741.1, from coordinate 149,094,891 downwards.
TACATGTGAACTGCCTGATACCATTATTCCTGCTGAGATCACAGATGTCTGAAATATATCGCCAATAGATCTGGCTGTAGCTCAAACGCATTTGAGATTACTCACTGTTACATTGTTAAATTATTCTGCAAGAGTTAGTAACTATCTTGTTATGCTTATGTATACAGAATTCTTTTATGTATTGTAACCTCCTTAAGATTGTTAATTTTGGATCAGCACTGAACCATTCAGATGTTCTCTTTACATGCCAGGGGTCATCTCTCACAACTGCATCACAGTCAGCACATCAAAACAACTTTATATCACTTCCCAGTTTATAACATCAAAAATGGAATATTTCTTTCAACACAGAAGATAGGGTGCCATTATTAATCCTGGCCATTGTGATCCATCTGCACGTGTGCAACTTTACCATGGTCAGATTATCCACTGATGGTTTTCTCAACCGTTAAGGAATAAATCTTCAGAGGTTTTACAGCAGAAAGGAGAGAATGTTCCCTTGTTTTATTTCTAAACAAATAAAGAGAGGGAGGTTGGACAATACAAACAAAGCATTTCCTATGAAGTTAAAAAAGTTAAATGAGAAAGTTTAAGGTTTTTCAACTCACCTGTAGGATGTGGGCATCACTGGTTGGTCAGTATTTATTGCCCGTCCCTAGTTGCCCTTGAGAATGAGGTGGTGGACTGTTTTCTTGGCCAGCTGCAATCCACGTGCTATAAAGAGACCAATATTGCGTTTAGAGAGAGAATTCCAAAATGTTGACACAGCAAACCTAAAGGAACAGCATTAGATTTTCAAGTCAGGATGGTGAGTGTCTTGGAGGAGAGCTGGCAGGTGGTAGTACTCCCATTTATCTGCTGCCCTTGTTCTTCTGGGCTTGGAAAGTGAGATCAAAGGATCTTTGATGAACTTCTGTAGTGCACTTTGCAGATAGTAAATACAGTTGCTACTGAGTGTTGGTGTAGAGGGAGCGGATGTTTTGGATGTGATGCCAATTAAACAGGTTGCTTGGTTCTGGATGGTGTCAAGTTTCTTGAATGTTTTTGGAGCTGTACCCATCCAAGCAAGTGGGAGAGTATTCCATCATGCTCCTGACTTGTGCCTTGTAGCTGGCTTTAGGAAGCCAGGAAGTGAGTTATGTGCCACAATATTCCCAGCCTCTGGCTTGCTCTTGTAACCACTGTATTTATGTGGTGAGTCCAGTGAATTTCTGGTCAAAGATGTTGATAGTGGGGCATTCAGTGATGGTAACACCATTGAATATCAAGGGGTGGTGGTTAGATTGTCTTTGATTGGAGATGGTTATTCCCTGGCATTTGTGTAGCATAAATGTTACTTGCCACTTGTCAACACAATCCTTAACACTGTCCAGATCTTGCTGCATTTGAACCTTCATCTACTGTATCTATTGCACCTGATGTGGTCTCCTGTACATTGGGGAGACAGGATGCCTACTTGCTGATCATTTCAGAGAACATCTCTGGGATACCCGCACCAACCAACCCCACCCCCTCCCCACTCCGCCAAGGACATGCAAGTCCTGGGCCTCCTCCATCACCAAACCCTTACCATCCGACACCTGCAGGAAGAACGTCTCATATCCCACCTTGGGACACAGCAACCACATGGATTCAATGTAGATTTCACAAGTTTCCTCATTTCCCCTCCCACACGCCCCCCCCCACCCGTATTATCCCAGTCCCAAGTCTCCAACTCAGGACCGCCCTCCTAATCTGTTCATCACCTTTCCAACCTATCTGCTTCACCCTCCTCTCACCTTCATCTACCTATTACATTCTCAGCTACCTTCCCCTTAACCCCACCGCCCTCCCATTTACCTGTCAGCCCCCTGGCCCACAACCTCATTCCTGATGAAGTGCTTATGTCTGAAACATTGATTCTCTTGCTCCTTGGATGCTGCCTGACCTGCTGTGCTTTTCCAGCACCACATTCTCGACTCTGATCTCCAGCATCTGCAGTCCTCACTTTCTCCTCCACATTTGAACCTTGACTGCTTCAGTATCTGCTTCATGTTTGCTGTGTCAACATTTTGGAATTCTCTGTCTGAATGCAATGTTGGTCTGTCTATAGCATGTGGATTGCAGCGGGTCAAGAAGGCAGCTCACCACCCCCTTCTTAAGGGCAACTAGGGACGAGCAATATACTGGCCAGCCGGCAATGCCCATGTCCTACAAGTGAATGTACAGTGCTAAACATTGAGCGATCATCAGTCAACATCCCCACTTATGACCTTCTGATGGAGGGAAAGGCATTGATGAAGCTGCTGAAGATGGTTGAGCCTAGGATACCCCCTGAGGAATTCCTGCAGGAATGTCCTGGAGCTATTATGGTACACCCTGCAATGTTGAATGTTTAATGTGTCCAGTGTTTCAAAGTTTCAAATAGATCAGAAACAAATGCAAACATTGCTGGAAAAGCTCAGCAGTTGTGGCAGCATCTGTGCAGAGAAATCAGAGTTAACGTTTTGGAGGTTCAGTGACCCTCCCTCAAAACTTTCTAATATATGTTTTCTATCAACCTTAACTAAAGGATGAAAAGGTGACAAATCACTGATACTGATCTCTCAGTAATAAATCTATAATAGTCTGAGGATTTGGTTTATAAATATTCTCCAGTATTGTGCATAGGTGTGCAGTACACCATCTAGTGGTGATATTTGGCTACTAATGCAGCTCACCAAAACTAAGTTTTCAGGTCACTTGCATCTTGTTTTTCTAGAACCCTTGTTCTGTTCAAATTGCTTTCTTGTTTAGATGCTTAACAATAGTGTTTACACTCTAAAGGTAATATTGGAAAACTGCTGAATGTGCATTGTACTTCATATGCACTCATTCTTTCTGTTATGAGTCACACAGCACCAGGCTATGGTCCAACAGGTTTTATTTGAAAGCACTAGCTTTCGGAGCACCGCTCCTTCATCACCACCTGATGAAGGAGCAGCACTCCGAAACCTAGTGCTTCCAAATAAACCTGTTGGACTATAACCCGGTGTTGTGTGATTTTTAACTTTGTCCACCCCAGTCCAACACTGGCACCTCCAAGTCATTTCTGTTTAAAGCATCACAAAGGAGCTATATAAAAGACTGTTTTATCCAAAACTCTTGAATACAATAAAACTTCATAAAAATAAGTGTTCAGAAAATATTGTAATCCCTTGGACTGACTCTATTTTTGTTGTTTTCACATATTGTACCCTCAAGTCCCTGGAAATCGTGTCATGCCTGTCTGATGGGAAACAAGAGAAATCTTTGGAGATGATGGGAAAGATAGTTAACAATAGCCATTTGCACCAGCTTTCTGGGGCTTTGATCAAGTTGTGATGGGAAATTGGAAATTCAGGGTCAGTGTCTTCTTGGCGTTTTGAGTCTGACTGCTTCTATTATTCAACTTGTAAATAAATCTGACCACTACATTTCCCTGTCAGCATTGATCTGCTGGTTCGAATCACGACCTTGTGACATTCCAATGCACATCTTACCAAATAAAATACTTTTGCAAGTGCAGTTACTGTTATAATGTTTGGCATTTCCCAGAAAACATAGCAAATTCATACTTAATTAATTCAGTGTCATTGACGCAATTAAAGTGCGGTTCTTAATTCCTCGGGTTCTATCACATTCCGACAGTGCTAAAGTCTCTAACTTTAGTTCATTGGAGATTTGTTTTGCAAATAGAACTTTATAGACATGGGAACAAAGCAATTTGCTGAAAGAGCATCTGAATTGTAATTCTTTAGAATACCAGAGTTTGCAGTAGATGTAGGGTGCAAAACCATATAAATATTTTTAAACAAGCACCATAGTTTGTAATTAATCTGCTGGGAAATCAGTGAAGTTGGGAATGATAGGTAAATGTAGAACTAATTTTGTTCTGAATATCAAAGAAATCTTTATAAGTGCTTCTCGATAAATTAGCTCCGAACTGACAGGATATTTCCCAGTGAATGTGTAACTCCATTTTCGAGTGTGGTATTTTTAAATCATCAGATACAAGGAGAAAACTGAGCTCATAATGAAATGTTAATTCTAAGAGCTTAAATTTGGCCTGGTTTAGTTTTGCTCAGTTTAAGTCTAGTTAATTTTATACAAGAGGTGCTTTTGTCATACGAATTGAAAATGGGGATGGGCATAATACACACGGGGCAGAATTAATATGAAATAAAATACTGATATTTTTATAAATTATATTTTGAAAATATCTTGTCCTCACATCTAGTGAATGAATTGAATTATTAAATCATTGTTCCCTTAATTGTGAATTTCTTTTCTGAAATACGTCCATTGTTGTTGAATGGATAAACATTCTATGTTTTGGCCTCAACTACTTTCTGTGGTAACAAATTCCATAGGCTCACCACAGTCTGGGTGCAGAAATTTATCCTTGTCTTAGTCTTAAATGGCTACCCCATTTCCTTAGACTGTGACTCTTGGTTCTGGACTCCCCTATCATCAGAAGAACCTTCCTGTGTTTATCTAGTTCTGTTAGAATTTTATAGGATTCTATGAGATCCACTCCCACCACCACCACCACCAGGCCCCCCAGCCACGTCGCCCATCATTTTTCTAAACTCCAGTGATTATAGTCCTAACTGATCTAGTCTCCCCTCCTGCCATCCCAAGTATCAGGATAAACTTTTGTTGGACTCACTCCATATCTCAAAATTATTTCCTGAGATAATGAGACCAAAAATGGATCACAATACTCCAGGGGTGGTTTCAACATGTCCTTGTACAAATGCAGAAAGACGTCCCTAATCCTGTACTTGAATCCTCTCGCTGTGAAAGCCAACATACCACTTGCTTTCTTGACTGCCTGCTGTACTTGCATGCTTACTTTCAGGAACTGGTGTACAAGGACACCCAGGACCCATTACACCTCCCCTTTTCCCAATCTATTGTCATTCGGATAAGGATCTGCCTTGCTGTTTTTGCTACTAAACCCCACATTTATCCACATTATACTGCAGCTGCCAGGCATTTTCCCACTCACTCAACTTATCCATGAAGCATCCTCGTCACAGCTCATCCTCCTTCTCACTCTGTAAGCCTGGAGATACTACGTTTAGTTCCCCCATCTAAATCATTAATATATATTATGAATAGCTAGCGTGCAAACAATGACTCACTGGGTACCCCACAAATCACTGCCTGTCACTCGGAAATGCACCCCTCTATTCCTACTCCTTGTTTTCTGTTCTGTATCCATGACAGTAAACTACTGCCAATCCCATGGGCTTTAATTTTCCATGTTAATCTTTTATCTGGGGCTTTTCAAAAGCCAACTGAATGTCCAAGTAAACTACATTCCCTGGTTCCCCCTTATCAACTCTGCATTCTTTGAAAAATCCAAGTAGACTTGTCAAGCATGGTTTCCCTTTCGTAAATCCATGCTGACTATGTCTGATCCTGTCACTGTTTGTCAAGTGCTCTGCTTCATTTTAATGGACTCTAGCATTTTTTTCCCACTGACAGGCTAATCACTCTAGAATTGCTTCTTCTCTATCTATCTCTCTTTTTTGTAACATGGTGTGGTTACAACAACTGCCCTGCAATCCATAGGAACTGTTCCAGCGTCTATAGAATTTTGAAAGATGACCACCAATGCTTCCACTATATATGGGATCACTGCCTTCAGTACTTAAGAGTAAAGAAGAGTGAGATTAATTGATCTGCCCCAAAATAGCCATGATAAACTGAATGGCCTCATTAGACCTTTACAATTCTTTCACCCAATGATAATCTTATTTTAAAAAAGAAATTTTATTTTAGTATCATCACCTGTTTCTAAAGAAGTAAGATGCTTCTTTTATTTGGTATCCATAGCCCTGTATGGATTACACAGTAATGAAATAAGACATGCTCTAAATTAAAACGTGCACACTCTGGGGAGAAGTTCCAAAAGAACACATACTTTTCCACCGTAACCTCACCAGAAATCTCAAGAGTGTGGCATAGTGCTCCATTTGCACCACCTTTAGGGGCATCTGCAGCTCTCATGCCACAGATCCAATGAACAAGTGGGAGAATCCCCACAACAATTCATTCACCAATTATTTAATCGATGAGGAATCGTTTTGAAAGTTCTTAGCTGTGAAGTCCACAGAGCATAAACAAAATGTTCAAACATTTTTAATTTAACATGCCCCCTGATTCATCATTCACACATCTCTGTAATTGACACATTGTCACACATCTGTGTTTTTCAAACAGAACATGTAATTTCACCTCTGAGCTATGGACATCTAACAGGATGCTGGGCATGGGCAAAAACAATTCGAATTCCATAATGTAGCTCAAGAAGAATCAGTTTGTCTGTCAGAACAATTGTCACAGTCCAAGTTTCACCTGGATCTTCAAATCATGAAACTTTTGTTTTCCATTTAAAGTATTTTCACCATGTGAAATTAAAATAATCTTGATTCAATGCATAATTCAATGTGCGAAGTTTCAATTCAAAATAAAGATAGTGAGGGATGTAAAGGCTAGTACTTTTTAGCTGAATCCCAAAATATGCTTTAAGCAAGTAATATGATTGCAGGAGCCATTTAGAGTAAAGAGGCCTGACCTTTTTCATTAAGTTGGAATTAATGACTTTAGCATTCCAGTAATTTTTTTTGCATTTCTTGTATTCCTATGATCCACTTCAAATCTATAATCCATCTTCATTTGTGGCAGCCTTTCTGGCATCTACCCTGCAAGGAATAGCCCCATTAACCAAAGAGCAAGCTGAATACCTGCCTCTGCAACATGAGATTTGGGATGGTGTATTGTTAGACAATCATAGTTTCATAGCAGCTTTCAATGTAACTAGTATTGGTGTACAAGTTAAGATAATTAGTATTAACTATTTATAGAATAGCATACTAGTTAAATTAAAGCTTTATTTCCATGTGCTTTCCATGAATTATTAGCTTTTTTAAATCTGATTCCTTTGGGATGATCATACTTTGTGTTGCACTCTTGAAAAGATCATTGGAAACTTGCTTAATGCAGTCATCTGTCTATTGAGGCAAAGATCATTTGATTCTTCTTAGAATCACTTAATGCTAAGATATTGGTGACTTTGAATTATTTTCCTTTTCATTTATATGTGGGATGTGGGTGTCGCTGGTGATGTCATCATTTATTGCCCATTCCTAGTTGCCCTTAAGTTGGTAGTGAGCTACCTTCTTGAACAGCTGTAGTCCACGTGCTATAGCTTGACTCACAATGACATTAGGGGAGGAATTCCAGGATTTGGACCCAGTGACAGTGAAGCAACACCAAGTCAGGACAGTGAGTGCTTGGAGGTGAAATTTTAAGTGGGTGGTGTTCCCATGTTTCTCCTACCGTGTCCTTCTAGATGGTAATGAATATGGGTTTAGAAGGTACTGACGTAAGAACCTTTTGCAAGTTCCTTCAGTGCATCTTGTAGACAAAACACACTGCTGCTACTGAGCACTGATGGTGGAAGGAGTGAATGTTTGTTGATGTGTAGGGGCTGCTTTGTCCTGAATGGTGTTGAGCTTCTTGAGTGTTGTTGGAGGTGCACCCATCCAGGCAACTGGAAGTATTCCATGACACTCCTGACTTGTGCCTTGTAGATGATGGACAGATTTTGGGGGTGGGGGTCACAAGGTAAGTTATTCGCCACAGGATTCCTAGCCTCTGACCTGCTCTTGTAGCCACAGTACTTGTATATTTAAACTAAAACAAAACAAAATAAAACAAAGAACAGCAGGTGCTGGAAATCTGAATCACAAATGTAAATTGTTGGAGAAGCTCAGCAGGCCTGACACCATTTATGGGGGATGGGGGGTGGGGGGGAGCAGAGTTCTGTGACTCTTCATCGGAATGCTCTGCAATTCTGTTTTTGTACTATATGGTTAGTCCTGTTCAGTTTCTGGTCAATGGTAACCCCCAGGATGTTGACATTGGGGATTCAGCCATGGCATTGCCTTTGAATGTCAAGGACAATAGTTACATTTTCTACTTTGGAGATGGTCCCTGTCTGGCTCGTGTGTAACATGAATGCTACTTGCCACTTGTCAGCCCAAACCTAGATGTAGTTTGGAGTCTTGATGCATTTGGAAATGGACTGCTTTATCATGTGAGGAGATGGATATAATTAATGCTGTTTTGATGTTGAATGTAAGTTGCTGATTTTCGTCTAGCTGGTGATACATTGCTGCAATAACTTTTAGGGCAAGATAAGGCATTATGCAACCCTGTAAAACACTAGCAGTCAGGAAATTATAAAAAGGCCATTTTGATTCTGGTAAGTACATAAGACCACATGTGAACCCTGGTTCTTTTGGATGCTTGACTCCAATCAGTTCCATATCCTTGCCTTCCTCTTCAAAATATGAAAGTAGAGATGTTATCATGAGAAGTTGATGTTCTGTGCAAAGTAGTACTTTCTGCAGAGTTGAGTGAGACTATCAACAAAAATTCTGACGAAACCCCATGAGAGTTTTCAAGGGATTTTCAGACAAAATGGTATCAGCCTGCAGTGATGCCCTCAAATTATCAATAATTGTTTTGAGTGGATTTGAGATGGAATTTAGGTGAAAAGTGTATTAGAAAATTAAGCATGCTGCTTGACCTCATTTATGTGTGACTGTGAGACTGATCGAACCATCCGTCAATAGAGGAACTGATTGGTGCTTTTGACAGGAAGAGGGGTGCAGAGTATAATCCAGTAGATTATTTTTTGGTCATTTTCACATTATTGTTTATGGATGAGTGCAAATCAGCTGCCATATATTCTGTATTGCAACAGTGCCCTGTGAAAATATCGACATCACAAAATAATTGTTATTGATCTGATTCGATTTACAATGTCACATGTACTGAGATACAGAGAAAAATATTGTTTTGTGTGCTAACCCGACAGACCATACCTTCCATAAGTACATCAGGGTAATAGAACAGAATGCAGAATATAGTGTTACAGCTACAGAGAAGGTGCAGAGAAAGATCAACTCTAGTAAACGAGAGGCCCATTCAAAGGTCTGTTTGATAACAGTGGGGAAGAAGCTGTTCTTGAATTTGTTGGTACATGTTGTTTTGTTATAACCCGCATTTCGTCAATGTGAATTCATTGTTACACGATTGATGAGTTGAGGGGGCACAGTTTCTAAAGTGCAGAGTTTTAAAACATATGTTGGCTATAACGCAATTACAGCACCATCACTTTAAGTGCTGTTTCTAAAGCGCAACCTTCTGCCCCGATGGAAGAAGGTGGAGAAGAGTATAATCAGGGTGGGAGAGGGCTTTTGCTTTCCTGAGGCAGCGGGAAGTGCAGATGGGAGTCAGTAGAAGGAAGGCTAGTTTTCGTAATGGACTGAGCTGCATTCACAATTCTCTGCAATTTTGCGTGGTCTTGGGCGGAGCAGTTGCCATCCCAAGCTGTGATCCATCCGGACAGGATGCTTTCTATGGAGCATCTATAAAAATTGGTAAGAGTCATTGTTATCTGCCCATTATTATTATATTGTTAACCACATTCATAATAATAAAAAATAATTGGCAGAATATGATACTAGATCATGATGCTGACACCACCAAAGCAGAAATGCTTTAATGCTTTAACAATTAATATCAAAGCTAAGGTCACCATTTTTCTGATTGCAAACACTAGACATCAATTCCTGCTTGTTATATTTTGGGCAAGGTAAAGGTTGCTTCTTGTGTATCTGTTATTGAAATACAAATGTATAATAAAACAGTATATTAATTTACTTCATCAGATAATTTGCAGTAAATCTTAATAAATATTGTCTGGACTGACACATGTAGCTGTTTCTTACATTGAACAGTTAAATTGAACCTAGCTGCAGATCATATTCAGTTGGTAGGCTTCCATTGAAAGACATTTGAGCCAAATTAGCATGGTCATGTCCAAGAAGTGACCTCTGATAAGAGGAATACTGGATGTTAGGTTCCACTGTGATTGCGAATTTTCTTCTTAAAAGTGTTTTTTTTAACTAGTTATTAACTTTTGTGCTTTCTTTCAGGATAATTGGGTCTGCCCCTTTTGCAGTTTTATCCTACTTTCTTCTTTGGTATGTGCCGCCATTCAGAAGAGGGAGATTTTTGTGGTATATATTCTTCTACGGTCTGTTCTCTACTCTGCTCACAGTAAGTACCCAGAATATTCAGATAATGTTGATTAAGTTATTAAAGTGTGATCTATCAATTGGATTGTTACTAGTTCTTAGGATGTAATGTTCTTCAGTACCTCAAAATATGATGATTGAGCTAAGTGAACCATGAATTAAGTAAATTTAGAATATAACTTGAGCATTAGTAATCATTCAATTATGATTACTTCTAATTTACTTATAATAATTACTTAAACTATAGTAACTCAATTATTATGTTGAGACCAACACTGAGAATTAAATGTACAGATTGTGAACATTAAACGTTGCTGAGAGAGACATGAAGTAAAAGCTTTTAGTCTTGCACTTGTCAAGACTAAAACAAAGGAAAACCAAACTCAGATAACGTGCAATTTATAAACAAATTCCTTTTGCCTCAAAAGCACTGGGCTCTGTGCTTGAAAAAATGTAACGTCTAGTGAGCACAAATGAATGACATTGCAAACCTGACTGACAATCTTGAATTACCTAGCACAGTCTATATTATTTATTAAATACTGTTCCGTAGCAGAATAACCTAATGCTGATTATTATCAACACAGATTATAGTCAAAGGAACTTGGATAATTAAATAGTTGATTGAAATAATGGTGATGAATTTCGTGGAGACTAATGTAATGTTGACTGTCATAGAAAATGTAAATTCTTGATCAGTTAAACAATTACTGACTTCAATTGAGCTACTTCTAGGTTTATAAACTGATAGTTGTTTTTTAGTACATTGCATTGTTATGTTCTCAGAAGATAGTCTCTTTTCCGAAACTGCTGATTTATTCAAAAGGAAAATACTAATGATGCTGGAAATCTGAAATAAGAATAAAAGGATAAACAACAAGTTAAAGGAAAAGAATTAACATTTTAAGCCTGAGACCTTTCATCAGAAGTAGGAAAAGTTAGAAACGTAACAAATTTGAACAAGTCAAAGGGTGTTGGTTGGAAAAATGAACAAAAGGGCAGATTTATGATTGGGGAGAATGGCAGAGAAAATAAATGCCAAAACATTTCATGGTGCAATGCCAAGACAGTAGAAGTAAAGAAACAAAGAATGTGTCTCGAGGAGGTGTGATTTACAGGATCCTCAATAGCTGCTAAAAGCAAACAATGGAAGAACAAGAGACAAAAATATAGAACATGGCAATCGAGGCCATAATCAAAAGTGATTGAATTTAGTGTTCAGTCCAGAAAGTTGTAAAGTACTCAGCTGACAGATGTCGACATGTTCCCCCCTGAAGTTTCATTAATCTCTGTTTGAACAAGACAGGTAGATCAGGCGAGAAAGGACAGGGTGTGGTAGCAGGGGAAAGAATTAAAACTTGAAGTGACTTGGCCTCACACTTGCAAACTAAACAGATGTTTTCTACAAAGTGGTCAAACCCAGCCTGTATTTAGTCCCTCCATTGTGGAGGAGCCCATGCTGTGAGCCAAAAAAACAATGTACTAAATTCTAAAAAGTGCAAGAAAATTTCTATTTCCCTTGAACTGATAATTGGGGTCCTGGACAGTGAGAAGGAAAGAGGTGAAACAGCTGTTGTTTCATCTCCTGTGTTTGGATGGAAGGGTTCTGCAGGAATAAGATGTTTTTTTAGAGGTGATGGAGTACTTTGCTCTATGATAGCCAGGTCCATTCCTTAGTAACCATTAACTCCCTTTGCTTTATCCAATATCAGCAATTTGTGCCATGGTGTATGAATAAGATGTATGCTGTGAGCATACAGAGTGGCACTAAGTGAGTGAGCACTGAGAGAATATGTGAGCAGCCCTGAGCTGGAGTCTGGGAGCTAGGCACCTGTCCTGACGCACCAAGTGTCCATTTCAATGCTGGTCGCCAGTATGCCCCAAAGTGCAGTCTCGAAGTGCGAAAACATCCTGTGAGTAAATCAGAGATGTAATTTGAGGAATTAACCAGACTGACAGGTGTCAGATGAATTTGGAGTTCATACAGTCACTGCCTATGGAGTGAACCCTTGAGATGTTGGTGCCAGATATCCAAATTGGAGGAGCACACGAATAAGTGGTGAGTTGGAGTTGCCAGCTATGAGGTGTGATCTGCATTAGTTAGTCTGACAGCAAGAAATAATCTCTGTTAATAGGCATCTTGCTGCTCTCCACAGTGACAATCTCATCTCAGTGCCTGGAGCTCAGCTACAAAATACAACTAGTTCTTCCTGACATTGAGATATGTCTCATTTGACCTTACACATGATTTCTCACCATCTAAGTCATTCAAGAATCCTGTAAAGTTCTATTCTGAGTTTCAAGATCTTTCAAATTGTGTTAGATACAAATAGTTTGGTTTGTTCTATTTCATGTTCGCTTCTTTCGTGTAGTAAATGGTTGTTTTATTATTAAAACCAGCATTATGTACTTTTGTTTCAGTGAAATTTCAACATTTTAAATAATATAAAACAAAGTATGATCTATTCAGTCATATTTCAGTTTGGCTTCAAACTCATCCAGTTGCAATACCATCCAGCGGCATGGTGGCTCAATGGGCAGCACTGCTGCCTCACAGTGCCAGGGAGCCAGGTTCAATTCCAGCCTTGGGTGACTATCTGTGTGGAGTTTGCACATCCTCCCTGTGTCTGCGTGGGTTTCCTCTGGGTGCTCTGGTTTCCTCCCACAGTCTAAAGGAGTGTAGTTTAGGTGAACTGGCCATGCTAAATTGCTCATTGTGTGCAGGGATGTGTAAGCTAGGTGCGTTAGTCGGGGGAAATATAGAGTAATAAGTGTAGGGGAATGGGTCTAGTTGGGATGCTCTTCGGGGGGTTGGTGTGGACCTGTTGGGCCAAATGGCCTGTTTCCACACAGTAGGGATTCTAATTCTAATTCTAATATCAGCTGGGATCAGAATACAGGTCTTCAGGTTATGAAGACTTTAGGTCGGAGGATGTAAAGGAGATGTCTCATTTTTTATAAAGGATGCCAGAACCATTGAAAACTACAGGGCAAACTAGGTTGCCACTAGAGGGACAAATGGTGGTAAAACTAAGTGGATGCATGAAGAAGAAAGGCATAAAAAGCTGTGTTGGTGGGATTAGATGAGGAGGTGTGATTGGAGACTTATGTGGAGCTTAAACATTGACACAACGTATTGGGCCTTCTTTGCAGCTCCTGTGCTTTAAACACAATGCAGTGCATTGTCATCACTACCTACCGCTAACAGTTTTGTGAAGAAATGGGTGCCTCTCTATAGTATCTGCAGCATCTGATTTAGTTTGAAATGTAATGTTTATTTCAAACCAAATGCTGGAAGTGAATGTTTTGTTGAACTTGTATGTTATCAGTAAGTGAAAGTCAAATTACTTGAAAATATTTGGACGCATGGTTGTGAAAGTTTCTGCCTTACACAAACACACACTTTCTTGATAACAGAAATTGCTGGAAAAGCTCAGCAGATCTGGCAGCATCTGTGGAGAGAAATGAGAGTTAACATTTTGGGTCAAGTGACCCTTCCTCAGACCCATTCTGAGGAAAGGTCACTTGGCCGGAAATGTTAACTCTGCTTTCTCTTCACAGATGCTGCTAGACCTGCTGAGCTTTTCCAGCAGTTTCTGTTTTTGTTTTTAATTTATACCATCCACAGTTCTTTCAGTTTCCCTTTATTGAGAATCTGGTTCGTCTGTCTCTTGGTCATCTTATTCTTACTTACTACCAATTAGTTTCTAGAATGCAATTCTTCTTGTCTGTATTCAAATTTCATTCCATCCTAACTCTCTAACACAAGATTTCTTCCTGCTTTTTAGACATTACCGTTTCACATTGCCTCATCCAGAAAATATTAGCAGTTACTTTCAAAGTTCTTGGGATAATTTTCATGCCAGATTGTAACTTATTCAAAACCTCAGCTTCTATTCCATGGGGCATGGGTTGGGGTGCTCAATGTTCCTGTTGTCACCAAGTGAACAGTGAGTGATGATACTACAGCCTGTTTTAAATCCTGCCCGATACAAGGAAGTTGGGGACTCTATTCTAGAGTAATCACCAGACCTGCTTGTAAATCCTCAATCAAATATTGTAAAGAGTGAAGAAAGTTAATGGTTCCTGCTCCAAACTTCATACCTTAGCTACTTACTCCATCCATCCCACTGGCAGCAATCCAAGGTTAAAATCTATTCATCTTGGTGTCACATTTCGTCCTAAGGTGAGCTCTAATCTCAATCGCTAACCTCTATAGCATCAAATGGCCTTGTCCCTGCTGCTGATTCTCTCACTTGTGCCTCTGTTATCTGTAGACTCAACAATTCCAATGTACCTTTGACTGGTTTTACCATCCGTAAACCTGGCCAACCAAAACTTTACTGCTAACTCACAGCAAACCCTATGCCTCTATCACCCCTGTGCTCACTGCATAAATTGGAACCACAATACTTTCATCCTTCATTTTAAACCACTCCACAGCCTGGCCCTCTCTGTCTCTATAATCTTTTCCAGGCCCCCACACCTCTGAGATATGTTTGCTGCTCATATATTGTCCTCTAATGAATTCCCAGTGTTAATTGCTTCACTGTTGCTAGTTGTACCTTCAATTGTTTAGGTCCCAAGCTCGGGGATATCCTCCCTAAAATGTCCCACAACCTCACTTTCCTCTTCAAGACATTTCTTAAAAGCTACTTCCTTGGTCAAACTGTTGACCAAAGGGTTCAGAAAAGATTTACTAGAATGTTGCCAGGGTTGGAAGGTTTGAGCAATAGGGAGAGGTTGAATAAGCTGGGGCTGTTTTCCCTGGAGTGTTGGAGGCTGAGGGGTGACCTTATAGAGATTTATATAATAATGAGGGGCGTGGACATGATAAATAGGCAAAGTCTTTTTCCTGGGGTGGGGGAGTTCAGAACTAGAGGGCATAGGTTTAGGGTGAGAGGGCTATAAAAGATATAAAAGAGACCTAAGGGGCAACGTTTTCATGCAGAGGGTGGTACGTGTATGGAATGAGCTGCCAGAGGAAGTGGTGGAGGTTAGTACAATTGCAACATTTAAAAGGCACCTGGATGGGTAAGTGAATAGGAAGGATATTGTTTGGAGGGATATTGGCCAGATGCTGGCAAGTGGGACTAGATTAGGTTGGGATATCTGTTTGGCATGGACGGGTTGGACCAAAGGATCTGGTTCCATGCTGTAAATCTATATGACTATATGACCATTTGGCTGAATATTTCCTTATGTCTTTTGGGGCCATAATTTTGCTTTGTAAGCTTCTATGAAACACCTTGGGACATTTCAGTAGGCTGGCGGTGCTTTACAAATGTAAATTGTTGCTATTGTTATTGCCATCAGAACTTGCTTTGAATAGGCAAAATACCCACTTTTACAATTAGAACTGATTGAATACCAACTGCTCTGAATGACCTGATGAAAGTATGTATGCTTTCATCTTTAAATATTAAAACAAAATCTATAAAAACTTTTTGAAACCAAATAAAAATTTGTTATCAAAGCCACCTGTTAAACAATGTGTGATCTGGGACAGAAATGTTTATTATTGTAACATTTCTGCCGGTAGTCACTTTGGAATGAACTTCACTGGGATATTCTTGGAGAACTGTATATGATGAGCTGTATCTCTTCTTTCAGTGTTACCAAGTGCCTTATTCAACTCTCACTATGTTTCTGAGCTGTGACCTGAAGGAAAGAAACAGTGCAACTGCCTTCCGTAAGTTAAATTCTTCTGACAGAATTTCCAGTAAAATTAAATAAATTTAAGACAGATTTTTTTGGCCCATCTGAAGCTATCTGCTGGGAATGGTGAGTAGAGCTATTCAGATTGTCAGTAGACTCTTAACAAGATACAATGTGGTCTCTACTTGCCTACTATATTTATGCAAAACATCAGCACTTTGCAACTCTATGAGTTGCATTTTTTGAATTATAAAAAATAAATCCTGTAAGCTAACACTTTGCATTGTACTTACCAGAAGATAAGCATAATAAAATCAATTGGAACCCTATTAGGTTACAGTCAGACAATGCTGTTGGTTCCAATGTCTTATTTTGAAATTGATTGTTTCAGATTTAGCGTACTGCTTCAAAGAAGATAATTGTACAAGAAAAATGAACAGATGGAAAGATAAATGGTTATAATCATTATAATGAAGGCAAGGGGCCTCATTGAGATATTTAAATCAACAACTGGCTTCCCATCTCTGTTAAAACTGGCATTGAGGGAATTAGGGTTTGGTTTAGGTTCCAGTTTAGTTATTGTTAGCATCCCTTCTGATCAGATCACTTCTGAGGACTTAAAACTGTACCTTCACCACTGCCCTCTTTTAGAGTCCATGTTCAATCTTATCAGAAATCTGCAAAGTGTCAGCTTTGTTGGGTTTTGAGGAGGGATTCTGTCCGAGGTCTGGCAAGTTTTCTCGTGCTGTCAATCCAAACTCACCTTATTAACTGGAGATACCACATTCCTATGGCGTGACAATCATCCATTGCTAGTCCGATTCTCCTGCTTGTCACAGCTCAAAGTACTGCTGGGATATCCCAGGATCTGAGGCTGCTGTGAAGCAGTGGCAGTGCCCCTAGCTCTGAGCCAGGAGGCCCAGGTTCAAATCCCACTTGCTCCAGAGGTGTGTAATAACATCCCTGAGCAGGTTGATCAGAAAATGAACATCCTGGAATCTTCTGGTGCCGCCTTTAAAAGGCTGTTGTGTACATGGTCAGACATTGGCAGTCTGGAGCTATATGGTCTGTATGGTTTGAGACATTGTGTGGCAGACAAGGAGAAATGGGCACCTTGCTTTCTTGACAGACACCCTGGTGTTTGGGGTGATGCAAAGGAGAGGACCAGCAGAGGATAGCATGTTCCCAGACCGTGCCCACCTTGTCTCAGATTGCCTCCCAGGTCAGTGCAGATACAAACATCTGGAAGAGCATCCAGCCTTGCCACACCTCTGCTCTGCCAGGTTAAGTGCCACCATATTCTCTCTACTGCCTCAAACTCAAATCTACCTTTGCTACTGCACCCACCTCTCAGCAAGGATCAAGTTTCACTGCTCTCATTATTGCTAGCGACATCTTCCCTCATTCACTCCATCGGCCCCACCCCAACATTCCCCAATCCACGCACATGCACACACACACACTGACACACTCACGTATACACACACACACACTGACACACTCACATATATACACACACACAGAAACACACACAGAAACACACTCATACACAAACACACAGACACTCTCCCACACACACATACACACACTCACTCACGCAGAAACACACACACACACACTCACACATATCTTGTACACAGATATACACACACACTCACACACACATGCGCATGCACACACTCATACCTGCCCCTCCAACACACATACAAACACACTGTCACACATACACACTCTCACACATGCAAACACACACACACACACCCTAACACATACAGACACACACACACATTACAAACCCTGCCCACCTTCTCACTTGCTTTGGGCACCTCCTAATGTCCCTTTATCCACATGAGCACTAACAGCTGTGCCACCCATGTCATTTGATATGATCTGTCCCTTTGTCTCGTTCCAGGAGAAAATGGCTCACTGTAGAGCCGAAAGAGGGTTGAAAGGGTGGGCTGTACCTGACCTTTAGCCCCTTGCCCCCCTCATTTTGACGGTGCTAATGAGGACTAGGACTCATCTAGTGGAGATGCAGAAATGTACATATTTAGGGCAACCGAGTAAGAAGCATTGTCTTCTGTTATGCTACTTTTCCAACATCCCCCAGCATGAATGTGCTCTAAACATGATGAAATCTCAACCCCTTGTTCGTGCCACATTCTCTGTCTTTTATCTCCTGCAGACACAAGCAGCAAGACCATGGTCTCTGCAGCTAAGAGTGCATCACTGTGAGACATCCCCTTTCTCCAGCTCTAAGCAAGAAGCCACAGCTCTTTCACGGCACCCCACTCCCCCGACTAGCTCACATACTGACAACCTTGGAGGTGGGTTTGGAGGTTAGAATAAGTTGGTTAGATAGATTAGAATCGATCGCACCTCCTGCTGAGTACACCACTGCCACATCTGCAAAGTTGGCCAGGGAAGAAATTCCCTACATCGCCGGCACTCGGAGGATTGTCAGAGACTGGATACCTGCTCTGCCCCAGGCAGGAGTGGTGCCTGCGGTGTTGGCAATTCCAAGCTTCATTGAGAAGAACAAGCAAACACAGGAAGCAGCAATCAGATTTGTCGGGATACCGGATAACCTGACCAAATGACTGAAGAACTGCAGGCATTACCATTGGGAAGTTGCTGCCTCAGGAACAGGAGGGTCTAGTTGCCTCTGTGAACAAGTTGGTGCTGTCACTGAGAACACATTAAGAATCTGCTGGAGGGTTTGAGTTAGAAGGAGAGGCTGAGTATGTTAAGACTTTTTTAGGAGCTTAGGATGTTGAGGGTTGACCATATAGAGGTTTATAAACTCATGAGGGGCGTGGATAACTTGAAAGCCAAGGTCTTTTCCCTGGGGTGGGTGACTTCAAAACTAAGGGCCATATTTTTCAGGGCAAGAGGAGAAAGATTTAAACGCATCTTGGGGCGGGGCGGGGGGGGGCAGCGTTTTCACACACTTGGTGGTTTGTATGTGGAATAAACTGCCAAAGGAGTGGTCGGTGCAAGTATTGTTAGAACATTTAAAACACATTTGGACAGGTACATGAATAGGAAAGGTTTAGAGAGATATGAGAGAAGGTGAGGACTGCAGATGCTGGAGATCAGAGTCATAAAGTCTGGCACTGGCAAAGCAAAGTAGGACTGGCAGCGTCCAAGGAGCAGGAAAATCAACATTTTGGGCATAATCCCTTCATTCCTGATGGAGGACTTATGCCCGAAATATTGATTCTCCTGCTCCTCGGATGCTGCCTGACCTGCTGTTCCCTTCCGGCGCCAAACTTTTTGACTTAAAGGGATTATGAGCCAAATACAGGGACATGGGACTAATTTAGTATGGGAAACTTGATCGGTGTGGATGAGTTGGACTGTCCTCATGCTGTCTGACTCTATGACCTGCCCAACATCAATGGCAAGGTGACAGCAGGAAACAAAGAACCTTGATCTCAGTTCAGGTCCCATTGCTCACAAAGGGACAGGCTATTGTACAGCAATAGGCCCACCCACCAGAGGCAAGGCAGAGAGACGATGAGTATCCACATAGGGACAAAGTGAGTGAGCGCTACGAGAGAAAGTGAGGATGCTGACAGTGCAGCCTGTACAAATCAAGAGACGGATATTTGTCCCTGTGCATAGAGTATGACAATGATGGAAGTGTCTTCACTTCACAGTCCAGCATTAAAGTAGAAAACCGCATTGTGAGTGGAGTGGATTAGGGATAGGCCACGATGAAGCAGTGAGGCTGGTACATAATAGAGGCAAAAAGTGGGTACTGCAGATGCTGGAGATCAGACTCAAGATGATTCCTGATGAAGGCCTTTTGCCCGAAACATTGATTTTCCTGCTCCTCGGATGCTGCCTCACCTGCTGTGCTTTTCCAGCACCACTCTAATCTTGGTACATAATGGATACCAACATCTGTGGAAGGGGGCACAGATGTGTGAGCAAGTGGTCACTGTCCATGGGGTCAGATGTCAGTGGCTGCTGTCTAAGATGGAGGCACAGAGGAGCGAGCAGTGAGCCGGAATCACCACATACCCGCTCTGATTTTCATATCAAGAATTCTCGCCGCTTGGTTTCTCTCCAGCATATCAATGAGGCAAGATGAGGTACAAATCAGCCTCTCACTGCTCAACTGACCCACCAGTGGCCACATCGTTCAGGGACTGGGAAAACTCTGGGAATAGTCTAGATATTCTGATGGCCACACAGTCACTGGAACAGCACAGCCTAGAGTCGTATGTCAGGATCACAAGAATCCTTGATACAGCAGACTCCAGGGGAAATGGCCAGGAAGTTGAAACTTGCAATGGAAAATTCCAATGCATCTGGGACACCCTTGAAGTTGTAACTTTGGGAATGCCGACTTGGTAAAGCTTGATATCTATCCAGGCAAGTTAGTAAATGAAATACCTACTCTAACTCCTTGTTAACAATTAAATTGCACCTCTCCCCAGTCACTACTATTCCCCAACTATATCCCCCGAATCATTGACACTGCCAAGATCCCTGATAATCATACTCCGAACAAATTCCACCTTCCTTTGCTAGCTGGAGTTCTCCAACTCAATATCTCCCCACTTACATTAAGGACTCATTCACATATGTGGCACCCTGGAATTCTACCCATCACAACCCAACTCACCCACCTGACACCCTGACTGCCTGGCACATGACCGACTTCACCCACTTGCCATGCTATTTACCTGGAATCCCACTTACCATTCACACTACTCTCTCATCCACTTGCCATCCTGAACTCTTAACTATCTGCCACCTTAACCTCACCCTTACCTTAATAACCCTGTCAAAGTGACAGGACGTGTGGCTAGTTATAAACGTCATAGAATACAACACATTGACTTCATTGAAGGGGACATTGTCTCCAATTCCCTCCGCTGGTGGATTAATTGTCTCCTAGATGGAACACCTCTTTCCAGGAATCTCCATCACCAAGGACATCTCAAGGTTAGTGCAAAAGCATGAACCAAACCAGGATTGGAAATATGGCTTCCAACCCCGATTGGAATCTCGGGGGCAATATATTAGTTTGTTTCTGTAATAAATATTGTGTGAACTCTGTGAAAAAAAAATCTCTGTTGTAGAAAAGGTTGCTTGACAGTAAACTTATTCTGTCAAGGTGTTGGCTTGTCTAGGCATGAACTGGCAATACTACATTTCATTGTGATGATTAAATGGGACTTTACTTCTATTTTAATCTTTCCTCAACAGGTATGACAATGCAAGCCATCGGAACAGTGGTTGGAGTTGCAGTTCAGGGACAGGTTGTAGCAGAGAATCATGTCTCCCATCATTGCTTTGAACGTAACATGTCATCATATTTCATTGTTAACTCCACAGGTATAAGCAAATTGTTCAATGGCAACACTAGTAATCAGCATATACTGGAGTCTATCCTTGAAATGGTAAGCAGTTCATACTAGAATTCCAGATCATTTACAGTGAATTGATATGAGATGGTGAAAGTGGAATTTGTGCCTCTAGTGATGGATTGCTGAATAATGACGTTGCTCTGAGAGTATGGTGTCAGGTGTACGATTGATGTATCCCAACCAGCAGAGTTTGTTTTTAGTTACCAGTGGTTCGGTGATGGGCATGTTTTGCCCACTCTCATAATTTAAAAATTACCCTGCCTACATTATCCCATTGTTCTTTGTTTCTTCTGCAAACTTGGACAGATGGCTGGCTCATCAGTGTGTTCACCAGGTCATTCCTAAAGGTCATATCGTTACCTGGGGCTACTAGTGTCAGTCATGTAGCAAGCTCTTCTCTGCATCACAGCATCATGGGTTCATATCCCACTCTCGCACTTGACGAAAAGATGGTTAAAGTTAGCACTGCAATGTAGGACTAAGGAGGTATTACATGAAACTTAAACTTTGTAGAACAACACAGGAGTCATCTCCCAAATCCTGGCATTGTTTATCCCTGGATCGACATTGAAGAAATGGGTTCTCTGGTTATTGATAAATCCTTTGTTAAATTCTTTCCTAGAAATCTAAGTGCAGTACATCCATCAGTTCACCTTTATCTGTTGTTTGTTAGTTCCTCAAAATACTCCAACGAATTAATCCAATATGACTTCTCTTTCACTAAACCATGTTGACTCTGCCTGATTGAAGACAGTTTTCTAATTTCCTTGCTATAACCTGCTATGATTGATTCTAACACTTACCTATCATAGATTTTAGGCTAACTGGCCTGTAGTTTCCTATCATCAGTCTCTGTCCTTTCTCAAATAGAAGTCATGTTCTTTATTTTCCAATCAGATGGGACTTTCCAGAATTTAGGAAAGTTTGAAGAATTAAAATCAATGCACCTACTTTCTCATAGCTACTGCTTTTAGTACCCCAAAATTATATTCACCAGGGCTAAGGAACTTGGCAGATTTTAGTTCTTTGTAAGGCTGCCCTGGTGAATGTGATTGTTTTAAATTCCTCAGTCAGAATCTCAAAGTAGTTATGATGTCGAAGATTTGATCCATTGTGTCTGCACTAGCTCTCCAAATGAACACTCTATTTTACCTTCTGATTCATGATTAGTTCTGTGCTGTTATTTGTATCCTCTGCAGTGAATGTTGTCATAAAATCTCTGCTTAATTCATCTGCCATCATTCTATTTTCCTTTAGTAATTTCCCAGACACTCTCAAGAGGACTAATACTCATCTTACGTACTCTTTTCTTGGTTAAATACCTTTACAAACTCTTATTTTTTGTTTTAATATTTCCAGCAAGCTTTCTGTCATAACTCAACTTTCCCTTTCTTACTAAACATTTAATTATTGACTGTTCTTCATATTCCAACCAATTTTCAAATCGGCTACTTATCTTTAGGGAACTATGTGTTTATTTTTAATTTGCAATCATCTCAGCTGATGATATTACAAGTCAGATGACAGAGTCAACCCTAACTTAATAGATCGTAAGTTTATTTTTCTCTTTCTGTTTGTGGTGGATATCCATTACTGGACATATACAAAAGAGGCTGCTAATGTTCTTTACATGACATCATTTCTTGAAAATGCTGTCTTTAGCTTACTATTAAAAAATGATTTCTTGACCTCTCAAAAAAGGTCAGATCTTCACATAACTGAAGACTAAAATCCATGCCTTCCTCCATCTCATAACCTCAGTTTACCAAAAATAATGTATTATGAACCTTCATTCCACTTGTCCACAGAAAAGAAATTAAAGCATTTTAGTTCTTCACAGAACTGAAAATAAAAACCCTTTTTTATTTCTCCGACTTGTAACCTAAGTTTTCAAGAAATATATTATGAACCTTCATCACAAATTTCTTTATTTAACTCTAGTTGGTGTGTCCTTCCCTTAGAATCTCTTGTTTTCTCTGTCTCACTGGAATGTTTCTTTTCTGAGAGTTCTTACATATGTCCCTAAAGACCTGTCACTGTATCTCTGCTGACCTATCACTTAAACTAGTTTACCTGTTCACTTGACCAACTCCTCATACCATCATAATTGCTGCCTACTTATGTTTTAACCACTTGTGTCCCTTAACCCCCTTTAGTAATTTAGACATTTAATCCCTGGAGGATTTAAAGTCAAAACATAGTGTGTCAATTCATTCAGCTTTATTTGAAACAACAGAATCATTCCGAATTTTAGTGGTAGTCGATGGGAATTATAATCATGAGAAATACATAATAGTTATTTGATCTGATATTACTCATTTTAAATTACCACCTGAAATAAAATTATCCTTGATGTATATCAGATGCATGTTAGAAAATGTAAATAGCTTTTGAATTCCTTGTTTCTGATATCTTGATGGAATGGTTTTAATATTACCATCTCTCCTTTTACAGAGGGAATTATACATAATTGCGAGTGGTGCTGTAGGCAGTATTTATCTCTTTTGTATGATTATTCTGTTGTTTGGTGTGAGAGAGAGAGATGGTGAGTAGCTTAGCGCACATATGGAGTACATTCCCATAGCAAAAAGTTTTTTGAAGCACACTAATAATTTAGTTTCAAATGAGGATGCTTTGTAAATATGCATTATTGCCTCAAGATGGAGCTTTTTCAGCAAGTGGGGTTCCTGAAGTAGCATGCTTTGAGATAACTGCTGCAACACATTATTTTGATCATGGGACAAAGCATAATCTATGGTTACATACATTCTCCTGTGCAGTCCTAGAAATTTACAGAATAACCTCCCTTGACAAGTTAATTATGGCAGCTTGAAATATCTAAATTCAGAGCTTTAATAATGCACGTCCTTTGCTAAGCTATAAATAGGATGTTCTTGAAGCAATTTCTTCCCATTTATTTTAATAACTGATTAGATAATGGATAAAAGCAGTGACATTTCAATGAGTACAAATTGATAATCCTAGAATTGCACAACAGTGTGCTGACAATGGACTGACATCTCAAATGCAAATTTATTCTTTCTGTTTACAAATATTTTAATTTAATTATCTGTTTTATTTCACATTCTCAGCAGTTTTGGGGCAATACACAAGCAGGACAATGGATGAATATTGGATATATGCAAACAGAAATTCAATAGAATAGTGTAGATATTCCTATAAGGTGAAACAGATCCATATCCAAATTTAAAGTTCATAGGAAATTTAAATGCCTTTACGCTTCAGCTATTGCACTCTGGCCTGACTCGAAAAGATATGTATTCATGTTCCAGTCTAGAGAACTTGCTCTAGGCTAATGTGTTGGTACAGAACTGAGAGAATGCTGCATTATTACCACACAGTCCTTCAAGGAAGGTGTTAATCTGAGGCCTGTTAATTTCCTTGACACAGTGTGACATAAGGGACCCTCTGGTATTCTCATCAATATCAGTAACACGAGTAAAACATAAATAAATCGGTCAAAATGAAACCATTCTGCGAAAGGTGTGGTGGCGCAGTGGTTAGCACTGCTGCCTCACAGCACGAGGAGCCCAAGTTCAATTCCAGCTTCAGGCAACTGTCTGCATGGAGTTTGCACATTCTCTCCGTGTCTGTGTTTCCTCCCACAGTCCAAAGATGTACAGGTTAGGTGGATTGGCCATGCTAATTTGTCCCATGGTGTTCAGGGTAGGTGTTTTATGCAGGGTTCGAGGGCAAAGTAGGAATGTGGCTGCAATGCTCTTCAAACGGTTGGTATAGACTTGATAAGCAGAATGGCCTGTTTCCACACTGTAAGCATTCTCAGAAAATATTGATTACACAGCACTTTGAGGTGCTATGTAAATGCAAGTTCTTCCTTTAAAAGGCAGCCAAAAGATCTACTAGGGTAAAGAGCACCATAAAAAATATACATCATGTATGTGGCTCATTAATGGAATTTGAGGAGTTAAACCTGACACTGGAAGTTGAAATATTTTTTCCATTGCTGCAAGTGACTTCAGGCCAAAACGCCAACAGATTAATTATTTGGACAAGAGGGAGGAAATTGAATCTATGATGTCCTCCAGACATTTGCAATTGGTTAAACTCCTGGAAGGATTTATTCAAGGTGGAGTTGGATAGATTTTTTATTGACATGAAAACCAAAAGTGATTGGGGCGAGTGGTTTTAAGACCACAACTAGATGAACTGTGAACTTACTGAATGGTTTGAAGCCAAGTGCTGTTGAGCATTTGATCTGGTTCTGAAATCTCAGCCTTTGCTCAGAAACAGTAGTGAAGGAAGAATTCTTGAGTGGTGCAAAGAAAACAAGGTGAAATTGGAATGGGAAATAAATTCCTACAAGGGAGAAGGATAAACATTAAAGGGGTAACCTGAACTTAACTTATCGGATGGGAAATTGACAGGATTGTATGAGTCAGCATGATAAATTTCATCGCAGGAGGAAATGAGCGAACAATTGTATTCTGTCAGTTTCTTGCTGTGTCAGATAAATTAAAATTAGCCCCAAGGACTTGCGTTTATATCACATTTCTTGATATTTCTGAACAATGTTTCGAAATGCATTTTGTTCCTGAACTATTTTGAAGATTTAAATTAATGATTGATAAAAACACAAGGACATTGAAAGAGGACAAAAGATGCATATTTATTTATTTTAATAATGTCAGTTTCATGTAGCCTTTATCCTTAAACGTTATTCTGAATGCCATACTATCCAATCCAATTTGAAGTCTGATCAATCAACATAATGTTATCTTTTAATGGGTATTTTGTTTCACTTACTAGTTAATCTGTTAAACAATCAATTTAATGAAATGCAAATGGTAAATAGTTTGATGTTCCATTTTCTTGGTTAGACCCCTATACTAAGAAGTCAGAAAAACCAATTCCTTTTCTGAAAGGAACCAAACTTGTGTTGAGATACAGCCCTTACTTGAAGCTGACGGCATCTTTCCTCTTTATATCCATGGCTATTAAGGTAATCCTCCTGAGCATTTAAAGATGTTTCATACGGGAAACATACTGTTCTGACACATTAAAAGTGTAAGGAGTCTCTGGATTTTACACTTTGCAATGGATAGTGTGGGAATGTAAAAATAACTGTAGCATTTCACAAATTAATTCTCAGGGTGTGAGTGTTGAGGACTCACTTATTAGTCCCCATTTATTAGTCATTGCTAATTGTCCCTTGAAAGGAATCTACAGAACTTAGTGACTTGCTAGGATTGTTCAAAGGGAGTTTAAAAGTTAATTGCATTGTTGTGCATCTGCACTGACCCAGACTGAACTAGGGTGGCAGATTTCCTACCGATAGGTTTCTTTGTCTCATGTATTCATTATAGATATGTGACAATGCTGACTGTTTAACAGGGTTATGTTGTCCTTGTTATTTTCAAGAGGTGCCGAAATGGCTAACAGACACTGCCTAAGTCAACAGTCAGGGGAGGCCTTAAGGTTGTTTTCAAAAAAAAACAGTTGCACAATGAAAATGGACTGGCCAGTTCTCCCAGTTCAAGTTTTCTGTAGTTTGGTTTAGTTTTAGCAGTCGAAATGTGTGGCGCTGAAAAAGCACAGCAGATCAGGCAGCAGCTGAGGGACAGGAGAGTCGACGTTTTGGGCACAAACCCTTCATTGGTTTTAGCAGGCACTCAGCCACCTAGGAAAGCAGTGAAAAGAGGTTCCATTCTCCAGCAGAGGTCTTGCCTGAACTTTGTCCCTGAAACCTCTCCTGCCTGTAAGAACCTGTGTTTGAATTTACCTTTTGCCAAGAGGTGTGGTTATGGGATGTTGCGGGAATTGGAACAGCTTTGTTAAGGTGCGATTTTAAGTCAGTTGAGTTTTCAAATTAAGTTATTCTAAATCTGTTTCCTTTTGTTCATGTTTCAACAATAGTATGTAAATAAATTCTGTTTTGCTTAAAGCAGAGTGGTTTCACCAGCTGCATCACTCTGGGAATATTCGTGTTACATCTGCCTTTTAAAAAATAAAATTAGTGTCTGGGCTACCTTCTTAAAATATTTTGAGGGGGTCTGGCCTGGTCCATACCAGATACTTTTTGTTTTAATCAGATTTTTGAATTAGTTGAATTTAAAATTCCCAACTGCAGGATTTGAACTTAAGCACCACCAGACAAAAGAGCAGGCCTCTGGATTACTGCTCCCATAATATAATCACTATGTTACTGCACTGGAGTGAAAGTATTAAAAAGCAGATCTCTGAAATTGCTGAAGATTTGAAAGAAAAATAGAGAGCCTTAGCAGGTCTGGCAGTATCTATGGAGAAAAAGCAGAGTTAAAGTCAAGTCCAGTAACCCTTCTTTAAAACTGATAGTATGAAAATTGAGAAGTATTACTATATTTGTGCAGAGTTTTGGTGAGAGCACATCTAAAATACTGTGTGCTTGCAGCCTTGGTCTCCACATTTATAAAAGGGTATACTTGCATTTATAGCAAATGCTCATGAGGCTGGTCCCTGGAATGAGGGTGTTGTCCTCTGATGCGAGACAATGTTTTCCGGAGGTTAGAAGAATGAGAGGTGACCTTCTTGAGACATGCAAGATTTGTGAAGAAGCTTGATAGGGTAGATACTGAGAGACTGTTTCCATTGGTTGGGGAATTTAAAACATGAGGCACAGACTCAGCATAAATGGCTGATCATTTAGGACTGAGATTGCAAGAAATTAGTTCACTCAAGGAGTTGGAAATCTGTACAATTCTCCATGCCAAAGGGTTGTAGAATTTCAATCATTGGATACATTTCAGGCTGAGATGGATTTTGTTTTATCTCTCAGGGAATCTAATAAAATGAAGAATAAGCAGAAATATGGAATTGAAGTCCCAGCTCAGCCATAATTGACTTGATGGACCATATCCTGCTCCTATTTCTTGTGTTCTTTAGCAGTTAAGTGTGAAAATCAGGAAGTTGCTATCAGTCAACCTACTCCTCCAGAAGCTTCACTATATTGGTACCTCACAGAGAAATTACAATCACTTATTCGTTAGATACACACTGGACCTGTTGGAAAATGTTACGGGGTTTGTCCTTTCAAATGTAAGTGGTCCTGCAAGACTCCTTATCCATTTCTCAGTTTGACTGGTGAAGGAAATACATTGTTGCTTTCCCAGATAACGTAGGCTCCAAGGTCCCTGTGGAGATTGTACCCAAATGGATTTCTAATTATTGTAAATGGTGGTGCAAACCTGCAGTGTTTTGTGCAATAGTGTCAGGACACTGAATGGTGATTGCCATCAGTTCACTTTTGACTCCAACATCTGTGTAGATTTTTTAATTACTCTCATTTTAATATTTTTAGTTTTGAAGATTTTTTTTGTATAACTATTAACTAATGAACAAGACGAATCTCTGTATGAACAAATCCAGTGTTTATTATAATAGATTTATTTTCTCACACCCAGGTTTTAGAGGGGAACTTTGCTCTGTTTTGCACTTATGCTGCTGATCTTCAATACCATTATCAAAACATCGTACTTGTAATTCTGGTATGTTTATTTTTAACATTTTGTTTTCCTTTCCATGTGAATACATACACTTAGCGCTGTCACATGTTTGAAGATGAAGGTATTTATTGAAGTAGCAATGCAATAAAAAAAAATTCAATCCCGAAACATTTTAGTCAGAATCTAGGTTTTGTCTGTATTTGGAATTAATCATTAATAGAAAGCTGACTCAGGACATGATGAAGTGTGATCATGGAATTTGGCAGAACTACAGTCTCAGACATGAAAATTTTGAAATTGATAGTAGTATCGCAAACACCTTTGAAATTGGTGGTATTGTAGTGAGAATTGTGAAGTTTATACCGTACTGAGTATTTTCATAGAGTCACACAGCATGGAAATAGACCCTTTGGTCTCCACCTCAACTAATCCACACCAACCAAGTTCCCAAACTAAACTAGTCCCACCTGCCTGCATTTGGCCCATGTCCAGCTAAACCTTTCCTAATCATGTACTTATCCAAATGTTTTTTAAATGTTGTAATTGTACTTGCATACACTAGTTCCTCTAGCAGTTCATTCCACACACTAACCACACTCTGTGTAAAAAAGTTGCCCCTCATGTCCTTTTTAAATTTTTCTCTTCTCACTTTAAAAATATGCCCCCTGGTTTTGAACTCCCACACCTTATGGAAAAGACCTTTGCTATTCAATTTATCTATGCTCATTATGACTTTATAAATCTCTACAAGGTTACTCCTCAACCTCCTATGCCCCAGTGAAATAAGTCACAGCTGACACAGCCTATGTTTATAATTCAAACTTTCCATTCCTGGCAACATCCTAGTAAATCTTTCCTGAATCCTCTCCAGTTTCATATACCAGGGGGACCAGAACTGCACACAGTACTCCAGAAGAAGTCTCACCAATTTCCTGTACAACCTCAACATAACACCCCAGGCTTGACCTATGAAGGCATACACTAATTGCTTTGTCAACGGCCTGTCTATCTGTGACGCAATTTCAAAGAACCCCTTGGTCTCTCTGTTCTACAACTTTGCCCAGGGCCCTACTATTAATTGTATAAGTTATTCCATTGTTTGTTTTACCAAAATGCAATAACTCACATTTATCCAAATTAAACTCCATCTGCCACTTGTCAACCCATTGATTCAATTGATCAAGATCTCTTTGTAATCTTAGATAGCCTTTTTCACTGTCCACCTACTACCAATGTTGGTGTCATCTGCAAATTTACTAACCATACCTCCTATATTGTCAGCCAAATCATTTATATAAATGACAAACAAAAGTAGACTCAATACTGATCCCTGTGGAACACCATTGGTCACAGACCTCCTGTCTGAGAAAAACCCTTTACTACCACCCCCTGTCTCCCAGCATAATGCCAAGTTTATATCCAATTGGCAAGCTCACCCTGAATCCTCTGTGATCTAATTTTACTAGTTGGTCTACCAATTTGTAGACATAGGAACTTAAAGGTTATAAATGACAATTACAGTGAAATAATTCATTTAGTGAATACACAGTTTTCTGAATATTTATGATGTTGAAAGTTTTTAGTTAAATATAAAATTGAAAACACAATTAGTAGTTGCTGCAAACAATATTTTTCTGAATTGTGGATTTTATTGTGGAGTGCTTTATTCATGTTTCTCAAATAACAGACCGTCGTTAGATCTGGATTGATCAAGTCAATCATTTTGTTTCCCATTACAGGTAACTGCTGTGATGATTGTTCCCTTTTGGCAGTTTTTTCTGCAAAGGTTTGGAAAGAAAATTGCTGTTTACTTGGGTACTATTGTACGTATTGATTTTTTTTCCATATCAACTTTGTACTTTGGGATATTGATTTCCTTTATTGAAGTGTACTAATTCCTCACTGAAGGAATACTATCCATAAAAAGACAGCATCCCCATTACCAATGGGGGGAGCAGCATTTGTATAGACTTCAACTCAGTTTCATTCTGTGCTGTTGGCAGTTCTCAGGCTAGCTTATGGCTCAGTTCCTCACCTAACTGGTGAGCATCAACAGATAACAATATAGTATATACGAATGGGAATGGGAAACTGTGTCCCAATGACGTGACCCCCTGTGCATCCAATAGATGGCAGAAAGGAACAGCAGACAAGTGCCCAGGTGATCAACCTGGATGAGATCAAATGTTTCAGGTGTTAACCAAGGATCGAAATTGTGACTTTCATGGTCGTTCTGTAATTTGGTGGTTTTGTTCACTTAATCCATTAAGGGCTAAAATACCATTGGCAAAGGAGGATACTGGTCTTGGGCCCAGTAGTGGGTATGACGCTGGATCTGCTTGATGTCTGTTCCATGTACTATTGGGTGCAAAATTCAATTGAGGAAGGCATTGAGGCTGCCAACGTTGAATCAGTGTACATGAAAACTTAGACTTTAGCCTTCACAGAGAGAAGTGACCACTGTCGTATGGATATACAAACTTTCTGTGCTGCGTAAGCTGCTGCTCATGATGAAGCGTGCAGCAAATATCCTCCTTCAGTCGAGGAAACTACAGGGCCTGCTAGTTCCAGCCTGGTCTTTCCTGTTCTCTATTTTGTCCGGAATGTATTAAAGGTATGAAAAAGTTCTTGAGCACTAAAAGACACAGAGAAATAACACTATTAACTTACTGTGTATTAAAAACTAGAAGTTGGATCCTAAAACAAATTACAGATTCCTGTTTTATTTTGTTGTACTTTTCTCTGTTTATAGTGGTTAATTCCATTTTTATTCTTGATGGCTTCGCTTCCAAACAATCTAATTGTGGCCTATGTGACAGGAGCTTCCTCTGGTCTGAGTTTTGCTTCATTTTTTCTGTTACCATGGTAAGTGACATTGACTTATTTCCTTGCTTTGAATTTATACATCCAATAGTTGATATTGTACCATTGCCATTTACACCCTCAAATCCAAGACATATTACAACTGAGACAGGAGGAGTGCACTTTCTCTCTCTCTCTGATCTCATTACTCTAAAGGTGACAACATAAATTTTATTGTTTAACTTAATTCCTGATATTGCCAATTATATGCCTTCTTTGTATTGAAGTTAGAACAAAAATAGGTATCAATCAAATCTCTTAAAAAAAAGGAAAATGATAAAATCACAGAGTTTACAGCACGGAAACACACCCTTCGGTCCAACTCCTCCATGCCGACCAGATATCCTTAATTAATCTTGTTCCATTTACGAGCATTTGGCCCACATCCCTCTAAACCCTCCCTTTTTATGTACCTATCTAGATGTTTTTTAAATATTGTATTTGTACCAGCCTCCACCACCTCCCTTGGCAGCTGGTTCTGTACATGCACCATCTCTGGCACGGAAGGGGTGCCACGAAAAATAACCAGCAGGTGTTGCTGGGATCTTAGCAACCTGCAGTTTGCATTGGAAAAGCAGTATTGAAAGATCTTCCAGTTTCGCTTCAAGAGATGATATGGAGGAAGGCGGTATTGGACTGGGGTGTACAAAGTTAAAAATCAGACAACACCAGGTTATAATCCAACAGGTGATGAAGGAGCAACGCTCTAAAAGCTAATGATTCCAAATAAACCTGTTGGACTATAACCTGGTGTTGTGTGACTTTTAACTCTCTTCAAGAGGGCAATGATTTTCACGCTGGATTCACAAGGACCTTTTTCAGAAACACAAGACCTGAGCTTGGAGCATCTTCACTTTGGCTGACTGGTCACTATATACTCCAAATCATTTCCGAATAGTAAACTGCAGCTCAACAGTCATAAAGCAAGGCAGGGGTTCTTCAGTAAACAAACAACTATCACAAGAGTCCTGAAGAAGTGTTCATTCCCATAAAGGTTGACTTCTCCACCTCCTGACGGTGCCTGGCTTTCTGTGATCTTCTCGCCTCCTGCTTGTCTATATTACAGGAGATTTGACTACCTAGAAATGGCTAGTTAACAAAGTCCTTTCATCAATCTCTTTAAAAAGCGATTCCAGGTATTCACAATCCTTCAAAGACACCTATAAAAATTACTAAATATGAAGTCTCCATTATAGGAAATAGGTGCAGAAGTAGGCCATTCGGCCCATTGAGCCATTACCATTCTGTAAATCATAAAGTTATTGCCTTTTGATTAATATACTTCTCTGCAGAACTTCTTTTTGTACAGAATTAATTATGATAACTTTTTTTCTGTCTCATACCAACATGAGTGAGTTATTTCACTGTAATAGATTTTACCCAAATATGGTAATTTATTTTGATCTGTTTGTAAAGAAGGCTGTAATTGCCTTGACTATAAATTTCCAATCTGGAAAGATGAGGAATTTATTCAAACAAAGCCAGAAATTGCTGGAGAAACTCAGCAGGTCTTTCAGCATCTGTCGGAAGAAAGCAGAGTTAACTTTTCGAGCCCAGTGACTCTTAATCAGAATGTTCTTAAGTAGAGTGACCAGACTCAAAGCAATAACTCTGCTTTCTTCCCACAGATACTGCCAGACATGATGACCTTCTCTAGCGATTTCGTTTTCTGTTTCAGATTAGATTAGATTACTTACAGTGTGGAATCTCCAGCATCTACAGTTCTTTGACTTATTTCTGTGGAATTTACTCCTGTCTTTTCTTTCCAATCATTTTTTGTGGATTCACTCCTTCTCCTGTGTCAAAAGTGTGCGTCTTGCAGCGTTTCTCGTTCCCTCAAGCTTTTGACCCTTTAAGCCTTCCAGAGGGCTCAGCAGCACATGCCAGCTGAGAGGTGACCTCAGTGCAACTGATGGTAACAAAAATGTCATTAGGAAAAGGTAACGTGTACTTCAGAAGTGATTGATTAGCCTGTCAAAATCTTCCAGCTGGTGTACTGAGAGCAGAGGAACAGAAGAAGACCTGCCCTCTACCATCAAATTGGAGAGGTGCCAATCTTCATGTAGTTTGAGACAGATGTCACTTGCTGCGACTACCTCAGCCATACATTTGGAAAGGTCTGTCTGCTCTGGTCTAAGGCTGATGGGGATTAAACTCTACAGCGTTCATGAAGCAGACACCCTGGAAATTTGTAAGCCTGAACTTTTCATAATGTTAATTTAGTTATTTTTTAAAACCCCTCATTATTTCAGTCGGTCATTAACGTGCTCCTGTGGAACAGGTGCTATGAGCACTTGTGCACGCATGCACTGATCCTGCTCAATAACTCAATGTCAGCTGAATTGAATATTTCTTTGGCACTGGTGCTGTTTTACCCTTGACACACTGCAAATCTTGGGGGAGGGAGGATTAGTGTGGAGTTTTGGATTCTGGCCAATGAAAGCCTGCAGCTTTTCTGATATTGAGGGAGCTCTTGGTGAGGAACAGAGAAAGGAAGAATTAGGCAGAAAGCATCACTTAGAGAGATCCCTCCTTCTGCATCTATTCCAGAAAATCTGCATATTATCAGAAAGCTACATGAATGCTTCACTTCATTAAAATGTCTCGCATAGATTGTAAGCTGCAACAAATAGCTTTAAAATACTATGGAAAAGTCTAATGTGAGTATCATAGAATTGCTACAGTGTGGAAACATGCCCTTCAGCCCAACAAGTCCACGCAGACCCTCTGAAGAGTAACCCACCCAAACCCATTTCCCTATTACTCTCACATTTAGGCCAGACTGATGCACATAACTGACACATCCCTGAACACTATGGACAATTTAGCATGGCCAATTCACCTAACCTGCATGTCTTTGGACTGTGGGAGGAAACTGGAGCATCCAGAGGAAATCCATGCATGACGCGGTGAGAATGTGCAAACTCCATACAGACAGTTGCCTGACGTTGGAATCGAACTCAGATCCCTGGCACTGTGGCAGATCCATCGTGCTGTTCCTGGATAGACTACAGACACAGGACAGGATAAAGACAAACCCATCCCATTCTACCCTGCAGATGCCTTTTCACTAACATCAGGGAGTCTGTGCCAAAATTTGGAGATCTGCCCCATGGCCATATATAGTCAAGTTCACAGAATCCTCATTTCTGTGCCTGAGTTTATTGTTTCTTACTGACACAACAGGCCCTACCAGGTTGCACAGTGGGCTGTACAGTCACGAGGGAGTGACATTTGGAGTTCTCAGCATTAATTTTAGACCCAGTGAACTTTCACTGCATTTGGTCAAACATAAGCAAGGAAACCTCATGCTGATCACCACATCCCACCTCTCTCAACTGATGATCACTATTCCTCAATTTAGAACACCACTTCAAAAAAACACCAGGGTACAAACAGCACAGAATGTCATCTGGGTGAGGCAATTCCATGTCCATGACCAAGAACAGTTTGGTAACACCACAATTGACCAAGCTGTCCAAGATCTGAAGGATATACCTGATGGACTGAGCCTGAGGCAGATGCTAAGAGAAACAACGAAGGAAGAAATCTATTTTACCTTGTCCTCCCTAATCTACTGCTACAGATCTACAGATCCATTTGTCCATGACATTGTTAGTAGAAGTGATCATCGGAGGAGAAAGTCCCATCTTCACACAGGGACACCCTGCAGTGTTATATTTCAAATACCATTATGCTAAATGGCATGAATTCAGAACAGTTCTGGCAGCCAAGAACTGGACATCTATGAGGGTTTGTGAGCTGTCGACAGCAGCAGAATTATACTCAACCAGAATCTGTGATGCCATGTCCCATCATATCCCTCAACCTACCATTAACATCAAACCACACAGTCAACTCTGGATGAATGAGCATGTTGGAGTGCATGCCAGGTGCAATATCAAATGCCAGCCTGGAAAAGCAACGACACAAAACTGCAGTAATGTTAAATAGCAGATGCAGCTTGCTACGAACAGAGCAAAGCAAACCCACAACCAATGGATCTGATCTAACTTCTACCAGATCCACTCATGAATGATAATGAGAATTAAACAATTGCTAGAGGAGGAACCTGCTGCATAAACAACCCACCTTGAATAATGTTGGAGACTAGAACTTAATTGCAAAGCACAAAGTTGACGTATTTGAAATCATTCATACAGAAGTGCTGAGTGAGATGATCTAGTTCGATCACCTTCTGAGGACTCCAACATCATTCTGGCATCTGAAATGTTAAAGATACTGAAAACTGCAAGGATGTTGGGTACTGACAATATTCCAGCTGTAGTGATGAAGGTGTGTGCTCCAAAACTAACTTTGCCTCTGTAGCAATATAGTTACAATGCTGACATCTAATAAGCAAAGTTGGAAATTGTCCCAGATATGTCCTGTCCAAACAAAAGGACAAACCCAACCTGGATATTAACCTAAAAATCTAATATGTTCATCCTGCAACATTCCAGTTTCTTTTGCCTCCACCTGTTTGTTCCACCACCTATAGTGAAGCCAGTATTCTTGAAACTGTCTTGTCATGTCTGAAATGAAATCAATTTATTCTGTTGGATTTGTTTCACTTCTCCCACTACAACTTCTCCATTTACTGAGTAACTCTTTAATCCAAGTCTGTATAGTGAGATTGGTTTGTAACCTCCATGTGTACATCCAAATAATATTTTCTTCTTCATTAACACCTCTGGAGGCAAATAGCATCACCAGCCAGCATTTGTATCTCTCAATATCTTGATTGGTTTACCTTCATGATTTAAATCACAAATAAATATCTCACTTTTGAGATAAAATATTTAGGACTTCGAATGGTCTGATTCTCCTTTCTCAATATTTGAATCAGAACCTTCATGAATCATCTGAGCCATTGCTCCCTTCCATTTACATTCTAAGGAAACGTGTTCTTTTGCTCTTCTGCTGGAGTATTAATACTTATTTCCTTTTACCTTTTCTGAAGATTCCTTAGGCATTCCTATAACTGCAATCTACCTTGCAGCATTTGGCTTTGATATGTTGTCTTATTTCAATTGTATGTTAATTTTTTTTGATTTTAAACTTTTTGGTTTTAACCTTGCTTCATTATGACTTTAGAATCCTTCTGTCTGTTCCTTTAAAACTAGTAACTCTTCCATCTGCAAAATTTCTCTTTCTCCATTGGGGATCTGTAATTGTCTGTGTAAGAGTTTCATATATCTGTGTCAGAACTGCTGTTTCTCTAGTTTTTAAAAATTAGTTTTTAAAAGAGTAAAGAAATGACCTCTGACATCTGTCCCATATCTATCACCCCTCAATTTGAAGCTATGTCCCCTCGTGATAGCCATTGCCATTAAAGCTTTTAAATTTGCTGGAAGACTTTTTCTGATTTTTTTCCATGGTTATAATTTCCCTAACATTCTCATTTTTCTTCTTCAGCTTTTTTCTAATCAACTGATCTTACAGCATTTCCTTTTCCGTTGTAAATTCTACAAATGTCTGATTAGGTTTCTTCCTTCTAGTCCCTGCATCTACAATGAAATCCGAGTATGGTGGAAAACTCACCTGGATGAGTGCAGCTCCACCAACACTCAAGAATCATCACAGCCAAAGCGACCCACCTGACAGACTCCCCATCCACACTGACTCCCTACATTCCCTGTTATACATTGTCAACATTGTACATCAACATGACGCACCTCAGGTACCTGCCAAGGCTTCTCTGAAGACACTTGCCAAATGCACTGCTTCACAGGATGAGATGAGCAGATACATTCTCACACCAAGTTGATTGTGATTCCTTCACAAAAACAACAGGAATCCTTCCCAGAAAATGATCACTAAAGTCATTTTTAAGTTGCTATATTACCAAGGTCAGTTAGGACTTGTTTCTATCTGAACTAGAGCAAAATCTTGGGTCTGTTTCACACACAGCAATCCTGCCAGGTGGGATCTGAAACAGCATGACCACCTTGTGAATTTTATTGGTGCTGCAGTCATGACATTATAGATAATTTATTTACTACAGTTGGCATCTACACTAGAAAGATAAGTTCTAAGATTCTGTTTAGCATTCCTGACATTATATACATCAGAGGTGACGTTATAGACTTCATTGTCAACTTAGACCTGTTTATTTCTCATTACAGGTCTATGCTGCCTGATGTTATTGATGCTTTTAGACTTGAAAAGCCGCAAATAAAGGGACTGGAAACCATATTCTGCTCATTCTATGTCTTCTTCTCCAAGTTGGCTAATGGAGTTTCTATGGGATTGTCTGCACTTAGCCTTCAGTAAGTGATTCAAACATATTTGCTAAACTTACATAATTTCTTTCCTTAAAACAATTGCATTATCTTACTAAGTAATGATATGGACTGTAAATAGTGCCACCTGCTTAAAGGAAACACACTCTTTTAAAAAGAGATTTTGTGTATTGTACTTATGTGTCAGTATAAATGAGTGTCACATTCAACTTTAAATCGTCGAGAATCAGGTTTAGCATGTTTGGATGAAAAATGAAACTCTTAACTTTCTGTCACTCACCATATCTGAATTCCACTTCCTCAGAAACATCTCTTTCCAGCATCACTGACATACAGGCCAGCCTAGACACCCTCTTGACAGTAGTTGCTTGATAATCGTCTCAGTTGTTCTCCTTAGCTCCTGAGTTAGACAAATGGTTAAACTGCAAGAGGAAAAGGCACAAGAATGGAACTGACGAATTATCAGATCAACCATGATTTCTTTGAATGGCAGGGCAGATTCTATTTTTGTCCCTACATCTTATCGTCAATCCAATGATATACCATGTAAAATGATTGAAAAGACAAGCACATGTTAAAGTCTCACTCAGAGACTAATTGTTAGGAGATGCAGGAAGTCAACATCCTTATGGTTTTTTGTAAAAATTGAGCAATGTAGGAAACTTCATGTACTGTTACATTACCTGAGAGTCTAGTTCAATTTATAGTTGACTGGAACTAAGTCACGTAGATTATTCTGTCTTGAGACTTAATGGTTGTTTTGACTGTAACTTCATCCATCTAACTAGTGTTAGAACTTTTACACAATACGAACAGTACAAATTACCTGTAATTAGAACTGTAAGATCATAAAATCTAGGGGATAAGATAGCATAAGAAATAAACAGATGGAGTAAGTGTCAGAAATAAAGTTTCATGATGTTTGTGTCCTAGTTTTGCAGGCTATAAAACTGGAGCATGTGTCCAGCCCCAGTCTGTGGCTGTCACCCTAAAACTACTAGTGTCAGCTTTGCCTGTGGGACTGATTATCATTGGGTTAATAATATTCCGGTTTTATCCAATAACAGAAGACATCCGAGTGAGAAATGCACTGGCACTCGAAGAGCTAAGGTAGATATTTCTTGAATAATGGACTTCAGTAATGTTTGCTCAAATCAAAGAAACAGTACAGCTCAGTGGGCAAACAGCTCTGCTCAGAGTTAGAAATTCATTTTTAGGATTAGCTGGAGGAATCTCAGGGATGTAGTCTAAATAAAATTATAATACTGAACTTTCATATGGCATATCTGGAAAAAAATCATTACATATTCTTCAAATATTTGGTAAATGCAAATACTATGTTTTAAAAAGTACAATGTGATTTTGTTTTATTTAACTTGAATTGCTATTTCTACCAAGTTAATACTGGAGTGTCTTTTTTTGTTTTACAGACAAAATGTCCACATCAGTGGTCAATCACTGAAAAATGTGGAGAACGTATCATAATAAATAGCAGGACTGAGCTATGACAATCACCTATAAGCCATAGATTTCAGAGTATGCAGGGATCATTACTGCTGCAACACTTATGTATATTACACTAACCACACTGGAATTTGCATTTGTTTATATTTTAGTGCAATTTCTGGATATGTTTTGTTAACCTGAAGTAATGAATTTATCTCAAATAAAAATAAGAGTAGTTGCTATGTGGAAAACTGATTTAATAAATTGTAAAAGATTGCATTTATGCATTTCCTTTTATTTACTAGCTTTTCCAGAGTTTAATTTATTGCATACTGTTAACCTTTCCTTTTCAGACTCTAAAGTGATGTATCAGTGAATAGATTTTATAATTTTGATGCATACTCATTGCAGGTGATGACTTCCAAATTGAAGTAGACAAAAGATGGAAAACTACTGGCCTGAACCACTCTATATATGATATTCCCACAAGCCACTGAATGCTGAGAATCCTTAGCTGCGAAGATGCTTAAATTCCAAGGAATGTGAACATCACTGCCAAAGCCATAAAGCCCATTATGTACTGCCTGTGTGTGATTTCCCTTGAGAAGGTAGCGCTGAGTTGATTTCTTGAACTGCATGATATCTTGAACATACAGAGTGGAGGACTGGAGTTAATGGAAAGTGAAATTAATTGAGTAGTATAATGGTCAGTCAACTCACTACTGATTGTTTTATTCCACCTCCATAAGTTAAAAATCAATCTTCATATGTCTCATAAGAGATTAATGGATGAAAAGTCATTGGACATAATTATATTTTGCTCAGGGTACTGAACATAACTCACAAGTGACTTAAGTGTTTCCAGGTGCTTAAGGTATCATTACAAGGTTGTCCACTTTGGTTTCTGTCTGTCAGCCGCACTCCATTCTATCAACAAGCCCAGATTCTAGGAAACTACACATTGTAGATACATGAAAATTGGCTTTACACTCTTAGCTTTTCTATTAACAACAAAGTATAATGTGTTTCTCAACTGAGTGCAAGATCGAGAAAATGTTGTGATTGCATTGTGCTCTCCAAAAAGAGGAGTCAGTGGTCAGCTGGAAAAGAAAAGTACTTGCAAACTCTCTTCAGTAGCCATGTCCAGGTGAATAGTCTTTCAGGAATGCCCACACTGACATCCATGTTCTGACTGTCCATATTCAGTCCTCTTGGTCCAGGACAGACTTAATTAGTTACTCCTAACATAGGAAGAGATTAACAACTAGCTAGGGTAGAAGGTATCAAAGAGATATATCCTACATTACATTGTGATAGATCTCACATTCTCAGGTAGGAATTTATTTAGTCATGAGATTTGATCTCTAGGTACAATTTCTGAGTTGTGTTTTTTATATTCAAACATAATCAAAAAGGTGGTGAAAGAGCAATTGTTCCTGTTCAGGAGCAATTATTCCCTGTTGTTTTATTGTTCCCAAAAATAACAATCTAGGCTAAGAATCATGAGAAACTAGAATAAGTTCTTGAAAGATGGAGTTTTCGAACCCTTATTAGGCAGGATCTAAGCTCTGCAATCCTGACACATCCAGTCGTGAATGGTGGTGGATGATTAAACAACTCATTGGAGGAGGAAGCTCCAAAATATCCCCATCCTCAATGATGGAAGCACCCAGCACATCAGTGCAAAAGATAAGACTGAAGCTTTCACAGCAATCATCAGCCAGAAGTGCTGAGTGAATGATGCAACTTGGCCTCCTCTAGCAGTCCTCAGTATTACAGATACCAGTCTTCAGCCATTTCAGTGCAGTCCACGTGATATCAAGAAATTGTTTGAGGCACTGGATACTGCAAAGGCTACAAGCCCTGATAACATTCTGGCAAAAGTACTGAAGACTGGTGCTCCAGAACGTGCCATTCCCCTAGCCAAGCTGTTCCAATACAGATACAACACTGGCATCTACCCAACAATGTGGAAAATTGCCCACGTATGTCCTGCACATTACAAGCAGATGAATCCAACACAGCCAATTACTGCCGCATCAGTCTCCCCTCAATCATCAGTAAAGTGATGGAAGGTGTCATTAACAGTGCTATCAAGCAGCACCTGCTCAGCGATGTCCAGTTTGGACTCCACCAGAGTCACCCAACTCCTGACGTCATTCTAGCCTTAGTTCAGACATGGACAAAAGAACTGAATTCCGGACATGAGGGGACAGTGACAGCCCCTGACATTAAGACTGCATTAGATAGAGTGTGGAATCAAGGAGCGTTTGCAAAACTGGAATCAATGGGTATCGGGGGCAATTCTCCAATGATTAGAGTCATACCTGACACATAGGAAAATGGTCGTGGTTGTTGGAAGTC
Source organism: Chiloscyllium punctatum (assembly GCF_047496795.1). Classification (NCBI taxonomy): domain Eukaryota; kingdom Metazoa; phylum Chordata; class Chondrichthyes; order Orectolobiformes; family Hemiscylliidae; genus Chiloscyllium; species Chiloscyllium punctatum. The sequence continues at coordinate 149,053,351 of NC_092741.1, read as the reverse complement.
AGTCATCTCAGCTCCAGGACATCTCTACAGGAGTCCCTCAGGATAGTATCCAAGACCCAATTATCTTCAGCTGTTTCATCAATGACCTTCCCTCCATCATAAGGTCAGAAGTGAGGATATTCATCAATGATTGCACAATGTTTAGCACCATTCATGACTTCTCAGACACTGAAGCAGTCCACATTCAAATGCAACATGATGTGGACAATATCCAGGCTTGGACTGACAAGTGGCAAGTGACATTTGCGCCACACAAATGACAGGCAATGACCATCACCAACACGAGACAATCTAACCACGGCCCCTTGACATTCAATGGTGTTACCATCACTGATTTCCCCCATTATCAACATCCTGGGAGTTATCATTGATCAGAAACTGAACTGGATTCACCACATAAAACACAGTAGCTGCAAGAATAGGTCAGAGGCTAGGAATACTGTGGCAAGTAACTCACCTCCTGACTCCCAAAAGCCTGTCCATCATCTACAAGGCACAAGTTAGGACTGTGATGGAATACTCCCCACTTACCTGGTTGAGTGCAGCTCTAACAACACTAAAGAAGCTTGATACCATCCAGGGCAAAGCAGCCCACTTGATTGGTACTCCATCTGCAAGCATCCTCTCACTCCACCACCGATGCTCAGTAGCAGCAGTGTGTACTATCTACAGGATGCTCTGCAGGAATTCACCAAAGATCCTCAGACAGCATTTTCTAAACCCAAGTCCAAGTCCACTTCCATCTCAAGTTCTTCTCCAAGCCACTCACCATCCTGACTTGGAAATATATTGCTATTTCTTCACTGTCATTGGGCCAAAATCCTGGAATTCCTGCCCCCTCCACCACCTCTTCCCCTCCCCCCCCATTGCATTTTGGGTCAACTAACAGCAGATAGACTGCAGCAGTTCAAGAAGGCAGCTCACTACCACCTTCTCACGGGCAACTAGGGATGGGTAATAAATGTTCGCCCAACGAGTGATGCCCACATCCCACAAAAAATGAATAAATAAGGTATTACTATATTAGATGGATTGATTTCCAACTGGAAGAATGTAAGCTCCCACACCATCGTCCAGAAAGGCTCATGTTTTGGAAAGCCAACAATAAATATTTGCTTGCCCCAAACTAGTAAAATGAGCTGCTGTAAATCAAGCAGGAGGAGAATATTGGGCAAGAGAAATCTAATTTGGAGAGTTTACAGGCACAACTCCAAGTACTCAGCCGAGTAGCTCCCTCTCCTCCCTGCCTCCAATAATAATCAATAACGTTCAAACAAGGACCTTCCTGAGCATTTGCTTATTTTGGGTTACTCTTTTGACTAGGTTCACTTGGCAGGAAAGCAACAAGAGCTTCGCTGAAAAACCTTCTGATTAAAACAGTAGTCTTGCCCCGATGACATTATCTAAATGTAATTTGCATCTTTAAAGAGCCTGCCAGTTTCCCTCAAAGTCCCCCTTCTTTGCTCAGGAGATCACGGTGGCTTAGTGGTTAGCACTGCTGCCTCACAGTTCCAGAGACATAGGTTCGATTCCAGCCTCGGGCAACTGTCTGTGTGGAGTTTGCACAATCTCCCCATTTCTGCATGGGTTTCCTCTGGGTGCTCCTGTTTCTTCCCACAATCCAAAGATATGCAGGTTAGGTGGATTGGCTGTGCTAAGTTGCCCATAGTGTTCATGGATGTGTAGGCTAGGTGCATTAGTCAGGGATAAATATAAGATAATGGGTCTGGGTGGGTTACCCTTCGGAGGGCCGGTGTGGACTTGTTGGGCTGAAAGGCCTGTTTCCATATGTAGAGATTCTATGATTCTAAAGTAGCATTGGAATCTGCCAGAAGAGAACACGCAACTTGAAGCATTAACTCTGATTTCTCTCCACAGGTGCTGCTTGACCTGCTGAGCTTTTCCAGCAATTTCTATTTTTGGAAGAAAGAAAGGTGTTGGATGCTAATACCCAGGCTGACCTTAACTGCTTATCCACATAGTTTCTGCCCACATGCACAGTTAAAATCGCCTCTTTAGAGTTCAAAATGTAAATGAGCTGGATGATTAAACAATAATAAGAGCAACAGTATTTTGCATTTTATAAATGGGTTTTCGAATATAGGAGTGAAGAGGAAATAATCACTTTGTATCATTTTGGCCATAGATACTGTGTACGGCTTTGGGCTATTCATTATAGAAAAGTTGTTAAAACTATGGAAACCATCCATCGGAGAATTACCAAAACAATAACAGAAGTCATAATGTGGGGAAAACTTGAGACGCGGAGACGATATTAGCTAAAAATTTGTTCTGTTCCATCTAAAGTCTATTGACACTCATCTTTAACCTCAAATACATACAGACCAGATGAGAGCAAAAGAGGGATTGAAGATAATAAGAGATGTGCAGATATTTATAACTAAATACTCTGCTGTTGATGAATATGGAAATAAAGCTGAAAATATCATTCATAAAATGATATTGGTCAGCTGAAATTACAAATATCCATCAATTTAATCATCGGAAAATGAAGAGCTCTACAAATCAAGAGTGCACCGCCTTCTATTATCAATTTTTCCAGTCCACAGACTGGACCAGATCAACCTTGAAGAGCTCCTATGAGTCTGGATGGTTTATTTTCCTTACACTTTAGATTGGAGAATATTTTTGCAGCAGACTGTCTGAGGGAGTTTGCTTTTTTTTAATTCATTCACGGGAATGAAGGTGTCGCTGGCTAGGCCAGCATTTATTGCCCATCCCAGAGGGCAGTCAAGAGTCAATCACATTGCTGTGGGTCAACCTTTTCATGGAGGGTGGTGCGTGTATGGAATAATCTGCCAGAAGAAGTGGTGGAGGCTGGTACAATTATGACATTTAAAAGGCATCTGGATGGGTATATGAATAGGAAAGGTTAAGTTATATGAATAGGAAACGCTGACAAATGGAATTAGATTAATTTAGGACAAGTCAGCATGGATGAGTTGAAGCGAAGGGTACGTTTCCGTGCTATACATCTCTATGGCTCAATGACTCTGTGGAGTCACATATAGGCCAGACCAGATAAGGTTGGCAGTTTTCTTCTCTAAAGGACATTCATGGTCATCATTAGACTCTTAATTCCAGATTTTTATTGATTGATTGATTGTCACATGGACCAAAGTACAGTGATAAGCTTTGTTTATGGGCAGCACAGGCAGATTATAGTAAGCAAGAATGTACAGATCAAAAAGACTTAGTCAGGGATATACAGGTTACATTGCACAGGACATGCACTGGGTGGGATCAACATTAGCAAGGTCAGCATTATTTGAGGCTAGAGAGTCCATTCATCAGTCTAAAAACCACCAGGAAGAAACTGTTCCTGAACCTGCTGGTGAAAGTATTCAGGCTTCTGTATCTTCTGCTTGAGGAAGGAGCTGTAGGGGATCAGTGTGGGGTGCAGTGGATATCACCTGATGAAGGAGCGTCGCTCCGAAAGCTAGTGTGCTTCCAATTAAACCTGTTGGGACTATAACCTGGTGTTGTGTGATTTTTAACTTTGATGATGTCGGTAGCCTTTCCACACAATAAGATGTCACCATTTGCTGTGGTGGGATTCAAAGCAAGGACATTACCTGGGTCTCTGGATTAATAGCGATATCACTGTGAGTGATGTCACTTGTAAACACTTCCTTCAGAAACAGTGCCGATAGAAACCAGTCCAGTGCTCTGATTGAAGATTCTACATCCAATAACACAGTGGCTCAGTGGTTAGCACTGCTGTCTTACAGCACCAGGGTCCCAGGTTTGAGTCCAGCCTTGGGCAACTGTCTGTGTGGTGTTTGCACGTTCTCCCCATGTCTGCGTGGGTTTCTTCCAGGTGCTCCAGTTTCCTCCCACAGTCCAAAAACCTACAGGTTTGGCCATGCTAAATTGTCCATAGTGTTAGGTGCATCAGTCAAAGGGAAATGGGTCTGGGTGGGTTACTCTTCGGAGGGTCAGTGTGGACTTGTTGGGCTGAAGGGCCTGTTTCCACACTGTAGAGAATCTAATCAAAAAGAAACTCTTGCATTTGGTCATCGAGTCAGAAGAATTTCCAGTTCCATGAACCGGACCTTTGAAAATTATTGCCACATTTCCAGGTGGGCAGACTATATTAGAGTCAAGAGCAGGTCAGGCAACAGCAGGAGGAGCAGGATATCCGCCATGACGAAGGCCTCCAAGCCCTCCATTTTTTCCTCCCATGCCATCCCAATCAGTACTCTTCCACTAACACCCTCATCTGCCTGGCTGAACTGGTCCTCACCCTCAACAACTTTTCCTTCCAAACCTTCTACTTCCTCCAAACCAAAAGGGTAGCCACGGGCGCCCGCATTGGCCCCGGGTATGCCTGTCTCTTTGTCGGGTACGTGGAACAGTCCATCTTCCATAGCTACACCGGCAACATCCCCCACCGTTTCCTCCTCTACGTTGATGACGGTATTGGTGCTACCTCGTGCTCCTAGGTTGAACAGTTCATCAACTTCACTAACACCTTTCATCATGACATCAAATTCACCAGGACCATCCCAGACACCTCCCTCTCCTTTCTGGACCATCTCTGGTGACTGACTAACCACAGACATCGGCTACAAACCCACTGCCTCCCACAGCTTCCTGGTCAGCACCTCCTCCCACCCTGCCTCCTGTAAAAAAGTCCCTTATTCTCAATTCCGCCTCTGCCATGTCTGTTCCCAGGAGGACCAGTTCCGCCATTGAACTTCAAGGAACATAATTTCCCCCTCCTATGTGGTCAACAATGCCCTCCAGCACATCTCCTCTACTCCCTGCACCTCCGCCCTTGAACCCTACCCTTTCCAATGCAACAAGGACAGAACCCCCGCGCCCCCCCCCCACCCCGGTCCTCACCTTGCACCCCACTAACCACCTTATACATCATATCATCCTCTGCCACTTCTGACATCTACAAACAGACCTCACCACTAGGGACATATTTCCCTCATCACCCCCATCATCGTTTCAGAGAGACCATTCCCTTTGCAACTCTCTTGTCATATCCACACACCGCCCGGTCCCCCTCCTCCCCAAATCAGCCCACACCCCATACCTTCCCTTGCTACCGCAGGAAGTGCAAAACCTGTGCCCACACCTCATTCCCTCACCTTCGTCCAAGGCCCAAAGGATCCTTCCACATCTGACAGAAATTTACCTGTACTTCCACAAATGTCATCCACTATATCGATTGCACCTGATGTGGTCTCCTCTACATCGGGAAGGCAGGACACCAACTTGCAAATCATTTCAGAAACATCTCTGGACACACACCAACCAACCCCACCACCCTGTGGCTGAACACTTTAACTCCACCAAAGACACGCAGGTCCTGGGCCTCCTCCATCACAAACCCTAACTACCCGATGCCTGGAGGAAGAACGCCTCATATTCCGCCTTGGGACCCTGCAACCACATGGAATTTCACCAGTTTCCCCATTTCCCCTTCCCCACCATAGCACAGTCCCAAACCTCCAACTCGGCACTGCCCTCTTGACCTGTCCATCGTCCTTCCCATCCATCCGCTCCAACCTATCACCTTCTCCTCCAACTTGATCTAACTATTGCATTCTCATCTACCTTCTCCCCAACCCCATCCCCACCTCCCATTTATCTCTCAGCTCTCCGGCCCACAAGCCTCATTCCTGATGAAGGGCTTATGCCCAAAAAGTTGATTCTCCTGCTCCTCGGATGCTGCCTGACCTGCTGTGCTTTTCCAGCACCACACTCGACTCTGATCTCCAGATCTGCAGTGCTCACTTTCTCCTAGGACTATATTAGAGATCAATCCTGGTGACCTCAAAAGTATTGGAATGGGTGCTGGGAACAGAGACGGGTTGTGCAGATGGCCTGTCTCTAAGCTCCAAAACTATCTTGGAGATCTTATTTTACAGAAAGCAAGAAAACAAGAACATGCCTCCAGCCTTCACAATCACCCGTGCCACCTCAAGCCCCTTATGCCTTCCAATCAAATCTATATACCCGTACTCCACTCCAAGAAACCTTTATATTCTCCGAGTCAACCTTTGTTCTGGAACTCATCCCCACAGCCCCTCATGCCCTCTATATCACCCTGTGCCCTGTACCCACTCTCACAATCCTTTATATCCCTTATACAAATTTATCTTTAACTCTTCCCAATCTGTGGCACTCACCACAACCCTTTTCTCATAACCTGACAACTCATCTTAGACACATCTGAGGATCCATGCAAAGATGAGATAAAATAAAGTTACAGGAAATAAGGTTCTAAGTGTGTATTGCAGACTTAACTACATTGAAATAAACAAATTAGTTGACGTTTTGAATTCGACTGGGCATGTTTTCAGTAGAGTTTAGAAAGTTACGAGGGGATCTGATTGAAATGTATGAAGTTCCAACAGGACTGGACAGTCTACATGCAGGGAAAATGTTTCTCTGGTTGGAGGTCTAAAACCAGGAGTCTCAATTTTAGGATATGGTAGGCTTTTTAGTGCTGAGATGAGGAAACATTTCTTAACTCAATGCATAATGGTTCTGTGCAGTTCTCTACCACAGAAGGCTGTGGAGGCCAAGTCACTGAATATATTCAACAGAAAGTTTTTATTTTATTTTAAAGGTATCAAGGGGTAAGGGCAGAAAGCAGGAATATGTCATTGAGGTAGGAGATCAACTATATCATGTTGAATGAGAAAGCAGGCTTGAAGGGCCGAATGGCCTACTCTTGTTCCTAGCTTCTTTGGGTAAAAGCCCAATTAATACATTTACATTCAAGTAATACCTTGCAATGACAAAACATTTCATTAAAGTCCACAATCCTGCAATAGCATGCATTGAAATTCATTTCAAACTATCCACAAATCCATGTAGCTGTCAATCAAACTGTGAACTGGCAGCACCCGGCCCATTTCCCTCCAAACCCTTCCTATTCATATACCCATCCAAAAGCTTTTTAAATGCTGTAATTGTACCAGCCTCAACCACTTCCTCTGACATCTCATTCCATACACGTACCACCCTCTGTGTGAAAAAGTTACCCCTTAGGTCTCTTTTATATCTTTCCACTCTCACCCTAAACCTATGCCCTCTAGTTCTGGCCTCCCCCACCCAGGGAAAAGACTTTGTCTACTTATCCTATCCATGCCCCTCATAATTTTATAAATCTCTATAAGGTCATCCCTCAGCCTCTGATGCTCCAGGGAAAACAGCCCCAGCCTGTTCAATCTCTCTATATAGCACAAATCGTCCAACCCTGGCAACATCCTTGTAGATCTTTTCTGAACTCTTTCAAGTTTCACAACACCTTTCCGATAGGAAGGAGACCAGAATTGCACACAATATCCCAACATTGGCCTAACCAATGTCCTGTACAGCCGCAACATGGCCTCCCAACTCGTGTACTCAATACTCTGACCAATAAAGGAAAGCATACCAAACGCCTTCTTCACTATCCTATCTACCTGCGACTCCACTTTCAAGGAGCTATGAACCTGCACTCCAAGGTCTCTTTGTTCAGCAACACTCCCTAGGAGTCTAAAGTCCCACAACAATATCTAACCATATCAAACCATACCTTACCTTGGCCATCCAAAGAAATGCACAAATATCAGAACAGCTCCTTCCAGGTCTACTTTGCATCAAAATCTGACTTGAGTGGAGGCAGCAGATAACTTAAATCTCCAGCTGCCTCGGTGAAGCACACACGCCCGATACACAACCAGTACTTGCCCCCACCTCATTCCTGCACCAGCAAAATTGGAAAGTGCCATGTTCACTGGCATGATCTGAGATTTCGAGGCTCACCCGCCATTTTTGCCATTGGTATGCAGCAAATTATGTTTATTGCACTGATGTATAGAAGGTATTTTTCTTCTTCATTATGATGTGAAGTTTTCCGTTTCCCTAATTTTCATTGTCATGAACTTCCATGCTGTACATCTCTATGACTATGACTCTATTAGAAGAAAACACAGCTTTTAATTTGTGCTTGATTCCGGAGATGCGAAACATGAAAACATATGCGCTATTCTTTTAAATAAAATCCTAGTTTTCACTCCTATGTTAGACAGATTATTTTTCCTGCAACCTAGTTTGCAAGAAATGTGCATTTGGGGCTACACTAATGTCAAGTTTAGAATAATCTACGTGATAATTTCTGCTTTTTAGCTATTACTGCAGCCATTATTTGATAGGTTGCGACAAAGCTTGAATTCCAATCAGAACCAAGGTCGGATAGAATTGCCTGCCAGCTTGGAAGATGAGAAAAATAGCAGATGTGTGTGTCTCTTTTATCTTTTTTTTAAGCCACAAAAGCAAATTATAGTATTCACAGCATCTCCCACTGCCACCCATTCTCACTGCACATACATCCTGCAAAGACTGAAATGGAAGGCAATTACTTTTACTGTCTGTCAAATTGTCAGTTTGACAGCTGGAGGCTATAGATGTTGAAGATTTTGGGACAGCTTATATAACCAACTTAGCTGTGCAAGCTGAGACTGAATTGGCAAAAGCTAAAAATGCCCAGCGTGAAATCTGATTGTAATTCACAGTATAAGGCACAGGATTTGGAAGCTTGAGGAAAACACTATGCAGGATTTAACTACAAGTACTCAGACTGTCTACAAAATTTCAGATCAATTGGCTTTATAGTTTTGGTTGCTACATTATTCAAGCAGTGTCCTGATAATTGCTTCCAATCTAGGCCGCAGTACTTTTAAGGGAATTTCTCTAAAATAAATACCCTCCATTTTTGAACTTCACATCTCTAAAAAGAGTTCAGAATTTTCTACAGGCTCACAAACTCAACCCAGCTGGATTCAGAATTCTGTAGGACTGGTGGCACATCCATTTCACTCTATGTTGGGTGATCATTTAACAGAAATTCAATTACACCAGTTACAAAACTGATGAAAGGCTTTTGCCCGAAACATCGATTCTCCTGCTCCTCGGATGCTGCCTGACCTGCTGTGCTTTTCCAGCAGCACACTCTCGACTACAAAACCCCTGTGGCGGTTACAGTAATTAGAGATTAGCTATTCCACAATACGTGAAGCATTTTGTGACTCCTTGAAGCTTTTCCATCATCGACAAAGCGTAAGTCAGGAGGGTGATTGAGTACTGACTATGGCCTGGTCGAGTGCAATTGCAATAATACCAAGAAGTAAACGACCACAGCTTTTTAGATTTTAATGTTTTCAGGACTAAGGATTGAAAAGCTGAAAAATTGACACTGACTTTAAAAAGGGGAGAATACACGGAGTTATTTGCAGCTTTAGACAAACATGTGAAACTCATTATTGTATTTGAAGTCATACCTGGTGCATAGGAAGATAGTTGTGGCTGTTGGAGATCAGTCACCTCAACTCTAGGGCATCTCTGCAGGAGTTCCTCAGGTAGTGACCTCAGCCCAAACATCTTCAGCTGCTTCACCAATGACCTCCCCTCCATCATAAGATCAAAAGTGGGGATGTTTGTCGATGATTGCACAATGTTCAGTACCATTCTCAGCTCCTCAGATACTGGAGCAGTCCATGTTCAAATGCAACAAGATCTGGACAATATCCAAGCTTGAGTTGACAACTGTCAATTAATGTTTGCCCCACACAAATCGCAGGCTATGACCATCACCCATAAGTGTCAATCTAACCATCACCACTTGACATTCAATGGTGTTATCATCACTGGATGCCCCATTATCAATATCCTGGGGTTACCATTGACAAGAAATTCAACTGGACTCACCACATAAACACAGTGGCTAAAGAGCAGGTCAGAGGCGAGAAACACTCCTGACTCCACAAAGTCTATGCACCATCTGAAAAGCAACAGTCAGGAGTCTGCTGAAATACTCCCCACTTGCCTGGATGAATGTAGCTCCAACAACACTCAACAAGCTTGACATTTTCCAGGACAAAGCAGCCAACTTGACTGGCAGTACATCCACAAACCTCCACTCCCCCCCACCACTGAAGCTCAGTAGCAGCAATGTCATATCCACAAGATGCACTGCAGAAGTTCACCAAAAATCCTCAGAAAGCACCTTCCAAACCCCACAAACTTCCACCTAGAAGGACAAGGGCAGCAAATATGTGGGAACACCCCCACCTTCAGGTTCCCCTCCAAGCCACTCACCATCCTGATTTGGAAATATATTACCGTTCTTTCACTGTCATTGGGTCAAAATCCTGGAATTCCCTCCCTAATGGTATTGTAAGTCAACCGACAGCAGATGGACTGCAACAGTTCAAGAAGGCAGCTTATCACCACCTTCTCAAGGGCACCTAGGGACAGGCAATAAATGCAGGGCCAGCCAGCAATATCTATATTCCGTGAATGAATAAAAGATGAAGTAACATTGCTTCTGTAGCACCAGGTCCTGACAAATTAGCACGACCTGGAAGCACTCAGGGTACCTTTACCCAGAGGCAGTTTTTAGATTGGCTTTTAGTTTGCAACAGTTGTGGGTTCAGGAGAGCTCAGCATTGCAACAAGCCTCTGATTGATTGGGTTTCAGTTTAAGACAGATTCTCGGGGAAGAGTGAACTACCACAAAGTCCAAGAAGATAATTGTATCAATCTTTCTCTATTCCTTTCTTTGTAAAGTTGCTTTCTCAAATTGTCCACCAAAAGAACAGGCGAAAATACATTCAGAAATACTGAAAGAAATAGCTAAAACCCAAAGACAACCAGAAAGATCCCAGATCCCAGTACTGTAAATCAAACACTGATTATCACTGTGCAAGCTATGTTGGGGCATCATTGAAGAAAAGAAAAGGACTGAAGAACAAATTCATCTAGTTTGGTGATTTTTGATTGCAGCAATGTTTTTCTGAAAACTTCTTTTTCTTCCTCCAATCACAATAGTTGTGTTTATTTCCCCCACTGTGTGTCTCTTTCATTTGCATGAGTGGGAGGTTAAAAGAGATAAAGTTTAAGTTACGCAAATTAAAACTCCTATTTTGTTACTGTACCTTTTAAAGAGTACTTTTATGTAACCGAGGACAACCTGGTATGCCTTGCTGTTATCCAAAAGGAGCAAACACACAGAGGATCTTCAGGAATTTCAATAACATTTAATGCTTGTGGAGATGCTGGGAATTAATGGGTCTTAATTTCCAGTGCACTACCCAATGGGTTGTGAAACGAAGAAGTAAATACCACCAGGATGAGGCCTGCCAATCCACAAACATAAATATCTATCCACACCATTAAAGACACAATGCAGCTGCAATGTACATTATCGAAAGGATGCAGAACAGGTTCTCAATAGTTCCTCCCAAATCTGCAACTCTCACCACCAAGAAGAGAAGAAATTGCATAGGAGCAATTACTTCATCTCCAAGTTCTCTTGCAAGACACACACTAGCCCAACTTCAGACAGTATATTGTCATTCCTTCAACATCACTTGGTCGGTATCCTGGAACTCCCACTTAACAAGCTCATAGAACAACTTCCACCTCAGGGGCAGCAACAATCCAGAATGAAAGGTCACAGCCTCCTACTTAAGGCAAACAAGAAAGGGACATTAAATGCTGATCTCTCGAGCAACATGCAAATCCCAAGAACTAAAAAAAAAACTCAATTAGTCAATGTAAACCTTATTTGTGAACTGGCACCAGATGCAAAATTGAACCTAATTCATCAAATTCACACCCATTACATTTTCTTTCCTGGAAGTTTGCTTGATTTGTTGAGACTGTACTTCAGACAAGCTCAAACATCACTTAAATGTATTCATTTTATTAATTAGATTGCTTGTTGAATTTCACAAGTTGTTTTAAAAGTGTAATCCTCAAAGCATTTAGCAGTCTTATACTTTTATTCTAGGCTTACCCATCAAACTAAGAAAGCTGTTGCAAATCTGAAACCAATTCCATGTGGAAGACATTAATTGGCAAGCAAATAACCAAAGCACTCAAACATGAGCTAATGAAGACTTGCACCAGACATTGGTTTCAGTCAGTTAATTACTACTGCCAAATCTTTGGATTTAAAGTTATGATCAAAAATACTTCAGCCTGTTTACAACTTGTTCCATTCTTGTTGTGCCCTGCCATGACTAGACACACTAGAAAATGATCTCCAGATAATTTGTTGCCAAACAATGGACACAAAATGTAAGCTTCTTTAGAGCGGTCAGTTGGAGACCAGAGTTAGGTGACTACAAGCTGAAGGAAACCAAGAAAATAATGGAGAAGCAGCCTTAAGTTCCATCAAAGGTTGCAAAAATAGTCATCAGTCAAATGATACAGTATTTAATGTCCAATGAGTGAAGAATATGATAATTTAATGAAAGAGGGGAAAAAAGCCTTAGTCATCTGGAGTGTATTTTCCAGCTTTAAATTTGGCCATAGGATACCTATTTCATTTGAGGTTGATTAACACCCAACATAAATGCCTCTGTGACAACAACAAAAATAATTTCAGTGGATGCCTCTGGTGTCCAAAGAGATGAGGTCAGAATTTCAAAGGAAAATGTATCCTTTGGGCTCTGATCTCTCAGGGACTCATTATGAAAAACAAGAAAAGAAAGGATGCAAAAATATTCTTCAACATAACAAGCTCATCCTTTTACATATCTTGCATCATGTTCCATGTGTATCTATGTACAAAAGAACTGATTTTACTGAAGAGTAAGAGATTCTGTATTTCCATGCAAAGAAATAAATTACCTACTTTTAAATTATCCATGACTCTGGGTAATGTAAAGATCTTTCATGCTTCATTACCATTCCTCAAACTTATTACTCGAAAACATGTTCATCTCTGGAAGTCTGGCTAACGTAGTAAAGCTCTAACTCCTGAAAGTTTGATTAGATTAGATTCCCTCCAGTGTGGCAACAGGCCCTTTGGCCCAACAAGTCCATACCGACCCTCTGAAGGGTAACCCACACAGACCCATTTCCCTAACACTAATGCACCTAACACTACAGGCAATTTAGCATAGCCAATGCATCTGGCCTGCACATCTTTGCGACAGTGAGAGGAAACTGGAGCACCCGGAGGAAACCCACGCAGACACGGGGAGAATGTGCAAACTCCACACAGACAGTCGCCCGAGGCTGGAATTGAACCTGGGACCTTGGTGCTGTGAGGCAGCAGTGCTAACCACTGAGCCACCATGCCACCCTTATTCTGATTACTTCCTGCAGAATGGTGATGATAGTATCGAAAACTCTGAATAATAACCTTAGCACAGAGCATATTAAAACAATTTGTTTAAACTTACAAACGTCCTTGAGATAGATCATTTTACTTCATAGCTTTGTTTGCAGCTTTCCATAAACAGGAAACTTTCAGTGAATGATCAATAGCATAATAAGTGAGAGTTGAATATTATAGATTGTAATGTTAGATTAATATCTTGCATGGTCACTGACCTTAGCTGAGACAAGCAGCACCTTACAAAGGAAATAACATTATGCAGCTACCACAAAACTATTATGTTGCTTTTTGGGGGCACCTATATTTGCAATTATTGAGAATGGTCAGGATGGTCTCATTCTAGTTACAATACTATTTCCAGTACATAATACTGAACACTGTCTGATGGATAGCCACAGTGGCTGTGGCTGGCACAGATCCAAGTAAGCTATGTTAATTCTGGTTTCCCTGCTATAGAAAGGACGTGTGAAACATGAAAGGATTTAGAAAAAAAATTGCCAGTGTTGGTGGGTCTGAGCTAGAGGGAAAGGCTGAATAGGCTGGGGCCATTTTTCCTAGAGCATTGGAGGCTGAGGGGTGACCTTTCGAAGTTTGTAAAATGATGAGGGGCATGGATAGAATGAATAGTCAAGGACTTTTCCTCAGGGCAAGGGAGTTCAAAACTTGAGGATATAGGTTTAAGGTGAGAGGGGAAAAATTTAAAAGAGGGAAGTTATTCACGCAGAGTAATTGGTGGAAGCTGATACAATGACATTTAAAAGGGATCTGGATGTGTATGTGAATAGTTAAGGGTTCAGAGGAATATGGGACAAATGCTGGCAAATTTGACCAGATTAATTTAGGATATTTGTCGGCATAGATGAGCTGGACCAAAAGGTCTGTTTCTGTGCTGCAAAGTTCTATGACTCTATGAGTCGATTGAATGCTTAATTTAAAGTATTCACTCAAATTGCAATTAAGGATCCTGACATTCTCCACTATTGACCTACAAACAGACATTTTTGGGTTTTACTCTCTGTCAAGAATGCCAATCGATCATTGATAGGATGAGATTTGCTTTTGAATTTCCTCCTTAAACCTTTCTATCTCCGCCTCCTCCTTCAAACCCCTCTTTTAGTAGGTTTTTGATCACTTGTTTTTATACCCAGTTTGGTTTGGTATCAACGTTTGTCTGATTACTTTTATGTGAAGTGCCTTACAGAAGGTTATGGTGTTAAAGTTGCTGCATAAATGTAGCTTATTTTTAATCTGCTGTTAGATATGGGAAAATGTTTCCATGACCAGAGTCCAGTGTTGCTAAAGTTGTACAATGGAAAATATGTGGCACAAGGTCATTCAGTTGTAATTGTTCTATTTGTACTTGGCTGCCTATATTCACAAGCTCACCACCTCTTTGTTTTTTTAAGGGCAATTAGGGAGGGTCAACAAAAATTGTCATTGCTACCAATGCCCACTTTCCATGAATATTTTTAAAAATTCTTAAGCAGAGGTAATGCCAGATAATTGTATGGGAATTAATGAGCAGACAGCCTTGCACAAGTTCCTATTTTTTGTCACCATGACTCTACTGCTTCCTTTTGAATTCTTCTGGTTTCCTGTCACAGTTGTGTTGGGACTCTGGAAGAAATCTCATTGTAATATGTCAGCTGTAAGATGCAAAGTAAACCACAAAATACAATGAATGGATGAGGACTATGAATCGAGATTGAATTGCAAATAAAAATTGTGTGAGTTTTCTAACCAGTTTACCAACCAGGCAATGAAGTAAAAATTACCACAAAACAGTCAAATCTTTCCCTTCCTGACATTAGCATCCAATGCTCTCATAACACGATGGAATGCTTGACTAAAGTTTAGGTTAAATGACTCACTTTCTAGAATTCTTCAAGAAGGTTCCTGGTCCTGTCAAAACCAAAGGCATAATGGGCTGAATGTTGTCATATTTTGGCTGCGTCAATTTTGTCAAACTTCCCCAAAGGGTTTTTTCCACCAGGCCCAATGAGGTTTCTCCCTATATCGTGTCAAACTTACCTCATTAAATACCTCATTACCCTGCATCATAGCATGCTTTCATCTTGTACTGGCATGCTTCTACCATTTACTGTTTCCATAAGAAACCGCCACTGCCAGGTTACTCCAGAACAGACTGGCATCCCTGGCACTAGCACTGTGTCAGCCTGGAGGTGCCCTGCATGTGATTGCCGTTCACTCTGCACATCATGGCAAAGAAGGGAATTGATGCCTCACTTTGTGGCAAGGGACAGTGAAGTCCTGAAAGACAGGTTGAGGAGGACTATTGCCTTTCTCAAAGTTGAGTAGGGGATGCACAACACCTGATCATGCCAGCTTAAGCCAAGGCTGCCATCCAGTTGGAGCACTCTCATCCATCTAGAGGAATGCCCAGCACTGCAGCAAGAAGACCATTCCCTCTCTGCCAAGGTAAGAGCCACTATCTCCTCTCTGATACCTCATGCTCGCGTGCTCTCTCTCTGTCTCTCTGCTATTGGTACCCATCTCTCATCAAGACTCAAAATTCTACCATCCTATTATCTGCATTTTCTCTTATTCACTATCGCCCACCTCCAAACCTTGCACTATTAAACATCTGTGCTGCCTATTCACTCATCAGGAATACCTCACCATTTTTCCCCAGCCTGCACCAACACCAGGTGCTGTGCCAACCACTTTGCTCCCACTCAATCCCTCTTATTTAAGGACAAAACAGTCCACAACAGCAGAAGAAGAAAAAATGGGCAATGGGCTGCCCAGCATTCAGCTGCTCACTCCTTGCAAGAAAAGAATTTCTAACTGGGACTGTTCCAAGTGGTCGACTGAGCAGAAACAAACCCGGGACTGGTTTGAAGGCTGCCCTTGACTTATTGAGCAGGGGCCCCTGACTGAAGACTGCCTCCTTTGAGGTGACTGAAGCCTCTCGAGAACCACAGCAAGCTTTCTGGCTTTGTGCCTGAGCTACATGGCAAGGCAGGGATGCTGTGACTATCCAGATAGGATCAAGGTGAATGAGCACTCAGAGCGTGAGTAAGTAGCTCTGAAATGCAGTCTTGGCCCAATCTGTGAGGTTTATAAAATCATGAGGGGCACGGATAGAAAGAGTAGCCAAGTTTTTTCCCCCGGGGTAAGGGACTCCAAAGCTACAAGGCATAGGTTTAAAGTGAGAGGGGAAAGATTTAAAAGGCACCTAAGGGGAAATGTTTTCACGCAGAGGGTGGTGCGTGTATGGAATGAGCTGCCAGATGAAGTGATAGAGGCTGGTACAATTACAGTAATTAAAAGGCATGTGGATGGTATATGACAAGGAAGGGTTTTGAGGGACATGGGCCAAATGCTGGCAAATAGAACTAGACTAATTTTGGATAACTGGTCAGCATGTACGAGTTGGACCAAAAGGGTCTATTTCTGTGCTGTACATCTATCTATGATTCTTGGAATGTTGTAAGTTATGAGCACCACATGAGTGACACCAACATATCGCAACTTGTACTTGAGTAAATGAACACATTATGGAGCTAGACAATGTTGTAATCTTGCTTTTCTAGACTCACCTTTCAATTTTTAAATGTAACACTCATTTCAGTTGCATTGTGACAGATTGAAGGAAATTCCAACCTGACTAGTTTTATCATGGCAGATTGAATGGCATTACTACGTATATTGGATATCTGCTCCCTTGTCCACTGTGCATTGGCACAGCATTATTCTACAGAATCAGCTCTTTGCAAATTGTGTAGATGTCTGGTGGAGGGTACCCTGCAGAGTCAAAGAGGGCAACTATTTAGCTTCTGCAAAACCACCTCAAAATCAGCAGTTGCAAATCTAGCAGCACTTTCACCAATCTTTTGTGTCTTGCACCATTTCTTTAATTAGGTCACACAGGACCAGGACTAGCCCATTCAGCCTTCTCTGCCATTCTAGATCATCTACCTCAGCACTATTTTCCCATGTTATCCCAGTGGTCTGAGAATTGGCAAATGGAGTTTAATTTAGAGAAGTGTGAGGTGTTGAATTTTGGTAAGGCAATTCAGCTCTGGACTTAATGGTAGGCCCCTGAGGACTGTTGCCATACAAAAAGACCTAGATATACAGGTGCATTGGGTCATGAATAAGGCATTTGGTAAGGTTGCCTTCATAGTTCAGTGCACTGAACATTAGGGTTGGGACATGATGTTGCAGCTATACAGGACGTTGGTGAGGCCACTTTTAGAATGTTCCATTCAATTCTGGTCTCCCTGCTATAGGAAAGACGTTGTCAAACTTGTAAAGATTCGTAAAAGATTTCCAAGGATGTTGCCAGGGTTGGAGGGTTTGAACTATAGGGAGAAGCTGAAAAGGCTGGGTTTTTTTAACGTAGAGAGACAGAGGCTGACTGAGGGGTGACCTTATAGAAGTTTAAAGAATCATGAGGGGCAAGGATAGAGTGAATAGTCCTGGTCATTTCCCCCTAGGGTAGGCGAGTCCAAAACTAGAGAGCACAGTTGAGTGGGGAAATATTTCAAAGAGATCAGAGGGGCAACTTTTTTTATGCAGAAGACCTGTTATGGAAAGACCTGTTAGAGGAGGTTGTGGAGGCTGATAAAATTACAACATTTAAAAAGCATCTGGATGGTTATATGGATAAAAGGGTATGGGCCAAATGCTGGCAACGGTATTTCATCAGTTACGGATATCTGGTCAGCACAGACAAATTGGACTGAAGGGTCTGTTTCTGTGCTGTATGACTCCATGACTCTATATCTCTTGATGTTATTAGTGATTAGTGATACATAAATCTCTATCTTGACTTGCTAATGACGGAGCTTCCACAGCCCTCTGTCCTGCCCCTTGAATGAAGAAATTCTCCTTCATCTCAGTCTGAGTGGCATGGTGGTTAGCACTGCTGCCTCACAGCACCAGAGACCTGGGTTCAATTCCCACCTCAGGTGACTGACTGTGTGGAGTTTGCACGTTCTCCCCGTGTCTGCGTGGGTTTCCTCCGGGTGCTCCAGTTTCCTCCCACAGTCCAAAGATGTGCAGGTTAGGTGAATTGGCCATGCTAAATTGCCCGTAGTGTTAGATAAGGGGTAAATGTAGGGCTATGGGTGGGTTGCGCTTCGGCGGGGCGGTATGGACTTGTTGGGCTGAAGGGCCTGTTTCCACACTGTAAGTAATCTAATCTAATCAGTCATAAATAGATTGTTTTTTGTTCTAAGATTTTGTCCTCTGGTTCAAGACCACAAAGATACAGAAAATCCTTTCTGCATCCAGTCTCCATTCATTCAAGAATTTTGTAAGTTTCAGTGAGATCACCCCTCATTCTTCTAAACTTCAAAGAATGTAGGCCTATTTCCTCAATCTCTCCCTACCAGAGAGTGTTACCATCAAGGAATCACTCTGGTGAAACAAAACCAAAAAGTACTGGAGAAACAAAGTAGGTGTGGCAGCATCTGAGGAGAGACAAAGAGTTAATGTCCAATGACTCTTCTTCAGAAGTAGAGACCATACCTGCTAAGTTTCTCCCACTTTCTTTTTTATTTCAGAATCCCAGCATCCACAGTAACTTTTATATTATTCTGCCTGTTATATTTAAGACCATAAGACATAGGAGTGGAAGTAAGGGCATTTGGCTCATCGAGTCCACTCCACCATTTAATCATGGCTGACAGGCATATCAACTTCACTTACCCGCACCCTCCCCGTATCCCTTAATTCTATGTAAGATCAAGAATTTATCAATCTTTGCCTTGAAGACACCCAATGTCCCAGCCTCCACTGCGCTCTGTGGCAATGAATCCCACAGGCCCACCACTCTCTGGCTGAAGAAAAGTCTCCTCATTTCCATTCTAAATTGACCCCCTCCAATTCTAAGGCTGTGCCCATGGGTCCTAGTCTCCCTGCCTAATACAAAACTGTTTGTATTACAGAAGAGGAAGTGTTAGGGGTCTTAATAACATAAAGGTGGATAAAGCTATGGGGCCTAATCAAGTGTATCCCAGAACCTTGTGGGAAGTTAGGGAAGAAATTGTAGGGCCCCCATCAGAGGTATTTGTATCATCTGCAAATCGTCATCAGCCACGAGTGATGTGCTAGAAAACTGGAGGGTGGCTAATATTGCGCCTTTATTTAAGAAAGGCTATAAGGTGAAGCCTATACACCTGAGAGTCTAAAGTCTGGGTAGTTAAGAAGGCATTTAGCATGCTTGTCTTCATTGCTCAACCATTCAGTACAGAAGTTGGGATGTCGTGTTGCAGTTGTACAGGATGTTGGCTGCCACTTTTGAAGTACTGTATACAGCTCTGGTCATTCTGCTATAGGAAGGATATTATTAAATTTGAGAGGGTTCAGAAAATATTTACAAGGATATTGCCAGGATTGGAGATTTGAAATATAAAGAGAGGCTGGATGGGCTGGGACTTTTTTTCACTGGAGCGCAGGAGGCTGAGGGGTGGGGTTATAGAGGTTTATAAAATCTTGGTGGACATAGATCAGGCAAATAGCCAAGGTAATTTCCCCAGGGTAGGGAGGTCCAAAATTTATGTGGAATAAATTATCAGATGAAGTGGTAGATGCAGGTACAATTACAACATTTAAAAGGTATTTGGACAGGAAGAAGAATAGAAAAGGTTTAGAGGGATATGGGCCAAATGCAGGCAAGGGGGACTGGTTTAGCTTGGGAAACTTGGTCAGCATGAATGAGTTGGACTGAAGGGTCTGTTTCTGTTCTGTATGACTCTATGAGGAAGGACACCTCAGTTACTTTGAATATCAATGCTTTATAATCTCTCACCATTTAAAATATACTCTGAATCTCTGTTTCTCCTACCAAAGTGGACAACCTCACACTTATCCACATTATATTCCATTGACCAATCTCTTGCCAATCACTCAACTTGTATAAACTTGTCTAAACTCCTTGAAGCCTCTTTACATTCTCTTCACAACTCACATTCCCCTCAATAATCACATTTCCAAGAAGTTTTATGTCACCTGCAAATTTGGAAATATTACATTTGGCCCCATGTCATTAGCATAGATTATGGACATTTGGGGTCAGACACCGATCCCCACAGTACCCCATTGCCTATTTATCATGAAACTTATTTCCAATCCAGCACAGCCAACTTCCTCCTTCTTGATTGCTCATGCTTACATTTAAGACGCTAAACACAGACTGAACAACATCTTTTTCAAACTTAATGGAAGACTATGAGACTATGGTCACTCTTACTTAAAGATTATCTTACAACAAAATTACTATTGAGCCCTTTACCATTGCATAGAACTAGATCCACAATAGCCTGTACCCTAATTGGTTTCTCAACATATTACTATGAATTATCAATATGTTATTGTAAAACTGTCAAATACATTACAGGAATGATTCATCCACAGCACAGATACTCTTTAGATTTACTAAGTCCATATTGAAGTCACCCTGATTACTTCATTCCCCTAATTACATGCACCTTGAATTTTCTTATTTGTACCTTCCCTGCAATATCGCTCCTGACTGATGGCCTATAAAGCATTCCTACCAATGTTGGCTGACACTTGCTGTTTCTATGTTTTTTTCTAATTAGGGATGCTTTCTCACTAACACACTGATTCTGTCCCCTACTATCAACACTACCCCAGCTCTTTCCCCTTTTTGCCTATCCCTCCTACATGTCAAATGCTTGCGGCTAGCAAATTCCCTTATTTGCCAGCAAAAATATAATCCCTTTAACCAACTGTCACAGCTGCAACCATTTCCCGACCCCTGCAGGCACTGAGCAAAAGCCAACTGACTCACTTGAATCTCTTTATGAATATTTAATCAGGCTGACATTGAGAAAATGGGCAAAGTCAGTTATGTGCAATTTTAGCAAGTACAAAATTCACTATGACTCAGTTCTGTGACAAGAAAATACATTTTATCTTCTCCCTTTAAGCAAATGCTCTTACAGAGGGATCACAATACCTTGTTGGTTAAAGAGTATGAGGGGTTTCAAATTAGCATGCTTGTCCCCTTGTCAGAACATAGACAATGCTATCTTGCAGATTACATCAAGACTGGAAGTGGCTACGAATCATAGACAATAGTTCAAATATATTGGACAAAATATAGTGAACAGATAAGATTGAATTTAATGTAGGCAATTGTAAATGTTGCACAAAGAAAGAATAAACAAATCATCTGTACCATGAATGAACAAAGAACATCTTAAATTTCACTATCGTTCCTGCCCATACCACCTCCACTGGCAATGCATTCCAGCCACCCACCACCCTCTGTGTAAAGAACTTTCCACGTAGATCTTCCCTAAACTTCTCCCCTCTCATTTTGAACTTGTGATGTCTAGTAATTGAGCCTCCACTCTGGGACAAAGTTTCTTGCTATCCACCCTGTCTACACCTCTCATGATTTTGTAGGCTTCAATTAGGTCCTCCCTCAACCTCCTCCTTTCCAATGAAAATAATCCTAATCTACTCAACCTTTCCTCAAAGCTAACACCCTCCATACCAGGCAAAATCCTGGTGAACTTCCTCTGCACCCTCTCCAAGGAATCCACATTATTTTGATAATGTGATGACCAGAACTGTACGCAGTATTCTAAATGTGGCCAAACCAAAGTCTTATACAACTGTACTATGACCTTGCAACTCTTGTGTTCAATACCCCATTCAATGTAGGCCTTCTTGACCAATCTACTGACCTGTATTGCCAACTTCAGGGAACAATGGACCTGAACACCCAGATCTCTTTGTATGTCAATTTTCCCCATTTACTGTATAGGTCACTCTGGAATTGCATCTTCCAAAATGCATCACCTCACATTTGTCTGGATTGAACTCCATCTGCCATTTCTCTGCCCAACTCTCAAATCGATCTATAGTCTGCTGTATTCTCTGACAGTTCCCTTCACTATCTGCTACTCCATCAATCTTAGTGTCATCTGCAAATTTGCTAATGAGGCAACCTACACCTTCTTCCAAATCATTTATGTATATCACAAACAACAGTGGTCCCAGCACAGATCCCTGTGGGAGACCACTGGTCACATGTCTCCATTTTGAGAAGTTCCCTTCTACTACTACTTTCTGTCTCCTGTTGCCCAACCAGTTCTCTATCCATTTAGCTAGAACACCCTGGACCCCATGTGACTTCACCTTCTTGATCAACCTACCACTAGGAACCTTATCAAACACCTTACTAAAGTCCAAGTTTATGACATCTACATCCCTTCCCTCATCAATCAACTTTGTCACTTCCTCAAAAATTTCTATTAGGTTTGTAAGACATGACCTTCCCTGCACAAAACCATGTTGCTTATCACTGATAAGCCCATTTTATTCCAAATGGGCATATATCCTATCCCTTAGTATCTTCTCCAGTAGCTTCCCTAGCACTGGCGGCAAGCTCACAGGTCTGTAATTACCTGGATTATCCCTGCTACCCTTCTTAAACAAGGGGATAACATTAGAAATGGTGCTGAAATACATATGTGAGAAGTTAAGAGACCAAGGAAATCAACATAGATCAGGTATCAAACATAACCAATCACACAAATCGTGATCAACAAGGTCAATATGATATTCAAATACGTACCTGAAACATTGGTAAATAAATCAAAAGATGTAATAATCAAATTTTATATTGGGCTTGTCAGAACACACATTGAATATTTTACCTAGTGCTGTTCTTAAAGAACAAAGGAAATATTTAAATACTGGAGGATTTGCTGAGAGCAGCCACAAGGCTGCATTATGAGGAAAACTTGGAGAAACTTGGGCTTTTCAATCTATAAAAGATGCATAAAGTTGTGATGGATACAGATGAAGTGAACTCAGAATATTACAGATAAATTTAATTCTATAATGGGGGGGGGCTACAGTTTCAAATCGAATAAAATGCAATTTCAGGGAAAATATTTAACATATAAAGTGGCCAACATCTGGAACAGACCTCCAGCTAAGGTCATCAAAGAAAAGAAAATCATGAAATGATTTACAAACAATTTGATACAAAGGTTGGGGAGATGTTCTTATTTCACCGCATGTGTGAATGAAAATGGTTCAATTGACTTTTCCCCTCTGTAACCATCTAGCGATCCATTTAGAAGTTTGGTTTCCACAAGAAATGGGGGATGCACGAAATAGGGAAGGGATCCCAATTGTCTTCCATATTGTCAGCAAAAGATCCACAGAATTTTTAAAAGTGACATTTACTGTATACACTTTTTTGGGATTGCATGGATTTCCTGTTGAAATTATAGCGCAAAATGAAGAAAAAAACAGCAGAGGTTAAACTATAGTGAGCCTCGAAAGTGGCTCCAACTGAATTGATGCAAATGCCTATATGAATTAAATTTAAGAAATATTAATCCATTCCTGAACTAACACTACAATAGATATCCACGTTGTCAGAAAACAGTTCAATACTTGTGGATGAACAATGCCAGTAATTAAATGTGTGGTTTGTGCTTTACTGGCTTGTAAACATGATACCAGCCACAGTTCTTAGAAAGATTCCATCCAGCCCAATAGAAAAAAAAATATTTTATTTGGCTGACTTGACAACGGTACTGGTCTCAGCTGAAAGTGGCAGAAGATAAAACAGGTGAAGGAATCAAAGTGGAAAATATTATACATGGACAAATTGTTGGACCCTAATGGAACACTGGATCAAATTAGCTTTGTACTTATGTTAGCTTCTGATTTTTGGTCTAGTTTCTTCAATTACTTATAAGCCAGGAAAGCACAACTATTTCAGTTCTCTGCTTCAAATCAGGTTATACCCATAGTTTCAAGATATCCATTTAAGGGGAGATAGTGGCATTGGGGCTTTTTTTTCCTTAGGGATATGGGTTTGAATGCCATTGTAGTACAATGAAACTTGAATTCAATGAAAATCTGGAATAAAAATCTAGTTTAACAGCTACCAAATAACCACAATTGTCATAAGAAATAAACATCTGGTTCATCCACATCCTTTAGGCAATTATATCTGCCTGGTTTGGCCTATATGTGACTTCAAAACTACAGCAAAATGGTTGACTCTTAACTGACCTCTGAGCAATTACGAATGGGTAACAAATGCTGGCCTCGCTAGCAGCACCCACTACCTGTGAACAAACTTTGAACTAAAACATGACTAGGGTAAAAAGGCAGCTCCTGAAGCCACCTCAATTGGAATTGGGATTGATCCCTGTGTTATTGGCACCAACCTAATTCATATTGGCCATCCAGCCAACAGCCCCTCAAAAGACCATTATTGCATTTGTAACTGTGGTTGTAAACAGGCAAATTCAATCTATTCATGTGCATGATTTTTTTTTAAGTATGGTAACAATAGTGAGCGTGGGTGAGACTCCATGGACCTATGAGAGAACATGCTGATTTCAAGAAATGCATGTTTGTGAGCCTTGGTTCAGTGGTATCACTTACATGTGAGAGTCATAAGGTTATGCAAGAATGAGACAACACCCAACATTTAACCAACTTATGTTCAATTTCAACTTTCTTCACCTCTAGTTTTGTGCCAGAGTTCAACGGGTATGGGTGTTCTACTACTGCAGTTGTTGGTTCAATCTTTGCTGATATTTCAATGCTGTTATAAAAAAGCTAAAACTGTCAGAGATGCTGTTACATAAAATGTTAAACCACCTGTCTGTTCAGTTGGTCACAAATGTAAACTCGGTGAGTAACTCACCTCCTGACTCCCCAAAGCCAGCAACACCATCTACAAGGCACAAGTCAGGAATGTGATGGAATACACCCCACTAGCATGGATGGAGGCAGCTCCAACAACACTCAAAAGGCTTGACACCATCCAGGATAAAGCAGGCGACTCGACTGGTACCACAACCACAAAACTCACTCCCTCCACCATTGATGCTCAGTGGCAGCAGAAGATCTACAAGATGCACTGCAGAAATTCACCAAGGATCCTCAGACAGCACCTTCCAAACTCATGACTACTTCCATCTCGAAGGACAAGGGGCAGCTGATACATGGGAACACCACCACTTGCAAGTTCCCCTGCAAGTTACTCACTATCCTGACTTGGAAATAAATCACCATTCCTTCACTGTTACTGGGTCAAAATCCTGCAATTCCCTCCTTAACAGCATAAGGCATAAAAACAGAAATTAGGCCATTTAGCCCATCAAGTCTGCTCTGCCATTCAATCATGGCTGATAAGTTTCTCAACCCTATTCGCCCACCTTCTCCCTGTAACTCTTGATCGCCATGACAATCAAGAACCTATCTATCTCAGTCTTAAATATACTCAATGACCTGGTCTCCACAGCCTTCTGTGGCAGTGAATTCCATAGTTTCACTACTCTCTGGCTGAAGTAGTTTCGCCCTATCTCCGTTTCAAAGGCCTTACCTTTACTCTAAAGCTGGGTCCTCAGGTCTTGCATATGGAAAAATCTTCCAAATATCCATTCTGTCTAGACCAATCAGTATTCTATCCTTCTAATCTCCATCGAGTATAGACCCAGAATCCTCAAACATTCCTCATATGTTAAGTTTTTCATTCCTGGGACCATCCTCTGAACATGCTCCAGTGTCCTTCCTGAGATATGGAGCCCAAAACTGTGTACAATACTCCAAATGTAGTTTGGCCAGAGTCTTAGGGAGCCTCAGAAGTACATTTCTGCAATTATATTTAAATCCTCTCAAAATAAATGCCATAATTGCATTTGCCTTCATAACTACTAACTCAATCTGCAAGATTACCTTGAGAGAATCCTGGATTAGAACCTGCAAGTATCTTTGTACTTCACACTTCTGATTTTGCCCCCCATTTAGAAAATAGTCCATGCCTCTATTCTTCTTACCAAAGTGCTGACCTCACACTTTCCCAAATTGTATTCAATCTGCCATTGCTTTGCCTGCTCTCCTAACCTGTCGAAACCCGTCTGCAGCCTCCCCACCTCAATACTACTGTCCCTCTACCTATCTTTGTTTCATCTGAAAATATAGCCGGAATGCCCTCAGTTCCTTCATCTAGATCATTACTGTATAAAGTGAAAGTTGTGGTCTAAGCACTGACCCTTGCGGAACACCACTTCTCACTGGCTGCCAACCTGAGAAAGACCCTTTTATCCCCATTCTTTGCTTTTCTGCCAGAAAGTCAATACTTGCACCTTTCCTCTAACACCATGGGCCCTTATCTTACTCAGCAGCCTCCTGTGCAGCACATTGTCAAAGGCCTCCTTGAAGTCCTGGTAGTTTACATTCATTGGCTCTCCTTGATCTAACCTGCTCATTACTTCCTCAAAGAAGTTTAGCAGATTTGTCAGGCATGACTTCCCCTTGATGAAATCATGCTGACTTTGCCCTATACTGCCATAAAATTCCAAGTATTCAGTAATCTCATCCTCCACAATCTTACCTACAACCAAGCATTCTGTGTCAACCCACAGCAGGTGGACTGCAGCAGTTCATCACAAACATGTCAAGGGCAACTCTGGCCAGTCAATAAATACTAGCCAGCCAGCAAAGCCCACATCCCATGAATGAATTCGAAAAATAAAATTTGAACAAGAATAGGGGGTCTTTGAATGTTGGCTGAAAGCATATAGCCTGCTCAAAAGCCACCCAGTAAAGATCAAAGGCTTAGTTATCTCACTGTTGTTTGTGACATTTTTTTGTGCACAAGTTAGTCACTGTGTTTGCTGGCATGGCAGTGACAACACTCCAAAAATAACGTATTGATTGTGAAGCACTTTTTTTATATATCTAGAAGATATGCAAGGTACGAAATACACAATTTCTTTCTTCAAAATGCTATAATTTGGTGAACATATTGACACCCAAAATGAGTACTTTACGACATAAAATGCATTTATACCTGGTTATCCTTACAGATCATTCTTTTTTACCAACTGTGCAAATTCACATTGCAAACTAGATGCTTAACGCCGCTTCATAGTCATGCAGGTTGCAAAATTGATTTCATCCTTTTCTGTCCACTTATGTGATTCCGTGTTATATCGAAAGACTTACTAATTAAATAATATAGCTAGAAGTTAATATTTTGTTGTCTTTGAAGTTATACTTACAATTAGTAAATTATTATTTTTTTCTAGTGGGTTTTAGAAGTTCAGCTCATAATCAGAATTGAAGATTTTAGGATGAATAGAAATATATTTGGGAAAGAAGAAAATAAAAATGGAACATACGAGAGCTGAACAAAATAAAGTAAATCTGCAAAATATTGTAATGGTGTTACAAACATAGAGAATTCATTTATTGGATAAAAGAGTTTTAGAGTTCTTGGACAACGTAGAGCACCAAACTAAAATATTTTTCTAAGATCAAATGGGTAGTTCCCTTGGCCAAACTGAATAAAGTACAGATTCCTTTTACATACAATCCATTCTCAGATCATTAAACCTAAAACAGCTACTTCAATTTTAACTTTAACTTCCTAGCTTAAAAATACATATCAGAAAGATTATTATAATTTCCAAGGATCATGTTGACTTGTCTAGATTGACAGGAAAAATAAAGGGCACTTTAACAACAAGTTAAAATGTGGATTGCACCCACACAAAACAATGCAAGCTGTCCCCACGCCAGCTGGTAATCAGAGCATAGCATTAGCTATCTCCCAGAAGACAGCATGCAGGAGAAATGTCAAGGCAGTTGAGTCAGATTTGACTCCTCGAGTCTTTCGGTGTGACAGCATTAACACAAAAGAATGAAGTTATGTGCCTATGCCTACTGCAATGTGAGTCTTGCAATCATATACTGGAAACTCATCAGCATCCCAAGGAAAGAAAGTGGGTGTTAAAAGAAAAATCTAGAAGTGTGGGAATTTGCAACATTCCCTCACCAGCAGGAAGTTTCCCCACGTAAAAGGAATGTAACCTATACGAAACAAGTAGCTTGAAATTACCCTGATTCATTCTGTAAAAACTAAGACTGAACTGAATTAGTAATTTTCCTGTTTTAAATTTGGTAATGCCTTGTTGTAATTAACTAGAGTACAAAACAAATCATTTGAAAATCAAATTTCTAAATCAAATAAATTTTAGTTGAGGATGTAAGTTTGTTTGCTGATCTGGTAGGTTTGTTCTCAGATGGTTCGTCACTATGCTAGGGAACATCAGCAGTGAGCCTCTGTTGAAACACTGGTGTTCTGTCCCACTTTCTATTTATGTATCTTGGTCTGTTCAGGTGGGTGATATCATTTCCGATTCTTTTTCTCAGAGGTAGTAAATGTTGTACAAATCAATGTGTTTATTGATGGAGTTCCGCTTTGAATGCCAGGCCTCTAAGAATTCCTGTGCATGTCTCTGTTTAGCCTGTCCTAGGATGGATGTGTTGTCCCAGTCGAAGTGGTGCCCTTCTTTGTCTGTGTGCGGTCATGTCTTTTGGTGGCTAGTTAGTACTCGTGTATCCTGGTGCTAGTTTTCTGCCTGTCTATCCAATGTAGTGTTTGTTGCTGTCCTTACATGGTATTTTGTATATGACATTTGATTTGCTAGTTGTTGGTATAGGGTCATTCAGGTTAATCAGTAGCTGTTTCAGTGCATTGGTAGGTTTGTGAGCTACATGATGCCAGGAGGTCAGAATAGTCTGGTAGTCATCTTTGAGATGTCTTTGAAGTATGGTAGTGTGGCTAGAGTTTCTGGGCGTGTTATGTCTTCTTGTTTGGGTTCTTTATTTAAGAATCAGCGGACTGTGTTTATCAACGAGGCACAAGTGAGGATTGCAGATGCTGGAAACCAGAGTCGAGATTAGAGTGGTGCTGGAAAAGCACAAGTCAGGCAGCATCCAAGGAGCAGGAAAATCGACGTTTCAGGCAAAAGCCCTTCTTTATTGGGTACCTGTTATTCTTGAACACGCTGCATAAGTAATCTTCTTCTGCTGCTCATAGCTCCTGAGCGCTGCAGTGTTTTGTGGCCCATTTAAATAATATCCTGATGCAGCTCCATTTATGGGTGTTGGGATGATTTCTCCTGTGGTTGAGTATCTGGTCTGTGTGTTTTGCTTTTATGTAGACGCTGGTCTGCAGCTTTCCATTGACTGTCCGTTCCACTGTGACATCTACGAAGGGGAGTCTGTTGTTGTTCTCTTCCTCTTTGGTGAGATCTATGCCAGTAAGGATGTCGTTAATGATAATGTACGTTTCCTCTAATTTGCTCCGTTTCATGATGACAAGGTGTCATCCACATAGCGGACCCAAAGTTTGGGGTGGGTCAAGAGGTCCAACCAGTCCATGCCGACCAGATATCCCAACCCAATCTAGTCCAACCTGCCAGCACCTGGCCCATATCCCTCTAAACTCTTCCTATTCATATACCCATCCAAATGCTTCTTAAATGTTGCAATTGTACCAGCCTCCACCACATCCATGCCCCTCATAATTTTGTAACCCTCTATAAGGTCACCCCTCAGCCTCTGATGCTCCAGGGAAAACAGCCCCAGCCTGTTCAGCCTCTCCCTGTTGCTCAGATCCTCCAACCCTGGCAACATCCTTGTAAATCTTTTCTGAACCCTTTCAAGTTTCACAACATCTTTCCGAGACCAGAATTGCACGCAATATTTCAACAGTGGCCTAACCAATGTCCTGTAGAGCCACAACATGACCTCCCAACTCCTGTACTCAATACTCTGACCAATAAAGGAAAGCATACCAAACACCTTCTTCACTATCTTATCTACCTGCGACTCTACGTTCAAGGAGCTATGAACCTGCACTCCAAGGTCTCTTTGTTCAGCAACACTGCCTAGGACCTTATCAGTAAGTGTATAAGTCCTGCTAAGATTTGCTTTCCCAAAATGCAGCATCTCACATTTATCTGAATTAAACTCCAACTGCCACTTCTCAGCCCATTGGCCCATCTGGTCCAGAACCTGTTGTAATCTGAGGTAACCCTCTTCACTGTCCACTACACCTCCAAATTTGGTGTCATCTGCAAACTTACTAACTGTACCTCTTATGCTCGCATCCAAATCATTTATGTAAATGACAAAAGGTAGAGGGCCCAGCACTGATGCTTGTGGCACTCCACTGGTCACAGGCCTCCAGTCTGAAAAACAACCCTCCACCACCACCCTCTGTCTTCTACCTTTGAGCCAGTTCTGTATCCAAATAGCTAGTTCTCCCTGTATTCAATAAGACCTAACCTTGCTAAACAGTCTCCCATGGGGAACCTTGTTGAACGCCTTACTGAAGTCCATATAGATCACATCTACTGCTCTACCCTCATCAATCCTCTTTGTTACTTCTTCAAAAACCTCAATCACGTTTGTGAGACATGATTTCCCACGCACAAAGCCATGGTGACTATCCCGAATCAGTCCTTGCCTTTCCAAATACATGTACATCCTGTCCCTCAGGATTCCCTCCAACAACTTGCCCACCACCAAGGTCAGGGTCACCGGTCTATAGTTCCCTGGCTTGTCCTTACCACCCTTCTTAAACAGTGGCACCACGTTTGCCAACCTCCTGTCTTCCGGCACTTTACCTGTGACTATCGATGATACAAATATATCAGCAAGAGGCTCAGCAATCACTTCACTAGCTTCCCACCGAGTTCTTGGGTACACCTGATCAGATCCTGGGGATTTATCCACCTTTAATTGTTTCAAGACATCCAGCACTTCCTCCTCTGTAATCTGGACATTTTGCAAGATGTCACCATCTATTTCCCTACAGTCTATATCTTCCATGTCCTTTTCCACAGTAAATACTGATGCAAAATATTCATTTAGTATCCCCTCCATTTTCTGTGGTTCCACACAAAGGCCACCTTGCTGATCTTTGAGGGGCCCTATTCTCTCCCTAGTTACCCTTTTGTCCTTAAAATATTTGTAAAAACCCTTTGGATTCTCCTTAATTCTATTTGCCAAAGCTATCCCATGTCCCTGTTTTGCCTTCCTGATTTCCCTCTTAAGTATACTCCTACTTTCTTTATACTCTTCTAAGGATTCACTCGATCTATCCTGTTTATAGCTAACATATGCTTCCTTCTTTTTCTTCACCAAACCCTCAATTTCTTTAGTCATCCAGCATTCCCTATACCTACCAGCCTTCCCTTTCAGGAATATACATTCTCTGGATTCTTGTTATCTCATTCCTGAAGGCTTCCCATTTTCCTGCGAACATCTGCCTCCAATCAGCTTTCAAAAGTTCTTGCCTAATACCGTCAAAATTGGCCTTTCTCCAATTTAGAACTTCAACTTTGGTCTATCCTTTTCCATCACTACTTTAAAACGAATAGAATTATGGTAGCTGGCCCCAAAATGCTCCCCTACTGACACCTCAGTCACCTGCCCTGCCCTGTTTCTCAAGAGTAGGTCAAGTTTTGCACCTTCTCTAGTTGGTACATCCACATACTGATTCAGAAAATTATCTTGCACACATTTAACAAATTCCTCTCCATCTAAACCTTTAACACTATGGCAGCCCCAGCCGATGTTTGGAAAGTTAAAATCCCCTACCATAACCATCCTATTATTCTTACAGATAGTTGAGATCTCCTTACAAGTTTGTTTCTCAATTTCCCTCTGACTATTGGGGGGTCTATAATACAATCCCAATAAGGTGATCATCCCTTTCTTATTTCTCAGTTCCACCCAAATAACTTCCCTGGATGTATTTCCCTCAGCACAGCTGTAATGCTATCCCTGAGCAAAAATGCCACTCCCCCTCCTCTCTAGCCTCCCTTTCTATCCTCCCTGTAGCAGTTGTATCCTGGAACATTAAGCTGCCAGTCCTGCCCATCCCTGAACAATGTTTCCATAATTGCTATGATACCCCAGTCCCATGTTTCTATCCTTACCCCGAGTTCATCTGCCTTCCCTGTTAGGCCCCTTGCATTGAAATAAATGCAGTTTAATTTATTCGTCCTACCTTGTCCCTGCCTGCCCTGACTGTTTGACTCACATCTGTTCTCAGCTGTACCCGTCTCAGATCGATCTCTTTCCTCACTATCTCCCTGGATCCCACCCCACCTTACTAGTTTAAATCCTCCCAAGCAGTTCTAGCAAGTTTCCCTGCCAGTATATTAGTCCCCTTCCAATTTAGGTACAATCCATTCTTGTACAGGTCACTTCTACCTCAAAAGAGATTCCAATGATCCAAAAATGTGAATCCTTCTCCCATACACCACCTCCTCAGCCATGCATTCATCTACTCTATCCTCCTGTTCCTGCCCTCACTAGCTCATAGCACTGGGAGTAATCCAGATATTACTACCCTTGAGGACCTCCTTTTTAAATTTTTGCCTCTCTGTAGACACCCTTCAGAGTCTCAACCTTTTCCATTCCAATGTCATTGGTTCCAATGAGGACAATGACCTCCTGCTGGCCCTCTCCCCTGAGCGAACATTCTGCACCCTCTCTGAGACATCCTTGATCCTGGCACCAGGAACAACACCCATTCTGCTTTTTCTCTGCTAGCCACAGAAATATCTGTCTGTACCTCTGACTAAATCCCCTAAAACAATTGATCTCTTGGAAGCTGATGTACCCCTCACTGCATTAGAGCCAGTCTCAATACCAGAAACTTGGCTGTTCGTGCTACGTTCCCCTGAGAATTCATCACCCCCTACATTTTCCAAAACAGCATACCTGTTTGAAATGGGTATATCCACAAAAGACTCCTGCCCTAGGTGCCGACCTCTCTTACCCTTCCTGGAATTAACCCCCCCCATCTATGTGACTGTATCTGAGACTTCCCCCCACCCCCTTCCTATAACTGCCATTCATCACATACAGTTGCTGTTGCAAATTCCTCATCACTTCTATCTGTCTCTCCAACCGTTCCACTCAATCTGATAAGATTCGCATCCAACAGCATTTATGGCAGATATAATCTGCAGTGACCCTTAAACTCTCTTTAAACTCCCACATTGAAGGTGGTGAGTAGTGAGACAAATGACTACTAGCTTGAGGATGCTGTCCTTGCTGATGGAGTTGGTGCTGTCTGGTGTTTAAGTCCTTGGCTCGGCTAGCAGTGAGGCCAGTGTTTCTTTGGCCAGGCTGATGTTAATTCATGTGAATAGGGTTGTTGCGTCAAAGGAGACCATGATTTCGTTATCTTCTACCTTGGTGCCTTTGATGATGTTCAAGAATTCTTGGGTGGAGTGGCATGAGTCTTCTACTAGGTATTTCAGTTTATGGCCAAGTTCCTTTGCTACTCTGTACATTTCGACAGGGCAACACATCCATCCAAGGACAGGCTAAACATAGCCATGCACAAGAAATCCGAGAGACTTGGCATTCGAAACGGAACTCCATCAACCAACACATCGATTTGGACCCCATTTACCAACCTCTGACCAAAAGAACTGGAAATGGTATCACCCATCTTAACAGATGAAAACGCTTAAATAGAAAGTGAGACAAAACACCAGCACTTCAACGGAAGCTCACTGATGATGTCACCTAGCATGGAGACGAAACTTCTGAGAACAAACCTACCAGCTCAACGAGCAACCGTACAACCTGAACCTCAACCTGAGCGACAAATCCTCTCAAAAATCACAAATCTTAGTTGTTTAGACAAACAATTTTATAGCTTTGAAAAATGAATATCAATAAGCTCTAATGTCTCTAACAATGCATTTTAATTATTTTGTTCTGCAGAAATTCTGCAAATCTCTGATGATTATTCCCCAATGATTTTGTTACGGATGAGGTGAGGAGGCACACTGAGGGCCAAACTTAGTTAGAAGGGGGATCAAACCCCATGATGGTGAAACGAACTTGAATCACATACTTGCCCATAGACAAGTGAGCGAACTAGTTCCCAACCACCCATATCAATAGTAAAATTTGATGTTTCAGGTTTAGAAGTACAGAAACAAATTGTTAAAATATGAACATTAGCATGAAACTATTGACAGAAATAGTTCACCATGGTTTCTGACCAACAAACGGAAGGTCTTGACTTGCTACCTCCAAAGCTTCAAAACAGGAAGTTGGTGTTTAACAGCCATCTCAGAAATACTTCAGCAACAGATATTTTGTCCACTTAATAGTGTGGCAACCTCCCAGGAAAAAGTAAAATAAAGGCAATTTAACAATGTAAACTAGTAGTGGGAAAGGATCCCTCTTGCTATTACGTACACTGCAAATCAACTCTATTGTCTACAGTTTAGCCTGAGAAACAAACCAATGGTTTTATATATAGCTTCCACTTAGGTTAGCAAAATAAAACAAAAAAATGCAATATTAAGTGATCTTTCAATTTACAGAATTGTTCAATATTTAAGGTTTTCTTTGAAGTATGTAATACACAAGATGAGATTTCCCAGAGGTTTCTTGATACCATTCTCCGCTCAAAACTATTATTGGTAATTAAAAGTGTAGATACTAATGTAATTGATTTTAAACAGGCAACTTAAAAAATCACAGAAAATACTTTACAAGAGGAGACTGAAAGCTTTGGGGTAAAATAATCTGTTTTTCATTGTCAGTCACTATTTCTTATGCAAATAGACTCAAGTAACATCAACTGGAAAATATACCAAGCAGCTGAGGTAACTCCAGATGTGGGTACAACAGCTGTTGCCAGTATTTCCCACTGGCACGTCAAACTCTTCGGATGTCCTGCCAAAACTAATGGGACGCATAGAAAACATCCACCCAAATACTCAGGAGAATTTCTAAACATGACACAAATTACATGAAATGTCACCTGATGCATTAGTCATCTGCATCATAGTAAAATGGACAACATTAATGCTGGTGTATCCAGCTGGTACAGTATCAGATGGACTAGTTAAAACTTATGAAGGAAAAGAGACATTCATTGAAAAAGAGTTTTAAAAAAAAAGCTGCTGGCAAAGTTATGGAAAGAACCATGCCTGGGAACAATTGATCTTTGATCCTTCTAAAAACAGCCTTTACGTCAGAAATAGGGAGCCCACTTCAATTACTCAAATGACTCAATGAGAGAAAACTAGCCAGAAAATCATTGTGATGAGCTAATATGTTCCCAGACGAAGATGCAATAGCATGTAACCTAGTCTGCTGTCTTTAAATTTGAAAAGTATTTCCTTAACAATATGATATTGGACTGACAATATGAATTGCTTCATTGATTTTAATGGTTATAATATGAATGTCAGATTTAAAACCTCCTTACATTTCTCATACTTCTTGTTAATTTCATATTCTTGTTCTTTCCAATGCAAAGAAATAGAGTTTATCATCAGTTATTATAACTTTAAAAAAAGGGGAAAAATAGCTAAGTGGGTCTTGAAATCATTCTGAAGACTTTGCCCACAAAACAATCTGCTCCAAACCTCACCCCCAACTTTCAAGTTACTTCACATACATAAATGTCAGACTTCCAAGATTTATGATACTTAGACATAGGTGATCCCTTATAAAAGATTTTGCTGCAGGAATCTCTACAACTTCTACAAGACAATGAGAAAATAATTCAAATGATTACTGTTCAAAGCTATTGATTTGTTTCTTTATCTTCAGTAATACTTCAATCTTACTGTTACTACAAGAATATCAGTGATCAGTTGACCTCCAGGAGGGCTGCAATTTTCAGCTTCTTCATTTGTCAACTGCAGTTCTCTGCTTGTTAAATAAATGGACAGGAAATTATAGGTTGGCAAGCATAAAAATGGCCAATCCCACTGTGATCTTTCGATTTTTCAATTTTAAATGCTGGCGTGGCTTCCTTGAGTTTTGGAGGCAGCCGAGATGAAAAGTTGTTCTAAACTAAAATTGCAGTAATTCAGAAAATTACAATGTTGACAACAACAGAGTAGCATGCAAGACAAAGGCATCCATGGTTTCAAAATCTGAACAGCTCATATAAGTAGTCTGATTAATGTGATATGTTTGTTTAAACTACATTGGCTCACAGTGAAAGTGTTAGATTTTAAAATTCTGACCCAAAATTCTAATCCCTCCATGATTTCACCCCATACTTTCTCAAAAATTTCCTCCAATCCCATTTCCTGCTGAGATATCTGTGCTCCTTTCAATTCAGTTCTCTAGTGTATCCCTGATTTTAGTCAATCCACCAATAGTGGGCATGCAGTGAGTTACCTAAGCCTCTGTTTTAAACTGTCCTCCCTGCCTCTCCACTTCACTTTCATTCTTTAAGAAATTCCTTCAAACCTAGCTCTTTGACCTAGATTTTGATTTTCTGACCTGATTTCGCCTATGTGGTTAAGGGTCAGATTTTGTTTTCCAATGATCCTCTTAAGTGCATTCAGATATTTCACACACATACACATATGTGTTTATATATATAACTCCTTTAATGTAATAAATTGTTGCTGTAAATATCTAAACAAAAAATGAATAAATTATTCGAACAAAACCTTTTCTTCAAAAGTGAAATTGGTACTGCGTTTTACAGGATATCCATCAAAATAAACAAAATTATTTCTTAAAAACACTTAATTTTGCTAAAATTCCACTCAAGAAATGACATTTGCAGAAAATCAGTACAAAAAACAAAGTACCGAGAATGTTGAAAATCTCAAATAAAAATACAGTCCTGGAGAAACTCAGTAGGTTCAGCAGCATCTGTGGAGAATTGAAAAGAGTTAATGCTTCAAGTCTACTAGTTCTTCTTTGGTTTCAATGAGCAGTC
This sequence comes from Chiloscyllium punctatum, assembly GCF_047496795.1. Classification (NCBI taxonomy): domain Eukaryota; kingdom Metazoa; phylum Chordata; class Chondrichthyes; order Orectolobiformes; family Hemiscylliidae; genus Chiloscyllium; species Chiloscyllium punctatum. The sequence continues at coordinate 149,016,620 of NC_092741.1, read as the reverse complement.
ATACTGGACTTGAAACACTAATTTTGTTTTTCTCTCTTCACAGATGCTGCCAGACCTGAGTTTTTCCAACCAGTGGTTTTAAAAAAACATTTTATTTTCATAGAATTTCCCAAAATCTCCATGTTTCAATCCCTCCAGTCAGGTTTCTGCCATGGCACATTACTGAAACAGCTCTTATCACGTGACAAATGATACCTTGTAACACTGTGACAATGGTAAACACTTCCTCCTTGTCTTTCTGGACACGTTTGTTGGCTTTGATACTGTTGATCATATGACACACCTCCGACACCTCCCCACTGTCGTTCAAACGCAAAGAACTCATCTGGCTTCATTTTTATCCATCCAAATCATAGTTCGAATAACATTAGCAAAGGTATCACTTTCTGCTGTTTCAGCATGACTTCTGATGTCCCTTAATGATCCACCTTTGGCCACCTATTATTTCGCATCTGCAATGCCCATCAGTGACATCTTCTGAAAGCACAGTGTGGGTTTTCACACATATGTTGATGGCACTCATCACTTCTTCTCCTGGCAACTTCTGACACAAAAGCAGACAATCTGCAACCTTATTCTATATTTGACCCAAAGATGAACTGACCACATATGCATGTCATGTACTATTGCCAACTCTGTACCATCTTGGGACTTCATTAGCTCCACCTATCCCCTAATCCTTTAACATATCTGCACTGATCTAATTCAGACTCCTTAAGCATTTTCAATTTTCAGCCATAGTGGCTAAACTTTCAACTATGTAGACCCTACGCTCAGGAAATCCTTCTCCACCTCACCATCATTAAGAAACTCCTCAAAACTCAGGATGTTACCATGCTTTTGGTCATCCATCTGGCTTATCATATGGTTTGTTATGTCACTTTGCTTTATAAATTTCTGTGAAAAACCTTGTGTTACTTGAATTGCTCTAGAATAAAGGCTAGTGACTCGGGAAGCTTCTGTCATGACTAAAGAAAGTAATGGAGTGATTTGATTGAGTTTTTGAGAATGTGAAAGGAATTGATCAGGTGGTTAATGGGAAATCTTTTCAGCTGGTACAGCAGTTAGGACAAAGGGATATAACTATAAAATAATTGCCATGCTATTCAGAAGATGAATTAGGAAACATCTCTTTGTGCAAAGAGTGATAGTAGTTTGGAATTTTTCTCCCATAAGATGATGATGCTCGGTCAATTAATATTGTTAAATTCCAGACTGACAGATCTTTTCTTCTACTGGATTAGTGGTGCTGGAAGAGCACAGCAGTTCAGGCAGCATCCAACTAGCCAACGGTTTAAAAGGATATGCATCAAAAACGCAGAGTCATAGAAATGTACAGCACAGAAACAGACCCTTCGGTCCAACCCATCCATGCTGACCCGATATCCCAACACAATCTAGTCCCACCTGCCAGCACCTGGCCCATATATCTTCAAATCCTTCCTATTCATAGACCCATCCAAATGCCTTTTAAATGTTGCAATTGTACCAGGCTCCACCACTTCCTCTGGCAGCTCATTCCATATACACACCAACCCCTGCGTGAAAAAGCTGCCCCTTAGGTCTCTTTTATATCTTTGCCCTCTCACCCTAAACCTATGCCCTCTGGTTCTGGGCTCCCCCACCCCAGGAAAAAGACTTTGCCTTTTTATCCTATCCATGCCCTATGCATTTAGAAGACAATTAAGCCACTGATTGACAGAACAGTCTTGAAGACCTGAATGTCCTTCTCCTATGTTTACATTTCCAATGCAGACTCCAGCAAAATGAACGAACACTTTATGATCAGCCACCTTGCCATATAAGTTCGAATTACTTCATTATTAATTTGCTCAAATGTGAACACAATACATAATAGCTAAATTAAACAAAGCATTTCACTACATTCTGACCATGTGCAGCGCAAGTCACATTGTTCTCTGAGTTTCCAAACTGATACTGTCGGTTGGAGACGGAGGTGGTGGGAATTCTATAGATCCTGTGTTTAGCCTCCCATCACGAATAATAATTTCCTGATTTGGTTTGAACATTAATGGAGCAAATCCATCATCATCTGCTGTTAGAACAATCCAGTTAGAACCTACAAGTGAAAATAAAAAGATTACTTACAAGATGCTATTCGAAACAGTACCAAATAAGCTTTAATTGCTTAATGGCTACTAAGCAAGTAATGTTTGAAACAAAAAAGGTCAAAAATGGACCTGTAATGATCCTAGTTCCTACAATGTAACTTCATTATAAATTTTCTTTCAATCTCAATTTTTTTTCCTAGTTGGTCTGGTGCCAAACATTGCAAACAAAACATTATACATGATTGGCTTATGGTATTCTAATATTATCAATTTCACAGTGAATTAATATTGTTGCCTTTGATTTAATGTTTTAAGTTATCATGATGCTCAATCCAAAACTACTGCACATAAGTTGCCTGCAGCCATAATCATCCAAGTGGTGGTGTGACTCTAGTGTAGTCTGACACCTACAGCTGTCCCACCACTCAAGAAACTGGTATGTACATAAATCAGGATATAAACACGTTTTCAGTTTCCTTCTTGATTTACCCCTTGTAAAACTATGAAGATCAGCCAGCATGAAAGTAGAGTTAGGGATCTCCATTCCTGGGACAATTATCATCTCACAGTGGAATCAATGTGTGCTATGGAGATTAAGGTTAATGAACATTACCAGCAAGTTCATTTCTTAGGTCAATGCTTTTCAACATCTGTATGTCCAAGCTTATACCTTACAGGACTGCTAATAAATTCTAAACTTCATTATTTTGAAATGGATGGTGTGAAGCATGATTACAATGTGCCATTTTCTTTCACATGGTTTTTAATAAAAATTGATTTTTTTGGTCTGCTGTGCAATATATTAAAGTGTGTTCAGTACAAAGGCAGGTTGTTGGTGCACTGTTCACTGAGGCATCCACTTTATCAGTGATGCTGTGCCATTGCTTTCCATTTTCAGAAGAAGACTAGGTTCACATCAGCCAGGATCAGTACACGACCAGTGCTATTCTGATCTGTCCATGAGTCATTTAAATAACTGAGCTAATCAAACCTGCGTCTATCAGATGTGGTGCATCTAGTGCTTAGGTAAAAAAAAAGTTTGATGCTTTTGTGTGTTAGTTTAATTCTCATTTTCAGTCTAAATTGCTGGCTAGTATAAGTATACAGCAAGTCATCTGTTGGACCTCCTCAGGTTGACATAAAAGAAACTCAAAACACAGAGGTTGTGAAGGGGACACTGATGTTTGGGCAGGGTATCATTAACTCATATCTAGGTTTGTGTCCTGGAAAGGAGATTCCAATTTGGCTGCAGAGTATTAACACAAAACAGGAGAAAGTAGTAATGCATGGTAAGTCGATTGGAAGGTGAAAAGGATGTTACATACTGCCTCCTTTGCTGGGAGGCACAATTATATCCTAATGGTCAGTCATTGCTCACTTCATTTGGGCAGACCTCAAATAGAAAGCTGCTGACCCACCACAGTCCATGTGTTTCATTGGGTACTCTTAGCTTCTCGTGTCTGTTCAACCAATGGGCAGAATTCAATGTACCAGGCAAACAAAACAAAAAGATGCCGCCAACCTTTTGATTGGCAAATTGAAACATTCTGATCATGCAAGTAACACTGACTGACAGATGACTTGCAGCTGGTCAATAACACACCTAAGATCCCCCTGGTTGAGATGGAACCTGACAGGGTGACCATCGACAAAGCTTCATTATAAAAGACCAGGCTGGATGAAAACAGATTAAACAAAAACTATTACATGATCATCTGATAAAGGGAGCATTCAAAGCAAATGTGAGCAAGGTGTACATGTCACTGTAAGGAACTCACCATGCTAATTGATAAAGTCACAAAAATATTTCAGAACAAGTTCTCTCTACCTAACTCTCAGCTCAAACTGTTAACCTCATTGTATCGATGCTCCAAATGTTATACTGCACCAAAGGCAAAGAAACAGTTCTATCAAAAACTTCATCTGGCTATCAGCAGGATCACTAAGTCAGAATATTACTACCCACCAGGAGATTTCAACACAAGAATAGTTGCAGACCATGAAACATGACTTATGGAAGATGAAGTCAATCTGCAGAAGTGGAGAGAAGTATAAAAATATGAAAGAGAGACTCAGCAAAGGGTAAAAATACAGGCCATCTCACCATTTGCTGTAATTGTTTAAAAATGTATTAATTAAATCTCATCAGCTTCAATTTGTAGTATTATTTGCAGAAGTTGAGAGAGGAGAATAAATGCAAAATGCAAATGCATAATTTTGGAAAAGCAACAAAACACGGAGGAAAAGAAATGGAATGCAGAAAGGTAAGGTCTCTTCCACTGAGGGTGTAGCGCAGGGAGGATGTGGCCAACTATAGTACACTTTTTGATGACTCAGCTAAGCACAAACTGCAACTGAATTTGGGGACAGCAGCTCAGATAATAGAACAGTTTTTCAGTCAAGTGCAATTTTAAGGCTTACTATGGCTCAAATATATTTTTGTGCATCTCACCAGGAAAAAGAAAGATTGGACTATGTTGAACATTCTTGAATATGGCTCCTTGTGATTTCGCTTAAATTTTAAATACTGCTTTCTACTTATTGAATTTAATACAGATCTCCAAAGTATTTCCATTGTAAGTCAATGTGAGAATTAATTTCAATCTTTAGTAAGCAGTTACACTGTGACACAATTTTCCAATAACTAACCATTTCCACATTAAATGCCAGGCACTTTTTTTTATCTTTTCAATTTCTTGACTAAATAAAGTGGTTCATGTTAAGTTTGCATATGGTACCTGATAAAAGAAAATGTATTCCTGAAAGTTCAAACTAGCTGAAGCAAAAATCCTGAACTAATTTTAACTTCAAGATTATCCTGACAATCATATAACAATCAAATCAGTGAGATTACCTTTTACTGCTGCTTCGAAAAGGTGAAATAGCATTTGTTTGAATTGCTAGCTAAGGTAAGATCATAACTGTTAGCTAGATTAAGCAAAACTAATCAAATTTCTTTTAAACAAGGTTCATTTTAAATTAATTTGGAAAGGTAAACAGAGTCAGAACAATGTGAATTTAAAGTACTTGGAATCACACAGTGGACAAGAGATCCTTCAACCCATCAAATTGTGCATTGACACATAAGAACCATCTGACCTTCGACCTAATCCCATCGACCAGCACTTGGCCCATAACCTTGAATGTTAAGATATGCCAAGTGCTCATCCAGGTACTTTTTAAAGGATGTGAGGCAACTCACCTTTACCATCCTCCTATGCACAGTATTCCAGACCATCCCCACCCTCTGCGTAAAAACATTTTTCCTCACAACTACATTAAACCTCCTACATCTCACCTTGAACCCATGTCCCCTCGTGACTGACCCCTTCAACTACAGGAACAGCTGCTCCTTATCCACTCTCTCCATGCCCCTCATAATCTCATTGCACCTCAATTAGATCACTCCTTGGACTTCCCTGCTCCAAGAAAAACAGCCCAAGTCGACTTAACCTTTCCTCATAACTTAATGCTTCCATTCCAGACAACATCTGGGTGAATCTCCTTTGCACGCCCTCCAGTGCAATCACATCCTTCCTGTAATGTGGTGACCAGAACTGCATATAGTACTCTAACTGTGGTCTCACCAAAATTCTACACAACTCCATCATGGCTTCCCTGCTTTTGTCACCTATGCCGCGATTGAGAAATGCAAGTGTCCCATATGCCTTTCTCACTACCCTGCTAACTTGATTTTCTGCCTTCAGAGATCTAAGGACAAACACACCAAGGTTCCTTTGATCCACAGAACAATCTAGTGTCAAGCTGTTCTTTAAATACTTTCTTGTTAAACTATTCTTATCAAAGTCCATCACCTCACACTTTGCTGGGTTCAATTCCATCTGCACATTAATCTGTTTGACCATCCCATTTATACCTTCTTGTAGCCCAGGATACTTAACCTTACTCTTAACCACCAGACCAATCTCTGTCATGTGCAAATTTATTAATCCAACATCTGACACAATCAACTATGTCATTTATATAAATGATGAATAATAGGAGACCCAGCACAAACGCCTGTGGTGCGCCACTGGAGACTGACTTAATCATTAGAACAGCCTTCGGTCATCATCCTGTCTCCTACAACTGAGTCAATTACCCTGCATCCCATGTGGATTTGCCTTCTTGATAAGTCTCCTATGTGGGACCTGATCAAAGGCTTTGCTGAAATCCATATAAACTACATCAACTACACTCCCCTCATCGTCATGCCTGGTCACCTTCTCGAAACATTCAGTTAAATTTGTTCAGCATGACCTTCCTCTGATGAAGCCATGATGACTATCCTTGATCAAGTCTTGCCTCTCCAATTGGAGATAGATGCTCTCCTTCTGAATTTTCTCCAACAGAGTCCTTATTACTGACAAGAGACTCACTATTCTATAGTTCTCTGTCTTACCTCTAAAATCGTTTTTAAATATCAGAACAAATCAGCTGTTCTCCAATCCTCTGGCATCTCCTCCGTTGCCAGATAGGAATTAAAAATTGGGATCAGTGAGGAGTCAGGTTCAATCATAAGATGATGGAAAAATTGAGATTGAACAGAAAACATGAGCCAATAAATAACATTTGTAATCTTTTGAAAAAGGGACTAAAAATCATACACAAAAGTACAACGAACGTTTAGTTAAATGCTGGAGGCATGAGGAGTAAAATATCTGAACCAGAAGCAACTGGAGCAGAAGCAAAAATTGGTATTTTAGAAGTTGTGCAGACACTTCAGAATCTCAGGGTTATTTTACAGAATCATTGTGGTGTAGAAGGAGACTATGGAGTGGAAGGAACCTATCATGTCTGCACCATCTCCATTACTTAATCTGGTGGTCTTATCATCTAATACCAATCTCATATCTTTTCGCCATATCCCTGCACACCATTACGATCCAATGCTCTCTTGAATGCCTTGAATGAACCCACCTCCACCATATATTGGGGGTGGCACAGTAGCTAACACTGCTGCCTCACAGCACCAGGGTCCCAGGTTCAATTCCAGCCTCGGGTGACTGTCTGTGTGGCGTTTGCACATTCTCCCTGTGTCTGCGTGGATTTCCACCGGATGCTCCAGTTTCCTCCCACAGTCCAAAGATGTACAGGTTCGGTGAATTGGCCATGCTAAATTGCCCGTAGTATTAGATGCATTAGTCAGGAGTAAATGTAGGGGAATGGGTCTGGGTGGGTTGCTCTTTGGAGGGTTGGTGTGGACCTGTTGGGCCGAATGGCCTGTTTCCACACTGCACGGAATCTAATCTAACCTAATATTTCCAGGCAGTGCATTCCATACTCTAACAACTCACTGCGTGAAAGGGTTTCTTCTCATGTCACTCTTGCTTCATTTGCACATCACTTTAAATCTATCCCCTCTTATTTTTGTTTCTTTTACGAGCCGAAAGCTTGTACATTAAGACATAGTTTGTTTACGTCAGGCAGATTATCTTTGTCTCCTCAAGATATTAAGCATGCTAATGAGGAAAGTAAAATTTTAGCTGGATCCAAAATAAAAGGATTACACTAGCAAATTATTTATGACACAAGAGACCATACGTTTTTTGTGATGAAACTATACAATTGTATGTCAACAATGTTGCAATAACGAGATTAACTGGGAATACTCAATGAAAATAATAAAATGGATTGATTCCTTTTGTCAAAAGGGCAGACAGAAGAACCTAATTCCGATGTGTTGTGTTCACCGATAACACTTCAAACAATAATTTTCAAGCTGATAAATAATGGATTATATGACAGGAACCTCGAATTCAGACTAATTATATCCATTTTAATAGCTCGGAAGTTAGAAGTAATTGATCCTCTTAGGGTAAGTGACTAAAATTTTATCAAATTTCAGATCTGACAAACAGAACCACCAACTTGTTGGCAAAAAATATTTGAATACAAGAAAATATACTTAAATACAAGGAGCAAACTAAATAGTTGAATATGTGCTGTTGAAAAAGACAATAATGAAGAAAAGTGGAAAATCTTTGCAATTTTCTGCAATATAGAAGACACAAACATACTAGAGAAAGAAATATAATCTAATGGATCCATCGAATTTCTACATGTCTGGGAAAACCCAAGACCGAGAACCTGGGAGAAATGAGGATAGGGAAAGCATGCAGACAGCACCAGGGACATTCCCTCTCTTACGGATTCATTAAATGCCTGAATTAATGCTTCCAAATAAACCTGTTGGACTAAAACCTAGTGTTGTGTGATTTTTAACTTTGTACACCCCAGTCAACACCGGCACCTCCAAATCATTAAACTATATAAAACAGGATAATTAAAATGAAGAAAGGTAGTATGTTATGTATACCCTACAAAGAAGAAAAGCCTTGGGGGGAGAATAATAGATTCAACCGGATTAAAATTGATTTGGTGCATGAAGGGTATTGATAAAGAAGCAAAACCTATCATTTCGTACTGATATCAAAAGTAGTTAGGAAGAAAGTTAAAAGATTAACATGCTACAATTGAACACATGAATTAATAACAAAACTAGGCCATTGGAAATAATTGGTATGATAAGCACCAATAAAGATTTATTTCATTCTCTTGGGTTTGCTAACTTTCAATCCTAAAGAAGTTCTCCTGAATCCACTATTTCATTACAATTGCTAATATTATACATTTTTTTCCATTAACAGAATGCTATCTGATTGAGTCAAAAATTTAAACTCACCCCATTGTATGGAAGGAAATATAACATAACAGAAAAAGTGGTCAGTAATCAATACTATTCAAGATTATATAGTTCTGTATATTAGAAACAACAAATATACTAACTGCATTCAGTTCAGTAATTTTGCTTGGATTTACTTAAAATACATCAGATTGGAACAGTTCAAAACACTTCTGTTGTGGGCAAAGTCTTAGAGAGAATTGTAAGGGATAGGATTTATGCACATCTGGATAAGAATAATGTGATCAAGGATAGTCAGCATGGTTTTGTGAAGGGCAGGTCGTGCCTCACAAACCTTATTGAATTCTTTGAGAAGGTGACTAAGGAGGTAGATGAGGGGAAAGCGGTAGATGTGGTATATATGGATTTTAGTAAGGCGTTTGATAAGGTCCCCCATGGTAGGCTTCTGCAGAAAATACAGAGATATGGCATTGAGAGTGAGTTGGAGGTTTGGATTAGGAATTGGCTGGCTGGAAGAAGACAGAGGGTAGTAGTTGATGGCAAAGGTTCATCTTGGAGTGCCGTCACTAGTGGTGTTCCGCAAGGATCTGTTTTGGGACCATTGCTGTTTGTCATTTTTATAAATGACCTGGAGGAAAGGTTAGAAGGTTGGGTGAGCAAGTTTGCGGATGATACGAAAGTCGGAGGAATTGTAGACAGTGAGGAAGGATGTGGCAGGTTACAGCGGGATATAGAGAAGCTGCAGAGCTGGGCAGAAAGGTGGCAAATGGAGTTCAATGTAGCTAAGTGTGAGGTGATTCACTTTGGTAAGAGTAATAAAAAGATGGGGTACTGGGCTAATGGTCGGATACTTGGTAGTGTGGAAGAGCAGAGGGATCTTGGTGCCCATGTACACAGATCTCTGAAAGTTGCCACCCAGGTAAATAGTGCAGTGAAGAAGGCATATGGCGTACTGGCTTTTATTGGTAGAGGAATTGAGTTCCGGAGTCCTGAGGTCATGCTGCAGTTGTATAAGACTCTGGTGCGGCCGCATCTGGAATATTGTGTGCAGTTTTGGTCGCCATACTATAGGAAGGATGTGGAGGCACTGGAACGGGTGCAGAGGAAGTTTACCAGGATGTTGCCTGGTATGGTAGGAAGATCCTATGAGGAAAGGCTGAGGCACTTGGGGTTGTTTTCATTGGAGAAAAGAAGGTTTAGGGGTGACTTGATAGAGGTGTACAAGATGATTAGGGGGTTAGATAGGGTTGACAGTGAGAACCTTTTTCCACGTATGGAGTCAGCTATTACAAGGAGGCATAGCTTTAAATTAAGGGGGGGTAGATATAGGACTGATGTTAGGGGTAGGTTCTTCACTCAGCGAGTCGTAAGTTCATGGAATGCCCTGCCAGTAGCAGTAGTGGACTCTCCCTCTTTATGGGTATTTAAGCGGGCATTGGATAGGTATATGGAGGATAGTGGGTTAGTGTAGGTTAGGTGGGCTTTGATCGGCGCAACATCGAGGGCCGAAGGGCCTGTACTGCGCTGTATTCTTCTATGTTCTATGTTCTATGAAAGTTACAATACAATATCTGCAATAATATTTGACACGTTTATCAAATAATTGTGTGTGATTGTTTATTTCTGCAAAGTATTTTTAAATGAGTCTTTGTTGCTTACATCTGTGATTCTTCTGATGCCCACCATCACTTAGTTTATAATTTCCTGATCCTAACTGCCTCCTCCTCACTGTGGATGTCTAATCTTCGACACCACCAACACCCATCAGGATAATCCGAGGGCTCTAGCAATCTCCTTAAACAGAGGCCCAGATCTCTACCTGTCTGTTCTCATATTGAACAATTTATTTAACTTCACTGAATTCCTTCTGTTAGGTTGGTACTTTCATGGATCCAAGCTACCCCTTCCTTTTTTCAGGATATGTGGAACATTCCTTTTTCCAGTTTTCGAAAAGGGATGTGTCAACTTGGCACTAGGACTCCCCTCAAATTGTTCAACACACCTTGTGCACTCCCTTTACCTTGATCACCATTCTACCTGCTCCTCCCCTCAACTTCTATTTCTTCTCTAAATACAGATTAGCATACTCCTAGCCCACAGAGCATGGGATTCTCCCTAGCCCTCCTAAATGCAATGTTTTCTCCACAAGGATCATGAGTTGCAGCCCCCTGTTACAGATGGTCCTCATCTCCTGCTGCCAGGAGAAAGTGAGGAAGGGCTGATGCCCGAAACATCGATTCTCCTGTTCCTTGGATGCTGCCTAACTTGCTGCGCTTTTCCAGCAACACATTTTCAGCTCTGATCTCCTGCTGCCAACCAAGCTGTCTATTTGGCCAGCTGCTAAATAGAAGACTGGTACACTAAGTATTAACAAGGACCTCGAGATCCACAACCTGGTCTTACCTGGTCTCCACCTGTTTTTGCCTTCACCCACATCCATCTGCCTACTCAAAATACCAGGATCAAGGAATAGAGGAAACGTGAATAAATCTCTAACATCTAATTAGATTGTGATGTGAGGTATTGGAGTTTAAGGAAATAAGGCCAAAGAAAAATCAGAGGCCATACTCGATGCTTCCCAAAGTTTCTCCCACTGTATTTCCCACCTCAGGTGCAACCCTCAGTGAGAACAGTGAGAGTGAGAGCATGGGACAGGATTTGGAGCAAAAATCACTATGACAGCTGGAGGTGAGAAAATATGTCAGAGCAGTTTAGGGGAGAGGGTGGTTAAAGAAGGGGCTGAATTCTATGGTGCCATGGAGCTCAGGACCCTAACTCACGACCTCATTTGGGTTCCCAATACTACATTTGGGAAGCCATGCACTACATTGATAATAGTAACAACACTAGAAGGTAGAGTTTAATAAAATAATTAGAAACAAAAGTCTGGGAAACGATATTGACATGAAAGGTAGCTCCAAATAAAGGAAGAATAATAGTATGTCATAAATGAATGTTTGATTACTTGATGCTACAGTACTATTTACATTTGTTACTTGGAATAGCTGACAACCACTAAAATCAAGTAGGGAGTATTATCTAAAAATGCATGTGGACAACTGTCAATATTCTCAAAAGATGTTTCAATACAGTCATTGGTGGCAGACTCTTCTCACCTGGAGCTTTATAAATTTCTGTATACTATTTGAGAATACCTTTAATTCAAACACTAAAAAACTACTAACTGTCAAATAAATTAGATCAACCAATTGTCCTATTTGTTGAGGTCACAGGAATAAATATAAATGTCACATATTAAGGCATAATCGGATTTCAATTGTCAGCCTTAGCTCAGTAATCTCCAAAGACAATCTCAAGAATCTACTTCTATTCATAATAAACATACATTGCCTGAACTAGAAGATACAATTTCATGTAGTTGCAATGACTTGTGTTTTATCTGGTTCTGCAAACAATATAATTTTAAACAGCATACTGAAACATTACAAATCTAACTTATTTTAACTATTTTATCACACAAAAGGAATGTAATAATTAGAGTGTTCTAATTTAAATAATACAAGTTACCCATCCTTTGGAACAGCTGCTCTAAATTAAAAATGAAACAAGATTTTTGGAAATGTATTTCTTAAGAGTTTAAAATTGGAAAAAAAAGATACAACACAACAACCTGTGTACTTTTCAAACTCAACAGCATAATTATTGAAATACAGCTAAATATTATAAATCGAACAAAATGACTAGAAATTTGAAAACAGTCCCTCTGAAAATTAAGATCATCGAGTTATACAGCATGGAAACAGACCCTTTGGTCCAATCAGTCTATGCCGACCATAATCCCAAATTAATCTAATCTCACCTGCCTGCGCTTGGCCCATACCCCTCCAAACATTTCTTATTCATGTACTTTTCAAATGTCTTTTAAACATTGTAATTGTACCCGCATCTACCACTTCCTCTGGACGTTCATTCACACATGCATTAAAAAATTGCCCCGTATGTCTATTTTTAAAACTTTCTCCTCTCCCCTTAGAAAAAAATGCCCCCTTGCTTTAAAATCATATGATCTAAAAATTGGCTAAGGTTATTTGAATGAGTTTTGGATTACGTATTTGGGAGCTTTCAGTTCCATATAGATCTTTGATCTTCAAACTTTAATATTCTGTGGCATAGCACAGGAAATGGTTGACAATTTTTTTCCCACCTCCTCCTTGGAGGTCACTTGACATCTGCACAAAATGTCTGAATCCTGTTGCAAGTCACAGTTCATCTCCAGCTCATTGGATGATAAAACATCGTAGTGCCAGTGGTTGTGCCCACAAGGATTTCTGCCATCCACATGCAGATAAAGATACTGGTAATGGCTGATTCAGTGTGCATCATTCTGTGATGGCCCTAACCTTCAAACTTTCTTTTACCTTCAAGCCAAGAGTTTTCAACCTACGTTAACAAGTTACTGTGATAATTTAAAGACCCAAAAATGTTATTCATTAGCAGCATACTATTGGTGCTTTCTCCCATTATTAACAAAAAAAAAGTTAACTTGGTTTCTCCAGTTAGGGAAATAAGTGACTGATGCTGTACCATATAGTAATCTCTGGAAAATAAACGCACAAAGACATAGTGCATATGGGTGACAGATCCACCTTTTTATAAAATTATTGTTTCAGCACATAATGATACTTAAGGACTGAAAATCTTGTATCTCAGATTTGCCTAATACTTCTAATTCCAAAAATTGCTGTTGTCACCTCAGGAAGGCATCATACATTTTCTGTTTATAAACCAAGACTACTTACCATGAAACATTTCAACAGCAAAAACGTTAAAAACTTCCTGCACTGTATTCAGGCGAAGCCTGCCTTCACAAAGGGTAAATGCTCGTTTTTCATCCACAATAGTATTTTCTTGCAGTATTTTCTTCAAAAGCAAAGTTGATTTGAAAAAAAAGTTAAGTATTTCAAATATAATTTTCAAGCAAAAATCCAATGAATTTAACCATTAGCAATTGAATGTTTCATACAATTATGTAACTTGTGTTTCACTATATTCATCAAAATGTGCATATTTGCCACAGGATGTTACAATAGGTTATTTTTGGGCTATAGGCTCTTGAGACTGAATCCTGCCCAGACTGATACAACTTTTCTTTCTCCAATGCCTATGGTGGTCCTAATGAAAATTATTTGCAACCCCCTTCAGATTCGCAAATTTCTGTTGAATGCAACTGAGTTGAAGGGCAATTTCACTCAGCTAGGTCAGACAGTTGGCATGGTAAATGGAAATGTCATACAGCAGAAGTTTGTTAGTCTGAATTTAAGAAATATTGTAATTACCTGTATATAGAAAAGGGGATTTTATTCCTCACTTTATAATATATCTAACTGGTATGCAATGTTGAAACTGGATCCCAAATTGGAAGGATATTCCATTTACTAATTTTAATGAGTACATAAATAAATCAAAAACAAACTAAGTGTCACAGCAAAAATTTACTACTGAAATGTTAAGATTCAAAAGTAAAATATCATGGTGGCTTTTATAATGGATTTAATCATAGCTATTTTAATTGAATGGAAGAATTTTTTTTTCCCAATTTGCAAATTAACTTTGGGTGTTCAATCTGCTAATGACAGAGATGTACTGTCCAGATTTTTCCTGCTGTCTCCTTTGAATTGCTGCAGCCAACTGTAGGTTGACTGGCTTTGGGTGGTTTCCATAATTGCCTGACAAAAATGTCTGGTGAGCACAGTCTCAAATGACAGTTAGATTGATCATGCTGGAAACCATAGAGACAAGTCACAACACAGCACATTTTGAAAAGCACAATGTTAAGCTGCATTTAGAACATAAATAACATAATTGACTCTTAAACATAAAACACTTCACAATGAACATCTAAGCTTCAGCCATGTTTATGTTGACAACACCATGTAGAATAGAAAATCCTAAGTGTTAAGGGTGTTTTATCACTGAATACTGGCTTAACATAATTTTAAACATACTATAAAAAGAAATTGCATCGATAGTCACCAAGATTCAACTAATTACAGTAGTACTGCATACTACCAAAATAATATGCATCATAGGCCACATTTAAAATCATCAACGCTTATGCTGCCAAAAACCCAGTGAATAAGTTTATATCCAATTTTTCATTACTTGGATGTCCTTGTGACTAATATATTGATTAACATAGAGACATCACTCATTGATTGAGCTCTCAAGAAAGTCTGGCACAACAAATCATTTCATTTCATATGCATAACATGTTCTGAAATATTTGTATTAACTCTCTACACAAAAGCTTCCTATTATCGCAATTTTTTGTCATTTTCCACATTGAAGAGTTCTATCCATGTTTAGAATGGGAGTTTCTTCAATAAAACCAACCCTCAAACAGCATTGTGCAATCAAAGAACCAGATAATGATAAATTGCTCAAGCTTGCATCCAATGTTTATCAGTAATGTAAATATCAAATTCAAATCATAAGTCTAACTTTCTAAGAAAACAGATTAAATATAAATCAAGTTTTTTTTACTGTTAGAGTTTGGGCTTGATATTTTTGGCCCAAATTGTGACACCAAATTTCACAGAATTTTAACTTGTTCAAAATTAATTTGTTAAAGTTAGGCCTCAAGGTGAAAGTTAATAGGCATATACTTAAAATAGACTGTGCAGCTAACTTCCCAGATTATATCAGCACTATAAAAATTTTCCTGAAATTGTGCAGTCTGTTCATTTCTAACTCATTCTACAAAGTAGCTTTTCGCATATAATTTTGCAAACAGAATAATTTTTAAAAGCTTTTCCAAGGCAAAATACATATGAAGTACACATTTTTTAAAAAGAAAGAGCTTGCTTGTCAGACAGTGAATGATCTGACACATCATTTGTAGCTTTTGGTTTGCATTCCATAAATGATAGTATATTAAGAGGTGAGAGATGAGATAGACCAATAGAAATTGAACTCATAGGTTTTGCTCTTTGACAAAAGATATTAATTACCACTCATCTTTTGAGGAGAGATAAAGATGGAAAAGCAAATAAGGTTATGAAAGAGAACAACAGAATATAATTGAAAAAGGTGGTCACAGAGTGCTTCTTAGTTCAGTAATTGTTACTTCAATTCAAAGACACATGAAGGGTGGGGAAAGGATCTGGAATGTATGAGTGAGCACTTTTATTATTTCAAAATATACTTTATTCATAATATCAACCATAAGCACATGCAAATGTTCTAAATCATATGGTTACAGTCTTTGAAGAGAAAAAAAAATTAAAACATTGGAACTTTGATACTTTTCAGAGCTTCCCTTCAGATGCAAAAAAAAGCCATTTTCTGCTTATGAAAGAAACAACTTAAGTCTATTTTGAGGCATCGAAAGAATATGACAACTGAATGGACCACTGTTATACATTGACAGAAAGACCCTAGATGGCCGTCTTTCCCACTACGTCTTGGCAGCAGCTGCCCTGAGCTTGAGGATATCCCTCAGCACATAGTCCTGGTTGCTGGAACCTGCAACACTCAGTCAAGATCAACTCTTTATACTGGAAGACCAACAAGTTTCAGGATATCAAATATCTTTCACTGAGTTAATGGTCCTCCAGGTGCAGTCAATTTTTGTCTGTGTGCATCCGAGGGAATATCCCGTAAAGCACAGAGTCCTGCATGACAGAACTGCTCAGGGCAAACCTCGAAACAAACCACTGCATCTCTCTCTAAACCTTTCCTACAGAAATGTGTTAAGGGAGCTGGTTAGTCATCTCCAATGAAAAGCAGTTGACACCTGACAATTTGAATGTCAGTACCTTTGTATCCTCATCACTGCCAAAGAGAGGTGTAAGGTTTAGTTTATTGTGTAAAAATAAACTGATTTTCAGATATTGCATGCTTCAAAAGAAAATAATCAAGCTTACCGGATAAATCCTTCATGGGACAAAAA
This sequence comes from Chiloscyllium punctatum, assembly GCF_047496795.1. Lineage (NCBI taxonomy): Eukaryota > Metazoa > Chordata > Chondrichthyes > Orectolobiformes > Hemiscylliidae > Chiloscyllium > Chiloscyllium punctatum. Next base: position 148,999,990 of record NC_092741.1, on the reverse strand, counting down.
TTTAATGCTGAATCTTATCCAGCATTATTTACATGTACACAGCCAAACATAAATAATGAGTTCATATTGAGAATAATTAGAACAATGAAACTTTTGAAAGATCCAGTTTCAGCCACTATAAATAAATACTTCAACCAGATCACACGACGTATCAACTTTCTTGAGCTTCAACAGTTCTTGGATTAAGTCTATCTTCTACACAGTAGTGGATCGAGATTCAAATTTTGAAGTCTTCATGTAACAGTGAATACATTAAATAAAACACAATTATGACTTCTAAACTAAAAGCATATGATAAGCACCTATATTTTGAAAGTATAGTTAACATTGTCAAAATAAATACCTGATAAATGACGTAAAGGATGGATGGATCAGATGAATAGGCTACTGAAGACTTTGTTCCATTTTTTGCATAATCTGATATTTGAGAAAGGCACTGCTTTATCTCTGTTAAGCTTTCAAATAATCTGTCCATTTTCTTAGACAGTTGTTCCAGTTTGTCATTTGCACTGTCACCAATATTTAGTGGAGTACTAGCAGGTGACTGGGTAACTTGGTCTCCATTAAATAAGACTGGGCTAATCAAATTCCTATTTGGTGTGCCAAGTCCATGATTATCTATGGATCTATTTACAGATTCAGCATTGTAGCTTAAGATCACTGCAGGTTCACTAGGTGAGACTTGTCCGGATTGTTTTGGCATACTTGCTTCTGAGCTCTGCTCACTACTACTGTTCTTTACTTCCTCAATCAATCTCTTTTTAATGTTTGGAAATTGAACTGCACTGTTTCCTGGCAATAATAGTTCTTTTCCTGTAAATCGCTCTTCCTTGGACAGATCTTCAAAATACTTCTTCATTCCAGAGATATTAATGCTAGGCTGCCCAAGTGTCTCTGATGATACAGAACCATCATCCAACAGTAGCTTTTTAGTCATAAGTCTGATTAAATAACGGTCTGAATTCGAAGATGGGAGAAAAGCAACATCATTAATTTTTTGCCTCCCAACTAAGAGTAATAGTAGTTTCTCAGTCAGAAAACACAAGCCCTTTGGCCGTTCATTTTTGTGCAACTGTATTTGCTGAATGTTGGGCATACTTGAAGGGGTCACTGAATACACTAATATTATATTACAATTATTTGACGATACAGCGATTGTACTTCGACAAGGGTCAAAACACACAATATCAGGGACCAGAATTCCAGGGATGCTTACTTTTCTAGTTATGGTCACCTTTCTCTCAAAAGTTACTAGAATCAGATATGAAGAGTCATGGCCACTTCCAGTAAGGCAATCCCTGCGCTTCAGGTGAATAAGGGGGCTGGGATCAGATTTGCGATGAGTTGCCAGAAGATGAGTCAGGTCTAAAGGACTAGATGTTGAAAGTATTGGGCCTTCTGCCAAAGACCTTGAGGAATCTACTGATTTTCTCCTCATGTTCATTGACTGGTTTTCTTCAACTGCCAACATTGTGGGTCTTGACATCAACGATCCAGTTTCTGACATAGGAGAAATATCGAAGGTAGCACCAGCATTCAGACTACAGATTTTATCAAGGGGCAATTCAGTTGTCACAACCACTTGAAAATCCAAACATGCCTCTATTGCACAGATGCGTCCTCCAACATCAAATATGGGGCAAAAATTACATGCGTGAAGAGTCTTTTGGTTATTATTCCAAATGTATGAATGAAGGGCACTGCCTACAGCAATCACTAGACGGTTCCCATCTGTAGTCCAACAGGCACAGTGAACCAAGCCACTACCTTTAATATCTGCTTTAACTCTACGGTTATCAATCTGTACTGCAAACAATACAGAGGCATCTCTCTTTGTTAATACCACCAAGACATCATATTTTGGATGCCACACACAGCCTTGTTGCAATATTGGAAAAATCTCTCCCAGTTCACAAGTTTGCGAAACCAAAAGCTTGTTGTGTTCCAAGGTGCTGTTTTGTAACTGCCATACTGTTACATGCTTTTTATGCTGCACAGCAAGCAATGCCAAAGCCCCTGTACAACAAACAGGACCCCAGTGAAGGCCACTGACGTGTTCAAAACTTCCAATGACATTGCTGTCGCCAAACTTGACCTCACCATTGACTAGGTAAATGGCAGTGAGAGCAACCTGTTTTCCATCTGTCCAGGCAATTCCATGAAGTGGATGAACAGCTTGATGTAATACATTAATTCCAGTCCGCAGTAATTTTGCTTTTCCAAGCTCCATGTTGATCATCTGAAGAATTCTAGAGGTAATTGAAAAAAAAATTAGCATCAAACCTGAACTAGCAGCATATTTTCTCCATATTACTTGCATAGACCTTAATGCTGTATACATATGATCAAGTCAAAGCAATTTCATCTGTTAATACCTGCAGTACCATTGAAGGAACGGCTCATTGAAATGATCAGCACAATCTGCTCCTACAGCACTCCGTCACCTATCTAAACCTCCTTCAATACAGCCGTCTAAAAGAAGAAAGCTGCAGCATTTAATCCATAATGACACCTGAGCTGATTATTCTTTTTAGTAGTCCAAGCTAAAAATGACAGATAATTGAGCCTCTCAGCAGAAATTACACTAATGAGTCACATGAATACTAAATGAGTTGCTTTCCCATTGCAAAAAGTATATCAGGAATGTATATTTCTTGGTGTTTCTTAAAGATTTAGAGGAAAAGAATATATTTCTTGGTGTTTAGTAAAGATTGAGGAAAATGGAAGCAACATAGAGCAAATTATGATCTAAATTGTTGAACTCAATATTGAGTCTGGAAGACTCTAAAGTGCCTAACTGAAGGATAAGGGGCTGTTCCTTAAGCTTATTTTATGCCTCACTGAAACACTGCAGTATGCAGAGGATAGATGTCAACATGAAAGCAGGGCGAAGAATTAAAACAACAGACTATCAAAGAATTGGGTCACGGTTGCACACTGACTACGTGTTCTGCAAAACTGGTTACCCGATCTGTGTTTGGTCTTCACAGTGTACAGGAGATCACATTATTAGAAGCAAACATAGCAGGCTGGATTGACGTCATGTAAATCACTACTTCATCTGGATGGAGCATTTAGGATCCTGGACAGTGAAGAGAGGTATTAAATGGTAGGGAGTTACGTATTTTGCATTTGCATGGAGAATTATTCATTAGATCAGATGGCGCAAATGACTAGTGTGGGTTCAATTCCCATTGGTTGAGGTATACTTGGGGCCTACCTCCTAAATTTGCACTTGAAAGTAGAAGGTGAAAACAAACCAAGGTAACTCAAGTTGAAGCATGAGCAGTCAATCGGCCAAGGACATAAAGGCAGAATACCTATACCATATCATATCATCATAACTATGGGATAGCCAAACCAGTTCCCATTCCTTACCTTTAAGATTATCACCACAATCAAACACACATCCATTGCTATAGATAGTCTGGTTAATTTGGTGTGTTTGCAAGAGGAATTAAACTACAGTACTGGAGAAATTTATGTTCTTTGACAAATAATAATGTTTAATATTTTATATCCACCTGAAGCAGCAGATTGGGACGCTTAAGATCTCATCAAAAAGTTGATACGTCTGAAAATGTATTTTAAATGGTAACCCTCACTCAATTTTTAAAAAAGATGTTGGGATGGCAAGGCAGCATTCGCAGCCCATATTTGAGCATGAGGGCATGTTGACTGGAACTAGGCCACCAACAGACAGGGATGTCCATAAAGGAAATCAGTGATTTTTGTTTAAGACAATAAAAGAGCTTTCATTTTCATTTTTATTTTTGACAAATTACAAAAATCTGATTTGTTTAAAATTAATCTTGCTATTTACCTTGATGAAATTCCAAGGCATAATCGAAAGTCTGCTAGCCAAGCACATAACCACGGTACTGATTTTAATAATTCAGTGGAGTTACTTTGATGTCCTATTGCCTCATTCTAATAATAAAAATGTTATTTAAACTTTAAGCAACACCAAGAGCTAAAATCTTTCATTCACAGTTCTTTCCAATCTTACTATTTAATAGTGCAGCTTGCATTGCCTCATACAGGGTATCAACACTCTATACATAAACTAGTCCAATATCCAGTAGCAGAATAGCAGAAATTTCTTCCAACTAAAAGCCATTATCTTTGATGCCTACTATAAATACTAATCCCTAGAAACTGACTTCATTCCTTTCCCTTGCAACTGAGGCTGATCAGTATTTAGTTATGTTTGATCTTGAGATAAACTACAAACTATATACCAAAATCACCTACCTTCATCACAGGAACATTACTCAACTCTGTCCCTGCCTCAATTTATGTGCTAGCAAAACCAGCATTTACTACTTCAACATTCTCCTGTCCAATCTTTCACCTTGCATTCTTCATCAAAATGACCGCATTTAAAAATCTGTTGCTGCATTCTAAAGTAGTCCTGTTCATCCATCACCACTGTTCTCTCTGACCTATAGTGGCTCCAAATATAGTAATGCCTTGATTTTTAAATCATTTTTAAAAACTCCCTCTATGGTCTTTTCCCTTACCTCTGTAACCTTCTCCAGTGCTCCAATTCTGTCTTTTTGCACATCCATATTATTTCCTCAGTCATTAAAGATCCTGCCTTTGGCTATCTGAACCAAAATATTCCACCTTTATTTCTCCATCCTGCATTAAGACATTCCTTAAAACTAAGCTCTAAGCAGGCTTTTAGTCATCTGTAATAACTAATTGAGTCAGTGTCAAATTTTACTTAATAACTATCATCTTGAGGTGTTTTATATTTAAAAAAAGCTGTACTAATGTTATGAAGTTACCGTAGCCCCCGCAGAACATTAAAACTGCATTCTCAGAGAGATAACTTGTGGTGTTTTAACCCAAGGGTCACCATGCCTCAGGCAAGGTGAGAGGTTGAGAAGGAGAGTCCTTCATGGTAACCTCAGTTAGTGCAGGAATTGAACCCACACAGAAATAACTGTGCATCTCAAACCAGCCATCCAGCCGACTGAGCTAACCAACTATTTTTTTAATATGAATAGTATATAAACAATCTTTAAAAACACTAATAACTAAATACATTAGAATAAGTTTAAAATCATGAGAGAAATCAGTAAAAAGAGAATCCTTCCTTCATTGGCAATCTTTTAATGATTTTATTGAATGGCAAAACAGACTCAATGGGCTGAATGGCCAAGTTCTGCTGCTACTTTGGACGGTCTTAACATACCGTCTATTCTACTAGTTTCCCAAATACTCTCTCAACAATAATTTCACACAATTTCAAGACACAATTCCTTTCAAGAACATGTTCATAATGGCAAACTTTGTTCCGAGGATCTGAAACAGAAATAGATTTCACAATTATCACTTCAAAAATAGAGATAGGAGGCTCATAAGCCATTTGAGGGTGCTAGCCTGTCAAGACCCAAGAAACAGGATTCAGGACAGCCCATTCCTGATGGAGGGCTTTTGCCTGAAATGTCGATTTTCCTGCTCCTCGGATGCTGCCTGAACTGCTGTGCTTTTCCACCACCACTCTAATCGTGACTCTAATCTCCAGCATCTGCAGTACCCACTTCTGCCCATTCAACCCTTTGTGCCTGCTGTTTCACTCAAGACACGTAGAAAAGCCCTTGAAGAGGAAAGGTTTGGAGGGATATGGGCCAGAAGCAGGCAGGTGGGACCAGTTTAGTTAGGGATTATGTTCAGCATGGTATGGTTGGACCAAAGGGTCTGTTTCCGTGCTGGCTGACTCACTGACTACAAATCTATGATTGTGGCTGATTATCCAACTGTGTCCTGATCCCACTTTCTCACCTTACCCTTTGCTCCCTTTTGCTCTATATCCAACTGCTTCTTGAAAACATTTTGATTTGGCCTCAACCTCTTTCTGAGACAGCAAATTCCACAGACCAAATACCCTCTGGGGGAAGAAACTTTTCATCTCAGCAAGAGATAACTTGCATTTATGCTGCGTTCTAGCACTTTGGGAAGCCTCAAAGCCAATGCAAGTGAGTTGCAACTAATCAGGGCTGGTGGAAAGTGAAGACTGGAGATTAGAGTATGGTGCTGGAGCAGCACAGCAAGTCAGGCAGGAGAAGGACGTTTGGGGCAAAAGCCCTTCACCTGGAACTAATCATGGCTGGTCGGTTCTTGCACAGCCAAGCCGCGCAAACAAGAAGATTAAATCACCAGCTGAATGATTTGTTGTTGTTGAGCAGGTGACCAAACAGCGCAGCCTGTTTGAGGTGCAACCCACCCGCACATGGCGGGGGAAGGGAAGCAGGTGACGCCGGGAACGAAACGAGAGAGTTGGGCGAAACCTGTTGCGTTTCGACGAGCCCGAGTGATGGCGGTGACACTCACCCGGCGACAGCCCCTCCCGAAGCCTCCCTCCCCTCACTACACCAACCCCCACCATCAAAATCGGAGGGGATTCAACTGCTCTGCCGCGGATTCCTCAACCGGAAGCTCGCCCCTAGCAACGGGCTTACTTCCGGTTTGGGGCATGGAGGGCTACACGCATGCGCGAAGGGCTGCTTCTGACAGAAGGGGAGTTTGGGTGAGGGACTGTGCCTGAGCTATTGGTAAAATACTGGCTATCTTCCCCCTCTCCGCCTCCATAATAAACCTCAACAATATGAGCAACTTTTAACAAAGAAAAAAGGAGCCAACGTATCGAGTTTTCTGCTTTTACATTGGTGATGGATGATCAGAGAGCTGCTAGCATTTATCAAACAGTTGGGAACATCTTGAAGTTAAGATAAGTTCAAACCACTTGAAAATAAAGTTAGAGCTGGATGGAGGAATTTGTTCCTTTTGTTTGTTAAACAAACTTCACATAATTAATGATTTTGGTGAGACATCTTGAATGTGAAAAGGAGAAAGCCAACACTAGGGATTAGATTACTTACAGTGTGGAAACAGGCCCTTCAACCCAACAAGTCCACACCGACCCTCTGAAGAGCAACCCACCCAGACTCATTCCCCAACACTACAAGCAATTTAGCATAGCCAATTCACCTAATCTGCATATCTTTGGACTGTGGGAGGAAACCTAAGCAGACACAGGGAGAATGTACAAACTGCACACAGACAGTTGCCCGAGGCTGGAATTGAACCCAGGTCTCTGGCGCTATGAGGCAGTAGTGCTAACCACTGAGTCACCATGCTGACCACTGCTCCACTTATTGGAGTTCACTACACCAATTAAAAAGAAGCAGTTTCATTTCTTTTGTGCTTTTCATGATCACTAAACATCTCAAAGCACCTAGCAGCCAATTATGAATTTTTGAAGGAAAGTTACTGTTCTAATGTAGGAGGTGTAGCAGTTATTTTGTGCTCAGCAAGTATCTACAAAGAAATGTGATAGTGAACAGTTTTTTGTGGTATTGACTGGGGGATAAACATTGATTGGCTCACTATAGATAGCCTCTTCCCCGCCCCACCCCACCTTTTCTTTGAAATAGTGCCATGGAGTTTTGTATATCCACCTTAGCAGGCAGAATGAGGCCTTCTTATCCGATATATGGCATCTCCAATAGTGCAATACTCCCACATATTGCACAAGAGTGTCAGCCTTCATTTTCTCCTCAAGCCCTCATTTACATCCCAGGTCTCCTTAAATTAGTTGTTATATCTTTTTATTAATATGCTTAAATTCCTGAACATTGTATTTGTTACCACATTCAAGAGGAGCAACAGAACTTTCACAAACAGAAAGATGTTTCAGATTTGGAAATACCTGTATAGTATTTTTGCAATGAACTAACCTTTATCTTGTTTACCACTAAAAGCTTTTTTGTTATTTACTTTTATAACAGAAAACTCAAAGCTAACAGGTGACTAACTGTATAAGATTGTAGTTCACTGGCTACTCTGCAGATATGTCCAGTGTCATTATGACAGCCTTGGTGTCATTCTTTGTTTTATAATGCTTATGTTAAGCATCTTGGGCCATTTCATTTTGTTAGATACATTCTATCAATGTGTTGCTGTAGATGTGCAGAATTCAACTGAGACAGTAATAACGTGTTACCATAATTCGACATCTGAAACTCTTTTCTCTTTGTGATAGCTTACAATCCATAAATACACAAGATGTACAGGGTGTAGGTTTGCTCGCTGAGCTGTAGATTTGATATCCAGATGTTTCACTAGGTAACATCATCATGATATCAAACCTACAGCTCAGCGAGCAAACCTACACCCTAAACCTCAACCTGAGCTACAAACCTTCACAAACCTTGCGAAAACCTATGGGCGCAACACGCTACAACTGGCCCGAAGATGGGAAAGGAAAGATGATATTACCTAGTCAGGTAATGAAACGTCTGGATATCAAACCTACAGCTCAGCGAGCAAACCTACACCCTAAACCTCAACCTGAGCTACAACCCTTCACAAACCTTGCGAACATAAGATGTACCTCCAGTTTCTCTGGTGATGTTTGGAATTTAAGTTCCCATTAACCCCCACTGATGGTGCTCCTGACCGGCAGTGGAAATAATGATTGCCATTAAAGGATAAAATCATTTTTGTAACTCAACCAAACTGTTTTGAGTGTTGGAGATGAGGTGGAATGAACTGTAGTTTCTTTAAGCTCAATGTTTCTAGCCAGATAATTGGGAGACCTTATCCTTGATTGAACAATTTATTGGCCACCTACTCGTTCACTAACTTGTGAAAATGAAAAAACATTTCGGCAGATTTTTGGACAGTGTTCCAAACTTTGCAGCTCTTCAGAAATGGCAGGTGGGATCTGGATATAGAGGTTTTGACCACATTTCTATCAGGACTGTTTTTTGCCAGCAGTGGAACGGGGATAGTTTGTGATTCATTAAGGATTCTGAACTCAATAAGGACATTAAAACTCTATGCTCAGTTCAAACAAACCCCACCTTGGCTGATAGTGTCTGATGATATAGGCATCAATGTCATTGTCAAGCAGCTACAGTCTATGTAACTACCATTATCTGAAGGTTTTTTTAAAAAATGGCCCACTCTTTAAACTTCAGGAAAAAATGCCTGAGAGTGTAAAAAAAAATCAACAACTCCCCTTCCACTCCGCCAAGGACATAAAAGTCCTGGGCTTCATCCACTGCCAAATTCTAGCCACCCGACGCCTGGAGGAAGAACGCCTTGGTACCCTCCAACCACACGGGATCAATGTCGATTTCACCAGTTTGCTCATCTCCCCTCCCCCTACCTTATACCAGATCCAAACCTCTAACTCTGCACCGCCCTCTTGAACTGTCCTCCCTGTCTATCTTCCTTCCCACATATCTGCTACACCCTCCACTCCAACCTATCACCATCACTCCCCACCTTCATCTATCGCATTCCCAGCTACCTTTTCCCCACCGCACTCCACTCCAATTTATCTCTCAGTCCCCTTGGGCACCCCCCACATTCCTGCTCAACATAGACTCTCCTGCTCCTCGGATGCTGCCTGACCAGCTGTTCATTTCCAGCACCACACTTTTTGACTCTTTGAACTAGTTGAACTGGCATAAATGTACTTCAGGCCATAGGATGGGTAAGGTCATTAAAACCTGTGAGAGATAATGGGCTGGATGGCCTAGAAACTTCTAAAACAAATGGAATAAAGTGTTTTGGGGAGTTGGGAAATATCCTGACCAAAATGCTCTGCTTCATTTGCCAAGATCTAATCCATGTGTGTCAAAAAGCTGCCCACCCATTTCAAATTCAATTTTTCAAACAACTCCTCTGATTCTCTATTAAAATGGATCCGGAGGCTTTTTCCTGTTTGTGAAATACTAAATTACAATAATTGTGGCTGAGCTGAAATTAAGTAATTTAACTTCCTGTGATGCTGTTATCACATTATTGTTGGCTGGAAACACTATCAATTGTGTGGCCTACATGAAACAATGCACTGTTAAGCACCAGAACCATATGACACTTGGGAACCCATTATTGCCAAAGATCGCCACTAAAGACAATATCCCAACAAAGATGGCAATCATATTACATTGGGTTGTGCTGAAGGAGTTTGATTGAGTATTTCTTCCTTTATAGTAGGTGTGTGAAGAAGAAGGGGAGCAACCCTTTTAAAGAGCATGTGAGTCAAGGAAGGCTGAACTACAGCTCACTCACAATGAGTCATTTGTATCCATTATCTAAACTGTAAAATATCACACAGTGTGCACTCATAGAAATATATGCATTGTAACTCCTACTTAAAGCAGGAGTTCATGATTCAGCTCATAAGATAACAATCAGAGAACTGTAATTTCACTCCCTACGTCAGTATGCTGTTGCCTAACAACTTTGCTAATGAGTTAGAAATAAAGAAAAATAACAAACATTTGCCCAATTACACGGTCACAAAATCATATGAGCAGAAAGCTAAAGTATCAGTTTGTACTGCCAGCCAAAAAAATGAAATTTTAAATTTGCCTTTCCAAACTAAATAATTATTAATAAGGCTTATTAATCACTGCAATATCAAACATTTTTTTATTGTTGTTAAAATATAATTCCTGGCAAGATTCCACAATCCAGCACCTCTCGTAGGAAACAACACTTGCAGATTGGATTACAGGAAATATCTTTTAGGCGAAGCTCCATTTGGGAAAACGTAGATATTCTGTTACATTCTATTTCTGTTTATTGGTGTATTTTAAGTTAACCTTTTATACTTTGCGTGTAGATCATAGAAGGTCATAGAATGCCTCCAGTATGGAAACAGGCCATTTGGCCCAACAAGTCCACATTGACCCTCTGAAGAATAACCCACCCAGACCCATTCCCCTACCCTGTTTCTCAATATATATTTGTATGGTGTGCATTTCTCTCCCATCTCCACTCACTATAACCAGTTAACCCATTATTTATTATAAATGTCTATAGAACATTACAGTGCAGAACAGGCCCTTCGGCCCTAGATTTTGCACTAAACTGTGAAACCAATCTGAAGCCGATCTAACCTACACTATTCCATTTTCATCCATATGTTTATCCAATAACCATTTAAATGCCCTTAAAGTTGGTGAGTCTACTACTGTTGCAGGCAGGCTATTCCATGCCCCTATTATTCTCTGAGTAAAGAAACTACCTCTGACATCTGTCCTATATTTATCACCCCTCAATTTAAAGCTATATTCTCTCATGCTAGCCATCACTATCTGAGGAAAAGATTCTCACTGTCCACTCTGTCTAACCCTGTGATTATCTTGTATGTCTCAATTAAGTCACCTCTCAACCCCCTTCTCTCTAACGAAAACAGCCTCAAGTCCTTCAGCCTTCCCTCCAATACCAGGCAACATCCTAGTAAATCTCCTCTGAACCCTTTCCAAAGCTTCCACATCCTTCCTATAATGCAGTGACCAGAACTGTATGCAATACTCAAAATGCAGCTGCACCAGAGTTTTGTACAGTTGCAGCATAACCTCATGGCTCTGATCCAAACCGCTAAATCACCCTCAATCCCATGCCTCCATATTTTGTGCAATAGTCTACCGTGAGCTACCTTATCAAATGTCTTACTGAAATCCATATACACCACATCAACTGCTTTACCCTTGTCCACCTGTTTGGTCACCTTGTCAAAGAACTCGATAAGGTTTGTGAGGCACAGCCTACCCTTCACAAAACCATGTTGACTATCCCTAATCAACTCGTTCCTTTTCAGATGATTATAAATCCAATCGCTTATAACGTTTTCCAACACGTTACCCACAACTGAAGTAAGGCTTACTAGTCTATTATTACCAGGGTTGTCTCTACTCCCCTTCTTGAACAAGGGGACAACATGTGCTATCCTCTAGTCTTCTGGCACCATTCCTGTAGACAATGACATCATAAAGATCAAAGCCAAAGGCTCTGAAATCTCCTCCCTGGTTTCCCAGAGAATCTAAGGATAAATCCCATCTGGCCCAGGGGACTTATCTATTTTCACACTTTCCAAAATTGCTAACATCTCCACCTTGTGAGCCTTAATCCTGTCTAGTCTAATAGGCTGTATCTCAGTATTCACCTTGACAACATTGTTGTTTTTCAGTGTGAATATGGATGAAAAATATTCATTTGGCGTCTTTCCTATCTCCTCAGACTCCACGCACAACTTCCCACTACTGTCCTTGATTGGTCCTAACCTTACACTAGTCATTCTTTTATTTCTAATATACCTATATAGAAAGTTTTAGGGTTTTCCCTGTTGCTATCTGCCAAGATTTGGCGATGCCGGTGTTGGACTGGGGTGTACAAAGTTAAAAATCACACAACACCAGGTTATAGTCCAACAGGTTTAATTGGAAGCACACTAGCTTCACTCCAAAAGCCAGTGTGCTTCCAATTAAACCTGTTGGCCTATAACCTGGTGTTGTGTGATTTTTAGCTATCTGCCAACAACTTCTCATGTCCCCTCCTGGCTCTTCTTAGCTCTCTCTTTCAGTCTTTCCTGGCTAACTTGTAACTCTCAAGCGTCCTAACTGAGCCTTCACAACTCATCCTTACATAACTCGCCTTCTTCCTCTTGACAAGGGATTCAACTTCTTTAGTAAACCACGGCTCCCTTGCTCGACCACTTCCTCCCTGCCTGATGGGTACATACTTATCAAGGACATGCAATAGCTGATCCTTGAATAAGCTCCACATTTCAATTGTGTTCATCCCCTGCAGTTTCCTTCCCCATCCTATGCATTCTAAATCTTGCCTAATCACATTGTAATTGCCTTTTCCTCAGCTATAACTCTTGCCTGTGATATATATCTATCCCTTTCCATCGCTAAAGTAAACATAACCAAATTGTGGTCACTATCACCCAAGTGCTCACCTACCTCCAAACCTGACACCTGGCCTGGTTCATTGCTAGTACCAAATCCAATGTGGCCTCATCCCTTGTTGGCCTGTATACATATTGTGTCAGGAAACTCTCTTGCACACACTGGACAAAAACTAAAGATCCATCTAAAGTACTCAAACTATATTTCCAGTCAATATTTGGAAAGCTAAAGGCCCCAATAACAATACCCTGTTACTCTTACTCCTATCCAGAATCATCTTTTCCTCTACATCTCTCATACTATTCGGAGGCCTATAGAAAATCCCAATAGGGTGAGCTCTCCTTTCCTGTTTCGAACCTCAGCCCATAGTACTTCAGTAAACAAATCCTCAAACATCCTTTCTGCCACCATAAAAGTGTCCTTGACAAACAATGCCACACCTTCCCTTCTTTTACCACCTTCCCTGTTCTTACTGAAACATTAAAATCCCAGAACTTGCAACAATCATTCCTGTCCCTGTTCTATCCATGTCTCCGAAATGTCCACAACATCGAAGTCCCAGGTACCAACCCATGCTGCAAGTTCGCCTGCCTTAGTCTGGATGCTCTTGGTGTTGAAGTAGACACACTTCAAACCACCTTACTGCTTGCCAGTGCACTCTTGTGACCTTGAAGCCTTATTTCTGACCTCACTACTCAACCTCCTGGACACTGGAGCTACAAGTTAGGTTCCTATCCCCCGGTTGAGTTAGTTTAAACTCTCCGGAAGAGCATTCACAAATTCCCCCCCCCCCCCCCCCCCCCCCCCCCCCCCAGGATATTGGTACCTGACTGGTTTGGGTGTAGACCATCCTGTTTGCAGAGGTCTCACCTGCCCCAGAATGAGCTCCAATAATCCAGGTATCCGAAACCCTCCCACTTGCACCATCCCTGTAGCCACGTATTCCACTCCTCCCTCTCCCTATTCCTCACCTCGCTAGCACGTGGGACGCATAACAAACCAGAGATAATGACTCTGTTTGTTCTAGCTCCAAGCTTCCAACTTAGCTCCCTGAATTTCTGCCTTAAATCCCCATCCCTTTTCCAACCTATGTTGTTAATGCCTATGTGGACCATGACTTGGGGCTGCTCCCCCTCCCCATCAAAGATCCCGAAAACACGATCCGAGATGTCATGAACCCTGGCATCTGGGAGGCAGCACACCGACCGTGAGTGTCTCTCCTTTCTACAGAACCTCCTATCTGTCCCCCTAATTATGGAGTCCCCGATGATTAATGCTCTGCTCCTCCCCCCCCCCCCCCCTTTCCCTTCTGAGCAACAGGGACAGAGTCTGTGCCAGAGACCTATACCATATGGGTTAACCTTGGTATCTCGTTTTCTTTCTCTCTCTCCTCCCCCACCCCCCCTAAAAAATCACAATATCCAAAACGGTATACTTGTTATTGAGGGGAACAGCAACAGGAGCTGTCTCCTCTTTAAACTTAATCAATGTCACAGCTATACTCTGAGGTAGTAAATTTCACAGATTCATGTCCCTTTAAGAGAAGTAATTCTGCTCGTTTCTGTTTTGAATCTGTTGTCTGTTATCATAAAACTATGACCTCTCATTCTAGATTGCTTTACATGAGGAAACATCCATTCTATGTCAATTTCATAAATCCCCTTGTGCACCTTGCATATTTCAATTAGATCCCTTCTCATTCTTTCAAACTCCAGAGAATATAGGCCTCAACTGCTCAATCTCTCTTCATAAGAAAAACAGAATGGACAAACAATAGGAATATTGTTGAAAAAGACATTTTGATGAACATTTCTGTCTTGCACCCATCAGGACAATTTTACAAGAATACCAATTCAAGGGAAAACCAACATTTTACTGCATGAGGGGAAATTGATTAGTTCACAAATAGATTCTGATTGGTGGGGATACCATGGACAATGCACCAATTAATATTGTTAATCAGAAGGGTTAATGGGCTGAGAAGTGACAGGTAGAGTTTAATTTAGATAAATGCAGAACTTACACAGTTAATGGTAGGGTTATGGGTAGTGTTTCAAACAGAGAGACCGAGGGGGTTCAGGTACATAGTTCCTTGAAAGTGACATCGTATGTAGTGGTGAAGAAGGGTTTCAGCATGCTTGCCTTCATTGGTCAGAACATTGATTATAGGATTGGGCCATCTTGTGGTAGCTGTAACGACATTGGTGGAGGCCACTTTTGGAAGACTGCATGTAATTCTGGTCGTCCTGCTATAGGAAGGATGTGTTAAACTAGAAAGGGTGCAGAAAAGCATTTGCAAGCATGTTGCCAGGACTGGAGGGTTTGAGTTATAGGGAGAGGCTGAGTAGGTTGGAACTTTTTTTCCTTGCAGCATCATGAGGAGCATAGATGAGGTGAATAGCCCAGGTCTTTTCCCCAGGGAAGGGGAGTCCAAAAGCAAAGGGCATAGGATTAAGGTGAGATGGGAATGATTTAAAAGGGACGTGAGGGGCAACATTTGTGCACAGAATGTGGTGTGTGTATGGAATAAAGTCCCAGAGGAGGTAATAGAGGCGATTACAATTACAACATTTAAAAACATTTGGATAGGCACATAAAAAGGAAATGTTAAGAGGGATATGGACCAAATGTAGGTAAATTAGACTAGTCCAGTTTGGGAAACACAGTCAGTATGGACAAAAATATATGTATCTCTGCTGTACGAGTCTATATTAGATTAGATTAGATTACTTACAGTGTGGAAACAGGCCCTTCGGCCCAACAAGTCCACACCGACCCGCCGAAGCGCAACCCACCCATACCCCTACATTTACCCCTTACCTAACACTACGGGCAATTTAGCATGGCCCAATTCACCTGACCTGCACATTTTTGGACTGTGGGAGGAAACCTGAGCACCCGGAGGAAACCCACGCAGACACGGGGAGAACATGCAAACTCCACACAGTCAGTCGCATGTTTGATAGTTAACTTCTAAGCTTTGTTTAAATTTTAAAACAGACTAATTCCAATTGGTTTGGGCATTGCCAAGAAAAATGAACCTGTTGTCACCTCTTTTGTTGAGTTAAAGCAGGTCCTATGTGTGTACACTTCTTTTCTGTTTGCAAAAATACAGGATTCTGTGTATTTAATAACAACTTAATAATCTTTCATAAAATATTTAGGTCATATATAAAAAATTCACATTTGCCTTGCATCACTCACAGGCCATAATCTTCAACTCTCTGCAGCCTAAATTGTGGAGATGCTCTTTCTTGTTTCTCACCATGACCAAAATATTGTCTAGGTAACAGTGGACCCCTAATCCACCAAATATCTGACCGTGGCATGTTAGAATACCACAGGTGCAGATGTGATTGGGTGTCTTGCATTTGAATAGTCCTTTGCGTTGCAATCGTAAAACATTTCTAGGATTCAGGATCAACATTCGTCTGAAGATAGCCTTGGCTAAAGTCAGCTTCACTGAAAAGCTGATCTCCAACTAGTTTAGCAAATAGGTCATTGATTGAAGACAAAGGATACAGCTCAGCACACAGTACTGACCGTAAAGTCACCACTGCTGTGTACCAATCCAACTTTCTTCATCACTGATTTGATTTGGTTTGATTTATTTGTTGTCACATGTACATAAGTACAGAGAAATGCTTTGTTTATGAGCAGTCCAGACAGATCATAGTAAGTGAGGACGTACAGATCATGGAATGCTATGCATGAACCAGTCACTCACATTTACAAATTCAAGGAATCCCATCTCAACTAACCTCTCTAATTATGCTTCACCCTTTGATCTGAATGCATAAGGACTGATCTAGTCTTGCTTGAATCTCTTCATTGATTTTAATTGACAGATCTTTGTCATGCTTCCCAGATCCCTGTTAAAAACAACAGCATGTTTCTTTAGAATCCGTGATGGATCAGTCTCAAAATCTGACAATGTACCAATTGAGTTTGATTTTCTCCAACCACATTCTTCCCAATAAAGTGGGAAAAAGTAGACAAATCTTCAGACTGACTGGATAACTGAACATTCACATCAATGCAACCCTTACTGCATTACTTCACCTATGTACATTTTGAAGTTGCAGTGCAGTGTGAGCTGTTTCTGATAAACAAGTTCATGTATCAATGAAAACACTACTCGGGTCCTCCAGTGACCAGTTATGTTTAATAACAACTCCTCTCTGGACTGAGCGTTTGGATTTTTCTTATGCACGTTTTGTTCCATATAGATTTACTTTCTATTTGTTAGTCTCTGTACTTTTACTATATGTTGTTCATGTTTCTTCCTCAAACGTCCATTTAATGTGTCCTTTGCTTCCACAGTTTCTGCATATAGCTTCTTTATATCAGCAATTTGCTCCAGCATGACCTGTTTTTCCACATCGATGGCAGTTTTGAGTCTGCATTGGTGCTTATCTCTCAGCTCCCATTTTATGAACTCTCATTACTGAGCTTAGTTGTTGAGCTTCCTTCTCTGTTAGTTCCATTGAGACTGCAATTTTCAGTGTCTTCTTTAAGTCTAGATTCCTTTCTGTCAGAAATCTCTTATGAGTGGTTTCACAACTTGAAACCACACACTCGTCTGTCTCTGATAACATCATTTAAGTTGTGTTTGAATTCACAAAATTCTGCTAATTTCTTTAGACGAGAAGATAGCATCACCATCATGCTGTTTGTGACCTCTGGACCTTTCAGCGATCACTAATGGTTTTGGTGAAAAATGGTTGTATAATGTTCCTTCTTTTTTTTCAAAAGCTTTGAGACCTGACTTAATATGCACACAAATACACAACAATGCATGTCGGCGCATGCGGGAGGATCACTGCCCTTTATAGAAAAGGACATTTTGTTTGTCATTTATATAGAATGATTTAGATGAGAATAAAGAAAGCATGGTTAGTAAGTTTGCAGATGACACCAAGATTAGTGGTATAGTGGACTGCGTAGAAGGTTATCTAAGATTGCAAAGAGATCTCGATCAATTGGGTCAATGGGCTGAACAGTGGCAAATGGAGTTTAATTTGGATAAATTCAAGGTATTACATTTTGGTAAAACAAACAAGGACAAGACTTATCAAATTATAAGTAATACCTTGGGCAGTATTGTAGAACAGAGAGATCGAGGGGTTCTGGTACGTAATTCTTTGAAGTTTGCATCACATATAGAAAATGATGGTTAAGGCATTTAGCATGCTTGCCTTCATTGCTCATCAGACCTTTGAATATAGGAGTTGGGACATTATGTTGAGGTTGTACAGGACATTGCTGAGGTGTCTTCTGGAGTACTGTGTCCAGTTCTGGTCACCCTGTTACAGGAAGGGCATTATTAAACTGGAGAGGGTTCAGAAGAGATTTACCAGGATGTTGCTGGGAATGGAGGGTTTGAGTTCAAAGGAGAGGCTGGAGTGTAGAATGTTGAGAGGTGACCTTATTGAGGTTTATAAAAATTATGAGGACTATAGGTAAGATAGCATGAAAATCTTGCCCCTTAGGTCTCTTCTTTATCTTTCCCCTCTCACCCTAAGTGGTGACCTTATAGAGGTCTATAAAATCATGAGGGGCATGGATAGGGTAACTAGTCGATGTCTTTTCCCTGAGGTAGGGGAGTCTAGAACTAGAGGGCATAGGTTTAGGGTGAGAAGGGAAAGATATAAAAGAGACCTAAGGGACAAGTTTTTCACGCCGAGGGTAGTGCGTATATGGAACGAGCTGCCAGAGGAAGTGGTGGAGGCTCGTACAGTTGCAACATTTAAAAGGCATCTGAATGGGCATATGAATAGAAAGGGTTTAGAGG
This sequence comes from Chiloscyllium punctatum, assembly GCF_047496795.1. Classification (NCBI taxonomy): domain Eukaryota; kingdom Metazoa; phylum Chordata; class Chondrichthyes; order Orectolobiformes; family Hemiscylliidae; genus Chiloscyllium; species Chiloscyllium punctatum. Next base: position 148,981,471 of record NC_092741.1, on the reverse strand, counting down.
GGTATGGGCAAGTGCTGGCAAATGGCAAGATTGGGTTGGGATATCTTGTCAGCATGGACAGGTTGGACCTATGTGTCTGTTTCCATGCTGTATTATATCTATGACTCTAAATGGCAGGTGTCTTTTCCCTCGGATGGGTGATTTCATGACTGTGAGCATATTTTTCAGGCGAGAGGAGAAAGATTTAAAAAGAAGAAATGAGGAGCAATTTTGTTTTCCCCCCCCACAGAGTGGCTCATGTGTGGAATGAGCTTCCAGAGGAAGTGGTTGATGCAGGTACATTTACAGCGTTTAAAAGACATTTAGATAAGTACATGAATAAGGAATGTTTGAAGGGATATGGGCCAAGTGCAGGCAGGTTGGACTAGTTTAGTTTGGGATTATAGTCAGCATGGGCTGTTTGGACTGAAGGCTGTTTCTGTGTTGTATGACTGTATGACATTTTAAAATGTTTACTTCTGTAATTTAAGTTTTACATCTGAGTGACAAGTTGAAAACTTTACCATTTTTTTAACCTTCTTAAATATAAAAGCTGTAGGTCAGAAATGGTTATAGAGTGCATAGCAACTCCAGCTCTGTTTTGTCTCATAAACATTTTTTCATGCTTGTCCATATTTATGAGTGAAATTATTCACAGAAGTAAGGGTTTACAAAGGGTTTATATATTTCTGGCTTCTTGTTTAGAATACACCCAGTCAAAATAATGTTAGTGAAACAGAAACACAGCAACCATTTTAGCTACAGAAAGGTTTAAGTAATGCATTAGATTAGATTACGTACAGTGTGGAAACAGGCCCTTCGGCCCAACAAGTCCACACCGCCCCGCCGAAGCGCAACCCACCCATACCCCTACATCTACCCCTTACCTAACACTACAGGCAATTTAGCATGGCCAATTCACCTGACCTGCACATCTTTGGACTGTGGGAGGAAACCGGAGCACCTGGAGGAAACCCACGCAGACACAGGGAGAACGTGCAAACTCCACACAGTCAGTCGCCCGAGGCGGGAATTGAACCCGGGTCTCTGGCGCTGTGAGGCAGCAGTACTAACCACTGTGCCACCGTGATAACAGAGCAAAGGGGTAAGTCATTCAACCTCTGAAATATGCTGCACCTTTTGACTAGATCTGGCCAGTCTGTATCTCAAAGCTGTTTTCTAAATGGAAATTTTTGCGATTTTAAGATTGTACCCTCTTGGTCTGCATTCTCCCACCAGAAGAAATAGTTTATCATTTTCTACCTATTGATTCAATTCTTTATTTTAAATACATTGTTTAGATTATCCCCCAAATTTCAAAACTCAGAGGAATATAGGCCAAGTTAATGAAAATGATCTTCATATGTTCATCCTTTATCCCTGGCATTTTTATGGTCTATTTAAATAGTATCCCCTTCGAAGCTGTTGGGTCAACAAAAAGTACTCAGCAGGTCTGTCAGCATCTGTGAACAGACAAATTATGCTAACATTTCAGGTCAATGACCTTTTGATGGAATTGGAAATGATAGAGGTGGCAGATTACTTGCAAGTATAGAGGCAGGGAAGGTGGCGAAGAGAACAAGGAACAGAAGGAAAGAGGGTGGAAATGTAGAAACATAGAAAATAGGAGTGGGTGGTGGCCATTTGGCTCTTCGAGCCTGCTCTGCCTTTCATTATGATCATCCAACTGAATAGCCTGTTCCTGCTTTTACCTCCATATCCTTTTATCCTGTTAGCCCCATGTGCTGTATCCAATTCATCTTGAAATCATTCAGTGTTTTGGCCTCAGTTGCTTTCTGGTGTAGTGAATTCCACAGGCTCATCACTCTCTGAGTGAAGAAATTTCTCCTCATCTGAGTTTTCAATGGTTCACCATGTATCCCTGGCCTGGACTCTCCTATCTTGGGGAACATTCTTCCTGCATCTACCCTGTTTGGTCCTGTTGGAAATCTTTTGGGTTTCTATGAGATTTCCCCCTCCTCATTCTTGTCAATTCTGGCGAATCCTAACCAATTCAACCTCTCCTCATATGTCAGTCTGGTCATTCCAGGAATCAGTCTGGTAAACCTTTGCTGCACTGAAGACAGGAGTGATTAAATAGCACTGAACATGATGGTGCGAGGTAAAAATGGATGATACCATGACAAGCAAAAAAAAAGCCATGATGGTAATCGTGAAGTTGTCATTGTCAGCAGATTTAAATGGATTGAATTTTCACTCTGGGGTTAGCAGCCTAACACCTAGAAGATTTATGAGTCTCAACCTTACTGTGATGCAATACGCTTTTCAAAGTGTCAGCAACTAATTGGCCCTAAAATGAATTTGGTGCCCAATTAGAGGTGAGGATTCAGCCAGCAGGTGGGATCCAAGCACAGATAGATAAATGTAAAGGCAAATGACCAGACTGGCTGTTGCCATCAGAAATGGATGCACTGGAAACTCAAAGAGTATCATGAGTAGTCCAAAGAGGCAGGACTATTGGCATCAACCTGATCTGCATTGTTTGGGCAGCCATCACTTGTTGCTCTGCTTAAGTTGTGGCAGACAGGAGATTTCTACACTTCCCTCACACTGGAAGAAGAGCCAAGGAAGAAACAGACCATCAGGCATGGCTGGAGCTGGCCATGGATGTCAGCAACATCAAGCACTGTCTCCTCACAAAATCAAGTCTCTCAGCTGATGGCAATTCTGTGCCATTGCATGAACAATTGAATTTAAATCTATCCTTTTAGACAACTTTTTCACACTGCAGTCATAACTACAAATGGCTCCTCACTTTATTTTTGACAATTACGTAGAGATGTGTCCCAGCCCTCATGTTGCCCATGCTTTTAATTTGAAAATTGTTGATCATTGCTCAGGAGGTCTTGTGGCATAAAAGGTAGTATCCCTGCCTCTGAGCCAGAAACGCAGTACTTTATGACTAACAAAGGTGCATTCATCAAATGGCCAAACAGGTTGAATATTAACTAGTAAACCCTTCCAACAGACACCAAAGACAGACTGCAAGAGAGGGAGAAGTTCCTGGTCGTCCATATAATGGACAGAATGCTGTCCATATTGCCAAACCACAATTTGCAAGGAAAGTGTATATTGCTACAGCAACTTGAGACTTCTTTGATGGAAGGGTGCAGTTGGCCAGACAAACAATGAGAATTAGGTAGATACCAACAGCACTAAGTTCAATCCCTGTTCTGGCTTGGGTAGATTCTGAAACTGCCTTTTTGCCCTACTCATGATGGAGGCTATGGCATAGTGGATCAGATCTGCCTTTGGGCAGAGACCTCAAGATAACAAAGAATTGTTGCTCCTCATATTCCTAGTAGGCCCTACAATGAGCTATTGACAAGTTATTGACTGGAGGTATGAAGGTTTCTGACTCCACCTTTGAAAATCTAATCACGTCACTGAAGCATGTAGAACCAGTGACACCTTTTGCATTTGCAATTTTTCAGGTCTTCACACACTGAAAAACGTCCATAGGGAACTGAAATTTCAATGTTACCATGGATGGATCTGAGAGAACAGATCACTCCACGCTGAGAGAGAAATAGGTTAGCATGAGTGAAGAAAGTCAAGAAATTTAGGTGGTTGATACAACTCTGGTACTTCCTGAAGAAAACATCTAGAGAAAGTAAAAGACCAGAGGTATATTGCAAGTGGAATTGAACAATCAGTAATTATCACCAAACATGCTCATTTCTGACCTTTTGATAGAGAGAAGGTCCTTGATGAAACAGCTGAGGATGGGGATATGTTCCTGCTCTGAGGAATGTCTATGTTAATATTTTGGGGCTAAGATGATTGGTCTTCAACAACTTTAACATTTTTTTACAAGATGTGACTCCAACCAGTGGAACTTTAAATTGAATTCAATTTTTCTAGGGCTCCTTTGTGCCGAATTCATCAAATATCTCCTCTACTCTCTTCATCTCTGCAATTTGGCTGTTTCTCCTTGTTTGAACCAAGGCTGTCATGAGATTTGCAATTGAGTGGCCCTTCTAGAAACCAAGGTTAAAACAATGACTGCAGATGCTGAAAACCAAATACTGGATTAGTGGTGCTGGAAGAGCACAGCAGTTCAGGCAGCATCCAACGAGCAGCGAAATCGACGTTTCGGGCAAAAGCCCTTCATCAGGAATAAAGGCAGTGAGCCTGAAGCATGGAGAGATAAGCTAGAGGAGGGTGGGGTTGGGGAGAGAGTAGCATAGAGTACAATGGGTGAGTGGGGGAGGAGATGAAGGTGATAGGTCAAGGAGGAGAGGGTGGAGTGGATAGGTGGAAAAGAAGATAGGCAGGTCGGACAAGTCAAGGAGACAGTAACTGAGCTGGAAGTTTGAAACTAGGATGAGGTGGGGGAAGGGGAAATGAGGAAGCTGTTGAAGTCCACATTGATGCCCTGGGGTTGAAGTGTTCCGAGGCGGAAGATGAGGCGTTCTTCCTCCAGGCGTCTGGTGGTGAGGGAGCGGTGGTGAAGGAGGCCCAGGACCTCCATGTCCTCGGCAGAGTGGGAGGGGGAGTTGAAATGTTGGGCCACGGGGCGGTTTGGTTGATTGGTGCGGGTGTCTCGGAGATGTTCCCAAAAGCGCTCTGCTAGGAGGCGCCCAGTCTCCCCAATGTAGAGGAGACCACATCGGGAGCAACGGATACAATAAATGATATTGGTGGATGTGCAGGTGAAACTTTGATGGATGTGGAAGGCTCCTTTAGGGCCTTGGATAGAGGTGAGGGAGGAGGTGTGGGCACAGGTTTTACAGTTCCTGCAGTGGCAGGGAAAAGTGCCAGAATGGGAGGGTGGGTCGTAGGGGGGTGTGGACCTGACCAGGTAGTCACGGAGGGAACGGTCTTTGCGGAAGGCGGAAAGGGGTGGGGAGGGAAATATATTCCTGGTGGTGGGGTCTTTTTGGAGGTGGCGGAAATGTCGGTGGATGATTTGGTTGATGCAAAGGTTTGTAGGGTGGAAGGTGAGCACCAGGGGCGTTCTGTCCTTGTTACGGTTGGAGGGGTGGGGTTTGAGGGCAGAGGTGCGGGATGTGGACGAGATGCGTTGGAGGGCATCTTTAACCACGTGGGAAGGGAAATTGCGGTCTCTAAAGAAGGAGGCCATCTGGCGTGTCCTATGGTGGAACTGGTCCTCCTGGGAGCAGATACGGCGGAGGCGGAGAAATTGGGAATACGGGATGGCATTTTTGCAAGAGATAGGGTGGGAAGAGGTGTAATCCAGGTAGCTATGGGAGTCGGTGGGTTTGTAAAAAATGTCAGTGTCAAGTCGGTCGTCACTAATGGAGATGGAGAGGTCCAGGAAGGGGAGCGAGGTGTCAGAGATAGTCCAGGTAAATTTAAGGTCAGGGTGGAATGTGTTGGTGAAGTTGATGAATTGCTCAACCTCCTCGCGGGAGCACGAGGTGGCGCCAATGCAGTCATCAATGTAGCGGAGGAAGAGGTGGGGAGTGGTGCCGGTGTAATTACGGAAGATCAACTGTTCGACATAGCCAACAAAGAGACAGGCATAGCTGGGGCCCATACATGTGCCCATGGCTACGCCTTTGGTCTGGAGGAAGTGGGAGGATTCAAAGGAGAAATTGTTAAGGGTGAGGACCAGTTCGGCCAAACGAATGAGTATGTCACTGGAAGGGTACTGTTGGGGACGTCTGGAGAGGAAAAAACGGAGGGCTTGAAGGCCCTGGTCATGGCGAATGGAGGTGTAGAGGGATTGGATATCCATGGTGAAGATAAGGCATTAGGGGCCGGGGAAACGGAAGTCTAACTGAGCATCAATAAGCAGGTTATTGGTGAGTCAGTGATACTTGGTAGAAGTGTTGACAACACCTTCCAACTCTTTGTTGATGACCAAGAACAGGAGTGGGACAGAGAACTGAAATGGCTCAGGATCATACCTGTGTCCTGGTCAGTGGTGTCCAGCACAATCACGCAATCAGTAATAAAGGCATACTTTTAAGTCATTTTATAAATGGAAAGCATACAGCACGTGTTTGTTTTTTACAGTTTCTTTTGCATTTTTCTATTAACGTTTAAGCAATATAATTAAGTAAACTTCAAAGAATGACTGAGACCATTAGAAATCACTAATTACTTCTTTGCACAGTACACGTTTATGAGAGATTCTCATTTCTCCTATGCATTTCATCACTGGACAAAAGATTTTCACCCAGAGTATCCTTATCCATCTCTGAAATATGAGACTGCAACACAGATAATGGGATCAAAAGCAACTCCGAAAAATGAGCCACTTTCTCATCTAGAATTATCATCAATGCAATGGTGATTGTATACGAGATTCTATTGATTTAAGCATGGTTTGTTCGCAGGTGAATTTTGATAAGCATTTGCATTACAAGATTCTGGGTACTTTATAACTTATCTTTTTACAGCATTACTAGTTCAGAAAAGAATTTGACTTCGTTAAAGTGATTATTAGCTTCTTCTATCTATTTATCTATTTACCAGATCCCTTATTATCCTTGTCATATTGTTAATAAAGTATCCTATTGATAAAGTATCACTGTCAACAAGAAAATAACCCATATTATGCAAAGATTTCATTGCATTGATAACAAGCCAGGCAGTTCAATAATTTCATTCATAAGATAGTACTTCCACCAATGCATTCTTCCTTTACTTTAGTACTGAAGCACATTTAAATAGACAGCAGGAATTTTCAGCATTGCTTCACATGAGGTCCACTGAAGATGTTACCTAGTAAGGTAACGAAACGTCTGGAAATGAACCTTTCAGCTCAGCGACCAAACCTACATGCAAACTTCAACCTGAGCTACAAATCTTCTCAAAATTCCTGAAGCACATTGTGCTAAATTATGCAATTGTATCCTAAAGTAGGGTTTGAACTCAATTATGAGTTTGGGTGACAGTATGACACTGCTGACCAAATGTAAGCTACAAATCCATCTGGCTAGCTAGGAATCAAAATGAGACCAATTAAACATTCAGTTGATAAATAGAAAATAAAATAAACTGTCTTTTGGCATGCAACCTCAATGATTGCATATATAATTCAACCTTCTGTGTATTAAATAAGTAAGAGAAAAAGAAGTATGTGTGATTTTTGATAATTGTTAGTGTCTTACATCCTCAGCTACTGATAAATGTCAGATGTTTGCTAAGTAAATATGAATTTCTCTGCATTTGCAAGTATATCCAAAATACTTAATACTAGATTAGGCCATGTGCTCAAAGGCATGTGACAGCAGTTATTAGTAATTGCTGTTGGACAAAACTAGAGTATCTGACTGGGATATTATTTTTATATAATGAGGCACTGAGTTTTACATAGATAATGCTGATATCCTGAAAAAGTCACAGATCCTTCAGCCTAATGTGAATAATACCACAGGCAATTCAGGAATAATTAGCTAGGTGCACAAATATATTGAACTAATTATCAGACACAGTTATGGAAGTTGAGCTTTTTGTAAAGCAGAAATGAAAGTGGCCCTTGGGGGAAAAAAAATTATCTTTAGATATACACAAAAAAATATGGTGCACTTTAGAGATTGAAATAGCACAATGTACTGGAGAAACTCAGCAGGACTGGCAATATCTCAGACAGAAATGATGTCAATATTATTAGTTTTGTGTGACCCACCTTTGGAAATCAGGACTATTTTCTTATATCTTGAGAGGGTTCTCTCAACAAAGGTCTTGAAATTCATCATTGCCTCTGTGTGATAGTTGCTGATTGACTGAAGAAGTGTATTTAAGGACTAAGAACTCAAAGCTGAGACTAACATTATGGTTTACTGGGTAGCAGTAATCCCTTGTTCTTCTATAGTTCAGAGCCTTGGACAACTGACAGCAGGCATCTTAATACACTGAAGTACCACCAAAAGTGCAGTAGCCAATCTGTGCATATCAAATACCCACAAATAAAGACTATATAATGTGATGCTGATTTCAGGATAAGTATTGGTTTATTGGGGATAGTGGGGATAACTCCTGGGCTTCTCAAGTATTTTCTTAGGATCTTTTACATTTCCCAGAGCAGACACATGGAGTGGCCATTTAAGGTCTCATTGAAACAATTGGAACTTCAACAGTGCAGAACACTCCCATCTCCAGAGCATCAGCTTTGTGTCTTGTGTTTTCTGCTTAATTCCTGGAAGTGGGATTTGAAATTGGAACACTGCTACCCCAAGACAAAGGGATCTGCTGCAGTTGGATGGGACAAAAGCTGCACCATTGGGGGAGGGAGAGGGAGGTGAACTAAATCACTTTGAAATACCACTATGTCCTATGGTGTCTTGAACAGTATGATGCAGAGTTCTCAAGCTGGACAGAGTGCATAAATTTTCAAGAACGTAGGAACAGCAGTAGTCCATTCAGCCCCTTGAATGTGTTGCAACACTGTGATCATTGCTGGTCTGTGACTTAACTCTATTTACCTGCCTTTGGCCTATCTTTGAAATGACATAGTTGCAGAATAAACAGGTGCCAATTTAAGACTGAGATAAGGAGGAATTTCTTTTCTCAGAAGGTTGTGAACCTTTTGAACTCCTGCTGTAGGCTCAAAATCTTTGTGTATATTTATGGCTGAGATAGTTTGTGGATCAGTAACGGAATCAAGGGTTACTGGGATAATACGGGAAAGCGAACATGAGAATTTTTGTATTAGCCATCTACTCTGAGCCAGGAGGTGGGGATTCAAGTCCTAACTGCTCCATAGGTGTAGGAAAAAGTGAGGACTGCAGATGCTGGAGATCAGAGTGGAGTGTGTGGTGCTGGAAAAGCACAGCAAGTCAGGCAGCATCCAAAGAATCGGAGAATGGACGATGCGGGCATAACCCCTCCCCCATTCCTGATGAAGGGGTTATGCCCGAAACGTCGATTCTTCTACTCCTGGGATGTTGCCTGACCTCCTGCGAAACATCTCTGAACAGGTTAACTACAAACAAAATGAATCTATTGAATGGCAGAGCAGAGCCGAATGTCCTGCTCCTGTAAATATTTATTTTAGTTCGTTATCCCTATAATAAGACACCTTCCTCTTTTCAGAGCCATGCTGCTGGCTGCATACACAACCTATCCCCAGGAAGTAACAGCAGTAGCATGGCAACTTACGGGGGGGGGGGGGGGGGGAGCCTTGCTGCCGATTGGCCGGCGGAATGTATCACTGTTCCAATGAGGCGGGGATAGGGGTGATTGACGGACGCCGCGGAGGTCACGTGCTCGTGGGCAGAGTGGTGCGTGGCTGTAACGACGCAGGGTGTGCAGCCGAAGGACTGTTATTGCTGCAGGCTGCACTGGGGAAGCGTGGCAATTTCTTCCGCGGAAGAGACATAGAATATATATATTGTATATATTTGAGAGCATTGTTGTTTAAGAATGGGCGTTGAAATCGAGACCATATCGCCAGGAGACGGTAATTGTGCCATCCCAACAGATCTTTATTGTGTTTTTAACTGGGTTTTGCATTGCAGGAATCTGCCTTGTCGTGGTAGTCTAAACAAATTTGGTAGCAATGCAGTGTGTGTGGATTTTTAAATGGCATTTGCTGACAGCTGCGTAAAGGCTAGTACTGTACTATAAAAGAGAGATAAGGGCTGTGTGATTTCACTCTGTCTGGCTTTTCGTTAGTAGTATTGTTGCTGCTGTTGGTATCCATGCTAAGGGGGAAATGATTAGGCGGGTTCGTATTTTCAACAAAGCGTGTTCCTGAGAAAGGCGTTTGAACTTTAGTTCCGGCCGTAGAAATCAAATCTTCCAAAGGCTTTATGCCTGAAGGTAAGCACTCATTACAAAAGTCGTGAAATTTAAAACCGTGGAGCCAATCGAAAAAGGAAGCTAACATTTTAGCAATTAATTGGACACGCCATTTTTTTCTGAAAGTTAACGTGGTTTTGTGCTAGAACCTCAAAACCACTATAACGTCTCGCTGGGCGACCCATTACAAAGAATTGCGACATATCTTACAGGAACACAAAGATGTCAAAGGTACTAATTGCATGTCTTCTTTTTCAGGCAGGACATTTCCAAAAAAGGGCCAGACATGTGTTGTTCACTATATAGGTAATGTATACTATGAATCATACATTTCATATGAATCATACATTCAATAAGAATGTCACCAGTGGGTGGTAATGGGCATTGCAGTTTTCTGAAGCTGGTGACTATGATAATGTTTTTGAGCCTGTTTTGACCATGGTAAGACCTGGTCTTGAATTTGCAGTCACTCCCCCACACAGTTTTGATTTTTGACCATGACACCATGGCAAAAGTGCTGAGAGGTAGGTAGCTGCTTCCTCTGTGAGGAAGCGAAAATTGTAGGAAAAATTGCTCTCGGCTGTTTTTGTACCTCCTTGGTTGCTGGTTTTAGTATGGCTGGCTGTATACCAAGGTAGTTCACTCATTCAACTGGGTGTAGTGCCAGCATTAGGTGATGCAACAAAGGAGAAATGCTTTAAGGAAAAGGGAGTCTCATTATATGTATCCTTCATCTGACACTTGATTAAGAAACTATTAATGCTACTGTCTTGTGTATACTTTTTATTTTAAATAACTGTGTCTCAATGGTGGAAATGGGGCTAATGTTGCAAGTAAAATGAATTGCTGTTTGGTGTGATCTCTTTTAAAAAAAAATGTAATCTGTGAGTACTGACACCCAAAGTGCTGGTTCTTTTTGCAAATTAATTTTGCATTAGCCTGAAATATCTAAGAAAAATAGTCAGTAATAGAACAAATAAATGTACAAAAACATATAAAACTGAAATGATTACTTCCTGTTATTCAACCAAATGTAAATCTGCGCTGAAGTATTTATCATATTGCATTACTTTCAGAGCGGGGGTGTGATGGCTTACTGAGTGACTATTATACAATTGTTTGATGCACCTGGTAGGATCTTGTACTACCTGATGTAACATGAAGTGTTTCTGCTTGATTTAAATATGTTGACCATTGAAAACCTCCAAGCATAGCATTCTGTTTCTCAGATGTCAGACACTAAAAACCTTGTTTTTTTTTCATTTTGGAGAGATAAACTTACCAGATAAGTTCTTCCTTTCTCATTAGCTTTAAAATTTGTAATTGCTTTCTTGCCTGGCTCACATTTTCTTCACACGCACATTTTCTTTTAATTGGTTTTTGCCTTTTGATCTTAAATCTTTTAAAGACTTTGGTCAAAAGTGTCTTCTGCTGATCAAATTCCATTATTCTGATCATTTTTTAATATAAAATTGAAGGTTGATAAAAAGACAGTGCAATTCTTCTGTCAAGTGTCACAAGAATCTCCTAGTATCTGATGTTATAAATCTCAAATCGGATCTGCTTCAAGATGACATCTGGTGATTTGCATCAAGTTGTTCATCTGAGGGGATTTAGTAAGCTCTTACCTTTTTTAAAAGTAAGGCTTGTCCTAATTAAAAGCAAAATATAGCGGATGCTAGAGATCAGAAGTAAAAATAGAAATTGTTGGTGAAACTCAGCAGGTCTGGCATTCTCTCTCTCTCCCCAGATGTGAGTATCTTTGGCACTTTGCTTTCAGTTCTGACATACCATTATCTGATTTAGTGGGACCTGCATGAGATTGGTAGTGGATGTTGGCAGTCTTGCAAGCCAACAGTCCACTAGGTCCATTTTGCTATTTTCTTATTACATTGAACAATTTTAGATGGTTAAAATTTAGTTGTGCTTCTATGCACTTGGGATTCTTGCTACCCATGCGTTTCGCTCCAAACCACTCCTCATTCTGATTTGGAAATATATTGCCATTCCTTTAGTGTCATTGGGTCAAAGTTCTGGAGCTCCCTCCATAATGGAATTGAGGGTCTACTTACAGCACGTAGACTGCAATAGTTCAATAAGGTAACTCACCACCTGCTTCCCTCTAAATTTCTTACCAGTTCCAAGATCCATGCAAAGCAGTGATCTCCAGAGCTAGAAATCCCCAGAACTGGTAATATTTTGGTTCTGTATGGCTATATTGGGCAGATTGTAATTATTACTTTCTTCTTTTGGCAATGATGCCAATCTTTTTAATCAAAGCGTAGTTCTGAAATTTTACTGGTGCTGATCCTTGCTGCTGTGTGAAATCTCCTGATGAGAGTAGAATTAGTTTTAGCTCTGTCATCATGTCTCCTTTGAATATTAGTTGTATCTGACTCAGTTCCATTTGAAGCTTTCCTACAAGAAATCAGCATTTTGGCATCTTGGCTGATGGTTCTTCTCCCTTACCCATTCATGTGGCAAAGCAATAATTCTTGAGCTGTTATTCTAACTCAAATACATCTACTTGAAAAATGGATGTCAACAACTCCTCACTCCCCCAACCTTCATGTACCATTAAACTATTAGTGCATTATTTCTTTAGCATCCTTAAAGTTTGCTCACTGGTTCCAGATATATTATTGTCTGGTCCTTCTGTAACTATAGCTCTGTGGTTAACTCTGTTTCAGTGGAGATTGAGAATATGAGATCAGAAATGTTCTATATGTTAATTCTGAACCTTTTGTTAGTCAGTCTAACTGTTCAGACATATTTTTCCTGAAATGAGTTGCTGTCCTGAAGGTGAAGTGGCAGGAAAGGCACACTTGTTTTTGACTGTTTTATTTTAATCATAACAATTGGCTTCCCTGTTGGCCAGTTGAATACACTGACCAATGCAGTGTGACATCTTGCTTGTGATACAATATATATCATTCTCGCCATCAGACTGGCTGGGCTCGGTATCTATTATCTGAATCCAGGAGCCTATGGAGAATTCAGAAAACAGAAACCGGTGCTTTCATTGTACACTGGTCTTGTTTTGTAAAGCATTGTTTTATAGCTACACAATAGCTTACACGGTATAGGGGACTGTTTGGAAGTTCTACCTGAAAATCAGGTTTTTAGCACCAGTCTTTTAGCCTTTATGCCATGAGACAAGAAAATTCAACCAGACATTTCATTATTTGTTTGTTTTTTAATGGCATCTGTTTAAACTGTGTGTGCAGATCAAACTCTGCTGTCTTTTTTGTCCATATTTTGGTTATAACGGCTGGTATGGTTATGGAATTGGGGCTGACTGTGTGGCACCAGCTTCAGAAAGTGAGCAAAACCATACCAGTCAAAAAAAATTAATACTTTGCCTGTTTTGTTGCTTTTGATTACTTGTCTCAGGATTTAGAAGGTATCCTCCTTAGTTCAAGTTTAGGACATGTTTACAGACTTAGAACAACAGCTATATGTAATGTTTAAAGTCTTTCTATGGTACTAATACAGTAGTCTTAATCAAGAGGACAAACAGGTGAACTGCTTTCAGATATTATCTGAAATTGTTCCCAACACACAACAGTAAAGGGTTGATGATCTTGTAACTGAGCTGTGTTATGCACTACTTCCAGTGTTAGGTTCAACATTTAAAACCTTCCATTTTTTTGAAAGTATTCAAAAATATAATGAGTATCAAATACCCTAAATTTAAAGAAACTGTTTCGTCCTGGCTTTTTCATGTTTTGATACATTTTTTTCTGATTTGCTTTTATTCATATTCTCATTCATATTGTTTTCATGAGTTTCTTTTACGGCAACTCCATGGTGTTTTAATTGATTTAGATTTTTTCTTTCTGTATTGTTTTTAGTTCTATTTGTTTGATTTTTTTTTCTGTTGTCTTTTAATTTAATTTTAATTTCCCTAATGTCATCTCCTATCAAACGAAGCATTCTCTGAACAAACATGGTAAAACTTCCTCCCTTCTGGTTGTACCTTCACAATGTGGCTGCCACAGTGCAGTATGGCAGCTAACCACTGCCATCTCAAAATAATTGGACATGGACAATCAATGCTGCCTTTTATCTGCACTATCCACATCTAACTTTTGTTTTCTCTTGTGGTAATTTATTCTGAGATAAGTGGCCAGACGTTAGAATTGAAAAATGTGTACTGAAGAATCTGTTGTGAATTGCAGCATTTTACAGGTTACATGTTTTTGGAGCACTCTATATTGATGTGCTTATTTGGGACTGTGTTTAAATAACATTAGATGGCTCAAAGGTAGAAGACGGGGTAGTGGTGGAGGGTTGTTTTTCAGACTCTAGGCCTGTGACCAGTGGAGTGCCACAAGGATCGGTGCTGGGTCCACTACTTTTTGTCATTTATATAAATGATTTGGATGCGAGCATAAGAGGTACAGTTAGTAAGTTTGCAGATGACACCAAAATTGGAGGTATTTTGGACAGCAAAGAAGGTTACCTCAGATTACCATGGGATCTTGATCGGATGGGCCATTGGGCTGAGGAGTAGCAGATGGTGTTTAATTTAGATAAATGTGAGGTGATGCATTTTTGGAAAGCAAATCCTAGCAGGACTTATACACTTAATGAGGAGTGTTGCTGAACAAAGCGACCTTGGAGTGCAGGTTCATAGCTCCTTGAAAGTGGAGTTGTAGGTAGATAGGATAGTGAAAAAGACGTTTGGTATGCTTTCTTTTATTGGTCACATATTGAGCACAGGAGTTAGGAGGTCATTTTGCGGCTGTACAGGACATTGGTTTGGCCACTGTTGGAATATTGCATGCATTTCTGGTCTCCTTCCTATCGGAAAGATGTTGTGAAACGTGAAAGGGTTCAGAAAAGATTTACAAGGATGATGCCAGGGTTGGAGGATTTGAGCTATAGGGAGAGGCTGAGCAGGCTGGGGCTGTTTTCCTTGGAGCTTCAGAGGCTGAGGGTTGACCTGTTTTAGAGGTTTATAAAATCATGAGGGGCATGGATAGGCTAAATGGACAAAGTCTTTTCCCTGGGGTGGGGGAGTCCAGAACTAGAGGGCATAAGTTTAGGGTGAGAAGGGAAAGATATAAAAGAGACCTAAGGGGCAGCTTTTTTGTGCAGAGGGTGGTGCGTGAATGGAATGAGCTGCCAGAGAAGTGGTGGTGGTTTGTACAGTTGCAACATTGAAGGGTATATGAATAGGAAGGGTTTGGAAGGTTATTGGCCGGACGTTGGCAGGTGAGACTAGATCGGGTTGGGATATCTGGTTGGCATGGACAAGTTGGACCAAAGGGTCTGTTTCCGTGCTGTACATCTCTCTGACTGTGACTCCAGATTGCTTTATGTACAATGGCTAACATTTTCCAATATGTAATAAAGTTGTACAGTGAGACCAGGTTGCATTACACTGAAACGTCCTTTCCTTTTGAAGGGAACATTTCCTCTGTCCCTACCTCTTTGTTTCAGAAGTCCATCTAAGATGAGCAACTCATGCTAAATTTTATGGAAAAGTTGATTCAGGACAATATAACAAGGTGCACTGATGCATGGAGCTCCAGTTATTTTTTTTTCTGATTTTTAATGTGTTTGGATTCAAATAATCTTGAATCAAGTAGAGGATAATTATTAACTAAGTTAGTTCTACTGTGTCGCATGCTTAATCCTCCACGCCCACTCATTCAACAGTTGTACTTGGCACTAAAGATGCACTGCAGAAAAGATTAGGCTTCAACCTAATCTCTTTCCCATAGAAGTTAAAATAATGAGATGATGTGGGAAATAAAGGGAATCCACTTCATAAATTACTCACTTTCAACCAAACTTCAACCAAATAATACTAGTAACAGTTGGAGTATTGATTAGAATGGTTTCCTATTGTGGAATTTGTTTTCTTCTATTCATGATGTGTTAACCTCTGGGCAGACTACCATTTTATGTCCATTCCTAATTGCCCTTGAAGTTGGGGTGCTGCATCACTTACTTTTAATGAAATTGTAAAGCTTTCTAAGCCATTTCAGTTGTTACCCTTATTACTATGGGGTAATCTGGGGTCATGTGTAGGACTTAATGAAGGCACACTTTCTTCTGTGAATTACCTTTTAAAGAACATGATTTGGAAATGCTGGTGTTCGACTGGGGTGTACAAAGTTAAAAATCACACAACACCGGGTTATAGTCTAACAGGTATATTTGGATGCACTAGCTTTCGGAGCACTGCTCCATCATCAGGTGGCTGTGGAGTATAAGATTGTAAAACACAGAATTTATAGCAAAGGCTTACAGTGTGATGTAACTGAAATTATATATTGAAAAAGACCTGGATTGTTTAAGTCTCTCTCCTCTTTTAGAATGACCATGTTGGTTTCATATGTAAATCACAGAACATTTAAAGTTACATTCTCAAGTGAACTTTTAATGATTGGTGCTATGTCGGCCCAGGCAATGCATTGAAGGTGTGAGTTGCGCTGTGAGAGACTGTCTGTGCCACAAGGGTCAGATTGATTCTAATCTTAAAAATAAAATGTAATTCTGCATATTCTGCATTTTACTTTGCTCAAAAACAGCATGAATCCATGTAAGATTCTGCAAATCCATTTTTTAGATTAGAATCGGTCTGACCCTTGTGGCACAGACAGTTCTCACAGCGCAGCTCACCCCTTCAGTGCGTTGCCTGGGCCGACATAGCACCAATCGTTAAAAGTTCACTTGAGAATGTAACATTAAATGTTCTGTGATTTACATATGAAACCAACATGGTCATTCTAAAAGATGAGAGATTTAACAAATAATCCAGGTCTTTTTCAATAAATAATTTCAGTTACATCACACTAAGCTTTTGCTATAAATTTTGTATCTTACGATTTTATACTCCACATCACCTGATTGAAGGAGCAGTGCTCTGAAAGTGAGTGCTTACAAATAAATCTGTTGGACTATTACCTGGTTGTGATTTTTAACTTTTACAAACCGTTTCACAAACATCATTACTGACGCTAACATTTTTACTTCAAAATTACTTTATTTGGGAAGTACCAATTCCGTTATGTTGTATTTGAGCTCAGGTTTTTGGATTATTATTGCAGGTGTTTAGATATATCTATACTACCTGTCAAACTGTTCACCCGACCGGTTTTCTTGACAAAGGTATAAAGGCACCAGGTGAAGTTGCAGCTTGATATTACCGTGGGGAGTGATTGATTGTTCTGTAATATCGCTTCCATGTTTATCAGTACCCTTGTGAAATGGTGAATTGTTTTGTTACAAATCAGAATTCCTTGTTTGTAATCAGTCTTTCTTGTTGCTCTGAATTAATGCAGTCTCCATCAATTAACCATTAATTGAAGGAGCAACATATTTAAGTGTTGGGAAAACTTAGATTTGGATTGGTGATAAATGCTGACCTGATTGTGGACATGCGTGACTGATGGTACAGTTTATGATATATGGTCAGGAAATAATGTAGCAGTGATGCCATTACACTGTGGTGATGCTTGCTCACAGTCCATACTCCTTTTGAAACCAAACAGACAGTCATCTCCGTATAACTTCCAGATTGTGCAAGTACGCCAAAGTCTTCACAGGGTAGGTGAGCCCAAAACTAGAGGGTGTAGGTTTAAGGAGAGGGTAAGATTTAAAAGGGACTGAGGGGCAATCTTTTCACGCAGAGAGTGGTGCCCTTATGAAATAAGCTGGCAGTGGAGGTGGGTGCAATAACAACATTTAAAGGAGGTCTGGATGGGTATATAAGTAGAAAGGCTTTAAAAGGATGTGGGCCAAATGCTGGAAACTAGGACTAGATCAATTTCCGAGACCTGGTTGGGGTGGACGAGTTGGTCAGAAGGGTCTGCTTCCATGCTGTATAACTCTCTCTATAACTAGTCCAATAATCTAACCATTACTCTATTCTACCCTAAATACAATTATAATTCTACTCCAGTTGAAGATATCCATAAACTATTGGGCAAAGCAGTTACTAATATTTCTTGTCGCTAATGTTTTAATATATTTTTGTCTGACCTTTTCAATTTTGGAAGCACAGAATCTGGTACCACATTGCTAGTTGAAAAGTGGTGCCTCATCAAAGTGATTGTTTCTCATGTGTGAGCCTCAGAGGGATTTTGGACAAGTGACAATCAGTGGATAGCCATCAAGAATAGAAAATGTAATCATTCCACATCTCCCCTGGGGCTTGTTGTAACATGGATTCCAAGAAAAATCATGAGCTTACTATCTTGACCACAGCAGTAATCAGTGTTGTGACTTTCTGTTCTGTGTGACTGCTACTTCTGAGCAGTGCTGTTATCCACTGGACCATCTGGGTTTTGATGCACACCTCTTCTTTTAAATGTGTTTTTTTTTGCCCTATTTGGATTCAAAAAATTTACATTGTTCTGTCTGACTATAATCAAAAATAGTCAAAATTAACCATTCCCTAGTGTAATATCAGATTTTGACATGCAGAATGCAACTTGTGAAGTATAATCTGTAGTTCTCATTCAGATTTTGGTTTAGCATCCTAGAATAGTTTAGTACAGCTATGATCTTGATTTGCATATTGGATTTTTACCAAGCTTGTTCATTAACTGTCTGGCATCAGATTCTCACTTTCTTTTGAAACTGAGATTTTGATTAAGACTTCATGGATATTTTCTAATCCGCTTGTTCAGAGATGTTCCTGCACATCTCTTGAGATAGTGGGACTTGCACTCAGGCCTCCTCATTTAGCAGTAAGGACACTGTCACTGTGCCATAAGTCCCCGATCAAGACTTCGTATGATTAATAATGTAGCTAATCAATAAATTATGCAGTTATTCATCTGATTGGATCAC
The DNA here is from genome assembly GCF_047496795.1 of Chiloscyllium punctatum. NCBI lineage: Eukaryota > Metazoa > Chordata > Chondrichthyes > Orectolobiformes > Hemiscylliidae > Chiloscyllium > Chiloscyllium punctatum. The sequence goes on along the minus strand of NC_092741.1, from coordinate 148,962,943 downwards.
CTTTTGTTAGTTATCTGCTTCCATGATTGTTACTTAGAACACTTTATTGAATAGTTAATATTTGATTAGTAATATCATCTTTGTAAGACTGACTCTGTAATAAAAACAGTTGAATCACTTCTTCATCTGTAAGCAATAGAGGCTCATCTGTAATTTTTCATTGGTAGCAGTTTTTCGGTTATTATTTGAGCTGTTCCATCACTTCAGATCTTCAGCTTATTACAGCATTAGGTTAAATTTAAATTTTCTTGTAAATGCCATTCTTTGGTATGGTACTGGTTTGTGTGTTTTATAAAATATTCCCTTATGACTATTTAAATGCTGTTGTTAACCGATTATAAACTAAATGGCTCAAATCATGCAGAAAGGAATATAACGTGAACCTTTTGAGTAATCAGCCACCAAACGAATTAAATTCAACCAAGCTGCCTCATTTGACTTAAATGAGCCCATTATCAGATTTAGTGACTTTGCCCATTCATCTACAGTTGCTGTTTGAAAATGATACAAAAAGGGTAACTGAATGCTCATAACCCCAAGACCAGAAGCAAGTGGAAGGAAATGATTTGCGTTGGGCCACCTGGGTTTGCTATTATTTTGCAGCTCATCTCACAGTTTCACTACAAGGTTGATCTTAACAAAATCAAATCAATTATTTTAATGGCAGTACCTTGGAACATTCTAGCATTTATACTATAAAGGTGAATTAATCCTGCTGTACAAAGCATAGTGTTGTTACCCTTCTTATTTTCCAACATATGGAATGCTTTTAGTACTTGCATTCATTTGGAAAGATATCTGGAAAGCTATGTATTTACTGAATGAAGATAATTTCCTTTCTAAGTATAAGAACTGGTACTTTTATTTAAATGATAAATTATAGGTGTGACTGTGGAAGTCTTTCAGATTCACACTACAGTCCAAAGTACCTTTTTTGCTGCTATATATGTTAATTACCTCTATTTCCCTTCACCATGCTATGTGGCAAGTCAGTACTTTTTCCCAGAAGCTGCTGTTTACTAACGTAATTAGTCAAAATTGGCCTCTTGCAGTATCATTAATTTTATGTCTGGTGTAATGTGAGAATCAACTACTGAACAATATAATGTGTTTTAACATGGAGTCTCACAGGCCCATATTTTCTTCACTGTGTAAACGAAATCTGTTCACTTTCATAATTTCCCTTAACTGTGTGATCCCCTGAAGTGATTTCTTATGTTTGATAAATACTGATATGGCAAGTAAGAAATATAGAAGGGAAAAAAAATTGTGAAGTGTTTGCATATCAGTAATGTGTTGCGTGCAAACAGTTGTTATTTTGTACAAATAGGTCTTTCAACCAATTTGGCTTGCCAGACCTGACGACAATTTCAAATAGAGGTTTGCCTTTCCAAGGTCTGTCTCCTGTTTGGTATAAGACTGCAGGGGGAAGAGAAATTAAATCTTTCCTTGTGAAAAGGAAAGCATGTATTGTTTAATGTCGCATTTTTTAAAATGGGCACTTAGTCCAACAATTTTTCTTCAAATATGCACAAATCTTCAAATCTCCTAGAAGCATTGGGTTCATAGTCTCTTGAAAGTGAAGATGCAGGTAGGTTAGATAGTGAAGAAGGATTTTGGCATGCTTGCCTTTATTGGTCAGTGCATTGAGTCTAGGAGTTGGGAGGTCATGATGTAGCTGTACAGTACTTGGTTAAGCCACTGTTGAAATATTGTGTGCAATTCTGGTCTCCCTATAGGATAGATGTGAAACCTGAAAGGGTTCAGAAAAGAATTATAAGGATGTTGCCAAGGTTGGAAGGTTTGAATTCTAGAAAGTGGCTAAGTATGCTGGGGCTGTTTTTTCCAGGGCATCTGAGGCTGAGGGGTGACCTAATAGAGGTTTATTAAATCATGAGGGGTATGCAAAGTTAACGATCACACAACACCAGGTTATAGTCCAACAGGTTTAATTGGAAGCACACTAGCTTTCAGAGCGTCGCTACTTCATCAGGTGATAGGATTGAGCCCTCCACTAATACACAGAATTTATAGCAAAAATTTGGAGTGTGACGTAACTGTAATTATACATTTGAAAAATTGATTGATTGTCTGTTGAGTCTTTCATCTGTTTGTTTGAATACCATGATAGTTTCACATCTTTCATGTGTAAATCGCTAAACCTTTTTTTTTAGAAAAGTTGCATTCTCCGGTTAGCTGTTATCAATGGGTGATAGCTAGACAATATGTTGAAGGTGGATACTGGATTAGTGGTGCTGGAAAAGCACAGCAGTTCAGGCAGCATCCAACGAGCAGCAAAATCAACGTTTCGGGCAAAAGCCCTTCATCAGGAATAAAAGCTGATGAAGGGCTTTTGCCCGAAACATTGATTTCGCTGCTCATTGGATGCTGCCTGAACTGCTGTGCTCTTCCAGCACCACTAATCCAGTATTTGGTTTTCAGCATCTGCAGTCATTGTTTTTACCGATATGTTGAAGGTGTTAGTCCCCTGTGTTCTCTGTCTATGCCATGATGTTTAGATCTTTTTCTAATCTAAAAAGTGAGATAAGAGTTTTACATGAATTCATGCGGTTTTAGTGTATGGAGAGGGTAAATAGACAAGGTTTTTTCCCTGGGATAGAGGAGTCCAAAACCTGAGGGCATGGCTTTAAGATGCGAGGAGAAAGATATAAAAGGGATCTAAGGGGCAACCTTATTCATGCAGAGGGTGCTGCTTGTATTTATTTAGGATAACTGGTTGGCATGTATGGGTTGGACTAAAGGGTGTGTACGACTCTAAGCCTGAAGGACAAAAGACTGCACTGGCACTGAAAATGAGCCATTAGAAGAGTGAAGTTAACTGGCAATTACTAACATCATCTAATCACATATTAAAAGAATGGCTTTGAAATGACGAAGATTTAAATTGCTTTGGCTAGTTTACATTGTACCTCACATTGTAAAAAACATCTCCGGGGTGCACACACCAAACAGCCCCATCGTCCTGTGGCCAACCACTTCATCTGCCCCTCGTACTCTGAAGGACATGCAAGTCCTGGGCGGTCTCCACCGCCAAATTCTAGCCACCCGATGCCTGGAGGAAGAATCCCTCACTTTTCACTTAGGAACTCTCCAACCACACGGCATCAACGTCACTTTCACCAGTTTCCTCATTCGCGCCCCACCCCCCCAATGTCCCGGATCAAACCCTCCAACTCGGCACCACCCTCTTGAACTCCACACACCTGTCCATCATCCTTCCTACCTATTTGCTCCACCCTCTGCTCTGACCTATCACCACTACGTCCCCACCTATCCCTTCCTAGCTAAGTTAATCATATGGCTTTGGACTGGAGTCACATGTAGCCCAAACTAAGTAAGAATTTCCTTCCCTGAGAGATGCCAGTAAGCCAGATTATTGTTTGTTATTTTTTCATGATGAATAAGTAGTTACATTCCACTATTACGCTGGCTGTTTATTCAGAATTTTATTGAATTCCCATTTCACTATTTGCTATAGTGGGGTTTGAACCCAGTCTGCCAGAATATTAACCTGAGGCACTGGATTACTAGTTCACTGTGCCAGTAATTCCCTGCACCCACTTTGGCTAAGTGGGACATTTTGAGTTTGGCTAATTGTAAGAACTGGATATATGTCATATATTTAATGATTTTGATGAAGAAAGTGGATTTACAACAGCCAAGTTTGAGGATGACCCACAAAAAAATGGAAAGGCAAGAGGTGAGAATGACAGAGTTTACAGAGGGATACAGACCGGTTAAGTGAATGGGCAAAAATTTGGCAGGTGAAGTATAATGTGGGAAAATGTCAGATTATGCACTTTGGCACAAAGAACAAAGTAGCTGAACATAATTTTAAATGGAAAAAGACTGCAGAAAGCTGCAGCACAGAGGGATTTAGGAATACTTTCTTTACTCCTTTTGAAATAAAGGCTCACAATCATTTGTCTTCCCTATTACCACTGAATTTAGATGTTAGCTTTGTGGTTCGGGCAGAATTCCTGCTGGACAGACTATACCATGCAAATATTCCTGGCAAGTCCTCCTATGATTATGTGTACTCAATCTAGGACCGACACTCACTGCACTGGAGAAGAAATTAAAAGTGACCATGTACCTAAGAGCAGAAGTAGTCCATTTAAATCTACTACATTATTCAATGCGGTTGCCTGTTCTAACAATCAAGTCCACATTTTGCTTTTTTAACATAATGCTCATTTACTGACTTAAAAATCTGCCAGTCTCAATCCTGAATATACTTAATGACTGGACTCCCCAGCCCTTTGTAGTAAAGAATTCCATAGATTCACCACCTTAAGTGTTCTCATCAGTTTTACATATGCAATCCCTTATTCTGAGATTATGCCCTCTTGTCCTAGGCTTTCCCACAGGAGAAACACCCTTTTTGCACCTAGCCTGTCAAGTTCAATAAGGTCATGTCTCATTCTCCAAAATTCTGAATACAGGCCCATCATTCTGAACCTCTCCTCGTCATGCAATTTCTTCATACCCGGGACTAAACTCGTGAATTTTCTGTGAAGTCTGTCCAGGGATTTTGATAACCGATTCAGCACAAGACAAAACTGCAAAGTTGAAGCTGTATTGTACTTCAGGGAAGATGCAATTCAATCAATTGACCCTGCTAGAAGTTGCAGTGTTCATGTAGAGAGGAAACTTAAGAGTGAGCTGAACAATATGGAACATAATGGTATTATCTATCACGTACCACATGGTGTAGTTATGTTACATGTGTGGCATTTTTATTTTGTACAATCAGGGTATGATTGCACCCACACAACAACCAAAGCAATTTCTGAAGAATTGCCTGTACAACACTTCAACATGAGCAGAATTCATTCGCAATTTCACAGGAAATAAATTCTTTTCCAAGCTGGATACGGAGTGCGGGGATATTGGTCAGTTCACTCAGCAAACGAATCTCGAAGTCATGACTTTCACAACACCCAATTTGCAGATGTTGCTTTCAGAGACTACCTTTTCAGTTTGTCAGTCAGGATCTGTTCCAGCAGCATATGGAGAGAACTGCGTGTATGTATCGCCAATGATATTGGAGTAATGAGGAAAAACAAAGAATTTGATCAAACTGATGGTGGCAGTTGTCATAAAGGAGCTACCTTCAATAGCGAGAAGTGCCAGTTGAATATGGGTCAGAGGTTCTAACTATGCAAATTATGGGATCCTTCCCAATCCAGGAAAAGTCTAAGTTGTACAATACCTGCCTAGGCTGCATGCTGCTGAGATCACTGGATTTGTTTTTTACTTTCTATTGTCTTACTTACTAAACTTTTCCAACAAGCATCAGTAAGAGAGCTGTTATGGAAACATTTTCAATATATATGTGGTGAAGACCATCAAGACTTGTTTGAATTTTTCAAACCAGCATCGTTGACCTGTACCCTACATTACTATGATTGAAGGGAGAAGACAATTTTGGAAGGTGATGCTTCTCAGAGGGCTAAGAGTCTGCATCATGCAACATGGCAAACCAATTGCATTTGGCTTCGAAGGTCTCTTAAGAAGCAGTCCAATTATTCCTAAGACTGTGTGGAAAATTTGCTCTGGTTCTCTATATCACAAGATGCCCTGAGCAGTAAATGATATACTGTGAAAACCATTAGAAATTATTTGGCACAAACAAATGCAACAGCTGGACTATAACTTCTCATCAAAGTACCAGATATCTTTTTGTCATCTGCTACAAAACTGGTATCAACATGGATTCCTTGGATACACTGAGCAGGTTATCCAAATAAGAATTTGAGAAAGTCCACTAGACTTACCAAGTAGACAGTATGAACATTTGACGAGGAAGATTGGATGAATTTTAATCAACACAAACTCAACCAACTTAAAGAAGCAACAGCTAATGATTCAGCTAATAATTATCATAGACGGGTGGCTTAACACCATACTTTCAATGCCTTTGGCCATTAAATAAAATGAAATAGACATCTCCGATTAATTTTGAATGAAACAAATACTTGTACCTGAAACTGCCTCAGGTCCTATTAGGGTTATATGGATATACTGCGAAAAGGACGCTTGGCACAAGGTACTGTGTATTGACCAAAACATTGAGACCAAAGTGAGGATATGTGAAGTGTGCTGGAGTCCCTAACCACATTAGTGTACCTGTAAACTCTCATGAGATTCCACATTATTTAATTCTAAAATCACACATGATTTATTTACCATACATGGCAGCAATAATCTCCTGGTTCACAACTACATTATCCAAAATACCAATTGTCTGACAATTAAAGGACATTTCAAGTCTGTCTGACAGATGTAATAAGTGCAAAAAGCTTTGTAATACAGTATAATGAATAGCTGGAGTATGGAAAAGCATTGTGTGCAAGTGTGGTGAAGGGAGGTTCATCAGAGGCATTCAAGCAGACATTGGATGATTGTTTACATTTAAATATTGTGCAGGATTAGGGAAAAGGCAGAAGATGAACTAAAATGTCCAGAAAGCCAGTGTAGACATGATTGACCTAATTCTTTATCATAACAATTCTATTCTTCAGTCTATTCATTACATCTGAAAAGTGTCTGTCAATGGGGCCACCACATACTGTCCCTAAGCAGGTCTGGCAGTATGCCAAATGGGGAATGAGCCATCTAATAGCTTAATTTGCTAATGTACAGTTTCAGTGACTCTGTACACAAAGATATTTTTGAGTAAAGTGTATTTTGAAATAAAAAGCTTCATCAGACACCCAGATCCACCGGTGTTGCTGAGTGAATGGTTTGCATCATTAAAGTGCACGGCGACAAAACAAGATTGTCATGTTGCTGTGCTATACCCAAGAGCTACAGTTCTGCGTATAGGCTTACTGCCACCAACGGAGATCATATTTGGAAGGCAAATTAGAACCATTTGTTTTCAAAAACCCAGGATGAACCCCTCAAAAGACTGAGGAGGACTAAGACAGTAAATGACTCTGTTTTGTTCAAGTGCTGCTTAATCTGTGTGGGGGTCAGAACATTAGTGTCATATCTTCTCATGGAAGCTGGTTATTCATTGATACATCCAAAGTGGTCCGTAAGCTTTACAAAGCTATGACATCAAATGGAGCAACCTTGAGAAAGAACAATCGACTCCGGAGTTGTACAGTTCTCCAACTGTGCATAGAACACATTCACATTCAGAAAATGATGCACAAGAACAACATGACAAACAATACATTCACAATATGCAAGAGACTCATACGAATGAATATTGGGAGCAGCCAAGTGAAGTCAATCTCTGGAAGGTTATACCATCAGGAGACCTGGGGACAGATTGTCAAACCACTGTTTATAGATTTTTTTTTAAACCCAGTCAATTTGACTTTTCTTGTTTTCAATGCAAATGGTTTTGCAACATTATATATTTTGTCTTCATTTTGCATGTGGCTTTGTTCAGGGGTGGTGGGAGCAGGATAGTGTGTTGCTTTAAGAGCTGGGTGTGCTCTTAAATAACCTAAATATATCAGAAAGGTTACACCTTTCTGAAGGCATTTATGTTGATGCTAGCTTCTAAAAGCTGATCAATAATAGTGAATTTGTTTAAATTTAGTGGTAAAAGTAAAGCATTCAGTGCTATTGCCAAGGCAACAAACAAACAGGTTCAGTAGTTTGTGACATATGCAAATGCTGCAGATGCCGGGAATCTGAAATTAAACACACGGATTGCTGCAAGTTCTTAACAGAAAGAGATCACATCTGAAAGGTTGTTGGTCTGTCCGTAGCAATAACTAGTTCTCTTTTCATCGACGCCAGATGTGCTGAGCGTTTAGCTTCTTTATAGTTTGCTGCTGTTTCAACTAGGACCAAAAAGAAAGGAGAAATTTGCATTTATTTGGCACGTGACCGTGGTCTTACCGATCCTAAAATGCTCTCACACCAGCTGTATATTTTGAAGTGTAGTTGTTCGTTATAATGTAGCTGTACATGTCCTGCAGCAAAGTCAGTATGGAGCTACACGACGGGAGAAGCACAAGTCTGTCATTCCCAAACAGAATTTGTTCAACCCCATAAAGACTAGAGGGCATATTTTTTAAGGTGAGTGGAGAAAGGCAAGTCTTTTCTTTTTAGAGTGATTCATCTGTGGAATGAGCTACTAGAAAAAGTGGTGGATGTGGGTGCAGTTACATTGTTTAAATGACGTTTGGATAAGTACATGAATAGGAAATGTGTGGAGGGATATGGGCCAAGCACAGGCAGGTGGGACTAGTTTAGTTTGAGATTATGGTCAGCAGAGACTGATTAGACTTTAGGGTCTGTTTCTGTGCCGTATGATCTTCTTTGTCTTTATTATTAAAAGAATACCACTCCAATATCCAGATAGTCTGTGCCAAAATATTATGCACGTCAACTCACACTTTCCAGGAGCTCGCTGTGACACCTAAATCCCGAGAGAGTCGTGACTTCCCGTTTATCCTCGGCGATATTATGTTGACTCTTGGGGATGCTGGTACCTTTTCAAAATATTGCTCCTTCAACTGAACAGAATCACAGGTGAACAGATGCAGAGCTGTCCCTTTTTTTAAAAAAAACTTGGTTTTTTTGAGCTTTTATTCTGCAAGATTTGCATGATGGAAAATCAACCATTAATTATGTATTGCACTTGTTCAAGTGGAAATGATGAGGTTATGAGAAAATTGAATTATCCATGTTGTTTCAACATGCGTCTACCAACCATTTCAATGACGCCTGTCCTTGCGGTTACTACTACTTGCTGTTTGCTATTTTGTTGCATAACACTGTATAGTGGCAGGAAAATTCCATTCTCCTGGCTCTTTGATGTTTGTTTCCCTTTCCATCTGTTCTGTGACACTTTGAGGAAAAGGTTAAAAGTTTATTGAAACAAATTCAATCTTTCAGTATAGATTTTTTTTTTTTGCAAAAATACAGCCCCAAAGATTTAACACTCTTCTGTGTTGTGCGGAAGGAAGGCTGTCATCTCCATGATCTCTGCAACTGTTATTACAGGCAGTGGAATGTACTTGTTCTGAGGAATCCTGCTTGTTCATTTGCTTCATTGAATAGACTTGGTCTAATCAGTGTTTCTGTTCTTATCTGTTGTCATTATCATGCAGCCGTGTCATATCTTCGAAAACAAATAAGTGAAATGAATGTGTGGAAAAAGAATAGTTCAGAGACCATGATGAAAGCTTATTTGATGTTCTACACTCCTCCCAATACCATTGTATACTAAACATTTAATCTGTTTGTGCAAGTGTGTAATGTAGATCACCAAAACCCATCATGCTGTTTACTATAGAAATGTGAGAAGGTCACATAACCATTCTGTCAAAAGAAAGAAACCTTGGATTTGAATAACTTCTGCTTTATTACTAATGTTTTAATTCAGAATTTGAAAAAATGATAATCTAACAAAAGTTTTTTTCAAATTATGATTTCATCTATCAGTCTTGCATATAATCCTGTGATCATTTTATTTGATTATCCGAGTGCCATAATAGATTTGATTTTTTTTTTATTTTGATGTTTCTAAACTGATTTAGCAACGATCTTCAGATATGACATAACTCCAGCCAAAGACAGACAGGAGGATGTGATGTACACCTTGACATGCCAAATCTTGGCTTCATTCTAGCTTGAAGCCTTCATTTCCCACCTGTACCAGCCTTGCTGTTTTTAATACATGGAATATGAGGACATGTTGACTTTGAGATATGGGTTACTTAAATTTACAATGAGTAAGCAGGTGCAGACCAGTCGTTTTTTGGACTGAGGGAATCAGCATGGATATTCGAGATTGTGCTAAGTGTTTTTTTTCCCCCTGTGCTTGGATACGAAAGTATCCATTTAAATTGGAGAATTATGGAAAACTGTATTACTGTCTTCAGATGTTTGTTGACCAATGATATACTATGGCTAAATGGTTTTCTTCTGGGCTAAATATTGGCGTCTAATTCAGAAGGTTCTGCTGGATTTAACTAACTAGTTCACTAGTGAAATTTTAGATTATTAAATAGACTGTAACCGTGGAGTCTATTCAACTGATACTTCCCAAACTTAGTTAAAAATCACACAACACCAGGTTATAGTCCAACAGGTTTAATTGGGAGCACACTAGCTTTCGGAGCGACGCTCCTTCATCAGGTGATAGTGGAGGGCTCAATCGTAACACAGAATTTATAGCAAAAATTTGCAGTGTGATGTAACTGAAATTATACATTGAAAAATTGATTGATTCTCTGTTAAGCCTTTCATCTGTTAGAATACAGTGATAGTTTCACTTCTAAATCACAAAACCCTTTTTTTAAAAGTTGCATTCTCGGGTTAGCTGTTAACAATGGTGTTAGCTAGACAATATGTTGAAGGTGTTAGCCCCCTGTGTTCTCTGTCTATGACCTGATGTTTACATTGATTCTAATCTAAAAAGTGAGATAAGAGTTTACATAAATTCATGCAGTTTTTTTTGAGCAAAGTGCAATGTAACACTGCAAGTACAAATTCACCCCACAAAATGTGTGTGCATGTGGGTCTTTGTCTGTGTGTATCTGTCTGTTTGGGGTGGGGGTTGTGTGTGGGGTGCAATGGTGATCGCCTGTAATGTGACATGAACCCAAGGTCCCGGTTGAGGCCCTCCCAATGGGTACCGAACTTAGCTTTCAGCCTCTGCTCGGCCACTTTCCTCTGCTGCCTGTCCCGAAGTCCACCTTGGAGGATGGTCACCCGAAGGTCCGAGGTTGAATGTCCTGCACCACTGAAGTGTTCCCCAACTGGGAGGGAACTCTCCTGTCTGTTGATTGTTGTGCGGTGCCCATTCATCCGTTGTCGTAGCCTTTGCTCGGTTTCCCCAATGTACCATGCCTCCGGGCATTCTTGCCTGCAACATATAAGATAGACAACGTTGGCTGAGTCACATGAGTACCTGCCATGTACAAGGTGGGAGGTGTTCCCACGCGTAATGGTGGTATCTATGTCCACAATCTGACACGTCTTGTTCAGTGTCCACCGTGACAGGGCTGTATGGAGTTGTCCTGAGAGCCGGGCAGTTTGCGACAAACAATGATCTGTTTGAGGTTTGGCGGTTGTTTAAAGGGAAGTAGTGGAGGTGTGGGGAAGGTCTTGGTGAGGAGCTCATCCTCATTGATAATGTGTTGCAGGTCACGAAGAACACCCCACCCACACTCACGCCCCACCACCACACACACCCCACCACCCCACCACACACACCCCACCACCCCACCACACACACCACCCCAGACAAAGACCCACATGCACACACATTTTGTGGGGTGAATTTGTACTTGCAGTGTTACATTGCACTTTGCTCAAAAACTGCATGAATTTATGTAAAAACTTATCTCACTTTTTAGATTAGAATCAATCTAAACATCAGGTCATAAACAGAGAACACAGGGGGCTAACACCTTCAACATATTGTCTAGCTATCACCATTGTTAACAGCTAACCCAAGAATGCAACTTTTTAAAAAAAGGTTTTGTGATTTACACATGAAAGAAGTGAAACTATCACTGTATTCTAACAGATGAAAGGCTTAACAGACAATCAATTTTTCAATGTATAATTTCAGTTACATCACACTGCAAATTTTTGCTATAAATTCTGTGTTACGATCGAGCCTTCCACTATCACCTGATGAAGGAGCGTCGCTCCGAAAGCTAGTGTGCTTCCAATTAAAACTTTTTTGGACTATAACCTGGTGTTGTGTGATTTTTAACTTTGTACACGCCAGTCCAACACAGTCCTCTCCAAATCATTCCCAAACTTAGTTCACGCACTCTGAACTACACCTCCCCCTAGCCACCATCGTCCCCAGTAGTTGCTCATCCAACAGCCCTGTCTCTGTTCTGTCCCTGGGTCTCTCTCCTTCCACCACGCCTGAACTCAACTCCCTTCTCCAAGTCTGATCACTCCACCACCAATCCAATTTCTTCCACAATGGAAAAAAGTTCTTTAGGCATGCCCAGGATAACATTTGAAACGATATTTCTTGTGTAAACCCTCCTGAGTTCCTATTTGTACTGAATAAGACAAATTTTCAAATGTGAAAGCTGCTCATACATGGCGAAATGATATGAAAAAATACTGTATACCAAAGTATCTCTCTTTTATAGGTACCAGGATTGTGACTAGAAATGGCCTTCACCAGGAGAAAAAGTGTTTTTCTTTTTGCCATGACCGTTTCCAGTATGCTAATGCTGCTGCAATGACAATTAATGCCGTAAACACTTCACAAATATTTTACTGAAATTTATTCCATTCAATTTTAGCTTTTGCTTTCTGATGGAAGTATTAAAATGAACAGTTACCCATACAAAACTCATTTGAGGAATTTTTTGGAACAATTAGCCTCAGAGCATTGACGGTAGAGTCATTGAATGTTTTATAAAGCACAAGTAGGTAGGTTATTTCCCCAACAGGGAGTTGAAGCGTTTCAGAGGTGGATCGCAAAGAGGAATTTGAGGCCACTATTAAATTAACCTTGATCTTAAATGGCTGAACAGGCATTGGACTGACTGTTCATTTATATAGCAGTGCATTATTTAATTGCTACCTCCCAACTATTGAGTCGTCCAATCCAGGTACTAATCATTTGCTGGGGCAGAAACACTTTCTCCTCGTGTTACTCTTTGCCAGTGCTGCAAATCTATGCCCTCTGGTTGTCAACTCTTTTATCAAAAGGAATATTTACTCCTTTTTTTAAAAATATATGCTGTGTCCTAGTCCCTCATGAATCTTTTTAAATAATGTTTCGCCCAAGATGAATAGTTTCAGCTGCTCCAACCTATTCTCATAAGTGAAGTTTCTCGTTCCTGCAATCGTTGATAAATTTTCTTCATCTTTGTTTTCATATCCTTCCTATTTTTATTTGTGGAAACAAATCCACAAAATGACTGACAGATTTGTTCTTTAATGTAGTTTCTAAAGTGACCAGAAATTGCACCATAATTCCTGTTTGGATAAGGTGACTGGTTAATGCTGAGAACTACATTTAGCTCTACCTAATCTGGTGTCAGAAGTACTTGTGTGGAGAAAGACAGAACATCTCCAGCTCTCCAAGGGGATACACCTGTTCTTGTAGTCTCTTCATTGTCATGGGGATTATCATGTAAATTGTACCTGAATGTTACCATGCAGTAAACAAACTGTTGTTTAAGATGAGAGCCTCTTCTCGTTAGACTGGTTAGTGGTTATCCCCTGCCACTTCAGAGTAAGTAAGCCCTTTAGGAAAGGAAGATGGTAATAGCTGCCCCTGGTGGGTATCATGTGCCCATGCAACAGTGCTGCATACAAGGTCTGTGTTGGAAATTCACAGACCTCCAGCTTTTGGTGACAACGCCAATTCCTATCGAGGAGTAATGAAAATTTCGAAAAATTTACTTGCACTCATGTCTGCCTGGTCAGCAGTGGTGTTCTACATGTTAAAGCAGAATTTGTTTTTTCCAGCTAAAACGTTTTAAGCATACATTTTTACAGGGCTTTGAGAGCACTTGGCAAATTGGAGAACTGCTTTATCCACATCATACTCCCAATTTGACAGTATTTCAGATGAATCTTTAGACACCTATTCCCACTTTCTGGATTAGTGGTGCTGGAAGAGCACAGCAGTTCAGGCAGCATTCAAGGAGCAATGAAATTGAAGTTTCGGGCAAAAGCCCTTCATCAGGAATAAAGATAGTGAGCCTGAAGCGTGGAGAGATAAGCTAGAGGAGGGTGGGAGTGGGGAGAGAGTAGCATAGAGTACAATGGGTGAGTGGGGGAGGAGTTGAAGGTGATAGGTCAGGGAGGAGAGGATGGAGTGGATAGGTGGAAAAGGAGATAGGCAGGTAGGACAAGTCCGGACAAGTCATGGGGACAGTGCTGAGCTGGAAGTTTGGAACTAGGGTGAGGTGGGGGAAGGGGAAATGAGGAAACTATTGAAGTCTACATTGATGCCTTGGGGTTGAAGTGTTCTGAGCGGAAGATGAGGCGGTCTTCCTCCAGGCATCAGGTGGTGAGGGAGCAGCGGTGAAGGAGGCCCAGGACCTCCATGTCCTCGGAAGAGTGGGAGGGGGAGTTGAAATGTTGGGCCACGGGGCACAATGGTTGATTGGTGCGGGTGTCCCGGAGATGTTCCCTAAAGCGCTCTGCTAGGAGGCGCCCAGTCTCCCCAATGTAGAGGAGACTGCATCGGGAGCAACGGATATAAATTATATTAGTGGATGTGCAAGTAAAACTTTTGGATGTGGAAGGCTCCTTTAGGGCCTTCGATAGAGGTGAGGGAGGTGGTGTGGGGCAAGTTTTACAGTTCCTGCGGTGGCAGGGGAAAGTGCCAGGATGGGAGTGTGGGTTGTAGGGGGGCGTGGACCTGACCAGGTAGTCACGGAGAGAACGGTCTTTGCAGAAGGCGGAGAGGGGTGGGGAGGGAAATATATCCCTGGTGGTGGGGTCTTTTTGGAGGTGGCGGAAATGTTGGCGGATGATTTGGTTTATGCGAAGGTTGGTAGGGTGGAAGGTGAGCACCAGGGGCGTTCTGTCCTTGTTACGGTTGGAGGGGTGGGGTCTGAGGGCGGAGGTGCAGGATGTGGACGAGATGCATTGGAGGGCATCATTAACCACGTGGGAAGGGAAATTGCGTCTCTAAAGAAGGAGGCCATCTGGTGTGTTCTGTGGTGGAACTGGTCCTCCTGGGAGCAGATACGGCGGAGGAATTGGGAATACAGGATGGCATTTTTGCAAGAGGTAGGGTGGGAAGAAGTGTAATCCAGTTAGCTGTGGGAGTCGATGGGTTTGTTTTTTAAAAAAAAAGTCGGTCGTCATTAATGGAGATGGAGAGGTCCAGGAAGGGGAGGGAGGTGTCAGAGATGGTCCAGGTAAATTTAAGGTCAGGGTGGAATGTGTTGGTGAAATTGATGAATTGCTCAACCTCCTCGCGGGAGCACGAGGTGGCGCCAATGCAGTCATCAATGTAGCGGAGGAAGAGGTGGGGAGTGGTGCCGGTGTAATTACAGAAGATCAACTGCTCTACGTAGCCTATTCCCACTTTGTCTGTTTTGCAGTGGAGACTACATTTGCAACATTCTAATCTGCAACACTGCTGATTAAGGAAGGAGAGAGTGAGAAAACAGGGAATCGGGGTCTGTCAACCTGACATCTCCTTCTAGAACCTAAAACAAATGTAATTGCTGGATACCTAAAACTAATTTTGAATGGCTAGTCGTTGTGAATTTATGAAGCAGGAATAATGTTTGACGAGTCTGAGTTTTTTGAGGATGTTATTAACAGTTTCCATAAGGGGATGTGATGTATTTGGTTTTCTGGAAAGTGTTTGAAACACTCCCACGTGAGGTTAATAAAATTAAAGTGCATCAGTTTGAGGAAATATACTAACGTGAACTAAGAATTGGCTAACAGGCAGAAAGCAAGAGTAGGAATAAATTGGGTCATTCTGCAGTTGGTAGTGTGTGACCAGTGGGGTACCAGAAGGGTCAGTGCTAGAGTCGCAGCTGTTCACAGTCTATACCAATGATTTGCATATGGGGTTAATTGTGATAATTCAAGGTTTACAGATAATATGGGTGATGAGGATGCAAGGAAGCTTCAGAGGTGGAATGAGTGGGTGCGAACATGGCAAATGGAATATAATTTGGATTAGTGTGAGGCTCAGTCATTGTTAAATTCAGGACAGAGGGTGGACAGCTTCCTCATTACTAATGGCCTCGATCTGGGGGTAGTGTCTGAATATGGTGTTGAGAGGGGTGATTGAAAATGGTGGCAGTTGTTTAAAGGGCTGAATGGCCGACTTTTGTTCCTGTGTTCCTAAGATCTATCAGCACATTTATCTAGCGAAGTAGTAGTTTTACTGTGTATTTGCATAGTTAGGAACTCCAAATATTTGATTTGCAGATGATATTTTGTCTTTTTGTTACCATCTCTGTAAAATATGTTAAACGAATGAAATTATCAACAGATCAAGTCTATAAAATTAAATGGCAGTGCTAATAAATTATTCACCAACAAAAATAAATTCATAATGCTTCTTGGTATGTTTTAATTCTTGATGCAGCCTGTGAAAATGCTTTGGCTGCCTGATCCAAATGATTTGCAACATAAAATGGATATTAAAAGAATGCTTTTGAAGGTAATGTTCCAAAAATGTACGTAGAGTACGTTCAGTGTTTTTTCTTTCCCAAAAAAAACAGGATTCATTGTGGTGTTTATTTTCTCTGAATTTATGATGCCTCTGTATTGCTTTGATTGGCATTCTAAGCACACTATCAAACAACCAAAGGCAAAGCTTTGACCTAGATTTTATAGTGAATTCTGCAGAAATAGATCACATTTAGCAGCTCTTCAGTAATATTTTTGTGCAGTGCCCAACAAATGTGGATATTCATACAAAATGTTTTACTTATCAAATGTTCTTCCTGTAGTTTGAGTTTCAAAGAACTTTCTGGCACACAGTTATGCTAGTTTCAATGATACAAAAACAGGCAGAATGTAATTGCAGTTAAGACTTGTTTGTGAATGTTAATGGTTTTGTTTGGATGAAGTTTCAGTATCCTGTTATTGTATTCTGTTTGTTTAGAACTGATAAAATGTTTTTCCCTATAGCTGGGGGAATAATTCCCATTTTAACGTGCTTTGAAAATATTTGCATCATACAAACATAAATCACTAATTACTGAACTTTTAAAGCATTGAACATTTTGGATACCCTTTTGAGTTTTATTTGGTGGTGCTGGCATTCTAAGTGCCCGTCTTATAGGAAGGAGTCTGTTCCATGCTTATAAAAGCTGTTATCAAAATGTAGAAATTTAATATTTTGCCAAAAATGCAAGGAGTCCAAATTAGCATTAGAGCTGGGACTTCATGTCCTCTCCATAGTCATGTATCTTTTGTCTGAAACTACCTATTAACCTGCTTAAAATGATTTGGGTTGATATTTTTGATAAAATAGTAGTGGTCTCACAGTCTTCCTTTGACATAACCACAATGGTTTGTTACCACAGCTATTTTATTATTTGGGGAAAAAAAAGAAGCTGGCAAAGCTTTTTGCCTTGCATTTATCAGGAATGTCACAAGCATACAACCATTGAAAAAGGTACAGTTGTTTATTTTGCATGAGAAATGAGGTGCCAACTATCTCCTGTATAGACTGTGGTCAAGCTGATGCCATAGAAAATGTACCAGAAGACAGTAACCCAGACCTTTTATTTAATTTTAGACCGACAAAGCAGCTTTGGAAGAGACATGAGGCATGATGTGGAAAATGCACTAGAAACAACCCAAACACAACTCTCCCTGCATCTCTATCTGTACTCTCAGACACAGTCTATGGTTATTAGAAAAGGTGCAATGCCTGGATATTCCATTTGTCTGCAGAGTGCATGTTCCTGTATAGGAATATATAGCTTTTGCCAAGTGTAGATAAGCTGTACTGAGTGTCTGACGGATATTTCAAATTGCTTATCAGTGTAATTCTTGGCGCACTTGGAAATGTTCATTTAGTGCTGCCCAATCGCCCCATCTAATGTTAGACACCTCATTGAGTATTGCAGGCACAGGCTGGCTGAGTATGGTCAATGCTCTGCCTGTTGCAAACAAACAGATGTGTTGTTTCTTATGATCCGCCAACCATTGGGACATACAGCCTACATATCTGGCATCACACTGGCACTGCAATTTAGGTACCACATTACCCATTTCTGTAGTAGGTGAGGCATCTTTTTTAGATGCCTCACCAACAAGTCCTCACCAACCCTCCGAAGAAAAACCCACCCCACTGTATTTACCCCTGACTAATCCACCTAACTCTATGGGCAATTTAGCATGGCCAATTCACCTAACCTGCACTGTGGGAGGAAACTGCAGCACCCGGAGGAAACCCACACAAACTCCACACACAGTTGCCCGAGGTGGGAATTGAACCCGGGTCCCTGGCGCTGTGAGGCAGCAGTGTTAACCACTGTGCCATCCCACAGATTGGGCAGACGATAGCATCATGTTAGTGCTAACAACCACCCTTGTTGCTACTGCACATCAGCACTGTAAACTCTTGTTTTTGCCACCTTTTATTCTTCTCGGGTAACAGAGGTATGCATACTCCTCCTAACCAAAAGTCACAATGTTGTGCCCATTCAAGAGTTTGCATGGTATACTGCCAGCAATGATTGGATTGGGTTAGCCATTGTCAATTCCTAGGTCTCTTTGAATAAAATGAAATGAAAGATTAGAATGTTTTTAACATGTGCTCGGTTATTGTCAAATCAACCAGCATAGCATCTAACTGCTTCAAATCTTATTGGTGTAATTAATACTCTTTGTTCCAAGCATTTAGTGCCTTCATTGAGAAAACCTTTTTCTAATTTTTTTTTTCTTTTCCAATAAGTATATGCCATCTTGTTCTAATTGTTTAAAAACAATATTTTGGCTCCAAATAAATTTCATCTCTTAATTTGTGCATAAATTTAAGGCTGTCCTTTTGATAGCATATGATCTTGAATTTTTCAGAATCTCAGATACGATGTCCAAATTATATTTGGGCTGAATGCTTTGAACCAGATGCGTAGGATATAGGCTCTAAGCAATAATCTGGTCCAGGGTTGTAAAATAATGCATTTATAGGTAATTCTTTTATGCTCCATTCCAATATTTGCTCTATCAATGCCTGTGTAAAGTAAGCTTAGGAGAAAGTATTTCGGCTTCAGCAATTGTACAGCATTCTGTAATGCCTCTGGTTGAAAATTGTTGTCACAGAAAATATGTCTTGAATTATTTTTGTTTTTCTGTCTATCATGGCTTCAAAGACAATTTTGTGGTTTTTGCAGGAATGTTGCAGAATGGAAGGAAATTTGATTCTTCCAGAGACCGAGGCAAGCCTTTCAAGTTCAAATTTGGCAAACAGGAAGTAATTAAAGGTTGGGAAGAAGGCGTAGCACAGGTATTTATTGTGTGGTTATGTTTTTGTAAAACATTCACCAAATACATTTTTAAAAAACACTATGGCGGTAGATAACATTTTAATATACCTCTATACAGTACAATAAATTCAATAAAATGAAACTGATGAGAAAAGATCAATTAAGGAGCTTGTTTTATAACAGTCCAAGTTTACATAGTATCAGTGATGCCAGTATGTTACAAAATAATCTTTAAGTATAGGCGTCCAACTTAAAAGAATCATAGAATTACGTTACATTGTGACTTTTGGTTATGAGGGGTATGCATACCTCTGTTACCCTAGAAGAATAAAGGTGCAGATAGAAGCCATTCAGCCCATTTGAGTCTGCACCAACTCTTCAAAGAGTGTCCTTTCCAGATCCACCATTCCCTGTAACCGTGCATTTCCCACTGCTAACTCATCTAGCTTGCAAGTTCCTGAATGCGATGGGTAATTTAGCACTGCCAATTCACCTACGTATCTTTGGACTGGGGGAGGAAACCGGAGCACCCAGGGGAAACCCACGCTCACACAGGGAGAATGTGCAAAGAAGAATGGGAACAAGTTATCTTTGGAAAATAAAGATAAATGTGTTGGTTGGTTACAATTGTGTAAGCAGGTGATTTACTCATAAAAGGTATTTATGTATGTGGGGAAGTAGAGGTCAACAGAGTTAACAGTCAATCTAATTGCATATTTTAAAGAAACATTTTGCAGTCGGCAATATAGTGTTGATAAGACAGAATAATGAAAGTCCAAAGACATGCAGGTTAGATGGATTGGCCAAGCTAAATTGACCTATATTGTAACAGGGATGTGCAGACTGGGTGGGATGCTTTTCGGAGGGTCTGTGTGGACCCAATGAGCTGTACTTTAGGGATTCTATGAACTGAACAATTAAATGTCAATGGTACATATTCCTTGGTTAAAGTTTACGATGAAATAAATTTTCACTTTTTAAGTCTTTTTTTATTAGCATCTAAACAAGTAGAAGGAATTTCTTATTGAATAGGATTATAACCAAATAAGATCTTTTTATTAAAATTACAGATGAGCTTGGGGCAAAGGGCAAAACTGACCTGTACTCCCGATGTGGCATATGGTGTAACAGGTCACCCCGGAGTCATCCCAGCCAATGCCACCCTTATCTTTGATGTCGAGCTGCTGAAGTTGGAGTGAAGAATTCCTTCGTTGATATTTGGTTTCAAGGTATGTAAGTTGCTTGAGGTTACTGAATTTTTATTTAATGTTGAACAATTTTGTCTCAGCAAGATTTCATCTGAAACATTTTATTAAGTTGTAACCTCAAGCCATGTGCTCACTTAGATATTTTAAATATACCAAGGCAAGAGCCTAGTGTCGGATAGAATTGCTTACATGTGCACATGAAGGATGAGTGCTAGAAGCATTCAAACAGAGACTGATCGATGACTTAGATTCATAGAGATGTACAGCATGGAAACTGACCTTTTGGTCCAACTTAGCCATGCTGACCAGATGTCCTAACCTAATCTAGTCCCATTTGACAGCACTTGGTCCATATCCCTCTAAACCCTTCCTATTCATATACCCATCCAGAAGCCTTTTAAATGCTACAATTGTACCAGCCTCCACCACTTGCTCCACCACTCATTCCATACACACAACACCCTCTGTGTGAAAACGTTGCCCCTTAGGTCTCTTTTATATCTTTTCCCCCCTCACCCTAAACCTATGCCCTCTAGTTCTGGACTCCCCCACCCCAGGGAAAAGACCTTGTTTATTTACGCTTTCCATGCCCCTCATGATTTTAAAAACCTCTATAAGGTCACCCCTCAGCCTCTGACGCTCCAGGGAAAGCAGCCCCAGCCTGTTCAATCTCTCCCTATAGCTCCCCAAATCCTCTAACCCTGGCAACATCCTTGTAAATCTTTTCTGAACCTTTCAAGTTTCACAACATCTTTCCGATATGAAGGAGACCAGAATTGCATGTAGTATTCCAGCAGTGGCCTAACCAATGTCCTGTACAGCTGCAACATGACATCCCAACTCCTGTACTCAATACTCTGACTAATGAAGGAAAGCGTACCAAATGCTGCCTTCACTATCCTATCTGCCTGCAACTGCACTTTCAAGGAGCTATGAACCTGCACTCCAAGGTCTCTTCGTTCAGCAACACTCCCTAGGACCTTACCATTAAGTGTATAAGTCCTGCTAAGGTTTGCTTTCCCAAAATGCAGCACCTCTCATTTATCTGAATTAAACTCCATCTGCCACTTCTCAGCCCATTGGCCCATCTGGTCCAGATCCTGTTGTAATCTGAGGTAACCCTCTTCGCTTTCCACTAAACTTCCAATTTTGGTGTCAACTGCAAACTTACTAACTGTACCTCTTTTATGCTCGCATCCAAATCATTTATGAAAATGACAAAAAGTAGAGGACCCAGCACCGATCCTTGTGGCACTCCATTGGTCACAGGCCCCTAGTCCGAAAAACAACCCTCCACCACCACCCTCTGTCTTCTACCTTTTGAGCCAGTTCTGTATCCAAATGGCTAGTTCTCCCTGTATTCCATGAGATTTAACCTTGCTAATCAGTCTCCCATGGAGAGCCTTGCAAAACACCTTACTGAAGTCCATATAGATCACATCTACTGCTCTGCCCTCATTAATCCTCTTTGTTAGTTCCCCAAAAAACTCAACCAAGTTTGTGAGACGTGATTTCCCATGTGCAAAGCCATGTTGTCTATCCCGAATCAGTCCTTGCCTTTCCAAATACATGTGCATACTGTCCCTCAGGATTCCCTCCAACAGCTTGCCCACCATCGACGTCAGGCCCACTGGTCTATAGTTCCCTGGCTTGTCCTTACCACTCTTCTTAAACAGTGGCACCATGTTAGCCAATCTCCAGTCTTCCGGCACCTCACCTGTGACTATTGATGATACAACTATCTCGGCAAGAGGCCCAGCAATCACTTCTCTATCTTCCCACAGAGTTCTCGGGTACACCTGATCAGGTCCTGGAGATTTATCCATCTTTGTGTTTCAAGACATCCAGCACTTCCTTCTCTGTAATATGGGCATTTTGCAAGATGTCACCATCTATTTCCCTTCAGTCTATATCTTCCATATCCTTTTCCACAGTAAATACTGATGCAAAATACTCAAAAGCAATGATAACATGAGAAAACATTTTAAAAATGCAACAGTAGTTAGCATTTGGCAAGGAGTGGTGAAGGCAGCATTAAACAAAGTCCCAAACAACTTCTACGATTGCAAGAACATTTGTCGTTTCTGGGAACTCAGTCTCTCAACACAAAAACAGAAACACTGCCTCACGCATGCATCTACGTTCTTGGCCATTTTCTTTTCATAAATGGCCCAGTAAAGTGCTGGGAATACTGTAAAACACTTACTTTTGCAAAGGGCTGTGTAACTAACCATTACCTTAAAAAAAAATCCAGTTGCTGATGTTTGAGGTGCTTGTGTTTCTTTCTTTCTTTGCCAGCATTTTCACATGTCCTTCAGTCCAGGTAAATCGAATATACTTATCTCTTTGATGTAACGTTTTTGCAAGGCCTTGAAATCATCATCAAATAATCTGAAATTCGGATAATCGATATTCAGATAATTGGTGTTCCTCTCTCAATTTTCTCTGGACCCTTTGAAGTTTCACAACATGCTTCTGATAGGAAAGACATAATATTCCAAATGTTGCCTATCCAATGTCCTGTACAGCTACAATATGACCTCCCAAGTCCTATACTCAATGGTCTGACCAATAAAAGAAAGCATGCAAAACGCTGCCTTCACTTTCCTATCTACCTGCAACTCTGCTTTGAAGGAGCTATGAACCTGCATTCCAAGGGATCTTTGTTCAGCAATAACCCCCCAGGACCTTACCATTAAGTGTATAAGTCCTGCTCTGTTATGCTTTTCCAAAATGCAGCACCTCACATTTATCTAAATTTAAGCTCCATCTCTCACCCCTCAGCCCACTGGCCCATTTGGTCAAGATCCTGTTGTACTGTTGAGGTAACCTTTTTTGTTAGGAAGAAGTCAGGATATTGGATTAATTTAAACAGTGGTTATACCCTCTAAGGGGAAGACAATAGGATTAGTACTTTGGAAGGATGAGATCAGTTGGCAGAACAGTTGCCTTCATCTGAAGCTTATCTACGAACTTAGGTGCTGAAATTTATGTCTTGCTCCTCAGCACTAATCCACTAACGGTGCTAATGAAAGTGAGGGAAAGGTTTCAGATTTTCCTCTGCTCCCCAGCTTGAGTAACAGCTGCGAGATCTAACATCTTAACAACTATGCAATTATGATGTTATTTCTGTGCTAAATAAATGCACTATCACACTGTTGAATTGCTAGGGGAAAAGAGTGTATCTGTCGGACATTTGTGAGAGGACTTTTATTTATTAACAAACTTCACTTGTAGCAATACAGAACCAGTAACAGGCAAGTTCTGCACAATGACTATTGTTTTGGTTGAAATGTTAGTGCACATTTGTTCTTGGTTTTTAGGCAAGCAATATTCCAAATTACTAATATCAATAAATAGTGATGAATTAATATTTTGCACTACTTATTTTCCCAAACAACACCATCCGAGTTGGCTGCAGATACTTTGAGAGCTTTTCACTGAGGCTATGAATAAATTGCAGACCTCCTACTAATGAGGAAGTTAACACTAGAATGTAGTTCATCTCATTAATCTGTTACCTTGATTAATAGGTACATCATTTTCCCCTGTCCACTTAAATTGTCCATCATGCGTATTTGTCTTCATTACTAAAGAACAACATTTGGTGTGAGTTTACAGGCAAGTCTTTTAAAAATGACAATTTTTAACTATTATGGGAGTAGTTAGATTCCTTCTTTATTTGAAGCTGCAAGTGCCTAGATAGAAACATGCTCGTTTACAACTAAAATTAGATATTATTCCTTGAATAAAACTTTGGTACGCTGATGCTACAGGCATGAAAGTGATATTCACCGGTTATTAAATAATAATTTTATTTCTTTTTTTTTAAAGGGATGCCATAGGGAGTCCTGGGTATCAATACAGTGGAATTGATCTTCAAACTGACTTCTGTGAGCCACTGAAGACCTTTTTATGATATTGATTTTAAACAAAACAAAATCCTGCCTAGCTACCTGCATCCTGTTTATTTTGCTCTTGCTACTTGGAATTGTTAGTTTTGACTACCAGTGTTGTTAATTTGTAGATCCTTTGCTTATGGGATTGATACCTTGATCTTTTTAGTTTTTGGTCTGTTTTGATTGCATGCAATATTTAATGAATTTAAGTAATTTCTAAAATATTTGATGAAGTTGACCTAACCAGGGTCTAACCTAATTTTTGAATAGCAAATACCTAAAAGGCATACAAAGGTTTTATAAAATTTAAAATAAATGGGCATTCATAAGAAACTGCAGGACCTGTATTTGCCAGTCTTGCACTGAAGCAAGAACTGATGTAAAACTTAATTGATTGTTGAAATAAAAAACAATTTAAAAGAAAATACATTTATATCGTCCCAGCTAAGTGTATGGTTCCTTTTTTTAATCTATTGGGATAATTATTGTGATTATTGATTTTAACCTTGAATTCTAGCTAAACTCCAGAAGCCATTAGTTTTATAATGTATGCACACTTCAGAAAAGGAACAGGAAAATTGAGCATTCCAAATTGGCTTTACAAACCATTCGATACACCCCAGTAATTAAATACACAACTATGATTCATTTACATGTGAGAGAAATATGCAACACAGAATGTTCTGCTGTGTTCAAAATTAGGTTGTTGGCTCGAATGCCATGAGATAGTGATGTATCAGGCAGAAAGTCTGAAATGCAGATAAATGATTTGCTCTACTTCATACTGGCAAATTTTATAATATGACCTGCTCTCTCTGTACCTCACCTCAGGAAATCAGGAATTGGTAGCCTCAACCATTTCCTTTTTCTGGCTCGGGAGAATTGCATGGGAGCAAGTAACACGTCGAAAGGAGGAGAGGGATACAAGATATTTAGGAACAAATATACATATATTTTCTCACTTGCAGTTTTTTTTTCATTATATCACATGCTAATACAGATGAGCAATGCCTGGATTATAGACAATAGGTGCAGGAGTAGGCCATTCTGCCCTTCGGGTCTGCACCACCATTCAATATGATCATGGCTGATCATCCTTATTCAGTATCCTGTTCCTGCCTTATCTCCATAACCCTTGATTCCACCATCCTTGAGAGATATATCCAACTCTTTCTTAAATGAATCCAGAGACTGGGCCTCCACTGCACTCTGGGGAAGAGCATTCCACACAGCCACCACACACTCGGTGAAGAAGTTTCTCCACATCTCTGTCCTCAATGGTCTACCCCATATTTTTAAGCTGTGTCCTCTGGTTCGACACTCGCCCATCAGCGGAAACATGTTTCCTGCCTCCAGAGTGTCCAATCCTTTAATAATCTTATATGTCTCAATCAGATCCCCTCTCAATCTTCTAAACTCAAGGGTATACAAGCCCAGTTGCTTCAGTCTTTCAGTGTAAGGTAATCCCGCCATTCCAGGAATTGACCTCGTGAACCTACGCTGCACTCCCTCAATATCCAGAATGTCTTTCCTCAAATTTGGAGACCAGAACTGCACATAGTACTCCAGGTGTGGTCTCACCAGGGCCCTGTACAGCTGCAGAAGAACCTCTTTGCTTCTATACTTGATCCCTCTTGTTATGAAGGCCAGCGTGCTATTAGCCTTCTTCACTACCTGCTGTACCTGCATGTTTACCTTCATTGACTGGTGTACAAGAACACCCAGATCTCTCTGTACTTCCCCTTTTCCTAAATTGATTCCACTTAGGTAGTAATCTGCCTTCCTGTTCTTGCCACCAAAGTGAATAACCATACATTTATCCACATTAAACTGCATCTGCCCACTCACCTAACTTGTCCAGGTCACCCTGTAATCTCCTAACATCCTCATCACATTTCACCCTGCCACCCAGCTTGGTATCATCATCAAATTTGCTAATGTTATTGCTAATACCATCTTCTATATCATGTAAAAAGCTGCAGTCCTAGTACTGATCCCTGCGGTACCCCACTGGTCACTGCCTGCCATTCCGAAATGGAGCCGTTTGTCACTACTCTTTGTTTCCGATCAGCCAACCAACTTTCAATCCAAGTTAGTACTTTGCCCCTAATACCATGCGCCCTAATTTTGCTCACTAACCTCCTGTGTGGGACTTTATCAAAAGCTTTCTGAAGGTCCAGGTACACTACATCTACTGGATCTCCCTCATCCATCTTCAGAGTTACATCCTCAAAAAATTCAAGAAGATTAGTCAAGCATGATTTCCCCTTCATAAATTCATGCTGACTCTGACCTATCCTGTTACTACTAAAGGATGTGTTGTAATTTCATCTTTTATAATAGACTGCAGCATCTTTCCCACCACAGAGGTCAGACTAACTGGTCTATAATTTCCTGCTTTCTCTCTCCCACCTTTCTTAAAAAATGGTATGATATTAGCCACCCTCCAGTCCGCAGGAACTGATCCCGAATCTATCAAACTCTGGGAAATAATCACCAACGCATCCACGATTTCTCGAGCCACCTCCTTTAGTACCCTGGGATGTAGACCATCAGGCCCCGGGGACTTATCACCATTCAGACCTAACAGTCTCTCCAACGCTAATTCCTGGCAAATATAAATTCCCTTCATGTCAGGTCCTTCAGCCACTGTTACCTCAGGGAGATGGCTTGTGTCTTCCCCAGTGAACACAGATCTGAAGTACCAATTCAATTCTTCTGCTATTTCTTTGTTCCCTGTAATATATTCCCCTGTTTCTGTCTTCAAGGGCCCAATTTTAGTCTTCACCATTTTTTTGCTTTTCACATACCTAAAAAAGCTTTTACTATCCTCCTTTATATTATTGGCCAGTTTATCTTCGTACCTCATTTTTTTTCTCTGCGTATTTCCTTCTTAGTAATCCTCTGTTGTTCTTTAAAAGCTTCCTAATCCTCCGTTTTCCCACTTATCTTTGCTATGTTATACTTTTTTTAACTTTATATGTTTCTTAACTTCCCTCGTCAGCCACGGCCACCCATGCCTCCTAGAATCTTTCTTCCTTTTTGGAATGAACTGATCCTGCAACTTCTGCATTATACACAGAAATATCAGCCATTATTCCTCCACTGTCATCCTTGCTAAGGTATTGCAGCATTGAACTTTGGCCAGCTCCTCCCTCATAGCTCCATAGTTCCCTTTATTCAGCAGAAATATTGTCACTTCTGATTGTACCCTCTCCCTCTCAAATTGCAGATTGAAGCTTATTGTATTATGGTCACTACTTCCCAATGGCTCCTTCATTTCGAGGTCCCTGACCAATTCTGGTTCGTTGCACAATACCAGATCCAGAATTGCCTTCTCCCTGGTCGGCTCCAACACCAGCTGCTCTAAGACTCCATCTCTGAGGCACTCCACAAAGTCTCTTTCTTGAGGTCCAATACCATCCTGATTCTCCCAGTCCAGCTGCATGTTGAAATCCCCCATAACAACTGTAGTAACATCTTTGCGACAGGCCAGTTTCAGCTCCTGATTCAACTAACATCTGACATCCAGACTACTGTTTGGGGGCCTGTAGATAACTCCCAAGAAGGTCTTTTTACCCTTAGTATTTCTCAGCTCTATCCTCTCAGTTTCGACATTTTGAAATGCTATGAAAACATTTAGCAAGTTCAGTTCGTTTGCAAAAAATGTTTAAAGGTGGTGATAAACCAATTCTTTAATATAAATTAATACAAATGCATCAAATGACATTCAACAAGACATTTAAAGGGCACAGTCAAAGTATTTGATGAAGCGCAATATAATCAAGTATTTCTTTCTAAAATAAACTATTTCTAAACTTCTGACTAATGGCATTGAATGTCAATATGTAGGCTAATAAAACTTATGGAAATTTCCCATTTTGATGTAAGTAAGCTTTGGTTTTGTCAAATAAGAAAGAGCCTGCATTGAATTAACAGTCACTGTTGCAGTGAAAGCAAATGCAGCAGCAAAGTAGCAGATAGCAACCATTTTTTAAAAAAAAAACCTGAATTTAATTGATCCATTTCTTGGTAATGTTGCTCAGGAAAAAAAGTTTTTTTTTGCTTTGGGATTTGTTTTAAACTTGTATTAAAACACAGAATAGCTTAATGTTGCATTCAAAATACAGCACTAACAGTGGCTTCCTGACTTAATACTGCACTGGAATGTCAGCTTCAATTGTATGTCCAACAATTGGAGTTTGGGCTGAGCCTACAGCATTCTAACTTTGAGATCGACTCCAAACATCTGAGTCAAACAGACATGTTGATCAGTTGGTAACACTTGTCTTGACACTTATGCATTCTTTTTGATTCTAATGGCTTTTATTAACTAGATAATTGATTCAACCCAGAACTCAAATCCCACTTTCTCTGCCAGGGCAATAGAAATTGCAGAAAACTGAACTGACATTCCAGTCTGAACGTCAAGAAAGAATCAATTTTGCTATGGTTTTAACAAGCTTATGATTGCCTTCTGGCTATATGACCTCAGAAACTTGACTCTCTATGTTAATCAAATTAAACACTGTGTAAACATTACACACAAACTTAAGAATTAGAAGCCCCTTTTGAGCTTTCTCCATATTCAATAAGCAAAAAGCTGATTGACTGACTTCACCTTGCTACACTATCTATATATCCTCTAATTTCCTTAGTACTCTCAAATCTATTGACCACTGTCTTGAATATACGCAACTGAGCATCTACAATTCTATGAAATACTTGGCCTTCACATATTTATTAATGGGAGTATTTTCAATGTTTGACTAAATGTCTGTTGATGATGATATGTATTAATCTAATTGATTGGAAATCCTTTATTCTGAAGCCCTGGACTGAAAAATATTGCTGGCAATTTGTCTTGTTTCTAGTGTTAATTTGATCTAATGAACTGCTGGGCCCTTGTTGACAAGAGATTTTGTAATAATCATGTAATAAAGGTCTTTCTGTTTCACCCACAATTGTTGTTTTAAAAAAAAATTCCAGTAAAGGAATAGTGCTCCTTTTAAGGATTGGTTTTCTGTTTATTAAATATTTGTGCCGTCAGTAGTTTGTGTAACTTGTGTATCATAATAAAAAAGACTGAATATTAGTTCTCACCTGAATGTACAAAAGTGTGATATGCCACTTTTCAGAGAATGTATAGAGCATTCTTTGTAGTTTCTTGTACAAATTCATTAATTTAAATGAGAGGTAAGTTCTGGGGTTTGATATCTCACTCCTGGCATCCAGAGTGGTGCATGTTTGATTTCATTGAACAATCTGACTCCAGTCCTTTCTCAATGTATCCATTAAGATTCTATCCAGCAACCAAATTTGTTCATATTTAAACTTTGCTGTAACATTTAATATCTTAGTTTTAGAATAAGACCTTAGCCTGTTTATTAATATCAGTTCCTAAATTAATACTTGTCTATAGCGCTGCCAAGTAAAAGTACATCCAGGTTGCCTTAAATGTGCACGTTCATCCAGAAGTGAATTAGTCATAGTTTGGGAAGGGAACAGGCCAGGAAACCAGAAGAAATTAGACGAAAACCTATTTGGTGCTGCAAGACAGGACAGATGTTCCTATTTCTATATCTTCATATATAGTAATTTGCACTAATGCAGGGCACAGCAGAAAATCTGGCAAAGTGGATCTCCTAATAGAATGGAATAAATGGTTTACTGTCCTTTTTTTGATTTGGATATTTTTGTTACAGGAGTGCAATTCTTCGCTCTCCTATTCTCCTAACACCCCCAACCCCATCCTCCACTCCACCCAATCAATTAACCTAAATTTTGCAACAGGCAAATCAAGATTTAAAGTATTCAATCCAATTCATGGAATTACTAAAATAATATTCTGATAAGGCTGAAAATCATTTTCCATCCAGAGGCAACATTCAGCAGCACAGGCATTAGGCAATGTTCGAGGAGTATTTGCAGCTGTTCCCAAAGACTTGATTTCTACTGGTGATATTAAAGCAGTAGTTGTGATTATTTTTGTTGGAATAGGAAAAGAAGAATTTTACTTTTGCTTCCTAAAATTTTATTAGAGATAAAAAAAACACTGCAGATACTGGGATCCAAAGTAGATAGGCAGGAAGCCAGGCAGCATCAGGAGGTGGAGAAGTCAGCATTTCAAGTATAACCCTTCTTCACGAAAGGGTTATATCCAAAACATTGACTTCTCCACCTCATAATGCTGCCAGGCTTGCTGTGCTCTTCTGGCCTCCTCTTGTCTGCTGTAAACTTTTACAGCATGCTTGAGTTGTGATTCGTCTTGCGTAGGTTTTGATCAGCAGTAGTGAAGTCAGTATCGTGGAAGTGAATCTGTTATATTTACTACAAAAATACAAATTGCTGGGGGAATAAAATCTCAGCAGGTCTGGCATCAGTGGGGAGAAATCAGTTAATGCTTTGGGTTCAGTGATTCTTCACAGGACTTGAAGTATCACTGGACCTGAAATGTTAATGCTGTATCCACCGTTCTTTTGTTTATTTTTTTTCTATTACATTTATTAACTGCTGACATTTTCAGCAACACTGGTCGGTTTAAGCGTAGCTTATTTAACCTATCTTATTTAAGACCGCTATTTAAGATATACTTTTGGAAAATTTTCTGAATTAATTGTGAAATCTGTTGGAGACAAATTATTGTTTGAATGTATCTCATAGAGGCATTGTTGTACAGCATGGAAATGGACCCTTTGGTCCAATGGTCCACACTGACAATGTTCCCAGACTAAACTAGTCCCACTTGACTGCACTCAGTCCATCTCTCTCCAAACCTTCCCTATTCTTGAATATATCCAAATGTCTTTTAAACACTGTAACTGTACCCAATTCTACCACTTCTTCTGCCAGTTCATTTCACACACACTGTGTTTTTAAAAAAAATATAGTTGGCTCTCAATCTTTCTCTCACCTTTTTAAAAAAAAATATGGCCTCTGGTTTTGGACTCCCACTTCTTTTTTCCCTAGGGAAAAGACCCTTACTATTCACCTTATCGACATCTCTCAGAACCTTATAAACCTCAGTAAGGTCAATCTTCAACATCCTACGCTCCAATGAAAAACCTCCCAGTCTATTTTTATATCTCAAATCCTCCATTCCCAGCAACATCTTAGGAAGTCTTTTCTGAGCCCTCCCCAGCTTAATAATGTCTTTCCTATAACAAGGTGACCAGAACTGCACGTAGTACTCTAGAAGAGGTCTTGCTAACATCCTGTCCAGCCTCCAACAGGGCGTCCCAGCTTCTGTACTCAATGGTCTGAGCAAAGAAGGCATGTGTGCTTAATGACACCTTAACCACCTGTCTACCTGTGATGCAAATTTCAAAGAATCACGTATTCGAATACCTTGGGCCACAACATGACCCAAGGCCTTATCATTAATTGTATAAGTTCTGACCTTGTTTGTTTTACGAACGTGCAATACCTCACATTTATCCAAATTAAACTCCATTTGCACTCCTCGACCCATTATCCCAATTGATTGAGATCTCTTTGTAATCTTAGATAACCTCCTTCACTGTCCACTATACCAGCACTTTTGGTGTCATCTGCAAACTTACTAACTGTGCCTCCTATATTCTCATCTGAATTATTTAAATAAATGACAAACAAAAGTGGACCTCAGAGCTGGTTGATAGTAGCGAGGAAATATCGGTTTATATGCAGAATAGGGTAGGAGTAAGGAATAAACAATGCATGGGGATAGAGAGAGAGAAGCAGTTGGACAGACAAAGCAGTGCATAACAATCCAGCTTGGAGGGTGACTAACTACTAATGGGGACTGTTAGTGGCTAAAAATGGGTGGTGTGTAATCGCAGACACTGCTTGTTATGCATGGGCTTCCAGTCTGAGAAACAACCCTCCATCACCACTCTCCTACCTTACAGCTACTTAATTTCTTTAGTTATTCAAAGTCACAACCACAACAGGAAATATTTCCTTGTAACTTTTTTTAATTATTCATTTGGTTCTAATGTTTTTTTTGTTGCTATTTTACACACATGCTGTCTCACTGTTGTAAATAGTGCCTACTTTTGTGGGGTTTTTTTTTTGTATTTATATTTCTACTACTAGTACATAATCTGCCCTTCTCATACAGGGCTACTGTCCCTGTCTACATCACAGTGATGTTGGCCTGCTGCAGACTCCTCCAAGTCCCATTCCCTTCAATGAATATTCAATGGTTAAAAAGTTTCAAATCTCTAAGACATCTTAATCAAATAAAAATCAAAAGAACTGCAGATGCTGTAAATCAGAAACAAAAACAGAAATTGCTGGAAAAACTCAGCAGGTCAGGCAGCATCTGTGGAGAGAAATCAGAGTTAACATTTCACGTCCACTGACCCTTCCTCAGAACTGGTTGATAGTAACTAGGAAGTATCGGTTTATGTGCAGAATAGGGTGGGAGTAAGGAATAAACGATGCGTGGGGATAGAGCCCAAAGAGAGAGAGAGAGAGAGAGAGAAGCAGTTGGACAGACAAAGCAGTGCATAACAATCCAGCTTGGAGGGTGACTAACTATTAATGGGGACTGTTGGTGGCTAAAAATGGGTGGTGTGTAATAGCAGACTGAGATAACAAAGTCTGATGTGTGGGGCTTTGGGGTAATGACATGGGAGCTCTAGCCCTGCAGTTGTTGATATTGACTCCAGAAATCTGTCAAGTTCTGAAGTGGAAAATTGCCCCTCTATCTCCACCTATTGTTTACTCCTTACTCTCTCCCCTCACCCTACCATCTTCATAAATACCAACAGTTTCCTCGCTACCATCAGTTCTGAGGAAGGGTTGCTTGACCTGCAATATTAACTCTGATTTCTCTCCACACATGCTTCCAGACCTGCTGAGCTTTTCCAGCAATTTCTATTTTGTTTCATTCTAAATTAAAATGCTTATTCTAGCTCAGAGTTCCCTATGCATGCCTGTGAGTAATGGGTAGACCTTCTCTCTTGAGACCTCAATGAAAAGGAACAAAAGCTGAACTTGGAGTTCTTGACTGGAATTTAGATTACTGTCTTGATTTTCCAATTTCTTTCTTTCTTTCTTTGTACAGTATGCAGGCTTCCTGAAGTTCATTGCAATTAATGTCAAGATTTCTCCCCTTTTCGTTTTGATCTTTGTGTTGTAAATTACGTCCATCCTGAGCTGTGCGGGTTAGCGAAATATTGGAGGAGGAAAGGTTGCACAGAGCAGGATTTTTATTTTGTTTGCCGATCTTGTCATTAGCATTTGCCAAGAATTTTATTTTATTAAGTCTTGTTCCTCCCCTACCAAACAATGATATATCTGAGGAGGGTAACTGCTTTTTTAGGACAAATAAGGAGAAAAACAGATGTTAACTGTTAAATAGGGTTTGTCTTCATTTGTGTAACTTGTTTAAATAAATATGAAGCTGTTTTAACACTGTTCCAGAGCCACATTCCCTCCACTCAGTCACTTTCCTCATTCCTGTTAGAAGATAACTCTTGTTATACACTGTGAAAATCTGGGTTGTTGCTGACCTGTGTGGTCATGTATATTTGCTAAAACATATCTGTATGTGATTCTACTGTCACTTTGTCCTCCACGTTTTGCACTGCCACCTTATTTCTTGTACCACTTTAATTGAGTAAAAGAGTTCTGACTGTATAATTCAGGAGAGGATCAAGAGAAGCTTGGTTCATATCAAATTTAATTGGATATTGTATATCTGCTGTTGACTTTCCAATAATTCTTGATTCAGATTCCCACCCATTATAGAATCCCCACAGTGTGGAAGCAGACTATTCAAGTCCACACTGAAGAGCATCCCACCCCACTACCCTATACCCATAACCCTGCATTTCCCATGGCCAATCCACCACATCCTTGTGTCTCTATAGGTAAATTTAGTATGGCCAATCCACCTAACCTGTGCAAACCAGAGCACCCAGAGGGAATCCATGCAGACACAGGGAGAATGCGCAAATTCTACACAGACAGTTAACCAAGGCTGGTATTGAACCTGGGTTCCTGGCACTGTGAGGTAGCAGTGAGTGCTAACAACTGAGCCACTATACCACCTCCGCTTAGCGAAGCTTCCTACATATCCAAGTACATACTGATCCATTTTCTCCCTCATTTATCCTAAGTGCTCCTGATTTGAAAAGTTTTCCTAATTTCACCTATTTTACCTGTTCCCAATCTGATTGATGTTTGGTATATGCGCCAACCGATCCCAGTGTTACTGGATTTGCCTCAGTTCAGTTTCTTCCTGAATTGTAAAATTATGAAAAAGTAGATATTAAGAAGCAACAAGAAAGACTGACCTTGTGTACTTGACAGTGTATTACTTCTTAATTAATGAAGCTCAAAAAGCTGACACATTTTGGTGGGAATTGGTCAAACAAGTTTGGGATTTATGGAATTGGATCCCAATTTTGTAGATAAGAGTGAAATATGTTATGAATGAATAAAAATTAAAGAAAGCTTTAAAATGTTTGAAAAAGAAACAATTTACTTTGTGGTATCAGGAGTTTTTGGGAAATGTAATCATACTCGCTTCATTGTTGTGACTTCAAATTCATTTTCATAGCCTTTCCTGTCTACCTTTGCTGTTGCCTAACCCATTGATTTCTTAGTGCTAGAACAATTTAGTTACATTTCTGTGCCTGGAGACTGCAAAAGTACTGCCAAATGCCAGCTAGCCCCAAGTTCTACTTGTATTCTTGGACACTGTCCTGCCATGAGCCATTTCTAATGAGGCACCAGCTCTTTCCTCGACCATGAGACTGGTCCGTCATTCAGTTTGACTTACCATGACCCTCAACTCTCTGAACTGCCAATGTTGCAATATTGTTTCACCATGTTGAATTCAAGTGGCATGTACCATCTGCCATCTTACTGTGTACCTTAGGCCTTTCTACATCAGTATTCATGTAGAGCTACAAAGAAAGGTGACCGATCAGGCAAAGAAGAGAGCTGTGTAGTAGACTGAGCCAAATAAAATAGGCAGTGGACAGAATCTTCCACAGTGGGTCTAGGGTGGGAGTTGGTCTGAAAGTAGATGTTGCTTGGATGGGGATGGGTCAGGTATTCCTGTCCAGTCATCATGGGTGTATGCATTTTTTTTTTTGCATTGTCGAATGATGAATCTTATGGAGCAGGGATGGCCAAGATGATTAATAGAGCTTGTGTTGGTCTCTCTGCCACCACTGCTCACCCCACCTCCTCACACTAACCCACCGTAGATGGCCCTGTGGTTGATCAGAGCGTTTCTAGATATAGAAACAGAAATTGCTAGAAAAGGTCAGCAGGTCTGTGGAGAGAAATCAGTTAATGTGTCGAGTCAAATGACCCTTACTCAAAACTTCCTCAGAGCATTGCTGGATATTCTGCTCCAGGTCATCTTAGACAGCAGGAAGGCCTCCTCCCTTGGAATAGCATCAGCCTGCACGTCGATACCAAGACAAGTCAGTGCTTCACAGTGAAACCTGAGTCCAGTGCAAAAGAAGGTGAACGATTTCCTGTGTTCCACAAGGATATGTGGTAGTGTCAACTCATTACAATCTTGTACAGTTATACTGTGTGGTTGGCCATTGTAGACACTCACAGGATTATGTGCAAGCCTACAAACCATGTAAGATATATGCAGTCACCTCATGTTACCAATGCTGTACCAGTTCCCAGACAGTGTGCTTCTTACACATTTACTGAGGAGGACTCGGGGCTTGAAATGGCTATGCATGCTCCTGAAGCATTGACACACCCAGAGTGAAGATGGTCTCCTCACCACCTCCATTCATTTTGCAAAAAAAAATTCTTCCACCAAGGAAACGTCTCTTGCATATCTGCACAATGGATTGCAACAGAATTGACATTTTATCAGGAAACAAGTGAAAGGGAAACCATAGTTAATCACTCAGGCCAGAGAGACTTTTCGTTGGAAAGGCTAGAAATGTTACAGGTTTTAAACAAATACGGAGATGGGTAAAGTAGAGGGGAGCTATAGGGGAAGAACATAACGGAGGATTTGAGACAGGGTGAACACTTCAGACAAAAAAAAAACAAAATGTCACCGCCAAGGTAAGAAGTACTGGGTTTAGTTTTGTCGGAGAAAGGAGAGTCCTTTGCACTGATTGAACTCCTTCTAGATTTTTCTTTTTTAAAAAGATTCTGAGTGTATACAGTAAGAAGAATGATAATTGTAGCCTGAGGAGATTTGAGAAGTACTGCTTTTCTGGCCTGGCAGAACACATCCCAGCTGTGCATTTCACAGCCGAAGATAAATAAAGCACAATGTGTTTATTTATTGGTTAGGGAACAAATCCTCAGCTATTCAAATCACTGGAGTCCTTTGGGTATTTAGACTTCTAGTTTGAGGCCAGATCAGCTTAGAGGAAGAAAGCTGTTGAAACCTCCTGAAGAGCAAGAATTAAAAGGAGCATTTTATCAATAGTTATTTTTTAAAAAAGTGATTTTCTTACACTACCCTAAGGGCTCTAAAACAAGAAAATTATTTTGTACATAGATCTTACTGATCACTGGGGAGAATTCAATTTTCAGTTTGCTTTGATTAAAATTGGAATGGCTATCATAAATATGATGTTAATCTAAAAATATATCAATCTGTTCAACTAATTCATGCATTTTTAGTTTCTGCATTTAACAAAGTTTTGTCAGTGAAAAATAATGATTCAATTTGATGCTTTTCCTATAACTTAGTTAAAATTCCAGTGGCAGCTTAGTCTCATGGTAAATGTTTTTAGTGCATTATAGAATTATGAGTCGAAAAGTTGGAACATTTCTGCTGTGACTTCAGGTATCCGGGGAATCAAAATATGGGACAAATTTTCCTATTATTATCCTTGCTCATTTTAGTATGATTGGGAGCAACCAAAAAAAATTGATTGGGAGAATCGCACACTGAAAATGTTCCCCATCCAATTCTCCATGTAGAACTTAAATGGGCTTTGTTACTTCCAACAATTCCCACACCCAATTTACTTCTATGTAGTATGTACAAGGAATCCAAAGGTTCAAGGGCAGCCATTTAAAAATTCTGCCACAAATGAGAATTTATTTTAACTAAACTTAAATTCAAAAATGATGTTCTTTCCAGAAACACACAGAACAAGCAGTGTGCTTTGGTTTAGACACAAAGAAGTGAACACTATAATGTGTGCTTTCACTTCATGACTTTGATACTGATGGAGACCAAATTGCTCTCCTATTGTTCTTGTATGCAATCCCAGAGGCTAACATACCAGGCACACACCTACACAACATGTAAATTACTTAAAAACTGCAAATATGGGCAGGTTCAAGTGGATTCTACTCAAGCACATTTTGTGAACACAGTACCAATTTATGATTGGAGATGGTCAACCCTATCCCTGACAACATATGCAATGCACTACAAATTAATACAGCCATTATAAAGAAGATTAGAATGTGACCTTGATTTTTTTTAATGACCTTGCAGTGGAAATTTGTTGTCTTTCCCAGAAAACAAATGTCAATGGATTTAAGCATAATAGATTTAGAATCTACAAGACCCTTTGCTTTATCTTTAAAACTACAGAAATAGTCTGGATCCCTGTTGTAGGTTTAAATAGGCTTCAATGTAGCCTTCATTCAATGAACTGAACATTGCTGTAGGTGGATGGTTGAAACTTGAATGATGTGTTTCCTTCATTAACATAAATTGTTTAAAAATCACAATAAGTCAAAATTTGTATTAAGTGGAGCTTAAACATGGCAAGAAAACCCCTACATAACCTTCTACAAATACATTCTATTTCAAAAGAAGTGAAAACACAGTGATACAATGAATATGTGAAAGTGTCTTTACTTTTCTATTTACTAATATCTTACAATGGCGTGACCTTGTAAAGTAACTGGATCAGAGTTAGCACTGGAAAAACTCAGTTATCTTTTTCTGCTTAGCTTATTGACTTTGGACAATCGTGTTATTGACTACCATGTCATCATTGTGAATGCCTGGAATGCATTGTCAACAGTGGTTGTGAAAGCAGAGTCATTAGGGACATTTAAGTGACTGCTGGATATGCACATGGACAGCAGTGAATTGAGGGGTGCATAGGTTAGATTATTTTTTTAGATTAGGAATAATCCGCGGCACCACATCATGGGCCGAAGGGCCTATTCTCTGCTGTACTTTTCTATGTTCGATGTTCGATGCAGTCAAACCACGTTTCATGTTGCAGTGCAAAGTCCCAAAGTCTCTGGCCTTTGCGAGGTAGACAAGAGGGTAGATCTTCCATCAGAATCTTCAAGGTCATCAGAGATAATGTTTCTTTTCATTGAGACATTTTACTGGAGGTCAACCAGGTGGTTTTGTTTGGCTTATATTGTACAGCTAGTGTTTGACATTTGCAAATGGCTTCTTGGAAGTTCCTATCAAAAGCAGTTTTTTACACGGAGTGGTTCATGTGTGGAAAGAATCTCCAGAGGAAGTGATTACAACATTTAAAAGACATTTAGTTAAGTAGATGAATAAGAAATGTTTCAAGGGTTATGGGCCTTTAATCTTTTGTGCACACTGCATTCCTCTTCCTTTAGCTGTATAGACTCAAGAATTCCATCCAGGAACCTTTGGCATGGGAGTCCAACCTATAAAATCCAGTAAACTGTTCTCTTTGGGCTTACTTGGTGATTTGTTCTACTTAAATTTGTAGGCATAACAAAGGTTGTTCTTAAACCCTATTGCCTTATTGGTGCATCCATCCTCTAACAGAACATCAAGATGTGGCCGAAGAGTTGCAGACTTAAAAATTTAATCTCTCTCCTTTCTCCACAGAAGCAACCTGACCACCTGAGTAATTGCAATACTCTCTGCTTTTTACTTAATGGAATTATGCGAAATTGTTTCAGTCTTGCCACCTTTTCTCGTCTTTTTCTTTCTAAAAAGTAATTCACTCACCTTCCACAATAATAAGAAATAGGTCTACTGCCTATTGTTCATTTCCAACAATTACACTCTAATGAGTGCACTAAGATCATTTGATAGTTAGTTTGGCACGAATACAAAGTTACACGTTTTAAAGGTGATCCTCGAAATTTCACAATGGCATTTCAGTGCCCAGCTCTGGAACTTCAGAGTTTCAGGAATACTTAAAAATAGGCATTGCCACATGAACGCCCAATGCCTTAGGCCCTGCCTGTTACACACCCATTGTCCAAAAAAATCAAAGAAATACCCAGAAACACAAACTGCCCCAAAAACTCCCAGCGTGCCAGGAACAACTGCAGAACCAAACAAAAACTGCAGATGCCGGAATCCAAGATAGACAAGCAGAAGGCTGGAAGAACACAGCAAGCCAGGTAGCATCAGGAGGGGGAGCAGTCAATGTTTTGGGTGTAGCCCTCCTTCAGAATAACGGCACTCCAGGGACTATCAGTGCCCAGGAATGTCCAGTGACACACAGTATTCCAGAAACACCGAGTAATAAACAGCACCTGCATGCACAGTCAGCACCTCAGGGACACCCAATGCTCCAAAAAATAATAGTTCAGAGTCAAAAGCTGAGACATTTGTGAGACAAGGAATTTATGTCCATATTCTAGTGCAAAGCAGCAGTGACACTACAGTTTGAGGAATTGAAAATTTACAATTATTTTATGATCTGTTGTGAAATCCAAATGTCCTAACTCGGGGATTTCTATCTGGCCAAACTAAACAAGATAAATTCTACAGTGTAAATACAACTTGCACATAAATCATTAAAATTGTAATAGAAAAATTCACAACCCCAACAGGTCATCCAAAAGGACATCTTGATTGAATTGTGAATAATTTTTTTTATTCCAAGAAAACATTTTCATCTGTATATTAACTGGTAGTTAAAGACAATTTCTAGTTAAATCACAAAATGGTTTCACAATGTTTTAGGCCCAATCTATTCAGCTGTCCATCTATGTTCTCCCTAAGCTCTGCACAGATCCATTGGTGTACTGATAAAACTTCACTTTCCGAAGCTGGTGCCTTGGAGGTCTATGCAGTGGCAGGAAAAATTAGAGAGAATATTCTCTCTTGATATAGAACAACAGCCACCACGGGGATCAATCGAATGAATTTTCACTGTGAAGCTGCTTCCAATCAATTATTTCCATTATAGCCTGGCAGGGCTTCGGTGGGCCCGTGATAGTGTACCTATCTCTGGATTAGTAGACTTAGATTCAAGACCCACCTACTTCACAGATGTGTACTAGACACTGTGCCAACATGCCGCCCACTCTTGGAGATAAAGGGATCTGTAGCTGTGGGGAGGGAACAGTCTACTGAGTGGGCTGATCATCCATGACCTCACTGAATGGAGCAGGGCCAAATGGCCTTCTCCTAGTTCTGTGATACTTCTGGTGATATGAGCAGCATTGATGCTGATAGGCAAGCTGGTGATTTTGAGATACTTATCCTCGCAAATCAGCTGAACAACCTTTGTCCAGATTCATTTCCTTCCTTGCATTCCATTTTCTTAGAGACAAACAAATTGCAGATATTGGAATCCAAAGTAGACACACAAAAGACTGGAAGAACACAGCAAGCCAGGCAGAATTGGGAGGTAGAGATCAATGTTTCAGTCAACTTCTGCACCTCCTGATGCTGCCTAGCTGGGCATGCCTTCCAGCCTCCTGCTTGCCTGCTTTCGATTTTCTAGCAAAGAAGACTTACTCTTTTTACTTTAAATGCAGGGATGACAAGAGGTTTTCGCACGTGTGAGCTAGGAGTACACAGTACCCAGAGATGGTTTAGTGTCCCAGACGTACACAGTGCAAAGGGATGGTGAGTGACCCAGGGGTACACAGTGCCCGGGGATGGAGAGTGACCCAGGAGTACACAGTGCTCAGGGATGGTGAGTGACTCAGGAGTACACAGTGCCCGGGGATGGTGAGTGACCCAGGAGTACACAGTGCCCGGGGATGGTGAGTGACCCAGGGGTACACTGTGCCCGGGGATGGTGAGTGACCCAGGAGTACACTGTGCCCAGCGATGGTGAGTGACCCAGGAGTACACTGTGCCCAGCGATGGTGAGTGACTCAGGAGTACACAGTGCCCGGGGATGGTGAGTGACCCAGGAGTACACAGTGCTCAGGGATGGTGAGTGACCCAGGAGTACACTGTGCCCAGCGATGGTGAGTGACTCAGGAGTACACAGTGCCCGGGGATGGTGAGTGACCCAGGAGTACACAGTGCTCAGGGATGGTGAGTGACCCAGGGGTACACAGTGCCCAGGGATGGTGAGTGACCCAGGAGTACACAGTGCTCAGGGATGGTGAGTGACTCAGGAGTACACTGTGCCCAGCGATGGTGAGTGACCCAGGAGTACACAGTGCCCAGGGATGGTGAGTGACCCAGGAGTACACAGTGCTCAGGGATGGTGAGTGACCCAGGAGTACACAGTGCCCAGGGATGGTGAGTGACCCAGGGGTACACTGTGCCCGGGGACGGTGAGTGACCCAGGGGTACACTGTGCCCAGCGATGGTGAGTGACTCAGGAGCACACAGTGCCCGGGGATGGTGAGTGACCCAGGAGTACACAGTGCTCAGGGATGGTGAGTGACTCAGGAGTACACTGTGCCCAGCGATGGTGAGTGACCCAGGAGTACACAGTGCCCAGGGATGGTGAGTGACCCAGGAGTACACTGTGCCCAGCGATGGTGAGTGACCCAGGAGTACACAGTGCCCAGGGATGGTGAGTGACCCAGGGGTACACTGTGCCCGGGGACGGTGAGTGACCCAGGAGTACACAGTGCCCGGGGATGGTGAGTGACCCAGGGGTACACAGTGCCCGGGGACGGTGAGTGACCCAGGGGTACACAGTGCCCAGGGATGGTGAGTGACCCAGGAGTACACAGTGCCCAGGGATGGTGAGTGACCCAGGAGTACACAGTGCCCAGGGATGGTGAGTGACCCAGGAGTACACTGTGCCCAGGGATGGTGAGTGACCCAGGAGTACACAGTGCCCAGGGATGGTGAGTGACCCAGGGGTACACTGTGCCCGGGGACGGTGAGTGATCCAGGAGTACACTGTGCCCGGGGACGGTGAGTGACCCAGGAGTACACAGTGCCCAGGGATGGTGAGTGACCCAGGGGTACACAGTGCCCGGGGACGGTGAGTGACCCAGGGGTACACAGTGCCCAGGGATGGTGAGTGACCCAGGAGTACACTGTGCCCAGGGATGGTGAGTGACCCAGGGGTACACTGTGCCCAGGGATGGTGATTGACCCAGGAGTACACAGTGCCCAGGGATGGTGAGTGACCCAGGAGTACACTGTGCCCAGGGATGGTGAGTGACCCAGGAGTACACAGTGCCCAGGGATGGTGATTGACCCAGGAGTACACAGTGCCCGGGGATGGTGAGTGACCCAGGGGTACACTGTGCCCGGGGATGGTGAGTGACCCAGGAGTACACAGTGACCGGGGATGGTGAGTGACCCAGGAGTACACTGTGCCCGGGGATGGTGAGTGACCCAGGGGTACACTGTGCCCGGGGATGGTGAGTGACCCAGGAGTACACTGTGCCCGGGGATGGTGAGTGACCCAGGAGTACACTGTGCCCGGGGATGGTGAGTGACCCGGGAGTACACAGTGCCCGGGGATGGTGAGTGACCCAGGAGTACACTGTGCCCGGGGATGGTGAGTGACCCAGGAGTACACAGTGCTCAGGGATGGTGAGTGACTCAGGGTACACTGTGCCCAGGGATGGTGAGTGACCCAGGAGTACACAGTGCCCGGGGATGGTGAGTGACCCAGGAGTACACAGTGCCCGGGGATGTTGAGTGACCCAGGAGTACACAGTGCCCGGGGATGGTGAGTGACCCAGGAGTACACAGTGCCCGGGGATGGTGAGTGACCCAGGAGTACACCGTGCCCAGGGATGGTGAGTGACCCAGGGGTACACTGTGCCCAGGGATGGTGAGTGACCCAGGAGTACACAGTGCCCGGGGATGGTGAGTGACCCAGGAATACATAGTGCCCAGGGATGGAGAGTGACCCAGGAGTACACAGTGCCCGGGGATGTTGAGTGACCCAGGAGTACACAGTGCCCGGGGATGGTGAGTGACCCAGGAGTACACAGTGCCCGGGGATGGTGAGTGACCCAGGAGTACACCGTGCCCAGGGATGGTGAGTGACCCAGGGGTACACTGTGCCCAGGGATGGTGAGTGACCCAGGAGTACACTGTGCCCAGGGATGGTGAGTGACTCAGGGGTACACTGTGCCCGGGGATGGTGAGTGACCCAGAGGTACACTGTGCCCAGGGATGGTGAGTGACCCAGGGGTACACAGTGCCCGGGGATGGTGAGTGACCCAGGAGTACACAGTGCCCAGGGATGGTGAGTGACCCAGGAGTACACAGTGCTCAGGGATGGAGAGTGACCCAGGAGTACACAGTGCCCAGGGATGGTGAGTGACCCAGGGGTACACAGTGCCCGGGGATGGTGAGTGACCCAGGAGTACACAGTGCCCAGGGATGGAGAGTGACCCAGGAGTACACAGTGCCCAGGGATGGTGAGTGTCCCAGACGTACACAGTGCCCGGGGATGGTGAGTGACCCAGGAGTACACAGTGCCCGGGGATGGTGAGTGACCCAGGAGTACACCGTGCCCAGGGATGGTGAGTGA
Organism: Chiloscyllium punctatum; assembly: GCF_047496795.1. Lineage (NCBI taxonomy): Eukaryota > Metazoa > Chordata > Chondrichthyes > Orectolobiformes > Hemiscylliidae > Chiloscyllium > Chiloscyllium punctatum. The sequence goes on along the minus strand of NC_092741.1, from coordinate 148,919,324 downwards.
CCCAGGAGTACACCGTGCCCAGGGATGGTGAGTGACTCAGGGGTACACTGTGCCCGGGGATGGTGAGTGACCCAGAGGTACACTGTGCCCAGGGATGGTGAGTGACCCAGGGGTACACTGTGCCCAGGGATGGTGATTGACCCAGGAGTACACTGTGCCCGGGGATGGTGAGTGACCCAGGGGTACACTGTGCCCGGGGATGGTGAGTGACCCAGAGGTACACTGTGCCCAGGGATGGTGAGTGACCCAGGAGTACACAGTGCCCAGCGATGGTGAGTGACCCAGGAGTACACAGTGCCCAGGGATGGTGAGTGACCCAGGAGTACACAGTGCCCAGGGATGGTGAGTGACCCAGGAGTACACAGTGCCCAGGGATGGTGAGTGACCCAGGGGTACACAGTGCCCGGGGATGGTGAGTGACTCAGGGTACACAGTGCCCAGGGATGGTGAGTGACCCAGGAGTACACAGTGCCCAGGGATGGTGAGTGACCCAGGGGTACACTGTGCCCAGCGATGGTGAGTGACTCAGGAGTACACAGTGCCCAGGGATGGTGAGTGACCCAGGAGTACACAGTGCCCAGCGATGGTGAGTGACCCAGGGGTACACCGTGCCCAGGGATGGTGAGTGACCCAGGAGTACACAGTGCCGAGGGATGGTGAGTGACCCAGGGGTACACAGTGCCCAGGGATGGTGAGTGACCCAGGAGTACACAGTGCCCGGGGATGGTGAGTGACCCAGGAGTACACAGTGCCCAGGGATGGTGAATGACTCAGGAGTACACTGTGCCCAGCGATGGTGAGTGACCCAGGAGTACACAGTGCCCAGGGATGGTGAGTGACCCAGGAGTACACAGTGCCCAGGGATGGTGAGTGACCCAGGGGTACACAGTGCCCAGGGGTAGTGAGTGACCCAGGGGTCCACAGTTCCCAGGGATGGTGAGTGACCCAGGAGTACACAGTGCCCAGGGGTAGTGAGTGACCCAGGGGTACACAGTGCCCAGGGGTAGTGAGTGACCCAGGGGTCCACAGTGCCCAGGGATGGTGAGTGACCCAGGAGTACACAGTGCCCAGGGGTAGTGAGTGACCCAGGGGTACACAGTGCCCAGGGGTAGTGAGTGACCCAGGGGTCCACTGTGCCCGGGGATGGTGAGTGACCCAGGAGTACACAGTGCCCAGGGATGGTGAGTGACCCAGGAGTACACAGTGCCCAGGGGTAGTGAGTGACCCAGGGGTACACAGTGCCCAGGGATGGTGAGTGACCCAGGAGTACACTGTGCCCAGGGATGGTGAGTGACCCAGGGGTACACAGTGCCCAGGGGTAGTGAGTGACCCAGGGGTCCACAGTGCCCAGGGATGGTGAGTGACCCAGGGGTACACAGTGACCAGGGGTAGTGAGTGACCCAGGGGTCCACAGTGCCCAGGGATGGTGAGTGACCCAGGAGTACACAGTGCCCAGGGGTAGTGAGTGACCCAGGAGTACACTGTGCCCGGGGATGGTGAGTGACCCAGGAGTACACAGTGCCCGGGGATGGTGAGTGACCCAGGAGTACACAGTGCCCAGGGATGGTGAGTGACCCAGGAGTACACAGTGCCCAGGGGTAGTGAGTGACCCAGGGGTCCACTGTGCCCGGGGATGGTGAGTGACCCAGGAGTACACAGTGCCCAGGGGTAGTGAGTGACCCAGGGGTACACAGTGCCCGGGGATAGTGAGTGACCCAGGAGTACACAGTGCTCAGGGATGGTGAGTGACCGAGGAGTACACAGTGCCCAGGGGTAGTGAGTGACCCAGGAGTACACAGTGCCCGGGGATGGTGAGTGACCCAGGTGTACACAGTGCCCGGGGATGGTGAGTGACCCAGGAGTACAAGTACACAGTGCCCAGGGATGGTGAGTGACCCAGGAGTACACTGTGCCCAGGAATGGTGAGTGACCCAGGAGTACACAGTGCCCAGGGATGGTGAGTGACCCAGGGGTACACAGTGCTCAGGGATGGTGAGTGACCCAGGAGTACACAGTGCCCAGGGATGGTGAGTGACCCAGGAGTACACAGTGCCCAGGGATGGTGAGTGACCCAGGGGTACACTGTGCCCTGGGATGGTGAGTGACCCAGGGGTACACTGTGCCCGGGGATGGTGAGTGACCCAGGGGTACACAGTGCCCAGGGATGGTGAGTGACCCAGGAGTACACAGTGCCCGGGGATGGTGAGTGACCCAGGGGTACACTGTGCCCGGGGATGGTGAGTGACCCAGGAGTACACTGTGCCCAGCGATGGTGAGTGACCCAGGAGTACACTGTGCCCAGCGATGGTGAGTGACTCAGGAGTACACAGTGCCCGGGGATGGTGAGTGACCCAGGAGTACACAGTGCTCAGGGATGGTGAGTGACCCAGGAGTACACTGTGCCCGGCGATGGTGAGTGACTCAGGAGTACACAGTGCCCGGGGATGGTGAGTGACCCAGGAGTACACAGTGCTCAGGGATGGTGAGTGACCCAGGGGTACACAGTGCCCAGGGATGGTGAGTGACCCAGGAGTACACAGTGCTCAGGGATGGTGAGTGACTCAGGAGTACACTGTGCCCAGCGATGGTGAGTGACCCAGGAGTACACAGTGCCCAGGGATGGTGAGTGACCCAGGAGTACACAGTGCTCAGGGATGGTGAGTGACCCAGGAGTACACAGTGCCCAGGGATGGTGAGTGACCCAGGGGTACACTGTGCCCGGGGACGGTGAGTGACCCAGGGGTACACTGTGCCCAGCGATGGTGAGTGACTCAGGAGTACACAGTGCCCGGGGATGGTGAGTGACCCAGGAGTACACAGTGCTCAGGGATGGTGAGTGACTCAGGAGTACACTGTGCCCAGCGATGGTGAGTGACCCAGGAGTACACAGTGCCCAGGGATGGTGAGTGACCCAGGAGTACACTGTGCCCAGCGATGGTGAGTGACCCAGGAGTACACAGTGCCCAGGGATGGTGAGTGACCCAGGGGTACACTGTGCCCGGGGACGGTGAGTGACCCAGGAGTACACAGTGCCCGGGGATGGTGAGTGACCCAGGGGTACACAGTGCCCGGGGACGGTGAGTGACCCAGGGGTACACAGTGCCCAGGGATGGTGAGTGACCCAGGAGTACACAGTGCCCAGGGATGGTGAGTGACCCAGGAGTACACAGTGCCCAGGGATGGTGAGTGACCCAGGAGTACACTGTGCCCAGGGATGGTGAGTGACCCAGGAGTACACAGTGCCCAGGGATGGTGAGTGACCCAGGGGTACACTGTGCCCGGGGACGGTGAGTGATCCAGGAGTACACTGTGCCCGGGGACGGTGAGTGACCCAGGAGTACACAGTGCCCAGGGATGGTGAGTGAACCAGGGGTACACAGTGCCCGGGGACGGTGAGTGACCCAGGGGTACACAGTGCCCAGGGATGGTGAGTGACCCAGGAGTACACTGTGCCCAGGGATGGTGAGTGACCCAGGGGTACACTGTGCCCAGGGATGGTGATTGACCCAGGAGTACACAGTGCCCAGGGATGGTGAGTGACCCAGGAGTACACTGTGCCCAGGGATGGTGAGTGACCCAGGAGTACACAGTGCCCAGGGATGGTGATTGACCCAGGAGTACACAGTGCCCGGGGATGGTGAGTGACCCAGGGGTACACTGTGCCCGGGGATGGTGAGTGACCCAGGAGTACACAGTGACCGGGGATGGTGAGTGACCCAGGAGTACACTGTGCCCGGGGATGGTGAGTGACCCAGGGGTACACTGTGCCCGGGGATGGTGAGTGACCCAGGAGTACACTGTGCCCGGGGATGGTGAGTGACCCAGGAGTACACTGTGCCCGGGGATGGTGAGTGACCCAGGAGTACACAGTGCCCGGGGATGGTGAGTGACCCAGGAGTACACTGTGCCCGGGGATGGTGAGTGACCCAGGAGTACACAGTGCTCAGGGATGGTGAGTGACTCAGGGTACACTGTGCCCAGGGATGGTGAGTGACCCAGGAGTACACAGTGCCCGGGGATGGTGAGTGACCCAGGAGTACACAGTGCCCGGGGATGTTGAGTGACCCAGGAGTACACAGTGCCCGGGGATGGTGAGTGACCCAGGAGTACACAGTGCCCGGGGATGGTGAGTGACCCAGGAGTACACCGTGCCCAGGGATGGTGAGTGACCCAGGGGTACACTGTGCCCAGGGATGGTGAGTGACCCAGGAGTACACAGTGCCCGGGGATGGTGAGTGACCCAGGAATACATAGTGCCCAGGGATGGAGAGTGACCCAGGAGTACACAGTGCCCGGGGATGTTGAGTGACCCAGGAGTACACAGTGCCCGGGGATGGTGAGTGACCCAGGAGTACACAGTGCCCGGGGATGGTGAGTGACCCAGGAGTACACCGTGCCCAGGGATGGTGAGTGACCCAGGGGTACACTGTGCCCAGGGATGGTGAGTGACTCAGGGTACACAGTGCCCAGGGATGGAGAGTGACCCAGGAGTACACAGTGCTCAGGGATGGTGAGTGACCCAGGAGTACACTGTGCCCAGGGATGGTGAGTGACTCAGGGGTACACTGTGCCCGGGGATGGTGAGTGACCCAGAGGTACACTGTGCCCAGGGATGGTGAGTGACCCAGGGGTACACAGTGCCCGGGGATGGTCAGTGACCCAGGAGTACACAGTGCCCAGGGATGGTGAGTGACCCAGGAGTACACAGTGCTCAGGGATGGAGAGTGACCCAGGAGTACACAGTGCCCAGGGATGGTGAGTGACCCAGGGGTACACAGTGCCCGGGGATGGTGAGTGACCCAGGAGTACACAGTGCCCAGGGATGGAGAGTGACCCAGGAGTACACAGTGCCCAGGGATGGTGAGTGTCCCAGACGTACACAGTGCCCGGGGATGGTGAGTGACCCAGGAGTACACAGTGCCCGGGGATGGTGAGTGACCCAGGAGTACACCGTGCCCAGGGATGGTGAGTGACCCAGGAGTACACCGTGCCCAGGGATGGTGAGTGACTCAGGGGTACACTGTGCCCGGGGATGGTGAGTGACCCAGAGGTACACTGTGCCCAGGGATGGTGAGTGACCCAGGGGTACACTGTGCCCAGGGATGGTGATTGACCCAGGAGTACACTGTGCCCGGGGATGGTGAGTGACCCAGGGGTACACTGTGCCCGGGGATGGTGAGTGACCCAGAGGTACACTGTGCCCAGGGATGGTGAGTGACCCAGGAGTACACAGTGCCCAGCGATGGTGAGTGACCCAGGAGTACACAGTGCCCAGGGATGGTGAGTGACCCAGGAGTACACAGTGCCCAGGGATGGTGAGTGACCCAGGAGTACACAGTGCCCAGGGATGGTGAGTGACCCAGGGGTACACAGTGCCCGGGGATGGTGAGTGACTCAGGGTACACAGTGCCCAGGGATGGTGAGTGACCCAGGAGTACACAGTGCCCAGGGATGGTGAGTGACCCAGGGGTACACTGTGCCCAGCGATGGTGAGTGACTCAGGAGTACACAGTGCCCAGGGATGGTGAGTGACCCAGGAGTACACAGTGCCCAGCGATGGTGAGTGACCCAGGGGTACACCGTGCCCAGGGATGGTGAGTGACCCAGGAGTACACAGTGCCGAGGGATGGTGAGTGACCCAGGGGTACACAGTGCCCAGGGATGGTGAGTGACCCAGGAGTACACAGTGCCCGGGGATGGTGAGTGACCCAGGAGTACACAGTGCTCAGGGATGGTGAGTGACTCAGGAGTACACTGTGCCCAGCGATGGTGAGTGACCCAGGAGTACACCGTGCCCAGGGATGGTGAGTGACCCAGGAGTACACAGTGCCCAGGGATGGTGAGTGACCCAGGAGTACACAGTGCCCAGGGATGGTGAGTGACCCAGGGGTACACAGTGCCCAGGGATGGTGAGTGACCCAGGAGTACACAGTGCCCGGGGATGGTGAGTGACCCAGGAGTACACAGTGCCCGGGGATGGTGAGTGACCCAGGGGTACACAGTGCCCAGGGGTAGTGAGTGACCCAGGGGTCCACAGTGCCCAGGGATGGTGAGTGACCCAGGAGTACACAGTGCCCAGGGGTAGTGAGTGACCCAGGGGTACACAGTGCCCAGGGGTAGTGAGTGACCCAGGGGTCCACAGTGCCCAGGGATGGTGAGTGACCCAGGAGTACACAGTGCCCAGGGGTAGTGAGTGACCCAGGGGTACACAGTGCCCAGGGGTAGTGAGTGACCCAGGGGTCCACAGTGCCCAGGGATGGTGAGTGACCCAGGAGTACACAGTGCCCAGGGGTAGTGAGTGACCCAGGAGTACACAGTGCTCAGGGATGGTGAGTGACCCAGGAGTACACAGTGCCCAGGGATGGAGAGTGACCCAGGAGTACACAGTGCCCAGGGATGGTGAGTGACCCAGGAGTACACAGTGCCCGGGGATGGTGAGTGACCCAGGAGTACACAGTGCCCGGGGATGTTGAGTGACCCAGGAGTACACAGTGCCCAGGGATGGTGAGTGACCCAGGAGTACACAGTGCCCAGGGATGGAGAGTGACCCAGGAGTACACAGTGCCCAGGGATGGTGAGTGTCCCAGACGTACACAGTGCCCGGGGATGGTGAGTGACCCAGGAGTACACAGTGCCCGGGGATGGTGAGTGACCCAGGAGTACACCGTTCCCAGGGATGGTGAGTGACCCAGGAGTACACTGTGCCCAGGGATGGTGAGTGACTCAGGGGTACACTGTGCCCGGGGATGGTGAGTGACCCAGAGGTACACTGTGCCCAGGGATGGTGAGTGACCCAGGGGTACACTGTGCCCAGGGATGGTGATTGACCCAGGAGTACACTGTGCCCGGGGATGGTGAGTGACCCAGGGGTACACTGTGCCTGGGGATGGTGAGTGACCCAGAGGTACACTGTGCCCAGGGATGGTGAGTGACCCAGGAGTACACAGTGCCCAGCGATGGTGAGTGACCCAGGAGTACACAGTGCCCAGGGATGGTGAGTGACCCAGGAGTACACAGTGCCCAGGGATGGTGAGTGACCCAGGGGTACACAGTGCCCGGGGATGGTGAGTGACTCAGGGTACACAGTGCCCGGGGATGGTGAGTGACCCAGGTGTACACCGTGCCCAGGGATGGTGAGTGACCCAGGAGTACACAGTGCCCAGGGATGGTGAGTGACCCAGGGGTACACACTGCCCAGGGATGGTGAGTGACCCAGGAGTACACAGTGCCCGGGGATGGTGAGTGACCCAGGAGTACACAGTGCCCGGGGATGGTGAGTGACCCAGGAGTACACAGTGCCCAGGGATGGTGAATGACTCAGGAGTACACTGTGCCCAGCGATGGTGAGTGACCCAGGAGTACACAGTGCCCAGGGATGGTGAGTGACCCAGGAGTACACAGTGCCCAGGGATGGTGAGTGACCCAGGGGTACACAGTGCCCAGGGGTAGTGAGTGACCCAGGGGTCCACAGTGCCCAGGGATGGTGAGTGACCCAGGAGTACACAGTGCCCAGGGGTAGTGAGTGACCCAGGGGTACACAGTGCCCAGGGGTAGTGAGTGACCCAGGGGTCCACAGTGCCCAGGGATGGTGAGTGACCCAGGAGTACACAGTGCCCAGGGGTAGTGAGTGACCCAGGGGTACACAGTGCCCAGGGGTTGTGAGTGACCCAGGGGTCCACTGTGCCCGGGGATGGTGAGTGACCCAGGAGTACACAGTGCCCAGGGATGGTGAGTGACCCAGGAGTACACAGTGCCCAGGGGTAGTGAGTGACCCAGGGGTACACAGTGCCCAGGGATGGTGAGTGACCCAGGAGTACACTGTGCCCAGGGATGGTGAGTGACCCAGGGGTACACAGTGCCCAGGGGTAGTGAGTGACCCAGGGGTCCACAGTGCCCAGGGATGGTGAGTGACCCAGGGGTACACAGTGACCAGGGGTAGTGAGTGACCCAGGGGTCCACAGTGCCCAGGGATGGTGAGTGACCCAGGAGTACACAGTGCCCAGGGGTAGTGAGTGACCCAGGAGTACACTGTGCCCGGGGATGGTGAGTGACCCAGGAGTACACAGTGCCCGGGGATGGTGAGTGACCCAGGAGTACACAGTGCCCAGGGATGGTGAGTGACCCAGGAGTACACAGTGCCCAGGGGTAGTGAGTGACCCAGGGGTCCACTGTGCCCGGGGATGGTGAGTGACCCAGGAGTACACAGTGCCCAGGGGTAGTGAGTGACCCAGGGGTACACAGTGCCCGGGGATAGTGAGTGACCCAGGAGTACACAGTGCTCAGGGATGGTGAGTGACCCAGGAGTACACAGTGCCCAGGGGTAGTGAGTGACCCAGGAGTACACAGTGCCCGGGGATGGTGAGTGACCCAGGTGTACACAGTGCCCGGGGATGGTGAGTGACCCAGGAGTACAAGTACACAGTGCCCAGGGATGGTGAGTGACCCAGGAGTACACTGTGCCCAGGAATGGTGAGTGACCCAGGAGTACACAGTGCCCAGGGATGGTGAGTGACCCAGGGGTACACAGTGCTCAGGGATGGTGAGTGACCCAGGAGTACACAGTGCCCAGGGATGGTGAGTGACCCAGGAGTACACAGTGCCCAGGGATGGTGAGTGACCCAGGGGTACACTGTGCCCTGGGATGGTGAGTGACCCAGGGGTACACTGTGCCCGGGGATGGTGAGTGACCCAGGGGTACACAGTGCCCGGGGATGGTGAGTGACCCAGGAGTACACTGTGCCCGGGGATGGTGAGTGACCCAGGAGTACACTGTGCCCGGGGATGGTGAGTGACCCAGGGGTACACTGTGCCCGGGGATGGTGAGTGACCCAGGAGTACACAGTGCCCAGGGATGGTGAGTGACCCAGGAGTACACAGTGCCCAGGGATGGAGAGTGACCCAGGAGTACACAGTGCCCAGGGATGGTGAGTGACCCAGGAGTACACAGTGCCCAGGGATGGTGAGTGACCCAGGAGTACACAGTGCCCGGGGATGGTGAGTGACCCAGGAGTACACAGTGCCCAGGGGTAGTGAGTGACCCAGGGGTACACTGTGCCCGGGGATGGTGAGTGACCCAGGAGTACACAGTGCCCAGGGATGGTGAGTGACCCAGGAGTACACAGTGCCCAGGGATGGAGAGTGACCCAGGAGTACACAGTGCCCTGGGATGGTGAGTGACCCAGGAGTACACAGTGCCCAGGGATGGTGAGTGACCCAGGAGTACACAGTGCCCGGGGATGGTGAGTGACCCAGGAGTACACAGTGCCCAGGGGTAGTGAGTGACCCAGGGGTACACAGTGCCCAGGGATGGTGAGTGACCCAGGAGTACACTGTGCCCGGGGATGGTGAGTGACCCAGGAGTACACAGTGCCCGGGGATGGTGAGTGACCCAGGAGTACACAGTGCCCAGGGATGGTGAGTGACCCAGGGGTACACAGTGCCCGGGGATGGTGAGTGACCCAGGGGTACACTGTGCCCAGGAACACTCACTGCCAAGGGGGGGGGGGGGGGGGGAACACAGTTCCATGAACATGGGACACGGCAGTTCATTCCGGGGGATTGGGGGGGAACCCCCTGCAGACACATGGTCCTGGCGACCCAGAACCTCGCTGACCTCCCTGTGACCCCCCCACCTCTGGGACATGCGCAGTGCGCGGCTGATTGGAGACGTCACGGAGAAGTGACTGTGTGACGTCACGGCGCTGGAGCGTCTCAGCTGCGCCATTTCCGTCGTGCTCCTTCCGGTTTGGTGTTGGGCCTCTTGTTGCTACAGACCGGGGCGCGATGGCGATGCAAGCGGCGAAACGGGCGAACGTGAGTGCGGCCTCCGTCCTGAGCACCTCCCCACCGCGACAGGCCTCCCCTGGAGACCCGATAGTCCCCCGCGTTTTCAGGAGGTTTGGTGTCCTCTGTGGAGAGGGCAGGGTTCATCCCTCGGGTCACGTAGCCCTTTCCACCTGGTTTGGTGGGCACCCAGGGGACGGTGCTGCAGTCAAGGCCCCGTCTGGACTCACCATTGAGATCAGTAACGTTAGGGCCTCAGTGCCCGCTCCTTTGTCGTTGACTCACCCGCTCCTTTCCCCCCCCCCCCCCCCCACACACACACCCCCACAGACACAGACACACAGAGACACACACACACAGAGACACACACACACACACACACACACAGAGACACACACACACACACACAGACACACACACACACTGACCTGTGGCAGGGGCTGCTTTCAGCACAACTTACCCATTTTCTCACCCACGATGGTCCCTATCAGTTTTTCTTTAGCTTACTATTGTACCTTCCTTTTCCTAACTGTCTTTCTCCCCCACTTTGTACCTTGCTCCACCTGTTGTGTATGACTACACCCCCCCACCATCACCAAATTTAGTTGAAATACTTCCAACTACCTACCACTAGCTCAGAAGAAGCATCACTAGACCTGAAGCACTAACTCTGCTTTCTTTACACAGAAGCTGCCAGACCTGCTTAGTTTCTCCAACAGTTTTTTGGTTTTGTTTGATTTCCAGCATCTTCAGTTCTTTTTACCCCTGTATTTTTCTTATCCTTGGAGCTCTTCTGGTATTTCTTTCCAATTGTAGTTGAGCAATATTTTTCAATGTTTTCTTTTGCATTTTATCCCTTTGTGCTTAAAGCATTGTTAACCACTTTTCAATTTGCCCTTCCAGCTTCAGTCATGTCTGCATGTTTGCCCTTGGATTTCTTCCCTTGAGAATTTGTCCCCTTTTATGTTGTACCTCTCCTACCAAGATGTACTCTCCTACATCAGTGCATTAATAATCACTTGTTTTCTTATTTCAGATTCGTTTGCCTCCAGAAGTAAATCGTATCTTATATATAAGAAATTTGCCATACAAGATAACAGCAGAAGAAATGTATGATATATTTGGGAAATATGGACCAATCCGACAAATCAGAGTGTAAGTACTATACTATTTCAGATTAGTATTTGTCTAGGCTGTGACAGACTCTTAATCAACAAGGGAACCATTTGAGGAAACGAATCCCAACAATGTAGACACAGGCCCTTTGGCCCAACAAGTCCACACCAACTGTCCAAAGTGTATCCTACCGAAACCCATTTCCCTAGTAGTCTACATTTACCCCTGACTAATGCACCTAACCTACTCACCCCTGGACACCATGGGCAATTTAGCATGGCCAGTTCACCTAATATGCACCTCTTTGGATTGTGGGAGAAAACCAGAGCACTCGGAGGAAACCCATGCAGACACAGGGAGAATGTGCAAACTCCACACGCAATCGCCTGAGGCTGGAAATGAACCTGGATCTGTGAGGCGGTAGTGCTAACCACTGAGCCACCGTGCTGCAGGAAAGATAGGAAAGTGCTGCTGAGGATTATAAATCACTATCTCCTAGATAAGTAGTACAGGCTCAATGGGCCAAATGGCCAACTTTTGCTTAAACCTTACAATATTATATCTCCAAATGATTTGTATAATGAGTTGCAAATATGTGATTTGGTAGGCGAGGGATGTTAGGATTGGACATAACCATTCGTAATTGTGAATTGCATTGATTGCTCTGGTGATTCTTTTAGTTGGCAATGTTTCCCAGTAGCAGGCTTGGGTACTACGCCGCAGAGAAAATGGTGCAAAATGCCTGAAGTTCAGTTAAGGAAATCTCCAAGTGCTCTTATACCCAAAGTTGGAATTAAAGCCAGCAATGTCCGCTGTGGCTTAGTTAATAGCACCTTTTGTTTCTGAGTTAGAAGTTCATGGGTTAAAATATTCATAGAATCCCAACAGCATGGAAGCAGGCCATTCACACATGTCCACTCTGAAGGCGGCACGGTGGCACAGTGGTTAGCACTGCTGCTTCACAGCGCCAGAGATCTGGGTTCAATTCCCGCCTCAGGCGACTGACTGTGTGGAGTTTGCACGTTCTCCCCGTGTCTGCGTGGGTTTCCTCCGGGTGCTCCGGTTTCCTCCCACACTCCAAAGATGTGCAGGTCAGGTGAATTGGCCGTGCTAAATTGCCTGTAGTGTTAGGTAAGGGGTAGATGTAGATGTAGATGTAGATGTAGGGGTATGGGTGGGTTACGCTTCGGCGGGGCGGTGTGGACTTGTAGGGCCGAAGGGCCTGTTTCCACACTGTAAGTAATCTAATCTAATCTAATCTAATCTAATCTAATCTTGAGACTTGCACATAAAATCTAGAGTAAAACTTCAGTGCCACTAAGGAAGAAAAGCAGTGTTAGAGGTAAAGCCTTTTTAATTCATATGTTAAGCAGAAACTAGGAGGTAGCAAAAGATCTCGGGAGATGTCAAAGGAGTGTGCAGGAATTCTCCTGGTGATCTGGCCAATATTAATCTCTATGAATGCATCTAAATTGTTTGACCATCATTACTGTTTGCACAACTTTAATGTGCACAAATTAAATGCTGCTTTTCCTACAGTGTACAATGAGTACACTTTAAAAGTGCCCCATTAGCTGTGAAGTGCTTTGTAATATCATGAAAGCTATATAATTGCAGAGCTCTGTTTTCAAAGTTAATATTGCAGGTCTTGATGTACAAATCTGGAGTGTGGATTTAAGCTGGACAATCCTCTACTAAAGTGTTAGCATATTTATGTATCCGCTCGAATACACCCCCTCCTACTGCCCCTTCGACCAGGACCTCACTCCCCATCACCAAACCATCATCTCCCAGACCATACAGAACCTCATCACCTCAGGAGATCTCCCACCCACAGCTTCCAACCTTCTCGTCTGGGAACGCCGCACCACCTGATTCTACCTCCTTCTCAAGATCCACAAGCCTGACCACCCAGGCCGACCCATTGTCTCAGCCTGCTCCTGCCCCACCAAACTCATCTCCACCTATCTCGATATTGTCCTATTCCCCCTCATCCAGGAACTCCCCACATACGTTCGAGAGAGTACCCATACCCTCCTCCTCCAAGATTTCTGTTTCCCTGGCCCCCATCGCCACCTCTTCCCCATGGCCAACCAATCCCTCTTCACCTCCTTCCGCCATGACCAGTGCCTCCAAGCCCTCCGTTTCTTCCTCTCCCGAGGTTTCCAACAGTACCCTTCCACTGACATACTCATTCGTTTGGCTGAACTGGTCCTCATCCTTAACAATTTCTCCTTCGAATCCTCCCACTTCCTCCAGACCAAAGGGGTAGCCATGGGCCCCAGCTATGCCCGTCTCTTTGTTGGCTAGATTTCGCTGCTTGTTGGATGCTGCCTGAACTGCTGTGCTCTTCCAGCACCACTAATCCAGTATTTGATTTTCAGCATCTACAGTCATTGTTTTTACCTCTTTGTTGGCTATGTAGAACAGTCTAGCTTCCATAGTTACACCGGCACCATTCCCCATCTCTTTCCCTGCTACATTGATGACTGCATCGGTGCCACCTTGTGCTCCCACGAGGAGGTTGAGCAATTCATCAACTTCACCAACACATTCCACCCCAACCTTAAATTCACCTGGACCATCTCTGACCTTCCCGGATCTCTCCATCTCCATTAATGACGACTGACTTGACACTGACATATTTTTACAAACCCACAGACTCCCACAGCTACCTGGATTACGCCTCCTCCCACCCTACCTCCTGCAAAAATGCCATCTATTCCTGATGAAGGGCTTTTGCCCGAAATGTCGATTTTCCTGCTCCTCGGATGCTGCCTGACCTGCTGTGCTTTTCCAGCATCACTCTGATCTAAACTATTTGTCTATCAGCTTGTTTTGTTTACATCTTCTGTACAATGTCTTCCTAGCAAGGCCTGCATTTGCTGCTTATCCCTAATGTCCCTTGAGAAAGAGGTGGTAAGGTGACGACTTGAATAACTGCAGTTCGTCTGCTGCAGGTTGAATGATAGTTTAGTTAGGTCAGAAACCGAAGTGAAGTCACCTGACAGGGCAGCACTCTAAAAGCTTGTGTTTTCAAATAAAACTTTAACCTGGTGTCACGTGACATCGGACCCTGTCCAACACAGTCCAACACTGGCACCTCCATGTTAGTTTCATTAGGAAGAGATTTCTAGAAGTTTGACAAATACTTTACAAGGATGGTAATTAAGTTCCAAGTTAGGGTGGTGTGGACTTGTGCTGTGCAGTTAAGTGTTCCCATGCATCTGTCCTTTTTAGGTTGTAGAGGTTGAGATGTCATGCATATTATGATGTTCACACCCATTTGATTTGGAGATGCAGGTATTGGACTGGGGTGTACAAAGTTTAAAAATCCGAAAGCTAATGTGCTTCCAATTAAACCTGTTGGACTATAACCTGGTGTTGTGTGATTTTTAACTTTGTACACCCATTTGATTTTTACATTAACATTTTAAAGGTTCAGTAACTTGCTGTTTTCAGGTTAGTGGATGTTTTTGTCATGTTTTTGCCATACAGTATTTTCTATGATACAAGTACAAATGGTAACTGTGCTTAAATAGCACGTTGTTATTTTTAAAGTCTGGAAAAATATTGTGAATATTTGTATGTTAGTTTGAAAACAATTCAAGAAAATCTGTAAACTAGGGTAGCTTTTGTTTGTCGTCTTAATGTTGGAGAACATTTTAAAGGCAGAATTGCACGCCAAGCTGAAATTGGAAGAGGGATGAAGTCAAAGACATCATCGAAGAGGTTTTGAGACCAGGCACGGGGGGGTAGTAAAATAGAATAATTTTGGGGAAGACCTCATAGGGCATAAACCTAATTTATGAAAATGAAAATGTGGAGGAAATAGAAGGCAGTTAGGAATCTGGAAGTGGAAGAAGTTTGCAAGAAAGCCATAGACTATTACTAATGTAATTTTAAGGTAATAATCAAAAGGTTTAAAGGTTTGTCATTTGACATCCAGTGGAGGTTGGCAAGAATTAAAATGCTGCTTGTGAAGTAGAGATATTGGTCAAAACATGATGTGTAAATTGTTTTCTTATTTTTTGACGAGTTAAGTGAGATTTTTAATCAGTTAAGGGTACCAATGGCTATGTGGAAAGGCAGGAAGGTTGACTTGAGGATTATCAGGCCAGCCATGATCTCATTAAATGGTAGAATAGAAGCAATGGGCTGAATAGCTGACTTCAACTTCTGCGTTTTGTTTTTGAAGTCTGTGTTAATTTGGTACTGGATGTGCAACTATTTTAAAGCCAAACAACCTTGGTAAAATGTAATATTGCAAGAAATGCAGTGTTGCTAAAGCTCAATGATAAAAGCCACTAAAGATGAAAACCAAATTCATGAAGAATGAAGAAACTAAGCTGCTCATTGCAAAGCAAAACTATCATTTCATTTGAGATGAAAGCCTTTGAGGTGTTTCAAAGAGCTTTACAGTCATGTTGAAATGTTGAAGCATGGTTGCAATAATGTAAGACACATGACAGCCATGTTCAACAAGTGTGATGTCTAGTCTGTTTGTCATGTTCTTTCAGGGGTAAATACTGGCCAGAAAGCAGTGATTCCCTGCTACTACTAGCAATGATGGAACTTTGGCTATATGTGAATAGGGCAACAATTTCTTTATTCTGCCAGTTTTAACATGATTAAGTTATGAAGAAATGCACCTTTGTTAATGATATGTGGATTGCCTCATTAATTGAATAATAGAGTGCATTTCTCAAGACATCTTCAGGGATTAGCAAAGTCTCCTTGATGTGAGCCAAGTACAGTTAAATTTTTAATTTGTGCTGAGCTGAGATCCATGATTCATTGTGCCTTGCTGCTGGATTACGTATGTAATTGCCTTAGATTGACAAGTGCTGTTTTAACTTAGACCAAAAATTTGAGATTTATCTTGGACCTGGGTGTCTGAGAATAAACTTAGCTATTTGTATTCCATTTTAGGCTTGAATGAATAATTAGAAATTAAAAGTTGAAATTTTAAAATTGAGTTTAAATTTTTAAGAGCAAAATGACTTTTTTTTTATTAAAAAGACTTGGAAATTTTTGAAAAGGATACTTGTAGTTTTCCAGTGAAATCTAAATCCTCTTATTATGATGTGTTCGTAATGTATCCCTGTCAAAGCTGAACTTTGTACTCCAGGCTAAGCAAGGATACTGTGCTGCATGGACAAGTGGCAGCCATTTGACCTGCCTTGTTGTTAGAAAAAAAATTCCATTGTTTCTGTCTTGTTCTCATTGCTCTGGCCATCATTTTATTCAAATAGTTATGCAATATGAAATGCAATGCGTTCTTTCATTGTTATTAATGAGTAACATCTCTGTCAAATGTTTACCTCATGTCTTAACACTGATTCCCTCACCCAGGGGGAAGTCTTTCCTTATTTTTCCTGCCGAATTTCTTCAATGTTAAAACACCTGTACTAATGTTTTCAGTGTCTCTGCTCCAGTGGAAACATCCACTGTCTTCGTAGCTTCTTGTTTCCGGTTTCATGCTAACAAATTTGTATTCTGTTTTGTTATCTTGGTTCTTGAAAGAGACTTGCGAAATTGTTCAATATTTTTGACTGAGCCATTGCTTTACACCAGCGTGGTTATGTGTGATTTTTTTTTTGTTTTTTGGAAGGGAAATCAAAAATGAGATTTGTCAGAATAACCTGTTCCTCCCAGTTTGGGAGTGGAATGGTTTTTGTTTCCTCCCCTCTTCTGATGCTTGGGGTCCATATCATCCAAGTACTGAACAGTACATCTACATGCAAATAAAAGTTGCCTATCCCATCAGTCAACTTCTGAAGAATGTCCTTTTCTTAAAATGTCATGCTGATTTTTAAAAAAACTAAGTGGAATAGATATGTCAGTATATTTAGTTTGACAGACACCCATTGGAACTGGCTTAACAATTCCAGAGCAAATTTTAGCCAGGAAGCTGATCTCTGATAATTAAGCTTGCATTCCATTCATAGAATCCCAACAGCATGGAAGCAGGCCATTCACACATGTCCACACTGTGACCCTCTGAAGAACATCCCATCTGGAACCACTCCCCTACCATATTTCCCATGGCCAGTCCATCTAACCTGCACATCCTTTGGACTGTAGGAGAAAACCAGAACACCCAGGAAGAAACCTTTTGCAGGCATGGCAGGAATATGCAAACTGCACAGTCATCTGAGGGTGCAGCCGAACCTGGGTCCTTGGTGCTGAGAGAGAGCATGGCTAACCACTGAGCCACCATGCCACTCGTTAGTCTGGTTCACATTACAAATTAGCATTGAAAAGCTGACTCGTGTTCCTGACATTTTGCTTGCTCATAAGCTTGTTCAATAAATGGTAGATTGTTCTTTTACTTCTGGAGAATAAGTACTTCAAGAGAAATTCACAAATAATGGATGCACATTGTTTAATGGCTCTAAATGAGGAATTAACATGCTGTACATAGAGGTAGAAAAATTGGAGTAGACTAATGACCCTTTTAGTATGTTTACTATCTGACTAATTTGTATCTTAATGTAATCCACCTCTCTTAGTTCACTAACCCTGAAAATACTCAACTAACAAATATCTTGAAGTTGAAATTTTCAATTTCATGAAGTCACAATGTTTTTCTGGGAAAGAATGTTAAAGATTGCCCTCCTTTGTAGGAAAAAAGTGTGTTTTCTGTCATAAAGAAATATCAGTTCTTGCAAATTACTGGAATAAATGAAACCGAGCAAAATCTGTAGTTTTAATGACCTCAAGTTTGCATAATCTTAATTCTGTAAACTTTGTCTAACAGAGGAAATACACCTGAGACGAGAGGAACTGCATACGTAGTGTACGAAGATATTTTTGATGCCAAGAATGCTTGTGACCACTTATCTGGGTTCAATGTGTGCAACAGATACCTTGTGGTTTTGTACTACAATGCAAACAGGGTAAGCTTTGTTACTTGGCTCGTCGTGTTGAAGTTTTATGATCAAGCTTGATTTGTGTAAATGATGCTGGAAATGACCCATTAAAAATATACGTGTCTTTCGAGAGTTAAAAATCTAAGGTATTTCACAAAAAAGGTAAAAAGGAGCCATACAAAGTCAGCGTAGGTATTTTAGGAATGGATGACAAGCTGTTACATATAGTTCTTGTATAAAAGTGATGTTCCAGCAGCGTGATTTGGCTATAACATCACTGAAGAATTAGGGAACGGTATTTTTGAGAACACTTACCTCTGTTCACAGTAACACGATTCGAGCGGCAATCAATTCACGTGCTTCATTTTGTAGTTGTGCCAATGTCGGCTAAAGTCAGAGCACGAGAGATACAGTACAATACATTGAGCAGCTTCATCTTAAAAGTTAACCTAATGAATGTTCATTGCTTTCCCTCTGAGGCAACCACAACTGTACCTGAAGGTAGTGGCGAAGGCGCTCTGTCCCTGCATTAACAACATTTTTTTAAAGTAATGTATTAAATGTATTTAAATATGGTTTCAGCCTTCATTTCAGGCTGTGCTATATTGTGTTAGGTTTTTGGGTGGTTTTTTGAGCAATTGTGAGTGATTTTATTTTGCTGTTCTGCCCCTAACCCCACCTTTCCCATAGGCCCCATTATTTCTATTAAGCAAGGTTTTACTGGAACACAACTACCGCATTATAGGAGATCTACCTGTATAAGTTGGTGAAATAGACTTCAATGTTCCAAAGAGTCTGATTCGGCTTAATGCTCTGCACAGTGGATGGTAAAAGTGGGTAGGGGGAAAAGGTAACAGATTGATGGAATTCAGAATAAACCGCTTGCATGGGAATGTATAGGGTTGGAGTAATGTTGAGCTGCTATGGAGTAAATATTTTAGGGCTTACATTTTTTTAATCCTTTTTGGAAATGTGGATGTCGCTAGCAAGGGTGACATTTGTTGTCTGTCCCTAACTGCCCTGAAACCAGTTTACTTGGCTATTTCAGAAAGCAGTTGAGTCAACCTCATTACTGTGTGTATGTGGGTAAAGAACGCAGCTTTCGATCTTTAAATGGAGTTTTAAGATCATATCACTAGGACTAACTAGATTTTTTGGTTAATTGGAATTTGATTCCGTCAGCTGCCATGTTAGGATATGAACATTTCTGCTGTGCATTAGCCTGGTTTCTTGACTACTGGTCCAATGACATTAGCACTACACCACATTTATCCTGAGTGTTTAGTATGGAGGACAGGAAACATGTTCAGGACTTGGGAGAAATTGGATATGTGTTGCTGAACTTTGAACAAGTTGGACTTTCTAAGAATGAAATGAGAAGCACATCAGGGTTGTTGTGTCTGGAAGTGATTATACTTTGTATAAGAGACTCCGACAGAGGAACTCAGATAGGTGCCATAGATTATTGTCAATCCACTTGATTTCTGGGCAACACCCCCCAGACCACAATCAATCACTGCATAACCTGAGGAAGTGTCGCATCACTGACCGCAACTTCTGGGTTTCTGCTTTTCTGCATATGTGCCGACAATTGCTGTATGTTTCAATGGAATAATGACTGAGAGCGCTGATTAGTTTTGTAGTCTCCACTATAAACCTAATGACACCATCACTTTTAGGAGTAATTCTAAATATTCTGGTAAATGTTGTATTCTGCTTTGTTAATCCTTGGATTAACAGTTGATTAGTCTGCTACAGTGGCTGTTTGTTTAAAAGTAAGGTTTTGAGCTTGTTACACTTAGCTTTGAACCTTAAATTCTTTGTGGTGTTCCTTTCTGGTTAATGATCTTTTGAATCCTTAACACAAATGGAATCTCATTTTCCATTTAGTAAATCGATAGCTGGATTTGGCTATTTTTGAGACTGCCATTGCTTTAAAAAAAAAATTTGTTCTCCCTCTTTTTACAGGCTTTCCAAAAAATGGATACAAAGAAAAAGGAAGAGCAACTTAAAATTCTCAAGGAGAAGTATGGAATCAACACTGAAACAAAATGAACCATTGGGTTTTGTTTTTTTAACTTTTGCATTGTAAATACTATTGAAAGGACTTTTGAAGATGTCATAAACTTAGCAATTTGGATAAATCTCACCAGGTTATTTTGTAGTTTAAGAATACCATTTACTTTGAATAATCGGTGGTTGTTTTAAACATTACTTCTGTTTATTTTGACTTTATGTAATATTTTCTTAATTTGAAACATAACATAATTAAGTTTGCATACAAATGGTGATATTTATATTTGCAAATACTTTTACTGGGACTACACACCAGTTACCATGGTGATCCAGATATTATTTCTGTCAAATGTGCACTCTTGTATTCCAAATGATTGTGTACAATAAACTGTAAAATGTTTTTGCATTGATCATTATTGATGTATTTTTGTTGCGAAGTGTGAAGCTAATGTTCTAGTGTAAGCCTGTTGATACCAGTGAATTAGGTAGCTAGAACACTGGGTTGTGGCCTGGTTTGGGACGTGAGATGAAGAAGCCCACCTATTGTTCAGTATTCTGACCTTCTCTGTCTTGTTATCCTCCCTCAAACCAGCACCTCCAAACATTAAATGTACATGTTCTTGTCATTAAATAGTAACCAGTTATAAAGTTTTGAAATGTTGCAATCTTTATATTTGTATTTCAAAAATGTGCAGCTTTGTATATGTATGCAAACATGTACAGCAAAAGAGCATAGTTGCTTTACCTCCTTTTCATCTCTCCAGTGCTCTTCTGATCTAATACCAACTGAGACATCAGTTTGGAAAGCAATTGTAACCATTTTGGGTGACCTTTGACTGTTACAAAGCATCTTGATAAGAAATCCATTTATTTTTTTGTAGCTGAACAGCAATTTGATGTTTTTTCTCCCCCTTGTGATCTTTGCAGTGTTTTGAGGATGTTGTTTAAAGATCTACGTTAACTCGAGACAGCCCGTTGATAATTCCAAATGCAGTGCCGTTTCCTTCTGTAGTAAGACACATTGGCCAGAATACGGGTTTTGGTACATATGAAGTTTCAGGAAAGTGATATTGTTATGACTCTTGCAATCCAGCCTCCATTTAGCTTTGTCCAAGGTGAGCTACAATTTCTGTTGAAATCTCTTGAAATTTTCATCTGAACAAAATTGAGATTTTAAAAAAAACAATGAAGTGATATTTTCATTATGAATTCCCTGTTTGAGAGTTTGAAAGCTGTAAGCTATGTCTGAATCTCACCAGGGGACTGAGGAATGTGTACAATGGGAACAGCTTATAGAATCACAGAGATGTATAGCGCGGAAACAGACCCTTCAGTCCAACCCATCCATGCCAACGAGATATCCCAACCCAATCTAGTACCGTTTTCCAGTACTTGGTCTGTATCCCTGTAAACCCTTCCTATTCATATACCCATCTAGATGCCTTTTAAATGTTGTATTGTAACAGCCTCCACCACTTCCTGTGGTAGCTCCTTCCACACACTCACCACCCTTTATGAAAATTTTGCCCCTTCGATCCCTTTTAAATTCCCCCCCCCCTCCCCCTAATCCTCTGTCCTCCAGTTTTGGAGTCCCCCACCCCAGGAAAAATACCTTGTCTATTTATCCTCTCCGTGCCCCTCATAATTTTATAATCCTCTATAAGGTCACCCCTTCCATGGAAAACAGCCCCAACCTAGTCAGCCTGTCACAACAGTCAAATCTTCCAACATCCATGTGAATGTTTTCTGAACCTTAAAGGCTTTGTCAATGAAACTGGGAATGCTCTCTGTTACACTGAAGGGATCTAGCCATGGCCATTGAGAAGCTGCTTCTGAGTGCTTAAACTGTTTGACAGCTGATTGCTAATTTCTTGAAAGACACTTTAATGGTTAAGCACTTCATTCACCTTTAGCTGCACTCCCTGCTGCCAAACGTCAGCATAGCTTGGGAACAGTGTCTGCAATGTCAGTATCCAAAACTGCTGAAGGGAAAGAGCAGAGGTCACAACAGGCACCAGCACCAGTAGGAGCACTAGCTGATATCCCTTCATTACCCCTTGTCATGAAGAGATTAAAATATACACCCTTAATACATATCTTTCTAAAAAAACTTAATGCACTTTTTTTGGTAAATATATTTATTAGCAAATTTTTTTAACTTTGCAAACATTGATTATATTCTTCAATAATTTTATAACAAATCAATATAATAAAAGAAAACAAACACAAAAACAATACAACTGCTGTCTCCTAACTATTGACCTACCCTCTAATACAAAACAAACTGCAAAGCAACACCCAAAAAAAGCAAAAATCACAGAATACAGAACAGCTACGCTGGGCGCAAAACTCCCAAACAGGGATGGGGGCATTGTGTGTATATATACCTGTATTAACTCAGGAGACCCCCTCCAGGGCCCAGGGCTTGACAAATCTAACCATTCTGGTTAAACAAACACCCTAGTTAAGACAACTGACAAATCTGGTTCCAAAAAACCCCAAGTAGGGCTGCCATGTTTTATAAAAATGGTCTGTTTAAAAAAAAAGTCCAAGGGAATGTGCTCCATAATTAATTTCTGCCACCCCAGCAAGCCTGGCAGATTCTCAGGCACCCAGTTCATCAGAATATTCTTCTGTGCACAGTCTGCAAGCATATTAAATAGTTTCTTCCCATGCCCGTCTAAAGATGGTAAATTTGGTCGACCTAAGAGGAGAGATATTGGGGTCTACTTTGACTTCAGTCCTCAATACCCTTCCTATCTCTCCTGCCAAAGTGCTCCAATAAACACGGAACCTACGGCATGTCCAGAAGCAATGAGTAAGAGGACCTCCACTTTTACATTTGGGGCACACTGAAGATGCCCCTTTTTTTAAACTTTGCCAGATTGTCTGGTGCCAGATGAGCCCTGTGTAGAACCTTTAACTGCGTAGCGCATGTCCTATTACAGATTGAGATCTTTCGAGTATTCTCCCATATGCTCTCCCATGTTTCAGAAGAGATCTCCACTCCTCGCTCTTGTTCCCAGACCTCACATAACCAGTTAATATCCTGCCAGGCCCTGTCACCCAGCAAGCGATAGAGGGCACTAACCGAAAGGATGCTTGTGGAATGTAACAATAACCTCTCTGTATCGAGCTTATAGGGCTTAGTGAGAAGCGTAGTGTTCTTCTGGATGAAATCCCTAACCTGAAAAACACAGAAAAAATCTCTGCTGGTTAACCCATATTTGCAACTCAGTTGCTCAAAAGACATAACCTCCCCCTCAAACAAGTCTCCAAAACTAGAAACTCCTCTCGCTGCCCATAGTTTGAACCCTGAGTCCATCATTCCTGGTCGGAACCCTGGCATACCAACGATAGGTGGAAGTGGCGAAGTCTTGGATAAACAATCCTCACTCGGACGCATCACCCTCCGAGCCCTGACTGTACTAATGACAATGGGGTTCCGGCAGTGGTCCATAACTGTCCGCATCTTATCCATGAACAATAGGTTAATAAGAGGGCACTTGCTTAGGAGGCCATATTGAGTTTGGATCGTTACCTACCCAATCGCAGACAAAGGACAGCAGGGAACTCGATTGATACCTTCTCATGTCTGGGAAATCAACTTTTCCCCCTCCTGAGACAACTGCAATTTAGTAAGTTTGATGAGGGGCCGCCCACGATGCCAGACAAAGGAACCAAACCACCCCATACGCTTCCGCAGTGTTGAGCTGGGAAACATTATAGGGAGCATACGCATGGGATAAAGCAAGTGAGGAAGAACATTCATCTTAATGAGAGATATTCGGCCCAGTCATGAAATTGGAAGAGCCTCCCATCTCTGGAGATCTCACCTAATATTGTCAAGCAAGTGAGCAAAGTTAGTCCGAAATAACAGATCAAACTTGGAGGTAATAAAGATGCCTAGGTATTGGAACCCTGCCCGTGACCACTTAAAAAGAAACTTAGGGCCACCTTCAACTTCTGGCACATCCTTAAGGTTCCCCAAAGGCATAGCCTCTGATTTTGCCAAGTTAATCTTATATCCTGATATAGCCCCAAATGAATTGATACATTGTATCAAATGGGGTACAGAGGTCATTGGGTTTGATAAAAACAGAAGGACATCATCCGCGTAGAGTGTAATCTTGTGTGCCCTCGAACTCACTTCCAGAGCGGTTATGTGGACATTCTGATGAATGGCCTCTGCCCGCGGCTCTATCACCAACATAAACAACAACGGTGAGAGGGGGCAGCCTTGCCGACTACCCTTACCAATCCTAAAATTCCCAGACTTCACCCCATTGGTGATGACCGTGGCCAGAGAGTGGCGATATAAAGCCTCCACCCACCTAACAAAGACTCAACCCAACCCAAACTGTTCTAAGACATAAAAAAGATACGGCCATTTCACCCAATCAAATGCTTTCTCTGCATCTAAGGAAATCACCAACCCCTGAATCGGTCGTTGCTGACAAACTTGGACCATATTCAGCAACCTTTAAATATTATTAGAAGACCTACGGCCCCTTATAAAGCCTGTCTGGTCCTCCTTAATAATATGGGGCAACACCCTTTCCAATCTCAGCGCCAGGAACTTGGGCAGAATCTTGAAATCTGAATTTAATAGAGATGGGTCTGTATGAGGCACAATCCTCAGGAACCTTCCTCTTCTTAAGAATTAAGGAAATATTAGCTTCTCTCAAAGATGATGGCAGACATTCATGCATATAGGAGTGATTGTATATCTCCAACATCGGCCCTGACAGAATCCCTATAAACTCCTTATAAAACTCACTCGGAAGACCATCAGGGCCAGGTGCTTTCCCACTCTGACGTTGCCTTGCTGCCTCCTATATTTCCTGAACTGTCACGGGGCATTAAGGAGAGAGGCCTGTTTCAAGGTTACCCCTGGGAGGTCCAGGTTCTTGAAAAAGGTTTCCATTTTAGCCCTCCTGTCTTCACAACCTTCAGACCGATACAATTCAGAGTAAAAGCTCTGAAAAGCCTCATTAATCTTTTTAGCATCGTATGTAAGGACCCTGGCGCCGTCTTTGATTGCAGCAATGGACTAGGGAGCACGTTTTGTCCTAGTCAAGTACGCTAAATACTTCCCTGGCCTATCCCCATATTTGAACAGCCTCTGTCTAGCAAAAGCAAGTTCTTTCTTTCAGTATTGAATTTAAGGCAGCCCAGATGGCCGTGATCCGCTGTAGCTTAGTCACTGAAGGCTGCGCAAAATGTGCTGCCTCGGCGGCTTTCAACCACGTCTCATGTAGACACTGCTATTCCTCCTTCTGTTGTTTCCAGCTAGCCGAATAGGAAATAACTAATCCCCTAGCAAAGACCTTAGCGGTCTCCTATAGCATAGATGGACTACTAGCCGTGCCTGAGTTGATAGTCAAGAATTCCTGAAGCTCCTTCAAAATGTATTTCACAAATTTGGAATCCTTAAGGAGAAAAGGGTCCAAACGCCAGTGCCACAAACCTAGCCCTTCACTCTTGGCTTTAACCTCCAAGTATACTGCCGCGTGATCAGAGATAGCTATATTCCCAATTTTACAACTCATAATCGAATCCAGAAGGGCCGAGGGAGCCAGAAAGAGTTCAATCCTCGTGTGAAATTTATGCGGGTTTGAAAAAAAGGTGAAGTCCCTGCCGGTAGGGTGAAGACATCTCCAAGTATCCACCAGCCCCAACTCCTCGCATAAGTCAACCACTTGCTTGGCCTGCGAAGAAATGGTTGGGGGCCCACAAGGCATCCTGTCCACTGTCAGATCCAAAAGACAATTAAAATCCCCCCCCATAACAACGTGTTCCAAAAGCACTCAACTTAGAGAAAGCACTAATCAAAAATTTGAGGGGATGCACCGGAGGACAGTAGACATTTAAAATACCATATTCCTCCCCATGTATCAGGGCTTTAAGTATCACAAAGCGTCCCTCCTCATCTTTCACCTGCTCTAATAATGTGAATGGAAGATTTTTCTGGATAAGTACCACCACTCCCCTACTTTTAGTAGTAAAGGATGAAAAGAATACCCAGTCATAACCCCCCTGTTGTAATTTCAGGTGTTCCCCATCATCAAGATAGATTTCCTGCAACAAAGCGATATCAACCCTTTCCCTCTTAAGGCTAGAAAGCACTTTTTTCCTTTTAACAGGCAAATGACCTCCCTTAATGTTCCAGGTGCACCATTTAATAAGACACTTAGCCATACTCCCTTTCAGACACCCTTGAACCCCTCGGAGTGAGAGCCCTGCTTACAAAGCACAGAGCATAAGTAAATAAAGACTCATGGAATCGAGAAACTATATACACAAAATCTACTCTATCATAACTATAAACAATTATTACTACCAAAAAAATTCAAAGAAAACCAATTATGCAACCTTGAATTGAAGACTCTTCCGCCTGCCCATAGAGGGCACTCACCCTACCCACCCCCTCCTTCACAGCTCCTTCAAACCTAGACTGTGCCCCAGCCTTACACCAGAAAAAAAACAAGGAGATGATCCTTAAATCAACAGAAAAAAAGACAAAGTCAGGATGAGCACTCCACCCATCCCTGGCTTCATGTCACCCCTACTTGTGACTGAAAGAGAAGCAGAACAAACAAAAAATGGGGGAGAGACAACAAAGAACATCCACAAAATTTCCCATCAGAAAATCCAGTTATTAAAAAAAAGGAACAACTTATTCCAAAGTCTTTCCCCCCCTTTCCAAAAAGGAAATTATTAGGGAGAAAGAAAGGAATAAAAAAAAGGAAGGGAAAACATGGGGAAAGATAGAAAAGAGAACAAACATTAACCATATTCTTCAGGCCAATCCGTCTATTTTAAAGTGTCCACAAAGATTTTAGCCTTATCCACTGAGTCAAATGTATAAACAGAGTCCTCGTGGCTGAAATGAAGTACTGCGGAGTATCTCATGGAGTACTGGATGCCCAGGTTCCTCAGCCTCTTTTTAACTTCATTGAAGGACTTCCTCTTTCGAATTACAGCTGCTGAAAAACCCTGGAAAAACAAATTTTTTGACCCCTTGTACAGCGGTGCCTGCGTATCTTTTCCCAGGGATCTGGAAGCTTCTATGACTTTTTGCTTGTCCTTATATGAGTGGAAGTGCACTAGGACCAAGTGGGGGCGCTGCACTGGCCCTGACCTGTGCACTGTAACCCGATAAGCCCTTTCAATCTTCAGCCTGCTGGACTCCATGTGAAGACCCAAAAACGTCGGCGGTTAGTCTTCAAAGAAACTGACTGGCTGCTCACCTTCCTCACCTTCAGGGAGCCCGACAATTTGGAGATTTATCCCCCGATCTCAACTTTCGAGGTCATCGATATGGTCTCGCAAGGCCCGCACCTCTCGCTCCAGCACCTGGATCCAACTGGATGAGGACTTCATCGCAGCTTCCGAGGCCTTAGTCGACCTTCCACCTCCTCCAGCCTCTCCCCAAGGCCCTGGATCTCCTGCTTGTGCTTCTGCAGCACGGATGCGATAGGTTGGACCTGGGCACGAATCGCCCCACAGATCTCCTCAATCGCAGCCGCAACTTTCAAGGAAAGTCTCTCTGTCGTCGCAGCCAATTCCTGTGAGTCTGTCAGGTCCCCGGAGGGGGGGGTGGGGGGTGCTCAGGAGAGGCTGGGGCTGCTGCAGTCTCTGGTGGGGTAGGTGCTGCAGGGGAGTGTCCTCCCTGCTGCTGTTCACTTGCTCCTATTCCCTTTGGCATCCTTCCCACTCCCAAATATTAACAAATATGTGTTCTGTAAGGTTTTAAACTAATACTTCCACCACATAAGTTGGCCAGGGATGGCAAAAAACACCGGTATGCCTTGGCTGTTAGGCAGAGCTGACAACAGCAATTCGACAGAATGGCCGCCATCTTGCCGAGTTAGTACACATATACATTTAAAAGCACATTAAAAACAAAGAAGGCTGCTATAATGAAATGTCAGGTCAGGTGACCCTTCCTCATCAGTTCTGAGGACGGGTCACCGGATCCGAAACGTAGAGTCTGATTTCTCTTACCGATCCTGCCAGCCCTGGTGAGCTTTTCCAGAAACTTCAGCTTTTGTTTCTGATTTACTGCATCCGCAGTTCTTTTGGTTTTTTTATATTTGAAATCACAAGCTTTCAGAGCGCTGCTGCTTTGTCAGGTGAAGCCTGACTGTTAGCTGAGCCATAGAATACAAGAGCAAGGAGTCTATGCTAGAACTGTAGAAAAAGGTACTGGATTAGTGGTGCTGGAAGAGCACAGCAGTTCAGGCAGCATCCAACGAGCAGCAAAATCAACGTTTCGGTGGTTAGGCTACCACTGGAGTACAGTCTGCAGTCTGGTCACTGTGTTACAGGAAGGCTGTGGTGCACTAGTACATGAGGAGATTTACCAAGATGTTAGAAATCTGAAGTAAAAGCAGATCATTTTCCAGTACTTGCCGTTTTTAAATTATACATGTATTGTTTTCCTTAGAGCAATGAAGGTTGAGAGGGGAACTCATGGAGGTGTGTAAGATTATGGGGGATACCATAAGCGTGCATAGGAAGGCACTTTTTCCATTAGTAGATAACCAGTAACTGGGGGCATAGAGTTAAATAAAAGGTCGATGGCTAAGGGAGGAGTTGAGGAAAAATTGTGGGCGGTGTGAGTTCAGAACTCACTACCTGAAAGAGTGATTGAGTCAGGAACTCTCGTAACATTTAAATAGTATTCAGATATTCACTTGCATTGCTGTAACTTCCAGGGTTAGAGGTCTAGAGCTGGAAAATGGGATTAGGTTACACATATTTTTGTTGACAGCATAGACATGATGGGCAAATTCCTTCCTTCTTTTTTGTAAACATCTACTGTGTAACTGCTCAGATTTATGTTTGACGGGAAACAATCATTTCTTTGTGTCCCTGAACTGCTTTCATCCAGCCCAGATTCCAAATCCACAAGATTAGATTTATTTGATACTCCATCGGGATCAGACACAATCTTTCATTCTTTGTGAGAAGAGACATTTCGGAATAAACAAATGGCTCATTTTTGAATATCTGTTGGAAGAAGCACATTAAAGACTTGGAATTCTGAGAAAAAATGTGAGCACATTCCAGCGTTTAATATTAGCTTCTCATTGCAGCCATGCTGTTTTTATTTTACAGCATACTTAATTGATTACTGGGACAATTATCCTTAATGGAAATAATTATATCAATCTGAGTTTTCCGCATGATAGATTATAATTGCAAACTTTGTGTTTCGATTTAACATGATGTATTTGACAGCCTCCAATAGTCACTCAATCAGAATAGATTTATTGAGTGCTGATCTGAATTATTTCAAAACAAAATACACCAATATTTCAACAATTTGAAGTGATGTCCACAGCGCGCACATCCATTGTCTCAAGAATGCACTTCTGATCATGGTACGTGTCAGTTATTTCCAGCTTTTATTTGCATTTCCTAACAATAAATTGGATTATTTTTGACAAAATAACCTCAGCATCAGGAATTCATTGTTTGAAGTGCCAACAACAGTCAGAGTCATAGAGATGTACAGCACGGAAACAGACCTTTCGGTCCAACCCGTCCATGCTGACTAGATATCCTAAATTAATCTAATCCCATTTGCAAGCATTTGGCTAATATCCCTCTAAACCCCTCCCATTTATATACCCATCCAGATGGCTCTTAAATGTTGAAATTGTACCAGACTTCATCACTTCCTCTAGCAGCCCATTCCATATATGCACCACTCTTTGCATGAGTTCCTTTTAAATCTTTCCCCTCTCTCCTTAAGCCTATGCCCTCTAGTTTTGGACTCCCCCATCCTGTGGAAAAGACCTTGTCTATTTACCCTCTCCATGCCCCTCATGATTTTATAAATCTCTCTAAGGTCACCCCTCAGTCTCCAAAGCTCCAGATAAAACATCCCCAATCTATTCAGCCTCTCCCTATAACTCAAACCTTCCAACCCTGACCACATCCTTGTAAATCTTTTCTGAACTATTTCAAATTTCACAACATCCTTCCTACAGGAGGGAGACCAGAACTGCATGCAGTATTCAAACAGTGGCCTTACTAGTGCTCTGTACATTTGCAACATGACCTCCCAACTCCTATACTCAGTGTGCTGACCAACGTAGGCAAGCACACCAAACACCTTCTCTCCTATCCTGTTTACCTACGACTTCACTGTCAAGGAACTATGAACCTGCACTCCAAAGTCTCTTTGTTTAATAATACTCCTTAGGACCTTACCATTAAGTATGCAAGTCCTGCTCTGATTTGCTTTTCCAAAATGCAGCAACTCAAATTTATCTAAATGAAACTCTATCTGCCATTCCTTATCCCACTGGCCCATCTGATCAAGGGCCTGTTGTACTCTGAGGTAGTCTTCTTTGCTGTCCACAACACTTCCAAATTTGGTGTCATCTGAGAACTCACTAACCGTACCACCGACGGTATGTTCACATCCAAATCATTTATATAAATGATGAAAAACAGTGGAGCCAGCACTGACCCTAGTGGCACCACTGGTCACAGCCCTTCAGTCTGAAGCAACCCTCCACCACCACCCTCTGTGGTCTACCTTCGAGCCAGTCATGTTTAAATTACTCAAATCCTGTCTTTTATATTTAAATGGTATGTGAAAGGTTTACATTCTTTGAGAGGCTTTTATTTGATTCTTGTCTTAAGAGCAACATTTTGACCATTAGGTTCTTTAAACCCCTATATTTGAAATCAGATATATTAGTTGAAGGTGATCAAAACCACACAGATATTCTTTAACAAACTTGCCTGCAGTGCCACTCGCTGGTCAATGTGCAGAATAACACTGGACATTGTGAACATCGAACAGGACAGCACAGTACAGGCCCTTCGGCCCACGATGCTATGCTGAACATTTATCTTAATCTGACATCAACCCCTTTGGGTAAAGTTACGATCATGAAGGTGTTAATATCTGTGCACATTGGCTTCACCCATTCTCTTGATAATATACACAGTGGGTGGAGCCAAGGAGTTCTACACTAGCTTTCAGGTGCAGTCGATCCATCTGCTCCAGCTCTCTAAGGCTTGACCAAATGTAGTTGTACTTTGTGCTGTCATATACCTTGGGCTAGATTTTCTGAGCAGTGGAAATCTCACATCAATTGTTACCTTATCCCTTCTATTTGACAAAAAAAATGGATCCATGTTTCTGACAGGTGATTCCACTTGAAGCTTCCTCAGAAATAGAGTCATAGAGATGTACAGCATGGAAACAGACCCTTCAGTCCAATCCGTTCATGCCAACCAGATATCCCAACTCAATCTAGACCTACCTGCCAGCACCTGGCCCATATCCCTCCAAACCCTTCCTATTCATATACCCATCCAAATGCCTCTTAAATGTTGCAATTGTACCAGCCTCCACCACTTCCTCTGGCAGCTCATTCCATACACGTACCACCCTCTGTGTGAAAGAGTTGCTCCTCAGATCTCTTTTGTATCTTTCCCCTCTCACCCTAAACCTATGCCCTCTAGTTCTGGACTCCCAACCCCAGGGAAAAGACTTTGCCTATTTACCCTATCCATGCCCCTCACAGTTTTGTAAACCTCTATAAGATTACCCCTCAGTCTCCGACGCTCCAGGGAAAACAGCCCCAGCCTGGTCAGCCTCTCCCCATTGCTCAAATCCTTCAACCCTGGCAACATCTTTACAGATCTTTATAGATCCCTAAGGGGCAACAGAATAACTTTATGGAAAATGACCAGAAAGGGAAAGCAAGCATGTATAAAAGGAAGTTGTCACCTCTCAACATCAACAGCACTAGAAATAGCAGGAAATGAAATTCCCACCAGCACCAGCTAGCCGCCCTCAGTATTATGTCACTTAATAAGAACCAGTTGGAAAGAGGCGAGACCTCCAGTGCAGGGTCTACAGCCCAAGGCTCAGCTCTTGTGTATCTTAGCTGTATCTCAGGGGCCTCAGTCTTTCTTGATAGGTCCCTGTTGACATCTGCATCCTCTTGGAAGCACCTTTTTTCCCCAGTGCATCCAATGAACACATATTGCAAAGCCATCTTCATCTCCAGGATTCCCCAAATGCTGCATCCCTCCATTTCCCTGGAAACATGTGTTCTCTTCTCTTACAAGCAGAGAAATGTTAGTTTAAGAAGTGACTTGTGTGGAGACGAAGGAAAGCCAACATTTGTGAAGGGTGTCTGTCAGACCTGGGTGAATAAGGACAATAGAATGAGAGTGTGTATGAATCTTGGGTACTCAACTGAGGAGAAAAGAACGAGAGGAACTTCTACATGAGTTTATTAGATGATTTCTGTAAAAGCGTATGGTGGGAAAGTGCAATGATTTGTGTAACTAATTTTGTCTTTCAGAATAAACTGTGCCACATGATGACCTGGAGATAGTCAAGATGAAGATGTCTTCACAAAATAGACTCAATCATCATCAAACGTGATCCTCTGAACAGCATTCTGATCACACACAACTACCACATCTGCACCACGGTTAGCACGTAGTCCTTGAAGTTGTTAATTCAAAGCAGAAATGGAGTTCGCATATCAATGTCAACTATACTGCCTACTTTCAAAAACCAACAGTTTCTTGACTTGACTGAAGCATTGCATTCTAGCATTCCCACACAAAGTGCAGAGGTGAAATGGAATACACTTTGAGAAGCCATTTATGAAACTGTACTTTTAATATGTGTGAAACCACAACAGAAAAATGTTTACAGGTTTGAGGCTAACATCACAATAGTGAAATATGTCATTCAAGCAAAACCTAGACTCATTAATTACAAGAGATAAGGGCAGCACGGTGGCACAGAGGTTAGTACTGCTGCCTCGCAATTCCACCCTCAGGTGACTGTCTGTGTGGAGTTTGCACATTCTCTCCATATTTATGAGGATTTTCTCCAGGTGCTCTGTTTTCCTCCCCCAGTCCAAAGATGTGCAGGTTAGATGGGATTGACCATGCTAAATTGCCCATACTGTCCAGGGATTTGTAGGCTAGGTGGATTAGCCATAGGAAATGCAGGGTTACAGGGATAGAGTGGGTCTGGGTGGAGTGTGCTTTGGACAGTTAGTATGCACTCGATGAGCAAAATGATCTGCTTCCATCCTGTAGAGATTCTATGACTTAAGCCAAAAAGATTCAGAATGCACTGAAAGCTACTCATGTTAAAGAATAACAGCCTTTGAGATGGTGCTTCAATGATGACTGCTTATAACTTTGCTCTTCAGAGGGTCAGTGGGGACTTGAAGGGCGAAATGGCCTGCTTCCACACTTTAGGGATTCTATGAAATTCTACATCCCAGTTACTTGCTCATTAGTGTGTTCCCACCTGAAGTGATATACCAACCAACGCCTTCAGCAGCAAAACTGCAAACTCTCTCATGCCTGTTAAATGTTTGGTTTGAACTTTAGCATCAAGAAGACCAAATGTCAAAGTCCTGGATTTTATTAAACTGCCATCTTTCAGCATTGTCGCTGTGACTCTGGCTATTGTCAATAACTTCACATATTCTTCACAAATGTCACGTTTCCTAAGATTCCTACAGCCTTATTACCTACATCCTACATCCCACTGCATTCATTCATTGACCAGAGAGCCTCGAAGTGGGATGGTAGTGTCATGGCTCAGTTAAGGAACCATGGCAAAGCCCACTTCAGCTATTAATAGGTTTCCAACTCATTACTGGTCCCATTCACTTTGACTGGGACAATGAGTTGAAACTTCTGCCTTTGTACTCAATAACAGCACATTGTTACATCAGCCAGGGCTTGGAGAGAGAAGCAAAACCAGAAATAGCTGGAAAAACTCAGCATGTCTGGCACAATCTGTGGAGAGAAGATGCACAGAAGCTGCCAGACCGACTGAGCTTTTCCAGCAATTTCTGTTTTTGTTACTGCTTTACAGCATCCACCATTCTTTCAGTTTTTACTCTGAGAGAGAAGGTTGTGAGTTTAGATCTTGTTCAAAATTCTGAGCACAGACTGGCGGTCCTGAGCATTATTGAAGCAATGCGGTCTGACCTTCGGGAGATCCTACCTGCCTATCTTCTTTTCCACCTAGCCACTCCACCCTCCTCCTTGACCTATCCCCTCCCCCACTCACCCATTGTACTCTATGCTACTTTCTCCCCACCCCACCCTCCTCTAGCTTATCTCTCCACCCTTCAGGCTCACTGCCTTTATTCCTGATGAAGGGCTTTTGCCCGAAACGTCGATTTTACTACTCCTCAGATGCTGCCTGAACTGCTGTGCTCTTCCAGCACCACTAATCCAGTAAGTGTGGGTCTGGGTGGGATGCTCTGCAGGTGATTGGTGTAGACTCGATGGACTGAATGACATCTTTCTGTAGGAAGTCTATAAAATAAAAACAAAGTGCTGTTAATGCTGGAGTCTGAAATAAAAACAGAGTGTGCTGGAGAAACCCGCAGGTCTGGCTGTACCTATGGAGAAAGAAACAATTAATATTTTGAGTCCTTAATCAGTCACAACAAAATCATTACCATATTGCTGCCTGTGGATATTTTCTGTCCTTACATTGACTACCACCTTCCTGCATTAAAGCATTGACTATATTTCAAAGATACTTCATTTCTGTAAAATGCTTTGGACACCATGTGGTTGTGAAAGGCGCTAAATTAGTGTAAGATTTTTTAATATTTTCCATATCTCTTCAAAATGATGCTGATCTGATCTGCAATTTACTAGGAATCGAAGTAATTTGTAGGTAATCTTTCGGTCTGATCTAGACCTATGTGGCTCCAGGTTTCTGCAATTAATATAAAGGCAGAAAACGTTACATATGTACAGAACATTGATCAGCACACA
Organism: Chiloscyllium punctatum; assembly: GCF_047496795.1. Lineage (NCBI taxonomy): Eukaryota > Metazoa > Chordata > Chondrichthyes > Orectolobiformes > Hemiscylliidae > Chiloscyllium > Chiloscyllium punctatum. Next base: position 148,884,720 of record NC_092741.1, on the reverse strand, counting down.
TATCGATGGTTAACAGTTGACCAGAATAGAGTCATAGAGATGCACAGCATGGAAACATAACTTTCAATTCAACTCGTCCATGCCAACTAGATATCCTAAATTAATTAGATTAGATTAGATTACTTACAATGTGGAAACAGGCCCTTCGGCCCAACAAGTCCACACCGACCCGCTGAAGCGCAACCCACCCAGACCCATTACCCTACATTTTACCCCTTGACCTAACACTATGGGCAATTTAGCATGGCCACTTCACCTAACCTGCACGTTTTTGGACTGTGAGAGGAAACCGGAGCACCCGGAGGAAACCCACGCAGACACGGGGAGAATGTGCAAACTCCACACAGTCAGTCGCCTGAGGAGGGAATTGAACCCGGGTTTCTGGTGCTGTGAGGCAGCAGTGCTAGCCATCCTGCCGCCCATAAATCTAGTCCCATTCACCAGCACTTGCCCAAATCCCTCTAAACCCTTCCTATTCATTTACCCATCCAGAAGCCTTTTAAATGGTGTAATTGCACCAGCCTCCACCACTTCCTCTGGCAGCTCATTCCATACATGCACCACTCTCTTTGTGAAAAGGTTGTCCCTTAGGTCTCTTTTAAACTTTTCCCTCTCACCTTAGACCTATGCCCTCTAGTTTTGGACTTGTCCACTCCAGGGAAAATACCTTGTCTGTTATCCTAGCCATGCCCGTCATGATTTTATAAACCTCTATAAGGTCACCCCTCAGCCTCCGACGCTCCAGGAAACATAGCCCCAGTCTATTCGGCCTCTCCCTATAGCTCAAACCCTCCAACCCTGGCAACATCCTTGTTAATCTTTTCTGAAACCTGTCAAATTTCACAACATCCTTCCTGAAGCAGGGATGTTGATGAAATAAATATTCTTTTTCATCATGCACTCATCAGGACCATTTATATATAAAAAAAATTAGAGGGGAAAAACCCTTGAACGTGTAAAAATATATATTTTTAAAATTATACTGCATGAGAAGAGAGTGCTGGCAAATGGGCGATGGCAATTTTAGGAAGCATAGGAAGAGTTTAGAAGGATACAGGCCAAATGCTGGCAAATGGGACTAGATTAATATAGGATATCTGGTCAGCATGGATGAGTTGGACTGAAGGGTCTGTTTCCATGCTGTACATTTCCATGACTCTCTGACTCTAATATCTAATATTCAAGTTAGAACATAGAACATTACAGCGCAGTACAGGCCCTTCGGCCCTCGATGTTGTGCCGATCAAAGCCCACCTAACCTACACTAACCCACTATCCTCCATATACCTATCCAATGCCCGCTTAAATACCCATAAAGAGGGAGAGTCCACTACTGCTACTGGCAGGGCATTCCATGAACTTACGACTCGCTGAGTGAAGAACCTACCCCTAACATCAGTCCTATATCTACCCCCCCTTAATTTAAAGCTATGCCCCCTTGTAATAGCTGACTCCATACGTGGAAAAAGGTTCTCACTGTCAACCCTATCTAACCCCCTAATCATCTTGTACACCTCTATCAAGTCACCCCTAAACCTTCTTTTCTCCAATGAAAACAACCCCAAGTGCCTCAGCCTTTCCTCATAGGATCTTCCTACCATACCAGGCAACATCCTGGTAAACTTCCTCTGCACCCGTTCCAGTGCCTCCACATCCTTCCTATAGTATGGCGACCAAAACTGCACACAATATTCCAGATGCGGCCGCATCTGGGTCTTATACAACTGCAGCATGACCTCAGGACTCCGGAACTCAATTCCTCTACCAATAAAAGCCAGTACGCCATATGCCTTCTTCACTGCACTATTTACCTGGGTGGCAACTTTCAGAGATCTGTGTACATGGACACCAAGATCCCTCTGCTCTTCCACACTACCAAGTATCCGACCATTAGCCCAGTACCCCATCTTTTTATTACTCTTACCAAAGTGAATCACCTCACACTTAGCTACATTGAACTCCATTTGCCACCTTTCTGCCCAGCTCTGCAGCTTCTCTATATCCCGCTGCAACCTGCCACATCCTTCTTCACTGTCTACAACTCCTCCGACTTTCGTATCATCCGCAAACTTGCTCACCCAACTTTCTAACCCTTCCTCCAGGTCATTTATAAAAATGACAAACAGCAATGGTCCCAAAACAGATCCTTGCGGAACACCGCTAGTGACGGCACTCCAAGATGAACCTTTGCCATCAACTACTACCCTCTGTCTTCTTCCAGAGAGCCAATTCCTAATCCAAACCTCCAACTCACCCTCAATGCCATATCTCTGTATTTTCTGCAGTAGCCTACCATGGGGGACCTTATCAAACGCCTTACTAAAATCCATATATACCACATCTACCGCTTTCCCCTCATCTACCTCCTTAGTCACCTTCTCAAAGAATTCAATAAGGTTTGTGAGGCACGACCTGCCCTTCACAAAACCATGCTGACTATCCTTGATCACATTATTCTTATCCAGATGTGCATAAATCCTATCCCTTACAATTCTCTCTAAGACTTTGCCCACAACAGAAGTGAGACTCACTGGCCTATAGTTACTAGGATTATCCCTACTCCCCTTCTTGAACAAGGGAACCACGTTTGCTAGCCTCCAGTCCTCTGGCACTACTCCTGTAGACAAAGAGGACACAAAAATCAAGGCCAATGGCTCTGCAATCTCCTCCCTTGCTTCCCAGAGAATCCTAGGATAAATGCCATCAGGCCCAGGGGACTTATCTATTTTCACCCTTGCCAGAATTTCCAACACCTCTTCTCTACATATCTCAAAGCCATCCATTCTACTTATTCGTGCCTCAGTATTCATATCGACAACAATGCCCTGTTCCTGAGTGAATACTGACGAAAAGTATTCATTCAGTGCCTCCCCAATCTCTTCAGCCTCCACACGCAACTTCCCATTACTATCCTTGATTGGACCTATTCCTACCCTAGTCATTCTTTTATTCCTAACATACCTATAGAAAGCCTTAGGGTTTTCCCTAATCCTACCAACTAAGGACCTTTCATGTCCCCTCCTTGCTGCTCTTAGCTCTCTCTTCAGGTCCTTCCGGGCTACCTTATAACTCTCAATCGCCCCTATTGAACCTTCACGCCTCATCTTTACAAAGGCCGCCCTCTTCCATTTAACAAGGGATTCCAATTCCTTATTAAACCATGGCTCCCTCGCACGACCCTTTCCTCCCTGCCTGATAGGTACGTACATATCAAGGACACTCAATAGTTGCTCCTTGAACAAGTTCCACATATCAATTACGCTCTTGCCTTGGAATCTACTTTTCCAATCCACACATCCTAAGTCATGCCTCAACGCATCATAATTTCCCTGCCCCCAGCTATAACTCTTGCCCTGGAGTACACACTTATCCCTCTCCATCACGAGAGTAAAAATCACCGAATTGTGGTCACTGTCCCCAAAGTGCTCACCTACCTCTAGTTCTAATACCTGGCCCGGTTCGTTACCCAGAACCAAATCCAGTATGGCCTCACCTCTTGTTGGCTTATCTACATATTGTGTCAGGAAACTCTCCTGCACACATTGCACAAACACTGACCCATCTAATGAACTTGAGCTATAGCTTTCCCAATCAATATCAGGAAAGTTAAAGTCTCCCATAACAATCACCCTATTACTGTCACTCGTCTCCTGAATCATCTTCACAATCCTTTCTTCAACGATTCTAGGACTATTAGGAGGCCTGTAAAAGACTCCTAACAGGGTGACCTCACCTCTCCTATTCCTAACCTCAACCCAAACTACCTCAGATGGCAAATCTTCATCCATCTTCCTTTCCACCGCTGTAATACTATCTTTGACAAGCAAAGCCACACCCCCCCCCTCTTTTACCCCCACCTCTGACCCTACTAAAACATTTAAACCTTGGAACCTGCAACAGCCAATCCTGTCCCTGATCTAGCCATGTCTCCATAATAGCCACAACATCGAAGTCCCAGGTACCAACCCACGCTGCGAGTTCACCTACCTTATTTCGTATACTTCTGGCATTAAAGTATACACACTTCAAGCCACTCTTCTGTTTACAGGCACCCTCCTTTAAGATTGATGCCATATTCCTAACCTCCCTACACTCCAGGTCCTGCACCCTAAAGCTACAGTTCCCATGCCCCTGCAGAGTTAGTTTAAACCCCCCGCAAGAGAACTAGCAAACCTCCCCCCAAGGATACTGGTGCCCCTCAGGTTCAGGTGCAGACCATCCTGTTTATAGAGGTCCCACCTTCCCCAGAAAGAACCCCAGTTATCCAAGTACCGAAATCCCTCCCTCCTGCACCATCCCTGTAGCCACGTATTTAACTGTTCTTTCTCCCTATTCCTCGACTCTCTATCATGTGGCACGGGTACTATCAAGTTCTGTACTATCAAATCACTACCAAAGGAAGAAAGTGATTTTTTTTGACAATGTTCTGAATTTTTTTGTACCTTTTACCTTGTGTTGCATATTGTTCCAAAGGTTTTTCATTTTCTAGAAAGCTTGACACTTGTTTGTCATACAGTTATAGAGTCACAAAGATGTGCAGCATGGAAACAGACCCTTCGGTCCAATTCGTCCATGCCGACCAGATATCCCAACCCAATCTAGTCTCACCTGCCAGCATCCGGCTCATATCCCTCCAAACCCTTCCTATTCATATACCCATCCAGATGCCTCTTAAATGTTGCAATTGCACCAGCCTCCACCACATCCTCTGGCAGCTCACTCCATACACGCACTATTCCATTTGCGTGAAAACGTTGCCCCTTCGGTCTATTTAATATCTCACCCCAAACCTATGCCCTCTAGTTCTGGATTCCCCACCTCAGGAAAAAAACTTTGTCTATTTTTCCTATCTATGCTCCTCATGATTTTATAAAACTCTATAAGGTCACTCCTCAGCCTCCGATGTTCCAGGGAAAACAGCCCCAGCCTGTTCAACCTCTCGTTATAGCTCAAATCCTCCAACCCTGGCAACATCCTTGTAAATCTTTTCTGAACCCTTTCAAGTTTCACAAAATCTTTCCGATAGGAAGGAGACCAGAATTGCATGCAATATTCCAACAGTGGTCTAACCAATATCCTGTACAGTCGGAACATGACCTCCCAACCCCTGTACTCAGTACTCTGACCAATAAAGAAAAGCATACCAAATGCCTTCTTCACTATCTGATCTACCTGTGAGTCCACTTTCAAGGAGCTATGAACCTGCACTCCAAGGTCTCTTTGTTCAGCAACAGTCCCCAGGACTGTTGCTGAACTACACCTCCAATTGTAGTGTCATCAGCAAACATACTAACTGTATCTCTTATGCTCGCATCCAAATCATTTATATAAATGATGAAAAGTACTGGACCCAGCACCGATCCTTGAGGCACTCCACTGGTCACAGGCCTCCAGTCTGAAAAACAACCCTCCACCACCACCCTCTGTCTTCTACCTTTGAGCCAGTTCTATATCCAAATGGCTAGTTCTCCCTGTATTCCATGAGATCTAAACTTGCTAATCAGTCTCCCATGGGGAACCTTGCCGAATGCCTTACTGAAGTCCATGTAGATCACATCTACCACTCTGCCCTCATTAATCCTCTGTTACTTCTTCAAAAAGCTCAATCAAGTTTGTGAGACACGATTTCCCACGCACAAAGCCACGTTGACTATCCCTCATCAGTGCTTGCCTTTCCAAATACATGTACATACTGTCCCTGAGGATTCCTTCCAACAACTTTCCCATCACTGACATAGGTCTCACTGATCTATAGTTCCCTAGCTTGTCCTTACCACCTTTCTTAAATAATGGCACCACCTTAGCCAACCTCCAGTCTTCCGGCATCTCATTGTGACTATTGATGGTACAAATATCTCAGTAAGAGGCCCAGCAATCACTTTGCTAGCTTCCCACAGAGTTCTATGGTACACCTGATCAGGTCCTGGGGATTTATTCACTTTTATGCGTTTTAAGACATCCAGCACTTCCTCCTCTGTAATATGGACATTTTTCAAGATGTCACCATTTATTTTCCTGCATTCTGTATCTTCCATGTCCTTTTCTACAGTAAATACTGATGCAAAATACTCATTTAGTATCTCCCCCACCTCCCTAGTTAACTTTTGTCCTTAATGTTTTTGTAAAACCCCTTTGGATTCTCCTTAACTCTATTTGCCAAAGCTATCTCATATCCCCTTTTGCCCTCCTGATTTCTCTCTTAAGTATACTCCTACTGTCTTTATACTCCTCTTAGGACTCACTCGATCTATCCTGTCTATACCTGACATATGCTTCCTTCTTTTTCTTAACCAAACCCTCAATTTCTTTAGTCAACAGCATTCCATATACCTACAAGCCTTTCCTTTCAACTAATTGGAATATACTTTCTCTGGACTCTCCTTATCTCATTTCTGAAGGCTTCTCATTTTCCAGCCGTCCCTTTACCTGCGAACATCTGCCCCCAATCAACCTTTGAAAGCTCTTGCCTTATACCGTCAAAATTGGCCTTCCTCCAAATTAGAACTACAACTTCTATCCTTTTCCATCACTATTTAAAAACTAATGGAATTATGGTCGCTGGCCCCAAAGTACTCCCCCACTGACACCTTAGTCACCTGCCCTGCATTATTTCCCAAGAGTAGGTCAAGTTTTGCACCTTCTCTAGGAGGTACGTCCACATAATGAACCAGAAAGTTTTCTTGTACACACTTAACAAATTTCTCTCCATCTAAACCCTTAATACTATGACAGTCCCAGTCTTTGTTTGGAAAGTTAAAATTCCCTACCATAATCATCCTATTATTCTTACAGACATCTGAGATCTCCTTACAAATTTGTTTCTCAATTTCCCTCTGACTATTAGGGCATCTATAATACAATCCTAATAAGGTGATCATCCTTTTCATATTTCTCAATTCCACCCAAATAACTTCCCTGGACGTATTTCCGGGAATATCCTCCCTCAGTACAGCTATAATGCTATCCCTTATCAAAAACATCACTCTCCCTCCTCTCTTGTCTCCCTTTCTGTTCTTCCTGTAGCATTTGTATCCTGGAACATTAAGCTGCCAGTCCTGTCCATCCCTGAGCCATGTTTCTGTAATTGCTATGATATCCCAGTCCCATGTTCCTAACCATGTATTGAGTTCATCTGCCTTCCCTGTTAGGCCTCTTGCATTGAAATAAATGGAGTTTAATTATCAGACCTACCTTGTTCTCTGCTTTGTCCCTTCCTACCCTGACTGTTTGACTCGCTTTTGTTCTCATCTGTACCAGTCTCAGATTAATCTCTTTCCTCACTATCTCACTGACTCCATCCCCCACCTCTGTCCATCTTATTAGTTTAAATTCTCCTGAGCAGCTCTAGCAAATCTCCCTGCCAGTATATTAGTCCCCTTCCAATTTAGGTGCAATCCATCCTTCTTGTACAGGTCACTTCTATCCCAAAAGGGATTCCAATAATCCAAAAATGTGAATCCTTCTTCCGTATACCAGCTCCTCAGCCATGCATTCATCTGCTCTATCCTCCTACTCCTGCCCTCACTAGGTTGTAGCACCAGGAGTAATCCAGATATTACTACTCTCGAGAACCTCCTTTCTAAATTCCTGCCTAATTCTCTGTAATCTCCCTTCAGAATCTCAACCTTTTCCATTCTTATGTCGTTGGTTCCAATGTGTACAATGATCTCAGGCTGGCCCCTCTCCCCCTTAAGGACATTCTGCACCCTCTTTGAGACATCCTTGATCCTGGTACCAGGGAAGCAACACACCATTCTGATTTTTTGCTGCTAGCCACAGAAACGTCTGTCTGTACCTCGGAGTAGGGAGTCCCCTACACTTGGAACCCGATGTACACCTCGTCATATTAGGGCCAGTCTCAATACCAGAAACTTGGCTGTTCGTGCTATGTTCCCCTGAGAATCCATGATCACCTACATTTTCCAAAACAGCACACTTGTTTGAAATGGGGATTACCACAGAAGACTCCTTCACTAACTGCCTACCTCTCTTACCTTTCCTGGAGTTAACCCACCTATGTGATTGTATCTGCAACTTTTCCCCCTTCCTATAGCTGCCATCCACCACATCCCCTTGCTTTTGTAAGTTCTCATTGCCTCTAACTGCCTCTCCAACCAATCCATTCGATCTGATATGATTCACAACCAATGGCATTTATTGCAGATGTAATCCTCAGTAACCCGTAAACTCTCCCTAAACTCCACATCCTCTAGTAAATATATTTCTTCATTATTCTTTGTTAATGCTGACCTTCCAAATGAGAACAACTATAGAGTTGTTCCATGTAATGTCCAATGATCTTTATCAGGGACTGCTATTCTAATAGAAGGGAGTGGATAACTTTCATGTCAACACATCCATCTGAAGTTCACAGGAGCAGTTCCCCGCATCAGTCAGACAATAGTGCGCGCGCGCACACACACACACACACACACACACACACATCAAGTGACTGATACCCACTGTGTCGGTGAGGAGAAATCTTGTCATCACTTTCCGTATGCATTGACTAGAAATGTGACCATTTTCAGGGATGGCAAGGTTTTCTCAAGCGTGGTTTGTTGCACACAAAGTCCATGTGAGTTCAAATTGATCCTGTGTTTTTGCTGAATAGAAAAGGTTTATAATTGATGTGCAGGCTGTATCTGCTTACTGGAACTCATTAAACATATCAGTGGTATTTAAACAGCAAGTAGCCACAATGCCCTCATTGTGCAACAATCCACAACACCCATATTATTTAAAAATAAGATACTGGATGGATCATTCTTAGAGTTATCCACTGCATCCATGGCTACTGGCATCAGGCCCATAACAGGAGAGGAGCACTTCATCTCAGACACTGGAGAGAACGGATAGACTGGGACTTTTTTTCACTGAAACATAGGAGGTTGAGAGGTGACCTTATGGAGGTTTATAAAGTCAAGAGGTGCATAGATAAGGTGAATAGCAAAGGTGTTTTCCATGGGGCAAGGAGAAGACAATGTCCCAGGCACCAACGTTGCATATCTCATGTCCTACCAACAGCACAAACCCAGAAGAGGTGCTATATAATTGGGATGTAGTTGCCAGGGGAACCTTTTATATTGACTCTGGACCCCATGAGGTCTCATGTCATCGGCTCAAGCATGATCAATATTATCTCCGACTGAGTGCTGCGATGTGGAAGTGCTGTTATTGTACTGGAGTGAACAAAGTCAGAAGTCAAACAACTCCAGGTTATAATCCAACAGGTGTATTTGAAATCGTGAGCTTTCGGAACGCTGCACCTTCATCAGGCAACATCGCTTCATCTGATGAAGGAGCAGTGCTCCGAAAGCCTGTGATTTCAAATAAACCTGCTTTTCTGTAACCTGGTGTCATGTGACTTCTGACTCTGATTACCTTTGACAGTATATCCCTCAGTCGGTAAATCAGTAACCCCCCCCGTGTTGAATACCAATTGGGAGGAGCATTGACAGTGTCAAGGGCATAGAAAGTATTCTGGATGGGGGCTTTCAAATGAGGGAAATTAAGGAGAGGGAAAGGGGGAGATCCAAGATGGCGGCGACTCAGCAAGTCTGAGTCTATAGTGCTCCTCCCAAGACCAAGGCAAAGTGGGCCACCCTCCTCCCCCATACTCACTAAATCAATTAAAAATAGTTTTTACTTAATGTAATTAGTGGTTTAGTACTAAATTTAAACAGTTCAGTCGCCTGTAAAAATGACCAAGGGGAAAGGAGCCCGCAGTTCTCAGAAGCAGGAGCCCCTCCCCCACCCTTTCCAGCTGCAGCAGAGGCGTCTGCAGCCCCCTCGGGGGACTTATGGTGGTGAGCCTCATGGAAATAATCTCCAAACTCGATGCGAAGATCGATGCTTTCATTGAAGAGTCAGAGTCCCGAAGTCGATGGAATTCATTCTCGGCCGCGCTACAGAAGCATGGCCGAGACATCGAAGAAATTGAATACCGCGTCGGAGGGGCGGAGCTAAAGGCCGTGACTTCCGAGGCCATTGCAGAATCGGCCATGGATCGGGTCCGGACTCTCGAGCAGCAAATCCGGACCTTAGAGAATCACATTAAAGACCTCGAGAATTGAGGTCGTTGAAAAAATATTAGTTTGCTGGGCCTTCCCGAATGGGAAGAAGGCGGCCAGCTTACAAGGTTCCTTGAACAGTGGCTTCCACAGTTATTGAATCTGGAGGCTGGATCAGGCCAGGTAAGGGTGGGATGGGCCTAACGGGTCGCAATACGCAGACCTGGCTCGAACCAGTGCCCCTGCCTGGTCCTGTTCCGGCTGCAGAGAGCTTCCAGAAATCCTGGGAAAGATCCCCAAGCCATGACTTAGAAAGGATCCAAGATTATGTTATTTCAGGACTTTTCCCCAGCTTTGGTCCGAAAGAGGAACACTTTTGATGAAGCGAAGAAGCGTTTAAGGGATTTAATACTCCTTGAGCTACCCAGCTATACTACGCTCCAGCCATGAAGGGTCCGTGTATAACTTCGGATCACCGGAGAAGGCCCAGGAACTTTTGGACTCTCTTAGACAAATTTTAAGAATTAATTAATGTTGTTTGCCCTACCCCCACACCGGTTTACCCCCTCTTTTTTTTTCCTTTCATTACCTTACTGTTTAATATTATCTCCGGGGAGTGGGAAGAAGGGTTTATTTATTCATCCTTTACTTAGCGATTTTCTTTCCCTCCCTTTTTTTATATATAAATATAATATAGGCCAGGGGGTCTAGTTAATGTAGATGGGGGGAAGGTGGCTACCTTATTTTATTTTATCTTTGTCCTTGGGAGCAGGGTTGTTTTCCCGTTATTTTGTATTAATATATTTAATTATTATTTGCTGAGACTGTAATTTTATAGTCATATATGTTCATATATGGTATTAACATTACCAAATATATCCAGGTGCTGGTGTGGGTGGGGGGGGGGGGGGGGGGGGGAGTGGGGGATAGGGTACTCACTGTTAGTTCTAGTTCAGTAGTATACTTGAATTTTCTTTACCCTATCGTGGGGTGCCTGAGTCAAGGGTGGGGCACTGGTTGGGAGAGGTTATGATGAGTTTTTTGGAAAGGAAGTGACGCCCCCTGGGAATAAGGGGGAAGATCTCCATTTAAATACATTTTATACTTTTTTAAACTATGTAGAAATAGTTCTTTTTTATTATATTGATCTGAATGTACTAAAGAGCTTTTATTTTTATGAATTTTATATGCTCTATGCTCTATGGGATGTTTTGGATAAATACAGGTTTTGTCGTGATCAGATGTTAACACATTCCGAGCATATATATCACTGCTCAATTTATGTGTTATCCATTGGGTTTTATTTTTCTCTTGAATAATGTAAGAATTTTAATGATACACTCTGGTTAGTTGTAAGTTAGATGAGTAGTTAGTTGAGTTTTGTCTTTTTTTTCTCTTGGTATTTCTGTTTTCTTGTTTGATAGATTTTGGTAATCATTTATTTAAGATTTAACTGTATGTCAATGTTCATACTTGGGTTTTTTTTGTTTTCTTTTGTACTGCACCCTCACCAACCTACCTTTCACAGCTGTAGCTGTTGATGCCAGTGTTGGACCACCACACAATCCTTATGGAGACTAAGTCCTATCTTCCCACTGAGAATGCACATTATTGAGTTGTATGACACCACCACTGTCCTGAATGGGTTAGATTTTGAACAGATTAAACAACTCAACTGGGCATCTGTGGCATGCTGTGAGTCATCAGCAGCAAGTTATGTATTCACTCACATTTTGTTACTTGATGACCTAGCATATATCCCAATTTACCATAATCATAACCAGTAAGACCTGCAAGGCACACCACCAGTCATACATATAAATTAGATAAAATTAAAAATTACACAACATCAGGTTATAATCCAACAGGTTTATTTGGAAGCACTAGCTATCTGACAAAGGAGCTAGTGCTTTCAAATAAACCTGTTGGACTATAACCTGGTGTTGTGTGATTTTTAACTTTGCCCACCCCAGTCCAAAACCAGCTGCTCTACATTATAAATTAAATGTTAGCCTGGTGAAAATACAGCACAGGGCTACTTGCATGTCAAACAGTAAAAAGCAGCAAGTAATAGACAGAGCTAAGTGATCTCACAAAGTACGAATCAAATCAAGAATCCACAGTCTTGTCACATCCAGTTGTAAATGGTTGTGGACAATTAAATATCTAACAGGAGGAGGGTGATCCACAAATATACTCATCGCTAATGATGGGAGAGTCCAGCACATCAGTGCAAAAGACAAAACTGAAGCCTCTGCAACCAACCTTAGTCAGAAATACTGAGAGGATAATTCATCTCAGCCTCTTTCTGAGATCCCTAGCATCACAGACACTGGTCTCCAGTCAATTTGATTCACTCCTTATCAATAAATGACTGAAAGCTTTGGATACTGCAAAGACTATTAACTCTGGTAACGTTCCAGCACTGGTAATGAAGATTTGTGCTCCAGAAAATTAATCGTGCCCCTAGCCAAGCTATTCCTGGTTACAGCACTGGCATTTACCTAACAATGCAGAAAATTGCCAGCCATGTTCTTCCACAAAAAGCAGGACAAATTCAACAATTACCCCCCCGGTAATCTACTCTCACTCATCAGTAAATTGATGGGCAGTGCCATCAATGTTGTTATCATGCATCCCATTCTTTGAATAACCTTGATGTGAGGGTTGGACTGGGGTGGAAAAAGTTAAAAATCACACAACACCAGGTTATAGTCCAACAGGTTTATTTGGAAGCAATAGCTTTCGGAGCACTGCTCCTTCATCAAGTAATTGTGGAGCAGGACCATGAGACACAGAATTTATAGCAAAAGATCTCAGTGGTGTGTAACTGAAATAATATATTGAATAAACCTGGATTGTTGTTAAATCTTTCATCTTTTAGAATGGGTTGCAGGTTTTGATTCATTAATATATAAATCTCGAAACTTCTTTTAAGTCACATTTTCAGGATAACTTAAGGCTTTATAACAACAAATGACATCTCAGCTCGGACAATGCATTAAAGGTGCGAGATTAGAGTCTGCCTATAACCCAATCTTGAGTCAGACTGGTTCTATTTCCAAAGTGGAATTTATAAAATATTACATTAATTGAACTGCCTGCATTAACTCCCCACAGATTGTGCACTTTTTGAGCAAAATAGAACATGTCTGCAGATATAATTCTGCAAATGCAAATCACCCCATTGACTTATATGTGTGTGTGTGTGTGTGCAAGAGAGAGAGTGTGAGAGTGAGTCGCAGACTCTAACTCACACCTTTAATGCATTGCCAGAGCTGAGATGCTACCTAACACTGCAGATTGTTCAGCACCATTTGTGAATTCTCAGACATTAAATAGGTCTGTGTACCAATGCAGTAAGACCTGGAGAACATCCAGGTTTGGGGATGGAATATTCCCCATTTGCCAATAACAATCAAGAAGCTCAACACACCAGAGTAAAGCAACCTAGTTGATTGATACTTCATCTTTTTTGTCAAAATTCTGAGGGTTTGAATGTTTGTGTTATAATGGTTCCCTCTATTCTGATAGCCCTCACAGTCTGTGGGTGGAGGCAAAGACTCATCTTCTTGATTTGGAGATGCAGGTGTTGACTGGGGTGTACAAAGTTAAAAATCATACAACACCAGGTTATAGTCCAACAAGTTTAATTGGAAGCACACTAGCTAGTGTGCTTCCAATTAAACCTGTTGGACTATAACCTGGTGTTATGTGATTTTTAACTCATCCTCTTGCTTTCAAAAGAATTAGATGTATCTACAACAGCTCTTGAAGATTCTAGTAATTACATCAGATCAAATATAGGTGTACTTAAATGTAGCTGAAAACAAAAATTTTGTCAAAGCTTTTCATTTTATACTCATTACAGTATACAGCCTTGACACTGGTATTTCCTGAAAACTTTCCAAGACAAATAACTTCAATAAAGCATTAACAACTTTAACAATGCTCAAGTTTTATACTACAAAATGACTACTTATTTTTATACTTATTATTATTGAAGAACACCACCTCTTCTGTATTTACTTTCACAGTAGTTTATCCTCTAATGTGTCTTAGTGTGGGCTCGAAAAAGAGACAAAGGCCAGCCACACTTTGAAAATACAGAATCCTCTACAAGGAGCATCAGAAAGCTCCAAGAGGTAACGTTTGAAATTTCTAAATGAAAAGAGAAACATTTAATGAGGAATGGCACACAGACCAGAAAGGGAAAGTAAAGGTGTTTAAGAGACAGTTCTCTAATCTCACAACAAGGATTGCTACCATTAACATTAGGTGTCATTAGGCACAGCAACAAGAAACAGTGAAATGGCAGGAAAAGAAATTTTGTCCGGGGTTACAGATGTGTATGGAATGAGCTGCCAGAGGATGTGGTGGAGGCTGGTACAATTGCAACATTTAAGAGGCATTTGGATGGTATATGAATAGGAAGGGTTTGGAGGGATATGGGCAGGGTGCTGGCAGATGGGACTAGATTGGGTTGGGATATCTGGTCGGCATGGACGGGTTGGACCGAAGGGTCTGTTTCCATGCTGTACATTTCTATGACTCTAATTAGGAAGGCCTCACAATTAATTTAAGCTGAGAGTGAACAAATCTGAAGAAATTTAGTGAAAGCAGGAGAAGAAAAACTAGGACATGTTAAAATTTTTAAAGTACTGAGTAATTAAGTTGTAATTTCAGCAGAAAGATTTATAAAGGATGAAGCCAGAGAATTTTGTTTAGTGTTTGTGCAGAAGTGCTTCGTGTTTTAGATTATGAAAGATGGGAAAATATCCATTTTTACCACTTTAGCCGCAAAAAATGGGAAACCCTAAAAGAAGTGGGTTTGATCATAAAAACATAAGAACTAGGAGCAGGAAGAGGTGATTAAGCTCCTCAAGCCTGTTTTGACATTTGATGTAGAGTTAAAAAGACATAGAGATGTACAGCATGGAAACAGATCCTTCGATCCAACCCGTCCATGCTGACAAGATACCCCAACCTAATCTAGTACCATCTGCCAGCAGCCAGCCCATATCCCTCCAAACCCTTCCTATTCATATACCCATCAAAATGCCTTTCAAATGTTACAATTATACTAGCCTCCACCACTTCCTCTGGCAGCTCATTCCATACACGTACCACCGTCTGCATGAAAATGTTGCCCCTTAGGTCCCTTTTATATTTTTCCCCTCTCACGCTAAACCTATGCCCTCTAGTTCTGGACTCCCCGACCCCAGGGAAAAGACTTTGTCTATTTATCCTATCCATGCCCCTCATAATTTTGTAAACCTCTATAAGGTCACCCCTCAGCCTCTGACGCTCCAGGGAAAACAGCCCCAGTCTGTTCAGACTCTCTCTATAGCTCAAATCCTCAATCCTGGCAACATCCTTGTAAATCTTTTCTGAACCCTTTCAAGTTTCACGACATCTTTCCGAAAGGAAGGAGACCAGAATTTCACGAAATATTCCAACAGTGGCCTAACCAATGTCCTGTACAGCCACAACATGACCTCCCAACTCTTGTACTCAATACTCTGACCAATAAAGGAAAGCATACCAAACGCCTTCTTCACTATTCTATCTACCTGTGACTCCACTTTCAAGGAGCTATGAACTTGCACTCCAAGGTCGTTTTCTTCAGTAACACTCCCTAGGACCTTACCATTAAGTGTATAAGTCTTGCTAAGATTTGCTTTCCCAAAATGCAGCACCTTGCATTTATCTGAATTAAACTCCATCGCCCACATCTCAGCCCATTGGCCAATCTGGTCAAGATCCTGTTGTAATCTGAGGTAACCCTCTTCGCTGTCCACTACACCTTCAATTTTGGTGTCATCTGCAAACTTACTAACTGTACCTCTTATGCTCGCATTGAAATCATTTATGTAAATGAAAAAAAGTAGAGGACCCAGCACCGATCCTTGTGGCACTCTACTGGTCACAGGCCTCTAGTCTGAAAAACAACCCTCCACCACCCTCTGTCTTCTACCTTAGAGCCAGTTCTGTATCCAAATGGTTAGCTCTCCCTTTATTCCATGTGAGCTAAACTTGCTAACCAGTCTCCCATGGGGAACCTTGTCGAACGCCTTACTGAAGTCCATATAGATCACATCTACTGCTCTGCCCTCATCAATCCTCTTTGTTACTTCTTCAAGAAACTCAATCAAGTTTGTGAGACATGATTTCCCACGCACAACACAGTGTTGACGATCCCTAATCAGTCCTTACCTTTCCAAATACATAGGTTAACAACAAGGATTGCAGATGCTGGAAACCAGAGTCTAGATTAGAGTGGTGCTGGAAAAGCACAGCAGGTCAGGCAGCATTCAAGGAGCAGGAAAATCGACGTTTCAGGCAAAAGCCCTTCATCAGGAATAGAGGCAGGGTGCCTGCAGAGTGGAGAGGTACATCCTGTCCCTCAGGATTCCCTCCAACAACTTGCCCACCACTGACATCAGACTCACTGGTCTATAGTTCCCGGGCTTATCCTTACCACCCTTCTTAAACAGTGGCACCACATTAAACAACCTCCTGTCTTCCAGCACCTCACCTGTGACTATCGATGATACAAATATCTCAGCAAGAGGCCCAGCATCACTTCTCTAGCTTCCCACAGAGTTCTAGGGTACACCTGATCAGGCTCTGAGGATTTATCCACCTTTATGCGTTTCAAGACATCCAGCACTTCCTCCTCTGTAATATGGACATTTTGCAAGGGGTCACCATCTATTTCACTACAGTCTATATCTTCCATATCCTTTTCCACAGTAAATACTGATGCAAAATATTCGTTTGGTGTCTCCTCCATTTTCTGCGGCTCCACACAAAGGTCACCTTGCTGATCTTTGAAGGGCCCGATTCTCTCCCTAGTTACCCTTTTGTCCTTAATGTATTTGTAAAAAAACCCTTTGGATTCTTCTTAACTCTATTTGCCAAAGCTATTTCATGTCCCTTTTTTGCCCTCCTGATTTCCCTCTTAAGTATACTCCTACTGCCTTTATACTCTTCTAGGGATTCACTCGCTCTATCCAGTCTCTACCTTACATATGCTTCCTTCTTTTTCTTAACCAAACCCTCTTATGTTCTCTTATATGTAAAGAAGATAGATAATCACGATCATGTATAGTCATAGAGTCATACTGCACAGAAACAGGCCCTCTGGTCCAATTTGTCTGAACTTATTGCCATGTGCTTGTGTTTGGTCTATATCTCTCTAAACCTTTCTTATCCATATACCAGTCAAAAATTCTTTTAAATGTTGTAATTTTACTCTACCACTTTATGTGGCAGTTCTTTCCATATACACACCATTGTCTGTGTAAATATGAGAGCATAACTTTAAGGTGAGAGAGGAAAGATTTATGAGGGACCTGAGGGGCAACCTTTTTACACAGATGATACTGTGCATATGGAAAGAGTTGCCACATAAAGTGGTAGAAAAATTACAATATTTAAAAGAATTTTGGACTGGTATATGGATAAGAAAGGTTTAGAGGGATATAGACCAAACACAAGCACATGGCAATAAGTGCAGTTTAGGAAACCTGGTCTGCACAGGTGAGTTGAGCCAAAAGGCCTGTTTCTGTGCTGTGTGACTCTATATGATCGTGATTATCTATCTTCTTTACATATAATTCATCAATTAATGACAGTGACTATTACTACTGAATAAACATCCATCTTTCATCGGTATGACTGAAAATCTGAAGAAGTTTACTTCAAAGTGTCAAATAACCACAACTGGTGACTGTTGACATCCGACCTGATCATACCTGGCATGTATCTTACCATGGAGGGCAGGTCAATATCTACCAATTCAGGAAGTGGTCATGAAAATGAAAATTCCTGATGTGCATGTCCAAGATATTGAAAAATGTAGATTATCTCTTCCAATTTAACAAGATTGCCTAATCACGAAATCCAGGGAGCCACAAAGAAAAAAGCATTTGTTTCAACAGAGCTGCTGTCTTTTAAGATGGACATTCAGGAGACAAAGAAAAAGGTCCACTAGATGTTGTTAAGGGACAACTACCTGAGTTAGCAAAGAGGAATTCCTCTGTACAGGAAATTCAGGAGATCAAAGTCCTCTAAGTAAAGCAGTAGGCCAACATAAGGACATACAAAGAACAATATGCTTGGAAGGCTACCCAAGAGTTAAAAGATTCTTCAGCAGAGAAATGTTTCAAAATCAGAATAAAGGTGAATTGCCCTCAAGTGAAATGTCTACCTTTCTTCCAAATCTGAAAATAACATATTCTGAGAAAAGTGTAAAAAGTGCATTTGCGAAGTCAGAGAATTGGGAAATGGGGTAATGGTAAGGGCAATATTGTTACGTACATGCTAATATAATGGGTTAAGTATGAAGAAAAATGTGGTTGGAAGATGATGTATAAGATAATGGTTCTGAAGGAGTTATGTCCATGTTATTTCAGCTTCACTCAACCAACTGATGTCACAAAGAGTGCATATGGGGTCAATGGTTTACACTCTAGTTTTTGGAGGCAGTAGATATATCTATTCCCATTCCCAAAATAATTACACCTGACCAAATGTAGTTGTACTTATTGCTATCATGCAATAAACCTTCTTGTTATCCAATAACAGGGCCTCTTCTGCAGATATTCTATAGTGGTGAATCCTCCATCACTAGTCATTTGGTAGGCCCAAGAGGTAGGAGGATTGATGTCAGTGAATGACCTCAAACAATACTTTCCCTTATCATGTACTGGAAGAGGTGCCAAATGCCTCAAGTCACCAAGTAACACCTTAAGGAAAATACCACAGCATCCACCACATTCAGCATTGACTTCCTCTACCACCAACACACAGTGTGTATCACCTGCAAAATACACTGCCGCAGCTCAGCTTCAGTAGCAGCTTCAAAACCTTTAACCTCTAATACCTAAAAGGAAATTAAATCACTGAATCTGAAGTTCACAGAATTGTTACGGTACAGAAGGCCATTCAGACTATCTGTCTGCATTGGCTCTCTGAGCAGTTATCCCAGGGCCAATCTAACATTTCTCATAATCAACAGCATTGTTTCTATTTAAAAAATCATTTCATGCTCTCTTTCTCTCTCTCTCTCTCTCTCTTTAACATGCCGCCACATGCTTCCAAACATTCCAAACCCTAACCACTTAGTGTGTGAAAAGTATTTTCTCACTGGCATTTGTTTCTTTTGCAAAACAATTTAAAACAGTGCTCATTGGTTCTTGGTTCATACAAAAGTAGCCAGTTTTCCACTAAACCACTGTCTAGATTCTTCATAATTTTGAAAACATCCATTAAATATCCTCTTAGCTTTGTTCTCTTTAAGGTAAACAGTTCCAACGTCTCCAATTTTTCTTCATAACTGAAGTGTATCATCCCTAGAACCACTCTTCTCACACCCTCCCTACATTATGATATCCAGAATTGCCTAACTAATCTCTATTATAAGTTCATCAATAGCTCCCTGCTATTGAACTCTATGTTCTTATTTATGAAGCGTAGAATACTGTATGCTTTTTAAATATCTCTTTCTGCCACTTTTAATAATTTATGCACATATGCACCCAGGTCTCTCTGCTCCTGTACACCCTTTTAAACGAATACATTTTATTTGGTACTCTCTCTCTCTATGTTCTTTGTTTGAAGGTGCATTACCTCTCACTTCTCTACATTGCATTTCATTAGCCACCTATCTGCCCACTTAAATGTGTCAATGCCCTTATGCAGTTCTGCACCTCAGAGGTTACAATTTTCCCAAGTTTTGTGTCATCTGCAAACTTTGAAATTGTCCCCAAGTACCAAGATCTAAATCAGATCTATATATCAGGAAAAACAAGGGCCCCAAACAAACCTCTGGGAAACTTCAGGAAAAACCTTCTTCCAACCTGAGAAATGATTCTTCAGCCTGGAACTTCTTCCTAATAGCACATTCAGTGAACCAGCCACCATTGGCCCCTGCCCCATCCCAGAATCCCAGAATCCCTCCTGTCCCCAACATGGATGACAACAGTTCAAGAATGCAGCTCACTTCCACCTTCTCAAGTAAATTAGGGATGAATAATGAATGCTGGGATAGCCAACTGATGCCCCCGTCAATGACTGAATGCATTAAAGAAATGAATAAATAGCAATTAATAGCATAAAATCTCCCAATCATGATTCTCATTCAGTGCTTTTAAATCTCCTCAAGTGCCTAATCTCTTAAAATACAATCAAACATCCATGGAGACTCCACATCAAAGGCAACTAATCATTTAATGCCTTTTTAAGCTGTCAATCTGTTTAAACTGTCAACCATGAATCACCTGCTGAGGTAATTGTAGCTTCTTATAAGTCAAACAGGCATTCATAATAACAACACCCCCTGGGAGAATGTCAATCAAGAACTCTATTGTAACAGCACAACCAGATGGTCATGTTTCTTTCAAATCTACACCAGATGGTCTGTCAATCAAGGCAGTCAAACAGAGGGTTTTTTTTACCTCTCATTCACGGCTTAAGCCTTTTCTCATTTTTAAAGAATGTGAGATCTAATCAAACCTCAATTAAACTGAACTTATGCACCCTTTAAAAATGGTTACATCAATTTGTGTCTCACACTTACAAACTAAATCCCTTACAGCCAAAATGTCCTGGCTGAATTTGGAATTTTCTCCTGTGCGAATTATACTGATACCATTGACCGGCTGGCACAAATAAATTCTGTCAGAAATGGGAGTTGGTTCTCCACATCTGGTTCCTGGTAGTACTTTTAAGATCCATAGAAGCTCCACAACCTCCTCATAGATCAGATGCTTAGTGTTAATTAGAGTCATAGAGATGTACAGCACGGAAACAGATCCTTTGGTCCAACTCGTTCATGCCGACCAGATATCCCAACCCAATCTAGTCCCACCTGCCAGCACCTGGTCCATATTCCTCCAAACCCTTTCTATTCATATGCCCATCAAGATGCCTTTTCAATGCTGCAATTGTACTAGCCTCCACCACTTCCTCTGGCAGCTTGCCCCATACACGTACCACCCTCTGAGTGAAAACATTGCTCCTTAGGTCTCTTTTATATCTTTCCCCTCTCACCCTAAACCTATGCCGTCTAATTCTGGTCTCCCCCACCCCAGGGAAAAGACTTTGCCTATTTACCCTATCCATGCCCCTCATGATTTTATAAACCTTATAAAAGATCATCCCTCAGCCTTCAACAGTCCCAGCCTAATCAGCTTCTCCCTATAGCTCAAATCTTCCAACCCTGGCAACATCCTTGTAAATCTTTTCTGAACCCTTTCAAGTTTCACATCTTTCCGATAGGAAGGAGACCAGAATTGCATGCAATATTCCAACCGTGGTCTAACCAATGTTCTGTATAGCTGCAACATGGCCTCCCAACTCCTGTACTCAATACTCTGACCAATAAAGGAAAGCAAGCCATGTGCTTTTCACTATCCTACCTACCTGTGACTCAAGGAGCTATGAATCTGCACTCCAAGGTTTCTTTGTTCAGCAACACTCCCAAGGACCTTAGCATTAAGTGTATAAGTCCTGCTAAGATCTACTTTCCCAAAATGCAGATCCTCACATTTATCTAAATTAAACTCCACCTGCCACTTCTGGCCCATCTGAACAAGATCCCATTGTAATCTAACAATTTTGGTGTCATCAGCAAACTTGCTAACTATATCTCTTATGCTCACATCCAAATGATGAAAAATAGTGGACACTGAAATGATCCTTGTTGCATTCCACTGGTCACAGGCCTCCAGTCTGAAAAACAACCCTCCAACAGCACCCTCTGTCTTCTACCTTTGAGCCAGTTCTGTATCCAATTGGCTAGTTCTCCCTGTATTTCATGAGATCTAACCTTGCTAATCAATCTCCCATGGGGAACCTTGTCGAACGCCTTACTGAAGTCCATATAGATCACATCTACCGCTCTGCCCTCATCAATCCTCTTTGCTACTTCTTCAAAAAACTCAATCAAATTTGTGAGAGATGATTTCCCATGCATACAGCTATGTTGATTATCCCTAATCAGTCCTTGCTTTTCCAAATACATGTACATCCTGTCCCTCAGGATTCCCTCCAATCAACTTGCCCACAGAGAACATTCTAGGTAATCCAAGATGGAGGACAGGAAAAATTTCTGGCTGTAACAGCTGCTCCTTTTTTTGAGGAATTTTAGGTGCTGGAGGTGATTTCCTCGAATTGGAGGAGCAGCAATTACTGTTTTATATGCTATTGCATTGTTTTGGAACTTTGGAAAAAAAAGTCAAAACATCAGCAGTTTAAAAAGGGAGAGGAACAGACAAAGGAAGCAGGAGAGAGAGAGACTGCACAGTTACTGCCTTTGGTGTTTGAATTCGTGTTTCGCTGGACATCAGAATGCATCTGGGAAAATGATCAAACAGTGAAATTCGCAACTGATCTTGAAGGAACTGTTGGGTGAAGTTCACAGCAAAGAATCAGATAAGTTAATTGTTGTTTAAGTGTGGCCTATAGAGAATCTGCAGTAGGGAGTAGAGTAGGTTCTTTCTTTTTTATATGTTTTTGGAGATATGTCTCTTGATTAAACTTAAAATATAAACCATTACTATTAATTTAACCTGGGGCAGTGTTTGTAGAGGAATAAGATGGTGATATTTTCTGGGTCTGTAGATTGTGAAGGAGCAAAAATGGCCTTTAATAGAGTGATATGTACTTCTTGTCAGATTAGATTACAGTGTGGAAACAGGCCTTTCGGTCCAACAAGTCCACACCAACCCTCCGAAGAGCAACCACCCAGACCCTTATAGCTAACACCACGGGCAATTTAGCATGGCCAATTCACCTAACCTGCTCATTTTTTTTTGGACTGTGGGAGGAAACCGGAGCACCCGGAGAAAACCCATTCAGATACAGGGAGAACGTGCAAACTCCACACAGACAGTTACCTGTGGTGGGAATTGAACCCAGGTCTCTGGCACTGTGAGACAGTAGTGCCACCCCTCAGATGTGGGAGTTTAAAGAGAATTTAAGGGTTACTGTCCATATATCTGTCATAAATGCTGCTGGCTGTGAATCTTATCAGATCAAATGGATTGGTTAGAGAGACAGTTAGAAGCAATGAGTTATTTGCAACAGCAACAGTATGTGATGGATGGCAGTTATAGGAAGGGGGGAAATTCTCAGATCCAGTCACATAGATGGGTTAACTCCAGGAAAGGTAAGAGAGGTAGACCGCTAGTGCAGGAGTCTTTTGTGGATATACCCATTTCAAACAGGTATGCTATTTTGGAAAATGTAGGGGGTGATGGATTCTCAGGGGAACGTAGCACGATCAGCCAAGTTTCTGGTATTGAGACTGGCTCTAATGCAATGAGGGGTACGTCGGCTTCCAAGAGATCAGTTGTATTAGGGGATTCTCTAGTTCGAGGTACAGACAGACGTTTCTGTGGCCAGCAGCGAAAAAGCAGAATGGTGTGTTGCTTCCCTGTTGCCAGGATCAAGGGTGTCTCAGAGAGAGTGCAGAATGTCCTCACCGGGGAGAAGGGCCAGAAAGAGATCATTGTCCACATTGGAACCAACAACATCGGAAGGGAAAAGGCTGAGATTCTGAAGGGAGAATACAGAGAGTTAGGCAGAAATTTAAAAAGAAAGTTCTCAAGAGTAGTAATATCTGGATTACTCCTGGTGCTACGAGCTAGTGAGGGCAGGAATAGGAGGATAGAGCAGATGAATGCATGGCTGAGGAGCTGGTGTATGGGGGAAGGATTCACATTTTTGGATCATTGGAATCTCTTTTAGGGTAGAAGTGACCTGTGCAAGAAGGACGGATTGCACCTAAATTGGAAGGGGACTAATATACTGGCAGGAAGATTTGCTAGAGCTGCTCGGGAGGATTTAAACTAGTGGGGGTGGGGGGGGGGGGGGGTGGGGACCCAGGGAGATAGTGAGGAAAGAGATCAATCTGAAACTGGTACAGTTGAGAACAGAAGCGAGTCAAATAGTCAGGCCAAGCAGGGACAAGATAGGACTAATAAATTAAACTGCATTTATTTCAATGCAAGAGGCTAACAGAGAAGGCAGATGAACTCAGGGCATTGTTAGGAATATGGGATTGGGATATCATAACAATTACAGAAACATGGCTCAAGCATGGGCAGGACTGGCAGCTTAATGTTCCAGGATACAAATGCTACAGGAAGGATAGAAAGGGAGATGGGGGTGGGGTTGGTGTTTATGATAAGGGATAGCATTACAACTGTTCTGAGGGAGGATATTCCCGGAAATACATCCAGGGAGGTTATTTGGGTGGAACTGAGAAATAAGAAAGGGATGAGGGAAATTGAGAAACAAACTTGTAAGGAGATCTCAGCTATCTGTAAGAAAAATAGGGTAGTTATGGTAGGGGATTTTAACTTTCCAAACATCGACTGGGATTGCCATAGTGTTAAGGGTTTAGATGGAGAGGAATTTGTTAAGTGTGTACAAGAGAATTTTCTGATTCAGTATGTGGATGTACCAACTAGAGAAGGTGCAAAACTTGACTTACTCTTGGGAAATAATGCAGGGCAGGTGACTGAGGTGTCAGTGGGGGAGCACTTTGGGGCCAGCGACCATAATTCTATAGGTTTTAAAATAATGATGGAAAAGGATAGACCAGATCTAAAAGTTGAAGTTCTAAATTGGAGAAAGGCCAATTTTGACAGTATTAGGCAAGAACTTTTGAAAGCTGATTGTGGGCAGATGTTCGCAGGTAAAGGAACGGCAGGAAAATGGGAAGCCTTCAGAAATGAGATAACGAGAATCCAGAGAAAGTATATTCATGTTAGGGTTGAAAGGAAAGGCTAGTAGGTATAGGAAAGGCTGGATGACTAAAGAAATTGAGGGTTTGGTTAAGAAAAAGAAGGAAGCATATGAAAGGTACAGACAGGATAGATCGAGTGAATCCTTCGAAGAGGATAAAGGCAGTAGGAGTATATGTAATAAGAGAAATCAGGAGGGCAAAAAGGGGATATGAGATAGCTTTGGCAAATAGTGTTAAGGAGACTCCAAAGGGTTTTTACAAATACATTAAGGATTTATTAGGTACATCTACATACTGAATCAGAAAATTTTCTTGTACACACTTAACAAATTCCTCTTCATCTAAACCCTTAACACTATGGCATTCCCAGTCTATGTTTGGAAAGTTAAAATCCCCTACCATAACCAGTCTACTATTCTTACAGATAACTGAGATCGCCTTTTCTCAATTTCCCTCTGACTATTAGGGGGTCTATAATACAATCCCAATAAGGTGATCATCCCTTTCTTATTTCTCAGTTCCACCCAAATAACTTCCCTGGATGTATTTCCGGAATATCCTCCCTCAGTACGTCTTGTAGATAATAGTAGGTGGAATGTGCCGGGAAACTGATAGTTCTTGTGGTTGTGACCAAATAATAGGCTAGTAAATATCAGATGGGCATTCATAAACAAAAGGAAATAACTAAGAAGGAATTACTTTACATTAAAAATCAAGAGAATGCGGAACTCACTGCCACATGGGATGGTTGAAATAGTTTGCACTGATACTTGATTTGATTTGTTACTGTCACATGTACCAAGGTACCTGTGCAGTGAAAAGTGTCTTACATGATTTACAAGCAGAGCATATGACACAAGTGCATCAGGGTAAAAGAACAGAGTGCAGGATACAATGTTACAGCTGCTGAGAAGGTGCAGAGACAGATCAATATTAACATTAAAGAGGACCATTCAAAGTCTTATAACAAATGTCAGAACCCTGTTGGACTATAACCTGGTGTTGTGTGATTTTAAACTTTGTACACCCCAGTCCAACACTGTCATGTCCAAATCAAGATATACTTGTGTAATGCTGATTCATGTACGAGAAAACATAAGGGTAGAGTGTGAGGAGATAATTAGGAAGAGCCTGTATGGTATATAAACACAAGTAAGGATTGTGGGAACTGAGGGGCCTGTTTCTTGGCTATAGATTCTATGTAAGATTTGACACAGTCTGTCCTTTGTATGGCAAATGTAGGCAAGATAGATGCATTGGTCAGGCTGATCCTACATGTGTTTGGCTTGCAAAAACAAGGTTAAAATAATGCACAAGATAGTCCTTGTCTTGAATACTACTATTCATTTCAAAGTTTTCTATTCTTGGTTTGAATTTCATGTGAATTATTTTTGGTGACTTGGCAGACACAAGAGAGAATATATATGAAATACGTTTGCATAACCTGGACAAAGACAAAATGAATGATGTTCTTTTTAAAAGCAGGCCACCTGTTTTAAAAGCCTCTTCTTTGATTCCATGATAGAAAGAAAAATGCACTTGATTTAAGATGAATTATCTGTCATAACAGGAAGAAGTACATGCTTTTATTAGAGTTTTTCAAACCATTGTATGGTTTATCTCAGAGCATAAGAAAGCATGGTCTGAAATAGAGTCTAACTAGTCTAATATACCTGTCTTTTCAAATAGTAGCAGTGCCAAGAATGATGACTCCATCATAATAGCCTTCAGCCAAAAGCTGGATGATGAATGGTTACAAAGATGAACTGGGATAGCAACAATTAATTAAACTTAGATTAGAAACCATGTTGGCAAGTCCAAAAATGTGATTATAATGATTTCCATGCTGGTTGTATTGAGAACTATTCACACTCTTACTTTGGAATTCTTGTTAATTTCTTTATGTTTAACAATATGCTTTCGTCATATTTTATATTGAGAAAATTACTTAGAGCGGAATCTTATAAGTGCCTGAATGATGTGGGCTGACACGAAATTTGTGGTAGAATCATGTGAGAAGTCCAGTTTGGTCAACTCACTGCTTCTTTCATGCATCTGTTGATTGGCAAGGTGGGTTTCATGCTGGATAATGATATGTTGCCAATTGAGGAATATGGTCTATTCTACAATTTTCTTTTGTGATATAGTTGAGGAAAATTATATCAAAATATTTATATTTAAGTACAACTCTTCAAGTTTTCAATATATAATAGTACTGAGTTTTGTATTTTCTAGATTGAGGTACACTGCCCCCTTTTACATAGAATATAGAACAATACAGCGCACAATAGGCCCTTCAGCCCTTGATGTTGCACTGACCTGTGAACTATTCTCAGCTCATCCCCCTACGCTATCCCATCACCATCCATGCGCTTATCCAAGGATTGTTTAAATGTGGCTGAGTTGACTACATTGGCAGGTAGGGCATTCCACGCCCTTACCACCCATGTTTACTGACCAATACAAAAGATAATGTCACCATCGTTCTACCGATACATGTAGTTGCTCAACATTTTTCAGTTGAGCACATTGCACCTTTGGGTGCCTCAATCCAAATGGAAAATTGGAACATTCACTAAATATGACAAGAAACTTATACATCTCCATACAAGCATAATTCCCATAAAGATAATGTCATCATCATTCTACCGATCCATGTATTTGCTCAACATTCTGTAAGCCAACAGTCCCCTGTTACATTATGGCAGAAAGACCTTAGATGGTGGCCTTTCCCTATGGCAGCAGTTGTCCCAACTTTTAGTGCGTCCCTTGACCCACAGTTCTGGACCTTGGAATGTGTCAGTCTGCAATACTCAGTCAAGGACAACTCTTCGCACTTGAAGATCTACAAGTTTCAGGCAGAGCAGAGTATGTTTTTCCTAGTCTTTCAGGATCAGTTGATGTTGGCACATATGTCTGAGAAAGAGATGACTGGCGGTGGTTTAACCTGAGGCTCATTATGCCTCAAGGGAAGGGAGAGGTTGAGAAAGATGATGGACTTCATGGTAACCTTAGCCGGTGTGGGACTTGAATTGTTGGCATCACTTTGCATTGCAAGCCAGCTATCCAACCAACTGAGCTAAGCAAACCCGCAACAAGGTAAAGTCACCATAGTGTACCAGACCATTAGGCTGCTCACATTAGAGAGACAACTAGTGGCAATTTAATCTGAGGATTACTACACCTGAGGTGGGGAGGGGAGACATTGAGAAGGGATTCCTTTATGCTAATCTTAGCCAACGTGAGATTTGAATCTACACCATTTGTGTCACTGCATCACAAACTAGCCAACTGAGCTAACTGATACCAAAAAGTAGATGGCAGACACAGGCACTTGTGCTCTTGGAGTCAATGTCAAAAACTAAAAGCATTGATGAACATGTTACATAAGATTTTATTTTTCTAGGGAATGTTCAATCAGGGTTTTCCTACATATTTCTATCAAACACAAATAGTTTGCTAAATTTTGCTTTGCATTACTTTATTTAATTAGTTATATGATGAAGAGCTTATGTTTGAAACGTCGACTCTCCTGCTCCTCAGAAGCTGCCTGACCAGCTGTGCTTTTCCAGTGGCACACATTTTGACTTTGAATTTAATACATCCTATAAATCTGGATTTACTAAACTGCTAGGAATCTGACAGGATTAATTTTAGTGTAGCTTTGCATTGTCCCCTATAAGAACTGAGTAATTTAACTAACATCAAGTGCATTTAAATAGTGTTGGCAGACTGCGGGAGTATTGTCACACTTGGTTGAGTGAAGGGAGAGAAAGGGTTAAAGCAGTTGCAGATTATTGTGGCTAGCATCCCTTGGAGTTAACCCAACAACATACACACACCATGACTGATTCAATCAAAAGCACAGATACAGTGGTGCTGGAAATGCATAGCAGGTCAGGCAGCATCCGAGGAGCAGGTAAATTGACATTTCTAGCCAAAGCCCTTCATTACGGCTTCATCAAAGTCCTGATGAAGGGCTTTGGCCCAATTCATCGATTTTCCTGCTTCTCAGATGCTGCCTGACCTGCTGTGCTTTTCCAGCACTACTCTAATCTTAACTCTAATCTCCAGCATCTGCAGTACCCACTTTCGCCTCAATCAAAAGCACAGATTGCAAGGCAACACATACCCCCAAGTGCTCAAGCCACTCTTCCACTGCCTTACAAAGACTATTCCAACATATGCTGAAAAATGTGCTGGAAAAGCACAGCAGGTCAGGCAGCATCCAAGAAGTAGGAGAATCGACATTGCGGGCATAAGCCCTTCTTCAGGAATGAAGAACATGTGGCATATGAAAGAGTGGTCAGACATCACCTGAAGGAGTAGCGCACCAAAAGCTTGTTATTTCAAATAAATCTGTTGGATTGTAGCCTGGTGTTGTGTGACTTCTGACCTTGTCCACTCCAGTCCCCCACTGGCACCTCCACACTCTGGTGAGGGTTCATAGGAATTACAAATAGGATAGTACGCCTTGCATCCACCTCCAACAGCAGCAACATTTGTACTGTCAATGTTGGAAAAAGATTTTGGTGCCAGTGCCGGTCCAATATGTGATGAAAGATAGTTCTAACTTTGATGCTGTAACAGATTGATCTACAGTTTCAAAACTTCATGACATTTATAATGGCATCTCATGTTAGCTATTCCTGCAGCCATTCTTTCGACATACTCTGCAGATCTTACACTTCTTTGATTCCTTCAAGGTTTTCTCAAACGAACAGAGGCAAGCTTACACCACCAATTGATCTGCACACACTTCATTGCAGACTGTGTCAAATCCATTTTTTATCCGAAACACCAGCATAAACAATAGCATTAGAGGAAGCATAAGACATGAGTATAAGAAACAAACATAGAAAATGCTGGAATAATTCAGCACCTGTAGAGAGAGAAGCAGACTTTATTTTTCGAGTCTGGTATGACTCTTCTTCAGACCTTTTGAGTTTCTGCAGCATGTTCCGTGTTTGCTTCAGATTTCCAGAATCCACAGTATTGTGCTTTATATGGGTACAGTCACAGAATTGTTATGGTGCCTGCAATGGCTCTATTTTGTAGAGCCAATCTCCTGCTTTTCCCCTTATCCCTATACACCATTTCCAACGAAATAATCATCCAATGCCCACTTGAGGAGGGTGAGTAGCCTTTTGGACTCAATAGCAAGTTCATTAACTGTAGGGCTTGAATTCTCCCATGTCTTTGCTCCTACCCCCACACACACCAAGCCTTGTTATCACATACTGGATTAGTGGTGCTGGAAGAACACAGCAGTTCAGGCAGCATCCAACGAGCAGCGAAAACGACGTTTCGGGCAAAAGCCCTTCATCAGGAATAAAGGCAGTGAGCCTGAAGCTAGAGGAGGGTGGGGGTGGGGAGAGAGTAGCATAGAGTACAATGGATGAGTGGGGGAGGAGATGAAGGTGGTAGGTCAAGGAGGAGAGGGTGGAGTGGATAGGTGGAAAAGAAGATAGGCAGGTCGGACAAGTCCGGACAAGTCAAGGAGACAGTGCTGAGCTGGAAGTTTGAAACTAGGATGAGGTGGGGAAGGGGAAATGAGGAAGCTGTTGAAGTCCACATTGATGCCCTGGGGTTGAAGTGTTCCGAGGCGGAAGATGAGGCGTTCTGCCTCCAGGCGTCTGGTGGTGAGGGAGTGGCGGTGAAGGAGGCCCAGGATCTCCATGTCCTCGGCAGAGTGGGAGGGGGAGTTGAAATGTTGGGCCACGGGGCGGTTAGGTTGATTGGTGCGGGTGTCTCGGAGATGTTCCCTAAAGCGCTCTGCTAGGAGGCGCCCAGTCTCCCCAATGTAGAGGAGACCACTTCAGGAGCAACGGATACAATAAATGATATTAGTGGATGTGCAGGTGAAACTTTGATGGATGTGGAAGGCTCCTTTAGGGCCTTGGATAGAGGTGAGGGAGGAGGTGTGGGCACAGGTTTTACAGTTTCTGTGGTGGCAGGGGAAAGTGCCGGAATGGGAGGGTGGGTCATAGGGGGGTGTGGACCTGACCAGGTAGTCACGGAGGGAACGGTCTTTGCGGAAGGCGGAAAGGGGTGGGGAGGGAAATATATCCCTGTTGGTGGGGCACGTGGTTAAAGATGCCCTCCAATGCATCTCGTCCACATCCCGCACCTCCGCCCTCAGACCCCACCCCTCCAACCGTAACAAGGACAGAATGCCCCTGGTGCTCACCTTCCACCCTACAAACCTTCGCATAAACCAAATCATCCGCCGACATTTCCGCCACCTCCAAAAAGACCCCACCACCATGGATATATTTCCCAGCCCACCCCTTTCCACCTTCCGCAAAGACCGTTCCCTCCGTGACTACCAATCAACCTAACCGCCCCGTGGCCCAACATTTCAACTCCCCCTCCCACTCTGCCGAGGACATGGAGATCCTGGGCCTCCTTCACCGCCACTCCCTCACCACCAGACGCCTGGAGGAAGAACGCCTCATCGTCCGCCTCGGAACACTTCAACCCCAGGGCATCAATGTGGACTTCAACAGCTTCCTCATTTCCCCTTCCCCACCTCATCCTAGTTTCAAACTTCCAGCTCAGCACTGTCTCCTTGACTTGTCCGACCTGCCTATCTTCTTTTCCACCTATCCACTCCACCCTCTCCTCCTTGACCTATCACCTTTATCTCCTCCCCCACTCATCCATTGTACTCTATGCTACTCTCTCCCCAACCCCACCCTCCTCTAGCTTATCTCTCCACGCTTCAGGCTCACTGCCTTTATTCCTGATGAAGGGCTTTTGCCCGAAACGTCGATTTCGCTGCTCGTTGGATGCTGCCTGAACTGCTGTGCTCTTCCAGCACCACTAATCCAGTATTTGGTTTTCAGCATCTGCAGTCATTGTTTTTACCTTGTTATCACATAGTCTGCTATTACAACCCAATGTTAGCCATTAAAAGTCCCCATTAATAGCTATTCACCCTCCTAGCCAGATTGTTATCTTCTCTCTCTTTCGGCTCTATTCCCCCTCTCCCAACTATTGTTTACTCCTTAACCCCGCTCTATGTTCTGATTATAAACACGTTTTCCTTGCTACCATCATTTCCGAGGAAGGGTCACTGGGCCCAAAACTTTAACTCTGATTTCTCTCCACAGTTGCTGCTGGACCTGCTGAGTTTTCAAGCAACGTATGTTTTTGAACCTATTAGCAATGTTGTTTCCCTGTCCAACTGCCATATTCTTCCAGAAGTCATACCCTTGTATTATATTATATTACTACGATCACCAAAAGGGAGCATGGACAGGCAGGGTTCTTTTGTTTGTTTTAATCTGATTGTGTGGAAACTTGCAAATATAATGATCAATCGTGAATGTACAGTCACTAAATCTTCACAATCCTTAAACAATTGAAGTATCACAAACACGAAAGTATTAGGGTGCGCCGAGCTAACAACTCTATCTGGAGAACACTTGTAGAATGGCATGCTTTCCTGTTCCTGTCTGCTATGATTACCTACATGTTTATTGGCTAAACTGTCTACTCTTGCAGAATACATTTGCCATTAAAAGGTCTGATGCTTTCCAGTTGGAAATGTAAGAAAAGGCTAAGTCAGTCGCCTGCTTCGTGGGACCAGACATTACCAGGCGAATAGGCAAGATCACATCTCTTGGGATATTGGCTATGATATCTTAGCCCAAGTACTGTTCCCAGTCTGATAAAAAATGCTGATGGTCCGCATTTGCACACAACTACAGCAGTGAGACCAGTTTTAAAATTAAAATAAACATGAAACACCGACAATAAAACATGAACAAAGACTCAAAAAGCTAGCTCTCCGATCAGATACAGAGTCATAGTGAAGTTTTTATTGCAACATGTTCCCAGTCCAAAGCGATCCCGGAAGCGATGACGTCACAAAGGATCACGCGGGCACTCACGCCAAATTGCGCATGTGCGATCATAGAACACGTGATTCGCCAACACGGTGCAGTCCATCTCATGAAAGGGGGGGAATTAACTGTCGGATCTAAGTAATTCACCGGAAACTCCCGAAACATGAATCCGTTCTTTCCAATAGAATAATGCTAGAAATCATAAATAATAAAATACTTGGTTTTGTTAAAAAAAATGTCAAGAGTCAACACTATCATTCCTCTCTATCTCTACTCGTTCCCTCGCAGGCATCAAGTGAGCGGAACCAGGTTGGCGCATGTGCGGCGTGGACGGCGCAGGAGTGTCAACCGAAGCACGTTCCGCCGCCACTTTTGAAAAAGCCGCTCGATTGTGGGCGCCATGATGGCGGGTTCCAATCGAATTCAAAGACTAACGGCCCCGGGCTCGTGAATGGGGCTCTGCCCGTTGGCGAAGAAAAACAATTGAACAGGACAGGGACCGGGACGAGACGGCACAAGGAGCCGTGCATCGCGGTCGCAACACGATGTGCTCGACCGCCGGGCTGCCGCCGGCGGGCGCCTGCCTCGCTTTCCGGGTGACCCGGGTGGACACGCCCCGGCCCGGCTCGGTGCTGGTCAAGCTGTGGGGCCGCTTCCAGCAGCGGGAGAGACAACCCGAGTACCAGAGGCTGCACAGCGACATACAGAGCTGGGCCAAGGCGGCCCGGCTGGGCGTCGGCAGCGGGCGGGGCGCCCAGCCGGCCCCTCCGCTGGAGACCAACGAGCGATGCCTGGTGGACACGGGCGGCGAGTGGCACCGGGCCCGCGTGCTGAGCCGCGTGGGCGACGATTACACCGTCTTCACCCTGGACGAAGGCCGGGCGCTGCCGGTGCGAGCCCGGAGCCTGGACCGAGGTAAGAAGGAGTTCTTCCAGCTGCCGCCCGAGGTGGTCTGCTGCATCCTGGCCAACCTGGTGCCGGCGGCCGGGGCCGGAGACGGCGGCACCACCACCACCACCACCAACAGCAGCAGCAGCAGCCGCCGCCACCACCAGCTCGCCGCCGCTTCCTCCTCGTCCTCCGCCGCCGAGGACGACCAAGAGGAGCCGGAGGAAGCGGAACATCAGAGGATCCCGGAGGGCGGCAGCGAGGATGGCGGCGGCGGCGGCGCGACCACCTGGTCGCCGGGGGCGCTCTCCTTCTTCCGGGCCCTGCAAGGCCGCACCCTGGAGGCGCAGGTGGAGGCCGTGCTGCCTAACCGCCTGGTGCTGATCGAGGTGGCGCGGGTGTCGAGGCAGCTGTGCGAGCTGGGCCTGGCCCGGCCCATCGGCCCGGCCGCCTTCCGCCTGATGGTGGAGATGTCCACCTCGCGGCCTTGCGGAGCGGGCGGGACCGCCGTCCCGCAGCCGCCGCCGCCACCACCACCGTCGTCGTCGTCGCCGCTGCTCTTCAGGAAAGAGCGCGTCCCGGTGCCGCTCGGAGGCGGTGCTGGTTCCATGAGCGAAGCGCCCCCCGCCTCCGGCCCGGCGGGTCACCTGCCCAGCGAGGCGGGCTACAGCCTCAACTACTTCTACCCGCTGCTGCAGGTGGACGAGACGGTGACGGTGCGGGTGACCCACGTGCGCTACCCGGACCGCTTCTTCTGCCAACTGCGCTGCCACTGCCCGGAACTCGAGCGGCTGCACGACAGCATGCACCGTTACTATGACAACAGCCGCGCGGTGGCCGCGGCGCCAGCAGCAGGGGCAGCTCTGGACGCCCCGCGCCGCCTCGGCTCGCCCTGCGCCGCCAAGAGCGCCGACGGCCGCTGGTACCGCGCGCTCGTGCAGCAGACGCTGGCCGACGGCGTGCTCGAGGTCTTCTACGTCGACTACGGCGACCGCGAGGTGGTGCCGGCCCGCGCCGTCCGCAAGCTCAGCCCCGGCTACTTCAAGATGCCGGTGGTCACCTACCCGTTCGCGCTGCGCGACGCCTCCGACTACGGCCGTGGCTGGTCGCCGCGCCACATCGAGCTGCTCAAGTCGCTGATCCTGCGCCGGGTGCTGCAGGCGAAGGTGGAGTACTACAGCGCGGTGGAGAACGTCTACTTCGTCACCCTGCGCCAGGAGGACGGCTCCTCTGTCAACGCGGCTTTCAACGCCCAGGCCGAGAGCCTGCTGACCGGCTACTGCGAACAGGTCAGGGCCTGGCCCGACACTCCGAAGCCCAGCGCGCTCCAGTGCGGCGGCGACTATCTCACAGGGGACCGGAGGACTGAGGGAATCTCCTCCAAGACCAAGGATCGCGTCTCTCTGCTGAAGAACGCCAATCTCAAGCTCAACGCGTTTTATGATGTTCTCGTTGAATTTGTGAAAGATCCTTCAGAGTTTTGGATACGAACCATGGAAACAGCCAGCGAATTTGAAAAGCTCATGAACAGCATTGCCAAGAAATATGCAAACGTGGGTCGCAATGAAGGATTAGTGAAAAAACCCGAACCTGGTTTGTTATGTTGCGCTAAGTTCAAGGCTGACAACTTATTTTATAGAGCTGTTATTACTGAGATTCTTGATGGCCACTTCAGGGTATTCTTCATTGATTATGGGAATATGGAAGTCGTTGACTGGCATGATGTTAAGGTCTTGCTTCCAGAGTATAGAAAATTACCTGCCTTGGCAGTGAAGTGTTGCCTTGCTGATCTCACACCAAAAGATGGGAGCTGGAGTAGAGAAGCTATTGCCTATTTTGAAAAGGCAGTGTTTGAAAAGCATCTGGTGGTTCACGTTTTAGAGAAGGAAATGGACAAGTACTTGATTGAACTTTTAGATGTAGAAGATGAAGGAGAACCCAGTGTGAATAAGTTAATCTTGCTGGCTGGTTATGCTGATCGCAAAGAACTTAAAATTTCAAATTTCACTTCAAAGAACTTGGATTTGTTGGGCCATTTATATGTTTCTCATTCATCTGAAGAAATTGTGCATACACATGGCAGAAGTAACAAAGAGAAATTGGAACAAAGACCAATGACTCCTGAAAAAATTAAACCATTTACAGAGTACTGTGGGGCATTGACAGCTGCCTTAAGTGATTCTGTAACCACATTATTTTCCAGTCAAAGTGAATTTGAAAATGGCACAGCAACCCACTTGGAATCTGTAATTATGGAGTCTCCCTATAAACAAGAATATCTTAAAGTGGGAAGCACTGTGGATGTACAAGTATCTTACATTGATGAACCTGGTGACTTTTGGTGTCAAATGACTAAAAATTCACATGAGTTGAAAATACTAATGAGTAAAATACAGGAATATTATAATACACATGAAGATAGTTTTCAGCCTGGTCAATCTGCTTGTATTGTACGGTACTCTGAAGATGGAAAGTGGTACAGAGCACTAATCCTTGGGAAAGTGACTGCGATAGAAGTGGATGTACTGTACATTGATTTTGGAAATAGAGAGAGAGTGTCCATAAGTGAATTGCGTCTAATAAAACCAGAATTCCTCCTTTTCAAAGGTCAGGCATTTAGGTGCAGTCTTTATAACATCATTCAGCCCATGGGCCCTGATCCATTCATGTGGAATGAAGATTCAATTGCTGCATTTCAGGAATTTATTGATAATGCCTTAAGCTTGTACATGGAGCTCAAATGCACAGTATATGCATTGACTGTTGTAGAAGGCAAAGGGCTGTGCAATGTTGTAGATTTGAATACCCCTTTTCAGAGTGCTTGCCAGTTACTTATTGAGCGAGGCTTAGCCAAGTTTGTAGGATCACCTAGTATTCTTGCCCCATCAGTAAGCCTTTATACCTATTACTATTCAACTCATGACGTGAAAATTGGTAGTGAAGAAGAAATGTATGTGAGCCATGTTGCAAGCCCAACAAAATTCTACTGTTTACTTGGTAGAAACCTCGGCATACTAGATAAACTTGCAGATAAGGTTAATAAACTGTCTTCTAAGATGCAGGGGTATACTTTTACACAGGGGATTGATCCTATCTGTCTTGCAAAATATACTGATAATCGGTGGTATCGTGCTTTGGCATGGCCTATGCAAGATAGAATTCGGGTCTCTTTTGTAGACTATGGCAATAAATTAGATATTGATAAAGATGAATTGCTTCCAATACCCAACAGTGCAAAAGATGTTAAGTTTTTACCCATGCAAGCAATTAAATGTGGTTTGTCTGATATACCAGTGGACCTATCACTTGACATTATTATCTGGTTTAAAAAGGCTGTGATGGATAAGCCTTTAAAAGCTGTAGTTGTAGCAAAAGAAACTGATGGAAAACTGATTGTTGAATTATATGATGGGAACATACAAATTAATGCGAAGATTAAAGAACAGTTATGCCTGCAGAATATCAGTGAAATCAAAATAAATGGAAATGCTGGTAGGCAAAAAAACAAAAATGAAAAGTCTTGCTCCCCATACTTGAAGAGTGACCATGACCAGTCCCCTCTTAAAAGACGTGCAGTTGAGGACCAAGGTGATAATCGAGAAACTGAGAAGGTGACTATCACTTGCAAGCAGGACAGATGGAAAAACAGAACAGAAGTTATTACACAGACTGAGGACACTGGGATAAAGAAAGGCGTTCACAACAAAATGTATACCAAGAATACAAAAGAATATTTGGATGTAAAATCTGCTATGGAAATTATCGATCACAAATTAGATAGCATTTTGGTTGAAAACTCCATCAAAAAGAACTCTGACTTGGATATAACTTGGCCTAAGTTGACAGACCTCCCACTGATGACATTAAGTAGTGGATTTAAAAGTGAGGTATCTGTCTCGCATGTTATCAGCCCATCACACTTCTTTGTTCAGCTTCTCCAAAATGAAAACAAGGTAACTGCAATGGAAGAAAAGTTGAATGCAAGCAATATGAATGACAGCAAAGTGGGAAGCTTTCAGATTGGTAATGTAGTATGTGCAGAATTTCCTGAAGATGGGTCTCAATACAGAGCTGTTGTAACTCAAGTTCGTGGTGATACTGTGTCTGTTGAGTATATAGATTATGGTAACACTGCAATGGTGGATGCATCAAAAGTTTTTCCTCTTCCTAAAGACTGCTTGGAAGTCCACCGGCTTAGTGTACCATGCTTTCTTGCAGGATTTCAGGATTCAAGTTTAAGGGAAAATAAAGAGGAAGCTGTCTCTGAATTCATAAAAAGAACAAATAAAACTGGAATAATGTGTGAATTTATACAACAGTGTGGGCAACTGTGGGAGGTTAATCTTCATGATGACCAGGGATCAGTAGTTGATTCGTTGAATAACTTTGCATTTAGAAATGGTACACAGTGTTCTGATCCCACTGAATGCACCATAAGTGATGTAAGATCTGCTTCAAAGCTTCTTGCACATGTCTCTGCAGTAAACTCTCCTCAGCAGTTTTGGTGTCAGTTTAAAACAACAAGTGATGGCATATTTACTGAAGCAATTGAGAAAATGAAAGATAACTGCCATAATTTAATATCCAAGGATGATTCAGCTCCCAAGGGTGGTGTTCTGTGTATGGTGAAAAGTAAAGCAAGTAATAACTGGGCTACTTGTGAAATTGTGCAAGTTTGTAATACAGGTGTTGAAGTACTCTTTCTGAAAGAAGGCGTAAGGGAAGAAGTAAACAATGAAGACACAAAGGAAGTAACTCCTGCATTTACACTAACTTATGAATGTAAATTGCATGGCTTGTTTCCAGTTGATGGAAATAGCTGGTCTAAAGAAGCCACTGAATTCTTAAAAGCTTTGGTTTTGCACAAAACTGTGACTGTTAAAGTGATTAGTATTTCTGAAGATAATGTATTGGACGTGACATTGTACGATCACTTGGATAAAATTGTGAGCAGCACACTGATATCCTCAGGATTGGGTGTTGAAAAGCCAAATGTGTGTGTATCTGACAGAACCAGTTATGGACGATACATCAAGAAACTTCCTTTAGTGGGTCAGACCATTGAAGGATATATAACTGCCGCAGAAAGTCCTAGTTATTTCTGGTGTCAGTATTCATCCCCTGAAGTTCAAATGTTATCTAGAAAAATGCAAGAAGTTGGAGTACTTGGTGCTACCAATAGGGAATTACTCTCTGACATTTCAGTTGACGACAGCTGTTTTTGTAAATATTGTGAAGATGGGCAGTGGTACAGAGCTGAAGTAAAAAAAGTAAAAGGAAACATCGTATCTCTACAATATGTTGATTATGGGAATGAAGATGATGTTGGAATAGAACAAATGAAAAAAATGCCCAAAGAGTTACTAAAGATTCCCACGCAGTCTTTTCCATGTTGCCTTTCTGGATATGATTTATCTAAAGGTTCTTGGAAAGATGGTGCTGTAGATGCTCTCCTTCGTCTTTCAGATCAGCTGTTAAAAATTACTGTGGTAGCAAATGAATGTGAAGACACCAGTTTACCGTCTTTATTATTTGTCCAAATTCAGTATGTTGGTGGTGTAATCAATGATATAGTAAGACCCTTGTGGAATCCACATGTTGAAAAATATGGCAAAAACTGCCAGGTAGATGATGATGAATCTTTTTGTACTGGTCAGTTAACTCCTCTGCTGTCTAGCCCTGGTGGTTTGAATCGAGAAGATAAACTTATGCAGGCTATAACTTCAAATGGAGCATGTTCTGAAGTACCAAATTCAGGAAACTTTGGTAATTTTAGCAGTTTACACAATGACGAAGAAAAATGTCTTAATCAGCCTGTAAATATACCAGAAGGGAATAATGAATTCCTAATTAATATTCCAAATATTCCGGCATCTTCAATAGTGGATGGTATAGGTAATGAAGGACTCGGACAAAATACTTCAAACACTCATGAACCTGCTGTATTGTCGTCAATTCCCACTGAAGATACTATTGAGACAGTTGTGGTTGGCAGTTTTGAAGATTCTGTCTCTTCGGGTCCAGATGAAGGAATGCTTTCAACACAGCCTTGTATGGATCAATACTCTTTAAGCAACCAGATTGAAGATGCAGATCTTAAAGCACAAGGACCATTTGAAGCAAGTGAACATCTGCAGACCTCTGTGCAGAGTATTGATTTGTATGAAGAAATTTTTAACTGCCAACAGAATCAACCCTTCACAGAGGAGATTGGTGATGATTCCATGACCCGTATTCTCATCTCACATGATGATGATGATGATGACTACTATGATCAAAATGTATCAGAGCTCCAGGTGAATACCAGTGAAATGGAGGACCAATTTGAGACAGGTGGGTAAGAACTCTTTTTAAACCTAGAAGTGGTCAGAATTTTAACAAACATTTTGGAAGTAAGCTTTAAATACCTGAATCAGATTCGATTTTGATGTACTTTCTGCGAACTGTTTTTAAAAATTTTAACTTCTTGTGTCGCATTTGAGTGATGTAACGTGTATACTTAAAACATACACCCCATGCCAGTGAACACCAGGAGATGGAGCATTTTCCTTTTGGCTAAAGATAAAGTTTTCTGGACCTGATGGGATGTAGACTAGGACATGTAAATAGGCACCTATGGAGACAGTAGTGAATGTGATCATAGTAATCTTCCAGAATCCTTGCATTCTGGAACAAAATTTCAGAGAGGAAGAATGCAGAAAAGCATGCGGTTAGCTTGATCAAGCGGAGTCAGCTAGCTTTGTGAAGAGGAAATCATGCCGAACAAATTGATTAGAATTCTTTAAGGTCGATACAGGGGACAAAATGGATATGTTTGGATTTTTAGAAGGCATTGTTAAGTTAGCATATGTTCACCTACTAAATAAGAGTCTTTAATGTTGAAAGTAGTAATATTAGCTTGGATAAAGGATTGACTAATAGATAACAGTTTGGCTAAAGGCGTGGTATTCTCAAGATAGCAATCTGTGTAACTATTGGAATGCCACATGGATCAGTGCTATAGCTAAAATTTTACTACAAAGATGACAGGTGAGGAAAATGAATGTTTAAGAGCCAAGTTTACAGATGAGGCAGGTAGGAAGGCAAGTGGTGAGGATGACAATCTTCAAAGGAATTTACAGAGCATTTAATTGAGTGGACAAAAACTTGACCGGTGCAATATAATGTGGGGGTTTGTGAGGTTATGCACTTTGCCAGAGAGAATAGAGAAGCCGAGTAGTGGTTAGTTAGAGAGACATTGCAGAAAGCTACCGAATGGAGGATTTGGGAGTCCTTGTCCTTGAATCATGAAAAGCTGGCATCAGTTTTAGCACTTGACAGGGAAGGCAAATTGGAATGTTGGCCTGTATTTCAAAGGGAATAGAGGTAGGAAAGTAGGGATGTTTGTGTTAAGACTAGACAACCATGAGTCAACTATAGCCAGAATGCGCTGAAACACTGTCAGGGTACTTATCTAAGACATTGGAGGTAGTCCAGAAAATGTTCACTAAGCTGATGCCCAGTATAGAAATGTTGTGTTATGAAGAGAGATTGAGTAGGTTGTGCCTGTACTTGTCGGAATATAGAACATGGCAATCTTTCTTGAACCATGCGAGATTCTTGGGGGACTTGACAGGATAGGTGTGAAACAGTTTTCCTTTTGTGGTAGTGTCTAGGACCAGAAGACCATCTCAGAAAAGGGGTCATTCATAAGACCGATGAGAGATTTCTTCTGAAGGTAATGAATTTCTGTAATTACTACAGAAGACTGATGCTAAGTCACTATATTCAAGGCTGAGTGTGAATCAAGGATCATGGAAAAGGATAGGAAAGTGGAGTTTACTATATCTGATCAACTATGATCTTGTTGAAATGGGCTGAACTGCCATTCCTTCAGTGTTGCTGGCTTAGAGTCCTGGAATTCTGTCGATCACCTGACTGAACCCAGTTTGGCCAATGATCATAGTTGTGACACCAGAACGACTCGTGTTCCCCTTGCCTGCCTTCAGCTGAGGAGTGGTTTATCTTGTTTTGGTAAGAACAAAACTTTGTATTTTTCCAAATAGTGCATTGATAATAATTTGGCAACAAATAAGTTGATGCTAATTCAGTAGAACATTTGATCTCTAATTCTTGTGACTAGTCCTTGTTTCATATGCTTGAAATTTGGAAAACTAATTAGAACTATAACAGCAGTTAAATGAAATCTCCTCCTCTTCTAATATTACACTGTAGATAGCAGGAAAGTTTTTAGTTTTAAACTGATTCAAATTTCCAAATATAAATATGGCGAGGAGAGCAAGTCAGAGGCTAAGAATTCTGCAGTGATAACTCACCACTCATCTTATTCAAACTTGTCAGTCATCTAAAGGCACAAGGTTTGAATTGTAATGGAATGTTGTCCACTTGTCTGGTTAAGTGCAGCGCCAATATCACTTAGCTGGGAACCATCCTAGACCAAGCAGCCTGCTTATTGGCACATCTTCCACAGCCTTTGACAATCACACTCTTACTTCACTGATACAGTGACAACAGTGTTTGTTTGTTTTATGCAAGATGTATGGCTGTAGGCTGCTCTGACTGTACATTCCAAATTAAAGATAACAGCCATTTAGAATGGATATATGGGAATATCACTGCCTGGAAGTTTTCCTCCAGACCATCCAAGCCAAAAACCTGGAACACCCTTCCAAACATCGGAGTCTCCCAACACCTCATGGATTACATTGGTTCA
The DNA here is from genome assembly GCF_047496795.1 of Chiloscyllium punctatum. NCBI lineage: Eukaryota > Metazoa > Chordata > Chondrichthyes > Orectolobiformes > Hemiscylliidae > Chiloscyllium > Chiloscyllium punctatum. The sequence goes on along the minus strand of NC_092741.1, from coordinate 148,842,492 downwards.
AGAAGGCAACTCACCAACTTCTCATAGCTGGAGATGTGCAAAAATATTGGCCTATCTGGTAACATCTGCTTCATGTTAATGAATAAAGTGTTCTAAACTATTTCTGGTATGGGTTGGCTGTATTGAATGGTTAGTTTATCATGTCTTCTAGGTTATTCATTATAACCATTTGATTTAAAATCTTGTATTTGTTTTTAAGTCCCTTTTGAGAAGCTTGCAAGGGTCCAGATTGGACTTGACTTTAGTCATTATGATTAATAGAATTTTCATCAGCAAATTCCCCCTTCTCCCTTTTAAGTGCTCGTCCCCTTCCATTTCTAATCGTGAAAAATCTATTCAACTATTTTTGTGAATTACTTTTGGGAAATTTTAAATTACGTAAATCATAAAACTGAAAGTTGTTTTCCAAAATCAGCTTGGATTTAAGTGCTTTATCACTTTGCTTAATTCGTTTGTATTTTAAACCGTTGTTTTGTCATCCTCTATTTCCAGTCGCTCTCCTACTTCTACCTTCTGGCTATCAAGAGTGTAAGCCTTGATCAGTGGTGTTACTAGCAGGTGATATTTGTGAATGGTAGACATCAACCATAAGAGAGAGAAGTAGAATTTGGCTATTCAACCCATCTAATCTGCTCCACTCTTTGATAATATTTGATATGTTTCTCAACCCCATTCACTCTGTAATCCATGATCTCCTTCCTAGTCATGGTCTTAAATAGACTCAATGACTTGGCATTCTTTGGCAATAAGTTCTACAGATTCACTATCCTCTAGCTGAAAAGATTCTTCCTTATGTCACTTGTACGGTATCGTGCTTTCACTGAGGCTGTGTATACTGGTGGGAACGTCATCTCCGTGGCCACTCTATCCAGGCCTCTCAGTATTCTGTAAGTTTGTCAGAGTATGTACACACACGCGCACACACACACACACACACACACACACACACACATACCCCCCCCCCCCAAAAGAAAAGCCTCTAAACTCCAGATACAGACTGAGCCCTCAACTCTTCAAATGACAAGTTCTTCATTCCTGTAAAACCACCTCTGGACAATCTCCAAAGCCAGCATATCTTTCCTTACATACTGGACGCAAAACTGCTCATAATATTTGAAATGCGGTCTGACCAGCGCCTTATGGAGCCTCAGCAAGGCATCCCTGCTGTATTTTTCTGGACCTCTTGAAAAGAACACCAACATTACGTTTGCCTCCCAAGCTGCCAACTGAACCGTCCGGTTAATCTTAAGAAAATCCTAAACTTGGAGTCCTAAGTCTCGTTACGCTTCAAATGTTACCTGTTTTGACATGGATATTGGTGTGATGTTACTCTCTCTCACTGGTAGCTTTTGGCCAAGTGGAAAGCTTAAACCTTTTGAAGTAGGAGCATGGGGTTGGATGGCTTACTAATGTTATCAAGTCTGATCTAATGTACACTTAGATCATAGCTGATCATTAATCACAGTGCTTTTTTTTCCTGCTGTAGCTCTACATTCCTTGATGCTGTTAGTTTTCCGACTTGTATTGAGTGTGTTCAAATGGAATTCAGTGATAGTTTCCGCAGCACTCTGGGGGGGAAAAAAATTCCAAAGTTTCACCACCTTTTGAGTGAATAAATTCCATCTCCCCTCATAATTGGCCTGCCTCATCCTGAGTTTAGGTCCTATTGTTTGGATGCTCCAGATGATGGAAAAGTCTTATCCACATCCTCCCTGTCATGCCCGCCCTTCTTTTTAATTCAATCTGGATAATCTGGTGCACCTCCGTTACATAGTCAGTGACACATACGTTCATCTTTAGATAAGGGGATCAAGCCTATGTCCAGTAGTCCAGGAAATCTGCCTTTAATGTGCAGATCGGTTCAAAAACCGCTGTATTTCTATTATAATTCACGTTCACGGAGACTCCTAGTCCTATGTTAATGCAGCAGGTAGTGAGGCTGGTTGGATTATCAATACCGTTAGGGTTCCCCACCCCATGACCTCTACACTTGACTCCCTGTAACTATTACTAGACTTAACTACTGCTGAGCTCAGGTCTTTAACCGCACATACCTTTAGTAATTGAACAGTTGATCTTACTTGTTTTTTTTAAAAAAACAAAACTTCATATTCAGAAAACTGTTGTAATATTCTCCAAATTCACTATTGGAGAGGGAGACCATGTTAATTACCTAGTCCTTTTTTGCCATATTATAAACATTCCGTACTGCCTACATTGATATAACAATTAACGAAATCACTAGTCTAATGGCTTCCCTTTCGTAATTGAGCATATATAATGTAGTCTTTGTCTTCAGTATTTTGCTTGGTTAGTTAAATGTTACTTTATAATTCAGAATTTTCAAATATATTAACTGCAATTTGCAATGCTTCTACTGTATTTTCTAAAAACTTGTGCATAATACAGTTGCTACTTTATATCAGAACTGGTCAGATAATAGATTTTTAAGTGAGATACTTTGGGATGTTTTAATGATGAGTGTGATGAATATCTGCAAACCATTCATGTCTTAAGAGGCTCAGCCACCTAAAAGGGGATTATTGACCTGTTCATGTTGTATATTTTCATGTGCAACATAGAAACTTTTAAAGGGGGCTTTGACCAGCTGGATGCAAAATCTGTAATATGGTAAACTGTTGAAAGTGAAAATTATTATTTGTGATTGGTTGCTAGCTGTAGTTTTAAAACTGTAATCTTTAAAATCCTATTTCATTTATTGTGTTCAGTTATAATTACGTTGTCCAAATCTGTCTACATGCAGTGCAATTACTTTTGGAAGCACTTTAAACCTGCGTCTTTTTACATGTTTTGTGCCTTGTAGCACATTACTGTTTCTTGCACTTTCTGGCAACCATGTTGTAATTAAATAGAAATGTCCATCCCAGCCTAAAGATCAGTAGTTATTGTTTCCTTTGCAGTTTTCTCTTGCAGCCATTGGTAACTTTTTTTTTAAAGTCAAATTCTGACCAATTAATTAAGTTGAAAGAACCTTCAGTTTAATCCTGATTACTACAGATTTGTGGCATTCTGTACTCCATATTCATTCTTATACCGCATACCTAATTTTTTTTTCACTTACTCCATAGTTAAAACTGCTACATTGAATATCGACCCAGAAGACGATAAAAATAAAACTCTTGAATTTAACTTATTGTCATGTGTACCGAGGCACAATGAAAAGCTTTGTCTTGTGAGAAATACAGTCAGATCACATAGTTAAATACCATAGATAAGGAAATGATAGGTTAAACAGTGGCAAAAACCAAAACTCTGGTACAGCGAACGTTAAGAGTTTGAGTCCATTCAGTATTCTAACAACAGTCTGATAGAAACTGGCTGGTGCGTGTGCTCAGGCTTCTGTACCTTCTCCCCGATGGTAGAGGTTGTAGAAAAGCATTGCCAGGGTGGGATGGATATTTGAGAATGCCGGTGGCCTTTCCTTGACAGCGGTGGTAGATGCATTCCATAGATGGGAGGTTGGTCTTTGTGATTGTCTGTGCCGCGTTCACCACTCTGTAGCCATCTCTGATCTTCAATGGCCGTAATAGGTAGTGATACATCCAGATAGAATGCTCTCTGGCGCGCCCATAGAAGTTGGTGAGCTTATTTGCCGTCATGCCAGATTTCCTCAGCTGCCTGAGAAAGACGTTGGGCGTTTGTAGCAAGTCTGTCCAAGTGAGGAGTAAAAGAAAGATTGTTGATGACCACTCCCAGGAGTTTGGCACTCCTCTCGTTCCCCTCTGTGCTGTTAATGTGTAGTGGAGCATGAGTAACATCCTGCTGAAAGTCAATAATGCATTCCTTTGTTTTGCCGGCATTGAGAGCTAGGTTGTTCTCAGTGCAACATTTTTCCAGGTCTTCCACTTCCCGTCTGTAGTCTGTTTCATCGCCATCTGAGATTCGATTGACTATGGTGGTATCATCAGCAAACTTGTAAATGGCATTGTCTGGTATTTGGCGACACGCTCATGGGTATACAGCGAGTACAGTAGGTGGCTGAGTATGCATCCCTGGGGGGGGTTCCAGTGTTGAGTGTTAGTGAGGATGTAATATTGTCCCCAATCTTCACTGATTGTGGCCTGTCGGTCAGGAAACTGAAGATCCAGTTGCAGAGAGTGGGGCTTAGTCCGAGATCATTAAGTTTAGTAATCAGTCTTGATGGGATAATGGTGTTGATTATAGTTCAGGCTTCAATGAGTAGGACTCTTACGTTGCTGTTCTTGGTGTTGAGATGTTCTCTGTAGGAGTGAATGGCAAATGATATGGCATCTGATGTGGATTTGTTGGTCTGATAGGCAAGTTGGAGTGGGTCAAGAGTAGTGGGGAGACTGGAGTTGATTTAATGCCACGACCAGCCTTTCAAAACACATAATGACCATCAACATTAAGGCCACTGGGTGGTAGTCATTGAGACATGTTGCATGAGTTGCTTTAGGCACAGGGATGATGTTGGCCCCCTTGCAACAGGCAGGGGCAGTGGCCTGCTGCAGGGAGAGGTGGAAGATGTCTGAAAAGACCTCTGCCAGTTGACCTGCGCATGCTCCGAGTGCACAGCCTGGTACTCTGTCTGGACCTGTTGTTTTCCTTAGATTCACACGAAGGAAAACCTGATCTGACCCTTACAGTGACTGTTGAGATCGGTTCATCAGTACTTGTCAGAATAGGTGTTACCTCTCCACTGAAATTCTGCTTAAAGCGAGCGTAGAAGGTATTGAGACGATCTGGGAGAGATGTGTGCTGCTATCTTGCACTGTCTCTTTTTAGAACCTGTGATATCATTCAGTCCTAATGGCCCTGTGAAGGTCATATTTGGATTCCTTATATTTGAGTGGGTCTCCTGATCTGAAGGCCTCACACCTGGTTTTTAGCAGGTTCTGTATGTCCTGATTCATCCAGGGTTTCCTGTTGGGGAACACCTGGATCGACTTGCTTGGTATGCGGTCCTCCACACACTTGCTAGTAAAGTCTGTGACTGTGGTACGTGCTCGTTCAAGGTACATGTGGACTGTTTGAATAAGGCCAAATCAGCCAATTCCAGACAGCATCGGACTTGATCCTCTGCCTCCTCCGATCAGCACTGCACCTCCACCCACAAGAGGGTCTCTTGGTTGAGTTTTTGCCTGTATTGTGGTCGGAGGTGTCGAGTCAGTATGGATAGCCCTGAGAATTTCAAAGGGTAAAAAGACCCTAATGGGAGTTATCTACGGGCCCCCAAACAGTAGCCAGGATGTAGGGTGTAAGTTGAGTAAGGAATTGAAATTGGCATGTCGCAAAGGTAATGCTACAGTTATAGGGGATTTCAACATGCAGGTAGACTGGGAGAATCAGGATGGTAGTGGACCCCAAGAATGGAAGTTTGTGGAGTGCCTCCTAGATGGATTCTTAAAACAGCTTGTACTGGAGCCTACCAGCGAGAAGGCAATTCTGGATCCGGTGTTGTGCAACAAACTGGATTCGAAGTAAAGGAATCTTTAGGAGGTAGTGACCATAATAAGTTTTAATCTTCAATTTGAGGAGGAGAATCGGGTGTATCAATATTGTAGTTGAACAAAGGGACTATGGAGCTTTGAGGGAAGAGCTGGCCAAAGTTTAATGGTTCTATACTCTAGCAGGGATGGCAGTGGGACAACAATGGCAGGTATATCTGGATCTAATGCAGAAGGTGGGGTGGATTGGTTCGGTCCAAAGAGGAAGAAAGATCCTAAGGGGAGGTAGGGGTGGCTGTGGCTGACTAGGGAAGTTAAGGACTATATAAAGATAAAAGAAGTATAACCTAGCAAAGCTGAGCGGGAAGCCAGAGAACTGGGAAACTTTCACAGAGCAACAGACAATGACTTAAAAAGGCAATACGCGGAGAGAAAATGAGATACGAAGGCAAACTGGCCAAAAATATAAAGGAGGATAGCAAAAACAGTTTTAGGTATATGAAAAGAAAACAAAGGTTAAGACTAAAATTGGGCTCTTGAAGACAGAAATGGATGAATTTATTATGAGGAACAAGGAAATGGCAGATGGATTGAATAGGTATTCCTCATTCCTGAAGAAGGGCTTATGCCCGAAACGTCGATTCTCTCCTACTCCTTGGATGCTGCATGACCTGCTGCGCTTTTCCAGCAATAATACTTTCAGCTCTGATCTCCAGCATCTGCAGTCCTCACTTTCTCCTCCGGATTGAGTAGGTACTTTGCTTGTGTCTTCCCCGGTGAAGACCGATCTACACTCCCAGATGTAATAGTGGCAGAAGAACCTCTGGTAATGGATGAACTGAAGGGAATTTATATTGGGCAGGAAATGGTGTTGGATAGACTGTTAAATCTGAAGGCTAAGTCCCTGGGACCTGATGGTCTGTATCCCTAGGTACTTGAGGTGGCTCTAGAAATCATGGACGCGTTGGTAATCATCATCCAATGTTCTATAGATTCAGGGTTAGTTCCTGCGGATTAGACGATTGCTAATGTCCCACTTTTCAAGAATGGATGGAGAGAAAACGGGGAATTATAGACCTGTTAGCCTGATGTCAGTGGTGGGAAAGATAGTCAGATGTACAACATGGAAACCGAATCTTCGGTCCAACCCGTCCATGCCGACCAGATATTCCAACCCAACCTAGTCCCACCTGCCAGCACCCGACCCATATCCCTCTAAACCCTTCCTATTCATATACCCATCCAAATGCCTCTTAAATTTTGCAATTGTGTCAGCCTCCACCACATCCTCTAGCAGCTCATTCCATACTCGTACCACCCTCTGTGTGAAAAAGTTGCCCCGTAGGTCTCTTTCATATCTTTCCCCTCTCACCTTAAACCTATACCCTCTAGTTCTGGACTCCCCGACCCCAGGGAAAAGCCTTTGTCTACTTGCCCTATCCATGCCCCTCATAATTTTGTAAACCTTGGCCTCCGCTCCAGAGAAAACAGCCCCAGCCTGTTCAGCCTTTCCCTATAGCTCGAATTCTCCAACCCTGGCAGTATCCTTGTAAATCCTTTCTGGACCCTTTTAAGTTTCACAACATCCTTCCGATAGGAAGGAGACCAGAATTGCGTGCAATATTCCAACAGTGGCCTAACCAATGTCCTGTCCAGCCGCAACATGACCTCCCAACTCCTGTACTCAATACTCTGACCAATAAAGGAAAGCATACCAAATGCCGCCTTCACTATCCTATTTACTTGCAATTCCACCTTCAAGGAGCTATGAACTTGCACTCCAAGGTCTCTTTGTTCAGCAATACTCCCTAGGACCTTACCATTAAGTATACAAGTCCTTCTAAGATTTGCTTTCCCAAAATGCAGCACCTCGCATTTATCTGAATTAAAAACTCCATCTGTCACTTCTCAGCCCATTGGTCCATCTGGTCAAGATCCCGTCGCAATCTGAGGTAACCCTCTTTGTTGTCTGCACACTTTTGATTAACTGTACTTCCTTATGCTTGCATTGAAATTATTTATATAAATGACAAAAAGTAGAGGACCCAGCACCGATCCTTGTGGTCCACTGGTCACGGGCCTCCAGTCTGAAAAACAACCCTCCACCTCCACCACCACCCTCTGTCATCTACCTTTGAGCCAGTTCTGTATCCAAATGGCTAGTTCTCCCTGTATTCTGTGAGACCTAACCTTGCTAATCAGTCTCCCATGGGGAACCTTGTCGTACGCCTTACTGAAGTCAATATAGATCACATCTACCGCTCTGCCCTCATCAATCCTCTTTGTTACTTCTTCAAAAAACTCAGTCAAATTTGAGAGACATTTTCCCATGCACAAAGCCATGTTGACTATCCCTAATCAGTCCCTGCCTTTCCGAATACACACACCTGTCCCTCCGGATTTCCTCCAACAACTTGTCCACCACCGATGTCAGGCACACTGGTCTATAGTTCCCTGGCTTGTCCTTACCACATTTCTTAAACAGTGGCACCACGTTAGCCCATCTACAGTCATCTGGCACCTCACCTATGACTATCGATGATACAAATATCTCAGCAAGAGGTCCAGCAATCATTTCTCTATCTTCCCAGAGAGTTCTAGGGTACACCTGATCAGGTTCTGGGGATTTATCCACCTTTATGCATTTCAAGACATCCAGTACTTCCTACTCTGTAATATGGACGTTTTGCAAGATATCATTATCTATTTCCCTACAGTCTATATCTTCCATATCCTTTTCCGCAGTAAATGCTGATGCAAAATACTCATTTAGAATCTCCCCCATTTTCTGCGGATCCACACAAAGTCCGTGTTTTTTTGTGATATTTAGAAAGATGCTGGAGTCAATTATAAAAGATGAAATAACGACTCATTTACACTGTGGGCAGCACGGTGGCACGGTGGTTAGCACTGCTGCCTCAGCGCCAGAGACCCGGGTTCAATTCCCGCCTCAGGCGACTGACAGTGTGGAGTCTGCGTGGGTTTCCTCCCATAGTCCAAAAATGTGCAGGTTAGGTGAATTGGCCATGCTAAATTGCCCATGGTGTTAGGTGAAGGGGTAAATGTAGGGGAAATGGGTCTGGGTGGGTTGCGCTTCGGGTTGGTGTGGACTTGTTGGGCCGAAGGGCCTGTTGCCACACTAAGTAATCTAATCTAAAATTTGGATAGCAGTAACAGGATAGGTCAGTGTCAGCATGGCTTTACGAAGGGGGAATCATGCTTGATTAATCTTCTGGAATTTTTTTTTTGAGGATGTAACTATGAAGCTGGATAAGAGAGAGCCAGTGGATGGAGTGTACCTGGATTTTCAGAAAGCCTTTAAAGTCCCACATAGGAGATTGGTGAACAAAATTAGGGGACATGGTATTGGTTCCAAAATACTGACTTGGATTGAAAATTGGCTGGCTGACACGAAGCAAAGAGTAGTGATAAACAGGTCCCTTTCAGAATGGCATGCGGTGACCAGTGGGGTACCACAATGTTCGGTGCTGGGAACGTAGCTGTTTACAATATACATTAACAGATTTGCTGCTGATACAAGGCTGGGTGGCATGGTGAAATGTGAAGAGGATGTTATGAGAATACAGGGTGACTTGGACAGACTAAGTGAGTGCACGGATGCATGGCAGATGCAGTTTAATGTGGATAAATGAGTGGTTATCCACTTTGGTGGCAAGAGCAGGAAGGCAGAATACTATCTAAATGGAGTCAAGTTAGGTATGCAGATACTGCAGGCAGTGAAGAAAGCTAATGTTATGAAGGCCAGCATGCCAAGAGTATAGGAGCAAAGAGGTCCTTCTGCAGCTGTATAGGGTGCTGGTGAGACTGCACCTGGACTACTTTGTGCAGTTCTGGTCTCCAAATTTGAGGAAGGACATTCTGGCTATTGAGGGAGTGCAAGGTAAGTAAGTTCACAAGGTCAATTCCCAGAATCTCAGGCTTACCATTACTGTTAACACACCTTGCTCATCATAAAGTGAGCAAAACTGCTATGCCTTAAATGCAAAATAGTTTAAATGCAGAGAGTTTGACTGATGTCCTGGTTCAGGTTTACTTAACGGGACGATGAGCTTCCTAGTGAAATAAATATTCCTTTTTTTTTTGTACTAATCTTTTGCTGAATTGAAGTCACACTGAGACATTAATGGGGCTACAAGGTTTAGTAGGACAGATGGTCTGTTTTGCCTAGCTGCTGCTAGGGTATAAACTATTTGATAAAAAGATTTTTGCAAACATTGCACCTATGATTTTGAAAACTTATTAGTTTTGGTAAAATATAATGATTGGTACTTTCAATGTTTTTCCCTTAGGATTACAGATAGCAATAACTGAAGAAGGTGCTGTAAAAGAGAAAGACATTCCTTTGAAAGATCCATTTACTGGCATGGAGAAAGGTATGTAAAGTTTTCAAAAAATTCCTGATGGTATTTACTTATGTTTCTGCATTTAAATGTACTTATCAGTGAACAACGTGTAATTTTTCAAAGCACTAATTGTTTTTGTAGATTGTATGATGTAAAATCTGAAATTTCCTTTACGTACTTGAATCTGTATTAGTTGGTGTATTTTATTACTTGTTAATTTATGTAGGATATCTGGATGGTATGGACAAGTTGGACTGAAGGGTCTGTTTCTGTGCTGTATATATCTGCCTGCCTGTCCCATCTCCCCATCTCACCATCTCCCTGCACCACCCCCCACCCCCAGCCTCCTTGTACACTTATACCAAAAGTTCAATCAGGATAGTGATTGTGATTTTTCATTTTTAAAATCCATTTTAACTTTTCAGTATTTCTCATTTCTGTGCTTTTGTTTTCTCCTTTAATAGTAATCCCATTAATTTCCTTGCTACCGGTGTTAGGTTAACTAAACTCTAATTCCTTGGACATGCTCACTCCCCCTTTAGACATAGGGATTCCGTGAGCTATCAATTAGTCCTTTGGCATACACGTTAATCTAAAAATGATTAAATATGTATTTCTGCCTTGTGAACTCTTTCCAGGATTCTTTAAAAATATGTAAGTGGAATTCAACTAGCCCATAAGCTTTCTTTTGAGTTTGTTTATTTGTTTCATTGCGCTTTTTTATTTTAACTGCCTTTGTCTCCATACTCACTTCATCCATTTGCAATCCCATTGATTTGTTCGAATCTATAGGTAAGTAACTAAATCAAATTATTAATATTCCTACCATCTTTGTTACTGAGCTATTATTCTGTCTATCCCTTAATTGCCTTTTTCCTATCACAATCTTATTTATTGATGTACCTGTAAAACACTTGACTATTTGACTTTGTGTTCCTTGATAATTTGATGTCAGAATTCCTATTTGCATTGGTCCAAACCTGACCTTAACCTAGAAGATAAGTTGCTGAATGCAAATTAAAAAACCTTCAAATGCATTAACTCCAAAGGATTTAAGTTGATAATTGTTTGATACCTTCATTCTTCTACTTGTGACAAGGCAGTTTTGGTCTCATTATGTTGGCCTTTGATTTGCTATTGATTTCAGCTAAATGTTCAAGAATAGAATCTTAGTCTGTATCCAATCTTAGTCTGTGTGACCCTTCAGTCCAATTAGTTTGCACTGACCATGTTCCCAAACCAACTAGTCCCTGTTGCCTGCGTTTGGCCCACATCCCTCCCTCCTATTCAATACTTAACCAGATGTCTCTTAAATGTTGTAACTGTAACTGTATCTGCACTCACCACCTCTAGTAGTTCATTCCACGCGTGAACTACTCTGTGCAAAAAAAGTAGTTTGCCCCTCACATTCTTTTTAAATCTTTCTCTTTACACCTTAAAAATATGTACCCTAGTTTTGAACTTTCCCATCCTAGGGAAAAGACTTTTGCTATTCACCTTATCTATGCCCCTCATGATTTTATAAACTTCTATAAGGTCACCCCTCAACCTCCTACACTACACTGGGAAATAAGCCCCAGCCTATCTTTACAACTCAAACCCTCCATTCGTGACGACATTCTGAAGCTCCTCTTATTTAATGATATCTTTCCTGTAGCAAGGGTGACCAGAACTGTACACATTACCCCAGAACTGGCCTCACCAATGTTTTGTACAACCTCAACATGACATCCCAGCTCCTATACTCAATGGTCTGTGCAATTAAGGCACATGTGCTAAATGCTACTTTAACCACCTGTCTACATATGCAAATTTCAAAGAATTTTTACCTGACCCCTAGGTCTTTATTCTACAATACCAACAAGAGCATACCATAAATTGTATAAGTCCTGCCTTGTTCGCTTTACCAAAATGCAAAAACTCACTTATCCAAATTAAATTCCATCTACAATCCTCCATCAATTGACCCAATTGGTCAGATCTCTTTGTAATCTCATTTAAGTGTGTTCACTGTCCTCTATATCACCAATTTTGGTGTCATCCACAGATTTACTAACCTGCCTCCTATATTCCTGGGAGAAAGTGAGGACTGCAGATGCTGGAGATTAGAGCTTAAAAATGTGTTGCTGGAAAAGCGCAGCAGGTCAGGCAGCATCCAAGGAGCAGGAGAATCGACATTTTGGGCATGAAGAAGGGCTCATGCCCGAAACGTCGATTCTCCTACTCCTTGTGTGCTGCCTGACCTGCGCTTTTCCAGCAACACATTTTCAGCTCCTATATTCCTATCCAACTTTGTTTGACCGACCTGATCTGGAAGAGCTGATGTTGGACTGTGGTGTACAAAGTTTAAAAAAAACCACCAGGTTATAGCCCAACAGGTTTATTTGGAAACACTAGCTTTTGGAGCGCTGCTCCTTCATTAGATGGTTATCCATCTGTTGAAGGATCCAGTACTGATCCCTGTGGAACACCTGGTCACAGGCCTCCAGTCCCAGAAAAACCGTCCACCACCACCCTCTTTCTTCCTGTCAAGCCAATTTTGTATCCACTTGGCAAGCTGTCCCTGAATTCCACGTGATTTAACTTTACTAATCAGTCCACCATGAAGAACCTTCTCAAAAGCTTTACTAAAATCCATGTAAACAATGCCTACCACTGTCTTCATTAATCCTTTGGATACTTGCTGAAAAAAAAATTAAATCAAGTTTGTGAGACACAATTTTCCTCGCACCCAACCATGCTGACTATCCTAAATCTGTCCTCACCTCTCCAAATACGTGTCTCATTTTTCAGAATCATCTTCAACAACTTTGCCATCCATGATATTAGACTCAGGTTTGTAGTTTCCAGGCTTCTCCTTACAGCCCTTCTTCAGTGAAAGCACAATAGTAGCTATCCTCCAGTCCTCTTCCACTTAACCTGTGGTTATAAGTTTAAAAAAAAGTCTCTGCTGGGACCCTGCAATTTCTTTCCTAATCTTCCATAATGTCCTGGAATACACTTAATTAGTTACGGGACATTTATCCATTTTTGTTATCTAAGACCTCTAATACTTCACTTCTGTATGTATGAACTGTATTCAAAACATCAGTGTCGGTTTCTCTGAGTTCTGAAGCCTCCATTTCTTTCCCTGCAGTAAAAACTGATACAAAATATTTGTTTAGTATCTCTCCCAACTCCGGCTCTGCATCGACATGACCCTATTCTCTCCCTAGTTACTGTTTTGCTCTTATTTACTTGTAGAACCTTACCTACCAAGGCTATCTCATATCCCCTTTTTTGTCCTTCTGATTTCCCTCTTAAGACTGCCCCTACATCCTTATACTTTTTTTTCCAAGAGATTCTCCAGTTGCTTATATCTAATATGACTTTCTTTTTTTGCCCAGAATCTCTATCTTTATTCATCCATTGTTCCTGCTCTTAACAGCCTTACACTTCACTCTAAATGGCAGTCATTGGTTGACATTGACATGTCACAGCTTTCATCAGTTTTCATTGTGTATTTGGTTGATCATAGGTATTGCTTTGGCTTTTTTTTTTTGGAGTTAAATTTGCTTATATGGTGATGGGGGGATAACTTGAAATAGTCAAGGTAGAAACTAGGTTTTTGACTTAACATTTTGAGGTCCTTCACAGTTGAGATTCCCAGCTTCAATCTATTGTTCTCCTCTTGAGTGTGCATGATGACTGAGTATCCTTACCCTTGATGCAGAAAAAAAATTCAAAATCTGAGAAATGACGTTCCTCCTTATTCCAATTATAATTGTCCAATTCCTTTATTCTGTGACTATGATCCACTGTTTGAAACTCACTAGCAAGGGGGAAACAGCTGATTGATGTTTGCTCTGTCAAGCTCTCAAATTACAGATCACCAAATTCTTCTCAACTACAGAAAATTTAAAATTATTTTCCACTATCTCACCTCATAGGATAATCATTGTTCTAAGTGAATTTCTTGCATTACTTCCTAAGCAGCAGTATTTGCTTAAGGAGATCAAAACTGCACAACCTTCTGCATGCGGTTTCACTAAAGTAAATTTTAATTGATATAAGAGTTCTTTACTGTTTACTTTTGCAATAGAAGCAAACATACAAATTGCCTTCCTAAATGCTTGCTGTCTACTTTGTGATTTGTTTACATAGTCACCAAATCTTTATCATCCTCTGAATATCAATCAGCATGATAGTTTCACTTTATAAAAATACCATGCATATTTGTGTAAAAATCTATTTACTATCCTTGACTGAAAAAACCCATAACATTTCATATCGTATGTGTAAAGGTAACTCAAAATATAACCCTGGAGACAGTATTGATTTTTGTTTCGTTGTAAACTCTTGGTTATTCACAGGATCTTGATATTGTAACATTGCCTAATATATTAAGCGTGCCAATAAATAAATGTTTTTAGTATGTTTTTGATTTTAATTAATGATAAACCATTATGAATAACACTAATATTATTATTATTTGTAAATTACGAAGGTTCATTTTATTACCATTCATTACAATCTGTTGGGACTTCAGTTAGGTCCAAATCAATCATGTATATTAATCCCTCACACGTGAGTGTAAATGTTAACCCAGTGACTTCTGATTGAAGAAAAAGTTGGTATCAAAAAGCCACCTTTTACACTGTACAGTATTTTGAATTTCTAGTCCAAAGAAGTAGACCATTGTACAGTTTCCTACATTTATATTTCAATTTGCCCATGCAGTTAAACTGCCAATGTACCTTTTTGCAGTTCCTCCTCCTCAATATTGTTGTCAGCAAGCTTGCACATGCTACATCTAGTCTCTTTCTTTTTGTCTAAGTCAGTGATACTGCTTTGGTGATGCATTCAACCTTGCGGCATTCCACAATTTACAACATGCCAGTGTGACATAACATTTTTTTTTCCCAGTTTGTGGCCAAGTTGTCACTCATGCCTCCAAGTGACCAAAATGGGTTTTGTATATTGGAAATTTTGTTTCACTGTGGACCACTGGTTGACTGGCTGATTATTACAAATTTCAAGTCTGCCCTAGATATTCTCTCTGACTTGGCTGCATTAAAATATTCCTAGCTTTCATTCATCAGCAATTGTCATTGACTTATCTACTATTTCCAGGTCACATTTTGTATTACAGTTGGAAAGTATTTGTTAGTAATTCTGTGCTATGTAAATATGCAATAAACAAATCCTGTATCCTGATTTTGTGATTGATGTTATTGAGCCCTACTATTACTAAGTGTTGAAAAGCATTATCTGAACTGGATAGCAATCTTCTATGTTGCCACCATGTGTTCTCCTTCAGCCTCCCAGAAAGGGCACTAATTAATTATTAATCAATATGGTAACTAGGCTAAGTAATTCTACCTATTGGTTGAAATTGTATACAGTCCATGGACACTAACAACTATCTTAGTAAATCACATGTAACTTTGACCAGTGATTTTTCTGATCATAACCAACCCTTCTACAGGAGAGTAATAATTTCTTTCTTATCTCAAGATTTTCAGTCGTGAGTTAAACTGTTCTTGTTTTCTGACTGAATGAAAGCTCTCCTAATATTCTTAGGCAAGGATTGAAGAAATTACCCTTTTCTTTTTGTTTTCCTATGAATCATCCATGCTAAAATGGATGTTGAAATTCACTGAACTTGCATGTCTCTATTAGATGTTTGGAGAGAGGCAAAATTTCATTAAATCATCCAGGTGTAGCTCCCATTTGACACCTTATGGCTTATTTGAGAGTTTAAATCTAATCTATTAATTAGATACGCCCCATGTGGAATTATGAATCAGCAGTCATTCTAGGTGGGATAAGATTAGTTTAGAACGACATCAGGGTGCAGATATGGTGGGCTGAAGGACCTGTTCTTGTGCTGTGCCGTTCTTTCTCAAACCTGTGTTTTGGATATCTTCTGTCATGTATCTAATTAATAGAAAAATGTAGTTCTTTCTTGAAAATGGGATGTTGTTTCAGTATCCACATTAGAAAATCTGTTCTACATAATTTGCTACCTTTTTAAGCTTCTTTTACCCTTTTATGATCTTGTGTTTTAATCCTGTACATGACATGGCAGGAAATCTGGCTTGGATCTTTTTTGACCATCCTTGCTAAATTTTACCAGTCTAAACTTTACTTTGATTTGAATGTTCGTATTGTTGGTGAGTAAAGCAACACACAATTCTCTCCATTTTGAAATCTATCGTCTTTTGAAGATATAGAAACAAATGCAAAATGTAACAAGGGATGTGGATTAGTGGTGCTGGAAGAGCACAGGAGTTCAGGCAGCATCCAAGTAACTTTGAAATCGCCGTTTCGGGCAAAAGCCCTTCCAGCACCACTAATCCAGAATCTGGTTTCCAGCATCTGCAGTCATTGTTTTTACCTCTGTAACAAGGGATGTGTCATTTTAATTGCAAATCTACCATCGAAGTAACTGTGAGAATTGGGAGTCGACCACATAAAGGCAGATATCTGGACTGTTAGTGACTGATATCATCTGTATCAGTGGTAGCTTGGAATTCATAGTGATGTCTTTGATTTTGTATAAAACTAGGATGCTAAAGTCCTATCTGGTAAATATCTTTGCATTTTACTATTGTTTCAAGAAAACACTTTAAAATCTGTCAGTTTAGCAAAAGGTGAGTAATGGTTTGTCTTCATCTTAGTTTAACTGTTAGGAGAATGAATTTCATTTGATGGGAAGGAAATGGAAGATGGTTGTATCTGATCCTTCTGCTGATGTTTCATTTCTGGTGTCTGTCTAATGGATTATTGCTAAGGGGTTGCAATTATTTGACCACCAGTTACTAGTTAGTTAGATTCTAATCA
Source organism: Chiloscyllium punctatum (assembly GCF_047496795.1). Lineage (NCBI taxonomy): Eukaryota > Metazoa > Chordata > Chondrichthyes > Orectolobiformes > Hemiscylliidae > Chiloscyllium > Chiloscyllium punctatum. Next base: position 148,825,874 of record NC_092741.1, on the reverse strand, counting down.
GAAAGTCCCTCTTACAAAGGAAATGGTATTTGATTTCTAACTTTCTATTGTTTTTGCTTTGTAAGATTTTTGACTCATTTAGGGAATGTTGAAGGTTGTGGGATTATAAGGGTGTACATTGAATTAAAAAATGAGTTGCAATTTTGGTGTGACTGTGGTAAAAGTGCTATAAATAAAGTGAACTTGGTGATAACTGGATTTTTTTTATTGCTGGAGGAACTTCTCTGTTTGAAATAACTATTGAAGATGTAAAGGTGCATTTGAAGAAATAACCCTTATGGATGAATTGTTTGTTTGCTTTTTCAGTGGTTACTCTAATGAAATAAAATCAGTAGCACTGTTTGTGGTTTGGACCAGATATTTGTGTCTTTTGCACATGTATTTCTTCAATTTTTCCAAAGGCACACTTGAACAAACTCTTGGTGAGTCGAGGTTTGAAAGGAAATAAAGCAATATAGTGATTCATATCAGGTGGGTATACTGGAACAGTTAAGATTAAGTTATTTCCTGTCAAGACTTTGATGATAATTTCAATTCATGCTATTCAATTTGGGTCAGAATGGAGTTTCAATTTAAACTGGTTTCCTAACGCCTGTCTGGTACATATAGTCAAGCTAAATGAAAATATTTCAAAAGAGGTGGCAAATGGAGTTTAATTTCGATAAATGTGACGTGCTGCATTTTGGAAAGTCAAATCAGAGCAGGACTTATACATTTAGTGGTAAGGTTCTGGGGGTGTTGCTGAACAAAGAAACCTTGGAATGCAGGTTCATTGTTTCTTGAAAATAGAGTTGCGGGTAGATAGGATAGTGAAGAAGGCATTTGGTATGCTTTCTTTTATTGGCCAGACCATTGAGTAAAGGGGTTGGGAAGGTCATGTTGCCACTGTACAGGGCATTGGTTAGGCCACTTTTGGAATATTGCATGCCATTCTGGTCTCCTTCAGAAGGATGTTGTAAAACCTGAAAGGGTTCAGAAAAGATTTACAAGGATATTGCTAGGGTTCGAGGATTTTAGCTATAGGGAGAGGTTGAATAGGCTGGGGCTGTTTTCTCTGGAGCGTAGGAGGCTGGTGGGTGACCTTTTATAGAGGTTTATAAAATCATGAGGGACATGATAGGATAAATAGACAAAAGTCTTTTCCCTGGGGTGGGGCAATCCAGAACTAGAGGACATAGGTTTAGGGTGAGAGGAGAAAGATGTGAAAGAGACCTAAGAAGCAACCTTTTCATGCATTGGGTGGTACCCGCATGGAATGAGTTGCAAATGGAGGAGACTGGATGAGTATATGAATGAGAAGGGTTTAGAGGGTTATGGGCCAGCTGCTGGCCCATGGGCGAGTGACTGAAGGGTCAATTTCTGTGCTTGTCTTGGCTTTCAAACGCTAGATTGTCCATGCTAGAGTTCATGCTTTGTTTCTTTATCTTCAGTCTAGACACACTACACAGTAATTAACAAAGACATTTATTGATTATTGCAACAACCTAACTGCAGTTTGATGAATCATCAAAGTCACTTGTTTTAAAATTGATCTAACTTATAATGAATGAATCAATTTAGGAGCCGTTACACACAGCCATACTAACTTTAGATGCTCCAACATTCTCTTAGGTAGGTCAATACATTAAGGCATAAAACATGAATGACCTTGTATACTACATGGCTATTTGAGCCATCTTGGTTTTGCCTGGGCAAAGATAGTTTAAAAAAGAAGTACCTATATTGAAAAATACTTCCCTACTAGATGGCTGTCCTTTTATGCTTGTATGAAATAGCAAATATGTAAAATAAATTAATCCCAATACGTACAATTTTTTGTTTTTTTTAAGTGCTCTCCTGCCCTATTTTGACCTCTACTCTTGGATTGAGACTAGCTGGACCTCAGACAGTAGCTTTAATTTCCTTCCACCTTAGTCTTGCATTTTGAGTGTGTAGCAGCAATCAAGAAGCGTTTATGTTCATGCTGTCCTTCATCTGGTCTCATAATTTCCAGGTCTGTTAATCAAAGCTAAAGTTCTATTTTGAAATTTGATTTTAATCTGTTACATCTGCTTCAATTGCAAGCGTTGACTACTGTTGCATAATGTATTCAATATTTGGGTCTCTGGTTCTTTGTTTTCTTAGTTTATCTTTCAAAAAACTCTTGCCTGTTCTCTCAAACGTCCCTTTCTCAGTAGGCACAATTTTTCTGATAAACGCAGGGTGTAAATCATCTCCTCGACCTTGATGTGATGCAGTATGGTAGACCACAAATATTTAGAGGATTTCAATTGGGCTTCAAATGAATACATAAAGCAAATGTGTCAAGAGTTTTGAGTTGATTGCTGTATGGAAATTAGGTCTGTTAATAATTAGGACATTTCTTTCCACAACCAACCTAGGGGCTGTAGCTAGGCTATTTTAAAGCATTCTTTATCATTCTTTTATTGGTAATTGCAGGGTATTATACATGTGGCTGGTTGCTAAATTTGTAACAAGTGTATTTTGACCAGCAGGTTTTTGGTTTATCCAGTTGAAGATATTTGGGGCCAGAAAGATGAACTGTTAAAACTGGTTTTTGACCAGTGTCCTTTTGCAACATAACTGTTATCCACTTGTGACCCTTATTGCGGTCATAGCTTGAAGATTGCCACCATGTAGTTGTTAATGCTGTCCCAAAGCTTCCTGAGTTCAAAAGCAAAGTTTTGACTTTTCCTTGTTCATTTTTGTTTCTTTTATTAGAATCACCATCATTGATACTTCAAGCTGATCATGATATTTGTGTGGATGCTCAAAGTGAGAAAGAAAACCAGAGCAGTGGGTCAAGCTATTCAAATCCCTGTACTGATGTCTCCCAAAAGGAAATGGTTGGTTTTGAGGCTCACTGTGAAAAAGAAGATGGTCAAATGCAATGTTCACATGTGGCAACAACTGCTGATAGTGTTGACTCAGATAAAGAACAATTGATTGGTGCCAGTATCAAGGTCACTGATACTGTGCTACTTTCTACTGAATCAGAAATTGCATCGCTCAAACACTGATCAAACACTGATCAAAACCAAAAACACCAATTGATGCCTATTGCTGCACTTTCAGCATCAGAAAAATGAAGTGGACGTGGAAAATTTGTCAAACACAAATGTAGAAACTGATAGCTGCTTCATCGTACATGGCACATCTAAAGGAGAATCTGTGACTTGTCTTAAATAATGTCATCAGAGGCCTTTAGAGAGGATTTGTAAAGAACTATCTGATTATTCCTTATTAAAAAACACCATGGCTACAAATAGTGAAATTAGCTTTTCATTTAGCCCCTACCTGCCCAACTGATTTTAAAGATTCTTTGGAGAAGAATACTGTAGACTCTGGAATCAATCCCCAGTCCTTAAAACTGAAACCACTCTATACTATGTTTATGATTGATCAGGTACCTAAAAGAGTAATAGGTGATCTTTGTTTTGGGATGTTACAGTACTTCAGTCAATGTTTTAAATTTAGGGTTGAAGCTTGCATACAATTCACAGCAAAACCCAAGGTTTTCTCTTTCTTGCCATGAAGTTGTCTAAATTTCTGAGGGATGCTGTTGGTGAGGGTTGGAGAGGGAGGGAGGGAGGGAGGGAATGGTGTGGTAGAGGTTATGTTAATAACAGGTGTATGGCCTGTTGGATAGATTTTGAATTTAGATTACTGCTGGTACCAGTCAGTTGAAATTTACCATATTTCATCTGTAATGGTGAGCATAGATACTTGAAGTTGTAAAATATGATAAATCTATTAAGCAAAAATTGTAAAGAATCTTGCTGAAATCTGATCAGTATGCAAGTCTGTCAATGTCTTAAAATTATTTCTATATGTACGTCACAGCCAAAAGTATAATCACCCCTGGTTCTAGAAAACGTCCTTTCACAAACTCTGAATTATGGATTATAATACAAGTCAACTGTTACTACCAGAAACAAACAGGATTTTTCCAATAGTAGTCATCAAAATACTTTTAATGTACACTGCAAACTGTTGAAAATGTGTTCAGCTGAAGTGACAAATAAAAGCTTGTTTACGCAGACATTTTTTTTGCACCTTGAAATTTTAACATGTTGACGTTTAGATGTTGCTTTATGTTGTCCATCCATTTTATTGCACAACAGCTTATGGAAAAGTCATCAGATTATTATTCTCCATTTTCCCAATTACATGACTTGGAATGCCAGACCTGATTATGAATTAAGCACGTAATGAGAAAACATGATTGTGATGTGTATGAAAGTTATTGACAAATCCAAATGATTCTTCAGTTTTGTGGTTAAAATGTTTGTTTAGTCTATTGTGTAGCATCACTGGTTTTGAGCATTTGGTTGGCTAAAAAGAAATCTTGCTGGAGGGAGCAAGTTTTCTTTTAAGAGTACAATGTCCTAGTCAGTAGCAATAATGTTGATTTCCTTGGTGTTTAATGGTCTCTTGGTAAGAAGTATCCAGAATGAAAGGTGATTACTGCACTATACTGAAACAGTAGTTCGATGACTTTGAAGTGCATTAACTGCCCAGTGGCCCTTCCACCCTCATGTATTTCTCCTTCAGATGCACTATTTGTAGGTAGTGAAGTCATGACAGTAGTAACACAAGTTTCATTAAACACAGCTATCTTTCACCTCTCGTTTAGTTTAACAGTAGGTGCACTCGTTGCGTAGTAAGATATCATGGTGTAAGGTGAAGTGATAAAATACAATTAAGCACGTATGGACTTGTGTAAGCTACCTTATGAGTTACCTTTTGAATTTACCAAGCGAATGGCCCAGGCTAATGCTGTGACAACATGAATCATAACAAACTTGGACAATTTGATTCACTTAATTCTGGAATTAAAAATTAGTCTTATTAATTGTGTCCATTAGCTAAAGGTCATCAAGTTCAGTTAATTAACTCCATTAATATTGTGTGCTTAAAACTGAGGGAGTGTAGTGAATACACCAAGAGACTATGTTGACCATATTAAAAAGCATCCTCAGCCAAATCGAAGCTTTGAGTTTAGCACTCCTGTAAGATGATCTCTTGTAAAATTCTTTATTTATTTGATAAGTTGCACAGTCTTTTAAAGTCACTTGAATTTAATTATCAACCATCAGAGTTTGGTTAGAACAAAGCACAGTACAGGTCCTTTGGCTCTCTGTTGTGCAGGCCTTTTATCCTACTCCAAGAGTCGCTTAACTGTCCCTAATATATCTGGCTTTACTATTCCTGCTGGCACTGACATCTCCCCTAAACATTGCTCCAAAATCACCTTGAAATTATGCCCCCTCATGATAGACATGTCCACCATGGGAAAGTCTCTGGCTATCCACTCTTATCTATGCCTCTCATCAACTTGTACACCTCTATCAAGTCATCTCTCATCCTTCTTCACTCCAATGAGAAAAGCCACAGCTTCCTCAACCTTCTGTCATAAGACATGCCCTCCAGTCCAGGCAGCACCCTCGTAAAGCTACTATATCCGTCCTATAATGAGGCAACCAGAGCTGAATACAATATTCCAAGTGTGGTCTAACCACACTCTAAAGAGCTGCAGCATAACATTGTGGCTCTTAAACTCAATTCTCCCTGCTAATGAAAGCAAACACCCCATATGTCTTCTTGACAACCCTATCAACGTGGCTGGCAACTTTGAGGGATCCGTGCATATGGACCACAAGGTCCCTCTGTTCCTCCACACTACCAAGTATCCTGCCTTTTAAAACTATTCTGCATTCAAATTCAACCTTCCACAGTGAATCACTTGATACTTTTCCAGGTTGAACTCCATCTGTCACTTACCAGTTCAGTTCTACATCCTGTCAACGTCCCATTGCAACCTACAACAGCCCTCCACACTATCCACAAGTACACCGACCTTTGTGTCATTGGCGAACTTATCAGCCCATACTTCCATATCCTCGTCAAAGTCATTTATAAAAATCACAAAGTGCAGAAATCCCAGAACTGATCCTTGCGGAATACCACTGGTCACCAAGCTTGAAGCTGAATACTTTCCTTCTTCTACCATCCTCTGTCTTGTATGAGCCAGCCAATTCTGTAATCCAGACAGCTAAATTTCCCTGTATCCTATGCTGCCTCACTTTTTGAATGAGCGTACCATGGGGAATCTTACCAAACGCATTGCTCAATCTATGCACAACACATCCACTGTTCTATCTTCATCTCAGTGTATTTTCTCACATCCTCAAAGAATTCAGCAAGTTTTGTGAGGCATAACCTGCTCCCCTCAAAGCCTTGCTATCTCTAATCCAACTATTGTTTTCCAAGTAATCATAAATCATTGTTTGATGCCCATCCTACCAGTGTTACTAAAGTGCCAGTCACTGTTTTGACTTGTCTCCTTACAGCTCTGCACTCTTGTCTGACGTGAGTGAGAAGCAGGCTATTGGGAGAGGAGGGATGGAGAATGTTATTATACAGTGTGGGGTTGTAGGGTCATGTGAACAAGTTATGTATTCACATATCCTGCCTTCCTGTAAATTTTTGAATTTTGTAGGCCACTATCACTAGGTTTGCCAAAAAACACTGCTATTGCTTGTTTTTTTTTGGCTGTTTTTGTCCACGTCTACTTGCATTATTAGGCTGGCTTCTTAATACCAACCTCCTTACAGCCCCTCAATGCTTAAGCCAGTATCCCAAGACCAAGGGAGCAGCCTTTGCAGTCCTCATCTCTATTCCTTTTGGTTTCTCAAGCCTTCGAAATCAGTGTATAGTTTAGCCAATCTTAACAGCTTGGTCAGATGTCCTAGTGCTACTGATATTAGCAACGGCCTGCTGTTAAAGCCTGAGCCTCCTGAAAATGCTCCTTCATTTGACAAATTAATGCATCATACCACACCCTTTTCTGAATGACAATAAAGTGCAGATGTAGCATTCTAATACTGTGATGGTGTTCTGTAGTGATGTCAAAAGTCTGCTCTTGTATCAAGTGTTTCAGGAAATGCTACCAACTATGTGATGGTTGCAGGTCCTTTAAGATGTTTCCAAGCATTGCTTCCAAGTTGGTTCTTGAACTGTGTTATGATCCCATTTGGTGTTATTAATGGACAGGTCAGAGTCAAACTGATATATCTGGCTTAATAGATAATTTTGTTTTCAGTTTTAGTAAGGTGGTCTTCCACTGAAACACAAAGTTGCAAATTTGGTTTTAACAATAAAACAACTTCCACAAAAGAAAGAAAGAGGAAATAAAATAAACTACATTACATAACACAGTTACAGCTTTTGAAAAATTTTTAAAAATGCAATTGCATTAATACCATCATCCCATTACAATCCTCAGAAGTAATTTCTCTACTCCACATAGGTTTGACCTATGCTTCAGTTTCTGTTCATGAAAATTTGACCGCCTCTTTCTTCATTCATCATGTGACTAAACATAAACTTTCTCAGATTCCAGTAACCCCATATAGAATTTTAATCAAACACTTCTCGTCTGGAACTTCTGCTAAATGCCTTCCACTATTAAGATTCCTTTTTCTAAGTAATTGTAAATAATCTCCCTTTTGCAACTGCTTTACCCATCCAGCTTCACTGAAGAATACTAGCAATTTGTCCAAACAAACTTAAAAACTATATATTTTTGTCTTATGGGTAGTTCCCATAATCCAAAGAAAAATAAATCAATTCTGACCTTCTAAATTGGAGCCTAATGCACAATTTTACAAGCCAACAATGTAAAAATAAACCCATAACCCTCTAGGAAATGCCTCTCACTGTTTTAAAGAAATCTCCACTTCCACAAAAATAGTTGAGATAAATAATTAAATTCCTTCAGACACACAAAACTTAGATACCACTTGTTCAAATTCAAAAACTCACGTACAAAAATACTTGATTTTCCTGTATACGTACCACACTTGCTACAAAGAAGTAGACTTCTGATGAGAGTGTTAGATTAGCAGAAGGTCAATTATAAATGAATGAGGCAAGAATTGGAAATGTGGATTGAGAGCTGCTGTTTGAGGGTAAATCCATATCTGACATGTTGGAGTCCTTTAAAGATCAGTCTATTAGAGTGCCAGACAAGTATGTTCCTGTGAAAATGAAGGAGAGGAATGACCGGATTTGGCAAACTTGGATTACAAGGGAAATCATCAGCTTAGTCAAAAAAAGGAGGCATATCTAATGTCAATAGGAATTTAAAAATAAAAGTCATTGAAGAACATAGAGAAAGTTGGAAGGAGTTAAAACTGAGTCAGAAGGGCTAAAAGTGGCTATGAAATGTCCTTGTCCAGTGAGGTTAAGGAGAATCACAAGGCATTTTGTACCTATTTTAGGAGCAAGAGGATAGCTAGAGAAAGTGCAAACCCTCTCGAGGAAAAGAAGGGAGGTTGTATGTGGAGGAAATAGGGGGTGGGATGGTGGGGACATCCTTAATGAGAACTTTATGTCCATATTCACCAAAGGGATGTTGACATTAGGAAAAAGTATGTGAATACTCTTAGGCAGTTCAACATAATGAGGAAATGTTGGGGTTTTTAAAAAATATATACAAGTCCCCAGGGCCAGATGGGACCTATCCCAGGATAGTGTGGGAGGCAAAGGAGGAAGTAGCTGGGGTCTTAACAGATACTTATACATTCTCTTTGGCCGCAGGTAAGCTTCCAGAGGACTGGAGATTGGCCAATGCTCCTTTGTTGAAGGGGGAAAAAAAAGAACAATTTAAGAATAAATTAGAAGTTTAAAATTCAAAAGTTGACCCTCCAACAATCAGATTAGAAAACATGAAGGTGCTTAAAAGGTTAGCTAGCATCATGTTTTATCTTCTAGGAAATTATTGTTGTGACTTATTAAGATTATTACAGAACACTATTCCATTCGTTGCAGCAGACAACTACTTGGATGCTGCCTGAACTGTTGTGCTCTTCCAGCACCACTAATCCAGAACCTACAGTTCAGTCCACCCAACGACTGCCCATCTCACGTATTGTTCTGATGCTCTGCATGTCGGCAATGATCTGTAATGAAACCTGCAGCCCCCTGAGAAATCTTTCCTTTGATCAGTCTACTCTCACTGAATGGCAGTCAAATGCAGATGCAAGATGCAAGTTTTGTGGCTACATTTAATAGCTATAGCTAAATTTGCTCCTGACTCAAATGGGTTACTAACACCCTACAGGTGACCCTAATACTTGAAGATCCATTAGAATATGACTCCACCCATTGCTTCTGGCTGATTCTTGAGCCATGACATCTGGACAATCAGCTTCATTTTACTTCACCCTGAGCACTGGCTGATCCACATTGGGGTTGTTCACGTTGCAGGATATTGGTTTATTGGCCTTACAATAGGCACTTGTCAGGCACCAAGGTCGCTGCTGCTCAAGGCTGATCTAACGTATCTGAATATTACTAAGTCTGAAGAGTAAAGAGGACCACCCTTTTATTTTCAGAAGAGATCATTTATTTTTTCCAAAACGCAACTATTACTAAGGTGTTACAAGTTATACTGTCAAAAAGTGTGGTGCTGCAAAAGCACAGCCGGTCAGGCAGCATCCAAGGAGCAGGAGCATCGATGTTTCGAGCATAAGCTCTTCATTAGTATACTACTAATTCCTGATTGACAGTTTAGTTGTTTAGGCAGGCTGCACAGCAGATTGTTGTATAATAACATTGTGATAAGTCATAATGAACACTGTGTGTCCTAAATACACTTGCAACATGGAGTCATGCTCCTATCTCCAGGGATTTGCCTTAATCAGACTGCTATTATTTGGTAATACTGTTTCAATTAACTGGAACCTTCATTCCCATACAAATGCCTCCACCATCCTTCCGTGATCAGTCATCTGGATTATACATCCAGTAATATTACAATATACCACCACAGCAGACTTTAAAGTAATGGTGTTAGATCACAGTTCATTAAAGGATGTTATAACCGGCCTTGAAAACTAATTAGAAGAGTTTTTATTCAAGCTAACAACACAGAGATAGGAAATCTGGAAAACCCTTCAACAGTTTCAAGTAATCAACTAAGTGGCTGTTGGTACTAAGCTGGATTGGAGATTAATGGAAGCCAAGATCCCAAGGTCCTGTGGTCAGCCAGTGGATATAAAGTAGTGATGGAACATCATTCAGCTCATAATTCATGGTCTTAAAAAGATGAGCATGATATATTGCACTAGTTTAAATCACCTAAGCAAGGGAGGAAATGAAGAAACAATTTCTGTCAAATTGGCCTGGGCTCTTTACCTGTTTTCTCTACATTAGATCAAATATAATATGATCTGTATGTCACCATAGTGGATGTTGGCTGAAACCAAACAAAAGCATTGACAGAAAAAAAGCTATAGAGTCATAGGGTTCAATGAATAAAATAGTAAGTTTAACATCTGAAAAAAAAAGTGAGGAAAATTAGATTAGTAATCTAATCTAATCAAAATTAACTGATTGCTGGAAGGAACAAGAAGGGGAAAAGGAAGAGATGAGTTTAACAATGGGTGAGTAAACTGAAGATTGTCACTGGATTCAGCAACACACCGGGTGAACTTTTAAAGAGCCACAGACCGGGCAGAATCCAATCTGCACATTATAAATGTATGAGAAAATGGGCAAACAAATATCATCTTACCCATAAAACTTGACCCAGCTGGTTAAACAATGTCAGCTTACATACTCCTCTCCCACCATAGGAATAACGTCAAGTGGAATGGTAAAAGAAATTTGGTCACTCAGCAATTCCTCCCTTTTCAGATACAGTGGGTGTGAAGAGCGTCCTGTTGCTGTACTATTCTATTGGCTCTCACTGTGAATGTGTAACGTGGAAAGTATGGTGTGCGTGCCTGCTCCAAGGGGTTGAGTTCTAAAAATAGGACTCTCATGGGTACATGACAGTATAATAGGGATGAAAATTGAGATGAGAAAGTGAGGACTGCAGATCAGAAATTAAAATGTGGTGCTGGAAAAGCAGGTCAGGCAGCATCCGAGGAGCAGGAGAATCGACATTTTGGGCATAACCCCTTCATCACTGAGATGCTTGTTGCATTGAACCTTCCGCAGAATCTGTTGCAGTCAAGGAGTGTGGGATTTGTCCAGCGCCAGTGTGGCACAGGATTCTGTGTTGACCTTCCAATCATGTATTTACAGTGTGAAAATGGTGGGCAACTCCATAAAGTACTTGTGAATGTAGCTTGGAAGCAGCCTCAGTAGCCAACAACTCAGCTTCCAGACAGCTGCTGCTCAATGGCTGAGTACTGCAGTAAGTTTGAATTTTGGTCATACAATCAGTGCTCATTTTAATACCCGCATATCTTGTTGCTGTGCAGATCCAAACTACTGTAACTATCAGAAGAACCTGCATGTCTCTTTCAGCACTAAGAGTTGAACTATCTACCCACTGACAAATTGCAGGAATGCCACCCAATGGGAGCAGCTCCAGGGTGCAAGAATCTGCTACGTAAGGGAAAACAGCACTCAGGCTCCGACTATTGCCACCCTGCCTTTCAACCTTTCCACTCCTCATCTGTGTTGAATTGGCACAGTCCAAAGTCTGAAACTCAACACTCAGAGCATTGATTGTCATCTTTTTATTCCCATTTTCATCCAGTTATTTAAATCATTAGAGGACTGTCATGTCTGTTGTAGATCAATGTTCAGTCATTCTTTGCAAAATGCAGCCAAGAGCACACTTCCAGGTAAATGACACACAGGATCATTGCATGAAGATACTTCATGCTGTGGTTTCCATTTTAAACACAGGTAGATTTCTCTGCTATTTTGAGCCAGACACTGGCTATCCATGTGCTGTCTTTGTGTTTCTTCTCCATAGCATATCCTTCACTCCCATAAAACGTAAATGAAGGGAAAACTGATGTGGCCTACAAGCATTTGTATTTCACTACAGATCATAAGTGCGCTAAACCTTTCCAGATGCTCACACTATGATGGCTCTGCCACTTTTCACCATGTGCCCTTGTCATACAATTTTCAGCCCCTTTTGCTTTTGGTCACATTCATCCTTGTTAACTGTACTTTGTAAAATTATTTAAATTTGCAATCCATGACAAAGAAAACACAAAACCTTGAAAAAATAGAAGTTTAATTCAACAAGAGAAAAACGACTGCATTTTAGAATCTTAAGAGAGAATGACATATTATGTAGCATTTTGTGCTTGGGACATACCAAGACCACATTTCACTGACAAATGTTAAAGATTTTAAATATATCCTAATTTTGTCAAAGATAATATTAATGAAACACTAATTGAAGAACCTAGACTAGTACATTGAAACTCAAATTCGTGTCAAAACAATAATTTTATAACTAATATTCTTGGCCTAAGAGGAATTTACATCTTGCACAACATCTTTCAGATATCAAAAATTCACAGTGTAATTTTTTTTACGAGCTCTAACTCTCGTAAGGGGGATACTAGGACAGATAAACAAAAGGTTAGTCAAAGAAGGGGCAAGTGGAGAAGTTTAGAAGAGGCAATTCCAGTTTGAAACACAGGCATCAATAGCACAGTAATTAAAACTGGGTACTTAGGAGATCAGGAATATTGGAGAACAGGTATGTGATGTGGGGTTGTAGATTAGAAATACGGGCAAGACCAGGCAAAGACTAAACAAGGTCAAGAGTTTTAAAATCAGTGCTGCTTAACTATGAGCCAGTGTACAATAGCAAGCATAATGTGATAGGTTAAAGGTACTGACTACAAGTTAGAGTAGAGTTTTGGATAATAAGTTTTCACAGGGTAGAATGTGGAAGGCTGGTGAACAGTACAACAGAATATTTGGAGGTAACAAAGGCACTGATTAGGGTTTCAGCTGAAGATGCGCCAAGGCCAAGTAAGGTAAAAACAATGACTGCAGATGTTGGAAACCAGATTCTGGATTAGTGGTGCTGGAAGAGCACAGCAGTTCAGGCAGCATCCAAGGAAGCCAAGCAATGTTTCCGTGTTAAAAGCTCATCCCCATGTAAAATGTGACACCAAGGCTGGTTCCATTTCTGACAGCTGTGAGGGTTCAGAGTTTGTAGAATGGACCAAAGACAATGGTAAATCAGTATTTGATGAAAACATTTGGAAATCCAGTACTGGAGTCTGCCAATTTATAAGTGCAACGGACTAGAGATGGTGGCACGGCAGAGCTCTTTTGTACATTCAGAAACTTTCTGAAGAGGGTGATATCAAAGAGGCAAATTGATCACCATAGTAGACTGGAGATTACTGCAGGAAGGGCAAACCAATTTTAGGAAAATTCTTTGGTTGCAGCTAAATAAGAAAATCAGTTGAATGCAGTTTATTCAGTGAAGAAGTGTTAAATGACTGTACAACCAACTGTGTGAAAAGCTACCGGACAGAACAATAATGGATTTTGTCTCTTTCACAGTAAACCGGAGATGCTTTAATGGGCCTAGATTTAGGATATTTCATCTGCATGGATGAGTTGGACCGAAGGGTCTGTTTCTGTGTCTTAGAGATGCTTGGTACTGTGCTCAGGGAGAAAAATCCTGACTGGAGAGATTTAACATGCAAGTCAATAAAAAATGGGACAGATAGAGGATGTGAAAACAACAATAAAGGAAATGAGGGGTTGGAAATGGGATGGTAAATTTGAGGGAAAAAGGTTAATAGCAGTTATGAATGAGAGAGGAACATTACTTGAGATAATATCAGGTAACTGGACAGCTAAGAAAGTTGGGTGGTCAGAGGTCTCTTGGGAAGAGAGAGAAAGAGACAGTAGATTTTATATATAAAGGTGAGCTCAGAAAGGGCAATAGGGAAGAAAAAAAACCCCCAGAAATCCAGGATTATGATAAGAAGAGCCTTAGAGAGGAAGCTTGATGACAGAGTAGGAGAAAGGAGAGCTGTCAATTAATTGATCAGATGGTCTCATCCCTTGATAATCAATTTTGTGCCTCACCTGTTCAAATTATATCTTAGAGAGATAATGTCTGTTGCCTCAGTACCGTCTTTGAGAATGTAAAGAGAGCACTATTTTCCCTGGAGTTCCTTTGACTGAGATTGTAGTAGATTTCAGGAAAATCCCTATGAAAATCCCATCGTTTCCTTCAGCAGAGGATCTAGGAAAATTCCTAGACAAGCAGTGTAGTATACAGACTGGCATGACTTGAAGAAGTTTAAGATTAAGGCTTAAAGTTAACTTTTATTGTCAGGTATTTCAAATACTCCCTATAACTTAGTTAAGATCAAGGTCAACAATTTGGATAACCTTTATCATTATAAACACTGCTAGCTGAATGGTAGTAAATATGCTTAGAAAGGTCTGTTCATCTTCATACTTTTGTAAGTATTGACTTCTATTTACCAACAGGGCAGCACACAGTATAATTACATCATTAGTAAACAGGAAATTACTAGATAAGTGGTGACTGACGAATATTTTGGGGACCAATACAAAGTGAAAAAGGAGACTGCTACCAAATTGAACTCATTAAATCATTAACTCCAGAATGAACTCATTAATACTTTATGCTACCTGGGCTGTTAAGCTGGTGGTGTGCATTGAGCTACCATTCTCATCTGATTTTCATTCTGTTCCAATCAATGGATTGACACTTCATGGGTAATTGGTTATAAGTGGCAGTGAAGGTAGAATCTTTGTATTATTAGGCCAAAGAAGCTATTTGATCTCTTCAGGAATTGAAACCCAGGTTTCCTCCCTTCCATACACTAGCGTTTTTTTAAAAAATGTGCAAATTATGCACGTTATTCTGAGTACATTATCTGCAGCCAAAGTAATATCTTCATTCTGTAGGTGAAAGACTGGTATCTGGAATTAGATTGTTGTGTATGCAGTTAGAAATTCCCTGGAAAAAAAATTTTTTGTTTCTATTCAACTGTCATGGAATATTTATAATCTATATAATTTTGCACATCAGAGACAATGTTGCCACTGCAGAGGAATGTACACATTCCTGAAGAACTTATGCCCGAAACGTCGACTCTTCTGCTCTTTGGACGCTACCTGACCTAGTGCACTTTATCCAGCGCCACATGTTTCGATACTGTATAGGTTGTCAAGCACGCGTTTTACAACAGAATGAAGAAAAGGTTATAAAAATAAATAGCTAGGAAAACTCAGCAGCATCTGTGGAGAGAAAGTAGACTTTATATTTTGTGTCCAGTTCTGAAAAGTCACTGGACAGGAAACATTGCTATTTCCTGGAGATGGGGCTAATGTTTCATATCCAGTCACCCTTCAGAACGGGACCCAAATGTTAACTGCTTTCTCTCCACAGGTACTGGCAGACATGCTGACATTTGGCAGCCATTTTGGATTTCCAGCATCCTTAGTTCTTTTAGGTTTTTTTGTTATGAAGAGAAAATTGGTTGGTGTTCGACAGTCAATAGCAATTACAAAGTGCCACTGATGTGTTTGGAAGGAGCTGATCTTGATCAAAAATTTTAAGAGCAGCAAAAAGGACACAAAACATGTAAACAATCATTGTAAATGAATTTTAGCATACAACCGAGCCAAGGAAAATCTGAATGAAATAATAATTTATGTTTCCAAAAAACTTATGTTATACTGGTTTTAATTCTGGTTTTAAGAATTTGTTTTCTTAATGAGTTCTAATCACAGGTGAATGTTTAGCTTCATCACTACAATAGTTTTAGGAAAACATACAGATTAAATTAATGTGCATCATACCTGTAAATAGTTCAATGTAATTTCA
Organism: Chiloscyllium punctatum; assembly: GCF_047496795.1. Classification (NCBI taxonomy): domain Eukaryota; kingdom Metazoa; phylum Chordata; class Chondrichthyes; order Orectolobiformes; family Hemiscylliidae; genus Chiloscyllium; species Chiloscyllium punctatum. The sequence goes on along the minus strand of NC_092741.1, from coordinate 148,810,219 downwards.
AAATACTGAATGCAATAATTGAAACCCTTAAAAACTCAGTATAATACAATTCAATTTTAAAATTGAGACAATCAATAAGAGTTACTCCAACTTGGAGCCCCACTGTTTTAGAGCCCTGGAAGAATATTAGACCTGTACATGAATGTTATATTATTCATCCAAAAGATGCATGGATTTACACACAAAATTACAGAAATAATTCTGGAGGTAAATTGTATTTTATGGCTGAGGACACATTCCTTAAACTCTAATTTTAAAGATCTCATAAGGCAGATGTTTTGCACAATGTGAGTGTTCAGTGCAGATAAATCCATTCACACTGATAGTTATTTTTATTTTACCACAGTACACTCAACATTCATAGCTTGGATTCAGAACTCATGAGTCATTGCTTGGGCTCAGAAGGCAAATGAATATTTGTGCCTGGTATAACGTGTTCTCCTTGCCCATCAATTAGGGGATCCCATTGATCAAAGTCTTTCTCAAGACCTGCAAAGTGAATTTTGATATTCAATTAAATCCTGAAAGAATGGAATAAGAAGGAAATTTTCTTCCTGTCACACAGGAAATGTTTGATCCACATATAGAACGATGCATTCATGTCTGGACATCAGTATTAACTTTAGAATAGGAAACTGTTCTTTCCAGAGCCATTTCACCTAATTTCTGATATACAACCTTTACTATACACACTATACATTAAATAGGACAGAACTTTATGGTACAGGTCGTTCTGCTATAATGTGCATTTCATTAACACTAATGCGTTTCTAAAGCAAGTTTTAAGGCATGTACAGAGGAACCTCTATTATCTGAATTTCAGATTATCTGAACCAGATTGCAAGCTTGGTTAAACTGTCTTATCTGGCACTCAATTATCCGAACATTTGATTATCTGAACAAAATACTCCCTCCCGTACTATTCGGATAATCGAGGTTCCTATGTATTGGTTATAATGTGATACTGGTCCTAACAGTTTAAATGGTGCTGCTATTACATGATTTTCTTATAATACGAGAGTGCATGAGAATCAAACTAATGTGTTATAGCAGAACTGACTACTGTTTTAAAAATGTACATTGTCATTAAATATTTTGCAATTTTCTTCAAAACATTAGTTCCAATGGGAAGTATTTGATTAATATTGAAATCACAGTTTCATCAAAAAATGATTCAGACTGACTCAGGATGACTACACATCAGATACTCAAAGAAAGAGGCATATTTCTATAGTCTTCTAGGATTGCATCAGTCTCCCCTTTAGTATTGTGTTGCCTCAGTATTAAAAAATTACCACTCTAATTGTTCCGATTCTTGAAATTAGAAAAGTGCTTATTATTGAAATATGTAAGCAAGTCAGTTTATTTACTCACCCAAGTGTCTTTGCATGAATGCTAAAGAAGCTTTGTTGCTAATATCAATAGCTATTAGGGGGTCTATTGTTCCTTTTAATTGAAATATCTTTCCAAGGAAAGTGCCGGTCAAAAATGTGAAATCAGGGAAGCTCTGATGTACTGTTCCCCTATAAAGAAACAAAGAAAGAAAAATTAAATTCCATCTGCAATCCAAATACAAAACCAAGTACTTTTAAGAAATAGCCACATTTTTCTCTATTCATTCTAGGGATGAGTGTGTCACAGGCAATGCCACCACCAACTAAATACGCTGGAGAAAAAGATGGCGAGCTGCTTTCTTGAACCAATGCAGTCTAGCACTGGATATAGTCAGCTTGTTTTTGTGAAAGAGAAATTGCGTTGAACCAATTTATTGAAATTTTTTGAAGTTATAATGCTCTTTAGATAAAGAGGAACCTGTTTATGTACTGTTCCTGGATTTCCAGCATACATTTGTCAAAGTTACACATAAAAGGTTTTGAGTATTTTAGGAGTTCATGAGACGGTTAACATACTAGCCTGGATGGAAAATTGGCTGGCAGAAAACAGAATATATCTAAAAGGGACATTTTCAATTTGTCAAGATGTGCTGACCAGGGTCCTGTTGAGGTCTGTACATAACCCTCAACTTTTTACACTTTTTATCAATGACTTAGATGAGGTGCCAAAAGTTTGGGTTTCAAAATTTGTTGATGACAAAAAAAACTAGAAAAATGTGTTGTGAAGACGTAAACAAGATTGAAAAAAAGATATAGGTTATACGAGTGGTCAAAAGCCTGGCAGATGCAGTATTTCGCAGGAAAACGTGAAGTTGCTCTCTTTGGGAAGAGGAATAAAAAAACAGTATTATTTAAATGGTGAATGACTGGAGAATTCCGAGGTGCAGAGAGATCTAAGTATTCTAGTGCTCAAGTCCCAAAAAATTGAAAGCAGGTATAGCAAGTGATTACAGCAGGTAATGAATGGTAAGTTATTCTTTATAATGAGTGAAGATGAACATATAAAGGAAGGATTTATGCTTCAAGGCATTGGTGAGAGCACATCTCGAATACGGTGTTAGTTTCAGTCTCCTGGTTTGGAGGAAAATTAATATTTCAAATGAATGACTGTTGAGAAGATTGGAAAAGCGCAGCTGGTCAGGCAGCATCCAAGGAGCAGGAGAATCGACGTTTCGGGCATGAGCCCTTCTTCAGGAGGGCTTATGAAGAAGGGCTCATGCCTTCCTGAAGAAGAGCTCATGCCCGAAACATCGATTCTCCTGCTCCTTGGATGCTGCCTGACCTGCTGCGCTTTTCCAGCAACACATTTTCAGCTCTGATCTCCAGCATCTGCAGTTCTCACTTTCTCCCTGTTGAGAAGATTGGACAGGTTGGGCTTATTTTCCATTAGAAAACAACAAGAGTGATTTGATTGAAGTTTAGGAGATCCTGATTGGTCTTGCCAAGGTGGATTTAGAAAGAACATTTAGTGGAAGAGTCCAGAACTTGATGAGGTGATTTTCTTTCAGAGTTGAGCCTTTTTGGAACTTTTTGCCTAAGAAAGGGTTGGGGTTATCAACTATTTTTAAAAGGTGGAGGAAGATGGAGTCCCTTGGGTGACATGGTGGCTCAGTGGTTAGCACTGCTGCCTCACATCACCAGGGTCCCAGGTTCGATTCCAGCCTTGGGTGACTGTGTGTGTGGAGTTTGCACATTCTCCTTGTGTCTGCGTGGGTTTCCTCCAGGTGCTCCGGTTTCCTCCCACAATCCAATGATGTGCAGGTTAGGTGAATTGGCTATGCTAAATTGCCCCATAGTGTTAGGTCAATTAGTCAGAGAGAAATGGGTCTGGGTGGATTACTCTTTGTTGGGCTGAAGGGCCTGTTTCCACACTGTGGGTAATCTAAAAAAAATCTAATCTTAACAAGCAGCTAAGGTTAATGGAGATAGGCGGAATCTGGTGCACACAAACCGGTCAATGTGATCAAAGCAAATAGGGGATCAGGCTTTAAGGACTGAATAGCCAACTCATACAACTAAATCGTATGTCTGCACTATGATAGTGTAAACTTCAGAACTTTTAATATCTGTTCATAGATTGAAAGCAGCATTAATACCTCTGTCTGGAACGAACTGTTAAGGGACAAGGACAAACTGTTATACAGGGATCGAAAGCAATCAGCCATGTCTGGGAAAAGGAGGAGTTAAAACAAAACTGTTTTAACATCTGATTGATAATGAGCTGCCTTATGCCACAAGGACAAGGGAGTGCCCTCCTGAAGACCTTAAGGAGTTAATGAAAGGACAGGCTGTGCTTCAAACAGACACTGAGTGCCAAATATAACAAGGAATAGGGAAGCTACTTCTGAGAAGGTGGCAAGCTGCAGACTTGACAGCTCCAGGAGTAGTAGTCAATATTCTGGATGAAAAAATCCAAAGGATTACAAATAATGTCACACCATAAACCTGGAGGACAGAAAATGGTATAAAAATTCACCTCCAGGTCTCTTCAGCATCAGAACTTCAAAGAACAATGCTGCACTAGGATCGAACCCTAGAGACATTCAGAGATCGACAGTGCTGGTTGGAATCGTAGCTAAACTCCACCATTAATTGGATAACAGGTAGGTTGGGTTTATGAAGCTTAACTTGCTTACTTGAGGGATCTTATTTGGATATTGTATGCAATAAAGTTCAAGTTATTGCTTCAGTGTTTGACTGTCTGTGAGATTTCTTAACAAATAGCCGAATTAAAAGAAACTGTTGTAATATACCAACAGAGTGCTTGTATGCACATCATACTTATCCTAACCGATGAAAGTCAGTTCATTTTCTCAGATTTATAATGTAATTAAAATCCTTCAAACAGCCTAATTCTCATCTCTCTCTCTGATTTCATACAATGACCATCTGTCTCTATCCCTGCAAACTTCTAATTCTTTTCTAGATTTGTGCCTGTCCCATCATTAGCAGCTCTGTCTTATGCCCACCTTAGCCCCAGCTATCAATTCTCTGCCCAAACCAATCTGTTAAGACCAACCATATCTTTCATCAAGCCTTTGGCCCTCTCCTTTGGCTTAGTACTGCAACTATTAATGGCTTTTGAGGTGGTTAACTGGGACACAAACAGAAGTCCAATGCTCATTAGAAACGTTCACCTATTATTGAAGTGTTGGCTAACAGCTACGTTTTGGTTAGGACACTGGAACGATTCCCCTGCTTTCCTCTGAATATAGTGTCAAGAGATCATTTATGTCCATGTTTACCTTCAATACCATAGTCCCCATAAAATAATTACTTACACTCTAGCACACGGCTAACCCTTGGCAAGTGCCTCACCTCCAGCTCCTAAAATGGCCACAGAATTGAATGGATATGGTGAAAAAGTACCACCACATTTACTCACATGATTGTAATCATTTTTCGCTGTATTTCATTTGAATCAAGTTTTTTCATTTTCAGGACATTAATAACCCACTGGAATTTTTCGGAGTTGATGAACAGTATTGGCTTCTGTACCTTGGTATATACCTCATCCTCCAGTGGGAACATCCAAGCATCTAATGCCACTCCACATCTATGTAAAGTAGTGTAGAGTTGTTAATTATCTCACATTTATCATAAACATATTCAGCAGCTCATGCCATCAGTTTTAGCCAAATTACATTTAAACCAGAATATTGCCCCTCAAAAACAAATTTCTGGATTGATTTTTAAACAAAAAAAAAAATCAGTGACCCAGCTTCAAGTTGTCCAATCAACACACTATTATTTTACCATAATGTGCCTACCTTATTTGTATTTTAAAGATCTATAAATCCTAATATGTTAATTTTTCTTCAAAATATAGTTTACCCACAAACTGGACATTGAAAGTGACAGATCATTTTACTCACAGGTACCTTCCTAAGCCCCAGTTTATTCAAATTAATTAAACCGTAGTTGGTCATTCAAATAACTCCATAGAGGGTGGCATCCCATCACCAAGTCACCCTTTATTTATACATGCACAATACATGGGCTCTGACCAGCTAGCTCAAGTCGGTTGCTAGAGTGATACAGGACTCCCTGATTGGCCCAGTTTAACTGCCTCAACCAGGGTACTCATACTCAGATTCACCAGGCCAACCTTGTTCCAATCACTACACAGTCATTGTTTTTTGAGAGAAAATGAGATGTAAACATACAGAAGGTTTCCAGCATCTGAACAGAGCCTTGGTGAAATCACATCTGGAGCACTGGGTGCAGTTTGGTCTTATTTCAAAAAAGATACAATTGCTTCAGAAACAGTTCAAAGAGGGCTTACTCAATGTATTCGTGGGATAAGAGGATTCATCTTATGAAGGATGGTTGAACAGGTTAGGCCAATATGTATTGGAATTTACAAGAATAAGAAGTCATCTTCCTGATATGTGTAAGATCGTAAGGGACTATAAGTGAATACTGGAAGGATGTTTCCTCTTGTGGGGAAAACTAGGGGACATTGTTTTAACAACAAGGAGTGGGTGGGCACAAGAGTGGGGGAGATTTCCCAGGAGAGTTGTTAGAGTGACTTTCTTCAAGGCAGAGTTATATTTCTGATGAGAAATAGAAGATGAAGGGAATGAGAAGCAGACAAGAAAGTGGAGCTCAGACACAACCAGATCAGCTGTGACCTTATTGAAAGGTGATCCAGGCTGGGCAGGCCAAGTAGTCCACCTCCTGTTCCCAATTTCCATGTTCCTGTATATATTTATGTGAGGCATTGATTTAACTAATGTGACAAATTATATTCAATAGTATTTAATTTATGCCTGCTTAACTGCAAAACTAGTTTAGCCTCTGCGCCGTTGCATCTAATTTTTATAATTCTATTTCTGTGCTCAGGAATATGACCAAATTACAGTCTATATTGCTGTCTAAATAATTCAGAAGGATGACAAACAGGAGACCAGGCACTGGCTCTTAAGATTCACTGAACATTCTGACATTACTCTTGCCTCAAGCACTCTCCTTGCGATAATCATGATGTACAATTGTACAGGAAGGTAAGCAATTAATAGCATGAAATACTACAGGAAAAAGGAAGTAGACAAGTCAGGAACAGGGAAGTTTAAACTGGTTGAAAATGATACAGGAGAAAGTGAGGACTGCAGATACTGGAGATCTGAGTCGAAGGTGTGGTGCTAGAAAAGCACAGCAGGTCAGGCAGCATCTGAGGAGCAGGAGAATCAACATTTCCAGGTACAAGCCCTTCATCAGGAAGTGGTGGGGGGTGGAGAAAGGAGTTGAGAGATAAATGGGGGGGGTGTAGGGTAGGTGACTGGGAAGGCGATAGGTAGATGCAGATTGTGATAACTCGGAGGGGAGGGTGAAGTGGCTAGGTGGGAAGGAAGATGAAGAGCCAGATTGGACAGTTCTAGAGAGGGGTGTGCCGAGTTGGAGGGTTGGATCTGTGATGAGGTGGGTTGAGGGGAGATGAGGAAACTGGTGAAATCAATGTTGATGCCGTTAAGGGGTCCCAAGTCAGAAGATGAGGTGTTCTTCCTCCAGTTTTTGGGCAGCTTGGATTTGGCAGCGGAATTGGCCCAGGAATTCTATGTCCTTGGTGGAGTTGGAAGGGGAATTGAAGTGGTCAGCCACAGAGCAGTGGGCTTATTTGGTGCGTGTCCCCCAGAGATGTTCCCTGAAATATTCTGCAAGTTGGGGTCCTGTCTCCCCAGTGTAGAGGAGGCCACAGAGAGTAATGGATGAGGTGTCTGGATGTGCAGGAAAATCTCTGCTGGATGTGGAAGGATCCTTTGGGGCCTTTGACAGAGGTGAGGACACAGATTTTATACCTCTGGAGGTGGCAAGAGTAGGTGCTGGGAGTGGAGGGTGTGTTCGTGGGGGAATGTGGACCTAATGAGGGAGTCACAAGAGGGGATAGTCTCTGCAGAATGCAGATAGGGGTGGGGTGGGAAATATAGCTCTGGTGGTGGGGTCTGATCGTAGGTGGCTGAAATAGTGGAGGATAATGCACTGTATCCAGAGATTAGTGGAGTGGAAGCTGAGGACCGGGGAATTCTATCCTTGTTGCGGTTGGAGAGGTGGGGTTCAAGGATGGAGGTGTGGGAAGTGGAGATGCGCTGGAGGGCATTGCTGACCACACGGGAGGGGAATTGTGGTCCCTGAAATAGGAGGCCATCTGGGATGTCATGGAGTGGAATTGCTCCTGCTGGGAGCAGATATGGCAGAGGCATTGGGAGTAAGGGATCGCATTTTTACAGGAGGGGGGAGTGGGAGGTTAGTCCAGATAGCTGTGGGAGTCACTGGGTTTGAAAAACATTTCCATGTTGAGTCAGTTGCCAGAGATTGAAAAATGAGACAGCAATGCAAAGAGTTTCTGGAAAAAAACACAACTATCATTTAACAGCTTTATTATCTAGTTAGCAGTATAAAACATACTAGAAGACAACATTGTGTTTAAAAGTGCACTGGTTCTTGTGCATTTCAGAAAGAGACATTTAAATATTTTACCAGTTATGCATCGAGTGGTGTTATAGTAGCTCTGTTGATTAAGCATTTGCTATTGCGATTCTGCCCTGCTGTTACCAGACTTCTGAATGGACCTAATTTTAAATTTAATGTTGATCTCACTCTTTATGCACCTCCTCTGCAGCTGTTACATTGTATTCCTTGCTCTGTTCTATGCAGTTTAAATGTTATGATCTGCCTGTACTGCACAAGAAAAAAACACAAAACTTTTCTTTGTCGGTACATGTTACAATAACAAATCAAACCAGATATCTCAGCTTGAAAAGTTGCATCGGCACAGTGGCTAGCACTGCTGCCTCATAGCGCCAGGGACGTGGGTTCGACTCCACCCTTGACATAGTCTCTGTGGAGTTTGCACATTCTCCCCATGTCTGTATGGGTTTCTTCCCACAGTCCAAAGATGTGCAGGTTAGGTGGATTGGCCATGGGGAATACAGGGTTACAGGATTAGGTGGGTTTGGGTGGGATGCTCTTCAGGGAGTTGGTGTGGACTCAATGGGCCTGCTTCCACAGATTCTATAGTGTTTAATTCATTTACTGAATATACTGAATTATCCTGAATTTCCAAACTTTTGCCACCAGATGTCTCTTTATTAGGCTTATAAAAAGGCTGGATTAGTGGTGCTGGAAGAGCACAGCAGTTCAGGCAGCATCCGAGGAGCAGTAAAATCGATGTTTCGGGCAAAAGCCCTTCATCAGGAATACAGACAGAGAGCCTGAAGCGTGGAGAGATAAGCTCGAGAAGAGTGGGGGTGGGGAGAAAGTAACAGAGAGTACAGTAGGTGAGTGGGGGAGGGGATGAAGGTGACAGGTCGGGGGCGGGGGGAGGGTGGAGTGGATAGATGGAAAAGAAGATAGCCAGCGCTCCTCAAACATTGCAGAAGATTCCACCGGCCTCTGGAACTGCTTGGATACCATTAGCCATGCGGCTGGTGCAGCTGCACCCCCACGCTGATTGATGATGTCACTTCTGCCCCCATCATGGCCACTCTCACATCCACTTCCGCCCCTCACAATTCTTCATGCATCACACGTGACATCACTTCCGCTCCTCACATCATCGCTGATGTCACACGCTCAGTGACATCCGCCACCACTTCCGCCCCCACCAACGCCACTCATCGGCATTCTGCTGACACGCCCCCCCACATATCCCACTGTCACCATCCCGGCCCCCAGAACCCTGAGGGGAACACCACCCCTGCTCATGACTCCACCCCCATTCCCCCCACCATCACACCCACTCCAGTTACTGGCTCCGCCCCCACTCCCAGCTCCACACCCACACCAGATCCCAGCTCCCGGCCCTGCCGAGTTTTCACCATCCCTCCAGACCTTCCCCTCACTGAGGACGAACAATCAGTCCTCAGCAAAGGACTCACCTTCATTCCCCTCCGTCCACACATCAATGAATTTGATACACGCCGTGATGTCGAACACTTCTTCCGCCGCCTCCGAGCTTACTTTCACAATCAGGACTCCCGCCCATCTTCCGAGGACACCTTCGCCCACCTCCAACACACTGCATCCACCTGGACACCCCGCACTAGCCTATTACCTGCCCTCGACCTCTTCATTTCCAACTGCCGCCGGGACATTAACTGCCTCAACCTGTCTACCTCCCTCCCCCACTCCAACCTCTCACCCTCAGAACGCGCAGCCCTCCAATCCCTCTGCTCCAATCCCAACCTCACCATCAAGCCAGCGGATAAAGGGGGCGCAGTGGTAGTCTGGCGCACTGACCTCTACACTGCTGAAGCCAAACGCCAACTCGAGGACACCTCTTCCTACTGCCCCCTTGACCATGACCCAACCCTCCATCACCAAACCATCATCTCCCAGACCATACAGAATGTCATCACCTCAGGAGATCTCCCACCAACAGCTTCCAACCTCATAGTCTGGGAACCCCGCACTACCCGGTTCTACTTCCTTCCCAAGATCCGTAAGCCTGACCACCCTGGCCGACCCATTGTCTCAGCATGCTCCTGCCCCACTGAACTCATTTCTACCTACCTCGACACTGTCCTATCCCCCCTAGTCCAGGAACTCCCCACATACATTCAAGACACCACCCACGCCCTCCACCTCATCCAAGACTTCCGTTTCCCCGGCCCCTAACACCTCATCTTCACCATGGATATCCAATCCCTCTACACCCCCATCCGCCATGACCAGGGCCTCCAAGCCCTCCGTTTTTTCCTGTCCCGACATCCCCAACAGTACCCTTCCAGTGACACACTCATTTGTTTGGCCGAACTGGTCCTCACCCTTAACAATTTCTCCTTCGAATCATCCCACTTCCTCCAGACCAAAGGGGTAGCCATGGGCACACATATGGGCCCCAGCTATGCCTGTCTCTTTGTTGGCTACGTAGAACAGTCGATCTTCGTAATTACACCAGCACCACTCCCCACCTCTTCCTCCGCTACATTGATGACTGCATTGGCGCCACCTCGTGCTCCCGCGAGGAGGTTGAGCAATTCATCAACTTTACCAATACATTCCACCCTGACCTTAAATTTACCTGGACCATCTCTGACACCTCCCTCCCCTTCCTGGACGTCTCCATCTCCATTAATGACGATCGACTTGACACTGACATTTTTTTTTACAAAATCACCGACTCCCACAGCTATCTGGATTACACCTCTTCCCACCCTATCTCTTGCAAAAATGCTATCCCCTATTCCCAATTCCTCCGCCGTATCTACTCCCAGGAGGATCAGTTCCACCACAGAACACACCAGATGGCCTCCTTCTTTAGAGACGCAATTTCCCTTCCCACGTGGTTAAAGATGCTCTCCAATGCATCTCGCCTACATCCCGCACCTCCGCCCTCAGACCCCACCCCTCCAACCGTAACAAGACAGAACGTCCCTGGTGCTCACCTTCCACCCTACCAACCTTCGCATAAATCAAATCATCTGCCAACATTTCCGTCACCTCCAAAAAGACCCCACCACCAGGAATATATTTCTCTCCCCACCCCTTTCCGCCTTCCGCAAAGACCGTTCCCTCCGTGACTACATGGTCAGGTCCACGCCCCCCTACAACCTACCCTCCCATCCTGGCACCTTCCCCTGCCACCGCAGGAACTGCAAAACCTGCGCCCACACCTCCTCCCTCACCTCTATCCAAGGCCCTAAAGGAGCCTTCCACATCCATCAAAGTTTTACTTGCACATCCACTAATATCATTTATTGTATCCGTTGCTCCCGAGGCGGTCTCCTCTACATTGGGGAGACTGGACGCCTCCTAGCAGAGCGCTTTAGGGAACATATCCGGGACACCCGCACCAATCAACCACACCGCCCTGTGGCCCAACATTTCAACTCCCTCTCCCACTCTGCCGAGGACATAGAGGTCCTGAGCCTCCTTCACTGCTGCTCCCTCACCACCAGACGCCTGGAGGAAGAACATCTCATCTTCCGCCTCGGAACACTTCAACCCCAGGGCATCAATGTGGACTTCACCAGTTTCCTCATTTCCCCTTCCCCCACCTCACCTTAGTTCCAAACTTCCAGCTCAGCACTGTCCCCATGACTTGTCCTACCTGCCTATCTTCTTTTCCACCTATCCACTCTACCCTCCCCCCGCCCTATCACCTACATCCCCTCCCCCACTCACCTATTGTACTCTATACTACTTTCTCCCCACCCCCACCCTCCTCTAGCTTATCTCTCCACGCGTCAGGCTCTCTGCCTGTATTCCTGATGAAGGGCTTTTGCCCGAAACGTTGATTTTACTGCACCTCGGATGCTGCCTGAACTGCTGTGCTCTTCCAGCACCACTAATCCAGAATCTGGTTTCCAGCATCTGCAGTCATTGTTTTTACCTTATAAAATGGCTGTTTGCAATGAAAGTAAGCTGAATTTACTGTGATTCTTCCCTGTTTTCTCCCTTGGCAATCTCATCCTGTTGGATTTACTTCCAAATTCTCTCCCTTAAAATTTTGCTCTTATTCTAAAACCCTTTTTTTTTGATGTTCATGGTATTTTTGTGGGAGCACCTTCAAGCATAGTGCTCCTGAAGGTGATCCCACTCCTCTTATAAAATCCTGCGCCCTTCTCCCCTCTTTACTCTTCCACTGCTTCTTCCATCTGGGTCCAATTCTCATCCACTTTCTCAATGGTGCTCAACCCAAACAGTGCACCTTGGTGTCAACTTCCCACACATCTTGGGAGATCAGGAAATATTGAAAACATGATGATAGATACAATTATAAATCTGATGCTGGATAACTAACTATTTAAGAGAGAAGGTAGAGAGACTGTGAATTAGAGGAGATGAGGGCTGACGTGACAGGGGAGTTTAGCCATCTTAATCTGGGCTGATTAGCCATGATTGTATAGGATGGCAGGGCAAGTTTCACCTCTAAGAAGCTCTTAATTCTGAACAGATTGAAGTGACAATGGACTTTGGAATAAAACAGGGCAAACATTAACATCTCTGTGCCTCGGTACACGTGATGGGATGATCCAATCCAATATTTGTGGAAATATTTACGAAACATTTCTGTACTGACTAATGTCACACATTAGATTGAAAATTTGTATCATTCCCTCCAGTAACCCATGACTAAAAGGAAAGCAAAATTTTAGGACAAACAAGACAGAGCTTGGGTGCTTGATAAAGAATATTTCCAAGTTAATTGAATATAGAAAGAGCAAAATAGACCTAATTCAACCTCAGACTGCAATTTACAACAATGGCTGTTTAGTAAGATCTTTAGTTGATGCCAATTTAGGGATAACTAAGAATAACTCCTTTGAAAGTAATCTATGGCTGCGGTTCTCCTTTACTTCCATTAGAGTTCTTAGTTTTTGACAAGTGGCTGCGGGAATGGATAATTTAGTATACTGACTAACCAAAGTACAATTTTCAAATGGAATGAACAATTGGGACATTTCTGATGGATGGTTAACATTTACACAACTTTCTTCTCCCTTCAGATGTTATCTGACCTGCTACGTCTTTCCAGCATTTTGTTTTTATTTTACATATCTATTATAAGCATTTGCTAGTATTTTTGAACTAAAATTGGAAAATGTTGCTAAGTTCCAGTGGAAAGTCATTGACCTAAAAGTGTTAGAGCTGTGTTACTCTCCAGACAGCTGCTATCTGACTTACTACGTATTTCTAGCATTTTCAGTTCCCACTTTCATTTCAGACTTTCAGTATCTGAATGATTTTGCTTTTATCTCTTGAGCTGTTTGGTCAGTTTGACATACAGATGTTTAAATCACAATATCACTGATAGTTTTCATTTACAAGCAATTTTACAAGTCCATAAATGACATGTGAGACACATTTGGCAATGAAACTTGAATTAAAGTAGCAACTGTCTATTAGCATGCAGCATGTAGTAGGATGTTCATATCACTTTGGAATACCCAAGACATTTTCTATCAACATTCACCATATATTGTACCAGATTTATTAGGACTTACCCAAACCGAACATCTTTGCTGAGTGAATCAATAACTGTGGCTGCACCAAATGAATGGCCCATGATAGCTACTTTGTGCAGATCCAGAGAATCCTACAAAAAAAAGGTGAACATTTTTTAAAAGTTTAAGCAATATTATTATGTTACTATTTTAGAATAGATTTTTTTTGAAAATGTCTTACTTTGAATCAGATTGTTTAATCCAAATTTCCAAGTTGTTTCCAAATGCAAAACATGAACTACCGTAGTTACACAACACTCCACAGAAACTGGTTTTCCAGCCAGCTCAAGGTTATGACCAATGTTATTTTCAACGAAACCATGGATTCACCCACTTTAGACATCATCATGGAATGGTCAAGCAGAGGGGACTCTGGAATCTGACAAAATTTTATGCAGCCCAAGCAATTCAAGCTAGATTTCTGTATCAGTTTCTGATCAAGAAGGAAGTACTTCTGAACAAAAAGGGTTTCTCTCTTGCTTCTAACCCTTTCAAGCACTTCCAGTTAGCTAACTGCTGAATATATAGTTAATGTTATAGTACTAAACAATTGCATATGCAGCTATTTCAGCAGCATTCATATTTTCTGTACTGAAAACAAAAAATGCTGCAAATCACAGCAGGTCAGGCCACATCCATGGACAGACAGCAAGCTAACGTTTCGAATCTAGACAACTCTTCATCCAAGCTGACTGAAGTATGGAGGGGCATCCTTTATGTAATAGTGAGGGGTGGAGTACTGGGGGAGAAATGATGTTGATAGCGCATACCAAGTGATCTGAAGTGAGAATGGCAGAACAACGGTGTGTCGAACATATTTTCTGAAGCCAACATGAATCACTGTTTGATTGTTTTGAAAACTTACACAAACGCTTTGGAGAAAAGCTGGTTTACCAGGGATCCCGATTTACTGTAAACACACATACAAATTGTGAAACATGGATGACTTGCAAAGTAAACTGCTACTCGGCCTGACAAATACAGAATACATCATTCAGTGATCCATAGATCCTGACTGTTTGTCTTCTATAAAAATAATCTATTTTACAATGCAATACAGATTCTTGAATGTTTCGTCTGTGTACAAAACCAGTTTGAGAAAGGTAAATACAATGGAGGGCAGGTATGGAAGGACATAGGGAACTAGCTTTTAAACTATTCATGTTTATTGGTATGGTGTGAAAGAATAGTCAAAGGATAAAGACGGGTCAAATGGAATGACCGCAGGCAAACAGGGAGAATGAATGCAAAGAAAAAAGAATGAGCATGTATAAGACCGGACACAGCACATGAGAGAAGATGTGTCCCAGCAATAAGACTATTGAACAGAATATGCAAACAAGAAGTAAGCCATTTAATAATGTCATGGCTGATCTGACTGTAATCTGAAATCCACATTCTTGCATACTGTGATAACCTTTCACCCCCTTGCTCACCAAGGATTTATCCACCTCTGCCTTAAAAATATCCAAAGGCTTTGCTTCCATCATCTTTTCAAGACAGGAGTTCCAAAGACCCTCAACCCTCAGACAGAAAAGAAACACTTCATTTCATCTGCTTTTAATTGGGTGACTATTTTAAACAGTGAATCCTGGTTTCAGATTCTCTCGTGACAGGAAAACTCTTTTCCACATTCACCCTGGCAAGTCTCCTTAGGAACTTACTCTAAACTCTAGCAGATACAAGCGAGTCTGTTCAAACTTTCCTCAGAAAAATCCTCCCCATCCCGATTTTAGTCAGGTAAACCTTCCCACCACATTTCTATCCGTTTGTAAATAAGGGAACAAATACTGCACACACTACTCAAAATGGGGTTTCACAAATGTCCTGTGTAACTGAAGCATAACTGCCAAAGATTTGTATCCAAAATGATAACACTATTTGTTTTCTTAAGAATAACAACTTGTTATACCTGTATAC
Source organism: Chiloscyllium punctatum (assembly GCF_047496795.1). Classification (NCBI taxonomy): domain Eukaryota; kingdom Metazoa; phylum Chordata; class Chondrichthyes; order Orectolobiformes; family Hemiscylliidae; genus Chiloscyllium; species Chiloscyllium punctatum. The sequence continues at coordinate 148,794,957 of NC_092741.1, read as the reverse complement.
CAACACCTTGTACTTCATGCAGCAGGACAGCCAATCTCTCTTAAGAGCTCTCCAATCTCTAACCATTTGCATAATACCCTTTTTGGTCATTGCTCTAAAGTGAACAACTGCACATTTACATTATGTTCCATTGGTAAAATCAACCATTTTTAAAGTTTACTATCTATCTTTGTCTCTTTAGCAGAATTGGCAACCATACCTTCTGTCCCTTCATCAGAATTGGCAACCATACCTTCTGTCCCTTCATCAGAATTGGCAACCATACCTTCTGTCCCTTCATCAGAATTGGCAACCATACCTTCTGTCCCTTCATCAGAATTGGCAACCATACCTTCTGTCCCTTCCTCCATGTTAGCTAACTTATGAACAGTTATAACTGATACTAATTCCCATGTATGCCACTCCTTACCTCCTGAAAAAGGCCCATTTAGTGAATACTCTCTGCATCTGGTTAGCCAGCCAATCTACCATTCATGCCAATATGCTACATCCTACACCATGAGCTTTTACTTTCACAATAAACTTTGATGTGACCACTTATGAAATGCCTTCTGGAAATCCAAGTACGATACATCCACCAGGTCCCCTTTGTGCACAGCTCATGTTACTTTCTCAAAGGATTCCAATAAATTAGTTAAACCTGATTTCCCTTTCTGCTTGATTAACTTGAACTTATCTCAGTTCTCTGTTTTAATAATAGAAAGGAGCTCCTTGATTGGACCAGATTAATAGCCCCAGTCAGGGAGCTCCGGCTGACAAATATAAACCGGAGTGTCAGAAGTTCTGTTTGGAACTGGATCAGTGTCAAGGACTCTTCACATGTAAACAAAGAGTGGCTTGGTAATGGGATACCAGCCTCTGGAGTTATTTCAAAAGGCCTATCGATTTACAAACTGTAGTTCCATAATAAATACTTTAAATCTTGTAAACAATTTTAAGGGATATATCAAGTGAGTTTGTTCTAGACCAGCCTTATATATGTATTTTAGTGGTGAGCAGCGTAAAAAATGGTCCTCAAAAGAAATCACTTTCTGGCCATTCCAAAGTTGGTCCCAAAATGGCTCTGCACGTTTTGCTACAAAACAGGTGAATCCTAAAAGTAAAAGATAGAAATTGTGTGCATAAAGCAGCAAAGGAGATCACAGATCTAGCAAATTAAATATGTACAAAGAAAGAAGGCGCAACAAAATATATATAAAATAGTTAATGAAAACAATCGAATGTCTAATACAAAATGACAGAAATCAGAGATCTCTATGTTTGTGGCTTTCTAGGACATAGGAGGCTGCAATACAATTGTTCAGTATGACACTACAGAGATTATTATTTGCAAGTTCAAGCGTACATAAGACAATAGATCATTTACCATTTTATGGACAAATCATTATCAGAATGGTTTTATTTCGGTGTGGACTTGTTGGGCCAAAGGGCTTGTTTCCACACTGTAAATAATCTAATCTAATCTAAAATCTGTCTATACTAAGTATTTGAAAGTGCCAAGCACTGAATGCAAAAAAAGGTTCTCGCCAAAGGAAATGGGCATATGCTCCCTCATTCATATTGACCAAAAGCAAGATAGAATATTAGAAATTAATCATCTCCATGTGGGTACCATGAAAAAGCCAGATGTTATTCACCATCTCCAGTTGCCCGGAGGCATTAGAAAAATGACATAAAAGCACAAAAAAGAGCTGCTCATCAGGAAACACTGAGCAGAGTTCTCTTTTAAAAGAAAATAGCAGATTACGGGATCACTTGATAGAGGGCCTTCAAATTACGAAGGTATTTGATAAAGCAGATGTCGGGAAGGTGTTTCTACTTGTGAGGGTGACTATATTAGGAGCTATAAATAACATAGTAGTTAATGAATCCGGAAGAAATTCAGCAGAAGTGACATTACTCCAAGTAATGGAATAGGAACCTACTCGTACATAGGATCAGACAACTGTAGGTCAGACTGTGTGACTATAACAGGTTACCTTTCCAAAAGAGTATTAGTGGACCTGGTGGATCCGAAGGAAAAACTGTATTTTAAAAACATTTGAAATGTTCAAATCACAAATTTCGACCATGCGTCTCCCCGTCTCCCCCCCCTTTATAGCACAACTTGTTCATACCTTCATTTTAGTGAAATCAAAATTCACTGGAAATATATTATTGACTGGCTTTCCCATGTTTATATCAGTAAGCAGATTTAAGGCCTTGGTGCACTCTTCTGTTCTCTGATGTACCTGCAAATCACAAAACAACAAACTAATCAATGAGAATGTTAACTAATTTTAAATGGTTTCAGGAAATTAAACAACATCAAGAAATAATTTTTAGCAAGACAAATGTCTTGGCAAATTAAAAAAAGCACAATTATTAGATTAGATTACCTTCAGTGTGGAAACAGGCCCTTCGGCCCAACAAGTTCACACCAACCCTCCAAAGAGTAACCCACCCAGACTCATTTCCCTCTGACCAATGTACCTTACACTATGGGAAATTTAACATGGCCAATTCACCCGACCTGCACATCTTTGAACTGTAGGAGGAAACTGGAGCATCCAGAGGAAACCCACGCAGACACGGGGAGAATGTGCAAACTCCACGCAAACAGTCACCCGAGGCTGGAATCGAACGTGGGAAACTGGTGCTGTGAGGCAGCGGTGCTAACCACTGAGCCACCATGCCGCCTACTAAAGTAGTATTATTCACTGAAAAATTAATGACATGAGGAGTTCATTAAAACTATTAATGCAGGGCAACTACAAGATTTAATGTGAATGGCTGCATAAGAGTTGGTACTGTCTAGGGTTTAGTTTTCAATTTTTTTAATTTCAGTGGCCCTATTTGTAATTTAGCTAATAAAAAAATACAAAAATAAAAGTAAGAATATTAAAATGTACCTTCTTCTTCGGTCTAGCTCAGCGTCCTAATATGGTCGGCCAGAAAAGATTCTGTGCTTTTTGCTGGAAATGTTTGGGAACCCCAGAAAATAGCAACTCAAGGCTGAAGACCAATTCTCAGGTTCAATGTGGAATATGTAGCTGTGAAAGTTGAACTTCAATCAGGAAAGTGTCAAGATCAAGAGTAGGGTATTTGTGACAACAGCTCTTCTGCTTCATATTATTTCTCCTGGTTAAATAGACTAATGGATCTACAAATGAATTCCCCATCTCAAAAGATATAGAAAGCCAGAGAAAAGACACCAGACAGAATAAATCTGTCATAGCAGTATGATCCATGATACCTTTGGAAGTAATAACAGGTTGCAAACTCTTTGCTTTGGCATAATTGATTTGAATTGATTGTCATGTGTACCAAGGCACAGTGAAAAGCTTTGTTTTGTGAGCAATACAGGCAGATCATGTAGTTAAGAAGCATAGATAAGTAAATAATAGTTAAACAGTAGCAAAAACAAAAACACAGGTAAAGGCAAATGTTTGTGAGTCCACTCAGTATTCTAACAACAGTAGGATAGAAACTGTTACAAAACCGACTGATGCAGCTGTTCAGGTTTCTGTATCTTCTCCCCGATGGTAGAGGCTGTAGAAAAGCATTACCAGGGTGGGATGGATCTTTGAGAATGCCGGTGGCCTTTCCTTGACAGCGGGCCTGTTAGATGGATTCTATAGATGGGAGGTTGGCCTTTGTGATTGGCCAGGCCGAGTTCACCACTCTCCGTAACTGTCTCTGGTCGTGAATGGTATAGTTGCCATACCAAGTAGTCACACATCCAGACAAAATGCTCTCAATGGCACACCTATAAAAGTTGGCAAGGGTATTCGCCATCATGCCAAATTTCCTCAGCTGCCTGAGGAAGCAGAGACGTTGTTGGGCCTTTGAAACAAGTGCGTCCACATGAAGAATCCAAGAAAGCTTGTTGTCGATGACCACTCCCAGGAGTTTGACACTTTCCACTCTTTCCACCTCTGTGCTGTTAATGTGTAGCAGGGCATCAGTAACATCCCACCGAAAGTCAATAATGAGGTCCTTGGTTTTGCCGGCATTGAGAGCTAGGTTGTTCTCAGTGCACCATTTTTCCAGGTCTTCCACCTCCCATCTGTAGTCAGTTTTGTCGCCCTCTGAGATTCGACCGACTATGGTGGTGTCATCAGCAATCTTGTAAATGGCATTAGTCTGGTATTTGGCAATGCAGTCATGGGAAGATATTGTGTATGCAAAACCTTCAATTGTCAAATAGGTTCAAACAGCCAATCACAATGACAGGCCCAATTTCACAAACATGAGAAGGATGATTACCTAACTACTGCTGGATGGTTTTCTAGAAATACTCCAGTCACCTTCTGTCACACGTTCAGTAAAATGGCATGAAAGAGCATGTTCTGGTGCGATTAACTACTGACCTAGCCTGTTTAAATTAGTAGCATTTTGACAGGCATATCCAAATCTGAAAGCTTTGGCTCTCAAAATCACACTTCTCCCAGCAGGTTAGTCTTTTGAACAGCTACAGGAGCAAGAACATTTGTTGTAATTTCCACTATACATCCTCTCCCATAAATGGCTTTTCCCTACAATTCAACTGCCAGTGTCCCTTTAAATTTAATCTCCACCAATTTAAAAAAAAGTCACCAGTAGTAGCTTCCTTAATGTATCCAATTAAACACCATTGCTTTAATCAACTGATCACAGAAAACACTGTTTGTAACCAGTGAACACCTCAGGAATAGACAACATTCAGCTTTGATACTGTAGATGAAACTGCACAGTTGAAGAATATTAACGGAAGTCTATTTCCAAAAGAAGAATAGTAATGAGTCAAATGGACTTTTAAATATTATGGAGAGACGGTGACATAGTGGACAAGTATTCCAGCTCCCCAGGTCAATGTTCTAAGACATGGGGTTTGAATGCCACTACTGTGGAGATGGTGAAATTTGATGGTCATAAAAATTTATCTGGTTCACTGATGTCGCTTCGGGAAGGAAACCTGTCCTTCCTGGTCTGGCTTACATATGACTCCAGACCCACAGCAATGTGGTTAATTTCTTCACTGCAGGATGGGCAATCATTGCTAGCCTAGCTACTGACATTAACATCCCACAAGTGAATAATAAAAGAAATTCCGCAGTAACTGTATTATTAAATATGCTTCAAATTAGTTATTTGAATTTGCACTGGTGTGATTTGATTTGCATTGTTTTAGCATCTGATGAATCATACCTCATCATTCATAACTCCCAGAATATTAAGTTAAAAATCACACAACACCAGGTTATAGTCCAACAGGTTTATTTGGAAGCACTAGTTTTTGGAGCACTGATCCTTCATCAGGTGGTTGTCTGAAAGCTGGTGCTTCCAAATAAACCTGTTGGACTATAATCTGGTGTTGTCTGATTTTTAATTTTGTACACTCCAGTCCAACTCCAGTATCTCCAAATCCCAGAATATTAATGCTAGTTAAGAGACCTGGACCAAGTTCTCTCTCAAAGGCAGATTACAAACAGGCCAGATTAATGCAAATTACAGGTAGTTCTCCTATAATGCCATAGCTGTGTTCCAGCGAAACCTCACTTAATATAAATAACGGGGCCTATGGAAAAAGTGGGGTTAGGGGCAGACCAACAAAAAAGAATCTCTCACGATGGCTTAAAAATCATCCAAAAGTCTAGTGCTAGGTAAAACACAGTCTGAATGAAGGTTGAAAACATATTTATTAATAAAACAAAAGTAAATTTAACACCGTACACTTAAAATACCTAAGAAAGGTGCTCTCTAATGTACTTCTCACAGAAAGCTACTCTGTCGGTAGAAGACATCGTGCATGCACAGAATGGTGCATAGACTTCGGCGTATGTGCAGAACAGCATGAAGACTAGCACCGATATCGAGCATGCACAGACACTGGCGCATATGCAGAATTGCACAGACACTGGCGCACATGCAGACCGGCACAGTGATTTTGGTGCACGTATTGATGCATGTGTAGAAGGAGCGTGTGAACCGATCCCCACTAGAATCGCGCTATCGCCAACGGAGGCAATAAGCGTTCTCCAAAATACTGCTCCCTAATTCTTCAGTGACAGTACAGCCAAATTGTGCTGCTGAAAAGCACGTTATACCAGAACCACCTGTTAGAGGTTTAATTCAGAAAACCACAAATGAGAAATTTGACTTTCAAGACACCCATGAAGTAGTGACCTTTTTTTTTTCCAAATGAAAAAGGTAGTTGTGCTCTGGATCGCCATGATGTGTGTTTACTATCTCCACAACAGAGGTAATCTTGTACAACATGCAAGAATAGTTTCCCAATGTCTTACCTGGTCATTCCGTAGTGGAAATTCTTGTTCTCCCTCTTTAAGTGGCTTATAATAAAGCCATTTCCTCTGCAACTGATCTAAAGGAAGTGCTGAACTGCTAGTGGAGGTTGATTCTCCTACTTTATTGACTGCTTTTGCTTTCTCTTCATAGTAGTAGGTGGCTGAAGCTGACCCATCCCTGAGAAATGAACAGACAAAGTCGATTTTTCCTCAGCAATTTTCTTAGAAAGTAAAAATAAGATTAATTTTAGAATCAACGAACTGGTTAAAAGCTCAGTTGTAATTTCATTTGCATGGAGCAAACGTGAAGGACTGCATAGTCTACTCTGTGCCTAGAGATATAATAGTCTGAATTGAAGATAAAATTTATATTGCTCCTTCAACTCTAATATCTTCTGTTGGTTTGCTAATATGAGGTTAATCATAAGACAAAGAGACCTTGGAGTGCAAGTTCATAGCTCCTTGAAAGTGGAGTCGCAGGTAGATAGGGTAGCGAAGGAGGTGTTTGGTATGCTTTCCTTTATTGGTCAGAGTATTGAGTACAGGAGTTGGGAGGTCATGTTGCGGCTGTACAGGACATTGGTTAGGCCACTGTTGGAATATTGCGTGCAATTCTGGTCTCCTTCCTATCGGAAAGATGTTGTGAAACTTGAAAGGGTTCAGAAAAGATTTACAAGGATGTTGCCAGGGTTGGAGGATCTGAGCTACAGGGAGAGGCTGAACAGGCTCGGGCTGTTTACCCTGGAGCGTCGGAGGCTGAAGGGTGACCTTACAGAGGTTTACAAAATTATGAGGGGCATAGATAGGATAAATAGACAAAGTCTTTTCCTTGGGGTCGGGGAGTCCAAAACTAGAGGGCATAAGTTTAGGGTGAGAGGGGAAAGATATAAAAGAGACCTAAGGGGCAACGTTTGCACGCAGAGGGAGGTACGTGTATGGAATGAGCTGCCAGAGGATGTTGAGGAGGCTGGTACAATTGCAACATTTAAGAGGCATTTGGATGGGTATATGGAGAGGTTTGGAGGGATATGGGCCGGGTGCTGGCAGGTGGGACTGGATTGGGTTGGGATATCTGGTTGGCATGGACGTGTTGGACCGAAGGGTCTGTTTCCATGCTGTATGACTCTATGACTCGACAAGTTAGTATCTGGGGAAGCTGGTAAAATTATTAGCTGAATCCTCTTCTTTACCATTACTATACCTTCTTTCATTACACCAAAGAATCAAGGGGTCTGGGGAAAAGGCAGGGAAGTGGAGTTGAGGATTACTAGATTAGCCATGATCTCATTGAATGACTTGGCAGACTCAATGGTTTGAATGAGTACATCTGCTTCTGTCTTATGACAAAATAAGCACTGAAAGTGTGTTGCTGGAAAAGCGCAGCAGGTCAGGCAGCATCCAAGGAGCAGGAAAATCAACGTTTTGGGCATGAGCCCTTCTTCAGGAATGCCTGAAGGGCTCGTGCCCGAAACGTCGATTCTCCTGCTCCTTGGATGCTGCCTGACCTGCTGCGCTTTTCCATCAACGCATTTTCAGCTCTGATCTCCAGCATTTGCAGTCCTCACTTTCTCCTTATGACAAAATAATACAATTTCAGCTGTATTCTATCCTATCACAGTCCTTTCCTTTTGAACTTTTCCTCCTCCTCCTTCCTCCAGCTTGCAGCTTTAACCTTTTCTGGTTCTGGGAATTCCTCCTCAAATCTCTGTACCTTTCAGTTTCCCTTTAAGACTCACAACTCCTTGACCATCTCCCCGATATCTCTGTGTGGCTCATTACCAAATCACGTAATATAAAAAAGCACCTCGAGAGGTTTGATTACATCACGGGCGGTATAAAAAAATACAAGTTGCTGCTATTGTATAGTGGATCATCAAGAAACATGGACCCATAAATTACTGGATAGAATTTTGCCAAATTTATAGTATCTATCATTATTAACAATTCTTATAAATCACTCATCAGAAGCACAGATACAACACGAGTTCCAATTTTCCATAAAGTGCTGGATTATTCATGCTATTCCACAGTTAATTTCAACAAAACCAAACAAAATAAAAATGCCAACTTCACCATGAGCCCCTCCATCAAAATGAAATGCATGATATGTGTTGGCTGGACTTGTGTTGCAAATCGAACTTAGTTCAGTTGCTGCTGGCTCATGTTGTAACTATCTTGTTAATGAATAGAGACCTGGATTAAACAACTTTAAAGCTCAAAGGGAACGATGAGTCTCTCTTTCTGAGGTAGTAAATTATTCCTAGAGTTTTTCAAAACTTGTTATGCATCTTTTTATTATTTTTGATCTGGTCTTGTCATCCATATTTCACATTTATGTTGGAAGTTCAGGATGCAAGTCTGTGGGCCTTCTGATGTTACTGTAAGACTGAGCAGGAGAATCTTCACAAATTTCATTCAGCATAGCGAGTTTTGAGAAGATTTGTAGCTCAGGTTGAGGTTCTGGATATAGATTTGCTCGCTGAGCTGGGAGGTTCATTTTCAGACGTTTTGTCACCATATTAGGTAACATCACCATACTGGGTAGAAGCTTCACCAGAGGCTCACTGATGATGTTACCTGGTATGGTGATGAAATGCCTGAGAATGAACCTTCCAGCTCAGTGAGGAAACTTACATTTATTCAGTAGGTTTTAATGTGACAGAACTGACATGGGTCAGATGGATTGCAATGGTATTTTACAGTCCTATGCTCCTATGTGTATTCTGAAGAGCTATGAAATTGCAACTTTAATTCAAATAAGAAAATGCTATTTTAATATCTGGATTTCACTCAGTAATTTTGGGATCGGAGCAAAAATGTTTGTATATTTCACACACTTTTCACTCATTGCTTTTGCAATGATTCCCAAATACAACTTAATTACAGTCTCCTCTTTGTTTGAACTTTTCAATTTTGTTTTTTACCTTTTTCTCGTTCCTCCTCCAATTTCTCTTTCTGCAACTAATTAAAACTTAGGCACACTAATTTCTATCTTTAAAATCTTTTGATTAAGATAAGTTATTGGCTAGATTAGTGAAATGAAATATTGACATTACCTTGCCATGATAAACTTGTGGCCTTGCAATTTGTTATCTGAAAGGGGAGGTTAAAAACAATCCAGAACAGGATGCTTGCTGTAAGATTTGCCATTCCAGCAACTTCTTGTTTGAACTGAAGTTGCAGTTTCATAGCTCTTAAGAATACACACAGGAGCATAGGACTGTAAAACAACATTGCCAATCCATGTGACCCATGTCAGCTGCTACCACATTAAAACATACTGAATGACATTTCGGGAGATTCTCCGTCTCACTCACAGTAAGCTCAGAAGGCCCACGGAAAAACAAACATTATTTTTATTTTGGAAACATTAGTCTTATAACAGTGACAGAAATAAACAGCACCTGACATCAAGCTCTGGGGAAAAAAGTAGCATCATTGACAGTACACAGCAATAAGGCTGAGGAATCATAGCTATGCAGGTTATTGGGGAATAAATAGGCACAGAAAGTTAAACATATTTAGGTACACATGACCAAAATAAACTAAATGGAAGAAACAATTAAATACTTTGAATTTGCATTAATATGTGCATGTTCCTGTAATTCATAATCGGCAATTACTAATTCATTTCAAGTCAAAGTTATCTACAGCTCATTATTACTAAACCTCAAATTATAAACAAAAAAAAAGAGAAACTGCTGGAAAAATTTTTTGGTTCCTTGAAGAAGTAATTAGTCAACTACCCCTCGGGCAAATATGCTGCTGCAATTGGAGAACGTAGGTTGGGAAGATCTTCCAGAGCATCAATAGTAGCATAGCCCAGTGGCCAATCTGTGTTTATCACTTGATGTAATAACAGTAATTTTTCCACAATTACATACTTGTAAAAATAAACATGAAATAGGTACCGCCTAGGTATCACATTTTACAGTTAGGATAGGGAACAATTTACAAATCAGCTGACATGAAAACTATGATAAGAAGTTTGAACGTCCAACTTGTGATGTGCAATGACTACATATACATTCCCATCCCTTCAGAATGGCCCAGAGTGGAAAAGTAACAAACACTTAGTTTGGAAGATTTTTATTTTTACATACAGGATTAACTACATCCTTTATATTTCCTCCAGTAAGAAGCTTTTAGACCATGTGTTTAGATTGTGAACAGGCAGTCATGAGCATTGAAGATGACAATTGTTATGATCACAGCTGATGGGAATACTGAATGAGTCAGATCCCAGAGTAAAACTGAATTGATGGATCACAAGTTCACTTTTTGAAGTTAGTTACCGTGGCTAGTCACTGAATATATTCTTACAAAACTGCCAAAGCTCTTTTACAGAAGAACCTAAATTTATTACACAAAAGTTAATTTTCGCCCTGCAATATTCTTTATGGATACTCAATCCCAGTGAGGTGGTACTATCTTAATTCTTTAATTTCTTATTTAACAGATTCTGTTCAGTTTTGATGACCTAGATACTACTTCTCAGTTCTGAAAGTTTGAAAAAAAATTACACGATGTCTCTGCTTGGAAACTTCATGAACTAATCTAATCTCACGATGATATGAAGCTGTTATTTCGAACTGAACTCAAACCACTAGTGGCTCCCAGCCTTGTTTATATGTATGTCATTAAACTTCAATTTTATAAACACCACATCAAGTAACAGTACAGGTATCTTGTAAAGCTCTTAGCTTAATTTCATACATTCTTTCAAAAATTGTGGGTCTTCAGTCCACCAAATTAATTTGATCCTTTTCTTTTGCTGAAGTGTCAAAGAAAGCCATGATGTGGAGGTGCCAGTGTTGGACGGAGTTGGACAAGATCAGAAGTCACATGATACCAGGTTATAGTCTCTGCCTATAAGTTCCGTGCCTGTGTGCTTCTCTTCACTTCATCTGATGAAGCAGCGTCGCTCTGAAAGCTTGAGATTTCAAATAAACCCGTTAGACCATAACCTGGTGTCCTGTGACTTCTGACTTAACTTTTTTAAAAAAAGAGAGAAGTTGCCTTTACAGAATTGAAGCCAAATGTCTATTTATCCTCTACTTTAAAACCCAGAGGAGAATTATATTTTATCCACCCTTATTGCATAATTCATTGATAAACCCAGCATTTACTTAATCTAGAGAAAATGAAGTTTGTAACATTATTCCTTTGGTGTTGGAAGCACAAACTATTACCTGTACACTTTATGTATCTCTAATACATTTTCACATTTCTGCTCCTACTACTTGGGTGTGGTGAAAATCTTTAAACGGTCATTAAGATGTTTTTTGTGTATACATGTTAATTAAGAAAACAGTTCAATCTTATTTTAAAACAAATGATCTGCTAAGTTACCCATGACCAAATGCACACATTCATATCGTGCTTTGCAAATCGAGATTAAAAGATAATCATCCAATTAGTGTATTGCATGATTTTATTGCAAACAGAAAATAGCCAAAGACATAATGTAGCTGAGGAACGTAATCCATAGTTCAGGCTAGAAACAACAGTTCTTAATAATAACACAAGACACAGCTTTCATCCACTTGACAAAATTTTTAACAACTCATGAGCAACCCAATTCATACCTATCCACTGGATATTGTGCAAACAAGATGCTTCATGCAATAAAAGCAAAGTGTTTCCCATACAAGGCAAATCATATAATGTCGGATTTTGTAATCAAAAATCTATTGCATCCACAATTAAATTAGCTGATCAGTGGAGGAGGCAGTTACCACAGTTGATCACAATTTCATAATAGAATTGCAAAGACTACAGAAAGTAAAATGTTGAAATGACTAAGTTAAGAGTCATATTGACAATGACTAAAACCAGACTATGGAAAGCTACAGCTTGCTGCAAAATATTACATACATCAGCCAGGGAACAGACAGAATTTTAACCGTTGTTTTCAACTTGACCCCAGTTTCACGTTGATGATTCTGCAATTCTACTATTGACCATGTCTACATGCCATTCATTATACCAGAACTGACAACACATATAAGGCAACTAGCTTAAGCACTGTTGAGGTTTAATGCCCTTACCTAACTGGTTTAGCAGTGACCCATGAAATTTGCCTTTTTCCTTAACAATAGAACATGTCCACATCAGCAAATTATTCCTGCTGAGGGGCATCAACAGCATCATTCCTTACTTGTTTGATTTGTGTGGAATGAAAAAGGAACCTTGAACCCACTTTGTAATTAACCAGAGGTTAGGTAAATAGCAACATTTTGGAAATGCATCTCACATAGCAGCAATGTTCAGTCAGTAGTGTATACATGTTAGAAATGAATATGACAGGCTGAACTGTTAATTCAAGACTCCTGTAGCTCCCGTCCAATGAATTGGCTTTTTTTTTTAAATGTTAAAAAAAACTAGCGATTACAATAGTTGTTGCTGACAGTGACTCAGTTTCATTGATGAACCTTCCAGGTAGTCTTTCTTTGAGCCAGAGGTGGGGTGGGGAAGGAGGGAGTTTCAGGTGTTGGGAACAGAGGAAGAGCCAATGTCATTTAGTCATGATTACGACATGTATGAATGTTCTACTTATAGTGCAACACAAATTTCCTTCAAGAAATTGGTACTGTTCTTAATCTCTGGAGAATCAGTGATATTGACAAGAGTTGTAGCTATCTACCCCAGGGAGAATCTTGGATATTCTGGACAAGCCAGGTGACAGCATTTCACAACAGCTGCAAAGACAAACTACTGAACGTAAATTAGTCTGCATGGTCAGGCTTCGTGATTCATAACAGTATTGACGAATAACTCTCAGATGTCTAGATAAAAAGTAATGAGTTATCTGTATATCTCAATGATTAAAAAAGAATATTGTCTGGAGGGGACAATCTAGTCATTTGGCATCCTTTTTTTCTTCAGGATGTGAGAAGTAGATGGCACCGGTAACTGGTTGTTGGCCATGGCTGGAAAGGGATAAAGCTCGAATGAAGACTCAAAGTTGCTCAAGTCGAATGAGTGGATGTGCTAACAATCACAAACACAATGGCGGTGACTCAGGCCAATCAAGGAGAAGGGAAGCAGTTCTGGTACCTCACTGGGAAGATTGGTGCTTTGCAACACGACGTGGATGTCTGATTGGACTGAAGCTGATAAGAGTTCAGGAACAAAACCAAGCGTCGTCAAAGCTCTCTAGCTTAACTCCCAGAGAGCAAGAGCACATGAGCAACCCTTTGCCAAGAGGTGAGAGGTGAACAATGAACAAGAGAACTGTGAAGCCTGGCTAGCTAAGCATTCCTGGGTAATGTGTTTTGATTTTAAGTGCAGCATTGAGATAGCAGAAAGGTGATTAGTGTGGTTTCCTTTGACTATTTACTATTTGTATTTGGGAATATTTTGATAGTTAGATTTTTTGATAATTTGATACTTTTGAGAATGAAAGGGTGAATTGGGTTAAGTTCAAGAGTACTCCATCTTCTAAACTAATCTTCACAGAAGTTAATTATTGTCTGAAGGAGAGAGTCAACGCGGGGATAATGGCAAAACAGAATCCACCCCAAAATAAAACAGATTCAAGATATTCAGTAAAGTATCACTGGTAAGCAACCTTTCGTCCAATGGGATTGAGGATTTTTGACTATTTGTGAAAATTGAATAAGGAAGAATAACTATTTGTATTTGTGAATGAGGTTTTCTGCTTTGATAAACATTCACAATAGATTCCAAATTTCTCTGCTCTTACAAGAAACCCAATCCCATATCCGCATGTAAAAAGGTAAAGACATCATAGTCTCAGCAGATCATGTGGCTGCTCTCGGAAGGAGATGACTGGTAATGATTTAGGGTCACCACACCTCAGGCAAGGGGAGAGATGGAGAAAGAGCGTCCTTCATACGAACCTCAGCCAGTGTGGGAACTGAAGCCATTCTGTTGGCCCCACTCTGCATCCCAAACCAGCCATTCAGCCAACTCAGTTAAACTACACACAAACATATACTCACACATGTCTGACCACAGGACAATGTTATTTCATAATATGCTCAGATATTTACGAAGAGTTCTCTTGCACAGCTTTCTCTTCAAAACTATTTAATCCTCAAATCTAGGTTCCAACTTACCCCAGTGCCGAGACTATGCTGTTAAAATAACAAGTGATTTCCTTGGTGATAGCGGCTGACTGTATTTCACCAACTCTGACCAATCCTCCTAACAATCCACTTCCACGGTACTTCTATGTTCAGTCATAACAGTTGTATCATAGAGATTGTGATGTAGTGGTATGCGTCATTGAACGATTAATCCAGGGAACTGGATAATGTCTTGGACAACTAGGTTTGAATCCTACCATGGAAAATGGCAGAATTTGAACTGAATTTCAATTTTAGAAACTTGGAATTAAAACTCAAATGATGACATTGAAGATTGTTGTGAAAATTGATCTGATTCACTAATATCCTTTACTGAAGGAAAATTGCTGTCCTTACCTGGTTTCACCTACATGTGACTCTAGACCCACAGCAATCTGGTTGTCCCTCAACCATCCTCTGAAATGGCAGGCAAGCCACTCAGTTGTATCAAATCAACAAGTGTCAAAAGAAAAAAAGGAACAAAACTGGATGGATGTGTGGCCTTAGTTACAAATGACAATGGCATACTCTGCCCTCTTGACTTTGCATAGTCCCCTTACCAACATCTAGGGGCTAGCACCAAAATTGGGAGAACTGTCTTTCAGATTATTCAAGCAATAGCCTGATATAATCATGCTCATATAAATCAGACCAGACCACACACATAGAAATGTTCCAGACAATACCACCACAATACCATCAGCAGGGCTCTAGCCGAGCTGTTTTAATGCAGCTACAACCTTAATCTGACAACACGGAAAGTTGCTCAGGCATGTCCTGTACACAAAGAGCAAGACAAATCCAACCTGCCCAATTGCCACCCTATCAGTCTACTCAGTGAAGTGATGGAAGGGGTCATCAACAACGCAAATAAAGGAGCACTTGCTCAGCAATAACCTGCTCACTGACACCAGTTTGAGTTCTGCCAGGACTACTCAGCTCCTGACTACATTACACCTTCGGTTTAAAGATGGACAAACAAACTGAATTCCAGAGGGGAGACAAGACTGACAGCCTTTGACATTAATGCTACATTTGACTAAGATATGACATTGAGGAGCCTCAGTGTTATGTTCCAGACCAAACACCTGACAAATATATCAAGGAGATAGCCTCGATTCTAACATTTATCTTATTTGAAGGCAAGTGAAACAGGCTGTGTTCCATATGCAATTCAATTGGTCACACTACTCGGCTTTAAGCAAAATATATTTTATTCTACCCCAGATAAAATATATACAAAAGGAAGAAAGAAACTGGAATAACTTAACTCTATGGAAAGCTTATCAGAGTAATAGATTATTTAACGACTAAACAGCAGCTGTTCCAATATAGTAACATAGCAGAAACACACCCTTGGCAAAGGCAAAGTCACAGCATGGAAACAGACCCTTTGGTCCAACTCGTCCATGCCGACCAGATATCCTAAATTAATCTGGTCTCATCTGCCAGCACTTGGCCCATATTCCTCTGAACCTTTCTTATTTATACACCCATCCAGATGCCTTTTAAATAGTGCTAGAAGACTGAAGGATAGCGAATGTTGTTCCCTTGTTCAAGAAGGGGAGTGGAGACAACCCTGGAAATTATAGACCTGTGAGCCTTACTTCAGTTGTGGGTAAAGTGTCGGAGAGGGTTATAAGAGATAGGATTAATAAATCATCTAGAGAGGAATAAGTTGATTAGGGACACTGAACACGGTTTTGTGAAGGGTAGGTCATGCCTTGCAATCCTTATTCGGTTCTTTGAGAAGGTGACCAACCAGGTGGATGAGGGTAAAGTGGTTGATGTGGCATATATGGATTTTGGCAAGGCATTTGATAAGGTTCCCCATTGTAGGCTATTGCAAAAATAGGGTGGCATGGGATTGAGGGTGATTTAGCAGTTTGGATCAGAAATTTGCTAGCTGAAAGAAGACAGAGGGTGGTGGTTGGTGGGAAATATTCATTCTGGGACTTCAGTTACTAGTGGGGTACCGCAAGGATCTGTTTGGGGTCCACTGTTGTTGGTCATTTATATAAATGATCTAGATGAGGGCATAGAAGGATGGGTTAGTAAATTTGCAGATGACACTAAGGCCGGCAGAGTTGTGGATAGTGACAAAGGATGTTGTATGTTACAGAGAGACATAGATAAGCTGCAGAGCTGGGCTGAGAGGTGGAAAATGGAGTTTAATGCAGAAAAGGGGGAGGTGATTCACTTTGGAAGGGGTAACAGGAATACAGAGTCCTGGGCTAATGGTAAGATTCTTGTTAGTGTAGATGAGCAGAGAGATTTCGGTGTCCAGGTACATAGATCCTTGAAAGTTGCCACCCAGGTTGATAGGGTTGTTAAGGCGGCATTCGATGTGTAAGCTTTTATTGGTAGAGGGATTGAGTTTTGGAACCATGAGATCATGCTGCAGCTGTACAAAACTCTAATGTGGCCATACTTGGGAGTAGTGCATATAGTTCTGGTCACGGCATTATAGGAAGGATGTGGAAGCTTTGGAAAGGGCTTAGAGGAGATTTACTAGGATGTTGCCTGGTATGGAGGGAAGGTCTTACGAGGAAAGGCTGCGGTACTTGAGGCTGTTTTCGTTAGAAGAAGGTTGAGAGGAGATTCAATTGAGACATACAAGATAATCAGAGGGTTAGATAGAGTGAACAGTGAGAGCCTTTTTCCTCAGATGGCGATGGCTACCATGAGGGGACATAACTTTAAAGTGAGGGGTGATAGATAAAGGACAGATGTGAGAGGTAGTTTCTTTACTCAGTAGTAGGGGCATGGAATACACTGCCTTCAACAGTAGTAGACTTGCCAACTTTAAGGGCATTTAAATGGTCATTGGATAAATATATGGATGAAAACGGAGTAGTGTAGGCTAGATGGGCTTCAGATTGGTTTCAGAGTGGTGCACATGGAGGGCTGAAGGGCCTGTACTGCACTGTAATGTTCTATATTCTAAATGTTGTAATTGTACCAGCCTCCACCACTTTCTTTGGCAGCTCATTCCATACTCGCACTACCCTCTCCATGCCCCTTAGGTCCCTTTTAAATCTTTCCCCTCTCACGCTAATCCTAAGCCCTCTAGTTCTGGACTCCCCCCCCCCCCCCCCCCCCCCAGGGAAAAGACTTTGTCTATTTACCCTATCCATGTGCCTCATGATTTTATATACCTCTGTAAGGTTACCTGTCTCTCTCCGACACTCCAGGGGAAAACAGCCCCAGACTATTCAGCCTCTCCCTATAGCTTAAACCCACCAACCTTGGCAACATTCTTTTAAGTCTTTTCTGAACCCTTTCAAGTTTCACAACATCCTTCCAGAATTGCACACAATATTCCAACAATGGCCTAACTAATGTCCTGTACTGCCGCAACATGACCACCCAATACCTATACTCAATGCTCCAACCAATCAGGGAAAGCATACCAAACACCTGCTTCAGGACTTGATGTTCAAGGAGCTGTGAACCTGTACTCCAAGGTCTCTTTGTTCAGCGAGACAGAAAGAGAAAAAGAGAGAGAGAGAGAGAGAGAGAGTGCATGCAATACTGGAGTCAACTGGAATAAAGGGGAAAAACTAAACACAGGTTAGTGTCATCCCTGGCCAATAGGAAGATAGTGATGGTTGTTGGAGGTCTGTCATTTCAGTTCTAGGATATCACAGCATGAGATCTTCAGTGTAGTGTCCTATGCCCAAACATGTTCAGGTGCTTGATCAATAACCTTCCCTCTGTCATCAGGTCAGAAGTGGGGATGTATACTGAAGATTACACAATATCAGAACCATTCATGACTCCCCAGATCATGAAGCAGTCCATGCCTAAATAGAGAAATCTGGACAAGATCTAGGTTTGCCATCAAGTTGACAGATAACATTTGTGCCACGCAAATGCTAGGCAATGACCATCTGTAACATCAATGACCCTAACCATCACTCCTTGATGTTCAATGGCATTAACACTGCTGAATTTCCCCACTATCAATGTACTCGGGGGGTTACCATTGAGGAGAAACTGAACTAGACTAGCCATATAAATACTATGGCTACATAAGCAGGTCAGAATCCAAGAATCTTGTCGCAAGTAACTCACTTTCTGTCTTCCCAAAGCCTGTCCACCATCTTCAAGACATAAGTCAGGTCTGTGATAGAATTTTCCTCACTTGTCTGGATGGGTGCAGCTCCAACAACACTCAAGAAATGTAACACCATCAATGACAAAGCAATCTGCTTTCTTCACTCCACATCCACTAACATTCATTCCCCTCCCTACCTTACCTGATACTCAATAGCAGCAGTATACTATCAACTATCAATCATGACAGAAATGCACCATGGCTCTTCAGACAGCTTCTTCCAAACCCATGACCACTGCCATCTAGAAGGACAAGGGCAGCAGATATATGGAAATATAAATCATACCAGAAGTGTCGCTAGGTTAAAATCCAGTAACACTCTCCGTAACAGCATTATGGGTCACACTACAGCGTATGGACTGCTGTGCCTCGAGAAGGCAGATCCCCACCATCTTTACAAGTAGGATGAACACTAAGTACTTGCCCAGCCAGCAGTGCCCACTGAATATTACTTGGAAGTGGGAATTGTTCACCCTCAATGTCCTTCCTTGTGTCTACAAATTATTTCTCTTTCCCTATGTTGGTTTAGAAATTAATGTTTTTCCAAAATTACTGGAGTTGATCTATTCCCAAGAGTAACTACTCAACAGACTATCAATTCACGAATTTTTTGTGGCACTCAGACTTTTATCACTTCTCTTCACGTTATTTTACCTGGTTTCTACTCCCCCTGTCTCATGTTCTTTGGTGCTTGTGACTGTCTATGGATCTTCCTCTCTCTCCTGCTCCTTTTGGTGCTGCTGACTATATCCACAATGACAATGCTGGCCTTGCCAGTGATGATCTCATCTCATGACTGAATATTAAAACAAATAGGCCTGGAATGTCTTTCCATGTGGATTTGGTGGAAAGTCAAATGTGGGAGATGGATTGTTGAAAAAGGTTAAAACTGTTTTCTTGATGATCAACAGATAGGCGGTTTTGTGGGAACGAGAGAGACTCACGTTTGGTATGTTGCCTCCCAGGTGCAAGGGTACGTGATGTCTCTGATCGTGTTTTCCGGGTCCTTAAGGGGGAGGGGGAGCAGCCTGAAGTCGTGGTCCATATTGGCACCAATGACATAGGTAGGAGTGCTGAGGATGTTAGACAGGCTTTTAGGGAGCTAGGTTGGAAGCTCAGAGTTAGAACGAACAGAGTTGTTGTCTCTGGTTTGTTACCCGTGCCACGTGATAGAGAGTCGAGGAATAGGGAGAGAGAAGAGTTAAATGCGTGGCTACAGGGATGGTGCAGGAGGGAGGGATTTCGGTACTTGGATAACTGGGGTTCTTTCTGGGGAAGGTGGGACCTCTATAGACAGGATGGTCTGCACCTGAACCTGAGGGGCACCAGTATCCTTGGGGGGAGGTTTGCTAGTGCTCTTGGGGGGGGTTTAAACTTACTCTGCAGGGGCATGGGAACCCAGACTGTAGCTTTAGGGTGCAGGACCTGGAGTGTAGGGAGGGTAGGAATATGGCATCAATCTTAAAGGATGGTGCCTGTAAACAGAAGAGTGGCTTGAAGTGTGTATACTTTAATGCCAGAAGTATACGAAATAAGGTAGGTGAACTCGCAGCGTGGGTTGGTACCTGGGACTTCGATGTTGTGGCTATTACGGAGACATGGCTAGATCAGGGACAGGATTGGCTGTTGCAGGTTCCAGGTTTTAGTAGGGTCAGAGGTGGGGGTAAAAGAGGGGGGGGTGTGGCTTTGCTTGTCAAAGATAGTATTACAGCGGTGGAAAGGAAGATGGATGAAGATTTGCCATCTGAGGTAGTTTGGGTTGAGGTTAGGAATAGGAGAGGTGAGGTCACCCTGTTAGGAGTCTTTTACAGGCCTCCTAATAGTCCTAGAATCGTTGAAGAAAGGATTGCGAAGATGATTCAGGAGAAGAGTGACAGTAATAGGGTGATTGTTATGGGAGACTTTAACTTTCCTGATATTGATTGGGAAAGCTATAGCTCAAGTTCGTTAGATGGGTCAGTGTTTGTGCAATGTGTGCAGGAGAGTTTCCTGACACAATATGTAGATAAGCCAACAAGAGGTGAGGCCATACTGGATTTGGTTCTGGGTAACGAACCAGGCCAGGTATTAGAACTAGAGGTAGGTGAGCACTTTGGGGACAGTGACCACAATTCGGTGATTTTAGTCTAGTGATGGAGAGGGATAAGTGTGTACTACAGGGCAAGAGTTATAGCTGGGGGCAGGGAAATTATGATGCGTTGAGGCATGACTTAGGATGTGTGGATTGGAAAAGTAGATTCCAAGGCAAGAGCGTAATTGATATGTGGAACTTGTTCAAGGAGCAACTATTGAGTGTCCTTGATAAGTACGTACCTATCAGGCAGGGAGGAAAGGGTCGTGTGAGGGAGCCGTGGTTTAATAAGGAGTTGGAATCCCTTGTTAAATGGAAGAGGGCGGCCTTTGTAAAGATGAGGCGTGAAGGTTCAATAGGGGCGATTGAGAGTTATAAGGTAGCCCGGAAGGACCTGAAGAGAGAGCTAAGAGCAGCAAGGAGGGGACATGAAAGGTCCTTAGTTGGTAGGATTAGGGAAAACCCTAAGGCTTTCTATAGGTATGTTAGGAATAAAAGAATGACTAGGGAAGGAATAGGTCCAATCAAGGATAGTAATGGGAAGTTGCGTGTGGAGGCTGAAGAGATTGGGGAGGCGCTGAATGAATACTTTTCGTCAGTATTCACTCAGGAACAGGACATTGTTGTCGATATGAATACTGAGGCACGAATAAGTAGAATGGATGGCTTTGAGATATGTAGAGAAGAGGTGTTGGAAATTCTGGCAAGGGTGAAAATAGATAAGTCCCCTGGGCCTGATTGCATTTATCCTAGGATTCTCTGGGAAGCAAGGGAGGAGATTGCAGAGCCATTGGCCTTAATTTTTGTGTCCTCTTTGTCTACAGGAGTAGTGCCAGAGGACTGGAGGCTAGCAAACGTGGTTCCCTTGTTCAAGAAGGGGAGTAGGGATAATCCTAGTAACTATAGGCCAGTGAGTCTCACTTCTGTTGTGGGCAAAGTCTTAGAGAGAATTGTAAGGGATAGGATTTATGCACATCTGGATAAGAATGATGTGATCAAGGATAGTCAGCATGGTTTTGTGAAGGGCAGGTCGTGCCTCACAAACCTTATTGAATTCTTTGAGAAGGTGACGAAGGAGGTAGATGAGGGGAAAGCGGTAGATGTGGTATATATGGATTTTAGTAAGGCGTTTGATAAGGTCCCCCATGGTAGGCTACTGCAGAAAATACAGAGAGATGGCATTGAGGGTGAGTTGGAGGTTTGGATTAGGAATTGGCTCTCTGGAAGAAGACAGAGGGTAGTAGTTGATGGCAAAGGTTCATCTTGGAGTGCCGTCACTAGCGGTGTTCCGCAAGGATCTGTTTTGGGACCATTGCTGTTTGTCATTTTTATAAATGACCTGGAGGAAGGGTTAGAAGGTTGGGTGAGCAAGTTTGCGGATGATACGAAAGTCGGAGGAGTTGTAGACAGTGAGGAAGGATATGGCAGGTTACAGTGGGATATAGAGAAGCTGCAGAGCTGGGCAGAAAGGTGGCAAATGGAGTTCAATGTAGCTAAGTGTGAAGTGATTCACTTTGGTAAGAGTAATAAAAAGATGGATTACTGGGCTAATGGTAGACTACTTGGTAGTGTGGAAGAGCAGAGGGATCTTGGTGTCCATGTACACAGATCTCTGAAAGTTGCCACCCAGGTAAATAGTGCAGTGAAGAAGGCATATGGCGTACTGGCTTTTATTGGTAGAGGAATTGAGTTCCGGAGTCCTGAGGTCATGCTGCAGTTGTATAAGACTCTGGTGCGGCCGCATCTGGAATATTGTGTGCAGTTTTGGTCGCCATACTATAGGAAGGATGTGGAGGCACTGGAACGGGTGCAGAGGAAGTTTACCAGGATGTTGCCTGTAATGGTAGGAAGATCCTATGAGGAAAGGCTGAGGCACTTGGGGTTGTTTTCTTTGGAGAAAAGAAGGTTTAGGGGTGATTTGATAGAGGTGTACAAGATGATTAGGGGGTTAGATAGGGTTGACAGTGAGAACCTTTTTCCACGTATGGAGTCAGCTATTACAAGGGGGCATAGCTTTAAATTAAGGGGGGGTAGATATAGGACTGATGTTAGGGGTAGGTTCTTCACTCAGCGAGTCGTAAGTTCATGGAATGCCCTGCCAGTAGCAGTAGTGGACTCTCCCTCTTTATGGGTATTTAAGCGGGCATTGGATAGGTATATGGAGGATAGTGGGTTAGTGTAGGTTAGGTGGGCTTTGATCGGCGCAACATCGAGGGCCGAAGGGCCTGTACTGCGCTGTATTGTTCTATGTTCTATGTTCTATGTAATATATCCTTACCTCCTTAGTTTAGGATGCTTTAACTCAGTGCAGTGAAATGCTTCCTGTATTTGAGGATAAACCATGGAAATCCAAGCTTTTACATTATTTACATCAATACTTTTTACATTAAAATTTTATTTGGTCTCTGTTCAGATGTTGAAGGATGATATAAGCCATAGACCATTAACAGATTCTTTATGCATCACAAACGTGGAAACATATGCGTGTTATTGACATTACCTGCTTAACAAGGGAAAGCAATGATAATTGACATATATTTTTAAAAACTCAGGAAGTGAATAACTGTGTAGCAATTATGGTTGTGTTTCAAAATCCAATGTTGAAATCCTCCCTTTTCTAAGATATGGTGACTACAAGTATTATCTGTCAAACAAGTTTTAAGTACAGTGCATTTCACAAATCCAACTATTTGTAATTTTCCAGCTACAAAATCTGGCCACATCTCAAAATGGAACTCCCTCCCAAACAGCACTGTTTTAGCACTTTTCTGTACCCAAGAACTTCAACAATTCAAGATGGCAGATCATCACCACCATCTTCTTCAGCATGTTTAGAGATTGGGAATAAATACTGGCCTAGCCAGCGACGCCTGCATTCTTTTGAATGAGTGGAAAAATAAATTGCTGGCAAGCAAATCGGACCATCAGTCACAGCTGGCATTGGAATCCACGCGTGTAGAATGACTGGACTGAATAAATGAGAACATTCTACACTGTGTTTCTGAGCAAGGTTTCTAAGTCTACAACGAGGATTCATGATTCATACGACATTTATGCAAAGAATTTTATTGATTTAGAATTCAAAATTCTTACCTGTGTTCCACTGCAGCGACTACAAATCCCCGTGAAGCCAGTTCAATACATATAGCTGAATACAGAGTCCTACAAAGGGAGAAACAGACCTTAACTTCCGAGAAGGAGAGGAATTTAACATCTCAATAAGTAACTTCGCTATACCCCTGAGAGCTCCCATTCTCTCATTATGCAAGTACTGGGTTCTGAATTGAGAGGTCAGGCCAATTGATAGACTAGTAGTTGGACCTCAGCATGTAGCACTGTTTTCTAGAAAGAAGGTCTGGTGCATGAATATCATACCCCGCCATGAAGCAAAATGAATAATCATACCCTGCCATGCATCAAGAAGCATCACAAAGAAGGTGCAAATCTAATCAATTACATTGAGCAAGTGCAATTCAGTTCTTGAATAGCATCAATTCACCCACTCAGTAGTTATTAAAATCAATATAGAATGCTTCAGAACTCCTCCCAATTGAGAAAAAACCTTTTTATCGAATCCAAAATTTCTGACATTTGGGTCACATACTCTTCCCTCTGAAGGGATGTACACAGGTAGATATCAGATTTGGACAGGATCAGCCAGTCAAAAGAATTTCTTCTTGTCATACAAGGAGACAAAGGTTGGAGATGTCGTCGATAGTATCGAGGGCTATTGCAGGCTGCAGCGCGACATAGACAGGATGCAGAGCTGGGCTGAGAAATGGCAGATGGAGTTCAATCTGGATAAATGCGAAGTGATGCATTTTGGAAGGTCGAACTCGAATGCTGAATATAGAACTAAAGACAGGATTCTTGGCAGTGTGAAGGAACAGAGGGATCTTGGTGTTCAAGTACATAGATCCCTCAAAGTTGCCACCCAAGTGGATAGGGTTGTTAAGAAAGCATATGTTGTTTTGGCTTTAATTAACAAGGTGATCGAGTTTAAGAGCCGCGAGGTTTTGCTGCAGCTCTACAAAACCTTGGTGAGACCACACTTGGAATATTGTGTCCAGTTCTGGTCGCCCTACGATAGGAAAGATAGAGGGTCTTTGGAGAGGGTGCAAACAAGGTTTACCATGATGCTGTCTGGACTGGAGGGCTTGCCTTATGAAGAAAAGTTGACTAAGCTCAGACTTTTCTCTCTGGATAGAAGGTGAAAGAGAGGTGATCTGATAGAGGTATACGAGGTAATGAGAGACATGGATAGAGTGATGAGTCAGTCAGAGACTTTTCCCCAGGGCAGGATTGACTGGCACAAGGGGGTCATAGTTTTAAGACATTAGGAGAAAGGTATAGAGGGGACGTCAGAGGATGGTTCTTTACGCAGAGAGTTGTGAATCCACGGAATGTGTTGCCAGCGGTGGTGGTGGAAGCAGAGTCATTAGGGACCTTTAAGCAACTGCTGGACATGCACATGGATAGCAGTGAATTGAGGGATTCATAGGGCAGGTTATTTTATGTTACATTAGGATTAATCCTCAGCACAACATCGTGGGCCAAAGGGCCTGTTCTGTGCTGTACATTTCTATGTAATACCCACCAATCCATCAGGATTTCGCATCCTGATGAATTAGGGTAATAATAAGTGTGTTTCTTCCAATAATCCTCACACTCAGTTCATTATTTCAGTCACATGGAGAGGGTACGGTGGCAAGATGAACTGTAAATTGATGTGGGTTAGACACTCCAGGTTGCTTGGGTACATCTTTAATCAGCCATTCAATAATGTCATACAATTTAGAAGAAGATCTCTCATTCATAATTGAAATTGCAGAATACAAATGAAACAAGATAGAGACTGGATGGGGAGGGGCAAGGACAGGAGAAATTATGAAGCATTTCTCACAATAGCGTGTACTTAGATGGAAGGTGGCAAACTGTCCTTCCATCCACGAGACCTCATTATTTTGACCTTGAATTTTTATCAGAAGTTACTGGTCTAACTGTTGTGTGCCCAGATTATGTTTCTCCCTATTCATGAATGGATGAAGCTTTTTGGAAATTAATGGTGCATTTATTAATGATCTTATAATACAATAGATTTACCTGAAAGCTCCAAGGCCATGAGAGAAAATGACTAAAGGATATCTTCCAGTTTTAAATGGGGCATCCCATTCTGCAGGAATGCTGTAAGACCCTGTCAAGAAAACAAATAATTCAACTTTACTGTTCACGCAGAAATGTTTGATCATGTATTTGTTGTTTAATGTAACAGAGCAAAACATAATCATTCAATTTGACAAATTATTTTTGTTTTAAAGTCCCTTGCTTTAACTTAGACTCAGGTACTTTGTAATCTTCATTTCCAATGAACAAACTCAATGGACTTGGTTAAAGTAGCTCACCAAAAAACAATAACATAATGCCAGTAACTTGGTGATGTTATATATAGTTACATAGATGTACAGCACGGAAACAAACTCTTCAGTCCAACCCGTCCATGCCGACCAGATATCCCAACCTAATCTAGCCCCACCTGCCAGCACCCGACCCATATTCCTCTAAGCTCTTCCTATTCATATACCCATCCAGATGCCTTTTAAAATGTTGCAATTTTACCAGCCTCCACCACTTCCTCTGGCAGCTCATTCCATACATGTACCACACTGTGTGTGAAAAAGTTACCCCTTAGGTCTCTTTTATATCTTTCCCTCTCACCCTAAACTTATGCCCTCTAGTTCTGGACTCCCCCACCCCAGGGAAAAGACTTTGTCTATTTATCCTATCCATGCCCCTCGTGATTTTATAAACCTTATAAAAGGTCACCCCTCAGCCTCAGATTGTCCAGGGAAAACAGTCCCAGCCTGTTCAACCACTCCCTATAGCTCAAATCCTCCAACCCTGGCAACATCCTTGTAAATCTTTTCTGAATCCTTTCAAGTTTCACAACATCCTTCCGATTGGAAGGAGACCAGAATTGCATGCAATATTCCAAAAGTAGCCTAACCAATGCCCTGTACAGCCACAACATGACCTCCCAACTCCTGTACTCAATACTCTTGACTAATAAAGGAAAACATACCAAACGCTTTCTTCACTAGCCTACCTACCCCAACTCTACTTGCAAGGAGCTATGAAACTGCACTGTAAGGTCTCTGTTCAGCAACATTCCCGAGGACCTTACCATTAAGTGTATGAGTCCTGCTAAGATTTGCTTTCCCAAAATGCAGCACCTCGCAATAATCTAAATGTAACTCCATCTGCCACTTTTCTGCCTATTGGCCCATCTGATCAAGATGTTGTAATCTGAGGTAATCTTCTTCGCTGCCCACTGCACCTCCAATTTTGGTGTAATCTGCAAACTTACTAACTGTAATTCTTATGCTCACATCCAAATAATTTATATAAATGACAAAAAGTAGTGGACTCAGCACCGATCCTCATAGCACTCCACTGGTCACAGACCTTCCAGTCTGAAAAAAATAACCCTTTATCACCACTCTCTGTTTTCAACCGGTGAGCCAGTTCCATTTCCAAATGGCTAGTTCTCCCTGTATTCCATAAGATCTAACCTTGCTAACCAGTCTCCCATAGGCAACCTTGTCGAATGCCTTACTGAAGTCCATATAGATCACATCTACCACTCTGCCCTCATCAATCCTCTTCATTACTTCTTCAGAAAAAACTAAATCAGGTTTGTGAGACATGATATCCCATGCACAAAGCCATGTTGACTATCGCTAATCAGTCCTTGCTTTTTCAAATACATGTACATCCTGTCCCTCAGGACCATCTCCAACAACTTGCCCACCATTGACATCAGGCTCACTGGTCTATATAGTTCCCTGGCTTGCCCTTACCACTTTTCTTAAATAGTGGCACCACGTTAGTCAACCTCCAGTCTTTCAGCGCCTCACTTGTGACTATTGATGATACAAATCTCTCAGCAAGGGGCCCAGCAATCACTTCCCTAGCTTCCCAGAGTCCTAGGGTACACCTGATCAGGTCCTGGGGATTTATCCACTTTTATGCATTTCAAGACATCCAGCACTTCCTTCTCTGTAATATGGACATTTTTCAAGATGTCACCATCTATTTCCCCACATTCTATATCTTCCATGTCCTTCTCCACAGTAAATACTGATGCAAAGTACTCATTTAGATTCTCCCCCATCTCCTGCGGCTGCACACAAAGGCCGCCTTAATGAAACTTGTTCTTTCACTGCCAAGTGTTGGGTACTCATCTTTCCCAATATTAGGAATAACCAGGCATGGGAACTACTGTATACAAAGTCTTCTTTAAGTCCTTATTGCAGAAGCATGGTACCACTGCAAAGACATGACAGCTTCATAAAGCAGCATCTGTACAGATGGCATAAGACAGATTCATAGATGTTATAAAGCAGCTTCACTTGCCCAATCACGGCTCACATTCTTACACCTTTGTTTTGTGCGGTTTGGGTATAACTGTATTTGTTAATTTCAATGGCAATGGCACTTGAAACTGATCTGTGGTTAACAGCGATTGTTCAATGAAGCACTGCACATCACATGGAACCAATACTGTGGTTACCCACTGCTGTTCACTTAAATGATTCAACCATTTTAAAGGTCACATGTTCCCTCTATAACCAGTTCCCCTTTTAGAAACACAAAACTACTATTCTTGCCCTGTAAGAAACTGCTAAGAACTCATCCTGATCTAATCAAGTCCCAATATGTTTTCCCTGATCTAATTAAGTCCAATTTTGTCTTCCCTGATCTAACTGAGTCTAATTTAACACTTTCTTGTACTGTGGGCTTCCACTGAATCCCGTACTAACTTTCAAATTTTCCGACTGGTTCAATACAGCTTCACAAATTTGGTATTATGTGATACAGTATACATGCTATAGATAACTCCAAGCACATTGTTGTATAAAACAGTGACAGATAAGAAATATTTGAGCATCAATGTCAACAATTCAGATTATTAATTTTGTCCTTGGAGCAGACAAGATGAAACAAACTACAGAATCTTCAGTTTTGGTTTTAAAGTGAAAACAGTGAAGAAGAACGGAAGGAGAATGGCCATTTGATAAGATCACAGCTGATTAGATTGGAGATTGCAATCCACTTTTTGTCTGCTCTGCCCATACATCTGGACTTCGTTCTGTATCAAAAATCATTCAACTTAGTCTTGAATAAGCCCAAATTACTGAGTCTCACTGTTTTCTGAAGAGCTGGTTTAGAGTTACACAGGAAAAAAAAAGTATCCTGATCGGTCTTAGAAAGATAGCAATATTATTTTTAACGTGTAATCTGTCGTTCTAGCTTGGCCCACAAGTAGCATTTTCCTGGTATCCACCCTATCAAGTTCTTCCAAGACCTTACAGATTTCAGTAAGCTCACTTCTCATCTGGCATTTAGCAGAAAGGCCCAACCTATCCAACCTACCTTAATTGGAAAATAAAATGAATTGAGTGAGCATTATCTCCTTTACCAAATCATGGGCAGAAAGTTGTAAACAGCATGCAGGAAGTGGTTTTAGCAAGGCCTTGTATCACTTCAGTAAGATGTTAGTGAGTTTGGAGAAGATTTGTAGCTCAGGTAGAGATTTTGGATGCAAGTTTGCTCGCTAAGCTGGAAGGTTCATTTTCAGATGTCTGAAAATGAACCTTCCAGCTTAGCGAGCAAAATTACATTCAGTAAGATGTCCCTACTTTTATATTCCACTCCCCTCACAATAAATGCCAACATCCCAGTTGCCACCCTGCATGCAAAATTTGTGATTCGTTAACAAGATACCCAAGTACTGCAGTATTGCAGAGTTCTGTAATCTCTCTCCATTTAAATGCTACTTTTTTTTATTCCACCTGTCAAAGTTAAGAAGTTCATATTGTCTCACATTACTTTCAAAGGGCCAATTTGTCCGCACTCACCTGACCTATTTATATCCCTTCACAGACTCTACTTCCTTGTCCTAACATACTTTCCTACCTATCTTGGCTTTATTGACAAATTTAGCTACCCTTCATCCAAGTCATTAATAATAGATTGCAAAGAGCTGCACTGAACCCAAAGGTACAACACAAGTTACAGCTTGCCGACCCAAAACAACATACATCCTGATTCTTGGTCTACTGTTAGCTAACTGGACTAAATATTTGAACACCATGCACTCTTATTTTGTATGGCAATCTTATCAAAGCTCTTTTGAAAAATTTAAGTTGGCACTCCTCACAGTGCCAGGGATCCAGGCTCGATTTCACCCTCAGCGACTGTCTCTGGAGTTTGTGCAATCGACCAGTGTCCGCGTGGGTTTCCTCCAGGTACTCCAGTATCCTGCCACAGTCCAAAGATGTGTAGGTTAGATGGATTGGTCATGCTAAATTGCCATAGTGTCCAGGGATGTGCAAGTTAGTTGAATCAAGTATGGGAAAAGTAGAATTTCAGGACAGGGTGGGTCTGAATTGGATGCTGGTGTGAACTCAGTGGGTCAAATGGCCCGTTTCCACACTGTGGACACTTGATAAGAGCTAGGATGACATAGGTAATGAATGTTTCTGTATTTATCCTTGTCACAAAACTGGTCCTGTTTTTTTTAAAAGCTACTCCTTTCCTCAAGGATACTGGGTCCTTGATTCTTTTCAGAGGGGGTCGTAAAATACTCCAGGCTCCAAAATGGCTGGGTTGGCACAGAGACGAAAGCCCTTTTTGTTTATACGTAAACAGGTGAGACCTTAGGCCAAAGCTTTTATGGTTTTAGAAATAGCCTATATAAGTCAAGGGGCTGTGGCCAGCTTTCCAGCTGAGCACTTCAGGTCAGAACTTTAGTTAGGAGTTCAGCAGTGGACTGTGTGAAGAAAGACTGCTAAACTCTTTCTTCAGACCTTTTAACGTCGACCTGTAAAGCCCCTGCTTCAGTTTTACTCTATGTTTAAGGGGTTTGTGTATTGGGATTGTTGTGTATTTTCAGAACATCATAATTAATCTAGTTTGGATAGACTGGGTTCTGTAGACATTCTTTGTTCTGTTCTTTGTGTTTCATTCCGAAATTTTGTGAATAAAATTTTGTCTGTTTTAAAACCTGGTAGTCAATCTAACTTAGTCCAGGTAATTTTCACTGTACACTTACAAAAGCAAATTGCAAAGTTATGGGCTGGGCTGCCTGCTTAAGAATGTTTTGAATGGTCTGGCCTAGTCCATAACACACTAGAGACAGAATTTCAGTTAAAGCCACAGATGTGCTTACAGTCAGATAACTATTTAATGAGTTGCAGAGCAGCTTTTGACAGACAAAAAAAACCATTTTTATCAAGGAGTGCAGCACAAAAGCAATTGCCAGAAAAGGAAAATTCACTGAAGCCTTTCCAAGAACAATCTGTCATTATAATTTCTGCTCCAACAATCATGGTTTCTGAAAAGGAATTTATAAATATTTTGAAGGGAAAAATAAAACAGGAGAGAGCCTCCATTTGGGTAGGGGCATAGTTGAAGCAGGAAGTTGACATTCTACTTTCTGCACATAGCACTGAAGTAAAACAAATGAATATGTCACATTGCAGTATGTAATGTTAATAATCACAATTAAATTTCAAAGTGTTTTCCTCAATGGAGATCAACACTTATTGCAACACTACATAGAAGGCTTCTTCAGTTCTCATCTCAGAGCCAGGTCTGACTAACAGCACAATGATCTCCACCAGAGGTAACACAAAAAGGCAGGTCCTAAATCCACAGCAGTTCAGGCAGCATCCAAGGAGCAGCAAAATCGGCGTTGCGGGCAAAAGCCCGTCATCAGAAATAAAGGCAGAGAGCCTGAAGCGTGGAGAGATAAGATAGAGGAGGCCTAGCTTATCTCACCACCACTAATCCAGAATCTGGTTTCCAGCATCTGCAGTCATTGTTTTTACCTAGGTCCTAAATCCACTCCAACTGGAGTGGGGAAATCCAACAGCTATTGCTCTTTCAGCAATTGAGCCAACTGGCTGCTAAGGAGTCCACATTGCTATGGCACTATAACACTTTTACATACAAGTCACAGTCTGCAGCTAGGAATGGTGATGATAGAGGTGTCAATTTTCATGGCTGACTATCAATGGCATTACATTGCTTCTTACTATTTGCCATTAATGTAATTTGAATACTTGACCCATTTGGTCATGTAAGTGAGTGGGCCTGCCTTTACCATCAAATCCTGCAGTGAGACTTGATCTTGGGAAGTTGGCTCAGAGGCCACAAGACTTCCTGCAAAAAAAATTGTGCAAGATTTGACCATATGACAGCAATGCTATGGAGATCAAATTTATAGGAAAAATGAAAAAACGGATTCATCTTTAAATCCTCCTATTTCTCATCCAAGTATTGTCCCTTGACAAGCAGCATCTGGGAAGTACAGCATTTGTCTTCACATCCATGCTGACAACACCCAGCTCTACTTCATTGTAGGATTCTGTTATTTTTCAATAATTTTGTCTTGATTAAGCAAATGGGGGATTAAATTATATTGTGTTCATGGGCGATTAGTTGTAAACACTTCCTTTGCTTTCCACAACTCTAGGCACAAGTAAGGTCATAGGTTTATGGTTTTATGGTTCAAGCTCATGTAAAACGTAGCTTACACGTGAAAATGCTTGAACTAAAAATGGCTTTTACTAAAAGAAATAGCTGTGCTTTAAAAACGCTCATTTTTTGAAACTTTATGAAAACTTTTTGAAAATGCAACAAGCCTGTGGCCACATACAGACATGGATACGCTGTAATTATTTTGACATTAGGTTCAGCAATGAGAATTTTGTAGGTTGTTTTAACCTTTAAGGATGCATGTACTGGATTTCTGAGATAATATTAGGAACTGACACTGCATACTCTGAACAGAAATGTACATTGTTTTACTTCACAAACAAAGACAGGCTGTTCCAAAAGGGATGATCGTACAAAGTGCAGGAGAAACTCAGCAGGTCTGGCAACACCTGTGGAGAGAAATTAACATTTCAAGTCCAGTGACTCCTCTTCAGAATTTGACAAATGAATCAAAATACAGGAAGAAGTGCTATTGGTAAGATGAACAGTACTTTTAAAGAAACTAATCATCTCCCTTCAAGCCATATCAAATCATTTGATTTTTGATGGTGTTTTCAGTTCACTACTGTGAAACATTTATAGTGGATTAAATCTACATCAATCTATCTTTACTAGCCTCACTGGCGGTCTGAACTCTATTTTCTGAACAGTGAGAGATTAGTTCAAAGTAGTACAGCAAACATTTTATGAACCAACATCTATGGGACCAGGAGTGTGCCAATGGATCAAATATTCTGGATAATCAAGAGTACACATAACCACAATAAACCTGACCAAGTGAAGCTTCAAAATAAAATGTAAAAACATCAACACACCCCCTTAAAGTCAAATGTAAAAAAAAAGTCAGTAATAGAAATATAATACAGGGGTTATGCACATCATATTATACTTTATTTCCAGAAGGAATACTCAGACTTTGTAGTAGATTGTAGTTTTTCAGGTATATAATTTTGCCGGTTTATCAAGAGTGCTGGTTTCAATAAAAAGTTTGCTGTACTAACATTCAACGTGCAATTTGTGGTTTCAAGTCTAGATGTTTGAAAAGTTCATGGTTTGGTGAAATAGCTCAAAACTGTGATCAGTCAATCATTTTTCAGACACAAATGTTGATATTTTCCTAATGCAGTTTGGTGAGAAAAGTCATTGCAAACTTCAACAAAATGTAAAGTGAACAAATATTGAAGCTTTATATGCAACATCATTTTATGGTTGTTTTAAAAAGGTCAAAGCAAGAAGCAGAGGAGATCTTTTCTTACCATATAAATGGTTTAAAATATAGTCAACAAATTTTCTGTTATGTTTAAGAAAATCAGCAAGCCCATAGTAATATTCATGATTAGGAATCCACAGTGGTTCTTGTTGCTTTCCACTTGGTTCACATGGGTAGTACAAGCGTAAAAAATTCCCCTGTTGGAAAAATGCATATGTAAAATATAAAAAGCTATGAGCTAGGGAGTCTGAAAGTAAACTAATTACTTAAAAACACAAATTAAATATTTTCAGTGCAGATAATGTAGGTATTATAGCAGGCTCATAAATGCATAATAAGGACATAATAAATAGGAGGTGGAGTAGGCAATTCAGTCTCTCAAGCCTGCCTTTCTGTCTAATAAGATCATCCAATCCAATTGTGGCCTTAACTCCTCTCTTTAATATGATCTCCATATCCCTCGACTCCCACATCAATCAAAAATTTTTAACTCATTCTTGTAGATATCCAAAGGCCCAGAATCCAGTGCACTCTGGGGTAGTGAATTCCAAAAGTTAACAACCCTCAGGAAAAAAAACTCCTCAGTTCTTTATTAGAGGAGAGCTCTTTATATTGAAACTGTGTTCCTTAGTTCTAGATATCCCCAGGAGAAATAAGCTTTCAGCAACTACTTCACCAAGCCCCTTCAAATCTTTAATGTGTTAATAAGATCACCACAGCATCCATACTGACTCTAATTGAAGGGAACAGTGCATTTTGTCTCATGCAAAAGCACGTATATAGTCTCAGTATGGATAGTTGACCTCTTCTGTAGAGTAAATCCTTCTTTATTTCCCCATGTCATGACTTCATAAACAAGCTTTTCTTTACTTTAGTACTTTTTATGAATTACCCTGATGAGTGCAAGATCTAAAACTTCAACAAAATGTGTATTTTTCAGCAGTACTGAATAATTTAGAATATTAGGGAAACACAAACATTTGATGAGGTATGTGAAGATGTTCTTACAAATGTAGATTACAAATTGAGTGGTGGACTTAAATGTGCAAGGCCCCTCGAGCAGCCAAACAGTAGTTTCTTGTTGAAACGGGTTTAAGTAACTAAGACTTAGACTCCCCAAATATAGTACTTGATCTGAGGTATACGGAGTGAAATTTTCCTGGGCTTTATTCCAATATTGTGGTAAGGTAGTTAATAAGTCAGGATGACAGTAGAGCTGTCAAACTGGTTACTATGCTCTGCTTGAGAGAAATGAAAGGAAAAGAATGTCAACCAAAAGGCTCCCATTCCTGACTCCTATGGAGTGACGCAATTATAAGTATTGTTCTACTGAAATAGAATCCAAAAGCTACCTCCTTTTCATCAGATGTGACTGAATTGTTGAAACAGTATGGAGTATATTAAGGCACATTTTTAAAGATTATATTTTATTAACGTAGTTTCAAGTAAAAAACCTTTCATATGCATATACTTTATCTGACACTGCTCACATTTATTTTGTTCATTTCTAATATTTAGACTGCCACTTCAGTAACTGAGAAAGCTTGCATACTTTTGGCTGCTATTTCTTGCAATCTGTATAATCTTACCGTGTTACTTAAGTTGCGTACGTTGTTTATTATGTATACTTCTAGCTCCTTACCCGAATTGTATGATCATCCATCAAATCAATACATCCGACAAGATTTGGTCCTTTCCCAGCAGGAATCCCAAGAGAATGACTGCCATAGTTCCCCATTTCTGGTTGGCTATGTACCTGTTTCTAAAAAACACAAGCAATCAATTGAATTTCCTGGTTTTAACTGCTCCACTGCCAAGTGTCAAGAAATACTTCATCAACTAAATCCTTGCGCATAAACGTGCATTCATTAGTTTCATCATTATACTGTACAATCATTAAAGGTCAGTCCTCCCCACAACATCTCATACCTTCCACTTTGAAACACTATTCTCTAAGTATAAGATTATTGAAATGTAGCTTTCCCACACAGCAACTAATAAAGTTTAAAAAGTTACCTGAGAAACTAATTTTAAAAGTCCATGTTCAGATATGTCAAAGCTCTCGCACTGCAACAGTATCTTACTCGAGTTTTTCTTATCTCTGGAACATCAGAGGCTGAGGGGTGACCTTATAGAGGTTTATAAAATCATGAGGGGCACACATCGGGTAAATAGGCAAGGCCTTTTCCCTGGGGTGGGGGAGTCCAGAACTAGAGGGGATAGGTTTAGGGTGAGAGGGGAAAAATTTAAAAAGGAACCTAAGGAGCAACGTTTTCATGCAAAGGGTGGCGTGTGTATAAGGAAGTGGTGGAGGCTGGTACAATTACAACATTTAAAGTATCTGGATGGGTGCATGAATAGGAAGAATTTAGTGTGATGTGGGCCACGTGCTGGCAAATGAGACTAGATTAGTTTAGGATACCTGGTTGGCATGGATGAGTCGGACCAAAGGATCTGTTTCCGTGTTGTATGACTCTCTCCCCATCGTCTCTCCAAGGTCACACTAGACCAATCAATCCCCTGCTATTCCCATGAAGTAGTTAATCTCCTTTACTGGACCACCATGATGCCCAACGTTGTGAACAGTTCTCTCTTCTGTCCTTCGGCACTATACTTCAAATTCTTTCAAAGTTGTACACATCCTTCAAAAGGAAATATGAATTCTCTGCCCTGGAAAACTACTATCACCAGCCTCCCTATGCTCTCTAAAGTCCTTGAATGTGTGGTCACATCATATATCCCTTTTTTCCCCACAACTCCACATATAAGCCTTTCCAATAAGGTTCAACACTTGCCCCCCCACCTGCTCCCCACCTCCCACACCCTGGATA
This sequence comes from Chiloscyllium punctatum, assembly GCF_047496795.1. Taxonomy (NCBI): domain Eukaryota; kingdom Metazoa; phylum Chordata; class Chondrichthyes; order Orectolobiformes; family Hemiscylliidae; genus Chiloscyllium; species Chiloscyllium punctatum. The sequence goes on along the minus strand of NC_092741.1, from coordinate 148,758,804 downwards.
CAACACTTAATATGAATGACCTGCAATGTCCTTTCTTTATGTTGCCTATTTTAATCCACCCAGCAGTAGCAGTCAAGATTTCAGCTGTTTAGGCCTGGAATTCTCTCCTTCAATCTAGTCATCTCCCACCAGTTTCCTCATGTAACACTCTCCTTAAAATCAGCCACTTTGACCAAACATTTGGTCAGTTGTCTTAATACCTTTCTTGTACGGATTTAATGTCATATTTTGCTGGACTAAATAGTGGCCAGAATAGCAAAGCTCCATCTGGTGTACTACGTACAGTATTGATTACCTTATTTAAAGGAAGGATCTAAAAGTTCACCATACCAATAGCTGGTATGAACAGGTTGTCTTATGCCAAATGTTGGACAGGCTAGGTTTATATCTACTGAAATTGAAACAAGTTAGTTATGACTTGATTGAGGTCAAGATTAGAATAGTGCTGGAAAAGCACAGCAGGTCAGGCAACATCTGAGGAGCAGGAAAATCGACATTTTGGGCAAAAGCCCTTCATCAGCACCATTCTAATCTTGACTCTAATCTCCAGCATCTGCAGTACCCACTTCCGCCTGTGACTTGATTGAAACAAGATTGGTCCTCATGGATTTTGTCAGGTTGGATGAAGATATGATGTTTCCTCTTGCAGGAGAATCAAGAAAGAAATAGGGGCTACTATTTAAAAATCTGTTATAACTGGGATGCAGCAGTCTTTCTCTTACTCGAGAGGATCAGGAGTATTTAGAACTCTTATCCTGTGAAGGTGGTAGGAGTTGTGCCCTTTCATATTTTTAAAGGCAGATGTGGGCAAAATCTTGTTAAGCAAAGACCAGAGTAGGCGGAAATGCAAATTCAAAAGTTAACAATCAGATCTGTCATGATCTTACTGAATGGCTGAACAGGCTAGGAAGACCAAATCGCCTTCTCTTGCTCCTTGTTCTTACAGTTCTTTCAATTTTAACTTAACCAGAAATTTTCAGTCTCAGTGCACTTAAATGTTTTTTGGACCCTACCCCTCCAACCCAACCACTAATCAAATCTTGGCACAACCACTCCCACTTCCACCTGTATTTCCTAAAAACATCTTGAAAATACCAGGGATATGAAATGTATATGATTCATTGAGAATTTCCATCGTATTAATCTTTGCAGATATGTAATCAAGACATCTGAGTAACTCTGTTCTTAAATGTCAAGACAATTTAGCAGAAATCTGGTCTACTTCTAACCACAGAATTTAAATACAGTATTAACCACTCTTTTGCAACTATGCTGTGTTAGCAAAACTGCTTCCTGTTCAACACCTCTCAGTTCACAAATGTTATATATCAGTCAAAAGATGCAATATAGAGCATTTAAATATGTTCACACTTAATTCTGTTAAATAGATAGCTTCTTGTAAAAGAATTCTTTAAAAAAGCACTATGGCAACCAAAGCCATATTAAAAAAAGGCGACATTTGTTTTAAATTTAATTCATCCTCATTAAAGGGTATCAGCTTTGTTCTTAAAACTTTAAATTAAGAATAAAGATACTCCTCCAGTTGATTCCAAATGCATCTATGTTGCCAAACAGACAACGAAAGGAAATTGGCATATGTGGATTCTACTATCTTATGTCGCAGAATACACTACTCAGGAAATTGGATCAGGTTGCAAGTGAATGGGAAATATGCTGCTACTCTTACTTAGTTTGCTCACATATATAGCCTTAAAATATCACATGGTAACTATTCTTTTTCAACTTATTTCTTTAAAATAAAATCAACTTGCATTACTGTAGCAAATTTGCTGCAATTAAAAAAATCATTCGAAGTCCCTTCACATGGGCACAAAACCACACTTGAGGACAGATAACCTAACCAGGTGTTAAGTTGGCATACTGCTAGTGGCAAAAATCAAAAAATCAGTAACTCTACCAGAGACACCAATTAAAACACAATTTCTTTAATATGTGAAGAGATATGTGATTAAGTGAATCAGCATAGCAATTGCAATTTGAACTGAATCACACAATGCACGCTCTTGATCACAATCCGTGGTGATCATTAAGCTATCAGACTCAAGTGAAAAAGTGGTCTACAATATATTTGTAGCAATTGTGTTGGATCTGTTTAAACAAGGTATGGCTCCTTTTTGTGAAGTTAGATTTGATTTAAGATAGCATGCTAACTTCCCAAAGAATTTGACTTTAGGAAATCAACAGACTAAGCATGGTAGAAATAGTTCAAAAATTACTTGACAATTTTAGCTTAACAGCTGAGTATAATATTTATAGAAACAAATGCTGCCTTTAACTGACGGTTTTATATCTATACCTACATTTATACCTGCAGGATCCAAACAGAAAAAGGAGTAATTCTTAAAGCTGACTTTTATTTCCAAGTTAAAAAACACTGGAGAGCATGTTATGGGTGATAGATATAGACTGTGGAAGAAGTGAATGCTTAAACCTGGGAGCAATCTGTCATGAATGGTGTGAAGCTTTGAATACTGAAAGGGCTTTGGAACTGTGCCTTAGAGTTCATCCAGGCAAGTGGAGAGTGCTCATTCTTGTCTTGCACCTTACGGCAATGAGGAGTTAAGTGAGAATTGCTCGTACTTAACATGGCCAGCCCAGATTAGTTTCGGGATGCTGACATTGGGGAATTCAGCATTGGTAATATTATTGAACATCAAGGGACAATGGTTACATACTGTTTTGTTGGAGACAGTCATTGCCTAGCATTTGTCTGGAGCGAATGTTACTTGCAATTTGTCGGCTCAGCTCAAGCCTGAATGTTATTCACACCTTGCTGCATGCAGGTATGTGCTGCTTCATTATGAGAAGAACTGAAGCTTTGCAATCATCAACAGATTTATCACCTTATGGTAGAGAGAAGGCAGTTATCGTAGCAGCTGAAGGTATGGACTGTACTAATTATAATATTGCTCAACTAGCAACCCTGAGGTTAAGATCACTGCTCCAGAGACAGAAGTTCAAACCAGACTGAAGAAATTTAAATTTAAAGAATTAATAAATTTGGAATAGCAGACTTGTCTCACGAATGGTGATTACAAAACTAACATATTCTCATAAATACCCATATCTCCTTCACAGGAAGAAGTCTGTCAGAATGGTACACATGTGACTCCAGACACAGATCAATATGGTTGATTTTCCAATGCCCTTTCAAACAGCCTGGTCACTCACTTAGGTCGACAATTTATCACTATGGCTATTCGGAATGTGGAATTCTGCCCACATTGCCAATGATTCTCACATCAAAAGAACAAATAATAAAGATTGTTGAGTGTCAGACACTGCTCTGAAGAAATCCTGTGATAACCTGATTTAGAGGTGACTATAACCACAAAGTTAAAAATCACACCAGGTTATAGTCCAACAGGTTTAATTGGAAGCACACTAGCTTTCGGAGCGACGCTCCTTCATCAGGTCCACTCTTTCATCAGGTGATGGACCTGATGAAGGAGCGTCGCTCCGGAAGCTAGTGTGCTTCCAATTAAACCTGTTGGACTATTACCTGGTGTTGTGTGATTTTTAACTTTGTACACCCCAGTCCAACACCAGCATCACCAAATCATGACTATGACCACAACTATTGTCCTTTCTGTTTGGTATGACTTTAACCAAGGGAAAGAGAGTTTTTCTCCCCTATTCCCACTAACTTCAATTTAAAAAGTCTATTTGATGCTACAGTGGTCAGCTACCGTCTTAACATATGGGAAACTCATTCTCACTTCTCTGTAATTCAGCTTTTTTGTTCCTGTTTAGACTTTATGGTCCTGGTGGAATCTAACTGAGCAGTGAGCAACTTGTTGCTGAGTAAGCACATTCAGTTGCTTCTGTGGGTTTTGAGAACATTGATGGGAAAGTAACTATCTGGATTTGACTTGTCCTACTTTTAGTGGACAGGACAATTTTCCACATTGTCAAGTAGATGCCGGTGTTATAACTGCACTGGGCTGGGTTGATTGGTTTTGGATTACAAGTCTTCTGTGGTGCAGTTGGGAGTTTAGTGGGGCCCAGACTCTTTGCTCTCAGACTCCATTCATTTTCCTGCCACTATAGCAGTGAAATATTAAAGACATTTGGCAAATATGCATAGGGAGTGGATGATCCTAATGAATGACGGGCCATATTGTTTGCATATGTTAGAGGTGGCTCAAAAGACATTTGCTCAATGCTTCCTGGAATGAGTGGACTGTCTTATGAGAATAGGTTGGGCAGGCTTTATCTAGTTTCTGCCAGAGTTTACAACAGCAATGGGGGTATACTTGAAGTGTATAAGATCCTGAACAGTCTTGACAAGGTGGATATGGAAAGGATGTTTCCTCTTGTGGGTAAGTCCAGAACCAGGGAACACTGTTTCAAAATTCAAGACAGAGATATGAAGAATTTTCTCAGGGCTTTGGAACTGTGCCTTAGAATTCAGCAGAGGCAAGATTACTGAATATTTTTAAGGCAGAGTTAGACAGATTCTTGTTTGGAAAGGGAATCAAAGGTAATGAGAATGTGAAATTCAAAAACATGAACCGATCAGCCACAATCTGATTGAATGGCACAGCTGGTTTGAGGGGCCAAATGGCTACGAGTGATTCTAATTTGTACATTCGGTCAAATGAACAGTGAAGCTAATGCAGCTCCTGCATAATCTGTATCACAACTTTAGGCGAGGAACAAACGCCAATGGTCAAAATTTGTTGTTCAAACTGAGCTGAAAAAAATACTTTGCTTTTTATCTCACACCGGTGTTACGCATTGACTCAAGTAGTTTGGATTTACACAAGCTCAGTTGCACAACAGATAGATGTTAAACCTGCTGGAAAAAATGGTCAGATTATTATGAACATTTGCACTTTTTTTAAAGAAAGAAGAATGATAATAGTCAATTACTGCCAGTCAGCCTCAGGCTGAAAATTAATGACAAGTATCTCATTTCTTCAGGTATTAACTATTTTTGGAAATTTTACAAATGTTTTTACAAAATTATTTTCACCGAATCTTTTTGCTCTTGCTCTGGATCCAAAGTTTCTTTTTATGTTTGTACTTGTTTTGTTTTTGGTCAAATTCATCCAGTATAATTTACATTTGTTTCTGTGTCTTTGAGATGCTTATGTTTCAATCTTCAAATTACTAGATTTGATTACTTACTAGATTACTTACAGTGTGGAAACAGGCCCTTCGGCCCAACAAGTCCACACCAACCCACCGAAGCGCAACCCACTCAGACCCATTCCCCTACATTTACCCCTGCCCCTAACACTACGGGCAATTTAGCATGGCCAATTCACCTAACGTGCACATTTTTGTGGGAGGAAACCCACACAGACACGGGGAGAACGTGCCACCCATAATTAGCCAATAATGATCTCTTGGTTAAAGAGACAGCTTATTGATTGCCCTCTTTATAAAGATCCAGATGCCCAGTTTACCTTACTTCACTTATCAACCTGCAAATTCAGCTAATTAGAAGGCAATAATATTTGAGCTGAAGGGCGGTTGGAGTAAATCCAAATAACAGTAGACACCATTAGAAAACTTACTATAGGAAAACCTGATTCGATGTCCAGTGTGCTACCAGTATCAGTCCTTGATGATTTCATTCATCAGGAACTATTACAGTAACTGCAATAGTGCACCTGTCTCCAGTGATTGTTCATTGATTCCCATAAAAGTATTCTTTATTCCCCCCTCCTACCCCCTAAATACAGGTAGGATAAGCAGCCAATCCCAATTTTACCTCAGTTGGAATGACTATCAAAATTCCCACTGCTGTTATTAATCTGACCCACATGCTCATCCACCTGGCCAACTAAGTTAACTAGGACACCTCAACTCCCGACGGAAGGGGGACCTGACATTTAGTGCATTATAAATTTTTTGTTACAGTAAGAAGAGACAGAAGACACTACAGCTCCACTTCAGAAAACTCCAAATTGAAAAATATTTATTTTAGTTCCAGTTCAAAAATCAGAGCCAGGGTGCACTGACTTCATGTCTGCAGCACCCACATTCATTGTAGCATCATTGATGTGATGCTTTCACCAATTTTTCTCCTGACATTTTTATTTCAAACATAATAAGCAATTTTAACTGTGAACACTTTATTCCAATGAGAGTTTTATAAATATAAATTCAATGATACACCCCAAAAGTTACATTGGCAACTGATTAATATTGATTTAAGAAAGTCGGTTCTAAAATGATAACAGCATTAAAAATTAGATGGCAACGTCAAATGCTTAGGTTACTTCTACACTTACTATCATGATAAGTGTTGGAAATGCAAATAAGTTTCTTAAATAAATCTAAGATCAAATAATACTTTGCAACTTTTTGACTGCGACATCCAAAGTCTCCATTTGCAAATAAATAAGGCAGATGCAAGAATCAACATTGTGGTAGAGGTTGAAGCATTTTTTGAATCTACTTTTCTAATTCACCTGTTAAGATGTGCTATTATACACCTCTGGAGTAAGGAGGACTTGAACCTGTATCTCTTAGTCCAGAGGTAGGGACACTACCACAATGAGTCCCTCATAGTAGAGACTGACCCAATCTCACATTAAACTTTTTGACTGCCTCCACCAGTTGTTAATCATTAATAATGTCAGCAGTTTCAAACAGTTGATCAAGAGAGATCAGGCCAAATACTTCCAATAATATATTTTCCATCCAGATGAATTTATGATCCAGACAGGTGTAGTGGGGACTGAATAACTTTATTTTCTTGGTGGTGATCAGTCTCTTCAGCAGATCTGGTCATGGAAGTAACCTTTCACTGTGGATTATTATTCTGTTGCTAAGGCGGAGAAATATTTAAGCAGTGCGTATCCTTAAAGCTACTAAAATGTACTTATTGATATTAAGTCAAGTTAAAATTAATTTAATATCTGTTAGCAGAGGCAAATCAAGAGATCAGAAAAAACATAATTTCCATGTCAACTGAGAAAAGCCATGAAAAAAAATCACAGACTTGAAATATTTACAATGCTGACAGACCTGCAAAGTATTTTGAGTATTTTCCATTTTTACTCAAAGAATAATACCTCTCATTTTTAAAAACTTTTTGATGGGTGTGGGTAAAACTCAAAAGATAAATCAACGAATATACTTTTAGAAAATCTATAAACGTTCATCTTTCAAATAAGACTTTAAGTCAAAACCTGACCTGCCATTTCATGTGGACAATAAAGATCCAATGACACAATCTAAAGAAGAGCAAGAAGCTTACCCCAATCCTTGTCCCTCAGCGAATACTTAAAACATGTTAGCTAGCAATTTGTTTCTCAGATCATATAGAAATATACTGTGCACAAACTGGCTACAGGCACGCAATCCTTTATCCAAACTCCATGGGGCCAGTTATTTTTCAGAATTTGGAATTTTTCAGATCTTGGAATAAATGACATTTTCACAATGAAATAAAAAATATTACCTAACAACAGACGCATGTGTGAATAGTACGAGCACTGAGACACAGTTGATGTCTGCCAGTGCTGGGCTGTGTCACCACGCCATGTCTGAGTAACTGGTTTGAGTAGGTATGGAGTTGGGTCACCTGTTTTCATGCCAAGATGACGCTTCCACACTCAGAGTCATAGAGCCCATGCTGATCAGATATCCCAACCCAATCTAGTCTCACTTGCCAGCACCCAGCCCATATCCCTCCAAACACTTCCTATTCATATACCCATCCAGATGCCTTTTAAATGTTGCAATTGTACCAGCCTCCACCACTTCCTCTGGCAGCCCAATTCACACACACACCATCCTCTGCATGAAAAAGTTGCCCCTTATGTCTCTTTTATACCTTTCCTCTCTCATTTTAAACCTATGCCCTCTAGTTCTGGACTCCCCCCCCCCCCCCCCCCCCCATCCCAGGGGGAGAAAAAACCTTGTCTATTTACCCGATCCAAGCCGCTTATGATTTTATAAACCTCTAAAAAGATCACTCCTCAGCCTCTGAGCTCCAGGGAAAACAGCCCCAGTCTATTCAACTTCTCCCTATAGCTCAAATCCTCCAACCCTGGCAACATCCTTGTAAATCTTTTCTGAACCATTTAAAATTTCACAACATTCTTCCAATAGGTGGAGACCAGAATTGCACGCAATATTCCAAAAGTGGCCTAACCAATGTCTTGTACAGCCACAACATGACCTCCCAGCACCTGTACTCAGTACTCTGACCAATAATGGAAAAACATACCAAATGCTTTCTTCACTATCCTATCTACCTGCAACTCTACTTTCAAGGAGCTAGGAACCTGTACTCCATGGTTTCTTTGTTCAGCAACACTCCCTAGGACCTCTCCATGAAAAAATTTCAGATTTTGGATAAAGGATCGTGTACCTAAACTGTGTTTCCTACTGCAGAGATTATACCACTTTTTCAAAAACAAAACTTAATTGCATGTAAATCATTTTGGGACACCATTAGTAAAAGGGCTTGTCGAACGCAAGTCTTTTTTTCTTTCTTTGGAATAACAACATTGCAATTCAGAGCCTTAGCCCATGTTACAAAAAAAAACGAGTAGGATGACAACTGAAGTTGAATAAACACAAAACCCCTAACCATAACAAGGGTAACCAAACAGATAAAAGTGAACACCTGCAATCTTACATCTTATCTATGCCAAAGTTTGCAAATCTATTTAGTGCTGAATGGACACTAGGGCCTCCTAATGTGTAGTTTGAATGCAGGAACCAGTATATTAACAACCTTAATGTCTAATGTAGTTCTGTACTGTATATTGACTGACAAGCATAACTGAAGCTAAAACAATATCAAGTTACATAGAGTCATAGAAATGTACGGTCCAACTTGTCCATGTTGACCGCATATTCTAAATTAATCTAGTCCCGTTTGCCAGCATTTGGCCCATATCCCACAAAACCATTCCTATTCATGTAGTCATTCAGATGCCATATAAAATGTTATAACTGTACCAATCTCCACTTACTCTGGCAGTTTATTCCATACATGAACCTCCCTCTGCATTAAAAGTTGCCCCTTTTAACATCTTTATCCTTTCATCTTAAACTATGTCCTTAGTTTTGGACTCCACTACCCTGGGGGAAAAAAAACATGAGCTATTCACCCTATCCATGTTCCTTATGACTTTATGCATTTTTCATAAGGTCACCCCTCAGCCTCTGACATGCCAGGGAAAATAGCCCCAGCCTATCCCTATAACTCATACCCTCAAACCCTGGCAACATCTTCATTAATCTTTTCTAAATCCTGTCAAGTTTCACAACACCTTTGCTCTAGCAGTGAGACTAGAATTGAACACAGCATTTCAATAATAGCCTAACCAATGTCCTGTACAGCTGCAATATGACCTCAACTCCTATAATCAAAGCACTGACAATTAAGGCAAGCATACCACTTCACTATCCTGTCTATGTGCAACTTTCAACGAACTATGAATCGGCACACTAAGGTCTCTTCGGCAACACTCCCTAGGACCTTACCATTAAGTCCTGCCCTGATTTGCCCTACCAAAATGCAGCATGTCACATTTATCTAACTTAAACTCCATCTGATCAAGTAACCATCTGAAGTAACCTTCTTCGCTACAAACTACACCACCAATTTTACTGTCACCTGCAAATCTACTAACTATACCTCCTATGTTCACATTCAAATCATTTTATATAAATGCCAAAAAGCAGCAGACCCGACACCAATCCTTGTGGCACATTCTGGTCACAGGCCTACACATTCTAAGCAGTCATGTAAAAGCAGGAACATCTTTGGCTCAGTTATGTCACTTTGTTTGCAATAGCTTCAGAAAGACTCAAACCTTCAAGGTCAGATGAGCAGGTTAATTCTTCTGTTAGATTACATGACAACTGTTCCTTTCACTGATCAGATTCTCATTCAGAAAGATTATTTTGAATACCAATGCTCACTGTATGGGAAGCTTTCAACTCAAATATAAACTACAAATTGGCGGGCAGTCCACCACAATGTCAACTAACCAAATGTACTTACACACACACACACACACTGCACATGCCTAAAAATCACATGCACCAAAAGGCTTAACAATAAGGTAGATAGAAATAAAAGTTCAGTACTTCTATTCAAAAGGTAGGACATGTCCCAACTCTTCCACCATCATAGCATTCCACTTTTCCTCAAAGAATCCCACTTGTTCCAGCAGCAAATGAGATATGTTTTTGTGATCTTGAAACATTGTACTCATATTTTCTCTTCGATCCAGTTGGCAGGGTAGGTGGGGCTTCAGTTTAAATGACCCATCCAAAACGCAGCACTAAAATATCAACCTAATCTGTTAAACTTGGAATGAAACTTAAACCTAACTTCTCACTCAGAACTGAAAATATTACCAACTAAACTAAGGCTGACAAGTTCCAACACAATTTACAAATTTGTCTCATCAGTTTAAACCTGTTCCACTTTAATGCCCTATTTAAATTTAAGTTTTTCTATTCTCTTTACTCACTCAACCTGCCTTTTAGATTCCCCCTCCCGCCCCGAAAAAAACCTTATGTTTGATGCTGACTAACATCAGAAAACTAAGTCAGCAGGCTTTGTGGGTCTCTTTTGTGTCTCTCCAGCACTCGAGGTTCAAACTGAGAGGAGTATGTGAGATGCAATCTGACAAGGCCGGAACAGAACGAGACTTTGACTTTTACTTCAATTTGGCAAGATAACCAAGCTTGCTTTGTTGATTCTGCTGAGTTCACCTTCCAATACATTTTCAAATTCACCTTCCCGTATTTTGGCAACCTTCAAAGAGGGCCTCTCGCCCATTTTGTTATTGAACTAACCCGATGTTGAATTCTGTCAATAATAACAAAGCCTGTTCTCACTGATTTTATGCGATTCGTTTTACAAATCCTAGTTTCAATTGTTGCTGCCGTCACCACCGCCTCCTCCTCACTTAATCATTTGGCAACCTACACAAATTTAACAATTTTTCATTGAACATTTAAAACCAGGTTGTAAATACGGGGGGGGGGGGGGGAGAAGCTGTCGCGGATAAAAATCTCAGGGGAAACACATTCCTCTTTAAATCATTGCTCGGAGTGGTGGGGCTGGGAGAGCCGCTAGCATAACCTTCAGCCTAGAAATCCATATTCCAGATACTTAATACTCATTCTAAGAATTAGCCTCAGCTGCCTACGCTCTTTGTGTTGCTGAATCACAACCAGAAGGGGGTTCTGAACACATGAAGCAAATTCTCTGGTGAAATCCTTTTCTCTACACTCTCTCCCGGAACCCAAACTCAGTCGGTAGCTTCTCACGCTCCCCCCCAGTGTATTAACTCTGCTGGCTTGCTTTAATCAATCACTTCCCACCTCTGGCCTATTCTTTTCATTCGCTATTTTAAAACACTGGGCAAATGTCATTCCCCTGTGCTTTTCATATCGTTTTCGAGATAAAGAAGTAATTGTGCCGAGGGCATTTTCTTAACGCGCCCTCCAACTCGACATGATCATGTAAATATGTATTCAGAACCACAATGTACGTTTCTTACCGCTATAAGTGCGGCGCTCTGTCTCGCTGCTGGCGTGAACAGCTTCCCAATGAACTTGTCAACACAACCTCCAATCCTCCAAAGGTTCATTAAATCCCCCCCCCTCTCACTGACACACTCTTTCATACTTCAGAGGGCACGCCTGCTCCATTCCAATCGCCCTGGGCTCAGCCGAATGCCAGCTCACGGCGCTCAACCCGGGGACTCTGCCCCGAGACTGAAACCAAAACGCCATGCCTTTTCCCAGTCAACCCGAAAGGAGCAGATAAGCCCTTGTGACGTTGACCAGGAAGCCGAACAAAAGAGCACAACGAATCAAGGAGTGAGCCATAAGTATAAAGCCCAAACATGGGAATTTAAGATGTGGAGGTGCCGGTGTTGGAGTGGGGTAGGCAAACTCAAAAATCACACCACACCGGGTTCTAGTCCAACAGGTTTATTTGGAACCGCAAACTTTTAAAACTGTGCAGTGCCCAAGACCCGTCCTCGGAGTTCGTGTCCTAGCTGAGGTGGATCTCTACAGGGTGATTAGCAATAACACCATCGATAGAATTGTCCCTGTCCTGTGTATACTCTACTTTGTATCCTATCCGGGGTTTTGGAAAAAATAACTTACACAATGCAGCTTTCTTAAAGACTGAGCAAGGGTTTTAGTTCAGGAGAGATGCGATGTAGCAGTTCTACACACAAAGGGTGATAAAAGTTTGAAACTTCCTTCTGCAAACAGCAACTGAATCTAAATCAGTTGTTAATTTTAAATCTGAGATAGATTTTTTTTTGTTAAGCAAACGCATTAAGGAGTATGGGCCAAAGACAGGTAGATGTAGTTGGGCTACAGATCAGCCATGATCTCATTACTGTAATTGGCAGAACAGCTGGAGGGGCTGAATAGCCTACTTCTGTTCCTATGTTTCTGGATGGAGTGAAGGGCAATTCATAAACTCTGAGGCAGCTTTTGATCTCCCAAGACATTGTTCTGAGGAAAAGTTCAATATGAGAGATTGTTGATCAATTTAACAAGATATTGGAGAGACAAGTTCATTTATCCAGACTGCGGTTAGGATCTGGAACTTGCTACCACACGTGATGTATTTTATGTGGTGCACAGACCTGTTGGACAGAAGAACTGGTTCCTGTGTTCTAAATTCAATGTAATTCTGTATGCATTTGGAATTTGAATGAATGACCTTTACCAGTAGCAAATACAAAAAGTAGCTAATCTCCCATGGGTCCAATGTGCGATCTTCCACATACATTTGTACACACTACTTATTTATATACAGGTCAATGGTTTGTATGCAGGTCAGCACTGCATTATACATTGTTTGTGGTAAGCTCTGTAATTGTTTAAGGGCCACTCGCTTTTGTCACTTTTAGTTTTCTAAACAAAGGTGTGTGTGCACTGATGGGGTCAGTGATACAGTAAGTGATCACGTCACCCACTTTAATTCAGTTAAGTTTGTTAAACAGCAAAACTTGTAAACAAACTGCAAAAAGTTTAATGAGAAATGATTTGGAGATGCTGGTGTTGGACTGGAGTGTATAAAGTTAAAAATCACAAAACACCAGTTAATAGTCCAACAGGTTTAAGTGGAAGCACTAGCTTTCGGAGCGCTGCTCCACAACCACCGGATGAAGGAGCATCGCTCTGAAAGCTGGTGCTTTCAATTAAACCTGTTGGACTATTAACTGGTGTTGTGTGATTTTTAACTTAATGAGAAATAACATTTTGAATTGCAGATGTAACTTGGTGGTCAAATGTTTAAAGATCAGTAAAACGATTTTCATATTTCATATCTAAATTCCATGACAAATTCCCACATTTTTCCAGTAAGTGGATTGATAAAATAATTCTCTTTAACTTCAAAAAACAACTTATTTTGATTCACTTTTTACTCATAATAAAAATCATTCCCCAATATATACATTGATGATGAGGTCAAGCATACTGGGGAGTCGTGTTATGATGAAATCAAAGTCTAAGTATTGACTACTATCTTACATAACTCAACCATAATCATCTGATGAATGTTTCCAAACCTCAATTCTTTGAAATGGACTTAGGTCCAGAAGAAAACAATCAAGCTCATTAACTGATTTAACAAAAATCAATTTAAAGATTTTATAGCTTTTGTTTTATTCCTTCAGCAGATGTGGGTGTCACTGGCTGGGCCAACATTTATTAAGCATCTCTAATTGCTCAAATAAGTGTCAACCACATTCCTTTGTACGTTTGGAGAAAGTGAGGACTGCAGATGCTGGAGATCAGAGTCGAGAGTAGGGTGCTAGAAAAGCACAGCAGGTCAGGCAGCATCCGAGGAGCAGGAGAATAGATGTTTCAGGTACAAGCCCTTCATCAGGAAGGGTTTATGCCCAAAATGTTGATTCTCCTGCTCCTTGGATGCTGCCTGATCTGCTATGCTTTTCCAGCACCACACTATTGACTTTGTATGTTTGGAGTCATGTGTACACATGACCAGGTAATGATGACAATTTCCTTCCCTAATGGGCTTTGGTAATCACATGGTATCTGTTTTAGATACTGCTGAGAGAAATGGTCTCTCAGGAGATAACAGCAACAGCCAAATTCATGGCAACCATGGTTGGCTCTGCTGCAGAAGAAGGAGAGATAGGCATGGGAATGCTCTAGTTATAGGGGATTAAATTGTAAGGGGAATAGATAGGCATTTCCGTGGCTGCAAACGAGAGTCCAGGATGACATGTTGCCTCCCTGATGCTATGGTCTTGGAGCGGTCGTAGGACATTCTAAAAGGAGGGGAAGAGTGAACAGTCAGTGGTCATGGTGCACGTTGGTTCAAACAATATAGGTAAAAAAGGGATGAGATCCGAAAAGCAGAATATAGAGAACTAGGAAGAAAGTTGAAATGTAGGACCTCCAAGGTAATCTTAGGATTATGACCAGTGCCACAAGCTAGTCAGCGTAAAATGGATATATAGGATGAATGTGTAGCTGAGAAGATTACCTGAGATGGCAAGTTTCAGATTCGTGGGGCATTGGGACCAGTTCTGGGGGAGACGGGACTTGTACAAACCAGATGGGTTACACTAGGGTAGGACCAAGACTGATGTCCTTGGGGGGATACTTGGTAGAATGGTTGGGAAGGGTTTAAACTTGTGTGACAGGGAAAGGGAACCAGAGGAATAAGATAGTAGACGCAGAAATTGAGGGATAGGTAGGAACCAAGGCAAACATTACCAAGAACGAGCAGGAAACACAACTGAAAATAGATGGTGACATCTTGCAAAATGTCCATATTACAGAGGAGGAAGTGCTGGATGTCTTGAAACAGGTAAAGGTGAATAAATCCCCAGGACCCCTGATCTGGTGTACCCTAGAACTCTGTAGGAAGCTAGAGAAGTGATTGCTGGGCCTCTTGCTGAGATAGTTGTATCATCGATAGTCACAGGTGAGGTGCCGGAAGACTGGAGGTTGGTTAACATGGTGCCACTGTTTAAGAAGGGTGGTAAGGACAAGCCAGGGAACTATAGACCAGTGAGCCTGACGTTGCTAGTGGGCAAGTTGTTGGAGGTACATCCTGTCCCTCAGGATTCCATGTATTTGGAAAGGCAAGGACTGATTAGGGATAGTCCACATGGCTTTGTGCGTGGGAAATCATGTCTCACAAACTTGATTGATTTTTTGAGGAAGTAACAAAGAGGATTGATGAGGGCAGAGCGGTAGATGTGACTTATATGGACTTCAGTAAGGCGTTTGACAAGGTTCCCACTGGGAGACTGATTAGAAAGATTAGATCTCACAGAATACAGGGAGAACTATGGGGAACTCCCATAACAGGTTGTTGCTGTTTTCCCTGGAGTGTCGGAGGCTGAGGGGTGACCGCATAGAGGTTTACAAAATTATGAGGGGCATGGATAGGGTAAATAGGCAAAGTCTTTTCCCTGGGATCAGGGAGTCCAGAACTAGAGGGCATAGGTTTAGGGTGAGAGGGGAAAGATATAAGAGAGATCTATGGGACAACCTTTTCACACAGAGGGTGGAATGGATATGGAATGAGCTACCAGAGGAAGTGGTGGAAGCTGGTACAATTGCAACATTTAAGAGGCATTTGGATGCGTACATGAATAGGAAGGGTTTGGAGGGATTTGGGCCAGGTGTTGGCAGGTGGGACCAGATTGGTTTTGGATATCTGGTCGGCATGGACGGGTTGGACCGAAGGGTCTGTTTCCATGCTGTATATCTCTATGACTCTATAACAGGGGAGATGGTCTGAAATGCATGTTTCAATGCAAGAAGTATAAAAGGCAAGGGAGATGAACTTAGAGCTTTGGTTAGTACTTGGAACAATGATATTATTACGAATACAGACAGCAGGACTGGTAACTGAATGTCCCAGGATTTAGATATTTCAGTTGTGAAAGAAAGGGAGGTAAAAGGGGTGGGGAGTTGTATTCCAGGTAAAGGAGTATCTCACAGTTTTACTGAGGCAGGATACACCAGAGGAGTCATGCAGCATGGCAACATGGGTAGAACTCAGGGAAAGGAAAGGAGAAATCACAATGCTGGGGGTATACTACAGGCCTCCCAACAGCCAATGGGAGAAAGAGGAAAGAATATGTGGACAGATTTTGGAAAGACGTAAAAACAGCAGGGTTGTTGTGATGGGTAATATTAACTTCCTCAAATTGACTGGGACTCGCTACGTGATAGGGGCTTGGAGGGGGCCGAATTTGTAAGGATCATTTAGGAAGGTTTCTTGAATATGTAAACAGTCCAGCCAGGGAAGGGGTTATACTGGACCTGGTTTTAGGAAATGAGCCTGGTCAAGTGAGTGAAGTTTCAGTGGGGGAGTAGTGACCATAATACCGTTAAGATACTCATGGATAGAGATAACAGCAGTCCTCGGGTGAAGGTGTTAAATTGGGGGAAAGCAAACTACAACAATATTAGGCAGAAACTGCAGAATGCTGTTTGGAGGCAGCTATTTGAGGATAAATCTACATCAGATATGTGGGAGTATTTCAAACTGCAGTTGATAAGCATTCAGGAGCAGCACATTCCTGCGAGAATGAAGGATAGGTATGGCAAGTTACATGAACCTTGGATGATCAGGGATGTTATGATGTTGGTCAGAGTGCAGAGGAGGTTTACCAGGATGTTGCCTGGCATGGTAGGAAGATCGTATGAGGAAAGGCTGAGGCACTTGGGACTTTTCTCATTGGAGAAAAGAAGGTTTAGGGGAGATTTGATAGAGGTGTACAAGATGATTAGGGGTTTAGATAGGGTTGACAGTGAGAACCTTTTTCCGCGTATGGAGTCAGCTGTTACTTGGGGACACAGCTTTAAATTAAGGGGTGGTAGGTATAGGACAGATGTTAGGGGTAGATTTTTTACTCAGCGGGTTGAGAGTTCATGGAATGCCCTGCCAGTAGCAGTGGTGGACCCTCCCTCTTTATGGTCATTTAAGCGGGCATTGGACAAGCATATGGAGGTTATTGGGCTAGTGTAGGTTAGGTAGGCTTCAGTCGGCGCAACATCGAGGGCTGAAGGGCCTGTACTGCGCTGTATTTTTCTATGTTCTATGTTCTAAAAAGGAAGCATACATAAGGTATAAGAGGATGGGAACTGATGAAGCTCTTTAAGTAAATAAGGAAAGTAAGAAAGAACTTAAATAAGGAATGAGAAGGGCTAAAAGGGGTCACAAAAAGTCAAAAATCACAATACCAGGTTATAGTCCAACAGGCTTATTTAGAAGCACTAGCTTTCGGAACGCTGCTCCTTCATCAGGTGGTTGTGGAGTATAAGATCGTAAGACACAGAATTTATAGCAAAAGTTTACAGTGTGATGCAACTGAAATTATATATTGAAAAAGACCTGGATTGTTTGTGAAGTCTGTCATCTTTTAGAACGACTATGTTCTTTCACATGTAAATCCCAGAACTTTCTTACAGTTACATTCTCAAGTGAACTTTAGCAATAGGTACCATGTCACCTCAAATAATGCATTGAAGGCCTGAGATTGTCTGTGCCCCAATGTTCTGACTGATTCTATTTCAACAAAAAGGATTTACAGAATCTTACATGGATTCATGCAGCTCTTGAGCAAAATAACGTAATCTCGGGGGAGGGGTAGGGCGATATGAGCATGCGTGAGAGGGCGTGTGTGTGTGTGTGTGTGTGTGTGTGTGTGTGTGTGTGTGTGTAAAGGAGGGAGAGAGAGAGAGAGAGAGAGAGAAATAAAACAGAGAACACTTGTCTGGTGATTGTTGTGCGGTGTCCATTCATCCGTTGCCTCTACGCTGTCTCGCCAAAGTACCATGCCTCAGGGCATCCTTGGCTGCAGCTTATGAGATAGACAATGTTGGCCGAGTTACATGAGTACTTGCCACGTACATGGTGGGAGGCATCCCCACATGTAATGGTGGTATCCATGTCAATGCTCTGATATGACTTGCAGTGTCTACCATGACAAGCCTGTATGGTGTTATCCTGAAAGCCGAGCAGTTTGTTGCGAACAATGATCTGTTTGAGGTTTGGCGTTGGTTTAAAGGCAAGAAGTGGAAGCGTGGGGAAGGTATTGGAGAGGAGCTAATCCTCATTGATAATGTTGAAGTAGGAGATGGCACGGTGCAGGGTGACACTAGATGGCTGCTGAGCCATCAGTTGGCCACTTGACACATAAGATGGCCACCAGACCACAATATGGAGAGAGACAGCAGAGCAAACACTGACACTGCCTGGGGCCACCAGAATGCTAGCGCAATGCACTCACAACCTACTTGATTAGTTTAAGGTGGGTGGGGGAGAGAATACACGTGAGTAACCTACATTGCCCGCCAAAGTGTCTGGGGCCAGCCAACACCTTTGATAGAAATGTTAACAGCTTGATATGCTTCTCGGCCTTTTGGCTCGGAATATGTGTAGTTTCTGAGGACCAGAGGAAGTGATTCTGCTCGAGTGTTGGAGGTTCGACGCAGCAGAAGCGTGCTGGCGGGGGAAGTACTGCGGGGGTCGTGTTGCGAGTCGTCGGAGCTGCTGGAGACCATCGCTGGATCGTGATTGGACCTTGGAGGATCGTTTGGTTGTGCTGACCTGCTCTTGGTGGATCTTCATGCTGGCTTCGGCCTAACGCCAATTCAGGGACCAGCCAACCTCTGAGCTATGGCCTCAGCAGCCACTTGCCGCCCGGGCCAGGGCATTCGGAACACAGTCAGGGTGACTGTGAAGAAGGTGGAGGAGCACACACCAGTGGATCGGACGGTGTTTGTGAAGAAAGTTCTGCTGGAGTGTTGCGGCCTTGCAGCCGCAGACGTGTACTGCCTGCAGGATTTCCCTGGGGCAGGCTACTTCGATGTGACCTTCAGAAGCGTGAAGCAGTGCGAACAGCTCCTGAAGGTCTTCAAGGAGAAGGAAGGGGAGCTGCTGTTTTCCATCTTGTCGGCGACCCATTGTGTGTGCTTCCTGCACAGAGGAATCGGGTTGTTACAATCCATATGTACAACCCCTACGTTCCAGCGGCTGATGTCCTGACCTTCCTGGGAAGGTACGTCCAAGTTGAGGGAGAAGCCACTGATGTGATCGACCCCTTTGGGATCTGGACCAGTAAGAGGCAGGTCAAGGTAACTCTGAGGGCCGATGACAGTGGGAACATCCTCCACCCACCCTCGAGCTTCGCAATCGGAGGGAGCAGAGGCTACCTGACATATGCAGGGCAGCCGAAAGTGTGCCGAACCTGCGGGAAGTCGGGACACGTGGCGGTGGATTGCAAAGAGACCATCTGCAGGAACTGGAAACAGGAGGGTCACTTGACTAAGGACTGTCGGGAGGAAAAGAGCTGCAACCTGTGCGGGGAGGCGGGCCACATGTACAAGGCCTGCCCAAGACGAGGAGCCGCCACCTACGCACAGATGGCCGGAGGTGGCAACACGAGCCGCGGACCGACAAAGTCCAACGAGGCACCGCGAATCAGCAAAGGAACGGTGCCTGGAGGCACCCAGAAGGAAGGGAAAGTTGTAAGGGAGCAGGCGGCAGACAGCGGGGAGATACAGCAGCCGACCCAAGCTCCTGCAAGACAGACGGAGGAAATGGAAGAGGAGGGATCAAAGGAGGCAGAGCAGTGGAAACCTCTCGAGGGCCCCAAAGCCACCAAGCGAAGGGGGAAGAGACACCTCCAAGAGGAGGATACAGGCAGCTCCTCCGAGGGTGAGGACGGGCGCAAGAAGGGTCGCCTCCGGAGGAAGAGGCAGAGCGCCGTGGGGAGAAAGGAGGGCAGCACCGCCCAAGAAGGGAAAGACGATCCCTCTGAGGGGGTGGGTGAAGGCCTCCCCCTACCCGGTGAGAACCAAGGGGTACCCACCGGCCCACAGCTCCAGGGAACTGGGAGCAGCGTCCCAGTGACAGCCCTGCTGTCAGATGGAGAACGGGGCGATGCGGACCCTGGGTCTGACACGATGACACCAGAGCGGGGAAATGACTCCAGCGTGGAGCCGGACAACTACCTCAGCCCTGGGAAGGTCCAGCAGTTTGCCGTCACCACGGGGATGCACGCAGCTACCCCACTGGAGCAAGACCAGAAGAAAATGGACACTGGTAACCCCGTAAACTGTTAAAATGGGGTTTAAAATTGCCAGCATAAATGTGCGTAGCATTAAAGCGGCTACGCGATGTGTTTCAACGCTGGCCTTCCTGGCCAACGTCAAAGCCGATATCCTGTTTCTGCAGGAGTGTGGGATACCGCACCTCAGCAGTTACAGGAGATGGTCGAGCTTGTGGGCCCACGGGCCGTCAGTGTGGTCGGGGGGCAACGATAGCCGCGCCTCCGGCCTGGGTATCCTGTTGCGGGGAGGCAACTTCACCATCTCTGAGGTTAAGGAGGTGGTGGGCGGGCGCCTCCTCGTCGTGGACGTCAAATACAGAAACGCTCCCGTGAGACTAATCAACGTGTACGCCCCAGTGGGTAAGAGTGAACGGTTGGCCGTCCTGCAACAGCTTCCACTGCTGCTGGCTACGTCCAGGCCGGTCATTCTGGCCGGAGACTTCAACTGCATCATTGATGCTGATGGACGATCCGGCGGGGGGGACAGTAAACCGGACGCTACGTCCAGGGCCCTGATGGAAACTGTCAAAGACGCCAAGCTGCACGACGTCTTCAGCGCCCCTGCAGATGGAGCGCAGCGTAGATACACCTGGTCACGGGCAGACGGGTCTATCCGCTCAAGGATAGATTACCTGTTTGTGTCCCGAACGCTCTCGGTCAGATCCACCGACGTCAAGCCGGTGTTCTTCTCTGACCACTGCCTCCTGCTGGCCGACTGTCACCTACAGGACGAACAGCGGGCGGGCAAGGGAACGTGGAAACTGAACACTAAGCTGTTGACCCCGGGAAACATCGAAGAGCTCAAGAGGGATTACGCAGGTTGGAGAACCGTGAAGCCCCTCTTTGAGTCTCCAGCGGACTGGTGGGAAACGGTAAAAGGGAACATCAAGAGGTTCTTTATCCTCAAAGGTGTCCAGGAGGCGAGAGAGAGGCGGGGAAAACTGTCCCAGCTCCAGGAAAGTATGCAGAACCTGCTCCTGCTGCAGATGATGGGGGTCGATGTCACGGAGGACCTCAAGGAGGTGAAGGGCCAGCAAGCCTCGCTCTTTGCCTCAGAGGCCTCCAGGATAATCTTCCGGTCTAGGGTCCGCTCGGTGGAGCAGGACGAGACGTGCTCACGTTTCTTCTTCCAGAAGGTGCACAAAGAGAGCTCCGTGCTCAGCAGCCTGAAGGAAGAAGATGGCTCGGTAACGTCATCTCAGGCTGACGTCATGAGGATCAGCAAATCCTTCTACGCCAGCCTGTATGACTCGAAGCCAACCGACAGCGCGGCCTCCCAGTCGTTCCTGTCCTCTATCACGGAGGTCCTAGATGACGGAACATGAGAGAGGCTGGACCAGCCGCTATCTCTGGATGAACTGACCAAGGCCCTCGAGTCCTTCGAAAAGAATAAAACTCCCGGAAGCAACGGCTTACCGGTCGAGGTTTATTCCGCTCTTTGGGACTTGATCGGCCAGGACCTGCTGGAGGTGTATGTCAGTATGCTCCGGGCAGGTACCATGAGTGAATCCATGAGGAAAGGCATCATCACCCTCGTCTACAAGCGGAAGGGGGAGAGGGAGGAAATTAGAAATTGGAGACCGATCTCACTGTTAAATGCAGACTACAAAATCTTGTCAAAGGTCATCGCCAACCGGGTCAGGTCTGCTCTGGGATCGGTGATCCACCCGGACCAAACCTGTGCGGTACCGGGCAGGAAGATCTCTGAGAGTCTCGCACTCCTCAGGGATACGATCGCCTACGTGCAGGACAGGGGGATGGACACCTGCCTCATCAGCCTGGACCAGGAGAAAGCCTTTGACAGGATATCGCATACATATATGAGGGATGTCCTCTCCAAAATGGGCTTTGGGGAGGGAATCGGAAATTGGATCAGACTGCTCTACACCAACATTGTCAGTGCAGTCTCAATCAATGGGTGGGAATCAGATAGCTTCCCTGTAAGATCTGGAGTCAGGCAGGGATGCCCCCTCTCACCCGCCTTGTTTGTGTGTTGCATAGAGCCATTTGCCGAATCCATCAGGAAGGATGCGAGCCTGAGAGGGGTGACTATTCCTGGCAGCGGGGGCCTGCAGGTTAAGGCCTCCCTGTACATGGATGACGTCGCTGTTTTCTGCTCGGATCCGCTGTCCGTGCACAGACTCGTGTGCATCTGTGACCAGTTCGAACGGGCCTCGGGGGCCAAGGTAAACCGAGGCAAGAGCGAGGCCATGCTCTTCGGGAACTGGGCCGACCAATCCTCTATCCCCTTCACCGTCAGGACTGACCACCTGAAGGTGCTGGGTATTTGGTTCGGGGGGGCTGGGGCGTGCGCCAAGACCTGGGAGGAGCGGATCAGGAAGATGAGACAGAAACTAGGCAGATGGGGGCAACGGTCGCTCTCCATCGCGGGAAAAAACCTGGTCATCAGGTGTGAGGTACTCTCAGTATTGCTATATGTGGCACAGGTCTGGCCTATCCCCAGGACCTGTGCCGCCGCAGTCACCCGAGCCATCTTCCAATTCATTTGGAGATCAAAGATGGACCGGGTCCGAAGAGACTCTATGTACAAAGACCGGTGCAATGGGGGAAAAAACACGCCCAATGCCACCCTCACCCTGATGGCCACCTTTGTGTGTGGCTGCATCAAGCTGTGCGTGGATCCCCGGTACGCAAACACCAAGTGTCACTACGTACTGAGGTTCTACCTGTCCCCGGTGTTGCGAAGGATGGGCCTGGCCTCGCTGCCGCGGAACGCTCCGAGTAGTTGGACCGTTCCGTATCACCTGTCCTTCGTGGAGAAATTTATGAGGAAAAACACCTTTGACCACAAGTCCATCAGGAAGTGGTCAGCACGTAGCGTCCTTGAGACCCTTCGGGAAAAGGAGAGGGCGGATCCTGTCGAGCGGTTCCCTGAGCAGACTGTCAAAGCCATTTGGCAGAATGCCTCATCGCCAGAACTTTCCAACAAGCACCAAGACATGGCTTGGCTGGTGGTGAGAAGGGCTCTGCCTGTGAGATCCTTTATGCACGCCCGGACTCTCTGCCGCACCGCACGCTGCCCTCGAAGTAGCTGCGGGGGGGACGAGACTGTCACACACCTCCTTCTGGAATGTGCCTATGCAGAGGAAGTCTGGAGAGGAATGCAGTGGTGCTTGTCGAGGTTCGTCCCGAGCAGCGCCGTGACGCGGGACTCCGTGCTCTACGGCCTGTTCCCCGGGACTCACACCGAGACGAACATTAACTGCGCCTGGAGGATCATCAACTCGGTGAAGAACGCTCTCTGGGCGGTCCGAAACCTGTTGATCTTCCAGCTGAAGGAGTTGACCCCGACCGAGTGCTGCAGACTGGCACATTCCAAGGTCCAAGACTACGTGTTGAGGGACGCGCTGAAGCTTGGGGCAGCTGCCGCCAAGGTGCGGTGGGGAAAGACCACCGTGTAAGATCGGCCTGCCTAAAGAAGAACAGGGGGCCCATACAGACGTTTTTTTTTGGGCTCTGCTGATGCCTCAGCCAAATATATGTATATATACAAGATTGAAAAATGCACAGGATTGTAAAGGACAAGGATAAAGTCGAATCTGTGTTTGTAAATATGGACATATGTATGGCATGATCCAATGTACAGACCATCAAATCATTTATGAATAAAGTATATTTTTGAAATAAAAAAAAAGTTAACAGCTTGATATGGACTCAATATAAAGTGCTAAAAGCCAGGGCTGCAGTAATCGACCTTCTCAGGAAGAGCGATTAGCGCCCATTACTGCAACAATGGACTTCCACACAGACACTGAAACTGACAATGTCTGCATTGAAACTAACAACAAATCGTGCTGAAATTAACAAAGGCTGCACTGGAACTGACAATGAGTGTATCAAAACTATCATCAATTCTGCAGTGATTACTATAAACAAATCATGTTACAAAGACAATAATCACATCACTAACCTATTGTATCACAAGATGTATAAAAGTATCTTGACACATGCTCTGGGTCAGGAGAAAAATCGCAGCTGACCACGGTGCTGTTGGTGTCTTTCTCTTCCCGGATCTCCTGTATTTTCTTGTATGGTAAACTCTGTTGCTGAACCCCGACTCTAACTCCGAGACTGGTGATTTTCCCCATAACAATTGATGCAGCGAGGAGGGCACTTATTACTGGTGCCCTGGTTGAAGGCCACAATCGGGGGAACGGGATAAGAACCAATTTGTACCTGCAAACGGGAAGAGTCAGACTGGTATACTGATTGTAATGTCGGATTTGCTACAGTACTGAATTAACAATTTTAAGTGCATGTCTGTGGAGAATAATTATTTAATTGTACTAACTATTGTAAAAACCTGCTGGTTGTGCTGAAATAGCCAGAGGACAAGGTAGTGCCTGTCTCAAAAACCCTGCCCTAAACTGGTTGTTAAGAGGGATAGCTCCCCACATGAAGATTGGGATTTGAAGTGGGAATTGAGGTGCCAAGGGCACTAGAAGCTATGAAGCACAAGTGGCAAAGTCGGGTAACATTGGACTCTGTAGGGGCGAACAACGGAGAGTCCAGTTAGAGTTCAAGTTAAACGTTGGGTGCTGTTTGTACTTGTAATTTCCAATGTGGTGAGGAAGAGGACGTGATCACTCTGACCAAGAGCCAAACCTCAGTGGAGCGCACGTTACCAAGGTGGGAAGCGTGGACACTGTGAGTAACCATGATACCCTGTCAGTCCATGGTAGAATGACTGAGCTTAAATAGTGGCGGTGGCCGGGAGGGCAAAGAATCCCACCAGTAGAGAGCACACTGGGCTAGAGGTAGGTTTCTGGCCCTGTTGGGAGGAGTTGGGTCAGTAAAGGTGGCTGGGAGGGTAGAGAAGTCCCACTGGTAAAGAGCACACCCTACTGAGCCGGCATTCCCAGCCGACCGGTAGGTACCGACTAGTAGTGGTGGCTGGGAGGGTAAAGAAGTCCCACCAGTACAGAGCACACCTTGCTAGGAGGCTGCTCCGGCTGTACAGACGGTGCTGGGACAGTATTATTGGCCAGGGAGTAGAGACACCCCCACTGGTTAGGAACACTTTACTGTTGGTGGTATCCAGGGGTACACAATCTGCTAAATAGCAGATCAAGGTTTTAAAGGGGATACTGCAGGTTCCATTATTGAGAAATACAAGGCAGACAGACAAGGGTTGACAGAGCAAATGAAGAAAAGTGGTTGGCACCCATCCCAGACATTAGCACAACAGAAGGTTTGGATAGATAAACAGAAACGGAATAAAACTAAAAAGATAGGGGTAACGTTAGTATATCAATTAGCCAGCCTAATTGAACAAGTGAGTGCCACCACAAGTAGGTGGAGAAAGGACCAGGAACAAGTTAAGGTGCTGGAGAGTAGGATAAAGGATCTAGAATTAACTTTAGAAAGAATAGAAGAGGAGAGAGAAATTGACACACTCTCCTCCTACGAAACCGTCCAACAGGGACCAACTGCTCCCTCTGTTGGATGAACTGTGCAAGAATATAACTTAGAGCCCGTTACCAGAAGAGGGACAGAATCACAACCCAAAGCAAATTATAAACCCTTCGCCCCAGGGGAGAGGCAGCAAATTATGGCCTCCCTGGGCAAATTATAGCCCCAGAGTGCAAACACCTGGCTCTGGGAAGAGGTAGATAGTGTAGGGCACCAACTACACCTGAGGGACATACACCAGCTGGTCTGCGCAGCTTGCCCCGCGGACAAGTGGAGGCAGGTAGCTGGTGGACCTGACGCCACAACAGCCCGAGACTTTTGGGGAGGAAGGTGGACACGTGCCGTTGCCCTCACAGCTGATATCGATGCCCAGCAGGCTCTCTTCACCAACTTTAATGAAGAAATCCAGATGGTGCTAGGAAATGCTCCCAAGAACTGCAGCAAGATCATGACCACTACACAAGTTAAAGGAGAAGGAGCCTCTGAATATGGGGGGGCGATTATTTGGGATCTATCAGGAATGCTCAGGGCAAGCAAACCCAGATTGGGGGAGGGGACTGGGCATTCATCCAAGCTTTTAAAGATGAGCTCTCTAGTGTCCTCCAAGCCGTCCTGAAAATGGGAGTAATAACGTCCCAGGATTATGATGGCCCAGTTGAGTGAAAAGCTCCTGCAATAAAGGCAAGACCTAACAAAGCAGCCGACTGGAATGGAGGTGAGAATAGAATGAAACAATCCTGCCACAATTGTGGCCGGCAGCGACACTTTGCTAGAGAATATAGGGTTCCCACGAGCAGGAGATGGACCTGGGAACAATGTAAAATACTGCAGCCACTGCAAAAGTACAGGACACATAGAAGCTGGGAAAAGCATGAGACACCCTCAAATACCACCCAGAACACTATGGAATCACAGGAGTCCCAAGGTTAGCAGAGCTGACAACCAGCTGCCCTCATTCGTGAGGGTAAGGGAGAGGGAGAATTTAGATTAGATTCCCTACAGTGCGGAAACAAGCCCTTTGGCCCAACCAGCCCACACCGACCCTCCGAAGAGTAACCTACCCAGACCCACTTCCTTCTGACTAGCACCTAGCATTATGGGCAATTTAGTATAGCCAATTCACTTAACCTACACATCTTTGGATTGTGGGAGGAAACCGGAGCACCCAGAGAAAACCCACGCAGACACGGGGAGAATGTTGCCCGAGGCTGGAATCAAACCTGGGACCCTGGTGCTGTGAGGCAGCAGTGCTAACCATTGAGCCACCGTGCCCGCAGCAATAGGAGAGAGGAAATGTGAAATGCTAGTAGACACAGGAGTGGCCGTATCTATCACAAACTTACACTTACCCCACACAATTAAAATGATTCACTTAACTGGGGCAGGAGGGGATAAAACACCAGCTTACCTAAGCGAAACTACCCTCGTAGAAATAAACAATATATATATATCCCCATGAAACTCTATGTATACCAAATTAACGGGGGCACCATAATAGGTAATGATCTCATGAAAGAATATAATGTTCTAATCAATTGTACAAAAGGGAAGTTGATCTAAGCCCAGACAGGATGGTTGGAAGACTGAGATTGGGAAACTTACAAGTCACCTTGAAACTATTAAAGTGGCTACAGTCCCCAGTAGGGACTGGAACCTAGAAAAGGGGGGATTCAGAGCCATCTGTGCCTCTGTCCCCGGAGCATGGGCAGAAACAAAGTTAGATACAGGTTTAGTTAACATAGACCCGATAAGGGTTCCCGGACCGGAGAATAAGCCCCAACAGCAATACCCAATAAAACCCGAAGCAAAAGAAAAACAGTTGTGGAGATAGTGAAAGGACTAGTGAGACAGGGATATGCCTTTGCTGCAGTCCATGACTACCTGGTGGCATGGAGTAGAAGAGGGTGGATCCCCTATCAGACACCAATTAAACATTCAGGCACTATTGCGAGCCAGTGAACAACCAAAAGAGGCTGCTGTAATAAAAGCAAAAGCCCATCAAAAGGAGCCAGCAAAAGAGAACCCAAATTGGCTAAAATTCAAAGGAACCAGGTAGCAGACCGAACAGCTCAGAAAGCCCTAGAGCAAGAAGCCATTAATGAGACTGTAATGAGCAAAAGACGCTATCCAAATTCAGCAGCTACAGGAGGACATCCCGCAGCAAGAAAGAGCACAATGGAAACTGCAGGAGGCATTCAAAGGGGAGGATGGTGTCTGAGGCAAATAGACAAGGTGGTAGCACCAGCATGTATACAGAACACACTGCTTGAACTACTTGAACAGGCTCTCCCATACAGGTAGAGAGAGAGAAAGAGTGGTGGTGGAAGGGAATGGGAAGAGACGTGGCCAAGTACTGCCATTGATGTATGGTTTGTGCACAACATAACCCAGGGAGACCCATAAGAGTTATGATGGGACACCAGCCCAGATCTAGGGGACCCTTCAGGTGGATTTTGCAGGGCCACTACCACCCTCCCGTGGGAAAACGTATCGCCTGGTCATCATAGACCAATTCACCCTGTGGGTAGAAGCATTCCCAGCCAAAAGCTGCACTGCAACCACTGCGGCCAGAATATTAGCAGAGGAGGTAATATCTAGGTGGGGGATACCCTCCAGATCAACTCCAACCAAGGGACACATTTTACAGGTAAAGTCACAAAGACTGTCTACAAATTACTCGACATTAGACAAAAATTTCTCATTCCCTATCATCCCCAGAACTCAGGGATGGTGGAGAGAATGAACAGAACACTTAAAAATACTTCAGCTAAGGCTATGCAAACCTCAGGCTGAACATGGGCTGAGGTGCTGCCAGCCATACTAATGAAATTAAGAGCCACCACAAATCAGGCAACCGGGCCAACACCAAATGAATTAATGACTGGGCGAGCAATGCAATTGCCACAGACAATAATCACAGGTGGCACCGATGTGGGTCCACTAAAAGACAAAATTCAACAGTATGTGATAGAATTAAGCGCCCAATTGAAAGGGATGCGTAAATCTGTAATTGATAAACAAGACAAAAAGGACAAGGCAGGGGAACTCAAAACCTTTCCTGAGGTCCCAGCAGCAGGAAGCTGCATCCTAGTGCAAGCATTGCCTGACAAACCAGGCTTTGCCCCAAAATAGAATGGGCCATACGACGTGGTAATAAATGGGGACACCCGGGCCTGCATAGATATGAAAGGAAAAGGCACATGGAAGCATTGGACCCAACTTAAACTGTTTAAAGACTCCTGTGACCAAACTAATGTCACTGACCATTCCCCAGGTGCAAACAGGAATGCCGGACAAGACAGTCATCCAGGGGGGAGTACTGAAAACACAACAGAACAAACCACATAGAAGTATGACTGCACCTCCTGACACAAGCAAAGACTTTGACTGACAACTTTATTTTAACTGCAAAATGTATATATCTATATGTATTTCACTGTGTTTAGGTGTCACGTCTGTCGGGAGCATGTCAGGATTTGAGGAGAACCTCTTCTATAAAACCCACCTAAGCTTACATGGGAACCGAACTGTCTGCTACTCGTTGGCGCGATCAGTTAAATCCCTATTTGTGGCCTCCCCGGTGTGGACCCATCGCAACCTGTATATGGTGGACACCTCAGGAGCAGTGTGTAAACAGCAGATAGGGAAATACAAGTGGGGGCTCCAGGTAAATGGGTACAGCTTGATTGGACCATCGGCCCATGGGGCTGGGCCCCCCAGCCTAGGGAAGGGAAGACCCATCTAAAACCCGGTAATTACCCACTCTGTTTCACAGGACAGGGATGGGGATGCATTTATACTCTGGTTGCCAATAACGACTCATGCGTCCAGACTCAATGCATTTATCAGTGCTGTACAGTCACCAGGGGACAGTTTACCTGCACTTGCAGTGAGCAAGCATGCTTGAATGTGACCACGGGCAGACAACTCATATGTGGTCAGTGCAATGGCCAATGGCACCCATGTCAGCTCTGCCACATGGACATCCCATTCGATACTCACAGGCTCACAGGGCCAGCCAGGGGATCAGGGACGACAGGGGTGGATAGACAGACAGAAGGACAGGACAATGTATGTTACTGAGCACCGAAGGGATTTGTTTTCCTATTTAAGGGGACTTACACGACAGGCACCCCAGACCTCCCAAACCTGTTTGCAGTTGGGACAATTGCACCCCTTACTGTACCATGCCCCAGTGGGAGACATGTTCAGAGAAGGATAGTGACCTGCTCCATTAGTCAGGAGTTCTGTGCTGACTGACAGGTCCCCACCACTTTGGTGTCATCAGTGGGATATGGATTCCTGGGGTCTCTATCTTTGGGGTGTGTGCGCAGCAGACGTTGTTAGCGCTAAAAACCAAAATTATCTTGTATGTAGCCTGACTATCTTAGGCAATAGTACCTCAAAAGCTCTGGTGGCAATTAATACAGAGCTGGCTGAACTCAGACTCTACACACAGCAGACATGTTACACGGTGGATTATCAATTAGCACAGCAAGGGGGAAGTTTGTACAATTATTGGTGACAATTGTATCACCCATGTTATTGATGCCTCTTATAACATTACAGAAGCTATTGAGAATATCCGGGACCAGTAAGATAATTTTCAACAGGGATCCACAATTACAGACAGCTGGTTAAATTGGTTGATAGGTAAATCTTAAAGACACTATTTGGCACACGTGATAGTTCTCCTCATTGCATTCATGCTGGTATTCTGTGTGGGCCTTGGGTGTTTAAAACTCTGCTGTAAGGCGCTACTGACGAGAACTGTACTAGCAGTGAGTGTCACCAAGGAAGAGCCCCCCAATGAAACTGGCACTCCATGATACCCCTCAAGAGCAGGAAGTCCTAGAGATGACTACCTCTATGGTCTGCAGGAGATCTCCAAAGTCACCTCCTTGACCACAAAGGGGGGAGTGAAGTGGGAGATGGCACTGGGCAGGGGGACACTAGGCACACGGACACATAAGACGGCCGCTGAGCCATCAGTTGGCCACTTGACACATAAGATGGCTGCCAGACCACAATATGGAGAGAGACAGCAGAG
The DNA here is from genome assembly GCF_047496795.1 of Chiloscyllium punctatum. Lineage (NCBI taxonomy): Eukaryota > Metazoa > Chordata > Chondrichthyes > Orectolobiformes > Hemiscylliidae > Chiloscyllium > Chiloscyllium punctatum. Next base: position 148,728,228 of record NC_092741.1, on the reverse strand, counting down.
CAAACACAGACATTGCCTTGGGCCACCAGAATGCCAACACAATACACTCACAACTAGGTTGATTAGTTTAAGATGGGTGGGGTAAGAGAATACATGAGTAACCTACACTGTCCGCCGAAGTGTCTGGGTTTAGCCAACACCTTTGATAGAAATGCTAACAGCTTGATACAGACTCAATACGAATTGCTAATTATCCTTCACAGGAAGAGTGATTAGTGCCCAATACTGCACCAATGGACTTCCACGTAGATATTGAAACTGACAAATGTCTGCATTGAAACTAACAAAACACCATGCTGAAATTAACAGAGGCTGTGCTGGAACTATATCGAAACAATCAATGATTCTGCAATGATTACTATAAATAAATCATGCTACAAAGGCAATAATCTCATCACTGACCTATTGCATCACAAGATGTATAAAAGCATCTTGACATGTGCTCCGGGTCGAGAGAAGAATTGCAGCTGACCACTGTGCTGTCGGTGTCTTTCTCTCCCTGGAGCTCCGGTGTTTCCTTGTACAATAAACCGTTTCTGAACCCTAACTCTGACTCCGAGACTGATGATTTTTCCCATAACAATGTGTTGCAGGCTGCAAAGAAAATGCTATAGCTTTTCGGTTCCTCTGAAGTTCTGGACAACAAAGGTTGGTTGCCGCTCGTGTCTGTCTCCTGAGGAGGTCATTACGATTTCTCGCTGTGGCACATCGGAACTGGCAGGTGATGAGTCCCACACACTCATGCACCCTCTCACAGACGTATACCCCTTTACACTCACACACATTCTCTCACAGACACTCACACCCACCCCCATACACACACACACAAATTTGTGGGATGAATTTGTAATTTCAGGATTACATTTGTGTTTGCTCAAAAAACTGCACGAATCCATGTGAGATTCTATAAATCCCTTTTTAAGATTAGAATCAGTCTGAACATTGGGGCACAGACAGCCTCACACATGGCACCATACACCTTCGACGCATTATCTGGGCCAACATTGCACCTATTGTTAAAGTTCACTTGAAAATGTAACTTCAAAAAAGTTCTGGGATTTACATATGAAAGAACTGAAACCAACATGGTCATTCCAAAAGATGAGAGATTTAACAAACAACCCAGGTCTTTTTCAATATATAATTTCAGTTACATCACACTGTAAACTTTTGCTATAAATTCTATGTCTTACGATCTTATACTCCACAACCACCTGATAAAGGAGCAGCTCTCTGAAAGTTAGTGCTTCCAAATAAACCTGTTAGACTATAACCTGGTGTTGTGTGATTTTTAACCCTGTCTGTGCTGTGTCTCCCCAGTGTAGGGAGGACCAAACAGATTGAACTACAGACAAGAGGCTAACTTACAGCTGTCGAAAAGTTAATATGAATAAACGGGCCAAGTGACTTGTGCAGAACAGGGGGAGGGGATGGTATTGAGGGGAAGCACTTGCCTTCAAACACACTCCATTGGAGCCACTGAACCTCTCTTACAGGACCGCACGAAGCCGGCTCCAGCCCCTGCGCGTGCGCAGTGCGCCGGCTCGGTTGGGGGCATGGGGACGCGCGTGCGCAGTGCGCCGGCTCGGACGGGGGCCATGGGGCTGCGCGTGCGCAGTACGCCGGCTCGGACGGGGGGGGGGAATGGGGCCGCGCGTGCGCACCAGGCCGGTTGCCGGGGAGACGCGGCGATGAGCGAGTTGCACGCGGCGGCAGCGGCCGGGAACACGGAGCTGGTGGAGGAGATTCTGCGCGGCGGCACGTGCGACCCCAACGGCAAGGACCCTCACTGGAGCCAGAGGACGGCGCTGCACTGGGCGGCGGTGCAAGGTCAGGGCGCCCCAGCCCGGGCGGGGGAGGGGCTGCCAGGGGTCCGACCGCACCTCACATCTCTCTCACCCCTCACATCTCTCTCACCCCTTCACCCTGCACCTGTTCCCCCCCCCCCCCCACTCCATGATTAAAAACATTAATTATACTTTTGTTTGAGTTCAGTTCATCAAACTTTGCATTGCCATTAAAAACCCAGATACACCGAAATGAACAAGGTGAAGAAATGGATGTTCTCACTGATATCATGAGGGTGAGGGTGGTCACAGCACAATCATTTAGATCGTTTAGTGAAAAGTTGCAACTTAAGTGTTGGGTTCTTTTCACTAGGTTTCATACATGAGTTGCAATTTGCACACACCAACTTCTGGAAACAGTTAAAGCTTATTAAAGCTAAGTGACCCTCTTCACAGGCAGGCAGGCAAAGCCAAGTCTAAGTGAGGCCCTGGACAAAGAAAGCCCATCCCCTTCATACAGGTTGGTGGGTCATCCTCACAGATACTCTGGGCACTCTCTCTCAGTCGCACGCCACTCAATACAACCCCCAGCCACTCCCTCACAAACACATGTTGCCCCAGGTACAATGGCAGGATGAGGTCATCCGCAGAGATAATGTAAATGTCACTGCCCAAATTCTGGGGAATCATTATGCAGACGGTTTTCTGATTCAGTGATTCCCCAAGACATGGTATGTGTGATTTACCTAGCTTCGGAGGATGGCTGTGAAAGTACTTCTGAATGGAAGAAATTGAATGATAATTTAATTTGATAATAGTAGGGGGAATAGTAACAAATGACTGTCTAAATGTGGTAGGAGTCATCCGCATTCCTGCATCTCCACCCACTTCCAGAATGTTCACTCAGTGCAGTTTAACCCTTTAGTATTACATTAATGTCCAGAGAGATATTTCAATTTAATTTTTTAACATTGTACAAGGATCTCCACTCTAATTTGTGAAGACCCAATATATTGAATTTTCACATTAGGGGTAATGACAGTGGATGCTGATAGTTCATTAGATCCCAAAATCATTTAAAAAAGGCACGATGTGGAGGTGTTGGTGTTGGAAAGGTGGACAAGGTCAGAAGTCACAAAATACCAGGTTATAGTCCAACAGGTTTATTTGAAAATTTCAGGTGAAGTGAAGAACAGCACACAGGCAAAGAAATCAAATTAATGTACAAATGTTATGAGTTGTGACACTACATGTAACCCCATCATACTGTTCTGTATCTGTAAAATCTTCCTTACCTGTCCTGTTTTGACATGATTACCTTGGTAACTTGTCACGATCTCTCTACCTTAATTAGTTTGTACAGTTTTTGATTGTTTATTACTTTGATTAGATCCTCGGCATGCAACTCATACCTATCATATTATTCCAGCCATTTAGTTTGTTTCTAGCACCATTTTTTATTTTTTGTAATTACCTCTCTGTTTCAATTAATTGGATCATCGGTCATCACATCACTTGCTATTCAGCTGGTGATACGTTACTCACACTGTCTGACACTTTTGATCACCTGCAAAGTCTTGTTAGTCAGTTTGTTGACCCATCACTCGCACCATTTGTACAGTCCTTTGATCAATCTGTCTATAAATTCTGTGCCTCTGTGTTTTTCTTCACTTTACCTAATGAAGGAGCAGCACTCCAAAAGCTTGTGATTTCAAATAAACCTGTTGGACTATAACCTGGTGACATAAAAAGTAGGAGCAGGGGTAGGCCATTCAGTCTGTCAAGACTGTTCCACCATTTAATAAATTTTATGTTGGATCTAACTGTGGCCTTAATTCTCTTGAAAGTGCTTCCATTTTCCTGTCAGTCCGCCCCCACCCCATGATTTCCTGTAAGTTAAAGAAAATATATAAATACCATTATTGTGTTAGCAAAGTTAGCCACTCGGCTGATCCTCTAGACATGTATTTTTCTATCTCTATATTTTTCTAATTTCAAGGTTGGAGGATGTGATGTCAAACTCAATCTTGAATATATTCAATGACCCAACATCCATTGCTCTCCAAGAGAATTCCTAAGATTAGTTATTGGCATTATCTTCAACTTTTATGGTTAAACTATTCTATATTTCCCCACAGGTTGAAACATCCTTTCTGCATTTATTCTTCAAGCCTCCTCAAAATCTTATGTTTCAAAAATTCATTTTTCTAATCTCAGCCCAGGAATCCCCCTAGTGAACCTTCTCTCTGCAGGTATACTCCTTACATTGAACACAATACTCTGGATATGGCTTCACCAGTGCCCTGTAAAGTTGTAGCATGGCTTTCCTACATGAACTCTTCACTCCTTTTGAATAAAGTCCAACATCCAGGCTATTGTTTAAGATAAAGCTGAAACAAAATTAGTATGTGCTATTAATGGTGTGGCTTTAATTTTTTTAGGGGTCAGATGTCTTGCTTGCAACTTCAACTAAAGTTACAAATTTGTTGTAGGCTAAGATATGTGGTGCGATGGTAGTGTTCTTACCTCTAGGTCAGGAAGCCTGTTCAAGTCCCACCTGCTCCAGAGGGGTGTAATAACATCTCTGAACAGGTTGATCAGAAAATATGTAAATAACATTATTGTAGTAACAAAGTTAGCCACTAAACTGTCCTCTTGTCACGTATTTTTTGATCTCTGTATCTTTTTCTAACCACCTTCCTTGTTTCTCCACTTCTGCTTTTGATTCATGTGTACTTGCCAAATTGCACATCATGTAATACTACACTGTTTCTGTACCTGAAATGATTTTTTAGGGTCACACAAAAATCCAGCATTTTGGTCATTCTGACCAACTTATTAATTTAAAAGTATTTTGAATAAGTCCCATGGAGAGTTGTCCCAGTTTATGCAAAAAAGGGCAAGCACTTAATAGAGATGGCCATTTTAAATAAGGAAAAAAAATGCAGAAATCTATTGATATTCCAAAGAATGATTTTTGCCAGGAACCTGAAAGGATAGTCAAAACTTAAATTGCCTAGATCAATTCAATTAAATGGAGCTATTTTTTCAGTTGTAAAGTTTCAAACAGAGCTGTGCATGTAACTGGAGAATTTAACTAAGTTTTATGTAAATCATGTTTAACCTTTAATGTGACTATCTTATTTTGTTTCACGGACAGGAAAACCAGACATGGTTAAACTTCTTATCACAAATGGATCTCGATCTTGCTTAAGAACTGAGACTGGATGGACTGCGGCTCATTTTGCTGCAGAATATGGAAAATTATCTGTCCTTCGAATGCTGCATTCTCTACACGCTCCTATTGACAAAGCAGATCTCTATGGGGACACCCCTAAAAGGATTGCAGATATATATGGGCAGAAAGACTGCGTTAAATTCCTTGAAGTGTAAGTGGTGGCATATAAATATTGTCGATAGTTTGTTATTTCTGTAATAATGGTTATTACACCGTTCTTGAACTCAAATAGATAATGATGAAAGATTGGGAAACATTTTATAAAACATTTTGATTAACCTATATGAATCCAGTGATCAAATTTCCCAATCACGTTAATGACATAAGCTAAATTTAGAATGAACGTGGACCTTGGAATTTATACTGGTAGTAACTGGGAGTGGAGCGAGACAGGTGGGGGTTGGGGTGGGGATGGCAAGGATGGGATTCGACTTAAAAAAAAGTACAAGGAAGTCAAATTTTGAGGCTAAGATTTTTAAACAATACTTAAATGGTGAACATAATTAAGCTTGAGAGTAACAATTTTTGAAATAAATTGTAAAATTAGAAAAATTGAGAGCATTTGTTATTCTGAAATGTGTTATAGCACATAAACTAATTTCTGTTTATTTGCAGAGCTGAGCAAGAGTGCTCCAATTACAGGAGAGTTGCTGAAACGACAGATATTGTATTAGATGACACAGATGAAGAGTGGGAAATCCAGAAAGAAGAACAACTGGCTGAAATGAGAGCAGCTTCCCAGAATAAGTGTAACAATGTATTTGGCGTTCAACAAAAGCACAAAGGCTGCACTTGTACAGTGAGACCTAAGACAGCGACTCCTAAAGGAAAGTTATCAAATATTAATAGGGCTTGTAGAAAAAAAAAGGAAAGGTAAGATCTAGCTCCAGGTCAAGTACAACTAGTGACCAGTTCAGCAGGATTACCCAAGGTCATTTAAACCGCTAGTTTCTTCTGGTGTGAGTACAGAACAAGCAGCCAACTAAACTTGATCGATGTAGTTTTGCACACTGCAGAAAGGCACCTGTTTTGTTATAGGAATATCATTGTGTGGTGTATATCTGCCTTTAGTTTGTTGTATTGCACAAAACTTTCTATAACTGTGGAGTAAGAATGACATTGCACCAGTTGTTTTGAGGAAATTTACAGTGCATTAACATTGAAACATCAATACTTCATTGATTGCCACTTCAAAGATATTCCAAGTTCTCTACTTATTTGCCTACTTTTACCACCTCTCAAAAAAACCTAACTTGTGTATGTTTTCTAGGTTTTTGTCAAATAATGCACTTCATTAGATTTATTTACATCCAAGAATGTGGCCCAAAGTCACTTGATATTGATGTAACTGAAATTTCAGGCTTCATGTTTGAAAACAATTTCCTCTTGAAACCTGCACAACACTTGATAAAAATTCCACTGAGTTAGTGCATCCGTCATCTTTTGGATCCCTATTCAGATGTATCTATGCATCCATATCTTCGTGTGTTAACATTGTTGAGATTGCCCTCCTAAGAGATTGCTTGTGTTTAGGCTCTCTGCTTGGTTGTGGTACCAATTATTACCTTGGTGTGTGAATACATCAATGAAATTTAAACCCCTGCTCTTGCCAAAATTCCAGCCAGTGACCCGTATCCTGTCCTCTGATTGACCAGTAGCTCTCAGTGGGCAAGACATTTACCATCAAGTACCTCAATTGTGGTGGGCCGAAAGGTGGCCACTTAACTGTCTAAAAGACCATTGATTTTGTTGGATTTCCATCATGGAACTGAGAGGGGATTCCCACTGTATTTTTTCTCCCACTGGTGGGTGAGATCCCCATCAATCTCTCAAAATACAACCTTGCTAACACTGACTCATTATCTGCAATTCACAAGTTCATATCCCTCTTATGCAAGTTATGGTGATTCTTGTCAGAAACAATGCAAGCTGTTGCTGCATAGCATGATATTTTAATTAACATCCCAAAAGTACTGATTTCTGTACTTAGATTGACCACTTAGTAGTGTGAAACATCATGTATGCTTTTCAATGTCAGTTGGTACTCCAGTACTCTATATTGTTATGCAATCATATCCCTTATACAATGTAACTCGAATTTATTTGTTTTAGAGTCATCACTGACTGTTCAAGTATTCTGTTGGTTTTTTAAACTCTTTATGATTGGAAGATTAATAATGAAAAATGTTTGAATTACTGATGAAATTTTTTATTTTTTTTTACAAACTCAATTTAAATTTTATAGTTATAACTGAAAATGCCTGTTCCTGTGTTCTGATAGTGTTGCCTGTGATCAGTGGTTATTTGATGGTTCTTTTCCTCTGAGAAGCTTAATATATTTCAGAAATTGTATATTTAACATGTAGACATTTGGTTTTATAAATCATTTGATTATGTACTATTTACTTTCCAGTTTTAGAAACGGGAAGATTTTTGTTGTAATTTTATTCTAATTAGTTGATTCACAAAACAATGAAATAAATGTACCATTAAGAGTGAGACTTACTTTCCAAATCTTTATGTTTTGCATTTTCTGCTAAATTATTTTGTTTACACTTTGTTTCTCTCTTTGTAACTTGGTTTTAATTTTACGCAGCCCTACTGTTTGGTGAACTCATTAAAACAGATGCAGAAAAGTTGCTGGTGATCTTACTATGTCCGTGAACAATAGATTATATTAAAGCCAGTTTACTTTCACATGGTGATACAAACTTTTGACATAGTATATTGTGATTTTAAGCTTATGATCAGTTTTGAAGTTTGTCTGCAGAGGTAGCTAGAGGAGTTGATTAGTTGAAAGGTTGAGTGAGCGAGGTATCCTGAGTTGCTTTTTAAAACTGCTTGTGGGTCCTTAGCACAGTCTATTCTTTTCTTTCGACAATTAAACTGTGAAATCCTTGTGGATGAATCAGTGTTGCTTGAATCCCATGCTTCAACTAATGCAGGTTGCTAACTGTTACTGCAGAAAATTATTTGATCAACTTGATTAAGTTAATAATTTATGGTGACATTTTCAATACATGTATTCAATACAAATCAACTTTTAAAATTTTGTTACCTCATAATTGTTAAAACTCGAAAATTGTACAGCCTGTAATTGCAATGCAAACAACTCTGAAGTTCTCAATGGAAATATTCATATTACTGCAAAGGATTTCATTGTCAGAGAGAACATTATTAACATATCAAAAGAATGTTCTCTGTACTAAACCACAAACTATTGAATGTCAAATACCATTTCAAACAATTTGAGATTATCCTCCAAAATATCAACTCAAATTTTCTAGTCTGCAGATTCTTGGAGACTGGTTATGGGACCAGAGATACAAGTCAGTGCCCTCTGGAAGTACTGATGTGATGACCTATGTGCAAATTGCTCAGGAAGTTAGAACATGTTGGGAAAGTCCCTTGCACTCTCTGACCCTCCACAAAATTCTCTGAGCCCAAGTCAGGGATTTGGGACAGGCCTGTTGGACTTTTCTGGATAGTTACTCAGGAAATTCTATTTTTAAAAAACCAATAACTCCTGGTAACTCCAAAACTGGTAACCCTAAATTCACACTGATCTCCCACTTATCATTCTGATGTTCTGACTGCCATCAGGCTACAGGCTTCAACCACAAAACTGCTCCACTGAAAACACCAGTCACTTTTCAAACCAATTCCCTAACCAATACCACACGCCCCAACTATTCCCTACCACAACTGACTAACCCTGACTACCTGGAATAGCATCCTGGCCTGACTACCCCTGACCTCTGTTGCTCCATCCACCTGCCTGTGAACCCACCTATTATGTCACACTCTAGTTTACTTATTTATGATTAGAGCCATTAAATTTGTTGTGCCTGCTATGTAAAGGTATTAATTATAAACACTAACAGCCATTTCTAAACATAGTTGTAATTAAACTATGAGATTAGAAAGTATCTTTATTTATTTACTCTTACTTGATAGGTAGGTCATCTTGACTCTATATGGTAAACATTCTTCATTGATAGATACAGAGAAAGAACTCTCCTTTTTACAGTATCCGATCATAGTTGTCAGGCCATTCAAAAGCATTTCAACTTTTGAGTTGGTTTGCAGTCACTGTTTTTGGTGAATATACTACCAGTTTTGTCATGATTATTCTAAGCATGGTAAGGTGGTTTGATTTGCTGACAAAGTAGTTAACAAGAGCCAATAAACCATGAAATAACAAATCAGTTAATCTACATTTAGTGGTATGGGTTTGCATTTGCTTCCTACACATGCAGCCTGAAATGTAAATCTGTGGTGGTGAAAATAAATCAGTCTGTTCAGGTGTACCATCACTTGTTAGACAGCACACACATTTATTGCCCCAGTGTAAAGTTGAATCAATCAATCCAAGACTATCAGAGTTTCCTACTCTTATATCAGACCAACTATTTGTGCAATGTCAGAGTTTAAGGCACTATGTAATGAATACATCACTTGAGGCCAATCTTAAATTAGTCAAGATTGTTACAGATGTAATGATTTTGTAAATGTTTAACCTACACTTTAAATAAAAATCTAACTGGGATACTACGACCTCGGAGTAGAGTAGGTTATTCAGCCCATGGAGTTGGCTGCGCCATTTAAGAGGTCATGGCTGATCCATTCATTCTCAAGTCCACTTCCCTGCAATTCCCTAGAACTCTTGAATCGCTTACTGATTAAAAATCGCGCTCTCTGTCTTTAATGTACGAAATAACCCAGCCTTAACAGCTCTCTGCCACGAAGAATTGCACTAATTCACTACCTCTGAAAGAAAAGAAAATCCTCATTTCTGTTTTATTTATTCTGAGAATTAAGCTCTCTGCTCCTAGAATCCATGTCTAACCTGTCCCTTAACAAATCGGATGTTTCAATAAAGTTGCCTATCATTCTCAACCTCTCCTCGTAGGATAGTTCCTCTGTACCTGGTGTCTGCCAAGTGAATCCTGTTTGGAGTATCTTCAATGCCAGTATACCTTTCATATCGCTAAGGGCCCAAAACTGCTCACATCATCCCAGCTGTGGTCTGACTAGTGCTTTGCAAAGTTTTAGCAAAACCTCCCTGCTCTTATTACCCTTTGAAATAAAGGCCAGCATTCAATTTATCTTCCCTATTATCTGCTGAACTTGGATGATAGATTTTTGAGATTTGTGGATGAGGACTCCCAAATCTCTGTTCTGCAGCCTTTCTCCACTTGAATTATATTCAGCTCCTTTACTCTTGCTGAATTGCATAACACTCGTTCCCTTTTTGTCTTCACTGTTTTGTTATCTGCAAATCTAGAATAGCATTAGTTTCATATCCAGGCTATGCATATACATTTGAAATAGAATGGGCTCAAGCATTGGCCTTTTGGGACTTCACTCAATAGCTTCCCCAGTCACACCTGTTTTCCCTATTTTCCTATTTTCTTTCTTCCTCCAACCAGTTAGACCATGGCTGATTGTATACCCAGTGCCACTTTACCACATCGACTCCATTGAATCAGACAAAAGTTACAACACAGAAAGAAGCCATTCAGCTCTTCTGTTCTGCACCAATTGAACAAACTAGCTGCCCGTTCTAATCCCACTTGGTCTAAAATCTTTCAGCTTGTGGCACTTTAGATGCAGATCCAAGTTCCTTTCAAATGTGTTGACGGCTTCTATCTCAATTACAAGCTAAGCAGTAAATTTCAGACATGTTTGGTTTTTCTAGTGTCCACCCTAATCTATCTACCATTCATAAAACACCATCTATGGCTTAACTAATGTTTTATGTAGTTACATAATTATATCCCTATTATTGTATTCAATATCTTTCCCAATGAAGGAAAGCATCTATCTGCCTTCTTTCTGACATTATCTATCTGTCCTGTCACTTTCATCGACTGTGGACATGCACTCCAAGATTAAAACAAAACAAAAAACTGCAGAAACTGGAAATCAGAAATTACTGGAAGAACTCAGCAGCTCAGGCAGCATCTTTGCACCAAAAACAGCTGAAGAGTTGTTCTGAGCAGAACAGTTGCAAAGACGGGTCACCAGACCTGAAATGTTCACTCTGGTTTCTCTCCACAGATACTGTCTGACTGCTGAGTTTTTCCAGCAATTTCTTATTTTGTCTTATTTCCTTTTCTTGTTCTAATGCCACCCATGTTTATTGTGTATTCTTCTGCATTGTTTGTCCTCCCCAAATGCATAGCTTACTACTTCTCTGAAATGAATTTCCTTTAGTTTCCAACCAACCATTGATATCTCCTTATAGTCAACAACCATTTTTTTTCAACTATCCAGCCAATTTTTGTGTTTCTGCAGATTTCCCAATCATTTGAGTCTTTATCATTTATATATAAACAGCAAAGCTAAGTTAGACTGGAAACAATTTACCATTTGCAAGAAACATGCCCTTTGTTTCCTGTTACTGAGCCAATTTTTGATTCAATTTAGCTGTGAAAATGGCTCATTTGTCCAAAGGCAAATTCTTGTTCTCAGGTGCTGAGAAGCTGATTAGCATTTTTGTATCTCATTAATTACACAACTGACCCTATTAACTTCAGCTTCTTAATTCATTTTTCCCAGTTGATAAACTTGAGACTGCCGAAACTCAGCATGAGAACTAAACACTACATGTTGAATTCGATCCTCAGAGTCGAGTCCAGGCCACAGTCAGTCAGGGTGGATAGCATATAATCCAGGACTTTTCTGGGGTCAGCCCATGGGGTCATTGAGGCTGGAAGCAGCTCAAAATGACTTATCACAAAATGAGGCTGAGTTAAGGGTCAAATGTTTGGCATTGGAAACGGGGACAAGAGGAATAGGGGGATATTGTGGGTCACAAGCAAAGTGTGTAAGTCACACATGCAAGTGCAAATTTGGAACCTTACCACATTGATCTGAAACTGGAAGGAAATACTTGCAAAAAATGGGAGCTGTAAATACTGTTTCTTTTCAAAGGGGTTGGAATGTAGCACTGGAGTATGTAAGGGCCCACATAACTCATATTTTTGTTTAAATCAACCTGCTCAGAGATGTTAGAACACATTTCTGGAACAGATAGGATTTGAACACAGGTCTTTGGCCCAGAAATAGGGACACTATCATTGCACCTAAAGAACTGTTCACTTATCATTATTCAAGTGAATAAAACTGCTTGCGAAATGCCTTCAATTCACTGTTAATCTGTAAATCAATATTGTTCCACTAATCCAATTAAGACATGCATTTATAATGACTCATTAGGATTACATTGTCCCCAATGATTGCCACCTTGTGATCTGTTAATGATACTCAGAGCTCAAGACCCAAGTTACACAAACTAAGGATTTGTGTCTCGCATTATAACTGCCATATCCTGACAACCCACAGTAGCCAGTTATGATTCTATTGTTCAGCTGGAAAAGAGAGTGGAGAACTTGCAGGGTAAGGGACTCCTAAATGGGCCAGGCCTGCTGAGAGTCTCCTGTCTAGATGCATGTTCACCTCCCTCAACATGAACTAATGCATGAATTGTAATAAACAGGCAGGGAAGAGATGGAGGAACCACACACATTTGGACCATTCTGAGAAGATATTTTTGGGGTGTTTGTTAGCCTTTCCTCCACATTGTGGGTACCTCCTGGCACCATCCTGTCTACCTGAAAAAGGTGCAGTGAGGCTGAGATCCCCCACCTTGTCTGCATTTCATTTTGTCATTGATGCTGAACAAGTGCGCCTAGAGACCAAAAAAGAGAAAATGCTGGAAAATCTCAGCAAGTCTGGCAGCATCTGTAAGGAGAGAAAAGAGCTGACGTTTCGAGTCTAACTGACCCTTTGTCAAAGCTCCTGTGCCTAGAGAAATGGATTGGAGATCAGAGTGCATATCCAACAGCCATTGAGCATTCTGTTGGATCTAGGTCTCTGAACCAGCTGCCACCCTTTTCTTGTAGGCAACCAAGTATTTCACATAACGTTGTGAGATTGTGGAGAGGCCCCTCAATCTTTCATTCCATAATACTGAAGGTGTCAATTTAATCTGCCTGATGTTCTCCTGTAGGTTGACCATATCACATGGCTAGGTGCAGCAGCAAGACTTATACCTGAGGCTGAGTTGGTGCCTGGTCTCTAAGAGTCCTCTGAGGGGCTTCTGATGATGAGGGGTTCTACCTGAGATCTTCTGTGTGCTGCTCATGCCTATGTTTGTGAAGGTGAAGAAAGGCTATTAAGTGGTAGTGCTCATTTAAGAAGAACAGAGTACTACATAGCTCATTGGGTCAGTGGCCTATAGCTGTTTCATCAGCATCACAAAACCAGCTACGGTCTTTCGTGGACAGCTTGACCATTTATTCCTGATGTCCACTGCATCTTCCCACTGGTCTTGGCCTTCTTGGCCCAATTGTGGGCCAGTGTTTCCAGAAATGAGTTAAAGAGATGGCTTGCATATAATAGAAATGGATGCAGGAACATTTTTTTGAGAATGCATGAGCAGGCGATGTCGTGGGCATCCCTAATGAGTGAAAAGGAAGTGCAAGTTTATTATCTTGAAAGGATCACATGGTACTCAGCCCATGAGCATACTTTATGTATATAATGTTGAGGCTTGTAGTCCACTTCCCTTGGTGAAATACATTTGCAGTGATCAAATTAGAGGGAGTTGTACACCTATGAGTGAGAGGTAACAAAGAACTAAATGAAAGAAAATGATACTATTTATTGTTATGAAGATGTGTGTGTACTGTACCTTTAATACAGTTAAAAGCTAGCAGTCACAGCACCAAGTGTTCTCAATAAGATACAATGTAACATGTGCTCCAGTTACTGGGGTAGCTGGTTGCCTGGAAAAAAAAGCAAATTCGAATTTGGCCAATCAGTTTAAATTATACCTCAAAAATACCAAATTCCAAACAAGTTTAAATTGAGTATATTGACAATCTTAAAAGCCAACGACACAATCTGATGCTTTGGGGGTATAAGACTGGGGAAAATTGAACAGTTGGGAGGAGAACTGCCAAGCCAACAACATCTGCACACTGCCCAGAAAAATAGCTCTCTTAAAGGTACCTGTATCGATCAGTGACCTGTGAAGCAGAATTCCCAAGAAGAAGAGAAGACAGGAATACAGAGAAAATTGAAAGTTTTGTGATAAGAAGTTTTGTTTTGTAAATCTTAATCGGGGGTTTTATTGGGCTAATATTGTAGAAGGGGAAGTGAAAGATAGATTAAATGAAGGAGTTGTAAATAGTTGTTAGTTAATTATTCACTGTTATACTTTAAGAAATAAAGTTGTTAATTTTTACTTTAAATAGTTTTTGGCCTCTCGAATTTTCACAAATTACTGCATGGGATAAATCTTTTCTGTGTTGCTGGTTTAAATTAAGCAGGAGAGTTTACCCTGTGTTGTAACATTATTCTTGTGAAGTGTAAAAGATCACTTATAGGACAACCAACAGAGCACAGTTTTATAGAGGTCAGAGTAGTGAAGCATGATACAATCTCTGTACAGGCAGAATTGGTATGGTATGCTGGCCTCCTTACGCATTTCACCACAAAGTGGACTGAACGTTTGTTAACTCTATCCACCAGGACACCCAGGACAGTATTCAAATATCTTTGGACCAGTTTGGCCTTTTTTGGAGCCATCGCACCACAGTCTGAGGGGTCAGCCTAAAATTGCAAGGCCACCATCTTCTGGCCAAAAGGCAAGAATGGTGCCAAACAAACAAAAAACCTTCCAATGTTACCTTCTCTGAATTACTTCCTGGATAATTGTCAAAACAAACATCTGCACTCTTGTTGAAGAAAGAGGAAAAGTTGTTGTAAGGATTTCTCACTTTTTCAGGTAACTTATTCATTAGCCATTTGTATTATTTTCATAATCTACAAAAAAAAGTTATGTAACCTATAGACTATGATCTTTTGAAAGAACAGAGTTAAACTCCGAATGACTATGGCTCTATGCAGATTTACATCACGAGAAATTTCGTTGCATGGTACAAGAATGCTGTAAAGATAAATTTGCTGTTCAAAGTCCAGGAAATTGAGAAACTGAATTTAGTGCGCCTGTACAACACGGCACTGTTAAGATATTTGGATATACTACTTCAATCATGAACTTCTCTGGACTGTTTTCCCTTTGCTTAGCATTATTGATCACCCATTGTAGTACTTTAGCGGTAAGATACAGTTCTTGTAGGTTAAAAAGTTATTTGTTGTTGTTTCAATATTTCAACAAATATCAATCTTCTTTTTCCAGATCAGAGATACTCCTTTTGAGAATGGTATATATTGAGATATTTTGCCTTTTATTTTCCTGCTCAATATTTTAAGAATTTTCACTACTTCTTAGATTGCAAAAGTCAACTTGTTAAAATCTTGTCTTTCCTTCATCAGTTTATGATGTAGATCCTGGGGATTTTCGAGATGACATTCCAAAAATAAATTTAGGTAGGTGTAACATTTAAACAGAAAGCTTGTTCTTTATCACCTTTTAGGTAATATTCTTTCAAATCTAGTAAGAATATAACCTAAAATTCTTCATCTTAATTCAACTTTTATGTTTTTATTTGTGTGATGTTTTTGATCAGCGGGCAGAGCATTTGGTATACTTTTCTAATTACTTTGTTCTTAGAATCCCCAAGGTTTCTGTTTCAAGGCGACATTGTACAGAGTGTAAGTGTGAGACACATTACATTGATTTCTAAGATATCAATTTATAACAGTATACTTCCAATTATGAATATGTTATTGATTTACTCACTCTGTTACAGCTGGAACGGAATGCTCTTAAAGATCCAACATCGAGATGGAAATTCCCTATTCCGTACATTCTGGCTGACAACCTTGGTAACTTTTTCTATGTAAACTTGTCGATAATCAGAAGGCATTAAAGGCATATTACATCACAGTCTGAATATCTATTGTAAGAAGAGTAACATTGCTACCTTAATATTATTTTACTTGAGATTTAATACTTGCAAGTATCCAATTATTCTTACCGACACGTCAACTTAGAACATAGAACATAGAACATAGAACAGTACAGCACAGAACAGGCCCTTCAGCCCACGATGTTGTGCCGACCACTGATCCTCATGTATGCACCCTCACATTTCTGTGACCATATGCATGTCCAGTAGTCTCTTAAATGTCCCCAATGACCTTGCTTCCACAACTGCTGCTGGTAACACATTCCATGCTCTCACAACTCTCTGTGTAAAGAACCCACCTCTGACATCCCCTCTATACCAGCTTAAAACTATAACCCCTCGTGTTAGTCATTTCTGCCCTGGGAAATAGTCTCTGACTATCGACTCTATCTATGCCTCTCATTATCTTGTATACCTCAATTAGGTCCCCTCTCCTCCTCCTTTTCTCCAATGAAAAAAGTCTGAGCTCAGTCAACCTCTCTTCATAAGATAAGCCCTCCAGTCCAGGCAGCATCCTGGTAAACCTCCTCTGAAACCTCTCCAAAGCATCCACATCTTTCCTATAATAGGGCAACCAGAACTGGACGCAGTATTCCAAGTGCGGTCTAACCAAAGTTTTATAGAGCTGCAACAAGATCTCACGACTCTTAAACACAATCCCCCTGTTAATGAAAGCCAAAACACCATATGCTTTCTTAACAACCCTGTCCACTTGGGTGGCCATTTTAAGGGATCTATGTACCTGCACACTAAGATCCCTCTGTTCCTCCACACTGCCAAGAATCCTATCCTTAATCCTGTACTCCGCTTTCAAATTCGACCTTCCAAAATGCATCACCTCGCATTTATCCTGGTTGAACTCCACCTGCCACCTCTCAGCCCATCTCTGCATCCTGTCAATGTCCTGCTGCAGCCTACAACAGCCCTCTATACTGTCAATGACACCACCAACCTTTGTGTCGTCTGCAAACTTGCTGACCCATTCTTCAATCCCCTCATCCAAGTCATTAATAAAAATTACAAACAGTAGAGGCCCAAGGACAGATCCCTGTGGAACACCACTCACCACAGACTTCCAGGCAGAATATTTTCCTTCTACTACCACTCTCTGTCTTCTGTTGGCCAGCCAATTCTGTATCCAGAGAGCTAAGTTCCCTTGTATCCCATTCCTCCTGACCTTCTGAATTAGCCTACCATGGGGAACCTTATCAAATGCCTTGCTGAAATCCATATACACCACATCCACAGCTCGACCCTCATCAACTTTTCTAGTCACATCTTCAAAGAACTCGATAAGGTTTGTGAGGCATGACCTGCCCCTCACAAAGCCGTGTTGACTGCATTTAATCAAGCCATGCTCTTCCAGATGGTCATAAATCCTATCCCTCAGAATCCTTTCTAACACCTTGCAGACAACAGACATGAGACTGACTGGTCTGTAATTGCCAGGGATTTCCCTATTTCCTTTCTTGAAGAGAGGAATTACATTTGCCTCTTTCCAGTCCTCAGGTACAACTCCAGTGGAGAGCGAGGATGCAAAAATCTTCGCAAGTGGGCGAAGCAATTACATTTCTTGTTTCCCAAAGCAGCCGAGGACAAATCTGGTCAGGGCCTGGCAACTTGTCAATCTTAATGTTTGACAAAATTTTCAGCACATCAGCTTCCTCTATCTCTATCCATTCCAGCACGCACACCTGCTCTTCAAAGGTTTCATTCACTACAAAGTTTGTTTCTTTCGTAAAGGCAGAAGCAAAAAACTCATTTAGGGCTTCCCCTACCTCCTCAGATTCCACACACAAATTCCCTATGCTATCCCTGATCGGCCCTACTCTTTCTTTGACCATGCTCTTAATCCTCACATAAGTGTAAAATGCCTTTGTGTTCTCCCTAATCCGGTCTGCCAAGCCTTTCTCGTGCCCTCTCCTGGCTCTCCTCAGACCATTTTTGAGCTCCTTCCTCACCTGCCTGTAATCCTCTAGAGCTGAGCTGGATCCTAGCTTCCTCCACCTTATGTAAGCTACCTTCTTCCTTTTGACGAGAAGCTCTATTGCTCTCGTCATCTAAGGTTCCTTTATCTTACTACTACTTGCCTGTCTCAGAGGTACATATTTATTCATCACTTGCAACAACTGTTCCTTAAACAGTCTCCACATGTCTATACTGCCTTTACCATGGAACAATTGCTCCCAATCCATGCTTCCTAACTCATGTCTAATCGCATCATAGTTTCCTCTTCCCCAATTAAATATCCTCCCATTTTGCCTAATTCTTTCCTTCTCCATAGCTATGTAGAATGTGAGGCAGTTGTGGTCACTATCACCAAAATGCTCTCCCACCACAAGATCTGATACCTGCCCCGGCTAGTTTCCGAGCACCAAGTCTAGAATGGCCTCTCCCCTCGTCGACCTTAATTTGTTTATCTCAAGCTATTGCAGTCCAAAGGGAAAGTTATTTCAAATTTAATAAAGAAAAAAATTAAAATCCATTAACAAAATTATTTACACATTTTTAAGTACAGTAATTATTTGCACAGTGGTGGAAAGTTGTTTGATGCATCAGAGCACAGATCTGAGTTGAATGGGCGATTACTTAGGACTGTCCTATTATCTAATCCCGGGCAACGGACTGAGTACTTGGCCCTCTGTTGTTTTGTATACAGTAGCTTGGATCTGAATAATTTAAAAATAAACTGCCCGTCACATCATGTCTGCTTGTAACACAAAATTTCACATGTATACTCTAAAAAATATCAGGAGTAACTTTTGATCAGGGTATGGTTTTCTGTGTATTTTTAGCAAGGTTTTTACCTCTTTGAAATGACTATTTTATAATTAATGTCTGTTAGTTGGAAAATGAAGATCAAGATAGTTTATGATTTATTTAAACAAGTTGTTCATTTTTTTAGTATTTTGATTTACAGATCTAAATGCAAAGGGTGAAATCTTAAACTCATTTGAGCAGTATCGCTTGAAATCCTGTGTTGATTTCAAACCCTATGATGGCGAGGAAACATACATAATTTTTCAAAAATTAGATGGGTATGTATGTAATCACACAGTTGTATTAATAAATCAAAGCAGGAATCGTGTTATTGTACAACATTTGATATTCTGGAACCAAATTGCTCTGTGTGCTAGTTTGTTGCAAATAGGAATTCTGTATGAGCATGTTCAGCGTTTGTTCAAGAGTACAACATTATTTCTCCCCATAGTAACTATGCAAAGGTCTAAATAATGTGGTATACCAAAGCTATCATATTTTGTACTCGTAAAACATCAAGGCAAGGACCTCCATCACTCCCAATACTATAGCATGCAGCTTTTAAATTCCACAACCTTAGTCACAAGTATACTTCAGTCTACATCTGCAAAGTCCTCTAACTCCATTTCTCATTTTGAACCTTTAACTTTTACTGAGTCAAGATTATGGAGTGTTCAATTATCTCTTGATGCAGGGCTTTTCAACTAACAGCCTAACACTTTGGAATAATTTCTTCACCCTCCTGCCTTGCTACATGGCATCCAACTTCTAAAATCTTCCTCAAAATCTGCATATTTATGTTTACCATTCAGTGACCTTCTCCAACTCTTCCCAAAATTCTTAGTTGTGTGCCCATCCCTGTTTATTTTTAAAGTGTTTTGCTATGTTAAAATGGTCTAAGGAAGATTCAGCTTTGTTTCAAATGTTTGACTTGCTTCAAACTGATACGTTTTCAAACCTGTGTGAAAGAGTTTCCTCTTGTTGCATTTAGTGTAAAGAATCATCTTGGTGGAATAGGTACAGGAAAATTCATTACATGTAGGATTACACATTGACGTTTGAGTCCACTTAATTTTAAATCCTTAATTTTAAAGTTAAAAATCACACAACACCAGGTTATAGTCTAACAGGTTTATTTGGAAGCACTAGCTTTCAGAGAGCTGCTCCTTTATCAGGTGGTTGTGGAGTATAAGATTGTAAGACATAGAATTTATAGCAAAAGTTTACAGTGTGATGCAACTGAAATTATATATTGAAAAAGACCTGGATTGTTTGTTAAGTCTCTCATCTTTTAGAATGATCATGTTGGCTTCAGTTCTTTCATATATAAATCCCAGAACGTTACTCCTGGTGCTACGAGCTGGTGAGGGCAGGAGTAGGAGAATAGAGCAGATAAATGCATGTTTATGGATTAGTGGTGCTGGAAGAGCACAGCAGTTCAGGCAGCATCCAAGTAGCTTCGAAATCGACGTTTCGGGCAAAAGCCCTTCATCAGGAATAAAGGCAGTGAGCCTGAAGCGTGGAGAGATAAGCTAGAGGAGGGTGGGGGTGGGGAGAAAGTAGCATAGAGTACAATGGGTGAGTGGGGGAGGGGATGAAGGTGATAGGTCAAGGAGGAGAGGGTGGAGTGGATAGGTGGAAAAGAAGATAGGCAGGTAGGACAAGTCCGGACAAGTCAAGGGGACAGTTACTGAGCTGGAAGTTTAGAACTAGGGTGAGGTGGGGGACATGGCTTTGTACGTGGGAACATGGCTCTGTGGTTGGGAAATCATGTCTCACAACTTGATTGAGTTTTTGAAGAAGTAACAAAGAAGATTGATGAGGGCAGAGCAGTAGATATGATCTATATGGACTTCAGTAAGGCGTTCGACAAGATTCCCCATGGGAGACTGATTAGCAAGATTAGATCTCATGGAATACAGGGAGAACTGGCCATTTGGATACAGAACTGGCTCAAAGGTAGAAGACAGAGGGTGGTGGTGGAGGGTTGTTTTTCAGATTGGAGGCCCGTGACCAGTGGAGTGCCACAAGGATCGGTGCTGGGTCCTCTCCTTTTTCTCATTTACATAAATGATTTGGATGTGAGCATAAGAGGTACAGTTAGTAAGTTTGCAGTTGACACCAAAATTGGAGGTGTAGTGGACAGCCAAGAAGATTACAACAGGATCTTGATCGGATGGGCAGATGGAGGTGCTGCATTTTAGGAAAGCAAATCTCAGCAGGTTTTATACATTTAATGGTAAGGTCTTAGGGAGTGTTGCTGATCAAAGAAACCTTGGAGTGCAGGTTCATAGCTCCTTGAAAGTGGAGTGGCAGGTAGATAGGATAGTGAAGGAGGTGTTTGGTATGCATTCCTTTAATGGTCAGAGTATTGAGTACAGGAGTTGGGAGGTCATTTTGCAGCTGTACAGGACATTGGTTAGGCCACTGTTGGAATATTGCATGCAGTTCTGGTCTCCTTCCTATCGGAAAGATGTTGTGAAACTTGAAAGGGTTCAGAAAAGATTTACAAGGATGTTGCCAGAGTTGGAGGATTTGAGATAAAGGGAGAGACTGAACAGGCTGGGTCTGTTTTCCCTGGAGTGTCAGTGGCTGAGGGGTGACCTTATAGAGATTTACAAAATTATGAGGGGCATAGATAGGATAAATAGACAAAATCTTTTCCCTGGGGCTGTGGTTTCCAGAACTAGAGGTCATAGGCTTCGGGTGAGAAGGGAAAGATATAAAAGAGACCGAAGGGGCAACGTTTTCACACAGAGTGTGGTATGTGTATGGAATGAGCTGCCAGAGGAGGTGGTGGAGGCTGAAACAATTGCAACATTTAAAAGGGATTTGGATGGGGATATGAATAGGAAGGGTTTGGAGGGATATGGGCCGGGTGCTGGCAGGTGGGACTAGATAGGGTTGGGATATCTGGTTGACATGGACGGGTTGGACCAAAGGGTCTGTTTCCATGCTGTACATCTCTATGACTCTATGACTCTAAATGTTGCTGAATATTGTGCCATCACCAACAAACACACTACTTCTGATATTATGTTGGAGGGAAAGTCATTGATGAAACTAAAAAAAGATTGTTGGGTCTAAGATCCCACCCTAAGAAACTCCTGTAGTGATGTACTGGGTCTATGATCATTGATCTGCAACCACGACAACTATCTTTCTTTGAGCCAAGTAGGGTTCCAATCAGAGTGGAGTTTTCCCCTGATATCTATTGTCTCAAATTTTGTGAAAACCATTGATCAAGTGCCTGCATTGATGTCAGGAACAATCACTCTTACTTCACCTCTGGAGTTCAACTCTTGTCCATGCTTGGGCCAAGGCTGTAATGAGATCAAGAACTTTGTGGTCCCGGCACAGCTGAGGTTAAAGGTGTCATATAAATCTCAGCCCTTCTTGATTTATTTATGTGTGAACTATTAAAAACATCTTTATTGAACAGGTGCTGGTCTTCTGTTGGTGACTTGCACAGTGGCCAAACTGTATCCATTGGTGAACGCTGTGACTATAAAGCTATTGTTGAGCATGAACTCCTACATGCATTAGGATTCTACCATGAACAATCAAGGACAGACCGGGATGACTATGTTAACATTTGGTGGGATGAAATTATTCCAGGTCGGATTTCAAATTTTCATTCTTTTCAATTATAGGGACATCAGCATCATCTGAAAGTAAAGACCTTAGCTATGGAGCCACTCATTTTAAAAAATACAATATGCTAAAAATTTCTCACCTTTGAGAATAAAGCAAATGGTAGTTTGGAACCTCTGCACTGAATTTGCTGTAAAGGAGATTCAAGCAAACAGACCAAAGTGGCTATTGGCAGTAACCAGTTGCCAGACTAAGTACAAATCTTCTCTTTGGTGGGCTGAAATGAAATGGAACTACTTACTACAGTCACAATGCAAAACACATGTCACTGCAAACATATTAGCCTAGATTTTATCATAGTAATGATGTTAAAATTGTCAGTGACATCATTATGCCTTTGAAGCTTCCAGCAACTTCTGGAGTCCATACAATTAAACAGAGAATGTCAGAAGTTGTTTTAGGGATTTTTTTTGTTCTCCCGTCAGTAGAGTATTGATTTACTCCTATGTTACATTCATCTAGACTCACTGATCTGATGAGAATACATCTTTTATGTTAATAACCTTAGTGTGAAATCCCTTGAAAAATGTATATCCTATTTAATGAAGTATAATTTAATTAATTATTGCTGAAAAATAATATTTTGTTGTATGATAAATATCTGCATTGCTGTAAAAGTTTTGTGGGTATAAAAAATGAGGCATTACACTTCATAGATTCACAAAGAACATGCAACTTAATTTTACTGTCTTAAACATTTTTCCATCTCATCTTTTGAAAGAGTTCAAAGTAGACTGTTTAACACATGGATTACATTCAATTCTGGTCTCCCTGCTAGAGGAAAGGTATGATGAAATTTGAAGGGATTCAGAAAAGATTTACAAGGATGTTGCCAGGGTTGGAGGGTTTGAGCAAAGGGGATGCTGAGTAACCTGGGGGTTTTTCCTGGAGCGTTGGAGACTGAGCTTATAGAAGTTGATACAATCATAAGGGACATGGATCAGGTGAAAGCCAGTGCCTTTTCCCTGGGGTGGGGGAGTCCAGAGCTCGAGGGCATAGGTTTAAGGTGAGAGGAGAAAGATTTAAAAGAGATCTAGAGGGCAAATTTTTCAGGCGGTGGGTAGTGCGTCTGGAATGAGCTATCAGAGGAGGTGGTGGAGGCTGGTCCAATTACAATATTTAAAAGGCATCTGGATGGATATATGTATAGGAAGGGTTTAGAGAGATATGGGCCAAATGCTGGTAAATGGGACTAGATTAATTTGGGATATCTGGTCGGCATGGACGAGTTAGACTGAAGGGTCTGTTTCCATGCTGTACATGTCTATGACTTTATGACTCTATGACAAGCAGAATTTAATTTTGAACAGGCGTCTGGGAGATTTATGAATACCTGGCATTGTTGATTTAATTAGCGAATTTGCACTGATTAAAGTCATAGGATTCTTTTGAACTCAGTTGAACTCTTCCCAACTTTGTTGGACTTGAAATGGACACAAGTTGTGAAAGAAGATGGGAATCCAGAATTATTGATGTAATAACTCAATATTTGATACAGTGTGTCTAAAAGTTAATAAAGAAATTTTCATTTCTATGCAGGTATGGAGCATAACTTTGTGGTATATGACGATAATTATATTACGGACCTGAATACTCCATATGATTATGAATCTTTGATGCATTATGCACCATTCTCTTTCAACATAAACGATAGTTTTCCTACTATCACAGCAAAAATACCAGCATTTGATGAAATAATTGGACAGCGATTGGACTTCAGTGCCATTGATTTGCTAAGGCTCAATCGCATGTATAACTGCAGTAAGTTCAATTTTCAGTGTTTACTTAGAATAGAAATAGGACTCTACAGAGAGTTCAACACTTAAAGAATAGTTCATTAAATCTATTTTCTCATGTATCTTTTTCTCAGGTTCCACTCTCACATTGTTGGACCAATGTTCCTTTGAGTTCATTAATATCTGTGGCATGATTCAGGGTGAAAATGAAGATGTTGACTGGGTTCATATGAAGAGCAATCCTGGGAATGAGGATCATACTGTAAATGGCAAATGCAGAGGTGGGTGTACACTTGGCTACCTTTTTTATACTTATTAGTACTGCTTATCAATAGACTATTAATATCAACAGCTGCAGCTTGTATCTATTCATTATTTTAAAGTATTCCATGGATTTTTACAGAAACATTATCAAACAAAAATTGACAATAAACTAAATAAAAAAGAAATTCGGACAGCAAAGAGTTATTTCAATGGCTGTTTTAAAGAATGAAAGAGCGATGGATGGGCAGAGAGGTTTAGGGAGTAATTAGTAAACACGAGTCTTTGCAGTTGAAGGTATACCCAGTTAAGGTGATCTGCTTAAAATTAGGGAAGAGATCGGATTAGAAAAATGTCGGCATCTTGAAGAATTGTGTTATCTTTTCTAGGTCTAGAGATAGGGCAGAGTGAGGAGGACATGGAGGAAGTCAAAAACAAGAATGAGAATTTTAAAATGATGCCATTGTTTAATCAGGTGCCTAGGTCAACTAATAACCAGAGATGAAATAAATGAACCAGATTGATGCAAGTTAGGTCATGAGCAGCAAAGCTTAGGATGGTCTCAAATTTGCAGATAGTGGAAAATGGGATGTCAGTCAGGAGTGCATTAGAATAGTCAAGCTTAGAGGTAACAAAGCCAGAAGTTTCAACAGCAGATGAGCCTGTGTTGGGTAATGACATGGAAATGATATTAAATAATAATCTTGGAGCATTGTGGTACCTGTATGACTTTTAGAAAGACAGGAAGATAAAAAGGCCATTCGATCTACATTCAACATTCTTTAACTCAATTGGATCATGACTGACTCCAATTTTCTACTAACTACCTACCTTTGTCCCATAATCCTCAGTAATTTAGCCTAACAAAGTCTATCAATCTCAGTTTGATATTTTAATTTGAATTGACCTTGGCAGCATTTGAGGTAGAGAGTTATTAATATCCTTTTTTCGCTGTGTAAAGATGTACTTTCAAGCATCACCTATGAATGGCCTAGCTCTAATTGTAATGTAAAACTCCCATGTTCTGGTTCCTCAATATTCAATATAACATGCATTATAAATAATATGTATCAAATATAAGTCTGCCTTGCATGGAGTGCCATGTGACATGGAAGCCTAAGTCGTTTAGATTGCATGGTTGCAAGAGCTTCCTGGTCAGTGATACCCATCCTAAGAGAAATAACTAGGAGGAAGATCATGTCAATATATTGGCCAGTGTTGGTGATAAGTCTGAATAGTTGCATTTGTTGGACATTGATGGTTTGGGGGCAGCAAATTATTCTATCCATTTTCTGTTTTCCATTTTGTGAATATAATTCAAAATGGCAACTCCAAGGGCAGAACTTTTCTCTTCCTGGTGTGGTGTGTGAAAGTTGGGGGTGGTAACATAAAATGAGAATGAAAAACTGGAAATTTCGACATTAAGCAATCATTTCCCAACTTTCCCCTTCAGTTTTATGGGTGACTTTGGAATCCTACTATTAAATGGTGGCAGGAGCTATGATGGGGTTTACATCAGGGCACACTAACTGAGACCTAGGTCTCTAGCGAACCTGTTGTTCTCTGGTTGGGGTTGGAGCCACTCTGATCAGGCTTTGGATAGAACCTCTGTTCTTGGTTTGGGGTAGACGAGGACCTGGGCTCTGGGCAAGTAGAAACACTGGGGCCCATGATTTCTGTTCCTATCCTTGGTGGCAATTATGTATTTCCATATATTTGCATCTTGTTATTAACCCAACTCACCTCACTTCAAATTCTCCTCTATTGAAACAAGACAGTGCAAATTCCTGACATGAAGGTCTGCCCAGTAGCTGTAGCTCACTGGTGGCTTATGATCACATGGATCGTAATCATTGGCTGACTCCTCCATCCTTTGATCCAGCCGCCTTACACACCTGTCTGCTGCTCCTGTCCAAATATATGGATTTTCACAAAGTTAATAATATCTGAGGCAATGAGATCATCTTGTGCCTGGACTTGAGCAAGTATCTGGCATCCATCTGTCCTCAGAATGTCAGAGAGCTGAGGTGATTGTTCTTTGGCCAGCTACAGAAATGTACCTGTGATGTGCTCACCAGACTGAGGCCCTGAGTCTCAACTAGATTAGGAAGGCACCGAGGTGAAAGTCTCTAAATGGTAGAGGAGTGCAAGTGAAATCCTTGACAGTGCATCCTCTGAGGATTGAGTGGCTTCCTCCTCAGAGGTGGAGCAGGATCTGAAGGTCTCCAGTGCTGGCATCTTTGGAGCAGTGGTTTACTGCATGTTGCTAATGCCTGCATAGGAGAAGACAAATTACTTATGAAACAAAGTCAAAGCTTGTTCAGGATAAGAACATGTTAACGCATTTTCTAAAAGTGTCAAACCATTTTCTAAAAGTGTCAAAATGCAGAAAAGCACTGGTTAACACCCAAGCTAATAGGAAGCCTAGAACTATGAGACAGGCATGTCAAGGGTGCACCTAACATGTCAAATAAGGTGTTACTGTGGAAACTGATTATCATCCTGTGTTTGGGTGCTGTTCCACTTTCTGCTTTTGGTTTAGGATGCTGTGTTTGTGCTGGGTGACTGACTGCCTGAGAAGGATCCCCTGCATTAGTCAAAAACACCTGAACAGGTCCTCTCCTAACAGGTCCTCACACACCCAAACAGACCATTCAAACAAATTTGTACATCACTCACCAGAAACCATGTAATCACTTACAAGAGTGGCTGAGTATTATTAAAAGAGCTGGATACCCAACTACTGTTGCTGGAAAAGCGATTTTGAATAACTACTGCAATTGCAAAATACTTGAAAGTACTCTGGAGTGCTTTGGAGTTAATTTTTGAGAGCTGGTACTTACAGTCAATGTGTTAGCAAAGTAGGTAACCCAGGTGTGGGAACTGTATCCCTTGATCTGCAATATCATCATGAGTCACTATGGAGGTGGTGATGTAGTGCCAAGGTCATTCATGTAGTAGTCCAGAGATTAATGGCAATACTCTGGTGATAGGATATCAAATCCCACCATGGTAGTTGGTGAAATTTGAAATTATTAAAATTCATTGAAAGTGAATAATGCCCAGAAAATTGTAGTTGATTCTTGTAAAGATCCATCTGTCTATCTAATGTCCTATAAGAGGAAATCAGCCATCTTTACCTGGTCTGGCCTACCTATAACTCCAGATCCACAGCAATGTGGTTGAATGTGAGCCATCACTGACATGGACTAGTAAATTGCTCAGTTCAGGGAAGTGTGGGTAGGCAGACAATGCTGGGTCTTGCCTGCCATGCCCAAGCCCTCTGAAAGCATATAGAAATAGGACAGATGAAGCAATGGAGAGAAGCTCTGTGAAAGAGGAGGAGAAGCAGCAGCAGCATGGAGCTCTGGTAAGTAGACAGGCTATTGTAGGGCAGGTTATCAGGCTGTTTCCTGTCATACAACTTAGGTTGCAGCTGTACAGGACAACAGTTAGGCAGATGTTGGAATATTGCATACAATTCGGAAAGATGTTGTGAAACTTAAAAGAGTTCAGAAAAGATTTACAAGGATGTTGCCTGGGTTGGAGAATTTGAGCTATAGGGAGAGGTTGAATAGGCTAGGGCTGTTTCCCTGGAGTGTCGGAGGCTGAGGGGTGACCTTATAGAGGTTTACAAAATCATGAGGGACATGGATAGGATAAATAGACAAAGTCTTTTCCCTGGGGTGGGGGAGTCCAGAACTAGAGGGAATAGGTTTAGGGTGAGAGGGGCAACCTTTTGACACAGTGGTTGGTACATGTATGCAATGAGCTGCCAGGGGAAGTGGTGGAGGCTAGTACAATTGCAACATTTAAAAAGTATCTGAATGGGTATATGCATAGGAAGGGTTTGGAGGGATATGGGCCAGATGTGGCAGGTGAGACTAGATTGGTTGGGATATCTGGTCGGTTTGGACGGGTTAGACCGAAGGGTCTGTTTCTGTGCTGTACATCTCTATGACTCTGGTCAACATGGACTCACCTAGCCTTACATCCATCGGGGCTGCTCCATTACAGCCTGAGGTGGTTTTCCTCTTTCTCCTGTAAATGTGGCAAAAGGCTTGAAGGAATCTGAAAATACAAAACCTTAACAGAAGAGTTGAGGAGTAATAGCTTGAAGAAGCATAATAGCCTGAGGTCCACATTGCAGTTTTCAATTAGTACCCCATCTCAAGATGAAGGGGAGAAAGGCAGTGTTGTATGGTTATCATTGATGACCTCAGTATTACTCAATGCAACAAGCCCACCCCCACTCCTTCCCCCTTCACCTTGCCACTCACGTTCAGTCCTCTAGGTCTCCCTCCTGACAGTTGCAGCCTTCACCTGCAAGGGAGAGTTCAGAATGAAAATATCTATGTGGCACTGTATTCTGTGGTGTTCCTGCCTATAATGCTGCAGAGCAGGAGGTACGTGGAGACAGCAGGAGGTGGGCACGAGGTGGGCATCATCGGAAGGTGCGTGGGTGTGGATGAGAAGGAGCCTGTGAATGGTAGGCGTGAGTCCTGAATCCTAGTGAGTGCTTTTAGGTTGCCCCTCTCACCCTAAACCTATTCCCTCTAGTTCTGGACTCCCCTACCCCAGGAAAAAGACTTTGTCTATTTATCCTATCCATGTCCCTCATGATTTTATAAACCTCTATAAGGTCACCCCTCAGCCTCCGGCGCTCCAGGGAAAACAGCCCTAGCCTATTCAACCTCTCCCTATAGCTCAAATCCTCCAACCCAGGCAACATCCTTGTAAATCTTTTCTGAACCCTTTTAAGTTTCACAACATCTTTCCGATAGGAAGGAGACCAGAATTGTATGCAATATTCCAACATCGGCCTAACTGTTGTCCTGTACAGCTGCAACATAAGTTGTATGACAGGAAACAGCCTGATAACCTGTCCTCAATAGCCTGTGCTTTTAGGTGCTTTATTTTGGTGTGGTGTCCAAGCACTATGAAGAGGTGGTGGCCTGTTGAATCTGAACTGTGATGTGAAGATCCATTCACTGTGCTTTGCCATGTATGTGAGATCATTACACTTCTCGAGTTATTGTGGCCACCTTCTCATGGTTCATCTCCGAGTGTTGACCAGCATTCCATCCTTCAGCACTAGTTCCCACGTCCTTGAGACTTGCTTGTGCCCTGGGCTCTGTTATCACAATGATGTGTCCTGGAAGAGGTTGGGTCCTGAGCAAGATTTAGAGAAACTGTTGTCAAGATAACCTCAGTCTTTAATATTCTGCTAACTATTTACACTATTGGAGCCTGCACACAGGATCATGTCTCTCCAAATTCTACTGTCAAGTGATCTCTTATAGCACTACTGATACAGGCTGGCGAGTTACAGATTTGAGCATTAGCCCTTTACCCTAGTGAAAAAAAAAGTAGGGGTAATCTCCTGCAGTCCAGATTAGAGTGGTGCTGGAAAAGCACAGCAGGTCAGGCAGCATCGGAGGAGTAGGAAAATCGATGTTTTGGGCAAAGTCACTTCATCAGGAATGAAGGGCTTTTGCCCAAAACAATGATTTTCCTGGTCCTCGGATGCTGCCTGACCTGCTGTGCTTTTCCAGCACCACTCTAATCTGGACTCTGATCTCCAGCATCTGCAGGCCTCACTTTTACCTATAATCTCCTGCAGTCCATATCTTGACTAATGCTTCCAGTGTAGTCTCATTGATTCTTGCAGGCCTTTCCCGTTCCTGGTGCTCCATTCCTCTTTGTCTTCAGTTTCCCAACATAATTTTATGGAACCCATCCCTCCTGCAGGGCAGCTTTTTTTAAAGAGGCACAATGTACCTTTAAAGAGCTGGAGACAAGGTAGAACATTTGTCAGTGTTACACATGCATGCACCTAAATTGTAGAACAAAGAATGAATTGACCAAGTTCAGGTTACTGTGCAGTTCATATGTCAGAAATGATTTTCCCACAAATAGACATTTGTGACTGAAAAGTATGAAGAACTAACTTTCATGAAAACTTATGTAATCAAGGAAAGGTCAAGGGTGATAGAGAGAGTGTCAAGGATGATGAGGGAAGGGCAAAGGTAATTGAGGGAGGGTGGAGGATGATGGCTTTCTCCTCAAGAAAGCCAAATATAGAAGTGAGGGAAACAGTTTGGGTTCTAAATCCTTCCCCGACAGGCAGAATAATGTTACTGGCTTGCAGGGAGTGGAGGACTTATGGTTAAGATTTATTGCAGAGCCCAGAATGTTGGCCACTATTAGGTAAATGTGAGGTCAGCAATTTCCTGCTACTTCCTGCAATTGACCTGATTCCTCAATTGTACATTGCTAATTTTCTGGCACCTTAATGATTGTGTGTGGCCAGACATCCTGTTTCTGAGTTGACGCCCTGATCATTTCTGGTCTTGCACTGGAATAGTCACCACTGCAATAACATTCCAATCAATTACAGCAATCTTCAAAGAGCTTCTGCTTTACTGGGAATCTATTTTCCAGTTATCATTAGGATCTACAGTCAACCATCGTGAAGTCATAATAAATGTGCAAAATAATTGTTTTAATTTCACGATATGTAATGGACAGTTGGAAATCTTTCCACTTACTCAGATAATACACTCAATTTTAGTTAGATGTGAATTCTGGCACTCAGGCCTAGCCAGGGCAGGAAACACCTTGATTTTATGGAGTACCTTATGCATTCTCAGCACATTCTGATGTGCTTTACAGTCAATTACACTTGAACAGTGGTTGCCGTTGGTTTGCTCACAATTTCAGCAATCAATGCGTGCAAAACAATGTGATAAATGATCTGATTATCTGGATTGGCCCTTGTTATCTGAGGGCTAACTATTGGTCACAACACTCAGAGAACTCTTGTTAGTTTTTTGAACAGTGCCAAGAGATATTGTATGTCAATCAAAGAGCTCATAGGGTATCCAGTGCTTCACCTGAAAGACAAAACCATTGGAAATAAAAATTTGTTCTGTATTAAAACTGAAACATGACACTAGATTTTATGCTCAAGCCCTGAAGCGGAGTTGAACTCAAGACCTTTGGATTTAAAGATAAACATGTTGACAATCATAGTGTTTTATTTCAAGAGCTGATATAAGAACTGGATTTAGATTACAGTTATTGTTTTACAAGATATCCTTATCAGCTATCACAAAAGTCAGATTTGACTGTTGCTAAATCTTATGATGATCCAAAGTAGAAAAGAAGCCTCAGTCATGGAGCCTCAAGCTGATAAAACAAACAAATACTTCATCCTTGGATGATATCTGATATCTTGGTTGCTAGATAAAGATTGAAGTAAATATTGTTGACTTAGCTTGTTGTCAAAGTACACATGACAAGGCACTAGTATCAAGCTTTGACAATTTTCTTTAGTAATGGTGTCGATTAAAATGCTGCCACATTCTTAAGGACTATTATCGGAGTGCAATGAGCAGAGGAATTACTTCGTTTAATGATTAAGAAAGCTTTGCTCGGTAATGAAAATCAAAAGCATGTCAAGAAACTTGCGCATTGTGTTAACATATCAGCATTTTATCTGGTCATGTATCTTATGCATTAGGATGCCTGAGCTGTCAGGGTCGCCACTTGTTTCTTTAAGAAACTTTGTAAAGTGCCTTGTTAAAACTCACTGGGGTAACTTGCTGGAAATCAAGCCCCACCATTCCTGAAGTCATCTCCAAAGTTAAAGGTTTGGTACAGTGCGCAAAATTCCCAGATTTATCTGACTTTCAGACACAGATTGCTAGAAAGCATGGATCAGGTTTCCATATTGAATAAGAATCACAAATTATTACAAGTAATTAGACTCTGGCTACAAGTAAACAACTATAAAGTGTCAGCATATAATGCTACTAGTTAAACTCTAATCCCCTTAAAAACTCCCTCTTACATAGAGACAGACAAAGGGAAAATAGGTTATGGGCGGAAGAAAAAAATAGTTCAGTATTTTTTGTTCCCAGGATCTGTTATTGAGATTATCCCTATGGCTTTAGACCTGCCAAGGATGTTCCATTGATTGTCTTTCTCTGTTCCTTCTACTCATTGGTAAGTGACACAAGGTAACAGGTTCCCTTATAAAAAGTCTCAGACATATTATTTAAAAGTCACAACCTACAACATCTGTTGCAGGAAAGACAACCTGGTTTACTTTGTGTTTACATTGAGTTTTTTTTTGTAGAGAATAAGGAGATTGCTCCCAGAAGAACTGAATACTTCTTTCTCTCTCTAACTAGCTTCCAGTTCAAACAACCTGAGAAGCAATCACGCAGTTGTTGGCAGGTGATAAAAGATTTGCCATTGATTGCTGGTCACTAGTCCATAATTCAATCAAATTCTTGTGGCCAAAATAAAAGCTACAACTGAACACCCCATCAACTTCAAAATTGTCTGCAACTCTATTCCAATTCCAGAGGTAAAAACAATGACTGCAGATGCTGGAAACCAGATTCTGGATTAGTGGTGCTGGAAGAGCACAGCAGTTCAGGCAGCATCCAAGTAGCTTCGAAATCGACGTTTCGGGCAAAAGCCCTTCATCAGGAATAAAGGCAGTGAGCCTGAAGCGTGGAGAGATAAGCTAGAGGAGGGTGGGGGTGGAGAGAGAGTAGCATAGAGTACAATGGGTGAGTGGGGGAGGGGATGAAGGTGATAGGTCAGGGAGGAGAGGGTGGAGTGGATAGGTGGAAAAGAAGATAGGCAGGTAGGACAAGTCCGGACAAGTCATGGGGACAGTTACTGAGCTGGAAGTTTAGAACTAGGGTGAGGTGGGGGAAGGGGAAATGAGAAACCTGTTGAAGTCTACATTGATGCCTTGGGGTTGAAGTGTTCCGAGGCGGAAGATGAGGCGTTCTTCCTCCAGGCGTCTGGTGGTGAGGGAGTGGCGGTGAAGGAGGCCCAGGACCTCCATGTCCTCGGTGGAGTGGGAGGGGGAGTTGAAATGTTGGGCCATGGGGCGGTGTGGTTGATTGGTGCGGGTGTCTCGGAGATGTTCCCTAAAGCGCTCTGCTAGGGGGCGCCCAATTACAGCCTATTCAGTTGTTTATGATGCCTGCCATATGTGTCAAGTTGCTTGCTTTGCAAAACTGCAACTACCCTCTCCAACACTGGTTCTATCTGAAGCAGCTCTTTCTCATTTCAGTCTACAGATTTTTTAAAACACAAATTAAAAAGACACAATCCTTACAGCATGAGGATTTCATGCACTCAAAGTCATTTGTTTGTGTTCATTTTTGTTTGGAGTTGGGCAGGTGCTTTGACCTAACTTCTTTCTCTCATTGTTGTCCATCCTCCGTTTGTCCTTTCCCTTCTGATATTTGTCACTTAACTTGAGTGAACATATTCCCCCAGCTTTATCCTTAAAGAGTAAGCATCTGCAACTGCTTCCCTAACTTTCTTTAACTGCTTATTATTACAGAATAATATATCCTGATCTCGCTATTGTGTCTGTTTAGTATAGTCAGTTTGCAAATGTTTTCTCCCTCTATTTATGACCTATTTATTGAAACATGAAAACTCATAATAATACTTCATTCCTTTTGACTGAAATGGGTTTTGACTCTGTCTTTCCTGAATATGCTCAAATCAGGATTCCGTCTCTGCCATAGTATATAGCACACACCTTCTCAAAGTAACAAAGCTACATTTTCTTTTCTCATTCTCGACTAAGTTGCAACCTTTGATAGGTTTGACCATGCATCCTCCTCCAACTATGTTGTTGAGCAGGGTGGGACTGGTCTCACCTGGTTCCATTCATATCCATCTCACTCCTATCAGAATATCATTTGTAAAGTATCCTCTGTCTTCTCCTCCTGCTCTTACATCGTAAGCTCTGGTGTACCCCAAGGACCAATTGTTGCCTCTCTCCACCACTCCCACTATTTCTCTTCTGCCTGCTGCCCCTCAGCAATTATCACCAAAGTCAAGATTAGAGTGGTTCTGAAAAAGCACAGCAGATCAGGCAGCATCTGAGGCGCAGGAAAATCAACATTTCGGGCAAAAGCCCTTCATCAGGAATGGAGGCAGGGAGCCTCCGGGTGGAGAGATAAATGGGAGGCTCTCTTATTTATCTCTCCACCACGAAGGCTCCCTGCCTCTTTCTTGATGAAAGGCTTTGCCCAAAACATTGATTTTCCTACTTCTCAGATGCTGCCTGATCTGCTGTGCTCTTCCAGCACCATTCTAATCTTGACTCTGATCTCCAGCATCTGCAGTCCTCACTTTTGCCTAATTATCACCAAATGCACAGTCTCTGTTTCACCTATACACCAATGATACACCAGTGACTCAACCTCAACATCATCTTTCTCAATTACTCTGTAATTGCCAAATTACCTAAAATCCACGACTGGATGGGTGAAAATTTCCTCCAGTTAAATATTGGAAAGATTGAAATTATTATTTTCAGTCTCCGCTTCAAACTCAGTTCCTAGAAAATAACTTTATTCCTTTTCCTGGCAACTCTCTGAGATTGTAACAGAACGTTTGCAGTTTTGGTGCCTATTTGACCACATGTTTGATATATTGTTATATTGATATATGTACCGAGATAAAGTGAAAAGTATTGTCTAGCATACTTTACTGACAGATTGTACCCTACAAAGTGCATCAAAGTAGCAGAATACAGTGCAGAATACCTGTTACAGTTGCAAAGCAGATGCACAGAGAGAGAGAGAGAGAGATAGAGGGAGATCAGAATGAATATTTGAGAGGTCCGTTCAAAAGTCTGATAATGGCGCGGAAGAAATTATTCTTGAATCTGTTTGTACCTATTCAAACTTTTATAACTTCTGCCCGATGGAAGAGGGTGGAGAAGAGTACAACCTGTGTGGGAGGAGTCTTTGATTATGTTGGTTCGATGCAGCAGAAAGTATAGATGGAGTCAATGGATGGAGTGCTGATTTGTGTGATGGACTGGGCTGTGCTCACAACTCTCTGTAGTTTCTTGCAGTCTTGGGAAGATCAGTTGCCATACCAATCTGTGATGCATCCAGATAGGATACTTTTCATGTTGCATCTATTAAAAAGAGCCCTTGTGGGCATGCCAAATTTCCTTAGGCTCCTGAGGAAATAGAGACATTGTTGTGCTTTCTTGACCATTGTGTTGACATGGGTTGTTCCGCACAGATTGTTGATGGCCAACACTCCCGGAAACCTGACGCTCTCGACCAATTCCATCTCAGTACCATTGATGTAGACAGGAGTGTGCCATCCAGTCTGCTTCCTGAAGTAAATGAGCAGCTCCTTCGTTTTGCTGATGTTGATGGAGAGATTGTTGTCTTTACACCATGTCATTAAACGACCAATTGCTTTCCTAAATACTGTCTCGTCATTATTGAGATCCAACCTACAATTGTGATGTTACCAGCAAACTTGGAAATGGAGTTGGGGTGGAATTTGGTCATGCAGTCATACTTGGCCATGCATATTCATACTATCACTAAGACAAGCTACTTCAATGCCATAAAATTCTAAAACCTCTTCTCTTTTGTACTCATCTGACACTAAATTCCTTTTGTTATCTATCTATTCCAAAACAATCTAACTGGTCTCCTCATTCTATCCAAAATAAACCAACATAAAAATTGTTGTGCAACAATGTCTTTGTTGTAAAATTCTCATCCTATTTTCTTACCTCTCCTTATTCCTTTAACATCCTTCAGACCACAACCCTCCAAGATATTTGCAGTTATCTAACTCTGATCTCTTGAACATATCCAATTTTAATCACTCAACTGTTGGTAGCCATACCTCTAGTTGCCTGGGCCTGAAACACCTTGAGTATTCTCCCTACATCTTTTTGCCCCATTTTGTTAAATTAAGATTGGACCAAATTACTGCAGATGTTGGAATCTGTACTGGAAACAAAAAATGCTAGAAATCACAGTGGGTCAGGCAACATCCATAGACAGAGAGAGCAAGCTAAAGTTTTGAGTTTAGCTAACTCTTTATTATCTAGTTTCAAAACATCAGCTTGCTCTGTCTCTATAGTTGGTCATTTAAGATGCTTCCTAAAACCTATATCTGGCCAAGCTTTCGATTAGATCAGATAAGGGATGGAACATTGGTTAGTAATGCTACCTCACAGCGCCAGGGACCTGCGTTTGATTCCACCCTCAGGTGACTGTCTGTGTAGAGTTTGCACATTCCCCCTGTGTCTGTGTGCATTTTCTCCAGGTGCTCTGATTTCCTCCCACAGACCAAAAATGTGCAGGTTTTGTGGATTGGCCATGCTAAATTGCCCATATTGTTCAGGAATGTGTAAGTTAGATGGAACAGCCATAGGGAATGCAGGGTTGAAAGGATAGGATTGAGGGTGGGTCTGGGTGGAATGCTCTTTGGAGGGTCAGTCTGCACTCAATGGGTTGAATGGCCTGCTTCCACACTGTAGGGATTCTATGATTCTAGATATATGCTTATGTGGTTCGGTGTCAAATTTTGTTTTATAACAGCCCTGTGAATTGTCTTACACATTTTATTCTGTTAAAGATGCTACATAAGTATAGATCATTGTTGTTGTACAAACACGATGGTTATTATGAAATATTCTGATTCATATATGGCAGGTGACTTCTCTGGTCATCCAGAACCATGCAGTAGCTGCAGTGCACTAATCTTCTCATGTTAGAAGCTCAGGTTTGTCATGGACTAGGCCAGACCCCCTCAAAACATTTCAAGAAATTAGCCTAGACCCTAACTTTGCTAGTTGTTTTAAGCAGGTGTATGTGGATATTCCAGGAGTGATGCAGCTGGTCAAACCACTTAGTTTTAAACAAAACAGAATTTATTTACAAGATTACCAAATGAAACACAAACGAAAGACAACAGAATGCTGAAGAATGTAGCCTATCTGAAAACCCAATAAATTATACCAACTTAATGATGCTGTTCCCAATACTGGCAACAGTCCCCATAATCACTCCTTGGCACTAAAGGTAAAATCAAACACAGGGTCTTACAGGAGAGAAGTCATAGAGAGAGAGGGTCAGCATGGACCTGCTTCTTTGGGTCCAGCAGCTTCACTACTGCCGGACTGCTTTCAGTGACTAGCCACACTGCCAAGAAAACAATCAAACTAGAGAAAAGCTGAGCTGGGAGAACTGGCCACTCACCTTTTATTGTAAGAGTGTTTTCTTTGAAAGCCTTTCTCCTGAGGCAGTATCTGTTAGCTATAAATAAACTGGCCCTAAAACCCATCCAAGCCCTGACTTGAAACCCGTGTTTTTCTGACTCCGCTGAAAACAAAATCA
Organism: Chiloscyllium punctatum; assembly: GCF_047496795.1. Classification (NCBI taxonomy): domain Eukaryota; kingdom Metazoa; phylum Chordata; class Chondrichthyes; order Orectolobiformes; family Hemiscylliidae; genus Chiloscyllium; species Chiloscyllium punctatum. Next base: position 148,690,698 of record NC_092741.1, on the reverse strand, counting down.
AGGACAAGATACCCTTGTTAAAGGAGTAGCATCATCACAGGTTGGAGTTATATTTCGCACAATATTCAGACTTTAGGCAGGGAATTATTTTTTTGTCGGCTAACGTGTCAATTCTGTTGGGGTATTTCTTCTTGATGATTTTGGCTGGCGTAGAAGAATCATAAAGTCATAGAGATGCTCAGAAACAGAACCTTCAGTCCAACCCATCCATGCTGACTGGATATTGCAACCCAACTTAACCTCCCCCCAACCTTATCAATGACAATTGTCACAACTTAAGTTTTCTTAGCTATAAAGCCCTAAATCAGATATTTTACTGAAGAATGATTCAGTTTTCTTCTGTTGCTAACTAACCCTTTGTGTTTTAGATTCTGGATACTTCATGTACTTTGACGTGCAAAGTGGCAAGATTGGTCAAACCGGTCTTCTGGAATCCCGAATCCTTTATCCTAAAAGGACTGAGCAGTGTCTTCAGTTCTTCTATAAAATGACAGGAAGTCTGAAGGATAAACTTGTCATATGGATGAAAATGGATGATGGAACTGGAACTGTTCGAAAACTAGTTAAAATTAAGACCATTCAAGGTATGAGTCTTTGAATATTTTGAGAGTTCATGTTTTTACCAGAGGACTGGACAGTGAGAGGAAGTTCTCAGTAGTGAGTGGTGAGAGGTCTATGAGTGGGAATTATTACTCAATATCACCCTCATTACTACCTAATCTCACCTCATTAATCTGCGCATTCCTATTCTACCACCTGCTATATAGAAACTTGATGTGATGAATTCCTGACCTGAAAGTCAGAGCGAGTATTGGGCCACTCCAACTTGTCAAACTTCTACCAAATCTCCTGGCACCACAGTCTCAGGACACTTTCCATTGGCAGTGGCTGTAAATGCCCCCTATCTATGGACACTAGAGTCAACACATGCCAGCCTCCCTACTTCATTGTGGAACATTCACAATGCATTTACATTTCAATGTTTCACTTTGGAGCACACCAGCAGCTTTGATCGTAACGTTGCAACCAGCCCAGTTTGTGTATAGGGTCAGCCACCCAGCTAATACATTGGACCAGACAACATTTCAGGACTGTTCATTTGTTCTGTTGCCCGGTTACCACCCTCAGCAACAGTTATTGGCTCAGCTCAATGAGGATAAGAGTCAAATCTATATCAACTAACCACCAACTTTATCAGTCGAGTTAAAATGGATATACAATTCACACTGTTTGGTTAAGAAAAGGTTAAAAGCAGGCATGCAATTTATACAAGGCTAAAATCCAAATACACAATCACTGGTTTTCCAATGACATTCCCTGAATTGTCAGCAAACATAAAAGCTAATAACTGAGCTGACATTGGTGATGGGCAAGTTGTTGAAGGGAATCCTGAGGGACAAGATTTACACGTATTTGGAAAGGCACGGACTGATTAGGGATAGTTATCATGGCTTTATGTGTGGGAAATCACATCTCATGAACTTGATTGAGGTTTTTGAAGAAGTAACAAAGAGGATTGACGAGGGCACAGCGGTGGACATTCAAGGAGCTCAGTAAGATGATTGACAAGGTTCCTCGTGGTAAACTGGTTAGCAAGGTTAGATCTCATGGAATACACAACGAACTAGCCATTTAGATACAGAACTGGCTCAAAGGTAGAAGACAGAGGGTGGTGGTGAAGATTTGCCTTTCAGACTGGAGGCCTGTAACCAGTGGAGTGCCATAAGGATTGGTGCTGGGTGCACTGTTTTGTGTCATTTATATAAATGATTTGGATGTGAACATAAGAGGTATCATTAATAAGTTTGCAGGTGACCCCAAAATTGGAGGTGTAGTGGAGGGCAACGAAGGTCACCTCAGATTACAATGGGATCTTGATCAGATGGGCCAATGGGCTGAGGAGTGGCAGATAGAGTTTAATTTAGATAAATATGAGGTGCTGCATTTTGGAAAAGCAAATCAGGGCAGGACTTGTACAATTAATGGTAAGATCCTGGGGCACGTTGCTGAACAAAGATACCTTGGAGTGCAGGTTCATAGTTCTTTGAAAATGGAGTTGCAGGTAGATAGGATAGCGAAGAAGGCGTTTGCTATGCTTTCCCTTTTTGGTCAGAGCATTGAGTAGAGGAGTTGGGAGGTCATGTTGTGGCTGCACAGGACATTGGTAAGGCCACTTTTGGAATATTGTGTGCAATTCTGGTCTCCCTCCAATTAAAAGGATGTTGTGAAACTTGAAAGGGTTCAGAAAAGATTTGCAGGGATGTTGCTAGTGTTGGAGGATTTGAGCTATAGGGAGAGGCTGAACAGGCTAGGGCTCCTTTCTCTGGAATGTTGGGAGGCTGAGGGGTGACCTTACAGAGGTTTACAAAATCACGAGGGGCATGGAAAAGGTAAATAGACAAGGTCTTTTCCCTGGGGTGGGGAGTCCAGAAGTAGACAGCATACCTTTAAGGTGAGATGGGAAATATTTAGACGGAACCTAAGGGTAACATTTTCACACAGAGGGTGGTGCATGTATGGAATAAGCTGCCAGAGGAAGTGGTGGAGACTGGTACAATTACAATATTTAAAAGGGATCTAGATGAGTGGATGAATAGGAAGGGTGTAGTGGGATATGGGCCAAGTGCTGGGAAATGCGACTAGATTTTGTTAGGATATCTGGTGGGCATGGATGAGTTGCACTAAAGTGTCTGTTTCTGTCCTGTACATCTCTTTGGCTCTATAGGAGCTAAGACTCGCTAGGCGTTTTCTCCCAGATCTCATCCACTACTTTTATATTTTGTTGTTCATAGTTAAGGTGAATAGTAAGGTCTTTTCTGTAGGCTGGACGAGTTTACAACTATGGGGCATATTTTTAAGTGAGAGGAGAAAGTGTTAAAAGGGACATGAGGGGCAACATTTTTACACAAAGAGTGACTTGTGTGTGGAATGAACTGCTTGAGGAAATGATGCATTTGGGTACAGTCACAACATTTAAAAGACATTTGGATAAGTGCATGAATAGGAAATGTTTGGACGGATATGGTCTAAATGCAGGCAAGTAGGACTAGTTTAGTTTGGAAACATGATCGGTGTGGATTATTTGGACTTGAGGGTCTGTTTCCATGCTGTATGACTCTATGTTCAAGAGTCGGAGAGCCTTCAAATGACAAAGTTATTTACCATATTCAAATGCATACATATAATGTCTTCTATGAATATTTTCCTCACGCAAAACTACAAATAGCTTAGAAGTCCATGGAATCAGTATTACTAAACTTGTAATCTGTAATTCGGACTATCAGGGTGTATAGAGAGATATGTTGTGTTTATGGCAAATATCTAAACTTTTTTCACTAAACCACACTGTTTGCTTTTCTTTAGCTGATGGCAGCCATGCCTGGAACATTGCCCATGTGACTCTTCATGCAAAGGTCAAGTTCCGATATCTCTTTCAAGGTATAATTGGTAATACCACAAATTCTGCAGGTGGTATTTTCCTGGATGACATCACTCTTACTGAGACCCGTTGCCCTCAAGCTGTCTGGCACATAAGGAACTTCTCTGCCGTTCTTCAAAACACGGAAGTTAATGATACTTTAAAAAGCCCACGGTTTTACAACACAGAGGGTTACGGCTATGGCCTCATTTTACATCCTCACTCACGCTATGAAAACTACATGGGGTTGTTTTTCCAGCTGTGCAGTGGTGAAAATGATGGCATCCTCGAGTGGCCAGCTGGGAACAGGCAAGCCATGGTCACAGTCATGGACCAAGATCCTGATGTAAAACTTAGAATGTCATCCAGTAGAAGCTTCACCACAAACGGAAGCCAAGTAATAACAGGTGAGAAAATGTAATTACATATCTCCAAAGAAACTCCAGTACAATGCTGCAAGGTTCGGACATTAGGCTTCTTGGGCTGAATAAGCTTTTCTTCTCAATTAACGTAATCCATTTCTAGAGTTCGAAATGTGTAGAGATGAAAAAGCACCACAGGTCAGGCAACATCCAAGGAGCAGGAGAGTCGACATTTCGGGCATAAGCCCCAACGATCCAAGATATTTTGTGTTAAATGCGTTAAACCAATTGTGAAACATTAAACAGTTTTGTTTCGAGAAGGGAGAATCACAGAAAGCTACATAGCTTCTTGCTATGGTCCTGAGCTTGGATTCCTCTCTAGTTTACTTCCCCAGTCTCCTAATGCCCACTTAAGAACTCATCTATCCATGCAATGACCTCCTGATCCCACAAACCAATTAAAAGCAAGCTGTTGATCATCTAACCTCCCATCCTCGACAGCATGTTAAATGATGTGGTACTTATCAAGTCACTTTCTTCAATATTGAGTTCAACGCCTCCAGATGGTGAAGTTACTCCCATTTCTTCCCTTTTTTTTAGCTTTACTTGTTGCATTCTCTCTCGCCATGTCCTCTCTCCGCTCGGGGAGAAAGTGAGGACTGCAGATGCTGGAGATCAGAGCTGAAAATGTGTTGCTGGAAAAGCGCAGCGGGTCAGGCAGCATCCAAGGAGCAGGAGAATCGACGTTTTGGGCATGAGCCCTTCTTCAGGCCTCTCTCCGCTCCCCCATCTCCAGCGGGACTGTCTTTTCTTTCCAGTTTGGCAGTTAGACTCGACATTGCTCTGCCATTGTCACATTCCAGTCACTTAATCTGTATTATCATACCCTTTCTCCCTCAGTATCCCACCCCGCCATAACATAAATGCTGCCCCCTCCCCACTTTGCATCAGCTCTGATTAAGTCATCTCGAGTCGGAATGTTAGCTTGCTCTCTCTACACTGGATGCTGCTTGAGCCACTGTAATTTCCAACATTTTTTGTTTTCAGTACAGATTCCAGCAGCTGCAATAAATTGCTCTTACACTCTCTTCAGGTGTTGTACTTCCCTTGTTCAAATCTAACATTATCATCCACCTCCTCCACGGAACACTTTTTGATTACTCTCCACTTTCAAAACGCTGCTGCATTTCCAAGCTCCCTTTTCTCTCTAAAATTTTTGAATGTGTCTTTGCATCCCTGGTAAGTTCTCATCTTTTATGGAACTTTGTGGTTGAACTTCTTTCATTGGACTTACAGGTCAGAACAGCATTGAGATGGCTTCAGCAAAATCACAAAAATATGGTGAGGAGGCATAGCACCACACCATTTTTCTGCTTCTAGCATTCCTGATTGTGCTAATGGTTATCATTTAATTCTTTGGAGAATTTTACGCATATGTCAGTGTCTGGAATGGCATTATTGGAGCATTCCTCTGTAAGAGGAATTACATTACTGGGAAAGAAGCTTAAGCTGCTTATTGGTGTCATTTGAACCATGACTTCACTTGCTTAAACACACTCTCCTGTGGACCAGATGAGACCCACAGGTTGTTGGGGAACGTTAACAGTTAAACTAGTCCCTTGCATGAGGTCAGGCTCATCACATAATCCATGAAGCAAGAAAATGCTTGCTTTCACATTTTGTTTACAACAGTCAGCATTGGAATATCAGACCTTTTAAGGCTTGATGTTTCAAGGTTGCAGTGCCTTGGTGAAAGGCTGTGCACCAGTCACAAATGTTCAGAAATACCTGTTGAGCCATCCGCAACTTTTCAGCCAGGACCTTTCTCACAGAGGGTGGTGCTTGTTTGGAATGAGCTGCCAGAGGAAGCTGGTGGAGGCTGGTACAATTGCAATACTTGAAAGGAATCTGGATGGGTACATAAATGGGAAGGGTTTAGAGAGATGTGGGCCAAATACTGGCAAACGTGACTAGATTAATTTAGGATATGTGGTCAGCATGGATGAGTTAGACTGTTTCTGTGCTATATATGTCTGTGTTCAATGACTCTTCAAAAGCAGTGTGAACTTGAATATCATTCAATTGTTGGCCATTTGATTATCAGAAATGTTTGATGGTTGCTCCCATGTTGATCAGCTGACCCATGGATTTAATAATCTTTTCCTGTCCCCCCAAATTCTTATGAACATAAAGCCATATGGTCCTAGAGAAATCTTCCAAATGTTTATTAGCTATTTGATGTAGAAAAATAACACGTGTTTCACATTGATCAACAAACCTTTTGTAATTTGCTGAGGAAAACTGATTATTTTGTTGATGAGGTAATAATATACTTTTAGTGACATTTTAATAATATGTTGTTGCACCCTGTGGATGATGCTGAATTGAATAAAATGTTATCTGCATGATATTCTCTGCTACCCTTTTCATTACAAGAAAAATGTTACTAATTACATCCACAGTTTTTGATGGGTTGTGAAGAAAAGATCACCAAAATCATGTGTGAATCTGCCTGTCACTATGTGTTCTTTGTCATTGTTTAAGCAATATTAGTGTAAGATTCCAGTATCCTCTCAATCTAATGCTTTACTTTTAGATTAGATTCTCTACAGTGTAGAAACAGGCCCTTTGGCCCAACCAGTTCACACCAACCCTCTGAAGTGTAACCCACTCCCCTCTGACTAATGGACCTAACACTATGGGCAATTTAGCATGGCCAATTCACCTGACCTGCACATCTTTGGACTGTGGGAGGAAACCTACACAGACACGGGGAGAATTGCAAACTCCACACAGACAGTGGCCCAAGGCTGGAATCAAACCTGGGACCTTAGTGCTGTGAGGCAGCAATGCTAACCACTGAGCCACTGTGTTGCCCTATTATTTTTGACTTGGTTGAATTGCAGAAAATCCAGTGAATGCCTCAAGTTAAAAACTATCACACCATGGATTATCTGACATTTGCTATTTTCATGTTAGATTTCTATACTCAGGGCCTTGCAATCATTTATGATATTTAAAGTAGTTTGGAAATAATTTGCATCTGTATGAATTTAATTACAGACAGAAATGACACCTTCTTCTGGGACAGGCCTACACTCACTGGAACCTATGATTCTATTTGTGATTGCTACCGGAGCATTACCTGGGGTTGGTCAGCTTTCATATCACACAAGCAGCTGCAGCGTAGAAACTTCTTAAAAAATGACGACCTCATTATTTTTGTTGAGTTTAACGGTAAAGAAACTTTTATTTTCTTTTGCTTATGAATCTTTCTCCAGATTTCATGATCTGTTCAAGAAAAAGATAACAAGATCACAGTATTGTTACAGCCATTTAGCCCATCTTCATTTGAGTATCATTACCTCGTGCCAATATCGTATTTACCCCCCCCCCATACCCTTGCATGACCCTTGAATTCCCTCCATTGAACCTGCCTCCATAACATTTCCAGGCAGTACATTCCACTCCTTAGTTACTTGCTGTGTGACAAGCTCTTTCCTCATTTCACCCTTGCTTTTTTCACACATAACTTTAAATCTACACCCTCTTGTTTTGGTTCCTTCCATAAATGGGAACAGCTTCTCCCTATTTTCTCTATCCAGTCATCACTTGATTTTAAAAATCACTATCAAATCTCCTCTTAGCCTTCTTCAATCCAAAGAGAACAGTCCCAAACTCTTCAATCTGTCTTCATAACTGAAGTTTCTTAACTCTGTAACCATTCTTGTAATTCAGCACACTTTCCAATGCATTCCCATCTTTCCGACACTGTGGTGCCCACAGCTGTACACAATTTTCCAGCAAGTTTTATACTTCTGCTTGTATTTTCTTCAATATTAACAGTGCCAGCTGTTTTGGTATAAAACTCTTGAACTATCGACATATATGAAAGAAAATAATAAATGCTTTTAAGCAAAGGGTGATTTGTGTAATATTAGGAAGAGAACACCACAGACACTTCAATTTGTTCCACATATTGTGATTTAATGTGCTGTTGAATCAAACATCTATGAATTGCTTTAAGGGGTTGTAATATTGTAGATAGAACATAGAACATTACAGCGCAGCACAGGTCCTTCGGCCCTCAATGTTGTGCTGACCATTGAAACCGACCTGAAGCCCATTTATTTTCATCCATATGTTTATCCAATGACCATTTAAATGCCCTTAAAGTTGGCGAGTCTACTACTGTTGTAGGCAAGGCATTCCATGCCCCTATTACTCTCTGAGTAAAGAACCTACATCTGACATCTGTCCTACATCTATCACCCCTCAATTTAAAACTATGTCCCCTTGTGCTAGCCATGACCATTCAAGGAAAAAAGGTTCTCACTGTCCACCCTATTTAATCCTCTGATCATCTTGTAATCTGATACTACTCTGTTTAGAATCTCTGACCCCAGAGAATACAAATCATTGAGCATTGCCAGTTCGATTGGCTTACCATTTCTTAACCATCCTTCCTGAGTTGATCATCAGTAACATTGATCACTTTTTTTTTGTTACATAGCTATTTCACTTCAATTAAACTTAGTTAACCAAATCACAAAGAAAAAGTGTAAATTCAAAGAATTTTTTTTTGACGGAAGAGAATAGAATTTATTAGCTGGCAAAGCTGAGAAAAGTAGGAAAATATCACATGAAGCACATACAGAAATACGTTTTAAAATGAAGGGAGCTGAAAAGGTGTCTACAGACAGGACGATAAAGGCAGCTGTGGGTTAACATTTATTTTCTAGTTCTTGAGTATGCAAGACCGGAATCTGAGTCCCAGTTGTTGCACTGTTTCCTCAGGTGTAGTGAAGTTTGAAAATAACCTTGATCTCTTGGTGAATGGTAATTTTCCAAATTGCTTTTTCACCAGCACTGGTCCCTGAGGTTAAGAGAGGGAAGACTGAGTATTCACAAGTCTATTTTCCTTTTCTCTCTCCTGCCGATCGGAGCATCTGTTGATAAAAAATAATTTGCACATCATTGCTGGAAAGATGCAGCAAGGCAGGCAGCATCAGGAGGTGGAGGTCAGCATTTCAGGTGTAACCCTTCTTCAGGACTGTGGGTGAGGGTATGGGGACGTGCAGATAAAGAGTATAGGTTGGGGAGAGGGGCGAGGTGATGAGATAGGGATAGGTGAGCACAGGTAGAGGATAGGACCTGGTTAGTCAATGGGAAGCTACCCGGTTGGTAGCTGGAAGGAAAGGTCAGTCAGAGGAATGGAAGGGAGAGGGAGGTGCTGGAAAAGGAGTCGGGGAGGTTATTCGAAATTGGAAAACTGCATTCTGTATGACTCTATGACTATGACTATAATCTATGGATGCTAATCATTGGCGCAGAGAAGATTAAGAGGTGATCTTGCGTCCTCTGGGCTGAAGGCTGCCCAGGAGGAAGATGAGGTGTTGTTTCTCCAATTTGTGGTCTCGTTCACTGTGGCAATGGAGGAGGCTGAGGATGGTCATGTCAGAAAGGGAGTGGGAAGCGGAATTAAAATGGGCGGTGACTGGGAGGTCAAGATGGCTCCCATGGGCCCGGCTGAGATGCTCGGTAAAACGTGCCCTGAGTTTACGTTTGGTCTCCCTGATTTAAGAAGGCCACATTGGGAGCACCTGGTGCCATAAACTAGGTTGGAAGAGAGACAGCTTGATTTGCATAAATGTGAGGTTTTGCATTTTGGTAAAACAAACAAGGGCAGGACTTATACAATTAATGATAGGACCATAGATTGTATTGGGAACAGAGAGACCTAGGGGGATCAGGTACATAATTCTTTGAAATTTGGGTCACATGTATACAGGATGGTTAAGAAGACATTTAGCATGCTTGCCTTCATTGAGTATAGGAGTTGGGACGCCATGTTGAGGTTGTACAGGATGTTGGTGAGGCCTCTTCTGGAGTACTGTGTACCCTGTTATAGGAAAGATATTATTAAACTGGAGAAAGTTCAGAAATAATTTACCAGGATTTTCCAGGAATGGAGGGTTGGATAGACTGGAACTTCTTTCACTCGAGCATAGGAAGTTAAGGTTTCTAAAATCCTAAGGGGTGTAGATAAGGTGAATGACAAAGATCTTTTCCCTAGGGTGGGGGAGTTTAAAACCGGGGGGCATATTTTTAAAGTGAGGGGAGAAAGATTTAAAAAAGGACACGAGGGACAACTTTGTTCTACACAGAGTGATATGTGTGTGGAATGAACTGCCAGAGAAAGTGGTTGGTGCAGGTCCAGTTACAGTGTTTAAAAGACTTTTGAATAAGTTCATGAATAGGAAAGGTTTGGAGGGCTATGGGCCAAGTGCAGGCAGGTGGGACTAGTTTAGTTCAGAAACATGGTCGGTGTGGACTGGTTGGACCAAAGGGTCTGTTTCCGTGCTGTATGACTCTATGACTATGACTATAATCTATGGATACTAATCATGAAAAGAGAAGATTAAGAGGTGATCTTGAGGTATTCAAAATAATGAACAATTTTGACAGGGTAAGGAAGGATATTTTGTTTTCTCTAGTTAGTATGTCAGTAACTAGGGATCACAATTCCAAGGTTGTCAGCAAGAGATGAGAAGCTTCTTTGCTCAGAGAGTTGTTAGGATTTGCAATGCAGTGCCTGTGAGAGTGGTGAAGACAGATTCCATAGGAGGATTCAAAAGTGAGCTGGATATACATTTGAAAGTGATGAAGTTCGAGGGCTGTGGAGACAGGGCTGGCAAATGGGACTGGCTGGGTAGCTCTTTTGGAAGCCAGTACAGACATGATGGGTCCTTCTGTACAGTAACATTCTGTGGTTGTATGATTCTTAATATTGTTCCTTGCTTTGATGTAGAAGCTTCTTAAATTCTCTTTAAAGTAATTTACTCCATACTGTCTTCTCACTGATAAGTACTGGCTTAGAGATGTTTTGCTGAGGATAAAATCTATGCTGCGCAAAAAAGAATTGGTTAACTGCAGAGTAACTATAAAATGTCCAATCTGTTAATTTATTAACTTGATTACCCACAAAGTCCACATAATCTTTAACTATGGAATTCTAAAATGTACAACTGCCATCAGTGAGGGCACTGAATCATTGCCCATGGAGATACATTCCACCAAAAAGTCAGCATTTTCAGGAGAGATAGGGAGGAAATCTGGGAGATAAGAGAGGAATTGTAGGGTTTAAATTGATTAACTGTTAAAAGTTGGCACAGCATGGCAACCTTGCACTTTGTGTATTTAATGATTTCTGTGTTCAACCAGCAATCATCAGATAGTTCATTAGTTGCACACATAGTTGGGGTTACAGAGCTGTAATTTCTTGCTCACCAGTTAAACTTCTTGTGTAGCTCTTAACACAGAGCACATAGAGGTTAGAGGAAGAGCTGAGAATTATATAGGAAGTGAATCTATTCTCAGAAACTGTGAGATGGGACGGAAGAGGCTCCAAATGTTTCAGATGCTGCATTGCAGAGAATAGTGCAGAATGTGGAAGGAAGAATGGCCTTATATGTTCATGGAAGAAAGGAGGTCTTCACGGGATGTGGACAAATGCTATGGGAACACATAGTGTCCAAATAACTGCAAAGGATCTAGTGCAATGGCCTAAATGCAGAATCACAAGGAGTTCAGTAAGTGCATACAAACATTCAAATTGGGAGCAGGGGCAGGGCCTCAAAAGTATTCAATAATCCCACCTCTACTACCCTGAGAGGTCAAGTTTCAGTCTTGCAACTTCTGTTGCAACGCTCTCTTCATCTCTATTCAAAAAGTGCAATCTTTCATTTTTTAAATGGTGCTCCCTAGTTCTAGGGTCACCCACAAGATGAAACATTGAAAAACAATAAATGCTGGAAATCACAGCGGGTCAGGCAGCATCCATGGAGAGAGGGCAAGCTCATGTTTCAAGTCTGGATGACTCTTCGTCAAAGTTGAAGTGTGGAGGGGACAGCATTTGTGCTATATTGGGGTGGGGGTGTGGAGGGAGAGTTGCCGGGAAGCTTTAGAGTAGTGAGGGAGAAAGGGTAATGCCAAACCAGAAAGAACAGCTCCACTGGGATGGGGGAAGGGGAGAGAGGGTGACAGAGAATGTAACGAGCAAAGCTAAAAGATTTTGACCCAGTGATACTGAAAGAATGGCGATATATTTCCAAGTCAGATGTTGAGTGGCTTGGAAGGGAATGTGCAGTTGATGGTGTTCTCATACATCTGTAGCTCTTGTCCTTCTAGTTGGAAGTGGTCATGGGTTAGGAAGGTGCTGTCTAAGGATCTTTGATGACTTTCTGCAGTGCATCTTGTATATAGTTCACACTGCTGCTACTGAACATCAGTGGTGGTGGGAGTGAACCTATATCTGTAAACTGACATTGTCACAAAACTTAGACATTGCAACACCTAGATCCTTCCTCGAATTCTACATTTGTTTCCTTAACATTCTGCTTTTTCATTCTTCCTGCCAACATGAACAATTTCTCGCTTTGCTACATTTATAGAGATGAAGAGTATGGAAACAGACCCTTCAGTCAAACATGCCATGCCAAACAAATATCCTAACCAAATCTAGTCCCATGTGCCAGCACTTGGCCCATATCCCTTTAAACCCTTCCCATTCATATATCCATCCAGATGCCTTTTAATTGTTGTAATTGTATCAGCCTCCACCACTTCCTCTGGCAGCTCATTCCATACACACACCACCCTCTGCCTGAAAACAATGTCCCTTAGGTCCTTTTTAAATTTTTCCCCTCTCACCCTAAGCCTATGCCCTCTAGTTCTGGACTCTCCTAACCTGGGAAAATGTCTTATTTATCCTATCCATGCCCCACATGATTTTATAGACCACAATAAGGTCACCCCTTAGCCTTCAACATTCCTGGGAAATTAGATCTACTCTATTCAACCTCTCCCTATAGCTCAAACCCTCCAACCCTGACACCATCCTTATAAATCTTTTCTGAACCCTTTCAAGTTTTGCAACATCCTTCCGAGAGCAGGAAAACCAGAATATATTATATAGTGAAAATCTAATGCCCAGCACAGCATCTGTGGGACCATACTCCTGCCATCAGAAAAAGGACTCTTCATGCATACTCTGTTTCCTACAGCCGCTCATTCTTGTATCCAGGCTAGTAAGTTACCTGCTCTACCATGTGCTTCTACTTTGTGCAATAATCTTTTATGTGGCACCTTGTGAAATTCCTTCAGAAAATCCAAGTACAGAACATTACCATGTACCCCCTTCATCCATAGTGCATGTTACTCCTTGAAAAAAATCCATTTAGTACTTTAAATAATATATTCCTTTCACAAATCCATGATGACTCTTCCCCGTTACTTTGAACTTTCCAAGTGCCCACTTTAAGCTCCTTAATTAATTCTAACATTTTCCCCATGACAGATGTAAAGATAACTGACCTATAGTTTCCTGTTGCCTGCCTACTTTAGTTTTAGAATAATGGGGTTATTATTGTTGTGTTCCAGTATGATGGACCCTTTCCAGAATTTAAAGGATTTTGGAAAATTAATACCAATACATTTTCCATCTTATTAGCCATTTATTATATGAGATTAGGATGACCTGGGTGTTGTCGGTCTGCAGCTCTATATGTTTACTCAGTACTACTCCCCTACTCATTATTATTTCATCAAATTCTTCTCTTCTTTCCACTTCTGGATTTTTTTAAACGCTTGTTAGTGAAGGCAGAAATAAAATATTTATTCCTTTTATCCATGTTTTTCTTGTTATCTGCTATTAACTCCTCATTCTCACATTCTATTTGATTAATACTCAATTTAATTAAGGTTTCCAATTTAAAATATCTATAAAATCTTTTGGCATTTGTTTTTACATTTCTAGCAAGCTTTCTCTGAAGTTCTAATTTACTTCTCCTGATTCACACTTTAGTCATTCTCTGTTGTTCTTTACATTTTGTAATCTTCTGCCCTGCATGCATCTTTACACTATTACATCCTTTTTGCTTAAACTTGAATCTTCCCTTAATTCCTTTAGTTAAAAAGTGGATCTTCCCATTGTAAGTTTCCTTAACTGAAGGAATATATTGATTCTGATCCTGAAATATCTGCTAAAATGTTTATCTTTGCTTCTCTAATGATTTAATTTCTAACTTAGCATCATTGTTCATTTAATTTAGCCTGAACTTTCATGACTGCATGGTTGCCCTTATTTAAGTTTAAAATATTAGCCTTAGACCAAACTTCTCAATTTCAAACCGCATGTAAATTTTAGTCATTTGTGGTTACTGCTGTCTAAGTGTCCAATTACTCTGAAGTCATTACTTAATTCCATCTCACTGAACAATATCAGGTCTAGTTTAATTTGCTATCTGGATGGTTCCAGAAAATGCTGTTCCACGAAAATATCTCAACATCATTCTGTGAATCCTTCATCCAGGCTTCTATTGTCATTCTGATTTTCCAGTTTATCTGTAGATTAAGATAGCGCCTGATCATTGCCTTCCCACTATTCAAAGTATCACAATCTTTCTTCTTGTATATTTTTTCCTGTATTGTGGTTACTATTGCTATCATTTTCACTAATGACTTCTTCTCTAGTATTTCTTACCTTCATCAAAACTAATTTGACATCCTGATCTCCTGAATTGAGATCTTCATTTTATACCAATGTCATCTTTGATTACCAGTGCTGTCCCTCAACCTTTACTGCTTCATTTTTTTTGCATATCAGATACCCCTCAATATCCAAGACACAATCGTTGCCAATCTGTGTCTGTAATATATGTCAGATCATAATTATTTACTTCAGTGTGTGCTATCAATTAATTTACCATGTTGTGGATGCCACACGTTCAGATACAGAGCCTTTTGTCTTGGCTTTTGGGGTGTCCTGAGGTTCTTTTCTCTCTGACCCCTCCCACCATTCTCTGACTTTCATCCCCCACATTACTACTTTGTTCAGCTGCCTCAACCCTATCCCTTGATAGAGTTGCACCTGATTTGTTGCACTTTCCCAAGATCCTTCCATCTACATTGTTTAGTTTAAATCCCTCTTCGCTTCATTTATATCTGGCTTGCTAGAACAATGGTCTCAGCACAGTTTGGGTACACACAGTCCATATTCTCTCGTACTGGTGCCAGTGTCCCTCAAAATGAAATGCACTTCTCTTACACCAGAAGGTGCATGAATTTCTCTAATTTTACTTACCCTTTGCCAATTTGCATGTGACTCAGGTAATAATCCAGATATTGTTAACTTTTGAGGTTCTGCTTTACAACTTAGCACCAAACTTCTCATGCTGCCTAAATAGAACTCCTCAGTAGTTTGTTGGTATTGACATGGATCATAATCACTGGATCTACCCCTCTCATTTCAAGTCTTTCTCTAGCCCAGAGCAGAAATTCCAATATGTAGTGCTGGGCAGATAACACAGCTGTCTAGACTTGCTCTATACTGCAGAAATCAGTGTCAGTCACTTGCGCTATATTGTCCCCTGCCACCACCACATTCCTGTTTAATCCACAGGTGAGTTCAATAAGCTGAGTTACTCATCGCAGAGTTAACAGTTTTGAACTGCTTTTGCAGTACGACATTTATACAGAGTCAGAGATAGAGTCATACAACAGAGAAACAGACCCTTCGGTCCCACTCATCCATGCCAACCACGATTCCCAAGCTAAACTAGTCCCATTTGCCTGCATTTGGCCCATATTCCTCAAAAGCTTTCCAATTCATGTACCTATCCAAATATCTTTCAAATGTTGTATCTGTACCTGCATCTACCCCTGGCAGTTCTTCCACAGGCGTGCCACCCTGTGTGACAAAAGGTTGCCCCTCAGGTCCATTTTAAATCTTACTCCTCTCACCTTAAAATTATGCCCACTAGTTTTGAACTCCTCTACCCGAGGAAAAAGATCTTTGTTATCCACGATATCTATACTGTCATGATTTTATAAACCTCTAAGGTCACCCCTCGATCTCTTATGATCTGGTGAAAAAAGTCCCAGTCTATCCAGTGTCTCCTTATAACTCAAAACCTCTAGTCCCAGCAACATTGTAGTAAACTCTTTCTGCACCCTTTCCAATTTAATAATATTCTTAACCTCCGCGATGTTGATGGATAAAATAACAGGATAAAATAATGCACATTATTGGCACACAACTTTTTGACTTTCACTATTCAGGCTCCTTTCTGAAGATTTACACCACTGGAGGGTGCAATAGGATAGTGGATGGTGTCTGTCGAATAAAAGTTGAGAACAACTCAGGAGAGTAGAGTACAATATAGAAAGAGAACTATTATCAACTGTGTGTTGCACTTACTGAACTTCAGTGCTTTCTTTTTAAAGATCTGACTCCTCTCATTAATTCCGAAGTTCCAATTCATCCTCCAAGTTCCCCTGAAAGGTATCGGCGGGCAGTGGATTATGCTGAATATGTCCAAGAGCCTCAGAGCCCCCTGCGAGATCTGTGTCACCCTGAATATTGTTTCAATGGTGGAGTGTGCATTATGACAAAAGGGAAAGCAAGTTGCAGGTAGGTGAAGGTTCCTGATCTCGGGTGAAGACATTCTGAGGAAGGGAATTGGCTGCTATCTCACTCCAGTTATTGAGTTACATTTATGATGGTTATAAAATACTTTGTCATTTCCCATCAAAACCTTGCTGTTTTGAAGCTAATTTTAAAGGTAGATGTCCGGATTCAAACTTGTCTGATTCATGATCCAGTACTACCTGGCACTTGTACAGGTTTTCGAATTGGCAATAGCTACAGACGGTGCAGATTTTCATGTTTTATTCACATTAAATTATTGTCTGTGAGATTGCACATCGCATAAACGTGGGCAATTCCATGAGAAGGTATTTAATGGAAGTGACGGGAACTTTCTGCCAGCTAAAGAGTCGTTGAGTTGCCCTTTCTTTTGGGAGAGCTCCTCAAGCATGTAATTGGTCAGTGGAGAACCTTCCCTAGGATCAAGGCTCTGAGTTGTGGTGAATTCCAGAAGGAGCTAGCAGCTTTGACAGCTGTTGGCATTGCACCTAATGGCGGCCCAAGAGATGGCACATTGGGGGTAACGGGGGATGGATCTGCAGCAATGGCAGTAGGCTTGCTCTTGGTGGTCGATGCCAAAGTCTCGTGGTTAGCCAATGAGCACCTTTAAATGACGGTCACCTCTTCTACCTCCACCACATCTGCAAGCTCACACGCACCAATGCCATGTACTTTCCAGACTTCCAGCTTGTGCAGACCTTTGCCTGCTGTCAGGTTCATACCACAATAAGGTGCTTAAGTGGGCATGAGCTGCATCAACATTAAACATCAACTACAGACCCATGTTGGCATTGGGACATGAAGTCCAGACAAGAACCTTCCCACTCTGGTGTAATTGGGGAAAAGGCAAGAAGGCAGCAGAGTTTCTAACTGCCATCCTCCTCCCTGATGAAATGCCCCTTACCACTGAGCCCACCTCAGGGGAGAGCATTAACTTCCCCTCCCAAGGCATGTGACTTCCCCATCCCCAGTTATCTTTGGACCTGTGCTCAGGTGTTCACTTCCAGACTGAGCACAAAGGAGAGATTTGTCTTAATATGCTTTCCACCTTCATTGTCAACTTCAAATGGGATTCAGACCAGGGAAACCCAATGCAAACGAAAATAAATGATCACCACCTTAAAAAAAAGCTTGTTCGAAGTGGGGCCACAGGATGAAATTCTGCTACCAAATGAAGAGATAATATGTCACAAAAGTGACCTCCTTTTGTTTTAAATCATCCTATCACTCTATGAGCACTGAACTTCATTGTGCTGGGTATGATCTGAATCCATGTTCTCAGACTTACTTGTTACAGCTCAAAATGGTTTGAGCTTTGGTAATGGAGAGTAATATTTCTTACTATTTTATTTCAGGTGTGGCTCGACTCAAACACGCTTGTATTTTGGTGAGCGCTGTGAAAAAATGCAAATTCATGGTTCTCTCTTTGGGATAATGATTGGAGGCACTGCTGGTGTGATAGCTCTGGGCGTTGCTGTAATTAGCATGATTGCAAAAACACGCATTAATGGGAAACATCCGGTCGGAAGTCTGTTTGACTCTTAAGTCACAAAACTCTGGGACGTTTTTATATTGTGTATGAGCTGCCTTCAGAAACATAGATTTGCATGTCTACAATGATTCTGTAAAGATTGAATTGTGTTTATGTTTAATTACATCCAACATGACGACCTTTTCCACTGGAAATGATTACCATATATATCCATATACAGAATGACCAGGCTGAACCTGCTATTTTTCCAGACAGAGCTAGTCTCCATCTATCTCTTGTGCAAATAACTACTGTATTCTTTGCAGCACGTACTTGAATATTTGTGCCTTTTTAATTAAAACTCCAGTTTCCATACCATTTCTGTATCTTAAGCCATTTGATTGCTCTTGGGTTCCTGCTCCGCATTTTCTGCTCTCTGACTCTCAGACTCCCATTCTGTCACAATGTAGGATCCCCGCCTGCTTCGCTGTTATCAAAATTCCCAGTCTGAAGAAAATTTGACTTCCTTGGCTCTTTTTTTTTGTTAATCTCTTGAAAAGAGAAGGCTGAGAAAGTATGGTTGAATTGTTGAAAAAGATGAAATGTTCGGATAAATTGAATCCTAGCTGGTTCCTCTGTTATACAGAGAATTCAAACCAATGGAGAGGCAATGGTCTGGTTGTATTGTCGCTAGACTATTAATTCAGAGGCCTCAATAATATTCGGGGGAGCCAGGTTTGAATCCTCCCATGGCAGATGGTGAAATTTGAATTCAATAAATATCTGGAATTAGGAGTCTAATGATGACTGTGAAACCATTACCGATTGTTGGAAAAACCGTCTGGTTCACTAATGTCCTTTTGAGGGAAGGAAACTGCCATCTTATCTGGTCTGGCCTACATGTGACTCCAGACCTACAGCAATGTGGTTGACTCTTTATTACCCCCTGGACAATTAAGGATGGGCATTAAATACTGGCCTAGCCTGCGATTCCCTCATCCCATGAATGAATTTTTAAAATCTAATCACTAAAAACTGATCGCACATGGTGGAGAGATTATGTCTGAATAATGGACACTAAATTGGTGGTCATGAAGTAACTTTTGGATAGATATGAAGGTGGCCAGATATCTGATTTTGTACTAGATAGTTGGATTTTATCTGGCCTGGCCACTGATGACTTCATGTCCCTATTTTGGTCCATAGTGTATTTATATTAGTCAAACACCAGGAGGAGCATGTGCCCTTTACTTTCCCTATCAGCAGTGGCATAATACAATAAGACACAGGAAAAGCTTTTTTTTCGTGTTTACAATAAATAGTAAATAGTGCTACTCCCAGCTCTGTGAGAGGATTGCAGCTGTTACCAGCCTAGCTCAACCTCTCCATTCCCTAGTTCATCTCCTCCCCACCCTCAGGATCCAACTGTGGGTCAGTAAGGATCAACCCTTAGAATTCTCATTCCAAGTGATTTCTCCCCCTACGAGTCACGTTTATGATTTAAAAACCACAACAGGGAAAAGACATTGCTGAGTCAATCTTTTACCTGAAATGTAGTTAGAACTGAATGCAGGCAAGGGTGCAACATATTTCAGAGAGTTTTAGCAAGGGATAAGATAACATTTTGTCAGTCAAAGGGATTCAGGGTTATTAAAAATGTAAGATGGTTGCAGAAAGTTATACCAAATTCTAATCCCTGAAGCTGTTGCAATGTTAATTGACAAGTGAAAAATCATTCGCGATGGAATATTTACTTTTAACATGTAATGACTATTCCACATGCTGCTGATAATGTCCAGTGAGAGCAAATGAACAAATAGAGATCGGATGAGAGAGATCAGCAGCAAAATGGGAGTTAGAGAAAGAAAGGTGCATGTGATGTGCTGAGGGCTCTGTAACAGATGGACAGAGTTGGGCCATTGCAAAGTTATCCATTGTGAGACCAGCTGCACTGACCAGATCTACAGCCATGAAAACAGCAACCGAGATCTTCATCCTGTCTGCAAGTACGTACAGTACACAATGCTTTTTATTGTGGAGAGCTCTGCAGAATTATTGAATGTTTAAATACTTGATCCCAAATCACTCTGTACTTCAAAAGATGCTGCAATAAAAATTTGCTTGAACAGAATTAAAACATGTTTATTTCAATCCAATATTAGTCAGTTGGTGCTTCGTTCCAGATAGTATTATGTTATCCACGTTAGTGAGATCTCAGAGTCATAGTCAAAGAGATGTACAGCATGGAAACAGACAGTCCAGTACGACTCGTCCATGCTGACCAAGTATCCTAAATAAATCTTATCCCATTTGCCAGCATTTGGTCCATATCCCTTTGAACCCTTCCTATTCGTATGCCTTTTAAATGTTGCAATTTTACTAGCCTCCACCACTTCCTCTGGCAACTCATTCCATACAAGCACCACCTCTGCATGAAAAAGTTGCCCCTTAGTTCTCTTTTAAATCTTTCCCCCCTCACCTTAAACCTATGCTCTCTAGTTTTGGACTCCCCTACCCTGGGGAGAAAGGACCTTGGCTATTCAGCTTATCCACGCCCTTCATGATTTTATAAGCTTCTATAAGTTCTCTATTTCTGGCTGTTGTTGGGTTCATCTGGGATAATGTGTTAAAAATTGGCTAAGAAGGCTTTTTTTTAAAAAAGCCGATATTCTGGGCCCTGTTCCTGTGCTGAATACCAAAACAAATGAGGCAAGTTCTCGAAATTTAGTCTTCAGAAAGCTAACGATGTATCTGGGATGTTTCACTATTTTCCCTCACCCCTTCCCTCTCTACCTTTACATTGGTGAAGACTATCCTGGTGTGTTTCCTGCAACAAGACAACAGTGTACTTCCAAGAGGGGAGAGCCAGATGTTGAAAGCAGCCAAGCCATTTCGATGATAAAATGATTGGCATCTTGGTTGATACAGACAAGATCCTTTACTAGAAACAAAGTCAGGCTGAAAGTGAAGACTGCAGCAGGGCATACTCCCTCCATAGCAGCCCCAGGCAGCATCCGTAAGCCGGGGGAATGAGAGAGGAGTTATCAATGTTTCATGCACAGGCACAAATTCCAGGAAGGGGAGTCAGGGCCGAAGACATATCCTGGCAGGGAGGTGCCCTGGGACTGTACTGCCTCCCTGAGTTGGGTGCCCCTCATCTGAGAGGCCGGTGATCTGCTGCTGCTCCTGGCCTTCTATTCATCCTGGTCCATCTGTCTTCATTTTCTCAGGAAGACAACTATAGCCATCAATGTCCCAACAGCAGAAGGGCACAGGTTTCTTCGTGGAAGTAGCCTCTGTTGGGAGCTTAAGAAGTAAAAGAGTTTCTTGGTTCTGTGAACAGTCACTGGTGGCAGACCGTAGAGATGAGGGATGCACACAAGTCTCCATATTGTGATACATGCTGCACCTGATAGCAAGGGCAATGATATTGTTAATCAACCAGCTCGGTACACACCTCTGGAGCAGCTGGGACTCAGGTGTTGGAACACTACCACTGCAACCAAAAGTTGTCTCTATCTATCGTTCATTTAGATCCAGCTTCAGCATATGCAGCAACTTGGTGAAGGTGCCATGTCAGCTGTGCGATAATCACATTGCATCAAAATGGTGCGCTTATTGTGCCCTGACCCTCTCCTCAACTCAGACCTACATCAATCAATCATTCAACTTTACATTCAGTGTGTGCTTCCTATATCACACTTGCAATTTGCACAAATAATGGGTCTCCTTTGACCAGCATTGGTCACTTTTAAATTAACCGCTAATCACTACAATGTCACTGAGATGCCAATGTTCAGTTTCAGACAACCAGTGGAATAATGCAAGTCACCTTTGACCAGCATTTGAATCCTGATCTCCTTCGTTCCACAGGCACTGCAAATGGATGATGAAATAATTGCAAGTTCAAAGTAGTTGTGTTTGCAAACACCTGCGTCATGGATTTGCCTCCTCAATGTCCTAATGTCCAGCTTTTGCTCATCAATGTAATACTGACTGGGTGTTATCCCAGACATTTTCCAGTTGCATTTCACATTTAGAGAATGGTGAGTAATGGCAAGGAATGTAACTCCATTTGGTTGCTGGGTACCGACCCATAAATCCTTCACCATTCTCTTGCCCCAGAATCTCCATGTGCCATTTTACACTCACTCTACCTCGACAGACCATTTCTACCAAACCTACACATATGGAAATGCACCATATTGAATATTTGCCTCCACTGTCCTCCCTGCCCATGAGCCCTGGCTTTCCACCTCAATGATGGCCATCCCACTCCTCTTTGGTCCCCCTGTGGAGGACATCACTGTTCAACTCTCCAGATGTCTGTTTTCCCCACACAGTCATAACTCCTTCATCCTTTTTGGCATTATCCTCCCACTGCCGTCACAGGGTCCTCACAGCAGACTCAGCCCCAGGTCTATATCCATCCCAGATCTCTGACTGACCTTGATGAGCAGCCCCTAGACATGACTGATGAGACCTCTGGCTGCAATGTTTGCGGATCCCTGACAGATGATCCCAAATCAGGTAAGGGAGTGGACGGTGCAAGCATGCAGGTTGGTGTGAAGTGAGCGACCACTAGGAGAGCAAGTGCTGGCATTCGGCCCAGGTTAAATCTATGAACTATGCCTCTCCCTGTGGACAATATGTCCTTGCGTAGCCTTCCAAGGCTAATTGCTGGTGTCCCTATACCGCCAATCTGTGATTCATAAATGCTGTGCATGTTGCCAGATTACCACTCTGACTTCCATGTTGAGTTTTGTCAACATCTGTTCATCGTGTTAGAAAGCTGAATATAATTCTACCAGCTCTATCACACTCAACCTTGTCATCTTCTGCCTTTCCCAATGGAAGCATTTACAGGCTAGGACTGCAGCAGACCTAGACAACAGCTATATTCTTTCAGGTCATGATTTAGCTAAAGTGCACAATGCTCTCTGAGTTGGTTAATTGGAATTACTGTCTGAGAATGCCGAAGGTATGTTGCATCAAACCCTTGATAGGAGGCATACAGTCTTTCTAGCCTCTTGAGCCCAGTATTAACCATCAGCCGTAATGTCAGCACAGAAACTTAGTCCTCCAGTAGTCATATTTCTGGAGTCTCGTTCTTTCAGATAAAACTGGAACTGAAATTGACAGCCATCACAAATTATTACAAGAACTTTTTTTTTGTAATCTTGTTTATTTAATATATTTGGAAACTATTTTCTGCTGTGTCTAACAAAAAAAAGAAGATAATGTAGCAAGTTATTAAATCTCCATCACTTAAATGATTCTTTAGAATGTTAAATTCTGCAAGCACAATTATTTCTGTTCCATCATCTGAATATTATACACATATTTGCATCTATATGAAATATCTACGGTAAATTAATGATATTCGAATGTTTTTGTTTTTTAAAGTAAATGACAATTAATTGATTTGTAAGGAGTATAAAACAGTAAGAAAAATTGTTTTCACATCCAGTTTGTTAAAATAATTTTTCAAAATAATTTTACATCACTGATGGGCAATGTAAATTCCACATAAAACACTACCTCAAATCTTGATACGATTCTGCTTCATCAATGATGTTTTCTCATTCTGTGCTATTGATTTGCAAGTCATTTATCTTGCCCTCTGCTACTACTAAGACAGATTGAAGTAATATTGCTTATTAGAACGTGTCTTAATGCCAGATAGTTTATACTAAAATAGGTGCTTTCCTTTATTCTCTGGAAAATGAATAATTTCCGGTTGGCTGATCTGTAACTGACGTTCTGTAGGACTCAGATGTGGAAGTGGAATTTTTAATGGAAGGTTTGGTGAATTTGAGAATTTGCCGAGGTGTGAAAGAATTCCTATTTTTATTTAGTTTCTCTTCATTGGGTTAATAATATTAAAAGATGTGTATATGATCTTCATTTAAAACTCAGCTTTGATGCTAAATAGAAATCAAAAAATCAAGAAATCATGGAAGCTACTTGTGGATTTGTATGGAATCTTTAAATTTTTATTTGGTCCAACATCACAAATTATAATGCAATGCCTTTCATCATTTAGTTCAAACATGACGAGCTGAGTTAAGTATTGACATATTAAAGCTTTATTTTGTGCATTGCATAATACAATTCTTCTGATGTAAACAGTTATAACTGTGATGAGTTTGCTTGGGAACATAGTAATCCTCATAATTTTGAAATAGTCAAAGTCAATTACTTTGTAAAAGTTTTACTTTTTTGGGCGGCACGGTGGCAAGCACTACTGCCTCACAGCACCAGAGACCCGGGTTCAATTCCCGGCTCAGGCGATTGACTGGATGGAGTTTGCACGTTCTCCCCGTGTCTGCGTGGGTTTCCTCCGGGTGCTCCGGTTTCCTCCCACAGTCCAAGAATGTGCAGGTCAGGTGAATTGGCCATGCTAAATTGCCCGTAGTGTTAGGTGAAGGGGTAAATGTAGGGGAGTGGGTCTGGGTAGGTTGCGCTTTGGCGGGTCGGTGTTGACTTGTTGGGCCGAAGGGCCTGTTTCCACACTGTAAGAAATCTAAATCATAATAGCCCTTGTCAGCTAGTAAATCAGAATCAGTTATTGAATAGTAACAAATCAGATCAGTAATTAAAATTAAAGCTTTCACTTCAACAGATGTCTGTACCTTTTCTGCTGTTCATATTTGAACTTCCATTTAGTACTATCAGAGACATTCGTGTGCACTCTTCATTCTCAATGAGTTCTAACATTTGAATAGTATCATATAAAATAATAACATAAATTTACTTTATGTAAAATACACTTCTAAATCTAGTACATGAAGTTGAGATTTTCAGATTAGAGCTAATATTTAATAAAACAAAACTCAAGTAATGATAAGACATTTCAATTGGTTTCTTATTTTCTGTCTGATACTCCAAAATGCTGGGAAAGCAGTAATCTATAGATACTATTTGCCAAGAACTGTAACTTGCAAATTATCAAAGGAACTGCCAAGCATATTGGTGTAGAACTTCTGATTTTCCATCCTGTGTAACCTATGGGAGAAAGCGATTTAATTTTAACAATGCAGGTCTTGCAATATTTTTTTGATTATGTAACTCATAGCTCTTGTCAAAAAAGATTATAACCTCAGAATAAATGCATAGACCACAAGTTTTAAACACACATCCTATGGTATTATGCAGTTAGAATGATCTCTTCTGCACAATTATTTACGGGTGTCTAACATTTGTTGTTGATATTTGGTTACGACTATAAAATGATCATTTGGAAATCATATAAAAGTGTTGCCAAATTGAAACTTTTTATTTATTGTCACTAATTAGAAATTGCAGCAGAATTTGGAATATTAAATTCAAGCACAAATTCCTGTCTATTAATTTATCTAGCAAAACATACAGAGGCTTACAAATCCCAGATCATTGAATTCATAAATACCCAAGTGGCGGCACAAAATCAAGACTCTAAGAATGCTAAAAATCTGAAATAAAACACAAGTTGTTGAAAATTATCAGCAGTTCTGGTGATATTTCATAGCATCCCTGCAGCGTGGAAACAGGCTATTTGGCCCATCAAGTCTAACTGACCATCCGAAGAGAATCCCACCCAGACCTACCCTACCCCTGTAACCCTGTATTTCCCTTGGCTAATCCACCTAGTCTGCCCATTCCTAGGCACTACTTATAAATTTAGCATGGCCAATCCAGTAACCTGCACATCTTTGGACTGTGGGGGGAAACCGAAGCACCCGGAGAGACTCAGGCAGACACGTGGCAAATGTGCTGACCACTGTGCCACCATGCTGCCCATTTGTGGAGAGGTAAAGTTAATTTTTGAGTTTGGCCATTTCAGCAAAACTTGGAAAAGTGAGAAATGCATGTTTTGAGCAATTGAGTTGGGTCAGTGGTGTGGTGGATGGGATGGGAGATGGAACAAAGAACAAAGAAAAATGTCTATTATACTGTGGAGGGCAGGAGGGTTTAAGTGACAATTTATTTCCAAGGCTAAAAGGAACAGTAATGGCCAAGTAAATAAGCAACAAATGGATCTGGAGGAAGTGTGAATGACTGGATCCTGAATAGATATGGGCCTAAAACAAAGAAAAGGAAATAAGATAGAAAACCGAACCAAATAAATTGAAACAAAACTTGGACAGAGACCACGATCTAAATTTGTTGAATTTAATGTAGAATTCCTGGTTTAAAGTTGAGCTGTTTTTTGGACTTGTATTCAGTTTCAATAAAACACTGAAGGAGGCCACGGACAGAAAGTTCAGAGTGGGAATCAGGTCGAGAATTAAAATGACAGGTTCTGGAAGTCCAGGGTTTAGCTTGTGGACTGAATGGAGGTATGCCACAATGCAATCATCTGACGAGGTGAAAGTGAGGACCACAGATGCTGGAGAATCAAGAGTTGAAAAGTGTGGCGATGGAAAAGCACAGCAGGTTAGGCAGCATCCGAGGAGCAGAAGAGTTGATGTTTCGGGCATAAGCCCTTCATCAGGAATGTGGGGGTGGAGAAGGGGGCTGATAGGTAATTAGGAGGGTGGGCGTGGGTTTGGGGGAAGGTAGCTGGATGTAGGTGGGGGCAATTGTGATAGGTCAGTGGGGAGGGTGGACCAGATAGGGGGGGATGGAAGATGGACAAGTTGGACTAGTCAAGAGGGTGGTGCCGTGTTGGAGAATTGGGTCTGGGATGAGGTGGGGAGAGGGGAGATTTGAAAGCTAGTGAAGTTGATGTTGCCATCGACGACTGGAGGAAGAACGTCTCACCTTTTGTCTTGGCACCCTCCAACCACACAACATCAAAGTCAACCTATAATATATTACACTGGAAGGGGTACAATTGAACTCTTGTTCCACGGATGGAAAGTTGAGATCTTGAACGGTGAGGAGGGACGATATTAGAGGACAGATGCAATCTCTTGCCCTTGGGTGGAAGGGAGATGTGAGAAGGGAAGGAGTCATTGTATCACTGGGGATCAAACCAGAGTATCACAGAGGGAACAATCCCTTTAGAATTATGAAAGGTGAGGGAGAGGAAGATGTGATTGTCGAAGACATCATGGTGGAGAAGGCAGAAATGAAGGAGGATGATCTGCAAATACAGAAGCTGATAGCGTTGAGGGTGGGGACAAGGGGAGAACATCAATTAATATAAAAAGGAGGGGAAGGGGTAAGAGCAGAAGTATGGGAAATAGCATGGACAAGGCCAAGAACCCCATCAACTAAGTTATGTTTTATTGAACTTCCCTTCTTCACTTTTCTTTCTGGGTGGACTTATGACAATCAATGTATCAATTAGGGGACTCTTTCCTACCTACATTCTGAATTTGAAATTTCATGGACTTTACTCTAAAATGTTAATGATACCTAGTTCTTTAGCACGATCTATCTCTCACTCTTCCTTTTCCTTCCTTAACTCCTCCCTCTTTATTTCTGGAGATAGGTCATCAACCAAAACTCTGGATAAGTTCTTACAGGGACTGCAACAGCATTTCCTGTAGGGACTTGTCAGTTTTGTTTCCTCAGTTTCTTTTCCATCATTGTACTACAACCTTCCATATTCCTCTGACAGTGATTGAGAGGACCTTCTCACCTTTCTATTGCATGGAAAAGGGCTGTCCTAATTCTCTCTTTCATGGGCGGCCCCAGCAGGTGACATCATAAACTGTTCAAAAGTTACCGTTTTTGAGATTTAGTTTTACTTTTAGTCCCCAACTCTTTAAAATGTTTCCTTTAAAATCTTAAACCTACTTCCAATTAAGTAATTCAGGTCAATGTAGCCGTTTCATTTTCTTTACTGCTCCTGAACAAGGTATCTACTATTTTCACAGGAGTGGAAACAGTGTAGGTGTGTTCTCATATTCACACAATTTCAATAGTTCACAGAAATAACTGCACATGTTAAAATGAAATGGCAAAGCTGATGTGATTTTTCACAAGTTGGATGTCTAAAAATTGAATTGAGCAACTATTTTAGATCTGGTGTCTGGGAGGAGAAAATCTAAAATTGTCTGAGCTCTTTTGAGAGATTGGGTACTCTTAGTCATGGTCTTGGGCATGTTAACGGGAGACCAAGTGTCCTTTAAGAGAGGTATATTGTGCCTTTTGGTTTTGTTACAAACAAACATGGTTATGTGTAAGAAATGCATAAAGTTATTGGAACTGTCAAGCTCACTCAGATCAAAAGGAATTATAAAAATCGTTTGCATAACTTTCAAAGGGAGTTGTCAGTTTCTCAGTGCATTTAAAATTCCTGTAATTTAAATATTTGGAAACAAAAATGTTGTGTTAAAAGATCAGTACTTACTATTTGTTGGCATAAACTTAAAGCCTATCAGTTGACAAAAGCTTAGTGTATTATTACAGGATTAATACTTCATAACTGATTTCACAGCCTTTCATTATCACATTGGACACCTGTTATTACTTCACAATTTGATTGACAGGTTCATTTCCTGACATGAGAGAAGGGATTTTATTGTTTCTTTTTATAAGGAATTAAAGGCAGTTAGATGTGGTCAATTTTTTAAATCAATGAGTGTTTATTTAATATTCCATCATTGATAGGCACTTAAGAACTTTATTTAATCTCAGCATGGGTGCTGAGGTCTGTCAATGTTGGATACTGTGGAGTTTAAATAGGAGGTATGGGGCAAAGATGACAAGTTAGGAGCATGGGTTGCCATGCATGGAAAACACAGTGGCCTAGGAGTAATCAAGAGCCGTAGGAGACGGTTCATGGAGATAGGCTGGCATGAATAATATTCTGGATTAGTGGTGCTGGAAGAGCACAGCAGTTCAGGCAGCATCCAAGTAGCTTCGAAATCGACATTTCGGGCACAAGCCGTTCATCAGGAATAAAGGCAGTGAGTCTGAAGCGTGGAGAGATAAGCTAGAAGAGGGTGGGGGTGGGGAGAGAGTAGCATAGAGTACAATGGGTGAGTGGGGGAGGGGATGAAGGTAATAGGTCAAGGAGGAGAGGGTGGAGTGGATAGGTGGAAAAGAAGATAGACAGGTAGGACAAGTCCGGACAAGTCATGGAGACAGTTACTGAGCTGGAAGTTTCGAACTAGGGTGAGGTGGGGAAAGGGGAAATGAGGAAACTGTTGAAGTCCACATTGATGCCTTGGGGTTGAAGTGTTCTGAGGCGGAAGATGAGGCGTTCTTCCTCCAGGCGTCTGGTGGTGAGGGAGCGGCGGTGAAGGAGGCCCAGGACCTCGGCAGAGTGGGAGGGGGAGTTGAAATGTTGGGCCACGGGGCGGTGTGGTTGATTGGTGCGGGTGTACCGGAGATGTTCCCTAAAGCGCTCTGCTAGGAGGCGCCCAGTCTCCCCAATGTAGAGGAGACTGCATCAGGAGCAACAGATACAATAAATGATATTAGTGGATGTGCAAGTAAAACTTTGATGGATGTGGAAGGCTCCTTTAGGGCGTTGGATAGAGGTGAGGGAGGAGGTGTGGGTGCAGGTTTTACAGTTCCTACGGTGGCAGGGGAAAGTATCAGGGTTGGAGGGTGGGTTGTTTGGGGTCGTGGAACTGACCAGGTAGTCGCGGAGGGAACGGTCTTTGCGGAAGGCCGAAAGGGGTGAGGAGGGAAATATGTCCCTGGTAGTGGGGTCTGTTTGGAGGTGGCGGAAATGTCGGCGGATGATTTGGTTTATGCGAAGGTTATTAGGGTGGAAGGTGAGCACCAGGGGCGTTCTGTCCTTGTTACGATTGGAGGGGTGGGGTCTGAGGGCGGAGGTGCGGGATGTAGATGAGATACGTTGGACGGCATCTTTACCCACGTGGGAAGGGAAATTGCGGTCTCTAAAGGAGGAGGCCATCTGGTGTGTTCTGTGGTGGAACTGGTCCTCCTGGGAGCAGATACGGCGGAGCCGGAGGAATTGGGAATACGGGATGACATTTTTGCAAGAGGTAGGGTGGGAAGAGGTGTAATCCAGGTAGCTGTGGGAATTCATCAACTTCACCAACACATTCCATCCTGACCTTAAATTTACCTGGACCATCTCTGACATCTCCCTCCCCTTCCTGGACATCTCCATCTCCATTAATGACGACCGACTTGACACTGACATTTTTTACAAACCCAGCGACTCCCACAGCTACCTGGATTACACCTCTTCCCACCCTACCTCTTGCAAAAATGCCATCCCGTATTCCCAATTTCTCCGCCTCCGCCGTATCTGCTCCCAGGAAGACCAGTTCCGCCACAGAACACACCAGATGGCCTCCTTCTTTAGAGACCGCAATTTCCCTTCCCACGTAGTTAAAGATGCCCTCCAACGCATCTCATCTACATCCCGCACCTCCGCCCTCAGACCCCACCCCTCCAATCGTAACAAGGATAGAATGCCCCTGGTGCTCACCTTCCACCCTACCAATCTTCGAATAAACCACCGTGGGCGGCACGGTGGCACAGTGGTTAGCACTGCTGCCTCACAGCGCCAGAGATCCGGGTTCAATTCCCGCCTCAGGCGACTAACTGTGTGGAGTTTGCACGTTCTCCCCGTGTCTGCGTGGGTTTCCTCCGGGTGCTCCGGTTTCCTCCCACAGTCCAAAGATGTGCAGGTCAGGTGAATTGGCCATGCTAAATTGCCCGTAGTGTTAGGTAAGCGGTAAATGTAGGGGTATGGGTGGGTTGCGCTTCGGCGGGGCGGTGTGGACTTGTTGGGCCGAAGGGCCTGTTTCCTCACTGTAAGTAATCTAATCTAATCATCCGCCGACATTTCCGCCACCTCCAAACAGACCCCACTACCAGGGATATATTTCCCTCCCCACCCCTTTCCGCCTTCCGCAAAGACCGTTCCCTCTGCGACTACCTGGTCAGGTCCACGCCCCCCTACCACCCACCCTCCCATTCTGGGCACTTTCCCCTGCCACCACAGGAACTGTAAAACCTGTGCCCACACCTCCTCCCTCACCTCTATCCAAGGCCCTAAAGGAGCCTTCCACATCCATCAAAGTTTTACTTGCACATCCACTAATATCATTTATTGTATCCGTTGCTCCTGATGCGGTCTCCTCTACATTGGGGAGACTGGGCGCCTCCTAGCAGAGCGCTTTAGGGAACATCTCCGGTACACCCGCACCAATCAACCACACCGCCCCGTGACCCAACATTTCAACTCCCCCTCCCACTCTGCCGAGGACATGGAGGTCCTGGGCCTCCTTCACCGCCGCTCCCTCACCACCAGACGCCTGGAGGAAGAACGCCTCATCTTCCGCCTCGGAATACTTCAACCCCAAGGCATCAATGTGGACTTCAACAGCTTCCTCATTTCCCCTTCCCCCACCTCATCCTAGTTTCAAACTTCCAGCTCAGTAACTGTCTCCATGACTTGTCCGGACTGTCCTACCTGTCTATCTTCTTTTCCACCTATCCACTCTACCCTTTCCTCCTTGACCTATCACCTTCATCCCCTCCCCCACTCACCCATTGTACTCTATGCTACTTTCTCCCCACCCCCACCCTCCTCTAGCTTATCTCTGCACGCTTCAGACTCACTGCCTTTATTCCTGACGAAGGACTTGTGCCCGAAACGCCGATTTCGAAGCTACTTGGATGCTGCCTGAACTGCTGTGCTCTTCCAGCACCACTAATCCAGAATCTGGTTTCCAGCATCTGCAGTCATTGTTTTTACCCTGGCATGAATAATAGATAATAACTTAGTATTGAGGGTTTGAAGGACCATGAGCAGAGGTAAGCATGGACGGCTTGAAGGGCCATGGGGTTAGTTGGGGTCATGAGGTGGCATGAAGGAAATAAGGGATATAGGGATGCCAAATTGGTATGGATGGTGCATGGACACTTTGGGAGGGATGAGGGACCATGAGGGCTGAGGGCAGGATGGCTGAATTTTCCTCCGTTGTTTTTTACCCCTCCCCCCTCACTTTGACAAAATGTTGATGAACTGAGGCAGGGCCCTTGCTCCAGCCAGCCTCTGCACGAGAGGTTTAGAGAGCAGGGAACTTGCCTGAAAAACCCTCACAGCCTGGGAGCCAAGATTCAGGCCAATTTGTGAATCAATAATTGCAACAACTCTGGGAACCTCCGTTAGCTATGCGGGTGGTCAGTCGCATTTTCTCTTTCCGCACAATGTTCATGTAGCACTTCAATTTCGATGGTCAGTTCTGGGGGGAGCAGACTGAACTTTCTCAGTCTGCAGAAAACAGGCTGGGAGGCACAGGGGCTGGTAAAGAAATGAGGTACCAACTTGGACTGGCTTCTTAAAGTGCTGCTTCCATTGGTGTATTTTACCATTGCTGGTCCTGGAAACGGACAGAGTGCCTAATTCAAGGAGGCAGGCAGCTGTTTTAAACAGATAAAGACCCTATTAGGAGTCGATTTATATTGCTGTCACAGACTTCCTGTATCTGGAGAGGCACCAGCTATTAGGAAAGTGATCTCCCATTGGAGAACTTTTCTCCTCTGAAAGTCAGCCCTGTGAACTTTTAAAATACTTTTCTTCAGCTACCAGCACATCTGATGTCTCTGGAATTCATCAGCATCAATTCATCTCCAGGTGGCATTGCTGTGGCTACCAGCCTTCTGACTTGGCTTGGTGCCATCTTTACTTGGAATGCAGGATCAAATGCAGCCGATTAGGAGTCCTCTTGTCATAAAATTGTCAAATGGGTTCCTTTATCCTAAGTCCTGCCTCATAATCTCCTTCTCACCATGACTCTCCAAGGTCCTCACTCATCAGATAAATTGCAGGGTGACAATAAGGACTGCAGATGCTGGAGATTAGAGTCAAAAGTGTGGTGCTGGAAAAGCACAGCAGGTCAGGCAGCATCCGAGGAGGAGGAGAATCGACTTTTCGGGCAAATGTTTGGAAACAAAAATGTTGTGTTAAAAGATTTGTTGGCATAAGCTTAAAGCCTATGAGTTGACAAAAGCTTAGTGTTTTATTACAGGATTAATACTTCATAACTGATTTCACAGCCTTTCATTATCACATTCCTGATGAAGGGCTTTTGACCAAAATGTTGATTCTCCTGCTCCTCGGATGCTGCTGATCTGCTAAGCCTTTCCAGCACCACTCTCTCAAGATAAATTGCAGGCCCTGTGATCCCAAACTTCCAACAGTTCCAAACTCTCACAAAGACAGCAAAACTCTCTTTGACACATCACATAAGTTGTCTCACTATCAACTGAAACCTGCCAATCTGAAAATAACTAATCACACCTCTCTCTTAACTAATACATTCCTCATTTCTGATTGAAATGTACCAATGGTTAAAGTACCAAGTAAACATCTTTAAGTAGTTCCTAGTATTGAACAAAAAACTAAATTGAACTGAAAAATCTCTAAGATTTAAAAAAATGAAAATGTCAGTGGTTACATCTCAGTAAATTTCACTAAAATCTTATTACAATTCTTCAAACTAATACATTCTTCTGGGCTCCACTCCAACAACAATTTGAGATTGGGAAGTCATAGCATTTCCTCTGCCCAAGACCACAACAATATGACAGAGAGTTGTGAACGCAAACCAGCTTTCCTTTCACTGGCTCCATCTATCCTTCCCATTGCCTCAGGAAAGCAGCAAATATCAAAGATCCCTCCCACCCCAATTACACTCTCTTCAACCCTCATCCATTGGGTAGAAGATACAAACGTTTGAAAACACATACCAACAGTTTCAAGAACGACTTCTTTCCTGCTGTTATCAAACTTATGAATGGACTTCTTGTGTATTAGAGTTGATCTTTCTCTGTAACTTCTCTGTAGCTATAACACTCTACTCTGCATTCTGTTCTATTGCACTAACATATTTGCATAAGGTGGGATTTGTCTGGATAGCACACAAAACAATACTCTTCACTGCATTTCAGTAGATATTACAAGAATAAATCAAGTCTAATCAAATGTAATTTAACAGTATTTTACGTGTTAACTATGCTTGTACCGGTAATTGGATACATTAGAGATTGGATACATTATGCCTTCTGAAAGAATGATTGCTGTGCAATTCAAATGAGGTCTGACAAAATAAATTAGATTACATTACAGCGTGGAAACAGGCTCTTCGGCCCAACAAGTCCACACCGACCCACCGAAGCGCACCCACCCATGCCCCTACATTTACCCCTTACCTAACACTACGGGCAATTTAGCATGGCCAATTCACCTGACCTGCACATCTTTGGACTGTGGGAGGAAACCCATGCAGACTCGGGGAGAACGTGCAAACTCCACACAGTCAGTCACCTGTGCTGGGAATTGAACCCAGGTCTCAGGCGCTGTGAGGCAGTAGTGCTAACCACTGTGCCACCGTGCCACCCACCATAGAAAACAGATTTGCATCCAATTGCCTCACACATTCTTGTCCATGCAGTCTTAATGTTGGTGATTCTGGAAAATCCACCATCGCGATTGTATGAACAGGGCTAATCAAAACATAACTTGCTCTAAATGGTTGAGGTGGTATCCATAATACAATAGGTTATACGTGGGCCAATCCTGAGGGACTGAGTCAAGATTAGAGTGGTGCTGGAAAAGCACAGCAGGTCAGGGAGCATCCAAGGAGCAGGCAAATTGATGTTTCGGGCAAAAGCCCTGCAGCAGGAATTCCTGATGAAGGGCTTTTGCTCGAAACACCGATTTTCCTGCTCCTCGGAAGCTGCCTGACCTGCTGTGCTTTTCCAGTGCTACTCTAATCTTGATGCTAATCTCCAGCATCTGCAGAATCCACCTCTACCTGAGGAACTGACCTGATAGGCCAAATAGTTTCTTCTTTTGCTGTTCTTGAGTTTTGTTAACCTCTGTGAGATTGCCACGAATTTTACTAACCTTAGTTTTTAATCGAATGAGATATTGTTTTTGAGTAGACATTCTCAGATGTACTTTGAAAGGTCTGAAAAAAATTAAAGTCATATAGTATTACTTGCGATATCTCTTTAATTGTTTTAAAGAACAGAGACATGTCCTGTTTTAGACAAAAAGACCTGGCGAACTTGATCCATTCTGCTGCAGAATAATGCTCTGTCTTGAACCATTAAATAAAGATCAGGGACATCTCACTAAATGCTGTCATGTGAACACTGCGAGGGATGCATAACACCTTCTGACTGAATGGATCCTGCTGCTGTCTCACATTGACCAGCCTTGAATTAATACTACCTTATTCGGTTTGATGGAAAGTATCACAAATGACACCAAGATTCCCATTCACAAATTCTCAAAATACCATCAAGGCAGCACTTAAAAGAGCTTCGAAAGTCTGCACATTTCTCTCACTGTGCACTCCACTGTCAGAGGATCAGAACTGAGGGAACACTGCAGTGTCAGAGGAATAGTTATGCAGCTGGTGCAAAATTCATATTTGCAGGGCTGGAATTGGGGAATGCAAGCAGCATATGGAAGCAGCACCTCAGTATTGACACAATAGCAGAATTCTCTGGTTTTGAGCTCCTTAGAAGACAGCACTCCACTGAACCCGCACAAAGTAAGTTCTCCATTGGAGAAAGGTGAGAGATAACTTAAAGTGTTTGTGTTTATTGTTCTGAGATTGTGGAATGTATCATAGCAACAGCCCACTAAAGTCTGTTGCAAGGCACATATTATATCTTCTTGCGTCATCTTGGGAGGCCATCAAATGGTAACTCAGACTTTATATCCGATTTTTCCCTTGCATGAAAGTAATAAATTACCAGTTATCTTTTTCAGTTCATATTATCCATACTTTATCTTCCACTGCCCACTCAGTTTCCTAACCAGGTCTAGAATTCCTCAAATCCTTTCAGTTAGATCTTTCGCATGACCTACTCTTTTTATATTTTTATTTGAAATATTGGATCTACATTTGTAATTACTCAACCTGAATCTCTGAATTGACAGAGCTTTGGCAAGTTACGATGAAGGCATCTGTAACTTCCTCACCTACTCCTGTTAAAACCCTGGGTTGGAAAATATCAGGTTCAAGGAATTTGCCAATTTAACAATATTTTATTTTCTATTGCTCTTTGTTGTTGACATTAATTTTAGGGAGTTCCAGTCCTTGACAGATTTCCATGAAGTGTCTGTTATAATATCTTCTTCTGTGACACAAGGGGTAGATTTTCATGTACTCAGGGAGACTTCGTGGAGTTTTGAAAATGGCAACCAGGACTTGATTCTGGGATATATGCTGGAGAGTTATGCTGCAGCTGTATAGCCTTTAGTTAGGCCCACATTTACAGTATTGTGTGCAGTTCTGGTCACCTCATCATAGGAAGCATGTGAAGGCTTTGCAAAAGAGGTTTACCAGGCTGTTGCCTGGATCTGAGTGCATTAGCTATAAGGAGAGACTGGACAATCTTAGGATATTTTGAATATTGGAGGCTGAGGGATGACCTGATAGAAGTATACAAAATGATGAGAGGCGTGGATAGATGATCGGAGCATGTTGGCAATGGAGGTGGTAGTAGCAGATGTGACAGCAAGGTAGAAGAGGCATTTAGACAGTCACATGAACAGGCAGGGAATGGAGGGATATGGACCGCTTGGAGGCAGATGGGATTAGTTTAGAATTGCATCATAGTCAGTGTAGAAATGATGAGCCAAAGGGATTGTTCCTATGCCATACTGTTCTATGTCCTATGATGCAGCATCCAATGATGTTCTGAGCCTCTGTTGCAACACAGATAGCCTTCCCAGAAGTCTGACTGTTGTAACAGAAATTTAAGCTGAAGGTACGCTGGATCGGTTTATTGTCATGCAGTCTCACACTATTGCTGTCACGGATCTGGACGTGTTCCAAGAGGTCTGCTATATTTTTTACTAATCTATGCTGTAACAGATTTCCAGGATTACAGAGTTACAATCCTGTGGAATGTGGTTCCATCAAATGCAAAACCGCTCCCCTTTCTCAGGATAACAGTGTTCATCCACCCCCTGCCCCTCACCACAACTTCAGTAGCCCTCCTGTTGTTTATCAGTCAGAAAGATTGCTTTCAAACATTCCAAAGTGGTGCCGCCTGTATCTGGCCGAGAGTGGCTCAAAGTCATCTCCAAAGCCATCATTAGTTTCCTTCACTAAAATTCAACAGCTTTCCATCACCTTTCCATAACCACTGCAGTAGCACTGCGTTGGTCACCAGGAAAGACAAAAGGACCCAAAACAATGCACAAGGATTTGATTGTGATATCGCAGGACTTCTTTCATGTATATGGGTTAGAATACTTGTTTTATATTGGTTTTTATTTCACCATTGGAGCAGGACTGACACTGTGCTGCTCAGTGGCACAATTGATAATCCGTGTGTAGCTGCTGTTTTGTCAGTAAATGGGAATTGGAGTTGTGGTGTTGGTAATCTCATTCATAGAATATCTTTATCTACATCCAGAGCAGAAAAAGAAAAGCGATATGTCATGTCTCTTTCCTTCTCCTTTTTGCACTGCCAATCCTATTTCTGCTGTTCCCTGTTGCTGCTTCAAGCCATGATTTGACTGCTGAATGCCTTGGCAGGGGTTATCTGAAGGCCTCAATTGATAGCCCTGACAGAGACAACCATACCAACCTTTGCCCCTGCTAGCACTAAAACATTGAGTGCTACAAGGCCCAAGTTTTGCATTCAGTATCACTACCCTGTAATCCTTTCCTTGCTAAAACATTATGGTCTGGTTATAGTCCAACAGGTTTAATTGGAAGCACACTAGCATTCGGAGTGCCGCTCCTTCTTCAGGTGATAGTGGAGGACACAGTTGTAAGGCATAAAGTTTATAGCAAGAATTTACAGTGTTATGTAACTGAAATTATACATTGAAAAATACCTTGATTGTCTGTTGAGGTCTTTCATCTGTTCGAATACCATGAATGTTTCACTTCTTTCATGTGTAAATCATAAAACTTTTTTCTAAAAGTTGCATTCTCAGGTTAGCTGTAATAATTGGTGTTAGCTAGACAACATGTTGAAGGTGTTGGCCCCCTGTGTTCTCTGTCTATGCCATGATGTTTAGATTGATTCTAACTAAAAAGGGAGATAACAGAGTTCTGCATGAATTCATGCAGTTTTTGAGCAAAGTACAATGTAACTCTAAGTACAAATTCACCCCACAAAATATATGTGTGCATGTGGGTCATTGTGTCTCTCTGGGTTGGGGGTTGTGAGTGTGAGAGAGAGTGTATATGTGTGTGTGTAGTGAGTGTAGAGTGTCTTAAGTCTGTGAGGGGGTGCATGTGTGAGTGTGGGAGTGTGTCTGGGGTGGGGGCTTGTGAGTGTGAGGGAGAGTGTATGTGTGTGTGCATGAGTGAAGAGTGCTCTAAGTCTCTGAGAGGATGCGTGTGTGAGTGTGTGAGTGTGTGTGTCTGTAAGGGTGTGTGTGAGTGTCTGTGTATATGTGTGTGTATATGTGTGTCCATGTGTATGTGTGTGTATAGGAGTGTGTGTGTGTGTGTGTGTGTGTATAGTGCAATGGTGGTCACCTTTAGTGTGGCATGAACCCAAGGTCCCGGTTGAGGCCCTCCCTATGGGTATCGAACTTAGCTATCAGCCTCTGCTCCACCACCTTTCTCTGCTGCATGTCCCGAAGTCCGCCTTAGAGGATGGTCACCCAATGGTCCGAGGTCAAATGCCCTGGACCGCCAAAGTGTTCCCCAACTGGGAGGGAACCCTCCTGTCTGTTAATTGTTGTACGGTGCCCATTCATCCGTTGTCGTAGCCTTTGCTCGGTTTCCCCAATGTACCATGTCTCAGGGCATCCTTGCCTGCAACATATAAGATAGACAACGTATACACAGACACTCACACACACCATTACAGACACACACTCCCACACACACACAGGCATCCTCTCAGAGACTAAGACCATTCTACACTCATGCACACACATACACTCTCTCTCATAGACACTCAACCCCCCAACCCAGACACGCACACACACTCCCACACTCTCACATGCACCCCCTCACAGACTTAAGACACTCTACGCTCACTACACACACTTATCCACTCTTTCTCACACTCACAACCCCCAATCCAGACAGACACACAAACAGACACAATGACTCAAATGCACACATATATTTTGTGGGGTGAATTTGTACTTGCAGAGCTACATTGTACTTTGCTTAAAAACTGCAAGAATTCATGTAAAACTCTGTTATCGCCCTTTTTAGATTAGAATCAATCTAAACATCATGGCATAGACAGAGAACACAGGGAACATATTGTCTAGCTAAAATCAATTGTTACAGCTAACCTGAGAATGCAACTTTTAGAAAAAGGATTTTTGATTTACACATGAAAGAAGTGAAACTATCATGGTATTTGAACAGATGGAAGACTCAACAGACAATCAAGGTATTTTTCAATGTATAATTTCAGTTACATCACTCTGTAAATTCTTGCTATAAATTCTGTGCCTTACAATTGTGTCCTCACTATCACCTGATGAAGGACCGGCGCTCCGAAAGCTAGTGTGCTTCCAATAAACCTGTTGGACTATAACCTGGTGTTGTGTGACTTTTAACTTTGTATACCCCAGTCCAACACTGGCATCTCCAAACCATTATGGTCTGGAGTATTTAACTCCCACCGGTGGTTACTGCTGGTATTGCATAGAAATGGGAGAGAGGAGCTGCAGAAACACACAGGTAATGGGCTCAATGAAGTAGGCCCTGTGGTGTGTATGCCCTGTTGCTCGTAGAATGTCAGTGGCAGTGGGCTGTAACCTTTAACTGGCCTCAATTGGCCTAGGGTGGATAGACTAACCTTCTCCACCCTGGGCTTAATTGGAGGCAGTTAGGAATGTCCATTCCAAATCTTTCTCAACACATTAAATTCCCCTCTGCTGTGACCATTCTCTGGGTAAGGGGTGAAGGTGGTGTTAAATCCACCCTATATGCGGTTCAACCAACAAATTTAGACTGTGATTTGGTGCATCAATATTCCAGCTGTATAGGGGATGTTGGATATTTAATAGTGAACGTGTTCAGGATTGTTGCTCTCAAATGAAAGCAAAATACTGCAGAATGATGAAAATCTGAAACAAACACAGAAAATGCTGGAGAAACTCAACAAGTCTGGCAACATATGTGGAGAGAGAAAC
Organism: Chiloscyllium punctatum; assembly: GCF_047496795.1. Lineage (NCBI taxonomy): Eukaryota > Metazoa > Chordata > Chondrichthyes > Orectolobiformes > Hemiscylliidae > Chiloscyllium > Chiloscyllium punctatum. The sequence continues at coordinate 148,650,945 of NC_092741.1, read as the reverse complement.
TGAGTTAATGTTTCTGATATGGCTCTCCTTCAGAACCCATAAATGTTACACCATGGTTAAGTACAATGGACCAAGTCAACTATTAACTTTCTCTGCCATCAGTAATACACAAAACTGACACCGTCTCTCTTTCTGTAGTGAGACAATTTGCTTATTCTTGTCAGTACCCTGACAGATTTGGTCTTGCTGTGCAGTACTAAGGAAATCCTGTACTATTAACTATCCAACATCCCCTATACAGTTGGAATATTGATGCACCAAATCACAGTCTAAATTTGTTGGTTGAACCGCATATAGGGTGGATTTAACACTACCTTCACCCCTTACCCAGAGAGTGGTCAGAGCAGAGGGGAATTAAATGTGTTGATAAAGATTTGGAATGGATATTTCCAACTGCCTCCAGGGTGGAGAAAGTTAGTCTACCCACCCTAGGCCAATTGAGGCCACTTAAGAGCCAGTTAAAGGTCATAGCCCACTGCCACTGACATTCTACTAGCAATAGGGCATACACACAATGTTTGACCTTTGATACCAAAAGTCCTATCTGCTCAAAAATCCCTTAGAGATAAAAGGAGGTCTCTTGGTATTCTGATCAGTATTTATTCCTTAATCAATATCACTCCAAACCAGCTATTTGGCCATTACCTGATACTTAATTGTGAAATCTGGTTGTGCCCAAACTGTTTCCTGCATTAGAACCAGGAAACACTTCAAAAGTAGCTAATTGGCTGTAAAATGATTTGGAATCTCCTGAGCTTTTGCTAGGTGCTGTCAATGCACACCTTCCACCTTCCTTAAAGGTTACATTTAGGTTTGGGGCAAGCCTCAAAAGATGGCGCTTGTCGAATCTTCACTTACCAAACCAACTTGTAAAAAGTTACCAGTAACTAGGCTTCTTCATTTGCTTTCTCCAAGCTTCTTTGATATTTCGAGACATGCAGTCGACTGGGAATGCGTTTCTGTGCTCTTTCTGCTTCACAAAGGGGTTATTGCATAACTGTTTGCTGTCAAAATGAATCATGTGGCAGGGATCCTGCTTCTGTCCTAGAAGTTCAGGGCTCAGCCCATACCTGACCTGGAGGTACGTCATAATATGTCTGAACATATTCATTAAATATATTTGGATTATGGCCATAGATTGTGTGATCTCCATCTGTACCTCTCCGGGAAATGTCAATTCCAGGTCCTTTGAGAGAACAGCTAATACTAAATCCTTTCCCTATTCATAGTCTATAAGTTGTCTTTGCTCACCCCTAATTTCCAAAGACGTTTCAATCTAAATAATTTCCGTAAACTATACGTAAGAATTTTCCATGGCATTATTTTGATTGAAATTTCACCCTTCTTTTAAGTCAAAGCAATAATTTAACTAATGTATCTTACTGCTTATAATGTGATTTCAGATTTAAATGTAAAACGTACCATTGACTTAAAGTACTTTGTGAAGGCTGCCCGGACCTACAATTAATGAAAAGAAATAAATGTTTAAGATTAGTTGTATATACAAGAAGCAAAAGTGATTAAATTAACAAAACAAAGCTCAAAATGTTTTCACCTTTGTCTCTGTGAAACTCGAAGTCAGGAAAATAAATAAACCCTGGAAAAGAAATGATTTAATATCATTACATCCCATTATCATTTTTAAAAACAACAATACTGTGCCATAAATGTACTTTACCTGAAGTGAATTTAAAATGACAAATGCGTAATAGAAAAACTCATGAGCATCCTCAGTTAGGAGAAATCCAATGACCCAAGTCAATCCAAAAGTTGGACTAAGAATAAGGACAGCTTTAATGATTTTCTTAATTGTCCTTTTATCCTCCCTGTTTTTTCCTTCTGATACAGATGGCCTCATTATTTTCACAATGACTGCTGTCAGGATAAACATATTGATTCCAATAATGCATCCAACTGGTATGATGAATGTGTGAAAGGCAGCGATGTTTCCAAATTGACTGACATTTAGCCAACAATGACTCTCACTCTTATATTTGCCTTTGCTGATGAAGTTTGTCGTTGAGGCAATCACTATTATCAAGGGGCAAACATAGCCGAGAATAAAAGAAATCGACATAAAGGCTAACTTGCTCATCTGATGGAAAACAAAGATAAGCCGATACAGAAGTGTTAGACTTTGAGCCAATGTCCAAAAGAAAACAGAAAGGAAAAAGAAATGACTGAAAATTGTAGCAATTGTACACAACGTTTCATTGTCTTTAACAAATTGAATCGAACCAACCAGAAAGAACGATTGGGCAAATAACAAAGCAATAGCAGTATTGATGAGGGCAGTGTGACGAAAGCGAGTCACATTGCTTTTGACAACTGTGTTCCACACAACAACTTCAACAGTGATAAAGCATATCAAGGATGCAATGGAAAAAGACAATCCTGCATACGTGATTTCGTCAAGGTATGGAATAAATCTTCCCTTTTCAGCCATGAGTACAGCAAACGATGTTAAGTGTGTGCAGGTACAGTTTGTTCCTTTCTCAGTAACATGCGTTTCGCAACCTTCATTCGACCAGCCGCCTGTCCCATGAAAGAGCTCATAATCCCAAAAAACACAGTTTGCAGTTTTCAGATTGCCTTTTTCTAATTTTGGAGAGAAAAACATCTTGACAGTAATTTTGGAGTTCTGTCTGTCTGTTATATTGTTAACTTTCAATGTAGTTGATTGGACCAGGCTATTTATAAACTGATCGCCTGAGTTTGAAGATAAACTTTCATCTATGTTCAAATATAGGATGCTTGATATTTTGAAAGAATTATTATTCACCCTTTCTTTCAAACTTTTGCTTTCTATCTCTACTGTAGATGTATAATTTTCAGAAAAGCTCTCATGATAACCTTTTGAGGGAACAGTGTTAAACATTTGCCCCTTAAGCTTAATGTTTGGAACATCCAGTTCATAGTTTTCCTCATGAGATTGAAATGCTTCAGTGAATTTTTCAACCGATCTCATCAATGTGCTTGAATAGATGTTGTTGTTTTCTTTGTTCTGCTGCTCATCCTGTGTTGCATTGCTTGCTATTGAGAGGAAATCCTGTAAGGAAATAAATGTGACACAACAATATTATGCAAGGAATATTTTCTAACAAATTAGAATGGCAAATCTTGGGAATGAGAACAAAATCTTCACTACTTCACCAAAAATGCAATGTTTCAAATGAAAAGTCAATCCCAGTTAATGCTGGCTGCATGTAAACCATTTCATGATTGATTATCACTGGTATGACTATTCCAATTTTCATTAAATATGTTAACTTTTTCAAAAAAAAGTAGGACTCTCAGTGCCAAAGATTGAAATCTTTGCTTTTTTAAACTTGTGTCAACTAATCACATTTCCACAGTGGGCACATAAGGCCACATGCAGGTTCAAGTTCCTCCAATGGATTGTCAGGAGCAAGATTCAACCCTTGCTTCACAACAATCCTCCTAAAGCACCATGGGAGCAACCCCAATTACAATTTTACTCATCCCCTTTGAATCAAATAGTATTGTCAATTAGTTCTATATTCAGATAATTCTATGATATGGTCTATCAAAGAATGATAGAGCTCAGAAAAAAAAGGTCAAAAATAACTGCAGATGTTAGAAATCAGAAACAAACACAGAAATTGCTGGAGAAACTCAGCACGTCTGGCAGCATCTGTAGAGAGAAAGCAGAGTTAATGTTTTAGGTACAGTGACCCTTTTTCAGAACTGAAGAACTATGTTCACTTTGAAAAGGTATTGAAGTTATGAAGAAGGGTCACTGGACCTGAAACACTAACTGAAAAGAGGCATTTGGCCTATTATGACTTGTAATTCTTTTGCAAAGTGGTCCAATTGTTTCCACTCACTTTTTTTCTCTTTCTCTAGAGCTTGTTGTTTCCAGGTAAGGAGTAAATTTCTCTCCTATGTTCAAACAACTTCCTTCACAACAAAAGTGTAAATTCTTTTTCAACAATTATATCTTTCTCCAACTTTTAAAAAAATCCAGTTAATTGTCTTGTAAGTAATAATACAACTAACATGATTTTATTCAATTAAAGAAAGAGCAATGTTATTAACCATGAAATCCAAGGACATGGTCTAGATGCAGTCACAGACAAGTGCACATACAAAGTTAAAGGGGAATAGTATCCCATACAAGTAGGATAATATACAGTTTGTTTAGAATCCTTTCATCCTCCTTAAGATGTAATATTTCAACCTGAGGCTGACGTCGATTAGTTGGTTTCTTGAATGCAGTGTGTCAGCGTGAACATTGTAGTTATTAAAATTCTCAATTTCTCCATGACTTTTTTTCTATATGTGTTTCTATGTGGACTGGGTGATGACACATTTTAGAGAGGGAGAGAGAGAGAGAGACACGCAATGGATACTACAGCTTCTTTCCAAGTATCTGCTAAAACCTCCATTGAAATACTGGTTCCAGTCTATATTTCTGAGAAATTATTTGGGGTGAGTGTAATAGCTGAAGCTTCAAACAGGCACGACAACTGGATTTACCAGTGGGAAATGCGGTAAGTGGAGGATATGATTTACAGGGTATTCCCGTGGAAATGGACACCCTCACCGGTCCAACCGTGTTTGGGGAACGCCACTTGAATGAAGGCAATTGCTTGACCTCTCTCAGGTCATATCGTGAACAGAGGTTAGCCCACAGCAAAACCCCAAATCAAAGCCAAACCTTGGCCAAAAAAATTAAAAGCTTCTTCAGGATCCAGGCCAGCAAGCCACCGTAGTTGCTGCCACTATGCGGACTCAAGACAACAAAGGAGTCCTACTAGACTTAAATCGAGTAAGAGAACTCATAGGCCAGTATCCAGGGAGTGCACACCCTGGGATGTCCATCTCCATCTGGTTTGGAACAGTTAAATTGCTTAGCAATATCCAAATCACTTCCAATCAAAAAAAACATCTGGCTACACGGAAACATGGTTTGAAAGAAGCTCAATACTGGTGCGGTCATTTTAGTAATTGCAGAACCAGTCTTTAACAAAATTCAATCTGGATTCCAAACCTTAAGACCGTGTAAGACCTCAGTTAGACTGAGAAGATATACCAGGGAACCTTAAGGTTAAGATTAAGGCACAACTTTGGTTCCAGTCTCTTCTGAGAAGCAGTGGTTCAGTTACCAGCTGATTGTAGTAAAAGGCTCAGGACCCAAGCTTGATGGGGTGAAATTGGTTGAGAGAGATTTCCCTGGATTGGCTCCGATTAAAAATTGGCTGCCTGAGTAAAGTCTAATGAAATACCTGGAAGTCTTTCAGGAAAGACCATCAAAGGAACCAGAGCCACCTTAAATCCATGATTCTTCAAGAACCGCCCAGTGCCATTTGCTTTACAGGCAAAGGTAGAGGCAGAAATCAGAACGCTGGAAAGTGAGGGAATCATCAGACTTGTTCAGTTTGCGGAATGGGCAGTAATGGTCATCCAATTGTGAAGCCCAACAGGTTGGTTCACCTTCGTGGAGATTTTTCACAGATGGAAAACTGTTTATTGCAGCTGGATAAATACCAAATCTCTTCCTTAGAGCATTTATATGCGAAACCGGCGGGCGTCTGTCTTTCACAAAGGTGGACTTGTGTCATGCGTACTTTAATTGCAGTTAGGTGAGGATTCGCAGAAATATGCTACAATTAATACCCAGAAGGGTTTGTGTCAATATACGAGACTGCCATTTGGGGTAACGTCAGCCTATGCAATTTTTCCAGCGGACAGTGAAGAACATTGCCATTTATCTAGATGACCTGTAATAACAGGGAAGACCAATAAGGAGAACTTAGAGAACTCGTACACAGTCCTTTGACATTTCTTCCAGGGAGAAGGGAGAAATGTGTGTTCCAGGTACCTCAAGTGACCTACTTGGGTTACAGTGTTGATAAAACCTGTTAAACCTGTTGAAAGATAAATTGATGGCAATTGAAGATGCACCGATTCTCACTTCTGTACCAGAGCTTAGGCCTTTCATAGGGCTAGTGTGTTATTATGGAAAGTTCATACACAACCTTGCTTCCATCCTGGCATCTTTCCATCAAATCCTAAAAAAAGGGTCAGCCTTGGGAATGGTCATGTAGCTTTCGGGGAAGTGAAGAAAGAGCTATCATCCTCAAAGGTGTTGGTCCCAAGTGAGAACTGGTATTGACATGCAATGCCTCCCCATACAGCATCAGGGTAAGTATTAGCTCATAGGTGGCCCAATGGAGAGGAATGCACCCAATAGAGTATGCATCCAGGATTTTGGCTAATGCAGAGCATAAATATAAACACGCGGCAAATACTTCACACAGAGGGTGGTGGGTGTTTGGAACGCGTTGCCAGTAGAGTTGGTAGAGGCAGGCACGGTAGATTAATTTAAGATGCATCTGGACAGATGCATGAGTTGGTGGGGAGCAGAGGGATACAGATGCTTAGGAATTGGGCAACAGGTTTAAACAGTAGATTTGGATTGGCTCAGGCTTGGAGGGCCGAAGGGCCTGTTCCTGGGCTGTATATTTTCTTTGTTTTGTTTAGATATACAGATAGAGAAGGAAGGTTTGGTGGTCATATTTCGAGTCTGGAAGTACCACAAAACCCTTCTGGACGTAATAATAACAAATCACAAACCCTTGCTAGGTCTTCTTAAAGAGGACAAAGCAGTGCCACCCATAGCTTCAGGCCAAGTTCAACAGTGGGCACTAATACTGAGTGAGTATAATTACAAGTAGGAATGCCATCTGGGAGGCCATGTAGTGAATGCAGATGAATTGAGTCATCTCCCATTGGCAGATACACCACTGGTGGTACCACCAGGGGAAGAGTCCATAAGGGTTTTAAATTTTCTGGAATCACTTCCAGTCACAGCTGACGATATCAGACTTTGGACGCAGTAAGATCCAGTCCTGGGAAAATTGAAATAGCTGGTGGTGATGGGGGAAACCAAAGGTCTGTTCAACTTTTTGAAGCCTTTTGGACCTGGAGAGACCAGGTCACAGTAGAGGACAGCTTATTATTATGGAGAGCAAAAGTGATTGTCCCGGGCAAAGGTCATGGGCAGACACTGGCTGAACTCCACCACCATCATCCAGGGGTCTCCAAAATGAAGATGTTGGTCAGAAGTTATGTCCTGTGACCAGGACTGGATAGAGACATATTTGGATTGGTGGGGCAGTGCACAGAGTGCCCTGGGTTTGGTTCCACATTGATTAAACAGGTCATTTCATGGACTCAATCTTCTCAGTCATTGTCGATGCCCACTCAAAGTGGCTGGACGTGCATAATGTTCATTCATCAACCATAGGAACAATGATGGAAATACTGTTTTCATCTTTTCTAATACATGGGCTCCCGGAAGTGTTGGTCTCAGATAACAGGTCACCATTTTTCCAGCAGGGAGTTTTAATATTTCCTAAAGTCGCTTGGCATTCAGCTCCATACCATCCATCATCCAATGGTCTGGGAGAGAGGGTAGTTCAAACTTTGAAGGCAGGCTTAAAGAAACAGCTGACAGCCTCATGAGATACCAAACTGTCCTGGTTCCTATTTGATTATGCAACAGACAAGGATAGCTCCAGCTCCAGAGTTGCTAATGGGGAGCAGACTCTGCATTGAGTTAAATCTGATCTTCCTGGACCTGGCGGTGGGATGTGAAAAGTATCAGGAACGCTAGTGCCCAATGGCAGACTCCGTCAAGTGAGAGAAACAGAGAGGATGAAGTTGGTGTAGGATACACAGAAATGGCCCCACATAGGTAAGAGGCTTGGTTGGTGCGAGGTCAGGTGAAAGTGAGTACTGTAAATGCTGGAGATTAGAGTCATGCTGGAAAAGCACAGCAGGTCAGGCAGCATCTGAGGTGCAGGAAAATCAGCATTTTGGGCAGGAGCCCTTCATCAGGAACAAGGTCAGGACCAGTCATGTATAAAGTTCGGGTAGGAGCGACGGTCCTGAATAAGCACCTGGACCAAAAGAAAGCCGTAAAGTTGCAAATGGTGCGGCAACAAAATATGCCCTGCTCCTTGGAACAGTTGGAGTCTATGGGTTCTCCCTCTCTGTCAAACATTGAAGAACTCTCTAAATCTAAGGTGGGAACAGTGGATCTCACCGCATCGACACCTCTGCTGCCAGAAGAAGAGAGTGAATTTCTCCCGAGTCGCTCAAGGTGCAAGAAGCGAATGCCTGTGTTTTACATGCCGCCCATATCAGAGGCAGAATCAGAGGAATCTGACCTAGTGCTAAAGAGCCCAGGAGGTGCTACAAGAAAAAGGACTGGCCAGTGCCCTCAGACTCAGAGAGGGAGGGATTTAATGATTGTAATGAGGTCAGTCAGGTGGACTTCATAGAAGATGAGTTCCTTGATTGGGGCTGTTAATCTGAAAAGAAACTGCAGAGAGTTGTGAACACAGCCAAGTCCATCACGCAAACCAGCCTCCCATCCATTGACTCCATCTATACTTCCCTCGGGAAAGCAACCAACATAATCAAAGGCCCCTCCCACCCTAGTTACACTCTCTTCCATGCTCTTCCATTGGTTAGAAGATCTAAAAATTTATATATACACGACAAATAGATTCAAGAACAGCTTCTTCCTTGCAGGTATTAGAATTCTGAATGGACTTCTCAAATTTTAAATTTAATATTGATTTTGTTGTCTGTGTACCTCCTCTGCGGCCATAACATTTATTTCTCGCTCTGTTCTACTACCCATATGCACTTTGTGTTGTATGATCTGCCTGTACTGCACTCAAAACAAAACATTTTACTGTACCTAGATACATGTGACAGTAATAAGTCAAATAAATCAAATCAAAATCTGGTCCAATCAGGGAGTTGACAGATTAAAAAGAGGCACGTCAAACTTTCTTACAGTCTGAGAGCGGGCTCTGAGGAAGCTGGATCAGTGTCAAAGACTTTCCACACGTAAATACAGGGTGACTTGGTGATAGGATACTAGCCTCTGTGGAGTTATTTCAATTTTTGGTGGTCATTTTAAAATTGTAGTTCATTTTGAACTGGTTTTCGCTCAATTCCAAAGTACAAGGTTTTTAAGATGATCAATGAGTTTTTAAAAGATCAATATACCTAGTATAGCTAAGGTTACCTCTGGAAGCTTGGTTTGAGCAGCAGGTGAAGATCACTGTTTCACTCTGTATCTATTTAGTCGCAATGCCATTGGTGTTCAGCACCATTAGGGTGTTGCCTAAGTATGTGGCTGTACATCTCAATGATTTGTGAATCGTATCAAACAACAAACCCTTTGGCAGTTTGCAACAAAAAAGGTGCTAATTGTACCCAACCAGCCCATACTCATGAAGATCACAACATAATAACCTCTATCAGATGGATTTCCAAGAGTGAATGACATCTGCGACATAATCTTAATTTGTGTGAAGAATTCAGTTTTGATTCATCTCTTTGTTACCACACTTGGTCAAATGTGGTTTTGATGCCTGTTGTGAAACTTGAAAGGGTTCAGAAAAGAGTTACAAAGATGTTGCCAGGGTTGGAGGATTTGAGCTATAGGGAGAGGTTGAGTAGGCAAGGGCTGTTTTCCCTGGAGTGTCAGAGGCTGAGGGGTGACCTTATAGAGGTTTATGAAATCATGAGGGGCATGGATAGGATAAATAGACAATTTTTTTTCCCTGGGGTGGGGGAGTCCAGAACTAGAGGACATAGGTTTAGGGTGAGAGGGGAAAGATATTAAAGAGACTTAAGAGACAACTTTTTCACACAGAGGGTGGTACGTATATGGAATGAGCTGGCAGAGGAAGTGGTGGAGGCTGGTACAGTTGCAAAATTGAAAAGACATCTGGATGCATACATGATTAGGACAGGTTTGGAGGGATATGGGCCAGGTGCTGGCAGGTGGGACTAGATTGGGCTGGGATATTTGGTCGGCATGGACGGGTTGGACCAAAGGATCTGTTTCTGTGCTGTACATCTCTATGACTGTCAGTCTGATATCATCGACTCCATACAGAGTGGAAGCTGGCGATTCGGCCCATCGAGTCCACACCGCCCTTCCGAAGATCATTCCATCCTGACTCACCCCATCCCTGTGACCTTGCATTTCCCACGGCTAACCCACCAAGCCCACGCATCCTTGGACACTATGGGCAATTTAGCATGACCCATCCACTCTAACCTGCACATCTTGGGACTGTGGGAGGAAACCCATACAGACACGGGGAGAACGTGTAAGTTCTGCACAGTCACCTGAGGCTGGAATTGAACACAGGTCTCTGGTGCTGTGAGGTTGCAATGCTAACCACTGAGCCACCATGCCTCCCTAAAAACTTGAAGTTTCTCCTCAAGGTGACTGCCTACAGTACGTCACTTGTAGCTTTCATAATGATAACTTTAACACTCGCACCTCACCTCTTGAATCATTACATGATAAGATACAATAAAATACAATAATTCATCACTGAACAAAAATATTGATGCAACTACTTTCTTAAATAGGCACTTTAGCTTAGAACATGTCCTTCTAGACAGCTTACCTATGTATAAAATGAAAAATGGTTTTAATTGCTTTGATCTTCTTACAAACTAAGGAAAGTTACTTACAGCCATAACACTATCGTTAAATGTAGAATTTGACCTCTCAGTGGCTAAGGTAAGTGTATCCAGAATTTTAATTACAGCTAAAGTATCGGCAAGATTCTTCTGATTGTCAATCAAGTCAGTTAAATTTTGCAATATTTCTGGCAGCTTTTGGCATGTTGAATCGCGTCCATTGCTCAGTTCCTGTAAGACAACGCAAACCAAATAAAGTAAAATAAATCCTGCTCTACTCTTTGGGGTAAAATACATTCAGCCCAAATTTTTGACTTTTGCTATTAGGGTCTCTTACAGTGTTTCCTGAGGTGGGCTTTACAAAATTGGAATGTTTCTGCCTTGCTGGCGATTACGTTAGGGATTTGCAGTGACTGAGTAAGTCAATTTCCAATTTTATTAAATGACTGTTTTCCTTTTCACAGCTGCATCCACTTTTGTAAAAATTGTTCTTTAGTAACACGTATTGGGATACCATTATTATCTTGTGGTGTTACACACATCAGGTTCGAGGAGAAAGTGAGCACTGCAGGTCCTGGAGATTGGAGTCGAAAAGTGTGGCGCTGGAAAAGCACAGCCGGTCAGGCAGCATCCGAGGGGCAGGAGAGTCAACGTTACGAGCATGAACTCTTCACCAGGAGCGCTTCCTGATGAAGAGCTCATGATCAAAACGTCGACTCTCCCGCTCCTCGGATGCTGCCTGATCGGCTGTGCTTTTCCAATGCCACACTTTTTGACACACATCAGGATCTGTCTTTCAGTCTGTAGCTCCAGGAATGGAGCCATGTAGAATCCAAACCTTATAAACTTGACTAGTAGACCGGCCTGCTGAACTCATTCCTAATGTTGGCCCTGAGATGAGCAGGCAATGATACTCTTTAAAGATCTTATTAATGGTGAGTTTAGAAGGTCAACTGGGATTCCCAAGTTAGCTCCTGGTTGGGAGCTAACAGCCGGCAGGGAGGGGTGGTGGTTGGCGATGAAAAAGATCAACTTTCTGGAGGCTGTTGCCAATGCTTCAGGTGGGCTACAGGTCCTTCAAGTGTGCAACCAAAGGCCACCCAGCACAGAGGCTCTGTCCAGGTTCTACCCAACATATGATCAGAAGATGTGAGAACAGAAGTAGGCCAATTGGCCCATTGAGTCTGCCCATTCAGATCAGAGCTGATCTGAAAACTCTCAACTCCGCCTTCCTGCTTTATGCCCATAACACTCGATTCTTAACACTTAAAAATCTGTCACCGTCAGCCTTGGATATACTTACTTAGAACCCAGTGCGGTAAGGAATTCTGCAGAGTTTCCTTCCCATCTCTATCTTAAATGGGTAACCCCCTCAAGCTAAACTTGAACGGGATCGTGAAACTCTGAGGAAAGCCCTCAGCCTGAAAAATGATCTGGAGATGACGTGGAAACAAAGCAAGGATAATGTGAGAGAAACCTTTTCACATGCTGCCATTTGCAAGTAACCTTATTTTAGAACATAGAACATAGAACATAGAAAAATACAGCGCAGTACAGGCCATTTGGCCCTCGATGTTGCACCGATCCAAGCCCACCTAACCTACACTAGACCACTATCCTCCATATGCCTATCCAATGCCCGTTTAAATGCCCATAAAGAGGGAGAGTCCACCACTGCTACTGGCAGGGCATTCCACGAACTAACGACTTGCTGAGTAAAGAATCTACCCCTAACATCTGTCCTATATCTACCACCCCTTAATTTAAAGCTATGCCCCCTCGTAATAGCTGGCTCCATACGTGGAAAAAGGTTCTCATGGTCAACCCTATCTAAACCCCTAATCATCTTGTACACCTCTATCAAGTCACCCCTAAACCTTCTTTTCTCCAATGAAAACAGCCTCAAGTGCCTCAGCCTTTCCTCATACGATCTTCCTACCATACCAAGCAACATCCTGGTAAACCTCTTCTGCACCCGTTCCAGTGCCTCCACACCCTTCCTATAGTATGGCGACCAAAACTGCACACAATACTCCAGATGAGGCCGCACCAGAGTCTTATACAACTGCAACATGACCTCAGGACTCCGGAACTCAATTCCTCTACCAATAAAAGCCAGTACGCCATATGCCTTTTCCACCGCACTATTTACCTGGGTGGCAACTTTCAGACATCTGTGTCCATGGACACCAAGATCCCTCTGCTCATCCACACTACCAAGTATCTGACCATTAGCCCAGTACCCCAGCTTTTTGTTACTCATACCAAAGTGTAAATAAATGAAAAACTGTAAAGAATCAATTGTTAGTTACATTGGTGCACAGGCATCAGTTTCTCGGCATATGAAGCAAAATCTAAAAGTTTTAAAAATATGTCTAAAAGATTGACTTAATTTTAAGAACCTTCATGAAGGTTCATAACTGGGTGCAATTTTGCATGTTTGCTGTCCAAATTAATTCAATGGGCTGCCTTGGAATTTCAGGGACAAGGAAGCAATGTCCTGGCTGCCTTCCTGTGCAATGTTTCTTAAACCAAAGCAAGAAGAAACTCAAGCTGTTCCAACTTGAAATTTCTACATCTTTTAGCTTACTTCAGTTGAAATATACCCCAAAATAAATGTGAAAACTCCCATCCAAGAAATACAGAATTTGGCCACACCATCTATGAGGTATGTAGGGAAGAGGTGTTGGAAATTCTGGAAAGGGTGAAAATAGATAAGTCCCCTGGGCTTGATGGCATTTATCCTGGGATTCTCTGGGAAGCAAGGGAGGAGATTGCAGAGCTATTGGCCTTGATTTTTATGTCCTCGTTGTCTACAGGAATAGTGCCAGAAGACTGGAGGATAGCAAATATGGTTCCCTTGTTCAAGAAGGGGAGTAGGGACAGCCCTAGTAACTATAGGCCGGTGAGCCTCACTTCTGTTGTGGGCAAAGTCTTAGAGAGAATTGTAAGGGATAGGATTTATGAACATCTGGATAGCAACATCGAGGGCCAAAGGGCCTGTACTGCGCTGTATTTTTCTATATTCTATGTTCTAATCAAGACTGAGTTTTAAATGAGACCGAGAGCTGCATCAGCTAATTTTCTCATAGTTAGGCAAGTAAATTTCATCGAAGCCCACATTGAAGATTACCTGGGCCAAAGTCAATAATTTGATTAGTGCTTTGTCTGTACAGTTGAGAAACACTTTGTCCCATTCGCCGTCCTCTTTGCAAAATCGTACTATTTTTCCAACACTTCCTTCTGCACAGGTGTCCTTGCTTTCTGCATATTGGCCAGCTGTGGTAGTTTGCCAACTGTAACCATCACTGTTTTCATTCTTGCACGATGCTTCATTCTCTGAACAGAAGTTTGAAACAGAAAACAGATCACAAGGGGCAATCAATTTTGTTCTAAATACATTTACATCATTTTTTTCTTCTCTATAAGCAAATTGTACTGCATCCATGTTATTCTGTAACTAAACTTTAGCCATGGTGATCCTTTTGGCAACACTTTGATCAGAATGGCCAGTTCAACATCCTCCCACCAAACATTATCATACATTTGAGCAGCAGTGTGTTGGATAATGCACCATTAATATTCTAATGTCTTATTATCCATCATAAAGAAAGAATTCAAGCATATTTAGTATGTGTACCAAAATTAACATTTATACATATTTTATTCAGTTGAAGAGCAAAATTTTGTCTCTCTTAACTGAAATGTAAAGCAACGATACTTTATATTAAGGAATGAACTTGGCATTATATAGGAATGTTTAACACCTAAAGGCATCACTACACATTTTGCTCCAATAGAATACTGTCGAAGAATAGTTGATGCTGCAATATAAACAGACATTGCAATATGATCCTAACAAGTTCCCAACAAAAGAATTACTGCGGTCATGTAGATAAATGCAGTGATCAATTTATGTACAGCAAAGTGTCACAAGTGACAAAAATCCCATAAACTTTTTTATATAGGGAATAATGTTGACCAGAACACTAGAAGAGCTCTATGCTCTTTTTCTCATAGTGCTCCAGGACCTTTTATATCCACCTAATCCAACTGACTACATATTGATTTAATTTCTGAAACAAATGAGAATTGAGCCACTTGCATTGATATTTTAGCTATTTCCATCTTTGGTAGCGCCCTCAGATAGGTGCTCAATCATGACTTCGTTCAGATGGGAAGTCATTCAACTTCAGTTAAGTTGAAACCATGATTCAATATTAGAAATTCCAACAGGTTATAACCATTGCAGTCCCCAGCAGATTACTGATCAGCGAGAATTTGAGCTGCTGTCTCTTCCTTAATCCCTAAAGTGATTTTTCTCCTTTACTCCTCCCCTCCTCCTGAATATGACACTTCGCTAATAAGGAGCTTTGTAGTGATTGGAACAGTGGTCAGGTGGATCTCATTGACTATGAGATCCTTGATTAGGGTTGTTAACCAAGGGCCATTCAGGGATACCTGGCTGACAGATATAAACAGGGGCCTAGTATTGCCCTTTGATGTGAAGGGCAGTGCTTGTCACTGGCCACTCGGGTGTTTTTCATATCTTCCTGGTGGTGGAAACTGAATAAAGATTCGTGCACTTTGTGTCTTTCACTGTGTCTCACACACACCATGGGTGCTGGGGGAAAAATAAGCACTACCGCAGTTAGGCGGTAGTGTGGGGGTAGAAAAAAAAAACAGAAAAAAAGAAGAAAAAAAGAAAAGAAGAAAAAAAATTATAAATACATGGTTTTGATCACACAGCATTGTCCTTTGATGTGAAGGGTAGTGCTTGTCACTGGCCACTCGGGAAAAAGGAAAAAAAAATAAAATAAATAAATAAATAAACAGGGGCCTAGTATTGCCCTTTGATGTGAAGGGCAGTGCTTGTCACTGGCCACCCGGGTGTTTTTCCTATCTTCCTGGTGGTGGAAATTCAATAAAGATTCGTGCACTTTGTGTCTTTCACTGTGTCTCACACCTGCACACACACACCATGGGGGCTGGGGGTAAAATAAGCACTACCGCAGTTAGGCGGGAGTGTGGGGGTAAAAAAATAAACAGGAGTGTCAGGGATTCTGTTTATAAAAATAATTTTAAAAAATAAATAAACAGGGGCCTGGCCAAACTGGCCATAAACAGGTCCAGGCAGCGGGCTGTGAGGGGGTTGTTGGGGCCAACTGCCTGCCCCTCTTCTGTAGTTACGTTCGAGCCCGCGGTGTCCACCAACACCTTTGTTCAGTGAGAGGTGGGCACCGCAGGGAGTGGAGTGTATTATTTCTCCCTCCAACTCTATTTGATTTAATCCCCTTCACGTTCCTGATCATGTAGCATTGCCCATTGTTGAGAAGGGCACCGCTTGTCACTAGTCACCCTGGTGTTTCCTTTCTTCCGTTGTGGTGGAAAATGAAAAACGATTTATACACCTGTTGTCTTTCACTTTGTCTCACACCTAAAAAAAATATAAACAGGAGATTCAGAAAGTCTCTTCATTCTCGAGACTGGTTCTGAGCAAGCTGGTCAAAGCCCATGTACTGTGCAAGTGTAAATAAAGTGTGACTTGCTGATAGGATACCAGTCTCTGTGCAGTCATTTCAATATGAAGCAAGCACATTCTTCAATCCAGCTAGTTGAACTGGAAAGGTTGAGCTTCTTCAGGATCATAGCACCTGGGAATACTTAGCAGATGCTCTTTGCCACAAAGTAATAAAATAGAGCTTGAGAGGGGCATGAGATCCCACACCCCAGAGAGGGAACCCAGTAAAAACTCATAAAAATGTGGAAATATGAAACTGGTCTGAACTGGAGTTCTATATTAAGGTGTACAAGATTACTCTGGACCAGCCCTGCCATTTCCACATCTTATTGCTTTTTCCTTCATACAAGCTTTCCAACACTAGGCTCTCTTGGCTATGAATTTAAAAGATTCAGGAGACAAGCAAAATACATTCAAACTGGTAAATGGAGATGTACTGGTCTGACTGATGTTCCAAAAAAGGTCACCGAACCCGAAACATTAACTCTGCTTTCTCTCCAGCTGAGTTTCCACAGCAAATTCTGTTTTCATTTCTGGTCTGAATAGTCTTGTATACTTCAAAAGGACCAGTTAGATAAGTGTGTGTCTCAATCACAAGTATTAATGGTGTTTTACCATTATTTTTCCTTCTGGGAAGGACTGAACATTTTTGCTGTCTTGGATGTCAAAGTGGGGAAGTCCCAGGAGGGAAACAAACCAAAGGGCTCAATCAGAAATAAATGTATCAGGAAAGACAGGGGACTACACCAGACTATCTCTGATGGTAACTGATAGCCCAGCAAATACATGAACAAGTCTGATTTCTTTGCTCTTCATTATTTCAGGAACATTTCATTGAAGCTGGAGACAAAAGTTTTACTTACTTTTTATGACAGAAATAATTATATTTGCAGATGTACTTTGATTTACCATATTTGTGAATGTACATCTGTACACAGTACTGTTGGCAAATTTGTAATCTATCGTATATTTCCAACACTTGGTGTCATTGACAGTTTGCACAAATTCATATGAAACTCCATCTGAAATTAAAATAATAGATCCTCCTTTATATGAAGCATTTCATAATGTAAGGATAAACAAAAACATTTCACAGCCAGTAACATATCTTTGAAGTTATAGTCACAGTCCTAGGTTGGATTCTTAATTTTCACAGTAAAAGGTGAGGGCATGGTGGCTCAGTGGTCAGGACTGCTGCCTCACAGCACCAGGAACCCGGGTTCAATTCCAGACTGCGTGGGTTTCCTCTCACAGTCCAAAGATATGCATGTTAGGTGAATTGGCCATGCTAAATTGCCCATTGTGTTCATGGATGTGTAGGTTAGGTGCATTAGTCAGGGATAAGTATAGGGTAGGGGAATGGGTTATGCTTTGGAGGGTCAGTGTGGACTTGATGGGCCAAATGGCCTGTTTCCACACTGTAGGGATTCTATGAATCCCACATGCAGTATTTTTGGGTAACGATCGCAGTGTGTTTTTCTATGATGTTGATTGAGGGATAAATATTGACTTAGAACCAGGGGTAATTCATTTATTCTTCTTTGAAATAATAGCATGGGATCTTTCATATCAACCTTAGAAGGCATAGTTATTAATATGAAATCTCATGTGGAAAAGTGACCTCAGACAGTGCAGCACCCTCTCAAAACTGCACTCAAGTATTCACTGAAAAGTTTGCAATTAAAACTCTGGGAGTGGAAATTGAACCCCTGACCTTGTGATTCATGACAAAACTGATAATAAATAGAACTGCTGCAGAAACACCTAAAAAGTAAGAAGATAAAATGAATTATTCACACTAGTGATACACCAGCAATTAGGATAGTTGTTCAATATTGATTCAAAGTGCTAAGTCCCTGTCAGTTTCAAGCTGTCATTCTCATTCTTGAAATGGTCACAAGTGTAAGGATGTTTGGATTGCCAGTTTTAACTTACAAGCTACAACTCAAGGCAAAGATCTACCTTCATCTGCAGCCCTTACATTCAGATGAAAAGGGTTGTACATTCCTGCCTGCCCACACAGATGCACATTATTCACAGGAACAGGACAGAAGGCTATTTAGACAATTATCTCAACTTCATCCAGAGCAAGGGGAGGTGATGGCTTTGTGGTGTTATCACTAGACTATTAATCCAGATCCTGATTTGAATCCTACTGTGGCTGGTAGTGGAATTTTAATTCAACAAAGATCATCCGTTAAGAGTCTAATGATGACCATGATACCATTACTGAGGGAAAGAAAGTACACCTGGTTCACTAAGCCCTTTAGGGAAAGAAAGTGCTGGCCTTACAAGTGACTTCAGACTCACAGCAGTGTGTTTGACTCTTAATTGTCCTTTTCGCAATGAGAGATGGACAATAAATGCTGGCCTAGTCAACAGCACCCACATCTCATGCACAAGTAAATTGAGAAAAAAGTGTTGAGCTAATACTTTTGCTGTTTATGTTAAAAATCTTTCAAAAGTGCCTCATATATCTTTGCATTGCTTTTCTTCTTTTTAATAAAGTCATGTATTTTCTTGAAAGAATAATTGACAATCTCATGAAAGTATGCTCATTGACTAATCACCATGGTAAAACAAACTGCAAAAATAAAACTTATGATTATCCAAGCCAGGTTTCACTCTTGAATGTAGCTTGTTCAGTATTACCATTAAGGAGGAGAAAGTGAGGACTGCAGATGCTGGAGATCAGAGCTGAAAATGTGTTGCTGGAAAAGCACAGCAGGTCAGGCAGCATCCAAGGAACAGGAGAATCGATGTTTTGGGCATGAGCCCTTCTTCAGGAAGATTCCTGAAGAAGGGCTCATGCCCGAAATGTCGATTCTCCTGTTCCTTGGATGCTGCCTGACCTGCTGTGCTTTTCCAGCAACACATTTTCAGCTCAGTATTACCATTAGATCAGCTAATAACAGTATGCCTGGATGGACACAGCCCCATTAAAGTATCATGGCATTGGAACATAAGAAGAGGAGTAGGGGTCATTCAGCCTGTCAAGCCTGTTTGACCATTCAATGAGACAATGGCTGATCTGTAGCCTAACTCCATGTACCTGTCTTTGGTCCATATCCCTTAATACCTTTGCTTAACAAAACGTTATGTCTCAGATTTAAAATTAAGAACTGATTCAGTATCCAGTACTGTGTGTGTGAGGAGAGAGTTCCAAGCATCTTTTACCCTTTGCATATAGAAGTGCTTCCTGACATCTCTCCTAATTTATCAGGTTATGTTGCCTGGTTCTGGAATCCCCAACCATGGAAAAACATAATCGTTATCTCCCTTGTCTTTTCCTGCTAATATCTTGAAGGTATTCAAAATCCTGATGTGAATTATCCTTTATTCTGGGTGCATTCCCTGGCCTGCTCACTTCCAAGATCTCCAGTCTGCTGAAATATGAACACCCATTGGCCATGTGTGAAACAGACTGGTAGCCACTCTGGAATCGCAAACATAAATAAGTTTTGACCTAACTTTAAAATGGGCCTAGAAGATTTTGGAATCAATGGATTTATTCAAATAAAGTAAATGGGATAAATAAAGGCAAGTGACAATAAACTTCACACAGGCAATCATTCAATTCCCATTTTGAAGGTATATATTTGTCAAACACAGCAGTTATTTGGAATGAGTGGCTATAAACCATGACTTGATGAAAATTTTCATAGCTTAGATGTAATATTTCATGATCACAAAAAAAAAGGATTTTAACATTTTAATTTAAGATGAGAAATCAGTGTATTTCAGAAGTTCACACTATTCATATAATTCTTCATACTTTGACCTAAAGGAAATGTGAATAAAAATATAAAATTGCGTAGTTATACCTGAGCTTCCTCTTGCTTCCAAAGTGACAGTATAATTTTCTCCATCATCCTTGATGCAACATTTGACAGGGATAGTCTCATTTCTTTCAATTGAGTATTGTGATGGAATGGTTGTAATCTCCTCAGGGAGAAGAACAATGTTTGAATCTCCAGTAGCTTCATGGATCATTGAACCATTTGCAAAATAAAAATAACAGTAGTATCTACCTGCATAATGCAATGTGAAACAGATACTCACATTCAGTAAAATGATGGAATGAGTAACAAGAGCTGCTCTTTCATTAGACAGAGATGACCAGTGATAGTTTAGCCTGAGAGCTGCCACTTTTCAGGTGAGGGGAAATGTTCCTGCATCCCCTGAGGGTCCATTCCTAAAGATGGCAATGGTGGCAGAGCTGGAGTTGATGATTGAGGAGGATCTGGAGGTGGAGTTGGCTGGACATTGTCTTATCACCTAATTAGGTTGTCTGCTGGAAGCTGGGGTGGAGCTGAGAAACAATCACTCGACGGTTATGCACACTCCCTTATCTAAATAATGACATTGGCAGACTAGAGGAATTCTCACTGACTTCTTCCGAAAATCTTAAACCTCCTCCCCTGCCAGTTTGCTTTGAAAGGGATTAAGGTGTGAATAATTGGCATCACCCTGGCCTCCACCAATTTGAAACCACCCCTTCCAATTATGAGTGTTCCTGCCCTGCAGAGAAACAGAAGAACATCTGATTGGGCATATGTGAGGTTTGGGAGCAGGAATATCTATACCAGCTCCTGAGCTCCTTCCAATAATTGATTTGCAACCAAGCTGCTCTGCAACTGGTAGAATAATGACAGCATGAAATGGTTCTCACATGTTCAATCCACATTGTCCATCTGCTGCTGAGTCTTGCACACAGTTGTCCTACCTGATATCTCACTGCGCTCACACTGTTACTCAGCCTGAAACGCCCTGTGAGTGTCACTTTGCAATGACTAGACAGTGGGTTTTGTCATTGTATAGCATAGCTCATTGTTCATTCTTTCTCAGTCTGGAGCTACGTTCTTGTATTGAGCCTGGCTGGTGCTGATTCCGCTGCTACCTCTATCTATATCACCTTGGCCTAATCATAGCCTTCCCTATTGCTGTCTCTGGGAAATAAGTCCTCCCTCCACACCCAGATAATTAGAAGAAAAACCCATAGCAAGACACTGCTTAGACACAAGTTCTATTTCCTGCTGTGACTGTGGCCTCTTGTGGTGTGGGAAGAGGGTGTGAAGCTTGGCTGAACTAATGCTTCTGGCTTTTATTGAGTGAATAGCTGACTGTGTCCCTTAAATAAGGTGTCAGGACATTTAGCTCCAGAAAGTAATAGTGAGGGGAGGAGTTTCCTGCACTTCCAGCACATGTTTGCCAAGCTAGATGTGTGTACATATGTAGTTAGCTGAGATCTCTGCAATTGCAGAACATAGATACCACCCAACTGGAAGTGACATTTCCTTTCATGTTTGCTGCCAAACTTAGATTCAATAACAGAAGATTTCATACTGGATTTCTTATGCTAAGATTCAAAAGAAATGAGTGAAAATAATAGGAAATAATCCAAAAGTAAATTAGCACTCATATCCAAAGCCTAAAAGCCAAAGAATGTGGAATAATGTCAGAAGTGTATGCTATTAGATTTTGGAACCATCAGTTATTTATAAATCAACAACTTGCGCTTTGCTATAATTTTACTGTAAATGGCCTTACCTTTCCACATTGAAGTTGCATTTATTTCAAGATTGGATGTAGATATAGGATCATTCACAAAGTTATAATGACGTGAAGAAATAATTGCTTTTTCCTTATCTTTAGGTCCTTTAATGAACCAGTTCACAGACTCTACCTTGTCATTAATTGTACAATTTATCCTTAGAGGTTTCCGATAATAAATGGTTTCAGGATAAACTGTAATCATCATCAGTCCTAAAAGAAAATTGCCAGTTAATACAATTAATATTTTAACAGCACATCTTAAAACAAATTTTAAAACTTATTATTACTCAGCATCACAATTGTAATTGAGGAGGCATTTAGCAGGAACTGTAGGATAATTCTTACGCTATTGGATTTGTAATCCTGGATACTCAGTAATGGTGACCAGTGATCCATAGACTCATAGAGTCAGAGAGATATACAGCATGAACACAGCCCCCAGTCCAACTCGTCCATGCGGACCAGATATCCTAGATTAATCTAGTCCCATTTGTCAGCTATGTCCTTCCAAGCTCTTCAGATTCATATACCCATCCAGATGCCTTTTAAATGCTGTAATTGTACCACCTCCACCACTCCCTCTGGCAGCTCATTCCATGCAAATGCACCACCCTCTGCATAAAAAAGGTGCCCCTTAGGTCTCTTTTAAATCTCTCCCTACTCACCTTAAACCTATGCCCTCTTGTTTTGGACTCCCCTACCCTGGGAAATAGATCTCGACTATTTACTCTATCCATGCCCCTCGTGATTTTATAAACCATTATAAGGTCACCCCTCAGCCTCTGATGCTCCATAGAAAAGAAGCCCAGGCTAGTTAGCCTCTCCCTAAAGCTCAACTCCTCCAACCCTGGCAATGTCCTTGTTCACTAATATTGTTCAGGGAAAGAAATTTGGCCTCTTTAATCAATCTCTCCTGTACTTCAGACCAATTGTAGTAAGATTGATTCTTAATGGGGAGGTAATGGCCTAGTGATATTATCACTGGCCTATTAATGCAGAGACCCAGGTAATGTTAGGGGGACCCAAGTTCAAGTCCTGCCACAGGACAATTGAAAATTAAAAAATGTCTGAAGTTAGGAATTTAATGATGACCGTGAATCAATTGTCAGGAAAAATCCATCTGTTTCATTCATGTCCTTTTTGGCAATGAAACTGCCATCCTTACCTGGTCTGGCCTACAGCAATGTGGTTGACACTTAAGTGTCCTCTGGGCAAATAGGGATGGACAATAAATGCTGCCTCACCATCAACAGCTTCATTCCGTGAATGAACAAAGGAAACAAAACTGTCCTTTGAAATACTGAAGCAAGGCTGAGAGCTGACCTTATAGAAGTTGAAAATAAAGAGGAACGTGGATAGGGTGAATAGACAAGTTTTATCTCCCAGGGTAGGGGAGACCAAAACTAGAGGGCATAGGTTTAGGGTGAGAGGAGAAAGATGCAAAAGGGTCCTAAGGGGTAACTTTTTCATGCAGAGGGTGGTGTGTGTATGGAATGAGCTGCCAGAGAAAGTGATGGAAGTGGGTACAATTGCAACATTTAAAAAGCATCTGGATGGGTATATGAATAGAAAGGGCTTAGAAGGATATGGGCCAAATGCTGGCAAATGGGACAAGATAAATTTAGGATAACTAGTCAGCATGGCCGAGTTGGACCGAAGGGTACATCTCTATGACTCTACGACTAAGCCATTCAGTTGCATGACATGGTCACGCCAAACACAGAGGGAGAGGAATTCCTTTCCATTATAGTAGGTCTTAAAGTTGAATGTGAAGCCCATAAAATGGTAATGTCCTGTAAATGGCATTCTGCACAATAGCAAGTCTGCAACTGTAATGAAGCTATGTGCTCACCCCTTCTCCTTCTTCCTGGCAAAAGTGTAGAAAATGTGTTCAGTTTTAGGGATAGGGACAATCAGTGAGGTTCATTTTGCGCCAGAGAATGGGAAGCTTAGAGGTGTTGTCAGTTTCCCCTGCTGCATCTTAAAAGGAGCCTGCTGTATTAACATTCACAGACACTGTCAATATAGCCTTTTCCCTGTATTGTAGCTGTATGTGTATCTACACAGATTTCAGTGAGATCAACTTTAGGGAAGTAGAAACATCTGATTGCTTCACTCTGGGATTCAGGTACGAGAATTGTTTCCAGGACAGATATGGTCTCTGGTGAAAGGTTTCCCCTTCTTCTTCCTCTTCCAAAAGCCTGTCCTGTCCTATTGCACATTCTCCCTGTCATGCTGTAGCCCTGTGGTGTAAGAGTTATTGCAAGCATGGCTGACAGGAAGGTACTTGAAGTAAGGACCAAGTCCTTCAGGCTCCCTGTGCGCTTATGCAACTTTAAAGAACCAGCAATAACTTCCACAATGTGCAGTTAAATTCACCAGATATCAATAAACACCTAATGTGTCTAATTGATGGTCCATTTTGTTAGTGTTCTTTTGTGAGGATGAGGGGTTATTACCCGTTGCTGCGTTCAGTTGTGTAAGGCTAAGAGAAGATGGTGAATTCTAAAAAACAGTGCTGATGTAAAATCATTGTTACTCCTTTCACTTCCATGGGACACTCCCTGTGCATGTGCTAACACCCTCACCATGATGGCTTGTAGAAATGTGCACCTTCACCATCAATGCTACCTTAGAGTTATAGACACACACTTAGTGCTGAAAAAAATAGGGAAGGGGATTAAATTTAATGTCTGCAACTTCGAAGTGGCAGTAAAAGTTTTATTTTGTGTTTAAACAATGGCTGGTGAAACTGTTGATAAGTTATCAATTAATGGACTGTCTGGAAAAAGCAGTTAAGACAGCATCTGCCAAGAGCTTGCAAATATTAATTATTAACATTGTGGTAGTCTTTTCAAGACTTACAACATTGAGTTCTTACCTGATAATTCAATTTTAAAGGATTGTAAATCCACTTTGAAACTATAATTGATCAGATTAGCTGCATCTTGGATATGGCGCCAAAGGATGTTTGACTTTAGATCTCCATTAATTATAAGATCGTATTCAACTGTGCTCCCATTTCTAGTCAATATAAAATTTAAAGAAGATTTTTGTATGAACATGTATAAGAATAAAGAACAATGAAGAGCATTTTAGCTCTTGAGAAATTGGGAAGAGCTGCTTTAACACTAACAAGCTGTAGTGCCTAGATGTCTGAGATTGACATTATGTCAGTATATGGATATTGAGTTTTTTCGCTCAGATAAGACTCTAAGGCAGTTTATCTACTGGCTGAGGTATCTGCCAATGATGCTCTATTCATTCAGAGTGGGTGAAGCAGAACCAGAAATACCAAAAGCTAAGGACATAATTTCTGCTAGTGGTACCATGAAACTTCCCTCACCAACACTCAAGCTTAGATGTCCAGAACCTGCATGTGATATTCGCCCAGCACTTAACTTACCTCACAATAGAATTCAGGGTTATAAAACTGTGGTTGCCTTCTGTTTTGATGCTAGATTTTAGATGGTAGAATAGATAAATGCCTTTGTTGTTTCCACAGCCCCATCCAATCCCAATCACCTCCTCCATTCAATATTCAGGTGATTAAGTGGTTAGCACTCAGGACATAATTGTATAATTGATCTGAATTGAGTTCAATAACTTCACATCATGAATACTGGCATACTATTTGATTTTTGATTTGCCAAATGTCTAGCTGTATCTTGTTTTCATGTTTTGCTTTCATACACATCTCTCCTTTATTCTACCCTTTACACCTATTAGCAAATGTGGATTTGGTGATAGTGAATTATTTCAAACAACCCCTAAGACCATAAGAGCATAAGAAATAGAAACTGGAATAGACAGTTTGGCCTCTCAGA
Organism: Chiloscyllium punctatum; assembly: GCF_047496795.1. NCBI lineage: Eukaryota > Metazoa > Chordata > Chondrichthyes > Orectolobiformes > Hemiscylliidae > Chiloscyllium > Chiloscyllium punctatum. Next base: position 148,625,553 of record NC_092741.1, on the reverse strand, counting down.
CCTGTCCTACCATTCAATAGGATTGTGGTTGATCTAACATTCCTCACATTCAGTTTCCTGCCTTTTCCCTATAATTCTTGATTCTGCGGCCAATCAAAAATCTATTTTTTTTTACATTCCCTACAGTGTGGAAACAGGCCCTTCAGCCCCACAAGTCTACACCGACCCTCTGAAGAGTAACCCACCCAGACCCATTTCCCTCTGACTAATGCACCTAACACTATGAGCAATTTAGCATGGCCAATTCACCGAAGCCTGAACATCTTTGGACATTGGGAGGAAACCGGAGTACCCGGAGGAAACCCACACATACATGGAAAGAACATGCCAACTCCATGCAGACAGTCACCCAAGGCTGGAATTGAACCTGGGTCACTGGCACTGTGAGGCCGCAGTGCTAACCACTGAGCCACCATGCCACCCTGCCTTAAATATGCACAAGGATTCACAACCCTCTGAGTGAATAACTTCCTCCTCATCTCAGTCTAAAATTGGTGGCCCTTAATTCTGATACTATTCTCCCTGGTCCTAGACTCCCTTATGAGGGGAAACATCCTCTCAGCATTTACCCTGTCTAATCCCTTAAGAATCCTATGAGATCACTTCTCATTCTTCTAAACCCCAATGAATAGGATCTTTGCTCATAAGACCATCCCTCCATACCAGGATCCTCCTAGTGAACTTTCAATGAAATGATATCTTTCCTTAAATAAGCAGAATAAAACCACTCACAGTATGCCAGATGTGGTCTCACCAGCACCTTGTACAGTTGCAGTAAGACTTTCCCCTACTCTTATACTCTAACCCCCTTGAAATAAAAGCCAATATTCCATTAGCTTTCCTGATTACCTGCTGCTAACATTCAGTGTCTTGTACACAACTACCCCCTAGATTGGTCTTCCTGAGAGGCAACCCAAGGAAAGCGACTGGCCTGGATGGTGTCTCCAGCTGAGCACTCATATCCTGTGGGGACTAGCTAATGGAGGTATTCACTGACATCTTCAACCTCGCCCTCCTACAAGCTGAAGTTCTCACCTACTTCTAGAAGACCACCATCATCCCAATACTTAATATATACACTGTGCCTTAATGACTACCACCCAGTGGCTCTGACCTCTATAATCATGAAGTGCTTCGAGAAGCTGGTCATGGCCCAGTCTCATAGCCTGCCTCGACCACCTACAATCTGCAAATCAATGAAGCATGTCCACAGCAGATGGCATTTCCCTAGCTCCGCACTCATCCTTGGAACATCTAGACAACAAGGACACCGAATGTCAGACTCCTGCACATTGAATGCGGAGCTGTAGTCAACACCATTATTCCCTCCAGATTGATCTCAAAACTCCAGACCTAGGTCTTGGCTTTGTCCTCTGCAATCCTCAGCTTCCTACCCACAGACCGCAATCAGTGAAGATAGACAAGTTTGCCAATGACACCACTGCGGTAGGATGGATAGCAAACAAGGGTGAGTCAGAATACAGAAAGCAGATAGAGGGCTTGGTGTCGTAGTGCAATGAGAACAACCTCTGTCTCAATGTTGGCAAAACTATAGAAGGGAGGAAAACACGCTCCCATCTGCATCAATGGACCTGACGTTGAGGGGATCGAGACTGTCAAATTCCTAGGAGTGATGATCACCAACAAACTGTCCTCGGATCTCCCCACTTGAATGCGATGGTCAATAAGGCACAACAACACCTCTTCTTTCTCAGGCAGCAGAGAAAACTCAGCATGTCCATAAGGACCCTCACCAACTTTTACAGATGTACCATTGAAAGCATACTGTCCGAGTGCATAATGACCTGGTATGGGACCTGCTCTGCCCAGGACCATAAGAAACAACAGAAGGTTGTGTGCACAGCCCAGACCATCACAGAAGCCAACCTTCCGTCCATTGACTCCAGTTACACCTTATTGCTTTGGAAAGGTTGCTAACATCATCAAAGACCCATCCCACCCTGGTAATGATCTCCTACAGCCTGTACCATCAGGTAGAAGATGCAGAAGCTTGAATACTTGCACTAACAGGTTCAAGAACAGCTTCTTCCTGGCCATTATTAGACTGATGAATGGAGTCTCTAACTTCAAATAATGTTAATCTTGTTAATGTTGATCTTGTTCACGCATATCCTGTGAGGTGTAACCTGTATGCCTCACTCTGTCCAAGTGTTTTTCACCCTATGACCTGTACGTCCTTGCTTAAGATGATCTGCCTATACTGTTCGCAAACAAAGCTTTTCACTGTACTTAGGTACATGTGACAATAAATCAAATCAAAGTCCGTTTATGTTGCATTTCTCTGCGGTTCTTCTCCATTTAAATAATATTTTGATCTTTTGTTCCCCTTTCCAATGTTAATAAATTTGCATTTTCCCATCGAATAATCCATTTGCCAACACTGCCACTGCCCTGTCTCCTTGAGAAGAAGGGCAAACTAGAGTAAGGTCAAGGTGACTGATCCTGTTCCCATTTATGATTGGTGTTGAACAACCTGAGGGCTGCTGTGTGCACATGTCTAGCAGATGCTGAGTTTGCTAGAACCAGATACTTGCATGACTGAGGCAGCATGATCCCACTGGTGCTGGTGCAGTTCTGCAGCCTTTATTTCAGCTTGCCCAGTGCCTTAGACAAATCTTCCTGCTGGTCTTGTGTCAGCTTGTGTATTTGGATAAAGTCCTTCATTGCTGACACGATGGGTTCTCTCCTAGCAGGGGCTGAGCAGGTGCCTGGTCTCCTGAAGTTCTCCGAGTGCCAATGTTTCTTCCTTGGTCAGCTGTGGAGACGTGGCAGAGATGCATTCGACAGCATGTGCTCCTGACACGATCCTGGCTAAAGTACCCACGAGGGGCCATTATCTTTAGTTGGTAGAGAGTATAGGAGACAGCATTCCTCTCAGGGGAGCCATTGCTTTTTACTCCGAGGTGATGGGGGAGGCAGGACCAGCCTCTTAGCTGATGACACCATGCTGATTGCAATAGTGCTTACAGGAGAGGAAAGTAGGAATGCATCATGAACAAGGGGTAGATGTTTGAGCAGGTTAAGAATACATGCACTGTGGGAGGAAATGAGAGAGTAGCACAGCAATGGACAACAATTGATGACTGGGGGAGATGGAGGTTTCAACATTTTGTCAGGACCAGTCCCAGTCCTCACCAACCCATCAAACAAAGATCTGTCTTTATAAGAGGTCTTGAGCCAAAGGTCAGGTGCCTCAGCACCCACCTTGGCTCTCTCTGCTCTGTTTTGGGCTGTTTTCTCCTGGAAGGAGACAAAGAACAGGAACGAGATGGAAGTAGCTGCTAGTGCAGCTGCAAGAGGGAGAAAGGCGATGGGGTGTCCCGAGTGAGATATTGCATTCACCCAGTCCTTGGGAAAAGAATCTCTCAGCAAAAGCGACATCTGGTTTCGGGTAAAATTCAGCCTGCATTCTAAAAAAACCACACTGGCTATGATTTGATTTGTAAGTCTTTGAAATGTAGCCTGGGGTGGTTTGAAATCCATTCACATGATTCAACATTGATGCTTCATTTCTGTTTTAAATGGACGACTCTTGATTTTTACACAATAATCCTGTTGCTGTGACCTACATGGGTATGATCTTAAAGATGCTGTGGAATGTGGTCATCGAATATCTATGATCGGTCATTTTTCAATAAACTGTTTGCAACTCCTTAACTTGTTCAAATAATCTGTAATCTTTAGAAGCAAATCTGACAGGTGGAAGATGGGAAGAAGGTAGTGAGGAAGTTGTGATCATTAAGCAGGTGACCAGTTAGCTGTGGTGTATTGGAGAAGCAAAGTGCTGCTCCTATTGACCCAACCAGAAATGTTAAAAATGCACTTGGCTTTTCCAATTCACAGTCCTTGCCTACCTTCTTCCGCGGCTGGGTTTCCTCACTAAAGTATGTGTAAATTGATTTGCCTCCTAATAGCAAGTTGCTCGTCTAATTGCATCTTGCTACCATAAAAACTAAAAGGGGACAGATTCAAGCAGGGGCGGTGCAGGGTTGAGATTTATTTGTTTTACCTTTCTACAATTCCTCTGATCCAAACCCATTTCTGGAATTCAAAATCCCTTCTATTCATTTATTATCAGGCCAATGGTTACAACTATAAAAATATAAACAGGCAACATAAGCCAGAGAGTGGGGCTCAGATGGAGAAAAATCTGAGAACTAGGAATGCAAGATTAATACAAGATATTCAAATATTAACCAATAGTAAGCCAGCTGTAAACAATTGAATAACCTCTGAATGTGCTTTATCTGAGGAAACAATTGCCAAAGAAATAAAAGCTAAAAAAAATCGAGAAACAACTGTCAAAAATAAATCACATTGGAACTAATGCATCTGTTGTACCCATTAATCTTAATTCAATTGGTTAAAAATTTACCCAATCTGAAGTCCATCAACACAGCGGAACCCTGGCAAGTTACTGTAAGAACTGGCAAGCTGCAAACAATGATAATACATCAAAGTTACTTACAGGAGTGCAATTCAAATCTTTCTATTCCCTCATACTACAGTTAGTTTGGATATAACGCAATAGTTACATTCTCGTACAATCTTGCATTTTAAGAAAACTGTGCAATAACCGCGCTATGTAAAATAATGGGGTTTGAATCACACTATAGCCAATATGGGTAAAGAAAGGTCACATTCTACAAATAACCGTCTAAATTCTTCAACCAATTAAAGCCAATCTGGGCTGGAGAAGCATGTGTTATTGCAGAACAGTCTGTATCAACAAAAGGGGCTGAACAATTTGGGGACAGGGGTGTGTTTTAAGTAATGCATGAATAGGAGGGAAGTGGGACTACTATCTTCTTGCAAGCGTTGCCCATTGAGTAAGGTGTAACCTCTGATCCTAGCACCTGCATGCCTTGGTCTTACCATTGTCCACATCTCAAACAAAATAGTGAATCCCACTTGTCTGATTGCCCTCGCCAATCATATTGAGCTTTAACCAAGCTCAACCAACCCATTATTTATTTATTCACATATGGTGGGTGGGCTGCCAATATTTGGGTGTATTGTAGGGTTGATGGTTGGGAAAAAAGTGCGTTTATATCTCTTATATTACATTACACCCTTGCACAGGAAAATACCTAGTGGTGGGCACATAATATCCAGCTCAGAATTAATATTTTGAGTCAAACATGACTTCTTCACAACTGAAGGGCGTGGAAATGTGATAGGTTTTACATCATTGAGAGAAATACATCTCCACTGATCAGGGTGTCTTGAGGCCACTAATTGGTGACCTTTGATTGGCTGGAGGAAGGACTTCTAACCTTCTGACTTGCCTCACACCTTCAGGCTGACCTGATTGCTCGAAACTTTGTAATCGCAGTGATGTCACTGGAAGTAGTAGTCACTGCTGGGATGACAAGACTTTTCTAGAATCAGAGTGATGGAGCACCAGGACACAGGAACATCCAAGGTTTTTTGGTAAGGTAGGAGGTAGCAGCATTGGAGTCATGATGGATCAAGCAGGTAAGGAGGGAGCACCCAGGCTTAGAGTTAAGCTGGAGGGAGGTTTAGCACAGCAGTTCAGGCAGCACAAGAAGCTCCTTGGATGCTGCCTGAACTGCTGTGCTCTTCCAGCACCACTAATCCAGAATCTGGTTTCCAGCATCTGCAGTCATTGTTTTTACCTGGAGGGAGGTTTAGGCTGTTTAGGTTGGGGGGTAATGTGGGGAGGGTGTGATAAGGTGGTAGGGGATTCCTATTCTCAATAAAGGAAAAATAATGGAAACAACATGTGGCAGAATGATGCTGTCAGTCATTGAGAGTGCAACTAACAGCATGGGATGACACAGCAGCTCAGTGGTTAGCACTGCTGCCTCACAGTGCCAGGGACCTGGGTTTGACTCCTGCCTCGGGTGGCTGTCTGTGTGAAGTTTGCACATTCTCTCTGTGTCTGCATGGGTTTCCTCCCACAATCCAAAGATATGCAGATTAGGTGAATTCACCATGCTAAATTGCCCATAATGTTCAGGGATGTGAGATTAGGTGCATTAGTCAGGGATAAATGTAGATTAGTAGGGGAATGGGTCTAATGGGTTACTCTTTGGAGGGTTGGTGTGGACATGTTGGGCTGAAGGGCCTGTTTCCACATTCTAGGGATTCTATAATAGCAGTTCTAGTTTCAGGCTGAAAACAAATCAAAGAATTGGAAATTGGATGCAGCAAAAGCTGTTGTGAAAACATGGGGTCTTTAATTTTCATAAGAGCCGAGTAAAGCAAATTTTTGATGTACATTCTCATTTTTGAAGCTGTTTGTTAATATAACATTATTCCCATGACCATTCTTTACTATATTTAGGGAAGGCCTTCATCATCAAGAACTTATGAAGTTATGAATTTTGGATGAACCTTTAAACTAATGATAGGTATCACAAAGATTGTAACATTTATCGGAATTAATCAACATAAATATTTGAAATAACAATTGAAAGATAAAGAAATCTTTCACTATTAATATCCTAACACTGGACATAATGCATATTTAGGACTTTTCTGATTTACTTGATTCAGTCTGACTGTGGAACTAAATAACAATTCAGCATATATAATCTTTCATTTATCAATATTTTTGCCTTACGCACCAACCAACTCTAATCTGTTTATTCAGTCAGAAATTTGAGCCATCTGTTAAAATAGTAGAAATATCAAGATTAATCTTACAAACCTATGATTTGGAAATGCTGGTGTTGGACTGGGTGTACAAAGTTAAAAATCACACAACACCAGGTTATAGTCCAACAGGTTTAATTGGAAGCACACTAACTTCTGGAGCTTTCACCACCTGATGAAAGAGCAGCGCTCCGAAAGCTAGTGCTTCCAATTAAACCTGTTGGACTATAACCTGGTGTTGTGTGATTTTTAACCTTATAAAGTTATATTTTCCTTATGAACCTTTTAGGTAGTTGACAGTATCTTGTCAACAATATTCATAAGAATTATTTATATATTTTTTCTCAGAATTATGTTATATTGTGATATACATACCATTCTGGTCAGATTTGTCTTATGTTCAGTAGAATTCATTACCTCATCAGAAATTGCATTGAGTTTAAATGAACCTGTTGCTTTGACTGCAAAGAAACAATGAAAGAAATATCAGTTTTTTTAAATGACTATTTTTGTTGTCAAACCGAATTTAGGCAGAATTTGCATGTCTCAAATTCTTGACCCCATTCCACAATCTGAGTAACAACAAAATTACTTGGTTCATAATTCTATGCTTGCAATATTTATCTGGGGCCAATTCCATCCAGAACAACTGGGAGTTTCAAACCATTAGACCAATCTGGAAAAAAAAATCAAGTATTGGTAATGGTGACCATGCAAGTAAAGAATTGTTGTAAAAACCTATCGGGTTCACAAATATCCTTTAGGGATAGAAATCCAATGCTCTTACTTAGTCTGGCCTATGAGTGATCCCTGATCTACAGCAGTATGATTGATACTTAATTGCTGTCTGAAATGACCCAGCAAGTAACCCATTACCACCTTCAACTCTTAAACAATTAGGGATGGTCAAAATGTGCTAGCCGTCCCTGTAATGTCCACACTCGTGAATTTACGTACCTCTAAAAAGAAAACGTAGTGAAGTGTGTTTGAACAGAGTTTGCTTTTGACTCTCCGATCAGAGAATCCAAAATTAGGGAAAGGCTAAGTAATTGAAATTCTTTTAAAACACTTCAGTCCATGCTTCTGTAAATGGAAGAGTAGAACCATTGGGAGAAGGGGGAGAAGTGAGGAGTGGGGAGTGAACCTCCACCACAGCTCTGCTCCTTGGCCATGATATTGGCAAATGTTTTTATTTTAAATGGGGTATCCTTTGCTTTTTTGCCACAGTGTTTTCTTAAAAAAATCATTCACGGGACAAGGGAGTTGCTGGTTAGACAGCATTTATTGCCCACCCCTAATTATCCAGAGTGCAGTTAAGTGTCAGCTACATTACTATGGGTCTGGAGTCATATGTAGGGCAGACCAGGTAAGGATGGCAGTTTCCTTCCCTCTAAAGGACATTAATGAACCAGATGGGGTTTTCTGACAATCGACAGTGGATTCATAATCATCATTAGACTCTCAATGACAGGACTATTGCCTTGACAATTAAGGTGTGATCTAATTGGTGTATCTCATGCCATTAATAGATTTGATAGAAAATAACTATATTTCCTGGGGTTTTGAGGTGGGATTGATTTTGGGACAAGGGGTCATAACCTTCAAATTAGAGAAAAGCCATTTAGGAGTGATGACCAGAAGCACTTTTTCATACAAAGTGTAGTGGAAGTCTAGAACTCCCTCGCTAAGATGCAGCAGCATAGTGACCCAGTTGTGAGCACTGCTGCCTCACAATGCCAGGGATTGGTATTTGATTACACCTTCGGGCAACTATGTGGAGTTACACATCCTTCATGGGTTTCCTCTGGGTGCTCTGGCTTCCTCTCTACAGGTAAAAACAATGACTGCAGATGCTGGAAACCAGACTCTGGATTAGTGGTGCTGGAAAAGCACAGCAGTTCAGGCAGCATCCGAGGAGCAGTAAAATCGACGTTTCGGGCAAAAGCCCTTAATCAGGAATAGGGCTTTTGCCCGAAACATCGATTTTACTGCACCTCGGATGCTGCCTGAACTGCTGCGCTTTTCCAGCACTACTAATCCAGAATTCCTCTCTACAGTCCAATGGTGTGCAGGTTAGGTGAATTGGCCATAGGAAATGCAAGGTTACAGGGATAGCGTAAGGGAGGTGAGTCTGGGTGGAATGCTCTTTGGAGGATCGGTGTGGACATGATGGACTGAATGGACTGCTTCAACACTGTATGGATTTTATGGAAAACGTGCCGTTTTGAAATGTCCAATATTGAGACCTTGTTTTATTATTTCATGGAATATAAAAATGTCCAGTGCACGTTGCTCATCCCTAACTCCCTTGAGAGTCAGAAGTCACAAGTGACCAGGTTATAGTCAAACAGGTTTATTTGAAATCACAAGCTTTTGGAGTGCTGCTCTGAAAGCTTGTGATTTCAAATAAACCTGTTGACCTCTAACTTGGTGATGTGTGACTTCTGACTTTGCCCACCCCAATACAACACCTCCACATCATCCCTCGAGAAGGCAGTGGTAAACTGCTTTCTTAAACAGTTGCAGTTCATTTGACATAGGCCCAAAAGCAATGTTGTTAGGAAGATTTATGATAATGTTCAGTCAGAATAGGAAGATTTATGATAATGTTCAGTCAGAATACTTGGTTATGAAACCAAGGCAGATTATAGGAGTTGAAATATGAAGCCACTAGTATTTAATTATTGGTGAACTAGGCTTGAATTGCTGAACGGTCTATTTCTGTTCCCATGTTCTTATGGTACAGGGCTCAAGCCAGAAAATTCCAACAGAAATTCATTCCCACAGAGTTTGATAGCACTGAAGGAGAATTCTATGAAAATATGCTCCAAATAATCCCAGTACTTATTACTATTTTTTTCTAAGTATTACCATTAAGCATTTGAAGCTTTTCAGGGGTTTGTGGGATTTAGATACATTGAGGGAACGGGCAAGTGCATGGCAGGTGCAGTAGCATGTGCATAACTGCAGTTGTCCACTGGAGTTGGAAAATCAGAATGACAGAGTATTGATTGAGTGGCGATAGATTGGGAAAAGTTAATGTGTAAAGGGGCCTGGTGGTCTTTGTACACTTGTCATTGAAATTTAGCATACAGGTGTAGGAAGGATTGAGAATGATAGACTCACAAAGCAAGGAAGCAAGCCCTTTAGTCCAATTTGTCCATGCTGAGTTTCTCAAACTAAACTCGCCCTACTTGCCTGCATTTGGTCCCTGTCCCTCTAAACCTTCCCATTCATGGATCTGTCCACATGTCTTTTAAATGTTACAACTGCACCTGCATCTACCACTTCCTCTGGCAGTTCATTCCACATACGAACCACCCGTTCTGAGAAAAGTTGCCCCTTTGGTCCCTTTTAAATCTTTCTCCTCTCCCTTTAAAAATATGTCCTCTTGTTTTTGAACTCTCCTACCCTAGGAAAAACACCTTTTGCAATTCACCTTACCTATACCAAGCAAGCAAAAAATATCATGGCCGTGATTGGAAGAGGGTTTGAATACAGGAGAAGGGGAGTTTTACTGCTAACTGTACAGGCAGGGCCTTGATGAGACCACAACTGGAATATTGTGTACAGTTTTGGTCTCCTTACCTAAGAAGAACTGTACCTTCCATTGAGAGAGAGTGCAGTGAAGATTCAGCAGACTACTTTCAGGAAGCTGTAAATTTGTAATACGAGGCGAGATTAGGTCCGGTGGGCTGTATTCACTGGTATTTAGAAGATTGAGTTGGGTCTCATTAAAATATATCACATTTTGACAGGGTTGGACAGAATGGTTGCAGGGATGATGTTTCTTATGACTGGGGCGGGTGGTGGTGGAGGAGGGAGGGGGTGCAGGGAGCAATTTAGAATAAGGAGTCATGTTCTCAGGATAGGCGAAAAGCTATTGAGGTAAGGAGAAGCTTTCACTGACAGGACGATGAGCCTGTGAAATTCTTTACCACACAAGGCTGCGATGGCTGAACCCCTGAACAAGTTTATGAAAGAAACAGATAGATGTCTAGAGGCAAAAGATGTCATAAGGTATAGGAAGAGAGCAGGAGGCTCTCTTAGTCTCATCGTGACATAGAGGATGAGTCATGATTATACTAAATAGCAGTATGGGCTCTCTCAAGCACTACTTGCTGATGAGTATTCTCTGAAAAGTTCACCATTTATTCCACAGTACTCCCTTATAGATGGTGGAAAGACCTTGGACTAGGAGGTCACTTAGTCACTACCAGTGAATACAGAATTTCCAGTCTCTGACCTGCTCTTGTAGCCACAACATTCAGGGGGTTAATCCAAAAGTAAAATGTTTTAAATATATTTTGCATTCTCTCTACTTCAGAAATATTTGCATGGAAGCATACAACATACCACAAACTTCACTCTAGTCTGAATAATACAGCCTCAAATAAAATCAACATGGGAGTTGCCATGATTAATTTAAATGTCAGCAAAACAGCTCATTGTGTGAAGGTTTGATAAAATACAAATCTTGCTTTAAAAAAAAACTAATCTTGTTGTTCATGATATATTTAGACATTATTGTTTGTTTGCCAAAAACGCCTACTCTCTGGCCAAACACTATCATCAATGTTTTGGATAACACATTTTGCATACTGACATATTGTGAAGCAATCTGCACTATATCTGCAAATATGTTATTGAACAATGTTTTTCCTGGATACTTACAATTGTTATTGATTGCTGATACTGCGAAGCTTTTTATAAAATATAACTCAGATTCAAAGTGAGCTCGAAGCACAGACAAATGAATAAACAAGCATCAAGGTTTCAATTTTAATGTTTGAGAAGGCAAAGTTTGAGTGACCAGTTTCCCCAGGGTATAACCCTCATTGATGAGGCAGCAGGGTGTTGGAGCCTTAACGCCAGTGGTCAGTCAATGCTATTTTGAGCCTGTCCTGCAGTTTGATGGGTGAAGCAGTGTCTGAAATAAATGGCATGGCTCTTTTAGCTTTTCTGTGTGTCATGACTCACCAGTTAGCACAATAGTTGACAGATCTGAAGCAGCCCAACATTTGAAAATTGCAAATTATTTTTGTCAGGATCAGAAAGTAAGAATACTGTTCCATAAATAACGTAGCTCGCTGCTGCTTTGAGCTGGACCTCTCTCATCAGTTTATGCAACAGTAGCAGATTCTCCAACTTTAAGTACATTTAAGTCGTCATTGGACAAGCATATGGACGTACATGGAATAGTGTAGGTTAGATGGGCTTCAGATTGGTATGACAGGTCCGTGCAACATCGAGGGCCGAAGGGGCTGTACTGTGCTGTAATGTTCTATGTTCTCCATCTTCCACCTCCAAGGTTTCATTCACAGGATGAAGGCATCACTGGCTAGGCCAACATTTATTGCCAATCTCAGGGGGCAGTTAAGAGTCAGTCACATTGTTATGCATCAGGAGTCACATGTAGGCCAGACCAGGTAAGGATGGTAGTTTCCTTCCCTGAAGGACATTAGTGAACCACATGGGTTTTTTTCCCCTGACAGTCAGCAATGGTATCATTAGACTCTTAATTCCAGATATTTAAAACTGAAATTAAACTCCACCATCTATCGCAGCAGGTTTCGAATCCAGGTTCCTAGAATATTACCTGAGTTAGCAATAATACCATTAGACGATTGCCTCCCCAAAATTAATATATTAATAAAAGATGGGCTTGATATCGATCTCCGGGTAATTGATCGACACACAGGAATCATGCAGTTGGAAGGGGTTTTATTAGGAACTGGAAGTCAGTAATCTGCAAGGTTGCTGACTATGAAGTGAGGTATTCAGACTAAGAGCCTGCTGGTGATTAGATAGACATTGATGCACCTGGGGAAGACAGAGACAATCTATGGAGAGAGGTATGCTGAGATAGCAGCAACCCATTGGACTTCACGCCTAGGATGCACTGGCCCATACAAATTGGGTTCGGGTTCCATACAACTGGCAAACCCCTGCTATGCAGATGGGATGGCAGCAAACTCAAATAGATCACAAAAATGCCAAGGATCAAGGAGGGGCACTTCCTTGCACTGTTTTTTGGAATGGCTTACTCAATAAAAGCTCTGTGTTATTAAAGCTATCAAGAGTTCAAGACCCACTCCAAAAACAACAACAACAATGTGCATTTGTAAAGCTGCTTTAAATGCTACAAGGTACGGAAGCATGATCAGCCAACATTTGACAGAAAGCCAAGTAAGAAGTTATTAGGTTTGCAGTACAAGGGTTTGACCAAAGAATAGATTTTGAGCAGAAGATTAAGAGGAAATGGAGGTTTAAGTAGGGATCTGAAGAGTTTAAAGCACAATTGAAGCCAGATTTGGAGCAGAATCTCAGAGGGCTGGAGGAGGTCACAGTGAGGGAGGTGCGAGGCAATGTCAGGCTTTGAATGCAAGGATGTATAGTTTGGAAGTGTTGACAGGCAGCAAACCAATGTAATCAGCAAGTATAAGAGTAGCAGGTGATGATGTGAAATAGGATGTGGGCAGCACACAAACGTGGGGAAGTAAAAAGCCAGTGGCAGCTGGCAGGTCAGCTCTGAGAGCTTTGGCACAAACAGCATAGACCACATTGTTCCCATGTCAGTGTACTTCAGGGCAACATTGTCAGAAATGTTGTCTTTCAGACGAGCGATTAACTGCATATTGATCTACTGCTTGTGTTTGCATTTTAAGCAAATGCAATATTCAATTTCCAGTGAGGGGACAGCCTATTGGTATTATCACTGGACTGTTAATCTAGAGACCCAGGTAATGTTCTGGGGACCCAAGTTCAAATGGTGAAGTCCAGAACTAGAGGGCTTAGGTTTTTAGGGTGAGAGAGGAAAAATTTAAAAGGGATCTAAGGAGGAACATTTTTCATGCAGTGGGTGGTACATGTATAGAATGAGCTGCCAGAGGAAGTGATGGAGGCTCGTACAATTATAAACTTAGAAGACATCTGGATGGGTATATGAATTGGAAGGGTTTAGAGGGATATTGGCAAAGTGCTGGCAGATGGTGGAATTTGAGTTCAATAAAAATATGGAATTAAGAGTCGAATGATGACTGTGAGTCCATTGCAAATTTTCAGAAAAGCCTATCTGGTTCACTAATGTCAATTAGGGAAGAAAACCTACATGTGACTTCAGGCCCACAGCAATGTGGTTGTCTGTTAACTGGCCTCTGGGTAATTAAGTTCAGGCAATAAATGTTGGCTTAGCCAGTGATTCCCACATCCCACCAATAAATTAAAGCAACTCAGTTTTTAAAAGTATGTTAAATAAATGTTACAAAGCTATAACATGGACTTTCAGCTCAGTTGGGCTTCAGAATGAGGAATTTTAAATACAAATAGCCACATTTTCTACTTGTAAAAATGCTCATGACAATACAACAATCTAGCAAAGATACCTTTGTCAAGTTATTTGTCTATCAGAAGGATGTTGGGAAACTTGAAAGGGTTCAGAAAAGATTTAAAAGGGTGTTGGCCAGAGTTGGAGGATTTGAGCTACAGGGAGAGGCTGAACAGGCTGGGGCTGTTTTCCCTGGAGCGTCGGAGGCTGAGGGGTGACCTTGTAGAGGTTTACAAAATTATGAGGGGCATGGATAGGATACATAGACAAGGTCTTTTTCCTGGAGTGGGGGAGTCCAGAACTAGAGGGCATAGGTTTTTAGAGTGAGAGGGGAAAAATTTAAAAGGAATCTAAGGGGCAACCTTTTCATTCAGCGGGTGGTGCCTGTATGGGATGAGCAGGCAGAGGAAGTGATGGAGGCTGGTACAATTGCAGCATTAAAAAGGCATCTGGAGGGGTATATGAACAGGAAAGGTTTAGAGGGATATTGGCAAAGTGCTGGTAAATGAGACTAGATTAGGTTAGGATATCTGGTCGGCATGGACAAGTTGGACCGACGGGTCTCTTTCTGTGCTGTACATCTCTATGACTCTATGACTTTACGACTTCTTTATTTTTTCCACTGTTGAATTATTTTTATCAAGTGTATGGAAATTATAAACTAGTACATCATTTAACTTTTATTGAGAAAACAAAACCAATTTTGAGACTCGCTGAATTTCATAGTGAAGGAATACCTAGATTTAAAACAAACATTTTTTTCATTTCAAATGTTTTTCTTTGCTGCTCAAAGAATTGAGTGAATTACCTTTCTTAGTTGGAGTTTTGATATTTTCTGGACAGGATCCAATTCCATTCATATAATGATGAATACAGTTGGACTCACAGGGTGTTTCTGAAGATTGTGCACTGTATGTCATATTTTCCTGCCTGTCTTCATCAAAGCAGATGCATGTTGCATTGTTGTCAAAATAATTACATTCTAAACAAATACAATAAACAGCCAGTTACTAAAATTGTGGAACATCTTGAAACGTTTTGAAAAAAAAATTATTATGGCAGTATGAAATTCGATCAAAAGAGTTTTCACACTGTTAAGATGACTAGTCAAAACCCTATGATTCTAGAGATATTTTTAACCCCTAATTCCAGATGTGTTTTTTTTTAAAGAGGAGTGCTACAGAGAGATGAGCTAACTGCAGATATAAGAACAACGAACAAAGAAAAATACAGCACAGGAACAGGCCTTTGGCCATCCTAGCCTGCGCCGATCCAGATCCTCTATCTAAACATGTCACCTGTTTTCTAAGGATCTGTATCCCTCTGCTCCCTCCCCATTCATGTATATTTCTAGATACATCTTCAATAGTACTATCGTGCCTGCCTCTACTACCTGCGCTGGCAATGCATTCCAGGCACCCAACCCCCTCTGTGTAAAGAATTTTCCATGCATATCTCCCTTAAAATTTTCCCCTCTCACCTTGAACTTGTGCCCCTAGTAAATTGAGTCCCTCACTCTGGGAAAAGCTTCTTGCTATCACCCTGTCTATACCTCTCATGATTTTGTAGACCTCCCCTCTCAACCTCCGTTCTTCCGAATGAAAACAATCCTAATCTACTCAACCTCTCCTCTTAGCTAGTACTCTCCATACCTGGCAATATCCTGGTGAACTCCTCTGCACCCTCTCCAAAGCATCCATACCCTTTTGGTAATGTGGTAACCAGAACTGTACACAGTGTTCCAAATGTGGCCGAACCAAAGTCTTATACAACTGTAACATAACCTGCCAACTCTTGTACTCAATACCCTGTCTGCTGAAGAAAAGCATGTTGTATGCCTTCTTGCCCACTTTACAGACCTGCATTGCGACCTTCTGGGTGCAATGGACCTGAACACCCAAATCACTCTGTATATCAGTCTTCCCCAGGGCTTTTCCATTTATCATATAGTTTGCTCTTAAATTAGATCTTACAAAATGCATCATGTCACATTTGCCCGGAATGAACGCCATCTGTCATTTCTCTACCCAACTCTCCAATTGATGTATATTCTATTGTATTCTCTGGCAGTCCCTGTCACTATCTGCTACTCCACCAATCTTAGTGTCATCTGCAAACTTGCTAATTAGACCATCAATACCTTCCTCCAGATTTATGTATATCACAAACAACAGTGGTCCCAGCACAGATCCCTGTGGAACACCACTGGTCACAGTTCTCCATTTTGAGAAACTCCCTTCCACTATTACTCTCTGTTTCTTGTTGCCCAGCCGGTCCTTTTTTAATATAGCTAGTACACTCCGAACCCCATGAAACTTCACATTGTCCATCAGCCTACCATGGGGAACGTAATCAAATGCCTTACTGAAGTCCATGTATATGACATCTACAGCCCTTCCCTCATCAATCAGCGTTGCCACTACCTCAAAGAATTCTATTAAGTTGGCAAGACACGACCTTTCCGGCACAAAACCATGTTGCCAATGACTGATAAGCCTATTTTTTTCCAAATGGGAATAGATCCTATCCCTCAGTATCTTCTCCAGCAGCTTCCCTACCACTGACATCAGATCACCATTCTATAATTACCTGGAATATCCCTGCTAACCTTCTTAATCAAGGGGACACCATTATCAATTTTCCAGTCCTCAGGACCCCCCCCACCCCCGCCAGCTATTTCTTCTCTCACTTCCCTCAGTAACATAGGATAGATCCCATCTGGACCTGGGGACTTGTCCACCTTATTAACATTTACAATAGTCAACACTTCCTCCCTCCTTCTGCTGACTTGACCTAGAGTAATCAAACATCAATCCCTAACCTCAAAATCCATTGTGTTCCTCTCCTCAGTGAATATTGATGCAAAATGCCTGTTAAGAATCTCACCCATTTCCTCTGACTCCATGTATAACTTTCCTCCTTTGTCCTTGTGTGGGCAGACCCTTTCACTAGTTACCCTCTTGCCCCTTGTATGTGAATAAAAGGATTTGGGATTTTCCTTAACCCTGCTTGCTAGGGATATTTTATGACACCTTTTAGCTCCCACGAGGAGGTTGAACAGTTCATCCACTTTACCAACACCTTCCACCCCGACCTCAAATTCACCTGGGCCGTCTCAGCCTCCTCCCTCCCCTTCCTAGACCTCTCCATTTCTATCTTGGGCGATCGAATCAACACCGACATTTACTATAAACTGACTGACTCCCACAGCTACCTAGACTGCACCTCCTCCCACCCTGCCCCCTGTAAAAATGCCATCCCATATTCCCAATTCCTTCGTCTCCGCCGCATCTGCTCCCAGGAGGACCAGTTCCAATACTGTACAACCCAGATGGCCTCCTTCTTCAAAGACTGCAATTTCCCCCCAGACGTGATCGACGATGCCCTCCACCTCATCTCCTCCACTTCCCGCTCCTCCGCCCTTGAGCCCTGACCCTCCAATCGCCACCAGAACAGAACTCCACTGGTCCTCACCTACCACCCCATCAACCTCCATATACAGCGTATCATCCGTCGTCATTTCCGCCACCTCCAAACGGACCCTACCACCAGGGATATATTTCCCTCCCCTCCCCATCAGCATTCCGAAAAGACCACTCCCTCCGTGACTCCCTCGTCAGGTCCACACCCCCACCAACCCAACCTCCACTCCCGGCACCTTCCCCTGCAACCGCAAGAAATGCAAAACCTGCGCCCACACCTCCCCCCTTACTTCCCTCCAAGGCCCCAAGGGATCCTTCCATATCCGCCACAAATTCACCTGCACCTCCACACACATCATTTATTGCATCCGCTGCACCCGATGTGGCCTTCTCTATATTGGGGAGACAGACCGCCTACTTGCGGAACGTTTCAGAGAACACCTCTGGGACACCCGGACCAACCAACCGAACCATCCCGTGGCTCAACACTTCAACTCCCCCTCCCACTCCACCAAAGACATGCAGGTCCTTGGCCTCCTCCATCGCCAGACCATAGCAACACGACGGTTGGAGGAAGAGCGCCTCATCTTCTGCCTAGGAACCCTCCAACCACAAGGGATGAACTCAGATTTCTCCAGTTTCCTCATTTCCCCTCCCCCCACCTTGTCTCAGTCAAATCCCTCGAACTCAGCACTGCCTTCCTAACCTGCAATCTTGTTCCCGACCTCTCCGCCCCCACCCCCACTCCGGCCTATCACCCTCACCTTAACCTCCCTCCACCTATCGCATTCCCAATGCCCCTCCTCCAAGTCCCTCCCCCCACCTTTTATCTTAGCCTGCTTGGCACACTTTCCTCATTCCTGAAGAAGGGCTCATGCCTGAAACGTCGATTCTCCTGCTCCTTGGATGCTGCCTGACCTGCTGCGCTTTTCCAGCAACACATTTTCAGCTATTTACATACTGCTCTAGAAAACCTTCCCGGATGATCCTTATAAATTCTGTTTCATCCAGTCCTCTAACACTTAGTGAATCCTAGTTACTGCTGGGGAAATTAAAATATCCTATCACCACCATCCTATTGCTCCTACATCTTTCCATAATCTGTTTACATTTTAGTACCTTTATCTCAAGCTCCCTGTTGGGAGGCCCCAACACTGTTACCACACCCTTTCTATTTCTGAGCTCTGCCCATATCTGCTCACTACTTGAGTCCTCCATAGTACCCTCCTTTAGCACAGCTGTGACATCCTCTCTGACCAGCAATGCAACTCCTCCACCCCTTTTCCCTCCAGCTCTATCCCACCTGAAGCATCGATACCCTGGGATATTTGATAAATTCAATGGCTGTCAGAGATACTGTCTGGGACTGATGGGATGAAATACATAAAGGTGTAAAGGAACTTCAAAGACATTGGAGTGTGAACTCTTGAGATTACAAAGATGATAAGGGGCTGACAACCCTTCCTCAACAGCAAGCTCCCACCTACTCCTGTGTGAATTACATCCCAAATAGCAGACATATTTTGTGCTTTTCCTTCTGAAGAATACATGACGACAGAGGTTTTAAAGCCAGCTTTAATTCTACTGGGGTATGTTAGTGGGATTGAATGTTTTTGTCTATACTAGATTGGGTTCAAGCATTAATGTACTGTGTAGGCCACTGACAAAGACCTATCCCTGAGTCATCTAGGCTGCAGGTAAAGACCACCTCTCACTCTGAGTGCTAGAAGTCAGCTTGCTTTGCCAGACTTAAGAGAAATGGGACAACAAAATGACCCGTCTCATCCTGAATCAATTATTCAACCACCATTGTCAATTTTACCAAAAAACTCCATTGCAAAGACCATAACATTCAACTATCTGCTCCTTAATAATAATTCATATACTATTCAGATTACTTGTTTTATTTTAATGTTTAATCTTTTTTGAAACACCTCTTATTTCTAATCTGAGTGTATGTGCATGTGCTACTAATTCTTTTTATGTATACTAATTAATAAACTCTTTGTTAACTCAAGAAAACCTGGTTAAATTTGAATATAAGTTCATTTGAGTCTAAGGGAAACATATTCACATAAGAAGGGAACCACTCTTGAGTTAATCATGTTGAAATCAACCAAAAAGATGGGGAATCTGTTTATCCTCTCTCACCCAGAGGCTTAATTTCGAGATACCCCATCTGAAACTATTACAAACTGGGGACTCTCGTTCAGCTTCTGTGGGTAACAAACAACGTGATTGACTCTTGAGTGCCCCCTGGGGTAAGCAATAAATGTTGGCCTAGCCAGTGACACCCTTATGCCATGAATGAATTTTAAAAATATATATAATTTTCTACAATGAAATAATTCTCTCTGCCAGGTATCGCTCGCTGTCCGATTTTCGAAATTATGCGAAAAACCTGCTAGTGAATTAGAGGATAGGAAAAGTACAAGATATCCATGACTAACTTGGCCCCTTTTAAATTTGTGCTGAAAATGTGTTGCTGGAAAAGCGCAGCAGGTCAGGCAGCATCCAAGGAGCAGGAGAATCGACGTTTCGGGCATAAGCCCTTCTTCAGGATGAAGGGCTTATGCCCGAAACGTCGATTCTCCTGCTCCTTGGATGCTGCCTGACCTGCTGCGCTTTTCCAGCAACACATTTTCAGCTCTGATCTCCAGCATCTGCAGTCCTCACCTTCTCCCCTTTTAAATTTATATATGTTTGGGATTTAATTTCTGGTTTCCATTATGGTGAGAGATGCTTAAACTGGAATTGGAACCTTTATTAACATTTGAGATCTAATGTCTGCATTTGTTGACTCCCAGTCCAGACATCAGGTCAAAGTTACCTCCTATACTGTGTTGCCATGGTGTTTTATTCTGGTGTCTTTTCTCATTTGTTCACAGTTAAAATGGACAGATAGGAATTTAATCAAATATATTTAGTCGCGAATTAAATATACACATAGAGGTTTAGGGTGTAGGTTTGCTCACTGAGCTGTAGGTTTGATATCCAGACGTTTCATTACCTGGCTAAGTAACATCATCAGTGGCGACCTCCAAGTGAAGCGAAGCTGTTGTCTCCTGCTTTCTTCACTTGGAGGTCGCCACTGATGATGTTACCTAGCCAGGTAATGAAACATCTGGATATCAAACCTACAGCTCAGCGAGCAAACCTACACCCTAAACCTCAACCTGAGCTACAAACCTTCACAAACCTTGCAAAAACACATAGAGGTAACATAAACATGACAAGTTAGTCTCACTGAATTGCAGGAGGCTTTGATGCAGTTTCCAAGAAAGAAACAGTTCCCTTACATTTTGTGTGAAACATTTACAGCTGCAAGAGCTGAGAGTGTTTTCTTTTTTGCCATGAGCTGAATCTGATGCCAAGTTCATAAAAGGCCGAGAAAAAAGATATTTACCCAATCTGCCACACCACCACCTCATGATAAATGTTGTCCAGTTCAGTTTAAACTCACTCCCTTACTGCAAATCTCTCTGCTAACTCCCCCAAAACGTACTCTTGCTTTCTCACGAATTTGATTTAATTATGAAAGTGATGGAATTTACCTTCATTCGGTACAACCTGAAATAACCTGAACAAAAAAACCCCAAAGAATTGCAGAAGCTGGAAATCAGAAACAAAAACAGAAATTGCTGGAATAATACTCAGCAGGTCTGGCAGCATCTGTGGAGAGAAAGTAGAATTAACGTTTCGGATCCAGTGAACCTTTCCCAGGACAGAATGCTCTGAAATTGTTTCTAAAATGACCTGAGCTCGAGCAAGCAAACATTTGTGAAATAACATGTGAAAGGTCTTGTCATTCCTATTGTATTAATAGAGCACACCTGTGATTGAACATACTGTACGATTAGAAGCAACTTATGCAATAATTAATCTTTCAAAACATTGAAACTATCATTTTCAGCAGTGTGTTTATATAGAATAAGGTGTTCTCTTAGTAATGTCTAAATTAGAAGTGACATGTTCTATTTACAGCTAAAGTGTCTTGTCGTGTGTGATTCATGGCTCTCAGTTTGCCTATCTCATTGAACTGCTTTCACCTCATTAGTTCTGCAAGAGATCACTTCTCATGGAATTGCACTGTAGGAGAGGTGGAAGTACTTGCCATTGTCAGAATGCCTGGCGTTCATGCCTTGAGTCCCATATTTAAAACCTAGCCACCCACCACTTTGGATGCTACATGCCAGGAATTGGTTTTCATATGGTGGTGCCTGATCAATATGGCACAGAGGGAAGCAGGACTTGCATCTCACTTTGTGGATATGGACTGGAGGATGAGATGGTGAAGAGAAGGCAGTCCTGCAGATCATTGACGGGTCTCCACACCACCAGACCAAGCCAGCCTAGATCCAAATAGCAGCCTGGGTCAGTGCTGTGCTCTGAGAGATACTCATCAGTGCTGGAATAAGCTCAATGCTTTAGCTCTGCAAGGACAACTGCTATTATCTTCACACTCAAAGGGCTACCTCACACTCGAACTCTGCCACTGGAGATGCTCCTCACCAAAGCTCATGGACTTTGTATTGGATGCATCATGTCAACTTAATGGCTCTCATTCACCTCACAATCCCAAACCACTAACCATTCCTGCCTTCTGCAATTCCTATATCCCCACCATGGGCACCCCACCACCACACTTATGATTCTAAGTGTGTACTGACACTCAGAGAACTGCCAAAGAGCTGGACAGCCTAGACAGAAGATGATCCTATTAACCACCCTTCAATGACTTTGTTAAAATCCACAGGTAAGCACAGCAATAGCTGGCAGGTACATTAGATACAGTCAAGAAACTGGATTGAAGGGTGGAGAACTCCACCAATGCACTGGTTTTGACATGCATGTGCCTACCTGTCTCCCATGGAGGTCAGCACCTGCATTGCTATAGCCATAGGCTCTTAGTATCAATGGCAAAGTGAGATGGGTACAAGGGACCTTGGCCTCACTCCAGGCACATCTTCCTCTCAGGGCAACAGAGCAATGCCAGTGGGAGGAGGAGCTACACACAGAACCAACCCCCCTCCACCCTGCCCAGAAGTTCCCTGTCAGGACACTTCAGCAGTGCATGGCCTCTTTACCTCTACCTGCTATCCCCGACTCTGCCAATAACTAATGAACTGCCCACTGATAAAGTTCTTGACCAATTGCCCAAACCTTCAGGACTGAACTTGTACCACAACCAATCCCTGGAACTGTTTCTCCACACAACTATCCCCCCTCCCCAGCTACCTATGTGTAATCAATCGAATGGTGCTCTGAAGCTCCAGGATTGATCATGGGCCAATCCACTGACATCAAGAACCCAAAACTCCAGCCTGTCTGCACCACAACCAACCCCCTGCACTGGACTCAGATCAAAGCTTTGACTGACTGTATTGGTATATTTGCACATGATGTTAATCTGACCCAGTATCACACAGCGACAGGTTCACTCTCTTGACTGTTCAGAACACTCGAACATGACCAACAGCTTGTCTTTCCTTCAAATGCTTAAAACAAAAATTCAGGGCACAAAGGCTGACATTCTGTAACTGAACATTTGAGGCCTTGTACACTAAAAAGCAATGCGACCCTCACAAAGACTGGCAGTCCATAAATCAGTGCTCACAGGTCACCAGGGAGGGAAGAAGTCTAATCTATATTCTTTGCATATTTTGAAAATTTTCAGGTTTGTTCAACTTCATGTTTTTGAGGACTCTACTGATTTGAGGTGGTAATGATCAATTACCCTGAGCAGTAACCTTCTAATGGTGTTCGACAGCCAGAATAATGTCAGTGGAGAGTAAGCCACAAGTCTCTCTGAAACAATTAATCAGCCATTAGGCCAGTAACTAGATTAATTAGGAGATTACAAATTAGTATTTCATTATGTGTGTTAATTGACTCATTGTCAATATAATAAGACAAAGATGTTTAAAAGCATGCCCTGGGGAACTGTAATGATGCAGTGGTAATGTTCAAGCTACTAGGCTAAAAGTTCCTTGGCTCAAGTCTCTCCTGCTCCTGTAACAATGTCTCTGAAAGTTGATTAGAAAGTAAACAAAAGAATGTCCTGAACTTCAGACATCAGATACATATTCCACAGCTGCTGCATGTACTTGCTTAACTGTAAGTATACAAGGAAATGATCAGTGCTATATAAGGTGAAATAACTTCACAGAAGCCAATATCCTATCACCAAGTCACCCTTTATTTCTACATGAACAGTTCTTGACTTTAGTACCTCTTCAGAGTCAACTGTCAGAGAGACAGTATCACTGACATTCCTTTTATCTGTCAGCCATATTAACAGTCCCCAATCAAGGAACTCATATTCGATGAGGCCCAGCTGTGTGAGTTTCCTCTGTCTGTTCTGGTTTCCTCCCACAGTCTAAAGATGTGCAGGTGAGATGGATTGGCCATGCCAAATTGCCCTATATTATCCAGGGATGTGTAGGCTAGGTGGATTAGCCATGGCATGTATGGGGTTTTGGAGGTTGGGTAGGGGGCTGGCACTTCTACTAACACCTCAGAGGTTTGCAATCATCTGGTCTCAGATGTATATGGTATTAGGCCACTAATCAAGAAAGGACTCTAACATTTTTAATATTCTCCACAAAACTAACTCCCATATGCCACTAGTTTTAAGTCCAAATTTTTTAAAAAGTATATATAAATTACACACCTTTCATCACACTGGTAAACAATCAGTTTTTAATTAGGAGTCACAACTGTATTAGATTAGATTACATACAGTGTGGAAACAGGCCTTTTGGCCCAATAAGTCCACGCCAACCCACCGAAGCACAACCCACCCAGACCCATTCCCCTACATTTACCTCTTCACCTAACACTACAGGCAATTTAGCATGGCCAATTTACCTAACCTGCACATTTTTGGACTGTGGGAGGAAACAGGAGCACCCAGAGGCAACCCATGCAGACACGGGGAGAATGTACAAACTCCACACAGACAGTCACCTGAGGTGGGAATTGAATCTGGCGCTGTGAGGCAGCAGTGCTAACTACTGTGCCACCGTGCCATCCACTAATCTCATTTAGGCAACATGCAGTTATGAAAAATGACCTCACCAGTTGTCCTTGCCACATGTTCAAATGAGCAGCTATTATTATAAATTACAACCACAGGTTGTAATCTCCAAAGTGGGTGAATAATCAGGATAGTTTTAACTGTCTGCCTAATTGAAGTTAAGTTCATCTCCAAAAGTACACAGTTAACAACATTAAGGTATTAGCAGCAATCAATATAACTTACCCTTTACAATGTTAAGATAACTTATAGTGATTGTAGTGTTTGTTCCAGGGACAACAACAAAAGTAGGGAGAACTATTCTTTTCAAAAATGCAGTAACAGTCTTAAAGAAAGTCTTTTCCAAATTCAAATCTGCATAAAAAGTTCCCTCTACATGTTGATTATCTAAAATATGAAAGGAAACAAAGAATGAGATACTCAATGTGAATATTATGCACAGAAAATGGATATAAGTTCCTCTTTTGAAGTAACACAAAACTGCCCATTATGAATTGGCAGCACATTTCATCCAAGGAGCAGGAGAATCGACGTTTCGGGCATGAGCCCTTCTTCAGGAATGAGGAGAGTGTGCCAAGCAGGCTAAGATAAAAGGTAGGGAGGAGGGACTTGGGGGAGGAGCGTTGGAAATGCGAAAGGTGGAAGGAGGTTAAGGTAAGGGTGATAGGCCGGAGTGGAGTTGGGGGCAGAGGGGTCCAGTTTCCTCGTTTCCCCTCCCCCCACCTTGTCTCAGTCCCAACCCTCGAACTCAGCACCACCTTCCTAACCTGCAATCTTCTTCCTGACCTCTCCGCCCCCACCCCCACTCCGGCCTATCACCCTCACCTTCATCTCCTTCCACCTATCGCATTTCCAACACCCCTCCCCCAAGTCCCTCCTCCCTACCTTTTATCTTAGCCTGCTTGGCACACTCTCCTCATTCCTGAAGAAGGGCTCATGCCTGAAACGTCGATTCTCCTGCTCCTTGGATGCTGCCTGACCTGCTGCGCTTTTCCAGCAACACATTTTCAGCTCTGATCTCCAGCATCTGCAGTCCTCACTTTCTCCTAGCACATTTCATTCCCCAACTGATTTTCTTTTCATTTGAAGTCAGTCACAATTTGATGTAGACACTATCAAGCTTCACTCGTTGGATGTGATCGTCAATTAAGGGTCCATCTGTAGTACAAGTAAGAGATCCAATAGCAATTTCTGTAGCAGAGTCTTTATAAGGCAACATCGATCCAACTTGTGTCTTTTACCTCATTGCTGTTTGTGAGGCATTACCATTCGCCATCTTTGACCATGTCGCAACTGTCTGGAAATTCAAATTCATTCTTATTGCAATTGCTAATTTTAAAATGTCTTGATGTATTTATTTTATCATTTATTTAAATGAAACATGGAATATGCAAACAGGAAGAAAAATATACTTGTTTGTAATTTTTACTACAATTATTGAACCAAATCCTTTTGCATCATCCAATAGTATACTACTTGCAGATTATTAGCTGGCAATGGAAATCAACTAAAAAAATGTCCTTGGTCATTAGGCATCATTAAATTGGTACTGTATTTTATTTCTTACCATTTGTTGCACTCATGGACGAATAAATGGAGGGCTGCAAGATAAACAAATCTTCACTTAGAATTGGTTATTCTATTATATCTGCGCTGTGGCTCCACCCTGTAAAACAAAGCATCTGAAGCAATTGATATCCGATCTTTATGTTTCTTGAAACTCAGTGGCACCTGGAGGAAGTTGTTTTTTACCAAATTTTTTTAAGGAAAGCAAAGGATAAAGGAGGGCACTGATATAAAGGAACTGTGCTGAATTACTTGTGCTGATAAGTTAAAATAATATCGGACGGATTTTCCAATGAACAGCAGCCAATTGGCACTGTGCTCCCACTTTTTCCGAGAAGACAGACCTCCACAATTCTGATCTTAGCTCCTTCAGTAATAAGGAGCACACCCTAAATCTAACATTGTGTGGGAGGGTCAGAGCAGACACACTACACCCCCTTTTTTTTGTCAGCAGTTGCTATATTCTATGATTTAAATATTCTGTGAAAGAGTAAGGATGTAAGGTAAGTATGGACTCAGGATGCCAACTGGTAGCCTGCCATGTGGGTAAGAGGGCCACATGGTTAGGTTGCTAGGTGGGCATGGTGTTAGGGTGCCAGGCACGTAGGGTGTCAAGTTAGTAGGATGCTAGCTGTTATGGTGTAAGGATGCAAGCTAGGAAGGGGTCTAGTAAATGATGGAGAAGTTAAGCTAGGCTGGAGTGGGCAGTAAGAGGGGATGTTATGATACTGGCTATAGAGGGGCATCGTTTGTCAAGTCTAAGAGCAGGGGTAGATAGAGAGGAAGAAGAGTATGGCATGTCCTTAGTGGGGAAAAGGGGTTGTTAGGTCCAGGGGAGGAAGATGGTGTTGGTCCTGCAGTTGAGGAAGTTAGGGTGTTGGATCCAGTGGCAGGGGAGGGAGCTGTAGAATCTTAGAGTCATACAACATGGAAACAGATCCTTCAGTCCAACTCATCCATTCCAAACAAGTTTCCCAAACAAAACCAGTCCCTTTTGCCTGCATTTGGACCATATCCCTCTAAACCTTTCCTATTCTTGTACCTATCCAAATATCTTTTAAATGTGGTAACTGTACCTTCCTCTGGCAGTTCATTCCACACATGAACCACCCTCTGTGTGAAAAAGTTACCCGTCCCTTTTAAATATTTCTCCTGTCATCTTAAAAATATGCCCACTAGTTCTGAACTCCCTTCCCCTGGGGAAAAGACATTTGCTGTTCACCTTATCTATATCCCTCATGATTTTATAAATCTCTATAAGGTCACCTCTCAATCTCCTAGAGTCCAATGAAAAAAGCCTCAGCCTATCCAGCCGCTCCATATAACTCAAACCCTCCAGTGCCAGTAACATTCAGAATTGCTGACTTTTGGAGGGAGTGAAATGTTGGGGAACAGAGTAGATATCAGGTCCTGTGGGGGACAGGGAACGGGTGGTGTAAGGTTTTCACATCCGGCCCTGTGGTAAGAGGGGTTTGTCAGAAATTGGGGTGAGAAGCTAAGGAGGTGTGCCATAGACTAAACATGAAGCATTCATCTATGCAGAGGGTCAATTTTCAGATTGTATGAAGCGATGTGCTTTTGGCTCCTTTGGAACGAGATGTTCCGGATAAGGGTCAGGGTATGGAGGAGGTGTAGGAAGTTTGGGGAAGCTATTGTTAGGAGTCCCTGTGGTAAGTTGGGAGTGGGGAGGGGTCACTTTAATAGTTATCTCGAAGTTAGACCATGTATTTAATTTTCCTAAATAACTATTTACTTAACTGTAGTGGAACCCTCCAGTGTCTCCAATTTGAAAGGATTTTTCTAGAGGGTTCAATGTGCAGAGCTATCGGCCATCAGAATCTGCAATTTCCTGGAGAATTCCCTTGGAGCCTGCTACATCAGGGAATCCACAGGGTCCCAATGAACAACTCCAGTCTATGCTGTAGAAAAGCCTGTCTGGCCATCAGAAAACTTGGATAATTATTTTACTATTTTTCTTCCACTGATATTGATGAGTCTTTGGGGAAAGGGAGCTTCAGCTTAAAAAAGAAAAGCTGTCTTTAATGGTGTGGAGAGATGTGATTAAATTAAGTAACTATGCATTTTTATACATAAACAGTTCAAGGTCATCAGAATATGGGCTCGATTCATCTCCTCAATCCTGGTAAACTTGAGTGAATGGAAGCAGAGGATTGGTCCCAGATCTCTAGCCCATTTCTCTCCTGTTATCACAGTTCTCATCACACCATGTTTGACTTATGGTAATAATGTACAGACCATAACATCATGGGAATCAGAACCATATTAACACTCGGAAGACATATATTAAAAAGACTGATGTCTTACACTTGACCCTTGTGCTGGGCAATACTGGTTTTCCTTAAAACTTGACTGGGAAAGGGGCATCAAAAGGCAGTAAGCCGCTATCACAATGAACATCCTTGCCATGGTTTTGTTGTTTGCCTGAAATAAAGAGAAACGTTAAAAACAATAATTGAATGCTGAATTAATAAATTGGATTTAGCTGTGTGTTGGGGAATGGCGCTGTAAAGATTGGGTGACAAGACGACTATGATCTTATTTTTCACTAGTAAGTACCCCACATCATCTGAGTGAAGGAAGCAATGGGCAGTTGGACAGAAGTGGACTAGAGAGTGCGTCGGTTGGTGGGATTATACTTAGGAGGTACACAGCACCCGAAATGAAGCAATTGGAGCAGGAGTAATCTTACTGGTGACAAATGTAATGTTCAGGCAGGACCAGTGTGCTGGGAAGTTTAGCAGTGTGCTGCACGTATCAGGAAGGGTTGACATAACCAGATCTTCTGGATTCAGTTCTTATTTATTATGTACAATAAGCTTCTGACTGGATCAGCTCTGAAAGGGTAACAACAAATATTCCAGGGCACATCAAAGGAGACTGGAAAGAATGCGATCTGCCCTTTAACATGATGCTATCATATAGCAGTAAGTCGAGTCAAGCTTTTCAAATTTTTCCACATTTGTTTAAGGCAGAAAACAAAAACAGTGCAAAAACCACATGAATGGCAACCGAAAGAGAGACAGGAAATGGGATTTGTGAGCAAGTGCAGGAGTGATTAATGAAATCTGTCTTCTTTGGCATTGTTGCTGACTTGCTTCTGTATGAAATAAGCATAAGGAAGGATTGCCATGTGCGGAATTCTGGAGTTGCCAGCCTTGAGGATAGCATTGGAACATGCCTGCGTCATTAACCATACTGAAAACAGGCAACGTACCCCTTCATGGATGATGTGAACATCCTGTGGACGTGCTGTGTGCAGGAGGTGAGAGTTAGAGATCAGAGTGAGGTGCTGTCAATGGCTGTCTTGATGTGCTCCTGTTGTTACTCAGCGGAAAAAGTGATAAAATTTCTGACAATGCTGATTGTTTAGGCACTGGTTACATTAACGTGTACACGACACATTGCAGGTCATTCCTCTGTTAAAACTGAAAGAGGCAAAGGCAGAAGCCTTGTTTGTCCTCATAAACTACACACGTCTTTGTAGAAGTTGACAAAGATGTGGCAATCTAGATTGCCCTTACTAATAGATGGGTGGGCAAGTCAATAATGATAAGCAGGTGAAGCATCTGATTCCTGTCCTTATTAATTTCCTTTGTATGTCTTTTATTTATATTTTGATTGTACTTTTTTTCAATGCTGGCGACATTAACTTCTTAGTTATCCTGAAATGGAACAACTGAAATCCTTCTGCAGGTGCTGCTCCCAGATGGTGTTGGGTGAGGGTTCTGGAATATTGCCCAACAATGACAAACTACGCCCAATATTGTTTGACTTGGAGATGATGGCATTTCTACCATACATCTACGCTATGGTATAGGGGGAGGCTATGGCCAAGTGGTATTATCATTGGATTGTTAATCCAGGGACCCAGGTAATATTCTGGGGGCCTGGTTTCAATCCCATGTTGGCAGATAGTGGAACTTAAATTCACTACAAATCTAGAATTAAGAGTCTACTGATGACCATTAATCCATTGTTCATTGTCAGAAAAACCCATCTGGTTCACTAATGCCCTTTAGGAAAGGAAATGGCCATCCTTACCTTGTTTGATCTACATTGTTTTTATTCACTCATGGGACAAGGGTGTCGCTGGCTAGGCCAGCATTTCTTGCCCATCCCTAATTGCCCAGAGGGCAGTTAAGAGTCGACCACATTGTTGTGGGGTCCGGAGTCACATGTAGGCCAGACCAGGTAAGGATGGCAGTTTCCTTCCCTGAAGGATATTATTGAACCAGATGGGGTTTTCCCAACAATCAGCAATGGATACATGGTAATCATTTGATTTTTATTTTCCAGATATTTATTGAATTCAAATCCCATCATCTGCCATGGCAGGGTTTGAAACTGGATCCCCAGAATGTTATCTATGTCTCTGGATTAACAGTCTCGTGATAATACCACTTGGCCATCAACTCCCAATCTACATGTTATTCTAGATACAATAATGTAGTTGACACTTAACTGCCCTGTGGGCAATTAGGGATGGGCAATAAATGCTGGCCTAGCCAGAGATGCCCTAATTCTGTGAATAAATAAAACATTTTTTCTTCTTATATTATGGGGGAGGAGATGCTACCTGTGCACATGCTGAAAGGAATCATATGGAGGCCATCCATACTATAACCACAATGCAGCATTGCTGCCATCTTCTCCATATTGAATATTGCCAATGCTCTCCAGGTTATAGTCCAACATATTTATTTGGAAGCACTATCTTTCAAAGCACTGCTCCTTCATCAGGTGGTTCATCACCTGATAAAGGAGCAGTGCTCCGAAAGCTAGTGCTTCCAAATAAACCTGTTGGACAATAACCTGGTGTTGTGTGATTTTTAATTTTGTACACCCCAGTCCAACATCAGCTCCTCCAAATCACATCAATGGTCTCAATTGCTCTTGCAGCTTCACCCATCTATATGACTGACAGGTTTTCCACTAGACTTAATTCTCACTTAAACCGAGACAATAAGTGAGCTATTCATCACACACTACACAACATCTGTACTGCTTTTACAGCTTTCATGCGAATGTAACTGATAAAGTCTTGCGTCCGATCAACAATAATCCCCAAAATATAATTACTATTTTGCATAATAATTCCAGTTCGCAACAGGAAAAGATATGGGAGAATTTGAATGTTTTTGAATATTCAATGTATAGTACACAGGAAAACAAAGCAAAATATTAGTGTGAGGACAATGATCTCCTTTATTTATTCAGGAGAGGTGGGTATTATCACTGGTTGGTCAGCATGAATTATCCATCCCAAATTGGCTTTGAGATGGTGGTGATGGCTTGCCTTCCCTGAACTACTGAAGTCCAACTGATGTAGATGCAACCATAATGCTTCTAGGGAGGGAGTTCCAGAATTTTGATCCAATATCAACGAAGGAACAGTGATATATTTCCTGGACAGGATGGTGAATGGCTTGGAGGGGCAGATGCAGGGAGTGGTGTACCCATGTACCTTTTGCCCTTGTCTTTCCAGATGGTTTTGGTTGCAAAGTGCTGTCAAAGGAACTTTGGTAAATTTCTGCAGCGCACCAAGTAGATAGTACGCGCTGCTGTTACTGTGCAGCATTGGTGAAGGGAGTGATGTTGAAAATGTTAAATGGAGTTCCAACAAATGGCCTGCTTTCCTAGATATTGTCAAGGTTTTTAAGTGTTGTTGGAGCTGCACCCATCCAGGCAAATAAGAAGTATTCCATCACCTCCTGACTTGTGCTTTGTAGATGATGGACAATAGTTACTCAATGCAAGTATTCTAGCCTGTTATCTTCTATTGTAGCCGGAATATTTATCCACTTTAATTTTAGTTAATAGTGACCTCTAGGATGTTAGTGCAGGATTCAGTGATGGTAATGCCATAGAACATGGAGATACATTCATAACCATAGTGTTATAGAGTCATATAGCACTGACCCTTCAGTCCAACCTCCATGCCGAACATAATCCCAAACTAAACTGGCCCCACCTGCCTGCTGCTGGCCCATTTCCCTACAAATCGTTTTGTATTGCCTGGAATTTTTGTGGCAAAAAGATTACTTGTCACTTCTCAGCCCAAACCTGGATTTTATTCAGGTTTTGTTGCATAGGGCATGCATGCTAGACATGTGTTATCATGTGGGGAGTTGTGAATGACATTGAATATTATGTAATCATCCCCATTTCTGATCTTACGATGGAAGGAGCTAAAGATGAAGCAACTAAAGATGGTTGGGCCTAAGACACCACCCTGAGGAACTCCTACAGAGATATCCTGGAGCTGAAATGATAGATCTCCAACAACCACAACCATCTTCCTTTGGATAAAGTATTACTGCAGTCACCAGAAAATTTTCCTCCCGATTGCCATCGACCCTAGTTTTGCTATGGCTCCTTGATAAAACACACAGTCAAATGTGGCCATGCTGGCAAGGGCATTCATTCTATCCTCACCTCTGGGGATTTAGCTCTTTTGCCCATGCTTAGATTAAGTCTATGATGAGGTCAGAAACTGGCTGGCCCTGACAGAACCTAAATTCAGCATCAGTGAGCAGGTTATGATATTTTCAAACCAACCCATTCAGAGATGTTATTTCATACCACTGGAGCAGGTGGGAATTGAGCCCAGGCCTCTTGACCCAAAGGTAGGGACACTACTACTGTAGCACCAAAGGTTATTGCTAAGCAAATGCCACTTGATAGCACTGTAGATGATATTTTCCATCACTTTTTACTTATGATCAAGCAAAGGATGGTGGGATAGCAATTGGCCGGGTTGGATTTTTCCTGTTTTTTGGTGATTGGAACATACCCGGGCAATTTCCCACATTGTTGGATAGATATCAGTGTTGTAGCTGTACTGGAACAGCTTGGTTAGGGGTGCAGCAAGCTCTGGAGCACAAGTCTTCAGGACTATTATTAGAACACCATATGGGCCCATAATAGTCCTTCCATTATCCAGTGCCTTCAGCTGTTTCTTGATATCATTCAGAGTGAATTGAATTGGATGAAGACTGGCATCCATGATGCTGTGAAC
Organism: Chiloscyllium punctatum; assembly: GCF_047496795.1. NCBI lineage: Eukaryota > Metazoa > Chordata > Chondrichthyes > Orectolobiformes > Hemiscylliidae > Chiloscyllium > Chiloscyllium punctatum. The sequence continues at coordinate 148,592,518 of NC_092741.1, read as the reverse complement.
CTCTGGAGGAGGCCAAGATATAGTTGTCAAGACTCTTCCTCCAGTGGATTGTTTAATTATCCCCCACCATTCATGACTAGATGTGGCAGGGCTGCAGAGCTTAAATCTGAACTGTTGTTTTGGAATTCCTTATCTGTTTCACTTGCTGCTTGTGCTATTTGGCAGACTGATGGCCCTGTTCAGAGTCTCCAGTTGACACTGCATTTTTTGATATGAACGTGGCTGCTTATGGCATGCCCTTCTGTACTCTTCATTGAGCCAGAGTTGATTCCTTGGTTTGATGATAATATTAGAGTGGCAAATTCACTGAGCCATGAAGTTACTAACTTAAAGTACACTCTGGCTGCTGTTCTTGATTTACTGCACAGCAAGGATGCGCAGGCTTGAATTGCCAGATCTGTTTGAAATCTATCCCAATTAGCCACACCATGCTACATAATCGAAGGTGCCCTCAATATGAAGACAGGATTACATCTCTTGAATGACTGTTACAGATTGGTGAAGCTGAGGTCAATTAGGTTTTTGCCTCTCCCTCACCACCTGCTGCAGGCGCAGTCAGTAACTCCTCACCTGCATCCACCTATCACCATCTCGCCTACATTTCCCTCAGCCCCACCCCCACCCTCTATTTATTTCTCCGTTCCCCTCCCTGTCCCTAGTCCCCTGATAAAGGACTCTGACCCAAAAAGTTGACTTTCCTGCTCCTCTGATGCTGCCTGACCTGTTGTGCCTTTCCAGCTCCACTTTTTATCTGACTTCCAGATATATCCACTCTGGCTTCCAGCATCTGCAGTCCTCACTATCTTCCAGTCTAGTAGTTGGTCAGTAGTAGTGCCTATCTGTGTACCTATTCCTGGCCTATCGCATTTAGCACAATGATAATATCATAGAATGGGCTGTCCTCATTCTGAAGACATGACATTCAAAACCAATGTTATCACTCTCCAATGCAATCAGATGCTTCTTGTTAAGTGGTAACCAGAATAATATGCTGACCTCCAGCTACAGACTATCCAGTGCTTTATAAAATTCTAGCATAACTTCCCTGCTTGTACAAGTTAAGCTTTAATTGATATAAGACATCATAAATGGACATTTGATAGTACTGATTTTGAGTATTGCTGAAAAAGGACCATTTTATGGAAATTGTCCATCTTATACACACCAGGAAAATACCAAAGTAAATGGAAAATGACATTTATAGTGAATGAGAGGAAAATACAAAATGGTTGGCAAGTGAAATTTGATTGGTAGAGGAATTGCAACAGAGAAAATGTAACAGGTAATGATGAGTGACAGTTAAGTGCCAAGCTTTGTATAAACCAGGTAAATTAACTGATTGGTAGACATTGCCCTGAGAATTTAAACAGAGAAAGGCTGTTTTCATAAGTTGAAACAACGTTTGCACATTAACTTTCTGTCTGCAAACCTAACTTCACAATTTAATATCTGTTGTGGTATTCCCCTACAGTTCCCTGCACAATCCACAGTCACTTGGCTGCATGGATTCAGAATTGGCTTGCCCATCGAAGGCAGAAGATGGGTGTGGAAGGTTGTTTTTCAGGCTGGAGATCCGTGACTAGTGGTGGTCCGCAGGGATCTGTACTGGGACCTCTGCTGTTTATGATATGTATAAATGACTTGAATGAAAATGTAGATGGGTGGGTTAGTAATTTTGCAGATGATACAAAGATTGGTGGATTTGTGGGTAGTGTAGAAGGTTGTCAAAGGATACAGCAGGTTATAGATCAATTGCAGATGTGGGTGGAGAAATGGCATATGGAGTTTGATCTAGGTAAGTGTGAGGTGTTGCATTTTGGGAGATCAAATGTTAAGGAAGAACATACAGTTAGTGGCCAGACCCTGAACAGCATTGATGAGGTTCAAGTCCATAGCTCTCTGAACATGGCCACACATAAAGAAGGCATATGGCATATTTGCCTGTATTGACTGGGGAATTGAGTGCAAGAGTCAGGATGTCATGTTGCAGCTTTATAAAACTTTGGTTAGGCTACACTGAGAGTATTGCATTAACTTCTGGTCTTCATATTACAGGAAGGATGGCTTTGAAGAGGATGCAGAAGAGACTTACCCAGATACTGCCTGGGTTAGAGGGTAGCAGCTAGAAGGAGAAACTTGTAAAACTCAGGTTGCTTTCTCTGGAGCGGCAGAGGCCGGGGGGAGACTTGATTGAAGAGCATAAACTTGTAAGATGTGTAAACAGGGTTGACGGTCAGAAATTTTCTTGCAAAGTTGAAATGTTTAAAACTAGGGGGTATGCATTTAACATGAGAGGGGGAAAGTTTGAAGGAGATGTGAGGGGCAAGTGTTTTTACACAGAGAATGATAAGAGTCTGGAACACACTGCCAGGGGTAATAGTGGAGGCAGATACAATAGGGCTGTTTTGGATAAGCACATGAATGTGCAAAGAGGGATATGGACCAAAGGCAGGCAGAAAAGATTAGTTTACTTTGGCATCATGTTTGCTATAACATCACGGGCTGAAGGACCCATGCCTGTGCTGTACTGTTCTATGTTAAAAATGTTTTTATCAGCAACCTTGGACAGAGGGCATGGGTAGTTTCTTCACTGTGCAAGCTTGATACTGAAATACAGCACATCAAAGCCATCCTGCAGGGTAATGACTATCAGACGTTTTCTCCTTTTGTATCACACACTCATGTACAAACCTATAACTATCATATTTGATCCTGAACATTGCCCAGAGTAATCTGCCTCAGATTATCGTGGAGTAACAGGTAAGGCTAGCTGATTCATGTTCCTGTTATGGTGTTTACTGCTAACAGGATGCTTCTGTCAAGCCAAAGAAACATATGTATGTGCAATGCCCATTTAAATGCCTTTAACATTGGTGAGCCTATTACACTTGCAGGCAGGCTGTTCCACGCCCCTACTATTCTCGGAGTGAAGAAACTGCCCCAATATCTGTCTTAAATCTATCACCCATCAATTTAAAACTATGACCCCTCATAGTAGCCTTCACCATCCGAGAAAAGGCTCTCATTGACCACCCTAACTAACTCACTGATTATCTTATACATCTCGATTAAGTCACCTCTCTCTAATGAAAACAGCCTCAGTTCCCTCAGCCTTTCCTTGTAAGACCTTCCTTCCATACCAGGCAACATCCTAATAAATCTCCTCTAAACCCTTTCCAAAGCTTCCACATCCTTCCTATAATGCGGTGACCAGAACTGTACGCAATACTCCAGGTGCGGCCTTACCTTATGGCTTATGGCTTATGGCTCCGAAACTCAATCCCCCTATCAATAAATGCGAACACACCATATGTCTTCTTAACAACCTTATCAGCCTGGATGGCAGCTTCCAGGGATTTATGCACCTGGACACCAAGATCTCTCTATTCATCGGCACTACCAAGAATTATATAATTAGCCCAGTACTCTTCATTCCTGTTACTTCTTCCAAAGTGAACTATCTCACATTTTTCTTCATTAAATTCCATTTGCCACTTCTCAGCCCAACTCTGCATCTTATCTATGTTCCCCTGTAACCCACAACATCCTTTGGCACTATCGACAACTCTGCCTACCTTAGTGTCATCCACAAATTTACTAACCCATCCTTCTACACCCACATTCAGATCATTTATAAAAATGACAAACAGCAGTGGCATCAAAACAGATCCTTGCAGCACACCATTGGTAACTAAGCTCCAGGATGAACATTTCCCCTCAACCACCACCCTCTGTCTTCTTTCAGCTAGCCAATTTATGATCCAAACGGTTAAATCACCTTCAATCCCGAAACTCCGTATTTTGTACATTAGCCTATTGTGTGGAAACTTATCAAATGCTTTACTGAAGTCCATATACACCAGATCAACTGCTTTACCTTCACCCACCTGTTTTGTCACCTTCTCAAAGTACTCAATAAGGTTAGTGAGGCACGACGTACCCTTCACAAAACCGTGTTGACTATCTCTAATGAAATTATTCCTTTCCAGATGATTATAAATCCTTTCTCTTATAACCTTTTCCAACACTTTGCCCACAACCAAAGTAAGGCTCATTAGCCTGTAATTACCAGGAATGTCCTGACTCCCCTTCTTAAACAAGGGAACATTTGCTATCCTCCAGTCTTCTAGCACTACTCCTGTCAACAATGATGACATAAAGATCAAAGCCCAATGAATACTTTGATTATGCCCTCAGATTCCACACACAACTTTACACTACTATCTTTGATTGGCTCTAATCTTACTCCAGTCATTCTTTTATTCCTGATATACCTATAGATGGCCTTAGGGTTTTTCTTGATCCTATCTACCGACAAGTTCTCATGTCCTCTCCTGGCTATTCTTAGCCCTCTCTTTAAATCTTTCCTGGCTAACTTGTAACTCTCAAACCCCCTAACTGAGCCTTCATATCTCATCCTCACATAAGCCTTCTTCTTTCTCTTGACAAGAGCTTCAACTTCTTTAGTAAACCATGGCTCCCTCTCTTGACAACTACCTCCCTGCCTGATAGGTATATAATCAAGGGCCTGCAGTAGCTGTTCCTTAAATAAGCTCCACATTTCAAATGTGTCCATCCCCTGCAGCTTCCTTCCCCATCCTATGCATCCTAAATCTTGCCTAATCACATCATAATTCCCTTTCCCCCTTTATATCTCTTTCCCTGCAGTATATACCTATCCATGCCCATTGTTATTGTAAACATAACTGAATTGTGGTCACTATGACCAAAGTGCGCATTAACCTCCAAAACTAATACCTGGCCGGGTTCATTAGCCAGTACCAAATCCAATATGCTCGTTCCTTGTTGGCCTGTCTATATACTGTACTAGTAAACCCTCCTGCACACATTGAACAAAAACTGATCCATCTAAACTACTTGAACTATAATATTCCCAGTATATATTAGGGAAGTTAAAGTCCCCCATAACAATTACCCTGTTACACTTGCTCCATCTTTGCTGTATGTGCCTGGTACAATTCGGAGGTCTATAGAAAACACCCAACAGGGTAATTTCTCCTTTTCTGTTTCTAATCTCAGCCCAAACTACTTCAGTGAATGAGTCCTCAAACTGCTCAGCTGCTGATATACTATCCTTGATTAACAATGCCACATCACCCCCACCACCATCCCCACCCCTCTTTTACCATTTTCTCTATTCTTGCTGAAACATCTAAATCCCGGAATCTGCAACAACCATTCCTGTCCCTCCTCCAGCCATGCCTCTGAAATGGCCACGACGTCGAAATCCCAGGTACCAACCCATGCTCCAAGTTCACCCACCTTATTCCAGATGCCCTTGGCACTGAAGTACACACATTTAAAACCAACATCCTGTTTTGCAACCTTGTAAACCCATCCCTGACCTCACTACCCTCAACCTCCTGTACACTGGAACTACAATTCAGGTTCCCATCCTCCTCCTGCATTAGTTTAAATCTCCTGAAGAGCATTCATAAATTTCCTCCCCAGGATATTGATAGCCCTCTGATTCAGGTGAAGACCATCCTGTTTGTAGAGGTCCCACCTTCCCCAGAAAGAGCTCCAATTATCCAAGAATCCAAAATCCGCCCTCCTGCGCCATTCTTGTGGCCACATGCTCTCTCCCTGTTCCTCGCGTCACTAGCACTTAGCACTGACAACAAACCAGAGGTAACAACTCTGTCTGTTCTAGCTCTAAGCTTCCACCCTAGCTCCCTGAATTTCTGCCTTGAATCCCCACCTTTCTTCCTACCTATATGCTATATATTTTGAACGCAGCTGGATCATATCAAACAGCATGTTCCTTCATGTCCAACGTTAGATCTGTTCATGATTGGATACATTTGCTTAATAATCCAGTGCAAAAAAGGGTGGCGACAACCAATTTAGGATTGTCAGTCAGGGCAGTGCACCTGTGTAATGCAAGCTTCATATGTTAATATACAGATCCTGTTTAGTGCATTTATACATGGACACTGCATATAACTGTTTTAGCTCCACAAAGTGGCTCCACAAATATCCCTTTCCTTAATTATGGAAGACCCCAGCAGATCAGTGCAAAAGAAAAGGCTAAAGTTTCATGTCAATTGTCAACCGGAAGTACAGAGTGTATGATCCATCCATCCATCCATCCATCCATGGAGTGTATGACCTCCTCTGGTGGTCCCCATCATCACAGATACTAGTCTTCAGCCAATTCAATTCACTCCATGTAATGTCAAGAAATGTTGGAGACACTGGGCCCCGATGACAGCCCGACAATAGTACTGAAGGTTTGTGCTCGAGAAGTAGCCACTCTCCTAACCAAGCTGTTCCAGTACAGCGATAACACTGGCATCTGCTCAACAATGTGGAAAATTGGCCAAGTGTGTCCTGTACATAAAAAGCAGGACAAATCCAACCTGGCCAATAATCGCTCCATTGGCCTATACTTAATCGTTAGTAAAGTGATGCAAGGTGTCATCAACAGTGCTATCAAGCAGCACCTGCTCAGCAATAACCTGCTCAGTGATGCCCAGTTTGGGTTCCACCAGGGCCACTCAGCTCCTGACCTCATTACAGCCTTGGTTCAAACATGGACAAATAAGCTAAATTCCAGAGCTGACATGAATGTGACAGTCCTTTATATTAAGGCTACATTTGACTGAGTGTGATATCTAGAAGCCCTGGCAAACTCTCCGGTGGTTAAACCTGATACATGGGAAAATGGTCGTCGTTGTTGGAGATCAGTCATCTCAGCTCCAGGGATTCTCTGCAGGAGTTCCTCAAAGTAGTGTCCTTGGCCCAACCATCTTCAGCTGCTACACTAATGATCTGCCCTGCATCATAAGGTCAGAAATGGGAAAGTTCGCTGATGATTGAACAATGTTCAGCACTGTTCGTGACTCCTCAGTCACTGACGCAGTATCCATATTCAAGTGGCAAGTAACATTTGTGCCACACAAATGCCAGGCTACGACCATCATCAATAAGACACAATCTAACAAATGACCCTCAACATTCAATAGTGTTACCATCACTGAATTCGCCTACTGTCAACATCCTGGGGCTTATCATTGACCAAAAACTCAATTGGACTCACCACATGGACACAGTGGGTACAAGAGCAGGTCAGAGATGAGAAATACTGCAGTGGTAACACGCCTTCTGATTCCCCAAAGCCTACCATCTACAAAGCACAAGGCAGGAGTGTGTCTGGATGAGTGCAACTCTAACAACACTCAAGAAGCCTGACACCATCCAGGACAAAGCCCACTTGATAGGCACTAAATCCGCAAGCATCCACTCCTTCAACCACCGACACTCAGTAGCAGTAGCATATATTATCTCGAAGATGCAATGTAGAAATTCATCAAAGATCCATAGAAACCCATGACCATTTCATTCTAGAAGGACAAGAGCAGCAGCTATATGGGAACATCAACACTTTCAAGTTCCCCTCCAAGCCACTCACCAGCCTACTTGGAAATATAATTTACAATAATTCATTCACTGTCATTGGATCAAAATCCTGGAATTCCCTCCCTTATGGCAATGTAAGTCAACCCACAGCAGGTGGACTGCAGCAGTTCAAGAAGGCAGCTCACCACCACCTTCTCACGGGCAGCTAGGGATGGGTAATAAATGCTGGCCCAGCCAGTGATGCCCACATCCCACAAATGAACACATCTTTAAAAAACTCAACAAATTGGATGACAGCCATTCTCTGGTTCAATTCACAGAGCAGTTCCTTAACCAGTTTGGGTCAATCAGCCTAATTTAAAATTCTGGATTAGTTGTGCTGGAAGAGCACAGCAGTTCAGGTAGCATCCAAGTAGCTTCGAAATCGACGTTTCGGGCAAAAGCCCTAGCCTAATTTAAAACTTAAACAAAGCTGGTAGTTAGCTGTCAGTTGGCATTAATTCATGCATTAACCATGGCAATATCTCTAATAATCAGAGCTCACTTTTCAACAATGGCCGTTGTCATTTCACACCATTATAAAGATTGTATTCCATTTATTTTGGTTTTGCAAATTGTCTTGACTAATGCAAGAGGAAAGGTTTTAACAAAGTATATCTCTTTTCAGAAAAGGAATATATTGCATGTGCCTTTTTGACCACTGGTCCAGTTACCCGTCTACTTTTAGTGATCTATGGAAAAGCACTTCAACTTCCCCTTGTACTTCTCAGAATTCTGCCATTTATTTCCTTGTTTGTCATTCTTAAACAAATGTCCTCACACTTCTCTGGATTGTATTATGTTTACCATTCTCTTCCTACCACACCAGACATTTGTTACCTTCCCACATTCTCCCTCACTAACAACTGTATGGCAAATTTTCATATAATTTGCAATGCTTTTCATAATATTATAGAGTCATGGAGTCATATAGCACGGAAACACACCCTTTGGTCCAACCAGTCAATGCTGAACATAATCGCAAGCTAAACTAGTCTGACCTATCTGCTCCTGGCCTATAAGCCTCCTCACTTTAACTCTAAACCATGCATATAAACCAGGAACTGCAAAGGAACATGTCACTGAGCCTGAATTTTTGCCAGAAGGAACAGCCTTCCAATCACAAAGTTACAATCACCATCCTTTGTTTTCTGATGTTGAGTCAATTTGGATCCAATTTGCCGCTTTCCCTTGGAGTCCATGCAATTTAATTTATTTGACCAGTTTGCCATATAGGACTTGATCAAATACTTTGCTAAAATTTATGCAGACTGCACCAAAGCTCTTATTCAGGACCTCACCGACTCCACGCACACTCTCCTTTGCCCTTAAATGGATCCACCCTTTCCTGAGCTAACCTCTTGCCATTAATATATGTGTAAACTGCCTTGGGATTCTCCTTAATTCTACATGCCAAGGACATTCCAAGCAACCTCAAAAACTCCATTAACTCAGATGCTAGCTGAGAAGATCCATTTAAAAATAGAAGTTACCCCCATTTTAAAGGTGTCAATGCACGGCACAGTATGCTCAATGACAGACAGCTACTTAAGGGAACTCAGAGAAACTCAATCTGAAACTTCTGAAGAACATACCTAAGGATTTATAAATGTACAATAGCGAAACAATTAAACTTTTTTCTGAAAAACTGTAAATAAGATAACCATCTTGCTGTTTTGCATTAATTTCTGAGAAATATTACCCTGATGGAATTGTGTAATCATATTCTTAAAGAGGCTAATGGTTTATACTCACATTTGTCACGAAAGCTTCAGATATTTCTGATGGTTCGGTGCTTAGTTAAAACAGGTAAAGAAATTGTGATTCTCACTGGATTTACTCAATGGGTGCAGTTTTGATCAACTTCTCTACAGCAATGGGTGTTGACAGTTACATTTGATGGACTGAGTATATAGCTTTATATAGCTCTTCACGCTCATATTCCCTTATAAATCGACTAAATATACGGAAGAATTGCAATATTTGCATATTGAAACTAAACTCAGCGGTCTATTGCACAGTATATGCCTTTAGTTCATCATTACTAACCACCATTCCCACAAGCAAATTTATCCTGTAAATTCTAAAAGGCAAAAAGATATTTGGAATCTTCAGGCTCTGAGTAATGTGGGCTATGGCGAGAAATCTGAGTGCATCACATGAGAATGCCAGCGGGTTTTCTCTCAATGCCAGGAGAAACAAGTCACATTTTCCAACTAAGTTCCGGATGTCTTGCTACAGAGCAGAAAGTTATCAAATAATGGGCATTATTATTCATTATCACCCCTATTCTTATTTCATCTCAACTCATTAATGTGCTGGTTCTCATTCTGACCCCTACTGGATAGAAACTAGATACTGGGACTTCCTGACAAGAAAGTCTGAGTCAGTACCTGATGACTCCAGCTTTCAACCTGCTCCAACTTGGTCACCTACATCCACAGACCTTGGCGTCCTCCACATATCAGCTTCACACCATCATGGCACACCATGATCCACATGTAGTACGTTTTATTTGTAAATATTGGTTTAATTTCTGTGTATTCATTTTTATTTGTTGAGACTAAATTGCAGAATTAAATGTGTTGGCTCACCTTATCATTGGCACACATTCATGGTCACTGGGGAATGAGGGATATATATTTATTGTGGAAGAGGTGAAGTACTTTTGCAGTCATTCTTTGTGAACGTTCATGTTGGTCTTCACACTGTAGAACATGGTTTAAGTTGTAGACTCAGCAATCCCTCTCTTCCATTATAGAGGAGATTATAATGTCACTGTCTTTGGGTGAATTGAAATGCTGTACACTCATTCAAAGCCTTGCAGGGACTCTGCTAGTTAATGCGCTGAGTGAATAATATCAACAGGACCCTTTAGGAAGCTGATCAATCTTAATGTTTTCCAAAATTTCTAGCACATCAACTTCATCAATCTTGATCTGGTCAAGACTGTATCCCAGCTCCTCCAAGTTTTCATTTACAACAAGTTCCCTTTCCTTGGTGAAAACTGAAGTAAAAAACTCATTTAGGGCTTCCCCTATCTACTCAGACTCCACGCACAAGTTCCCTCCGCTATCCTTGACTGGCCCTACCTTCTCCCTGAGCATTCTCTTATCCCTCACGTATGAGTACAATGCCTTTGGGTTCTCCCTAATCCTTCTTGCCAAGCCTTTTTTGTGCCCCCTCCTGGCTTTCCTCAGTCCACTTCTGAGCTCCTTTCTAGCAAGCCTGTAATCCTCAAAAGCTGTGCTGGATCCTTGCTTCCTCAACCTTATATAAGCTGCCTTCTTCCTCCTGATGACAAGTTCCTCTGTTCTCATCATCCAAGGTTCCTTAATCTTACCCCTTCTTACCTGCCTCAGAGGAACAAATTTGTGCATCACTCACACCAACTGTTCCTTAAATATTCTCCACATGTCTTCTGTGCCCTTTCTGTGGAACAATTGCTCCCAGTCTATACTTCCCAACTCCTGTCTGATAGCATCATAATTTCCATTTCCGCAATTAAATATCTTCCCTCGATAACTGCTCCTTTCACTCTCCAAGGCTATGCTAAATGTGAGGCAGTTGTGATCACTGTCACCAAAATGCTCTCCCACCGCGAGATCTGACACCTGTCCTGGCTCGTTGCCAAGCATCAAATCCAAAATGGCCTCTCCCCTCGTCAGTCTGTCTACATACTGAGTAAGAAAACTCTCCTGAACACACCTGACAAAAATGGCTCCATCCAAACCATCTGCACTTCGGAGGTTCCAGTTGATATTGGGAAAGTTGAAATCACCCATAACAACCACCCTGCCATTTTTGCATTTTTCCAGCATCTGCCCACCGATGAGTTCTTCAATCTCTCTACTGCTATTAGCTGGTCTGTAGAAAACCCCCAATGGGGTGGCTATTCCCTCACTGTTCCTAACTTCCACCCATACTGACTCAGTAGACAAACCTTCCTCAACAGCCTTCGTTTCTGTAGCTGTGACACACTCTCTGATTAGCAATGCTACACCCCTTCCTCTTTTTCCACCCTCCCTGTTCTTTTTAAACGTTCTAAACCCTGGAACATCAAACACCCATTGCTGCCCCTGTAAAACCCACGTCTCCATTACGGCCACAACATCGTAGTCCCAAGTACTGATCCATGCTCTAAGTTCGTCACTCTTATTCCGGACACTCCTTGCATTAAAGCAGATACACTTTAACTGATCTCTATGTTTCATCGCATGAGAAACCTTCCTGATAGATTCAATATATCATGTCACTGTCCTGACTGCAACTGACCCCCTCTCAGACATATGGCTCTGATTCCCACCCCCTGCCAAACTAGTTTAAACCCTCCCGAATTGCACAAGCAAATCTCCCACCTAGGACTTTTGTACCCCTCCAGTTCAGGAGCAACCCGGCCTTCATGTACAGATCCCACCTTCCCCAGAAGGTATCCCAATGGTCCAGGTATCTGAAGCCCTCCCTCCTGCACCAGCCTCGCAGCCACGTGTTAAGCTGCATTCACTGACTGTTCCTCATCTCACTATCTTGTGGCACTAGTAGCAAACCTGAGATCACTACTTTACTCATCCTGCTCTTCAGCTTCCAACCTAACTCTCTGTAGTCACTTTTCAGATCCTCAATCCCTTTCCTGGCTATATCATTGGTGCCAATATGTACCACAATTTCTGGCTGCTCACCCTCCCTCTTCAGAATCTTGTAAACCCGATTGGCGACATCCCAGACCCTGGCACCAGGGAGGCAACATACCTTCCGGGAGTCCTGTTCCTCACCACAAAATCTCCTGTCTAACTGTTGAGTCCCCTACCACTAGTGCTTTTCTATTCCCACCCCTCCACCTTCCCTTCTGAGCCACAGTGCCAGGCTCAGTGCCAGAGACCGGACAACTATGGCTTTCCCCTGGTAGGCCGTCCCCACCAGCAGTATCCAAAATGGTCTACTTATTGCTGAGGGGAACAGCCACAGGGGATCCCTGCTCTGACCGTCGGTTCCCTTTCCTCCCCCTGATTGTAACCCAGCTGTCTTTATCCTGTGTCTGGGGAGTGACCACCTCCCTGTACATCCTCTCAATTTCCCCCTCAGCCTCCCGGATGTTCCTCAGCAGTTCATCCAGCTCCAGCTCCAGTTCCCTAACTCGGTTTTCGACGAGCTGGAGTTGGGTGCACTTCCCAGAGATGTAGTCGGCAGAGACATGTGAAGTGTCTCTCACCTGCCACATTCTGCAGGAGGAACATTCAACTGCCCTAACATCCATATCCCGCTACTCTGAAAGCCCACACAGAACTAAACAAAGGAATAGAAGAAAGAAAACCTGAAAAAACTTACCTTGTTTACAGACTCTTAGTAAGGTTAGAGAAGGTGGGTAGGAGGGAGACCCTACGGTGTAGGGTCTCAGGTTTAGATCTCACCCACTTAAAAACTTCCCAGAAGTCCTTCACTCCTCCCTCGCACCTCTTGGCAAATAGAGACCCCGACGCCTGAAGTAAGTGTTTTAAACTGTTATGCTCACCTTCCCAGAAGCCCTTCACTCCTCCCTCACACCTCTCGGTAAATGAGGGGCTGCCTGATGAAGGAGCAGCACTCCGAAAGCTAGTGCTTGCAAATAAATCTGTTGGACGATAACATGGTGTTGTGTGAGTTTTAGCTTTGTCCACCCGAGTCCAGCAGCAGCATCTCCACATCATTGCAGAAGCCTGGCACTTGTGATGGTGATGACAATCAGAGCAAACTGAGATGGATCATCACCTCTATCTGAAGATTGTTGCAGATTGATTTTTGGACTGATGTGCTGGTTTTCCCTATCATTAAGGATGTGGCTATTTATGGAGACTCTTACTCCAGTGACTTGTTTTAATTGTGCATCACCATTGACAGGATGTGACAGGACTGCAGAGTTTTGAGAAGATTTGTAGCTCAGGTTGAGGTTCTAGATGTACGTTTGCTCACCGAGCTGGAAGCTCCATTTCCAGATGTTTCATCACCCTACTAGGTAACAGCTTCTGTGGGCCTTCGGGCGAAGCACTGCTGATGATTCCTGCTTTCTATTTATATGTTTGGGTTTCTTTGTGTCAGAGATGTCATTTCCTGTGGTGATGTCATTTCCTGTTCTTTTTCTCACGGGGTGGTAGATGGGGGTCTAACTCGATGTGTTTGTTGATAAAGTTCCGGTTGGAATGTCATGCTTCTAGGAATTTTCATACATGTCTCTGTTTGGCTTGTCCTAGGATGGATGTGTTGTCCTAGTTGAAGTGCTGTCATTCCTTATCTGTATGTAAGGATACTGGTGAGAGAGGGTCATGTCGTTTGACCCAAGAAATCAAAACATACGAATAGAAAGCAGAAATCATCAGCAGTGCTTCATTTGGAGGCCCACTGAAGATGTTACCTAGTAGGGTGACGAAACGTCTGGAAATGAACCTTCCAGCTCAGTGAGCAAACCTGCATCCAGAACTGTAGAGCTTAGAGCTGATCTGTTAGTTGTGGACTCGCTTCACTGATTATGCAGCTTCATCAGGTTGACACCTCATTTTTTGGGTCTTCCTGGTGCTGTTGGAATGTCCTTTTCATTGATGCAGATTGGTCTCCTGTCACGGTGATAATGGTAGAGTCAGGGTTATGTTGGTTGCAAGGTATCAGAAACAAAAACAGAACTTGCTGGTGAAGCTCAGCAGGTCTGGAGCATCTGTAGGAAGAAAGCAGAGTTCACGCTTCGAGTGAACAACTCTGATGAATAGTCAACTAGGAGAAAGTGAGGACTGCAGATGCTGGAGATCAGAGCTGAAAAATGTGTTGCTGGAAAAGCGCAGCAGGTCAGGCAGCATCCAAGGAACAGGAGAATCGATGTTTCAGGCATATACCCGAAACGTCAATTCTCCTGCTCCTTCGATGCTACTTGACCTGCTGCGTTTTCCAGCAACACATTTTTCAGCTCTGATGAAGAGTCATCAGACTCAAAATATTAACTCTACTTTCTCCCTACATATGCTGCCAGATCTGCTGAGTGCTAGCAAGTTCTGTTTTTGTTTCTGACCTCCAGCATCCACAGCTCTTTGCCTTATTTATCATAACATTTCAGATTGCGTTAGAGTACAATTCAACTGCTTCGGATGGATCACTGCACCTCATGCATGCCTAGCCTTGAATTGCTAGATCTAATCAAATTCCATCTGAATTAACATGGTGATACAGCTATCCCACAAATGGAGGATATTCTCAAAATGAAGACAAGATTTCACCTCCACACAGGCTGTGCGATGGTCACTGTTACTGATACTGTCAAGGACAGTTGCATCTGTCTAGCAGCTATGTATTTTAGGAAGCAAGCAGCGTAGTTCAAAGAGATGCTGCTGAGCCACTTTTGGTGAAGAACATTGAAGTCTACATATTTCCTTGTCCATATTTAACCCAAGCCATGAGACTTCATGGTGTCTTGAGTCAATGTTGAGTACTTCCATAGTAACTCCTTCCTAGCTGTGTTATCATCTGTCCTGGGACTGTCCTGTTGGTGGGACAGGGCATACCTAGGGATGGTGACAGGGCAATCTGGAACATTGTCTGTAAGTTGCGATTTCCTATGACCATGTCAGGCTGCTGTTTGAGTAGTCTGTTGGAAAATTCTCCCAATTTTGGCACTACTCCTTGCTGTTGGTAAGTAGCACTTTATAAGTTTGCCATTGTTATTTTCAATGTGTTAGTCAATGCTAGGTGGCCTATGAGTAAAGGAGGATGCCTGTGATGCAGCTGGGTTGAATTGACAAAGCGGGTGACTGTCCCTGTGCTCAGAGTGTCCTTGCAGCAGCATTGCATTGGAAGGTGAGGCTGTGCTCCAAAGTACAGCAATGACCTAGAAGGTGTGATGAGGCTGGTGCATGTCAGAGGCCAATATTTACCCTTTGAGTTGGACATGGAGAAACTACATATCAATGAAGTGACATTAACTGATAAAGAGATGTTAATACATGCAAATAGTAGAGGAATTAGCACTAGCAAGAATTCTGTCTCACCATTCAACATTTGGTTAGTAATAGAGGCATTTTTCTCTCAATTTTGAGGAAGACCTCACTGACAATGTCATGCAATTTACCCAACTTTCTCACTAAAACCCAGGTCATTGAGGAAGTAGAGATGCTGGTTTTGGACTGGGGTGGACTAAGTCAGAAGTCTGACCATGTCATTCAGTACTAAGTCAGGTTCCACATGTTGGGCCAAGTGGTGACTCTCTGTGCCATAAACTATCTATGTTCACCCTTTTGGTTGACAAGTTATCTGCTTTGAAACAACAAAGAGAAAACAATCTCTCGGCCTGGTTTTTATTCCTAAAGAAGTCTGTGGCAGTTGTCGGTTTGGCACAAATAGGAGTCTGCAGGATACAATTCTGAATTACCCACTGGAAAATATGCCATTCAATCTAACCATAATCAGGAAAACATTTAGGTTAGTTTTAGGTTAAGACGCTAAATGTACATCCTCTCACATAAGGGTTACCATTGATAACCTCAAGGGAAATTTGTTTCCCTGTCCCCTGTATATATAGCAGGTAAAGTCAGTTAAATTTTGGAAGGCTTCTGAAAACATATAGTAAAGCCAATTTTTTTTCAGTTTTCTGTATTTTTGATTGTGTTCAGAAATTGAAAACATACTGTTTTAAAACCAAGACTTGTAGAAGGGATTGCTGCATTTTATAAAAGGATGTACCAAACTCATCGTAAACAGTGTTTATGTTGCTGCTTTGTTCAAGCAGTAGGGCAAACACCTGTGGGTGCACACAAAGTGAGATTGAGTCAGCAATTGGTGGTGATTGGTTCATGGATTGTGATCTTTGGATGACAAAGATAATTTGCTTGCCAACAACAATGTGATTGGTTTCTGGATAGCCAAACAGCTTGTGAGTGTGAACAATATGGCCTGATGCCATCAGATCTCCTGAAACAGAAATGTTGTCTTTCCCTTTGTAGTGAAAAATACCTAAAGCTTTAAAAACACTGTTTATTTTCCTACACAAGTTGCTATAATCAATAACTAAGACACTTTGCAACTAATATACCAGTTGCCTGTGCTTCTTGTGAAGAAATGAAAAAGATTCAAGAAGAACAAGCAAAAGGATTATCTCAGTGAACCATGTGGGCAGGGGCCATTGAATTGCTTTCTCAGTTTTCTTTCCCTCTACCCACAACACCATCTTTTTGTGTCTATCTGTAGGTGTTTGTCGTGGGGTTTATAAGATGGTTAAAGTTTTAACTGATGGAAGAAATGTCAGCAATTTATAATTATTTATCTGTGGTACATAATTAACAGTAGTTCTGGCTGAGTACAGAAGCCTGATCCATGTTTGATATTAAGCTGAATTTAAAAGATATGTCAATTGGGGAATTTTGCATACTTTGTTAAAACCTTTAACTCATGTGATGACTGTTTCCCTATGGCAAAAATGAGGACTGCAGATGCTGGAGATTAGAGTCGAAAGTGTGGTGCTGGAAAAGCACAGCAGGTCAGGCAGTATCCAAGGAGCAGGAGAATCGATGTTTTGGGCAAAAGCCCTTCATCTAACGACATTCTGATTTCCTGTGGTTGATGTCCGGCGTGCTGTCCCAGTGAGGCATGACCGTTTACATGTTTGGGAATGTTTGGGAAAAACCAGTTGAGGAGTCTTCCGATAAGAGTTGAATGTTTTGATAACTTCAAGTGTTGCATTAAAAGGTAGATGTGTTTTACTCAAACCCTGTTCAACCTGACTCCAGGAGATGAAAATATGTTCACTGTGCGCAGAGATGATGGACTCTAGATCAGACAATTCATGAATTAGGTTTGTTGAATAGGGTTATTCATAAATATATTTCTATAACAAGGAATTCCAGATACACTGTTTTGCCATCCATTTAATACTTTTGTTTTAGAATTGACACTTGATTAATTTAAAACTTTTTAAAAGATTACAACCATCCACCAATAGGATACAATAATCACAAATACATTTGAATACAATGATACAGAAATATAAACTTACAGATTAGAGTAATAAAATACACAGCATACTCTCTAATGCAAAAAGACACAAATTTTCAACATCAGTACATTTAACCAAATGTAGTTCCTGTTTATCTGGCTAAATGTTTGTTTCCTTGCAACAGCATACCAATGTGTCACAATATTCAAAGTAAAAATGAATATTAAATCAAATGATATATCAGAGAACATAATGCAGTATTCATAATGAGGGAATGACTAAACTTTTCACTCCTATCTTGCAAGTGTACATACAATACTTAACTCAAATCAGCAAACTTTGCTTCAGATTCATGCTATTGATCAAGTTAATTAATTCTCAGTGTTACTTTCAAATAGTGTGAAAAATTGCTTAATAAGAAAGAAATCACCTCACAGTCTGAGTTAATATATTCATTCTGATATCACTATTGCGTTACTTATTAATTGTTGAAATTACTGTGAAAAGACTGACTTCCATGAAATATATCTAACAAAACCATTGCTACTAACCTGCTAAAAGACATAAGAAACTACATATCTAAAATAATTCCATTGGTTAAAATGGTCTTGGGACAAGAGTGTTGCTAATCACAAGCAACAATATTCATTTGTAAAATCCTAGCATTTTAAAAATAGAAATCAGAATTCTGACAAGACCAGGTTAAAGTCTGACTGGTTTACTTGAAAACACAAGCTTATGGAGTGCTCACATGACAAAGGAACAATGTTCCAGATGATTGTGATTTCAAATAAACCTGTCAGATTATAAATTGGTGTTATGTGACTTACGAATTTGTCCACACCAGTTTAACACTGGCACCTCCACATCTCAAAAATAGAAACCCAATAAATAGTCACTGCAATGATCAACTGATAAAACAAGATATTACTGTTCACACCATCATGTCAGCACAGTTTACAACCATTAGAGTGTTTTTTTAATTGTAGTCACCTTATAATGTGTACCATGAGGTACATTAGTTTAGCGATTCAATATAACAGCTGATTCAAGTGTTGTTTTTGAATTTGACACTGGCTCAACAGATTTTTATTTCCTTTACTGATCCTTAGTTGTTATTTGTTATTTTGCCTCTGGTAAGGAATTAGCATGCTGTTGGGATGGGGTTGACTGAGGCAGAAAGAGAGTTGTCTGGGCATGAACCCAGATCCTTCGATGCCATCGGAAATACAATTTCAGCTGCTGATGCTGACCGAACAATTCTGGCTTTAGCAGAGTGACATTTTCGTGAGCGGGATTGGCGGGGTGTGGGAGGGGGGTAGCTGGGTGGGGAAGCAGGGAGGTGGGGGGTGGGTGGGAGGTGTGGAAGGTGCTGCTCTTTGGAGATTAGACTATGTTCTAATCTGTCTAACCTGATGTCTCTGCTATCACGAGTGACGTCGATTAATGTATTTTTGGATTTAATTCCTTCACAGGATGCGGCTGGGCCAATGTTTATCCCTGGTTTCTAATTGATCTTCAGATGGTGATGAAGAGCTACCTTCTCAAAATTTTGCAGTTCATATGGATATCTGATTTTGTTACAACTAAGTGGTACATTAGACTGTGCAAGTGTCTCTGGAAGATAACTTTCCCCCATGCACTCTCACATTCAAACATTAATTTAGAGATTTGTAGAAAGTGCAACATTAGACATTTGCATGATGTTAATGAGCAATTTGAGGCAAGGTATTCACATAAACAATGAAATAATGGTATCAATGTATCCCTATTGAAAAAAGATTCAATAAAGTGTGCTGCTGGAAAAAGCACAGCGGTCAGGCAGCATCTGAGGAGCAAGGGAGTTGACGTTTCAGGCTTAACCTTTCATCTGGTGCAGATGAAGGGTTATGCCTAAAATATCGACTCTTGCTCCTCAGGTGCTACCTGACCTGCTGTGCTTTTTCCGGCACATATTTTAGCGACTTTGACTTCTCTAGCATCTGCAGTCCTCAATATCTCCTGAACTAGTGAAATAAAACAATTAGCCAACATACTTTGAAAATGTTGGAGGCAGTGAAGTCTATTGACCGCGTGTTTGCAATTTATGCTGCTGTCTTCAAGATGTTGTGAATATTTTTACCTTTTGCATGATTTGCACTGCATTAATCATTCCCATAATTATTAATGATTGCACAAGAGTTGGAATCTCAGTGCACCAAGATTATAATTGATTCACATGTACAATTATAAATGAAAAAATGCCAATCTCTGATGTACAAGTCGAATGCCCCATGAGTACCTGGATTCCTTTCATATAATTACTGGATAATATTCCAGGATCCTGAAAGGACAAAACAGGATACAAATTAAGAAGTAGCAAACCATTAAGAGTCAGGTATCACAGTGCATAGTCGGATGTATGACATTGCCCTGTATTGCTCAATGTCAGGGCAAATTTTTAATCTAGAAAATTGGGGTGACAGTTGGAAAGTAGAGTTGATGTAAATGTTCAGCCATCATCTTATTGAAAGGTAAAGAGTGCTAGGTGGTCTATATGGTCTACTCCTTCCCGATCCGAATTCTTTCTTATTTGCTTTAGTAAGGATAATGGAATGGGCCCAAAATGCAGGCCAGAGCCTGAATCATCTCATTAGTTCTGCTCATCAAATGGATAGAACATTACAATGCAGTACAGGCCCTTCAGCCCTCGATGCTGTGCCAACAAACCTACGCAGACATGAGGAGAATGTGCAAACTCCAGACAGACAGTCTGTCCAAGGCTGGAATTGAATCTGGGTCCCTGGCGCTGAGGCCACAGTGCTAACCACTGAGCCGCCGGGCCGTAATGGCTATACACCCAAAGATCTTCTGTGAACTGGGTCACAACCTGTTGGAAGTCCAAATTTCCATCAGAAGGACACTTGTACCAAAGATAGGAGGTTGGCAGACCTTAACTGGGAGACAGTTGTCAATGGCCATGACGTCTAGAGGCTGCCTTTTTGGAGGGGTACTGGAAGTGGCTAGGAGAAACAGAAAGCCCAGTGAGTCAAGGAGGTGGTCACAAGAAACAGAAGCCAGTGGATTTTGCACTTTGTCAGCGTATTGACTTTGCCAGCTATAAATGTGACAGTGATTGTCATGGACCACTTCAGGTGATGTTTAACTCAGAGTTCATTGCTGTGACATAAACAATCACCTCATGCATCAAAAGGCTGCAAAGATGCACTGCCAATAGGTCCAGTGTGACTGTCATAGAGAACACAATGTGCCTGAAGTACTTGCATGGAACAAGCTTTAGCAAGTCATTGTCCTACTCAAATGCTGTAGCAAGGACTGGATTGCAATTTTATGGCAATAGATTGTTCTGTTATTAGCAGTGATGTTTCATTCGTCATATCGCAATAACAGCTTTTATATCTTATGTAGATGGAAGAAACAGATTCTATAAAAGTGATCTAGGTTGATGCCACCTCGACTTTGGTCCTTTTTAACTCTGTTAAACGCTCTTCACCTCCCCTTCCCTGAGTCCCAACTTCCAGCTGAACCAGCCACCTCCAGGCCTCTACCAGTATCCCAATGAACTGATCTGTTTGGAATTTGGTTCAGATAACTATTGAGTCTCAATACTGTGAGGTAGGGGACAGCAGACGGCCATTTCACTCAATGTCACTTGAAGTGTATGGCCCAGTTGTTTGTATTTGCATTTTTGCCATGTTAGACAACATGAAAACCAAGACAAAACTGCAACAATAGGAGGTATGGAAACTCTGGGAGAAAACATTGAGAGACTGCTGGATCATTGGAAAGACTATACAGGAATATTGGATAAAGTTTTAAACATGCTGTGTGATTGTCCAAACTGAACTCAGGTGATTTGCAATACCCCGATATATTTATTTCTCAGACTTTCCCAAATGAAGGTGATTTTTGAACAATGGATGCTCACATTGAGTCAGTTCTTATCATATTTTGTTTCTTATATTCATATTTCATTTATAGTAATTCATTTTCATTCAAAATGCTGATGCTTCATAGATGTTCTCTTGCACAATATGTAGTATATAAACTTAAAAATGTCAAATTGGCAGGAGTTCCTAAAGATGTTAGAAGGTTGAGTAGTTCTTACAAACACTTTAAAACTTCTAGGTAGCCAAGCCTCATAAGTAGGATATGAGTAAAATAAGAATCTCCTGGACCTTTGCAGCACATTAAATGCTGCATTTTCTTGAAGTCACACTGTAAAGACTATCTCTATTGTCCATGATTTGCAGATGAGTTGAGGAAATATCCCTGGCCTTGCTGATAGACACAAGAAAAGTGTTGGAAGCCATGACAATGTCAATTAGTCACTTTTTAAAGATTTCAAATAGGCCCTTCACTTATTTATGGCAAAATCACTTGTCATCTGCATTATACTTTACCTGAAAATCACAAAGGATCTCCACTAATATTTTTTATCTCAACATTACCCCATCTAGGGACTTGAGATGGTTATTTAATTATACTAACCTTCTTTGAAAAACACCTCATCACCAGATGTTCAATAAGTATTTGAAGTTGTACTGGTAACTAGTTTCTAAAAAAAGAAATAAAATTGACTCTTATCAAATGAAGCCATTTGTTTGATCTTTCTTTACACTGTGCTCCAAAATTACCAGAATAAGTCATAGGGAATATTTTAAGAGAGCATCTTATTATACAGAGTTTGCTGAATATGAATCATGCTCTGTCTAATATAATAGTTATACAAGAGTGATTACATTTCAAAGTACTGCATTAACTGCAAAGTGTGATGGTTATTGAGTCTTAGAGTCATATAGCTCAGAAACGGATTCTTCAGTCCAACTCGTCCATGCCAACCAGACATCCCAATCTGGTCTAGTCCCATTTGCTAACATTTGGCCCATATTCCTCTCAACCCGTCTTATTCACATACCCGTTCAGATGTATTTTAATTGTTGTAATTGTACCAGCCTCCACCACTTCCTCTGGCAGCTCATTCCATACACACATACTCTGCGTGGAAAAAGTTACACCTTAGGTCCTTTTTAAATCTTTCCCTTTTCACCTTAAACCTATGCCTTTTTGTTTTGAACTC
The DNA here is from genome assembly GCF_047496795.1 of Chiloscyllium punctatum. NCBI lineage: Eukaryota > Metazoa > Chordata > Chondrichthyes > Orectolobiformes > Hemiscylliidae > Chiloscyllium > Chiloscyllium punctatum. Next base: position 148,570,073 of record NC_092741.1, on the reverse strand, counting down.
CCTCACCCTATCCACGCTCCCATGATTTTACAAACTGCTATAAGGTCACCCCTCAGCTTCTGATCCTGAACTTGAAAGATACAGTTGAATAAGAGGCTTTCTTGAATAAGAGCCTTTTTTTTCATAAGAAGTAATGGAAACTAAAGGTGGTAAATGGGGAAGCAAATCAGGGATATTAGCTGGGAGGATATGGTGAATGAAACTATCTGATATAAGCATAGGAACAACGTGTACATACTAACAGAAATGCTCCAATGAGATGATTGAGATCTTGTGGTACTGTCCCTTCCTCTGAGCCAGAGGTCTGTATTCAGGTCCCACATATCCTGGAGGTGTGTCACAGCATGTCCCACCAAGTTGATTAAAGTAACTCCATGAACTGATTGCAATGAATAAGCCATGTATGCAATTGGAGCTAAAGGATCTGGAGACTCTGAATTGCTTCTGGGTCCCTGGGTTTTCCAGAATGAATCTGCTGTGACTCAGGGAAACACTGGTTCTTCACAGCTTGCTCTAGTCATTTCTCAAAACCAGACAAACTACTGCAGAATTTGAGGGCTCAGAATGTATGTAAGATGAAGAAATGAGTTGCGATAGAGACAAAATACACATGGAAAATGAACCAATAGTTACAGGAACTCATTAATTAAAGAGATGGCCAGAATAGATAATCACAACAAGACTTGCTATCTAAAAAAATTGAGATCGTAAATATTTATAACATATATCCAGCTGGATTTTAACCTTTTCTTATGGAAATAAGGAACTCCTGAATCAATGAAACATTTCAATTACATGTAAACCTTGGTTTGCAAACTATGAAAAAGGACTTTTTTTAAAGAAAAGTACTGCCCCTCTCAGTCAATTTATCAATAGACAATAGACAATAGACAATAGATGCAGGAGTAGGCCATTCTGCCCTTCGAGCCTGCACCGCCATTCAATATGATCATGGCTGATCATTCCTAATTAGTATCCTGTTCCAGCCTTATCTCCATACCCCTTGACTCCACTATCTTTAAGAGCTCTATCCAATTCTTTCTTAAAAGAATCCAGAGACTGGGCCTCCACTGCCCTCTGGGGCAGAGCATTCCACACAGCCACCACTCTCTGTGTGAAGTAGTTTCTCCTCATCTCTGTCCTAAATGGTCTACCCCGTATTTTTAAGTTGTGTCCTCTGGTTCGGCACTCCCCCATCAACGGAAATATGTTCCCTCCTGCCAGAGTGTCCAGTCCTTTCATAAGCCTATACGTTTCAATCAGATCCCCTCTCAGTCTTCTAAACTCAAGGGTATACAAGCTCAGTCGCTTCAGTCTTTCCGTGTAAGGCAATCCTGCCATTCCAGGATTAACCATGGAATTAACCTGCCCCAAGATAAACATGGGCTCCTAACTGGGCTTCTTCTTGGAAAAGAGCTCTTTCCTATTCTTCAGAATATTCTTGATACCAATATGGATCAGAACAATTGACTTCTCTTCCTTCCTCTCAAATAGTCTCTTATGCCAGCTTGAGATGTGCCTCACTACACCAATGTATCATGTGGGACTCTTAATCTTAGCTATATATACTCTATCAACTCCCTCACCCTGGTTATTGAATTGCTTACAACTGTAACTTTTTCACACAGAGGGTGGTGCGTATATAGAATGAGCTGCCAGAGGAAATGGTAGGGGCAGGTATAATTGCAACATTTACCAGACATTTAGACAGACACATAAATAGGAAAGGGATATGGGCTAAAAACAGGCAACTGGAACTAGTTCAATTTAGGAAACCTGGTCAGTATGGATGGGTTGGTCCAAAAGGCCTGTTTCCATGCTGCATACCTCTATGACTCTGAGTCTATCGGATGAAGTTTCCCTCTTCATTCTATATCCCCATCTCCACCATCTTGTTTTTGACAAACTCCAGCTCCAAAGTGCCACAATTTGTGTTCTGGTTATTTGAAAGCTAGCACTCTTGTTAGTGAATCAAATGATCCAAGTTCAAATTCTATACCATGGCTTGAGTCCTATCATGGGACTGTACTGTAGTACTTTAGGAGCACTGCACTGTTGGAGATGCTATCTCCTAGACAAAACATTATACTGTATCCTTCTCGGCCTTGTTAGTTGCATGTAAAAGATTCTAAGGCACCATTTCTAAGAAGAGCTGACGACTCATTCCTGATGCCTGAGCCAACATCTATCTCTGAATCAACATCACAAAAAACGATTAAATAAAGCAAATAATTGTGAATTTAATGACCTGAAACAAAGCAGAAATTGCTGGAGAAACTCAGCTGGTCGGGCTACCAAGTGCTGACTATCTGGTCACTATCTGGCTGTGTTCTTAATAAAAAATACTTAGCTAAATTTGGGTGTTAGTCTGTGATGCTGACATAAACAAAGCAGAAAAAAACAGAGATCCTGAAAAAATTTCTTTCCTTATTCTAACAGTGAGCAAGTACATTGTACCTATTGGGTGGGTTTAACTTCTGCAGACGTTGATTCTCTATCTTGCCTGGGTTTCCATTTCCTTGCACATGAGAACCCATCTTGGATCTCCATTTTTCAGCAAAGTGTGACCAATGTTTGGAGCAAACTGCTCTGATACTACTCCCCAATATCTGAGTGTTTCTTTGTGGCCCTCTAACTGCTGTTGCTATCTACTTTAGCATTGCAATACTTAACTGGGGACTATTCCTCCTGACTCCAACTATAGCCGCAGAAAGCCCTTAGACTAATTAACGGGACCATGACACAGGTTTTGAAGGAGAGTTACTATTATATTTCCCCAGCATAAAGCAGATCAACAGCTAATACAAAGTGAGAAAGGACAGAGGTGTGTATGCCAACTCTAATTTACAACACTAAACTGAAAATTCTGGTGATTGATCAAATCTTTCCAATGGCCATGGTTATCTGAACATCGAAATATAAAGTGGGAGCAGAAGTGAGCCATTTGATCTTTCAGCCTGCTACAACATTCAGTATGATACTAGCAGAAAGTGAGGACTGCAGATGCTGGAGATCAGAGTCAAGAGTGTAGTGCTGGTAAAGCACAGCAGGTTAGGCAGCATCCGAGGAGCAGAAGAATTGACGTTTTGGGCATAGGCCCTTCATCAGGAAATTCCCGAAATTACGTCCAAAATGTCAATTCTCCAGCTTCTCGGATGCTGCTTGACCTGCTGTGCTTTTCCAACACCACACTCTCGAATATGATACAAGCTTTCCCTTTATCCCAAAGCCATATTCCTGTTTTGTTTCAACATCCCTGGCTTTATTTTATATCTAAATATGTATCAATCTCTTTCTTGAATATTTTCAGCTACCTGGCTTCCACAGCTATCTGTGGTTGCGAATTCCACAGATTGACCATCATCTGAGTGAAGAAAAGTTTCCTTATCTCAGTCCTAACTGTCCAATTCATATCCTGAGACATGACTTCTGGTTCTAGATTCCCTGTATCTAGTCTGTCCAGCCCTGTCAAAATTTTATATATTTCGATCAGATCTCCTCTCATTCTTCTAAACTCGGGTAAATACAGCCACAGTTGAACAAATCTCTCCTCATATGACAGTCCTGCCATCCTTGATATCAGCCTAGTGACCCTTTGCTGCACTCCCTCTATGGGAAATACATCCTGCTTTAGGTAGCATGACCAAAACTGCACCAAATACTCCAGGTTTGTCCTCACCAAGGCCCTATATAACTGCAGTATGACACCCGTACTTCTAATATCAAATCCTTTTGCAATGACGGCCAACATATTAAATGATGCTGCACCTGCCTGTCTACTTTGATGGACTGGTGGACAAGGATACCCAGATCCCGTCGCACATCCACATTTCCTAACATATGACCATTGAAGTAATACTCAGAAACAAAAACAGAAATTGCTGGAAAAAACTCAGCAAGTCTGGTAACATCTGTGGAGAAGAAGCAGAGATAACATTTCGGCTTCAGTAACGTTTCTTCAGAACACAACAATAATACTTAGTCTTTATGTTTTTCACACCGAAATGTATAACCTCACACTTAATTACACTAAGCTGTATCTGCACTGTCTTTGCCCCCAGGTTCAACTTGTCAGTGGGTATGTTCTGTAGGTACAAGGTTTCATGAAATTTAGGAGGAGCAGGTGTCTTCTACCTAACAGATATGTCACCGATGGTAGAATGTGAAGAATGATGAAGTGACAGAAACTGAACATGAACATACCGTCTTTTGGGAAGAATTTGATGATGGTACAAACTTCTGCCTTAAGGCTTCTTGTACCTAATGTAGTAATCAGAGAAAGAAAAATTTAAGTGGGGTGAAGAACAGATGGATTTGGAAAAGGTGGTGATTGCAACTTACCTTACTGTCCATGAGTATACCAAAAATCAAAATACACAACCCCTGAAAACAAAAGTAGAGAAAAGTTGATAAACATTTAACTTCTGACACAAAACACTAGCATTGATAAATGGCTTATTTGTCTGCTCTATTCTGATATAAATCGTACAATATCACAAGGTTTTCTGACCAGCTGTACCAAAGAGGGCATGGTTGGGACTTTGTTAACCATTCATCCTATAGCTAGTAGCTGACCAGATATCTTAAATTAATCTAGTCCCATTTGCCAGCATTTGGCCCATATCCCTCTAAATCCTTCCTATTCATGTACCATTTCAGATGCCTTTTAAATATTATAATTGTACCAACCTCCACCACTTTCTCTGGCAGCTCATTCCATACATGCACCACTCTGTGTGAAAAAGGTTGGCCCTTAGCTCCCTTTTAAATTTTTCTCCTCTCACCTTAAATCTATGCCCTCCATTTTTGGACTCTCCTACCTTGGTGAAAAGACCTTGACTATTCACCATATTCATGTCCCTCATGATTTTATAAACTTGTATAAGGTCATCCCTCAGCCTCTAACGCTCCAGGGAAAACAATCCCAGCCTATTCAGCCTCTCCCTAGAGCTCAAACCCTCCAACCCTGGCAACATCTTCATAAATCTTTTCTGTATCTTTTCAAGTTTCACAATATCTTTCCTATAGCTTGGAGACCAGAAACGAATTCCAAAAGTGGCCTAACCATAACAGCCACAACATGACCTCCCAATCCCTGTACTCAATGCACTGATCAATAAAGGCAAGCATACCAAATGCTTTCTTCACTATCCTGTCTACATGGGACTCCACTTTCAAGGAGTATGAACCTGCACTCCAAGGTCTCTTTGTTCAGCAAAACTCCCTAGGACCTTACCATTAAGTGTATAAGTCCTGCTAAGATTTGCCTTTTCAAAATGGAGCACCTCACATTTATCTAAGTTAACCTCCATCTGCCATTCCTTGGTTCATCAGCTCATCTGATCAAGGTCCTGTTGTACTCTGAGGTAACCTTCTTTGCTATCTACTACCACCACCAATTTTGGTGTCACCTGCAAACTTATTAACTATATCTCTCACATTCACTTCCAAATCATTTATATAATTGACAAAAAGCAGTGGATTCAGCACCAATTCTTGTGGCACACAATTGGTCACAGGGTTCTAGTCTGAAACCAACTGAGCTAAAAAAATCCCAACAGTAACATTAATAGGAATACCACTGAGAATATTGCTCTGAACTGAGTGTTTGGCTGCTATAGGACTTCCTTGCAGAATGCTGTGATGAAGTCACTTACTTCATGGTACTTTGCCTTAAAGTGAACCCCAACCTATCACTGAAGGGAAGTGTTTTGCTGCAGAGTTAGGATCAATGCTGATTTTTTCATTGCAAGTGCACTGAATGCAGCATTGACATGGTGAAACAAACTTCTCCTTACACAGGACTTAGGAGCACAGGTAGACTTTCAATTAGGTCATGGCTGACCTGATCACTTTTCTAGCCTGTCCCCTTACCCTTAATTCCTTTACTGTCAAAAGTTTATCCAGCTCAGCCTGGAATAAATATAAGGACCCAGCCTCCACTAATTTCTTGACAAGCAAATTAATGGGTGCCATCAATAAGTGTCTTACATTTAAGATGGAGGTGAGAGTTTTTGTCTTATTCTTTAATGCCTAAAGTAAGTGCTCCCATGCCGCTTGGAGAAATGTAAGTTAGACTATGTCAGTGATCTAAAACACTCTTGCTTTCTCTATTGACCTGTTGATCAGCCTGTGTTGAGCTCTTGCCCCATAATATCTTTCAACATGCTCAGTTTATTTTATATGAATAACTCCTACATGTTGCACATATAAGCTGCATAAAACTATCTAGCAAAGAGTTATGGGCATTATATGGTACATACCTGGAGTCCACTCAGGATATTAAATGCATAATCTAATATGTTAGAGGAATGTTTATCCAGGAATCCAAATCCAAGTGCCCAAGTGAGACCCAAGACTGAGCTGAGAATAACAACACTTCTACAAATTTGCTTTACTATATTAGAGTCCTTTGTACTGTTGATTGACTTCTCCCCAACAGTTGGACGCAGAATCTTAAATATGGCAAGAAATGTAATGAAGATGTTCATTGCAATGATGCTCAATATTGGGACAATATAAAGTAAATTAAGGTAGGTCTCTTCTGTGTTGAGCCAGCATTTCCCTTTTTGTATGTAATGATTTTGGGAAAAGCCAACTGCAAAAGTGCTGATGGAAATTATTAATGGACACAGGTAGCCCAGAGCAAATGACATGATCAGAATTGCTGTTTTGCTGAAATCTTTGAAAAGAAAAATCAAGTGATAAAGAAGCAGAAGTGCCAGAGTAAACATCCAGAAAAACAAAGAAAGATGAAAAAATTTCATTAAGAAAATAGTCACTATGCAGACTGTTGTATTTCCTTTCAGGTATTGAGCCATCATGAAGAGCACATAAACTGTAAGTAGGGATAGAATAATATTCAGCATCATTATATGTCGGGTTTGTGAGGTCTTAGTTTTGGTCACATGCTTCCATACAACTGTCTCTATAATAAGACCAATTATCAAACACCCGACAGATAGTCCAGTTGTAATCTGGCTTATAAATTCCAAAATTTTGCCTTCTTTACGTGCAAAAGGTGACATCAGTGAAGAAAAAGAGGTCAGGTGGTCACACTTGCAAATAATGTTGTCTCCCTTTGTTTCAGGTCTGCATCCCGATGAACTCCATCCTCCCCCGTCATTCTGAGCAAAGTCCCAAAACACACATTTAGCACTGTCTCGCTGAAGTGTAATGTTCAGTAATGAGGAAACTATTTCGATATTAATTGAAGAACTTTCTGCTATTATTGTCACAGCAAGGCTATTCAATTTTTCTGTGCTGTTGTTTGGTGTGTCAAGGATATCAGTCAATGTTGCATATGCAACGCCGATGACAAGGGAACTGTTTGGAAGCTTTGAGAGTTCTTTTTCATCAATGTTCACAATATTGCTTGATGATCTGTTTTTATATTTAAAATCACTGAAATTAATTTTATAATCCTTATGAGAATTTGAGTTAATCTTCACTCCCTTCAACTGAATATTAGATTTTGTGATGTTGAAAGTTTCTTCAGTTGAAGAAAATAGGGTGGTAAATTGTTCTATAGACATCAATAGCTGGGAGCTGACGTTGTGTGGTGCCACTGTTTTCCAAGATGACAGGGCAGATTGATCAATAATCGTATTTACTGTGACAAGGAAATTCTGGAAGCACAAGACAAAACTTTATTAGATAACTCATTTTGTTTGGAACAAAATAAATGTACTTGAGAAAGTCAGATCTTACAATGGGAGACCTATCCAGTCTCCCATGCACTGCACTCGCGTCAGTGCATGATAAACAAATTCTTCTTTAACTCCACTCACTTCCTCCCAATAATCCGTGGTTAAAAACTGAAAGTGCTGTGAATGCTGTAAATCAGAAACAAAAACAGAAATTGCTGGAAAGTTCAGCAAGTCTGGCTGCAGAGAGAAATCAGAGTTAATGTTGTGGGCTGAGTGGCTTGAGCAGAGTGCTGCATGTAGGTTGGCTATCCACATCCTTTATCTCCCAATGGACAAAATTTCGGAAAAAAGGAATGGGGCAGGTGTCCTGGAATCTGTTCTTACCTGCCGAATTTGAAAGCCCCCTAACTTGGCCCAGCCCAGCGAAAATATCAATTTTAATCTTGCCTGTCTTTCTATTCAGATCTTCCCACAAGACTATAGAAAAGTTATGACACAGAATAAGACCATTCATCTCAGTGCCCATTGAATAAACTAGCCACCCATTCTATTCCCACTTCCAGTTCTTGGCTTGTAGCCTTACAAGATACTGTACTTCAACTAAGGTCAAGGTTTCTTCTGACTGGTTTCTGTCTCAATCACCAAACTGGGCAGTGATTTCCAGCCAACCACTAGCTTTTTGATGAAAAGGCTGTTTCTTAATGAAAGTGATTCTACCAATCACTTTAAATTTATGCTGTCTGATAATTGACCTGTCTGACAGGAAAAACAGTTCTTCGCTGTCCACTTTATCTGGGCCTCTCATTATCTCATACACCTCAATTTAATTACCTCTCCACCTTCTCTGTTCTACATAAAACAACCCAAGTATATCCAGGAAAGCAGATGACGAGTACAAAGCTGGCTGTTCAGCATTTTCCTTTGTTACCTTACATTTTCTGAACGCATGTGGCACGTATTGGAAGTTGATTCTGGGATTTTTAGCTGCTGCAAGTCTTTCTAGCCAGGAACAATATATTGTTTGTCATACAGTGGTGACCTTGTGGTATTATTGCTGAACTAATAATCCAGGTACCCAGGTAATGTTCTGGGACATGGGTTCAATACTGTCTGTGGCACATGGCAGTTGAATTCGTAAAAATCTGAAATTGGGAGTCAAATGATAATCAATAAACCAGTGTCAGGAGGAAAAATGCTCATCTGGTTCACTCGTGCCCTTTAGGGCATCTTTGCCTGGCCTTCAGTCTCACAACAACATTGTTGCCTCTTGCCTGCCCTCTGGGTAAATGGGGATGGGCAATAAATGCTGGCCTAGTCCATGAGTAAATAAAACTAAATTTTAAAATGCAGCTATAGGGAACACACTGCTGACAGGAAACCTAGCCAAACATATAGCTGCTTCAAAGTTGAAGTGCAATCCTGGTCTTCCCCAACTTGCATGGGTGGACAATGAGAGGCCCCAGTGAATTAGTACTCTGCTTTGTTTTTTATTTTCAGGAGAGGTTACCAGAAACGGGTGGCCATGTTTGTGAAATAGCCAAATCAACGATTCTTCACAGTATGATGAATGTTGCTCTTTTCAATGAGTTTTGACAATAATTGTCATTTGTTAATTTTGACTTTTGCTTTACATTATGATTAATTCTTACCTGCATTGTGGACTGGTTAACAGAAACATTTGTTAAAGATGAAAAAGCACTGAGGATGTCAACGGTGGCTATGAGGTTTCCAGGTTCTGTGATAACTTGATTTGTTGAGGTGTTGGCCAATTGCTGCACCAGGCCAGCAAGGTTCTTTGCTAATTCAGTTTTGTTCTTGGTGGACTAGAAAATGGTAATGTTAAAGATTTAGAAGGAAAGCCAACTCTACAATATGGCACACATTAGAAAGGAGAGATTTTTATATGTTATGCTGACTTAAACTCTTAGAAATACTAAAAATGTTGGGAGAGCAAATTTCCAGAGACTAGGTTTTCCAAACACACACCATAACTTCATTTCACAACTCAAGAGGGTTGGATAGTTCATTTGACTGGATGGCTGATCAACAGGTTCGTTTCCCACCAGCTGAGGTCAACACGATGGTCCTGCCTTCTCAACTTCACCCCACTCCCCCCCACCCCACCTCCCACCCCCAACCACCCCCCCACCCCACCTCCCAACCACCCCCCCACCCCACCTCCCAACCACCCCCCCACCCCACCTCCCAACCCACCCCCCCACCCCACCTCCCAACCCACCCCCACCCCCACCCCCAACCCACCCCCCCCACCCCCACCCCCAACCCACCCCCCCCACCCCCACCCCCAACCCACCCCCCCCACCCCCACCCCCAACCCACCCCCCCCACCCCCACCCCCAACCCACCCCCCCCACCCCCACCCCCACCCCCACCCCCACACCCCACCTCCACACCCCACCTGAGGTGCAGTGACCCTCAGGTTAAACCACCACCAGTCATCTCTCTCTAATGAGAGAGCACCCTTATAATCCTCTGAGACTGTGACAACTTTACTTTTATCTCTAACTTCATTAGAAGAATTGTGGAAAAATCAGGGAAAAGAATGAGAAACAAGAGAAAACTCCCACAGTTCTTCCTGATTGTAATTCACACAGTGTCATTATAGACAACACTCGTACCATGTGATCTTGTACACTGGCTTTTTAACCACCAGGTTATAGTCCAACAGGTTTATTTGGAAATACAAGCTTTCAGAACATTACTTCTTTGTTGGGTAGCTCGTGGGCAGGATACATAGGACACAGAATTTAAAAGTAAACGGTCAAAGTGTCATACAACTGATGCAATAAATTAGACTGACCTGGCTGTTGTACCTCCATTGTCCCTGTAGCAGAAACAAAAGGCCAAACCCTGCACCCTAGTTTTTGGCTTAGTGAGAGTTGGGTCGAGTTGCTGTTTTGCAGATTGGATTCTGAGCATGTTGGTGAAGTGGAACATGGTCATGAATATTCCCTAACAGGGATCAGAAGGTGCTGCTTGGAGGAATGGTGCAAAGTAGACGCATTGTTTTGCCAAGGAAACAGCACCCCCTAACCGACGACTGTACACCTCCCTGACTTCATTACATCTGCACTCCCAGACTGACCAATATGGATCTACAGGACAGAACATGAACCATGCCCAGGACAGTGATTACCCCTTATCTGGAAGCCTAAGTCTGGCCAAATCACTGGGGTGGGGTTTGGGAGGCTGCCCTTAACTTACTGTTCTGGGCCCAACCCTCCGACTGAGAGGTGCCTCCATGGACTTCAGTAATGACTACTACTCCCCTTTGACTTTGAGACATAGCTGCCTGTTTGCTGCAAATACAGTGTGTTAGGTATGTAAACTGCTGAAACCTGGTGTCCTTATGAGATTGACATTGCAACCTGTCATCCAGTCTGGTATCCACCCACTTGACAGAGGACTGCTGAATAGCAAGGAAGACTGCTTGTCTGACTGTGTCAGGGAAGACAGGGATACTGCATTGATAAGGTATTTAACAAGCTCTAATTCCCATTAATTAGCAGCTTGCCACTACCTAGCAAATGCATAAACGATGTGGCCAGTTAATCCTAATGATTAGATTCCCTCGTGTGGAAACAGGGCCTTCAGCCCAATCAGTCCACACTGACCGTCCAAAGAGTAACCCACCCAGACCCATTCCCCTCTGACTAACTGCACCTAACACTGTGGGCAATTTAGCACAGCCAATTCACCTGACCTGCACATCTTTGGACTGTGGGAGGAAACTGGAGCACCCAGAGGAAAACCCACGCAGACACAGGGAGAATGTGCAAACTCCACACAGACAGTCGCCCGAGGCTGGAATCGAACCTGGGACCCTGGTGCTGTGAGTCACTGTGCCGCCCTGAGATCGGTCTCACTGCAGTTCTTGCCTGATTATGATGGGTCAAAAAAACCCATCATGGCCCATGCTATTCAGACCCTGTAAGATCCGACTCAATCAGTTATTACAGCACTGAATGGGGTCATTCTACCGACTCTCCCCTTGCTCACTCACTAGAGGAGTAATCTAGTTACTGCCACTCCCTTGCTCTTTATTCATAACTTTGCAATTCTTTATTCCTCACGTGCTCATTCAGTTCCCTTTTGAAACCCACATTTGAATCTTCTTCCCGCATATTCTCAGGCTCATGACACCGATATGTAACACTTACAGTGTTGTAACATTGTCTATGCTTCTACAAGGTTCATATTGGAGCAGATCAGAAGCACCAGGAGGAGATTTTGATGCCTGGGCTGCACTGGTCACCTTATAACCAAGGGAGAGAATGCTGCACCATTCTGGCATGTTGTGCAGCTGGAAGCAAAAGGAGGATGTCCTAGTGGGAACAACAGGTGATGAGGATCAGGACATTGGTGGCCAGGAAAGACCTGCTAGAGGTTCTGATAGAGCCATGAACCATTGATCACAAAAGAACCTAACTGAAACCTGCCTCCAGGATGAATGAGTTGGGATTGAACTATTTTTCACTGTGGAACATTTTATTGGTTAATAGATTAGATTCCCTACAGTGTGGAAGCAGGTCTTTCAGCCCAACCAGTCCACACCGACCCTCTGAAGAGTAACCCACACAGACCCATTTCCCTCTGACTAATGCACCTAACACTATGGGCAATTTAGCATAGCCAACTCACCTGACCTGCACATCTTTGGACTGTGGGAGGAAACCAGAGCACCCGGAGGAAACCCACACAGTTGCGGGGAGAATGTGCAAACTCCACACAGTTGCCCAAGGCTGGACTTGAACCTGAGTTCCTGGCGCTGTGAGGCAACAGTGCTAACCACTGAGCCATCATTATGTGGCAGCAACTGCTGATCAGTCTAATGCACATGTGGACCTAAACCAAAAACAGATTGTGCTGGAAAACTCAGCAAGTCTGGCAGCATCTGTGGAGAGAAAATAGAGTTAATGTTTCAAGGAGTCCGGTAAACCTTCTTTCTCTCTTCTTAATTAATGAGCAAAAGATGTTGGGAGAAAACTCAACATGGGCCATGTCAGAACAGTTGCCTTAGAATTGTAGAATCATATAGTACAACTCAGCTCAGCCTGCATCCAGGAGCCCTAAACCTACCAGGGTTAAATTGCAGTCTTTGCCATATAGAGCTGGAGTAGGCTATTTAACACTTCTGTTCCTTGGATGCTGCCTGACCTGCTGTGCTTTTCCAGCAACACATTTTCAGCTATTTAACCCTTCAAGCCTGTTCTGCTATTCAATGAAATCAAGATCAATGACTTAATTCCATTCACTCACATTGACTCTTGTGCATTTGGTTAACAAAGATTTTTCAATCTCATTTTTAAAATTAACAACAGATCTGCCATCAACTTTTGTTTGTGAAAGGGTGTATTAAACACCTACTACCCTATATGTGTTGAAATGTTTATTGATTTCACTCCTGAAAAGTCTGGCTGGGATTTTCCAAACTCTGCACCTTAGTCTGAGAGTCCCCAGACAATGAACTGGTTTCTTCCATCTACCATGTAAGCTCTGCTTAATATCTTGAACACTTCAAGCAATTTTTAGCATTTTAAATTCCAGATAATCCATCCATTATTTCTATAACCTCTCCTAGTTAAGTTATCTGGATGAGCACCGGTGTTCCCTGAATGTTAAGTGCACCCTCTCCAGGACTGATTGACTTCTTAAGTTATCATTCCTAGAACTGAGCACAATAATCCAGTTTTGATCTAATCGGGTCTTTGAAGAACCTTTATAGCAAAAGGTACGCAAGCGGACTGGGAAAATCTACAAGCCATTTTAATTCCTAAATAGAAAGTCAGAACAGGAGTATTGAGCTTTGTTATGCCACGGAAAAAAATTCAAACATCCAGACAGGCAGTTAAATCAAATCATTTTCTGAAATGTTGCTTGCCTATGAAAGAACTGAACTGGTTACAAAATAAAAACCAAAAGAACTGCGAATGCTGTAAATTAGAAACAAAAACAGAAATCACTGGAAAAGCTCAGCAGGTCTGGCAGCATCTGTGGACAGAAAGCAGAGTTAACATGTCAGGTCCAGTGTCCCTTCCTCAGAACGGATTTCTCACTACAGATGCTGCCAGATCTGCTGAGCTTTCCCAGAAATTTCTATTTATGTGACTGAATTGATTACAATGTACAGTACCTCCAGCATGTTTTTGATCTCAGCCAATACACAAAAGTTTTCTTCTGTTAAGTACTTTCCATTCTCACATTTTTTTCTCATACATCCAGTCTCATTCTTAGGGCATTCTTTTATTGCTGCCTGCCCTGACTTGGCTAGTCCATAAACAGGGTCATAACACAGAATGTGACAATCTGAGGAAAGAAAACAGCATTTACACAGTAATTATCAGAATACCAAAAACTTGCAAATGTGTGAGATGTGAATGTGCTTTTATTAAACTATGTTACATACAGGTCAATTTGTCAATTTATTCTGCTCCTCTTCTATTTGTACATATTATTTATTTAACTTCTTTCAAAAGTGCAACATTAATCAAATAGAATTTGACTCTCAAGACAAGCCAGCTTTATTCAAGGGATCTGGTTCCTGCATGTTTATAAATAGGGTATGGGATATTTGGCTGAACCTTCTGGGCCCTGAGGTAGTGGAATGGGATGCAGGAGTGAACGTAATTCGGCAGAACGATGGCAGACGAAACCTGCCCACCTTCGCACCTTTATCCAAATTACGTTTGGGTGGAAAGGTCCATGCTCCAGCAACATGTCTCCAGTCACACCCTTTAAGTGATCAATTAATAACCACTTAAGGGCCTATTTCTGTCTGGGCTGCAATGATTTTAGCTTCAGGTTTCATCAGAAAGCCTCTTTCTCAAACATATGGAGGGAAACAGAAGACAATGAAGGTAAACAAGGTGAAAGATTCAAATGGATATCCTGTTGGAGAGAACAGCAGAATTTATTCAAAGTGAGCATACCTGGAAGAGAAGTTGCGGCGAATCACTTAAATAAAAGCAAAATATTGCAGATGCTGGTGATCTGAATTTTACAAAACAGCAAGTGCTGAAGAAACTCAACAGATCTGGCAGCATCTGTACAGTGAGAAACAGAGTTCACATTTTTCAAATCCATATCTCATAGTCTTGAACAGAAGGGGCCTGTTCTCTGAGCAAAAGATGCAAGGAATGCTCATGGTAGTACAAGAGAGTTAGAGCTGCAAATTAAGTGCTAATGATGGGTGTTAATATTAGGAAAGAGGAATGTGGTTTCTGAGTAAATTATACTGAGTCTTGTTTTTCCTTCAGTGTAGTAAATATAACCTACCATTCGATGTAGTGTTGCTCCGATAATAACATCGTACCAACGATTTGGGTAAATTCTCATTTTTCTTCAATTTCAAGGTGCATTTCATTTCTACAGGTTAAATGATTTCAGTGAATGAAAACAAGTTAAGAATTCCAGATTATTTCATAAAGAAAACTGATCACTAGTTTGTTTACAAATCCTGGCATCACAAATAGCAGTCCTCAGCCAATTCAATTCACACCACATAATATTGAAAAGAGCTGAAGATGCTGGATACTTGCCATCATCAGTGCTGAAGACCCTGCCCCCAAAACAGCCATGTCAGCATTCTCAGTAAATGCACTGATATATCTACCTGACAATGTGGAAACTTGCCCAGCTATTTCCTTCCTACGAAAAAGAAAACAAGTCCAACCTGACAAATCATAGTCCCATGAGTGCACTCTCAATCATCTGCCAATTAAGATATTATTGATAGTGTTGCCAAGAGACAATTACTCATCAATAAACTGCTCCTTGATGCTCAGTTTAGGTTTCACCAGGATCACTTAGCTCTTGAAATCATTATCGACTTCATCATCATATATGGACGAAAGTGCTGAATTCCATCACTGCAAGTTAATGCCCTTCACATAAAGATAACATTTGGCATCAAGAACCCAAAGCAACTTAGATCAATGGGAATCAGCAGGACATTTTAGCTGTTTTCAGTCATACATAGCACAAAGGAAAACAGTTGTGTATGTTGGAGACTAATTAATTCAGCCCATCAGGACAGCACTGCAGGAGCTCCTCCTGAGCTACACCCAACCTTCTTCAGCTGCTTCATTAATGTCCTCCAACATTTAAAAGGCATTTGGATGGGTATATGAATAGGAAGGGTTTGGAGGGATATGGGCCGGGTGCTGGCAGGTGGGACTAGATTGGATTGGGGTATCTGGTCGGCATGGACGTGTTGGACTGAAGGGTCTGTTTCCATGCTATCCATAACTCCATTACTCTATTATGCTTTTCAGATAGGAGGCCTGTGACCAGAGATGTGCCACAAGTATTGGCACTGGGCCAATGCTTTTTGTTATTTAGATAAATGATTTGGATGTGAACATAGGAGGTAGAGTTAGTAAGTTTGCAGATGACACTAAAATTGGAGGTGTAGTGGACAGTGAATGTGAGGTATAGGGTTAAAATTGTGCAGAATAAGGGAACAGGTGTTGCTTCTGCAAAAGCTTACATTATAAAATTAGACTGTGCATGCCAATACTAAACAGTGAGAAGTGAAAACAGGTAGAATTATCTATGACTAATAGGGCAGAGCGACCGTGCAGCAGGATGTACCAGGCATAGGGAAACAGAAGAAGTGAAAATAGATAGAATTATCTATGACTAATAGGGCAGAGTGACCGTGTCGTGGGATGTACCAGTAACAGGAGAATAGTGTGCCAGTCGCAGGCGGGATGTGGCCAACAGATGGAATTTAGTTTGGCACGATGATCACACGAAGACAGCAAACTATGCCAGGATAGTCACATATAAGGAATGAGATAAATAAGAGTAAGGGGCGACAGGTTTAGAGTAATGGGAGAAGTAAACAGAGGCGGACAGAAGCTAGACAAAGGTGGAGTGAAGCTAGAGCTTGTGATAGGCCACGCACTACAATAAAAGTAACCAATGGGGTGACAGGGGAGGACCAAGAGACGCAGCTGAACAGCATAAATCAGAATGTAACCCTCGTTAGATGCTTACTCGTTAGGCACCCGTTCTTGCAAGTATGTATCAATAAAATTCGCTGCTTCAGAATTTGACTCGGACAGAGATTTATTAATATGTGAGTTTTGTTTCTCACAGTGAAGAAGGTTACCTCAGAGTACAACAGGATCTTGATCAGATGGGCCAATGGGCCAAGGAGTGGCAGATGGAGTTTAATTTAAATAAATGCGAGGTGCTACATTTGTGAAAATTAAATCAGGGCAGGACTTATACACTTCATGGGAAGGTCCTGGAAAGTGTTGCTGAACAAAGAGACCTTGGAGTGCAGGTTTATAGTTCCTTGAAGTAGAGTCACAGGTCAATAGGATAGTGAAGAAGACATTTAGTATACTTTCCTTATTGATCAGAGCACTGAGTATAGGAGTTGGGAGGTCATGTTGCAGCTCTACAGGACAATATAGATTAGGCCACTTTTGGAATATTGTGTGCAGTTCTGGTCACCTTCTTATTGGAAAGATGTTGTGAAACTTGAAAGGGATCAGAAAAGATTTACAAGGATGTTGTCAGGATTGGAGGATTTGAGCTGTAGGGAGAGGTTGAATAGGCTGGGACTGTCTTTCCTGAATCGTCGGAACCTTATAGAGGTTTACAAAATTATGAGGATTATGGATAGGATAAATAAACATGGTCTTTTCCCTGGGGTGGGGGAGTCCAGAACTAGAGAGCATAGGTTTAGGGTGAGAGGGGAAAGATATAAAAAGGACCTAAGGGCAACCTTTTCATGCAGATGGTGGTGCATGTATGGAATGAGCTGCCAGAGGAAGTGGTGGAGGGTGATATAATTACAACATTTAAAAGGCATCTGGATGGGTACATGAATAGGAAGGATTAAGAGGGATAATGGGTCAAGTGCTGGCAAGTGGGACTAGATTGGGTTAGGGTATCTGGTCAGCAAGGACGAGTTGGATTGAAGGGTCTGTTTCTGTGCTGCACATCTCTGTGAGTCTAACTCTGGGTAATGCCATTTTTGGAACTCTTCCAGCTTGACTACAAAAATCCCTCTATCTTCGGTTAATATCCAACATTACATTGTGTAAACTGCAATAGTTAGTACATTGCTAGTTTGACAAAACATGTCAATTGAAATAGATAACTGGAAGTACCATTATCTGGAATACAAATTGTCAATACGCAATTAATTCACTTGGGAAACGTACACAAAAATATGAAATATTTCCGTATATGAGAAATGTATCCGAAGTTTTAGGAAAAGAAGCTTTGCCCAACCTTCTTCCCATAAATCACAAACATTTGTACACTGTCCATTTAGATTAGAATTATGACTGCACAGATTTTGTGCTTGGAATCTTCCCATTCTGTGAATGACATGGGCTGTGGAGAGAAATTTATAAAAATCAGGTGAGATGTCCAGTGAGGCCCTTCTTAACATCAAGGCCAAAACATTGCATTCTCTTGTTAAGCCCTTGGTGTTAAAATGGGATTCTAAGCAGTGAGTGGCGAGTGGCCTATAAATTATTACTGTCATAATTACTTAATCTTACCTCATTAATGTGCAGTGTGCCATCTCTCACACATCAGTTAGAAACTAGATGCTGTGAATTCTTGGCATGAAAGGCCAAACAGATACCCAAAGTCTCCACCTCACTGCTTGCTCCTCCAGACCTCTGTCTTAGACACTTGACACCAGCATCTCAGGGCACGCATTATAGGCAGCAGCCGCATAGATAGTGCCATCTGACATGTACCAGCCTCTCCCCATCACCAAGTACACTTCCAAACCACTTACAGTGCTGTACTCCAATGCTGCATTCTGGAGTGGACTGGTATCCATCACTGGAATGTAGCTAGCAAGAGCACTTTGTAATGAGGAGCAGGTGTCCAGCTCACAGATTGGAACAGGCCATATCTTAGGAATCACTCTCTCAGTGTTCACTCATTCACACCTTCCGGAACACTCACAGTATCCCTGCTGTGTCTACTTGTACTTTCCCCCCCTCAGCAGTATTTTAAAGGCTCACAATACTTCTGTCTCACCTTACTGCTTACTGCAGACAGTCAGCTTGTCATGCTTGCACGAGTGGAGAGTGGTGACATTGCTGGTAGAGTATGTTGGTAAATAGGTCCAGCAGCATCCAGAGGAGGGTCAGGTTAAATACTTCCACTTTTCCAATGAATTAAATTGCTGCAGCCCAGTAGTTTAACAAATCAAGGTAGGAACTTTGGACTGGAATGGGAGTGTTTGGAGTGGAAAAGCATCCCTAGAGTAATTAATATTCTTTAAAGGGAATAACTAAGATGTTTACTCTAAAGGGAATTCATGGCAGCACAGCTCAGACCTGTGACATGCATCTTCTGCGCAATGTGGGAAGTTGCAGACATATCCAGTGTCCCTGGCAACCATGTGTGCCAGAAATGTATCCAGATGCAACTACTGGCAAACACCATTGCAGGATTGGAGCTGTACATAGGCTCAGTATGGGGTATCTGAAAAGCTAACATTATCAAGGACAGCACGTTCAGTGAGGTGCTCACTCTGCAGGTAAAACTTGAACAGACAGAAAGGGGATGGATGATCGTCAGGTTCATTGCACCACAGAAGTCTCCAGTGCATAAAAACGAAGAAAACTGGCAGTGTGCTAGTGATTGGGGAATCAATAATAAAGTGAACAGACTGACATGTCTGCAGCCACAAAATAGATTTCCAGATGGCATTTTATCTATCTAGTGCCAGGGTCAAGGATATCTTGAAGAGGCTATTTGAAATGGGACTACTAATTGTAAATATTGTATCAATAACACAGATAAAGAAGGATAGGGTCCTCAAAGCTGAATGTAAAGTGAGTTAGGGCTTAAGTTAGTAAGTCGGATCTTAAAAGTAATAATCTCAGCAGTACTACCAGTGCTACATGTCAGCAAGCCTAAGTATAACAGGATATATCAGATGAATACATGTAGCTGAATGAATGGTCTATGGGTTGGGATTCTGATTGAGGGGATATGAAGACCAGTTCTGGATATGGTGGGACCAGTCCAAACAAAATAGGCTGCAGCTGGGCAAGGCAAAGACCAATTTCTTTAGGATTGGAGATTTGAATCTGGTGCTATCAAGGAGGGTTTAAACTGGAATGGCAGGGGGATAAGAACTTGAACAGGGAGACAGAGAAGGTGGAAAGGAGAGAAATGAAACTCAGAAAAGTAAAAAGCAACAGTGCAATGTAGAGATAAAGGGCTAAAGTGCAAAATAAAGATAACTAAGAATGTTAAAACGTTAAGTGTAAAGGTACTGTGTCTTAGTATGCAGGGCTTTCAAATAAGGCAGATAAATTAACAGTGCAAATAGATAGACACACTTATGGCACAATTGCAATTACAGACATATGACTCAAGGGTGACCAAGGATGGAAACTGAACATTCAAACGTATTCAATATTTAGGAAGGACAGACAAATAGAGAAAGGAGGTGGGCTGGCGTTGTTTGATCTAATTCACGCCCGGGATATTGTGTGCAGATTGGTCTCCTGATCTAAGAGAGGATATATGAACTGGAGGGGTACAAATGTCCTGAGTGGGAGATTTGCTCGTGTGATTCAGAAGGGTTTAAACTAATTTGGCAGGGGGGGTGGGAATCAGAGCCACGTGTCTGAGAGGGGGTCAGTTGCAGACGTGACAGTGACAGGATATATTGAATCTAAAAGAAAGGTTTCTCACGCGATGAAACAAAGGGATAGGTTAAAGTGTGTCTGCTTTAATGCAAAGAGTGTCCGAAATAAGAGTGACGAACTTAGAGCATGGATCAGTACTTGGGACTACGATGTTGTGGCCATAACGGAGACGTGGGTTTTACAGGGGCAGCAATGGGTGCTTGATGTTCCAGGGTTTAGAATATTTGAAAATAGCAGGGAGGGTGGAAAAAGAGATGGGGGTGTAGCATTGCTAATCAGAGAGTGTGTCACAGCTACAGAAATGAAGGTTGTTGAGGAAGGTTTGTCTACTGAGTCAGTATGGGTGGAAGTTAGGAACAGCGAGGAAACAGCCACGCCATTGGGGGTTTTCTACAGACCACCTAATAGCAGTAGAGTGATTGAAGAACTCATAGGTGGGCAGATTCTGGAAAAATGCAAAAGTAGCAAATGTGTTGTTATGAGTGATTTCAACTTTCCCAATATCGACTGGAACCTCCTAAATGTAGATGGTTTGGATGGAGCCAATTTTGTCAGGTGCGTTCAGGAGGGTTTCCATACTCAGTATGTCGACAGACTGACGAGGGGAAAGGCCATTTTGGATTTAGTGCTCGGCAACGAGCCAGGACAGGTGTCAGGTGTCGTGGTGGGAGACCACTTTGGTGACAGAGATCACAACTGCCTCACATTTAGCATAGCCTTGGAAAGTGAAAGGAGCAATTACCAAGGGAAGATATTCAATTGGGGAAAAGGAAATTATAACGCTATCAGACAGGAGTTGGGAAGTATAGACTGGGAGTAATTGTTCCACAGAAAGGGCACAGCAGACATGTGGAGACTATTTAAGGAGCAGTTGTGAGTGTTGCACAAATTTGTTCCTCTGAGACAGGTAAGAAGGGGTAAGGTTAAGGAACCTTGGATGACGAGAACAGAGGAACTTCTTGTCAAAAGGAAGAAGGCAGCTTATGTAAAGTGGAGGAAGCAAGGTTCCAGCACAAATTGAGAGGATTACAGGCTTACTAGAAAGGAGCTCAGAAATGGACTGAGGAGAGCCAGGAGGGGGCACGAGAAAGGCTTGGCAAGAAGGATTAGGGAGAACCCAAAGGCGTTTTACTCATACATGAGGGATAAGAGAATGCTCAGGGAGAAGGTAGGGCCGATCAGGGATAGCGGAGGGAACTTGTGCGTGGAGTCTGAGCAGACAGGGGAAGCTCTAAATGAGTTTTTTGCTTCGGTTTTCACCAAGGAAAGGGAACTTGTTATAAATGATAACTTAGAGGAGCTGAGATACAGTCTTGACCAGATCAAGATTGATGAAGTTGATGTGCTAGAAATTTTGGAAAACATTAAGATTGATAAGTCACCAGGGCCAGACCAGATTTATCCTCGGCTGCTCTGGGAAGCAAGAAAGGAGGTTGCTAAGCCGCTGGTGAGGATCTTTGCCTCCTCACTCTCCACGGGGAGTCATACTGTAGGATTGGAAGGAGGCAAATGTTGTTCCTCTTTTCAAGAAGAGGAATAGGGAAATCGCTGGCAATTACAGATCAGTCAGTCTTACATCTGTGGTCAGCAAAGTTTTGGAAAGAATTCTGAGGGATAGAATTTATGACTATTTGGCAAAGCACAGTGTGTTTAAGGGCAGTCAACATGGCTTTGTGAGGGGCAGGTCATGCCTTACAAATCTTATTGAGTTATTTGAGGAGGTGTCAAGCCAGGTTGACGATGGTCGAGCAGTGGATGTGGTGTATATGGATTTCAGCAAGGCATTTGATAGGGTTCCCCATGGTAGGCTCATTCGTAAAGTCAGGAAGTATGGGATACAGGGAGATTTGGCTATTGGGATTCTGAATTGGCTGGCAGAGAGTGGTTGTAGATGGAAAGTATTCTGCCTGGAGGTCAGTGTTGAGTGGGGTTTCACAGGGGTCTGTACTTGGGCCTCTGCTCTTTGTAGTTTTTATAAATGACTTGGATGAGGAGGTTGAGGGGTAGGTTACTAAATTTGCAGATGATACAAAGGTTGGAGGTGTCGTTGACAGTATAGAGGGTTACTGCAGGCTGCAGCACGACATAAACAGAATTCAAAGCTGGGCTGAGAAATGGCAGATGGAGTTCAACCTGGATAAATGCAGAGTGATGCATTTTGGAAGGTCGAACTCGAATGCTGAATATAGGATTAAAGACAGGATTCTTGGCCGTGTGGAGGAACAGAGGGATCTGGGTGTGCAAGGACATAGATCCCTCAAAGTTGCCACCCAAGTGGATAGGGTTATTAAGAAAGCATATGGTGTTTTGGCTTTCATTAACAGGGGGATAGAAATTAAGAGCAGTGAGGTTCTGCTGCAGCTCTATAAGTCCCTGGTGAGACCACACTTGGAATATTGTGTCCAGTTCTGGTCGCCCTATTATAGGAAAGATACAGAGGCTTTGGAGAGAGTGCAAAGAAGGTTTGCCAGGATGCTGTCTGGACTGGAGGGCTTGCCTTATAAAGAAAGGTTGAATAGGCTCAGACTTTTTTCTCTGGAGAGAAGAGGAAGAGAGGAGACCTGATAGAGGTGTACAAAATAATGAGAGGAATAGATAGAGTCAATAGCCAGAGACTTTTCCCCAGGGCAGTATTGACTGGTACGAGAAGTCATAGTTTGAAGATATTAGGAGGAAGGTATAAAGGAGACGTCAGAGGTAGGTTTTTTTTACACAGAGAGTTGTGAATGCATGGAATGCTTTACTAGCTGTGGTGGTGGAAGCAGAGTCATTGGGGGAATTTAAGCGACTTCTGGACATGCACCTGGATAGCAGTGAGTTGAGGGGTGTGTAGGTTGTTACTATATTTTACATTAGGATCAAGTCTCGGCACAACATCGTGGGCCAAAGGGCCTGTTCTGTGCTGTACCTTTCTATGTCTATGCCTATGTCTATTTGTCATTGAGAGAATGCAGCGCAGATTCTCTAAGCTGCTACCGGAGTTTGGCAGGAGTGGACAATGAAAAGAGATTGGTTCAATTGGTCCTGTCTTCACTAGAGTTGAAAAGAATAAAAATTGATCTGATTGAAACATATAAAATTTTAACTGGAGAGAGTAGATGCAGGGAGGGTGTTCCCCTACTCAAGGAGTCTAGAACCAGGAGTCACTCTGTCAGGGTACAGGATAGGAAAATTAGGACTGAGAAAAGGGAACATCTTTTCACTCACAGGTTTGTCAACTTATGGAATAGTCTGTAACAGAAAGCCAAGACATTGAACATATTCAAGAAAGAGATTGATACATGTTTAGATAATAAAGGCATCAATGGGCATGGGGAGAACGCGTTAGTATAGAGGATCAGTCATGACCATATTGAATGGCAAACCAGAGAGCAATCTATCTACTCTTACTCCTAGTTTCAGTGTTTCTGTGACTCTTGACCATAACCAAACGGGAATAGCCTGAACTGACTGACCTGCCCAAACAGCCAGATGTCTACTACATGAATTTAGTGTTGTTGTTGTAGCTGATTATACTACCTCATGCTATTGTTCAAAATAGAGTAAAGTCCAAACTTGAGCAGGATTTTGGTACCAATGGTACCATATTTTAAGTGTCTAACCTCTGTTATTTGTAAGGTATTGAATATGCTGATGCTAAGATAATAGGAAATTATTTTAGGTTTTACAATAGTACTTTAATCACTGGACAATATAAATGGATGAATATTACTTCTTACCAGTGTTTGCAGCTGTCGATACAGAATTTTTATCCTTTAGGCAAAGGTCATCCTACAAACAGTACAAATGACCAACAACATAAGAATGAAGGATTTGGTTTTCGAATACTTG
The DNA here is from genome assembly GCF_047496795.1 of Chiloscyllium punctatum. Classification (NCBI taxonomy): domain Eukaryota; kingdom Metazoa; phylum Chordata; class Chondrichthyes; order Orectolobiformes; family Hemiscylliidae; genus Chiloscyllium; species Chiloscyllium punctatum. The sequence continues at coordinate 148,545,925 of NC_092741.1, read as the reverse complement.
ACATTTTTCTATAGATTTCATGTGGCAGAAAACAGAAGGCAAGACAACAACAATTCTTCATGATTAATTTGGATAGGTATCCAACAATATGCAGAATGGCCAATCAGAAAAGCCATCCAATTTCAAGCAATCTAATCAAATAAATTATTTTAAGATGGTCAGTGAAACTACTGACGAACCAGTTAACGGCCGTTTAAAAGATCTGAAAGAGATCCTCAAGCAGATGAAAAGTTATGTACAACATACACCATATAGCACACATTATGTTCAAATGAATCATATTCAATACCAGAAATTTTCACAGCTCATATTGAAATGCATATGCAGTATACTAGATTATTTACAGTGTGGAAATAGGCCCTTCGGTCCAACAAGTCCACACCGACCCACTGAAGTGTAACCCACCCATTCCCCTACATTTACCCCTTTACCTAACACTACAGGCAATTTAGCATGGCCAATTCACCTGACCTGCACATCTTTGGACTGTGGGAGGAAACCGGAGCACCCGGAGGAAACCCACGCAGACACGGGGAGAACGTGCAAACTCCACACAGTCAGTCGCCTGAGTCGGGAATTGAACTTGGGTCTCTGGTGCTGTGAGGCAGCAGTGCTAACCACTGTGCCACCGTGCTGCCCACTATACTGTATTTAGTTAATCATTATACCAGTGGAAGCAGGGTTCCCCAGAACTTGCAGTTCTACTAATTCTCTCCATTGTTTCCTGTCATCAATAGAAACATCAATACAACCATATTAATTAATCAACCTGATTTTTAAAAATCCTGGGATGTGGGTATTGCAACATTTATTGCTCCTCCTTAATTGCCCAGAGGGCAGCAAAGAGCCAATCACAATACTGTGGGTCTGGAGTTGCAGGTAGGCCAGACCAGGTAATGATAGCAGGTTTCCTTCCCTAAACCAGTTGGGTTTTTATGACAATCAACAGAAATTACAGGTCACCATTAAGTCAGCTCTATATTCCAGATTTTATTGAATATATATGTCACCATCTGCCTGGTGGGATTCAAACTCATAGGCCTAGAACAACAGCTTAGAGTTCTGGAGGGTTAGTCCAGCGATATTACCATTACTTCCCTGGTATCCTTTACGTGGGATTCCTTCATGGATTCAGTCATAATGCAATTAGTGCCTTCATACCATCTGTCAGATTTTATTCCATATTGGTTTACTGTTTCCATCAAACTATACATATTCTTTTGTCTGCCAATCTCATAGAGAATGCTATATTACATTTGCTTGCTTTGCCTGTGATATTTCATTATTTGGCACTTTATTCCCTTCTGTATTCAGCTGATTTGCTCCCCATTCTTTCTGGCAGACCACTAAACCCAAGCAATATTCTCCTTGTGTCCGCTTGGATTTCCTCTCAGGTGTTCCAGTTTCTTCCTACAGCCCATAGCCGTGCAGGTTAGGTGGATGGGCCATGCTAAGTTACCAATAGTGTCCAGTGATTTGTAGGTTAGCTGGATTAGCCATGGGAGAAGCAGGGATAGGTTGGGGGGGGGGTGGTGAGGGGGTGTGGTGAGTCTGGATGGGATGCTCTTTGGAGAATGAGGTAAAAACAATGACTGCAGATGCTGGAAACCAGATTCTGGATTAGTGGAGGGCATCCACAGACCAGATGGCCTCCTTCTTTAGAGAACGTAATTTCCCTTCCCACGTGGTGAAAGATGCCCTCCAACGCATCTTGTCTACATCCCGCACCTCCGCCCTCAGACCCCACCCCTCCAACCGTAACAAGGACAGAATGCCCCTGGTGCTCACCTTCCACCCTACCAACCTTCGCATAAACCAAATCATCCACCGACATTTCTGCCACCTCCAAAAAAACCCCACTACCAGGGATATATTTCCCTCCCCACCCCTTTCCGCCTTCCGCAAAGACCATTCCCTCTGCGACTACCTGGTCAGGTCCACGCCCCCCTACAACCCACCCTCCAATCCTGGCACTTTCCCCTGCCACCGCAGGAACTGTAAAATCTGCGCCCACACCTCCTCCCTCACCTCTATCCAAGGCCCTAAAGGAGCCTTCCACATCCATCAAAGTTTTACTTGCACATCCACTAATATTTATTGTATCCGTTGCTCCCGATGTGGTCTCCTCTACATTGGGGAGACTGCTCGCTTCCTAGCAGAGCGCTTTAGAGAACATCTCCGGGACACCTGCACCAATCAACCACACCGCCCTGTGGCCCAACATTTCAATTCCCCCTCCCACTCTGCCGAGGGCATGGAGGTCCTGGGCCTCCTTCACCGCCGCTCCCTCACCACCAGACGCCTGGAGGAAGAATGCCTCATCTTCTGCCTCGGAACACTTCAACCCCAGGGCATCAATGTGGACTTCAACAGTTTCCTCATTTCCCCTTCCTCCACCTCACCCTAGTTTTAAACTTCCAGCTCAGCACTGTCCCCATGACTTGTCCGGACTTGTCCTACCTGCCTATCTCCTTTTCCACCTATTCATTCCACCCTCTCCTCCCTGTCCTATCACCTTCACCCCTCCCCCACTCACCCATTGTACTCTATGCTACTTTCTCCCCACCCCCCCACCCTCCTCTAGCTTATCTCTCCACGCTTCAGGCTCACTGCCTTTATTCCTGATGAAGGACTTTTGCCCGAAATGTCGATTTCGAAGCTACTTGGATGCTGCCTGAACTGCTGTGCTCTTCCAGCACCACTAATCCAGAACCTCTTTGGAGAATGGCCTGTTTCCACACAGTTGGGATTCTATGATAAAATGTTCACCTTTGCAGGCAATGACATAAAGGAGAATGAGGTTTTGTTCGTAATTTCATTTATAGACATGCACTGACTAAATCTCAACATGTTGTGATAGCTGCCCTACTCATCCTCTATATCATTCAATCAAACGGTATTTTGGAACTTTTTGAGAAAATAATTTTGAGAGCCAGCTTTGATAGCTATCAGCTATATTGCACTGTAATCACATCTTTGTCGTATCATAGATAACTCCTTCCATCGATCTGGGTAGCCTACCAGAAATATGTAACATTGCTCTGTGGAAAATCAGCAAGGATCGCGAGTGACACACTTTCATTGGACCTGATTAATTTTAACTAGAAAGACCATTTACTCACGAATGACTGAGACTTCAAAGGTGGTATCAGAAGAGAGACAGCCACAATTACAAGAAGCATCATCTCCATGGTTTTGAGATTTTCCTGGAAGAAATGCTTTATGAACCCAAATGTTAACCTGAATAATGAAAATGTAGGTTAGCAATTTCCTCAAGGAGGAGAAAGTGAGGACTGCAGATTTCCTCAAGACAAGTTTCTTACCACACAACAGCGAGCCGCCAATTAAAGTGGATCAAAACTTGTTATCAATATTAATTAACTACCTCATTAATATTCAGCTTCTGAACTTAGCAAACACGCCGAACAAATAGACATCAAAAATTCTCAACATGGAGGTGGGAGCAGGTACCTGGTGATAAAGCTCATTACCAGCTGCAAATAACCGCTGTCTTGCTCAGCGCCAGATAACATCTCCAACAGACTCTGCAGTGGATCAGAGAGGTGTGTCGTGGGAGGGATTGATAAATGTCAGATGTCAATGATTGGGGATGTAGATAGTGCCTATGAATCACAGGGTTTTGTGAGCACCAAGGTATGCTCAGAGTGAGTGAGCACTACAACAGCAAGAGTTGAGCCTAGAGATCCAACTGTAATGACAATGGCACAGCTCCAGCATTAAAGAGTAGATGTATCCTACAGATGGATTACAGGTTTGCCAGAATGATTGTTAGAAGCTGGTACATAATGGATGAAATATCCATGAAAATGGGGTACATGTAACCGGTGCCCTTGGAGTGTGCCCTGAGATGTTGGTGCACAATGTCTTACATGAGGCTATTCAGAAAAAGCAGTGAGCTGAATTCTTCAGGTAGCTGCTTTGATTCCCATATCGAGAATTCTCAATGTCTAGCTTGTTCAGTACACTTGTAAGATACGTTAATGAGGTCAATTGCCCCATCAACAATTTGTTTACCAAGTAATAATCCCCTTGAATTGACAACTCATCACTGCCTGGTGAGAAACTCACCACACCACTTGTGAAAGGTATAGATGGCACAATGGCCTTCTGCCACTGAGACGGATCTTGCCGGACTTGTTTTGTCCGATCCTTGCCATAACCCATGTTGTTTGTACCTGCATAAGATTTTGCCCAATGTTTCTCTCACTCACTCTCTCGTTGCTGAAAACAAGTCATGAGCAAAGTTGCTGTTGAAGGAAACTACAATAAACTCCTTTCAGCTAACTGCAAAACCAAGAAGCTCCAAACAACTACTTAACTTCCAAAGTCAGTGCAATTGGAATCATCCACTTTATTAGTTTCACAATTCATTTGTCTTGGACAAGCTAAAGTCTGATTCCTATGTGCTCATTCTATTTTTACTTTTTAGATTTGCATCTCATTTCTAATGTGTAAGTGACATTATATTATTTATTCTTGAATTTTACTAGCTAATTAATTCAGTCTTTCTTTAATTCAAGAAAGCCTGATTACATTGACACCTTTTAAAACAAAGTTATACCTATTTTTCTCTAATCATCCAGTTTAGAGATGCTATTACACACCTGTAGAGCCGGTGGGACTTAAACCAGACCTCCATGGTCAATGGGTAGGGACACCACCGCTGCACCGCATATTTGGGCAGGTAAAGGTATCCACAGGGGAAGTGATTGTTTTTATTAATTGACCTTGTTGCAACTAAACAAGATGGAGACGTTATGTAAGGACGTTATGTCACACAGGAGCATAACTATTTAGGGGCATCCCAGCTGGAAGTGTAATGAATTAGGGATCTTCACCCTGGGCCAACTGTAACATTTTGAATGCATCAAGATCCAATAATATTAAATAAGACAAATGACCATCAAATTATAGAGTCACAGACCCTTCAGTCTAACTTGTCCATGCCAACCCAAGTTTCCCAAACGAAACTAATCTGATTTGCCTATTCTGGGCTCATATCTCTTTAAACCTTTACCATTCATGTATCAATCCAAATGTTGGTTCATCTGTTTTTTCTTATGTTGCTTAAGCAATAACTGTTAGTTAGAACTATAATATGAAGAGACAAAGTTGACCCAGTAAACTTCCCTGAGACTGAATAAATCCTATTTAAAAACTGATTTTCTTTAACAAATATTGATAATACATCAGAAATGAATGTTTGAATAATTTAACTGACCATAGAGAACAAATCAATTATTGAAGTTAGCATCATAAAAAAGAAGTATGTAATTTGCAATGCTGGAAATGTTGCTTTGCAAAACCTGTGAGTTTGATTCAAGGGAATTTTAATTTTTAAAATAATATAGCAATCAATTTTATTCAGTCGCATTTTAATAACACTGGTTGTTTGGATTAAGAGACTCATTCGTGTTGTATTTATTAACTACTCAGAAAAAATGAACACACCATAAAACAAAGCCGATAGAATAACTTATACTCACAGTTTCCGCGGGTACTTCCGATCTTTTTGTTAGACTGTAGATACAACAAGCCAGTAGTTTTGTGATTCTCAATCTAGTGTGATTGCCAGGCATAAGCAATGCTTATAGGTGATGAAATATAGCAACAAACTGATAATCTAATTACATAAGCCAATGCACAATATACTTAACTACCAGAATAACCTCAAACAAATAAAATGTTATCTCACGCAAAGGTATGAAATACATTTGCATTTTGTATCAACCTTTGCAAATATCTGTTCCACTATTGAGGAATTTCAACATTGCATCATGCTTCTATATTAACTTATTAATTAGTGGGCAGAAATTAGATAAAGGGTCCTTTTTGAAGATGGCAGCAGGTGAATAGAGTAGTTCTACAGGGGTTTGAGTTGGGAGCAGAACTATAACCGTTATATATTAATAATATGAATGAAGGAACCAAAGGTATTGTTGCTAAGTTTGAAAATGTCACAAAGATGGGTGGAGGAAGAGAAAGTGGAGAGGCTGCAGAAGGACCTGGACAGGTTAGGAAATTAGGCAAAGAAGTAGCAGATGGTACACACAATGGGAAAATGTGAGAATATGCACTTTGGTTGGAAGAATAGAGATGTAGACTATTTTTTTTAAAATGGAGAAAAGCTTCAGAAATCTGAAGCATAAAGGGAATCTGAGTTCAGGGTCTCTTGAAGTTAGCATACAAGTTCAGTTGGCAGTTAGGAAGGCAAATGTAATGATAGCATAGTACCTCTGGAATGATGAGGCTGTCTCTAAGACTCTGGTCAGACCACATTTGGAATATTGTGATTAGTTTTGCATCCTGCATCTAAGGAAGGATGTGCTGGTGTTGAAGGGGGACCAGAGGAGGTTTACAAGAATGATCCCAGGGATGAAGGGCTTGTCATATGGGAAGCAGTTGAGGACTCTGGGTCTGTACTCAGTGGACTTTAGAAGGATGAGGGGAATCAGACTGAAACTTACAGAATACTGAGAGGCCTGGACAATGTGGATGTGGAGAAGATGTTTCTACTAGAAGGAGAAACTAGGATCTGATGGAACAGTTTCTGGATTAGTGGTGCTGGAAGAGCACAGCAGTTCAGGCAGCATCCAAGGAGCTTTGAAGCTCTTCCAGCACCACTAATCCAGAATCTGGTTTCCAGCATCTACAGTCATTGTTTTTACCTCTGATGGAACAGCCTCAGAGCGAGGAGGTGTCCTTTTAGAACTGAGATGAGGAGGAATTTCTTCAACCAGAGGGTGGTGAATCTGTAGAACTTATTGCTGCAGAAGGCTGTGGAAGCTAAGTCATTGACTGTTTTTAAGACAGAGATAGATAGGTTCGCGGTAAGTAGGGGAATCAATGGTTACAGGGAGGAAGCAGGAAAATTGTGTTATTACACTTATCAGCCAAGATCAAACAGAGAAGCAGATTTGATGAGTCAAATAGCTCATTCCTATCCTATATCTTATGGTCTTATATACAAGATCTAAAAAATCTAATAACCTCTGGAATATAAGGTACCAAAGATTCACAATTATTTGCGTGAAGATGTTTCTCTTCATCTCAGTACCCTCAATCCCTTATTCTGAGACTGTGACCCCAGACATCTCAACCAAGAGAAAATCCTTCCAGAATCTAATTCCTGAAGACTATTTTAATGGTAACATTGGGCTCTTTAGTGCCACAGGTACCAATGCTATGGAAGGTCTCATGAGACACAATGGCAACTGTCTGCCCTGGTTACCTTTGGGATAACTCATGTGATATACCCTTACTGACAGAACATATGCTGAAAATGATCAGGTTGTGTTGTTACTCATATACTGCATAAAGGACCAGTCTCCTGAACGACAGGTGAGATGCTTTTGACTTATCTTCGGTCTTGAGGAGCTTATGGAAGCAATGTTGTGTATTTTTGTTTGGAACAGTTTTGTAATTTTTTGGTTTTGGTAACATTATTGCTGTCACCTGTTGAGAGTGTGGTGCTGGAAAAGTACAGCAGGTCAGGCAGCATCTGAGCAGCAGAAGAATTGATGTTTCACACATAAGCCCTTCATCAGGATTCTCCTGCTCCTCGGATGCTGCCTAACCTGTTGTGCTTTTCCAACACCACACTCTCAACTCTGATCTCCAGCATCTGCAGTCCTCATTTTCTCCTATTGCTGTCACCTGGCAGTAAGATCAAAGGAGTTCTTTGTGCTTTGTACAGAAAGCCTACTGAAGTCATGGAGACTTTAATTATAGTGCATCTTGGCCTGCACCATAACAGAGATGTGAAGCTCAGGTTTGTAGAGAGACAATGCTGTACAGCAAGGGTGGGAGTTAAAGGCAAGGTCTGACCCTACGTTCTGAAGATAAGATCCTATCTCCACTTTGATCTGTGTAAGCTGACTACTGTTCACCAATAAAGTAGTCATTGAAATATGCCACTTCCTTCAACAGATCCTTTAGTTGCCATCAGGGCAAGAATGGCAATTCTACTAGTTGCCAATCTCATTATTGCCCTTAACGCAAGCAAATCCTCCAGGATAGAAAGTGGTCAGTCAACGCAACAAATATTTCTCAGTCCGCTATTCGTGAGTGCATTAAAGTGATGACAGAAGCTCTGCATGGCACAAGGAAAGACTTCTTGTTATCAACTTTAGCCGAGGGGACCATGAGCAGATGGCCCTGCCAGTGTTCAGCACTCCCAATGGTTAATGGAACCATTGACTATATGCACTTGATTCTGTGGACTCAGTATTTAATGAGGCTTAGCAGAACCACATAGTTAGTGTGCAACCGGGCCGACAGAAGCATGTCAATGAATGACTGTTATCTTAGTCACTGCCACAATACCTTCAGCCTGAAGCCCTCAAATATTCACACTCTCTTCGGGCTACTACAACCAACAAGAGAGTTTGTTGTTTGGAGATAAGGGATACACTCTATGCACTTGATTTATGTTCTGCTCCCTCTCCTAACTAGGTAATGACAACTTGCCCAGATTATGAATCTTGCAGCTATAAGAAACATCATGGCTCAAACTCCCAATGTCCTGGAGTAATGGTTCTGCAGCCTGCAACGAGTCCTCCACTATTCAACAGAGTTTGCTGTGGTCTGCTGCATCCTGCACGATCACACAGTCATGAAGGCATGGCCATTGCCAACAGACATTCATAGGTACTTCAATAGCAGGCAATGAAGAGACACCTGGTGTTACTTGTTATTTTGATCAGGCTATTAGGAAATGTGATAACACAATCTGGGGCAAATGGGACTTAAACTCAAAAGTAGAGGCATTCAAACTGCACCACAAGAGCTTTTAAAAAGATGGCCCCAATTTGGAGCTCAAATCCACCATCCCGAGATTAAGAGATCCATCCTCTAACAACACAGCTAGGTGAGCAGCTGGTGTTAACTTAACATCAATTGTATGTAACTGTATCCTGATGTTGGATATTAACTTGGGATTCACTTGTGCTCTTACAAATAAGAACAGACCAAAATTGTGGTTGTTGGGGCCAGGAAATGCATGTTTGTACATAAAGGACCATCTTGTGACACAGTGGTAGGCCCAGGTTCAAGTCCCATCTGCTCCAGAGGTAACATCTCAGAACTGGTTGATTAGAAAAATATAAAACGATTGATTCCACTTCTACCTTTCACAACCTGGCTTACAAGAATATACCATTCAGGGCTCTTCGTTCTGGAGTGTAGATTAATTGTGGAATTAATAATGCTGGTGTTAGGGTTGGGGAAGTAGCAAGTTATAGATAATAATGCAGTTAAGGAAGCGATCACAAAGATAGTTTGGTCACTGATTGAGGCCCAGGACATGGAGGGCCAGGAGAAATGAGGTAGCTAAAGGGATGGGAGAATTGTCACAATGTCTAAGATTTGCTAAGGATAGAAGAGCAGAGCAGTCTGAGGAGAGGAGTCCCGAGGGTTTTAATCTCAGGTGAAATCATCATTGAATTAGGAGTAGCTTAGAACAAAAGAAGCTGGGCTGGAGCTGTTTTTCTTGGGGCATCAGAGGCTGAGGGGTGACCTTATAGAGGTTTATAAAATCATGCGGGGCATGGATAGGATAAATAAATAAGGTCTTTTTCCCTGGGATGGGGGAGTCCAGAACCAGAAGGCATAGATTTAAGATGAGAGGGGAAAGATTTAAAAGGGACCTAAGGGGCAACTTTTTCACACAGAAGGTGGTGCATGAATGGAATGAGCTGCCAGAGGAAGTGGTGGAGGCTGGTACAATTGCAACATTTAAAAGGCATCTGGATGGGTATTTGACTAGGAAGGCTTTAGAGGGATATGAGCCAAATGCTGGCAAATGGGACTAGATTAATTTGGGATAACTGGTCAGCATGAACAAGTTGGACCAAAGGGCCTGTTTCTGTGCTGTACATCTCTATGACTCTATAACAAAGAAGGAAGAGGAGGGAGAACACTTTAGTGAGGAAGGTGGCCTGGGAGAGTGTCACACAATAAACAGTTAATACAAAGACTGGAGAACTGGATGAGAAAAGCCTTTTGAAGGAGGAATCAACAAAGGGGCATTTTGTGATTGGAGGTAAACAAACAACAACTGCCTCAGGATGGTTGAAGGAAAGAGTGGCATGTGTCAAACAGACACAGATGAAAATCCCAAAAGGCAGGCAGAGAGAGAAATGATAGGTTGACTGGAGAGAGACACTTCTAAGAAAACAGCAGGAAAGCTGTCAGTTCAAAATGAATGGCAAATGAAGAGTAGAAGCAAATTATGGCTGGGCAGGTGGTGTGGAAGATAACAGATATCAGAAATGATATCTTTTATGCTGTGAAATGCAAATGCAATGATCATAACAATGCCACATTTGCATCACTTTGCATCAGTTCACAAAGTTAGTTAATACAAAAAGCAAATAATTTATTCTGTATGCAGCAGTAATATAACAGCAACAATTATAAGGGGAGACTTCCAGAATTTGGGCCATAGGTAGCTGCAGGCATGGCCTCCAAAGGTGGGCAAGGTCAGAAGTCACATGACACTATGTTATAGTCCAACAGGTTTATTTGAAATCACATGCTTTCAGAGCGATGTTCCTTCATCAGGCAACTTCTGACCTTGCCCACCTCAGTGCAAAACAGGGACCTCCACTCCAAAGGTGGAGTAATTAAAATCAGAAATGTTCAAGACACCAGAATTAGATGAAGCACAACACTCTCAGAGTGTTGCATGGCTGGAGGCGATTAGAAATTGGGACATGCAAGACCATAGAGGGATTTAAAAATATGGATAAGAATTTTAAAATTGAGGAATTATTTGAGCAGCTAATGTAGTTCAATGAACATAGAGCTGTTAGTTCCATTAATAATAAAGAAAACAACATGACATATCTATAGGTGCCAGAACTTGATCAGCAACCTAAGCATCAATTTCATTTTGATTATTAACATTAAATGTCCCCTTGTTACTCAGGTCTATTTAGATCTGTTATCATCCTTGCTGCCTGCAAATTTCCTGAAGCACGCCTCGCTGAAACAAAGCTAATAAATCCAGTCTAATCTGAATCAAGGCTGATCAGTTCAGGGGATGCTGAATAATTATTTAATTTACTGGGCATCAGGTACCAAGGGCACAACATCTAATTATGTCTTTCATTCCTACCATCGCAGTGTCTCTTACCGTGCAGTGGAATGACCAGTAAAATTTAGCTTACAAATTTCTTCCAACCATTGGAGTAAGTAAAAGCAATTTACAGGAGATAACACAGTGTTATTTTCACAGTTGCCCATCTGTAATCTGGCACTATTAATGTGTACTAATCAATCAATCCTGATTAACACTTCACCAGTCCTCCAGTATTTAGTACAAGGAAAGATTAAAGTCTCCAGTGAGAAACAAGCCTTCTGAAATATTCACTTCACATCAGTTCAAATTGAGCTGCCAGACACCTCTAATTAATGGTGGTAGATGCAAAGACAGTCATCGCTGTTTCACTCTATTATCCTGGGACTCTGTGGTTTTACTGCCTCACACCAATTAAACCAGTTCAAACTGATGATACAGCACAGCTGAGGTTTCACCATATGTATTGTGATTTTTGTTATTATTCCTTAATTATGCACAGATTCTGTGATTACCTAGAACTGCTGTGAACAGGCAAATTAAGCATCTCTCAGTGGTAGAGTGTAAAATTTGAAAATGCGAGATTGTCTACTTTGGTGGGAAAAATAGAAAAATAGATGATTATTGGAATGGAAAGAGATTGATTAACATTGGCAGAGCAGAGCGATCAGGGCTGTCTACTTGCATGATTTGCAAAACGTTAGCATCCAGATGGGTCTAATTGACGAGAAACAAAGATTGGCTAGAAAACAATAATTGAAGAATAGGTTACCTTCAAAGAGGAGATGGTTCAAGTATAGTCAAAGTATATTTGCTTAAAAGGAAAAGTTACAGTAACAAATCCAGAGCTTCTTGGATGACAAAAAAGATACAAATTAAATTTGAGTGAAAAGTGTACTTAGGGTGGCATAGTGGCTCAGTGGTTAACATTGCTGCCTCACTGGACCTGGGTTCAATTCCACCCTCGGGCAACTCTCTATTCTCCCTGTGCCTGCGTGGGTTTCCTGTGGGTGCTCTGGTTTTCTCCCACAGTCCAAGGATGGGCAACTTAGGTAGATTGGCCAGGCTAAATTGCCCATTGTGTCTTGGGATGTGTAGACTTGGTGGATTAGCCGTGGGAAATGCAGGGCTGTGGAGGTCTGGGTAGAACGCTCTTCCGAGTGTCAGTGCAGACTCAATGGCCCTCATGACCACTTTCTGCATTTTAAGGATCCTATGACAAGGATCAGGTAGTATGTACAATTAGGAAACAAATTTACTACAGAAGTTTAAGTAGGCAAGTGATAAAACAAGTCCAAGAAGCAATGAGGGCTCATAAGAGTCAGGCAATTAACACAAAGGGAAAACCTAAAGTCTTCCAGAAACACATCAATAGTAATCCCACTCAAAGGCATTCTCTCTGAAATACAGAAAAAAAATCATCTCGAATCAGTGCTATCATGCCACATAAGCAATTGGAGTAGGAATAGGCCATTCAGGCCCTCAAGCCTACCCCACCATTCAACAAGATCATGGCTGATCAGCCCCGATTCTTGGTTCCTTGTAATTCCAAAAATCTATCTCCCTCCTCTTGAGAAGTACTTTCAATGATCTAGTCTCTACAGCTCTCTGGGGTAGAGAATTCTCTGGGAGAAGAAATTCCTTTGAATATCAGTTTTAAATAGATAAGTATCACCTTATTCTGTAAATATATTCCCTAGTTTGAGATTTCCCCACCAATAGAAACTTCCCTTCAAAACCAACCCTATCAAGTCCTCTTCAAATCTTATGTTTCAACAAGATCACCACTCAGTCTTCTGAAATCTGATGAATAAAGGTCCATCCTGCTTCATCATTCTTGGTAAGTAAATGTCTTCATTCCAGGAATCAGCCAGGAGAATCTATTTTAAACAGCCTCCAATGCCAATATATCCTTTCTTAAATACAGGGAGCAAAACTGTACACAGTATTCGAGGTGCTGCCTCACCATCACACTGTACTGTTGTACCAAAACATCCCTATTTTTTAAACTCAAATCTCCATCCCCATTTTCAACTTTCAAGACTTTATATCTTTCACATAAAGTGCACAGTCCTTACCGTTTTCACGCCACATTTCCATTATTGCAATGACATCATATTCCCATCTGAAATTTGTGCTTACAACTCACCAATCCTATTCACTCTACACCTTTACAACATGCAGTCTAATCTTGTCTTTGTGTACCTTGCAGCCCTTCTTAATGTGCTCCTATGTAATATTGTACCACTTCCTTCTCTTGTACAATCCAACACAAAGAACTGCAGATGTTGGAAATTTGAAAAAAAAAACAGATATTGTTGCAGAAAGTCCGGTTTGGCAACATCTGTGGGTGTAAAGAGAATTAAAGTTTAAAGTCCAGTCACCCTGCTTGAGAGCACAGGAAAAGACTGTGATGGTGCATATTAATGTTCAAAAGATCAACTTGAAATCAAATACTACACCAAGGTTGCAAACAGACATTCTATGTCCATCTCGGATCATCTGCTGATACCCTGATTTTATCTATTAGTTACCTCGAGAGTTAACTATTTCAATGCACTGATAGCTAATCTCCCCTATTTTATGTGCAGTAAACTCAAGAACTCACAATACTTTGAGATATGTGCTCATTTAATTCTGGCCTTCGAGGCATTACCAGTTTTAATCAATTCTGTATTAGTGACGAAGCCTTCAACTCCCTAAGCTCTGAAGTTCTAAATATATTTACTTCTTTCGCTGACCACCTCCCCCCCCCACCACTTTAAAACCTGCCTCATTGATGCTTTTGATGATCTGACCTAATAGCTGTTTTTGTGGCTTGGTGCCAGTTTTATTGTGCTCTGTTAAAGTACCTTGGGGTAGTTACTGCAGAATTGTTACGTCCCATTGTGCCTGCACCCACCAGCATTTAAAATGCATATCAGTATCTAGTGTTAATCTCCTGTTCTGATCTCATACATTGTACATTAATTCTGTTCACCACATTCCTGATGGTGCATTCAATACGGTCATGACTGGCTGTGTAAAAGATTTTTTCTCCTGTCACCATTACCTCTTTGGTACATCACTTAAGTCAGTACCTTATTTTACAAGGGATACTATCCCTATCAACTGAGAATAGAAGTGAGTCAAACAGTCAGGGCAGGCAGGGACAAGATAGGACTAATAAATTAAACTACATTTATTTCAATGCAAGGGGTCTAACAGGGAAGGCAGATGAACTCAGGGCGTGGTTAAGAACATGGAACTGGGATATCATAGCAATTACGGAAACATGGCTCAGGGATGGGCAGGACTGGCAGCTTAATGTTCCAGGATACAAATGCTACAGGAAGGATAGAAAGAGAGGCAAGAGAGGTGGGGGAGTGGCATTTTTGATAAGGGATAGCATTACAGCTGTACTTAGGGAGGATATTTCCGGAAATACATCCAGGGAAGTTATTTGGGTGGAACTGAGAAATAAGAAAGGGATGATCACCTTATTGGGATTGTATTATAGACCCCCCAATAGTCAGAGGGAAATTGAGAAACAAACTTGTAAGGAGATCTCAGCTATCTGTAAGAATAATAGGGTAGTTATGGTAGGGGATTTTAACTTTCCAAACATCGTCTGGGACTGCCATAGTGTTAAAGGTTTAGATGGAGAGGAATTTTTTAAGTGTGTACAAGACAATTTTCTGATTCAGTATGTGGATGTACCTACTAGAGAAGGTGCAAAACTTGACCTACTCTTGGGGAATAAGGCAGGGCAGGTGACAGGAGTGTCAGTGGGGGAGCACTTTGGGACCAGTGGCCATAATTCTATTCGTTTTAAAACAGTGATGGAAAAGGATAGACCAGATCTAAAAATTGAAGTTCTAAATTGGAGAAAGGCCAATTTTGATGGTATTAGGCAAGAACTTTCGAAAGCTGATTGGAGGCAGATATTCACAGGAAAAGGGACGGCTGGAAAATGGGAAGCCTTCAGAAATGAGATAACAAGAATCCAGAGAAAGTATATTCCTGTCAGGGTGAAAGGGTAGGGTGGTAGGTATAGGGAATGCTGGATGACTAAAAGAAATTGAGGGTTTGGTTAAGAAAAAGAAGAAAGCATATGTCAGGTATAGACAGGATAGATCGAGTGAATCCTAAGAAGAGTATGAAGAAAGTAGGAGTATACTTAAGAAGGAAATCAGGAGGGCAAAACTTGGACATGGGATAGCTTTGGCAAAGGGAATTAAGGAGAATCCAAAGGGTTTTTACAAATATATTAAGGACAAAAGGGTAACCAGGGAGAGAATAGGGCCCCACAAAGATCAGCAAGGCAGCCTTTGTGTGGAGCCTCAGAAAATGGGGGAGATACTAAATGAATATTTTGCGTCAGTATTTACTGTGGAAAATGATATGGAAGATATAGACTGTAGGGAAATAGATGGTGACATCTTGAAAAATGCCCATATTACAGAGGAGGAAGTGCTGGATGTTTTGAAACGCATAAAGATGGATAAATCCCCAGGACCTGATCAGGTGTACCCGAGAACTCCATGGGAAGCTAGAGAAGTGATTTCTGGGCCTCTTGCTGAGATATTTGTATCATCGATAGTCACAGGTGAGGTGCTGGAAAACTGGAGGTTGGCAAACGTGGTGCCACTGTTTAAGAAGGGCGGTAAAGACAAGCCAGGGAACTATAGACCAGTGGGCCTGACCTCGGTGGTGGGCAAGTTGTTGGAGGGAATCCTGAGGGACAGGATGTACATGTATTTGAAAAGGCAAGGACTGATTTCAGATAGTCAACATGGCTTTGTGCGTGGGAAATCATGTCTCACAAACTTGATTGAGTTTTTTGAAGAAGTAACAAAGAAGATTGAAGAGAGCAGAGCAGTAGATGTGATCCATATGGACTTCAGTAAGGCGTTCGACAAGGTTCCCCATGGGAGACTGATTAGCAAGGTTAGATCTCATGGAATGCAGGGAGAACTAGCCATTTGGATACAGAACTGGCTCAAAGGTAGAAGACAGAGGGTGGTGGTGGAGGGTTGTTTTTCAGACTGGAGGCCTGTGACCAGTGGAGTGCCACAAGGATCGGTGCTGGGTCCTCTACTTTTTCTCATTTACATAAATGATTTGGATGCGAGCATAAAAGGTACAGTTCGTAAGTTTGCAGATGACACCAAAATTGGAGGTGTAGTGGACAGCGAAGAGGGTTACCTCAGATTACAACAGGATCTGGACTAGATGGGCCAATGGGCTGAGAAGTGGCAGATGGAGTTTAATTCAGATAAATGTGAGGTGCTGCATTTTGGGAAAGCGAATCTTAGCAGGACTTATACACTTAATGGTAAGATCCTAGGGAGTGTTGCTGAACAAAGAGACCTTGGAGTGCAGGTTCATAGCTCCTTGAAAGTGGAGTCGCAGGTAGATAGGATAGTGAAGACGGTGTTTGGTATGCTTTGTTGTATTGGTCAGAGTATTGAGTACAGGAGTTGGGAGGTCATGTTGCGGCTGTACAGGACATTGGTTAAGCCACTGTTGGAATATTGCGTGCAATTGTGGTCTCCTTCCTATTGGAAAGATGTTGTGAAACTTGAAAGGGTTCAGAAAAGAGTTACAAGGATGTTGCCAGGGTTGGAGAATCTGAGGTGCGGGGGAGAAGCTGAACAGGCTGGGGCTGTTTTCCCTGGAGCGTCAGAGGCTGAGGGGTGACCTCATAGAGCTTTACAAAATTATGAGGGACATGGATAGGATAAATAGACAAAGTCTTTTCCCTGGAGTCGGGGAGTCCAGAACTAGAGGGCATAGATTTAGTGTGAGAGGGGAAAGATATAAAAGAGACTTACAGGGCAATGTTTTCACACAGGGGGATGTACGTGTATGGAATGAGCTGCCAGAGGATGTGGTGGAGGCTGGTACAATTGCAATATTTAAGAGGCAATTGGATGGGTATATGAATAGGAGAGGTTTGGAGGGATATGGGCCGGGTGCTGGCAGGTGGACTAGATTCGGTTGGGATATCTGGTCGGTATGGACGATTTGGACCGAAGGGTCTGTTTTCATGCTGTACATCTCTATGACTCTATGACCCGAACTTCTTTAAGTTCCTTATTCTCCCTTTCTACTTGTACATGCTGCTGCACATCTCTAGCTGCCAATTCCATTTGAACCCACACCAACAATCTCCTTGCAAGGATATTGGCTCCAAATCTGTTGAGGAGCAACCATTTTGAATAGGTGCACCCTGTCTCTTGATTTGCCAAGAGAAATGTTTCCTTAATTTTTGAATGTGCTGTCTCTCAGCTGTCATTAACTGACTCTGAACTCATTACCTTTTTTGTTATTTCACTCACCTTCTCTTTGCTCCGGAACTCACTAAATCTCTCTGCTCTCAGTAATTCTCTGTCCCCACTAATCCTCTATGTGCTCAATAGCCGTCTACCCTCTCATCAACTCTCTGCTCTCAAAAACTCTGCCCTCACGAAGTCTCTGCTATCACTAATGTTGATGTGGAGGTGCCAGCATTGGACTGGGGTGGACAAAGTTAAAAATCACAAAACACCAGGTTATAGTCCAACAGATTTAAACCTGTTGGACTATAACCTGGTGTTGTGGGATCACTAATGTTTTCCACTCTTGTTAACATTCCCTGCTCTCACTATTTTTTTCTTCCCGCTAACACTTGCTGCTTTCATTAACCCGCCCTCTGTACTCGGTAAATCTCCATGCACTCAGTAAGTTTCTCAACACACATTAACTTGCTTTGTACTCACTAACACTTCCTGCTCTAAGTTACCCTCTGCTCTCCTTAACTCTCTCTAACCCTACTGTTTCACTTTCGTCAGCTCCCTGTTCAGATTTCCCTGTTCCCCTATGTATTTGAATGTTGCATATTTCCTCAAAAAGGCCACGATAAAATGCAGGCTGCTTGCTTCAGTAAGGTGAGGATCATAATAAACAGGATTCAAGCCAATGCTAGGGTAATGCCATAAGATTTCTAATCCATCTCCTTAGCCACTCAGCCACAACTCTGTGTTTTGGTCTGTCGTGTCTCTTGCATTGGATGTCATGGCCGAACATCCCTATTGTGAGGACACACACATGAAAATCCCAGTAATTCCACCTGGAGAGTGGTGGGTAAAGGAGGAGGCCTGCAGTGGTGGAAGCAGCAATGTCAGGATAAGCTGGACACAACTCCACCCCAGCCTGGGCCCTCCAGGTAAGCAAGTCCAGCCAGGCTGGCAGGCTGAGCTGAGGCTCCAGGTCTGCGGCTGGGCCCAGCCAGGTGTCTGGAGGGGCAGAAGCGTGAGCAAAAAGGGATGGTGGGGACCCCGATGACAGCGGCGACACCTCTGGTGACAACATCAGGAGGAAAGTCGGACGGGGAGCAGGATGGATGGAACCTGCGCATCCCCAGGCCCGTGGCTCCAAATCTGATGTGAGGGTTGTGATTGTAGAAGTGGCAGAGGCCAGTAACCAAGACCCCGGAACTGTCAGAGACCCCAGCCAGTGCCAAGCAGTGACTGGAGGAGCAGCAGAGCAGGAACAAGAAGGAACGTGAAAGATTAACTTTATTGCAGCAAAATCTTGCATTATATCAGTGTTCAAGATGGTGCTAGAGCGGGCTGACACTTTGTATATAACATGCGAAAAGACAGTTTTCACTGCATTTTTATATGCATGTGACTATACATCTAAATTTAATCTAAATGTAATGTATCTTTTTACACTTACTAATCCTTCCCGCACTCACTACTCATTCTCCCTTACAAACGCTTTCTGCTCTCCTAACCCTTACTAACATCACCTGCACCCATTCAGTCTGCTCCCATTAACCCTCAGTAAGTCTCGATGCACTAATTAACTCTGCTGTTAGGATCCCAGCTGATGCTATTAACGGACAAGTCAGATCCCAGACTGAAATTTGGCTTGATGGATCATATACTTTTTTTTCCATTTAGCATGGTAGTCTTTCACTGAAACACAAGCCACAATGCTGCAGATTTGGTTTTAACAATAAAACAGAATTCTATTACCCAAAAGGAATGATGGTAAAATTAAACAAATCAACCCAAAGTGCATGGTAAAAATAAAATCCCATCTATCCTAACACCATCACTTTGCAGTACACAAATATCAACAAAGGTTCTCTTCTGTTTCACTTCTACAAGTTTGACTTAACTATCTTTCAATTTCTGGTTATCGGTGTTGAGAGTTTGATAGCCTTGATTAGTCAGCAACTGAACTTAAATTGTCTTAGTTTTAAATAACTTATTCAGTGCTCTAGTTAAACATTTCTGGTCTGAACATTTCAAACTAAAATCCTTCCACTGACCTAACCTGTTTCCTAACTGCCATGAAGTAATTTCTTTCAGAAAACAGTTCATGCATTTAATCTCTACTAGGTCTTCCGTGAATTGAACTAAAACCAAAAGATTTCTAGTTTGTGGGTTTTTTTTTACCCCTAAGCAAAAGAATATCAATTCCTGGTTCTGCTAAAATGAAAATAAGTTAAAGTTTTTCAATGCATATTCTCTTTGATTGTTAAAAAATATCTCACAATGCAAAGTCCCATTATCATGTCAAGAGTTACTTTGTCAACCAAAAAAATCAGTTCCAGAATGACTAACAAGTTAATCCCCTTCATACATAAAGACCAAATCTACATGGTACTAGTTCAAAATCCAAATGCTAAAATAAATAATATTTACACATTTATGTCATGACACTGACTAACTCTCTACGCACTTATTATCTCCCTATGTGCTGACTAACTCTCTATACTTGTACTAACATATTTCTGTATTCATTACCTGCACACTTACTAACACTTGTGGCTTTCTACTTTCACTGACCTTCTGATTTCATGAATTCCCTCTACCCACTAATGCTCACTAATACCTTCTGCTTTCACAATTTCTCTCTGCTCCCACTATCTCTGTTTGCACTCATTAACTCTGCTGTCACTAATACTGTTTTCACTAATTCTCCCTGCCCTCTCTAATTGTCTGCTCTGACTAACTCTCTATTCTCAGTAACTCCCTACGCTCTCACTAATTTTCTCTACATTCACTGAGTCTCCATCTTCTCTGAAACTCTCTCTGATCTCACTAGCATGCACTTCTTTCACTAACTCTCTGCACTCTATCTAACTCTCCCTACTCTATTTAGCTTTCTATGTTCTAACTCACTGCCCTCATTAACCATCTATATACTCAATAATGCTCTCTGCTCTCACTAACTCTCTATGCACTCCCTCACTTTCTGTGCACTCAGTAATGCTCTCTGCTGTCACTAACACTCTTCTTTCACTAAGCTTCTCTGACTCTATGTAAATCTCTATGGACTCACTAACTCTCTCCGCACTCATGAACTTCTCTCCTTTCACGCACACCGTCTGCTCTCACAAACCGTTAATGCAGTCACTGATTCATGCTGCACTCACTAACTCTCTCTTCTCATTAATGCTTGCTGCTCTCTTTGACTTACACCATCTCATTAATTCATTTTTGTCTGTTGCTCACTCATTATTTTTCTATATGTTCATTCTCTGTCCTTACTGAACTGAACATTCAGCATTCATATTCATTCAAGTGTGTAAGCAATATGACATCTTTTAAATTACAAAATTGAACTGAATATTTTGCATAAGTGCTTATTTCTTCACTTGTGGCTTCTGTCCTGATTGGTATTTGTAAGAGTCAAGGATGTGGTGCTGGGAAAGCACAACAGGTCAGGCGGCATCCGAGGAGGAGGAAAATCAACGTTTCTGACAAAAGCCCTTCATCAGGAATGAGGCAGGGAGCCTCGTGGGTGGAGAGATAAATGGGAGGGGGCAGGGCTGGGGGGAAGGTAGCTGAGAGTGCAATAGATGGATGGAGGTGGGGGTAAAGGTCAGAGAGGAGTGTGAAGTGAATAAGTGGGAAGGAAGATGGACAGGTAGGACAGGTCATGAGGGTGGTACTGAGCTGTAAGGTTGGAACTGGGATAAGGTAGGGGTATAGGAAATGATGAAACTAGTGAAATCCACGTTGATGTCTTGGGGTTGGAGGGTCCCAAGGCAGAAGATGAGGCGTTCTTCCTCCAGGCTTCGAGTGGTAAGGGAGTGGTGATGGAGGAGGCCCAGAACCTGCATGTCCTTGGTGGAGTGGGAGGGGGAGTTGATGTGTTCGGCCATGGGGCGGTGGTATTGGTTGGTGCAGGTGTCCTGGAGATGTTCTCTGAAACGCTCTGCAAGTTGGCGTCCTGTCTCCCCAGTGTCAAGGAGGCCACATTGGGAGCAATGGATATAGTAAATGACATGTGTGGAAGTGCAGGTGAAACTTTGACAGATGTGAAAGGCTCCTTTGGGGCCTTGGATGGAGGTGAGAGGGGAGGTGTGGGCGCAGGTTTTGTAATTCCTGCGGTGGCAGGGGAAGGTGCTGGGAGGGGAGGGTGGGTTGGTGTGGGTGGGTGGGGGGGGGGGGGGGGGGAGGTGTAGACCTGACGAGGGAGTCACGGAGGGAACGGTCTTTATGGAAAGCAGATAGAGGTGTGGAGGGAACTATATCTCTGGTGGTGGGGTCCGTTTGTAGGTGGCGAAAATGACGGAGCATGATGGGGCTGCCTCCTGTAAAAATGCTATCCCTTTATTCCCAATTCCTCCGCCTCCACCACACCTGCTCCCAGGAGGACCAGTTCCAACACAGAACACACCAGATAGCCTCCTTATTTAAAGACCGCAATTTCCCTTCCCACGTGGTTGATGATGCCCTCCAGCGCATCTCATCCACTTCCTGCACCTCCGCCACCAAACCCCACACCTCCAACCGCAACAAGGACAGAACACCCCGGCCCTCACCTTCCACCCCACAGTGGTAAATACCTTAGGCGAACCAGAGGGAGACAACATACTTTCATAAGAAAGACTCAACCCTAAGAAAACAGTGGGAAAGAAAGTCAGTTCTAAATGAGTGACAAATAAAAAGAGGGTTTGAGGAAGGCTTGATGCTGCAGTGGGGAAAGGTAAAGAGGACTGAGGTTGGATGAGATTAAGAGAGGAGAATAGAGGACAACAAAGAAATGAAATGCTGACCCTGAATTCCAGAATAGGAAACAATTACATGCGCACATATGGGTATGAATAGAAGTATTAGCAGAAATGAAACCATCATACTGCAAAATGTAAATGCAATTCTTGGAGCTACTTTACATATGATTCAGAATCTACCTAACACAAGAAACAAAGGAATTGTTATGTTTGCATCAGTATGCCTTATAACATGATTATTCACTCATATTGAAATAACATCCTGTTCATTGTGCTGGTTTCCAGAATCTTATAAACAACCTGTGACTGTATATTTTTGAATGCTAATATTAATACAAAAGTGAATTGCTTTCAAAGTACTGAAATTTCTTTGGATCTTGGTTCACTCTTGCAGCTTGCATTGTCCTGGAAACTTTGCTGACCTGAATTTAGCCAAAATCTGATTGAGAGATGCTTAATAATTATTTCTATCAGTAGACCACACAGTCCCTAATAACGACTGCAACAAGATGTAATTATTTACTTCTGGTCTCATCAATGCATTGCATTATCATTAAAAAAAGCCTTTTGGGTTTCTTTTACAATATTGGCCAAAGTATTAAAAAGTCAGCAAGGTTGAAATGTTGTGTCAAATTATACTTGGGATTAACACTTGTGCAGCCTTCATTTACTTCAAATGATGAAGAAAGTCATTAGTGAGACAAAAGCCTTTTGAGATATTCATTTGACACCATCTCAAGCTGAGCTGCCAGACACCCTTAATTAAAGGTTGTAGGTGCAGAAACAGATGCTGGGTTTCACTCTATGATCCTGGGAAGCTGTGGCTTTATTACCTGACACCAATTAAATTAGTACAAACTGCTAAGACAGCACCTTTTAGGTTTCACTATATGTATAATGATATCTGTCAGGAGTATGCTTAAGAGGGAAATCAGGAGGGCAAAACGGGGACATGAGACAGCTTTGGCAAATAGAATTAAGGAGAATCCAAAGGGTTTTTACAAATATATTAAGGACAAAAGGGTAACCAGGGAGAGAATAGGGCCCCACAAAGATCAGCAAGGCAGCCTTTGTGTGGAGCCTCAGAAAATGGGGGAGATACTAAATGAATATTTTGCATCAGTATTTACTGTGGAAAATGATATGGAAGATATAGACTGTAGGGAAATAGATGGTGACATCTTGAAAAATGCCCAGATTACAGAGGAAGAAGTGCTGGATGTCTTGAAACAGTTAAAGGAGGATAAATCCCCAGTACCTTATCAGGTGTACCCGAGAACTCTCAGGGAAGCTAGAGAAATGATTGCTGAGCCTCTTGCTGAGACATTTGTATCATCAATAGTCACAGGTGAGGTGCTGGAAGACTGGAGGTTGGAAAACATGGTGCCACTGTTTAAGAAGGGCAGTAAAGACAAGCCAGGGAACTATAGATGGGTGAGCCTGACGTCGGTGGTGGGCAAGTTGTTGGAGGGAATCCTGAGGGACAGGATGTACATGTATTTGGAAAGGCAAGAACTGATTCGGGATAGTCAACATGGCTTTGTGTGTGGGAAATCATGTCTCACAAACCTGATGGAGTTTTTTGAAGAAGTAACAAAGAAGATTGATGAGGGCAGAGCAGTAGATGTCATCTATATGGACCTCAGTAAGGCGTTCGACAAGGTTCCCCATTAAGTCTGATTAGCAAGGTTAGATCTCATGGAATACAGGGAGAACTAGCCATTTGGATACAGAACTGGCTCAAAGGTAGAAGACGGAGGGTGGTGGTGGAGGGTTGTTTTTCAGACTGGAGGCCTGTGACCAGTGGAGTGCCACAAGGATCGGTGCTGGGTCCTCTACTTTTTCTCATTTACATAAATGATTTGGATGCGAGCATAAAAGGTACAGTTCGTAAGTTTGCAGATGACACCAAAATTGGAGGTATAGTGGACAGTGAAGAGGGTTACCTCAGATTACAACAGATTCTGGACCAGATGGGCCAATGGGCTGAGAAGTGGCAGATGGAGTTTAATTCAGATAAATGTGAGGTGCTGCATTTTGGGAAAGCAAATCTTAGCAGGACTTATACACTTAATGGTAAGATCCTAGGGAGTGTTGCTGAACAAAGAGACCTTGGAGTGCAGGTTCATAGCTCCTTGAAAGTGGAGTCGCAGGTAGATAGGATAGTGAAGATGGTGTTTGGTATGCTTTCCTTTATTGGTCAGAGTATTGAGTACAGGAGTTGGGAGGTCATGTTGCAGCTGTACAGGACATTGGTTAAGCCACTGTTGGAATATTGCATGCAATTGTGGTGTCCTTCCTATCGAAAAGATGTTGTGAAACTTGAAAGGGTTCAGAAAAGAGTTACAAGGATGTTGCCAGGGTTGGAGGATTTGAGCTATAGCGAGAGGCTTAACAGGCTGGGGCTGTTTACCCTGGAGCGTCGGAGGTTGAGGGGTGACCTTATAGAGGTTGACAAAACTATGAGGGGCATGGATAGGTTAAATAGACAAAGTCTTTTTCCTGGGGTCGGGGAGTCCAGAACTAGAGGGCATAGATTTAGGGTAAGAGTGGAAAGATATAAAAGAGACCTCAGGGGCAACTTTTTCATGCAGACGGATGTACGTGTATGGAATGAGCTGCCAGAGGAAGTGGTGGAGGCTGGTACAATTGCAACATTTAAGAGGCATTTGGATGGGTATATGAATAGGAAGGGTTTGGAGGGATATGGGCTGGGTGCTGGCAGGTGGGACTCGATTGGGTTGGGATATCTGGTCGGCATGGACAGGTTGGACCGAAGGGTCTGTTTCCATGTTGTACATCTCTATGACTATGACTTTGTGCTTCTCTGATTACCTAGAGTGCCTAGAACAGGCAAATGATGCATCTCTCAGAGCCAGAACGACACAAAGGAAATACTAAAGTTGGCTTTATTTTCTCTCTGATAAGAATATATTCACCAACATACAACTGTGGCCTAGGTGAGATGCAGGTCTGTGGCTGATCTCTGCAATTGAATCTGAATAGGCACATTAATTAATTCCAGGTTTTCCAGCCATCAGTTCCAATAAGTCAACAATAAAAGAAGGACAAATCAATGTAGAAATTCTTCATACACATTTCAAAATTCAGGAATACAGGGCGGTGGCACTCCCAGTCAGCACTTTGCTGTGCTGCTCACTCCGAAATATTTTAAAAACTATGATATGTCCCTAAAGTTTATAGATGTGCGACATCTGTCTGTCCTGCCAATCAGACAGAAGAAAGCCAGAACTGTACAGAAGAAAACATCCATGGGTTTTATTTAGTTGCTGACAAGGAACGGAGAAGCAATTGATCAATCTTGTTCTCAACATTGATAGAATACACGTTGCATCAGCGCAAATTGGCTATGATGCGATTGATGATATGGGACTCCTTTAGGCCCAGAACTGGATCTGCAACTGCTCTCAGAAAGCATGTATCTTCTACTTCTCCAGGACAAACAATTTTCAGTTGTTCAAGGTCAGAAGATAAAGAGCTCATGTACACCTCTAAACCAGTAACACAAGAAGATTTTAAATGGTGCTTGGCAAATATCATCATACTATCTAAAATTAAATGGGAAAGCCTTCTCTAGGGAAACTGACTCTATAGTTGTTTCAATACAGATTATATGTCTGAAGGTTTAACTAGTTATATCATGAAAATAGTGATTCAAGTAAGTAAGTTCATATCTTATTAACTCCTATAACTGTATTTCCAAAATATTGTAATTTTACTGACGTTGTGTTTCCTAAATATGATCTACATATGTTTTCCTTATTCAATTTTAAATCTTTAATGTTTATAAATGTTTCAGCAGAAATATAATGTACTTATGATGGAGGCTGGTACAATTGCAACACTTAAAAGGCATCTGGATGGGTATACGAATAGGAAGGGTTGAGAGGGATATGGGCTAAGTTCTGGCAAATGAGACTAGATTAGGTTAGGATATCTGGTTGGCATGGATGAGTTGGGCCAAAGGGTCTGTTTCTGTGCTGTACATCTCTATGACATTGGAAGCAAATGAATAGTGCCATCCGTTTTCCCCAAAATTAATGCTGTAGCATGGATTCTGGTTCTTAGCGAGCAAGGGACTGGGACCTGGATTACCTTTGTTGTGTTATTTTCAATTCTTCAATCATATATTTAAACTGGAGGTTAGGGAAGCAGTTGATATTCTCTACATACAGTCATTTCAGGAAAACAAAGATTCAATCTGAATTTTGAGCAAGATCATATTCAAAACACCACCTAGCGGGGTTTAAATGCACAAAATATTAATTTTGTTTTCTCTCTCTTTCTCTTTCTCTGTTTAGTTATTTTTACACTCCCCTGATGTGTTAGACTTTACTCTTGAATCAATTAGGCAAAGTGCACAGGATCATTAGTTCACACCCCCATGTGGTGAAAGTTCTGACAGGTTTGGGAAGGCAGGCACAGGTATATCCTTTAGCTCAATGTATTAATTCCATCGACAAAGCACAGATCAATCCAGGGGGATAGCCTGGAAGCACAGTGGGGGTGCTTAGATTTGTATGGCATGCACACACCATGACTAAAAACATAATCCAATTGATTAAGATTGTGAGGAGAATGCAAAGATACTTCCATGTGATTTGGACAAGCCAAGTGAATGGGCAAGTTCATGGCAGACACAGTATAACTTAGATAAATGTGAGGATATTGGTAGCAAAAACAAGAAGGCAGATAATCATCTGAATGGCTACAAATTCAGAGAGCGCAATTTGTCCACCAATTATTTAAAGCAAGCAGTCAGGTGCAGCAGGCGATCAAGAAGGTAAATGGTTTGTTAGCCTTCATAGCAAGAAAATTCGAGTACAGGAGCAGGGATGTCTTACTACAATTATAGAGGGCCTTGGCAAGGTCACACCTGGAATGCTGAGTGCAGTTTTGGTCTCCTTATCTTAGGAAGGATGTTCTGGCTATGGAGGGGGTGCAGCGAAGGTTTGCCAGTCTGATTCCTTGGATGGCAGAACCGACTATGAGAAGAGGTTGACTCAATTCGGATTATATTTGCTGGAGTTCAGAAGAATGAGGGGAGATGTCATAAAAGCCTATAACATTCTAATAGCACTCAATAGGATAGATACAGAAAGGATGTTCCAGATGGTGGA
The DNA here is from genome assembly GCF_047496795.1 of Chiloscyllium punctatum. Classification (NCBI taxonomy): domain Eukaryota; kingdom Metazoa; phylum Chordata; class Chondrichthyes; order Orectolobiformes; family Hemiscylliidae; genus Chiloscyllium; species Chiloscyllium punctatum. Next base: position 148,518,684 of record NC_092741.1, on the reverse strand, counting down.
GGAGTCGAGAACCAGGGATCATAGCCCAAGGATATGGGGTAAACCATTTAGGACTAAGCTGAGGAGGAATTTCTGCACCCAGAGAGTGTTAAGCCTGTGGAATTCACTCCCACAGAAAGCAGTTGAGGCCAAATATTGTATGATTCCATGAAGGAGCTGGATGTAGCCTTGGGGCTAAAGGATGATGGATAAGGGGAAGGTGGGTTGGATAATCAACCGTGATGCATTGGAAACAGGTGAGACGTGCCGAATGGCCTACTCCTTCTCCAATTTTCATTTCTATGATAAATGCTGCCTTGGATTTCTAAACAATATGCTCACTCAAGCTGTATATTTTCTTGTAAAGATAAACTCAGTTAGTATTTAGACGTTTTTCATTTTTAAAAAAATTAAAATATAAACATTTTATTACTGATTTTATTACTGGAAAATATTATCATTTTCCAACTTGTGCATTGTGTGAAGGAAGATAAATTTATTCCTCAATAGGCACTGCATGTGTTCACAGCAGAGTTCACTCATGCCTGAACAATTCATCCAACCCAACATTAAAGAAAGTACCCTACCAGACCAGTGTGATTTTTTTCACTTCACCTACTAATTAATCTAGTGAAATTTCAGAGGCAATCTTTCAATTTATGCAGATTTAATGCCAAATTGTGATCAGCGTTTTATTCCAGACTCATACCAACATGTCTCCATTATGTTAAACAAACAAAAGAATTTTGAAGAAGGCTATTCAATAAAACTAAGGATAAAATTTCGGAAATCCATTCTGACTTTTTTCATCAGCAGTTCTTTTTGGAACAAAGGTGTCTTGCTTTGCTAATGTTCGTGGCAGGCTTTCAAGCAATGTATTGCCCAACAAAATTTTCAATAATCATTTATTAACATGATCCTCTGTAAAAGATAGAGGTCCCAATTAATTAAGGAGAAGTAATTAAATATTAGTGAAAAAGCATAGATTAAATTGGTTCTGTGTTATTGTGTGGAATAACTGCTAACATATTGAAAGCCTATTTTATAGCTCAAACAATATGCTTTTCCATTGTCTTTACACAACTGTTAAATATCCAGATTTATAGATTAATGAGGATTATAGATAAGGTGAATGGTGGTGTCTTTTCCCTTGGGTAGGGGAGTTCACAATAAGGAGCATATTTTTCAGATGAGAGGAGAAAGATTTTAAAAAGACTTGAGGGAAAATCTTTTTACACAGAGTGGGTCATGTTTGGAATGAACAGGATATGGGTATAGTTCCAACATTTAAAAGACATTGGGATAAGTCCATGAATAAGAAATGTTTGGAGGGATATAGGCCAAGCGCAGGCAGGTAGAACTAGTTTATTTTGGGATTATGGTTAGCATGGCAGCTCATTCCATATACACACTACCCTCTGCATGGAAATGTTGCCCCTTAGGTCCCTTCTATATCCTTCCCCTCTCACCTAAAACCTACGCCCTCTAGCTTTGGATACCCCCTTCCTGGGGAAAAGACCTTGTCTATTTACTCTATTCATGTCCCTCATGATGTTATTAACCTATATAAGGTCACCTCTCAGCCTCCGACGCTCCAGAGAAAACAGCCGCAGCCAATTCAGCCTCTCCCTATAGCTCAAATCCTTCAATCCTGGCAACAGGCTTGTCAATCTTTTCTGAGCACTTTCAAGATTCACAACATCATTCCAATAGGAGGGAGACCAGAATTGCACACAATATTCCAAATGTGGCCTAACCATTGTCATGTATAGCTGCAACATGACCTCCCAAATCCTATACTTAATGCACTGACCAATAAAGGCAAGCATACGAAATACCTTTTTCACTATCTGATCTCCCTGTGACTCCACTTTCAAGGAACTATGAATCTGTAGTCCAAGGTTTCTTTATTCAGCAACACTCCCCAGGACATTAACATTAAGTGTATAAGTCCTGTTCTGACTTGCCTTTTCAAAATGCAGCACCTCACATTTATCTAAATTAAACTCCATCTGCCACTCCTCAGCCTGTTGACCCATCTGATCAAGATCCCGTTGTACTCTGAAGTAATCTTCTTTGCTGTCCACTACACCTCCAATTTTGGTGTCATCTGCAAACCTATTAACCATATCTCCTATGGTTATCTCATATCCAAATCATTTATATAAATGACAAAAAAAGTGGACCCGGCATGGATATTTTTGGCACACCACTGGTCAATCGGCTTCAGTGTGAAAAGCAACCCTCCACCACCATCCTCTACATTTGACCTTTGAGCCAGTTCTATATCCAAATTGCTAGTTCTCCCACTATTCCATGTGATATAACCTTGCTAACCAGTCGACCATGGGGAAACTTGTCAAATGCCTTACTGAAATCCAGATAGATCACACGAACAGCTCTGCCCTCATCAGTGCTCTACTTTACTTCTTCAAAAAACTCAATCAAGTTTGTGAGACATGAATTCCTATGTACAAAGCCATGTTGACTATTCCAAATCATTCATGCCTTTGCAAATACATGTAAATCCTGTCCCTCAGGATTCCCTCCAACAACTTGCCCACCACCAATGTTAGGCTCACTGGTCGATAGTTCCCTTGCTTGTCCTTACTACCTTCCTTAAATATAAGCACCACATTAGCCAACCTCCAGTCTTCTGGCACCTCACCTGTGGCTATTGACAATACAAATATCTCAGTAAGGGGCCCAACAATGCCTTTTCACAGAGTTCTAGGGTACACCTGATCAGGTCCTGGGGATTTATCTATCTTTATGAACTTTAAGACATCTAGCACCTTCTCCTCTGAAACATGGACATTTTTCAAGATGCCCCTATTTATTTCCATGTCTTTCTCCACAGTAAACACTGATACAAAATAATTGTTTAGTATCTCACCCATCTCCTGCGGCTCTACACATAGGCAGTCTTGATAATCTTTAAGGGACCCTACTGTCTTCCAAGTTACCCTTTGTCCTTAATATATTTATAAAATCCCTTTGGATTCTCCTGATCCCTATTTGCCAAAGCTATCTCATGTCCCCTTTTTGCCCTCCTGATTTCCCTCCTAAGTATACTCCTACTGCCTTTATACTCTTTTAGAAATTCACTTGATCTCTGCAGTCTATACCTGACATATGTTTCCTTCTTTTTCTTGACCAAAACCTCAATTTCTCTAGTCATTCAGCAATATGTTGTCTAGCTATCACCATTGCTAACCTGAGAATGCAACTTTTTTAAAAAAGGTTTTGTGATTTACACATGAAAGAAGTGAAACTGTCATGGTATTCTAACAGATGAAAGGCTTAACAGACAATCAATTTTTCAATGTATAATTTCAGTTACATCACACTGTAAATTTTTGGTATAAATTCTGTGTATTAGGATTGAGCTCTCCACTATCACCTGATGAAGGAGTGATGCTCCGAAAGCTAGTGCTTCCAATTAAACCTGTTGGACTATAACCTGGTGTTGCGTGATTTTTAACTTTGTACACCCCAGTCCAACACCGGCATCTCCAAATTACAGCTGTAGTGCCATTCTTAATCAAAAACACCACTCCCCCTCCTCTCCTACTCCCCTTTCTATCATTTTTATTGCACCTTGGAACATTAAGTTTCCATTCCTGTCAATCTCTGAGCCATGTTTCTGTAATTGTTATGATATCCCAGCCCCATATTCCTAACCATGCCCTGAGTTCATCGGCCATCCCTGTTAGGCCTCTTGCATTGCAATAAATGCAGTTTAATTTATCACCCTCACCTCGTTCTCTGCTTTGTTCCTGCCTCCCTTGACTGTTTGACTTATTCCTTTTCTCAACTGTATTAGTCTTAGACTGCTCTCTCTCCCTGGGTCTCACCACCTCCCCATTCCCACCCCCCACCTTACTCGTTTAAATCCTCCTAAGCAGCTCTAGCAAATCTCCCCACCGGTATATTAGACCCCTTCCAATTCAGGTGCAATCTGCCCTTCTTGTACAGGTCACTTCTACCCCAGAAGAGATTCCAATGATCCAAAAATGCCAATCCTTCTCCCCTGCAACAGCTCTTCTGCCACTTATTCATCTACTGCATCATCCTGTTCCTAACCTCACTCGCTTGTGGCACCAGAGGTAATCCATAGAACATAGAATATTACAGCGCAGTTCAGGCCCTTCAGCCCTCGATGTTGCACTGTCCTGTGAAACCAATCTGAAGCCCATCTAACATACACTATTTCGTTATCACCCATATATTTCAGACTGTCAACATGGTTTCGTCAAGGGCAGGTCGTGTCTCACAAACCTCATTGAGTGTTTTGAGAAGGTGACTAAGCATGTGGATGAGGGTCGGGCAGTTGATGTGGTATACCTGGACTTCAGTACAGTCTTTGATAAGGTTTCGCATGGTAGGCTTTTGGAGAAAATACAGAGGCATGGAATTGAGGGTGATTGAGCAGTTTGGATTAGAAACTGGCTTTCTGAAAGAAGGCAGCGAGTGGTGGTTGATGGAAAATATTCAGCCTGGAGTCTGGTTACTAGTGGTGTGCCACAAGGATCTGTTTTGGGACCACTGGTGTTTGTCATTTTTATAAGTGACTTAGACGCAGGCATAGGTGGATGGATTAGTAAATTTTCAGATGACAATAAAGTTGGTGGAGTAGTGGACAGTGTGGAAGGATGTTACAGGTTGCAGGGGGACTTGGATAAACTGCAGAATTGGGCTAAGAAGTGGCAAATGGAGTTCAATGCAGCTAAATGTGAGGTGATGCACTTTGGGAAGCATAACAGGAAGGCAGAATACTGGGTCAATGGAAAGATTCTTGGTAGTGTGGATGTGCAGAGGGATCTTGGAGTCCATGTACATAGATCCCTGAAAGTTGCCACCCAAGTGGATAGTGCTGTTAAGAAGGCATACAGTGTGTTAGGTTTCATTCGTAGAGGGATCGAGTTCTGGAGCCAATATCATGCTGCAACTATACAAAACACTATTGCGGCCACACTTAGAATATTGTGTACAGTTCTGGTCCCCAAATTTTGGGAAGGATGTGGAAGCATTGGAAAAGGTGCAGAGGAGATTTACCAGGATGTTGCCTGGTCTGGAGTGAAGGTCTTATGAGGAAAGGCTGAGAGACTTGAACCTGTTCTCATTGGCAAGAAGAAGACTAAGAGGGGATTTGACAGAGACTTACGAGATGATCAGAGGATTAGATAGGGTAGACAGTGAGAGTCTTTTTCCTAGGATGATCATATCAGTGTGTACGAGGGAGCATAACTATAAATTAAGGGGTGATAGATTTAAGACAGATGTCAGAGGCAGATTCTTTACGCAGAGAGTGGTAAGGATGTGGAATGGCCTACCTGCTAATGTAGTCAACTCAGCCACATTAGGGAGATTTAAACAATCCTTAGATAAGCATGTGGATGATTTTGGGATAGTGTAGGGGGATGAGCTGAGAATAGTTCACAGGTCAGTGCAACATCGAGGCCCGAAGGGCCTGTTCTGTGGTCATGAAGTGCACTCTAATGATGAGTTCTGCTGCTACTACTTATGAAGAATTTTTAATACCTGATATCTGTCTGTAGGCTGTAACCTCAGACAGCTATATACCTGTCTCTCTATAAGGAAAAGAGAAAGTGGTGTGCTTGGGTCATATCTGACAATGGGACATTGGAACAGTGTCAAATATGGCAAATAGATTAACCTGATAACTGAGCTAGTCAATTCAGCAATAGAACATAAAACAGTACAGCGCAGTACAGACCCTTCTGCCCTCGATGTTGTGCCATGCTGTAGAATCAATCTGAAGCCCATCTATCCTACACTATTCCATTTTCATCCATATGTTTATCCAATGACCATTTAAATGCCCTGAAATTTGGGCAATATTACTGTTGCAGGCAGTGTGTTCTGGGTGGCCGTTCCTCACAAGGAGATCAGGCGGTTCTAGTAGTCCCCTCCATTACGGGTCCCTCTCCCAGAAATCTCCTCTCTCTTCACTCCAGAGGTGGCCTGGTAAACCACCTCCACCCCTTTGGGGAGTCCAAGCCATTGAGGAGACACCTACTCCTGAGTAGGAAGTACTCGCCATGTCTGGGCCCTCTAACCACAATCAAATCCATGGAGTTGCCCGACCAAAACTCCAAGGCCAATTGGGTTGACTGTAGGGTGGGCTTCCTCTAACCTGGATTGCATTGGGAGGGATGGCTGAGAAGGAGAAGTTCCAGCAGAGGCCTACTGTTCTTTGCTCCACTAAATAAGCCTGGCTGATGAATGATCAACAGGGCTAAAAAGTATTATTTACTCAGAGAGTAGTAGGAACATGTAGCACCTTGGTCCTGGAGGAACATTGTCTCATTTTTACTGTATCAGTTGGATTTGGTAGAATTTGGTAGAGTTAGCTCAAGGTCCCTCGTCACCTGTCATCTTGCTGTTGAAGCGGAATATCAATGGCTGCAGTGATGGAATGCAGCTCTGTGTGTGTGTGCATCCAGTGGACTTTGTGTGCTTGACCAGGCTGTCCATAGCAACCTGTCTATGGAGGGAACTGGACACTTGTGCCAGAGGAAGAGTGGTGCAAATAGCATTGATAGAGTTCTGCAACAAGAGTCAAGAGTAGCTTTAATTGTCATTTCTACCAAATCCAACTGATACAGTAAAAATGAGTCAGCATTCCTCCAGGACCAAGGTGTTACATAGACAGCACAAACTACACGATCATACGCAAGGCGACACAAAGTGCATAAGAAATGCAAAATCCACAAGACCGCTGATGCATAAAGACAATAGGCACAGTGGTGTACAAATTACAGTATAATAAAAGAATGATTATTAATAAAACATTATTCGAGCATCAATTCAAAGTCATACAAAGAGTTTCAGATGGAATAGAATCTGATCATACAGTGTGAAGGAACCTGATGGCCCAGGGGGAAGAAACCATCTGGCCGTGAGATCTACTGCCAGATGGTAGGAGGGAGAAGAGTTTGAATGAGGGATGTGTGGGGTCTTTCACAATGCTCTTAGCCTTTTGGTTGCAGCGTGTGGTGTAAATGACTGTAATGGAGGGAAGAGAGACCCCAATGGTCCTCTCAGCTATCCTCACTATCCGTTGTAGGGTCTTACAATCCAAGACGGTGCAATTCCTGAACCAGGCAGTGATGCAGCAGCTCAGGGTACTCTCAATGAACCCTGTGTAGAATTTGGTGAGGATGGTGCTTTCCTCAACCTATGCAGAAAGTAGCGATGCTGCTGGACTTTCTTGGCCATGGAACTAGTGTTGATCGGCCAGCTGAGATACTCAACCAGGTGGACGTCATGATATTTGGTGCTCTTCACCATCTCCAAGGGGGAGTCATTGACATCCAGCATGGAGTGGCCACTCTGTGCCCTCCTGAAGTCAACAACCATCTCTTTCGTTTTGTCCACATTCAGGAGAGAGGTTGTTGGCTCCGAAGCAGTTCATTAGCCGCTGCACCTCCTCCTTGAATGCTGACTTGTTGTTCCTGCTAATGAGACCCACTATAGTTGTGTCATCAGCGAACTTAATCATTTGATTTGAACTGTGCATCGCTGCACAGTCTTGCGTCAGCTGGATGAACAGCAGTGGACTGAGCACACAGCCCTTGGGGGGGCCCCCCGTGCTCAGTGTGATGGTGTTGGAGATACTGTAGCTGTCTGAGTCCGTTCATCCAGTGGCTCGGATAACAGATTATTCACAGTTGAAGGGTAAGACACTCTCGTTAGAAGTTCTTATTTTTATTGATTAACCCATTTTCAACAGTATTAATTTTGGACACAATTTTCCATTTGGGAAATGATATACTGTAATATATATGGAAAATATGAAATTATAAAATAAAAGTGTCTTTCATGAAAAACAAATTGACACATAAGAAATAAAGAATTCTTCATGACCAGTATGAGGTTGATGATTCAACAATTGTGGCCTCACAGAACACCACACATTCAACATAGCCCCAAATGACCAAAGAACACAAATGACATTTCAAATTTTATTTTCCCATCAAGTTGCTGAGGAAGACATGATGACATAGTGGTAATAGCAACCTTCTAGGGATGTGGTTCAAATCCCACCACAGCAGATGGTGAAATTTGGATTTTTTTGAAAGAAAAATAATCTGGAACTAAACCTAGCATAATGGTGACCATGCAAGCATTGTTAATTGTCATTTTTAAAAAAAATCTGGTTCAGTCACGCCCTTTAGGGAAGTAAATCTGCTATTGTCATTTGGTCTAACTTACATGTGACTCTAGACCACAATAATATGGTTCTTAACTGCTCTCTGAAATGACCCTGGCAACACTAAGTACATTTAGGGAGGAGATAATTAAAAATTTGTCTAATAACAGATTAAAGAGTTCAAGGATGTGGGCAGGAAAGTGGAGTTGACCCATTCAGATCAAGGGATTTGAGGTTGAGATGAGATCAGCCATGATGGCCTTAAATAGCAGGGCAGGCTTGAGCGAATGAATTGCCTACTCCTGCTCCTAGCTCTTATGTCCAGCTGCAAAACGTTTTGCTCCTCTTCCCCTTTGTTCCCCCATCACCACATTGACTGCTGGGTGATTTTACACAGGCAATGAACGGTCTACGACTCTTTCATAACTGCTGCATCAAGTTGCTGCTCCAGATGAATTTTGAGAAAAAAGACGGCCAGAAAAAAGGCATAAATGAACAGTTCTTGTGTTATTGTGTGAAGTGAATCTCAATGCTGAGACCATGCTTAGAATAGAAAGAGGGGAAGTGCCCTGGATGATCTGTGGCACAGACTGCAGAGACTTATCAGAAAGTCAGTGCAGAAAATTGCACATGATACTTCATCCATTAATATTAATGTGAATTTAAAACAGCATTAAAAACAACATTATTTTCCACTAATTCAATAATTCCATTCCATGACCTTGTCAGTCACATGGGAGTCTCAAAACTTTCTGTCCATAACTAACAGAAACCTATAAAGTGATTTTAACATGGTTAATGGGAATTCCTAAGAACAGCTGTTCATAGATAGTAAGTAGGGACATCATCTGAAAAGAAAACCAAATCTTGAAATGAATACAGAAGACATGTCATCTGTTTTGAGTTCATTGTTCCAGCCTTTATTTTTCACACAATTCAAAATTAATGCTAAAATAATCATAACTATAGTCAGATAAATTTTAATTCAACAATTTTAAGTTTTTGAAGATACTTTTCCTTCAATATCTTTGGTAATACAATTATAAAATTTTATATATATATATCTTTATATATATACACACACAAAGAAATACATACTGCAGCAACAATTGAGTTACACCAATATTAAATAGTTAAAAACAAGGAGCCAGTGTACACTAATTCCTAAACCACTGAAATTTATAGAAAACATTAATTCTAGTCCAATCACCTTTAAGTGATGTCTCATAAACAAACTAATTCTAAATACTATGCAGAGTCATTATATCTTCCTTGTGCCAATATAGTGGAAAGTTCAGAAATATACCGGATGGCACAGTGCAGAGTTTGGATTTTGGTGAGAGTCTGACCTCGCTGGCTGTAGACAGGTGGTAGAAAACTCCTCAGAGTATGAAGAGCACCAGCGAGCCTCCGCATTCGCAGTTTCTCCCTCTCGCTCGCTTTCATCCTGCGTTTTCCTGACATCTTTTTCGACAGTCCCTGAGACCTCCGGGCTGGTGTACAATTCTCTTCGTTGGTACAGGCTTGTGGAAAGGATTGCAAAAAGTGATTGTTTCCCGGTGGACTGCTTGTCCCCTTCGAGAGAAGAGGAGGATAGAATGATTCAAAAGGCGATGCTGGCGAGAAACCGCGAGGCGATGGAACTCGACGTGTCTCCAATTCATCTACTTCAACTCTCCAGCTGATGTCTGAATCCATTTCCACATTAATCAGTTCAAAATTATCATCCATTTTGAGCAGAGTTTTCAGAAGATTGTCCATCGTGGACTAAGTGGGTCTGAGCTGATAGTGGGAGCCTGTGGAGAGGGCAGATGACTGAGAACATTACCTAAAGACTTTTTTATATATAGTGAGTGGAGAAGTGACAGCTTGCAGATTCACAGCTGAGGAGGCAAGTTCAAAGAAAGAGAGCAAGTGTTCAGTTTTAAAATGCAAAACAACTTCAAGTACTTTGCTTTGCACACTTCATCCATTGTCACCTCTCAGTAAAGTGCCTCAATATCCAGGAATAATTTGTAAGAGAGAATCACAAAGCAGTGGTAAAACACATATGAATAATAACATTTATCAGACAAGGAAAACAGAGAATAACTTTTTGCAAATCTGTAATAAAAGACAATCAACTGAATAATTCAGACATCGTTGTTATGTTTCAACTGCTTTGTAGAAGTAAAACATTTCAACAGGGGATTCTTTTGGAATATTTCTCCAAAAACTTTATTCAGAGCAAACAAAAGAGTGGGAGGTGTGCTTTAATATTGTGTTGTGATGCAAATATTCTTCAGCAGTTTGTTTGCTTGTGACAACTAAGAAAGAACATAAGAATATTAACATGTAAACATGCTTTTCAATTTAGTGTCTTATTGTCTAACTGCAGTCTGAAACCACCACAACTTCCATCTGAAAACACAGAGTATTTGGTTCTGACCTAAAGATTTGGAGTTTTAGTGTAAAAGGCAATCATACAACTTTTTAATAGGGGCTTCTCCATGAGATCTGCCTAGTTTTAAATTTGTATCCCATAACTTTAATGTATTTATTTTTCACACAATTAACTTTAAAAAAAAACTTAAGGACTTGAGAGGTGATTTTATGCCTACCCAGCTAGCCCTAAGTACAATTCCATAGTCAGAATTATCCATGAATACAATAGTAATATATTTACACAGCATCTACCACTCTATTTCTGTTCCCTATGTGTCTGTTTTGTTATTTTCTAAGTGGCTTTAATGTTTATACTTTATTTATCTTGTGCAAACATGTTTTCCTACTCTCTCTATTTCATGTAATACTTACCTTTGTCCTGTCTTTCCTTATCATCTACCTATTAAATATTTTCCTATTCCTTCACAAATCTCCTTTTGCATTATAATTTCCCAAATCCGGACAGTTAAAAATCACCTTCAGTAAATGTGTTGGAATAGCCGACTCCATTTTATCTATGATCTAATTCTCAACTTCCTGTCCATTATTTGCAGATTCTGTCACGTATTTTCAGAAATGTAACTGAAGTGCATACCATATTTCTACTTAAATCCTTATACTCTTCTATTGCAATGTGATTCTGCTACTCCTTCTCCCTTCCCTGAACCACTTTAAAATTTTACCTCAAGGAATAGAAAATTGTCAATGCTGACTGAACTACAACCATATTATTTGCTACTATTTTATGTCAAAACATTGTTTTCTTGATTTTGGTTTATTTTACCTACATCGCTCAACAAAGAGCAATATAATTGCACCTAACTCCAACTCCACCTAAGACAATTCCTTATTCTGGTTACGCCTATCACCTCAGTATTCTCTGCATGCTTTTCTTCTCTGATAATGTCTCCTGGCTTCTAGACCCAGGCTAAATTAGTTTAAACCTTCTCAATTGTACTAGCAAAGCAAGCAAAGTACTTAAACTACTCTGTGGAAGTGCAAACCCTCTGGCTTTTACCAGTCTGAACTACCGCAAAGCTGAGCTCAAGAATCAAAATAGTTCTCCTGCACCATCTCTCCAGCCACTTACCCATCAGTCTTCTATCCCTTTTACGAAACTCGTGCATGTGGGGTTGAGAGATGAATCAGAGGTTATTACTTTTGAGGTTTTAGTGGCTAAAAGTCTATCTTGTTCCATAAATTCTGAATGCAGAGCCACATCCCTCTTTCTATCTGTCCTATTCATACCAATGTAGATCATTACCACTGGCAGTTCACTCTCCCCTCTGTGGTCATTCTGCATCAGGGTAATCCTTGACCGTGGCATGAGGGAGGCAACACACTAGCCTGTATTCAAGTGTAGGATTATAAAAATACTTATCCATTCTCCCATCAAATCATCAATCACTGTTGCTCTTACTGTGTGGAGTTTGCACGTTCTCCCAGTGTCTGCGTGGGTTTCCTCCGGGTGCTCCGGTTTCCTCCCACAGTCCAAAGATGTGCAGGTCAGGTGAATTGGCCATGCTAAAATTGCCCGTAGTGTTAGGTAAGGGGTAGATGTAGGGGTATGGGTAGGTTGCGCTTCGGCGGGGCGGTGTGGACTTGTTGGACCGAAGGGCCTGTTTCCACACTGTAAGTAATCTAATCTAATCTAATCTTCCAGTCTTCCTTATAGCCCTCTCTGTGTAGTCTAGGCACCTATACTGCCATGGGCTGCTTCAATGAACTATCACTTTCACCAGTTTTCACATTAGAATACTTGTTGGAGAGTAGGACACACTCCAGGAACTCCAGCACGATCTACCTGTTCTCTTCTGACTGCTCAACCATTCCCTCTTTGCCTGAATACTCTTAAATTGTGGGGTGACAATGAATGAACTTTATTAGCTTTATTGTCACATGTACTCAAATGATTACTGTGAAAGTTTTATACATTGCCTCATACTGCCCCATCTTAGATACAAAGGTACTGCTTCTTCAGTTACAAGATCTTAGAGAATAAATTGTCCAGTATTGCAGAAATAAAAGTTTAGAACAGTGGTCTTCCGACCCAGACAACAATGACACTTAAACTCCAGTCCCCACTGGGCTGCACCTTGAGGATCATGAGGCTGGGAGATTGTTCTGGTATCGCCTGAAGACTGGGAGACCACGCTGACGCTATGTCAGGCTGAGTGACCACCATGCCGGGCCGAGAGACCACAAGACCGGGCTGAGTGCCACCACGCTTGGTCAAGAGAACACATACCCAGCAGAGAAACCACCATGCCGGTCCAAGAGACCCAACAATGGGCCGAGAGACTACATTATGGGCTGAGAGACCACCACGCCGATCCGAGACACCCAACGCCGGGTCAAAAGACCACACAGTGTGCCAAGAGACCACCACGCCGGGCCAAGAGACCATATAATGGACCGAAAAACTGCCATGCCAGGCTGAGAGACCACATACCAGGCTGAGAAACTGCCACACTGGGCCATGAGACTGCTATGCCAGGCAGTGAGACCCAATGCTTGGCCAAGAGACCCAACGCTGAGCTGAGTGGATGCCATGTCACACCAGGTGGCTGCTATAGGATGCTGCTACGCCAGGTCTGGAGTTGAGGTCGAGGGTCATCAGAGGCCAAGTGTTGTCAGAGGCCAGAAAAAGAAGAAAACAAAAACACAAAGGGGGAAAAACATAGTGAAGAGGGAAGAAGAACGGGCAGAGTGGATGAGCTCTGGCTGAAGCAACCTACTCTGCTACCATCTTGGAGCATATCTTTAAAGCTGCTGTCCGTGTGGATGTCTCAAAGTGACGCTAGCTGCTGCTAAGTTCCAAAACCCATCCAGCCAAAATGATTTTGCAGAACATGAAAAGCAGGGGTATTTTCTTAGTTATTAGTTAACCATGCAACTGCTAATAAACCTTCCCAATACTAGTCAACAATCATGTTAATACAAGAGAGGAAAAGCACTGGTCAGCTGTAAGCACTTCAACAACTCAAAGTGTCTAGCCTGCAGAACTGAAGAATCCAGAACCCTCTCTCAACTTTTTCCTGTTCCAAATACTAAGTTTGTTTATGAAAAGAACCTCTGGAAATTTGACTGTGGTAGACATCATGGTTACTGAGGAAATGCTACAATTCTCCAGCAAAATGCAACATCTTGACTTATAAAACACCAGCTTCAAACAATAAAGACTGAACTGGATTGACTTTTATGAGTATTATTTTTATTTTGACCTTTTTGCGAGTGCGCATGCAGATGTAAGTGTGTATGCAGGCATGTGTGAGTGTGTATGCACGTATATCTGAGTGGAGGTGCACACAAGTATATGTGTGTGAGTGCATGTGCTTGTGTGAGTGTGTATTATGTATTTGCACATGCGTTCATGCGAGAACATATGCTTGCATATATGCGGGAGTATGTGTAAGCTCACACGCGTGTGTGTTTGTGCGTATGTGTGTGCACACGCATGCATGCATGTGGCTTAGAAACGTCAGTTACTTCCAAACCAACAGTGTAAAATAAACTAGACTTTCCTTTTAAGTACAAAAGTCTTTGCAGCTAGGTTGCTTAAAATTCATCTACTCATTCCAAGGATAAGAGGTATACATGTCCATGTACAAATGCAATGATCATGGGAATCTCTACAGTACAGAAAGAGGCCATTTGGCACAGACCATCTGAAGCGCATCCCATCTAGACCCTACATGACCAGCAGCAGGAGGGCTAAATTGAATGGGCAATTCAATTCCCATGGGGCATGCTGGCTAGGAAAGGCACCATGAAAGTAGAATGGAGCAAATAAAGCTGCTGCTTATAATCAGCTAGTGCCTTATCTGAACAGCTGTCAAGCCAATGTTAGTTGGGAGGCCACTGTACCTGACAGGGGCGCAGTAAGGAGGGGGTAGGGTGGGGGTGACAAAACAGAAACATGGGGTCTAGGAGGAGTTTAAAAAACTCAAAAAGGATAAAGAAAAGTGATGGGCTCAGATCTGAAGCTTTCAGTAAAAATGCAGATAGGAATGGACAAAGTGAAAACTCAATAGTCCTGATTACTCACCAATGACCAGATCACTAATGGTTGGTGTAGTTTAACCAGACTCACTCAGCTCTCAACTTCATTATAACATTGTTTCAAACATGGACAAAAAAAGTGTAGAGCTGACATGAGCTACATCCAGAAACAGCTTTAGATCGAGTATGGCATCAAAGTTGAAGTTAATGTGAATCAGGGCCAAACACTGGTTAGAGCTATAGTCAGCACAAAACAAAATGTGGATTCATCATTGGAGATCAATACTCTCAGTGCCAGGACATTGCTAGAGGAGTTCTTAGTGCCCTATTCCAATAATATTCAAATTTTTCAAAAATTATCTTCCCTCCTTCAGTACTTTAGAAGTAAAGATGTTAACTGAAGATTGCACATTTGTCAGTTCCATTCATAACTCTTTAGATACTGAAGCAGTTCATAAGTGTCTGCAGCAAATCCTTTCAGAGTGATTAGTGACAAGTAGCACTCACAGCTCAAAAGTGCTATTGAATGACCATGTGAAACAAGAATCTAAACACTTCCCTTTGACAGTTGATGGAATTACCATCGCTGAACCCCCACCACCATTTTGTGGGCTTACACTGATCAGAAACTTGACTGGATCAGACATGTAAATACTGTAGCTAAAAAAGTAGGTCAGATTTTGGGAATTCTGCAGCGATTAACTCATTTCTAGACCAGGAGAAAGTGTAGACTGCAGATGTTAGAGATCAGAGTTGAAAAGTGTGGTGCTGGAAAAGCACAGCAGGTCAGGCAACATCTGAGGAGCAGGAGAATCCTATTTATCTCTCAGCCCCCTTTGCACACCCCCAACCCCTCTCCACACTCCTGATGAAGGGCCTATGCCTAAATTGTCGATTCTCCTGCTCCTCAGATGCTGCCTGACCTGCTGTGCTTTTCCAGTGCCACACTTTTTGACTTATTTCTAGACCATCCAAAGTTTTTTTACCACCAACATGGCATAGATGAAAGGTCTGATGGAATATTTGGTCAAGTAAGGTCAGCTCCAGAAACACTTAAGGTGAGCAGCCAACTTGATTGACACCCTATCCACCACTTTAAACATTCAATCTCTCCACCAATGATGTATCATGACTGCAACGTATATCATCTATAGGCTGCATGACAACAATTTACCAAGACTTCATCATCTTTGAAATAGTAATTTCCACCACCTGAAAACACCACCATCTCCAAGTTTCCCTCCAAAACACACAACACTCTGACTTGGAAATATACTGCTTGTCTTTCATTCACATGTAATTAAAATCCTGCAATTCCCTTCCGAAGTGCACCCTGAGTCCATTTACATGGATTTAAGTGATTCATGAAGTTGGCACACCACCACCTTTGCAAGGACAATAAGAGATAGGCAATAAATTGCTAGTAACACTCTTATGAATAAGTAAAGAAAATTTCAGTCTTCATGAAAGAGTATCTTCACTTTGACATTTTTGAAAACATATATAGGTTAAGATGAATGAATCTTGTGAAAAACAAACTCTTTGAAGTTTCTTTCCAGCTATGGGTGGGTGAGCTGCTAACTTTTCTTTCAAAATGTGTGGCGAAATCTGTGATTCTGGGAATGACACATATATCAATTCATAAGTAAATGGAAATTAATGGCTAATTCAACGTAAAATTCAGATGACCACATTTCTTTTTAGTTCTACTTTCCATTTTGTATTACTTTTGAATCAACACAACTTGATCATAAGACAAGTAAAGCATACTTAGCGCCAGGTAATATTTTAAATTTTATATTGATATGAAGTAAACTGTCAGGCTTTATCTCACATTTCTGCTGCAAATCATTTTGCATTTTCATTAAAAATAGTATACATCCTCACTGATAAATGGCAATCAATCTTTGACAAAAGTCATGTCCATCTTGAGGATTGGTCCATCTTGAGGATTGATCACAGATAGCTGTGACTGTACCATCATGTTACTGTAGTCCTCACTGCTAGTCTTTGCTTCTGTTGCTATAGATTTTCCAGATACAGTGGTGTGGTAAGGACATACTACAAGCACTTATTACGTTCAATGTTCAATAAACTCTCATGATTATGTCTAAGGGATTCTATAACATTCTGAATTAGTGTAATTTCTATAAAAAGCCTCAACTGACCACACAATGAATATAATTGTGAACATCTGAATGGGATGCGCCAAAAATATCATATTAGAAGAAATTCACTCCATTTTAGGAGCCAGTGGGTGACAAACCAAGGAGGCACTGCCAATTCTGTATGAATGGAATCCAAGTTAGTAACAAAGTTTGTGTCAAGTTATCCTCCTGAACTATTTTTGCTGTATGTCCATTTTTGGACAGGGGAGAAAGATTCCAATAAATGTTTCACTGCATAGTAAATAGCCCCAGCTAAAGTTGGTTGGAGAAAACGTGTAGTCTATTTCACATTTGGTGCAATTATTTTACCCTGATTTACACCTGACTTCTTGAGATCTCTATATTCTCGCAACCTTGAACGGGGAAGGCAGCTCTGTCAAACTTCATCTCCAAAAAGACTTAAGTTCAGCTCCATGGCTATTCCATTTTAAGGGCTTATTGTGCGATGTAATTTTATGCTACATTGTTTATCGTGCCCAATTAAAAATGAATATCCCCATTGCACAAGGCATTGGACAAGAGATAGAAGATCAACTGCACAAACTTTTACCAGTACATTAACATACTGGCTGTGCAGCAGAATTTTAAGAAAGGCTGCTATAGGAAGGATGTTGTGAAACTTGAAAGGGTTCAGAAAGATTTATAAGGATGTTGCCAGGGTTGACCTACAGGGAGAGGCTGAAGAAGCTGGGGTTATTTTCCCTGGAGCATCAGATGCTGAGGTGTGACTTTATAGAGGTTTATAAAATCATGCTGCCTGGACTGGGGGGTATGTTTTATGAAGAAAGCTTGAAGGAGCTAGGGCTTTTCTCATTGGAGAGAAGAAAGATGAGAGGTGATTTGACAGAGATATATAAGATGATGAGAGGCATAGATAGAGTGGATAGCCAGAGACTTTTCCCCAGGGCAGAAAAGACTATTATGAGGGGGCATAATTTTAAGGTGATTAGAGGAAGGTTTAGGGGAGATGTCAGAGGTAGATTCTTTACACAGTGAGTGGTGGTGTGTGGAATGCCCTGTCAGCACTGGTAGTGTGACGACTCTTGGATAGGCACATGGATGATAGTAAAATGTAGGTCAGTTTGATCTTAGAGTAGGATAAAAGGTTGACACAACATTGAGGGCTGAAGGGCCTGTACTGTGTTGTATTGTTCTATGTTCTATAAATTGTGTGAATAGCCAAGGACTTTGCCATGGGGTAGGAGGAGTCCAAAACATCTGGATAGGTACATGAATATACCCAGGATTTAGAGGGATATGGGTCAAATGCTGGCAAATGGGACTAGATCAGTTTAGGATATCTAGTCAGCATGGACAAGTTGGACCAAAGGGTCTGTTTCCATGCTGTACAGCTCTATGACTACAAAATTCTTGGCTTTCACAAAATAAATCGCATACCCGACGAGTACTTTTAAAAATTACCAAACACAATGTGAAAAGCTGTCATTTATCCCTGAACCATAAGCAAAGGACCAAATAACTGAAGCTGTGGCAATACCAGAGCTTGTGAGCCGGAAACGATCAGCAATAAATTTCCTGATCATTTCCTATGCCAATTCGTGGTAAGGGGCCAATACTGTTTTGAAGTTGCTAGATGGAGAAATGTGAAGTGAGAGCAAGGAGGTGAGACTTTGTGAATTTACAGCTGAGAAGAGGAGTTCAAAGAGACTCCTGCAGCTTAACAGCAAATGAACTTCAGAAACAACTTTAACTGACAACACTCCATTAATTCTAGGACATTTGTGAAATGTTTTAAGTATTAATGGTGAAGTGATCGGTCTTCTTTGTCAAATCTCAAACATATGTCCAGAATCCAGTTAAACAGTTAAATCAATTAACACAGCAGAACTAAATTCTGAAACACCAATTTTTTGTTGTTCATAAGAATAAATTTCAGTGAAGGTCTACAAAGAGAAACCGTCTTGCACTTATATTTTCCTGCAATAAGATCATGTGGGTTCAACAATCGTGCTTCATCTCCTCAAATGTAGGTTATTTCAAATCACAAATGTTCAATCTTCCAAATAGTTTTCAATAATAAAGACAATTTTATTAATATATTTCTCAGATACCATAAGTAAATAAATAAACAAAGTACACTTCAACTATTAAATTACTAGATAATTTGAATTTGCCTGCAATGTGCAGGATAGAGGCATGGTTAATACATTCATCAAGAAAACTAGAAGGTACCCATTACTGAAATGGCTATATAGTAAATGCACCATATGGTAACAGGGCAGGAAGCAAATAATTCAGTTCACTTTCATTGTATAGTTTTCATGGGAGCCTTATTGTGATTTTCACCCAATTTCATGATTATAGGTATTTTTGCATAAAAAATGTAAAGTGTCAGGGTAAATTATTGGTAATAATTATCATTGCTTGCTAATTTTATTTTGTGATTTTTGTTTACACAAATTTCAGCAATTCCAGATCCCTTTCTGGACGCCTTCTTGCGATCATTTCAGACAACATCTCTGGGACACCTGCACCCACCAACCCCACCGCCCCGTGGCTGAACACTTCAACTCCCCCTCCCACTCCGTCAAGGACATGCAGGTCCTGCGCCTCCTCCACTACCAAACCATTACCACCAGACGCCTGGAGGAAGAACGCCTCATATTCCGCCTTGGGACCATGCAACCACAAGGGATAAATGTAGATTTCAACAGCTTTCTCATTTCCCCTCTTCCCCCCACATTATCACAGTCCCAAGCCTCCAACACGGCACCGCCCTCTGGACCTGTCCATCACTCCCCCCGCTGATCTATTGCCTTCACTCTCACCTTCATCCATCTATCGCTTTCCCAGCTACCTTCCCCCAAACCACACCCCCTCCCATTTATCTCTTAGCCCTGATCCTCAAGCCTCATTCCAGATGAAGAGCTTATGCCTGAAACATCAATTCACTTGCGCCTCGGATGCTGCCTGACCTGTCATGCTTTGCCAGCAACTCACTCTTGAGTCTGAGCACCAGCATCTGCAATCCTCACTTTCTCCGCTGTGAGGCAGTAGTGCAAACCACTGAGCCACTGTGCTGCCCAGACATTAATTAGCTTAAAAAAAGAAAATAAATGTATCCATTCATTTTAAAAATTTATCACAACCAAATTTGCTGTGATGGGCCAATAATTACCACACAATCCTAATTAGATTTGCTTCTGCCTATTTATTGCTGATGATATTTTACCCAGACCTGATTTTTCCCATTTGCAACACCAGCAAAGTAGATCTATTAATCTGAACATCCATGTTACCTCATTTGAGACACTGGCTCTTGGAAGCTAGATACTCCTGTCTACCCTTCTTCGCCATGCTCTCAAGGTCCTCTGGGGGGTTACCATTGACCAGCCACACAAATATCGTGGCTACAGAAGGCGGATAGGGGCGTGGCATTCTTTGGCTTCTGACTTCTCAAAATCAGTCTACCATCTGAAAGGGACACATCAAGAGTGCAATGGAGTTTTCTCCCTCTGTCTGGATTAATATAATTCTAACAATATTAAAATTGCTTGCTTGATAATTACCTTGTCCACTCCCTGAAACAATCACTACCTGAAACATTCACTCCCTCTACAATTAATGCACAGCAGCTGGACAGAGCATCATTTTAAAGACATACTGCAGCAACTCTGCAGAGGCCCTCTGACAGCACCTTCCAAATATGTTACTTCTGCAGCACTGACATTTGAACATCATCATCTGTAAATGCCCATCCAAGCCCCATACCCCTCTGACCTGGAAACATATTGCAATTTCTTCACTACCACTGCATCAAAATTGTCAAATTCCATTCTAACAACATTGTCTATTCCTGATGAAGGGCTTTTGCCCGAAATGTCGATTTTCCTGCTCCTTGGATGCTGCCTGACCTGCTGTGCTTTTCCAGCACCACTCTAATCTGGACCCGAACATTGTGTATGCACCTACCTCTAACAGGTTAAAGGCTCGCTACCACTTTCTCAAATGCAATTAGAGATGATCAAGAAATGCTGGCTTTGGTAAGCAACACTTTAATCCAGTGAACAATTTTTAAATGATAACTATGTTCACTTTGAACTTTACTGCAAGCAACCATCAGAGCAATTCATAGAAAGCATACTATCACCTACTGTCAGCCAAAAGAAAACATTTACAGCAGACAAATATGAAAATCTGAACAATGTACAGGTCCTGATTGAACTAAATGTTGCTCTTATTAGTGAGAGCAAAAAGGCTGCCTGAAAAGAAATTAGGCAGTGGAATCTGTTTAAGAAGTTAAAATGATTTCTTTAGTTAACATCCCATAACTTTGCCTTCATTTTCTGAATTTTTTTCAGTTACTCAAGGACATGCAGGCTTCCACACACTGTAAATGTAAGTGTTTAATTCACTTTGAAGGTTTACCAGGTAAGCATATGGTTCAACACACTTGAGACTTCAAAGCAGCATAGCTGCAAGCTTCAAACCTCTCATTAATTTAATTTATTCTTCCACAACTGAGACTGGCAGCAGGCAAATGTTTAGCAGCACAGTATAAGTGTGAAAATAATTACTCACAAAACATGGCCATGTTGAATTTCACATTGACATAGTAATCTGCTTAGTGTCAGGCTGTGGTTCAGTTGATAGTACTCTTGCCAAAGTCAAGACCCAGTCCAGAGACTAGAACACAAGCAGCCAGACTGACATTCTGTTGCAGCACTTAGCAAATGGGGATGTGTTGGAAAACGTGGTCTAGATTTTCAGATGGCCAAGTGATTTTTGCTGCGGTGTGTATGGGTGTCTCACATGTGGACTCTGAGGGAATTGCCTGGGGAATTCTGATGGGCATTTGGTCTATGCCTGGAACTGTCCAAAAGTCTCCATTTATATTTGAGAATTTGGAGATTTCTGCTGCAGTCCAATAAATGGTTAATTGAGAAAAGGTTGACCTAGCCTTAAGGTAAAATCATTTTAGTTCTAGAGGGTCATAGGGCTACTCTCTCATTGGAGACAAATGGTGGAGAGCTTAACCTGATGGTCACCATACCACAGTTGAGGTTGAGAAGGCAGGGCCTTCATGATGACCATTCCTGATAGAAATGACATGGGCTAAGTGGATGAAGTGTGAGTGAGGGGATATTTAGGAGTCAGTGACTATTGTATTATAAGATTCAGGATGGTAAAAGAGATTGACATGCAATAATCCAGAGTCAGGAAAATCCATTGGTAGACATGTGACTTTAATGGGTCAAGAACGGAGCTGCACAGGATTGATTGGAATAAGAAGTTGGTGGGTAAAGTACTAACTGAACAATGGGCCACTTTCAAAGAGCAGATGGTTCAGATACAGTCAGAAATATTCTCTCCAATGGGAAAGTGTGCTTATGACAGATGTAAGGCAGAAAATACAACTGAGAATTAATAGAAACACCAAAGATTTTCTTTTGCGGGGGGAGGGACACAGGTGAAAAAACAAATTGGAAGCAAAGAGGGCCTCCGAGAAAAGACTAATAGCTAACATAAAAGGAAATGATAAATTCTTGTATAGGAACATAAACAGTAAGAAAGCCATTCAAGGAGGAATGGAACCAATCAGAGACCAAAAAGGAGATTTATATATGGAGGTAGGGGGCATGGCTAAGATGCGAAATGAATACTTTGCATCTGTCTTTATAAAAAGGAGGATGCTGACAAAGTCATGGTGACACAAGAAGGAACTCTGTCACTAGAAAGGTGCACAATTTATAAGGAAGAAATCTTGGATGGATTATTGGCACATAAAGTCAACAAAGTGCTGCAAATGGAAGAGATGCCTCCAAGAATTTTGAAGGAAGTGAGTATAGGAGTTGCAGGGTCAGTGACCATAATCTTTCAGTTTTCCCTGGATTCACAGAAGTTGCCAAAAACTCTGAAGAATTGTAAACATTATGGCCTTCTTCAAGAAATATTGTAAGGATAATCCCAACTATTACTAATCAGTCAGTTGAACTTTGGTGCTGGGGAAACTTCTGGAAACAATTATTTGGGATAGAATTAGTAGTTACATGGAAAAAAAAAGTGTGTTGATTAGGAAGAGTTAGTCTGAAATGGAAATCATGTTTGAGTAACGTACTGGAGTTTTTTGAAATGGCACGGAAAGGGCTGTGGGGTGACACCATTGATGCAGTATAACACAGATTCCCAAAAGGCATTTTTTTACAATGCCACATAACAGAATTGCAAGGAAAATTGTAGGTCAAGGTATAAAAGGACATCAGGAACATGAATACAAAGTTGGCTGAGTGATGCAAAACAAAATGGTTGTCAATGGGTATATTTTGGACTGGAAGTGGTTTGTAGTAGTGGTCCCTGGGGCCAGTAATGAGATCCTTGATTTTCCTGATATATATTATTGATCTGGAGCATGGTGTGCAGACAATTACAAAATTTGCAGATTATACTAAATTGAGAAGAAATGTAAACTATGAAGAGGACAGTGTGGAACTCTGAAAGAACATTGACAAATTGCTGAAGTGGGCAGATGAAGTGTGAAGTGATGCACTTTGGTCAAAAGAACTTTTAACAAAAATATAGAACTTGGGGTGCAATTCCAAAAAGGGTGCAGGAGCAGAGAAACCTGTGCATAAGAGATCATTGAAGGTGACAGGTCAGGTGGAGAAAGCAGTTCATAAAACACACAGTGCTCTTGACTTTATTAATAGGAGTATGGAGCACAAGAACAAGGAAGTGTTGAACTTGTATAAAAAGTTGTTAAGAATACATTGGGGATTGGAGGACCAATCTTTAAGAATGATTCCAATGAGAAACATTTGTTTCAAGGATAGAGTGAAGAAATTGGGACTGTTCTCTTTGGAGAGAAGGTAGCTGAGAGAAGATTTAAAATAGGTTTTCAAAATCATAAGCAGTCTGGACAGATTTGATAGGGAGAAGCTGTACCAGCTCATAAAAGAAAAAAGAATGAGAGGGCATAAATTTAAAGTGATGTAAACAAAACAAGGGTGATGTGAGAAAAGAAATTTCACATAGCAAGTAGTTAGGTTATAGAATACACTGCCAGAAAATGTGGTGGAGTTGAAAAATGTGGTGCTGGGAAAACACAGCAGGCCAGGCAGCATCTGAGGAGCAGCAGAATCGAAGTTTCGGGCATAAGTCCTTCTTCAGGAATGAGGCTGGTGTGCCAGGTGGGCTGAGATAAAGGTAGGGGGGGGAGGGGATTTGGGGGAGGGGCACTGGGAATACGATAGGTGGAAGGAGGTGAGGGTGAGAGTAATAGGCCGGAGAGGGGGTGGGGGGGCGGAGAGATCGGGAAGAAGATTGCAGGTCAAGAGGGCGGTGCTGAATCCGGGGTTGGGACTGAGATAAGGTGGGGGGGGGGAGGGGGGAGTGAAGAGGGGAAATGAGGAAGCTGGAGAAATCTACATTCATCTCATGTGGTTGGAGGGTTCCTAGGTGGAAGATGAGGTGATCTTCCTCCAGACGTCGTGTGGTCAGGGTCTGGTGATGGAGGAGGCCAAAGACCTGCATGTCGTTGGCAGAGTGGGAGGGGGAATTAAAGTGTGCAGCTACGGGACGGTTGGGTTGGTTGGTGCGGGTGTCCCAGAGGTGTTCCCTGAAACGTTCCGCAAGTAGGCGGTCTGTCTCCCCAATGTAGAGGAGACCACATCGGGTGCAACAGATACAGTAAATGATACATGTGGAGGTGCAGGTGAATTTGCGATGGATATGATGTCTAGCTGCATGTCGAACTCATTGATCCGGGAAGGTAGGGGGATGTAGGTGAGGCTTCTGCTGAGGACTGATTGTTCATCCTCAGAGAGGGGGAGGTCTGGTGCAAATACGGCAGGGCTGGGAGCTAGGACCTGGTGTGGGGCTGGATTGGGGCAAAGTTAGGCATGAGGGTGGAGTTAGTCATGGGGGCGGAGTTGGTCATGGGGGCAGAGATCGTCGTGGGGATGGAGATCAACGTGGGGGTGGAGATCGACGTGGGGGTGGTCCTTGAGCAGGTGAGTGACATCACTGGGGGGCGGGTGGAAGTGGCTGCATCGACAGCAGCTCTGGGGGCGGAAGTGGTTCACCGGGCAGAAATGGCACTGGTCCCGGTAGTCGTGGATCCCGCGGCGGCCGAGTATCTGTCGGCGATGGCCTTCCTGG
Source organism: Chiloscyllium punctatum (assembly GCF_047496795.1). Classification (NCBI taxonomy): domain Eukaryota; kingdom Metazoa; phylum Chordata; class Chondrichthyes; order Orectolobiformes; family Hemiscylliidae; genus Chiloscyllium; species Chiloscyllium punctatum. The sequence continues at coordinate 148,493,814 of NC_092741.1, read as the reverse complement.
TGATTGTGGAGGCGGTTGTCTGGGCAGCGATTGCGGAGGCTGCATGGTCGGTGGTGGCTGTTGTCCGTGCGGTGGTGGGGGTGGAAGTGACATCACCGTTCGCCGTGGCGATAGTGGCTGCAGCGGCCACGTGGGCAGTGGCGCCTGAATAGTTCCGGAGGTTGCGAGAAAGTTCAGGAACGGTCGAGGAATCCGGACTGTGGGGGTGAGTACATGAAAGCGTTTTGTACTTTCTTTCTTTGATGTTCGATATAGCTAGGAAAAAACGTTTGTTCAGTGCATGAATTCTTCTGAGGATGAAGGATAGCAAAGGTCCTTTGCAAGTCTGGGAGAGTGTTGTCCTGAGCTGGGGCAGGGCTGACTGCAGGGAGTGTAGGTAGCGGCGCTTGGCTGCGAGTGTGGAGCGGAGGATCCGGAGGGAGGTCTGTCGATGGAGGTTTCGGATTTGTTGCAGGTACCGGTTGTCCTGGTTGGGTCCAAATTGTGTTGGTCTGAATGTAGTCCGGAGTCCATGCGGGGTCAGTCGGGTTCCTTAGGCAGGTGCTGAGGAAGGAGATGTGGCTGTGGTAGCGAGTCTGTTTCAGGATGTGGCTGAAGAGCTTCAGGGTAGAGGAGATGGCTTGGGGGGGTGCAGTGAGAGAGGGACTCACTGAGATCCTTGTAGAGGGAGGAGGAGAGCTTCTTCAAGGTAGGCATCCTTGCCAAGAGGATTCGCAGTAGGTTAAGATCAACTAGGAGAAAATGAGGACTGCAGATGCTGGAGACCAGAGTTGAAAAATGTGATGCTGGAAAAACACAGCAGGCCAAGCAGCATTCGAGGAGCAGGAGAATCGAAGTTTCGGGAAATGTGGTGGAGGAAAGTTCAATTAAGGCATTCCAGAGGGCACCAGATGACTATCTGATAATAATGGTATGCAGGGATTGTAGGAAAAAATGCAGGAGACTGGCACTGGGGAATAGAATCAGCACATGCATCATGGGCTGAAAGGTCTCCTTCCATTCTGTACTCATTTCGTGATTCTGAATAACTACTAAATTGACCAAACACTTACGAAACAACTGCAAGGTCTCTTATTTTCCCTCTTCCCAGATACTAACACCTCCCAAGGTCCAACATTCCTGCACTCCCCATGCCTGGGACACAACCCCCACCTCTCGTTGCCCAGCAGTTGATACTTTCCACCCTCCAGGACATTGGAGTTGACACCCTACCGCTGCTGCCATCACCATCTTCAGCTACCCTGAATTCTTCACTAAATTACATTGAGTCCTGGCACTCTACTTACTTATCACTCTATCCCCTACTGACACTCTGGCTTCACACTTTCCTCACATACTTGAGTAACCACCCAGACCTATTATCCTCTGACTAATGAACTTAACACTATGGGAAATTTAGCATGGCCAATTCACCTAACCTGCACATCTTTGGAGTGTGGGAGGAAACCGAAGCACCCGGAGGAAACCCACGCAGACACGGGGAGAGTGTGCAAACTCCACACAGTCGCCCATGGCTGTAATCAAACCTGGATCCCTCGCACTGTGAGGCAGCAGTGCTAACCACTGAGACACCGTCCGCCCCTAATAATGACACAGGAGTGACAGGAGTTTCTGGGGGTAATTCGGGAGGCGCAGCAGAAATTCAAATCAAAGAAGAAGAAACATATTAAAGGGAGAATGAGGCAACAATGGCTATTGAGAGGTTAGGGTCAGCAGAAAAGTAAACAAAAAAACATACTATGTGGTGAAGATTGATGGTATTTTAGAATATATCATTTATGATGAGACTGTGGAGTACTTGGAAATGCATGGTAAAATAGGGCTGAGTCAGCACTTCATCAAGGGGAAATCATGTCTGAAAAATCTGTTAGAATTCTTTGAGGAGGTAACGAAAGGAGATCCAATGGACATGATCTATTTGGACTTTTCAAAGGCATTTGACAAGGTGCTGCACAGGAGACTTCTAAATAAGACAAGAATCTGGGATGTTGGGGTAGGATACTGACATGGATAGAGGATTGGCTGGCTGGCAGAAGACAGAGTGTGTGATAAAGAGGTCTTTTTTGAGGTTGGCAGCCAGTAATCAGTGGAGTTTTCACATACTATTATCTTTTGTAGTGATTGGTTGAACATCCTTGTGGTTCTCGCTAGTAACAGCAATAGATCTATCGATTGCTGGCTAATCAAGCACAGAATACATATGAGACAGCTGTCAATCTGCACCAATCAAGATACTACACATTAGTGGTGTCACCACTCAAAAATCTAGAGTGTGGAAGTTTAATAGATGCCCCCAAGTCTGGTAGGGCCACATCCCAGACAAAAAAAAACCATCCTGCAAGATCACTAGTTGTGGTGACTTGTGTAAAATATAGCAGCCACACTATACCCAATATATTAATCTCAATAGTGGATCAGTGTTTGGGGCAGAGGAAGATTATAACCCTACAGAAGAATCCACCCTCATCTTTTGGATAATATTAACATTAAATCTCAAACCTTCTACAACAGTGGTTTTAATAAATTGGGGTAGACAGTTTTAATGGATAATATCAGAGGACAAAGAAAGAGTGGAGTAGGAGATGATATACCCATTTTAGTTATTTTACCAATTCAGGATAGGAATGCTGTTGAAGAGATTATAACACAATATCCAATAGACGGATGGTTTTGCACTAAATGTCAGTCTCTCCTCCCTACAATAGGTGCTTTTTGCACCAATTTAAGTAAATGTTACGGTATAAAAAGGATCCATACCAGATGCTTGAAATGCGGTCAGAGTGGCGAATATCATGCAATAGCTTGCCACTAGGTCAAGTGTAATAAAGACCTTGCCACTAAGATAGTAGGAGCCTTTAGATGTTCTTATTGTGAATTGTCATTTACAACAAAAATAGGTCTTGGCCAACACAAGATGCATAGACATGCCAATATTAGAAATCAATATCATGTAGATTGCTTATTGCACAATAAAAAGCCAGGAAGGAAGGCCAAGAAATGATCTGAGGAAGAAACTAGACTATTATATGAGTTAGAATTAAAGTATAAAGATTGTTCCTGAATTTATAAAACGATAGCTAGTGTCCTTAGTGGTGAAACATCTAAACAAGTTTCTGATAAAAGTCAAATCTTGACAAGACCAGGTAGTGATATAAGAACATAGACTTAAAACTTGAAGGCAGTAGGTAGGCTTAGTGAGAAGGATAGGGATGATGAGAAAACCCATTGTAGCCAGAGGCCTGGTGGTGATCTATTTAAGTATGTCTAAGCACTGCCTAAATACGAGAAGGACACCTTTTTTCATTTCATTTGAAAGTGGCTAAACAAATGAAGTGATCGGTGACCATGTGTGTATTATTGATGCAAACAAAGTTGGTAGGTAGAGCCAGTGAGGTACTTGCATCACAATCAGAGGAGGTACCTGGGAGTATAATGAGATGAAAAATGCTATAATAGGTGCAAATGACCTTGTGCCAGAAGTCTACAGATGTTTCAGAAATCTAAGGAGGGGCCCTGGTCAAACATAAATGAGTTTGAATGGATCAAACAATAATTTTGAGAGGTGTTTAAGAGCATTGAAAATCAAATATATATCTGAAGGTCTATATTGTGAACAGTGTCTGTCATATCTCTCAGAAATGTTAGCGAGGAGGACATAATAGAGCAAGTTCAACATCATGTTGAGATCCCTACTAGTAGTGGTAATTCTAAATCCTATGTCCCCAAACACCAGAATACAGATGAGCTTCTTAAGCAAGCTGAAGAGTTAATCACTAGCAAGAGGGATCCTGAGACAAGGAAGCAGGGACTGGGGACTCATCAACAGCATAACGCATCAATTAGTTAAAAGAAATGATACAACAAAAAAAGGTGTTAAAAGACAACATAAAACAGGCATACCGGAAGTAAAGATGATAAGAAATGCAATGCTAACAATAGGGCGTGAAAGAGATATATAGCAAGATAGGCCTGATTTAGAATGGTACAGTTTTCATATAAAATAGCAAGCAGCTAGCTCACAAAATTATGGGGGCAGCAGCGAATACTCAGTGGCCTTTACCCAAGGAAGATTTTGTGACAAATTTTCACAGCCTAATAAAAAGGTGAATATTAGTGAGTGTAAACTATATGTTGGACAGAAGGATGTAGACAACGTCATGGATTCCATAGAGAATGAAGAAATTGATATTGCAATAGAAGACTGCTTCGGGTCCAGATGGTTTGATATTAAATGATATCTTAGATGCTACACATTTCTCAAAACATTTTTGTTATGGTTAAAGTTAGATGTTGTCCCAGATGTTTTAAAAAATAGTAGAATAGTTTCAATTCCAAAATCTGAAGATAAGGAGAGCTTAAAAGATTTGAGGATCATTACTATTGGACCGATTCAGCTTTACTTATTTACAAAGATTTTAGTCAAATGTCTTAGTGAGGCAGTTGAGCTGAATTTCAGACAAAAGGAGTTCCTTGCAGCATCTTCTGGATGTAAGAACATTGCTATTCTATATAATATTATAATAAGGAAACAAAGAGGAAAAAGAAGGATCTCTCAGTTGTCTTTATCAATTTGGCCAAAGTATTAGATTCAATTGGGCACAATCTGTTTTTTAAAGTGTAACAAAGGTGTCCATCTCAAATGAATTTATCCAGTTAATTACAGATCTATATACGGATACTACTGCTGTAATAGATGACCACAAGTGTGGGCAGGTGTTGCAGGGGCAGAATGGGAATGTAAACTTAAGATCTGAGCGAAGAACCTTGATGCACTTGTTTTACACCCAAGGCAAAAGGTTGAGATTTTTAAAACTTTTATAATACCAAGGCTTTATTATCATCTGGTTTTAACTGAAGAGTTGCAGAACAACTTACAGAAATTGGGCTGTATTAAACAAGGTTTTATTAAGGAAATTTTACATCTGCTGCATTATGCAATTGACGGTATTTTATTTGCTGAAAAGAGATCCCTAAATTAGAGGAACAAATGCCGGTAGCTATAATTAGAAATGTAAAGCTCTTGAATCTTCTGCAGATGAAGTAATCTGAGCTTCCTTTCACTATTGCAAAGAGAACAATATTGAGAATATCGGCACACTGATCCAGATTGAGGATTCTTCTAGAGATTAAGACTTTGATGATCAAAAGATCCAATCTAGTGGCAGAACTGGCAATGAGAAGGAGCTGGAACTAACAGGTATAGGGAATATTAATTAAAAGACCTGGAGGAAATTGGAACTATTGAAATAGATCAACCTCCAAAGTCAGGGCTTGGCATTAGATATTTCAAAAATGATAAAATATCTAAATTTGTGGATCAAGGCATCTTATAACATCAAATAGGCTAAGCTAATTAACAGTCTATTACTGTGATGTAACTTCAATCCTACTAAGACAACTTTGATGCCTTTTAAATAAAGATTGCCACCAATGTAAAGCCCCATCTGACATGCTATCCCATATTACTGATTTATGTCCCTTTGTTAAGAACACTAGAATCAAGCGAAGTATGATGATTATGGCAAAACTACACTTATATATAGGCAAATATGTTTGGATTACTTATATAGAACCCAGTTCAGAGATAGAGAAGGAAAATTGTGGAAACTTGATTTAATATTTAAGGAGGTTCTAGAAATGTTGTTGTTGAGGTAACGAGCCATCTTGAAAAGAAGACAATTCGAAAGGGAAAGACTGGACCGAAAAAGCTGAAAAACATCTTAACGAAGAAAGGATCGATTTAACAAACAGAAAGGGGCTTTCTTTTTTCACATTTGTCATGGGTGCTAGAGGAAAATGGACTGAGTCAAACAACAAATTTGATTCAGTTAGGGATTCAAAAACTCACCCTTTGCCCAAGAAATATCAAGACACTCAATCTCACTTTAGAAATACTACAGAGTTTTAGCAACAAGAAAAAGATTTCATCTATGCAGCAGAACATTTATGATGTTATTAGGAAATTACTTTCATATTGGATATTTTAAAATTTTAATATTTTATTAGTTGTTTAGCCTTTTAGAGTTTTTAATGTTTTAAGATTAGTGTTAAGATACTTTCATACTTTTAAGCACATTTTAATATTTTAGAATTGATTCATTTTGCTAATAAAGATTTAATTTTAGATAAGCACAAGGGTGGTGGGTAACATTAGGTGTCAATTATTAAATCTCACCAGCTATACACCAGATGACATCAATATTAATGGTCTATAAACTAACCGAACGGTGCTACCCAGCTCTATAGTTCCATCTGTCGTAGCTTGGTGAGCTGCTTCAGGCTGGTTATGTCCATACCCATCTCTATACCACCGAGTTGTGAGATAGCTATATAGAGGTGACACATACATTGACGAGATGTTAAAACTTGGAACAGGCATTATACCTGTAGCTAGTGTATTATGTTAACATGCAGGCTCAGTTGACAGTTAGAAAGGCAAATGCAATGTTTGCATCCATTTCAAGACAGCTAGCATACAAAAGTAGAAATGTATTACTAAGGTTGTATAAGGCTCTGGTCAGAGTACATTTGGAATATTTGGAACCTTTTTGAGAGGAGGTTTGGGCTTCTTATCTAAGGAAGGATGTGCTGGCCTTGTTTGGTGTGCAGTTGAGGTTCACATGAATGATTCTGGGCATATGAGGAATGGTTGAGGATTCTGGGTCTATATAGTCTATATAGTCAAACAGCATGGAAACAGACCCTCAGCCCAACTCGTCCATGCCGACCAAGTTTCCCAAAGTAAACTAGTCCCACTTGCCTGAGCTTGGCTCATATCCCTCTAAACCTTTCCTGTGTGTATATCTATCCAAATGTCCTTTTAAACATTGTAACTTCACCTGCATCTACCACTTCCTCTGGCAGTTCATTCCACATATGAACAACCTTTTCTGTGAAAAAGGTTGCATTGATGTCCCTTTTAAATCTTCCTGCTCTTACCTTAAATATATCCCCCCTGATTTTGAACTCCACCACACTAAGGAAAAGACCATTGCTATTCATCTTATCTATGCTCTTCATGATTTTATAAATCTCTATAAGGTCAACCCTCAAACTCCTATGTTCCAGTAAAAGAAGTCCCAACCTCTCCTATTAACTCAAACCCTCCAGTCCTGGCAACATCCTGGTAAATCTTTTCTGAACCCTCTCTAATTTGATAATGTTATTCCAATGTCAGGGCGACCATAACTGTACACAGTACTCCAAAGGGGTCTCAACGTCCTGTGCAACCTCAATATGACATCCCAATGTCTGCATTCAATGGTCTGAGCAACACAGGCAAGAGTGCTCAATGTCTTAACCACCATGTCTACTTTTGATGCAACTTGCAAAGAACTATGTATCTGAACCTTTAGGTCTTTTTGTTTGATGGTATTACCCAAGGCTCTACTAATAATTGTAAATGTCCTGCCCTTATTTAATGTTTTATCAAAATGCAATACCTTGCATTTATCCTAACTAAACTTCACCTGCCATTCCTCAGCCCACTGGCCCAATTGATCAAGATCTCTCTGTAATCTTAGGTAACCTTCTTCACCATTGACTATACCACAAATTTTGGTGTTATCTGTAAACTTATGAACCATGCCTCCTAAATGCTCATCCAAGACATTTATATAAATGACAAACAAACCCAGCATCGATCCTGTATTTGGGAGTTTAGATGGGGCAGGGCTTTAAATGAAATCTAAAGAATACTGTGAGGCCCAGACAGAGTGAACATGGAGATGATGTTTCTAAAAGCTTACACTTAAGGGATGAGGACCCAAGGCACACACTCAGAAAGAAGGGTCAGCTCTTTCAGAACTGAGGTGAGGTGGAATTTCTTCAGTGGGAAGGTGGTGAATTTGTAGTACTCATTGCTGCAGAAAGCTGTGGAGGTCAAACCAGAGTGTCTTTAAGACAGAAATAGATAGGTTCTTGATTAGTAAGGGGATCAAAGGTTACAGGAGAAGGCAGGAGAATGGGGTTGAGAAACATTAGCCATGACCAAATTTTAGAATAGACTTGGTGGGACGCCCCTATTTCTTAACACAACAAAAATGCTTCAGGGATGGAAAAAGATAACTCGATGCTTTGTGTGGGATCATGGAGACAATGCAGATAAGAGGGCAGGCACTTCCTCAGTGTGAGGTGCTGAGGAAGACAAAAAAAATACAATCAGCTGATAAATCATACCAAGTTATTTACCCACTCATCATTGCAGCAGCATTAAGTACAGAACTGAGATGTATTCTCCTTACTAGGGTAGATGCATCATCAGTGATGAAAAAAAGGATAGAACAGAACAGAAATATTCTTAAATGTAGAAAATTTGATTGAAGTAGCTAAAAGAAACCACTATTTTAAAATACATTTAAATATATTTTCACATTTTAAAATAAATAATCAACATATGGGTCAACAATGTCACAGTGGAATAAGACAAGGCACAGAAATGATTTTAACCTTGCAATCATTACTTTCAATGGATGTAGGTTTGCTCACTGAGCTGCAAATTCATTTCCAGACATTTTGTTACCTTACTAGGTAACATCTTCAGTGGGCCTCAGGCAAAGCAATGCTGAAAATTCCTACTTTCTATTTACATGTTTGGATTTCTTTTGGTTGACGATGTTATTTCCTGTGGTCAAGTCACTTCCTGTGCCTTTTCTCAGGGGGTGGTAGATGGGGTCTAACTCGATGTGTTTGTTGATAAGAGTTCCGGTTGGAATGCCATGCTTCTAGGAATTCTCGTGCGTGTCTTTGTTTGGCTTGTCCTAGAGTGGATGTGTTCTCCCAGTCAGAGTGGTGCCCTTCCTCATCTGTATGTGAGGATACTAATGGGGGGGGGGGGGGGGGGGTGAGGTCATGTATTTTTGTGTCCAGTTGGTTCTGATGCATTATTTCAATGAGCCAACACACACTAGAGTGCAGAGGAAAATCACCTATACCGTGTATTCAAAAAGAATGGGTACCCAATGAATACAGTCTCCAGGGTTCTCAGCAACAAACCCAAACAAGCAGGCAAAACCCGTCCAGAAACCCTAGCCACTCTCTCCTACATCAAAGACATCTCAGAAATGACTGCCAGACTACTCAGACCTCTTGGCATCATGGTAACCCACAAACTCAGCAACACAATAAAACAGCAGCTAATGAACTTGAAAGACCCTATATAGACAATGAGCAAAACTAAGGTCCTTTGCAAATTACCGTACAAACAGGTAGAAAACTAGCCACCAGGATACATGAACACCAACTAGCCACAAACAGACATGACCCTCCCCCGCCCCGCCACCCTCACTAGTATCCGCGCATACAGATGAGGAAGGACACCACTTCGACTGGGACAACACATCCATCCTAGGACAAGCCAAACAAAGACATGCACGAGAATTCCTAGAAGCATGGCATTCCAACCAGAACTCTATCAACAAACACATCGAGTTAAACCCCATCTACCACCCCTGAGAAAAGGAACACGAAGTGACTTCACCACAGGAAATAACATCGCCAACCCAAAGAAATCCAAACAAATAGAAAGCAGGATTTTTCAGCATTGCTTCGCCTGAGGCACACTGAAGTTGTTACCTAGTAAGGTAACAAAATGTCTGGAAATGGACCTTGCAGTTCAGCGAGCAAACCTACATCCAAAATCTCAACCTGAACTACAAATCTTCTCAAAACTTGCTAATTCTTTTCAATTTACATTTGGGTTTATTTTAAATAATGGGCAGTTTACAGCATTTAGTTAGCAATTTTATTGAAAAATGTTGAGGGAAGAATGTACATGGTGAAGGAATTTTTCTTGATGACACATCTAAAATACCTAATTCAAAAGCAACTACAAAATTCTAGAGAATCTGATTTTGGAAGCATGCATTTGAGTAACTATTCAAATACCGTGGAGTCAAAGATCCAACCTTTCTGACAGTGGAAGGGAGCTGTCACTTATTACTATAATGGAATCTTCATGATCATTGTGCTGATTGTGATTTTGCACAGCACTCAGTTCAGGTCTTGGCAGAACAGTACTCTTTTTACAAAAAATTTTTCTTTGCTTATGCATTAATTGAATTTGCTCAGTTTTCTCAACATCAGCATTGCTGACCACTTCGAGGTGAGTACAGCCATTAGCTACCCTGCTGTGATCTATTCGGCTAATAGCAGCTCTGGATTTGGCCTGCTGAGCCCATGCTTGACTCTGATTTGAAATGGATGGTGACATCACAATATTATCTATAGCTTTGAATTTGAAGCCACGTTTTTGTATTACTCTTGAATCCTCAATATCACTGTCTTCGCTAGATGACGACACTTTAAGACAAACACTTTTCTTTTGAAATGTTGAAACATTTCCATTCACATGTTTCATTCTGTGTGGTTTGGTAGCTTTGTTTCTCTTCAGTCTTAATGAGCTATTGTCCATTTTTGAAGCTTGGTATGAATACATAGCTGAATCACGAGTTCCAAAAACCTTCTCTCTTGAACATGTTAAATCTTGATTTTCTACCTCAATTAATGGCCTCACATGTTGAATTGTAGTTGGGTCAGAAATGTACATTTCTTTTTTCTCTTGCTGAACGCACTGAGTTTCTGATAAGTCACAACTGGTGAACATTTCTTTATTGGAAAATGTTGACTTATTTTTAAGTTTTCCTTGAGAAGGTGCATCATTTTTGTAATTAGAGGAACATGGCGGGGTTCCACCAGAATTAGGATCTGTTTGATGCAGAGATAAAAACTGATGAGAGTTTTTCAATAGAATTCGATCCTTTAAAGATAGGTGATAAAGATCAGGCAGCATAGATGCATCCTTGTTAGATAATTCTGCCACATTCTTTTGAACTGGATCCTGCTTTAACACGGCAGCATTTTTTTTCAGTGTCTTGTCTTCTGTTAGTTTACTGGTAGAGTCCATAGAAACATTGCACTTCTCATTAATGACTCGGTAAACTTGCTCAGAAGTTTCTGCTGGAGTAATTGGAGTGTGCTCTGATTGTGGTGTACTGAATGACTGAGTCCAATCAATCCCACTCAAATGCAACTCTGCAACTATCATAGATGCTGAGGGGGATAGGGCACAGGCACCATGCTCATTTTCTAATTCTGTAAGCGGTAAAGACTCACAGTCAGATTTTACTATTGCTGCAGCATCTTTAACTGCAGGTTGCACAATTTCATTAGGTTTTTCATGAAATTCTCGGCATTCCTGAAATCCTTCAGTAGAAAAGTCAATGGAAGGATTATGTTGATGGGTGTGGGAGGGATTCATTTCTTGAGTTACACTTATTTGAGCAGGTTCACTTCCTGTTGCAATTCCACAATTATGGGAAAGTTGTAAATTCATCTCAGCCAATAAAACTGTGATTTCATCAGGCAAAGGAGCTGCCCTCTCTTTTCCCTTGCTTTTACCTGAAAAAACACAAGTAATCCAGTTAAAAGATTTACTTAGCTGCTATTTTAAATAAGGTTCGTACAATCATAACTATATCAAACAGATATAGTTCACTATCCTCAATTTTTGTTTCACTTCCGACATGAAATATTGAGCATTAGTTTAAATAGCAAATATATCAATGGATGGTGGAAAAAACTGGCACAATTATCCAGAAGAATGTAAGGCCATAGGAATAGATACAGGAGTAGGCCATTTGGCCCCTTGAGTCTGATTTGCCGTTCAATAGAATTATGGCTGATCTGACATTTCTCCCATCCATATTCCTGCCTTTCCCCCATAACCCTTGATTCCCCTTCTGATCACAAATCTACCTATCTCAGCTTCACATGTACACAAGGACTCTGACCCCTTAGCTCTCTGTGCCAACAGGTTCCAAAGACACGCAACATTCTGAGAGAAGAAATTCCACCTTAGCTCAGAACACTGAGCAGGATGGTAACTGGAGAGGGAATTAGAACATTGAGCAGGACGACGACTGGATCAAGGATTAGAACATCGAGCAGGACAGTGACCGGTTCAGGGATTAGAGCTTGGAGTAGGACGGCGAATGGAGAGGGGAATTACAGCATGGAGCAGGGCGGTGATTGGAGAGGGGAATTATAGTATGGAACAGGGCAATGAATGGAGAGGGGAATTAGAGCATGAAGCAGGACGGTGACCGGAGAGGGGAATTACAGCATGGAGCAGGATGGTGACTGGAGAGGGGAATTATAGTATGGAGCAGGATGGTGACTGGAGAGGGGAATTACAGCATGGAGCAGGATGGTGACTGGAGAGGGGAATTACAGCATGGAGCAGGATGGTGACTGGAGAGGGGAATTATAGTATGGAGCAGGATGGTGACTGGAGAGGGGAATTATAGTATGGAGCAGGATGGTGACTGGAGAGGGGAATTACAGCATGGAGCAGGATGGTGACTGGAGAGGGGAATTATAGTATGGAGCAGGATGGTGACTGGAGAGAGGAATTACAGCATGGAGCAGGACAGTGGCTGGAGAGGGGTATTACAGCATCGAGCAGGACGCTAACTGGAGAGGAGATTTTGAGCATGGAGCAGGACGGAGACTGGAGAGGGAATTACAGCATTGAGCAGGACGGTGACTGGATCAGGGATTACAGCATCGAGCAGGACGGTGACTGGAGAGGGGATTACAGCATGGAGCAGAATGGTGACTGGAGAGGGAATTACAGCATTGAGCAGGACGGTGACTGGAGAGGGAATTACAGCATTGAGCAGGACGGTGACTGGATCAGGGATTACAGCATCGAGCAGGACGGTGACTGGAGAGGGGATTACAGCATGGAGCAGGATGGTGACTGGAGAGGGGATTAGAGCATCAAGCAGGACGATGACTGGAGAAGGGATTACAGCATGGAGCACGACGGTGACTGGAGAGGGGATTACAGCATGGAGCAGAACGGTGACTGGAGAGGGAATTACAGCATGGAGCAGAACAGTGACTGGAGAGGGAATTACAACATGGAGCAGGACAGTGATTGGAGAGGGGAATTACAGCATGGAGCAGGACGGTGACTGGAGAGGGGAAATTATAGCATGGAGCAGGACAGTGACTGGAGAGGGAATTACAGCATGGAGCAGAACGGTGACTGGAGAGGGAATTACAACATGGAGCAGGACAGTGATTGGAGAGGGGAATTACAGCATGGAGCAGGACAGTGACTTGAGAGGGAATTACAACATGGAGCAGGACAGTGATTGGAGAGGGGAATTACAGCATGGAGCAGGATGGTGACTAGAGAGGGGATTAAAGCATTGAGCAGGGCGGTGACTGGAGAAGGGATTACACCATGGAGCAGGACGGTGACTGTAGAGGGGATTAGAGCATGGAGCAACGCGGTGACTGGAGAGGGGATTAGAGCATCGAGCAGGACGGTGACTGGAGAGTGGAATTACAGCATGGAGCAGGATGGTGACTGGAGAGGGGATTAAAGCATTGAGCAGGGCGGTGACTGGAGAGGGGATTAGAGCATGGAGCAGGACGGTGACTGGAGAGAGGATTAGAGCATGGAGCAGGGCGGTGACTGGAGAGGGGATTAGAGCATGGAGCAGGACGGTGACTGGAGAGGGGATTAGAGCATGGAGCAAGATGGTGACTGGATCAGGGATTACAGCATCGAGCAGGACGGTGACTGGAGAGGGAATTACAGCATGGAGCAGGATGGTGACTGGAGGAGGGATTAGAGCATGGAGCAGGATGGTGACTAGAGAGGTAATTTGAGCATGAAGCAGGAATTAGAGCATGGAGCAGGGTGGTGACTAGAGAGGGGAAATTATAGCATGGAGCAGGACAGTGACTGGAGAGGGAATTACAGCATGGAGCAGAACGGTGACTGGAGAGGGGGATTAAAGCATTGAGCAGGACGATGACTGGAGAGGGAATTACAGCATGGAGCAGGACGGAAACTGGAGAGTGGATTAGAGCATGGAGCAGGATGGTGACTGGAGAGGGGATTAGAGCATGGAGCAGGATGGTGACTGTAGAGGGCAATTACAGCATGGAGCAGGGCGGTGATGGTGGAAAAACATCAATACTATAAATCCTTTCTTGCTTAAAATTAATGGAAACCTACATTTATGTTTGTTATTCTACTTTGTTTCTCTTAAAGCTGTAAATCTTGATCTGACATCTTAACTCTATTTTCTCTTTTTGACAGTTAATGTCAGAGCTTTTGAGTATTTCCAGCATTTTACTTTTACTACATTAAACTATGCTCTTATATTACTGACCCTTGTGTCACTAGAAAGTTTCTCAGTTATTTATTCTGTCAGAGGTCTACAGGAATACTCCCATTTAATCATTAATCTACTAAGGAGAACTTTGCCCGGTTCTCCACATATTACTTTAATTCTGTGCAGGCTTTTGTTTCACTATACCCAGTCTGATTTATTAACCTGTCAAACAAATTATAGCTATTAACTATGCCAAGTCTTGGATCTGGGGCTTGGCCTGAGAGCAAAACTGCTTTTGAATTTATTCATCTTTACAGAAGCTTCAAGAGAATGCAGAATACATGAACAAATTAAGAATGCCCCAATTCATTATTAGTATGAGCCATAACCAATTACATATAAGGCTCAATCTCCCTGCTCTGCTATGTACAGTTATATAGCTTTTTAGCAGTTCAACACTAGCCCCATCCAACTGATGTAAGGACACAAATGACGGGACTCAATTTTTTAAGTAATACATTAATAGATTTACTACAAAAAAATCATTTCCTAACAGTTCTAGCATTCTTGAAAGCCATGTATTTTTTCCCCTGAAGCTCAATAAACCTGGTTATGTTCATTTTTAATTAGAAACTCAAATATTCATTCGGCAACAAACCAAACAAAGGCCTCTTTTCAATTTTAGAACTTACTTGGTTGCATTTGCCTCTTCTTTTCAGTTTTCTGCCTGTAAAATAAAGCAGTCATATCTGGGTATGCTTTCTGGAAGGAAACTTGATCTTCTATGGTGGTCACAGTTTTGTGAGAATCTTCAGATTGATCACTTGAGATAACATAATGCTCTAGGAATGAAAGAAATTATTTTTAAAAATCTACACTATTAGTTAATCAGTTCACACAATCTATTGCAAATACAAAATAGCTACGAAACATTCACTCAGATGCGATAATTGACTGTAGCAGAAAATATGATGTTTATTGTAAGACAGATTTTCACATTTATTGCCTGCACAATCTGAGCATCCTTTAAAAGGACTGATATTTTGTTGTATTGGTTTCAGTAGAATCAAGGAAGGAATTTGCTGTCACATTACTGCCAAAGCAGTGAAAATGAAAACTTGACTATGAAATTGGTAAAAGTCGATGAGAAGAACCTACACTAGTGAAGCAAAATTGTGAAATGTGAATCGCTA
The DNA here is from genome assembly GCF_047496795.1 of Chiloscyllium punctatum. NCBI lineage: Eukaryota > Metazoa > Chordata > Chondrichthyes > Orectolobiformes > Hemiscylliidae > Chiloscyllium > Chiloscyllium punctatum. The sequence continues at coordinate 148,478,486 of NC_092741.1, read as the reverse complement.
AGTAAAATTAGCAAATGATTGGTGAGAAAGAGTAATATATAATTTATAAACATATCCTGAAGCTGAGCTGCCCAGCATGTTCGAGATTAGTGGAAGAATGCCATTACTGGACTATTCACAATTGACTGGTTGCTTTGATTCAGTCTGACTATTTGGCCTGCAGTTCAGGTGCCATCTATGCTCGTGGATGGGGCTGTAATGGCATATTGAGGGAATCACACTTACAACGGTATTTGTAGCCAATAGGTTTGCTGAGAATTTCTTACCAAATATACTTGCAACCGATGAGATTCGGGCATTTCTAATTTGCTTCTCAAGTAAAAGTATACTGTTATTCAGACAGTGGTTATGCCAGCGTTAATGGGAGTTGTGCATGAGGACTCTGCTGAATTCCAATTTACAGGAAATGCCTGAGAAATTAAATCTTTTGCTGGGAAATTCCTCTCCACCTGGAAACCACCAAAGTTCTCTAGTTAAATCAAAGATTTTGGAGGGCACCAATAATTAAGTAGACTCAAGAAAAGTGAGACTCTTAAATAGAGAGTCTAACTCATTAGTAACTGTTTAACAGAACCCACACTTACCTCACACGTTCCCAAACCACAGACCTTGAAGCAGACCCAAACCTCCCTCCCAACCCACTGTACCTGACCCACCCAAATTCTCTCACTACTGCAACCTACCTTAGACACTGCATCACTTATCTTGCCAGCTTGCACACTAACTTCCTCCCACCTGACACCCTATGTACCTATCCATCTGTCATCCTACCCCCCCAGACCAGGTGAAATCCTACTAATGCGGCACACTGGCAAACTACTCCCTTCTCATCGGGCATCCTACTCCTCCATATCCCACTCCCAACATTGACCTTATGTTGTTCAGGTTGACAGCAGCTGTCAAAGAGATTGTCAGAACCTTTATAATTTCAGAACCCGACAACTGACTGCTGTGAGAAAGGGTGTGGATTTCATTCCCAAACAAGTAGGAGTCACCATAGTCCTCAAGAACCATAGGACTGCTCTCATTATAAAGCGAGATAGCTGCTGGTGGTTTAATATTAGGATCACCATGACTAGACAGAAGGAGAGGTCGAGGAGGAAGGACCTTCATGGTAACTTCAGCTGCTGCAGGAACTGAGCCCACACACTCGGCGTTACCACATGGGGAGGCAATGGCCAGTGGTATTATTGCTGAACTGTTAATCCAGAGACACAGGTAATATTCTGGGGACTTGGGATCAAATGCCATCATGGATGTTGGATTTGATTTCAGTAAAATTCTGGAATTGAGAATCCAGTCATGACCATGAATCCATTGTTGATTGTTGGAAAAACCCATCTGTTTCACTAATATCCTTTAGGAAAGGAAGCGGCCATCCTTACCTGGTCTGTCCTACATGATTCTAGACCCAGATCAATGTTGTGGACTTTTAACTGCCCTCTGGGCATTTAGAGATGGACAATAAGTACTGGCCTAACCAGTGATGCCCTCATCCCATGAATGAATAAAAACAAACTCCCTGCATCTCAAACTAATCGTCCAGCCAACTAAGTTCACTACAGAAGAATGGTCAGAAGTACAGTTCTGCAATTCTGAGGGAACTCCGAGTGGAATCTCTTCTCTGCTGCTTCAGTTACCAGAATATTGTCCAAGCTCATAGTCTACGCAGTATTCAATGTCTTCTGCTGTTTCTTGATATCACAGTGAACTGAATTGGCAGAAGACTGGTGTCTGTGATGCTGAGGGCCTCAAAGGAAGTTGGAATGGATCATCCACTTGGCATTTCTAACTGAATATTGTTGCAAATGTTTCAACCTTATTTTTTGGTCAAATGTGTTGGACTTCATCATAATTAAGAATGACGATATATGTGGATCATCCCCCTCCTATTAGTTGTTTAATTGTCAACTACCATTCGCAGCCAGATTTAACAGAATTGCAGATCCTAAGTCTGATCCTTTGGCTGTGGGATTACTTAGTTATCTTAATTGTGTGTTATTTCTGCTGTTTGGTATGCTGGTCCTGCTTGTGGCTTGTTGGCACTACATTTTGAGCTGTACCCAATGCTGCTCATGGTAAGCCCACAAACATTCTGCAATAGCCAGAATTGATTTCTTGACTTGATGACAATGGCGGAGCAGGGCTCTATCAAGCCATGAGGTTAAAAATTGTTGTTCAGTGCAATTCAGCTGCTACTAATAGGTAACAGAATCTCATGGATGCCGAGTTATGAGTTGCTGTTTGAAATCTATCCCATTTAGTGGTAAAGCCACACATCATAAAGGGAAACAACAATATGAAAACCAGAACATAGCGGGAGGAGTTGGCCCTTCATCCTCTTAAGCCTGCTTTGCCATTCTGGATCATGTCTCAGTGTCACTATATCCCTTTATGTCATTAGTAACTCGAAATCTGTCAATCTGGGTCTTGAATTTACTTTCTGAGCGAGCTTCCATAAACCTCTGTGATAGAGGATTCCATAGATTCACAATTGACTTTATGAAGAAGTTCCTCCCTATCTCAGTCCTGAATGGCTGATATTTTATTCTAATACTGTATCCCTGGTTTCAAACTCCACAACCTGGGGAAACATCCTTACTGCATTTACTCTTTGCGAATCTCTAAGAATTTAAGAACTTTCTATGAGATTGCCTCTAATGTTTCTAAACTCTAGGCCCATTCTCCTCAATCACTCCTCATAAGACATTCCCATTTTCTCTGGAATTAGTCTGGGTGCACCTTCAGTAGCAAGTATTGGCTTCCTCAGACAAAATGACCAAAACTGTACATTATACTCCAGGTGCCACTTAACCAGCATTCTATATAAATGAACCAAGTCTTCTTTGCTCTCATGCTCAAATCCATTTATGATAAAGGTTAAAGTACAGTTTGCTTTCCAAACAGTTTGCTGAACCTCCATGCTGGCTTTCAGTGATTTAAGAATAAGGACACCCAGGTCTCTTTGGACATCAACACTTTACAATCTCTCAGCATTTAAGAAATAAAATGCATCTCCTACCAAAATGGATAATTTTGCGCTTACCCCAATATATTCCATCTGCCATGCTCTTGCCAACTGACTCAATCTGCCTAAATCCTCTTCAAGCCTCTTTGTATCCTCTTCATAACTCACTCTCGCACCAAGTTTTCTATCATCTACAAACTTGGAAACATTACAATGGCCCCATGTCCAAATCATTGATGTAGATTTTGAACAAATGGGTTAAAGATAAAGATAAAACTTGGTCTCTAGAAGGACTACATGGTGGTCACTCATATCTATACTGCCATGGATAGATGCATTATGACAGAAACATCGGCAAAGACCAGGTCAATTAGGGTTTGGTTCTCTCTAAATCCAGACCCAGTCTAGGAGCATTTCTCCTTTAGGACTTGTGTAGCTCAGTCTTGGTGTTACTGTGCTGCCCTTGGTGATAGTCATTGAAATCCTCCACCCATATTTAAGCTGATGGCATGAGAATTCATGGAGTCCAGAATCAACGTTGAAGACTCACAGGGAAACTCTCCGATTCTGTGCTGCCACCTCTGGTACAGGACATACCCTGGGACAGTAATAGTGGTTTTTAATAACATTGTAAGACATGATTCTATAAGTATGACTGCGTGGCTGTTGCTTTATTAGTCTGTAGGTCAGGTCTCCCAGTTTTGGCACAAATTCTCAAATGTTAGTAAGGAGGACTTTTACAGGATTGACAAGACTCAGTATGTTGTAGTTGACTTTGGTGCGTGGGTCACTGTCTTTCTTTTTAGACTTTGTAGGTGCTTGATAGATCTAAGTCTAGAACCAGGCCAAATTAGAGGGCATTTAAGTATGTATTAGTGGGGCTTTCCGACCATGAACAATGGTGTCATTATGGACTAAATTAGCCCCAAATGTATTTCTGTAGGACTTGGAACTATGTCCCAGAGCATTAGCCTGGGCTACTTTATTACTAGCTAAGTGACATTACCACTGAGGACCTGACTTTCCTATCTAATACCTTGCAAGAAATACAAGTTCCGTTACTTCACATTTCAGAGGAAAATCTTAATTTGGGAAAGTTTGGAACGTCTTTGAAAATGCTTACTGGACCTATCTTAAAGGAAAGACCTAAAGAGATTGCTCCTCAGATAGGAGTATACATTTGGGCGTGAAGTGGCTCTTGTGATATACATGTAATGGCTATGCCCTACCTTTGGCTTTGAAGGTCAAGTCCCACCTGTCCCAGAGATGTGTCTGAACACATTGATTTAAAATTTTTTTTAGAACTAGACTAGTGATGTCAAATAAGATATTGTGAAACACAGAGCTAATACACAATCTTGCCAATAAATCTAATCAATACTCATGGCCATGTGGATTCTTCTGTGGTTATCTTATATGGCATATGGTCTTCTTTGACACGAGCTAAAAGTATGATTATAAGAGCAGGTCACACTATTTCATATCTCATTCAAAATTTATAATTTTAAAATAAATTACCTGGCTTTTGCCATAGTATTTCCAAACAGGGAATTCCATTCCGAATTCTTGTTTTGACAATACTTAAAAAGAGGGAAAAAAAAGTTTGAAATTCCACAAAACCTCTTAAAGATTGCAATGTAAGAAAACCATGTGTATAATGTATCCATATTAGAAACACTTTAACAGGTAGGTAATTTAGATATTTTCCGCATGTCATTCTCTATTTTCATGGCTTTTGTGCAAGAATGGGAATACATATGCAGTGGATCTCACCTCCCACACTCCAAAAAAAGCACAGTGCAAGTGCATGTTTGTCCAGCCACTTCTATTAATCAAGCATTAACTCACTCTGTTAGGACACTTTAATGTAATCAAGTATGATGCAAAGCACGTAAGTAACCTTCAGTTAAATCTAGCACATAACCAGAGTAGACTGTTCAACATTCTTCAACACACAAATGAAGAAAAAATAATGGTTAATTTAAAACTTAGTACCTTATTGGTTGCAAATGACATGGGCCCCTTCTTCCCAATTTTCTTTCCATCATATCATGGTGTGAGAGTAACATCAGCACTTTCTCACATGTGTAGTGTCTTGGCCACTCCATTTTATCCAGGGCAAAATTCTAGATTTTTGAAACAAAACCTTCTGTAAATGTGGCATGATCAGCTATTTTTGCCCAGATACTGCCAGATGATCCATGTAGGAAACCCATATTTTCTCTGTCCTACAAGCGTACACATTAAAATTGAATTTTATCAGCCAAACTAATGCCAGTGCACTCTATTTTGTCATATGTTTTCTGACTTGTCACAGTTTGACTTTTTAAAATATACTTTCACTGTAATTTTGGAACATTTGGTGTTTCCTCTTGCTTACTTTTAACTGTTGATCATTCTGATTCATGGATTATGGCCTGAGCTACATAGTCTCAATGTTATTTGTCTGTTAGAGAACACAAGTTTGCTTGCGTTACATATGGACTCCACAATTTTTCTAATTGACTGGCCCTAATGGATTGTGCAGAACTTTGCGGTAGTTAAGGGTTTTCTGCTATAGTGTTATTTGAGATTTTTGTGTTATCTATAGGAGGTCTGTGCTTCCATCCCTCCATATAATAAGGATTTAGCATATTTTCAGCAAATTGTTCAGTAATATAAAAAGTTACCGTCCAGTCAAGCATTGTTTGATAGATAACATTTAGCATAAAGTCCTGTTTCAGTCTTGAGAAAAGAAAGCTTGCTTCTGAAAGTGATCCTTTGTACTAGAAACAAGAGAAGTGTAATCAAAGAAAATCTACTGCAACAGCAAACATTTGGTGAATGCCTGGTGGATATTGATCAAGAGATGGAAACTTGATTGGTACTTTTGCTGACTAGTTTAAGAATGCATTGTTCAATTGTAGTGCAATATCAATTCCCAGCTAAAATCAGTAAAATCCTAGTGTTCAAACTTGAGATCTACCTTGTCTCAAATCTCAAATGCTCAGCATTATGTGTGATTCATAAACCATTTGATTCTGATGTTCTTCAATCAGATTATTCGTCAAAGATTAAAACATTTCTTATATGTCTTAAACCCCTTTTCTTTGATTTAGATTTAGTCCAAGCATTTCGTAGTCTCAGTAATTGGCATATATTAGTATTTTGTAGTAAACTTATGAATTCATATACTTAATTGCAGAGACTGACAAAAGGGGTGATTGAATAGAGAAAGGAAATAACAATCAAATACTTAGCTGAAAAAGGGTTAAAAACAAGTTATCAACTACGACTGTGGACAAAGGAACTCACAGTCTGGGTCTGAGAAGGTAAGAACAGTGAAAAGTTACTTTCTTCTAGTTGAAGATGGAACTTTTGTGGACCTTGCAAAAACTGTCTTGAAATGAAAAAATATTGTCTAGCAACAATACCAAATGAGAGGGGATTGGTTAATATGTGCTGTCATTGTCTGATATCTGAGTGGGGTGCTAGCATCTGTATAAGTCATTTAGTTTACCCTGTAAACTATTAGGATCTTGGAGAGGTCAGGGACATTGATCATTAGGGAAGAGTGGTGTAGTCAACCGGGGAAATTATGAAGAGGTTTTGTTCTGCAGATAAATTACTGAGGACAGACCCTTGCGTGTAGGAAGACCAGTTCCTTCTCTGTGAATGATACTCAAGAAAAATACTTGACCAAATCACATGCTGGTTCTGTTGTGTAGGGAGAGTAAGACTAGAACTGGATCGTGTATCTTAGGCATTAAAGGAGTTCTACGTTAAAAAAATGCAAAGTATTACCTACCTGAAGTAAAAGCAATTTTGGACGCTTCCATTGAATATGTTGAATTAATCGGTCCTTACTGATAAGAAACTCTCTGATCACCTGAAGCACAAAAAAACAGAATGGCATCATAAAATGGTTATTTGACAGGAGGAGGCCATCTTGTCCTTTGCGTCTGTGCTAGCCTTTTGAAAGTGTAACTCATTCAGTTCAATTCCCTTGCATTTTCTCTGTAATCCTCCAATGTTTTCTGTTCAGATAGTTACCAAATTCCCTTATACCCTCAGGCAATCCATTCCAGATCACAACTGCTCATTGTGTAAAAATGTTTTTCCTCATGTCACATTTTGTTACTTAATAATCACCTTACAATCCATCTCCTCTAGTTCATAACCCTTCCGAACTGGGAATGGTTTTCACCTGCTATTGCAGTCCCCTTATTATTTGAAGCATTTTTACCGAATTTCTTCTTTATCAAATCACTGTTTCTCCAATCCATCCACTTAACTAAGTCCTTAATCTTTGAAAGCCTATTTGTAAATCTTTTTTTACATTCTCTCTAACTAACTGGGTTGATTTATCCTGCTTTTGTATACAGGACATATTTGAACAATTTTCCACATTGATGGGTAGACAGAAATGCTCTGGCTCCACTAGCTGAGCTGTTCCAATACAGGTACAACTCTCTCATCTACTGAAAATTTGGAGAATTAGCCCAGTGTTGAATCCGTGTTTTCTAAAGATTCAGCATAAAGTATTTGCTTTCATACTCTATGCATTCTAGCTATTTAGTATAGAATTTTACCTTGCATTGAGCTAGGTATCCATTTGCATCACAGCATCATACTTCCTGGAGTCTAATGGCGCCTGCAGCAAGGCAGGATTATTTCCCATTTTCTTAAGTATTTAAACATATATAGGAAAAATTAATTCAGATCTTACTTCATTTTCCTTTGCTACAACTTCACAGAAAACCATTTAATACTCTTGGGTATTACTGAGAGAAGACACATTTTGCCAATGCTTTTGGTCTTGTACTTATCTTGATAATTTGCAAGAATTACCAATGTAAAGCAAAGACAATACTTATACTGTATGAGAGGAGAGTGCTGAAGTGTTGATCAGCGGGCTCTGATTGGGAGAGGCTTTGCCACAGAGAATGATTGTCATTGAGAGTGTGGCACTGGAAAAGCACAGCAGGCCAGGCAGCATCCGAGGAGCAGGAGAATCAAAAGCCCTTCATCAGGAATAACCTTGTGGGCTGGTGGGGGGGGGGGCTGAAAGATAAATGGGAGGGGTGTGGGGTTGGGAGGAAGGTAGCTGAGAATGCGATAGGTAGATGAAGGTGGGGGGAGAAGGTGCTCCCATGGGGTTAAACAGTATATCAACTTCACTAACATCTTTCACCCCAACCTCAAATTCACCTGATGAAGGTCTTATGCCTGAAACATAGATTCTCCTGCTTCTCGGATGCTGCCTGGCCGGCTGTGCTTTTCCAGCGGCACACTCGCGACTCTGATCTCCAGCATCTGCTATCCTCACTTCCTTTCAAAGGTTAGGTGGTTGCCAAACCACTGTCATTTCTTACGCTAATGTTATCCGTCGTCCAATTATTTCTCTGTCTTATTTCTTCTTTCTGAGATTATATACTAGAACTTACCTTCATTCAGGTTAATTTAAACTCTCCTGAACAGTTCAATAAGAGTTGACATAGATCTGTTTCATAAGGAATTAACATTTGAAAAAATATATTTCCAATTTTACCTCTTCAAATGGGAAATGCTCACAAGCTCTTGCTTTTCTGAAAGAAATTCAGAAGAAAGGAATTCAAACTTTTGCAAGAAAGCTTGCATTTGTACAAGTTTGACACTGTTAGCAAATACCAAAGATAAACAAGCATGGCAACCAATCTCTGAACAGCATGATCCCACAAACAGCAAGTAAATGATCATGTAATCTGCTTTTGAAATTCATTAAGGAAGGATAGCTGTAGTAACCAGAAGAAATCCCTATTTCTTCAAGTTGTGCCACAGTCTCTTTTATATCTGGGCAGGTTTTATCAATCAAAAAGATAGCACTGTCATCAATATAAATTCTGTGAGAATTTTATTTAAATATTAACCCAGATGATGTGCTTATCTAGTTACAGTGGGCTACAACCTTTAGATCTGGCCATGAGGTTGCTATCAATTGAGAGAAGATAACAGAAAGAACAAATATCAGTCATACACTCTCAGCAGCAACTTGATTTAAACGGGAAACTTTTAAAATGGCAAAGACCTATTCCATGCTAATTGTTTTCTCAGTTTTGTTTCTTGCCCTTCCTATTGAGGTGGTGAAAATTAAAAGAAAACACTGAACCACAAGATTTATCCCTGCGTCTTTCCATTAAAATGTATTTTTACTGATTGGAAATATTTGGCCAAGGTAATTCTATCATCTTTACGTTAGTATCAACTATCTACAGATTGTATTATTTTCATTGCCAATAAATGTTTGCTACATTTCAATAGAGATTTGCAACAGGTCCAGAAGAAAAAAGACTGAAATCTGCAACAGGCCTGATCACATAAATGTCAACATGAAACAACAGCCATTTCCACAAAGGATTAGTTCATTGCAAGTTCCAATTAAAATTCAAGTTATACACATCTCCATGGAAGAACCCATGGATTGAAAAACTGAATAAAAAAAGCAATATCTAATTCCTACGTAAATAAAACTTTCAAAGAATATTTTGGAGTAAATATTTGCACTAACTCTCAATAAACACTTTTCTATATAAAATGAGGGGTCATCATTTTAGAACTGAGTTGAGGCAAAATCTGTTCACTCAAAAGATTCTGACTCTTTAGAATTTTCTGTACTCCAGATAATGTGGATGCTAAGTTGTTCAGTACATTCAAGACAAGAGATTGGTAGACTATTGAGTATGAAGCTCCAATTTTTATGGCGTGTGCAGTATCTAATTTTGCATACTTATGAAAATATACCTCACATATGAGAAATAGCAATTTACAATTTTTACTTGTACAATTGTCACTGGCACAACTTCCAGAAATGTCTCAAGCTGTGACATCTTGATACAGCATAAAGGTGCTTACTTTTTTATGTTGTTCTCCACCACGTTGGATCTTCTCTTCTGTTCTGCCTTGTGCCAATCACATGGGCATAGGTAGCTATCCCCATGTGGTGAACAGCACTGAACAGTTGCACACAACTGACAGCCCTTGTTTACATGCTCCCTGGTTAATCCTATATGAATCATAATAGGAAAAAGTGTTACTCGTTTTTAGTAATAAAACTGATTAATCCACAGCACAATCAAGCTATCATTTACACTTTTTTACGATGCAGTTACTTCGACAATCTGGAATCTCCTCACTGACCTTTCACATTCACTACCTTGGTCTTTTCTTTAAGGCTCCACTTGTTCACACCTCTTTCATCAAGCTTTTTGTCACCTCACCATTTCCTTTCCATCACAGTGCCCAAAGTTATGTGGATAAGCCCTAGCAAAGAATGTTGGAATGTTTCCCTACATTAAAGATGCTTTAGAAACATGAATCTTTTTTCCAAAGTACAGAGCTGAAACTAAACAAATGGTAAATCTACTGGGTTACAGTCCATAATAGCATAACTAATGGCTAGACTTTACACTCCTCCAGTGGAATTGAACATAGGGACCACGTAAAGTTCAGCAAGTGGCTTTCACATTGCCTATGTACTAGCTCCTGGCCAGAATGAAATTTTATAGGGGTTGGGGAGGCACAGTCTGGGGAAGTGTCAGTATACCTGTCTGCTGTTAGGTCTTTTGAGGTTGTTAAGGGACTCACCCTGCCCAGGTCAGTATTTTGTAAGAAGCATGGAGTAGCCAGTGTCCTGAGGGAAGGCTCATATGGGAATTCTAATAGACTTAGCTACGTAGATTTATGTTGAACAAGGATGAATGACCTCTTCTGAAATTCCCTGCGCCCATTGAAGTCAAAGCTTCAAGTTCACTTCTCCACGTAATCACTTCTACATGTAACCAACTCATGACCTCTTGTACCTACTCTCTCATCTCCATTGCCGAGACCCCTGACTCTACACTTACCTGGGCTTTGTGGGATACCTGTAATTCCAGGTTGGCACTGTGGTGAATAGAGCTTTCAGCCATCTGATTGGCGAGCAGCTCTTTAAGATAGTACTTCCTACCTTAAAAGGGGAAGGAAATACAGCTTTAAGGCAGTTATTTCTCAGTGTTTAGAGATAAAAATCAGTGTCCATTATTAGACGTGACTGTGTGTTTGGAAATTTGATAAATAATCCTGAGTTGAGAAGAATTACATTGACAACCAATTTAAGATTGTCAATCAGTTCACAGTGCATTGCACTTGCACTGGAAGCAAAATATATTAAAAGACAGGTTCCTGCTCTTTGCAGACTGAAAGAGTACACCTGCTTTAACTGAACAAAACAGGTGACAGCAATTCTCTCGGGTTTTGTTCAGGGCAATGGCTTGACCAGAGTCAACCTGCTTGGTTCAAATTTAAACAACGCTGGGCAGTTACCAGTCAGTTATCATCCAAATGATGCATTCTCCATTGCAATGTACCCACTATCCAGCACTTTCTAATACAATATAAAAACGTTGCTCCCCCTTTCAAGTTGTATTCTTATGAACAGCCTGATGAGTGTAAGATAAAAACCTTTAATTAATTTTTCAGGAATAGGCAAGATTCGCAATACTAAATGTTTCTCCCTTATCTTATGATAGATTTCCCCCTTTAATCAGATCATTAGAAACACAGACCTTAAAAAATTTGTTTTTATATTTGTAAATATAGAGAGCCTGGAAAGTTTATGGACTTCACTGCAAAAAAGTTGATAAATGAGTTTTGCAAGATTGCAAACGTGGACTTCAAAGGAATCCTATCAAGTGGATTTGAAGAGCATATGAAATTAAATGTTGGCTACCTGGGTGTCGGCACACGGAGCAGTGTGCTTTCCTTTCCACAGCTGGATCATGAGTAGTAAAACCCTCAAACTCGCGTTTCCAGAGTTTAAACCTAGAAAGATTAATAACAGGCATTTTCTTTCACATTCTGACTTTTTTTACTGAAATTAGTTGAATCAATTGAAATCGGTAATACAAATATTTAGTCATTTCTAATATGCCGATATCAACTTTTAAAATTTGGCTGGAAAACTGAGTGTAAGGTTGGAAAAGAATGAAAAAAATACACCATGTACTTTCAGAAAATAGGCAGTGGGAACACAGAAAAGGAAGAAAGTGAAAGATGATTTTATAATAAGAACAACATAGACAAGAGAGAAGAAAGAAAAGGGATGGCAGGTTAAGCATAGAAATAAAACTGCAGTTCAGCCATTTATGTTTGCAATTTTAGGTAAATAAAGACTTGTTGATGTTTGAATAACTTTATTACTGAAATATTAATGTTGTTCCAGTAGAATGCGTAAACTAAGTTAAAGATTAGTCTGGGAAACGAGATTTTTTAGCCTGATGGCAGTCTCAGAATTCATTTTTACCTCTGTAGAAGGCTCTGTCCATTCATTGTTTCAATCAATCTTAACGCCTGTTCCTTCCCAACCCCTGGAACTCCCTGGAACAAAACCAACATATAAACAAAAAGAAAATAGGTATTCAAAAATCTCAATCCAATGAAGTAGTTAGGAAGAAACTACAATATAATTGGAAGTCTGGAGAAATATATAAACAAGGGAGCTGGCTAATGTAGTGCTATTGCTTAAGAAAGGATGCAAAGAAAAGCCAGGAATCTGTAGACTGGTAAGCTTGATCACCTGTGGCGGGTAAGCTGTTGGAAGGAATTCTGACGGACAGGATTTACACATATATGGAAAACAAGGAATAGTCAACATGGCTTTCTGTGTGAGAAATCTTGTCTCACTAACTTGATTGAGTTTTTTTGAAGAAGTGACAAAAAGATTGATGAAGGCAGAGTGGCGGATATGGTATATATGTAATTTAGCAAAGTGTTTGACAAGGTTCTGCATGGTAGACTGATTAGCAAGGTTGGATCATATAAAATCCGGGAGAGCTAGCCATTTGTATACAAAATTGGCTGGAAGATAGGAGCTTGAAGGTGATGGTAAAGGCTTGTTTATCGGACTGTTGGCCTGTGTCCAATGGTACTACGCAAGCATTGGTGCTTGGTCCACTGATTTTTGTCATTAATATAAATGATTTGGATGTGAACATAGGAGGAATAGTTGATAAGTTTGCAGATGACACCAAAATCAGTGGTGCAGTGGACAGTGAAGAAGGTTACCGCAGAGTACAGATAGGTCCATGATCAGATAGGTCCATGGGCCAAAGAGTGGTAGATGGAACTTAATTTAGGTAAGTGCGAGATGTTTTTTTTTGGTAAGGCAAAGAGATCTTGGGGTGCAGGTTCTTAGTTCCTTGAAGGTGGAGTCGCAGGTAGACGGGGTAGTGAAGAAGGTGTTTAGCCTGCTTGCCTTTATTGGTCAATGCATTGAGTATAGGAGATGATATAGGATGTCATGTTGCAGATATGCAGGGCATCGGTTAGGATATTTTTGGAATACTGCATTGAATTCTAGTCTCCCTGCTATAAGAAAAATGTTGTTAAACTTGAAAGGGTGCAGAGAAGGGAAACTCTCTCTGGTGCTTGAGTATTGTAAAGTTAAGACAGAAGGGATTGTATTTTTGCTGTGTTGGACGTTTTGAGATGAAGAGGCTGAATAAGCTGGGACTATTTTCCCTGGAGCGACAAAGGCTGAGGGGTGACCTTATAGAGGTTTGTAAAATTATGAAGGGCCTGGATGGGGTGAACAGTCAAGATCTTTTTCCCAGGTAGAGGAGTTCAAAACTAGAGGCAATAGGTCTAAGATGAGAGGGAAAAGATTTAAAAGGGGCCTCAGAGGCAACTTCTTCATGCCGAGAGTGTTGGGTGTACAGAATGAGCTGCTAGAAGTAGCAGTGGAGGCTGATACAATTGCAGCATTTAAAAGACATTTGGATTGGAAGAGTTTGGAGGGATTTGGGCCAAATTCTGGCAAATAGGACTAGATTTAAGATTTGTGGTTGGCATTGACAAGTTGGACCAAAGGCTCTGTTTCTGTGCTGTACAACTCTATGACTCGAATCAATAAAGTCAGATTGTTAACAAACTAATTACTTCGCTACTGGGTAACGATTTTATCGGGAAACTTTAAAATCTTTAGAAACATTGTGAAAGCTTTCATAATAAAGTAGAATACTTACTTGCTGCATTAGAATTCAAAACAACATAATTTCTAATTAGCAAAGCTGCTAGAACTCAAGTGGAATAGATATGCAAATCACAATTGGTTTAATTAAAAAATAATTCTCTGTAGCATTCTGTGAAATGTGTTTCACCTAAAGCAGGTTGATGCACTCCAGAAGTCTACCATAAATGGCAGTGATAATCAAAAGATGCCAATATATTGCTGGGACACATTCAACTTGTAATGATTCCAATTGATGTTACTATCGGACACATCAGATCTCAGACTGAAAGCTGGCTTGACAGATCATAACTTGTTTTTATTTAACAAAGTAATCTTTCACAGAATCACAAGCATACAATGCTGCAGATTTAGTTACAATTATTAGATTAGATTAGATTAGATTACTTACAGTGTGGAAACAGGCCCTTCGGCCCAACAAGTCCACACCGCCCCGCCGAAGCGCAACCCATCCATACCCCTACATCTACCCCTTACCTAACACTACGGACAATTTAGCATGGCCAATTCACCTGACCTGCACATCTTTGGACTGTGGGAGGAAACCGGAGCACCCGGAGGAAACCCACGCAGACACAGGGAGAATGTGCAAACTCCACACAGTCAGTCGCCTGAGGCAGGAAACAGAATTATGAAACAGAATTTTCCTATGCAAACGAAATGCAAATAAAAAAGCAATAGCCATGCCATTTACATGGAATACACGTTGTAAGATTTTGAAAATACAGCAAAAATACAATCCCTTCTCTCTTAGCACCATAACTTTACAATACTCAAACAGCAGAGTTCCCTTCTCCATTATGTCTATAGTGTTGACTTAACTATTTCTTTTAACTCCAGCCCTGAGAGTTTGATAGCCTCTTCCTTGATTATTCATACAACTGAGCTGAGACTTTAGCAGTTTCAAATACTGCTTACTGAAACACACAATTCTGAAGAGATTTGACAGGGTGGATGCAGCGAGTATGTCCGCTGTTGTGGGGCAGGTTAGAGGCAGGGGCACAGTTTTAGAGCAACCCCTTATCAACCTGAAATTATAATTTTTTTCTATCAAAGGGTTATTAGTGTGCAGATTTCCATTCCCTGAAAAGCAATGGTTGCTGGGCCATTACATTTATTCGAGGCTGAGTTAGATAGCTTTTTGATCAATAATGGAGTCAAAGATATATGGTTAGAAAGGAAAGCAGAATTGAGAGCGTAAACAGATCAGGCTTGGCAGAGCTGGTTTGAAGGGCCAAATGGTCTACTCCTGTTCTCAAGTTCTAATTTCCTTTTCCTCTGTCCTCGACACAAGAATCATTATGAATATAACCTGTTCACTGACAAGGAGTGAGTTTGGTTTTATTGCAAAAACCTTTAATGGTCTTTATATACCATATGTTCTACTGATAATCCATTTTGCAAATAGAACATAGAAGAATACATTGCATTGCAGGCCCTTTGGCCCTCGATGTTGCGCCGATCCAAGCCCACCTAACCTACACTAGCCCACTATCCTCCATATGCCTATCCAATGCCTGCTTAAATGCCCATAAAGAGGGAGTGTCCACCACTGCTACTGGCAGGGCATTCCATGAACTCACGACTTGCTGAGTAAAGAATCTACCTCTAACATCTGTCCTATACCTACCACCCCTTAATTTAAAGCTATGCCCCCTTGTAATAGCTGACTCCATACGTGGAAAAAGGTTCTCACGGTGAACCCTATCTAAACCCCGAATCATCTTGTACACCTCTATCAAGTCACCCCTAAACCTTCTTTTCTACAATGAAAACAACCCCAAGAGCCTCAGCCTTTCCTCATATGATCTTCCTATCATACCAGGCAACATCCTGGTAAACCTCCTCTGCACCCGTTCCAGTGCCTCCACATCCTTCCTATAGTGTGGCGACCAAAACTGCACACAATACGCCAGATGCAGCCGCAGCAGAGTCTTATACAACTGCAACATAACCTCAGGACTCCGGAACTCAATTCCTCTACTAATAAAAGCCAGTACGCCATATGCCTTCTCCACCGCACTATTTACCTGGGTGGCAACTTTCAAAGATCTGTGTACATGGACACCAAGATCCCTCTGCTCATCCACACTATCCGACGATTAGCCCAGTACCCCATCTTTTTGTTACTCTTACCAAAGTGAATCACGTCACACTTAGCTACATTGAACTCCATTTGCCACCTTTCTGCCCAGCTCTGCAGCTTATCTATATTCCGCTGTAACCTGCCACATCCTTCCTCACTGTCAACAACTCCTCGAACTTTTGTATCATCCGCAAACTTGCTCACCCAATCTTCTAACCCCTCCTCCAGGTCATTTATAAAAATGACAAACAGCAATGGTCCCAAAACTGATCCTTGCGGAACACCACTAATAACTGCACTCCAAGATGAACCGTTACCATCAACTACTACCCTCTGTCTTCTTCCAGCCAGCCAATTCCTAATCCAAACCTCCAACTCACCCTCAATGCCATACCTCCGTATTTTTTGCAGTAGCCTACCATGGGGAACCTTATCAAATGCCTTACTAAAATCCATAAACACCACATCTACCGCTTTACCCTCGTCCACCTCCTTAGTCACCTTCTCAAAGAATTCAATAAGGTTTGTGAGGCACGTCCTGCCCTTCACAAAACCATGCTGACTATCCTTGATCACATTATTCCTATCCAGATGTTCATAAATCCTATCCTTTACAATTCTCTCTAAGACTTTGCCCACAACAGAAGTGAGACTCACCGGCCTATAGTTACTAAGGTTATCCCTACTCCCCTTCTTGAACAAGGGAACCACATTTGCTTGCCTCCAGTCTTCTGGCACTATTCCTGTAGACAACGAGGACATAAAAATCAAGGCCAATGGCTCTGCAATCTCCTCCCTTGCTTCCCAGAGAATCCTAGGATAAATGCCATCAGGCCCAGGGGACTTATCTATTTTCACCCTTTCCAGAATTTCCAAAACCTCTTCCCTACATACCTCAAAGCCATCAATTCTACTTAATTGTGACTCAGTATTCACATCGGCAACAATGTCCTGTTCCTGAGTGAATACTGACGAAAAGTATTCATTCAGTGTCTCCCCAATCTCTTCAGCCTCCACACGCAACTTCCCACTACTATCCTTTACTGGACCTATTCCTACCCTAGTCATTCTTTTATTCCTGACATACCTATAGAAAGCCTTAGGATTTTCCCTAATCCTACCAACTAAGGACCTTTCATGTCCCCTCCTTGCTGCTCTTAGCTCTCTCTTCAGGTCCTTCCTGGCTACCTTATAACTCTCTATCGCCCCAATTGAACCTTCACGCCTCATCTTTACATAGGCCGCCCTCTTCCATTTAACAAGGGATTCCAATTCCTTATTAAACCACGGCTCCCTCACACGACCCTTTCCTCCCTGCCTGACAGGTACATACTTATCAAGGACACTCAATAGTTGCTCCTTGAACAAGCTCCACATATCAATTATGCCCTTGCCTTGAAGCCTACTTTTCCAAGCCACGCATCCTAAGTCATGCCTCACCGCATCATAATTTCCCTGCCCCCAGCTATAACTCTTACCCTGCAGTGCACACTTATCCCTCTCCATCACTAAAGTAAAAGTCACCGAATTGTGGTCACTGTCCCCAAAGTGCTCACCTACCTATCCATGAACTATATAATTCTTGTATAATTTTATTTTTACTTTCCTTAATATGCTTAATTATGAACTGCATCCCTTAGCTATCAAAATAACTTACTAAAAATTATGAAACAGTTCAGTACCAATGCAGACAACCAATTCACCTCCAATGCTTCCTCCCCCACCCCAAACACACATTTGCTCTCCAATTTCTATGTTTCTTATTTGTCAAACAAATTCATTAATGACAATGCATTCAATCTAAATTGCAGCTTTCTTTTAAATTTCATGTAATTTCAATTAATAGGAACTATGTTAAAACATTCAACTGCAGCATAGCTTTCTATTTTTACTGGTACAACACCTGCAATTTTGAACTGATTCATACCTTTGGCAAGTAATCACAGCCAAGTAAAATTGCGAAGCCAATCAATGCATCTCGATCAAGACCTAATTTGGAGTAAATTATTGCCATTTTATAGCAGTCCACGTGGGGATCCTATCAAAGAAAAAGAACATAAAATAATTAGTATTTCACTCTGACGAGTCAAGAAGCCAGTTATGAAAATGAAAGATCTGGTCACTCAATATTATATTAATGTTTAGCATGTTCCATGCACCAGATGGAAGCGTAGATCCTCTATGGCATCTAACAATTCCCCAGGTCAATAAACTATTCACATATAAAAAATTGTTAGCAGTAGAAAAATCCAGCACTTACCCAAGCTATTGTATATAAAATACATTGAGAGAAATTATTTGTTTAATATGATTTGATTTAATTTATTGTAGTCATGTGTACCTCAATACAGTGAAAAGTTTTGTTTGCGCGCAATACAGGCAGATCATAGTAAACAAGAATATACAGATCATAGGTTGGACATACAGATGATATACTGCTGGGCATCAAAAAAAGGAAATGCTAAAGCGTCTTGAATGCATACTATTTTCCAGTCCAATGTGGATCCTCGTTTTAATAAACTGTCTACATTATATTTCTTCTAAGATAACCAGATGAAAGTGAGAGGTCAGATGACTGAGTTGCCTGTCCAGTGTCAAGGTTTGTGACATCTGCTCAGGGCTGAAGTGGGTCTTGGGAGTGAGATATGGAGGATCCAGTAGTTCTGGTGCATGTAGGTACCAATGACATTGGTAGAATAAAGAAGGAGATTCTGCATAACTCCTGTGTGAGGGATGAGGTGCTAAATTAAGCAAAATCTCATAGGTCAAAAGCTTTGGCATTATTGCCTGAGCAACATGCAAATTTATAAAGGGAAAATCAGACCAGTGAGGTCATTGTCTGGTTCAAAGACTGGAGTGGGATATTTGGGTTCTGGTTTGTGGAGCACTGGCACCAAGACTGGGAAAGGTAGGATCTACATAGTCTCCACCTGAACTGTGCTGGGTCTAGTGTTCTTGTGAACCACATAGTCAGGGAAGTAGAAAGGATTTTAAACTGAATGATGAGGGCAAGGGATCAAGTTTTGGAAGATGCGGTAAATCAAAAAAAAAAGAGTCAAGGTCGAAGAAAAGGAATTAATGTGGGAAATGATATACAGATTATAACAGGGAGGAACAGAATCTGAATTTAAGTCAACAAATTCACAAAAAGAGTAAAGGGTTAAAAACTAAAAGCTCTACATCTGAATGCGTATAGCATTTGAAACAAAACAGATAAATTGAGACTGCAAAATAGAAATGAATATTATGATCTGATAGATATTCCAGAGACATAGCTGCAGGATGGCATGGACTAGGACCTGAAGCTTGAAAGATATAAGACATGCAGAGATGACAGGAAATTAGGGAAAGGTGCAGTGCTGGATCTGTCAGTTAATGGCAGTATTAACACAATAGAGCAGGATGACTAAGCTCAGAAAATCAAGATGTGGAAACAGTTTGGTTGGAATTAGAAATCATAACGTCGCTTGTGGATGTGCTGTACTAACCCCAGAGCAATTACCATATATTAATGTAGGGTAGAAAGGAAGAAATAAGGGTAGCTTATCAGAAAGGAATGGCATTGACCAATCAAGGTTTTAACCTATATATTGGCTGGAAGAGTCAGATGGGAAAAGGTAGTCTAGACGAGGAGTTCATAAAATGTTTTTCAGACAGTTTCTTAGAACAGCATGTTCTGAAGCTGATCAGAAAGCAGCCTTTACCAGAGCTGGTACTGTGCAATTACATAGGATTAATGACCTCAGTGAAAGTGCCCCTCGGTGACAATGGTTACAATATACTGAATTTTACATTCAGCTTGCAAATGACAGGAATGGTTCTGAAACTGCTTTTCCAAAATTTAAATAGGACAACTATGAGGGCATGAAAGCAGAGTTGGCTAAAGCTATTTGGTAAATTAAGTTAAAGGATCAATCAATGGAGATTCAGAGGCTGACAGTCTATTTCAGAATATACAGAATAGGTACTTTCCAATGAATAAAAGAAAAATTCCAAAGGATAGCCTAGAAATGTTAAAGATTCAAGCAAAGAAAACATATAACTGTGCAAAGAGAGGAGAAAGGTCAGAAGGTTGGACAGAATTTTTAAAAAACACCAAAGAATGAACAAAAAATTAAGGGAAAAATAGGGTATGAAAGAAAGCCAACCAGAAATATAAAAGCAGATAACACACATTCATAAAAATAATTAAAGTAAATAAAATGTAAAGTGAATGTGTGTCCTATCAAAAATTAGTCTGGAGACTTAACAATGGAAAATAAGGAAATGACAAATGAATTTAACAGGTCCTTTGCATCTGCCTTCACTATATAGGATACAAACATACATCTCAGGATTGTCCAGGAAGTGAAGGGAGGAAGGAACTCAAGAAAATCACAATCACCCGAGAAGTAGTTCTGAGTAAATTGTCAGAGTCTTTGATTGGAAAGTTTTTAGGTCCTGATGGTATGCAGTTTTACAAGTAGCTAGTGAGTTTGGCAATGCATCGGTTTCAATTTTCCAAAACTGCCTGACCCAGAGGTAAACCCATTAAAATTGAAGATAACAAACCCAAAAGGGTAGGGAGACAGCAAACATGAAACTACAGACAAGTTAGCTTAACATCTGTCATAGGGAAATGATTGAAAGTATTATTAAAAAAATATATAATGGGGCACTTCAATAAGTTAGTGGTAATCAGGCAACATGGTTTTGAGAATGGGAATTCATGTTTGACCGATCTGTTGAAATTCCTTCAAGAAGTATCACTTGCTGTAAATAAAAGGGAACTGGTGGATGTACTGTACTTAGAATTTCACAAGGTATTTGAAAAGGTGCCATATCAAAGGTTATTGCAGAAAATAAAATTTCATAGTGTAGAGGTAGCATATGAGTTATGACTCAATAATATACAGCTAAGGTGAATGAAGGAAATTGAAGGTACTTTAATTGAAGGCACAATTGAAGGAAATTCAGGCACTTTACCTGAATGCTCGTAGCATTCATAACAAAGCAGATGAACTAATGGCACAGATCATAGTGAATGATTATGATGTGGTAGGCATCACAAAGACTTGGTTATGGGGGGCGGGGGGGGTCAGGACTGGCAGTTAAACCTCCAAGGATTTTCAACTTATCGAAAAGATGGAGGTCGGCAGAAGGGGTGGGGTTGCCTTGTTAGTTAAGAACAAAATTAAATGTATGGCACTAAATGACATAGCGTCAGATGATGTGGAGTCTGTGTGGGTGGAATTGAGGAACCACAAAGGCAAAAAAACCATAATTGGAGTTGTGTACAGACTTCCTAACAGTGGTCAGGACCAGGGACGCAACATGTACCGGGAAATAGAGAAGGCATGTCAGAAAGGCAAGGTCACAGTGATCATGGGAGACTTCAATATGCAGGTGGACTGGGTAAATAACGTTGCCAGTGGATCCAAAGAAAGGGAATTCTTGGAATGCTTACAGGATG
The DNA here is from genome assembly GCF_047496795.1 of Chiloscyllium punctatum. NCBI lineage: Eukaryota > Metazoa > Chordata > Chondrichthyes > Orectolobiformes > Hemiscylliidae > Chiloscyllium > Chiloscyllium punctatum. The sequence continues at coordinate 148,456,957 of NC_092741.1, read as the reverse complement.
GCTTTTTGGAACAGCTTATCATGGAGCCCACAAGGGAGCAGGCTATTCTGGACCTAGTGCTTTGCAATGAACCAGACTTTATAAAAGATCTTAAAGTAAGGGAACCCTTAGGAAGCAGCGATCATAATATGGTAGAGTTCAGCCTGCAGTTTGAAAGAGAGAAGGCAAAATTGGATGTAATGGTGTTACAGTTAAATAAAGGTAATTATGAGGGCATGAGAGAGGAACTGACAAAAATAGACTGGAAGCAGAGGCTAGCGGGGAAGACAGTATAGCAAAAGTGGCAGGAGTTTGTGGGTATTATTGAGGTTTATCCCCAAGAAAAGAAAGATTATCCGGGGAGGGATTAGACAGCCATGGCTGACAAAGGAAGTCAGGAAATGTATTAAAGAAAAAGAGAGATCCTATAAAGTGGCCAAGAGCAGTGGGAAATCAGAAGATTGGGAAGGCTACAAAAACAAACAGAGGATAACAAAGAGAGAAAGAAGGAAGGAGAGGATCAAATATGAAGGTAGGCTAGCCAGTAATATTAGAAATGATAGTAAAAGTTTCTTTCAATACATAAGAAACAAACGACAGGCAAAAGTAGACATTGGGCCACTTCAAACTAATGCTGGAAGCCTAGTGATGGGAGATAAGGAACGAGCAGGAGAACTTAACAAGTACTTTGCGTCAGTTTTCACAGTGGAAGACATGAACAATATCCCAACAATTAAAGGGAGTCAGGGGGCTGAGTTGAGTATGGTTGCCATTACAAAAGAGACAGTGCTAGAAAAGCTAAAAAGTCTTAAAATTGATAAATCTCCTGGCCCCGATGGGATACATCCTAGAGTTCTGAGAGAGGTGGCTGAGGAAATAGCGGAGGCATTGGTTGAGATCTTTCAAGAGTCACTGGAGTCAGGGAAAGTCCTGGATGATTGGAAGATCGCTGTTTTAACCCCCTTGTTCAAGAATGGATCAAGACAAAAGGTGGAAAATTAGAGGCCAATTAGCCTAACCTCGGTTGTTGGTAAAATTCTAGAATCCATTATTAAGGATGAGGTTTCTAAATTCTTAGAAGAGCAGAGTCTGATTAGAACAAGTCAACATGGATTTAGTAAGGGGAGGTCATGCCTGACAAACCTGTTGGAATTCTTTGAAGAGGTGACAAGTAGGTTAGACCAGGGAAACCCTGTGGATGTGGTCTATCTGGACTTCCAAAAGGCCTTTGATAAGATGCCACACGGGAGGCTGCTGAGCAAGGTGAGGGCCCATGGTGTTCGAGGTGAGCTACTGGGATGGATTGAGGATTGGCTGTCTGACAGAAGGCAGAGAGTTGGGATAAAAGGTTCTTTTTCGGAATGGCAGCCGATGACAAGCGGTGTCCCGCAGGGTTCAGTGTTGGGCCGCAGCTGTTCGCATTATATATTAATGATCTGGATGAAGGGACTGGGGGCATTCTAGTGAAGTTTGCAGATGATATGAAGTTAGGTGGACAGGCAGGTAGTACTGAGAAAGTGGGGAGGATGCAGAAGGAGCTAGACAGTTTGGGAGAGTGGTCCAGGAAATGGCTGATGGAATTCAACGTGAACAAATCCGAGGTCTTGCACTTTGGCAAAAAGAATAAAAGCATAGACTACTTTCTAAACGGTGATAAAATTCGTAAAGCCAATGTACAAAGGGATCTGGGAGTGCTAGTCGAGGATTCTCTGAAGGTCAACATGCAGGTTGAGTCCGTGATTAAGAAAGCGAATGCAATGTTGTCACTTATCTCAAGAGGGTTGGAATATAAAAGCACCGTTGTGCTCCTTAGACTTTATAAAGCTCTGGTTAGGCCCCATTTGGAGTACTGTGTCCAGTTTTGCTCCCCACACCCCAGGAAGGACATACTGGCACTGGAACGTGTCCAGCGGAGATTCACACGGATGATCCCAGAAATGGTAGGTCTAACATATGAGGAACGGCTGAAGATCCTGGGATTGTATTCATTGGAGTTTAGAAGATTAAGGGGAGACTTAATAGAGACGTACAAGATAATACATGGCTTGGAAAGGGTGGACGCTAGGAAATTGTTTCCATTAGGTGTGGAGACTAGGACCTGTGGACACAGCCTTAAAATTAGAGGGGGTCAATTCAGAACAGAAATGCGGAGACTATTCTTCAGCCAGAGAGCGGTGGGCCTGTGGAATTCATTGCCGCAGAGTGCAGTGGAGGCCGGGATGCTAAATGTCTTCAAGGCAGAGATTGATAGATTCTTGTTGTCTCGAGGAATTAAGGGCTACGGGGAGAATGCGTGGGTAAGTGGAGTTGAAATGCCCATCAGCCATGATTGAATGGTGGAATGGACTTGATGGGCCGAATAGACTTACTTCCACTCCTACGTCTTATGGTCTTATGAAGGGTAATGATAAAAGATTGTACCGTACATCAAGAGATATTCCATTTCCCAGCAGATTGTCCATAGCATCTTTTAGTGGTAGGCTTGTCTTTGTAGCTATTCATAATTGATAATTTACAAAAATGTTTTAGCAGTCACACATTGGTCATTTGAGCTGTTTTCTTTACATTTGTTTTCTAATTTGTTTTCAGTCAGTTCTGAATTGCTGCTATTTTGTTTTGAGTTAATTAACAAAATGGGACAGTGACAGAAAATAAACAATGAGGGGAACATAATCCTCAACTGATTGAAATTTAGGTAATAGGTATAGATGATATCGTTAACATTATCACATATTGAGGTACCTTTGTGTTCATGGTAAAGTTTCTGTATACAGTTTGAGCTCCATACAAGAAAGCATCACCATCATTGGTGATACAACCATCAACATATCCATTTTCATTTAGGTAGGCACACATGGCTTCGGCCTCTCCAGCTGCACAAATCCATGGGATGCCTAAACAATCCAGCAGTTCACAACACTGAAAATAAAAACAACACAATTCATAATTACAGAAGTTTTTTTGGTAAACATTTCTATTTGTCAAGACCTAAGGATTAGGAACACATATACTAACTTCTGTTATTCATTGACTTGGATATGTGCCAACAAGTTGTGAAATCTCTTTTTATTTAACTAACATATTGCTTTTCTCTTAAACTCAGACATGAATACAGTAAAAAAGAGGCGATTCGGTGCACAACGTCCACGCTGGTCATCAAGGATCTGATAACATCAATTTCATTTTCTAGTTTATGTCTTATGTCCTTGGAGGCCCTGTGAAGCAAGCAAATACTTAAATAGAACCCAGGAACTTGAGTACTCCAGTGAAAATCTATGAACCAGGTATGATCTGAGCATGCAACCATCTGATTTGGAATCAAGTTCACTATCGTTGCAACACAAGCCCACTCCATTATTCTTCCAGCCAAAGTGGCTAAGTTCACATCTTCCCACATTCTATTCCACCTGACAAATTTATGCCCACTCACCTAGCCTGCCCCTGTATCTCTTTGAGACTTCTTACTCCTATTGACAACTTATTTTCCTACCTATCTTGGTGTCATTAGCAAACATAGGTATCATACAGTCAGTCCCTTCATCCAAGTCACTGACACGGATTGCACATAGTTGAAGGCCCAGCAAGGAACCTTGTAGAACTCCTCTAGTTACAGCCTGGCAAACCGAAAAGACCTATTTACTCCTTCCCATTAACTAACCAATCCCCTATCCATGCTAATATGTTACCGAGTACTCTAAAGACTCTTGAGAGGGACCTTATAAAATTTGATGCTGATTACATAAGATGAGATTAGGAAAGATTACTAAACGTTGTAATATATGAAAAACGAGCTGAATTAGGTCAGTCAGCCCTTCTAGCCTGCTCCACCATTTAATAAGATTATGGCTGATCTGTTTGTAACCTCAAATCCATATTCCTACTTACCACTGACAGCATGGCTTGATCAAAGAGGTAGGAATTAAGGAGTATGTTAAAGAACTAAAGTGCGGTATAGAATCAGAGAAATTTTGGGAAGAAATTATAGTTTAGAGTTCAGGCAGCTGAAAATACAACTGCAAATGGAGGCGTGATTAAAAATGGATCTTCAAAATGCAGAGAGATTCAAGATTGTGGGGCTGGAGGAGTTGGCAGATATAGGGAAGAAATGAAGGGAGTTTAAAGCAAGGGTGAGAATTTTAAAATTGAGGTATTGTTTAACTGGAAACCAGTGTAGGTCAGTGAAAACAAGATGATGAATGAATGAGATTTGATCCAAATTAGATCACCAGCAACAGAGTTTGACTGACTCAAGTTTATGGAGGGTTTTGAAGTATGATTATTTGTTTATGTGGTAACATGAGGCGATTTAGAAATAATTTTGAATGAGCTTATCAAAACAAACAAAACTATATTTTATAAAAAGCTCTATTTTTCAAATTTGAATTCTGCAACGATATTCAAATAGGTGCATGAATAGAAAAGGCTCAGAGGGATATTGGCCAAACACAGGCAAATTGGACTAGTTTTGCTTGGGAAACTTGGTCAGCATGGACTGTTTTTGTGCTGTATGACTCTATTACTATAAATAAAATCACAGTGTTACTTAACCTAACAAACTCAAGAAAATCAAAAAGACAGCTGAGCCAGACAAAAATGCTAAAGCGGTTATCCAACAAGTTATGTGTTGCTTGTCTAAGAATTTTGCTACTATTCATAGCTATCCCCTAAACATTTAGAAGCGCAAGTGCCAGGAGGGTTGATATTCCTCAATGGATAGCTGGTTTACAGTGCTAATAAAACAGAAGATTTCCTTGAATGAAGACTTTACTAAACTGTAATGACATTCAAGAATGATTAAACTTAGCATATTAAGTTGTTTCTTGAAAGGTACCAATTTAACATGTTGGTGTGGTGTAGTATGGTGTGGCTGATGCTGATTCAAGATTTATGACTGGGAGATGTAATTAGGAGGAATTAACTAGGCAAATGAATCAAATTTACTTACATGGAGAACCTCACACATAAGACTTTTGACACATTTTATCTTATTTCAAACAAATCAGTCAGAAAACAGAGGAACACCAAAATGAATATGATGAGGAAAGAAACAGCATCATACATTCACAGGCCACCAGTTCAGACAAAGACACCGTACAAATTTTACAGATACAGAAGCTTGAACACATGCACCAGCAGGTTCAGGAACATTTTTTTCCTGGCCGTTATTAGACTGCTGAATGGACTTTCTAGCTTCAAATAATACTAATCTTGCTAACGCTGATCTCGCCTAACGCAACGTAACCTATACGCCCCTAAGTCTTTTTGATCTGTACATCCTTGCTTCATATGATCTGCTTGTAATGCTCGTAAAAAAAGCTTTTTACAGTACCTCGGTACACCTGACAACAAATCAAACAATCAAGTAGGATCGGCAAAAAGCCAGGGCAAGGGATAAAATTGTTGAAGGCGCCAGATTGTTGGAGGGCAAGGGCATAGGCATACATAAGCCCTGCTGCAGAAGGCTCAGAAGAGGATTTTAATTGGTCAAGCTGCAGAAAATGGCTGATGGGGGTACATACCAAAAAGCTTTGTGGATTGAAGTTTGCCAGAAAGCCTGTAATCCATATTTTGGAGCATGAAGGAGCCAGCATGAAAATGGCACAGCATTTTGTACAGGATTTGAAGGTCATACTTTTGAACATGGTAATAGTGGCCAAGTGGAGGAAAACAATTTGAACCCAAACATAATAGAGACCTGATGGCTAATGTTTCAGCTTCAAATGCAGCACATGCAGCTACCACTAAATGTCTGAACGATACACAGACACTAAGGCCAAAGTCATGCATATTCAACTTTCTGTTATGCAAACTTTGAATGCGGTCATCATGTTTATAGATACCAATGTTCAAAGAACTCACAAAGTGGCAAAAGTGCTAAGGAAAACAAACATGCTGTCACGCTCAGACTGACAGCATTTAGTGTCCCATAACAGTCTCATTTGAGAGGTATTATTTTACCATCATGACTAATTATTTTATCTGGGTTTTCTCATTCCCTTTGTATGAATATTTCTTTTATTGAATGCCAAAGCTCCTGAATTGAATTTTGGCTCACAACTTTAGACAATGCCTCAATACCCTCCCAATCTTATTGGAGATTCAGCCTTGATCACAGCACATATCCCTGCATTTAAAACACAAAATTTTGAATTATTTGCAATATGTTCTAGTGTAGGAGGGCTATCACTAGGTAATTTAGGATTTTTCTCACAAACTAATTATTAGGGACTATATATGTATACTCTAAGTGGTCACTAACTGCACATGCCGGCATCAAAATGGCATACTTTGCATCGGAAGTGTATGTAAATGGCAAGATATGATTTTAGAACTCTAACAGTCTTCCTAATGATCAGAAATTATCTTGTTTTATCCACTTCAACTTGAAGGATCAGTGAAGCAAATTCTTTAAATATGAAATGCATCAAATATTGGAGCATTCTGAAAACAAAGCTCAACCTTGAATTTGAATGTCTCATGTTGATTGTAAACTTCTAAAATCATAAATAAGTCATAACAAATATTTGCCTAGGAGCTTATGTTACATTTTAAAATAAATGCTCACTTCTCAAAGAGTACAAACCTCTTTAAGGACAGATTTAAAATGGGATCTTTTTGTTCGAACAGTAGAGCTTCCTTGCTTTCTGGCCAAACCACGCCTTGCCTCATTCCGTTTATTCATTGTATCAATCTTCAGTTTTGGTGCATTTCCCTCTACCACAAAGACAAGTCTCACATCCATCAAGGTGAGACATGAAATACGAAAAAACAAATTTCTAAAATTAAAGCAAGACATGGATCAACATCAATATTGAAATAAGAAAAGAAAATAGGTTACAAATGCTAAATACCGAATAAAACCAGAAAAATCTTGATCAAAGGTTAAACAAGAATTGTGAACTTGCTTTTCTCTTTACTAATGACTGATCCATATTTTTCAGTTCCCCTTTTGCTCTGCATCAATAATAAGTATAACAATATGGCAAAATGACTATGATATTAATTCCTGATCCAAAGATAATTTGCAAATCTGAACAATTATTAAAATACATTTCACATTGTATGTCAATTCTGAGGGTGCTGGCCACATAGAAATGAGAAACCAATATAAAATTATTTTGAATCAACCTGCTTGAACATGATGTAACATACTTCCATGGCAAGTGGGATATTAACTAGGAGAAAGTGAGGACTGCAGATGCTGGAGATTAGAGCTGAAAATGTGTTGCTGGAAAAGCGCAGCAGGTCAGGCAGCATCCAAGGAGCAGGAGAAGGGCTCATGCCCGAAACATCGATTCTCCTGCTCCTTGGATGCTGCCTGACCTGCTGCGCTTTTCCAGCAACACATTTTCAGCTCAGGTGGGATATTAATCCAGACTTTCTGCCCCACAGGCATTATCAACACACACAAGATGTTGCTTGTTTAAGGAATACTATAATTAGCAGGATGGAAGAAATTGGATATCTATCCTCTTTGTGTTGAATCTTCAGTTTCATATGCTTGTGCTGATTTTATTTTTGCATAATTAAGGAAGCACACCTGTCTGTTTCTTCATAATTTAAACCTTGCTTGATAATTTCAATATGATTTTCATTACCACCGTTAACACTGTCCTTGTTTTCTCTTCTTTCCTAATCTAACAGAGTTCAATTTCTATGCAAAAAGAACTGGCATGACTTACTTGCTCTTTGTCTCCACATTACTGCCAATCCCAGACTTGAACCAGTCATTAGCAGAGTGAGAATATACTAGGGAAACCTTTCCTTATCCCTCCCTTTATGAAGTATCTCGTTTATCTACTGGCATACTGAAATCAAGTCAAACCAAGTAAGAAATTAGCAAAAAATATTCTTGTCATTGAGGCACAAGTACTCCATTGCTCTTAGAAACCAGACATTCATGTATGGTTCTAAAATGAATATTGACATGTATCATAAAACCTCATGGGAGACAGTGTGTAGTGGCAATATCATTGGAGTAGTAATTGAGATAGCCAGAGTAAAGCTCTGTGAGCACGCAAAACTCTCCACAGCAGCTGGTGGGAATTTAGAATCAATTAATAAGCTGCAATTAATACTACCATCTGGAATATAAAGGTAGTCTCAGCAATAGTGACTACCATTGAATGTTGTTAAAAATCCATCTAGTTCACTGAAGTATCATTTCATATTTTAGTTCACTAATGTCTTTAAGTAAGGAAATCTGCAGTCTTTATCTAGCTCACCTATATGTGACTCACAACAATATAGTCAATTTTTAACCATCCATTAAAATGCCAAGCAAATCACTCAATTCAAGGGCAATTAGAGATGGATAGTAATAGATGCCCACATCCCATGAAAGAATGTTAAGTACTTTTTAAAAGTGTAAGTTACCTGAGATGTGGCTTGACAACAGTTCCGATCATGCCTTTCACAGTTTGAGCCTCACAAACCCATAAGCTCATATCCACAGCCAACGTTTTCCCTTTTAGATTCTGTAGTGGAACATATTCTTTAACAGGCTCTAATATTTGCCACAAGTCATTCACTCCCATGCTTCCAGCTTTTAATGCTGAACACTGACTCTTCCTATAAAAAAGACAAAATATAAATCTTACTATCAAAGTGAACCATCAACATTGTGTAATATAGCCAAGGAGACAGATGTTTATTTCAGAATCCACAAACTCTCAAATCATCAGTGTGGTTCAGTTTGTAGATTTCTTATCTGAGTCAAAATGTCATGGCCAAGTCCCATTCTGAGATTTGAGGATGATACTTCTGTCCAGTATGATGGAAGCACTGTCATGTCAGATATGGTGTCTTTTAAATAAGATTCGAAAGCAAAGTTTTGTCTGCTGCCTCAGGTGAACTTAAAGTACACTCGGGCACACTTATAAAAGGTAAGGAAAATGCCCATGAGGAGGTTGTTGCTTCTAACATCCTGCTATGCTCAACCTGTACCAGGTTTTCTACTTTGCAAAAGCAACCTGACTGCAAAAGTATGTTATAATTATACTTTGGTACGTCCTAAAGCTGTGAAGGAGCTACAGAAATGCAAGTTCTTTCCTTAGGATCAATGCAGTTGCATATCAAGCAAAATTAAACAAAACCCTTAGATGTTTTCAATGTCATTATATGACAATTCAAAACATACCTTGAATGTGACAATACATAAATGTGCATGAGCTGAATTTTAATCTGGGTACAGAGGCGTGTTTGTAGAGTGTGATCCAGACACTATTTATTGGAGGAAGTCTGATTTTTCATGCCCATGCTCCTCAGGCATTTCCGTGGATCAGGGCTGTCTTGTGTGAAAAAAGACACATTTGCTCTGAGTTTAGGATCCCCATTTATTTGGGGAATGAAAACTGCATTTCCTCCCTAATACTATTTATGGCTGATGAGGCAAAGTTTTGAAAGCACAGTGAAAGTAGGATAAGTATGGTATGATGTAGTGGCGATTACAGAGACATCATTGCAAGAGACCAGGTTTGGGAAAACTGAATAGCCAAAGATGGTCAGTTTCAGAAGGATAGGCAGCAGGATAAGGAGGTGGTGGAGCTTTGTTAGTAAAGGATTAAATCTGTACTGTGGCAAGAAATGAGCTAAACAAATAAAAGTAAATAAGCATAAGGACAGATTTGGCCCTAGTGAACTGATTAAGAAGACTAAAACGAGTAAAAGCGGATGAACATTTGGATTAAAGAAATATTTTCCAATATCAGCCTGAAACAGAAGCAGGTATATGTGGACATAAAATAATCCAGATCATTAAGCAGACAGACCTCACACAGTACAGAAACAGACCTTTCAGTCCAACCAGTCCATGCTGAACATAATCCTGAACTAAATTAGTCCCATCTGCCTGCTACTGGCCCATATCCCTCAAAACCTTTCCTATTTATGTACTTATCCAAATGTGTTTTATACGTTATAATTGCACTAACATCTATCACTTCCTCAGAAAGTTCACTGCACACGCAAACCACCATCAATGGAAAATATTTACCCCTCATGTCTTTTTAAAAATCTCTTTTTAAAACTGTTCCCCCCGCAGTCTTGAAATCCCCCATCCTGGGTAAAAGACAATTACCATTAACTCAGTCTATACCCTTTGCTATTTTATAAACTTTCATAAAGTCGCCTCACAACCTCCTACACTTCAGTGAAAAACATCCCAGCCATTCCAGCCTTTCTTTATAAGTCGAACCTTCCATATCCAGCAACATCCTGGTAAGTTTCTTATGAACCCTCTCCAGCTTAATAAGATCCTTCCTACAACTGGACACATTGAGCTTCTATTGTATTTTGTACACTATGCTAAATCATGAACTTACCTCCTCTAAGTAATCTCTGCATTTAATTCCATAAACTATAAAGCACAGCATACATGTTGTTTAGCTGCAAACTGAAAGGTCCAGATCTATATTTTTCTGTTACACCCTCTAGTCTTAGACTCTTTAAACAGTGAAAGTGGTGTAGAGAGAACTATTTTCCTTATTACTTTGAAAACATCAAAAAATCACCTCTGAGATTCTAGGAACTACAATCCTTGTTTGTGCAATCTCTCACTGTAGTTTAATCTCTGGAGTCAGGTAAGTATGCAATGCAGTTGGCTTGAGGTAGATCCTAAGTAAATCTTAAGATGTGATGTCTAATCACATTTAAGTGTTTGAACTAGAATTTTTATGTTATAACTGCAGCATAACTTTTATTCCTCCTTAGATGTGATTTTCCTAGAAACAAAGAGACAGCACACTATCAACTTTGTTGACTATTTTCTGGACCTGTTCATGACATTTTAACGACCTCTCGACATGGACTCCAAATCCTTTTGGACTGTCAATATTTCTACCTTTTACTATTCAGAAAGTACCCTGTTCCATTTTCTTTTTAGGTTTTTCAATCTAAAGTGGACAATTGCATTTTTGCTGACAACTGAAATCCATTTGCAACAGTTTGGGCCATTTACTTAATTCATTAGTATCTTGTAATCATAGTTATACAGCATAGAAACAGGAATTTTAGCTACCATGTCTATGCCGACCAACAAATACCAAGTTATACTAACCCATTTACCTGAACTTGGCTCAAAGCTTATTTTGTCCTAGAATTTTAAGTACAAATCCAGATGTTTCTTAAATGTTGCGAGACTACCTGCCTTCACCATGTTCTCAGGCAGCACATTCCATATTTTTACCCACTACAGGTGATTTGTTTTTCCCTCAGGTCCCCTGTAAACCACTTACTCCTCACCTTAAACTTATGCCCTCTGATCTTAGGTGCATCTGCAAGGGGAAAATTCTTACAATCTAACCTGTGTATGCCTTTCATAATTTTGTATACCTCAATCGGATTCCCTCTCAGCCCTCTCTGCTCCAAGAGGAAACAACTTAGCCTATCCAATCTCCTCTTATAGCTTAGGCTTATGAATTAGGCTTATTGTCACATGTACTCACATGAGTACAGTGAAAAGTTTACAAGTCGTCACTTATGGTGGCATCTTAGGTACAAAGGTACCTGGGTACAGAATCGTGGTACAAAGCAAAAAAAAGCTAAAAGGTTAAACAGAACTATTTTTCTACTTTTTAGTAAGAAGGACTGTAAACAGTTCAGCACCACAGTCCATAAGCACCTAGCCATGCTGGGCTCGCATTTGTCACAAGGACTCAACTTCTCCTGCCTCAGCTTGACCTTGCTATCGCCCTGGGCTGCCTGCTCTTACCACCTTACAGCTTGTTTCTGCTATTGCCGCCACCACAGCAAACCTTTTCTTGCTCCCACTCTTGCTGCCAGCCAGCCCAAGCAACACCCTGGTGAATCTCCTCTAAACTCTCCAGTGCAATCACATTTCTTCCAACAGTATGATGACCAGAACTGCACACAGTTTAACCAATGTTTTAATAAGACTTCCTGGCTCCTATATTCCAAGTCTAGGTAATAAAGACAAGCATCTCGTATGACTTCTTTACCACCCAGTTAAACTGGGCTGAAATCTCAGGGGTCTATAGACTTGTGTGCCAAAATCCCTTTATTCCTTAGTAATCCCTAGAGACCTACTGTTCATTGTGTAAATCCATTCCTTATTGGATTTCCCAAATGCATTATCTCTCACTTATCAGGATTAAATTCCATCTGCCATTGCACTGCCCAGTTTATTAGCTGATCAATTTCAGACTGCAGTCTGAGACCATTCTCCTCACTATGAACAGCACTACCAATTTTCATTTACCTTTGTATTTTTATGCTTCCATTTTCAATCTAGCCTGTGTGTCATTAACAAATATGGAGACATGGCTCTCCATCTGATCACTGGAGCCATGACTAAATATGATCAATAGTTATGGTTCCAAAACTGATCCTCAGGGAGCACAAATTACATCCTACTAATTAGAGTACATGCTCATAATCTGTATTTTCTCTAACATTCAGTCAATTTCCTAAAGTGACCTATAATTTACCTTCAATTCTGTAAGCTTAGATTTTAACTAATTATTGCCAGTAATTGACCTTACTAAAAGCTTTCTAGATATTTAAATAAATAATATCCATAGAGATTGAACTGTCAACTACTTTCAGCACCTCTTCAAAAACGTTCAATTATGTGCATACTACGCAGCATGGCAGCTCAGTTTGCAGCTAGCTGTATTTACACTGTGAATGCAAGGTCACAGGGATAGGGCAGGCGGCAGGCTCTGGGTGAGGTGCTCTTTGGCGGGTCAGTGCAGACGCGATGAGCCAAATGGCCTCTTTGCTCACTATAGGGATTCTATTATTCATCTAGTATAACCAATCTTTCACAACTCTATGCAGCATTCCCTTTATTGAAAGGGAAATGAAACTTTTCAATTTTTAGGAAATTTTAAATCTTTTTCTTTAAAAAAACATCCCTGCACTGTTTATTGGGGTTGCCTGCCATTTTTAACAATCAATACAGCATATACGTGCTTCTTGTAGGATTTTCTTGCCTTGTGCATCAGGTGTACTGAGCCTATTAGCAACAAATAGCTTCAATCCATAAATGCAAATGCAGCAAGATGATTAAGTGGCAGCAGGAAGCAAAGCTGATGTACAGAAATGAAGCTGAAGGGAGCAACCATGTAAAGCACAACCACCAATGCCTAAGGCAGCAGGGCCAGAGGATGAATGGGAAACGAGGCTTGCAAGGCCAAGAAAAAAATTAAGTCTGCAAAGGAGGATAACGAGGGTAGAAAAGGAAAAGGCAAAGATAGGCAGCTAAGGAAAGAGGAAGGCGGTAAAAGGGAATGGACTGCAGTGTGGGAAATGTAGTTGCAAAGGGAAGAGAGCAGTTTTGAACCAAAAAAAGAGTTGTTTCTTGTATGTAAATTAGTATTGCAATAGACACTATCAATTTGATAATTTAATGCAAAATAGTTTTATTCCATAAAGCTTTACATTTGTGTTACTAGAACTAAAATATCTCAAATTGTGAATTACTGGAAATACATTAGAAATAAACGAGACTTGGAAATATATCACTGTTCCTTCAGTGCTGCTGGGGCAAAATCCAGAAATTTGCTCCAAAAAGATATTGCAGCCTACATCAAGTGGGCTGCAGCAGTTCAAGAATGTAGCTCACCGCATTCTTTTTCAAAGATAATTAGGTAATAAATGCTGGCCCAGCCAGCAACGCCTACACCCCGTGACTGAAAAAACAAAACCACGAAATCATGTAGCTTTAAGGGTGTGTCACATTTTTTCTTTACACATGTCTGATATCTTAAACCAATTTAAATACTATAGTGACTTGGAATTCTTGTTGTCTGTGTTGTGACTTTGTTTGACCTAGTTTGATGATTTTGTCTCTAACAGTCGAAGTACTCCAAACAAGAACACACATAAAGAAGGGAGTCTTACAACATGAGTACATCAATTAATAAAGAAATTCGAGAATAAAAAAGGGGATGCCTGAATATCAAAAGGTAGACTTCGAGAATATCGCAAGAGGACCCCTTCAAAATGAAAATATTTTAACTTGCGGTATAGATACATCAGCTCCCTTTGAAAGCTAGTATATAACTCATGGTCTTCATCTACAGACCGAGAGATGCCAGCAGGACAGTTACAACTAATTTCACATTAACATTAATCCTTTCAGAAATATTAACTGATGCAACACCAGCTGCATTATGCAACAGCATAGTGTATATCACAAGGAATGAAGTAGTCTTGTAAGAAGGATACTCAGTAATCACTGGTTCCTCCACTTTTCAAATTGATGGGGAATTCAATTTGGCAAAGGTATTGGGGGAACGATGTTTTTACAATATAGTTGGGACAGTTTCTTAAAACAATGTGTTCTGAAGCTGGCCAAAAACAAGAATATTTGGACCCGATTATGCTATATGTGCCATAGGTCTGGCCTATTCCCAGAACCTGTGCCGCCGCAGTTACCCGGGACATCTTCCATTTTATGTGGAGATCAAAGATGGACCGAGTCCGGAGGGACACAATGTGTAAAGATCTGGGCAATGGGGGAGAAAACACACCCAATGCTACCCTCACCCTGATGGCCACCTTTGTGTGTAGCTGCATCAAGCTGTGCATGGATCCCCGGTACGTAAACACCAAGAGGGATAAGAAAATTAAGGAAGTAAACACGTGGCTAAGGGATTGGTGTGGGAAAGAGGGATTCCATTTCTTGGGGCATTAGCATCAGTTTTGGAACCGGGGGGATCTGTACCGTTGGGACAGTCTCCACCTGAACCGATCTGGTACCAATGTTCTAGCGAAGAGGATAAATAGGGTGGTCAGTAGGACTTTAAACTTCTGAGTTGGGGGGAAGGGAAAGTGAAAGCGACAGGGAGTATGGAGTTAAATGGAAAGATAAGCAGGAGGATAGCATGTATGCAGGTGGATTTAACCTTGAGGCAGATTAGGAATGCAACAAAAAGGAAGGATAACTTAGGACATCATATGACTTCCAATATCTCTAATGATAAGAATGTTAGCATTAAGGCACTTTACCTGAATGCTCGTAGCATTCGTAACAAAGTAGATGAACTAACGGCACAGATCATCGTGAATGACTATGATGTGGTAGGCATCACAGAGATATGGTTGCAGGGGGTTCAGGACTGGCAGTTAAATATCCAAGGCTTTACAACTTATCGAAAAGACAGGGAGGTGGGCAGAAGGGGCAGGGTGGCCTTGTTAGTTAAGAACAAAATTAAATCTATGGCACTAAATGACATACGGTCGGATGATGTGGAGTCTGTGTGGATGGAATTGAGGAACGACAAAGGCAAAAAAACCATAATGGGAGTTATGTACAGACCTCCTAACAGCGGTCAGTACCAGAGGCGCAACATGTACCGGGAAATAGAAAAGGCATGTCAGAAAGGCAAGGTCACGGTGATCATTGGGAACTTCAATATGCAGGTGGACTGGGTAAATAATGTTGCCAGTGGATCCAAAGAAAGTGAATTCTTGGAATGCTTACAGGATGGCTTTTTGGAACAGCTTGTCATGGAGCCCACAAGTGAGCAGGCTATTTTGGACTTAGTGCTATGTAATGAACCAGATTTTATAAAAGAGCTTAAAGTAAGGGAACACTTAGGAAGCAGCGATCATAATATAGTAGAGTTCAGACTGCAGTTTGAAAGAGAGAAGGTATAATCGGATGTAATGGGGTTACAGTTAAACAAAGGTAATTATGAGGGCATGAGAGGAACTGACGAAAATCGACTGGAAGCAGAGCCTATCAGGGAAGACAGTATAGCAAAAAATGGCAGGAGTTTGTGGGTATAATTGAGGACACAGTTCATCCCCAAGAAAAGAAAGATTACCCGGGGAGGGATTAGACAGCCATGGCTGACAAAGGAAGTCAGGAAATGTATCAAAGAAAAAGAGAGATCCTATAAAGTGGCCAAGAGCACTGGGAAATCAGAAGATTGGGAAGGCTACAAAAACAAACAGAGGATAACAAAGAGAGAAATAAGGAAGGAGAGGATCAAATAAGAAGGTAGGCTAGCCAGTAATATTAGAAATGATAGTAAAAGTTTCTTTCAATACATAAGAAACAAACGACAGGCAAAAGTAGACATTGGGCCACTTCAAACTGATGCTGGAAGCCTAGTGATGGGAGATAAGGATATAGCTGGAGAACGTAATAAGTACTTTGCGTCAGTCTTCACAGTGGAAGACATGAGTAATATCCCAACAATTAAAGGGAGTCAGGCAGCTGAGTTGAGTATGGTTGCCATTACAAAAGAGATAGTGCTAGAAAAGCTAAAAGGTCTTAAAATTGACAAATCTCCTGGCCCCGATGGGCTACATCCTAGAATTCTGAGGGAGGTGGCTGAGGAAATAGTGGAGGCGTTGGTTGAGATCTTTCAAAAGTCACTGGAGTCAGGAAAAGTCCCGGATGATTGGAAGACCGCTGTTTTAACCCCATTGTTCAAGAAAGGATCAAGAAAAAAGATGGAAAATTATAGGCCAATTAGCCTAACCTCGGTTGTTGGTAAAATTCTAGAATCCATCATTAAGGATGAGGTTTCTAAATTCTTGGAAGAGCAGGGTCGGATTAGAACAAGTCAACATGGATTTAGTAAGGGGAGGTCGTGCCTGACAAACCTGTTGGAATTCTTTGAAGAGGTGACAAGTAGGTTAGACCAGGGAAACCCAGTGGATGTGGTCTATCTAGACTTCCAAAAGTCCTTTGATAAGGTGCCACACGGGAGGCTGCTGAGCAAGGGGAGAGTCCATGGTGTTCGAGGTGAGCTACTGGGATGGATTGAAGATTGGCTGTCTGACAGAAGGCAGAGAGTTGGGATAAGAGGTTCTTTTTCGGAATGGCAGCCGGTGACAAGCGGTGTCCCACAGGGTTCAGCGTTGGGGCCACAGCTGTTCACATTATATATTAATGATCTGGATGAAGGGACTGGGGGCATTCTAGCGAAATTTGCCAATGATACGAAGATAGGTGGACAGGCAGGTAGTACTGAGGAAGTGGGGAGGCTGCAGAAGGATCTAGACAGTTTGGGAGAGTGGTCCAGGAAATGGCTGATGAAGTTCAATGTGAGCAAATGCGGGGTCTTGCACTTTGGAAAGCATGGACTACTTTCTAAACGGTGAGAAAATTCATAAAGCTAAAGTACAAATGGATCTGGGAGTGCTAGTCGAGGATTCTCTAAAGGTAAACATGCAGGTTGAATCCGTGATTAAGAAAGCGAATGCAATGTTGTCATTTATCTCAAGAGGGTTGGAATATAAAAGCAGCGACGTGCTACTGAGACTTTATAAAGCTCTGGGTAGGCCCCATTTGGAGTACTGTATCCAGTTTTGGGCCCCACACCTCAGGAGGGGCATACTGGCACTGGAGTGTGTCCAGTGGAGATTCACACGGATGATCCCTGGAATGGTAGGTCTAACATACGAGGAACAGCTGAGGATCCTGGGATTGTACTCATTGGAGTTTAGAAGGTTAAGGGGAGATCTAATAGAAACTTACAAGATAATACATGGCTTGCAAAGGGTGGATGCTAAGAAATTGTTTTCATTAGGTGGGGAGAGTAGGACCCATGGGCACAGCCTTAAAATTAGAGGGGGCAAATTCAGAACAGAAATGCAGAGACGTTTCTTCAGCTAGAGAGTGGTGGAATTCACTGCCGCCGAGTGCAGTGGAGGCTGGGACGCTAAATGTCTTCAAGGCAGAGATTGATAAATTCTTGATGTCACAAGGAATTAAGGGTTACAGGGAGAATGCAGGTAAGTGGAGTTGACATGCCCATCAGTCATGATTGAATGGTGGAGTGGACCCGATGGGCCGAATGGCCTTACTTCCACTCCTATGTCTTATGGTCTACGTGTCACTACGTACTGAGGGTCTACCTGTCCCCAGTGTTGCGAAGGATGGGCCTGGCCTCGCTCCCGCAGAATGCTCCAAATGGTTGGATCGCTCCGTGTCACTTGTCCTTCATGGAGAAATTTATGAAGAAAAACACCTTTGATCACAAGTCCATCAGGAAGTGGTCAGCACATAGTGTCCTCGAGACACTTCAGGAAAAGGAGAGGTCGGATCCTGTTGAACAGTTCCCTGGCAGACTGTCAAAGTCATGTGGCAGAATGCCTCATGGCCAGAACTTTCAAACAAGCAACAAGACATGGCTTGGCTGGTGGTGAGAAGGGCTCTGCTGGTGAGATCCTTCATGCATGCCCGGACTCTCTGCCCCACTGCGCACTGCCCTCGAAGGGTCTGTGGAGGGGACGAGACTATCACACACCTCCTTCTGGAATGTGCCTTTGCAAATGAAGTCTGGAGAGGATTGCAGTGGTGTTTGTTGAAGTTCATCGCGAGTAGCTCCATGACACGGAACTCAGTGTTCTACGGTCTGCTCCCCCGAATGCACACCGAGACGAACATCAACTGTACCTAGAGGATCATCAACTCGGTGTAAGACGCTCTTTGGTCTGCCCGAAACCTGTTGATCTTCCGAGTGAAGGAGTTGACCTCGACTGAGTGCTGCAGAATTGGCACTTTCCAAAGTCCAGGATTACGTGCTGAAGCTTAGGGCAGCTGCCGCCAAGGCGTGGTGGGGAAAGACCACTGTATAAGGTCTGCCTGGCTAAGAAGAACAGAGGGCCCACTCAATAATTGGGTTCAGCTGACGCCTTAGCTAAACATCTGTATGGTCAACATGCAGACTCATACATACAAACGATTCAGTCTCATCTGTGTATGTGAAGAAATGCAATGTATACATATGAATGGCATCATCAAATGTATAAATATCAAAATATTTTTATGAATAAAATATATTTTTGAAATAAAAAAATTTGGACCTGATTATGTATAACGAAAAAGAAAGGAGTAACGGTAATACGGGAGAATTTGATTTTCAGTTTGAGAGTGACGAATGGGATCTATAACATGTGTTACAAACTTAATTAAAATGACCACAAGGGTATTAAGACATTCAGCTTAAAAAAATTAACTTGGGTAAGTAGTTTAAAAGTTATGATGGTATGATGCATAGAAAACAATGAGCTGAATGGTCTCCGGCATCAATATGATAAGCAATGGCAGACTGTTGAAAGGTAGGGAAGAAATATGTGTTTTGTTTGTTTACAACAACCTTTCTTTGTAATTCATCCAGGGTATATAGGCTCCAGCAGTTGAGCCAGCTTTTACTCCCCATTATTAGTTGCCCTTAAGTTGGTAATGGTGAGCTGCCTTCTTAAACAACTGCTGTTCATTTGGGGTTGGTACGCCCACAGTGCTATTAGGGAGGATTCTGAGCCAGTGACATTGAAGGAAAGCTGACATATTTCAAAATTTGTATGATGGGCTACATGGAAGGGAATTTCTAGATGGTAGTTTTCCTGAGTATCTGCTGTTGATTTTAAAGGTGTTATCTGAGGAGCCATGATAAATTTCTGCAATGCAATGCCTGACACCATCCCCACACACACATTTTAAGGTTGTAGTGTCAATAAAGTGAATTGTTTTGCCATGGATGGTGTCATGTTTATTGCGTATAGTTGGAACCATGCATGTGGAGAGTATTGTTACAATTCTGACCTGTGTCTTTTAGTCTGTAGACAGGTAACGGGAACTCTAAGTGAGTTATTTGCTTTAAGGTTCTCAGCCTCTTACCGACTTGTTGTATTCAGTATCCAGTTGAGCTTCGCGTCAGTACTATGATATTGATAAGTTGGTATTCAGCTCTGGTAATACAATGAATGTCAAGAGGTGATGATTAGATTTTCTCTTGTTGAAGATGGTTGTCACGTGGCATTTGTGCAACACAAATGATTCTTGCCATTTGTCAGCTCAAGCCCAGAAATCATTTTACATACTGAAGCACTCCATGTTCAAGAGTCCCAAATGGTGCTGAACAATGTGCAATCATCAGTGAACATCCACACTTCTGACCTTATGTTGGAGGTAAGATAATTGTTGAGGCATCAGAGGATAGTTAAGCCCAGGATATGGTCCTGAAGATCTCCTGAAGCTGAGTTAATTGACCTCAAAAAACCACAATCATCTCCCTTTGACTCCAATCAGCAGAGATTTCCCATGGGTCCAGTTTTGCTGGGACCCCTTGATGCCACATTTGATCAGATATGGCCATGATGCCAAGGGTAATCACTGCCACTTCACCTCTGGAGTTCAGCTCTTTTATCTATGTTTTAACCAAGAGGTTAAGAGATGAGACCCTGACAGAACTCAATGTGACATTCAAATTTACTGAAGACTGGCATCCGTGATGCCGGGGACCTCGCCAGGAGGCTAAAATGGGTCAATTGACATGGAATCACTTAGCTCTGTTGATCACTTGCTGCTGCTTTTTTTTTGCCACGTAATCAGTCCTGTGTTGTAGTTTCACCAGGTTAACATCTCATTTTTAGGCTTGTCTAGTGGTTAGTGCACTCTTCAGTGAACTAGGGCAGATCCCTTGGTTTGGAAGTAATGGTGCATCAGGACATATGTCAAGTATAATGTTGCAGATTGTGTTTGAATTCAATTATGCTGCTGTTGATGGTTCACAGTCTCACGGACATCCAGTTCTGAATTGCTAGATCTGTCTAAAATTCATTTAGCATTGTTAGTGCCATACAATACAATGGAAGGTATCCTTAATGTAAAGCTCTCCGAACTCTCAGAGCTGGTCACTCTGACTGATATGGTCGTAGACATGTGCATTTATGGTAGGCAAATTGGAGAGGATGAGGTCAAATATTTTTCTCTTCTTGTTGGTTCTTCACCACCTGTTGCAAACCTAGTCTGGGAACTACGTCCTTTGGGACTCAACCAACTGTTACAACGTCCCTGGTCTATTGTTTCATTACATCTAATCCTTTTATCTCTCCTGACCTGGGCTGCTTCCCAGACTTTCCTTTCTATTCTAACTCCCCTTCCCTTTCAGCAGCATAATATCATATCTCTAATTTCAGTATTGCTGAAAAGATACATACTTTGTCAAAATTTTCTGTCCAGTAATCATTAGGACAACTTCTAAGAAATGCAAAAGTAAAGGTAAAACAACATCTGTACTGTATGGGAGAAGACTGCTGATTGATTGGTAAGTAGAACCTGCTCAGTCAAGATATTGTCATGGAGTATGCATCAGTTAGATGATTACTAGCAGTTAACTTCCAAAAAGTATTTTTAAAAAGAGTTTAAACTAGGCAGGTTGACTCTGATTAATTAGGGCATTGTCCTGATAAACAAACATGTGAATGGCTGTCACATATCTAGTTGAGTAGAAACCCAGTACATTGTGTCTACATGTTCTTTCTGTCTGTGGAGTTTGCACGTTCTCCCCGTGTCTGCGTGGGTTTCCTCCGGGTGCTCCGGTTTCCTCCCACAGTCACAAAGATGTGCAGGTCAGGTGAATTGGCCATGCTAAATTGCCCATAGGGTTAGGTAAGGGGTAAATGTAGATGTAGGGGTATGGGTGGGTTACGCTTCGGCGGGGCGGTGTGGACTTGTTGGGCCGAAGGGCCTGTTTCCACACTGTAAGTAATCTAATCTAATCTAATCTAAAAATCTAATCTTAACTGGTTCAAAGTTCTGAGACCTCACAATTTATGGCATCAGTTCGTCTACCTTATTCCAATGTTTCTACCTCCCCCTTCCCCTCCACCTCCTCCCTCTTCCCCTCCACCTCCTCCCTCTTCCCCTCCTCCCCTCCCCTTTCCCCTCCTCCGCTCCCCCTCCCCTTTCCCCTCCTCCGCTCCCCCTCCCTCTTCCCCACCCCTTCTCCCCCTCCCCTCCCCCCTCCTCTTCCCCTCCCTTCCCCTCCTCCTTCCTCCCCTCCTCCTTCCTCCCTTCCCCCCCCTCCCCCCCCCTTCCTCCCTCTTCCCCTCCCTCCCTCTTCCCCTCCTCCCCCTCCCTCTTTCCCTCCCCTCCCTCCTCCCTCTTTCCCTCCCCTCCCTCCTCCCCCTCCCCCCTTCCCTTCCCCCCTCCCCCCCCTTCCTTTCCCCCCCACCCCCTTCCCTTCCCCCCCACCCCTTCCCCCCACCCCCTTCCCTTCCCCCCTCTTCCCCCCCTTCCCCTCCCCCCCTCTTCCCCTCCCCCCTTCTTCCCCTCCCCTACCCCCTCCCTCTTCCCCTACCCCCTCCCTCCTCCCCTACTCCCTCCCTCCCTCTCTGCCTTCCCCCTCCCTCCCTCTCTGCCTTCCCCCTCCCTCCCCCCCCCTACCCCCTCCCCTCCCCCCCTCCCCTACCCCCTCCCCTCCCCCCCTCCCCTACCCCCTCCCCTCCCCCCCCTCCCCTACCCCCTCCCTCCCTCCCCTCCCCTACCCCCTCCCTCCCCTACCCCCTCCCTCTCCGCCTTCCCCTCCCCCCCCTCCTCTCCGCCTTCCCCTCCCCCCCCCTCCTCTCCGCCTTCCCCTCCTCCCCCCTTCCCCTCCTCCCCCCTCCCCTCCTCCCCCTCCTCCCCCCTCCCCTCCTCCCCCTCCTCCCCCCTCCCCCTCCTCCCCTCCTCCCCCCTTCCCCTCCTCCCCCTCCTCCCCCCTCCCCCTCCTCCCCTCCTCCCCCCTTCCCCTCCTCCCCCTCCTCCCCTCCTCCCCCCTTCCCCTCCTCCCCCTTTCCCCCCTCCCCCCCTCCCCTTCCCCCCTCCCCCCCCCTCCTCCCTCCCCCCCCCCTCCTCCCCTTCCCCCCCCTCCCTCCCTCCCCCCTCCTCCCCTTCCCCCCCCTCCCTCCTCCCCTTCCCCCCCCTCCCTCCTCCCCTTCCCCCCCCCCTCCTCCCCTTCCCCCCCCTCCCTCCTCCCCTTCCCCCCCCTCCCCCCCCTTCCCCCTCCTCCCCCCCCCTTCCCCTCCTCCCCTTCCCCCCTCCCCCCCTTCCCCTCCCCTCCCCCTCCTCCCCCCCCTCCCCCCTCCCCTCCCCCCCTCCCCTTCCCCTCCTCCCCTCTCTCCCCCCCTTCCCCCCTCCCCTCCCCTTCCCCCCTCCCCTCCCCTTCTCCCCCCCCCCTCTCTCCCCCCCTTCCCCCCTCCCCTCCCCTTCCCCCCTCCCCTCCCCCCTCCCCTCCCCTTCCCCCCTCCCCTCCCCTTCCCCCCCCTCCCCTCTCTCCCCCCCCCCCCTTCCCCCCCCCTCCCCTCTCTCCCCCCCTTCCCCCTCCCCTCCCCTCTCTCCCCCCCTTCCCCCTCCCCTCCCCTCCCCTCCCCTCTCTCCCCCCCTTCCCCCCTCCCCTCCCCTCTCTCCCCCCCTTCCCCCCTCCCCTCCCCTCTCTCCCCCCCTTCCCCCCTCCCCTCCCCTCCCCTCCCCTCTCTCCCCCCCTTCCCCCCTCCCCTCCCCTCTCTCCCCCCCTTCCCCTCCCCTCTCTCCCCCCCTTCCCCCCTCCCCTCCCCTTCCCCCCCCCCTCCTCCCCCCCCTCCCCTTTCCCCCCCCCCTCCTCCCCCCCCTCCCCTTTCCCCCCCCCCTCCCTCCTCCCCTCCCCCTCCCCTTCCCCCCCCTCCCTCCTCCCCTCCTCCCCCCCCCTCCCCTTTCCCCCCCCCCTCCCTCCTCCCCTCCTCCCCCCCCCTCCCCTTTCCCCCCCCCTCCCTCCTCCCCTCTCTCCTCCCCTCCCCCCCTCCCTTCCCCCCTCCCCCTCCTCCCCTTCCCCCCCCCCTCCTCCCCTTCCCCCCCCTTCCCTCCTCCCCTTCCCCTCCTCCCCTTCCCCTCCTCCCCCCTCTCCCTCTCCCTCCCCCTCTCCCCCGTATCCAGTTGTGTTCCCCTTTCTCTATGAACTCTTTATTCTATGAGTACAGGTTTTGTCTCTCTGTCCCTATCTCCTTTCACGTTTTGCGCCGTTTCTGTCGATTCAAATTTCACGCACTCAGCTCTGGGAAGCTAACACATGTAGTGAATGATAAGATGATAATAGACGGTATAGGTAGCAGTGAGAAATTATCGCAACGTTTTAACGACAACCACAAACCTGGTATCATAAGCGAACACATCCAACCGTTAAAAACAGCGCGGCAAGCAGGCGCATGCGCACTACCTTGGGAGCGAGACCATGACGGCTCCCGAACCTGCGCAGTGCTGCCGCTACCACCGCGCATGCGGACAGTCTGCGCCTGAAAGACGGGATGGGCAAGCGTGTACACAGCGCGGTGGACAGACGGGCAAACGCAGTTTGGAACCTGTTGTTTTGAGATTCCTGGTGGCCAGCCTCAGCGCACATGCGCAGGCCGGAAGTGAAGCGCGGCCAGCGGCGGCCGTTTGTTCCGGCGCGTGCGCACAGCGGTTGAAGTTTGAACTTGAGTTTCGGCGGATTTGGGTCGAGAGCGATCGCGGTGAGTCTGTTATTGTGTGCGCTGTCCTGGTGGCTTCCGTATTCCCGGTCGGCGAGCAGCTCCTTGTGCGACAACTACGGAAGGTTTCTCTCGGTTGATGCCCAGATGTGTCTCACGGGCCCCAGGCCAGTCACCCGGGAGGAGGGCGGGGGGAAGGGGTTAGAGAGTGGGGAGAGGGTCTTGGAGGGAGCATTGTATGGTCCTCCAGCACATGTCGCCCTATGTGGCTCAACTGTTTCATGTCGGTGTTTAGGCTCTACTGAAACTTTCAACCCTCCTCATCATCTAACCCCATAAATATGACCCTGTATTCTCCTCTTTTCCCCCATGTGCTTCTCTGTATTCGCCTTAACTAAGTCTTGTGATATTATCACTCCTCCAGATTTAAGAACTCTTTTCTCTTCATTATGTATTTGTCTTATCATATGTTTATGGTCTTTAGTTTTGGCCTCTCCTCCCAGTATAAATATTTGTTGTTTGGCATTTGGCTAATTTAACACTCCTTTTCACTTTACAAATCTCTATCAGATGAACGTTTTTAAAGAGATGACTGCAATCTCTATTCAGCAATCACTCTTGTAAATCTTTCTTTCAGCCACCATTAGTTCCTCGGTAGCTTTTTGCAACAGGTGCATTAGGGCTATG
This sequence comes from Chiloscyllium punctatum, assembly GCF_047496795.1. Lineage (NCBI taxonomy): Eukaryota > Metazoa > Chordata > Chondrichthyes > Orectolobiformes > Hemiscylliidae > Chiloscyllium > Chiloscyllium punctatum. The sequence continues at coordinate 148,432,102 of NC_092741.1, read as the reverse complement.
TAGTATTCCAACAATGAAGCTTAATTTATGTCTTAGTCTGATCTATAATAAGTAATAGATTAGATTTCCTACAGTATGGAAGCAGGCCCTTCAGCCCAACAAGTCCAGACTGACCCTCCGAAGAGCAACCCACCCAGATCTATTCCCCTAAAATTAACCCATAATTAATGCACCTAACACTATGGGCAATTTAGCACAGCCAATTCACCTAATCTTTGGATTGTGGGATGAAACCGAAGCACCCAAAGGAAATCCACGCAGACATAGGGAGAATGTGCAAACTCCACACAGACAGTCGCTCGAAGTGGGAATTGAACCTGGGTAGTGCTAACCACTGAGCAACGTTGCTGTCAAAAGTTCACTAACATCAGATACAGGAGAAAGTGAGGACTGTAGATGCTGGAGATCAGAGCTGAAAATGTGTTGCAGGAAAAGCGCAGCAAGTCAGGCAGCATCCAAGGAGCAGGAGAATTGATGTTTCGGGCATGAGTCCTTTTTCAGGAATGAATCATTCAGCTAACATCAGATACACCCAAGCTCTCAGTACCAGAATGGTGATTTTTCTGATTCAAGCAGATTAAATTCTAGAGTGACTCTGAACCCATCTTTGTTTCCTATAAAATAAACTAAAATTTTATATTTCAAACATATTAATTACTGAATTGTGACTACACCTGATGAAGGAACAGCACTATGAAAGCTTGTGATTTAAGTAAATCTATTGGGCTATAACCTAGTATTGTGTGACTTTTGATTTTGTTCACCCTAGACAAACACCAGCATCTCTACACTCTGTTTGTATTGATTTCAGCTATTTAACAGCTGTTTGCTGGACCATTGCTTCGAGCTGTCGCATTTCTTATCGTTATAACTGTGTGCTTGAGTAGTGTGTGTGTGCAAGTTGTTTAAACACGAGGACGTGTTTAACTTTGTACTCATTTAAACTCCATGTTTGTAGGATCCACTGGACACTTCATGGGAATGTGAATTGATCAATTTTAAAGGGGGAGTTGAGGTTCAGTTACAAACACAGAAACAAGAGTTAGCACTTTAATCTGTATAGGGTGTAGGTTTGCTCGCTGACCTGTAGGTATGATATCCTTTAATCTGTGTTCCAGCTGCACAAACTTGCCTTTGCCTATGTCCCTTAAAACATTTGGGCAACAGAAATCTGTTGAGCCCAGATTTAAAATGAACAATTGGTTGAGCGTCAGTTGCTATTTGTGGAAGAGAGTTACAAACTTCTACCTTTTGTGTTTGGAACCATTTCCTAATTTAACTCCTGAAAAGTTTAACTCTTAAACTGGTATTTCTATCCTTCGTTCTGCTGATCAGTGGAAATCATTTCTCTCTAGCTACCCTACATTTTCCCATTGCATTGCCTTTATATCAGCTGTTATGAGTAACTGAGGTAGTGCACTGGAAATCAATCTGCTTTATTCACAGAATAATCACGGAAGTTAGAGGTGTTATATAGTACACAAAAGTTTCCCATTTACCTGGCTTTCATACCTCAATCCATAGGTAACACAAATTGGGTTTCTGTGCTGAACTCAAATTACCTTTTATTACAAGTAGTTAGACTAATTCTGGGTAAAGTTATAAACTGTCAGTATATAATCTTGATAATTAAAACTAGTTCCTTTATAAACTCCCCATTACATGTACACACAGATGAACAAGCAAGGAAAATTGATTATTGAACAGAGGGGGAATGTCTGGAAAGACAGTTCATTAGCCTTTGTTCCCAGATTCTGTGTTGAGATGGTCCTTATGACTGTTCTGTTGGTCAACATAATTTGGGCCTAGATTAGTTTCTGATATCTGGTCGAATGGTTGAATTGGACTGAAGGGTCTGTTTCCATGCTGTACATCTCAGTGATTCTAATGGTCTTCCTTCAATGCTTCCATTAGTTGGTAAAAAGACACAAGGTGGCCAGTTCACTTATGAAAAGTTGCTGACTTACCAGTTAAAAGTCACAATTTACAACATATGTTGCAGGTTAGATGAACTGATTTTCTTCAGATTTAATTCAAGTTTTGACTACAGATTTCCTGTATTAGGGAAAAGTTGACCATTTCTTCCTCTCTGTAACTTGTTCCCACCTTCAAACTGTTCAGTTGCCTAAGAATCAATCACGCTCGTAGCTCACTCAGTATGTGTAAACAGCATGATATTTTGAGCTTTGATTGTTTCTTTTTATATTATGTTGAATTAATCATCATCTTCAATAATGTCACTCTTGTGTTTGTTGTAAGTGTTGGCATGGTTTCCAAACAAGCACTTCCTCAGTTACTGATTGTTTGTTTATACATGAATAAACATGTTACCTCTGTCCTTAAAGTTCTAGTTTGGTACATCATTCAGACTGACCTATGCGTTGGTCCTGTGCGTTTAAGTATCCTCAATCCTTTTTTATGTAATCGAGTACTCAATTAAACACTTCTGGTTATTGTTGAACTTGCAGGGGATTATACGTTAAATTCTGTGAATTTGGACATAAAGTCCCCGTAAAATAAACAGGAGATTAGATATTTTAATGGAGTACAATGTGTGCATGTTTGACAAATATTATGAAATCTCTTTCATAGCAAGAACAAGAATAATGAATGCCAGTGAGAGAAGACGAGATATGAGGTGAAAAAGCTAGTTAGAAGTCAATTATAGTTACTCTAGCTACTTCAGCAAAAGAATCTGATTATGCATAAATAGTAGGCTGAGAAGCCTTAGAAATAACTAATTTCAGAATGTCATGAATACAGTGCACATAGTTGATTTGAAAGTTTGTAATATAGTGCCTTGAGAAATTATGAACCGAGTGTATTTCAAATAATGTTGTGACTGAAAGAGGTTGGTAAAATTATTTAACTGTTGTGTTTACTTCCTGATAATCCTTTGGGGGGGGAGGTATAGTTTCATGAAAACATGACACTATTTTTAATGATTTGACTTCAAGCTTGATGTGGCAGTTCCAGCATTTCTATTATTTAGATATAATTGCCTATAATTTCCAGAAATGTTACAGCATGACAATGGTACTGAAGTGGCATTACTCTATTTTCTCCAAAGAAATTATTGATTACTGAAACTACATGGAGATTTTCTCAATAGTTTGTATCTTTTCTGACCCGAAGCTCTTTAAACCTACTGTTTGACCATTATTTATCCTTCAATCAACATAGTGACAGATTTTCTAATCATTCCCACAATGCTCTTGTGGGATCCTGCTAAGTGAGAGTTCAGTGGTTAAAATCTTCTGAGTTATCCCGGGTTCACAAATTGATGTATATAAATGTAAAGCTGTATTTTTCATTTATGTAGCTGTTTAAGGGGCAGAATGGCAGGAGGTGGTTGAAGAGGAAGGGGCTGTGACAGGTTGAGGGCAAGATAGAACTTTTGGGGTGGGGGCGTCGATGAATGAATATGAAGGGAGTTAATGGAATCTGTTATATTTTACTCAGGAGATGGGCATGTTTTTTTAAAATCTATATAACAGTACCTGGGTAACTGTCAAACTAAAGGAGTTGAAACCTTCCTTAATGATAACTTAAGTCAGAGTTGGAGATTTTTCGGGAAGGTTTCAGATGTTGGGTAGTTGCCCATCAGAAGTTTAAATTTCCCAAGAATTTCTTTCAGCAGTGTATCTTGAGGTACATCTAGTAAAAAGGGCCAGTATTTCAGTGCTGTGCCAGTATTGTCTTTTTGTTGAATGTTGCTGAAATTGTCACTGAAATAGATGTGTACGTTAAGTTTTTTTTTTAAACTGAACGTAGCAACGGAGCTACTGCCTTTTTTTAGCATGTCAAAATATGTGTAAATTAGAAATAATTTTCCAGCAGGCCTGGTGCTAAAGTTTCAATGATCACAAATGGAGAAATTGGAATTCAAACTCCAGTTTGATAGTGATCCACACTTGCATCTTGTCATCCCACAGACTTGTTGTTTCCTGTTGGACATGAAATTCTGCTGTAAAATATTAAATTTCTCCAATGTTTGCTCCATATGTGCCTTTTTAATCTAAACTAATTAGTTTACAACTCAATTGGAGAGGTGTTTGATTGAAGGGGCGTTTGAAATTCAGAAAGAAAGAGAGCAGGTGTGCAGGGTAGTGAAGAGGTAAATGATAATTTATGTTGACAGTAAGGGGTAGAAGATTTGGAATATGGAATACAGAGCAGTGCAGTAGAAATCAGAACCAGAGTAAATAATAAGTCTATAAGGTCATATCTTCAGGCTTTTTCTTTGAGTGCATGCTGCATTCTTAACAAGATAGATGAGTCGACAGTGCAGGTAAAACTAAATGAATATGATTTGATAGCTATCAGGGCTGCAGGGAGACCAAAATTGGGAATCAGTATTCCAAGAGTAGCTGATATTCTGGAGGAATAGGCAAAAAGGAAAAGAATGTGGGATAGCTTTACTAATAAAAGAGAGTCTCGGTGCAGTGGTGACTGATGATATGGGTGCAATACATCATGACGTAGTTGTCTGAAACTAAGGAATATCAAGAGAAAGAAGTCACAGTCGGAGTCCTCTTTAGGCCACCAAAGGTGTGCCTTACTTTAGGGCAAGCTATAAATTAGGAAATGGTGGCATCTGTTAGTCTTGGAGAGCATGGTCATGTGCCTGGGAAAAAATTGGCATTGTTTGAGATGAGCAGACATTAGGGAGGACAAATGAAACCTTGGCCAAAACTGGGTTTTAAGGAGAGTCTTACAAGACAGAGCGCTGGAGAGAGATTTCTAGAGCTTAGGGCATTGACAGCTGAAGATACTGCTGTCATTTGTGAAACTTAAAATTAGGAATGCCCAAGAAGCCTGAATTGGAAGACCACAGCTACATAGAGGAGTAATAATGCAGGAGACGTTGAGAGATAGGGAGCATAGAACTGATGTGTGAGTGGGACTTTTATCAATTAAGGTATATGCAGCAGAACATTCAATGAGCTCAGATTAATGTAGAATGAAGATCATTATCGATGCTTTGGATTATTTGAGTGTCTACGTAACAAGGGTGTGGTTGAGAGTTTCAGCAGCTGATGAGCTATGATTTATCTTGGTCAAGAGAGTTGCTTTTGAGGCATGTTTGAGTTGTACTTGATACATGTTGGAAACAAGGTGGTTCATAAAACAGTCAGTTGCCCCATCTGGACAATGCAGTTTGTGGCAGAGCAGAGACCAAAGGCTTTGACTTCAGTCTTTACAATGTTTATTTTAGTTCAAGAGTCAAAAATAATTTTATTTTGAGGGTACCTTTTTCAGGAAAAAAGGATCTTAATTTGGTCAAAGGCTTCTTTTTGATTATTGCAAGCCAGAATGGTGTCAGGTCTTTTTGCAGGCATGGGACAGCATGTACAGGTACATAGGAATGCAAAATTAAATTGAAAATCAGCAATGATTAAACAATGCACACCTTTATACATGTTCACGAAAGCTTGTAAACCCCACCAAATGTGGTATACATTTAAAATCACTCACTTATCTCACGTTCTTATCTAACCTATTCCCTCTACAGCAGTACTTTACAAACTATTTTCCAAGATTACCTCATTTTCATACAAACACACCTCCCTCACTTCCCGCTACATACCTCTTTATGCACTGTCCTCCATTCTCTTCCTTTTTTTTATGGGCTGTTGTCGTTGTTTGCATTATTTTCATTTCATTTGAGTTGTTCAGTATTGTTTTGCCATCTCTTTCTGATTTGATGCTGGAGTTTTGTAAGTTACACAAGAAGAAATGAAGTCCACTTATCAAAGCACTGCTCGTTTGTGATTCTTTTAGCCCAGTCTGTGCTGTGTTTCACTTTGCTTGCTCCTAACTTTTGTTGTACTACTTTTAAAATGAAAGGTAACATTTTCTCCATCTTAGGTTTTTATTTGAGTGGCAGGCAGTGACTGGTGAGGTGCTAGGATGCCAGCTATTCACAATATGATTTAGATGAGGCAACTAAAGGTAATATCTCCAAGTCTGCAGACAGCACAAAATTGGGTGGGAGGGTGAACTGTGAGGAGGATGCCAAAGTTCTTCACTGTGATTTGGACCAATTGAATGAGCAGACAAATGCATGGCAGAAGAAGCATAATGGGGAGAACTGTAGCATTGTCTACTTTGGTATCAAAAACAGGAAGGTGGTTTATTACCTGAACGGTGATAGAATGGAAAGGTGAGGTGTAACGAGACCTGGATCTCCTTGTACACAAGTTGCTAAAAGTAAGCATACAGCAGGCAGTAAAGAAGCCAAATTGTATGTTGGCCTACACAGCAAGAGAATTCAAATACAGGAGTCTTGCTGCAATTATCGAGTGCCTTGGTGAGATCACACCTGAGAAGTGTGCACAATTTTACGCTCCTTACCTGAGGAAGGATGTTTTGGCTATGGAAAGGGTGCAGTGAAGGTTTACCACACTGAGTCCTGGAATGCAGGACTGATATATGAAGAGAGACTGGATTGGTAATGCCTATGTTCACTGTAATCTAGAAGAATGAGGAGGGAAATTCTCAGAAACACATAAACTTGTGACAGGACCAGACATGGTAAACACAGGAAAGAATTTCCTGGTTCATCAGGGGTCACTGATAAAGGAAGTGAGGTAGGCCATTTCAGACTGACCTGAGGAGAAATTTCTTCACCCAAAGAGTGGTGAGCCTACAGAGTTCTCTGCTGCAGAAAGCAGTTAAGGCCAAAACATTGTTTGCAAGAAGGAGATATGTTTTGATGCCTTTAACTGGACAACATCGATGGAAAGGAAGCAGGAACAGAGCGCTGAGTTGGATTATCAGCAGATATCCGAGCAGACTTGAAGGGCTGAATTGCCTACTCCTGCTATTTTCAATGCTTCCATGATGGCAAACAGATTCCTGCAATCAAATATATGTAGCAAGATCATAAAAAGGCAAACCATGTACTGGGCTTTGTTTCTGGAAGAATAGAATTGGGACGTAGGGAGGTGATGTTAAACCTGTATTGAACTTTGGTTAGAACATAGTTTGAGAATGGTGAACGTAGAACATTACAGCACAATGCAGACCCTTCGGCCCTCAATGTTGTGCCGACCTGTCATACAAATCTGAAGCCCATCTAACCTACACTATTCCATGTACATCCATATGCTTGTCCAATGATGACTAAAATGTACTTAAAGTTGGCGAATCTGCTACCGTTGCAGGCAAAGCATTCCATACCCTTACTACTCTCTGAGTAAAGAAACTACCTCTGACATCTGTCCTATATCTATCACCCCTCAATTTAAAGCTATGCCCCCCTCGTGCTCGCCGTCACTATACTTGGAAAAAGGCTCTCCCTGTCCACCCTATCTAACCCTCTGATTATCTTATATGTCTCTATTAAGTCACTTCTCAACCTTCTCTCTAACGAAAACAGCCTCAAGTCCCTCAGCCTTTCCTCGTAAGACCTTCCCTTCATACCAGGCAACATCCTAGTAAATCTCCTCTGCACCTTTTCCAAAGCTACCACATCCTTCTTATAATGTGGTGACCAGAACTGTACACAATACCCCAAGTGCGGCCATACCAGAGTTTTGTACAGCTGCAACATAACCTCATGGTTCCGGAACTCGATCCCTCTATTAATGAAAGCTAAAACACTGTATGCCTTCTTAACAACCCTATCAACCTGGGTGGCAACTTTCAAGGATCTGTGTACATGAACACTGAGATCTCTCTGCTCATCTACACTACCAAGAATCTTACCATTAGCCCAGTACTTTGCATTCCAGTTACTCCAACCAAAGTGAATCACCTCACACTTGTCCTCATTAAACTCCATTTGCCACCTCTCAGCCCAGCTCTGTAGCTTATCTATGTCTCTCTGTAACCTACAACACCCTTCGTCATTGTCCACAACTCCACCGACCTTAGTGTCGTCTGCAAATTTACTAACCCACCCTTCTACGCCCTCATCTAGGTCGTTTATAAAAATGACGAATAGCAGTGGACCCAACACCGACCCTTGCAGTATACCACTAGTAACTGGAGTCCAGGATGAATATTTTCCATCAACCACCACCCTCTGTCTTCTTTCAGCAAGCCAATTACTGATCCAAACTGCTATATCCCCCACAATCCCATTCCTCCGCATTTTGTACAATAGCCTACTGTGGGGAACCTTATCGAACGCCTTGCTGAAGTTCATATACACCACATCAACCGGTTTACTCTCATCTACCTAATTGGTCACCTTCTCAAAGAACTCAATAAGGTTTGTGAGGCATGACCTACCCTTCACAAAACCATACTGACTATCCCTAATCAAATTATTCTTTTCTAGATGATTATAAATCCTATCTCTTATAACCTTTTCCAACACATTACCAACAACTGAAGTAAAGCTCACTGGTCTATAATTACCAGGGTTGTCTCTTCTCCCCTTCTTGAACAGGGAAATCACATTTGCTATCCTCCAGTCTTCTGGCACTATTCCTGTAGACAATGTCAAAGACTCGGCAATCTCCTCCCTGGCTTCCCAAAGGATCCTAGGATAAATCCCATCCAGCCCAGGGGACTTATCTATTTTCATACTCTGCAGGATTTCTAATACCTCTTCCTTGTGAACCTCAATCCCACCTAGTCTAGTAGCCTGTATCTCAATATTCACCTCGACAACATTGTTGTTTTATAGAGTGAATACTGTCGAAAAATATTCATTTAGTGCATCCCCTATCTTCTCCGACTCCACACTCAACTTCCTACAACTATCCTTGATTGGTCCTAATCTTACTTAGGTCATTCTTTTATTCCTTAAATACCTATAGAAAGCCTTAGGGTTTTCCCTGATCCTATCTGCCAACAACTTCTCATGTCTCCTCCTGCCTCTTAGCTCTCTCTTTAGGTCTTTCCTGGCTACCTTGCAACCCTCAAGCACCCTAACTGAGCCTTCACATCTCATCCTAACATAAGCCTTCTTCCTCTTGACTAGAGAATCCACTTCCTTCATAAACCACGGTTCCCACGCTCTACAGCTTCCTCCCTGCCTGACAGGTACATACTTATCTAGTGTTTCCTTGAATAAGCTCCACATTTCTAACGTGCCCATCCCCTGCAGTTTGCTTCCTAAATCTTGCCTAATCGCATCGTAATTGCCTTTCCCCCAGCTGTAACTCTTGCCCAGTGGTATACACCTATCCCTTCCTATCACTAAAGTAAAACATAACAAAATTGTGATCGCCATCACCAAAGTGCTCACCTACGTCCAAGTCTAACACCTGGCTGGGCTCATTACCCAGTACCAAATCTAATGTGGCTTCGCCCCTTGTTAGCCTGTCTGCATACTGTGTCAGGAAGCCCTTCTGCACACACTGGACAAAAACTGACCCATCTATAGTACTTGTACTATCGTGTTCCCAGTCAATATTTGGAAAGTTGAAGTCCCCCTGACAAGTACCCTGTCTCTCTCACTCCTATCGAGAATCATCTTTGCTATCCTTTCCTCTACATCTCTGGAACTATTCAGAGGCCTATAGAAAACTCCCAACAGGGTGACCTCTCCTTTCCTGTTTCTAACCTCGGCTCATACTACCTCAGTTGATGAGTCCCCAAACATCCTTTCTGCAACTGTAATACTGTCCTTGACCAACAATGCCACACCTCCCCCTCTTTTACCATCTTCTCTGTTCTTACTGAAACATCTAAATCCTGGAACCTGCAACAACTATTCCTGTCCTTGTTCTATCCATGTCTCCGAAATGGCCACAACATCGAAGTCCCAGTACCAACCCATGCTGCAAGTTCACCCACCTTATTCCGGATGCTCCTGGTGTTGAAGTAGACACACTTCAAACCAACTTCTTGCTTGCCGGTGCCAGCTTGCGTCCCTGAAACTTGATTTTGGACCTCCCTACACTCAACCTTTTCGACTCAAACTACTATTTTGGTTCCCATCTCCTGCTGGATTAGTTTAAACCCACCCCAATAGCCTTGGCGAATTCCCCTCCCCCCAGGATATTGGTACCCCTCTCGTTCAAATGAAGACCAGATTGCTTGTAGAGGTCCCACCTACCCCAGAAAGAGCCCCAATTATCTAAGAATCCAAAACCCTCCCTCCTGCGCCATCCCTGTAGCCCACGCGTTCAGCTCCTCTCTCTCCCTATTCCTCGCCTCGCTAGCACGTGGCTAGGGCAACAAACCAGAGACAACAACTCTGTTCATTCAAGCTCTGAGCTTCCATCCTAGCTCCCTGAATTTCTGCCTGAAATCCCCATCTCTCTTCCTATCTTTGTCGTTGGTGCCTATGTGGACCACGACTTGGGGCCGCTCCCCCTCCCACTTAAGGATCCCAAAAACACGATCAGAGACATCACAAACACTGGCACCTGGGAGGCAACACACCAACCGTGAATCTCTCTCGTCTCCACAGAACCTCCCATCTGCCTCCCTAACTATGGAGTCCCCAATGACTACAGCTCTGCTCCTCTTCCCTCTTCCCACTTCCCTTCTGAGCAGCAGGTACAGTCTGTGTGCCAGAGCCCTATGCCCCACTGCTTTCCCTGGTAAGTCCCCCCCCCCACCACCAGTATCCAAAACGGTATATTTATTGTTGAGGGGAATGGCCACAGGGGGTCCCTGCACTGCCTGCTGGTTCCCTTTCCGTCCCCTGACTGGAATCCTTCTGCCGCCGCCTTGTACTTGAGAAGTGACTACCTCCCTGTAACTCCTCTCAATAACCACCTCTGCCTCCTGAATGATCCGAAGTTCATCCAGCTCTAGTTCCAGTTCCCCAATGCGGTTGTCGAAGAGCTGGAGTTGGGTGCACTTCGCGCGGATGTAGTCAGCAGGGACACTAGTGGTGACACTTAACTCCTACATTCTGCAGGAGGAGCATTCAATTGCCCTAACCTCCATTCCCACTATTCTAAATTCCCAAAGAGACTTGAAAAATAAGGAATAAAAAATAAACTTGTTACCTTACCACACAACCTTTTCTTTGGTGAGAGGAGGAGGATGGCTAGGAGACACCACCCGTGTAGCGTTTCGGGTAATGCAACCACACAAATATATGACTTCCCATAAGTTCTTCGCTCCTCCCTCGCATCTCTCGGCAAATGGTGCATGATTCTGATTTGAGATATTGGAGGATTTGAGAAAAATGTCAGTGAGGTAGACTTGGTGCCATTGATGTGTATGAGAAACTTGATGCTTTGTTTTCAGCTGATATAAAGGCACGACATAGTACTGATAAGATTGAGACATGAGAATGTTTTTGAGGGGGGAGTGGGAAGTAAATGCCCATGTATTGATCATGGAGTGAGGTTAAACCATTGCAATGGATTTTTTTTGGCAAAGCCGGATAGAGAAGATAGAACTAAGGCAAAGGCAGTCCCTTGAGGGTGGCATGTTGAAGGCGAATTTTGTGGCCATTTAGAGTAAATCTGCAGACTTCAGAAGTGGTGGTTTGCCTTCATCGTGGCACATAGGATGTCATTTGTGATATAAGTAATATCTATTTAAAGACTAGTTGGGTAGAAAGCTATTTGTAGGGTTTCAAACATGTCGCTTTTGAAAAATAGGTATGCCAGCTTTGTTTTGTTCCCATGCCAATTCAATAAGTGTTTGTGCATGTTTGCAATTCAAATACTGCACATAATATTGTCCCATTTTTACAATTTTTAAAATCTATATTTTGCAGCAAAAGTGAACTTGTGATTGTGTGACAAAGGATTTGCTTATAATATGTTTTTGCAATGTTGAAGCCAAGAGCATATTTCGTGGAGATTAAAAATTGATGTCACAACATGTGGAAGCATTGGAAAAGGTTCAGAGGAGATTTACCAGGATGTGGCCTGGTCTGGGGAGAAGCTGTTATCAGGAAAGGCTAAGAGACTTGGGTCTGTTCTCATTGGAAAGAAGAAGGCTAAGGGGGGATTTAATAGAGACATACAAGATGATCAGAGGATTAGATAGGGTAGACAGTGAGAGTCTTTTTCAGCTTGTATGAGGGGACATAACTACAAATTGAGGGGTGATAGATTTAAGACAGATGTCAGAGGCAGGTTCTTTACTGAGAGTGTCGTAAGGGTGTAGAATGCCCTGCCTGTCAATGTAATTAACTCAACCACATTAGGAGCATTTAAGTAGTCCTTGGATAAGCATACGGATGATGATGGGATAGTGTAGGGGATGGGCTTAGATTAGTTCACAGGTTAGTGCAACTTCGAGGGCCGAATGGCCTGTTCTGCACTGTATTGTTCTATGTTCTATGCCACGATCTATGTTGAATGTGAATGTCTATCTAATCTATTTTGTTGACAGTTGAGGAGAAGGTGTTAGCTTCAGCCGTATAATTCTCTGTTGAAGTTTAAAGTTGAGTTTGCATGCTAGCTGGTCTTTCATTCAATTATTTTTGTAACATCTTCCACTTGCTTGCCATTTTGCTTTTTCTTTAGCCCTCATTAGACTCTCGTCACCTTTTGAAAATCTCTGAACTGATTTCTTGAATACAGTACTATCAAATGAATGACTTTTCAGGAACCAATTTGGCCTAAATGTGTTATGTGACTACCAATAGGTATGAAATTTATATAATTGTATGAAATCTGTGTCTGAAAGTGTCATTTGTCCTTGCATATCAATACACCATTTAACATATAAATTTGATTTTTCTGCTTCAGTCTTTCTTAACTTCCCGTTTGTTATTTTATACAAATGTTAATCATTTCTAAATCTCACATGCAGCTGCATAAATGCTTGTTGCACTTAGATTAACCACAGCAAAATCTTGCACCATAGTATGAAGGCAATATTTATACAAATGTTGCAGACAGTAGTTTTATTTTGTTCTTTCTAACATTGGAACTCTTCATGGGATCATTTTGTGACTTCGTTGATGGTATACAAAGTTTGTGAGAAGATTTGTAGCTCGGGTGCTCGTTGTTGTGGTTCTGTTCGCCGAACTGGGAATTTGTGTTGCAGACGTTTTGTCCCCTGTCTAGGGGACATCCTCAGTGCTTGGGAGGCTCCTGTGAAGCGCTTCTGTGATGTTTCCTCCGGCATTTATAGTGATTTGTATCTGCGGCAGATACAAATCACTATAAATGCCGGAGGAAACATCACAGAAGCGCTTCACAGGAGCCTCCCAAGCACTGAGGATGTCCCCTAGACAGGGGACAAAACGTCTGCAACACAAATTCCCAGTTCGGCGAACAGAACCACAACATTGATGGTATCCATTGTCAGCTGCAAAAACACAATACTAGAGGCTGGAAACTTGATGGAGAATATGCTGGAAATATTCTGCAGACCTAGATTCAGGTCTAAGACTTTTCATCTCAATGCAGAGATTTAGAAGTGTAATAGATTATGTGCAAGTGAAAGTGTGGGGGAGGGAAATGAAGAACGACAGAAGTGAACATAGTAAACTGGAAGGCAAGAGAGACAAAATGCTGTAAGGTTTCATGATGTAATGTCATAATGTCACTATTGCCTTGTGATCACCAGTCCCTAAGGCCTTGTTTTTGGTGTCCACTGGAGGATGGTCTTTTCCAGCATCCATGTTGTTTGAAGTTTTCAACATTGTGCATCCATGTACAGGTCTGTATCCTGATTGATAAGTGAAAGGAGACAGCACTGGCAGTGTTTTTCCAATTAAAGAAGTTAAAATGTGCACACGGGCAATTTGTAATGCAGAGCAATATAATTGAGAACAGAAACTGGAAGAGCTATGTTGATGTCTTCGTTACAGGTCCAGCCAAGACAAGAACTGACATTGCATGTAAGTTTGTGAATTTGCTGCAAGCTCATGAATGTTCTTAGTGAAGAGGGCTGAAACTTCAGAATAAGTACATTTTTTAGCTGGAATGATGCACTCAGGGTTAATCAAACTTCATTCGAAGAACTGGAAGGTTGTATTTTAACATCTTCAGGTCTTTTGGAAATCACCAACACATTCCACCCTGACCTTAAATTTACCTGGACCATCTCTGACACCTCGCTCCCCTTCCTGGACCTCTCCATCTCTATTAATGACGACCGACTTGACACTGACATTTTTTACAAACCCACCGATTCCCAGAGCTACCTGGATTACACCTCTTTCTACCCTACCTCTTGCAAAAATGCCATCCCATATTCCCAATTCCTCCGCCTCCGCTGTATCTGCTCCCAGGAGGACCAGTTCCACCTCAGAACACACCAGATGGCCTCCTTCTTTAGAGACCGCAATTTCCCTTCCCACGTGGTTAAAGATGCCCTCCAACGCATCTCGTCCACATCCCGCACCTCCGCCCTCAGACCCCACCCCTCCAACTGTAACAAGGACAGAACCCCCCGGTGCTCACCTTCCAACCTACCAACCTTCCCATAAACCAAATCATCCGCCGACATTTCAGCCACCTCCAAAAAGACCCCACCACCATGGATATATTTCCCTCCCCACACCTTTCCACCTTCCGCAAAGACCGTTCCCTCCGTGACTACCTGGTCAGGTCCACGCCCCCCCCCCCCCCCACAACCCACCTTCTCATCCTGGCACCTTTCCCTGCCACGGCAGGAATTGCAAAACCTGCGCCCACACCTCCTCCCTCACTTCCATCCAAGGCCCTAAAGGAGCCTTCCACATCTATCAAAGTTTTATCTGCACATCCACTAATATCATTTATTGTATCCATTGCTCCCGATGTGGTCTCCTCTACATTGGGGAGACTGGACGCCTCCTAGCAGAGCGCTTTAGGGAACATCTCCGGGACACCCGCACCAATCAACCACACTGCCCCGTGGCCCAACATTTCAACTACCCCTCCCATTATGCAGAGGACATGGAGGTCCTGGGCCTCCTTCACCACCGCTCCCTCACCACCAGACGCTGGAGGAAGAACGCCTCATCTTCCGCCTCGGAACGCTTCAACCCCAGGGCATCAATGTGGAATTCACCAGTTTCCTCATTTCCCCTTTCCCACCTCACCCTAGTTCCAAACTTCCAACTCAGCACTGTCCCCATGACTTGTCCTACCTGCCTATCCTCTCCACCTATCCACTCCACCCTCTCCTCCCTGACCTATCACCTACATCCCCTCCCCCACTCTCCTATTGTACTCTATGCTACTTTCTCCCCACCCCCACCCTCCTCCAGCTTATCTTCCACCCTTCAGGCTGTCTGCCTTTATTCCTGATGAAGGGCTTTTGCCCGAAACGTCAATTTTACTACTCCTCGGATGCTGCCTGAACTGCTGTGCTCTTCCAGCAGCACTAATCCAGAATCTGGAAATGTTTTGAGACTACTCAAAGCTGTCAAAAAAAGTAAAATAGCATTAGATTTCAGTTTCTTTCACAGTTATGATTTTTATGTTTATGTCACTCATAATTTCTGTTCATTTTTCTAGTCTCAATATTTAGTATGTCAAAACGAAAAGATGTTTCTGAGGGAACGTTGCCCGTAAAGAGAATTAAAACTGAAGATATAAAGGACTGTGATGCAGAGGAAGCCAAAACAACGAAAGGGAAAACTGTGACAACTAATGGACAAAGTGGAGAGAGCCTACCCCCAAATTCATTCTTGGTAAGCTATATATAATTAGTCGACTAGGTTGTACAAGAGCGACAATTCCCTTTTCTTAAAAAAAAAGCATTGTGATTCTGCTGCGTTGTTTTTGTGCAGTCCTTGGTATCTGATTATGAGCAATAACCTGAATAGACGCACAATTTTGATCTTTTTTTCTGAAAAAAAGTGGGGGGGGCAATCCAAGAGGCGTGCTTAAGAATAAATAACAAGATATATTGGGTTGTTTCAGGTTGAACTTGCTCAACATCCAAAGATAAAAACAAAAGTATAATCTTGGATAAACAAAATTGCACAATTTGTGAAAGATGCAGTTTAGGTTATTGTCCTGATCATGTTGATTCTGAAACAGTTAAATGTGTAATTCTTCCGTGTTACTAATTCAGTGTCTTTTCATGACTGAGGTTGCTTTGCACAGTCTTATGCCTAAATTGCCTATTATCTGCTATTACAACTTTCAGTTTAATTGATAATCTTGTCTAACTCTTTCATTCAATAAGATTTCCTTTTCTTGGTCTTGATTTGAGTCTTTAAACTTTAATTTCTTCCATTATCATTCCCTTGCAGATAATTGTCATCTTCCCTTTGTGTATATTTTGCTTAGCTTTTTGAAAAATCTCCATTCTTCAAACAGACATTCAGCACTTTTTAACTAAGGGCACAGCTCACAGAGAATGTCACATCTGCAAAGTCATTTTGGGTTTTGTTAGAAATGTGTCTGAATGGAGAAAAAATGTAGAGCTGGTAATTTCAAATGCAACGTAGATTTGATCAGTAATTGAGTGTTAACTGTCGTCACACAATTGAATTTGAATTTATTCTGTCTAAGTCATTTAGCAACCTTTTATTTTTCTGTCAAGAGAAGGGGAATAACAGGATCTGTTACTTTTGTATTAATGTGCTGGTATTTTGAATTGTGGTTCATATTTTTTCAAGGAAACATGGGATTATGAAGCAGTAGCAATATTTTAGTCTTGCTATCCATTTATACTGATCTAATCTTGATTTTCTTGTTTCAGAGTGAAGGTGACGTAGGAATAATTGAAAGTATTTCCTTGAAAAACTTCATGTGCCATGCCTGCCTTGGGCCTTTTAAGTTTGGACCCAATGTAAATTTTGTGGTTGGAAACAATGGAAGTAAGTACTTTCAATATTATTGTTATAATTGTCTCTGCTTTTCAAATCATAACGTATAATAACTATTTAAACCTAATTTTACTTGTTACCTAACCCGGCTTCACCTGAAACTTATAAAGACTTTGTTCACAATAGGTAATTCCATAGATGACCTAATATGTGTGGGTTATAAATCTTGTGTTTTGTCAAGTTTTGAAAGCAAATCTTTCTTCCCATTCTCACCACCTTTCCATTATTCAATCTGTTATTTAATTTTACCTGATTATTCGTTAAAAGGTGGGGATATATTTCCCTTGCTCCTTCAACTTGTGGTAAAATGAAATTCAAATGATGTTTATTTCAGGTACTCTGGGTGGGGGATATCTTGCAACACAAATACACTTGACAACATTGAAGAGGATATACAGTCAGAAGAAATTGAGATGATTCAATAAGGGATATCATTTCATCGATGTCCTTGAGATTAATATAGCATCCAAAAGTCAAAACTTTGAATAAGTAGTCTGGAATTCCTTATAAGGGATGGATTGATTTGCGAGCCAGTAGTTAGATTGTAGGCATACTCTTTAAAAACCCTTCAAATGTGTTATGAGGAAGTTCTTTTTTAATTGGTACATGACTTTGGCTTCACTGTTTTGGTGAAAGGATGTGCAAAAATATAAATTGGTCTCTGCTTTTCACAAGCTAGAGGCTTTTCCTTTTTAACTCAGACATATGGATGTTGATTATTGTCAGTAAATAGGGAGATGGTGATATAGTGGAGTAGAAATCCAAGAGTCCCTGATTAAACATCTAGGAATGTGTTTGAATCTCACCATGACAAATGGTGAAATTTCAATTCAATAAAAGTATGAAATAAAACAAACTTTGTCTAATGGTGAATGTTGCCGATTCTCGTAACTATCCACTCATTTGGTTATGGCCTTTATAGAAGGAAATCTGTTGTCATTATCTGATCTGTTGAGAGTGGGCAAATGCATGGCAAATAAAGTATAATGTGTGAAGTTATCCATGTTGGTAGCAAAAACAGGAAGGCAGATTATTATCTGAATGGCAGTTTAGATTTGGAAAGAGGGAGGCGCAATGAGTCTATGCATCCATATACAGTACTCTAGTTGCTGAAAGTGAGCTTGCAGGTGTAGCAGGCAGTGAAAAGATAAATGGGATGTTGGTTAGTGAGAAGATTCTCAAGTACAGGAGCAAGGATGTTTTTCTGCAATTGTACAGGGCCTTGGTGAGACCACACCTGAAGTACCGTATGCAGTTTTGATCTCGTCTGAAGAAGTGCAATGAAATTTTACCAGCGTGACAGGACTGATATATGAAGAGAGACTGAATCGATTAAGAATTCACATGAGTTAGAAGAATAAGGACTAGATAGAATAAACACAGGGGAACAGTTCCCAATGACTATGAAATCCTGAACCATGGATCAGTTTAAAGATGTTTGGTAGGCCAGTGTCTTCACCCCGAGAGTGATGAACCTCACTGAAAATGGTCTGAGGCCAGCACATTGAATGTTTTCAAGAAGGAGCCAGATATAGTTCTTAGGGGGAAAAGGGATCAAAGGATATGGGGAGAAAGTGAGAACAGGGTACAGTGTTGAATGATCGGCCATGATCACTTGAATGGTGCGGCTGGTTAGAAAGACTGAATCCCAGCGTTTTCCTGTTTTCTATGTTTCTACGATCTGGCCTTCATGTGACTCCAGATCCACATCAATGTAGTTGGCTTTTAACTTGGTCTGAAAGGAACAGCAATTCAGTCGTTTCAATGGCAGTTAGTGATGGGCATTAAATGCTGGCCTTGCTGGCAATTCCAATATCCTATGAGCAAATTAATTTTTAAAAAAAGGGTCTGGATCAGTGCTGAACTCTCAGCTGTTGTCTGTTTGAAAATTGTATAATCAGAGATGCAGTTTGGTTTGATATTTTGGAGGCATGTGACCCTCCAGAGGAGGAGAAGCAGCAATTATCACTAAGACCAAAACTTACTGTTCCAGGCATTAAGAGGTCATTTACGCATCACGTAGGATAACTGAAGTTTGCAATTCTATGGTGTGAGGGTTTTTCATAGAAGCTACTGTTTCTATAGCAGATTATAATATAATTGGGCATTCCTGATTCATCAGGAGCATTCTTAGTGTTGACAGTCTGGCTGATTTTGTCCTTGGAGAATTTCCTGGAGAATTATTGGTAAATTTGGCTCTTTTTTTGATTACAGCTGACTTTGGGCTGTTAACTTTGTTTTTAAAGTAGTCCTTTATATAGATGTATATATTAACAATTAACAGCAAGGTACTGCAGGTGCTTGAGATTGTAATTTAAAAAAAATGAACTGATGAACTTGGGTGTCACAGCATATTGGAAGAGAGGAACAGAATTAACAATTCAAGTAGAATATGACTATTCTTGAGAACAAAGGATTGTATTTTATACTTTGTGGGAGTTTACTTCTTGTGTCACAATTCATCTATCATAGTATTTTAATATCTGGGTGTTAATTATAAGCTTGCTTGACATTATAGTATACCGCTGAAGCCAAACGCCAACTCAAGGACACCTCTTCCTACTGCCCCCTCGACCATGACCCCACCCCCCATCACCAAACCATCACATCCCAGACCATACAGAATCTCATCACCTCAGGAGATCTCCCACCCACAGCTTCCAACCTCATAGTCCGGGAACCCCGCACTGACCGGTTCTACCTCCTTCCCAAGATCCACAAGCCTGACCACACTGGCCGATCCATTGCCTCAGCATGCTCCTGCCCCACTGAACTCGTCTCTACCTACCTCGACACTGTCGTATCCCCCCACTAATCCAGAAACTCCCCACATACGTTCGAGACACCACCCACGCCCTCCACCTCCTCCAAGACTTCCGTTTCCCCGGTCCCCAACGCCTCATCTTCACCATGGATATCCAATCCCTCTACACCCCCATCCGCCATGACCAGGGCCTCCAAGCCCTCCGTTTTTTCCTCTCCAGACGTCCCCAACGGTACCCTTCCTCTGACACACTCATTCGTTTGGCCGAACTGGTCCTCACCCTTAACAATTTCTCCTTTGAATCCTCCCACTTCCTCCAGACCAAAGGCGTAGCTATGGGCACACTAATGGGCCCCAGCTATGCCTGTCTCTTTGTTGGCTATGTAGAACAGTTGATCTTCCGTAATTACACCGGCACCACTCCCCACCTCTTCCTCCGCTACATTGATGACTGCATTGGCGCCACCTCGTGCTCCCGCGAGGAGGTTGAGCAATTCATCAACTTCACCAACACATTCCACCCTGACCTTAAATTTACCTGGACCATCTCTGACACCTCGCTCCCCTTCCTGGACCTCTCCATCTCCATTAGTGACGACCGACTTGACACTGACATTTTTTACAAACCCACTGACTCCCACAGCTACCTGGATTACACCTCTTCCCACCCTATCTCTTGCAAAAATGCCATCCCATATTCCCAATTTCTCCGCCTCTGCCGTATCTGCTCCCAGAAGGGCCAATTCCACCACAGAACACACCAGATGGCCTCCTTCTTTAGAGACCGCAATTTCCCTTCCCACGTGGTTAAAGATGCCCTCCAACGCATCTCATCCACATCCCGCACCTCTGCCCTCAAACCCCACCCCTCCAACCGTAACAAGGACAGAACGCCCCTGGTGCTCACCTTCCACCCTACAAACCTTCGCAGAAACCAAATCATCCGCCGACATTTCCGCCACCTCCAAAAGGACCCCACCACCAGGGATATATTTCCCTCCCCACCCCTTTCCACCTTCCGCAAAGACCGTTCCCTCTGCGACTACCTGGTCAGGTCCACACCCCCCTACGACCCACCCTCCCATTCTGGCACTTTCCCCTGTCATCGCAGGAACTGTAAAACCTGCACCCACACCTCCTCCCTCACCTCTACCCAAGGTCCTAAAGGAGCCTTCCACATCCATCAAGGTTTTATCTGCACATCCACTAATATCATTTATTGTATCCGTTGCTCCCGATGTGGTCTCCTCTACATTGGGGAGACTGGGCGCCTCCTAGAAGAGCATTTTAGGGAACATCTCCGAGACACCCGCACCAATCAACCAAACCGCCCCGTGGCCCAACATTTCAACTCCCCCTCCCACTCTGCTGAGGACATGGAGGTCCTGGGCCTCCTTCACCGCCGCTCCCTCTCCACTAGATGCCTGGAGGAAGAACGCCTCATCTTCCGCCTCGGGATACTTCAACCCCAGGGCATCAATGTGGACTTCAACAGCTTCCTCATTTCCCCTTCCTCCACCTCATCCTAATTTCAAACTTCCAGCTCAGCACTGTCTCCTTGACTTGTCCGGACTTGTCTGACCTGCCTCAGTCCTTTTCAACCTATCCACTCCACCCTCTCCTCCTTGACCTATCACCTTCATCTCCTCCCCCACTCACCCATTGTACTCTATGCTACTCTCTCCCCACCCCTACCCTCCTCTAGCTTATCTCTCCACGCTTCAGGCTCACTGCCTTTATTCCTGATGAAGGGCTTTTGCCCGAAACGTCGATTTCGCTGCTCGTTGGATGCTGCCTGAACTGCTGTGCTTTTCCAGCACCACTAATCCAGTATTATAATATACACCCCATTTATGTTTGTACCCTCTTGAAGATAGATGACATTGACTCAGTGCTCTTCATTAACCTAGCTTCTGGCCTGTTGCCCATATCCAAGATCTCTTTATGACACTAGAACCAGCCTATAATCCTCACTGCCAAGTTTCTTTGCCCCAACCATGAGTTAATTTTTAGATGATCTTTTATTTTTCTAATGAGAGCAAAATACTGTGGATGTTGTAAATCTGAAATTAAAAGCAACAGAAAATGGCGGGTAAATTTAGCAGGTTTGGCAGTGTCTGTGAAGAGAGAAAAAGTTAATGTTTGAAGTCCAATATGGCACTCCAGAACAACTTTTTTCTGAAATCATTGGATTTGAATTGTTAACCATTTGTTTCCACAGATGCTGCCATACTTGCTGAGTTTCCCTAGAATTTTGGTTTTGTTCCTTATTTCACAGTCTGTTTTCTCCATTGTTTTCCAATAATTTCAATGTTATCTGATAACCAACAATAATATCACTTTTCTATCACACATCAATTGCAACAATTCAAAAAGGCAGCTCACCACTAGGGGTGGGCAATAAATGCTGGCCTAGCCAGTGATGAGCTCATCCCATGAGTGAATGCATTCAAACCTGCTGATCTTGTACCTAACTGAGCCTTAATATATGCTTCTTGCAGACTGTTCTGGAAAGCTGTGTCCTCTCAACAGTTGTGAAGCTATCTCTCTCAACTAGGCTATTGCAGGACTGATACAAAAGTACATGAATCTTGTTCTCTCTTTCTAGGTGGGAAGAGCGCTGTATTGACTGCCCTTATTGTAGGCCTTGGTGGAAAAGCTACTGCCACGAACAGGGGATATTCTATAAAGGGATTTGTGAAAGATGGTCAAAAGTAGGTTTAATTAATTTTAGTATTGACTTTTAAATCTGTTTCCTGTGCATCAAATGTAGCAAGTGCATGGTGGATGTGCCAGTCTGTGACCAAGTTCTGTCACGTAAGGTATTGTAGAAGCCAGAGTTGGGGCAGCTGGCATCTTAGGGCAGGAATGAAGTGCATCACACTGCCTTCATAGCCATCCTGAAACACCCACGCACATCCTCACCCTGGAGTGGTAAAGGCTACCTGCTTCAGACTCCCATTTTCATAAGAATTCCACAAAGACCATCTTGGAGTCTTTGCCATCAAAGGTTGATGTGGTTCACTGTGACAGCTTAGCTTGACCCTGGTCTGTTCCCATTCCCTGGTGACTATAACTAGGGATCTGCTCTGTCTCACTTTAGCTGTGCGCATTATGCAAAATGACAATAGTTGGTAATTAGTGCTGTCTGGCATTATTTAATTACATGTATCGATTTACTTTTTATTAAATTATGAAATTTTGAAATTTTTAAAGTTTGTTTTCTTCCCAAACCTTAACATTTCTTTTTAAATGTTGTGCCACAACAGATATCAGACAGCTGATGCTCATTGACATCTGTTTGCTTTCTGGAAGGCTGAAAACTGGGGTTATTTTCCTTCAACAGAAATGTAAAGTGTTGAAAAATGTGCTAGATGTGCTGAACATGTGCAGAGAGAAACAAGATGGTGACTCTTTACCAGACCGAATTGGAGGTGCTTTTGCCACTGGGTGGTATCCTTACCTGCTGAGCTGGAGGACAATACAAAGGCTTGTCATAGCATATCTGAACAAGTTGATTTTGGGGGACCCTCTGTGGCATAGTGGTAGTGTCCCTACCCCTGGATTGGGAGGTGCAGGTTCAAGTCTTGCTTGCTCCAGAGGTGTGTTATAACAACTCTGAGCTGGTTGTTTAGTTAACTGATTCCTGAAGAAGGGCTTATGCCCGAAACGTCGATTCTCCTTCTCCTTTGATGCTGCCTGACCTGCTGCGCTTTTCCAGCAACACATTTTTAAGCTCTGATCCCCAGCATCTGCAGTCCTCGCTTTCTCCTAGTTTAGAAACATAGTTTGGTTAAACTTTGTTTTTCAGACCCAGTTCAGATTGTGGCCTGAAATATTGACTCTGTGAGGTTTGTGGCTTTGCTCGTAGTTGTAAAGATTAAGTTGTTTTTAAATTTGATTTCACTGTCCAGAGCTCCACTTGAAACAATGGTGGCAGAGTTGAATTGCCCATTAAATAATGGTTTCTTAAAGGTATCTTGAAAGTTTCTGAAAAGAGCTGATAATTAATGGGATTTTTTTAATCTAACTACCTGACATGCTGAATTTATAGTTCTGCAGATATTTCGATAACGTTGAGAAACAGAGGACCTGATGCTTTTAAACCTGATAAATATGGAGAGGCTGTTATTGTGGAACAACGTATTTCTGGGGATGGAATAAGACAGTACAGATTGAAAAATCAATCAGGTAAAACAGGTTAACTGATTCTGTAAACCTCTATTGATGTTAATTTTTTTTGATACTTTAAATGGAAGTCAGCCTTTGAAGTAAATTGCTATGGGAGAATGTATTTTGTGATTATTTCAATTTCTTCCCTCATACAGTTAGGATTTCTGCTTTTGGTAATAGAAAATGATCTGTGTTGAATAGAACTAATGGGAGAACGTTTTTCCTTATGTAATTTATGTCTTTTTCCTTATGTAATTTTAAAATTAAGTGACATCCCTGTTATTCAAAGTGAATTGGAGGAAACATCAGTTGCAATAGAAATAAAAGTAAAATACTGTGAATCCTGAAAATCAAATTAAAATGCAGAGAAACTCAGCAGGTCTGTTTCTTGTGTCATAAGATGTTGCCAAACCTACTGAGTTTCTCCAGCTCTTTGTTTTGATTAGCTGTTGGATGTTACCAACTCATCTTATTGATTCCTTGGCGTTAGTTTCGTGGTTGGTGAAAACACTAGTTTATAGTTAAAGAATCTACTGTGCATACTGTGAAACAGAGTCAGGTGACGAAGGAGTAGTGCTCCAAAGCTTGTGCTTTCAGATAAACCTGTTAGACTATAACCTGGTGTCATGTGGACAAAGTCAGACATCACTACAGTCCAACACTGGCACCTTCACATTATGACATACTGAGGCAGGCGTGACTTGAACCCTGACCTTTTGGCTCGGGGTAGAGAAACTACTGCTGCCACAAGAACCAGTTACAATTTATAATCTGACTAGGTGAAAATTTTGTGTTCATTATTATGTATATTTTCTGTAGGGCACATCATTTCTACAAAGAAGGAAGAACTCAATACAATATTAGACCAGTTTAATATCCAGGTATGTTTTCCCATCAACTTTTTATATAAACAGGCAGTATCTTTGTGAAATGGAATGTCATTTGTTGGCTTGTAAAATGAATTGGATGATGCAATCCTCAAAGTTCAGTACCATAAGCCTAGCCTACTTCACAATATAATTGGGTAACATTCTCATGAACTCTGGAACATATATTGTTATCCATCAAAGGAAGAGACATGATTGGCAAATATAATTCCAGGCTTAACAAGGACTTCACTGAACTTTAAGAATTCCATTGTGGACTAATGTTACCATGGCTCGCTTTGCAACTTGCCTATCATTTGACACTGAAACCTTTTTGTTTTCTGAAATACATGCAACTTTTCTTCCACACCATGTCTTCATTACCACTTAGCTACCTGTTGGCCCTCGGTAACATCTTTTGGAATCACAATGTCAAGTTTCATATATACACTCATACCCATCTCTACCTCAGTACTGCCTCTCTCTACTGTTTCTAGTTTTTCACAACATGCAGCAGTGGCGAACAGAAATTTCTTTCAATTAAGTATTGGGAAATGTTATCGAGACAGACAGCAAGAGCTTCTTTGAATATATCAATAGGAAGAGAGAGGCTAAATTTGACATAGACCTCTGAGAGAATTAAGCTGTGGAAATAACAATGGGGAACCAGGAAATGGCAGAGGTGTTGAATAAATACTTTGCATCTGTCTTCACAATAGAAGACACTAATAGCATTCCAAAATCGCAAATGATCAAGTTTCAAAAGAAAGAGAGGGAATAAACACAAGTACTATCACTTGATAAAGTGCTAGGGCAGCTAAAGATTGATAAGTCTCTTTGAAGTGATGGTATCCATCCTAAGGTATTAAAAGAAGTAGTTAAATAAATAGTGGATGCACTGGCAGAAGCCTTCCAAGAATCATTTATTTGTGGAAAAGTTCTAGGGGATTGTGAAATTGCCAGGATGTAAAAAGAAAATCAAGACAAAAACAGGTAAGGTAGGCCAATTAGTTTAGTATCTCTTACTGGGAAAATATTTTGAGTCTTTTATCAAGGATGTAATAGCAAACCGTTTAGAAGTGCATAATTTACTTGAGCAGAGTCAGCATGGCTTCACAATGGGCAACCCATACCTGACAAATTTATTAGAATTCTTCCAAGGAGGCAGCAATCAAGATAGATAAAGGAGAAGCACTGGAACTAATAAATTTGAATTTTCAGTCGGCATTTGATAAGATCCCATGATTTTGGAGTAGTATATTATGGAAACAAGATTGACTAATTCATAGGAGATAGTGTTGGGATAAAGGGGACATGGGTAGGTTGGCAGCTGTAACGAGTGGAGTGCCACAGGGTTCATTGCTAGGGTTGTAATTATTTGCAATATATATTAATGAGGAAAGTGAGTGTATGATAGCTAAGTTTCCAAATTAGACAAAAATAGGTGAAAATGCACATGGTGAGTTTGGCAGAGTCTACATATGGATAGCAACAGGTTAAATGTGTGGTCAGAAACTTGACAGATGGAATATAATGTGGGAAAATGAGAGATTTTGCATTCTGGCAGGAAAAATGGAGAAGCTGAATATTATTTAATTGGAGAAAGATTGCAGAAAGCTCTAGTACAGAGGAATTTGCAATACCTAATGTATAAATTACAATATGCGAGCATGTAAGTTTAGAAGTAACGGAGAAAGTAAATAGAATATTGGCCTTTATATTTACACTCCACTCCCTTTGAAATAAAGAAGGCAAAAACTGTAGGGGCACTAGTCAAACTACAACTGGAATACTGTGAACAGTTTGGAATCCCTTATTTAAGCCAAGATATTTTGTCATTGGAGGTAGTCGAGAGAAGACCACTGGGCTGATATCTAACTTGGAGGGCTTGCTTTGTGAGGAGAAGATGGACTGTACTCACTGGAATCTAGAAGAATGAAAGGCGACCTTCTTGAAATATGCAAGATTCTTAGGGGACTTAACAGTTTATATGCAAAACGTTGTTTTTCCCATGTACGACAGTCTGGAACCAGAGGACATATCTCAGAATAAGGTGTCACCCTTTTAAAACAGAGATGACGGTGAATTTCTTCTTTCAGGGAGGTGAATTTGTGGAATAGTTTACCATAGAGGACTGAGGAGTTTGGGTAGTTAAGCATATTAAGCTGAGAGAGAGAGATTTTTAATCAGTAAAGGAATCTAGGGTTCTGGGGAAAATGCAGCAAAGTGGACTTAAGGATTATCAGATGATCTAATTGAAAAATGGAGCAGACTTGATGGTCCGATTGGCCTAGTTCTGTTCCTTTGTCATGTGGTCTTATTGGAAGACTGAAGTCCCTCCACAAGCTCCATCCCTATCACAATCTCATCCCTCAGTCTGAGGTTGAAAGTGGCAGTTTGCAACCTTAATGTTAAGTGGACCTTGAGATGAGCCTCTGAGCAGATAAATGCTTAATCATATCCACACTGCTTATTTACATTGGTATAAAGAATACTTAGAGGAGAAAGTGAGGACCGCAGATGCTGGAGATCAGAGCTGAAAATGTATTGCTGGAAAAGCGCAGCAGGTCAGGCAGCATCCAAGGAGCAGGAGAATCGACGTTTCGGGCATCAGCCCTTCTTCAGGAATGAGGAAAGTGTGTCCAGCAGGCTAAGATAAAAGGTAGGGAGGAGGGACTTGGGGGAGGGGTGTTGGAAATGCGATAGGTGGAAGGAGGTCAAGGTGAGGGTGATAGGCTGGAGTGGGGGTTGGGGGTGGGGGCGGAGAGGTCAGGAAGTGTAGCTGCGGAAGATGGACTGTTCCACATGTCCTACGAAGAGGCACGCATAGCTGGGGCCCATGCGGGTGCCCATGGCTCCTCCATGATTTTCGCTTCCCCGGTCCCCAACACCTTATCTTCACCATGGACATCCAGTCCCTGGACACCTCCATCCCCCTCAAAGCTCTCCGCTTCTTCCTTTCCCGCCGTACCAACTAGTACCCTTCCACTGACACACTCCTTCGACTGACTGAACTGTTCCTCACCCTGAACAACTTCTCTTTCCAATCCCACCACTTCCTTCAAACTAAAGGAGTAGCCATGGGCACCCGCATGGGCCCCAGCTATGCCTGCCTCTTCGTAGGATATGTGGAACAGTCCATCTTCCGCAACTACACTGGCACCACCCCTCACCTTTTCCTCTGCTACATCGATGACTGTATCGGCGATGCCTCGTACTCCCACGAGGAGGTTGAACAGTTCATCCACTTTACCAACACTTTCCACCCCAACCTCAAATTCACCTGGTCCGTCTCAGACACCTCCCTCCCCTTCCTAGACCTTCCCATTTCTATCTCGGGCGACCAAATCAACATCTCCTCCCACCCTGCCCCCTGTAAAAACGCCATCCCATATTCCCAATTCCTTCGTCTCTGCTACATCTGCTCCCAGGAGGACAAGTTCCAATACCAAACAACCCAGATGGCCTCCTTCAAAGACTGCAATTTCCCCCCAGATGTGATTGACGATGCTGTCCACCGCATCTCCTCCACTTCCCGTTCCTCCGCCCTTGAGCCCCGCCCCTCCAATCGCCACCAGAACAGAACTCCACTGGTCCTCACCTACCACCCCATCAACCTCCATATACAGTGTATCATCCGTCGTCATTTCCGCCACCTCCAAACGGGACCCCACCACCAGGGACATATTTCCCTCCCCTCCCCTATCAGCGTTCCAAAAAGACCACTCCCTCCGTGACTCCCTCGTCAGGTCCACACCCCCCACCAACCCAACCTCCACTCCCAGCACCTTCCCCTGCAACCGCAAGAAATGCAAAACTTGCGCCCACACCTCTTTCCCCCCCCCCCCTTTCCTCTAAGGCCCCAAGGGATCCTTCCATATCCGCCACAAATTCACCTGCACCTCCACACACATTATTTATTACATCTGCTGCACCCGACGTGGCCTCCTCTATATTGGGGAGACAGGCCGCCTACTTGCAGAATGTTTCAGAGAACACCTCTGGGACACCCGGACCAACCAACCCAACTACCCCATGCATCAACACTTAAACTCCCCCTCCCACTCCATCAAGGACATGCAGGTCCTTGGACTCCTCCATCGCCAGACCATAGCAACACGACGGTTGGAGGAAGAGCGCCTCATCTTCCGCCTAGGATCCCTCCAACAACAAGGGATGAACTCAGATTTCTCCAGTTTCCTCATTTTCCCCTCCCTCCACCTTGTCTCAGTCAAATCCCTCGAACTCAGCACCGCCTTCCTAACCTGCAATCTTCTTCCTGACCTCTCCGCCCCCACCCCCACTCCAGCCTATCACCCTCACCTTGACCTCCTTCCACCTATCGCATTTCCATTGCCCCTCTTGAAGAAGGGCTGATGCCCGAAACATCGATTCTCCTGCTCCTTGGATGCTGCCTGACCTGCTGCGCTTTTCCAGCAACACATTTTCAGCATAAAGAATACTTATCCATGCCTTTTTACCACCTTGAGACATTGACTATTGCACTGCTGTCTTTG
This sequence comes from Chiloscyllium punctatum, assembly GCF_047496795.1. Taxonomy (NCBI): domain Eukaryota; kingdom Metazoa; phylum Chordata; class Chondrichthyes; order Orectolobiformes; family Hemiscylliidae; genus Chiloscyllium; species Chiloscyllium punctatum. Next base: position 148,403,128 of record NC_092741.1, on the reverse strand, counting down.
CTGATTCTTAAATTCTTCCACATTTCTGTTGCTAATATCCGAACTTGCACCAAATCCTGTTCATTCACCATTCATGTGCTTGTTGTTCTGTATTGACTCATAGTTGGGCCATAATATAATTTTAACGCTCTTTATCATTTCTGAACATTTTTGGTGTGCCTTTGGGTGTTTCATTGAGTTAAAGGCTTATTAGAAATGTATGGTGTCCTATTTTATAATGGGTGATAAGAGGACTGTTTAATAATGTTCTGTTCATGTGTCTGGAAGTGAGGAAATTAATTTGATTTAATTCCTCCTCTTGTATTCTCCTCCCACAAGATTCAGTACATAACTTCTGCAAAGAGCCGAAGATGTTATTATGCACAAAATATAAAACTACATTTTGCATTATGAAAAGGGTATGTTTTGCAGCATATGATTTGCTACTGCCTGAACTGATGGTATAAATATAATGCAACAGGAAAGGCTGTCTTTAAATCATGTAAATGCAGTGAAATACAGTTAGTCAATTCAAATTACTCACTTTTTCAAGGCTGTTCACAGCTGGGCTTATTAAATTAAATGTAAAATGTTGGAGGATGTACCCAGATGTCTCAGTTTCCTCCTCCTGAACGTAATCGTCCCAGATGAATTGGTAAGTGGTTCTAATTAAATTTTGTTTCAGCTCAGTAATTAAAAGAGCCCTCTAGTGGCACAGTGGTAGCATCCCTACCCTAGACCATGTTTAACAGCCCCATACCTTTGTTCCCCTTATTCAAGTCATTGAGATAAATTGTAAAAGTTGAAGCTCCAGGATTGGTCTCACTGGCCAGTTTCACAACAGTATTCAAATTCCTGTGGTTTCTAATTTAGACTGCTGATTGTGTCAAAACTGATTTTTCCTAATCAAACTGTTCAGAGATGTTATTGCATACCTCTGGAGCATGTGGGAGCTGAATCAGAGTTCCTCAGTACAGGGGTGGGGACACTACCACCATGCCACAGGAGGACTAGCAAGAACAATAACAAGGTGTAGTCGACCAGTTCAATAATACAATTATATTTCTGAAACAGGTGGATAACCCAGTGTCAATTTTAACGCAGGAGATGAGCAAACACTTTTTGCAATCCAAAAGTGAAGCAGATAAATATAAGGTAAGTCATGTGTGTGTGGAGATAATCTGATAGCTGAAAATAAAAGTAATTCTTTTCTGTATCCTACTTTGAACATTTTTAACATTCAATCAAAACTTTAATTTTGAGTTGAAGAAATCAACCATATGATTTTCTAAAAGTTTTTCATGAAGGCTACTCAGCTGGAACAAATGCGAGATGATTATTCCTATATCATGCAGACGAAGGCACTAACCAATGAGAAAATTGAAAAACAGGATGAAGTAAGTAAAAGTGTGTACAATTCCCTTTGTTCAATTAAATGTTGTGTGACTTGAGCATAGCTCCATTTTTGTTGTGGTTATTAATTTTTTCTTTCATCCTTTTAATCTTTCTCTTAACTAATTTCTTAAGTTACTGCAAGATTCTTTATCAATTTTTTTTTGTCAAGAGCTTGTTTATATTGATTTAGAATTAGGTTTTGTAAGTGTGGGTCTATTACTCCTGCAATTTAAAATAACTGCTAATTGCCTGAGTGACTAAGTTTTTTTTTAAGCAGTATATTGATACATTTTAAAATTACGTGTCATTTATTTTAAGAGAAATATTTATAATCCTGATGCACTTTCTTTACTGCGCTTGTAAATTTCATCTGTGTAGCATTTTGGAAAATTAACAAGGAGTCCAACTGGTTTGCAGAGTTAAGGTCCTGATCTTGCAGACTTATTTTCAAATTTCAAGTTGTGGTATTTGTTCTCGGTGGGTCAAATCAAATAAAAGTTTGAACAATTTGCAAAATACTGCCAGTGCCGAAAATACTGAAGGTAATTTGCATGCTGTATAGCATCTGACAAGAAAACACAGACCTATTCGCTCAACTGAGGAGTAGTTTATACGTGAAATATCAGCAGCTTTGTTTTCAGTAATTTTGGGGTTTTTTTTGTCATCTCAACTTTGGAAGGGTAATCAAAATAATAGATATTCATCTTGATTTTTCTGCAATAATTAAGCAATATCCTTAACGAAACTGGACTTGGGCTAGATTTTCTTGGTACCTTGTATAAAAACTTGAACTGTTCGGATAGTTGTCCATCTCCGTTCTTTGAAAATGCTTACTTTGGTGACTTAGTAGATTTCCGGTTCATAAACTGTGAACTGTTTACCAAACAGTATAAGATTACAGAATGGTCACAGCATCACTTGGCCAATTGAGCATACTGTTTTGTCATACACCTTCATATGCAATTGAAGCGCTTTGAAATAAATCTGGTAATAGGGCAGTAATTATGAAAAATGTAACTCTTTGAATAGTGTAATTGCAAAAGAGAAAGTCGGCCTGTCTGTGTTTTTCAGCCTTGTTATTTTGGAGAATGTAGTATACTTTAAATTTATCTACCAGAATTCTCTCAGTCACTTTCTTTTTGGTCAGCTTGTAGGTGTCACTGTTATTATGTAGGGACAAATTCCAGCAGATTCTGGAATCTGTACTGAAAACAACAAATGCTTGAGATCACAGTGGATTTGACAGCATCCAGGAGAGAGAGCATGCTAACGTTCTGAGTCCAAATGACTCTTCACCAGATTCCAGCATCTGCAGTATTTTGATCCTATTTTGTTTAGTCAACTGCCACATCTCTTCAAGGAATGACTACCCTGAAGAAGTTTTGCTCCTCGCCTTTATTATGCTTTTTTTAATCATTATTTTTGTATAACTAACTGATAGTTCCACACAATTTAATCTGGTTGACTCTGGTTATAAAAGTTTGTGGAGACCATATTTTTTGTTTCTCTTGTAGAAATGGGAAAAAGGCTGGTTTGAGAGCCAAAGATTATTGAAGTTTTGTTGCACTTTTTAAAAGGAAGTTACCTGACATCCATTGCATGTGCAGTTTACACAGCCACTTGTTCAAGCAGTGGGAAAAACCCAGTTACAGATGACCTGGAGCCAGGAGGCTGTGTACAAATGGAGACTGGTCAGCAACTAGTAACTAATTGGTCTGTAGACTAGACCTGTTACTGGTGTCAAAGATCTGCCTGCTGCCAGTTATGCAAATGGCATCCAGCTAACGGAGCAGCTTGGGAGGTGAATGTTTGAACAGAAGAGGTTCTTTGTTCTTCAGAATAGGAGCTAATTTTCCTCTGCAGCAGAAAGCATTTCAGGTCTGATGATAGGCAGTTTATTTCCCCTTATCTGTTGCTGTAGGCTATAATTCTTTAATAAGTCAGAGTCCTTTTATAATTATGAACCAGTTACCCTGTGTCTCCGTTAAATGTTGACAGTTCATGATTGTTTATCTGGAGTTAAAATCAATGCTGCTTCATATTTTCTGTCAACCTGGGTCAAAATCTGGTAAATTAGGAAATTCTGTATACTTTTTGAAATTTTTAACTTTTCTGATGTCTCCGGGAATAATAGGGCTTGATTTCAAGCGCACTACCCCAATTTATATTCTGTCCTGCAGTGATATTACTTGAATTCATATTTTTTTCTGTTAAACATCAAATGTCAAATCAAAAATAATCTTGGCACTTTGTGAGGATCAGTTGACCTGTAGTAGTTTACCAAATTAGGTCCTGTAAATTGCCACTCACTCCTCTCTCTCTATTTTTAAGCTAATTGTTTAAATTTATTTTTACCGTGCCTCATACTGCCTCATGTATTCTGCAAATTGCTAGTGTAGCATTATCTATCTGATTTTTAGGAAAGCAGAGTGTCTTAGCATTGCTACTTTTGGGTAGCACAAGAGCAGACAGAAAACTGACATCAACCTTAAATAATGGGAAGGATCTGTCTATGGATGGCGCTGTTGGACTTAAAATGAGTTAACCTTCACAACAGAATAAAGATAGTTTATTTTATCCTAGCCCCTTCACTTTCTCTCCCACTTCCCTTGCTACCTCCCAATCTTCCCCAGCCATCCCATCACTCCCAAGCCAAAGGAGCCTTGTCTCCCCCACTCCTGCCATAGCCCCAGCCTCCATCTCACTGCCCTTGTCAGCAGCCTACATGTTGATGACATCGCCACAATGAATGTGTCATTGGCACATACACAGGCATTTCCTGTGAGGTCACAGGCATCGTATGCATATATGTGGCAGTTATTAGATTAGATTAGATTAGTTACAGTGTGGAAACAAGCCCTTCGGCCCAACAAGTCCACACCGCCCCGCCGAAGCGTAACCCACCCATACCCCTACATCTACATTTACCCCTTACCTAACACTATGGGCAATTTAGCATGGCCAATTCACCTGGCCTGCACATCTTTGGACTGTGGGAGGAAACCGGAGCACCCGGAGGAAACCCACGCAGACACGGGGAGAACGTGCAAACTCCACACAGTCAGTCGCCTGAGGCGGGAATCGAACCCGGGTCTCAGGCGCTGTGAGGCAGCAGTGCTAACCACTGTGCCACCGTGCCGCCCACACATATTGCATTATGGATGATCATTCTGTTTTAGAACATTTTTGGCAATGTTGCTTATATTATTATACCTTTTGTAGTTGATATTGAAAGACCTAAGGTGCATTAGGAATAATTCAAATGCATTTGTTTGTGCCATCTATTTTTCTGCTTCTGGAGAATTTTAGTTGCTTCTGCAGAACCTTCTAAGTAATTTTGCTTTGTTTTCCTTAAAGAACATAGCTTTATGAAATCCGCATTGATTGCCCTTTATAATTTCAAAGTTACTCATCCACACTATTTCAATTATTTGTTTTAAAACTCAAAATAACGTGTCGACTAAATTTGGATGTTTAACCCCGACGAGGGGAGCGGTCATTCTAGACTTGGTGCTCGGAAACGAGCCGGGGCAGGTATCAAATCTTGTGGTGGGAGAGCATTTTGGAGATAGTGACCACAACTGCCTCACATTCTACATAGCTACGGAGAAGGAAAGAATTAGGCAAAATGGGAGGATATTTAATTGGGGAAGAGGAAACTATGATGCGATTAGACATGAGTTAGAAAGCATGGATTGGGAGCAATTGTTCCATGGTAAAGGCACTATAGACATGTGGAGACTGTTTAAGGAACAGTTGTTGCAAGTGATGAATAAATATGTCCCTCTGCGACAGGCAAGAAGTAGTAAGATAAAGCAACCTTGGATGACGAGAGCGGTGGAGCTTCTCGTCAAAAGGAAGAAGGTAGCTTACATAAGGTGGAGGAAGTTAGGGTCAAGCTCAGCTCCAGAGGATTACAGGCAGGTGAGGAAGGAGCTCAAAAATGGTCTGAGGAGAGCCAGGAGGGGGCACGAGAAAGGCTTGGCAGAACGGATTAGGGAGAACACAAAGGCATTTTACACTTATGTGAGGAATAAGAGAATGGTCAAAGAAAGAGTAGGGCCGATCAGGGATAGCATAGGGAATTTGTGTGTGGAGTCTGAGGAGGTAGGGGAAGCCCTAAATGAGTTTTTTTGCTTCTATCTTTATGAAAGAAACGAACTTTGTAGTGAATGAAACCTTTTGAAGAGCAGGTGTGCATGCTGAATCGATAGAGATAGAGGAAGCTGATGTGCTGAAGAGAGGTTGACTGAGCTCAGACTTTTTTCATTGGAGAAAAGGAGGAGGAGAGGGGACCTAATTGAGGTATATAAGATAATGAGAGGCATAGATAGAGTCGATAGCCAGAGACTATTTCCCAGGGCAGAAATGACTAACACGAAGGGTCATAGTTTTAAGCTGGTTGGAGGAAAGTATAGAAGGGATGTCAGAGGCGGGTTCTTTACACAGAGAGTTGTGAGAGCATGGAATGCGTTGCCAGCAGCAGTTGTGGAAGCAAGGTCATTGGGGACATTTAAGAGACTACTGGTCATGCATATGGTCATAGAAATGTGAGGGTGCATACATGAGGATCAGTGGTCAGCACAACATTGTGGGCTGAAGGGCCTGTTCTATGCTCTATACTTTGTTTTTTCTTGTTTCAAGAACATATCTTATCTTGCAAAATGGAATAATACGTAGAATGACATAATATCATGCACAAACATTTTGCCAGATTTTAGGTTAAATGTGGAAAGAAAATTATAGCTTTGTATTCATACTTTCTAAAGACATCCACATCATATTAATTAATTAATTGCACTACATAACAATACAGAATCCTTTTCTTTATCCTATGTGTAAGGACATCATTGAAAAATATAATTTGTTGACATATATTTTGATTCTTGATCCAGTCTATTAATTGTGGCTTGTTGATGAACTGAAAATGTAGCCTCAATCTTTGTGCTTCAGTAAGTAGGTTTTGGGATTTGTGCCATTAATGTTTTCGATCTTTTGAAAAGAACCTATCAGAGCTAAAGGATCAAGTTAAGCAAAAGGAAGACCGTTATAAAAGCCTATCTTCATTGAATGAATTGCAAGACAAACTGGAGCAACTTCGGAATCAGATGGCCTGGGCATTGGTGAGCACCTGTGCAGTAACATTTTCTTGTGGAACTGTCTCCACAGATCAGAACTATATATTTTTTCTTTATTGCCATGGAAGCACAGATGGTGGTTGATTTTTGCAGAGATTAATTGAAATGTATTTGACCCTAAAATCAGCTTTACCCTTCCTAGCCGCCTTGGGCTCATTATAAGATGTGCCTGTGCAGAGTTTGTGAAGTAAATTTGCCATGATGTCAGATGTGAGAACTTCTCAAGGCTGTGATCCAATAGATATGTTGTTGCATTGGGCATAGTTTGATCCAGTAACTTCAAGTGTCTGCTTATTGGTGCCCAATTAGTCTCGCTGACTAGCTGTGCCACAATAAATGGTAACTAATACTGGTAGTAGAAAAATGCTTCTGCTTAAATGAAATGGATTTAATCCAAATTCTAAAGAGCTTGAAGCAAAATTTCCATCATGGCACGATTATTTAGAAAAATCAGGAAGTTAAATCCTTGAAAAAGAAAAATAGTAAAGAGAATGAGCAGGATTTAAGTGACTAATATGGAGCCTTACATCACAGACGTGATGGAATTGGTATTCTGCTCTAATAGGCCTAATTATTTTAATTATTTCTGGGCAGAGAAGATAACCTGGGGTGTGCAGTGAGAGAGGGACTCACTGAAATCCTTGTAGAGGGAGGAAGAGAGCTTTTTCAAGGAAGGCATCCTTGTAAGAGGATTCACAGTAGGTTAAAATCTTCGAGGAGAAAGTGAGGACTGCAGATGCTGGAGATCAGAGCTGAAAATGTGTTGCTGGAAAAGCGCAGCAGGTCAGGCAGCATCCAAGGAACATTATTTCTTGCGACCAAACTGCAAGAAATGCAAAACTTGCGCCCTAACCACAAGAAATGCAAAACTTGCGCCCAAACCGCAAGAAATGCAAAACATGCGCCCACACCTCCCCCCTTACCTCCCTCCAAGGCCCCAAGGGACACTTTCATATCCGCCACAAATTCACCTGCACCTCCACACACATCATCTAATGCATCCGCTGCACCCGATGTGGCCTCCTCTATATTGGGGAGACAGGCCGCCTACTTGCGGAATGTTTCAGAGAACACCTCTGGGACACCCGGACCAACCAACCCAACCACCCCGTAGCCCAACACTTCAACTCCCCCTCCCGCTCCACCATGGATATGCAGGTCCTTGGACTCCTCCATCGCCAGACCATGACAACACGACGGTTCGAGGAAGAGCGCCTCATCTTCCGCCTAGGAACCCTCCAACAACAAGGGATGAACTCAGATTTCTCCAGTTTCCTCATTACCCCTCCCTCCACCTTGTCTCAGTCAAATCCCTCGAACTCAGCACCGCCTTCCTAACCTGCAATCTTCTTCCTGACCTCAACGCCCCCACCCCACTCCAGCCTATCACCCTCACCTTGACCTCCTTCCACCTATTGCATTTCCATCGCCCCTCCCCCAAGTCCCTCCTCCCTACCTTTTATCTTAGCCTGCTGGATACACTTTCCTCATTCCTGAAGAAGGGCTGATGCCCGAAACGTCGATTCTCCTGCTCCTTGGATGCTGCCTGACCTGCTGCGCTTTTCCAGCAACACATTTTCAGCTCTAATTATTTTAAAACATCCTTCTCAGCAATATTGAAGTATTTGCTTGTTTGTAATAATGTAAATGAAGTAGATACTTAAAATTATTGTTAGCACAGTTGTCTGCTTATTTTCAGGTGAAATTTTTATATTCAAGACTCAAATTAGAATGTTTTCTGCAGATTTGGCAAAAGCAACAAAGTTATGCCTTGGGAACCTTTTCTAACCTCAAACTTGTTAGATAAGATTGTTGTTTAATCATTTAGTTTTGTGATGTTTGAAATAAGTAGATAAATTTTCAAGCCAATAGATTTGTATTGTTCATACATATTGTTTCACTGGTCTTTCATATGGTTGTTCATAATTAACAAATAGTGGGATTTGTAATAGCAATCTTCTTAAAGTATCCAACAATTAAGTGAATTTTGTTGAGCATACACGAGACATGGATATAGAAAATTTTGATATTTTCTACCTATTTCATGTTCTGAACCTGGGTCTGGTATGATTTTCTGACTAGAGTGTCAGCAATCTTTGGCGAGCATGTGCTTCACATTGTTGTTTATAGTTCAATTCAAGTGCAGACAGTTGAAATGAATAGGCCTCAAATTGAATCAACAACAAATGATATATTAAGTGTTGTGTGAGCTATATATAAGGTATTATTGATGTTTGTTCATTCAAGATATAAGGCACTGATCTTCAAATATGAAGTATAGAACCTCAACCCACAAATTAAAAGCACATTTGCTTTTGCAGTCTCACATTTTGATATAGAGTAAAGACTTAAGTAGTGCCACATATTAAAAAGACTTAAAAATAAGTGGTTGTTACATTTACAAGTTATAAACTCTGCTACTTTTGTACAGCTTTGAATATGTAACTTGACTAATTTCTTGGCTTATCAATTATTTCTGCATAGTAGAAAATATGACTTGTGGAACTGAATTAGAAATTATAACAGGAACAGTACAGTTTAGTTTTTTTGAATTTTAAGGTAATTGAAGTTGAAAAGCACCTGCAACCGATAAAAGATCGTATTAAAGCTGAAGAAAGTCGCAGCGTCAAATATGATCAGAAAGTTGAGGAATGGCAGGTGGGTTGATATTTTGAAATATTGGATGTAAGTTTGCTCACTGAGCAGCAACATCAGTGAGACTCTGGTGAAGTACTGGTGGTATGGCTTGCTTTTTATTTATGTGTTTAGGTTTCCTTGGGTTGTGATGGTGTTTCCTGTAGTAATGTTGTTTCCTGTTCTTTTTCTCTGTGGGTGGTAAATGGGATCCAAGTCAGTGTGTTTGTTGAAAGAGTTCCGGTTGGAATGTTATGCTTTTAGGAATTCCTGTGCGTGTCTCTCTTTGGCTTGTCCTAGGATGGATGTGTTGTCCCAGTCGAAATGGTGTCCTTCCTTATCTGTATGTAAAGATACTAGTGAGAGTGGGTCATGTCTTTTTGTGGCTAGTTGATGTTCATACATCCTGATGGCTACTTTTTTTTTAGATTAGATTAGATTACTTAGTGTGGAAACAGGCCCTTCAGCCCAACAAGTCCACACCGCCCCGCCGAAGCGCAACCCACCCATACCCCTACATCTACCCCTTACCTACACTACGGGCAATTTAGGATGGCCAATTCACCTGACCTGCACATCTTTGGACTGTGGGAGGAAACCGGTGCACCCGGAGGAAACCCACACAGACACTGGGAGAACGTGCAAACTCCACACAGTCAGTTGCCTGAGGCGGGAAATGAACCCGGGTCTCTGGCGCTGTGAGGCAGCAGTGCTAACCACTGTGCCATCGTGCCGCCCACATGGTGTTTGTCCAATGTCTGTTTGTCCAATGTAGTGTTTGCTACAGTTCTTGCAAGGTATTTTGTAAATGATATTAGTTTTGCTTATTGTCTGTGTAAGGTCTTTCAAATTCATTAGCTGCTGTTTCAGTGTGTTGATGGGTTTGTGGGCTATGGTGATGCCAAGGTGTGAGTACATCCAGAATCTCAACCTGAGCTACAAATCTTCTCAAAACTCGCTAATTTTGAAATGTTAATTTCTTTGGCAGTTATTTTGTCGTACTAAGTTGTTGATTTAGGTTTTGACTAATTTGGATCTGAGGGAATTGAATAAATTGAAGGGGATATATTTTCAGGGCAATGAGAGAACGGACAAGTGAGACTTATTCTAAGCCTCTCCCAAAGAGCCGCCACAAATGCAGTGGGGTGAATGATCTCCTTTTGTGCTTTATCCTGTATGTACAGTCAATATTTTACATTTAAACATTGCTGCTACTGAAATGTAGAAAGTTTTTGCTTTGACAAATTTATTTTTTAACCTTGCTGCATTGTAGATGAAGGTCAATGAGGCAGAAGAACGTTTTAAGACCATTCAGAATCAATTGCAGAAAATTACAGAAGAGGCACAAATATTGCGACCACAGTGTACAACTTTAAAAGATGATGTACAAAGAAAAAACAAAGCATGCAAAGAGACTGAGGTCAGTAGATTTAATGGAATGCTGTGGAGTAATTGGGATCATTTCAGATGAGGGAGTTTAAACTTCACCTCAAATTTACGATTTAGTACATTAGAACATGTTCCAGACTCATGAACTGAGACAGTCTTCTGTTTAAGAATTGGGAAATAAATGTTATACTTCCTTATTTTGCCATGCATGTTGTTGGCTATACTTTAAGTCTTTTCTGGTCCTCACTATTCCTAAGGAAAAAGATTACAGAGGAACCTCGATTATCCGAAGGACACGGGCAGGGAATATTTCGTTCAGTTAATCGAATAATGGATAATTGAATGCCGATAGCATAGTTCGCCAAGCATCGGAACCATGCGATCTTGTTCGGATAATCCGAAATTTGGTTAATCGAATGCCGGGTAATCGAGGTTCCTCTGTATATTGACCTATTGCACATAGATAATCATCTTTTGTTTACTTCACAAATTTTCCAAGAACATCCCGGAATTTTATTGGTTCTATTATTAGATTGTATTAAAAAGTGGTGACTTGTATCTCATACAGGATAGCTTTGTGCACAGAAACAAGCATCACTTACACAAAACAAGAAATTAATTGTAAACGTCTTGATCGAACCAGGGCCAAAAGTTGCAAACTTGTAATAGGGTTTCTCCCTATATTTCCATGACCGCTCTACAGCAAAAAAAATCACAAAACTCATCTAGAAAAACATAATAAATTACTGTGTGTTTTTGGGAAAGCTAAACATAATGAGTAAAAGTATGTTTATTGCTGTCTATTTTAGATGTCACTTGTTTGATTTTTCAACTTCAGCACTTCAATTTTGTTGTTTTAATTACATTAAATTAAGTTTTAATAAGCCAAATTTTCTGAACTTGCTTGAAGGCAACATTCCACCGCTACAGGACACAGTTGAAGCAACTTGAAAAAGACCACGATCAGTTACAGAGACGAATTGAACAACTGCGAAATAGGTAGAGTATCATTTGTATGGTTTTACATAAGTTATCAGCATGTTTCATTTTGTGGCATATAGATCGTTTTTTTTTTAAAAGCTAAAGCAAATTAGATGTTTGTCTTTTTAAAAGAATTTGCTTAAAGTTTGATTTGATTTAAGCTGATTCTCCGATCCATTTTGCTGCCTTATCAACGTGAGCTCCTGTTTCCACCCTACACTCATTGTGGAAATCCTCATAAATACTTTAGTTACCTTTTAGTTTGAGCTATTTCATGCTCTCCTCGCCCGCCCACCACCTTACACTCTGTATATCAGCTTAGCTCATCCCAAATTGCTGCCCTCAACTTGCACAAGAATTGTTCATTCATCGCCCCCATGTTCGCTGACTACCCTTTATCTCAATTGATACCATTTTCTTGATTTTGAAATTCTTAACTTTATTTTCAACTCCCTCTATGGTCTCACCCCTTCTTTCCTCTGCCTCTGCACAATCTGTGAAGTCACTCCATTCAAAACTACCTCTTTTTGACAAACTAACATCTCCCTAGTAGCAAATTTTATGAGATAACACTTGTGATATTTTGCCAGATTAGTGGTATTACATAAATGTAAACTGCTTTAGCTTTAGGTTTAATTTCATATGAACGTATTCACCATGTTGAATGTTTCAAATTTTAGCAAATAATTCATATCTAAAATTAAACTGCTTTTTGTTGCAATTGTTTCTCTTCCAGTTAAGAATATCATGATTTTAGTAATTTTTATCATGCATTTTATTTCAAACAGCATAACCCAAAGTTCAGAGGCTGAACTTAAAGAACGACAGGAAAGAATTAGCTGTCTGCAAAAGCAATTGAAAACACTGGAGGACCAAGAGGCCACAAACTCCCAACAGCTGGCACAGTTTCAACACGCAATTAGCAAGTCGAGAGATGAACAGGAGAAGCTTGGGTTGGTACCTTAGAGGGAAATCACTGGAATAAGATTGTCACTGCTCATGTTACACTGTTTTTATCAGTACTCATAATAACATAGGCATTAAGAAGGCGTGTCTAGTCATTTTTTAGCAACTTAGAGGAAGAAGAAGTAATCTCAATGTTATGACATGCTGACCAATAAGGCAGAGATCATTTTTTGTTTTAGACCTGGAATTCATATGAATTGTTTAAACACAGGATTTGTTTCATTTTTTTTTACCTTGCATATTTTGCAAACAGAAATCTGCTTCAAGATTTGTGCACATCAATTGTTAAGATAGAAATATCAATCACTATTTCTATCCAGCTCAAGTTCTTCTGAATTGTTAATGAGTTTGTATTAAGAATATGCAGAAATCTGTTTTCTGAATAGAAAGATTCTCTCAAATGTTACACCAAGTTGGGTATGCTTTGATTATGTTTACCTGTTTTTTTTAATGCTCAAAGTTTATGAACCATGTAGTCTGTTTGGACCAATATTGTTTCTAGACTGTTGCCACTTAGGTTCAAAGGGAAAAGGAACGTGAGATCATGGCTGATCTTTTGAACTAATTTCATTCAGCAATATTTGCGCCCTTAGCATTAATACCTTCGAAACTTTTGCAACTCTGATTTAACCTAACAATTTTTGGTATCATTTTTGCACAAGACAGTTTCACTTTGTGTCAAAGTGTTCCTTAACTTCCTGAAAGATCTGACTCTAATTTATTGATTATTCCCCCATTGTTAGATTTCCCAATCAACAGAAGCAATTTCTCTTCATCTACCCTGTCATCTTCTAGAAAACCTTTGACCAAATCACTCCTTGCCCTTCTAAATTAGAGGCAATGCAACATATTATTTGTAATCTTGCATTGTGATTTAATCTATACATTCGGAAATAGTTCTAAAAAATCTATGCTGTCGTTCCTCCGAGGTTATTACAAAGGAGTGAAACTTTGAACTATTTACAGAGTTCCAGGTGTGATTTAAGCCATTTGACTTCCTTTATTCTATTCTCTAGAAGTAAAGGTCATCATCTCTTTTACCTTTCATGATATTTTAATGATCTAGGTATCTGAACATCCTAGTCTGTTTGGACCATTATTTTTCCATGTTTTCACATGAATTGGGTCCAAAATGGACAGTCTCACTTTTGATTACATTGAATCTTATTTGCCACAGTTCTATCGACTGTGTTAGCTTATCAGTATCTCTTTATAATGTTTTACTTTGACCTGCACTGCTGATGGTATCACCTATCTTTGTCGCTGAGAAATTTTCTTATGTGGTCTCCTATCCCATCCTCTAAATTGTTGGTAAATATAGTGAACAGTCCCAACAGAGATCCTTAAGAGACAAGTTTAGAACACCTCTCCATTATTCTTACCTATCACTCAATGGCTTCCCTAACCAGGTCAGTAGTGTGCATACACGCTCCTAACTTCGAGCCAGGAGACCTGGGTTCAAGTTCCACCTGCTGCAGAGGTGTGCAGTAATATCTCTGAACAGGCTAATCTGGAAATATCTTCCTTGAGGGATATTATCATATGTTCTAATATATCTGATGATAGTGATATAAACATATCATCTTAGATCTTGCTCAGGCTGCTTCCTCAATTGAATCTTCAAAATGAAATTAGTCATTTCATGAGATGTCCTGGATGTAGTGCAATGTAACAAGCCAGACTTCATAAAAATCTTAAAGTAAGGGAACACTTAGGAGGTAGCAGTCATATTATAGTAGAGTTCAGTCTGCAATTTGAAAGAGAGAAGGGAAAATTGGATGCAATGGTGCTACAGTTAAATAAAGGTAATTACAGGGGCATGAGGGAGGAACTGACGAGAATCGACTGAAAGCAGAGCCCTGCGGGGAAGACAGTAGAGCAACAATGGCAGGACTTTCTGGGTATAATTAAGGGCACAGTACAGAGGTTCATCCCAGAGAAAAGAGATTTAGGGAGAATTAGACAGCCATGGCTGACACAGGAAGTCAGGAAATGTATCATAGAGAAAGAGAGAGCCTATAAAGTGGCGAAGAGCGATGGGAAATCAGAAGATTGGGAAGATTACTAAAACAAACTGAGGATAACAAAGAGAGAAATAAGGAAGGAGAGGATCAAATATGAAGGTAGGCTAGCCAGTAATATTAGAAATGATAGTAAAAGTTTCTTTCAATACATAAACAAAAGTAGACATAGGGCCATTCCAAATTAATGCAGGAAGGCAAAGAAGTAGCTGAAGAACTTAATAAGTACTTTGCATTAGTCTTCTCAGTGGAAGACAGGAGTAATATCTCAACAATTAAGGAGAGTCAGAATCTGGTTTCCAGCATCTGCAGTCATTGTTTTTACCCAGGAGAGTCAGGGGACAAAGTTGAATATGGTGGCCATTACAAAAGAGAGAGTGCGAGAAAAGCCAAAAGGTCTAAAAATTGATAAATCTGGCCCCGATGGGCTACATCCTACAGTTCTGAGGCAGTAAAGTCCCAGATGATTGGAAAATTGATATTGTAACCCCCTTGTTCAAGAAAGGATCAAGACAAAAGATGGAAAATTATAGGCTGATTTGCCTAACCTCTTTTTTGGTAAAATTCCAGAGTCCATTGTAAAGGATGAGATATCTAAATTCTTGGGAATGCAAGGTCTGATTAGAACAAGTCAACATGCATTTAGTAAGAAAGGTCGTGCCTGACAAACCTGTTAGAATTCTTTGAAGAGCTAATAAGTAGGTTAGACGAAAGAAACCCAGTGGTTGTTATCTCTCTAGAATTCCAAAAGGCCTTTGGTAAGATATCTCACAGGAGGATGCTGAGTAAGGTGAGGGCCCATGATGCTCAAGGTGAGCTACAGGCATGGATTGAGGATTGGCTGTCTGATAGAGGGCAGAGTGTTGAGATAAAAGGTCTTTTTTTCGGAATGGCAGCTGGTAACAAGAGGTGTCCCACAGAGTTCAGTGATGGGGCAGCAGCTGTTCACTTTATATATTAATGATCTGGATGAAGGGACTGGGGGAATTCTGGCAAAGTTTGCCAATGATACGAAGTTAGGCAGACAGGCAGGTAGTCATGAGGAGGTGCGAAGGCTGCAGAAAGATTTAGACTGTTTAGGAGAGTGGTCAAGGAAATAGCTGATGAAATTCAACGTGAGCAAATGCAAGGCATTGCACTTTGGGGGGAAAAAAACAATTTGGCATGGATTACTTTCTAAACTGTGAGAAAATTCATAAAGCCAAACTACAAAGGAATGTGGGAGTGCAAGTCCAGGATTCTGTAAAGGTTAACTTGCACATTGAGTACATGATAAAGAAAGCGAATGTAATGTTGTCATTTACCTCGAGGGTTGGAAAATAAAAGCAGCGATGTGCTTCTGAGACTTTATAAAGCTCTAGTTGGGTCCCATTTGGAATACCCTGTCCAATTTTGGGTGCCACACCTCAGGAAGGATATACTGGCATTGGAGCATGTCCAGCAGAGATTCACACTGATGATTCCCTGGAATGATCGGCCTAACATACGATGAATGACTGAGGATCCTGGGATTATATTCATTAGAATTTAGAAGTTTGAGGGGAGATCTAATAGAAACTTACAAGATAATCCATGGCTTAGAAGGGGCTGATGCTGGGAAATTGTTTCCATTGGCGGGGAGATTAGGACCTGGGGGCAGTGTTCGAATTAGAGGGGGTCAATTTAGAACGGAAATGAGACATTTCTTCAGCCAGAGTGTGGTGGGCCCGTGGAATTCATTGCCATGGAGCACAGAGGAGGCCAGGATGTTAAATGTCTTCAAGACAGTGATTGATAAATTCTTGATCTCGCAAGGAAGAGTGGAGAGTGCAGCTAAGTGGAGTTGAAATACCCATCAGCCATGATTAAATGGTGGTGTGGACTTGATGGGCTGAATGGCCTTACTTCCACTCTGTCTTCTGGTCTTTTATAACCTTTTCACATGTCCAGATTGACACTGACCAGCTAAAAGATTTCAAGATGTTCAGCTATCCTAATTAATTATAGATTCAAGTTCTGTAATCCTTGTGTTAAAGAATTAGACGATTTATTTCACAAATATAGTTTTGCAATATACAATTTCCCACATCCTGTAAGAATTGTACTGTACCTGTATACCATTGACAGCAACATGCTAAACTGTGAATATCAGTAAATCACAACTGTAAACTGGACAGAATACGTTCAAATTGTCGAAATATAAACAGATGTGCATGTTCAACAATGAAGCATCTAATTTTCTAAATTAATTTAAATTTTGAATCTTTTTAAAAAATACAATGGTTTTGCTTTGATACTATTAATCTTGCATTCAGTTTATATTTGAGCATGTTGTAATTGTAGCCCTCTCTATGTTCTGTATCCCTAGAGAAGAAGAAAAAGATGTGAAACAATCTGCTGAATCCAGAAAGGAGCGGCTCAAAGAACTAAAAGCCAGTAGAACAAACCAGCTGAAAAGGTTCGGAGAGAACATGCCTGCATTGCTTGATGCAATAACGGAAGCACATAAACAAGGTCGCTTCAGGCACGAACCAGTTGGTCCTTTAGGTAAATTTCACTATTTTATGGTGCGTTTGTTTTAAGTCAAATGGTTTTTTTTAATGTAAAATGTAATTTTTCATGATTTATTGCCTTGTGTTCTCTGGTTTAAGTTTATTAAATCTTGTTGCAAAAGTCATCATCGGTTAGCTGATTGGTTACCACATAGCTTTTTATTAAATTAAGATGCAATGTTCTGATGCATAAATTAGAAAGTTAAGTTTAGACATATTGAAATTTAAGATCTTATCATGAATAGAAACTAAAAAGAGCTTGCACTGTACAACATATCTGCCTGAACTATAACTTCACTATTATAATTTTTAATGTCTTTTTCATCATCTCAAAGCATTTGGATTGATTTATATAAAGTGGCTGTCATAGCACTAGATATTTTGCTTCTACTATAATATCTCTCCCCTTTGGATAAAACTTATTTTTAATCAATCTATTTATGACACATGTGAGACTTGAACCTAGACTGTCTAACTCAGAGATGGGGGCGATAGCACTGCACCACAAACCCCAACCTGCCTTTGGATGAATGATGACTAAAATTAGATTCTGTAAATTGCCAGCTTGTTAATGTTAACAAACATTTTGGGTGGTGCACTGTTTCCTTTAAACCAGCTTCAAATTTAGTTTGATCTGTTTGTCACAAAATGTTTTTCAGATGCTGTAATTACTGATTAATTTAATTTGTTATGTAATAAATATTTTAATGCTTGTGTACATTTGTCCTTTTGTACGAATACCTTATGAGCCCAACAACTGATTAGTATTTTAAGAGATGTATTAATTTGAAACTAAATCTGCCAATGCTGATGTTGATGAGAGCCATATACCTGTGTCACAACTTCTCAATATTCTTTAAGCCTAGTCAGCATTCTGAATTGAAACATATGTATTCATCTATTTTCTTGGCACTACTTATCGTTTCATATAGCTAGCTAACTTATGATATGTGCCTTAGAAATATGGTTAGTTAGCAAGAGGAATTGAATTGCAGTAAAGTGATCACTGCTTTAATTGAGATAAATTATTGATTGTAAATCATTTTGGATTTGCAAGTATTTGGACTTCAAATTTGATCATTTTCATGGACATTTTGACTTCAAGATTGAAAGCAAAAAAATGACTGTTGGGCTTTACAAGTTAAAGCTTTAAGTGTTTTGAGTCTGTTAAACTGCTTGATTGAGCATACTGGTGATTACTTTAGATCAAACTGGTAAGAAGGAATCCAGTTAGAGAATAAATAGCCATTTTTACTTCTGTTCTGCTGTTTTTCAAATGTAGGTAGTTAAAAATTGGAATGAGTAAGAGAACAGGAATGTATTGTCTGGCTTGGATTTAGACTGCTAATGGAGACAATTGTCAAAACCAACAGTCTGAAATAAAAATCGGTTAATGACATCAATATACACAGTTGCTTGTATCCCTGTCTGTCCTGCTGTCGTGGTAGGCTACTTTTATGTCTGTCTTGTGCCAGCTTCACACATTCATATTACCTCATCCACAACTCTCTGTGACATTTTTCATCCAGTTGATCCCTCTTTCCCCATCCTCCATTTAACCTCCTAATAGAGTTTTTCAGTGCTGCTCAAATAGCCATGGTACAGTAAACTAGTTTAACCTGCATGTTTTGAACCAGCAATCTCGATAAAGCAGCAAAAGTTATATATCTCAAATACCATAAAATTTACTGTATTACTGTCATAGTTTTTTATTTATTTCAATGTAAATATACTTATTCAATCAAATGGCCATACGAAATACCAACAGTTGTTTCAATATTGAGTCAATTTCTCCTCAAATTCTGCAAAGTTTAAGTAGTTAGCCAATGTTATTTAAGTGATTTATGCTATAAATAAACTATAAGATTGATGTGATTATCCCCTGCATTATATTTCTATTACTCAGTGTGTGCTTTTGGTGATGATGTGGAAGTCTTGCTTATCTGGAATATTTGATTAACCTGCATATTTCTGGTCCCATAGGGGCCAGATAATAAAAAGATTACTGTATTGGTGTTTTCTGATTGGCAGTTTTGACACTTTTTTTTTGTTTTTGCAGTTTTAAGTACTGTACCTCTTCATTTATCTTTGGCCTTTACATGGAATATTAACACTTTCTTAGGATCCATATTTACAAGGTCTCTCTTTTCTTCCATGGATCTTTACTTTCTGTCTAGGACTCTGAGGTGCACATGAAAGTAGACAGAATATAGCATGTAAGAGCATTTTTTCTTCATGCTAGAAACTTGAGTTTTCTTATTGTTAACACATCCTTCACATTCACTAAATTATTTCCGGCTATCTCATCTTTGAAATTCTTCATCGAGTCTGTGATTTTATGTTATCATTATGTCCTGACGAGACTATCTTTTATTATTGCTTTTTGTGTGACACCATCAATTTCAATATTCCGTCTACTTGCTTTTAATGTGTTATTTCTAAATAGATCGTTTTTGTGATGTTCGTGCTCCTTTATTTTCTAAACTTCCAGATTTTACTTAATCTATATTTTATAGGTTTTCTTCTGACTCTTGACTAGTGCTGTGTCATCAGCATACCACAAGTTAATGTCTTTGCCCCAGTTGTTACCCAAGGACGTACATCTAATTTTCCTAACTTTTTTTCTGTGTGTAGATTGCATTCCAAAATGATCAAACAAGATAAGTTTTTGACTATTGAAATGCAAATAGAAGTGCTAGAGAGATTTGTAACAGGACTGATTCAAGAATGTTATGCTAGTTCGACTTCTTGAACAGCTTTAAGCTTCAGGAAAGAGGTTATGGGCTCACTATGTTTATAGAGGGCAAGTGGTAAATACTTCTGCAAGGAAAACCTAAAACGACTGGGTCCTGTGTAATAAGCATCTAAGCGAGTTGATTTGTTTAGCAGTGTGTAGTGAACTGAAAGCAATGATCATGGATATAAACTGGGAATGTCTTATTTAGTCTCGAATCTGATGCAGTAAAGAATGCTTCTGGTCTGTTAGGAAGTCACATTAAAAATCATGATTTGCTAATACTGAGGGGCCCAGATGCATTCTGGAATGGAAGGAGTGACGTCCCTAAGAAATGTTGAATATACACTGTTAAGTTTAACCTAATATCATAATCTGCCAAATTTGCCAAAGTCCTGCGAGATCATATGTCTGTGTAATTAGAGGAACAGTTGGTGATGATTTAACCTGAGGGTCACTATGCCTCAGGTGAGGGGAGAGGTTGTGAAGGAGCAGCCTTCATGGTAACCTCAACCATTGAGGGAGTTGAGTTCATGCTGTTGGCATCACTTTACATTGCAGATCAGCTGTCCGATCAACTCATTGGTGCTTCAGCATAACCACTGTGGCAATATTTGTTTTTAACTATAAATTGGGAATGGTTTGTTTTGTTTTATTTAATTTAATTAACTTTTACATTGCTGGCAGTTCTAATTATGATTATTAACACAGTCAGCTAATCAGTGCAGTAGATCAGAATTAGTTCTTCTATTTTTTTTCCATCTATTATTTTCTTCTGAAGGCATGGATTAATCTATCAGCATTTTTTGGCATGCCCAAGAGTCTATTTCTGTCAAATTGGGTATGTGTGAAGTCATTACTGAATAATGGTATTTGCTCTATTTCCTTACACTACTTGATGTTTTCAGAATCACTGCATAATGATGCATGTAAAAGCCCTGATTTATTTTCACTTTCATCTGGGGTGCTTAGGTGAATTGTATGGTTTCTACTATCATCCAGTTGAGGACTAAAGCAAAAATTGCACGTGAAACCTTTTTTGTTTTGTGCTGCTCAGTGTTTTAAAATGCAATGCATTTCATCATTTACTTCGAACATGATGAGCTGAGTTAAGTATTGACATATTAAAGCTTTATTTTGTGCATTGCATAATACAATTCTTCTGATGTAAACAGTTATAACTGTGATGGGTTTGCTTGGGAAAATATTAATCCTCATAATTTTGAAATAGTCAAAGTTAATTACTTTGTAAAAGTTTTACTTTTTTTATTTTAGGTGCTTGCTTCAAATTGAAATATCCTGAATTGGCTTTGGCAGTTGAAAGTTGTTTGAAAGGACTACTGCTTTCATTTTGCTGTGATAATTACAGAGATGAGCAGGTGCTACAGAGTTTGATGTCACGCTATTTCGGTTCAGGAAGACGACCCCAAATTAATGTGTGTGAGTTTGCAAATCAAGTATACAATGTAAAGGGCAGGTATGTTTTGAAATTCTCAACTGTTTAATCTTTCATTAAGATGTTGCCATTGAAACATGTTGTACAGCAAAGCATTGGGAAAACAATATAATGTAAAGTTCTCTGTATAATGTTTGTGCACTTAGAAGGAGAAAGTGAGGACTGCAGATGCTGGAGTTTATCAGAGTTGAAAATGTGTTGCTGGAAAAGCGCAGCAGGTCAGGTAGCATCCAAGGAGCAGGAGAATCAACATTTCGGGCATAAGCCCTTCTTCAGGAATGAGAGGAAATCTAATTCAGGAATAATCCTCATTCCTGAAGAAGGGCTTATGCCCGAAACGTCGATTCTCCTGTTCCTTGGATGCTACCTGACCTGCTGCGCTTTTCCAGCAACGCATTTTCAACTCTGATAAACTCCAGCATCTGCAGTCCTCACTTTCTCCTTCTAAGTGCAGAAGAGCAGAAATAGGCAATTAAGCCCTTGCTCCTTCATTTGACATGATTGTGGCTGCTCTCATCTCAGCCTCAACTTCACTTTCCTGACCACTCTTTAACTCTGCATCCCTCAACTAATATAAAATCTATTTATCTACTATCCAGTGGGCTCATGAATTTCACAGACACAGAACACTTAAAGGGAAATAATTTCTCTCATCTTGGTTTTAAAACCGTTACCTCTAAAACTGTTAGACTGCTCCACGTGAGGAATTATCCTCTCTATGTTTACTTTGTCAATGTCCTTTAGCATCTTTTATTCCTGAATTAGATTTCCTCTCATTATTTTAAACTCCAGAGAATATAGGCCTAAACTGCTCAATCTCTCATCATAAAACAAGCCCCTCATCTAGTGAACCTCCTCTAAATAGCCTCTTGTACAGAGACATCCCACCTTAAATAAGGCGACCAAATTTCTATGCAGTACTCTAGGTACGGTCTCACCAATGTCTTGTACAGTTGCAGCAACACTTTTCATTCTATTGTCCTCAGCATTAAATGCCAAAATTCAATTTGCATTCTTTATCAACTGCTATACTTGCACTTGTCTACTTTGGTCAGTGAGGTTTTTTATGTTAAAAGGGCCATGTCTCTCTGTTTAATGCTTGCATAATAGCTGTTGCTAGTCAAACTTCAATCTCTTACACGTTTCAAAATAAATGATTATGCTGTAGCAAGTATGACATTTGTCTCTTAAACTGTTAGTCACACAGGTACACAGGGATTGTGTACCCCTATTTCTGTTGTTAATACAATGCAGATAGGTATTAAGATTGTGAAAAATTTGTAACATTCTTAGAGTGAATGTGAGTAATCTTGCTTTGATTAGTCAAAACATGCATAGCATTTTATTACTGATCTAATCTATAAAGGTTTGTTATTCTTCACTCTTTACACTCAGTGACTTCAAAGTTTCATTGTGGCGATAGTACTGAGTTAATTATGAATTTATATTTTCCTCCTTGAAGAGCTGTCCATCATCCAGATTTCCCAACAGTTCTTGATGCCTTGGAAATAAGTAACCCAGTTGTGGCAAACTGTCTAATTGACATGAGAGGAGTGGAAAGAATCTTGTTAATCAATGTAAGTTCTTCTTTTGCAGTTTTCCTTCTGTAGAATTTCACATGTGGCTGTGGTTATTTAAAATTTTGAAATTGATTGAATTGACTTTGCATAATGCAACACATTGACTCTCAGCTATTTATGTTGTTTAAAACCCTGTTTCATCTTTGCCTTTTGTAAAAGCTTATTGGCTGAGACTGATCATTCTTACAAACCGTCATTGATTTATGCATGTTCACCGTACAAGCATGATCCCACACCGGGGTGTATTAATATTAATTTTAAACATCCAACATACAAATGTTTCCTCAAGCTTACGAACAGCTATCTTGTATTGTTCTTGTTGTGATTGTCTTGTGTACTTGCGAATGGATTCAGAAATGGAACCTATTCGTAACCCAGAGCATATCTGTATCAGTTCTTAAGATCTTTGTTTAGGTTTGCTTAATAAGAAGTTGTAGAACCTTCTCAATAACTGGTGTCAGGTTTGCTGCTCCATAGTTTCCTGCTTGCTTACTCCTCATTCATGGATAAGTGTTAAAAAATTAACTAGTTAACAATCTGCTAAAACAATTCTAGCATCAATGGATTTTGGAAAATTGTAACCAATTTTCTTTTTTGGGGAATTTGCCATTTACCAGGACCAGATTTCATTTTCATTTGTTCAAAGTTTGGGATTAATGCATTCATTAGAAATACATCACTAAATAAATTGCAATAATGTTATTTGCCCTGGATTTAAAAAATATATTTCCACTTCTATATGCCAACTTCAGATATTAGTGAGAGTTGGTTTCACTGCAGTCTATGATCCAGCTCACTGCTATTTGGAATTGCATTATACTATATGGAATGCTAACTTGCTAGTCAAATCTGGATGAGATGTATGGTTTTTATTACAGTATCAGAGGTTAATATACCCAACAGATCATTTCATTGCCCTTTGTAGAACAGTGAGTAGTTTTGTATTAGAATTTGTCTGAAGAAAGCCATTTAGACTAAATGAATTCTAGTAAGACACTAAATATATGCTGTTTCGTTTCTAGAGTAACAGCAGAGCTCGCGAAATTATGCAGCAGCAAAGACCACCCGCAAACTGCAGAGAAGCCTTTACTGCAGCAGGTGACCAGGTTTTTCCCAACCGCTACTACTCCTCAGAAACAGACAGGGCAAGATACTTGGGTGGTGACGTGGAATCAGAAATCAGGTTCGTAAATCTCTCTGTATTGGTATTACAACTTTGAGAAATATGAAGGCTAGAGCAATAGGTCTTTAATCATAAGAGAACAAAGGAAAGTACAGCACAACGACAGGCCCCTTGGCCCTCCAACCCTACGCCAATACAATTTGCCCTGCCAGACTAAAGCTGTATTTACTTGGAGGATCTGTATCCCTCTATTGCCTTCCTATTCATGTTTTTGTCCAGGTGTTTCTTGAGTGGTGCTATTGTATTTGCTTCTACCAGCTCCTCTGGTAGCATATTCCAGTCACTTGCCACCCTTTGTTAAAAACTTACCTCGCACATCTGTTTTAAACTTTCTCCTCCACACAGACACACTAGGCACACGCACCCTGCCTTGAACCTGTGTCCCCTAGTAATTGATCCCTCCACCCTGGGAAAAAGCTTCATAATTTCCAAACTCTCCATGCCATTCGCAATCAGGCTTCCCTCAGGTTGCCCTTCATTCATTAATTAATTCATTCAATGGATCATTCTTTGGATCCATTTATTAATTCATTCTTTCATTCAGTGAATCAATCTTCGGATTCGTTTGTTCATTAGCTAAAATCTGCCGTGCCAGGCAGCATCCTGGTAAACCTTTTCTGTACCCTCTCCCAAACATCCACATCCTTTTGGTAGTGTAGTGACCTGAACTGTGTGCAATACCTTAGGGATTAGATCCTGCACATCCTATGTCCCCTTCATCCTCTGTACTCTGCCACTTTAGGGGAGGGAATGGCCTCGTGATGTAGTCGCTACAGTATTCATCCAGAGACTCTGCTAATGCTTTTGGGGCCTGGGTTTGAATTCTGCCATGACAGGTGGTGAAATTTGAATTGAATAACTATCTGGAATTAAGAGTCTAGTGATGATATTGAAGCCATTGTGAATTGTTGGAAAAGCATCTGTTTCACCAATGACCTTTGGGGAAGAAAGCAGCCATCCTTACCTGGTATAACCTACGTGTGACTCCAGACCTACAACAATTAGATTAGATTAGATTAGATTAGATTACTTAGTGTGGAAACAGGCCCTTCGGCCCAACAAGTCCACACCGCCCTGCCGAAGCGCAACCCAACCCACCCATACCCCTACATCTACCCCTTACCTAACCCTACGGGCAATTTAGCATGGCCAATTCACCTGACCTGCACATCTTTGGACTGTGGGAGGAAACCGGAGCACCCGGAGGAAACCCACGCAGACACAGGGAGAATGTGCAAACTCCACACAATCAGTCGCCTGAGGCGGGAATTGAACCCAGGTCTCTGGCGCTGTGAGGCAGCAGTGCTAATCGCTGTGCCACCATGCCGCCCAAGTGGTTGACACTTAATTGCGCTCTTGGCAATTAGGAATGGGTAATAAATACTGGCCCAACCAGTGATGTCCACATCCTGTGAATTAATAATAAAGAAAAACTTACCCACCCTTCCTTCATCTTGGTCTTGTGTTCATGTTTAGTAACGATTCCAAATTGTTCAGTGCTGAATATGTCAATGTTTGAGTAAGGGTGGCATAATAAATGAAGAAGCTAAAATGAATGCAAGGTTTCCACAACCTGAAAAAAGTTTTAGTTGTAATTTTGTGAAACTTTAGAGAATGAAGAATCGGGTAGTGCTGCTGTTCAGTATGTTAGTGGTGCAACTGAGCTATGGAGAGGTACAATATCATCGTGTTTCCCACTCTGATTTCACCTTGCTTGTTATTTTTTGAGAGCTACTTCATACACTTTTTATGATTAACTATTAATGAGGTAAACATTGTTTAAATAATAAAATCTTCAAAGCCATGTTAGTGTTGGATATTAGATTAGATTCCCTACAGTGTGGAAGCAGGCCCTTCAGCCCCACAAGTCCACACCGACCCTTTGAAGAGTAACTGACCCAGATGTATTTCTCTCTGACTAACTCACCTAACACTATGGGCAATTTAGCATGGCCAATTCACCTGACCTGTACGTGTTTGGACTAAAGGAGGAAACCGGAGCACCCGGAGGAAACCCACACAGACACGGGGAGAATGCGCAAACTCCACACAGACAGTCGCCCGAGGCTGTAATTGAACCTGGGTCCCTGGTGCTGTGAGGAAGGAGACCAGAATTGTACGCAATATTCTAACAGTGGCCGAACCAGTGTCCTGTACAGCTGCAACATGACCTCCCAACTCCTGTACTCAATACTCTGACCAATAAAGGAAAGCATACCAAACGCTGCCTTCACTATCCTATCTACCTGTGACTCCACTTTCAAGGAGCTATGAACCTGCACTCCAAGGTCTCTTCGTTCAGCAACACTCCCTCTGACCTTACCATTAAGTGTATAAGTCCTGCTAAGCTTTGCTTTCCCAAAATGCAACACCTCACATTTTTCTAAATTAAACTTCCTCTGCCACTTCTCAGCCCATTGGCCCATCTGATCAAGATCCCGTTATAATCTGAGGTAACCTTCTTCGTTGTCCACTACATCTCCATGTTCTGTGACTCTTCAGTTCTATTTGTGTATAATTTCACACTTCGAGAAAATTATCAAATTCTGTTGTTTGCCAGATCTTTGGTTCACTATTAAGTATGCACCTTGCTCTGTAAATACCAGGGAGTTGGTGAAATTGAATTCACAATTCTTGTGTGCAGATTCACCATTAGGGGCCAGCTTCTCCATGGGACACTGTTTAAAGGTCATATACTAATGTTTTGCCTGAGTTCATTGAAGTGTTATTAGTAATGTCATGGATTGAATTGGTGTTCTTCTTTACTGCCTGTGATCAGTACGTTTGTATTTAAGGAAGTGTTTTTTCATATCCGTAGAATAACGGGATGTGGGGTCCCATCTCAGGTTGTTTTACAGTTAGAGTTTAAAAACAAATCCCTTGGAATCTGTAATAAAGTCCAGGAAAAGGGAATATTCCGTCGTGGAACTGTTACTTTTGGTGAAAGCTTTATGACCTGTGATATGCAGATGTCAAAATCGTGAAGGCTTGTGAATGCATGAAAGTGGTAGGCACATATGTTGAATGTAACTGCATTTGTATATCTGCTATGATCATCAGATTTCTAAATCTTTTGTGACCTGAGCTTATGGCACGGCAGTGACCGGAGCTCAGCAACAAGTGACATTGTAACATTGCACAAGCATCTCTTGGCAGTGTGGTGCTGACTTCCTATCCCATTGCAATGGCAGACGATGCTCTATATTGTAAAACAAATGTGATATTCCATTGTGCCAAAGTAGCCCCCATTCATGCACGCTGGCCCAAAGGGGCGTGTGCTGACCCAGTTTGTGTGTCAGCTCGCCACAATGGGTTACAGAAAGCATGTGCAATCGACATTGCAAAATTCCACACAAAGACAACCTCGTGCTTGTGCATGTGTTGCTGACGTCCCCTCATTTCTGCTGCCTGAAGATGAGAAGTTATTTGGGGAGAAGACCTGGGGTGAGGAAGAGACAAAGCCTCACATTAAGGGCACCAGGAACATTGACGGTGAAATGGAGGCTAAGGCTGGTAAGGTGGAGCATCCCTTCCTCAGTGGTGTCTGTGGGCAATCTGTCTTTTGCCCACAGTAAGGTTCCAGGCTAAACGTGGATAGAGGAACTCAGCTTCTGCTCCTTTGCCATACTTAGCTGCCAGATCATATCCTGTGTAGAGATTGTTGCAGCAGAGATGCCCAAGCAACAGTATAGTTGTGGTCTCTACAGTCTTGAACTTAGATAGATATTGAACAGACAATTGTAACTGAAATGTGACTAGTTTACGTTTAAGTAGTGCATTAGCGTCTTACTCTCTTATGCTGTTGCCCTCATTCTCAGAAGTTGTGCTAAATATTAATTGAGCCAAGTGCACCTAGGGCCCTGGCCAATTGTTACTTAATGGGGAATTTGATACAGTGGGAATAACTCTTCAGTACCTGGAGCCTTTGAAATTTCCACATTCTTTGCTAAGGTTGGAAAACAAAAGTCAAAGCTGGGAACTGTGTCACCTGCCAAGCACTGCACTGACCATCTGAGTGGCCTTGCCCCCTTGAGGAAATTCTGCTGAGGGAAAAGTAGCTCTGCTTCATCAACTATAACCTTCATGAGCATCTCATGGAATCCTGCATCCCTCTGAATGTAGAGCACAAATTGTTTTCTCAGAACTTTTGGCAATGCTATCTTTTGAGACATGTTAATTTTGGTCACTTTAAAATGATGTAGGTACCTCTAAAAGCATGGCTTAAAATCAGTTCCTCCTCATGGGATGGCACGGTGGCGCAGTGGTTAGCACTGCTGCCTCACAGTGCCAGGGACCTGGGTTCGATTCCAGCCTTGGGCGATTGTTGCTCTGTGTAGAGTTTGCACATTCTCCCCGTGCCTCTGGGTGCTCCGCTTTCCTCCCACAATCCAAAGGTGTGCAGGTTAGGTGAGTTGGACATGCTAAATTGTACATAGTGTTCAGGGGTAGATAGGCTTAGGTGCATTTGTCAGGGGCAATGTCGGGTAATACAGGTAGGGGAATGGGTCTGGGTGGGATACTCTTCAAAGGGTCAGTGTGGGATGTTGGGCCAAATGGCCCATTCCCACACTAGGGATTTTACGATTTGTACTTGTTCAAAGACTTTTTTTCCAAAAGGTGTGACATGGTAATTACGCATCTTGTACTGCTGTTTGACAGCTTTATGCGCAACCAGCCTGGCCTGAATGAGGAAAATGTTAGAATTTTAGAATATTAGAATGAAAAATTGCACTTGTCTAACAAACATAGAGTTTTAATATTTTAGTCCATGTTGAAATAGAAATATGGGTTGGCTGAAATGTTGCTGTTTGAAGATTAAAGATGATCTATCTTTAATCAAAAGCAGATGTGAAATCACTGGCTGTGAACATCTATATTACAATATAAAAGCAAATTACTGCAGATGCTGGAATCTGAAACCAGCATTGACAAAGGGTCGGTTAGAATCTAAACGTCAGCTCTTTTCTCTCCTTACAGATGCTGCCAGACCTGCTGAGATTTTCCAGCATTTTCTCTTTTGGGATCTATATTTCAGTATTTGCTTGAGATTTGGGAGGCATTGGACCTCATGGTCTCATGTAGTGACCATCTTAATGATTTGTATGTATTTGGAATTTTTGAAGTATTGACTGAAAGTTCAGAATATACTGGAACATGCCATTAAGAAAGTTAGATTATATTAGATTACTTGCAGTCTGGAAACAGACCCTTCGGCCCAACAAGTCCACACCGACCCGCCGAAATGCAACCTACTCAGACCTATTCCCCTACATTTACCCCTTCACCTAACACTACGGGCAATTTAGCATGGGCAATTCACCTAACCTGCACATTTTTGGACTGTGGGAGGAAACCGGAGCACCCGGAGGAAACCCACGCAGACACTGGGAGAATGTGCAAACTCTACACAGAGTTGCCTAAGGCGGGAAATGAACCTGGGTCTCTGGTGCTGTGAGACAGCAGTGCTAACCACTGTGCCACAAGTTTACATCTTGTATTACAGTACTTGAGTGTAGTTGGACAAAGGTAAAAATTGGTCAGACCATTGAGAATAGGAGTTGCAAGGTCATGTTGCAGCTGTACAGGATATTTGTTTAGGCCACTTTTGGAAGGTTTAGAAAAGATTTGCAAGGATGTTGCCAGGATTGGGCGAGAGGGAGAAGTTGAATAGGCTGGGGCTGTTTTCCCTGAGTGTTGGAGGCTGAGGGGTGACCTTATAGAGGTTTGTAAAATCATGAGGGGCATGGATAGGGTAAATAGACAAGGTCTTTTCCTTGGAGTGGGTGAATCCAAAACTGGAGGACAGGTTTAGGGTGAGAGGGCAAAGATATAAAAGGGACCTAAGGGCACCTTTTTCATGCAGAGGGTGGTGTGTGTATGGAAAAAGCTGCCAGAAAAAGTTGTGCAGGCTGGTACAATTAAAATATTTAAAAGGCATCTGGATGGATATATGAATAGAACGGATTTAGAGGGATGTGGACCAAGTGCTGGCAAATGGGACTAGATTACGTTGTGATACCTGGTCAGCATGGATGAATTGGACCGAAGGGTCTGCTTCCATGCTGTACATCTCTGACTCTGTGAATTTGTGTTAACTATCATTTGTTTTCTAGAAATGTGATTTGATCGCAGAAGTTTGTTTTCTATATTACAGTCAACTCGAAATGGAAGTGAGCAACAAGATGGCTAAGTTGTCACATTTTCAGCAACGATTGCACTCAATAATAGAAGAAATTCGGATAAATGAAACTCAGATGAAAATGAAACAGATGCAAAAGAGGAAAATCCAGGTCTGTAGCTAAAATTTAGAACCAAAACATAATTGGATGTACTTCTAGAAGAGAAGAAAAATGACCTTTATATATATTTTTCAATTTTTTTTTAGGAAAGTATGACAAAAATAAAGCTAGAAATTTCAGATTTGGAGAATGTGGATGAGCCACAGTCTGTAGACATTTCCACATTGGTAAGTGTCTTGACCATTTTTGAATTAGTTTAGGCTTGTGCGTTACACTTTGAAATAGTGCTTAAAATGAACTTCTGGTGATTTGAGATTGCATGAAGATAAACCATTCATAGAAGTTTGGATGAGAACTGATTTCCTTCTAATTGACTCTTCACTTTCTTTATTTTTAAAACAACAAAATGTAGGAAGAAGAAGTACAAGATATCTGGCACAGAATTGTGTCTGGCAGGAATAAGCTGGAAGAAGCCAGGAAAGATATGGATGAGCACCGAAAGATAGTGAATGAGGCTGAACAAAGGTACAAAGAGGTGAAGGAGAAGATCAATTTAATAGCTGAAGGAGCTGATCCAATTAAGGTGCAAATTGATTGTGTACAGTTTTTTCAACTTTTCTTGGCTTGTTACAGAATTGTAAGTATTCAATTTTAAAATTACCTACATTTCTTCAAAACAGGATGAGCTAAGTAAGATTGACACAGAAGTTGGAAAATGTAAACATCATAAAAGACATTATGACGAGAAAAGAAAAGAACACTTGGAGGGAATAGATAAGCTAAAAGAGAACCTGGAAAGTAAAGAAAAGGTTTTGGAGGTATACACAGATTTTTCATTTTGTGAGTGATCACCTGCTAAAACATCAGAACATTTTTGTAAAATAAAAGTCATTGTGTGGTAAAAGTATTAGCATAAATTTTGCATTTTTTTGATTTGACTTATTCTGAAATTGTTTGACTATGTTATCTGTAGTTTGACTAGTTTAAGTGACTTTTTTCTTAAATATTGATTGATATTTTTCAGTCATGTTTTTAAGTTGTATAAATGAACACACAGCCCTAGATATTGGTTAATCTGACTGTAGCCCAACTTCACTTTCCTGTTTGCCCTCCATAAACCTCTACTGTAATGCTGATCATAAATCTATCTGATTTAGCTAGACTATATTCGGTGACTCAATTTCCACTAATCTCTGGAGGAGAGAATTTCAGATCATACAAAACACATTACAGCTGAATCTGACCCTGAGATCAGACAATTAAATATTATTTAACTTGTACCTTCCCATAACTAAAGATTCTGAGGATATAACTTACTGTTGAGCTTGTGTTGGTCAAACTGAGATTGGAGTTTGACCCTGTCACCTTCCCGTGATGTGGGACTTATCTTTTATTGAAAACTTGTTGAATTGTAGAAAAAAACTGCTAAAATAATTCCATAAAATCAGTTACTTCGTATTTTGCAATATTTTGATACACTTGCAAATTGAAATGGTGCCACAAAACTTGCAAATTCACTTGAAGAGCTTCCTCCTCCACCAAGCAGATATCCTTTCAGAATACTTAGGATCAAACCCTGATAGAGCGTTCCTATTGAAACAAAGCAGTCTCAAAAGCAGAGGAGAAAGAGAGGACTGCAGATGCTGGAGATCGGAGTCAAAAGTGTGGCACTGGAAAAACACATCAGGTCAGGCAGCATCCAAGGAGCAGGAAAGACGATATCTCAAGCTTTTCCAGCGCCATACTCTTGACTCTGATCTCCAGCATCTGCAGTCCTCCCTTTCTCCTCTGCTTTTGAGACTGCTTTGTTTCAATAGGAACGCTCTATCCGAGTTTGGTCCTAAGTCTTTGTGCTGACATTGAGATATTTTCTCTGTACAGCTATCCTGTTGTTTCTGATTTTACGATTCCTGCTACTGAGTCAGTCAAGATCAGGACTGGCAATTATCACAAGATAGATACTACAAAATAGCCATTGGTTAGAATGTACTGCTTCCTCAACACTGAACTATTTAAGTGGGGCTGTCCAAATACTGCTGGGATTTTCTTTCAGCTAGGAAATATTATAACCATGGTGTTGTGATTTGCAATAACATCCTGAGCTTAGACTGAACTCTGGAGAGCAATTGCCTAAATGTTAATAGCACAGAAGGAGCCTTTTAGTTCAGTGTGTGTCTTTTTGTTGCAACAATCAAACTAATTTAGCTGCCTTGTTGTGGTCTAATAACACTAAATTATTCTCCACTAAATTTTTTCCAATTGCACTTTAAAGTACTAGTGGTCTCTATCTCAGCTTGTGACAAGCAATTTCTTAATATCACAGCTCTGTTTCTAAAATAAAATAATTTTCTTCAAGTTGTGATCTCTTATCCTTGAAGAATGATAATATTTCCTAATAGTGGAAATATCAAAATTCACCATCAAACCCACTGAGATTTAAAAAAAAAATAGATATTCTTTTGGCTTTTTAAATGTTAGAGAGTGGACAGTATTTGAATAGAAAGTGCATCTTAGCGTACTCCTGCTGAATTTGCCATTCTCTGTAGAAATTGCTCAGCTGAGAAGGTTTGAACATGTATGTGACATGCAACTGTACAAAAACAGGAATTTCTTTCCTTGCAAACTTGCATAGGCGTATAGATATTATGGATGGTACATCTGGTAGTTGGAATGAGATTATGATGCAAAGTGCTCTATTTCACTTCCTCAAATCCTTATTATCTTGTTTATTCCAGGAAAATACTGCTAAAGCCAAGCAGATTTATGCAGAGCGATTGGAGGTTGTCAGAACTCCCAAAAGTATTGACGTGGAGATCAACCGACTGAGAGAGAGGATCAGCACAGAGCAAGAGCGCCATGGGAACAAGGAAGAAATTACCAGGTATTTGTTCTATTTCTAATGAACTCAACAAACGAAAGATCATATTTTCTTTCATTTTGAGAACCGTTCCTTTCTTTGAAACCTTTTACAGACTCAGGATGTTGCAAAGTATTTAATAACCCGTGAATTACTTATGCAGTATAGTCAACATAGTAATTTATGGAAACGCCCAATTTGCACACCACAAGATCCCAAAACAAGAATAAAATTATATAACTTTTGGTTATGTTGGTTAGAAGATTGATGTTTGTAGGACATGCTTTTTTTTGTTACTGCAATGCTGTGTCAGAAGAGATTGAACTGATGGAGACCATAGAATTTAAGAGGGAAGGAAAAGGAATTATTTTGAATAAAATGGTTTTCTTTAAAAGTCATATCAGTATCAACACTTCAGTATTTTTATTTGAAATCTATTTTCTCACAGTTCTGTATTGCTTGGTTGCTCCAATATTGGGCATTGTTGTTGTACTACTATTGTTGTTAACCATCTTGGGATAATTTTCCTCAATTTTCTCCTTTTGCCTTTCTAAATTGTCTTAGCTTCAAGTAACCATTTCAAAATGTTATAGCATTAAAGGTGCATATCTTCGTCAAGTATTTCTCCAAATTTACAATGTTATTTTTCAGTTTTGTTACACATTATCAAAC
Source organism: Chiloscyllium punctatum (assembly GCF_047496795.1). Taxonomy (NCBI): domain Eukaryota; kingdom Metazoa; phylum Chordata; class Chondrichthyes; order Orectolobiformes; family Hemiscylliidae; genus Chiloscyllium; species Chiloscyllium punctatum. The sequence goes on along the minus strand of NC_092741.1, from coordinate 148,369,373 downwards.
TGCATTTTCACTGTTGCACATATGCACTGGTGGTATTTTAATCTTTAAGTCAGTTTTGGACTCTTGGTTCTGATTACAATAAGTCCCCAATAAAAATCATTGCTGCTTTCCTGAAAATCACAATGAAGTAAAATAATTTTGTGAAGGATGGAGTGGTCAACTAATCGGTTAAAGCTAGATTTTAGTTACTTCAAATGTACCTTACCTCAGAAAATGTCATTGAAGTCTACACAGAAAAAGCCCTTCAGCCCATCACATGTCTGCACCAATCAAAACTTAGCGCCGAACTATTTTATCTCCTTTTCCATCGTTTTATGCTTCAGCATACTAAAATGACATGAGGATTTCAACCTCCAACAATTTAGAGGTAGCGAGGTTCCCATGTTCTCTGGGTGAAAAATCTTTTCCTCGTGTCCCTATAAATCTCCTGCCTTTTACCTTAAATGTATACCCCCCCCGGTCAATGACCCCTCCAACAAAGAGAGAAGTCTTCGCCTATCCATGCAGCTTACCCCTACCCCCAATGATTTTGACTATCTCAATCTTTCCACCTGCCCAGGTCTCCTCTGTTCTAAGGAAAATAACTCCAATCTATATCCTCCTAACTAAAACTCCAGCCCAGGCAACGTCCTTGTAAATCTTCTCTGTATCCTCTTTAATGCAATCACATCCCTCCAATAATGTGAATTCCAGAACTACATACAATACTCAAGCTATGGCCTATCCAATGTTTAATATGCTTCCAATCTGACATCCCTGCTCCTATACTTCATGCCCTGGCTAATAAAGACAAGCATTGTTGTGTCTTCCTAACCACTTTATCCACCGGTCATGAAGAGTCATCTGCACTAACATTAGCTTGCTATCTCTCTCACTCACTCCATGGATGCTGTCTGACCCAAAGTGATCTCCAGCATTTCTTGTGTTCAGTACAAATTCCAGTATCTGCAGTAATTTGCTCCTTCATTCACTTCTGGGATTGGTGGACATGAATATCAATGTCTCTATTTGCCTTGGTCCTCCTTAGGAAGCTACTATTCATCTTATATCTCTTGCCTTGTTTATCCTTACCAAGTGTTTCATCTTTCTCCTATCTGGACCATATTGTCATGTATGTGCAGTGCTGTGCATTTCTGCTGAAATAACTTTCAACATAAAACTCAATATTAAAGAAGTACAATTTGCAATGCCATATATTACTTTTACTTTGATCAGGCTCCATCTAGTGGCAGAAATTGGCCACTTGGTTAGTGCAGGCATCAGCCGAGGTCTGAGGACTACCTATACTGATGAACATCTGCCACTAGGTAGAGCTCAGGACTTAAATGTGAGTTCAAAATGAGTGAAGGAAGAAGAGGCAGCCCAGGGGCATAAGTTGGATTAGAGAGCAAAAGGTAAGGCTAGGTGGGACAGCCCTGGTTTTGGGGGGTGGGGGGCAAGTGTGGAGATGGCTGCAGGTGGTGTTGGTGCCGTGTGTCAGAGTGGAAAGTAATACTAGGAGCCAAGGATGGCAACGGTCAGGTCGTTGTAGTGAGAGCAAGCCATACTGAGGAAAGGTCACATGAACAGAGTAAATATATTGACATTTCTTTAATGGTGTTCATGTGATACATCATGAAGTTATTGCGTTTAGTTAGAATACTGTGTATAAATGTTGGCACATGTTTCAGAATTTAAGTTACTCACATTAAGTACATTGTGATGCTTAAAAACATTCTTGGCACACTAATACCAGGCAGTATCCATCTTTTTATAATTTATTTATTTGTGGGATTTAATTGGGCCAGCATTTATTGCCTGCCCCGAGCTGCCCTTGAGAAGTTGGTGGTGATCTGTGTACTTGAACTGCTGCAGTCCACCTGTTGTGGGTTGACCCACAATGCAATTAGTGAGGGAACTCCAGCAAGACACTCCAACAAGAGAGAATCTAACCATCTTCTCTTGATATTTTTGACTTTCAATGATGTTATGCTTGATAAATCCCCAGTATCAATATCCTGCAGGATACTGACCAGAAACTGAACTAGACTAGAAATATAAAAAATACTGTGGCTATAAGAGCATGTCAGTGGCCAGGTATTCTGAGGCAAATAATTCATTACCTGACTCTGATGTCTGTTCACAGTCCACAAGGCAAAAGTTAGGAATGTGATGGAATACTGTCCACTTACCTTGATGACTGCTGCTCCAACATCACTCAAGAAGCTGACACCATTCAGGACAAAGAGACCCATCTGATTGGCATCCCTTGCACCTCTACTGCAACCTCTATCACCTCGAAAGACAAAAGAGGCAGATATATCACCATTAGGTTCCCCTCCAAGGCACACTATCTGTCTTACAAGTATATCACAATTCCTTCATTCTTACTGGGTTAAAATCCTGGAACATTTTTCCAAACAGCACTGTTGGTGTCATTCTATCCTACAGACTGCAGTGATTCAGGAAGACCGCTTACTACAGCTTGCTCCATGGCAACTGGAGATGGGCATTAAATGCAGGCACAGTCAGATGTGTATATTCTGAGAGTGAATTAACAAAAAAAGTCACTTCACTCTGGAACACTGTTCATGATTATCCAGTTGACTAGGATAATCTTTCTTTCTTGCTGTGTTCTGTTGAGCTTGGTCAGTCTTGAGTCAACGTTTCCACATCAGTGATGTCGAAGATTTACTTGCCCTTCTTGGAGTACCGCTGCCTTACCTTATTAGGTTGTAGTTTTTCATAGTTAATATGATTGGCTCAAATTGATGTCATTCTCCATACATTGTCTCCTTTCCTGCCCACATTCGTTGTGTTTATTATAATAAGTCTGCAAAATTTGCAATTTATAAGTCACACTTTGCTGGCAAGAGTACCATTTCTCTGATTGTGGTTTTACCATGATATTGTTTGTGTTTTGTATTGCAAGTGTCAACTGACATCCTTCCATCTCTTTGCAGTGCAATGTAATGAATCATAATTTAACTGTAAAGTGTGTGATGCATTGATGTGCATAGTGTAATTATTTGCTAACATTATCAAAATTCTTCTTAAAAATATCTTTCAATTCTTTTAACTCTACAAGTAATCACAGCTTATATGACCTCTATTCTAACACAATTTCTGGTGAGCTGCTTTTGCCCACGTTTGTTAATTTTAGCAAGTACCCTGCTCACACAAGATATGACCTTTAGATTTCCTTTCTAAATCGTTAAGTCATTAATTACTGCTTTGCCTTATCACAACAGCAATCCAACACTGAGTTTAAATTCTTAGACAGCGATGTCAGATAAATTTTCAGGAAAGCATAAAGTCAAAATCTCAAAATTTCCTTATGGTTCGATGGCACTGTTTTCTTTTGTAGTTTTATTTGATATGTTACAAGACACTGATATAGCTAAGTATATTAGTATTACAATTTCCAAGATGCAGGTGATTAATGTTCGCGGTGTCTTTAGTATAAGCTTGGTATTGGGGGAATTTCTTTTTGGTGTTGACATTATTTAGCCTTCAAAGTTTGTGCGAAGATTTATAGCTCGGTGCTTGTTGTGGTTCTGTTCGCCGAGCTGGGAATTTCTGGTGCAGACGTTTTGTCCCCTGTCTAGGGTGACATCCTCAGTGCTTGGGAGCCTCCTGTGAAGCGCTTCTGTGATCTTTCCTCCAGCATTTGTAGTGGTTTGAATCTGCCGCGTCCGGTTGTCAGTTCCAGCTGTCTGCTGCAGAGGTCGGTATATAGGGTCCAGGTTAATGTGCTTATTGATTGAATCTGTGGATGAGTGCCAAGCCTCTAGGAATTCACTGGCTGTTCTCTGTTTGGCTTGGAGAAAATGAGGACTGCAGATGCTGGAGATCAGAGCTGAAAATGTGTTGCTGGAAAAGCGCAGCAGGTCAGGCAGTGTCCAAGGAGCAGGAGAATCGACGTTTCGGGCATGAACCCTTCAGGAATGAGGAAAGTGTGTCCAGCAGGCTAAGATTAAAAGGTAGGGAGGAGGGACTTGGGGGAGGGGTGTTGGAAATGCGATAGGTGGAAGGAGGTCAAGGTGAGGTTGATAGGCTGGAGTGGGGGTGGGGGTGGGAGCGGAGAGGTCAGGAAGAAGATTGCAGGTTTGGAAGGCGGTGCTGAGTTTGAGGGATTTGACTAAGACAAGGTGGGGGGAGGTGAAATGAGGAAACTGGAGAAAGCTGAGTTCATCCCTTGTGGTTGGAGGGTTCCTAGGCGGAAGATGAGGCGCTCATCCTCCAGCTGTCGTGTTGCTATGGTCCAGCGATGGAGGAGTCCAAGGACCTGCATGTCCTTGGTGGAGTGGGAGGGGGGGGTTGAAGTGTTGAGCCACGGGGTGAATACGTGTTAAAAATGTCATCCCATATTCCCAATTCCTTCGTCTCCGCCGCATCTGCTCCCAGGAGGACCAGTTCCAATACCGTACAACCCAGATGGCCTCCTTCTTCAAAGACCGCATTTTCCCCCCAGACGTGATTGATGATGCCCTCCACCGCATCTCCTCCACTTCCCACTCCTCCGCCCTTGAGCCCCGCCCCTCCAATCGCCACCAGGACAGAACCCCATTGGTCCTCACCTACCACCCCACCAACCTCCATATACAGTGTATCATCCGTCGTCATTTCCGCCACCTCCAAATGGACCCCACCACCAGGGATATATTTCCCTCCCCTCCCCTATCAGCGTTCCGAAAAGACCACTCCCTCCCTGACTCCCTCGTCAGGTCCACACCCCCCACCAACCCAACCTCCACTTCCGGCACCTTCCCCTGCAACTGCAAGAAATGCAAAACCTGCGCCCACACCTCCCACCTTACTTCCCTCCAAGGCCCCAAGGGATCCTTCCATATCCGCCAGAAATTCACCTGCACCTCCACACACATCATTTATTGCATCCGCTGCACCCGATGTGGCCCCTTCTATATTGGGGGGACAGGCCGCCTACTTGCAGAACGTTTCAGAGGACACCTCTGGGACACCCCACCAACCAACCCAACCGCCCCGTGGCTCAACACTTCAACCCCCCCCCCCCCCCCCCCCACCCTCCCACTCCACTAAAGACATACAGGTCCTTGGACTCCTCCATCGCCAGACAATGGCAACACGACAGTTGGAGGAAGGGCGCCTCATCTTCCGCCTAGGAACCCTCCAACAACAAGGGATGAACTCAGATTTCTCCAGTTTCCTCATTTCCCCCCCACCTTGTCTCAGTCCCAGCCCTTGAACTCAGCACCACCTTCCTAACCTGCAATCTTCTTCCTGACCTCTCCGCTATCACCCTCACCTTGACCTTCCACCTATTGCATTTCCAACGCCCGTCCCCCAACTCCCTCCTCCCTACCTTTTATCTTAGCCTGCTAGACACACTTTCCTCATTCCTGAAGAAGTGCTTATGCCCGAAACGTCGATTCTCTTGCTCCTTGGACGTTGCCTGACCTGTGCTTTTCCAGCAACACATTTTCAGCTCTGTTTGGCTTGACCTATAATAGTAGTGTTGTCCCAGTTGAACTCATGTTGCTTGTCCTCTGCGTGTGTGGATACTAAGGAGAGCTGGTTGTGTCGTTTCGTGGCTAGTTGGTGTTCATGGATGTGGATCGTTAGCTGTCTTCCTGTTTGTCTTATGTAGTGTTTTGTGCAGTCCTTGCATGGGATTTTGTACACTACATTGGTTTTGCTCATGCTGGGGATTGGATCCTTTGTCCTGGTGAGTTGTTGTCTGAGTGGGGCTGTTGGTTTGTGTGCTGTTATGAGTCCTAGTGGTCGCAGTAGTCTGGCTGTCAGTTCAGAAATGCTCTTGATGTATGGTAGTGTGGCTAGTCCTTTGGGTTGTGGCATGTCCTCGTTCTGTTGTCTTTCCCTTAGGCATCTGTTGATGAAATTGCAGGGTATCCGTTTTTGGCGAATACATTGTGTAGGTGTTCTTCTTCCTCTTTTTGCAGTTCTGGTGTACTGCAGTGTGTTGTAGTACTATTATAGGCCAAGCCAAACAGAGAACAGCTAGGGAATTCCTAGAGGCTTGGCACTCATCCATAGATTCAATCAATAAGCACATTGACCTGGACCCTATATACCGACCACTACAGTGGACAGCTGGAATTGACAACCGGAAGCGGCAGATTCAAACCACTACAAATGCTGGGGGAAAGATCACAGAAGCGCTTCCCAGGAGGCTCCCAAGCACTGGGGATGTCACCTAGACAGGGGACGAAACGTCTGCACCAGAAATTCCCTGCTCGGCGGACAGAACCACAACAGTATTTAGCCTCTTTACTACCGCACCCCCGCCCCCCCCCGCCCATCCCCGCCCCTGGCTCAAGATGCAAATGTAAAGAAAACCTCTAAATCTGCTCCCTTCACTCGAAAGCTAATGCTTACCCAATGGATGTTACATCATGTGTAGTTCAGTGACATTATTTGCACCTTTTGGGGCAGGTAGTCAAGTTCAAGTTCTATTCCAGAAGCTTGAACTCATGATCCAGTTGATATTTCATTGCAGTACTGAGGTGATTCTACATTGTTATAGGTGGTTTCTTTACCAAACTTAATCTAAGTTCCATCTTCCTCCTTTGGTGGACCATTTAAGAATAATGGAGTACTTCTTGGTTTCAGGCTAATATTAATTTCTCCACTAATGAGAGCAGATTGATCATTATCTCATTGCTGTTGTCAGATATTTTCATGCGCAAAAATGGTTGGCACAGTTTCAGATATTACAACAGAGTTTATGGTTATAGAGCAAAACTATAGAATTGCATAACTGTCAGTGTTTGATATTGGTGACCTGCTGGGAGAGGTAGTTTGTATAGGCTAAGCTTTTTTTTTGAAAAGAAAATCGTGTACAAGTCTCAAAATGTCAGTAGAGCCTATGACCAAATTACCAAATTGTTAGGGACTTGAATCAGGGAAAATGATTGAAAGATTGCAGAAGCAAAGGAATGTTTTCTGCAGAATTTCAAGTAATAAAATCTAATCCAGACTGATAATGTTCATATTTTAGGGCCGAAGCTTTACTCAACACCAGTGTTTGTATAACATAAAACTGAAGTTAATGTTGACAAATATTCGCAAGTCAGTGTTTGAATTTGAAGTTGCAATGGCTGTTTTAATTGCAAGATGATTTTTGGTCGATTTTGTATGTTCATGAATTTAAATCACTTGAACTTGCATAGATTGCTTATTGTTTTCTGTGTTCTGGTTCATGTTCAAATAAACTTATATTCTTAAAGATTTTATGTTTCGCGTGTATTGACTTAATTTCTTATTGTTATTTTGAACAGGCAGTACTTTGATGTTTTGGAAACATACAAGAATGTCAAAAGCCAGATTAAGAATTTGAAGAAGTTTATGCAGCTGCTTGATAAAATAATGGAGGAAAGGCACAAAGCATATAAAATATTCAGGAGGTAATTTATTAATTTATGCTGTTCCACTAAGGCCACCAGGTTGATACTTGCACTACTCAGGCATGCCACAGTTTTATTTGTCTGAATTGACAGTTCTGCACAAATATATTACCAAGGCATATTATGCATCTATCTTTATGGTGCATGTGCTGATCCAAGGAAACTGTGGACTAAAGCTGGACTTTGTGTGTGCTGCATGCACCTGATCCACTTATTTCACAATAATGCACCGTTTTCTTCTACATTCCCAGGGAGGTGCAGTGTATGAGAACTACCTACCTTTGATGAAAGCTTACTGTTGTGCTAGTTTTAGATGTACCACATTCAAAATGGCATTTCCAGAATCTGTTCTAAGAAGTCTGGAAATACATAACAAGTCTGTCAGCATTTGTACAGAAAACTGACTAGGTTAACATTTCACCTGTGAACCTGCTATTTATTTCCACTGTCAGCATTTTTATTCCTTGGTTGTCATGCTGAAATTGGAATATTTGAGTTGATGTGTATTATAATTGTTTTGCACTACATATTTTATATTGATTTCTTGTTTTGATGTACATTTGGGAACACGAGCATTAGTAGGCCATACAGTTTCTCAAATTCTCACCATTTAGTTAGGTCATGGTTGTTCTGTGTCTTAAGTCCATTTTCCAATTTGATCATACATTGTCTAATGTTACCACAAATCTATCAGGATCCTTTGTGAAATATTTAAATTATGTAGTCTCAACAGATATTTTGGACAGAGTGAGCAGACACAACCTGCTCAATGGTAAAAATTATTTCACTTTATCTTACAAATGCACGGGGTGGTGAAGAAGGTATTTGCCACACCTGTCTTCATTGTTCACTTCATTGAGTATCGTAGTTAGGACATTATGTTAAAGCTATACAGGACAGTGGTGAGGCTACTTATAGAATATTACGTTCAGTTCTGGTCTCCCTGCTGTAGGAAAGATGTTGTTAAACTTGAAAGGGTAGAAGACTTTCAAGGATGTTGCCAGGATTAGAGAGTTAGAGATACAGGGAGGCACTGAACAGGCTAGGCCATTTTTCGCTGAAGTTTATAAAATGATGAGGGGCATGGATAGAGTGAATAGCCAACATATTTTTCCCAGATTAGGGGAATCCAAAATTATAGGGCCTAGGTTTAAGGTGAGAGGGAAAAGATTTAAAAGGGATCTAAGGGGTAACTTTTTCATTCAGAGAGTGGTTCACATAAGGAACGAGCTGCCAGAGGAAGTGGTGGAAAGTAGTAAAATTACAACATTTTTAAAAGGCATCTGGATGGATACATGAACAGAAAAGGTTTAAAGATATTATGGGCCAAATGCTGGCAACTGGGGTTTGTTTTGGATATCTGGTTGGCATGAATGAGTTGGACCAAAAGGTCTGTTTCCATACTGTATAATTCTGTGACTCAGTACGCAGGGTGGAGGCGTGGGCCAGTTCTCAGTTGTATAGTGCTGTCATTTTGCATGGTACTGATGCGACTGGTACCTTTGACCTTTGCTTGGCTGAGCCAATCGGATTGTGTGCTGCTGCTACTGTGGCAGTCTGGGTTGAGCCAGTGTGGAGCTGAGAATGTGGTGAGTGTTGGAGCTGCAGTATGTAGTGCCACCCCTTTGGTTAGAGCTGAGTCCAGGGGGAGAATTCAGCTTACCATTTCACTTGAGCCCTGCATGGTTGAGGACAGCTGCTGTGTCCAGCAACCAGGCTTCCTCTCCATATGTGGGCCGCACGATGACCTCATTGTTTGTTTCACTGAAGTGGGCCTTGAAACTGAAAAGACTGGGAGCCATTCATCTAGGTAGAATTTGAATTAATTCACTCCATTCATTGTGCAAATGCACCTGCTGTTCAACACAGTGCAATTGAATGAGTTAACAACTAAAAGATTTTTCACTGGATTAATGTTTCTTGTAATTACTGTGGCTCTCTCTGCCTGAATAGTATCGCCATCATCATTTGCATATTGTGTGTAAACCTCACTGTTGACCTCAGAGAATTCATTTTGTAATGATGTTTCAAGTCACATTTAAAACCCTTGACCATTCCCCAGGCATTCCTAAAGTTCATTCATCTGTTTTAGTTCCTTAACTCCTGTTGTTTGTCATAATTGCAATGGCATCTCAATCCTTGCTCATTCATCATATTGAACAAGATGTCATAGTGTTAACCTAGTCCAGCAGTCTGCACTTATTGCTCTGCTTAGTTGAGTAGCAGATTTATATTGCCAGCAGGCAAGTACAAAATCTTGTTTCTTGGAGCATTTTTTATTTATGTATTCTTCAATTCCAAACTCAAGTATTCTTCAAAAACATGATCATGTGTTTTCATACAAAATGTGTCGATGCGTTACAATATATTCATGGGGTGGATTGTCATTTTGAGTCATTATTTAGTAATGTTTATGCTGTCTTTAAAGGTGAATGTTCAGATGTTCCTGTTTAGGACTGACCTAATGTTTCTAGCATTCTTCATACTTAATATTAATCTTTGCTTATTGAACAGTGAATACAGCCTCATTTTCAAGTGTGTACTATAACTGTAATACCTAATTTTGGACACCATCTCATGAATCTGCACTGCCCATCTCTTCAGCATAATTTCTGTAATACAATTCAATACGTGACAGTGCTCTAACCATTGTTTGGTCCAAATGTATTTATTCCTTATTTTGTATTTATTGTGAAAGCATGTAAAACTCAAGCTAATGTTTTCTTTTAATGGCAATATCCCCCGTATACAAATGCATGCGCCTGTTACCTTACATCTATCTGCTTCCTATTACTTCCACTATCTTTGCTGTGCAAAAGTTTATTCTGCATCCTGTCTTGGATGAGCTGCAGTTTCCTCTAGCTAAACACTGGTAAGATCAAAGTTGTAATCCTCAGCCTCTGCCATCAACTTGACATTTGACTGTCAGCTCAACCCCACCCTAGCCGCTGATGGAGAGACAAAGGTGGACTGATAATGTTGTTGAACCATAATCGAGAAAACCCAGTCTAATGCTCGATTCCCACCGGATGTTAAAATGTAGATTCCGCTAATAAATTTAGAATTATACAGCATGGGAAATTATCCCAACATAGATGATAGCAGTAGGAGTAGGCCATTGTGAACCTTCGAACCTGATTCATGACAATCGCGGCTGATCATCCACATCTGTATCCTGATGCCTTTCCACATATATCCTTTGATCACTTCAACCCAAGTGCTCTATCCAACTCCTTGAAAACCATACAATGTTTTGGCCTCAACTATTTCCTGTAGTGGTAAATTCCACAGGCTCATCACTGTTTGACTGAAGAAATTTCTCCTCATCTCAGTCCTAAACGGTCTCTATACTCTTACCATGACTCCTGGTTCTGGGCTCCCCTAAAGGTCTTACATGTTAGAAATTTCTAGGTTTCTGTGAGATCCCCACTCATTCTTTTGAACTCCAGTTAATACAATCCTAACCGATTCAACCTTTCTTTATATGTCAAGCTTGCCATTCAAGAAATGAAACTGGTAAGCCTTCATTGCATATTGCATCTGCTGTATTATGTAAATATGAGTAACATTGTTTTCATTTATGCTTGAATTAAATAGGTACATTTCTCTTCGCTGCAAGTATTATTTTGATTCAATGCTGTCCCAGCGTGGTTACCATGGGAAAATGAGTTTTGATCATAAGAATGCGACACTTTCAATTGCTGTGAGTTATTTACAACATATTCTGATTTTTTGTATGAATATAAGAGAAGATAACTCCATAAATCTGGAATAAATAGTTACATAGTGTTCAGAAATATTGAAGATTACAGTTAGCGTTTCAACTTTTCAAAATCCTTCATGATGTCTGAATTTTGGCTTAGCCATACATTTGAAAAGAAATAAAGATTTTCCTTGTGTGTTGTCTTGGGGACATCTTTCATATGCAAACAACAGATTTATTAATGGTCTAATTTTTTTAGATTAGATTCTATTCCCTACAATATAGAAACAGGCCCTTCGGCCCAACAAGTCCACACCGACTCCAAAGAGCAACCCACCCAGACCCATTCCCCTACATTTACCCCTTACCAAGGGTGTTGATTGGAATTTTATACCATTGAAAAATCCAAGCATCCTTTGTTTTGGATCTGAACTAGTAAAATGTATCATCTGACATGAGACCATTGTTGTCCTCCTTCCATCCACTGGAGTGTAAAAAACATCAATAATCGTGATTATTAGCCCAAGTATCTCTGGGACAGTTCAATTTAAGGAAAAAGAGAAGCTGATAGAGCAATGCTCTATCTTAAAGAATCATGGATGTCATAAAGCCATACAGCATGGAAACAGACCTTACGGTCTAACTTGTCCATGTTGACCATGTTCCCAAACTAAACTAGTCCCTCCTGTTTGCTTTTGGCCCATATCCCTCCAAACGAATTGTACTTATTGAAATGTATTTTAAATGTGTACCTGCATCCACCACTTCCTCTGGCAATTCATTCCCCACACTAATGACTCTTGTCTCAAAAACATGTGTCCTAATTTTGAATTTCCCCACCTTACGAAGAAGACCTTTGTTGTTCTCCTTAGCTATGCCCCTCATGATGTTATGAACTTTTTTTTTAAGGTCACCCCTCACCCCTCAACCTTCTACGCTCCAGGGGGAAAAGGGTCTGAGGTTATCCAACCTGTTTTTATAACTCAAATCCTCCATTCCTGACAACATCCTGGTAAATCTTTTCTGAACCCTCTCCAGTTTAATATTCTTCCTAAAATAGGGCGACCAAAACTGTGCACAGTACTTGTGCCCTATATTTCCATTCAAAATTCATGAAATCTGAGGTTCCTAATTTTGAAGCTAAGGGAATGATGTAGATGGATTGTTAAGAGCTTTTTTAGTCATTAGCCAGACCTAACTGAGACAAAATACAGCCCAGGTAAAATAGCTGGTAGTGTAAAATGTTTAATGCAATGCAGAACCAAATGTAAATGTTCTGTTTTTGAACACATTTGGAGTGAAGTTGACAAAACACAAAAGGAAGAACAAAAATAATAATAATGAATAAAACAAATTATTAATAAGCAAAAAATTTAGTCAGGCGTAAATGCATTTTGTTGAAATGCAAAAGTTAAATAAACAATGAGCAGCAACACTTAAATGTTACCTTTTAACATTCTGCATATGTAAGTGTAGTATAAGTATTAGTAGTGAAATTAATTTAGCCAATGAAAAGCCACATGACAGTACTAATATAACAAATCTGAAACTATTCCTATGATTTTTGCTCGTTTATGAAGATTTACATTTGCAACTCCCCTGTAGAATTTTGAAATTAATATTGATCCTCTTAACTAAACAGCCATCTTTGAAACATCAAGCAAATTGAAGTATTTTTTGGTGCATTAATATATATTCCTCTGCAAGTTATGTTGCTTGGTGTACTTTTGTTATCCATTTTGCTCAAATTTTGAGTAGCTTGCAAGGGTTCATGTAGAATTAAATTGTTTCTCTTCTAGTAATTTTTTTGCTGCATTATTGGTATTTGACCCAATTGAAAATCTCTTTTCTTATTAAAGGTTCAACCCGGGGAGGGAGACAAGGCAGCACTCAGTGATATGAGGTCCCTTTCTGGTGGCGAACGCTCATTTTCAACTGTGTGTTTTATTCTTTCGCTATGGGACACCATGGAGTCTCCTTTCCGTTGTTTGGATGAGTTTGATGTTTATATGGTATGCTTATGCCTAGGCTCAGTTAATCTTTCAACTGTGAAACAGTAACATTTATTGCAACTAACAAATTTAAATTAGGAACTAACTCACTGTATTGTGACTGTTTGTTTGTTCTTTTTGAGTTGGTTGCCTGAATGCATGTCTGAGGCCACTGGCTTTGCTATCTCTGCCAGAAGGACATGGGTCCTGAATCAAGCTGGATCTGATGCTGTTAACACGTTCATCCACACCAGCCATTCATCCAAATAACCCTACTAGCCTACAAAAGATTCAGGCGATGTCGTAGCAACCTATACTTTTACGTGTATTTTGTACCCCGAAGCCGGGAATGCTGATAGTAGAGGTTCTAATTTTCTTTCTATTACATCATTACCAAGCTTTTCTCCCACTCGAACGGTCTGCTATTGGCACTTGTTGTAAAGATTTACAATTTGACATTTACCTGATTGTGCTATAAATGCAACTTTCTTTGCCATCAGTTCTGGTTTGGACATGATCTCTTGGGATCTGAGATTCTAGCGCAGGAGCAGCAATGTTTGCTTTTGCTTTTACTCTTTAAAGTCAACCTATCTGTAGTTTATTAAGCGGTTGAGTGTACCTTATCTTTGCTGTGTGGCGTAAACCTAGATTTTTAAGTATAATTAACTTAGATTAAAGCAAATTAGTTACTTCATTCAGTTTTCAGTGAAATACATTTGACCATAGAAAATGAAAGGATTCCCGTTCAATTGCAGGATATGGTTAATCGGAGAATTTCTATGGACATGATGCTCAAAGTGGCAAGTTCTCAGCGTTATCGCCAGTTCATCTTTCTTACACCACAAAACATGAGGTATATATTCTATTCATGCATTAATTTGCATATTTTCATTTAAAGTAATTAATGTCTAATAGAAGTTGTCATTTTTGCTACTTGATTGGTGCATGTGTCATTTGGCCCTTTGAGTTTGCTCCATCACGTGAACTGTGACCCATTTCCACATCTTGTCTTTTTAAAGAATTTCAGGTCTAAAGTTTGCAATTCACCTTGCATTAGTTTTGATTGTAAGAAAGCATTCCAAAACTCTTACCATCCTTCATTGTAAATGTGTTTTCTAATACCACTTCTGGACAGTATGGCTCTAATTAATATTCGGAATTTGCTCTCAAGTCATAGAGCTCCACATCCAATTGAGAAGGTTTCTGTCTACTATTCTTCTTTAATATTTGAAAATAGCTTAAAGCTTTTTTTTAAAAGAAGTGAGAATTTTCAGTAATGTGACAGGCTTCCTGAAGGGGCAATTCAACTTAACTAGGTGGTTTCCATGTCATTCATCAAAACCCTTATGTTATATGTGTTAACTGACGGCACTATTTGCACTATTTCAACCACAATGAGTTATAGTGGTTTTCTTTGATCAGGACTGGTTGCGGTAGATATGTTGTTTGTTGGTTCTTTGTGTGGATTTTACTATAATATCCTGAGAGATCCTGATGTGGAGCTACTGGTGCTTGACTGGAGTGGACAAGGTCAGAAGTCAGACGACACCAGGTTATTGTCCGAGCAAGTTTATTTGAAATCACAATCTTTCGGAGCGTTGTCCCTTCGTAAAGTGAAGTGGCAATCTAATATTTTCTTACATTGAAATCAATTTGTAAAGTTTTGTCCATTCACTTAATCTATCTCTGTGTCATTTTATGCTGCCATAAAGTGGCTTTTCTGTTGCAGACCTATTATGGGTCAAACAACTATCAAAAGCATGAGTTGCGAAGATTGTTGTGGACCTGTCCAGATCCCCTGAAAACTCTTTAAGAAGGTTGCCCAGACCTTAACTTTTTCTAATTTTAAAGGCAGATGTAAAGTGGATATTCCAGGAGTGATGCAGCAGGTCAAACCACTCTGCTTAAGCAAAACAATTTATTTACACAACTATGGTTGAAACACAAACAAATAAAATAATTTAAATTAACTTAACTATTTGGAAATCCAAACAACTCAAAATCACACCTTAACAAAGGAGCTGTTCCAATACCCTTAACATCCCAAAAACACACCCCTTGACAAATGGTAAATTCAAACTCCGGTTCTTACAGGCAGAAGAGATTGCAGAGAGAAGAACCAGGCAAGAAACATCTGTTGAAGCATGAAACCTTTCTTTCACAGTAACAGCTTCTGTGCTATCAGTAGTTTCTGATTGCCTGCTAAAACAAAACAAACTAGAAAGAAACCCCTGAACTGGGAGAATTGACTACTGCCCTGTCATTATTTAAAGTAGCCACTTCCAGACCAATCAGCACTTCTGCCTTTACAACCCCTCTTGGAAAAACCAAGGACAAAATAACCTTGTTAAAGGGGCAGTATTGTCTCACAACGTCTGAGACAGTTGCACCTCTTTTGAACTCTAGTTATAAATTTGCATTCAGTATAAATAACCATAATGTTTGTATCCATGTTTCAACTGTATGGAGTTTGTGCCATAGAAAATAGGAGCAACAGTGAGCTATTCAGTTATTATTGTCTGTTCCACCATTCAGGATGATCATGACCGATCATCTAACTCAGTACCCTGCTCCTGCTTTCTCCCCAGATCTTTTGATCCCTTTAACACCAAGAACTATATCTAACTGCACCAGGAAAACATGCAATGTTTTAGCTTCAACTACATACTGTGGCAGAAATTTCCACCACCTCATCGCTCTGTAGGTGAAGAAATTTCTCCTTATCTTAGTCCCAAATGGCTGACCCGTAATGTTAAACTGTGATCCCGGTCATTAGGAACATCTTTTCTGCATTTACTATGTCTAGTCATGTTAGATTCTCATAGGTTCCTGTGAGATTCTCTCCTTCATCTTTATGAAATCCAGTGACTATAGTACTAACTGATCTACTCTCTACTCATATGTCAGTCCTGTAATCCCAGGAATTGGTTTGGTTGGCCTAGGAGCTCAATAATCAACATAAAAGAATTGAATTGAAGTTATTGTCACGTGTACCAAAGCACAGTGAAAAGTTTTGTGTAGCGAGCAGTACAGACAGATCAGAGTTAAGTAGCACAGATAAGTAAATAATAGATAAACAGCGGCAAAAACTAAAACACAGGTACAGGCGAATGCTAAGAATCTTTGAGTCCATTCAGTATTCTAACAACAGTAGGGTAGAAACTGGTTCGAAACCGGCTAGTGCGTGTGTTCAGGCTTCTGTATCTTCTCCCCGATGGTAGAGGTTGTAGAAAAACATTGCCAGGGTGGGATGGATATTTGAGAATGCTGGCGGCCTTTCCTTGACAGTGGGCCTGGTAGATGGATTCTGTAGGTGGGCGGTTGGCCTTTGTGATTGTCCAGGCCAGGTTCACGACTCTCTGTAACCGTCTCTGATCTTGAATGGTACAGTTGCCATACCAGGTAGTGATACATCCAGACAGAATGCTCTCCATGGCACACCTATAAAAGTTGGCAAGAGTATTTGCCATCATGCCAAACTTCCTCAGCTGCCTGAGCAAGAAGAGACATTGTTGGGCCTTTGTGACCAGTGCGTCCACATGAAGAATCCAAGAAAGCTTGTCGTTGATGATCGCTCCCAGGAGCTTGACACTCTCCACTCATTCCATTTCTGTGTTGTTAATGTGTAGGGGGACATGAGTAACGTCCCACCGAAAGTCAATAATGAGTTCCTTGGTTTTGCCGGCATTGAGAGCTAGGTTGTTCTCAGTGCACCATTTTTCCAGGACTTCCACCTCCCGTCTGTAGTCTGTTTTGTCACCATCTGAGGTTCGACCGATTATGGGGATGTCAGCGAATTTGTAAATGGCATTAGTCTGGTATTTGGTGACACAGCCATGGGTATACAGTGAGTACAGTACGGGGCTGAGTATGCACCCTGGGGGGAGTTCCAGTGTTGAGTGTTAGTGAAGATGAAATATTGTCCCCAATATTCACTGATTGTGGCCTGTGGATCAGGAACCTGAAGGTCCAGTTGCGGAGAGTGGACATTAATCCGAGATTACTAAGTTTAGTAGTCTGTCTCGAGGGGATAATAGTGTTGAAGGCTGAACCCTAGTCAGTGAGTAGGATTCTTACATAGCTGTTCTTGGTATCAAGATGTTCTTGGGAGGAGTGAAGGGCAAGTGATATGGCATCTGACATGAACCTGCTGGTCCGATAAGCAAATTGGAGTGGGTCAAGAGTAGTGGGGACACTGGAGTTGATTAATGCCACGACCAGCCTTTCAAAGCACTTCATGACCACCGAAATTGGGGCCACTGGGTGGTAGTCATTGAGACATGCTGCAGGAGCCTTCTCAGGCACAGGGATGATGTTGGCCCTCTTGAAACAGGCAGGGACAGTGGCCTGCTGCAAGGAGAGGTTGAAGATGTCAGAGAAAAAAAATTAAACCATTAATGCTTAGCTAGTGGGCAAATTTGTTAAACTTCCTCCTTCAATTTGCAGAGGTTTCAGCACATTCTTGTAGATCTTTAAGATGGGAACCACTTTTAGTTTCAAGTTCCTTTCAAAAGAACCTTTTGATTTAAATGCTACATGAATAATTTCTCATGTGGCTTTGCAGTTACAAATCCATTTACTTATCACTGCATTAACAAACAATACCACTGCCTTTGCCATGGTGACTCAAGCCTAAAAGCTCCCCACATCATTGAGTAACAGTGTGAAGGGGTTAAATAAAACAATGCTTATTTATACATTGAGTACTAGCAATTGGTTTAGCAATTATTGATCGATCTTTAAATGCAGAGAAGGGAATGATCAGATACTGTGCAAGTTTGCTTCCAGTCAAATTTGCTTTGATTCCATTAACCTCAAACTCATAGATTCATAGATATTCACTTGGCCCCCTTCTGTAAACATCTAAATACTGCTTACATTTGGATCCTTTTCATTCTGAGAAATGATTTCCATAGTCAGCATTATTTATATTGGTTAACATCCTGCAGTTTTTAGGAACTTTTTGTTCTGTCACTGCTCCAGCTTCTTGAGGAAGCACAACTTAGATTAATTCATTCTGTTTAGATTTTCCTAATGTTTCATAGGGCAACGTTCTTAATATCAGCTTTGTATCATAACAGGAGATCAGAATCATTGAGATACTATCGATTCCACACCAAAAAGAATTTAAAGACATGCAAAATAATTTTAAAATTAAATACCAGAAAATAATGTAGACCCTTAGGGAGAATGGTGATGGGTAAGTGGGCCTTTGTGTAGGATTGGGTAATGCGAACAAAGTGTTGCATGAGATCAGTTTATCAACAGTGAAGAGTGGAAAGGTTATGAAGATGACAATGGCAACATTAATTAAAGGAAATTGCTTTATACTCTTGGAGTACGGTTTCAATAACTATGTATTTTTATTTTGTTTCAGTTCTTTGCCTTCCAGTCGCTTAATTAGAATCCTTCGTATGCATGATCCTGAAAGAGGACAGACCACACTACCTTTCCGTTCACGAGATCACGCTGAAGACTCTGATGATTAAATGGCTATTATGTATATTATAAAGAGAGCTTAATGGTTTTATGTGAAAGGACATTCATTTAAAAGAAACTTATAAATGCGCTTGTTCTTTTAAAACTGAACTGGTGTATGTTGCAAGATTTTTCACATTGAAACATATCCAGCCACTGTTTGTTTCAGGTTGTAACCATTTTATTTTAACCATTTCCATGTTCTGTTTGTAGCACCTTTTAATTTATAATGTATCCATGACCTATGCATTCATGTTCATAAAAGCCATAACTATTACATGTATGACTGCATCAAATATACATTTCTACCAAAATTATTTTTTATAGTTACCACCTGAAGGGAAAGGTTTGGTAAGCTTTGTAATCTTTTGTCTAAACAGATAAACGAATGTCGTCTTGGTGAAACCTAGTGAAAATATAACATTTGTAAGTTTCAATATTAAATGTACAATAAAATACAATTGTAATTTTTAAGGTTTTAACTTCTGTGTATTGGTTGCAAAATATGAGGATGTTAAGTTGAAAGTTATAAATTATTAATGAATAAATCTTTTGCAATGACTTTTTAATTCTCTGTAGTTTACAAAATATTCATGGGCGAAGTTTGAAAACTTGGTGCTTTTGTTGTCCTTTCTTCCATGTTTGTGTTTTTTATTACAGTCTGGAAGCACTGTGTGGAACTTGCTTTTGTTGGAGCATTTGCAAATTTGTACCTCTGTTTCAAAAAGGGACAAGGAATAAACCCAGGAACTGTTGGCCAGTCAGCCCAACATAATTGGTGAGGAAAGTTGTAGAAACTCTCTAATCTGGGAGAAAATAAATTGGCATTTGCAAGCATAAGCTAATAAATTGAAAATCTCAAAAAAAATGCTGTTGACAGATCCTCTTTGATTAACTTGATCAAATTATTTTAAGTAATGGAGTGGATTAATGAATTTGATTGATGTGGTTCATATTATTTTACATGATGAAGTACCACATAATGTACTTTAAATTAAAGCCTGTCAAGTCAGTGGCAACACAAATACAAAATGACTTAAAGGACTGAAAGCAGAGAATAGTAAACAGAAGTTTTTTTCATACTGGAAGTGGGTATGCAGCATTGATACCATATAGATCCCATTTTAGAATCACTGCTCTTTCTGAGATATATATATATATATCAATAATGTGAAAATTGCAGATTGCACATGTAAACAATGAAGATGTAGAAGTTAAGGGGAACATTAGACAGACTGCTGAAAAAGGTAGTCAAGCGGATGAAATTGTTTGTTGTAAGAGTTTCAAATGAGAAATCAAAGGCAATATAAATATAATGGTTTAACAGGAGCAGCAAAAGTAGAGACCTGAGGTTGTACATACACAAATCTTTGAGGGTGCTAGGACCAGATGAAAAGATTGTTATCATAGAGGTAAATGAGATCCTTGATTTTATTAATAAAGAAATGGATTAAAAAGCCAAGTAAATTATGCACAAACATTGCCAGATATTAGGTTATAGCAGGAGTATTGTGCTCAATTCTGAGCACTAAACTTTTCAAGGAACATTAAAGTTTTCAAGACAATGCAGAAGAGTCTTGTCAGAATCTACCAGGAATGTTGCAAAACTGAAGAGAACAGAAAAATTAGTTAAATAAAACACAGAACTGCAGATGCTGGAAATCTGAAACAAAAACAGAAATTGCTGGAGAAACTCAGTAGGTTTGGCAACATCTATGCAGAGAAAACAGTTAACATTTCAAATCCATTGGATTCAAACCATTAACTCTGCTTTCTCTCCACGTGTTGCCAGGAAAGTTGTTTGTTGTTGTAATAAGAAAGACGATGAGAAAATTTTGAGGTTTTCAAAGTCGTGTACAATTTTGATTGGGTAAATAAGGAGCAACTTTGAAGGTGGTAGAGTTGCTAACCATAGTATACAGATTTCAGGTTCTTGACAGGAGAATTAGGGTAACATTATGAAATAAGTAATTGTCATCTTATATGCACTGCCTGAAAGTGTAGTGGAAGCAAATTCAGAAGAAAGATCTAAGATTTCAAGGGAATTTAGGTATTTCAAGGGAAAATATTTATAGGCAATGGAAAAAGAGCAAGGAAATTGGATTAATTTGGATATCTGTACCTAGGAGAGAGAAAAAACAAAGAACCAGGATGATGGGCTGATTGGCCTCCTGAACTGTATCAATCCTAATAAACAGTTGTACCTTCTGTATTCTTAATTCTATGCATCAAACATCACAAAGCTTTTCTCAAGTGAGGTAAAGTTGTGCATGTTGGATTAATTTATAAAAATGTAGTTTTTTACCAACTTGATGTTTGCAATTTGGTTTGGAATCTTTCAATAAAAAACACTCCATAACAAAATCCCTTTTAACCGGCTTTATTATAAGTCATACGTTAACAGTGAAACACATTGTAAAATCCGAAAGGCACTTCAGTTGGTTAGAATGTTAGATCATACGTTTACAATGCTAGAACACAAAGATAGCATTACTTAATTCTATCTTGCTTACATGTGTACTTAGAAAGTTGCTCAAAATCCCTCAACTTACAGGTGCTCACTGAACATGACTACTTCCATGATTACATAGAGAAGTGTGAAACATGTCCATGTATGGTAGAACAAATAAGTGGATATATATCTTTTTTAGTTTAACTACTGGAGTTTCCTCCTCCTCACCCAAAAGAGAGATCCCTAAGAAATTGCTCTCTTTAGCATTTTAGTGTTTTTAAATTCTGTTTCTTTTAAAAATGGACAGCCTTGCTACACTGCAAAACAGCACATGGGAGCAGAAGTGGACCCTTCCACAGATTCTCCACCTTCTTGAGAGAAGAAATTCCTCCTCGTTTCTGTCCTAACTGGACAATTCCTTCCTCTGAGATTTGCACTCTCTGGTCTTAGATGCACCTGTAAGTGACAACAATCTCTCAGTATTACTCTACCATGTCTCCCAAGATTCTTGCAATTATAATTTTAAATCTAAATTCCAGCACGGCTACAGGTTCGACCTCTCATAAGAAAATCCTGTAATAGCTAGCATCAACATAGGGTATCTTCTCTGGACATTCTGCTTGCCAGTTTATCTTTCCTTGCATTAGGGGACAAAAACGTCACAATTTTCTAAATGTGGTCTGAAGTGTGCTTCATAAAATGTTAGCAAGATTTCCTGATTTTTATACGTTCCCTTTGAAACAAAAGTCAACATGCCATTTGCCTTCCCTGTTACCCTGTTGAACTTGTGTGCTGGCTTTTATACATGTGATTTATACAGGAGGACCCCCAATTCCTTCAGTGCTGCAATAAATAGAAAGTACTGGAGTGACTCAGTTCTAAGTACAGTATAATTCTGTTTCAGAACTGTGGCTTTCTGCAGTATTTTTTCCATTTCACTTAATATTCAGCTCTTCTTTATATTATGTTCCCACTTGACCAGTCACAGCCTGTCTACATAGCCTCTACACATTGTGTCACCCTATCATTTGCCTTCCCACCTACGTTTGTATCATCCTCAACCTTGTTGATAATACGTTTGTTGTCCTTGTCCAAGTTAATTGTAAATAATTCTGGCCCCTGTGTTGACATGTTTGACACTCACATGGTGCCATATTAAAAATGCCTCCCTAATCCCAACTTTTATTTGTTAACCAGTCTATCCACTATTATGCTAATATACTGTACCAAGCCTAACATGTGCTACCTTATCAAATGTCTTCTGGAAATGCAAACATTTTACAACTCTTTATCCTGTTTGATATCTCCAGAGAGTTTTAATAAACTTGTCAGGTAGGACCTCTTCCTTTGTGAAGTTATTTTGAAATGCTCTGCTATGACATCCTTTTATAGTAGAATCTAACATTTTACCAATAATAAATGTTAAACTAAGTGGCCTGTGTTTTTTGTCTTCCCTTTTTGAGTGTTATTTTCCAATACTCTAGCATTTTTCAAGAATCTAAATTACTATGAGTGCATCTGCTATCTCTATAACTAAAATTGTAGAATGCAATCCAACAGGTCCGGGGATTTATTGACTTTTAGCCCCATTAGTTCCTATCATACTTTTTCTCTCACGATAGTGATTGTATTTTTTGTCCCCTTCTTTTGCCCCTTGATTAATCACTATTTTTGGAGCTCTATTATTATTTTCGACTATGCAGGTTGATACAAAGTATTTATTTAATTTGCCTGCCATTTCCTTGTTCCCATTATTGTTTTCCCAGCCTCATTTTCTGAAGGGGCTAGGTCCATGTGAGCCTTTCTCTTCCTCTTTTATATATTTAAAGAAGCTTTTGCTCTCCACTTCAATATTTGTAAGCTTATCCTCAGAGTGTATTTTCTCCTTCATAAGAATTGTTAACATTGTCACATCATATTTCCAGAAGCTTCTGAACTCTAGTGTATAGATAATCCAACTAGGTCTGACACAAAAAGGTTTGGAGGTGAAAGTGAGGACTGCAGATACTAGAGATCAGAGTCAAGATTAGAGTGGTGCTGGAAAAGCACAGCAGGTCAGGCAGCATCCAAGGAGCAGGAAAGGTTTGGAGACAAGTCATCTGTCTTTATTCAGCTCTGAACAAAGGAAAACCTTAAATGTCATTTTGTTAAAATGCTAATGCTTTTCAAGTTGCATGTTCACCTTTATAATGGGAACTCTAATTGGCATCTTCCAACTTAGCCCATTGATGTGGGCTCTCGACATCTGAAATGCTTATATTACTTATGACTGAAAGCTGAGCCTGTTGAATTGCTTATGTCTTCGATTCTGGGATTCCAACTCAGATGCTGTTTGACTTCCAGAGGGACAGCAGGACCTTTGCCTCCAATGCAAGCTGCATCTGTTTCTAAGTTGCTGGCGAGAAAGAACCCTATGTTTTGCCTGCAAGGAGGAAAACCAGGGGGCCAGCTCACTCAGGAAGCTGTTGCTGGACTAAAAAAAACTGAAAGAACTGCACATGCTGGAAATCTGAAACAAAAACAAAGTCTCAACAGGTCTGGCAGCATCTGTGGAGAGGAATCAGAGATGATGTTTTGGGTCCAGTGACCCTTCTTCAGAACTGTTCTGAGGAAGGACCACTGGACCGAAATGTTAACTCTGATTTATCTCCACAAATGCTGCCAAACCTCCGAGTCATAGAGATGTATAGCACAGAAAAAGACACTTTGGTCCAACTCGTCCATGCCCACCATCCTAACCTAATGTAGTCCCATTTGCCAGGACTTGGTCTATATCCCTCAAAACTCTTCCCATTCATATACCCATTCGGATGTCTTTTAAATGTTGCAATTGTACCAGCCTCCACCACTTCCTCTGGCAGCTCATTTCATACATGTACCATCCTCTGTATGAAAACGTTGTCCCTTAGTTCCCTTTTAATTTTTTTCCCTCTCAGCCTAAACCTATGCCCTCTAATGCTGGACTATTTCCCCCACCCTTCATGATTTTATCAACCTCTATAAGGTCACCCAACAGCCCCAACCTATTCAGCCCCCCCCTATAGCTCAAATCCTGGCAACATCCATAAATATAATATTCAGGCAGTTATAACTCATGTGAACTGAGTTATAACAACTCTGGATTGAACAAAACATATAATTTGTTTCCCCTCTTAGCATAATTTCCTGTTTGCATGTGTATGTCAATAATGGCATGAAGCAATTCCCCTGTATTTTGAATGTTTTGATAAAATATCTATGTTTGATTTCTTTTAAAGGTTTTTGCTGTTGCTTTGTTTCAAGAACTGGAGATCTGAAAGCCAGAGTTTAAGGAACATGTTTTTGTTTACCTCAATATGTGGTGGGACTAAAATGAAAAAGAAGTAAATCAACCAATATCTCAATGTCTCAGGCTTAAGAAGGGGAAAGGAATCCTAATTTTAAATTTACCCCATTCCTCTCTCTCTCCCATGGCATCAGATACAACAGGGAATCTCTCCGTGTTTTTTGTTAAAGCCTTGCAAACAAATATTTTAAAGATGTTGAGGAATTTTCTTTGAATGCCTGTGTTTGACTGATGATATACAATGCAATACAGCACATGTACAGGCCCTTAGATCCATCAATAATGCACTGATTTTCTGTTCTTTTATAATGCCATTACTTATTGTCCAGATGTGGTTTCTGTCCCTTTGTTCTCCTCCCATTTATGTCTATCAAGATATGTCTTAAACGTTGCGAATGTGCCTACTTCCACCATCTCTACTGGCAGTGCGTTCTGGGCACCCACAATCTGTATGAAAGATTTTCCCAGTACTTCTCCCATAAACATTCCCCCTCTCACCTTGAACCTATGCCCTTTTGTATTTGACCTTTCCACCCTGGGAAAAAGCCTCTGACTATCCACCCTATCTATACCTCTCATAATTTTGCAGACCTCTATCAGGTTGTCCCTCAGTTTCCATCTTCCAATGAAACAATCCCAGTTTATTTAACCTCTCATCGTCACTAAAATGCTCCAGACCAGGCAACATCCTGGTAAACCTTCTCTGCATCTTTTCAAAGCATCCAAGTTCTTCCTGTAGTGTGTCACCTCCTCAAAAAACTCTATCAAGTTGGTGAGACATGACCTTCCTCTCACAAACCCATGCTATCTATCACTAACAAATCCATTTGCTTCCTAATGTGAATAAATCCTTTCTTTCACTATCTTCTGCAGCTTCCCCACCACTAACGTCAGGCTCACTAGCCTGTAATTAAATGGATTATCTCTGTTTCCCTTCTTAAACAAATGAACAATATTGACCATTCGTCAGTCCTCTGGAACTTCGCCTGAGGCCAAAGAGGATGCAAGGATATCTGTTCAGGCCCTAGCTATTTCCTCCTTTCCCCCCAACAGTATCCTGAGATAGATTCCATCTGGCCCTGGGGTCTTGTCTACCTTAATACATTTCAAAACGTCCAACACTTCCTCCTTCATTATGTTCACCTGCTCGCACATCTTTTCCTAACCTCAACATCTCTCATGTCCCTCATTGGTGAATACCAATTTAAAGTACACATTAAGGATCACACCCATTTCCTCTGGCTCTACACATAACCTCCCTCCTTTATCTTTAAGTGAGCCTACTCTTTCCCTAGCTGCCCTCTTGCTCTCAATATATGTATAAATTGCCTTGGGATTCTCCTTAACCCTGCTGGCCAAGGGCATCTCCTATCCCCTTTTAGCCCTCCTAATTCTCTGTTTGAGCTCCTTCCTACTTTCTCTATATTCTTCAAAGACTTTGTCTAGTTTTAGTTGCCTAGACTTAGGTATGCTTCCTTTTTTGTGACTAAGCTGATAATTTTCCCTCAGAGTCAAAAAGTGTGCTGATGAAGAGCTTCTGCTCAAAATGTCGACACTCCTGCTCCTTGGGTGCTGCCTGACTGGCTGTGTTTTTCCAGCGCCACACTTTTTGACACTGACTCTCCAACGTTTGCAGTCCTCACTTTCTCCTCAAAATTTCCCGTCAACCAACGTTCCCGAATCTTGCCATTCCTGTCTTTCATTTTCATAAGAATATACACGCAGTTTAACTGGTCCTTAAAAGGTTAGATGTGGATTTATCTTTAAATAGCCACTCCCAATCCACATTCTCCAATTCTTGCCTTGTTCAGTTACAGATGGCCTCAGTCAATATGCAGGAAGTTAAAATCACCCACTGCAACAACCCTATTATTTTCACAACTTTCCAGAATCTGACTACATATCTCTTCCTCTATCTCCTGCTGGCTCTGTAGTACAACCCCAGCATTGTGATTTCACCCTTCCTATTCCTGGTTAAAAATCACACAACATTATTATCCAACAGGTTTAATTGGAAGCACTAGCTTTCTGAGCGCTGCTCCTTCATCAGGTAGCTGTGGAGTATAAGATTGTAAGACACAGAATTTATAGCAAAAGTTTACAGTGTGATGTAACTGAAATTATACATTGAAAAATACCTTGATTGTTTGTTAAGTCTCTCATCTATTAGAATGACCATGTTAGTTTCACTTTTTTCATATGTAAATCACAAAACTTTCTAAAAAAAAAGTTACATTCTCAAGTGAACTTTAACAATTGGTGTCGGCCCAGACAATGTATTGGATATTAGCACCCCTCTGTGCTGCTGTCTATGCCATAATGTTTAGACTTATTCAAATCTAGACAATCAATGAACAGGATCTTACATGGATTCATGCAGTTTTTGGAGCAAAGTAAAATGTAACTATGCAAGTACAAATTCACCCCACAAACTTGTATGTGTATCTGTACATGTGTGTTTGGGGGAGGGGGAAGTTCTGAGTGCCTGTGAGAAAGTGTGTGTGTGTGTGTGTTGGAAGCATTCCTATATACACACACACACTCTCTCACTCTCACTCTCTCACAGACACTCACAACCCCATCAGCCCCACCCAACACATTCCCTCCCCCCACCTCCACACACATACACAAAAAAAATTGTAGGGTGAATTTAGTATCGACTTAATATGCAGGTATTTTTTATTTGTTTAGTCTTCTATCTTTTGACATTTTATTTATAGTCTTTGTTGGTGTTCTACTAGACTGAATCTGCTGCTCTCCCCCACCTTTCAACAACCAAGACTCACGCTATTGGAGATGTTTCAAGTGCTGCTGTTCAGGTGGATCTGACACGTCGCTCATGGAGAGCGTATAGATGTGGCTGAGCAGAGAATCAAGTTGTTACAATTGATAAGGTGGGGGAAAGTCACCAAAGTTAATAAGGAGAGGGAGTGGACAGCTTTGTGAGTTATAGAGTCATAGAGATGTACAGCATGGAAACAGACCCTTCAGTCCAACCCATCCATGCCGACCAGATATCCTAACCCAATCTAGTCCCACCTGCCAGCACCTGGCCCATATCCCTCCAACCCTTCCTATTCATATACCCATCCAAATGCCTTTTAAATATTGCAATTGTACCAGCTTCCACCACTACCTCTGGCAGCTCATTTCATATACGTACCACCCTCTGTGTGAAAAAGTTGCCCAGTAGGTCTTTTTCATATCTTTCCCATCTCATCCTAAACCTATGCCCTCTAGTTCTGGACTCCCAGACCCCAGGGAAAAGACTTTGTCTATTTATCCTATCCATGCCCCTCATAATTTTGTAAACCTCTATAAGGTCACCTCTCAGCCTCCAACACTCCAGGGAAAACAGCCCCAGACTGTTCAGCCTCTCCCCGTAGCTCAAATCCTCCAATCCTGGCAACATCCTTGTAAATCTTTTCTGAACTCTTTCAAGTTTCACAACATCTTTCCGATAGGAAGAAGACTAGAATTGCACGCAATATTCCAACAGTGGCTTAACCAATGTCCTGTACAGCTGCAACATGGCCTCCCAACTCCTGTACTCAATACTCTGACCAATAAAGGAAAGCATTCCAACCGCCTTCTTCACTATCCTATCTACCTGCGACTCCACTTTCAAGGAGCTATGAACTGCACTCCAAGGTCTCTTTGTTCAGCAACACTCCCCATGACCTTACCATTAAGTGTATAAGTCCTGTTAAGATTTGCTTTCCCAAAATGCAGCACCTCGCATTTATCTAAATTAAACTCCATCTGCCACTTCTCAGCCCATTGGCCCATCTGGTCAAGATCCTGTTGTAATCTGAGGTAACCCTCTTCTTTGTCCACTATACCTCCAATTTTGTTGTCATCTGCAAACTTTACGAACTGTACCTCTTATGCTCACATCCAAATCATTTATGTAAATGAGAAAAAGTAGAGGACCCAGCACCGCTCCTTGCGGTACTCCACTGGTCACACGCCTCCAACCCTCCGCCACCACCCTCTGTCTTCTACCTTGGAACCAGTTCTGTATCCAAATGGCTAGTTCTCCCTGTATTCCATGAGATCTAACCTTGCTAATCTGTCTCCCATGGGGAACCTTGTCGAACACCTTGCTGAAATCCATATAGATCACATCGACCACTCTGCCCTCATCAATCCTCTTTGTTACTTCTTCAAAAAACTCAATCAAGTTTGTGAGACATGATTTCCCATGCACAAAACCATGTTGATTATCCCTAATCAGTCCTTGCCTTTCCAAATACATGTACATCCTGTCCCTCAGGATTCCTCCAACAACTTGCCCACCACTGACGTCAGGCTCACTGGTCTATAGTTCCCTGGCTTGTCCTTACCACCCTTCTTAAACAGTGGCACCATGTTAGCCAACCTCCAGTCTTCCGGCACCTCACCTATGACTATTGATGATAGAAATATCTCAGTAAGAGGCCCAGCAATCTCTTCTGTAGCTTCCCACAGAGTTCTAGGGTACATCCAATCTGGTCCTGGGGATTTATCCACCTTTATGTGTTTCAAGACATCCAGCACTTCCTCCTCTGAAATATGGACATTTTGCAAGGTGTCACCATCTATTTCCCTACAGTCTATATCTTCCATATCCTTTTCCACAGTAGATACTGATGCAAAATACTTATTTAGTATCTCCCCCATTTTCTGCAGCTCCACACAAAGGCCGCCTTGCTGATCTTTGAGGGGCCCTATTCTCTCCCTCGTTACCCTTTTGTCCTTAATGACTTCAGGCATTTTAAAAGTAAATGAAGAGGTGGAGAAATTGCTTCAGTATTCTTCAGATAAAATATGTGCAGGTTTAAAGGACAGTTGAGGATTGCCTCAGAAAATAAAATCAACTTACAACATAAGCAAAACGGGATGAATTGCAGAGTTCTGGAGCTGCCTTCAAGTAACAAAATTTCTCTGTAGAGTGAAACACTGCTACACTGCTGTGTGTGAGGTCACCGTAATCTTGTAATCAATCTTGAGTGAAGTGGATTTGATTTCTGATTAATCCTCCTGTATGATCAATACTACCTTGCGCATGTTTGCTTTTGAAGAGTGTTCTCTTTGCAATCCAGCCTCAATCTTCTGTGTAGATTAATAATTAACAACAAAGCAAATAGTTCACCAGTTTGGTCCTGTGTCAGAAGGCTATGTAACGTAAGGGCTCAAACTTGTATCAAGTGCCCCTTTGAGTCCTGATGAAGGGTCCTGCCTCAAACATCAATTCTCCTGGTCCTCAGATGTTGCCTGACCTGCTGTGCTTTTTCTAGTGCCAAATTTTATCAACATTTTTTATTTTGAGAACAGCAGAGAAGGTAATTTGCTGAAAGAATTTGCTGTACTGTTATTTTTGTGCTGAAACGACTCTCTAAATGTTGGGCATGTGGAACAATTTAATGAATTCCTCTTTGTCATCTTGTGACGTTCCCCAGCTGCTCAGCTTTGTCTCACCCATCTTCACCATTGGCGTTGATTTGTTCTGCTCTTTTCACAATATCACCTTGAGCTTTTAACAAACCCTTTTCTTGTTCTGGACCTTTTGTCGGTGGGGAGGGGCTGGCTTGAGAGCAAGTCTTTCCTTTGCTAATCTATACCTGTTCAATTTAGCAATATTATCTTTCATGGAATAAAGGCAAAATACTGTGGATGCTGGAAATCTAAAACAAGCACAGCAAATGCTGGAGAAATTCAGCAGATCTGGCAGCTTCTGTGGAGAGAGAAACAGAGTTAACGTTTGGAATCCTGGAGATGTCATGCCAGACACAAAATGTGACTCAAGATTAGAGTGGTGCAGGAAAAGCACAGCAGGCCAGGCAGTATCTGAGGAGCAGGAAAATCGATGTTTTGGGCAGGACCCCTTCATCATTCCCGATGCTGACTGACCTGCTGTGCTTTTCCAGCACCACTCTAATCTTGGCTCTAATCTCCAGCATCTGCAGTCCTCATTTTCACCTTCAAAATCTGAACCGTTTTTCTCTCCAAAGATACTGCCAGACCTGCTGAGATTCTCCAGCATTCTCTGTGTTTTTGTTTTATTTGACTTTCATGGATATTGTCCCTTCACAATAACAGAATGTAGAGAGTTGGGGCAATTTTTTTTGTCAGCAAGATGTAACTAATGGGTTGCACAGGGGGGTCCCAATGATTTATGATCAAGCTTAATAACTTGAATGAAGGGACAGAAAGTAGTATGGCCAAATTTGCCAATGACTCTAAAATAGGTGGGGAAGTAAGTTGCAATGAAGAAATGTTTTAAAAATTATAGGTGGATATGGATAGGTTAGGTGAATGGGCCAAAATTTAGCAGATAAAGTTTGCGGATGAAGGATAAGTGTGAGGTTATCAATTTTGGTTGAAGGAATAGAAAGGCAATATATTATCTAAGTGGAAAGAATCCTTTGGTGCTTTTGTGCAGAGGGATCTGGGTGTGTCTATAGTACATAGACTCTGTAGGCAATAAGGAAGGCAAAAGGAATTTATTGGCATTAATTGCTCAAGGCACAGATTATACAAGTAGGGAAATATTGCTGCACGATTTTGGTCCCCTTACTTGAAGAGGAATATAGTTGCATTGAAGACTGTTCAGAGGCGATTCACTAAATTGATTCCAGAGATGAGGGGTTTGTTTTATGAAGAGATAAAAGCAAATTACTGCGGATGCTGGAATCTGAAACCAAAAGAGAAAATGTTGGAAAATCTCAGCAGGTCTGGCAGCATCTGTAAGGAGAGAAAAGCGCTGATGTTTTGAGTCTAACTGACCCTTTGTCAAAGCTTTTTCTCACCTTACAGATGCTGCCAGACCTGCTGAGATTTTCCAGCATTTTCTCTTATGAAGAGAGATTGAGCAATGGAGGCTTATACCCTTTGGAGTTTGCAAGAATGAGAGGACATCTAATTAAGGTATAAGAGCATAAGAACTAGGAGCAGGACTAGGCCACCTGGTCCTTCGAGCCTGCTCTGCCATTCAATAAGATCATGGCTGATCTTTTCATGGCCTCAGCTCCACTTACCCGCCCTCTCACCATAACCCTTAATTCCTTTCCTGTTCAAAAAATTATCTATCTTAGTTTTAAAAACATTTACTGAGGAAGCCTCACCTACTTCATTGGGCAGGGAATTCCACAGATTCACAACCCCCTGGGTGAAGAAGCTCCTTCTCAATTCAGTCCTAAATCTGCTTCCCCTAACTTTGAGTCTATGCCCTCTTGTCCTAGTTTCCCCCGCCAGTGGAAACAGCCCCTCTACTTCTAGCTAATCTATTCACTTCATAATTTTACATGTTTCTATAAGATCCTCCCTCATTCTTCTAAATTCCAATGAATATAATCCCAATCTACTCAGCCTCTCCTCATAAACCATTCCTCTAATCGCTGGAATTAACCTAGTGAACCTCCTCTGCATCCCCTCCGGTCCCAGTATGTCCTTTCTCAAGTAAGGAGACCAAAACTGCACACGGTACTCCAGGTGTGGCCTCACCAGCATGCTACACAGCTGTAACATAAAAAGCTCCCTGCTTTTGAACTCAATCCCCTTAGTGATGAAGGACAAAATTCTATTTGCCTTCTTAATTACCTGTTGCATCTGCAGACCAACCTTCTGTGATTCATGCACAAGGACCCCCTCTGCACAGCAGTGTGCTGCAATTTCTTTCCATTCAAGTAATAGTCCTTTTTGCAGTTATTCCTACTGAAATGGATACCTTCACATGTATTTACGTTATGCTCCATCTGCTAGACTCTTGCCTGCTTACTTAACTATCTATGTCCCTATGCAAAGTTTCACAGTCTTCTGCACACTTTGCTCGGCCACTCATCTTAGTATCATCTGCAAACTTTGATACACTACACGTGGTCCCTAACTACAAATCATCTATAAATTGTGAATAATTGCAGTCCCAACACTGATGCCTGAGGCACACCACTAGCCAATGATTGCTAACTAGAATAGCATTCATTTATCCCTACTCTTTGCTTCCTGTTAGTTAACCAATCCTCTATCCATGCTAATACATTGCCTGTAATGCCTTACATCTTTATTTGTGCAGCAGCCTTTTGTGCGGCACATTGCCAAATGCCTTTTGGAAATCTAGATATACCCCATATACTGGGTCCACATTGTCCATGGTGTTTGTAATGTATACATAGAATTCCAAAAGGTTAGGTAAGCATGACCTGCCTTTCATGAACCCATGCTATATCTGCCCAATGGGACAATTTCTATCTAGATGCCTTGCTATGTCTTTCCTCATAATAGACTGAAGAATTTTCCCCACTACAGAAATTAAGCTAACTGATCTATAATTCCCCACCTTTTGTCTACCTCCATTTTGAAACAGTGGTGTCATATTTGCTGTTTTCCAATCTGCTGGAACTGCCCCAGAGTCCAGTGAATTACCACAAGTGCACTTGCTATTTCTCCCACCATCTCTTTTAAAACCCTGGGATGCATTCCATCAGGACCAGGACTTGTCTACCCTTAGCTCCATTAGCTTCCTCTTTCGTGATAATGATTGTTTCCAGGTCATTTACCTTCGTCTCTGTCAGTTACTGGCATGTTATTTGTGTCTTCCACTGTAAAGACCAACTCAAAATATCTATTCAATGCCTTGGCCGTTTCCTCAAATTCCACTACTAAATCCCCTTCTCATCCTCTTAAGGACCAATGTTTACTTTAGCCACTATTTTTTGTTTTATATATTTATAGAAATATTTGGTCTGTTTTTATATTCTGACCTAGGTTTTTCTCATAATCGATCTTACTTTTCTTTATCGCTCTTTTTGTGGCTTTTTGTTGACCTTTAAAGCTTTCCCATTCTTCTAGTTTCCTGCTGATCTTGGCCACTTTGTATGCCTTCTCTTTCAATTTGATAGCCTTCCTTATGTCCTTCGATGCTCACGGCAGATCACCCCTTTTCCTACAGTCCTTCCTTTTCATTGGTACATGAGAGACGAAAGGGGATTGACAAAATAGAGATAGAGAGGATGTTTCCTCATGTGGGGTAATCTAGTCTGAGAGGTTAGTTTTAAGATAAACAGTAACAGATTTAAAATAGAGATGAGGAGAAATTATTTCTCGAAAGGTCATGAATCTATGGAGTGCAGTGAATACTGGGACATTGAGTAAATCTAATGAGGAGATAGACAGATCTTAAATTAGTAACAGACTAAAAGGTTATGGAGAGTGGCAGGAAGGTGGTGCTGATGCCGAGATAAAATCAGCCATGATTGTATCAAATGGTGGAGCAGGTTCCAGGGGTTGAATTACCTACTCCTGCTTCTAGGTCTTGTGTTCATATAGCAATGTTAGTCCCAGGAGTTTCATTGCTGACTCCACAACATTTTCTTACTCTTCAACTTGTTCTTGCCTTGAACTAAAAGTTTGTTACTAAGAAAAAGAACCGGAAATGGTATCGCCCCGCCTTAACATAAATAGAAAGGGTCAGAGCAGCAACGCTTCAATGGAGGCTCACTGATGATGTCACCTAACATGGTGACAAAACATCTGAGAACAAACCTACCAGGTCACCGAGCAAACTTACAACTTGAACCTCAACCTGAGCTACAAATCCTCTCAAAAATCACAAAGTTTGTCATTAAGTTATTTTTTAATACAGTTCAGACATTTTTTTGTTTCAGAGGTGATTTCATGCAGCTCTGGACATGAAATGTAACTGTCAGATTCTCTGAAGATTTTATGTGGTGTCTGTCACAAACCACAAAATTAAACAAGACCCGTTTGCAGCATCTGTGCACAGGAAGAGAGAACATCACAAGTAGGATGTTGTTAAGACAGATGTAGTTTAACCTTTACCAAACCCAAGAGTGAGTCACAGACTATTACTGCAGTGCTGATAAAATTGACATCCTGTCTTGCCAGGGCTACACCTCACTAACATTTGAAACTACATAAAATATCTTATTTGATATCTCCTTGGTGGTAGGAACCAGCCAAATTCAGACCCAGGGAGAAACGAAATGGCTGAGAGTTTGCACTGTATGCTTTCCTGAATGATGCAGAAGGGAAAACGGTAAGTGTTCATCACTGAAATAAAATAAAAATGAAAATACCGGGAGTAAACAGCAGATTAGACTTTAAGTGGGGAGATGAACTTTTCAGATCAATGATCCATCAGTAGAATGGTTCTGCTGAAAGGCCATTGATCTAAACCTCCTCAGTACCAAATCCTTTTATAATGCTGCTATGATGCAATCTAGGGTGCTTCATTGCGTTAAATGTACTCCATAAATATTTTCTACTTTCGTGTTTGTTTATGAAGTCCAAATATAAGAAATTATTTAGTTTTTCCTTTCGTCGTACATTTTTAAAATGTTTACTGTTTGATAGCCTTTTCTAGACGATACAACGCTTGCACTTTGCTTGGTTGCTGACTTCAGTTTCCTCTGAATTGGTAGCAGCTTATTTAACCACTGTGTTTCCCCTGGCCTTCTATTCCATTAAAACCTCCATTAGAGATTCTTATTTGGCAGCCTGGTCTCTTCTGCACACACTATTGGAATATAGGCATATACCATTCAGCCTGTTGTTTGATGGAATCGTGGTTGAGCTATTACCTAACTCCATATACCTTCCTTTGTTTCCATATCCCCTCATACGCATCAAGAGATCAATCAAATCTCTGATTTAGTGTTAACAATTTACCCAGTACTAGCTGTTATTTATCGAAGAGAATTCCAAACTTTTACAATCCTGGAATGGAGACATTTTTAACTCAGTTCTGGATGAGCAGCTCAAATTATTCAGCATGCTCCTAGGTTTTCTAAACAGCAGAAATAGTTTCCCTCAATCTATCTTAGCAATTCCCCACAATATTTTACTATCTTGGTTTAAATTAACCCTAAATCTCCTAAATTCCAGGAGCTACAGTCCTCAAAAGTGTAATCTCTCCTTGTGATTTAACCCTCGGGAGTTTGTTTTTACATAGCATTCCCTTCAATGTCAGATAGACAGAGCTAAGTGATTCCATAAGCAACACATCAAATGTAGTCTCTGCAGTCCTGCCACATCCAATGGTGCTGGATAATTATACAACCCACTGGAGGCAGGAGGCTCCACAAATATCCTCATCCTCAGTGATGGGTGAGCCCAGTATCAGCGTAAAAGGTAAGGCTGAAGCATTTGTAACACTCTTCAGCCATAAGTGCAAAGTAGATGATCCATCTCAGCTTCCCTAGAGATCCTTGCGGTTTCACAGATGCCAGTCTTCAGCCAATTTAATTCACTCCAGTGAATATCAAGTAATGGCTGGAGGCACTGGACACTGCAAAATCTGGGGGTTTTGACAACATTCTCACACTAGTACTGAAGATCTGCAGTCCAAAATTCGCTGTTCCCCGAGCAAAGCTACTATAGTGCAACTACAACACTGCCATCTGCCTGGCTATGTGGGAAATTGCCTAGATATATTCCCATATGTAAAAAGCAGTGCACGCACGTATTTTATTATTTTGTTTTGATCAATTTAAGTAGAATAAAACAAAACAATTTCTTTATAAAATGTAAGAAAAGTTTCTGATTTTAAAACTCAGTTCAGGCTTCCAGTCAGCAGATTAACAATCTTGATTTGACCTGGGCTCAGTGGTTAGCACTGCTGCCTCACAGCACCAGGGACTCAGGTTTGATTCCAGCCTCAGGTGACTGTCTCTGTGGAGCTTGTACATTCTCCCCGTGTCTGTGCGAATTTCCTCCCAGAGTCCAAAGATGTGCAGGTTAGGTGGATTGGATTGGCCATGCTAAGTTGACCATAGTGCCCAAAGATATGTAGGGTAGGGTGGATTAGTGGTGCTGGAAGAGCACAGCAGTTCAGGCAGCATCCAAGGAGCTTCAAAATCGACGTTTCAGGCAAAAGCCCTTCATCAGGAATAAAGGCAGTGAGCCTGAAGCGTGGAGAGATAAGCTAGAGGAGGGTGGGGGTGGGGAGAAAGTAGCATAAAGTACAATGGGTGAGTGGGGGAGGGGATGAAGGTGATAGGTCAGGGAGGAGAGGGTGGAGTGGATAGGTGGAAAAGGAGATAGGCAGGTCGGACAAGTCATGGGGACAGTGCTGAGCTGGAAGTTTAGAACTCGGGTGAGGTGGAGGAAGGGGAAATGAGGAAACTGTTGAAGTCCACATTGGTTAGTCATGGGAAATACAAGGATATGGGGATAGGGTAGGGGGATGAGTTAGGGTGGGATGCTCTTTGGAGGGTCAGTGCAGACCCGATGGGCTAAATGGTCTCGTTTCACATTGTAGAGATGCTATGATTCAATAAAGTATGATTTCATGACAATATAAACAATATCACTAAAAGCAGATATGAAGTTGAACTTTTTAACCTTTCATTTATCAGGACTTCATTGTATAAGAAGGGAGATGTTCAAAGGAAGCAGTCATTTATGCAGCATGGGGAGACTGTGCTGACTGGTTGAACTCAGGTTGACTTGGTGATGCAGCAGTGGTATTAACTGTTTTAGTTAACTTGTTAAATTAAATCAGACATGTCAATTCTGAATGGTTAGGGAATACCATGGGTATGCAACAGTAATCGCCAGTCTGCCTTGCCCTTTATTCAGAGGACAAGGTGCTATGGACACGTTCCTTTTGCTTTCAAACAACAAGTCATGTTGCATCTTTTCGCTGAGTGAAAAACCTGACAAATCATGGCTCACCAGCCTGGGTTGAAATTAATCTGTAATGAAGATGGTTAACATTTCCAACTGTATTACCATGTCAAACATTGTCCAACTAATCAGCGTTTTTCTGATTAAAGTTGGAAAGTTACTCTCACTGCTGGGTATTAGTGAGCTGCACCTGGAGTTCTGTGTCTAGTTGTGGTCTCTTTACTTAAGGGAGGATATATTTGCGTTGGAAGCGGTTTAGGAGAAGATTCAGACATATATAGAATCCCAACAGCGCAGAAAAAGGCTGCACCACCCCTTCAAAGAGCATCCCACCCAGACCCAGTCCCCCTCACCCTATACTTAGCGTGGGTAATCCACACTATGGGCAATTCAGCATGGTCAATCCACCTGAACTTCTTTGGACTGTGAGAGGAAACTACAGCACCTGGAGGAAATCCACACAGATGTGGGGAGAAGGTACAAGCTCCACACAAATAGTCACCTGAGGGTGGAATCAGGCCCAGGTCCCTGGCGCTGTGAGACTGCAGTACTGACCACTGAGCCACTGTGCCACCCTTCACGCGACAGGTTCCCAGGATGAAGAAGTTTGTCTTACGAGGAAAAGCTGTGCAACTTATGCTCATTAGAGTTTAGAAGACTGAAAACTGATCTTGTTGAAGTATATAAAATTTTTAAAGAGCATTTAATGAGTATACTCAAAAGGTACTGTCTCTTGTGAGAACTAGCGGTCATTGTTTAAAAATAAGGGGTCTCCTATTTAAGATGGAGAAAGGGAAGAAGTTCTAGTCTGAGGGTTGTTCAACTTTGGAATTCTTTTCCTCAGAGACCAGTGGAGGTTGGAGC
Organism: Chiloscyllium punctatum; assembly: GCF_047496795.1. Taxonomy (NCBI): domain Eukaryota; kingdom Metazoa; phylum Chordata; class Chondrichthyes; order Orectolobiformes; family Hemiscylliidae; genus Chiloscyllium; species Chiloscyllium punctatum. The sequence goes on along the minus strand of NC_092741.1, from coordinate 148,331,548 downwards.
TTTGAGAATAATCATGGATGAGTTTGATTTTTGATTGACAAAGGAACCAATGATAAGGGAGGACAGAAAAAGTGGAGATTAGGTCAGTCATGATCTGAATGAATGGACTAATTGGCCAAATGACCTCTTCCTGTCCAATTAATTATAATTCCTGTACTTATACCAGGCCATAATTTTCTGGTGATTTTTGCACTATGCTTCTGAAACAGTGATTGTTAATTAACAAAGACCTATTCCCATTAAAATCAGTGAAAATGGTGAATTGCTGATGGATACAACTTTGGTCATCACTGTCTCTTAGAATGGTTTACACAGAATGAATTCAATATATTTGCTTTAATCAAGTTAGTTTGTTTACTGTTTAAATATGTTTACAGATTGTAACTAAGTGTAACTTTCACACTTGGTTTTATGGATCAATTTCCAATTGATTAATTTTGCACAATGTTTTTGATTTTAACACATTTGGCTTAAATTTAATGTTTGACGAGCTAATTGCGGAACACTTCCCTGGTTTGGTTACAATGAGGAGAAGACTAGCAGTGCTGGCAATAACTTGTGGTATTCACAAGCTCAGCTAAATGTGGAACCCTGGATGTTGCTGTCAGTAATACCCTGTCCCTTCTGTGGTGCACTGCTGTGATCTTTGAAGAAATAATCCTGCAACACTTGTGTGAACTACTAATTTTTTGATTCACTATTCTGGCTGTAAGAAAACGTAGGCTTTGTTTATCAACGTCTTTCTATGTCCTAATATCTGGAGAATAACCTAATTGACAAACTAATTTTAAAAATATTGAGCAAAACAGCATTTAATAATCCCGTGATTTTTACAAGTATGAAATGTTTGCATTTGATATTTTAGCTTGTCCACAATATTTCACGTTCTACTTTAGTTCCAGGTAAATGACTCAATCTTTCATTGAGACTTTGTTTCATAAAACATGAACTATAATTCTACTTCACTGCTTTGTTGTTTGAAAATCCTTGAATCAGTTTATCGGCCAAGCCTCCTGTTGGGCACGCGTGGATAGCACCAGATTCAAAGTCACGTTGGATAAAGGAAATCAGTGCTCAGGATCCCTCTAAAGCATTGGATACATCTTTTGTTTAGGTCAGCAACATGCATTATCCCTCCTGTACTGACTTCAAAATATAGGTTACAGCTTTCATGCCATTACTCTCTACTGTATGCAGTTGTATTCTCTATTCTTCATTACACATTTTTTTTCTGTTCAGATGCTGAGTTCTTCAGTGATGTAATTTTAATCTGTAATTTTTGATGTCAGTGTTTGACGATAATTATCACTTTTTATTTGACACAAGAATGCGTTTAACAGAGGCAGCATCACTTCTGGCCATTACACTATAGCTACCATTTATTTTTACGTTGCAAAATTACCTTGATCAAAGCAGATCCCACATTTTCATAGAATCATAGAATTCCTGCAGTGTGGAAACAGGCCCTTTGGCCCAACAAGTCCACAGCGATCCTCCAGAGAGTACCCCACCCAATCATTCCCCATTTCTCTACATTTACCCCTGACTAATGCGCCTAACCTACACATCCCTGAACACTGTGGGTGATTTAGCATGGCCAATTCACTTAAACTGCACATCTTTCGATTTTTGAAGGCTCATCATAATGAAAAGGCAACTCCTTCTTACACGAAATGATTTCTCACACTGTTAGATGCTGTAATTGAAAGGACCAGATATAATCTCTTGACAAAACTTGAGGGCTACCCAAGAATTCCTATGTTACCAAGAGATTTCCTCCTTAAACTGATCTTTAATTCATTCTTTTTGCGTGATGTCAGTTAGTGATTTGTTGCCAGAGATAAATAAACTAACAAACACATTAAGTTAAATTCCTGCGGAAACCTAAAACTAAAAAAAAACTTTAACTGCTAACCCAATGTGCCACCCCTGGGGTCACTGTGATACAGCCAAAAGAAATCCAGGATACAGTCAGTTCTGCTGTAACTTGTGTTTCTTTAATGCTAACTGGCTTTAACGCGATTGAAGAATTTAGACCGTTATTTGTAGAATGCGAACTTTCATTTCATGTATTATCTATAACGCGATTCTGGTATCATTAGTTTAGATGGAGCTGTTATTACACTGTTTTCTTATAAGGGAGATCACACGAGAATGGAACATATCGCGTTATATCAGAACTGTCTGAGGATTAGCAGTGGTGAGATTTTATGTTTATGATATTACTTGCACTGAAAATTCCAGGCCAATATATCTGCTCAGGGCTTTGGCAACGTGCTAGCTGACAACAGAGTTTACAGGACGAGCAGGAACAGTATGTACATCTTTCCCCCTGCCCATTTATCCATTATACCAGCCTTTCACTTCAGCTTCCAGCAGTAAGACTTTCAGCTCTATTTTAGGTTGTTTTTCAGAGTTTTTGAAGAAAGAGTAGAGAATACATTTCAAAATCTTTACTCAGTAAATGATTGGACTGAGTGTTATCTTTAACCTGAGATATCGGGCTGAGTTTCCAAGGAACTGTGGAGCTAGGACTGGATGCGGCAGTTGGTGGAAGGAACGAAGAGAAATCTCATTGGTCTGACTCAAACTAAGTTTGTCCAACTTCTCCTTAGAGCTAATACAGTAATCCAGACAATATCCTGGTAAGCCTCTTTTACACCTTCTCCAAAGTCTCCTCATTCTTCCTATTGTTACCACACGGGGTAAACCCTTCTGCTAATTTAAACCAGCCACGTAAAAAATTCACCTCACGCCGTAATCTGTTAAAATTCAAGAGGCAAAGCATTATCTCAGGGGTCACTATTTAAAATAAAGATTAACAATTTTATTCTTTAAGTCCACCAGAGAATATTAAAACCAACAACTATTTGCAACTCCTTTCTCTTAAATCTTTCTTTTACCTCTCGCACTACAATACTGGTCCAGTAAAAATCCCGAGTAAGATTTACAAACAAAAACCTTTCAAAAACCAGTCAGCTTTATGAATTCTCCTTTGTAGATTTTCCTCTGTAGCTTTTCTCTAGGTCAGCTTAGCAAACTTCTTATAGACAGGTACCTTTCAGAGTGCTCTCTTAAAGTTACAGTACACCTCTACACCTTCATAACATTAAAGTGTGGTCACCAGACTGCACACAATACTCCAAATCTGGCCTAATTAAACTTTATACAGTCATAACATGCTCTAACAAATAAAGGCAAACGTGCTGTATGCCTTCTTTACCACTTGTGTCACCACTTTCATGGAGCGATGGACTTGCACTCCAAGATCCCTCTGTATATCAATGTTCCTAAGGGTCTTACCATGTACTGTGTACTTTCTTTTCTATTTGACCTCCCAGAGTGCATCACCTCACTTGTCTGACTTAAATTCCACGTGCCATTTATTTGCTAACTTTCCAACTGATCTATGTCCTGTTGTATCCTTTTTCAATCTTCTTACCTATGCACAACTCCACCAATTTTCATGTCACCTGTAAAGTTACTATTCAGACCCTTATAATCTTATCCAAATTGTTTCTATATACATATATTAAAAGCAACATGGGTCCCAGCACTGATCCTTGTGGAACACCATTAATCACAGATATCCAGTCAGATGAATACCCCTCCACAGCAACTCTCTATCTTCTGTGACCAAGCCAATTTTGTTTTCAACTTACAAACTGACTGTGTATTCCATGTGACTTAATCATCTGGACCAGCCTGCAATGAGAGACTATGTCAAATGTTCCAGTAAAGTTCATGTGGACAATATCCACTGCCCTACCCTCATCATCTTTGTCACTTCCTCAAATAGTGTGATCAAATTTATGATACAAACCCTCCCGCACAGAGCTATGCTGACTATTCCAAATAAATCCACTCTTTTCCAAATGCTGTCTCTAAGAATCTTTTCCACTAATATCCCCATAACTGATATAAGGCTTATTAGTCTATAATTTCCTCAAATATCCCTATTGCCCTTCAATAACAAAGGATCAACATGGGCTATCCTCCAGTCTTCTGGGACCTCGTCTATGGCTAAAGGGGATACAAAGGTCACTGTTGAAGCCACAGCAATCTCCTCCCTTGCCTTACTCAGTATCCTGGGATAGCTCCCATCACGGCTGTGGGGTCTTTCCCCTTCTTGAAGCTATGCTGTCTCTGCTTGATCATGTGTATTTTAAAACTATAAACACTTCTTTTATTGGAAAAATTAAATTGAGCCATTACAGTTTGTTTGCTATATCATCGAAAAACTACAGTGTGGAAACAGGCCATTTGGCCCAACAGGTCCAGATCAACTCTCTGAAGAGTCACCCACCCAGACCCATGCTCCTACCATATTACTCTACAATTATCCCTGACTAATGTACCTAACCTACACATACCTGAACACTATGGTCAATTTAGCATGGTCAATTTACCTAATCTGCACATCTTTGGACTGTGGGAGGAAACCAGAGCACCCAGAGGAAACCCACGCAGACACAGGGAGAATGTGCAACCTCCACACAGACAGTCATCCGAGGCGGGGCTCTGGTGCTATGAGGCAACAGTGCTAACCACTAAGCCACAATGCTACCTATATATTCTGCTATTTGGCTTGCCACTTTTCTTTTCCATTTGAGTAGGACTTTGGTTAGAATCTTACCAGCTATCACAAGCAGTAAGATTCCTCAACATTGGAAATACTAGAATATACTTCAATTCCTCTGGCTTGTGTATGTAACCAAGCCCTTGATTCCACCTTGGATATCTTGCTTGTTCTTCAGCACCAATGTAATGGCATAGGCAATGGCTTACTGCATGGTCTCAATAAGGATTCTTCTTGCTGATCGACTAAGGAGATACATCATTGTTTGCTTTTTTTCACTCAAGTCCCAGAATCCCAATGAAGAGCTTTAAAATGAATTACTGTCATGACTGCCAGTGCTTTCAAAAGGCTATGGGCAAGTGGAAGTCTGATGAAATAAAAGTCGCTTCAATTGTCCATCACAAAATCCTGATCATTATAAATTGACATAAAACCCGATGGACTATCACTATTACTCAATTAGATTCAGTATGAAGGATTACAGTTGCAGTATCATCAACAATTTTCTAAGATTTGTCGTAGTACCAGTACCCTTTCATGTTATGTTTGTCATGTTATTGTTCATTAAGAAAGATAAGACATTTTCATATATTGGCAGATGAGATAGAATAGTATCAAATACAAGTAGTATTTGACTCTTCCCCCACCTCACCCTAGTTCTAAACTTCCAGCTCAGTAACTGTCCCCATGACTTGTCCGGACTTGTCCTACCTGCCTATCTCCTTTTCCACCTATCCACTCCACCCTCTCCTCCCTGACCTATCACCTTGATCCCCTCCCCCACTCACCCATTGTACTCTATGCTACTTTCTCCCCACCCCCACCCTCCTCTAGCTTATCTCTCCATGCTTCAGGCTCACTGCCTTCATTCCTGATGAAGGGCTTTTGCCCGAAACGTCGATTTCGAAGCTCCTTGGATGCTGCCTGAACTGCTGTGCTCTACCAGCACCACTAATCCAGAATCTGGTTTCCAGCATCTGCAGTCATTGTTTTTACCTCCTTTTTCATTAATTATGTCATCTGAAACATTTTACATGTCTCTGAAAAATGACAAGAACTCTAAAGTAGGCCCTGAGCTTAAATTCAATCCAAATTGATTCCGTTCAAATTTGCAATGTAAACCTATCCACAATACAATAACACGGCAACTTTTCTATATTTTCAGGACTTGCTCTTCACAATGTTGAAACGAACGAGAGACATTTGTGAAGGAACCACGCCCACAAAGAAATTGAATACTGGAAGCACAGAAGAATTTGATACGAGAGAACCCAACAAGAGAAATGAGCAAACTGCAATCTGTGGTGAACACAGCGGGCGTTATCTACATAGGCCCTGGGTGAATATTTATCACTGAGTTAGGCTGGGCTGTCTAGATGTGGCATTTCCTAATTAGAAATTGGTGGCATGACATTTCTTCAGCACCCAAAACAGTCTTTGATTTCAGAACCAGCATTCAGTAGGTTTGTGCTGGGAAGTGGAGGAAATCCGTAAGGGGAAAAGCTTTCCAAAGAAAGCATAAAATCAAGAATGCATTACAGGATGGCATATCTGAATCTGAGCACTGAGTTGTAGCGAAAAGGTTAAATGTGCAAAGTATGCAATTTGTCAAATTGGTGGATTTCATGAAATTCTGATTATTTTGTATAGTTTGATGCGAAACATCACTGGTAAAACAAACCTGGGTTTTGAGTCTTAAATATCTAACGGTGAAGAACCATTAGCACTATTGTGCACAAATTCTACGCATTGGATACTTAAACTGTAAGTCTGAGTCATGACACCAGGTTATAACCCAACAGGGTTATTTGAAACCACAAGTTTCGGACTGCTGCTCCTACATCAGGTGACTTCACATGAAGAAGAGGCAGCGCTCTGAAACCTTGTGATTTCAAGTAAACCTATTGGACTATACACTTTGTCAACCCCAAGTCCATCACCAGCGACTCCACATAGTACTGATTGGTACTTCTCCCTGTTCCTTATATTGTATTACTTATTCATCTATTCCTTAATGTGGAATCAAGGGTTGTGGGCATAAGACAGGAATAGGATACTGATCGAGGATGATCAGCCATGATCATAATGAATGGTGGTGCTGGCTTAAATGGCAGAATGGCCTACTCATGCACCTATTGTCTATTGTCTATTGTCTTACCATTGTTTTTGTATACATCTGAAGCACAATGGATGTTTAGCTTTTAAAAAAAAGTACACACCTTGTCTTAGAGGGCAAGCAAATTTTCCAATAGGTCCCTGTAGCTGAAAGTATAGCAATGCTTAACAAACAAAGTCTAGACTTTGTTTCATCTAGTTAAGTGCTTAATGACAATGATTAGCCAAAGTCATTCTGGATGTTTGGTGTCTGGAATTTAAACGTCTATGAGAAAAACAAAGAAACATGTCAATAAAAAAATATTTGCGAGGGCATATGGATTTTATGGAAAACATCACAAAATACTGTAATTATTTTAATCCAATAAAACATTGTCATGTTCTCCTACTTACATATGTAAATGTTTGCATTTGTGGATGCATTAATACATTTTCCTGTTTCAGAATATGTATCAAGTGGGAATCATTGAAAGTATTTCATTGAAAAATTTCATGTGCCATACTTTCCTTAAAGTTGTGTTCGGGCCCTATTTCAACTTTGTGAGTGGGAACAATGGAAGTAAGTGTGAAAAACTATCAACATCTCTTGTAACTGCAACCTTGCAATATCTTCCCTTCCAGCTTTTGATGCAATAATTTCATGCATTTTGATCTATAAGGCTAGGAGTGTAAATTTTAATCAGAACAGTGAACTGAATTTAATCGTATGTAATTTTCTAACGTAGCACCCCTCAAATGATGTAGCCTCTGGTGATAAGTCAGTCGAAGGAGGGTTGGTATGGCGGGAAAGGAAGAAGTCCCTGTACACCTCCATCCCCCATCACGAAGGACTCAAAGCCCTCCGCTTCTTCCTTTCCCGCCATACCAACCAGTACCCTTCCACTGACACCCTCCTTCGACTGACTGAACTGATCCTCACTCTAAATAACTTCTCTTTCCAATCCTCCCACTTCTTCCAAACCATAGGAGTAGCCATGGGCACCCTCATGGGCGCCAGCTATGCCTGCCTCTTCGTTGGATAGTGGAACAGTCCATCTTCCGCAGCTACACTGACACCAACCCCCAGCTTTCCCTCCGCTACATCGATGACTGTATCGGCGCTGCCTCGTGCTCCCACGAGGAGGTTGAACAGTTCATCCACTTTACTAAGACCTTCCACCCCGACCTCAAATTTACCTGGACTTCTCAGACTCCTCTCTCCCCTTTCTAGACCTCTCCATTTCTATCTCGGGCGACCAAATCAACATGGACATTTACTATAAACTGACGGACTCCCACAGCTACCTAGACTACATCTCCTCCCACCCTGTCCCCTGTAAAAATGGCATCCCATATTCCCAATTCCTTCATCTCCGCCGCATCTGCTCCCAGGAGGACCAGTTCCAATACCGAATATTCCAGATGGCCTCCTTCTTCAAAGACTGCAATTTCCCCCCAGACATGATCAACGATGCTCTCCACCGCATCTCCTCCACTTCCCGCTCCTCCGCCCTTGAGCCCCGCACCTCCAATCACCACCAGGACAGAACCCCATTGGTCCTCCCTACCACCCCACCAACCTCCATATACATTGTATCATCCGTCGTCATTTCCGCCACCTCCAAACGGACCCCACCACCAGGGATATATTTCCCTCCCCTCCCCTATTAGTGTTCCGAAAAGACCACTCCCTCCGTGACTCCCTCGTCAGGACCACAACCCCCACCAACCCAACCTCCACTCCTGGCACCTTCCCCTGCAACTGCAAGAAATGGAAAACTTGTGCCCACACCTCCCCCCTTACTTCCCTCCAAGGCCCCAAGGGATCCTTCCATATCCGTCAAAAACTCACCTGCACCTCCACACACATCATTTACTGCATCCGCTGCACCCGATGTGGCCTGCTCTACATTGGGGAGACAGGCCGCCTACTTGCGGAACGTTTCAGAGAACACCTCTGGGACACCCAGACCAACCAACCCAACCACCCCATGGCTCAACACTTCAACTCCCCCTCCCACTCCACCAAGGACATGCAGGTGCATGGACTCCTCCATCGCCAGACCATAGCAACACGACGGTTGGAGGAAGAGCACCTCATCTTCCGCCTAGGAACCCTCCAACCACAAGGGATGAACTCAGACTTCTCCAGTTTCCTCATTTCCCCTCCCCCCCCACCTTGTCTCAGTCCCAACCCTCGAACTCAGCACTACCTTCCTAACCTGCAATCTTCTTCCTGACCTCTCCGCCCCCACCCTCACTCCGGCCTATCACTCTCACCTTAACCTCCTTCCACCTATTGCATTTCCAACGCCCCTCCCCCAAGTCCCTCCTCCCTACCTTTTATCTTAGCCTGCTTGGCACACTTTCCTCATTCCTGAAGAAGGGCTCATGCCCGAAACGTCGATTCTCCTGCTCCTTGGATGCTGCCTGACCTGCTGCGTTTTTCCAGCGACACATTTCCAGCTCTGATGTCCAGCATCTGCAGTCCTCACTTTCTCCTACTTTCATCATCATCAAGCATCTCAAAATACCTTAAGACCAATTAAGTATTTTGAAGTGTAGTCCTATTGTAAATGCTGAAATATAGCAGCCAATACACACTTGGCAAATTCCCACAATCTGATAATAACCATATAGTCTGAGTTTTTTTCTGATGTTAATTGAAGGAAAAATATTTGTCAAGACACATGGAATAGGGATCTTTTGCCTTCACCAGAGAAGGCAAATAGGGCCTCATTTTAACATTTCACCTGGGTGACAGCACCCCTGTCAGTGCAGTGCTCCAGAGAGTCAGCCTTACAGTGGAATTTGAAAACCACCCAAACTGGGGCTGACATGGTCAAATGCCTTCTTGAACTGCTGCAGGCTATGTGTTGACAAACTCACATAGGAAGCAATTCCTGGATATTGACTCAGTGACATCAAAGGATGATTGTGTAGTGTGTAGTGTGTTACTTGGAAGAGAATTTGAAGGTGGTTTTGCTCCAAGCAATTTGCATAACTTCATTCAACTTTAATTCAAAAATTTGATGTACCAGACGATTCCTTCTATGAATTAGACCACTAATTTCTTTCAAGTTATTGACTGTATAACTTGAAAGAATGTACTTGAAGAATGTACTGATAGCTCTGCTAACCCTTCCTTCCCTACAAGGAAACTAGGCTGGTTATCAGTTGGAATAAATCAAAAGTCAAATATAATAACAACATTACGACTATTATTATGTTAAATGTAGCCACATTACTTTGGATTATTTCCACAGTTTCTCCCTTTCTCCATGTCTTATTTGTGCTCCACTACTCATCATCAACCTAAGCTACAAATCTTCTCAAAAATTGCTAACATTAAAGATTATGCAGCTTCGTTCAAAGAGCAGTTAGGCTGCTATTTATCCGACATTCTACCCTCAAGTAACTTAACAAAAGTGATGAGCTGACCGTTTGTGTTGTTTTTAATTGTGAAAGTACATGTTAAATAACTGTTGTATTCATGTGTAAAGCAGCATTGACTGTACTTCAGAGGATTAACTACATAAGCTGCTTTTGATTAGTTCTGAGCTATGATGATTGCAAAATGAAAATTTCTCTTGACCATCCTCACATGCCACTATCAACCTCTTGCTCGTCAATTTCCACAGATGATACATTCTTCCAGGACTATCACAAAAAAAAATGCTGGAAATACCCCATCTAGTCCTGATGGTCCTTGTGTGTGTTTCCAGTTTTATTTTACTTGAAATGTATGGGGAAAATTGCAGGGCTATATGGAAAAGCAAAGCAATGAGGCTACTTACATAACTCCTTTGAAAAAAGCTGAAACAGACTCAACAACCTGAATGGCCGTCATCCATGCTGAATCATTCCACAATTCTATTGTTGTGGTATGCTTCAAGTGCCCACTAACATTTATTTGCGTAATAGAATATACATGTTTTCCTTTCTGCTGACGAGCATTCCTTGATTTCTTTGAGTGGTAACTTGGTGCAGTTTTATTCATACAGCTTGATTTACAACAAGAAGTATTTTTAGTGAGGGAGTCCAGTCTTCAATATATGAATAATCTGATTTAAAATCACTGAAAATGACTTTTAAAGAATCAAAATTGAACCCTTTACAATGCAAAGAGAGTATATGCAATGCTGATATAGTTGAGAAACAATATAGCTAATTAAATAGAACTCAGTTAAACCTAAACCTTTGGTTAGGTAAGGGTTAACTAAACAGATCCCTCAATGCAAGGCTCTGCTACAAAAAAAGGCAGGAAATTCCCTTTTCGGCAAAACAAGTCAACAATTTATAAGGTCATACATGCACACTATTAATTAATAAATGCATGGAGCGGAATAAGACCTAAATCTGATTAATAAGTTGCTCATATGTAAAAAATATATACAAATGCAATCTTAGGATGTAAATATGACGGTCTAAGCTTAAGTGAGTGCTCTGAAATGACACAAAGGAATGAAATCAAGGATGAAGGAACAATCACAAAGTGGAACATTACCGATACCAAACAGATGTTGACAGATGCTAAAACATTACTGAATGATCTTTGCTTTAAAAGAACAGTGCTTTTAAAGAATAAACATAATAATGAATTAGTAAAATCATTGTTCAATTATTATAAGACATTATAAACAGTTTGACCAGTTAAAATCTCTCAACTTCTTAAGGGATTTTTCTAACAATTTAAATAATATTAAATGATAGTTTCTTATTTGGAAGGGAGAAGAATCCAGCATTAGTCACATTGTGAAGTATGATTAAGGACAGTATTATCTTTAGAATGCTGGGAATTTGCTTGTTGCTTCAAACAACAATTCTGATAGCTGCCTTCTTTAATAATGAGAGCAAATAACTTACGAATCAGCAAGCAAATTTCAGGGAATGGTTTACTTTGAATTTTAACGGATATTCTAAGATAATTCCCATAATATTAGACTTTTGGATTCTGTATTTGAAGTAAAAGTTTGCTTTCCATTTTTTTATAGCTTTTAGTACAGTAGTATATTTGACTGCATGAAGTGTATATTGCATGTTAACTTTTAATGCATTTGTAAAAGTCAAGAAATCATCTCATATCATTTTCTGTATACAACTGAATGAAACTGCTCTCTTTAACTTGAAGAGTGCATCCAGGTCCTGATAACTTTGAATTACTGATGGCCTAACTAATGCTTATTGGAAAACAAAGTAAGCTATTTGGAAGAAGGCAAAATTCTCTGTTAGTCTTTCTTGAGAGACGATTCCATCAAATCTTTAGACGCAGAGGAGGCAACTCTCAGAGCTGAAGCATTCAGTTAAGCATTCCTGATCTGGTTTAACTCTGATTCTGAGTTAAGGCTATGAATCACTCCAAGTAGTCACACATATGAGTATCTTTCAGCTCCATTGTGAAAAAAGACATTTTCTTGATCTTTAAATTCTTCTAGAAAGTGTTTTTGAAGAGTCTGTATGGTTAAGGAAACGAGTATAATTTGAAGGTACTTCATGAATCGGCATCATCAGTGGAATCTCTCAGTTTCAACTGAGGTTGTTTTGAGACAGAGCAGCCTCATTCAGGCAATCACTGAATTGAGCCAATGTAAAATATTACAGCAAACATGAAAGTAAGTTGGCTTGTTCACCCTCCATACTTTTAACATCTGCAATCTTCTGTGTTGGTTGATTGATTATACCTAAATTGTGCTGATATGACCCCTAGTGACCTCTTGCTTTTATCTGGCTCCAGGTGGAAAGAGTGCTTTACTGACTGCTCTTATAATTGGACTTGGAGGGAAAGCTACGACCACAAACAGAGGACATTCTACCAAGGACTTTGTGAGAACTGGTCAAAAGTAAGATGCTACGGTAGCATTTTACAATTTTTCTGTTTGGTAAATTTCTTGTAATTGGAAAACAGATTTCTGAGCCACATTTTTAACCTTCAATATATTATTTTAGAGAAATAAATTTGAGAAAATGTATTCCTAATCAAAAACGTAAGTGTTCACTAGGTACTGCAGCATGGTTAAGTAGGAGTCTTGATTTGTACATTTTCCCAAACTATATTCTGCAACGATCAGCTGGCCTTAGCAACAATCTGCACCTAAGGTATAGAGAAGATCAATGAGTCATTAAGATTGAGCTTGGTGGTGATTTTCATCTTTCTAACCATCGAGATGTTGAGATGCTAAGTTAGTCAGAGCTTAAGAAGTGTCAGAGTTTGGGTGACAAAAGACTATTTATACAGCAAAGTCGCGAGTCTTACTCCAGGATTGCTGGCATGATCAACGAGCACTTTCTTTCTTCTTTTTCCTCTTCTTCTCAGTTCTCACATCTTCAAACTACTCACAAGTGATAGTATGAATTTCCATTTTACTGATCGACTGCACTGAGATTGTATATTCTTTATCATACGTGGACCTGGATGGACTATTGATAGGCCTTCCTCCACCCTACCCAATAAGATTAACTTTATAAAATTTGGTCGGTTCTGTTATAACACACATTTCTTCAATGCAAATTGGCTATAGCGCGATTGAAGAATTTAGACCATTATTTGCAGAATGCAAACTTTCCTTCCCTGTATTGGCTGTAATGTGATTCTGGTCTCATTGGTTTAAATGGTGCTGCGATTACGCTATTTTCTTGTAATGCAGGATCACACAGGAATGGAACTATCGTGTTATATCAGAACAGACTGAGATTGTTTTCTGTCCTAAGTTTCTTGAGCATTTGCACAAATTTTCTGTCAATAGACAATAGACAATAGATGCAGGAGTAGGCCATTCTGCCCTTCGAGCCTGCACCGCCATTCAATATGATCATGGCTGATCATTCCTAATTAGTATCCTGTTCCAGCCTTATCTCCATACCCCTTGACTCCACTATCTTTAAGAGCTCTATCCAATTCTTTCTTAAAAGAATCCAGAGACTGGGCCTCCACTGCCCTCTGGGGCAGAGCATTCCACACAGCCACCACTCTCTGTGTGAAGTAGTTTCTCCTCATCTCTGTCCTAAATGGTCTACCCCGTATTTTTAAGTTGTGTCCTCTGGTTCGGCACTCCCCCATCAACGGAAATATGTTCCCTCCTGCCAGAGTGTCCAGTCCTTTCATAAGCCTATACGTTTCAATCAGATCCCCTCTCAGTCTTCTAAACTCAAGGGTATACAAGCCCAGTCGCTTCAGTCTTTCCGTGTAAGGCAATCCTGCCATTCCAGGAATTGACCTCGTGAACCTACGCTGCACTCCCTCAATAGCCAGAATGTCTTTCCTCAAATTTGGAGACCAGAACTGTACACAGTACTCCAGGTGTGGTCTCACCAGGGCCCTGTACAGCTGCAGAAGCACCTCTTTGCTTCTATACTCAATCCCTCTTGTTATGAAGGCCAGCATGCTATTAGCCTTCTTCACGACCTGCTGTACCTGCATGCTTGCCTTCATTGACTGGTGGACAAGAACACCCAGATCTCTCTGAACAGCCCCTTTACCTAATTTGATACCATTGAGGTAGTAATCTGCCTTCCTGTTCTTGCCACCAAAGTGGATAACCAGACATTTATCCACATTAAACTGCATCTGCCATGCATCTGCCCACTCACCTAACTTGTCCAGGTCACCCTGTAATCCCCTAACATCCTCATCACATTTCACCCTACCACCTAGCTTTGTGTCATCAGCAAATTTGCTAATGTTATTGCTGATACCATCTTCTATATCATTTACATATATTGTAAAAAGCTGCGGTCCCAGCACGGATCCCTGCGGTACCCCACTGGTCACTGCCTGCCATTTCGAAATGGAGCCGTTAATCACTACCCTTTGTTTCCTGTTAGCCAACCAATTCTCTATCCAATCTAGTACTTTGCCCCCAATCCCGTGCGCCCTAATTTTACTCACTAACCTCTTGTGTGGGACTTTATCAAAAGCTTTCTGAAAGTCCAGGTACACTACATCCACTGGATCTCCCTCGTCCATCTTCCGAGTTACATCCTCAAAAAATTCAAGAAGATTAGTCAAGCATGATTTCCCCTTCATAAATCCATGCTGACTCTGTCCTATCCTGTTACTATTATCCAGATGTGCCGTAATTTCATCCTTTATAATAGACTCCAGCATCTTTCCCACCACTGAGGTCAGACTAACTGGTCTATAATTTCCTGCTTTCTCCCGCCCACCCTTCTTAAAAAGTGGCACAACATTAGCCGCCCTCCAATCCTCAGGAACCAACCCTGATTCTATTGAACTCTGGAAAATAATCACCAGCGCATCCACGATTTCCCGAGCCACCTCCTTCAGTACCCTGGGATGCAGGCCATCAGGTCCCGGAGATCTAGACTTTACATCATCATTTTGTTGTCTGACCTTGAGTTGACCTCATTCATCAGTTTGCTCCAGCAAAGAAACAGTCCACCTATGACCTTCACTTCTAACTTACAAAAGCTTCATCAATCTGTATCTATCCTATCACCATTTTTTATGATCAAAGCTGTTTGTAAGGTTTATTAATGAATTGTCCATAATTAGTCATTCAGCCCGGTGGTTCTAATCTCTTTTCAGACTGAAATATGTTGTTGTTCAATTATGTAACTCCTCCTTCCACATTAATGAATATTCTGTCCAGTAAGAGTCCTAATTAAGTAAAATGAACAAACGGCCCAGTATGCTTCTATAATATCCAATTGTCACTGCTGACATATTGTGGGTTCTGAGTCAAAAAGTGTGGTGCTGGAAAAGCACAGCAGGTCAGACAGCATCTTTGGAGCGAGAGAGTCGACATTTTGGACATAAGCCCTTCATTAGGAATGTGGGTGGCAGGGGGCTTGTGAGATCTGCCATCACTGCTAGTAGGAGGTTTGGAGTTTGAGAGACTGTGCTGCCACCAATCCTCCATTGACTGTACTTTGTATAGGGCCTGAATAGAACATAGAACACAGAACATAGAGCAATACAGCACAGGACAGGCCCTTCGGCCCTTGATATTGCGCTGACCTATGAACTAATCTGAGCCCATCCCCCTACGTTATCCCATCAGCATCCATGTGCATATCCAGGGGCTGTTTAAATGTCCCTAATGTGGCTGAGTTAACTACATTGGCAGGCAGGGCATTCCATACCCTTACCACTCTCTGAGTAAAGAACCTGCATCTGATATCTGTCTTAAATCTATCACCCCTCAATTTGTAGCTATGCCTCCTCGTACAAGCAGACATTATCATCCTAGGAAAAAGACTCACTGTCCACCCTATCTAATCCTCTGATCATCTTGTATGTCTGTATTAAATCCCTCTTAGCCTTCTTCTCTCCAATGAGAACAGACCCATGTTCCTCAGCCTTTTCTCATAAGACCTTCACTCCAGACTAGGCAACATCCTGGTAAATCTCCTCTGCACCTTTTCCAATGCTTCCACATCCTTCCTGAAATGGGGCAACCAGAACTGTGCACAATATTCCAAGTGAGGCTGCACTAACGTTTTGTACAGTTGCAGCATGACATCATCGCTCCAGAACTCAATCCCTCTACCAATAAAACTGATCACACCGTATGCCTTCTTAACAGCACTATTCACCTGGGTGGCAACTCTTAGGGATCCATGTATATGGACACCAAGGTCTCTCTGCACGTCCACACTACCAAGAATCTTTCCATTGCCTCAGTATTCTGCTGCCCTGTTATTCTTTCCAAAGTAAATCACCTCACATTTATCTGCATTGAACTCCATTTGCCACTTCTCAGCCCAACTCTGCAGTTTATCCAAGGCTCCCTGCAACCTGTAAAATTCTTCTACACTGTCCACCACTCCACCGACTTCAGTGTCATCTGCAAACTTACTAACGCATCCACCTATGCCTGCGTCTAAGTTATTTATAAAAATGACAACAGCAGTGGTCCTAAAACAGATCCTTATGTCACACCACTAGTAACTGGACTCCAGGCTGAATATTTTCCATCAACCACCACTTGCTGCCTTCTTACATAAAGCCAGTTTCTGAGTCACCCTCAATCCTATGCCTCTGCCTTATCTCCAATAGCCTACCATGTGGAGCCTTATCAAAAGCTTTACTGAAATTCATGTGCACCACATCGACTGCCCAACCTTCATCCACATGCCTGGTCACCTTCTCAAAGAACTCAGAGGTTTGTGAAACCCAACCTGCCCTTGACGAAACCATGTTGACTATCTCCAATCAAATTGTTGCTTGTGAGATGATGTCTCTTGTAATCCATTTCAAAACTTTTCCTACGACAGACATAAGGCTCACTGGTCTATAATTACCTGGGTCACCTCTACTGCCCTTCTTGAACAAGGGCACACATTTGCAATCCTCCACTCCTCTGGTACTAAACCCATAGACAACGATGACTCAAAGATCAAGACCAAAGGCACTGCCATCTTCTCCCTAGCTTCCCAGAGAATCCTCAGACAAATCCCATCTGGCCCAGTGGACTTATCTACTTTCACACCTTCTAAAATTGATAACACCTCCTCCTTAGTAATCTCAATCCTTTTTCGTCTAATAGTTCATATCTCAGTCTTCTCCTCTACAATATTCTCCTTTTCCTGAGTGAAAACAGATGAGAAATATTCATTTAGTACTTCTCCGATCTCCACAGAGTCCACACACAACTTCCCACTTCTGTCTTTGACTGGCTCTATTCCTACCCTAGTGATCCTTTTATTCCTCACATATCTTGAGAAAACTCTAGGGTTCTCTTTTATTTTACCTGCTAAAAACTGCTCATGTCCCCTCCATGCTCTTCTTAACTCTCTCTTTAAATCCTTCCTAGCTAATCTGTAACTCTCCATCGCCTCATCTGAACCATTTCACCTCAATGTCACATAATCCTCCCTCTTCCACTTAAAAAGAGATACAATTTCTGTAGTAAACCACGGTTCCCTTACCTTATCACTTCCTCCCTGCCTGACAGGGACATACCTATCAAGGACACGCAATATCTGTTCCTTAAACCAGCTCCACATTTTGATTGTCCCCATCCTCTGCATTTTGCTACCCTGTTTCTATGCCTCCTAAGTCTTGTCTAAAAACATTATAATTGCCCTTCCACCATCTATAACTCTTGCCCTTTGGAACGTACGTATCCCTTTCCATTGCTGAACTAAACATAACCAAATTATGAGCACTCTCTCAAAAGTGCTCACCTACCACTAAATCAAGCACCTGGTCTAGTTCATTACCAAGCACCAGATCCCTCTTGTTGGCCTCCCCTCTTGTTGGTCCTTTGACATACTGTGTCAGGAAACCCTCCTGTACACATTGGACAAAAATTGATCCATGCGATGTACTAGAGTTATAGCATTTCCAGTCAATGTTGGGGAAGTTAAAGTCCCCCATAATGACCACTCTGTTGCTTTCACTCCTGCCCAGAATCATTTTGCCAATCCTCTCCTCCACATCCCTGGAACGTTGTGAAGGCCTATTAAAAACTTCCAGCAGTGTGACCTCTCCTCTCCTGTTTCTAAACTTAGCCCATACCACCTCAGTAGCTGAGTCCTCATCAAAAGATCTTTCAGCCATCGTTATACTGTCCTTCGCTAACAATGCCATACCTCCCCCTCTTTTACCACCTTCTCTGATCTTAATGAAAGATCTAAACCCTGGAACCTGCAACATGCATTCCTCACCCTGCTCTAGGCATGTCTCTGAAATGACCACAATATCAAGGTCCCAGAAAATTATCCATGCTGCAAGCTCACCTACCTTATTCCGGATATTCCTGCTGTTGAAGTAGACACACTTCAAACCAACTGCCAGCACACTCCTGTGACCATGAAATCCTGTCCATGCTGTCCCTAGTCTCATCCTCCTGTGCACTGGAACCACACCACAGGTCCCCATTCCCCTGCTGAGCTAGTTTAAACCCACCCGAATAGCACTAGCAAATTTCCCACCCAGGATAGTCGTACCCCTCTGGTTCAAGTGAAGATCGTGTTGTTTGTAGAGGTCCCACCTTCCCCAGAATGAGCCCAATTATCCATAAACCTGAAACCCTCCCTCCTGCACCATCCCTGCAGCCACATGTTTAGCTGATATGTCTCTCTGTTCTTCACCTCACTACCATGTGACACGGATATCAAACAAGAGATAACAACTCTGTTTGTTAACAATAATCTGTAGACAAGGATTTACCACTGTTTAGTCTTTACAGAGGTGATGTTAACAAAATTGGGCCAGATTTTCTGAGGAGTGATCATCACATACAGATGCTAGAGTGTCCAGTAGAGGAGGAAGGCGAGTTGGCTGTGCCACAGGGGGATGGTGAGGGGAGTGCACCCAGTGGCAGGGAATGGGTTGGGGCGAACGGGTGGCATGGGGTCAAATCTGGGTCAGCTCCAGTGGCAGGGGTGTGGGGTTACAGCAACAGTGGTGGAGAGGTGGGGATAATAGGGATGGGTCAGGTCTGGCAGGGGGTAAATGTTGGGTTGTATCCATTGGGGTACTGGCCAGGGGGATTGAGGGGGTTTGACAGGTAGTGATGGACAGCATGAAGGGTCAAGTGTGGCACCAGAACTAGGGGTGATTCAGGTCTCAAGGAAGGAGTCAAGGCAGGGTCTATGGCATGTAAGAGGTAGGGGAGGTGTAGTTAGAGAATGAGCTAAGTAATGTCGGGGTATGTTGAATAGTTATGCAGGAGTTAGACAATGTATTTAATTGTTTAAATTTTCCCGAGTAACTATTTTACTTGATTGCAATGTATCGCTCTAAATTCTCTGATTAAAGTGAAGACTTTCAGAGGATTCCAAGTGTAGATTTCATCTAGTGAAATCCTCAGTTTTCCAGAAAATCCCATCAGAATATTATACAATGGGGATTCCACTGAGATCTCATGCACAACATTAACCCCCTCAGAACCATTCCTTTATACATCAATCTGGTTTCTTCTTTCAAATATCTTGGAGATAGTGAGGACTGCAGATGCTGGAGAGTCAGAATGAAAAAAGAGTGGAGTTGGGAAAAGCACAGCAAATCAGGCAATATGAGAGGAGAAGGGGAGTCGATGTTTCAGGGGAGTCAATGTTTCAGGTCAGAACCTGTCATTGGGACTGGGGGAGGGGAAGTGGGCTGTGAAATAAATAGAGGGAGGAGGTCGGGCTGGGGGGAAGGTCAGTGGGATGACGATAGGCTGATGCAGGAGGCTGTGATTAGTCAGTGAGAAGGGTAGAGTGGATAGGTGGGAAGGAAGTTGGACAAGTAGGATCATAGAACATAGAACATAGAACAGTACAGCACAGAAACCTTGGAGTGTAGGTTCATAGCTCCTTGAAAGTGGAGTCACAGGTAGATAGGATAGTGAAGAAGGCGGTTGGTATGCTTTCCTTTATTGGTCAGAGTATTGAGTACAGGGGTTGGGAGGTCATGTTGTGGCTGTGCAGGACATTGGTTAGGCCACTGTTGGAATATTGCATGCAATTCTGGTCTCCTTCCTATTTGAAAAGTGTTGTGAAACTTGAAAGTGTTCAGAAACGATCTACAAGGATGTTGCCAGGGTTGGAGAATTTGAGCTACAGGGAGAAGCTGAACAGGCTGGGGCTGTTTTTCCTGGAGTGTTGGAGGCTGATGGGTGACCTTATAGAGGTTTACAAAATTATGAGGGGCATGGATAGGATAAATAGACAAAGTCTTTTCCCTGGGGTCTGGGAGTCCAGAACTAGAGGGCATAGGTTTAGGGTGAGAGGGGAAAGATATAAAAGAGACCTAAGGGGCAACTTTTTCACACAGAGGGTGTTATGTGTATGGAATGAGCTGCCAGAGGAAGTGGTGGAAGCTGGTACAATTGCAACATTTAAGAGGCATTTGGATGGGTATATGAATAGGAAGGGTTTGGAGGGATGTGGGCTGGGTGCTGGAGGTGGAAATAGATTGGGTTGGATGTCTGGTTGGCATGGATGGGTTGGACTGAAGGGTCTGTTTCCATGCTGTACATCTCTATGACTCTATAATTCAATTCAATTCAATTCAATTCACTTCAATTCAATCAGCCATTGGCCACCTCGAATTGATTGCCATTCCAATCAAGCTTCCCCCAACCTTATTATTCCTCCTGACTTGACCCAACTACCCCTCCCAACCAGAAATGACCACACCGCCAACCATCTGACTACCCCCCACATGTGCCACCCTAACCACCTCTCGGCCAATCATGAATTTCTACCCATTCATGAATGTTCACACTGGTTGTTGAAATTTAATGGTGGTTTTTGCCAGCAAAGAAGGCATGCCTTAACCTGCTGTGGTAGTCCAGTGCTGTGATGAAGCTATTAAATGACATTGTGCTGTGCGTTTCAGGAGAAGCCAGTCTTAGACAACCCAGCAAGAACCAGTATTAGCTATGGTTTAGTTTGGGCTGGGCAACAAGCCTGTAATGATTGGTGCAGCTCAGATGATCTGGACTTCTGTTGCTGCAGATCTTGTTTACACAGTAATTTGTTGTGATATTGAAAGTATTGTCTTAAAGAGTAAAAGAAGAAAATTCGATAGTAACTTGCAGAGCAAATGGGAGATAAGCTGGGAAAGGAGTATGGGGAGGTTGATAGTTCTTTTAAAGAACCAACGCAAACAGGAAAATTTTGCAATCCCTGTTTGAGATATTTCTGAATCAACTTGTTCAGACATGTTAGGTCACATCTCTGAAGCAGGTGGGACTTGAACCCACGCCTTGTGGCTCAGAGGTAGAGACATTACCAATATGCTACAAGAAGTCTCAGGTTGCTGTTTTACGATTGAATAAAACAACACTTGACCGTAACTCAGCAACTTAATAGGTCAAAGTAAAATTCACCTGTCTCTCTGATGGTGATGGTACTGTCAAAGTAATTATTGAAGGCTAATTAACTTGGGCCACATAATGTTTTATTTAGAAAGAGCCTCGATCACTTCTACACCTTTTGTTTATGTGGCCTGGAAAGGGCTTTTGATTTAATTCATGTTATTATTTTGACACAAAGCTACAGTCTGTTCTGACATAACGTGGTAGTTCTGTTCCCATGTGAACCTGTGTTATAAGAAAATCGTGTAATAGCAGCACCATTTAAACCAACAGGACTGGAATCGCATTTGCCTCACCATACAGGTAAGGCAAATTTGCATTCTATTAATAATGGTTTAAATTCTTCAATCGCGTTATAGCCAATTTGCATTGAAGAAACGCACGTAATAGTAGAACGGACTGTGTATTCAGTTTACAAGGAACTAACTCACAAGAGATGTAGAAACCATCTGGACTGTTGTTTATAAAGGTTGGAATATCAGGTATTAAATCTGTGTACTTCTGTGAATCGTGATACTCATTAAATAATGGAAAGTACATCTGACATTTGGAACTGTTGACTTTGATTGGGAGCTTGCTTAGCAAATTCTCGGCTTGTATAAAACTGAAGAGGGACCAGGGTTCAGCCTGTGTCCCCCTTTCCCTGAAGTGTTCAGAGTTGAACAGGATGAGTGTGTGGTGGTGGTGGGATATAGAGGCAAGGACAGAAATCCTGGGTCCCAGTGCTGCTCCTGGTCTGGATCCCGACGCAAGCATTGTGGTCTCCCCGACCTTGGACCCTTATGTACCTGTGCTGGGTCCCAAATGGAGGAGCGATCTCACTTACTCTTCAACCAGAGGAAGGCTTAGTTTCCAAACTCTATGAATACGTAGGGCCCATATAAGAAAAGGTTAATTGTCAGGTGAAGAGATAATAATTTGATGCAGCTAATTTGGATTTCAGAAAGGAGCATCATGCTTAAACCATCTAATACTTAAACAAGTTGACTCCTGTGTTTGTATCTCATTAAATTAAAAAAAAACTGCGGATACTGGAAATCAGAAACAGAAACAGAAATTGCTGGAAAATCTCAGTATGTTTAGAGAGAAATTAGAGTTAACTGGGCATCTCGTTACTTTGCATGTCAAAGGTTTTCTGGTCCATCTCCATAAAGCGGATTGTCAATTAGACACCTCTGGTAACTTGTTGACCAGAGGTAAAAAGGTTGGCTGTGATGGAGCTTAACTGCCTGAAGGCATCCTTGGGCAGGATCACAGCAAGTGATCAGGGGCAGTTCCACAGGCCCTAGCTAGGTATGAGTGCTGCCAAAGACATCTCTGGAAAGGAGTATAGTCCTTCTATTGTAACAGACCAACTGCTTTTCCTGTTTGCTATTTAAAATTTAAGATAAAAATGGAGGTGAGGCCACCTTTGTGTTAAAGCATCCTTCTTAGTTACAGTAGCTTTCTCCCCCTATCCAGCTAATTGGTTCTCTATCCCATGAGCTGCCCTTAGTTACAAGGGGGGAACCTGGCATATCATTGGCCAGCTCCATTAGAATCCCAATCTCTGCTGCCAATCTCCAGAGGAAAGAATTACCTCCAAATACACTTTCAGAAACTCTTTGACAACTTGTCATATGCATATCACTTGTCAAACTAACTGAATTCCCTCTTATGCAGATTTATTTTCTTGTGAGAGGTTATTAAAATAATTATTAGAATCAAGTCCTGCTTTTTATATCACACATAAGCCTACTTCCACTCAATTTCATTTACCTCTTATCAGCCATATCCTTCTATTCTTTCCTCCTTCATTGTACTTATCTAGATTTTTCTAAATGCATTGACACTGTAGAATCATCGATAATAAGAGCTGGAGTGGACCCATAGCGCTCACATCACTATTCAACATGATCATGGCTGATCCTCTGTCTCATCACTGTTCTCCCACACTCTCTCCACTCACCTTCACAACTTTAGCCTTGAAAGATCTATTTATATCTTTCTGAAATATTTCCAGTGACATCACATTTCTAGTGTTATTGAGAATTCCAGAGATTCACTAGGCTCTGCGTGAAGAAAATTTTTTTTTATTTCAGACTGAGATGGCCTACCACATATGCTGAGACTCTCTTAGAGACCCCTAGCTAGGGGAAACATCATCCCTGCATCCTGTCTGACTAGTCTTGTCTGAATTTTAAATAGTTCTGTGAGGTGCCCTCTCATTCTTCTTAAACTCATATGAATACAACCTTTCCTCATTTGACAATCATGCTATCCCAGGAATCAGTCTAGTTGTGCTGTACCCCCTCTCTGGCAGTTATATTTTCTGCCTCTAATACTTGGTGATAGCAAATACCACATTCTAACTATTGGGCAGAGAGGTTTCTCTTGAGTTCTCTACTGGAATTGTTGTTGATGATCTTACATTTATCATCCCTGGTTTTAGGATTGGTATTACAGGATCAAAATGTTCAGCAACATTTGTGGGAATTTCAGGGAAACTTTGGTTTTGTCAACTGCTTATTTTCATAAATCACATTTCCAAGCGTCAGACTTCATGAAAATCAATTACTTGTTGCCATGGTAGCTGTGCAAGTCTCATCACACTTGGAGACTTCCAAGGCTAATATGCAGCATGAAATAAGGCACCCGAGCGACCTTGATATGATTCGAAACAAATGCTTCTTCTTTGCTTTTGTGAGACTCAAAGGTAATTGGATCATGGCTTTAGATCCACTTTTAATGCATCACTGCAGAAATGTTTGAACACATCTCAGTACTTTTCAGGTAGTTGTATTCCTAATGTAAATCTGCTGCTGTAGAAGTTGTTTGCTTCATCACTGCCGCACAGCACAGTGTAAATGCCAATATGTTGAGCTGCCCTTGCAATCATCAAACTGCCTCAGGAGCACCAACCTGTCTCAGCAGAGCAACTGAGGCTCCAGAGCTTCTCTCTAAGAGGCCTTGCAGACTGAGTGTGCTAATGTCCTTAACAGGTCGGTGAACACCAAGATGATAGAGTTACAACAGAGACCTAAAGTCCATATTTTAATCTTTGGAGATTTATCTCAACCATCAAGAGTCACTTCTGCAGCAAGTGATGCACAGTTGAATGAGTTGAATAGGACACTGAGTTTTAATCAACGAGGTAAAAACAATGACTGCAGATGCTGGAAACCAGATTCTGGATTAGTGGTGCTAATCCTGATGAAGGGCTTTTGCCCGAAACGTCGATTTCGAAGCTACTTGGATGCTGCCTTAACTGCTGTGCTCTTCCAGCACCACTAATCCAGACACTGAGTTTTAATGAAGAGCAGAAAATGTATGATACATGGCTTGATGTTTTGTGCAAATCATGGGACATTATTAACATTACCAGATTGCTTGAAAATGCAGAATATCTAACTCAATATATGGATAAAGAGATGATTTGATGTGGAGGGATAGTTCTCAAAGAGAAAATGTCAAATCCAGTCCAGAAAGGGATTAATTACCATGTTGCCACAGCCAAAACAGTTTAATTTGATGACTTATTTGCATTGGGTACTGATGACAATGAAATTGCTAGTTTTTAAAAGAGGTTTAAATGTGGTTAAAGATATCCTTGTGAATTAACTTAGTCTTATCTGAATTTCATTTCTCAGTTCCCTTGTCAAGTAACAAATGGATCATTTAGGTTACACAGGTCTGCACGTTTCTTGTTATTACCAAGTTTTATTGAAACCCTATTCACTGTAGCTTTATCCATCACTTTCCTGTTTATTGTAGGAAAGGTTGCTGCATTACCCCTCTGAGATCAGTTTTATCTAAATGTAAAACCTTGATTCATGACACAGTCTTTTCTTCCTTTCAAACCTACAGTAGAATTCAATCGCATTACCATCATTGTTATGGGTCATTGCCGTGTTAGTCTGGTGGATTACACCCTTGAGCAGTGGAGGGACAGTGAATTTGTCTAAAAGCTGATACTGCACTTAGACTGATGAGAGAAAAAAAAACAGCATATTGTACGAACAGAAGGTTCTGCTCTATGCTGAAGGCAAAGCATGCAGTAATTCAATTTGTTCTAGCCAATAGTTTTGCTGATCACTCCATTTTTGTGTTAAGCCTGGAGCAGAACCTTCTGTTCCTGCAGCATGGTTTCAGTTTAAGTGCAGTGTCAACAATGAGTCAAATTCACCATCAGCTAAAATTCTCAGCTTTGCTATCTTGTGAAATGAACCGCCAGCAAAATGCTTGTCTCAATGGTAGCATTTCGAAAGTGTATGAAACCAAGATTATTTTTATTTAAATTATCGCACAATCAGACAGTGGTTTTATTCAGGGATACAAGGAGAGGCAATGGCCTGGTGGTATTATCACTGGATTATTAAATTCAGAGACCCAGGCAATTTCTGGGGACCTGGGTTTGAACAGTGCTATGTCAGATGGTGGAATTTGAATACAATATTTTTTAAATTTGGAAATTAGGGTCTAATGATGACCATGAGCCCATTTTCGATTGTCAGAAAAAACCCATCGAATGTCTATTATGGAAGGAATCTGCCATCCTTACCTGGTCTGGCCAACATGTGACTCCAGCCCCACAGCAATGTAGTTGACTCTAAATTGCCCTCTGGAAAGGGTGATAAGTAAATTTAAAAAAAAAATAGTTGGCAGTGTGCTCCCTTTGATGATGGGGTGTGTGTTCTTTGAGTATTGATACAAGCTAATACCAGATTTCTTAGTAACATGAATCTATGTTTATTGTAATGACAACACAGCAGGAGGGTCTGCACTGTACAGGGCTGAACTTGTTATTAATACATTAATGCAGAGTGACACAGAGCCTCGATCAGACATAATCATTAGACCCTATCATGATATGGTCAATTTAATTCTTTTCAGGTAAACATGAAATCCTTTGTCGATGTTCACAAACCACCTATGTAATCCTTCCATTGATTCTTGTTGAACATTAAAATGTATTTACCCTCTTAAAATCAGGTAACTTTCCCTCTGGGTGATTGCATTTGGTGGTGGTTTTGCTTCCAGTAAGATATTTTGCCTGGTGTAGTAATGCTTATGTTATCCCTCAAGACATAAGGAACTAGGTGTGGATAATATGGTATTGATATTCATTACAGCTGACTATTAGACACAATGATTACAGTCACAGACACATACGAGTCTGAACTAATATTAGTTTATTCAGTTACAACAAAGAACATGCCTTCAACAGTGTTTCATGCTTCAAGTGATCCCTGTTAGTTTGGCATTTATACCGTTAGGTCTGTCACAAAGCTAGTCCCTTTTTTCCCCTTGGCTCAAGAATACTCTGTCCTTGATTTTTTCACAGAGGGGTAATAAACCAGGCCGGGCTCCAATCAGTCTGGTTTGATACAGAGATGAAAAGGATTTTGAGACGCCTTTTGTTTATATGTAAACAGATAAGACTTCAGGCCAAAGTGGTCATGTTTTAGAAGCGACCTGTATAAAGAAAGGGGAGTGGTCAGTTCTTTAGCTGAACTGAGCAGTTCAACAGGGAGCTGTGTGGAAACTCTCTCTCTCTTTCTGCCCTTCAACTTCAACCTGTAAGCACGTGTTCCATTTATACTGGTTTTTAAATGGAGTTTGCTTATTGGGACTGTTGTGTATATTCAGAACAGCATAATTAAGTCCCGTTTGGATGGACTGAGTTCTGTAGGGGTTCGTTATTCTGTTCTTTGTGTTTTATTGTGTAATTTTGTGAATAAAGTTTTGTCTGTTTTAAAATCTAGTAGTTAAACCTAGCTATCTTACTCCGGGTAATTTTTACTGTATACTTACCAAAATAAATTGCAAAATTATGGTCTGGGCTGCCTGCTTAAGAATGTTTTGTGTGGTCTGGCTTAGTCCATGACATATTGGAGGGTCTTTGCGGGATTTTGAACAGTGAGTGGTAGGTGCTAGTGTCTTTATTTGGGTGTTGACTTGGTTAGGTAAACAAAGCTTGAGATAGTAATGGCTCTTTCAATCGCCAAAAGTTTTCTGGAAGTGATTGCGGAGACTTTGGAAGGTTTGCAAAAGGTGAATAAGACCAAGCTGCAGGAATTAGCAGAGAAGCTGGAATTAGATCTGCTTGCTTCTGTGAGGAAAGGAGAGATAATTACAGCAGTAATTCAGCATTTAACCTTGCTGGAAACACCAGCTGAATGTAAAGAGATGGCAAGAATTCAATTGCAAATGAAGCCATGTGAGTTAGAAGCAAGAGATAAGGAAAAGGCAGCAGAAATGAAACAGTTTGAGTTACGATTAAAATCAGAAGAGAGGGAAAAGAGAGAACCGCAGAATGGAGAGAAAAAGAGAGAGCAGCAAAAGAGAGGGAAAAAGAGACAGCATTTGAACTTCAAAAACTGACACTTAAAAAGGAAAGTCGGTGTAAAAGGCTGGAGATAAAGGTCGAGGGTAGGCTTAGTGAGGATGAGCAAGCCCCTCGTAGTCAGAAGCCTAATGAGAAACTTTAATTATGTTCAAGCATTGCTTAAGTTTGATGAGAAGGATGTGGAAGCCTTTTTCATCTCATTTGAAAAGGTGACTAAACAAATGCAGTGGCCAGTGGCAATGTGGGTTTTGTTGATCCAAACGAAACTTGTAAGTAGGGCTACTGAGGTATTTGCATCCCTATCAGAGGAGGTATCTGGGGAGTATGAGGACGTGAAAAAAGCCATTTTAAGTGCATGTGAGCTTGTACTAGAAGCCTATAGACAACGTTTCAGGAAGCTAAAGAGAGACCCTGGTCAAACCTATGTTGAGTTTGAAAGGATCAAACAGAGTAATATTGATAGATGGATAAGAGCTTTAAAAATAGAGCAAACCCATAATGTCCTTAGAGAGGTAATTATTTTGGTGGAATTCCAAAATTCACTACCTGAAGTAGTGCAAACTTATGTGGAAGAGCAGAGAGTCAAAACACCAAGGTTAGCAGCTGAAGGAGCTGATGATGCTGAGCTGGTCCATAAAACTCAGTTTGGCTTCCAGAAACAATTTCAGTCCATGAGGGATAGACACTGGGGCAAAGAGAAGTCCTCATGTGGAAAGGGAAAGGTAGGTCTCAGTGAAGATCATAAGGAGAACTTACCACAGGGTAAAAAAGAAACCCTTGAGGGGGACAAAGATGTTAAAAAACTGCAGTGTATTCATTATAATAAAGTGGCCCACACAAAATCACAGTGTTGGTGGGATAGGAGAAAGCCAGATGTAGGAAAACCAGACAAGCCTGGAAGTTTTGTTGGACTAGTAGCAAAAAGCGCAAGGGAAGTTAGACAACTGCCTCAGAGTGTATGAGATGATCAGAGGTTGATTAAGAAGGAAGTGCCAGATCAGCTTAAAAAATATACATGCAAGGGTAAAGTTTATTCACATAGGCCTGGAATAGTAGGTAAGGAGGTTACTCTATTAAGGGACTCAGGATCTTTTCAGTCTGTAATGCTGAAGGATTAGGAGATATGTACTCCTGAGGGATTATTGCCAGAAAAGGTACTGGTAACATGAATTCATGGTGAGACAAAAAGTGCTCAGTTATGTAAAGTGAGGCAACAGAGTCCAGAGAAGAGTGGAGAATTTATGATAGGAGTACTTGACAAACTCTCAGCTCCAGGAATACAATTTGTCCTTGCAAATGATATAGCTGATTCACCGGTAGGCATGCTGCCTACTCTAGTTGAAAAGCCAGTGGAAATGCAGGCAACTGAAGAAATGAAGGATGTTTATCCAGGAGTTTTCCCAGATTGTGTGATCACAAGATCACAGAGGCACAGGTTGAAGCAGGAGAGATCAAAAGGCACAAATAAGGAAGCTGACTTAGCTTTATCCAAAACTTTCTTTGATCAGATAAGTGGAACAGAGAAGGAGCAAATAGGTAAGCATGCAAATATCTTTAGCTCTGGTAAGCTGATTGAATTATAGCAGAAAGATGAGAACTTAAAACAGTGATATCAAAAGGCATTTACAAAGAAGGAAAGTGAATTTATTCCTGTATGTTATTACTTAACAAATGATGTCTTAATGGGGAAATAGAGGCCATCACTCATTCAAGCAGATGAGAAATGGGCAGAAATTCATTACATTGGTTTGCCAGTAGGGTATAGGAAGGAGGCACGGCAGTGGCTTGTGAGTTACCACTTGGAGGTCACTTAGGGGTGAGGAAAAAACAGGCTAAAATACAAAGACATTTTTACTGGCCTGTACTACACAAAGATGTAGTTTAATTTTGCCAGATGCGTCATACGTATCAGCTAATTGGAAAACCACAGGTAGTAATAACACCTGCACCATTAATACGTATTCCAGCATTTGAGGAACCTTTCACAAGAGTCTTGATTGTGTAGGTCCCCTACCTTAAATAAAAAGTGGGAATAAGTATTTATGACCAATAATGGATGTGTTGACTAGATTTCCAGAGGCAATCCCATTACGCAACATCACAGCAAAAAAAAGTTATAGAAGAACTACTTAACTGTTTTACTAGATACGGACTACCAATAGAGATCCAGTCAGATCAAGCTATTCAAGGAAGTTTTGGATAACTTGGGAACAAAGCAATTCAAATCTACTGTGTACCATCCAGAAGCGCTAGAGAGCTGGCATCAAGCACTAAAGACCACGTTGAGGGCTTATGGTCAGGATTATCCAGATGATTGGGAAAAGGGAGGTCTGTTTGTACTTTTTGCGATTGGACATGCCACTGAATGAATCAACCAAATTCAGTCCATTTGAATTAATTTTTGGGCATGACATAAGAGGACCGTTAAAATTGATTAAGGAGAAATTAATAAGTCAGAAATCACAGATGACCCATTTGGACTATGTGTCAAATAAATAGAGCTGGGGAGTTGGCGAGACAGCACTTAAAAGTATCCCAGCATACAATGAAACAGGAAGTGGATAAGAAATCACAAATTTGCAATTTTGCCATTGGGGATAAGGTATTGGTGTTACTTCCAATAATAGGTGAACCTTTAAATACAAGGTTAAATGGACATTATCAAAATGAGAAGAGATTGAGTGAAGTGAACTACTTGATAAGGACTTCAGATAGGAAGAAATCTCACAGAGTGTGTCGTGCTCAAAGTATGCTCAAAAGGTATTTTGATAGGGAAGGAAAGCAAGAGGAGAAGGTGTTAATGATTACAGCACAAAAGGAAGAGCCAAGTTCAGAGGATTCTGAATTGGACATTCCTGAAATCAAATTGTCCAATGAGGAAGTTGTTACCTTCCACAAGAAAATCGAAATTACCTGAAAGAGTTATTACTATCACATGAGGAGATATGTGAAAATAAACTGGGAAGTACTAACCTAATTATGCATGATGAAGAGATAGGAGATGCTGTTCTGGTTAAGCAACATCTTTATAGGCATAACCCTCTGAAGTTGATACATGTTCCGAAGGAGATAGAGTGCAAGCTCCAAGATGGCATAATTGAAGTGAGTTACAGTGTCTGGAGCTCATCCATAGTCATGGTCCCAAAGCCAGATGGTACTCAATGATTATATGTGGATTATTGCAAACTCAATACTGTTACAAAGACTGATGCATATCCAATTCCATGGTTGGAGGACTGTGTCGAAAAAGTGGGACAAGCAACTTACATTTCTAAGTTGGACTTGCTCAAAGGCAAGTACCTCTGTCAGAGAGAGCAAAGGCAATTCCCGCTTTTGTAGCACCAAATGGACTATATCAGTTCAAAGTCATGCCAGTTGGTGTGAAAAATGCTCCAGCCATATTTCAGAGACTGACTAATAAGGTAATTGCCAGATTACCCACCTGTGTGCTGTATATTGATGACCTGGTGATTTTCAGTCATTCATGGAAAGAACATTTACAGCATTTATCAGACTTATTCGATCGATTTCGGAAGGCAGGCTTGGTGGTCAATCTAGCTAAAAGTGAATTTACCAAGTCCAAGTCACCTTCGTGGGAGATGTTATTGGACACGGACAAATGGCCACATAGGATGCGAAAGCGAAAATAATTGGGGAATTTCCCACACCGTTGATAAAAAAGCGATACTACAGTTCCTGGGGTTGAGTGGATTTTACTGAAAGTTTGTGCCGAACTTTAGCAATGCAGCTGCTCCATTCACCAAATTGTTAAAAAAGGGCGAGAAGTTTCAGTGAACAGTGGACTGTCAAAAGGCATTTGACAGCCTAAAACCTGTGTTCGCCACTGCCGCAGTACTAGCCAGATCGGATTACACAAAGCCTTTCAAGATGTCTATCGGTGTCAGTGATGTGGGTGTTGGTGTGGTGCTCCTGCAGGAGGATGACGAAGGGATAGAAAGACCCATTGGGTATTTTTCCAGGAAGTTGAACATCCATCAACAGAAATATTCAACGGTGGAGAAAGAGGCTTTAAGCTTGGTGTTGGCATTACAACATTTCAGTGTTTATATTACCAGCAATGCATCTGAGACAATCGTATACACTGATCATAACCCATTGACATTTGTTGGAAAATTTAAGGACAAAAATGCCAGACTGTTTAGATGGAGCTTGTTGTTGCAGCCATTCAATTTGACAATTGTGCAGGTGGCAGGTCGCGAAAACGTGATTGCCGATGCGTTATTGAGACTCAAATGAGATATGGAGGTGTTCATTGTTGGGTGTACTGCAGCCTGAATTTGCATGTGGTTCTGCATGTTTACAGTTAGCATAGTGTGTTTAGACTATTAACCAAGGTTTTGAAGGGTTAAAAATGAAACCATCTTTTTGTCTTGATTTTTTTTAATGGGAGGTGTCATAAAGCTAATCCCTTTTTTTCTAAAAGCTGTCCTTGGCTCAAGGATACGATGTTCTTGATTTTTTTCAACAGGGTAATAAACCAGGCCGGGCTCCAATCAGACTGGTTTGGTAAAGAGATTAAAAGGATTTTGAGAGGCCTTTTGTTTATATGTAAATAGATGAGACTTCAGGCCAAAGTGGTCATGTTTTAGAAGTGACTTGTATAATGAAAGGAAAGCGGTCAGCTCTCTAGCTGAGCTGAGCAGTAAAGTTCAGTCCTGAACTAGTTGGGAGTGCAACAGTCAGCTGTGTGGTAACTCTCTCTCTTTCTGCCCTTCAACTTCAACCTATAAGCATGTGTTTTATTTATATTGGGTTTTAAAGGGAATGTGCTTATTGGGGTTATATTGTGTATATTTGGAACAGCATACTTAAGTCTCGTTTGGATAGACTGAGTTCTTTAGGGGTTCTTTATTCTGTTCTTGCATTTCATTGTGTAATTTTGTGATTAAATGTTTGTCTGTTTCAAAATCTGGTAGTCTGGTGGGCGGCATGGTGGCACAGTGGTTAGCACTGCTGCCTCACAGCGCCAGAGACCCGGGTTCAATTCCCGCCACAGGCGACTGACGTTCTCCCTGTGTCTGTGTGAGTTTCCTCTGGGTGCTCTGGTTTCCTCCCACAGTCCAAAGATGTGCAGGTCAGGTGAATTGGCCATGCTAAATTGCCCATGGTGTTAGGTAAGGGGCAAATGTAGGGGTATGGTGTGGGTAGTGCTTCGGCGGGGCAGTGTGGACTTGTTGGGCCAAGGGGCCTGTTTCCACACTGTAAGTAATCTAATCTAATCTAACTTACTTTGGGTAATATTCACTGTACACTTACCGAAACACATTGCAAAATTATGGTCTAGGCTGTTTCAGAATGTTTTGAGTGGTCTGGCCTATTCCATAACAGGTCATATGCTATGATATAGTGATGATATCATGAACATACCTCTTAAAAATATATTGATATACTAACAATGGAACATAACACAACAAGAATTGTAACTCAGATTCATTTATTTCACCTGGAACAAGAGCTATTTCATGTATAGTTGTTATGGAAATTGTTTGCAACTAATTGCTAACACTCTGAGGTATAACAAATGGTCACAAGTGGTCTGAGTGAGTAATGACTAACTCCTCTTAAAAAGGCAATGCCTTCAGTCCCAATTATCACCAGGCTGTGAAAGATGTTCTTAAATCCATGAAGCTGCTGGATTTGATTGCTATCTGTGACCATGTAGACCACCCGTTTGGCAAAACTATAAATGCAGAATCAATTTAGCTCAAAGGCAATTGAATTAATTCTTCTAGGTATATTCAATTTAGCAAATTTTAAAATTTTGTAATGTCCAACATTTTCACATTTTCATTCAGTGAACTAGAGATTACAAGGTATGCAAAGGTGCTAGCAAAAGGGGTGAACTCTCTGCCAGATTATAAAAAGGCAGAGGAAATTTTTCAGATGTGCAAAATGAATTGTCAATATTTTTTAAAAAACCGAGCATAAGAACCATTTGTTCAAATAATTACAAAGTAACATTCTGTCAAAATGAGCGTGCTTAAAAAGACCAAAAGATTGAAGAAAAAACTTAGTAGTGCCTTTCCAAATGTGGACTCTTTTCCTTCCAAATTCTCTACTTTTCCCTTCCTTATGGTCAATTTGAATGTGTGTGTGTGTGTGTGTGTCTTCCTCAAATTTTCACATTATAATTCTAATTAATCCAATTTTAAACATTCTTTACTCTGTCAGAATCATATCAGGAATAAAGTTCTCAAATGTTGGTGTATATTTCAGCAGTAATTGTGACCAGCTATCACAATCATCTTGAATAATCAAAAGCATGTGCTTTCGTCCTGATTTTCTGCTTTGGTTCAGTTGATTGGGTGGTTAGCTTGTGATAAAGAATCTGGGTTCAATTTCGGCGCTGGCTGAGGTTACCATGAAGGATTCACCTTCTCAACATCTCCCCTTACTGGAGGCAATGGTGACCCTCAGGTTAAGGCAACACCAGTCATTTCTCTCTAATGAGCAAGTAGGTCTATGGTCCAGTGGAACTATGCTGACTACTATTCCAGTATATATGAAAGTTGCACATGTGGACCTTACGGAATCCTCATTGTAGCAGACTGTGAAGAAATTGCCCAGAAAATTAAAATTGCTGCTGGGTGATTCTGCTACCAGAACAAAGTATCCACTTAAAGTGGAAAATTCAGAGAGTTCTGATTAAATTAGCCAGATAGATATGTTGAAAAAGTTGTACCATTAAATATATCATCTAACCCCTGAGTAACTATTCAACTGATGCCATATGTAACTCTCACACCTGCAACTACATCTCTATCAGATCCATGATGTTCTCCCCACACAAGTACCAGGCTATGACCATTACCAGTTAGCAACAATCTAACCAATTCCCCTTGACATTCAATGGTGTTACCATTATTGAATCCCCCACTATCAACATTCTGGGGGTTACCATTAACCAGAAACTCAACTGGACTCACAATGTAAACACAATGGCTACAAGAGTAGGTCAAAGACTAGGAACACTGTGGCAAGTAACTCACCTCCTGATTCCCCAAAACATGCTCATCATCTACAAGACACAAGTCAGGAGTGTGTTGGAAACCTTTCCACTTGCCTTGATGGGTGCAGCTCTAACAATACTCAAGAAGCTTGACACCATCCAGGTTAAAACAGCCCACTTGATTGGTATCACATCCACAAGCACCCACTCGCTGCACTGCTGACGCTCAGTAGCAGCACTGTGTTCCAATCTACAAGATGCACTGCAGAAATTCATTAAAGCTCCTTAGACAGCACCTTCCAAATCCATGACCACTACAATTTAGAAGGATAAGGGCAGCAGATACATGGGAACAACCACCAAGTTCCACCCTAAGCCATTCTGACTTGGAAATATTTTGCCATTCCTTCCCTGTCACTTGGTAAAAATCCCAGAATGCCCTCCCTAAGGGTATTGTGGGTCAAGTCACAGCTCATTGACTGCAGTGGTTCAAGATGGCCGCTCAGCACCACCTTCTCAAGGACAACTAGAGACGGGTAATAAATGCTTGCCCAGCCAGCGACAGTCCACATCCTACCAGTGAACAAAAACTGTGGTAACCTCCCTCCTTTTGGAAAATAGAAGGGGCAGAGATTGCTACTCCTTGAAAAATCTTGCCCTTTATTTTATTTCCCTTTATTTTATTTCCCTTTTCATTCAGCTTGCAACTCTTATTGGTTTTCATTTGAACTTAAAGTGTTGAATGTACAATTCCAGATATGGGGCGATGATAATCTAATGACATTATCACTAGATTATTAATTGCGGAAACTCAGCTAATGTTCCGGTTTGAATCATGAGAGATCATGAAATTTGAATTCAATTTAAAAAAAATCTGGAAGTAAGAATCTATCAACAATCATAAAACCCGTTGCTGATTATCAGAAAAATCCATCTGGTTCACTAATGTCCTTCAAGGAGAGAAATCTGCCATCCTCATTTGGTCTGACCTACACGTGACTCCAGACCCACAGTAGTGTGGTTGACTCTCAACTGCCCTCTGAAATACCCTAGCAAAGCCACTCAGTTCAAGGGCAAATAGGGAAGGGAAATAACTGCATGCTAGCTAGCAATGTCCATATCCCATTTTTAAAAAATCACAATTTCAGGAAGATAAACACATTAACATTTGGAGCATTCAACTATCATCTATACAAATGCCTAATTATACACACACATGCCATTGAAAATTTTCACAGAGAGAACTGTGCATTCTTCATTCTCACATCTTGAAGCCCAGAGCAATAAAATTGTGCGTGTTTTCAAAAGAAAGAAGACGTAAGAAATAAATTACAACTGTCTTTTTAAACTTTTCTTTCTTCATGTACCTTTCAAACAACTGTGATGAAAACTAAACAAAAAGTGAATTCTCACATGAAAACATAGCCCTTTATACAGATTGCACTTTTTATTGGCAATGTGCACGTGCAGCACAGATGCTATTTTGGCTTTATTGGACGCCTCTTAGTGCGCAAAGTATAGATATTATAAAAGCCCTGTTTCTATTCACCACAAGCCCTCCATTGCCATAAATGGTGGAGGTAACCCGAATTTAAATGGAGTGTTTGAGAGAAGGAATGATTTTATTTAAAGTAAAAATCTTAACATTCTGTATTTTACAGTTCTGCATGCATTTCAATAGCCTTGAGAAACCAGGGACCTGATGCTTTTAAACCTGAATTATATGGCAAAACTATCATTGTGGAACAAATTATTTCTACACAGGGAACAAGACAGTACAGATTAAAGAGTGAATCAGGTAAAAGACAATTCTTTTAAACCAATAGCTTTTTTGCTGTTTGGGAGAAACAGTTTTGTTTTTAATACAAAATACAACACGATTACATTTTTACGTAAATTACATGAAGACATTTTGAATATGACAGCATTTTTTCTTAATGCATCATAATTTCCTTTACTAATTCAATACTTTGTTCCATATGATAAAGATGGGTAGGGGATCAACCATCCAAGTACACTAACCAGGGAAGAGGGGGAAAGTAGATAATCATTTGTCTCATTAAAACCAAATTGTGTCTTTTCACCACTTGGGTCTAATCCCACTCACAGACTCATTTATTTCAATAATCACCTTTTTAATAAACAAGTTCTTACCTTTTCAAAACAAAAGACCCTTCTTAATTATACTTTCTGACATAGTGCCATATTTTAACTGCACTCTCTGTATATACGTTTAACCTTCCCTTTAGTTTATTTTGCTATTACCTTCAATTTGACCCTTTTCATTGCTATCTTGTCAACCAGAAAAAGAAAAATTACTATAGCAAGTCCCCAAACGTCTGATCTATGAATGTTCATACTTACAAATGAGCTCACGTATAGAGGTATAATTTTAAAGATCTGACTCATAAATATTTGCTGTACTTATGATTGGCTATTTTGTATTATTCTGCATTGTTTTCTGTCTTGCATACAAATCAACTTGCTAATAGACTTGAGAACAGGACTTGTTCACAACCCAGTACTGCCTGCACTTAGTTTATCATAATGTGGCATAATCTCTGAAGTCTTGATCATTCGACAATTTTCTCAACTCCAGTGAGGAAAACCATAACATCTTAACTCTCTTTACAATGTGACAAACCCTGTTACAACTCTGAGACTGTTTTGTCATTAAATTATGTGCCAGTTTTGATGCAGGATGGAATAGAAAACAGTAAACACATTTACAATGTTATGTGATACATTATTACATAAAATTCTTCGACCTTTGTGTTGCAGCAAATGCCATAACTTGAAATTTAGTGCACATGTTGTAGAAAATGTGATACAAATTGATGTGAGAGCACAGGTTCTCTAAATTAGTATGCATAATATATCAATACATAACTCATCTGTCAACTAAATGAAAATAAATATTTGAGGTCCATACTTAGCCTACAAATAAAGTCATAGAATTATAGAGATGTACAGCTTGGAAACAGACCCTTCGGTCCAACTTGTCCATTCTGACCAGATATTCTAACCTAATCTAGTCCCATTTGCCAGCACCTGGCCCATATCCCTCTAAACGCTTTCTATTCATATACCCATCCAGCTGCCTTTTAAATGCTGTAATTGTGACAGCCTCCACCACTTCCTCTTACAGTTCAATCCATACACGCACAACCCTCTGTGAAAAAGTTGCCCCTTATCCCTTTTCAATCTTTCCCCTCTTAACCAAAACCTATGCTCTCTAATTCTGGACTCCCCTACCCCAGGGAAAAGACCTTGCTATTTATCCTATCCATGCCCTTCATGATTTTATAAACCTCTATAAGGTCATCCCTCAGTCTCTGATGCTCCAGGGAAAACAGCCCCAGCCTGTTCAGCCTCTCCCTATAGCTCAAATCCTCCAACCCTGG
This sequence comes from Chiloscyllium punctatum, assembly GCF_047496795.1. Classification (NCBI taxonomy): domain Eukaryota; kingdom Metazoa; phylum Chordata; class Chondrichthyes; order Orectolobiformes; family Hemiscylliidae; genus Chiloscyllium; species Chiloscyllium punctatum. The sequence goes on along the minus strand of NC_092741.1, from coordinate 148,293,399 downwards.
CAACATACTTGTAAATCTTTTCTGAACCCTTTCAAGTTTCACAACATCCTTCCTATAGCAGGGAGACCAGAGTTGCACGCAATGTCCTAACCAATGTCCTGTACAGCCATAACATGACCTCCCAACTCCTGTACTCAATACTCTGACCAATAAAGGAAAGCATACTAAACGCCTTCTTCACTATCATATCTACCTACGACTCCACTTTCAAAGAACTATGACCCTGCACTCCAAGGTCTCTTTGTTCAGCAACACTCCCTAGGACTTTATCATTAAGTATATAAGTCCTGGTCTGATTTGCCTTTCCAAAATGCAGCACCTTCCCTTTATCTAAATTAAACTCTATCTGCCACTCCTCAGCCCATTAGCCCATCTGATCAAGATCCCATTGTACTCTGAGGTAACCTTCGCTGTACATTATACCTCCAATTTTGGTTTCATCTGCAAACTTGCTAATTATACCTCCTATGTTCACATCCAAATCATTTATATAAATGATAAAAAGTAGTGGATCCAGCACTGATCCTTGTCATACTCCACTGGTCACAGGCCTCCAGTCTGAAAGGCAATCCTCCTCCACCACTCTCTGTCTTCTACCTTTGAGCCAGTTCTGTATCCAAATGGCTAGTTCTCCCTGTATTCCATGAGATCTAACCTTGCTAATCGGTCTACCATGAGGAACCTTGTCAACCACATTACTGAAGTCCACATAGATCACATCCACCACTCTATCCTCATCAATCCTCTTTGTTACTTTTTCAATAAACTCAATCAAGTTTGTGAGACATGATTTCCCATGCACAAATCCAAGCTGACTATCTCTCATCAGTCCATGCCTTTCCAAATACATGTAAATCCTGTCCTTCAGGATTCCCTCCAACAACCTGCCCACCGCCGTTGTCAGGCTTACCGGTCTATAGTTCCCTGCCTTTTCATAGAACATAGAACAATACAGCACAGAACAGGCCCTTCAGCCCACGATGTTATGCCGATCATTTGTCCTAGCTTAAGCACCTATCCATGTACCTATCAAATTGCCGCTTAAAGGTCACCGATGACTCTGACTCTGCCACTCCCACAGGCAACGCATTCCATGCCCCCACCACTCTCTGGGTAAAAAACCTACCCCTGACATCTCCCTATACCTTCCACCCTTCACCTTAAATTTATGTCCCCTTGTAACACTCTGTTGTACCCGGGGAAAAAAGTCTCTTGACTGTCTACTCTATCTATTCCCCTGATCATCTTATAAACCTCTATCAAGTCACCCCTCATCCTTTGCCATTCCAATGGGAAAAGGCCTAGCACTCTCAACCTATCCTCGTACGACCTATTCTCCATTCCAGGCAACATCCTGGTAAATCTCCTCTGCACCCTCTCCAAAGCTTCCACATCTTTCCTAAAATGAGGCGACCAGAACTGCACACAGTACTCCAAATGTGGCCTTACCAAGGTCCTATACAGCTGCAACATCACCTCACGATTCTTGAATTCAATCCCTCTGCTAATGAACGCTAATACACCAAAGGCCTTCTTACAAGCTCTATCCACCTGAGTGGCAACTTTCAAAGATCTATGAACATAGACCCCAAGATCCCTTTGCTCCTCCACCTTACTAAGAACCCTACCGTTAACCCTGTATTCACATTCTTATTTGTCCTTCCAAAATGGGCAACATCACACTTGACAGGGTTGAACTCCATCTGCCACTCCTCAGCCCAGCTCTGCATCATATCTAAGTCCCTTTGCAGCCGACAACAGCCCTCCTCACTATCCACAACTCCACCAATCTGCGTATCATCTGCAAATTTATTGACCCACCGTTTGACTCCCTCTTCCAAGTCATTAATAAAAATTACAAACAGCAGAGGACCCAGAACTGATCCCTGCAGAACTCCACCTGTAACTGGGCTCCAGGCTGAATATTTACCATCTACCATCACTCTCTGACTTCGACCGGTTAGGCAGTTCTCTATCCAACTGGCCAAACTTCCCACTATCCCATGCCTCCTGACTTTCCGCATAAGCCTACCTTATCAAATGCCTTACTAAAATCCACATACACTACATCCACTGCTCTACCCTCAACCACATGCTTGGTCACCTCCTCAAAGAATTCAATAAGACTTGTAAGGCAAGACCTACCCCTCACAAATCCGTGCTGACTGTCCCTAATCAAGCAGTGTCTTTCCAGATACTCATAAATCCTATCCCTCAGTACCCTTTCCATTACTTTGCCTGCCACCGAAGTAAGACTAACTGGCCTGTAATTCCCGGGGTTATCCCTTTCCCTTTTTTGAACAGGGGCACAACATTCGCCACTCTCCAGTCCCCTGGCACCACCCCCATTGACAGTGAAGATGAAAAGGTCATTGCCAACGGTTCTGCAATTTCCTCTCTTGCTTCCCACATAATCCTAGGATATATCCCGTGAGGCCTGGGCGACTTGTCTATCCTCAAGTTTTTCAAAATGCCTAACACATCTTCCTTCCTAACAAGTATCTCCTCTAGCTTACCAGTCCATTTCATACTCTCCGTTTCCTTACCACCTTCCTTAAACAGTGGCACCACATTAGCCAACCTCCAGTCTTCCAGCACCTCCCCTGTGACTATCAATGATACAACTATCTCAGCAAGGAGCCCAGCAATCACTTCCCTAGCTTCCCACAGAATTCTAGGGTACAACTGATCAGATCCTGTGGATTTATCCACCTTTTGCATTTTAAGACATCCAGCACTTCCTCCTCTGTAATATGGGCATTTTTCAAGATGTCACCATCTATTTCCCCACATTCTATATCTTCCATGTCCTTCTCCACAGTAAACACTCATGCTCATTTAATAAGTACTCATTTAGTATCTCACCCATCTCCTGTGGTTCCACACATAGGCTGCCTTGCTGATCTTTGAGGGACACTATTCTCTCCTTCATTCCCTTTTGTCCTTATTGTGTTTATAGAGACACTTTGGATTCTCCTTAACCCTATTTGCCAAAGCAATCTCATATCCCCTTTTGCCCTCCTGATTTCCCTCTGAAGTATACACCTACTGCCTTTATACTCTTCTAAGGATTCACTCGATCTCTCCTGTCTATACCTGACATGTGCTTCCTTCTTCTTCTTAACCAAAACCTCAATTTCTCTAGTCATCCAGCATTCCCAACACCTACCAGCCTTGCCTTTCACCCTAACAGGAATATACTGTCTCTGGACCCTTATTATCTTATTTTTGAAGGCTTCCCATTTTCCAACCATCCATTTATCATCAAACATCTGCCCCCAATGAACTTTTGAAAGTTCTTGCCTAATACCAATAAAATTGACCTTCCTCCAATTTAGAACTTTAAATTTTAGATCTGGTCTATTCTTTTCCATCATTATTTTAAAATTAGGAGAATTTTGGGCACTGAATGATCCCCTTCTGACACCACAGTCATCTGCCCTGCCTTATTTCCCAAGAATAGGTCAAGTTTTGCACCTTCTTTAGTAGGTACATCCACATACTGAATCAGAAAGTTTTCTTAACAAATTCCTCTCCATCTAAAGCCTTAAAACTATAGGAGTCCCAATCTATGTTTGGAAAGTTTAAATCCTCTACCATTTCCATCCTATTACTCTAACAGATAACTGAGATTTCCTTACAAATTTGTTTCTCAATTTTCCATTGACTATTAGTGGTGGGGGGGGTGGTCCATCATACAATCCCAATAAGGAAATCATCCCTTTTTTATTTCTCAGTTATACACAAATAACTTCCTTGGATGTATTCACAGGAATATCCTCCCTAAGTACAGCTGTAATGCTATCCCGTCAAAAATGCCACTCCCCCTTCTCTCTTGCCCCCTTTTCTGTCCTTCATATAGCATTTGTATCCTGGCACAATAAGCTGCCAGTCCTGTCCATCCCTGAGCCGTGTTTCTGTAATTGCTATGATATCCCCGTCCCATGTTCCTAACCATGCCCTGAGTTCATCTGCCTTCCCTGTTAGGCCTCTTGCATTGAAGTAAATGCAGTTTAATTTATCAGTCTGACCTCATTCTCTGCTTTGTCCCTTCCTGCCCTGACTGTTTGACTCACTCCTTTTCCTAACTGTACCCGTCTCAGATTGATCTCTTTCCTCACTGTCTCCTGGGGTCCCACCCTCCACCTTACTAATTTAAATCCTCCTGAGCAGCTCAAGCAAATCGCCCTGCCAGTATATTAGTCCCTTCCAATTCAGGTGTGGTCCATCCTTTTTGTACAGGTCACAACTACCCCAGAAGAGATTCCAATGATCCAAAAATGTGAATCCTTCTCCCGTACACCAGCTCCTCAGCCATGCATTCATCTGCACTATCCTCCTATTGCTACCTTCACTAGCTCATGGTACCGGGAGTAATCAAGATATTACTACCCTTGAGAACTCCTTTTTAAATTCCTGCCTAATTTTCTATATTCTACCTTCAGAATCTTATCCTTTTCACTTCTAGTGTTATCAGTTCCAATGCGTACAATGACCTCCTGTTGGTCCCTCCCCCCTTTGAGAACATTGTACACTCTCTCGGAGGTATCCTTGATCCTGGCACCAGAGAGGCAACACACCATTCTGATTTTTTACTGCTGGCTGCAGAAATGTCTGTCTGTGACTCTGACTGGAGAGTCCCCTAACACAATCGATCACTTGGAACCTGATGTGCCCCTCATTATATTTGAGCCATTCTCAGTACCAGAAACGTGGCTGTACATTCTACATTCCCCTGAGTGCCCATCACCCCTACATTTTCCAAAACAGCTCCACTTGTTTGAAATGGAGATAGCCACAGGAGACTCTTGCACTACCTGCCTCTCTCTCCTACCTTTCCTGGAGTTAACCCATCTACCTGACTGTATCTGTGGCTTTTTTTTCCCTTCCTATAACTGCCATCCATCACATCCCCAACTCCTGTAAATTTCTCACTGCCGCTCCAACCTTGAGATCTGAAAGGATTCACAACCAAAGATACTTCCTGCAGACATAACGATCAAGAATATGGAAACTATCCCTAATCTCCCACATCCAACAGGAACAGCGCATCACTCTACTGAAGGCCATCTTTGCTCCTTCACAATCCTATAGATACAGAAAATTGCTCTAAAAAACACTGCTTCAGGCTAACTTAATACTTATGGTTTATATTTTTAAAAGTTAATCAAGAGACCGATCACAATAAAACATATAATCAATGATTTATACAATGCAGATCTTTGATGAAAACTGCCTGTTATGCAAGATCCTTTAGTAATTCAAGGTTCATTGTTTCCCAGAGCATGTAATTTCTAGAAAGAAGGAAGAACTCAACATGATATTAGAACAATTCAATATACAGGTATGGTTTGTTTTTCAATTCATGATCCTTGTCAAAATTTAAATTAGCCTGCAACGAACAGTCAATAATTTCACAAGATCTTATCAAATTCCACTGACCTCCATGTTAACGGATGTTTCAACTTGGTTATTGTGTAATTAGAAAAAAGAATTTGAATTTAGCAGGTTTGGGTTTTGACAATGTTATTTAAAAATAATTTTTAATTATATGGTGAAAGGCTGTGGGTGTTCGGAGTACAATGAGACTTTTAGATGGTCAGAATCTTTTTGCCAATCAGGGTTCCTTCAGAAATGTGGAGCGATACTTCTATTCTCATATTTATTTCAGAGCAAAGGACTGTCAGAGAAAGACAAACTACATTCTCCTTTCACAGCAGTCAGCTGCTGCATTCTGAAAATTAAAGGTCCACTTTGACAGTTGCTGTAAATGGTAACTGCAAAATGTTAAGTGTGAACTAAGGATACTGGGAAGGATACAGTGTGAGATGATTAACAGGGTAGAATGCCAGATTATAAGGTATCATTTGGATAGGGTGCTTTTCAGTTCAACATAGTCTGTACAGTGCCAACCTTTACATAGTCTCACAGCAGTAGAGCATGATAATGCCTTGGATCAAATTGAGTTTTTGTCTTATATTGAACTTTTTAACTCATTCTCTACTAATGCTAGATTCAGTGTGGAAGAGGTGAATGCCTATGGTTTCACACAAAAGTTCTTAGCAGCATGTCCTTCACCTGAACCAATCTGCCTGTATGTTAGGACTTCCTCAAGGAGTGAATTTGTATGAGTTCATGAAAAATACGGTCAAGCTCTTCTATAACGCAATGGTTATATTCTTGTACAGCTCCACATTATAGAAAAATTGTACTTTAGAAACAGCGCTTAAAGTGTTGGTGCTGTAATTGTGTTACAGCCAACATGTTTTAAAAGTTTGCACTTTAGAAACAGCATCCCCAATTCATCAATTGCGTTAAAGCTAATTTGCATTGATGAAACGCATGTTATAACAGAACGACCCTGTTGTTACCATTTCGAAAAGGCTCTAAGGCCAACAACTGCCACTTGATGGAGCTAGATGCACACAGCGCAGAATTAGAATATTTCTTTGAAGAATGTGAGTTTAGAGCCCATCAACCATGGAACCTTCTAGACATGGCCGACTGTTTCAATTCCAATCTGGAATTTATGATGCTTTCTAATCCACAAATTAACAGATTTTTAAAATAGTACAAATTGAATTGTCCCATGATCATGCACCCAGTCAGTGAACACTTTATTGAGTAGCAATGCGCTGGTTTGAAATTCCAGATCCCATCCTGAGTTAGAAACCAGAAAGGGGCTTACAATCTGAAGCTGGGAAGTTATGCAGAACCTTTGTGAATGACTGATCAGACCCCTGCTGGAGGACTCACACTCTGGCACCTCACAGGGGCATGCTGGCCACACTGCATTCGGATAAAAAACTCCTGATGGTCATCTGTAATGGTATTGTGCATTGGGAGTACACTGTGAATTCCAAAAAGTTTATAACTCTGGTAGAGATGTTGGCACAGCTATCGTTCTGTTCAATTCAACACAGAGCTTAATACACCAGGAAGCATCTGAAGAAAGGTCGCTGGACCCAAAACACTAACTCTGCTTTCTCTCCACAGATGCTGTGGAGGTTTTCCAGCAATTTCAGTGTTCATTTCAGGAAGCATCTGTGAAGGAAAAAACTGAATAAGTAGCTGGAATTTTCCAGAGGCAGGGTTTAGGGGATGATCAGGTCCACAATATTTCTACAGGCTACGGGATTTGGGGCCATATTTTAGCCATGACAACCAAATAAGTGGTTGTCACTGATTCAATGCTTCTATGAAGAAGGGTGTATGTCCCCCATCAGCTACTGGCTCCAAACTAGGTTTGGAGCAGATGGTCTTTACCATAAACCATCTTTTAAAATATTCTCCTGCATTTTCTACATCCGTAGCTCCAACAATAAATGCAAGGATGAAAACAGAAAGCCACGGGTGAGGGAACTCTGAAACAATCACACAGAATGCTGGACAAATGCAGAATCTGTGGGCAAGACTTGACATTTTGAATCCGTTATGAGTAAATGGAGTGTCGGAGGCTGAGGGGTGGCCTAATGGAGGTTTATAGAAAAGTGAAGGGCACTGATACGGTAAATAGACAAGGTCTTTTCCCAGGTACGGGAGTCCGAAACCAGAGGGTATAGGTTTAAGGTGAGTTTTCACATGTATACTGAACCCTAGCAAATTTACCTAACCACAACTTCTCTTGACATCTCCATTAAGTCATTAGAATGCTCTACTGATGTTGAAAACTCAGTGTTGAATACAGAAGCTCTAAAGTGGCGAATGAGAAGATGAGCTACTGTTGTTAGAGCTTCATCAAAGCCACCTGGTCATCCCTGGCAAGCCCTTTCAGCTCGAAGCAGTCACTCTGATTTTCAGCTATTACTGAGGCTTTTGGAGAAAGAGGCAGATCTTTAATTGGTTTGAACTCTCTAAAGTTTATAACTTCACAACCAGTTGAACAGGGAAGACCTTGAGCCTACTTGATCCAAGCGGTTGAAGGTGGGTTTGAAGGCATGTGTTATAATGTTTGTGTTCAGAGAGAAACATCACATTTCATTTTTGTTTTCGTAAATACAGGACTGCAAGGAAATACACATGTATAATATATTCAGGCTATCAGAACTATGTATGATTCATTGATATAAACTAATCATGGACATGTTACAGTGCATAAGGGGTCCATTTAGGTAATCATGTCTACACTGTCTTGTTAAATGAGCTAATTTTCTGCATTTTCTCCATACTCTTGCACATAATTTCCAGTCAAATAATCATCCAATAAATGTCTTATTTAAATAAATTGTCAGTTTCAAGTCTGTGCATCATCTCAGTAAAGTCTAACTTTAACTTGTTCTTGTAAAGAGAGGGAGACTCGTCACAACGTACGGTGTATTCCAATAGTTAGTATGCTGTAAAAGTTATTTATTATGACCCCTCAGTACTGTCATTCCTTGTCTATACATTGGACAGATAAAATTGCATGCCAGATCATAATGCAATTTTATTGCTATACAGGTGGATAACCCAGTCTCCATTTTAAATCAAGAAATGAGTAAACTTCTGTTAAAATCAAAAAGTGGAACAGAAAAATATAAGGTAAACTGTGTTGTACATATTTATGTGAAAAGGCAACCTTTCTTTTAAAAGTTCAGTGCAGTAAACATTATTCAATCTTATACTCATTACTGCATCAATATGTTTGACTTAATTTGTGTAATTTCATTTTCAATGAAGAAAGTATAATATTATTTAGTTCTGTTTTGATAAGAGACACCAATTAATTTGTAGTGAATTGAACAATACTCTTAGTTGAATTGCATTTTTATTGGCAACTATTAAAATAATTGCCTATTATAATATAAGCTGATATTTTAAATGCATTCTCATTTGAGAATTGAAAAAGCTTCTGTTTTGCACATATGATCTGTACCACAGGACATCAGTTATAGTTTTCTATATGCTGTTACATGCAATGAAAATTTGCAAATATAGTACAGAACAACAATTACTTTTCTTATCAATCTGCCAAAATCCTCTCATGCTGATCTGAAGCGACTAGTTTCTTTCTGAGCTACTTTTCTCGAGGCCTCAGTCACTCTTTGGACTCTCAGTTCAATAGACATTACCCAGACTGGCAGACTGTTCGGTCACATTGAGGGGAGAAACATCACAGTCGATCAGAATGCTGTTCTTAACTTGTATACACACCTGCACATTTACTGCAGGGATTGCTGGAAAGTATTGTGGAACTAGACCCCAAGTTGCCTTTTCTTTAACTGGAAATGATAAGACCAGTACTGTCACAACTTAACTGCTTGATTAATCAGAATTAACTTAATTTTAACTCAGAGCTTAAAAATGTGTTGCTGGAAAAGCGCAGCAGGTCAGGCAGCATCAAAGGAGCAGGAGAATCGACGTTTCGGGCATAAGCCCTGCTTCAGGACTAAGAAGGGCTTATGCCGGAAACGTCGATTTTCCTGCTCCTTTGATGCTGCCTGACCTGCTGCGCTTTTCCAGCAACACATTTTTAAGCTCTGATCCCCAGCATCTGCAGTCCTCACTTTCTCCTAGTTAATTTTAACTCATTCACACACTGAATTGTAATCAGAGTTGTTGATGATGTGAGCTTTGTGGTTTTTAGGATGCCTGCTACTAAATAGCTATATTTATTTAAGCAGAGATTTAATAACTTTGTCTCAATGTTCCCCAAAAGCAAAATTATAGCAAATAAATAAGAAACGTTGCTGCTTTAAAACATGCATATTTTTGAAGTTTTTCATGAAAGCTACTCGACTAGAACAAATGCAAGAAGATTATTCTCAAATACTGCAGACCAAGACAACAACAAGGGAGAAGATTGCAGAGCAGGATGAAGTAAGTTGAGTTGATGTTCATGTAACTCCATCTCAAGTGCAATCCACATGAACTAATTCAGTATAAGTTTTGGTCTTGGTTGCATTTCGCCACTAAACATAAGCACAGAAAGACATTGTGAAGCATTAGTACGAACAAGTAATACTTTACCAAATGTTTCTTTCTAACTCCCAATCAAAGGCAACCTCTGTAAATGAATCTTTGTTGTCTACAAATTAGAGTGTGTCTTTACACACCCAGATTTTTGATACTATACAATTGTTGAGGAAACACAGATAATTATAACTGCAATTAGATGCTGGATTACTGGTAGGATTCCTCTATTCAAACATTCTTTGCACATTATTTGATTAACTCAGTTGGTTGATGAAAATCCACAATGGCAAGAAGTATGTCTACAAAGAGGACTGCCCCATTGAAGAAACTTTCAACATGAGGTTAACCATGTTATATGAAAAATACAATTTTAAAATACTCATGTTTTCCCCATCCCACCAATGAATCCTGGGAAATCCTAGCTGGAGAGTATGGAACCAGGCAACAGAATTCCAAACTAAGGGGCAGGCTAATTAAAACTGGGGATGAGGAGGAATCACTTCACTCAGACAGTAATGAATCTTTGGAATTGTCTACCCCGGGGGCTGTGTAGGCCTGATCACTGACTATGTTCAAGACTGAGATTGATCTATTTTTACATATTGAAAATATCAAGGAAAAAGGCATAGTATAGGAAATGGTGTTGGAGTACAGGAATTGCTGGTATCTCATTGAATGGAGGGATGGGCTCGAAAGGCTTAAAGGTCTATTCCTGCTCCTATTTCTTATGAAATTAACACTAACCATATTTTGCTCCGAGGGAGTTAGCTCTGCATAAATGTGAACCGCAAGATCAGGCCTATTGAAAGATATAAGGGTTTGAACTGTTAGCTTGAAAGTAATTAATATAAGTGTAGGGGGTATTTGTCAAAGAGGAGGCTTGAGTCCTGAGTTCGGAAGGACAACTTGATCTTTACTCAGAGCTCTTTACCAACGCAGTGTGGGAGAGGTCAGAGAGGAAATCTCTGAGACACTCTGCACTCCCAGACCAAGTCCAGAGTATTTATACAATTCACGTTACTATGGTTATATGCAACATTAATGTCACTATTTGCTACATTGCCTCAGACTGTCATGCTCCTGCCCAAATATTTGTCAGAGACTGATTAAGTTAATTTTGAGTTAATTTGTGTATTTTCTTGAAATCATGATGACTATGTGATATTTCACAATTAAACTGTCATAAAGTCGTAAATCTTTCCCCTCTCATTTTAAAAATATTCCCTCTAGTTATGAAGTCCCCTACCCTACAGAAAAAACCTTTGCTATTCACTTAATCCATTTGGAGATGCCGGTGTTGGACTGGGGTGTACAAAGTTAAAAATCACACAACACCAGGTTATAGTCCAACAGGTTTAATTGGAAGCACAAGCTTTCGGAGCGCTGCTCCTGCACAACCACCTGATGAAGGAGCGTCGCTCCGAAAGCCAGTGCTTCCAATTAAACCTGTTGGACTATAACCTAGCGTTGTGTGATTTTTAACTTTATCCATGCCTTCATATTTTATAAACCTCCATAATGTCACCTCTCAATCTCCTTCACTCCAAAGAAAAAGGTCCTAGCCTTTCCAGACTCTCCTTATAATTCAAACCCTCCAGTCCGGCAACATCCTTATAAATCTTTTCTGTACCCTCTCTAATTTAATAATGTCCTTCTTATAGCAGGGTGATCAGAACAGTACACAATAGATGAGATTCCCTACAGTATGGAAACAGGCCTTTCGGCCCAACAAGTCCATACCAACCCTCCGAAGAGTAACACACCCAGACCCATTTCCCTCTGACTAATACACCTAACACTTTGGACAACTGAGCATGGCTAATTCTCCTGACCTGCACATCTTTGGAGTGTGGGAGGAAACCGGAGCACCGGGAGGAAACCCACACAGAAACGGGGAAAATGTGCAAACTCCACACAGACAATCACCTGAGGCTGGAATTGTAACCCGGGTTCCTGGCGCTGTGAGGCAGCAGTGCTAACCACTGAGCCAACGTGCCGCCCCTTACTTCAAAAGTCTTGCCAACGTCCTGTACAATCTCAACATGACGTCCCAACTCCTATACTCAAAGATCTGAACAATGAACAAGTATGCTAAATGCCTTCTTAAACACCCTGTCTACCTGTGCCATAACTTTCAAAGAACTATGCACCTGAACTCCTAGGTCTCTCTGTTCAACAACACTACCCAGGGCTCTATCATTAACTGTAAAAGTCCTGCCCTTGTTCATGTTATCAAAATGCCTTGCATTTATCTAAATGAAACTCATTCTGCCACTCCTCAGCCCATTGGCCTAATTGATCAAGATCCTTCTGTAATCTTAGATAACCTTTTTCACTGTCAACTATACTGGTGTCATCTGCAAACCTACTAAATATGCCTCCTAAATTCTCATCCAAATCTCTTATATAGATAACAAATATCTGTGGACCCAGCACTGATTGATGCAAAACACAGGTCTCAGTCCGAAAAGCAACCCTCCATCACCACTCTTTGTCTCCCACCATCAAGCCAATTTGTAACCAATCAGCAAGCTGTCCCTGAATCCCATGTGATCTAACTTCACTAACTAGTCTACCATGCAGGTGTCTTTCATACCATACCTGGTCAAAGGCTTTCTGAAAGTGCTTGTAGACAGCATCTACTACTCTGCCCTCATCCACCTTCTTGGTCATGTCCTTAGGAAACTCAATCATATTTATGAGACACAATTTCACATGCACGAAGCCATGCTGACTGAATCTAATCAGTCCTTGCTACTTGAAATGTATATAAATTCTATTTCTCAGAATCTGTCCAACAACATACCCACCACTGATGTCAGACTCACCAATCTACAGTTCCCAGTCTTCTTCTTATATGCTTTCTTACGTAAAGGCACAACATTAGCCATCCTCCAGTTCTCCTGCACCTCACCCAGCTATTGATGTTACATGTATCTCTGCTAAGGGCTCCACACTTTCTTCTCCAGCCTCCCACAACATCCTGGGATGTACTTGATCAGGGATCCTGGATAATTATCTAACTTAATGCTTTTTAAGGCCTCCAGCACCTTCTGTCTCATGGGCTGTTTTCAAGACATCAGTATCTATTCTCCTGCGGTCCCTAACCTCTATGTCTTTCTCCATAGTAAATACTGACCCAAAGTCTTCGTTTAATATCTTTCCCAACTCTGATGGTTCCACACATAGATGATCTTGTTGATCTTTAAGGGGTCCTATTTGCTCCCTAGTTGCTCTTTTGGTCTTAATGTACCTGTAGAATCTCTTTGGATTATCTTTACCCTTATCTGACAAGGCTATTTCATATCCCCCTTTTGCCCTTCTGATTTCCTCTTAAGAATTTTCCTACACCCCTTATGCTCTTCAAGAGATTCAGTTGAATTCACTTGTCTATACCTAACATATGCTTCCTTCTTATTCTTGTTTAGAGCCTCAATATTTTTAATTCATCCCTTGTTCCCTACTCCTACCATCCTTACCCTTCAATCCAACAGGAACATGTTGCCTCTGAACTCTCGTTATCACACTTTTGAAAGCATCTCAATTTTCAGTTGTCCCTTTTCCTACAAACAGTCTATTCCAATCAAATTTTAAGAGTTCCTGGTCTCATACTATCAAAATTGGCCCTTCTCCAATTAATAACTTTGGCTTTTATACAAGGCCTATCCTTTTTCCTAACTATTTTAAAACTCACGGAATTATGAATAATGGTCCCAAAGTGCTCCCCCTCTAACACTTCAGTCACTTGCCCTGCCTTATTTCCTGAAAGAAGGTCAAATTTTGCTCCTTCCCCAGTAGGTACATCTACATATTTATGAAATTTTCTTGAACCCATTAAACAAATTCCTTCCCATCCAAGCCCTTTAAATTATGGCAGTTCCAATCCATGTTTGGAAAGTTTAAATCCCCTAGTATCATTGCCATTTTGTTCTTGTATGTATCTGAAATCTTTCTACATATTTGCTTCGCAGTTTCCCACTGACTACCCCAATAAGGTGATCATCCCTTTCTTATTTCTGAGCTCCACCCATATAGCTTCAATGGACGATCCCTCAGAAATATCCACTTTAAGTACAGCAGTAATGTTTCCCTAATCATAAATTGCCTTTATCCCCCTACAATGTTATTTGCTCTTCAATACTTGGTTTATGAGATTTGAAAGCCTCCCAGTTGCCAGTCATCCCTTTACTGATGAATAGTCTATTCCAATCAACCTTTGAGAATTCCTGTCTCATACCACCAAAATTGCCCTTACTCCAGTTAAGAACCTTAACTTTTATACAAGGCTTATCCTTCTCCCTAACTATTTTAAAATAGAATTATGATCACTGGTCCCAAAGTGCTCCCCCACTAACACTTCAATCATTTGCCCTGCATTATTTCCCAAGATAAGGTTGATGCGGTTCCCTGTTTTCTCCATCTGTTAGTCAATCCTCCCTGCTGGCAGGGTAGGGATCTCTCTCTGCTACCCACAGCTATTTGTTTAAAGGAATTCAGTTAAAAGGAACTAATGTGTCCCTCAATATTAGTTTGTTCGCTGCATTCATAATTTCATTATACCTATCTCATCTGGTTGCCATGGGTACAAAGGTTATGATTCTGACAGTGTAAGTTACTGTCTCAGCTAACAAACTTCTTCAGACATTTCATATCAACTAAAAGGAATGTCAAGATTTTCACTAAAGCTACGAGAGGAGATCAGGAGAATCCTGCTAAAATTTCAGGACCCAGCACTAGCAACCTATTACGTAATGTGTAATGCTCATTAGGGTTGATGAGTTCAAAACTAGGGAGTGGGAGGAGAATGACTTAAAAGGGACCCGAGGGGTGACCTTTCCACACAGAAGATGGTTTGTATGTGGAATGAACTGCCAGATGAAGTGGTAGATGCAGGTGTACTTACAAGATTTAAAAGACAAGTACATGACTAGGAAAAGTTTGGAGGGATAGCAGCCAAATACAGTCTAGTGGGACTAGTTTAGTTTGGGAAACCTGGTCAGCATGGACAAGTTGGACTGAAGGGGTCTGTTTCCATGCTGTATGTCTCTAGGACTCGAAAATCCTTGGCGACCATTTTATGTTACGTTCAGCAATGGGCCGTCCTAACAACAAGAAACTCTAAAATAATATAAAGTTACCGTGGTCAAATGAAAACTCAATAATTTTCTTTATTTTGTTAGTTGGCTTAAACTTTAATTTTTAACCTTCAATGCATTAGGAATGACACATGTGGTGGCATGTACAGAGTTAAAGACCTTAATTTATATTAAAAGTGATTTTTATTATTACATCTCTCTGTGCAATGCTGTTGTGCAGCTAAGATAAATTCATAATAAAAAACATTGAAGCAATTGATAATTCAATTTTTCCCAAGTACCTTGCAGAACTAAAGAAGAAAGTCAAGGAAATGGAAAGACGCTATAAAAACCTTGAATGTTTGAATGATCTGCAGGAGAAACTAGAGCAGCTCAAGAATCAGATGGCCTGGGCATTGGTAAACAAATAGAAATTTTGTTTGTATAATTCTTTAAAAGATCTCAAATGATAAGAATTTATATGGTTGCAATTCTTTCATTTTTGTCATGTCTAAAGGATTCACACGTCAGCAGGAACATGGCAATCTGACCACGTAACCCATCAATCACTTTTTCTCAGCCACACACTATGCATTCCCATACACGCTGATTTAGTCTTTATTACTTCCTAACTCAATCTGATCCCAGCCAATTTTGTACAATCCTCTATTCTAGTGCTGCATATCTCTCCCAGTACTTTGTGCATCTTGGTATTCCTCTCTGATATTATCATCTGCTTTTCACATTTTTGCCTGGTTAGTTTAAATCCTTCCCAATGGGAGTAGCAAAACATCCTGAAGGAACTGAACCCCAGCTCTGTCCAACTGTAAACCAGCCAGTCTGTACAGGTTTTTGCTCCAAGCCAATTGTAATGATCCAGCGATCGAAAGTCCTCCCTCCTACACCAACATTCCAGTCATGTATTCATTTGTCTTATCCTCCTATTTCTATGGTTCACTTGTGCATGACACTGGGCGTAAACTGGAGATTACTACTTCGAAGATTTTGCTTGCCAATTTTCTACACAGCTCCCCGAATTCTGTTTGCAGAATGACATCCCTCCTTCTACCTACCTCGCTAGTTCCAACATTGACCAGGACTGCTGGTTGTTCACCCTACCCTGTCAGTGTGCTTTTGCAGCCAATCAGTGATGTCCTTCACACTTGGCACCAGACAGGTAATGCACCATCTTGAAATCTCAAAAGCTGCAGAAAACTTGCCTGCTATCCTCACTACTGAATCATCCATCATTTTGGCTCTTCAAGTCTTCCTTGTACCACCCTCTGCAACTGAACCACCAGTGGTTCTGTGGACTTGCTCCTGACTGCACTTCCAGATGAGCCATCGCTCACATCAGTATTCAGAGTTGAATACTAGTTGGAAGATGAGATGTGTTCAGAGGACTCCTGCACTACTTGCTACATCCCTTTTTCACTGTCTAGTTGTCACCCACTCCTTCTCCCCTTGCGAACTGTTAAGCTACAGGATGACCATGTCTATAAATGCTCTAAGTAACTGGCACACTCACGGGTGTCTCCCAGTGACAGCAGTTGCTGCTGAAGTTCCAAAGCTTGGAGTTGAAGTAACAGTAACTGATGACATTTCCTGGATAAATAGTTATCCAGGAGACTGAACGTGTCCTCCATGACATAACACAGAACATGTCAAAACAGAAGCAACCTTGCCATTATTTTGTACGTTGACCCTTTCCTCTTGATTAAAAAAGAAGTCTAACCAATACTAGAATACCTTACAGCTGCTAATGAAACCTTACAGGTTACTGATTAAATATTAATAATCAGCACAATTTACTCACTCAAATAAAACTATTTAGAAAAAAACTCAGCAGTTGCTCTCTTGTTCCTTAATTTTTTGTTTGTTTTTAATCTGCAAAATGCTGATAAGCAGATCCTAAACATCGAACAATACAGCGCTGAACAGGCCCTCAGCTCTCAATGTTGTGCCGAGCTAACTGTAATAGTTAACCAACCAATTACCAATATGTTTCCCTACAATACTAATACTTTCTTTCTGACTGATAACAGTTGACAATCTGGTTAGTTCCACTGATTCAGGCTGCTCTAATTGAACATTTGCCTCCCTTCTCAACACTTCTTACACTCTACTGGTCTTGCTGATATGCGCTAATCTAACTTCTCCACATGGTTTCCAGTCCCACTAGTTTTGCTAGTTTAGACTGCTCTGACTGACATGTCTAAATGTATCATACATGGTAAGGTGACAGACAGGTTAGTTAGACACAGGATAAAGACAACCAAAGCTGGGAACCAGATATTCAAAGGCATGTGATTTCTCAAAAGGGACAGCAGGAAGGAAAGGGTGGTGGGGTAGCTAGGCGAGTGTGAGATTATGTACGATAGCTGGATTGGAAGATGTGGAATCCATAGGGGTGTAGGTAAGAAATAACAAGGGGAAGAACTCACCAATGGGAATAGTCTATAACCCCTCTAACAGTAGCTTTATAGTGGGAGAGAGAACAAAGAAGGAGATAATGAGGACACATATCACAAGATAAACATTAATCATTGGTGGCTTAAATCTTCTAGTAGATTGGGATAATCAACTTGGCTGAAGAAGCCATGAGGATTATTTCATGCAGTGTATTCAGGGTAATTTTCCAGACCAACAAAAGTGGATTGAATCAGACCTCAGATTATCTTCGATCTGGTAATGGGGCAGCCTAATAAATGATCTCAGGATAAGAATTATCTGGGAATCAATTACCATAATATGGCATAATTTGGCATTCAGTTTGAGAATGAGTAACTTCAGTCAGAACAATTAAACTAAAATTAAATAAAGGTAATTTGGAAGGAATGAGGGCAGAGTTAACTGAAGTAGACTTGATGAAAAAGATAATTAAGGAACAATGGCAGATGTTTAAAAAAACTTCATGACTCACAACAAAGAGATATTCTAATGAAGAAGAAAGATTCTAGGAAAGGGATAATCTAATCATCATTAACCAAGGATACTGAGGATAGTATCTAATGGAAAGGTAAAATGTAAAATCCAGCACATATTGGTGGCAAGCCAGAGGATTGGCAAGTTTTATAAACTAATCAAATGTGACCAAATAAAAAGGAAGAGGGAGAAAATAAACTTTGAGGCTAAACTAGCAAGTAATATCAAAACAAACAGCTAGAGCTTCTTTATATATATATATATATATAAAAGAAAAAGAGAGGTCAAAGTGAACATAGACCTCTTAAAGAACGAAACTGGGAATCAGTAAGTAGCAGACTAACGATAAATACATTGCATTGGTCATTTTGGTAAACATTAACAGATGCTAAATAAAGAAAGGATGAAAGGGGTAGAAGAGATAAATACCATTAATATCATGAGAGAAAGTATTAGGGAAACTAATGGGGCTACAGGTCAGATTCTTCCAATCTGATATTAAAGGATATAACCACAGTGATAATGGATTACCTGGTGATAATTTTCTGTATATCTTCAGAGTCTGGAAAACTCTCAAAGGATTGAAAAACTGCTGATGTAGCACCCTTATTCAAACAAAAGGAGACAATAAAACAGATCAGTTAGCTTAATATCTGCCATTGGGAAAATGTTAAAAATCTATATGACTGGTGTAACAGTAGAACATTTAGAAATGTACACTATAACCAGGCAGAATCAGCGTGGCTTCGTTAAGGGGAAATCATGCCTGATATTCATTATAAACCTTTGAAGAGGTAACACACAGGATTATTAAAGAGGAGCCAGTAGATGGAATATATTTAGATTTCCAATGGGCATTCAATGAGATACTTCACAATGGCCACAATAAGAAAAGAGCTCATGGTGTTAAGGGCAATATATTAACATCGGTAGAATATTGTTTAACTAATAGATTAGATTAGATTCCCCATAGTATGCAAACAGGACCTTCAGCCCAACAAGTCCACACTGCTCCTCCGAAGAGTGACCCATCCATTTCTCTACCCCAGGGCATCAATGTGGACTTCAACAGCTTCCTCATTTCCCCTTCCCCCACCTCATCCTAGTTTCAAACTTCCAGCTCAGTAACTGTCTCCTTGACTTGTCCGGACTTGTCCGACCTGCCTATCTTCTTTTCCACCTATCCACTCCACCCTCTCCTCCTTGACCTATCACCTTCATCTCCTCCCCCACCCACCCATTGTACTCTATGCTACTCTCTCCCCACCCCCACCCTCCTCTAGCTTATCTCTCCATGCTTCAGGCTCACTGCCTTCATTCCTGATGAGGGGCTTTTGCCCGAAATGTCGATTTCGCTGCTTGTTGGATGCTGCCTGAACTGCTGTGCTCTTCCAGCACCACTAATCCAGTATTTGGTTTTCAGCATCTGCAGTCATTGTTTTTACCTCATCCATTTCTCTACCCTATATTTAAATCCTGACTAGTGCACTTAACACTATGGGCAATTTAGCACGGCCAATTCACCTCACCTGCACATCTTTTGGATTGTGGGAGGAAATCAGAGCACCCGGAGGAAACCCATGCAGACATGGGGAAAGTGTTCAAATTCCATACAGACAGTTGCCCGAGGTTGGAATCGAACCTGGGTCCTTGGCGCTATAAGGCAACAGTGCCAACCACTGAGCCACCATGCCGTGGAAGACAGAGGTGTGAGAAAAAGGGGATTATAACATTTTCAAATTAACAACCTATAACTATTGGAATGCCACAGGGATCATTGCTGGTGCCATAATTATTTACAGTAAAGATTCATAACTTGGATAAGGAAAGAGAATGTACTATCACCACATTTACAGATGACACACAAATAGATGGGAAGGCAAGTGGTGAGAGTGACACAAAGAGTTTGCAGAAGATTTTAGATAGGTTAAGTGAGTGAGCAAAAACTTAGCATGTAGAATATAATTTTGGAAATTGTGAGGTTATGCCTTTGGCAGGAAGAATAGAGGAACTGAAGATTATTTAAATGGAGAAAGACTGCAGAAAAATGCAGCACAGAGGAATTTTGCAGGGTGCCCTGTTGCATTAATCATAAAAAGCTAGCATTCAGGTAGTGGGGAATTCAAAGAGAATGGTGGTCTTTGTTTCAAAGAAAATGGAATATCAAAATAGGCAGGTCTTGCTAAATCAATGAAAAGCCATAGCTAGAATAATGTGAACAATATTGTGCCCCTTATCTAACGGAAGATATACTGACATTGGAGGCAGAACAGAGGAGATTCAATTGATCCTGCATATGGAGGGATCCTAAGTGGAGAGTTTGAGTCTATTGGGCTTGTAGTTTAGAGGCACTGGAGTTTAGAGGAATGAGAGGTGACCTTATTGAAACAGACAAGATTCTGAGGGGACTTGACTGGGTAGATGCTGAGAGGTTGTTTCACCATGTTGGAGAGTCTAGAACTGGAGAGCATCATCTCAAAGTAGGATGCACATTTAAGAAAAAGATGAGAAAGAATTTCACCTTTGAATGTAGTGAATCTGTGAAGTTATTTTACTGAAGAGGGCAGCTGAGACTGGATCATTAAGTATAGTCAAGGTTGAGATAGATTTTTAATCAGTAAATAAATCAAAATGTTTGGGGAAAATGCAGGAATGTGGAATTAAGGATCATCAGATCAGTCATGGTTTCATTGAATGGCCAAGCAGACTTGATGGGTCGAATGGCCTGCTCTTATTCCTACATCTTATGGCTGTATCTGGACAAGGAAGCAGTTTAGTTTAAAAATTGGCCTTTGGAAGTCAGAACCTATGTTGAAGTATTTTCGACACCCATTCTCTTCCAAATTGATATCATACTTTCTCAGGCTCTCTATAGTATGTGAAGTATGAAAGAATTCATGCAGTTGGTTTTGACACAGATGTTCATATGCCATTAGCCAAATAAAGACCAATCAGTAAATATATCTACTAAGAAATCTACAAAAGAACAGACTGCTATCTGTTTCGAACCATAGATTTTTAATTGGAAATCATGCACATGGAACTTTAAAGTTCTGTATGCTTTGGAAAATACATCCCACAAAATCTTATTTGGAATTTTAACCAGTAAAGAAAATAAATATATTCATTTGTACTGTAGGTCATTGAGATTGAAAAGGAGTTGGAGTCAATAAAAGATTGTCTTAACAGAGAACAAATAAATGAGATTACATATAATCAAGAACTAGAAGAATGGCAGGTGAGTTCATCTTTTGAATTCTTCATTCATAATCTTGACTTTTACGATCTTGAATAATTAGATTAGATTATTTACAGTATGGAAACAGGCCCTTCGGCCCAACAAGTCCACACCGACCCGCCGAAGCGCACCCATCCATACTCATTCCCCTACATTTACCCCTTCACCTAACACTATGGGCAATTTAGCATGGCCAATTCACCTAACCTGCACATCTTTGGACTGTGGGGGGAAACCGGAGCACCCAGAGCAAACCCACGCAGACACAGGGAGAAGTGCAAACTCCACACAGACAGCCGCCTGAGGTGGGAAATGAACCCGGGTCTCTGGCGCTGAATAATCTTGAATTATTTTTCAATCATCCTTACAATAGTTAATTTAATTGTCTATATGAATGGAAAGTTTTCTGTTTTTGATTAATTTACGTTTTTATATATTTGAATGGATGTCCATTTTAAGATGATCATTACATTCATTTCATAATCACTTTTCTACCTTAGAAGTGCAATATAAGTGGATGCATTTTCTGGAAAGATTAAAGAGAACCTATCGGAATTATTTTCCCTCTTCTATTAGGGCAAGGTGAACTTTGCAGAACTAAAGCTTAAAGCAGCTCAGGATCAGTTGCAGAAAATTACAGATGTGAAAGTACAGTCACGAAGACAGCTCTTTACTCTGAAGGAAAGCATGCAAAAAAAGAAGAAAGCATGTAAAGAAAGTGAGGTTAGTACAATTAGGTGAGATGAAATATAATTGCTTGCAGATGCTGTAAAGATGCCAGGTAAAGCAATCCACAATGTGTGTATGAGGTGAGTGTGTTTAAGGTATTCAGGTGAAGTTATGTGATATACCAGTTTTTCAGCCTTGAGACACATTATAGTGGGTGAATTTTTGTATACTGTCGAAGCAATCTGCCCAGTTTGAACCCTAAATGGGTGGGAAAGCATAAGGGCTGTGGCAGAAGGTGGAAGAAAGATTTTAGTTCTTTGTAAAGGGTTTCAGGAAATGTAGAAATAAAATATAACACATGAACATCTTTCTGGTAATCTGTAAGTGACATAATTTTAATTAATTGTTCAGATGTACTGAGGCATTATTTGGTTTGTATGGTCAGAAGAATGTTTTAGTTGCAGATGGCCATTAGCTCAGTGGATTGGAGATACATTTCTGTTACGTGGATGTCGGAAAGGTAGCACAGAAGTTTTTCAAGGTTAGGCCTCAGGTCAGTGGCACTGCATTGAGCCTGCCAATGGAAAGGAGGGGATTGGATGTGGGGTCCCAAGTTGGTGATTTCCCAGATTTCTTTGCAAATCCCAATACGACACAGCTTGATCAGAAGTTCATAGTGGCAGCAGTGCTTCTGATGATGGGTTGGCAGCCTGTGAGCAATCTCAACATGAATTTCCCTGATACCCATCAGGCAATTAACACTTCTGTGTCGAGACTCCTGTCCCTTTAAAGGCAGATATCCAACCTCCAAGTGCTTTCAGTCAACCGAAGAACTGGAAACTCCTCCGTCCCAGCAGTGCCACTCGGACTGGTAGCCATTGCTAGTAATGCTGCCTACCAGGCCCAACCGTGATGAAGGAGGCCCTGGATTTGAGGTGAGCAGACCAGGCTTTCCAGGACCAGTTCATTGAGGCATTGGTAAGGAGAGGCTGGTTGTTGCCAAGGGCAGGACCGCTCTCCATGCACCATTGTGTGCCAACAATGAAGGTATTTTTGTAGGCAGCCATTTCCCGGGTTGCAGAATCCTCCCACCATCCTGGTGGCAGAATGGAACTCTTCAGTGGCCCTTAGTTAGTCACTTAAGGACCTCAACAGTCCTTTGAGTGGAAAGTCTGTCATCAATTATGGCGACTGATATGCCAATGAACATTGTTTACACTTCTGTTTACACTCCACTGTCTTGCATGAAACTGTTGCCCCAAATCACTGTGTTCATGCATCTCTCAAAATGCTGGCTATGACATGCCCAACCCAAGGGCCATGCTATCTACACTTAACTCCAATGATATCTCTCTCACTGAATGACATCTTTAATAAGAATTGCTGGTTAAATAATAAAATAATACATAGGCCAGGTGAAATTTCTACAGGTGGACGGACTGTCTTAGGAAGATTTTATACAGACAGTTACGGCATTAATGAACCAATTTCTATCTTCTTTCCATTTTTGCGTGTCTATGCTTGAAGTAACTCTACCTCTAAGTGTGAATAATTTGAATGAAGATGAATTGCATGCAGAGGAGATCCACCCGGATGTTGCCTGGGTTGGAGCATTTTAGCTTTGAAGAGCAACCAAATAAGCTTAGGTTGTTTCTTTAGAGCAGAGAAAGCTGAAGGGGGACCTGATTGAGGTATATAAGATTGTGAGAGGCAAGGACGGAGTGGATAGAATGCAGCTATTCACCTTAGTTGAAGGGACGATAATGAGGCAATGTAATTTTAAGTCAGAGGGCAGAGGGGATTTGAGGAAAAATGTTTTCATCCAGAGGACAGTTGAAATCTGGAAATCTATACCTGGGGGGGTTAGTAGAGGCTGGAAACCTCACAATCTTGAAAAAGTACATTTAAAATGTCATCATATTAAAGATTATTGGGCCTAATGCTGGAAAGTGGGGTTTGTGTGGATAGATTGGCACGGGCTCGATGGTTCCAAGCATCTCCTCTGTACTGTATGTCTTGATGAATGGCATCAAAAAGCATTGCCAAGATATTTTTAAAGTTGATCTTAAGTTAGCTTTTGGCACTGCCTGGTAGCTGTGAATTAAGAAAGGTGATTCATTGCACAGGTTTGCACAGCCTACTCAATGATATGAAAAGTTAATTTCATATTTGATTAATCATGTCCCAGATCAGTGATGGTGTGAGGCAATGAACTTGTGCCAATCTACGTTTGGTATCCGTTGCCATAAGTTAGATTTAAAATCTGTGACATGGCAAACACGTGCAAGACTTAGAGCTATCTGGAATTATTTCTATTCCTTTGATTTCTAGGCTACATTCCACCTCTGCAAGTCACAGCTGGAGCAACTTGAGAAAGATCATGATCGATTACAGAGGCAACTTGAAGAACTGAGTAGGTTAGAAAGTTACTAATACAGTCTTGGAAAAGAATATTTTCACTAGCTTCATTACTTGTACTCTGGAAACATTACAGAAGGATATGGTTGTTGCTTCTACCATCAACATTTCCTTCACCCTCAATTTTTATCTCAGGTTTGACGTAATTCATATCCTGTAATATGAGATGCTAGAATTACTCAGTAGTTCTTGCAAAACCTGTGGAGAGAGAATGAGTGAATGACCCAGATCTTCTTATAGCGAAATAGTTATTGATTTGATTGATTTATTATTGTCACATGTGACTGACATACAATGAAAAGTATTGTTTTGCATGCTATCCAGATAAATCATACCTTATGTAAGTACATCAGGGTAATAGAACAGAATGCAGAATATAGTGTTACAGAGAAGGTGCAGAGAAAGATCAACTCTAATATATGAGAGGTCCGTTCATAAGTCTGTTAACAGCAGAGAAGAAGCTGTTCTTGAATCTGTTGGTACCGTTGTCAAACTTTTGTATCTTCTGCCCAATGGAAGGGGATGAAAGAGAATATAACCAGTGTAGGAGGAATCTTTGATTATGTTGGTTGCTTTCCCAAGGCAGTGGGAAGTACAGTCAGAGTCAATGGACGGAAGACTGGTTTTCGTGATAGACTAAGTTGTTCACAGCTCTCTGTAATTCAGGAGATGCATGTCAGGACCATGTGAAAGTTCCAAAGCAATTGACTGGATGGAATTTGCCTGGGGAGTTGAACATCTAAAGAGTAATCAGCTGGTGTCTGCTACCCTCTAATGAGGTTCCCAACTCTTGAGTTATAGTCAGCGAATTCCGAGAATTCTGACTGATTTAAGTTTAATAATTACTCAGGAAACATTGAAGGATTAAAACCTGCTTTAATTCCTATTCAATTATAGTACAGGCTCTCCCACCACTCTCCAACTCAGCAGTGACTCCCCATAAACCTGCAGACCCCACACCCCTATGGACATCGGATTCCCTTCTGCCTCCTAATAATGAACTCCCCCAATCACAGCCCTGCCTCCCTGAACCCAACAAATACATGAAGACATTTCCCTCCCCCCACCAACCTGACCACAGAGCCCCCTCACAAACAACAACAGAATTTGCTGGAAAAGCTCAGCAGGTCTGGCAGCATCTATGAAATCAGAGTTAACATTTTGAGTCTGATGATCCTTCCTCAGAACTGATGGTAGCTAGGGATCTCTCTCCAAGGGCATGCCCCTGACCACTTCCATCCCCCCACCTCTAACCCCCCAGCCAACCACATCTTTCATTCCCCCGACTCCAGACAGACACTGATCAAACTTTTCTCCCCACTCCAACAACTCAACCCTCGGAACCCCACCAGATCCCACCCTAAACCCTCAAGCACTTAATCTGCCACTCTACCCCGACCCATCTGGCACCCTACACCCTCATCCACTTCACAACATATCCCTCACCAATCTGGCTGCCTACGACCTTCACCTACTTGGCTGCTTGTCCCTCATCTACCTGACACCATACCCCATCCTGGTATCATATGCTCTCATCTATCTGTCAGTCTATGCCACCCTTACCCCATCACTTTCGTTATGCACTGGCTTTCTCTCACTAGCTGTTGAAATGGTTAAAGGAGACTTAAATCAAAGACTGCAACACTTACTGCCGAAGGAGTTGTTTCTGAGTTTACCCAGCTCTGTGCTGTCTGTGTGGGTTACTGGACTGTGCTGCTCTGACAGATTGCTCGAGTTGGATCATTACATCCTGTTAACAAACTTCTTGCTAATTTTTAAAAGCAATTCCAGATGGAGAGAAACTTTTCTCCAGGAACAGAAAGTCTAGGGACAGTCTTAAGTTATAATTTATAATAAGTGAACATGGTGGCTCAGTGGTTAGCACAGCTGCCTCACAGCGCCAAGGACCTGGGTTCAATTCCAGCCTTGGATGACTGTGTGGAGTTTGCATATCTTCCCTATGTCTGCCTGGGTTTCCTCCCACAATCCAAAGATGTGCAGGTTAGGTGAATTGGCTGCGCTAAATTTCCCATAGTGTTCAATGATGTGTAGGTTAGGGGTATAAGTAAAGTAACGGGGCATGGATTTGGATGAGATATTCTGAGGGTCACTGTGGACTTGTTGGGCAAAATGGCATGTTTCCACACTGTAAGGATTCTAAAAAAAATTTCTAAGGTTTGCACATGAAATCCCATATCCAATCTCTGTACTTCAAACAAGTCAAACAAAATAGAATGTGAGCATTTGGTTGCACTTCAGTCCCACGCTCCTGATCTTCGGGCACCTGGTACGGAGGAGGGCGGGCAGGTCTGAAGACCTCCTCGTGGGTCTGCTCCTGGGCCTGGCCAAACTGGCCATCAACAGGTCCAGGCAGTGGGCCGTGGAGGGGGTCGTTAGGGAGAGGTAGGCGCCGCAGGGAGTGGAGTGCATTATTTCCCCATTTTGATTTAGTCCTTACCCTCCCCTTCACTGTTTTGATCACACAGCATCGCCCTTTGGTTTGAAGGGCACTGCTTGTCACTGGCCACTCGGGTGTTTTTCCTATCTTCCTGGTGGTGGAAATTGGATAAAGATTCATGCACTTTGTGTCTTTCAGTGTGTCTCACACCTGCACACACACACCATGGGTGCTGGGGAAAAAAATAAGCACTACCGCGATTAGGCGGTAGTGTGGGGGTTAAAATTATATTAAAAAAAAGAAAAAAAAACAGGAGATCACACAGCATTGCCCAAAAAGAAGAAAAAAAATAGAATGTGAGCATAGCTGCAATATGCTAGTAGATCCTTACAGGAAACCTAGGATGGGGATGGAGTTGCCCTTGTGTTAGTAAAACTCTGGAGGTGTAAGTGCAGCTCATATTGTTCACATTTCTAACTGCAACACATTTCCACTCCTTTTCTTCAAATTTACTTTGAAAGGGGAGATCAAAGTTCACAAACTAACCTCACTGAATCAAAGAATGGAATTAACAACCTTCAACAGCAACTGAAACCACTAAAGGAAGAGGAAGCCACAACCTTACAGCAAATCGAAAACTGTTACAATGCAATCAGCAACTTGAAAGATGAGGAGGATAATCTGAGGTTAGTAATCAAGAGGTGAAGATTGGTGAGGACTATCTGACAACATCTGCTAATATCATGTTGATCTGTCTGGACAAACTGCCAAAATCAAATTCGCAGAACATTGTCAAAAATTACAGCTTAAAAAAAAGTAGAATTGCAGATGTTGGAACTCTGAAACAATAGAGAAGTTTCTGGAGAAACCCAGCAGGTCTGGCAACATCTGTGAAAAGTTAAAAATCATACAACATCAGGTTATAGTCCAACAGGTTTAATTGGAAGCACTAGCTTTTGAAGCGCTGCTCCTTCATCAGGTGGTTGTGCAGCGGCACTCCACAAGCTAGTGCTTCCAATTAAACCTGTTGGACTATAACCTGGTGTTGTGTGATTTTTAACTTTGTACATGCCAATCCAGCATCTCTAAACCTGTGGAAAGAAAGCAGAGTTAAGTGTTTCTTTTCTTCATCCACAGATGCTGACAGATCTGCTGAGTTTCTCCAGCAATTTCTGCTTTTTCTATCATGAATGATGGTTTTTTTTTAAAAGCAATGTGAGATATAAAAAGTTTACAATGAAGGCAATTTTAGAATATTTTCAGCGATTGGTAACAATGGATGAAAATGGTGTTCATACTAATTGAAGATGACAATGCTATTTTTGGAATAACAGGGCAGACATTTAGGTTGTCCCTGGTGAGAAAAAGGAAATCACTTCAGCTTTCTACTTCAACATAGGGCTGTCAAAAATTTATAGGCCTAACTTTAGTACTTGAGCATCTGCCAACACGGTTACTTAGTAATGCACCAATGTTTTTTACACTCACAATAATTAAAACATTTGCTTGTATTCTATAATGCAGACAGATTCATCAGGTTATTACTGCAACATCAAATGGGCAGACTATTTATGAAATAGGATTTTCTCAGGAGTTTTTTTTGTTCATCCTACTCAAAACAATTCAGGTTTTGAATGTGTCCCATATGCAACAGCTTAATTTATACTGTTAATTTCTATTATGTGTCCATGTTTCTCAATCAGTTTTACTCAGTTAATTGTTATAGTTGCTGTTGCACACTGGGTGCCACTCTAGAGCCATCTTTTCAACTCTTTCTGGTAGCTCCACCACAGTCTTATTTTTCTATCTAAGGGTAGGTAGGTAAGTAAGGAGTGAACACAATGACAAGAATTTCTTTCAAATGATGTCTTATAATATCCATAATACTTAAAATATATTCTTTCACCAACTCCTGTGAACAGGGCAGATCTAACAGCAAATTGGAAACCTTGCATAAAATGTAAATGATCAACTTAAGAACATTAAGAAAATAAGCAGGAGTAGGCCATTCAGCCCTTCAAGCCTATGCTTCCGGTACTTATCCTGTAAACTCATGGCTCATCTGCCCCAGGATTCCACTTCCCTATGATTCTACCTCATCATTAGCCCTCAAGGTTCCAATATTTCAAAAATCTATCTTCAAATACCTTCAGTGATCTAGCCTCCCCAACTCTCTCGGGTAGAGAATTTCAGATATTGACTAATCTCTGGGAAAGAAACTCTTTTCATCTCAATTTTAAAAGGAGTATAACCGTATTCTGTAATTATATCATTTTGCTAAGATATCCCTTACAAGTGGAAACATTTTCTCAGCATCTATCCTATTAGCATCTTCAGAATCTTGTATGTTTCAATCAGATTCCCCTTTATTCTTCTAAATTCTTATGAATAAAGGCCTAATGTGTTTAGCTGTTATTGATAAGTTAACCTCTTGCTCCCAGGAATAAGACTCAATCTCCTATGAACTGCCTCCAATGCCAGTAAATCCTTTCTTAAATAAGGCGGCCAAAACTGTATACACTGCTCTGGGTGCCACCTCACCAGCAACCAATGTAGTTGTAACAAGACTTCCCCGTTTTTAAACTCTAATGCAAAACTATAAAGTTCACCATTTAATTTAATTTCCTAATTACTCCTTGCACCTGCATGCTAACCGCTGTGCTGCACTGTTTTGGACTCACTCCACATAATAGTCTGCCCTTTGATTCATTCTATTGAAGTGCATGACCTCACATTACTATGTTAAACTCCATTTGCCATTTTTTTTGCCCACTCACTCAATCTACATGCACTACCCTCTGTGTGAAAAAGTTACCCCTCAGGGTTCCTGGCCTTATGTCCTTATTACAACATGGCTTCCATCTAATTTTGCATCATCAGTAAATTTGTATTACATTACAGTTACCACCTTCTCCAAATCATTAATATAGTAAGTAAGTAATTGAGGCCCTAGGACTGATTGCCCCTGGTACTCCACTAATTGGGTCTTTGCAACCTGCCCTTGAGATGGTGGAGGTGAGCTGCCTTCTTGAAATGCTGCAGTCCATTTGGTGTAGGTTCACCCATAATATTATTAGCGAGGGACTTCCAGGGTTTTGACCCCAGTAATACTGAAATGATGGTGAGTGGCTTTCAGAAGGAGTTCCAGGTGGTAGTGTTCCCATGTGTCTCCTGCTAATGTCCATCGGTGGTGGAGGGAGCAAAGGGTTGTGCACATGGTGGCAATTGAGCAAACTGTTTTACCTCAGGTGATGTGAGGCTTCTACATCATATTCCAGAAACCCAATCACTTGAGGAATCATCCAGCTCAATCAGTAGTGCTGCTTCTGAACATGTGAAGGACTCATTAGTGATAATTAGCTTGACAAATGATGAACTGCTTCCATCTTAGTCCCAAAACAAATCAACTTGGTTGTTTTTCAATAATATTTGAAGCAGAAGCAGAGGCAGAGGCAGAGGCAGAAGATCAACAGCTTTATTATGTTGAGAATTATCTACTATATTTTTTTCTCATATAGCAGATTAAACAATAGAAAAACTTGATGGATTGAAGCTTTGGTTGGTGTTGTGACAATCTTCTCTTATATATTATTGAAATTACTATGTATTCTTACCTATCAATGTTCCCTGTGGGATTTTCACATAAAGAGTGTCGATCTCCTGTTACCTGAAAAAGTCACAGGCAGGTAAAAATATTATCACATTTTTCAGGTATATAAGCCTCACAGAATGAGGTTTGGATCTATCTGTAGTTCTATCCCTGGCCACTGGGTGGGTTCTCTACACAGTTTCCTGGATCTCTCCAAATCTCAATGATGGTGAAGTCAAAACATTAGTAATTTAAATGTTTCATATTGTCAGTATAGTGATTTATTTATCCCTAACATGCATCTGCCAACCAGAAACACAACTTGTTCAGTCATCAAGTTTCCCGAATCTACTCCCTAGCGTGTCTGCTGTCCTTTGGCTGAATAACCTTCATTCCCAAACTATGTAATAAACTGGTTCCCACCTGTAAAACAGGTATAAAAGGGACAAATTTCAGTTTGCACCATCCTGCACTACCTCAATGATTTATGAAGCATGGAATTGGTCAGATAATTTTTCTGGTGCCCAGGACTAAGATGCATATGCTGTGGAGCCTAGCGCCTGTTACAATAATCTTTCCTATTAACTGTGCTACCAAAGATACTAATGTGAATGGCTGGAAAATACATGCTACTGCTAGGCAAGCTGCTGCTTTCTCTGAATATCTATGCTTAAAATCCAAGGACCAATGTTGTGTGAATCAAGGACCCATGTCTTTAGTTGCATAAAATACTCCTCTCGTTCTGCTGGCAATTTGATAAAGGAACTGTTTGACCTTGATGAGACCTGTAGCAGCCTCACCAGGCACACTGAGTATTCAGAAATAGCAGACCTCAAAGTGCTTTCCTTCAGGGGATCACAATCATTCATCTCTCCTGCTGTAGGCTTTTCTACCCACTTCAATCAGGCCTGCGCTCCCCTCCTCGATTCGGTTTCTTTTTATGGCAGAGACCCTCCCTGTAGGACCCCTGCAGCTACTTCCTGTCGCTTCCACCCTGCTTCCCAGCTCGTGATCTCCACATCATTGTCAGCAATTTCAGGAGAGAGCCAAGCTCAAAGACCTAAAACCCATAAGATCTTGGAGCTGGAGTAGGCCACTCAGCCCATCAAGTCTTCTCCACCATCAATGAGAACAACTTTTCCTCATCTACACTTTCAAGTTCCCTAAGAGTCTTGTATGTTACAATAAGGTCACCTCACTTTCTTCTAAGTTCCAATGAATACTGGCACAACCTACTAAACCTCTCCCCATAAGACATTACCTCCATGTCAGTTATGAGCCTAGATAACATGCCTCCAATACCAGTATACCTTTCCTTAAATAAAACTGCCCATGGTATTCCAACTGTTGTCTCACCAGTGCCTTGTATATTTTTAGAAAAACCTCAATACTTTTATTTTCAATTCCCATTGAAGTAAAAGCCAACATTCCATTTGCCTTCCTTATTGCCCACTGAATTTGGATGTTATTTTTTTCTGATTCATGGGTGATGATTCTCAAATCACTCATTTCTGTAGATTTTCCATTGATATAAAATTCAACTCTTCTATTTTTCCTGCCAAGGTGCACAACCTCACATTTTCCCAAACATTATATTCCACTGAACAAGTTTCACTCATTCGCGTAACCTGTCTGTATCCCTGGGCAGACTCTTTTTACCAGCCTCACCATTCGCCTTCCACCTATTTTGTGTATCATCCACAAACATGGTGATAGTACATTCATTTTCCTCATTGAAGTCATAGAATGATAGACTTATACAGTACGGAAATAGGCCCTTCGGCCCAACTTGTCCATGCTGACTAGGTTTCCTAAACTGCCATTTTCCTGTGTTTGGCCTATGTCCCTCTAAACCTATCCTATTTATGCAACTGTCCAAATGTCGTTTAAATGTTGTAATTGCACCCACCTCACCCACTTTGTGTGGCAGCTTGTTCCAAAAAATGCACCACCCTTTATGTGAAAACATTGCCTCTCAGGTCCCTGTAAAATCATTCTCCGCTCACCTGAAACCTATGGCCCCTAGTTTTGGACTCCCCTACCCTCGGGACAAGACCTTGGTTTCAACTTATCTATGCCTCTCAATTTTCTAAAGTCACCATTCAACCTCCTATGCTCCAGGGAACAAAGTCCCAGCCTATCCAATCTCTCCTTATAATTCAAACCACCCAGTCTCAGTAACATCCCTTTTTGTACCCTTTCCAGTTTTATAACAACTTTCCTACAGTGTAAATAATTGTGGCCCCAGCATTGATCACTGTGGCACTCTACTAGTTACAGGCTACATCCTGAAAATTCACAGCCTCATCCCAAATCTTTGTTTTCTATTGGTTAGCCAATCCTTTCTCCATCCTGATGCACCACCTCCAAAACCATGGACTCTTATATCATTAGGTAGCCTAATGTGTTGGACCTGATCAGCCGCCTCCCACTACCAGCGTATTAAAGTCAGCTTTTTAAGAACAGGAGAAGAAAGAAAATGGGGATCTATAGACCAGTACGTACAACATTATAGTAGTCAAATCTTTTATTAGGGACTTAATATACTTACGCTGTGTCAGCAAGGATTTATGAGGGGTCTATAAGCAGTAAGGTAGATAGAGGTGAACAAATGAAGGTAGTACATTTGAATTTTCAAAAGCCAGCAGTGAGTGAGAGAACATCCAAAACTCAGTATAGAAAATTAGGCTTCCTGAGATTTATACATTACTGTGGCCAGTTTTAAGGATGGGGTTAATAGAAAGAGGACAGAGTGTAACACAACATTTTCAGCTTGGCATGCTCAAACTCGCAGGATCAGTATTTGGACCACAGCCATTCACAAACAATATTAATGACTTGTAGGGCTGAGTGCAGCACATCTATGTTTACTGACAATACAAAGTCAGCTGGGAAAGGAAACAGTAAGGATGCGAGGAGGCTACAGAGGGATGCAGACAGATTGGGCGAGTGGGCGAGAACAGATGGAATGCAAAGTGACAAAGTGTGAATTTATTGACTTTGAAAGGAAAAATAAAAAATAAATCAACATTATTTGAAGAAGAGACTGAGAAATGTTTTCATTCAAACAAACCTTGTATGTGAATGATAGAAAGATGACATGCAGGTACAGCAAGAAAATGGGAAGGCTAATGTAGCCAACAGCTTGGTGTGATCTCCCCCCAAAACTGGGTGGCTTTGTGTCTTTGCAACAATCGGAAAGTGCCACATGCAGAAACCATACATTTCCTTTAAAGAGTAGAATAGAATAGAATACCTACAATGTGAAAACAGGCCCAACAAATTCACACCAACTCTCTGAAGAGTATCTCACCTAGACCCATTCCCCTACTCTATATTTCCCCTGACTAACACGCCTAACCTGCACATCTCTGAACACTATGAGCATTTAGCATGGCCAATTCACCTAATCTGCACATCTTTGGACTGTGGGAGGAAGCCAGAGCACCTGGAGGAAACCCACACAGACACAGGGAGAATGTGTAAACTCCATACAGACAGTCGTCCGAGGGTGGAGTCAAACCTGGGTCCCCGGCACTGTGAGGCAGCCGTGCTAACCAATGAGCCACCGTGCCACCCCACCGTATACTTGGGCAGCTGAACAGCAAATGTCATGGCACTGTACAGTACAACAAACTAATTGAGTACTAATTTCAGAAGTTAGAGGGAACATGGGAGATTTCCAACAATGGTAAGTTGCATTAGTGAGGTCACACCTGGAGTACCATGGGCAATTTTAGTTTCCATACAGAAGGACATATTAGAGGGACTGCAGCAAAGATTGATTGAATTACTTCCTGGGTTGAGGGGATTATCCTATGAGGAGAGATTAAGTAGATCAGGCTAGTATTCCCTGGTGTTTAGAAGAATGGGAGGTGATTGAGGTGAGCCAAATAAGATCCTTAACAGGGTTGACAGGGTAGATGTCAATCTTTGGAATTCTCTCCCCTGGAGGACTGTGGAATCTCACTGTTTGAGTACATTCAAGATCAAAGTTTGATAGTTTTTGGAGTATCAAGGGTAGTAAGGATTTGGGACTAATTCTGGAAGGTGGAGTTGAAGTAAAGTATCAGCCATGGTCGTACTGAACAGCAGGGCAGGATTGTGGGGCTGAATAGCCTCGTCAGCCTCCTACTTTGTATGAGCTAAAATGGCCCAAACCTTACATTGGTGATTTGAGCTCCTGTAGGGTCAACATTGATCTTTCAATCTGAGTTAAATTGGGATTAAGAAGCTATTTTAAAGTCTAATATGGCCATTAGAAGTTGTTACTTGGATATAAATTCTCAAAGGCTTAATATGTTTATCCATATAACATTCCCTGCCTGCCTTTTTAACATAAATTTTAACTCATTTTTTAAAAAAATCAGGTTAAGAGAGATCCATAGAGATGTACAGCACAGAAACAGACCCTTCAGTCCAACCTGTCCATGCCAACCAGATATCCTAAAGTAATCTATTTGCCAGCATTTGGCCCATATTCCTCTGAATCCTTCCCATTCATGAACCCATCCAGATGCCTTTTAAATGTTGTAATTGTACCAGCCTCCACCATTTCCTCTGGCAATTCATTCCATACACGTACCATTCCACCTCTATGTGAAGATGCTACCCCCCTTAGGTCCCTTTTAAATCTCTCCCCTCTCACCTTAAACTGTTGCCATCTAGTTTTGGACTCCCCTACCCTGCGAAAAAGACCTTGACTATTTCCCTTTCCATGCCCCTCATGATTTTATAAACCTTTATAAGGTCACCCCTCAGCCTCCGACGCTTCAGAGAAAACAGCCCCAGCCTATACAGCACCTCCTTATAGATCAAACCCTCCAACCCTGGCAACATCCTGTATATCTTTGCTGAACCCTTTCAAACTTCACAACATCTTTCCTATTGCATAGAGACCAAAACTGCACGCAGGATTCCAAAAGTGGCCTTGCTAATGTCCTGTAAAGTGGTAACATGACCTCCCAACTCCTACACTCGGTGCACTGACCAATAAAGGCAAGGATACCAAATGATTACTTCACTACCTGTCTACATGTGACTCCAGTTTCAATGAACTTTGAACCTGCACCCCAAGGCATTAAATAATAAATGAAGAGAAACACCAGTTGAATGTGTTTAAAGGTTGTGCATCAGTCATAAGTTGCGAACATTAATTTTAAGGCTATATTATAAAGACAATCATGCATGGTAAATTCTGTTATTTTTATAAGAAGTGAGCAGGAGGTTTAAATCATAGAATCTTCTACAAAAAGGCAAAGATTATTTACACAGTTGTTGTAGTGTTAACTATTATATCCCTACAGACATGAGGAACAAAGTTTGAAGAATATGGTTCAGTCCAAGGAAAGTGAGCTGAATAAACTGAAGGCCAGTGGGATGGACTGGTTGAAACGTTTCAATGAGAATATGCCTGCATTTCTCCGTAAAGTAGAGGAAGCCCATAAACAAGGCCGTTTCAGGAAGAAACCAATTGGCCCTTTAGGTAAGTCTCAGCATTTTACAAAATGTACTTATCTAAAGCAGTGACAGAATGATTGATTGATTGCTTTTGACTTTCTTGGCAATAACCACAATGTGTAAAGGTCCAGTATATTGCAAACTGAAGTCCAAAAGAAAATCATTTATAAAATCCATCATTAAACTTGAACACAGTTGTTTCTTTCTCCATAAAATATAGATATGATTAGAAATATTAATTTGGAAAGCCTTAGGAACTGAGAGGCGAGCAATGTTTAACTCTAGCCTGCAACTTTAAAGGGGACAAAAAAAGCTAAAGAACTGCGGATGCCGTAAATTAGAAACAAAAACAGAAATTGCTGGAAAAGCTCAGCCCATCTGGCAGCGGCTGTGGAGAGTTAACATTTCCAGTCGAGTGACCCTTCCTCAGAACTGTACTGAGATTTTCCAGCAATTTCTGTCTTTGCCTCTTAAAAGGCAAAAGCATTGTACATTGTGAGTGGAGGAGGTCATTGTGATATTACTTCTGACATCATTTAAAGACATTTGGACAGGTAATTGATAGGAAAGGTGTGGATGGATATGGACCAAATGCAGACAGTTTGGTCCAGTTCAGTTTAGGAAACTATATTGGTATGGATAAGTTGGGCCAAACAGCATGTTTCCATGCTGTATACCTCTATGACTCTGTGGAAGAAATTGCAATAATGGCACAGCAAGAGAAGGAGCAGGCTTCAAGGTTTTCCAGCACTAGCCTGAAGATTTTGGTTGAGATAGAGGGGTGTGCTCTATTCATAAGGTGTAAGATGCTCTCTGGAGATCAATGCCAGGATTCAAGACAAGAGGATGCAGTGGTGCAGAAAGTTCAATGTTCTCACAGAGTGGCTAAGGTCACTGAATCTAACCTTAATCACTACCTTGCATCAACTACACAACATGCCTTATTCTGTTAAATGCATCATAGACATAACATATACTTTCTAATGGACTTTATCAATGAGAGCTTATATCTCACATTTATAGCCTCACCTCAACCTCACATTTAGCAAGCCTCATATCTTGCTGGTTATGAGACTTACTAAATATGTGAGGTTGAGATGAGGCTATAAATGAGAGATATAAGCTCTCATTGATAAAGATTCCACCATGGCTGTCACGTCACCCAAATGGATCACTCCTCAATCCCTGACACACTTCTCTCTCTCGCAGGAAAAGGTGGCACCAGCACAAGGGAAGCTTCATTCTCTTCTTTCTAAACAGAGTGAAACTGAAAAAAAATGACTTTGCCAGTAGAGTGGGAATTCCTGCGATATAGGGAAGCATCAACAGCACACATGTGGTTTTCTTGATCCTATATCTCAATAGTGTATGAGCCAAGATTGCAAAAGGGTACCAATCACTCAATATGCAGTTGGTGTGTGCCTACACAAATGCAGGTAAAAACAATGACTGCAGCTGCTGGAAATCAGAGTCTAGATTAGAGTGGTGCTGGAAAAACACAGCAGTTCAGGCAGCATCGGAGGAGCAGTAAAATCAACATTTCGGGCAAAAGCCCTTCATGAGGAACGCAAATGAATCATGCTTGGAAATGCTCACTATCTCGGGCATCAGATATGATGCATTAGTCGTGCACCAATCAGCTTTATCAACACGCTGTCTTCAGCACAACAACTCACTCCCAGTGACATACTCCATGAGTTTGTTACCCTGAAAGTTTGTGTGATGACAATGTTAGAGATACTTGTCAGATCACTTAATATTGTTTATTTCTCTTGGTCTTCTCTCCCTCTGGGACAAGAGGCAGGCCAGGCGAAAAGTCCTGGAAGCTTATGTGCACGAAGGATGGATTGGACTGAGGGAAGTAGGGTTTGGGCGAAAGCAGTGGGACTTGGAATGCAGACAGATTGTGGGAAATGGCTGAAGTGACATTGGAGATGCATTGTGGGAATGTACCATTGGCTTCTGATAACACTGACCTTGAGGTTTGTGGTTTGCAAACTATTGCCAGGCTCAATAAAGGAGCGTGGTGAATGAAGCAGGGTGTATGCTTGTGCTCACCTTAACCGCTTGTGTGAGGTCATTAAACTTCTTTTAATATTGCATTCAGGTGTTTGGGGCTATGCCATTTTGCCCTTTGACCTTCCCAGGATTGCTTAAAGGCCCTTCTGGACCATCAGGTCAGAGGAACCCGTCCTCCTTTCTAGCTCCTTGCAGCAAGGCCTCCAGCTCACCATCTGAGAAACCTGTGTCATGATGCCCAGTTGGTTGTGTCATTTCTGTTGCTCGCTCCTCATTGATAGAGCTTGTTCCAACACTGTCAGGCCTTGCTGCAGCCAGAATTCAACTCAGATTTAAGAGGTGCACACTGGCTTTAAGTGTTGCAAGCTGGCCATGAACTTGGAGCCTGTGCTGAGATGTCCTGTCTCTTGGCAGTGGGCCCAGCACAAGGCAGTATATCATAATCATTGCAATGATCAAACAGCAAGGACAGCTTGTATATGCTGTCTACACAACTTTGAACAAACACAGAGCACTAACACAATGTCATCCCTGTACCCAAACTCTGGGGCTATGATTTGGAATGTCGGTGTTGGACTGGGGTGTACAAAGTTTAAAATCACAACACCAGGCTATAGTCCAACAGGTTTAATTGGAAGCACTAGCTTTTGGAGCACCGCTCCTTCATCACAACCACTTGATGAAGGAGCCGAAGGAGCAGTGCTCTGAAAGCTAGTGCTTCCAATTAAACCTGATGGACTATAACCTGGTGTTGTGTGATTTTTAACTCTGGGGCTATTGTTGTGACCCTAGCTGATGTTATGACAGGACGAGTCAGTACCCAGATTGAGACTGAACTTGGTAGATCACACTTTGTTTGTTTCACTTTTAATTACGTAATCTCTCACTGAAACATTAACACATCATTAACAATAAAACTAAATCTTGCTAATCAAAAAAAGTGAAGATAAAATATAAGAAACCAAACTATTTACTGAAAACAAAAAATTCAAATATTTTCAAGCACACAGTAAAAGTATAATCTGACAATCCCAAAACATTTACAACTTCCAAAACAAAAATGTTCCTTGCATAGTACCCAAAATCACCTCCTGTTTCATAATCAGACCACAGAGAAAATCTGTTTCTCACACCATGATAAGCTTAAGGTAACTGACTTTAACTTGGTGACTAGAAATGATTATCTCCTGACTCATTTGGACCATGTTTCAGAAGTTCAGGGGCTTATTGACCATGGCCTATCTACCAATAGAGCTGAAAATGTGTTGCTGGAAAAGTGCAGCAGGTCAGGCAGTATCCAAGGAGCAGGAGAATCGACATATCGGGCATGAGCCCTTCTTCAGGAATGAGGGCCCTTTCCTGATGAAGGGCTCATGCCCGAAACGTCGATTCTCCTGCTCCTTGGATGCTGCCTGACATGCTGCGCTTTTCCAGCAACACATTTTCAGCTCTGATCTCCAGCATCTGCAGTCCTCACTTTCTCCTTACCTACTATTACTTTTAGAATAATGGTTCCAGGCATTATAGATCAGCAAACTTATGACTCTGGAATCCATGGCCTGGTCTGAAATCGGCTTGGGTGAACCAAGAAGGAGTTGAGAGTGTGATGCTGGAAAAGCACAGCAGGTCAGGCAGCATCCAAGGAGCAGGAGAATTGATGCTTTGGTCACAAGCCCTTCATCAGGAATGAGGCTGTGAGCCGAGGGGATAGAGAGATAAATTGGAGGGGGGGGGGGGGGCGGGGGTGGATGGCTGCGGGGATGGGAGCTGAAAGTGCAATAGGTGGATTGAGGTGGGGGTAATGGTGATAGGTTGGAGGGGAGGGTGGAGCGAATGGAAGCGGAGGGTGGAAGGAAGTTGGACAGGTAGGATCGGTCATGAGGTTGGTGCCGTTGGAAGGTTGGAACTGGGAGAAGGTGGGGGGGGTGGAGAAGGGAAATGAGGAAACTGGTGAAATCCACATTGATGCCGTGGGGTAGGAGGGTCCAGAGTCTGAAGATGAGGCATTCTTTCTCCAGGCATTGGGTGGTTAGGGAGTGGTGATGGCGAAGGCCCAGGACCTGCATGTCCTCAGTGGAGTGGGAGGCAGAATTGAAGTGTTCGGTCACAGGACAGTGGGGTTGGTTGGTGTGAGTTTTCCGGAGATGTTCTTTGAAGCGCTTTGCAAGTAGGAATCTTGTCTCCTCAATGTAAAGGAGACCGCATTGGGAGCAACAGATACAGTAAATGATGTGTGTGGAAGTGCAGGTAAAACTTTGATGGATGTAGAAGGCACCTTTGTGGCCTTGGACGGAGGTGAGGGGGGAGGTGTGGGCACAAGTTTTGCAATTCCTTTGGTGGCAGGGGAAGGTGCCAGGAGGAGATGGTGGGTTGGTGGGGTGCGTGGACTTGACGAGGGAGTCGCGGAGGTAATGACCTTTACGGAAAGTGGATGGAGATGGGGACAGAATTATATCTCTGGCAGTGAGGTCCATTTGTAGGTGACGGAAATGGTGGAGGATGATGCAGTGTATATGGAGGTTGGTGGGTGGAAGGCGAAGATCAGGGAGGTTCTGTCCTTGTTGCAGTTGGAGGGGTGTGGTTCAAGGATGGAGGTACAAGAAGTGGGTGAGATGTGCTGGGGTGCATTGTCAACCACATGGGATGGGGAATTGCAATCTTTAAAGAAGGACGCCATTTGGTGTGTTCTGTGGTGGAACTGGTCCTCCTGGGAGCAGATGCGGCGAAGGTGGAGGAATTGGGAATAAGGGATAGCGTTTTTACAGGAGGCAGGGTGGGAAGGAGGTGTAGTCCAGGTAGCTGTGGGGGTCAGTGAGTTTGTGGAAGATATCAGTGTTGAGTCAGTCACCGTTGATGGAGATGGAGGCATACTGGAAGGGGAGGGAGGTGTCTAAGATGATCCAGGTGAATTTAAGGTCAGGGTGGAATGTGTTGGTTGTTCAACCTCCTTGTAGGATAATGAGTGGCACTGACACAATCATCAATGTAGCGGAGGAAAAGGTAGGGAATGGTGCCAGTGTAACTCCAGAAGATGGACTGTCCCACGTAACCACCCACCTCTCTGACTTATCACCATTACCCCCACCTCCACCAACCTATCGCACTCTCAGCTATCTCCCCCCCAGTGCCATCCCCCCTCCCATATTATCTCACTACCCTCTCGGCTCAAAGCCTCGCTCCTGATGAAGGTATTTGCACAAAATGTTGATTCTCCTGCTCCTCGGATGCTGCCTGACCTGCTGTGCTTTTCCAGCACCACACTCTCAACTCTAACCTCCAGCATTTGCAGTCCTCAACTCACGTAAGC
Source organism: Chiloscyllium punctatum (assembly GCF_047496795.1). Taxonomy (NCBI): domain Eukaryota; kingdom Metazoa; phylum Chordata; class Chondrichthyes; order Orectolobiformes; family Hemiscylliidae; genus Chiloscyllium; species Chiloscyllium punctatum. The sequence continues at coordinate 148,252,407 of NC_092741.1, read as the reverse complement.
GGAGTGCTCCCAAATGGAATTGTGGGCCTATGTTCATGAAATGGAACTGCAGTCATTCAAGACACCAGCTTATCTCCACTTTCTTGAGGCCAACTTCGAATCGGCAGTAAATGTTGCCATGTCCCATGAATAATGTATTTTTTTAAAAATGCAAAATGCAAGAAACTGTAATAAATTGTGGCGGACGGTGCAGGGTTCCTCCACCCAGGTCCTAGTAGCAGGAGAATTACTTGAGGCCCTCAGCTCAATGATGTTGCTCACAAGACAAAATGGCTCTCATTTTCTCCCTGTTGTCCCCAAAGGGTTGCATTGTCTGCTGGAGCCATGTGCCAGCCGGTCAGTGGATAGTTCCTGTTGCTTCGCAAACACTCTGTGATTTGATATAGTGGTTCAGATAGCCAGAGATCAATGAACAAATACAAGGACTCTGAAGCAAAGAGATTTGTGGCCCAGCATGTTTTTATCATCATTGGCAGTTCCATTCACACCCTCTGTGAGGCAAGAGAGAGAGTACATATCTCTGATCATGCCCATTGGAAAAATCGATACAATGTGCGCACTGTTTATGATTTGCGTTGAGGTTAGAAAATTGCTCTCCACAGACTCTGGGTTGAATACTAAATCAAAACTGAAAGAACTGTGGATGCTGTAAATCAGAAACAAAAACAGAAATTCAGCAGGTCTGGCAGCATCCGCGCAGAGAAATCAGAGTGAACATTTCAGATCGAGTGACCTTCTTCTGAACTGGGCTGATAGTGCCTGCTGGCAAGAATGGTAAGAAGAATCTCCCTCCGAGGAGCTTATTCTCTCTGCCTTGCCCCTGCACCTTTTCCCTTTTCCCATTCATGTAGCAAATGAAGCAATAGGGAAATGGCAGTGCTCATGCTGGGGGGTAAAACACAGGTTGACCAAAACCCTTGAATTCAGAAGCATGAAGCATGGTCTTCTCCAGATGCAGCCCCACTCCTTGCAGATTTATGGACAGTAATAAACGACTCAGAGCATTTTACAAACTCAGCATTAGCCCATAGCTGTCAACCAACAACTAACCTTTTAAAATGTATTACTGTGGATAACAAGCTGAAAGGTCAGTTGTGCATCTTTAAAAGAGGCTGTTAGTTGATGTGTCAAGGTGGAAAATGTCTTGCTTCTGCTCCCACACTCAGTCCTGTAGTTGCCCCTTCCTGTTCCTGCCCCAGGCCTCAGTCTCTCTCACTTCTCCTCCCTCATTCTCTGGATTCCATTTCTGCCCTCTGGTATTCACTTTAAAGTATCTCTGGGTCTGTGCTCTCCTGGCTCCTGCTTTGAACTTGCACCGAGGTTCTGAGCCCCACCTAGTTACAGAAGTTGGTTGGTGCCATTGGTTCGAGACTTCAACCTCACCATCCAGCTTCTGCCATGAGTTAGATTAGATTAGATTCTCTCCAGGCTCTTCGTCCCAACAAGTCCACACTGACCCTCCGAAAAACAACCCACCCAGACCCATTCCCTTACATTCATCCCTGACTAATGCACCTAACACTATGGGCAATTTAGCATGGCCAATTCACCTCACCTGCACATCTTTGGATTGTGGGAGGAAACCGGAGCACCCGGAGGAAACCCATGCAGACACGGGGAGGATGTGCAAACTCCGAGCCTGGTCAATTAAAACTCCATGAGCCAAATGTATTTTTAGCATTTATATTTATGTTGCATTGCTTTTATATTTTTAGATTTCTTTTATTTGGAAGATAATTTTCATAGAATTCCTACAGCATAAAGCAGACCATTTGGCCCATCAAGTCCACATTGAACCTCTGAAGGGCATTACACCCAGACCCACTCCCCTACCCTTTCTCCATAACCCTACATTTCCCATGGTTAATCCACCCAGTCTGCATATTTTTGGACTGGGGAGGAAACCGGAATACCAGGAGGAAACCCACACAGACAGAGGGAGAATGTGCAAACTTCACAAAAGCCACCATGTCACCATATTTTGTTCCTGGATTTGGCATTTTGGGAACGTAGAGGAGGAGCAGAAGCTGGAGAGTCAGAGTCAAAATGTGTGTCAATGGAAAAGCACAGCTGGTCAGGCAGCATCGGAGGAACAGGAAAATTGACGTTTCAGACATAAGCCCTTCATCAGTAGCATGTACGATTTCAGCTGAATGTCAAAGTCATTTTCTGCTGAGAACTGTCCTGAAGTGTCCAACAACATAGTATTTCTTTTATATTGAGTGATTAATTAAATTTGCAACTTATTTCAGCTACTCACATGCATGGTACAGGATTTCAATTGATACATCACATTTTCTGAGTGAAAAATGTCTACTTGAACCAACCTATAGTTTTAGTCTTGACTTCTATGGGAACCGAGAAATCACATAAAGTAAGCTACACTTAAAGTCATATTTTTCTGGAATGGGAACAACAATCAAGTTAGGACTTAAAGTACAAAAGTCAGAAAAATTGAAGTAGATAATATGAAAATGGATAAAAGGACATGGATAGAGGTGAAGCTAGAAAATAAAAAGGAAAGGAAATAAATACATTAACTTAACTGACTGGAAGTCGATCAATATGCCATTCGGATGTTTGGTGTGAAATCTCCTGTTTTTCTTTCATGTGAAGGGTTTGTGTATCAGCACGTGTGTAATAAACTTGGCAGCAGTGAGCTTAAACCTATGCATTTAAGGTAATATATGCATTATGTAATGTGTATTCAGGAATACTGAGCACTAATTTTAATACCAAGACATTGTTTTATTTTAGGTGCTTGCTTCAAGTTGAAATATCCTGAATTGGCTTTGGCAGTTGAAAATTGTTTGAGAAATCTCCTGCATTCATTTTGCTGTGATAACTACAGAGATGAGCAGGTGCTACAGAGTTTGATGTCACAATATTTCAATCCAAGAAAACGACCCCAAATTAATGTGTGTGAGTTTTCAAATCAAGTGTACAACATAAAAAACAGGTGTGTTTCAAGATGCTTAATTCTTAAATATTTTACTCTGCTTTGAAATTTTCTCGAGCAAAACGATTACAAAATAAGACATTGCATAAATAGTATAAATTAGATAATATAAGACTATAAGACGTAGGAACAGAATTAAGCCATTCAGCCCATCGATTCTGCTGTACATTTGATCATAGTTAATATGTTTTTCATCCCCATTCTCCAGCTTTCTCTCTGTAACCTTTGATCCCCATACTAATCAAAAAACTAGCAACCTCCATGTTAAATACACCCAATGACTTAGACTTCACAATCTTCTGCAGCAGCATGTTCCACAGATTCCCCAGCCTCTGGCTGAAGAAATTCATCCTCATCTCAGTTCTAAAGGGTTGGTCTCTTCACTCTAAGACTGTCCTCTTGGCTTAGCGAGAATGGGTACCCAATGAACACAGTCTGCCGATTTCTCAGCAACAAACCCAAATAAGCAGACAAAACACATCCAGAAACCCTAGCCACTCTCCCCTATGTCAGAGACATCTCAGAAATGACTGCCAGACTACAGACCCCTTGGCATCATGGTAACCCACAAGCCCATCAACACACTAAAACAGCAGCTAATGAACTTGAAAGACCCTATACAGACAATAAGCAAAACTAGCGTCATTTACAAAATACTGTGCAAGGACTGTAACAAACACAACATTGGACAAACAGGCAGAAAACTAGCCACCAGGATACATGAACACTAACTAGCCACAAAAAAACATGACTCTCTCTCACTATTATGCTCACATACGGATGAGGAAGGACACCACTTCGACTGGGACAACACATCCATCCTAGGACAAGCCAAACAAAGACACGCACGAGAATTCCTAGAAGCATGGTATTCCAACCGGAACTCTATCAACAAGCACATTGAGTTAGACCCCCAACTACCACCCCTGAGAAAAGGAACTTCACCACAGGAAATGACATCACCAACCCAAAGAAACCCAAACATATAAATAGAAAGCAGGAATTTTCAGCATTGCTTCACCTGAGGTCTACTGAAGGTATTACCTAGAAGGGTAACAAAACATCTGGAAATAAACCTTGCAGCTCAGCGAGCAAACCTACATCCATGTCTTCTTGGCTGTAAGTCTCTCCCAGTAATGGAAACATCTTCTCCGTGCCCACTTTATTCAGGCTTCTCAGTATTCCATAAGCTTCAAAGAGATCCTCCTTCAACTTCTAAACCACATTGAGACAGACCCAGAGTCCTCAACATTTCTTCATATAATAAACCCTTCATCCCCGGGATCAGCTTTGAAAACCTCTCTGGTCCCCTTCAAAGACCTGCACATCTTCCTCGGATAGGGGGCCCAAAACTGCTCACAATATTTTAATGAAGTCTGACCAGAGCCTTAGACAGCCTCAGAGTACATCTCTGCTCTTGTATTCTCGCCCTCTTGAAATAAATGCCAACATTACATTTGCCTTCCTAACTTCCAATTGAACTTGCATCTTAAGAGAATCCTGATCTAGAACTCACAAGTCCCCTTTTGCTTCAGATTCTTGAAGCCTTTCCTCATTTAGAAAATAGTCTGCACCCCTATTCTTCTTACCAAAGTGCATAGCTTCACAGGTTCCACATTGTATTCCATCTGTCACTTCTTTGCCCATTCTCCTAGACTGTCCAAGTTCTTCGCAGCCTCCCTGCTTCCTTAACAACTATCTTTGTGTCACCTACAAACTTAGCAACAAAGCCCTCAGTTCCTTCATCCGTATTGTTAATGTGAATAGTTGTGGTCCCAACATGGACTTTTGCGGAACTCCACAAGTCACCGGATGCCATTCTGAAAAAGTCCCCTTTAACCCTGCTCTCTACCTTCTGCCAGTCAGCCAATGCTTTATCCATGCCCGTACCTTGTTCCCGAACACCATGAGCTCTTACCTTATTTAATAGCCTCCTCTGTGGCACCTTATCAAAGGCCTTCTGGAAATCAAGATGGATTCTGTTCACTGGGTCTCCTTTGTTTAATTTACTCAATACTTCCCTGAAGGATTCTAACAGATTTGTCAGGCATGACCTCCCCTTGGTAAGGCTGTGCTGACTCAGCCCTATTTTATCATGCACTTCCAAGTACTTCACAATCTCATTCTTAATAATGGACTCTAAAATCTTACCAACAATTGAGGTCAGGCTAACCAACCTATAGGTTTCTGCCTCCTCTCTCCCTCCCTTCTTAAATAGGAGTGTTCCATTAACCATTTTTCAGTCCTTAGGGACCTTTCCCAACTTTAGTGATTCCTGAAAGATTACCACTAATGCCTGTACAATCTCCTCAGCCATCTCCTTCAGAACTCTGCTGTGTAATCCATCAGCTCTGACTGATTTATTCACTTTTATATCTTTCAGCTTCCCCAACACCTTCTCCCTAGTGATGGCCATTACACTCACCTCTGAACCCCCACCCCCCTCACCCCGACTCTTTTGAAGTTTTGGAACTGGTGTCTTCCACTGTGAGAACTGATGCAAAGTACCTATTCAGTTCCTCTGCCACTTTTCTTTTCCCATTACTATTTCTCTAGCCTAATTTTCCCGAGGTCTAATGTCCATTCTTGCTTCTCTTTTACCTTTTTTTAATATCTAAAAAACCTGTAGCAATTTTCTTTTAAATTACTGGCTTTCTTATTTTCATATTTCATCTTCACCCTCCCTTATTGCTTTTTTAGTTATCTTCTGCCACTTTTTAAAGGCTTTCCAATCCCTTGGTTTTCCACTCATCTTCCCTCCATTGTACGATTTTCATTTTGCTTTTATGTTTTCCCTCATTTCCCTTGTCTTATCCCCCCCCCGTTATAGTATGCTTCATCTTCCTTCCTGTACTTCTCAAATTGCTTCCAGAAACTCTATCATCTTTTCTCCTAGGCTTCCCTGACAATGAACTCTGGCCTTGACCCAACTGTAATACCATTACACCTGATTCCAGCTTCTCCCTCTCAAGCTGCAGAGTGAATTCTAACATATTATAGTCACTGCCCCTTAAAGGTTCCTTCACCTTATGCTCCCTAATTAATCTGTCTCATTACACATTACCAATTAAGGTAGCTGTACAATTGCTTGTATTCACTCATCTACAGGGGTTAGCAAAGGGTTGTGCTGTTGTGCATGTGACATTATAGTCATGTACTATCAGGTGTGCATACCTACTCATAATTGTTTGGCATTTGAGTCAAGCATGCGACAATCCAGTCTCATGGGCAACACGGTGGCACAGTGGTTAGCACTGCTGCCTCACAGCGCCAGAGACCCGGGTTCAATTCCCGCCTCAGGCGACTGACTGTGTGGAGTTTGCACGTTCTCCCCGTGTCTGCGTGGGTTTCCTCCGGGTGCTCCGGTTTCCTCCCACAGTCCAAAGATGTGCAGGTCAGGTGAATTGGCCATGCTAAATTGCCTGTAGTGTTAGTAAGGGGTAAATGTAGGGGTATGGGTGGGTTGCGCTTCGGCGGGTCGGTGTGGACTTGTTGGGCCGAAGGGCCTGTTTCCATACTGTAATGTAATCTAAAACATTGTACATCGCTTCTGATTCCAAGCAACGTACCAGCGAAATGTTTAAACTGTTACTCAACTTAATGACCTGCAGGGAAAAAGCTTTGATCTTGATGGTATTCAAGGTGATACTAACAACTGAAGTCAATTACATCACAGGATCCAAGCTGATTGGATGTTTCATCATAGGAATATATCAAGATGACTACTGAGTCATTGGCCCTGATCTTGATACAAACCCTACATTGTTCGTGAAGCTTCAATACACAGACTAAACAAAATCCAAAATAACTTTGTATTTTTTCTCTCTAAAGAGCTGTTTACCATCCAGAATTCCCAACAGTTTTTGAATCCTTAGAAATAAGCAACCCAGTGGTGGCAAACTGCTTCATCGATTTGAGGAACATTGAAAGAATCCTGATAATCAAAGTAGGCCAATTTTGCAATTTTCATTCTGCAGAATTCCGTTTTTTGTTTGACAATGCTTATAATAGGGATAATGTTTGAGATGAACAAAGTTATACATTCATGGTGATTAGTGTGGTGGAGCAAGGTTAACTTTGAACAACTGAAAACAATAAATGCTGGCGATCACAGCAGGTCAGGCAGCATCAATGGAGTGAGCAAGTTAACATTTTGAGTTGAGACGACTCTTCATCTGAGCTGAGGTGAAGTATGGAGGGGGCAGCATTTATGTAATATTTGGGAAGGGTGTGTGGGGGTAGGGGGTGCAGGGTGCTGGTGAAGAAATGATGTTGATCGTTCAGATTAAGTGAACAGAACATGAGAATAGCAGAACGATAGTGTGTCTCCTGCCAGACTTGAAAGGACAGACACTGGGGAAGGGCATGATAACAAACTAAAATAAAGGAAAGAACTTGTTCACAATTTGAAGGTGTTGAACTCAATATTAAGTCAAAAAAGGCTGTGAAATACCTTGTCTGAAGGTGAGATGTTGTTCCTCCAGTTTTTGCTGCGATTCACTGAACACTGCAGCATTCGGAGGACAGACATGTAGGTGTGTGAACAGGATGCTGCATTAAAAATATTGGCTGCGAGAAGGACGGGGTCCTGCTTGTGGAGGTGTTCTGCAAAACGGTCACCCAGTCTGCATTTGGAATGTAGAGTAGGTCACGTTGGGTGCAGCAAATACAATGCACAGGATTGGAGGAGGTCCAGGTGAAATGCTGCTTCACGTGGAAAGCCTGTTTTAGCCCTTGGATGGTGAGCAGGGAGGAAGTGAAGGGGCAGGTGTTGCACCTTCTGTGGTCACATGGAAAGGTGCCATGGGAAGGGGTGGCGTTGGTGGTTGTGGAACGTACTAGGGTGTCCTGGAGGGAACGATTCCTGAGAAATGCAGATGGGCGAGTGAGGGGAAGATGTACTTCGTGGTGGTGTTCTGCTGGAGTTGTCTGAAGCGGCAAAGAATGATCCTTTGAATGCGGAGGCTGGTGGGATGAAAAGTGAGGACAAAGGGGAATCTGTTCACACCATTGTGAGTGACGGGAAGGGGCAAGAACGGAAATATGGGTGATAGGTCAGGGCCCTGTCAACCACAATGGATGGGAAACCTTGGTCATGGAAGAAGGAAGCCATGGCAGCAACACTGTTTCGGGAAGAGGCATTATCCAAACAGATACGACATAGGTGAAGGAACTGGGAGAATGAGATGGAGTCCTTGTGGGATGTGGGGTGTGATGAGCTGTCATGAAGATAGCTATGTGGGTCAGTAGCTTTGTAATGGATGGCAGTGAATGAGTTATCTCCTGAAATGGAGACAGAGAGGTCAAGGAAAGGAAGGGAAGTGTTGGAAATCAGCGATGTGAAAGTTATAGAGGGGTGGGAGTCCTGATAAGAGCACGAAGTAGCACTAAAGCAGTTGTTGATGTACCAAGAGTTGTGGGAGGGAGCCTTTGTAGGACTGGAACAAGGATTGTTCCACTTACTCCATAAAGAGGCAGCATAACTGTGAGAGGACAAGTTCAGCCAGGCAAAGGAGAGTGATGGTGGATGGGGATTGTTCGGGCTTCTGGTCGAGGAAGAAGCCGAGAGCTCTTTGAACTAACTTTCAACTATTTTATTCTCAAGACTAATTGTGTCGCATTGTCACTTAGATGTGAGCATCCAAACTGGGCAAAGCCGTTGGTGAGGTAGTACTGATTTACTGGAGCATTTCTGAGAGAGATGTTAAAGCAAAGCCTTATTTGCCGTTTCATTTGCCAAACATGAAATATCTCATGGTATTGTTTCAGAGTAGAACTTTTCCCAATGTCATGGAAAATATTCTTCCTTCAGCCAAAACAAATGAAAATGGGACAGCTACTCATTTTCTGTACCTCACTGCTGTTTACCTAACTTCTGATGTGCATAATGCTTACCAAAGTAATGACAGTGACTACATTTCAAAATAATTCAAAAGCTTAGGAACATTCCAAAGATGTAAAAGTTGCTATCCTTTTTTTCTGCACTGGTAAGTTGGGTAATTTAATTTTGAAGAAAGAACTTATGGTTAAAGAGAATTGTGTACCTTTTTCATTTGAGAATCTGTTGTATTGTATTGGAAGAAAGTTGTAAAACTTGAAAGAGTTGAGAAAACATTTACAAGGATGTTGCCAGGGTTGGAGGATTTGAGCTATAGAGACAGGCTGAATAGGCTAGGACTGTTTTCCCTGGAGCATCGGAGGCTGAGGGGTGACCTTGTAGTGGTTTATTAAATCATGAGGGGGATGGATGGGGGAAATAGACAAGGGTACAACTAGAGGGCATAGGTTTAGGGTGAGAGGGGAAAGATATAAAACGGACCTAAGGGGCAATGTTTTCACACAGGGGGTGGTGCGTATATGGAATGAGCTGCCAGAGGAAGTGGTGGAGGCTAGTACAATTACAACATTTAAAAGGCATCTGGATGGGTATATAAATAGGAAGGGTTTAGAGAGATATGGGGCAAGTCCTGGCAGATGGGACTAGATTAGATTAGGATATCTGGTCAGCACTGACACGTTAGACTGCAAAGCTTTTTTTGCTCTCTGACTTTATGATGCACACAATTAATTAACCCTTTTTCTGTGTCAAACTGTATATGTTGATGGATTCAACCTAAGTTGCTCAGAACCAACCCAGCCTCCCCTTTCATTCTTCTTCTCATTCCTCCTTCTCCCTGTGACCCCAACAACAAAAATTGCTCTCCCCTCATCCCCCAACAAAAGATATCTTGGTCTTCACAATCTTGGATGTACTCGGAATACAGGGTTAACGGTAGGGTTCTTCGTAAGATGGAGGAGCAGAGGGATCTTGGGGTCTATGTTCATAGATCTTTGAAAGTTGGTGGATCAGGCTCAGGTGGATAGAGCTTGTAAGAAGGCCTATGGTGTATTAGAGTTCATTAGCAGAGGGATTGAATTCAAGAGTCGTGAGGTGATGTTGCAGCTGTACAGGACCTTGGTTAGGCCACATTTGGAGTACTGTGTGCAGTTCTGGTCGCCTCATTTTAGGAAAAAAGATGTGGAAGCTTTGGAGAGGGTGCAGAGGAGATTTACCAGGATGTTGCCTGGAATGGAGAATAGGTCGTACGAGGATAGGTTGAGAGTGCTAAGCCTTTTCTCATTGGAACGGCGAAGGAAGAGGGGTGACTTGATAGAGGTTTATAAGATGATTAGGGGAATAGATAGAGTAGACAGTCAGAGACTTTTTTCCCCGGGTACAACTGAGTGTTACAAGGGGACATAAATTTAAGGTGAAGGGTGGAAGGTATAGGGGGGAATGTCAGGGGTAGGTTCTTTACCGAGAGAGTGGTGGGGCATGGAATGCGCTACCTGTGGGAGTGGCAGAGTCAGAATCATTGGTGACCTTTAAGCGGCAATTGGATAGGTACATGGATGGGTGCTTAAGTTAGGATAAATGTTAGGCACAACATCGTGGGCCGAAGGGCTAGTTCTGTGCTGTACTGTTCTGTATGTTCTATGTTCTATGTTCTACTTCCAACAGAAGCAAAAGCTTTGTGCTATCAGAGAAGAGAGCTACCACTGGGCAGTACTCTCTTTTTTATGATGTATAAACTTTGCCCCTCCTCCCCTTGACTTGGTTATTTTTGTCATATTGTCCTGATGAATGTAAAATGTAAAGCTTTCAAAAAGTGTGTCCTTCTTCAGCAAAACTCAAATTTGTAAAATTTATCCTCTTTAAAATTCAAGGGGACTGGAAAAGCACAGCCTGTCAGGCAGCACAAGCTCTTCATCTTTTTTAACGGCTTATGCTCAAAACATTGACTCTCCTTTTTCTCGGATGCTGCCTGACTGGCTATATTTTTCCAGCACCACACCTTTTGGTTCTGAACTCCAGCATCTGCAATCCTCACGTTCTCAAAGTTCAAGGGGGCAAGAGTATTTTGATGAACTGCAATAGATAAACTGAGGATTTACCTATATTAAAAAAAACATTCTGATGGTTAATGAAGATTTCCTGAAGAGTATACATTATAAATAGAAATAATGTGGGAATATGTGAGAAAGGGACACAGGAAGGCCATTTTCTATTACAGAGCAATTCTGTAAATTAAGGTTAGAGTCACAGAGTTTTTAACAGCATGAAACGAGGCCCTTTGGCCTGTGCCCATACTGATCATTAATAATTCAGCAATTCTAAACCCATTTTCCAACACTTGGCCCATACCCTCCAGGTGGTCAGCTATGTAGATTTTAAATGTTTTGAAGGTTTCTGCTTCCTTTCATGCCGTGAGTTCCAGATACCCCTAACCTTCTAAGTGAAAAATGTTTTTCTACAAGTCTCTCTAAACCTCCAGCTCCTTACCTTTAAACTGTGCCCCCTGGTTTTTAACCCCCCCCCCCCCCCCCCCCCCATTAAGGGAAAATGTTTCTGCCGATCTACCCCATCGATGACCCTCAGAGCTTTGTAAAGCTCTATCAGGTGATCCTCCTTGTATTGTTTCCAGGTATGGTCTGTACCTGGGCATGGTTTCACACACACTGCTTAGGGGGAAAATGATCACTTAAATACCAAACGTTGCACATGTCAATTTGTTGGCTGGTGTTAACTTTGCTGCAATGAAAGAAGTGGTTTTGTTTCTTGAGTAGCAGTAGCATTTTGTGTGTGTATATATATGTATTATATATATATTTATTTATCTTTATAATGTTATGAGTTGTTAAATATAAGTGCAATGATGCCTATTATATTGGGAGGGAATACATGTAAATGAAAGACTTGCAATTAGTTAACAAATTTTTATAACTATGAGACACCCCACATCACTGCCCAACCATGACATCTCCTGTTTCAGCTGAATTCTTTTAAGCTGATAATTTGTATTCTTTCACTTTCTCTTGCAATTCTAAGTCTAGTTTTCTCATGTTCTTTTCAATTTCATTTCCCTTTTCTGCTTCCTCTCCTGTCTTTTTTTTCTCTCATCTCTAGTTTTGTCCTTTTCTCATGTTACACATAATTGAATGCCGCCCAATTCCAAAGGTTCACTACCCAGAATACCTGGTCCTTCTTGTATTTCCTTTAAACCCAAGTGCTAGTACTTCAATTTGTCTCTGACTTTGCAGCTCTGTCAGGCAATGCTATCCCCAGTTTACCCACCAAATAATCAATCTTGTCTTTGAAAGTTCCTTTAAGGCTGTGAGGGACAATTCTGCCACCTGCAGGAAATCATTTACCATTTCCAGTGTCATGTCTTAATTTTCTTTTATTCTCTTGTGAGATGTGGGTGTCGCTGGATGGGCCAACATTTATTGCCCTTCCCTAGTTTCTCTTGAAAGGTGTTGGTGAGTTGTTTTCCTGAACTTCAAAAGTGAAGCACAGAACCTGTGTATTTGCCCATATCATGGGCATTAAGGTGTGGTCGGTATATTATAATCTTAATAAAATGAACCAGTGTTGGCTTCCCCTGATTTTTCCAAACCTTTCAAAATAGTTATTGATTCTGGTAACATGAGGGTAGCTGCAGTCTTGTTGCAGGATGATAAGTTGCAAGCAGAGAAGTGGGGTACTTCACTTATAAACTAAACCAGTATCAACGGAAGTAACCTACTATTAAAATAGCCAGACTTTGGGATAATTGTTGACTCCTTAACATGTTGAAGTCAGTGTCTAACAGGTAAAATGGAAATGCTAATTTATGCTGATGGTAATCCACTGGCCTTCACTGAAAACTTTACAACTTGAAATATGAGATTATTCATGTGAAGTCTTTTGATGCACCCATTTTATTATAAATATTATTCACATTGCTGGAATAAATGATGTAATTGCATTAGCCTGAATATAAAATGTTGGAATAAGTTAAAGGTTGTAGAAATGCCAAGATTCAATAAGGACGAGGGAAGGATTGTAAGTCTTGTGTTTTATTGTTTGTGGATCACATATTTTGTGAGGAAACATATTAAGTTGCAACAACTCCAGGAGTAATGGGTTTTGATTTCCAGGAAGCCATCTCAGTGAGGCATAACTAAGCAGTATTTTCCTTGTCTTTATAACATTGAAGAAGCTCCCACTATCACCACACTATAGGTTTTGCACCTTTATGCAGTTTTTCCATGCAAATTTATTTTTTCCAAATCTTTCTCACTAATTGGAACCCTATAGAATACACCCAGTACTGTAATATTGCCCATATCGTTCCTTAGAACTCCATCACCTGTAAAAATACATGAGGGAAAATGAATACTACCATTGTAGTCATCCTTTATGGCATATTTGCTTGTTGTTCATCACCAGTTTGTCTCTCAGATCATCTGCTTTTGTATGAAACTATTGTTCAAACCAGTTTCCTCTAGCAAGTTTTGAAATAGCAATCCTCCTTCCTAGAGTAACAGCAGAGCTCGTGAAATTATGCAGCAGCAAAGACCACCTGCAAACTGCAGAGAAGCTTTTACTGCAGCAGGTGACCACGTCTTTCCCAACCGCTACTACTCCTCGGAAACAGACAGGGCAAGATACTTGGGTGGTGATGTGGAATCCAAAATCAGGTTAGTAAAGTTTGGTATCAACTATTACAATCTCTCAGAAATGTGCAGGCTGGACCACAACAAGTTATTAACCAGATGCTTCAGTACAGTCCTGTTCTTTCTCCTTCAGTGCAACCCTCAAGTCTTTCCCTCGAGCTTGGTAAATGTTTAATTATGGTTCAGGATTTTAAGTGATAAGCTTGTTAATTATTGCTTGAAATGATTGAAAGTATTTTCATGTGCACATTTTACATTATAGCAGTAAGAGGCATTATCATTAGACTAGCAATACAGAGATTCAGGCTAATTATCGGGGGGCGGGGGGAGGGGGGGAATCAGTTTCAAATCCCACCATTGTTAGACAATGGAATTTAAACTCAAGTACAGTAATAGATCTGGAATACAAATCTAGTTCAGTGGCCACGGCAACTCTGTCCAATTGTTGCAAAAACCCATGTAGTTCATTGATGGCCTTCTGAGAAAGAAATTTGCCGTCATTATATCCAAGCAATTTTATATACCAAACAAATCTGAAAAATACTATTTCACACAGATACCATTTTATTTCAGCTTTTTATTTATTCTCTCAATCATATGAATTAAAAATATGTCTTTAGTACAAATATTTTGGAATATTCTGAAACTTCAAAAATCGTTTTAATCGCCTAAAATGTTTATGACTCCAGATCATTCTAATCACAAGGTATGTTTTGTTTCACTTTGTTGACAATCAAAACAATAAGTTGGGGTATGTTCATGATGTTCAAATTGTAAATGAGGACCTACTTCAATGTTACAAATCAAAATTTGGTTTAATCGGGAATCAACATGTTGAGTATTAGTGTTTTGTTGGAGATTAGTTAACGCCATCAAATCTGCAAAATAGAGAAGCAGGTTTCCTAACCAATATTTATCTACCCAGGCCAAAAACTGACTTGGGCCAAATAGTAATCCTCAATAGAAGTGTGCTCCATTTCACCGTTTAACAGTGATGATTTATATTTGATCTAATTTTGCCACTTCATCCAGGGTGGCAAGATTGAGAAAAGTGGGCATTCTGAGGAACTTGCTTCCCTTTAAGCACATATTTCTTACGTGTCATATTATGTGGCAAATTTCCTTTCCAGAAGGACAACAGTGAACTACATGGTCTTTTGCAATAATTGGTAAGAATTGTCATGGCCACTGAGATCAGATTTATTTTCTAGATCTATTACTTGATTTTAAATTCCACTTTCTCACATCATGATTTGGAGATGCCGGTGTTGGACTGGGGTGTGCAAAGTTACAAATCACACAACACCAGGTTATAGTCCAACAAGTTTAATTGGAAGCTCTAGCTTTCGGAGCACCGCTCCTTCATCAGGTGCTGGTGGAGGACAGAATTGTAAGACACAGAATTTATAGCAAATGTTTATCGTGTGATGTAACTGAAATTATACATTGAAAAATACCTTGATTGTTTGTTAAATCTCTCATCTGTTAGAATGACCATGTTAGTTTCACTTTTTTCATGTGTAAATCACAAAACTTTTTTTAAAAGTTACATTCTCAGGCTAACTGTAATAATTGGTGTCAGCACAGACAAGATGTTGAAGGTGTTAGCTCCCTGTGTTCCCTATCTGTGCCATAATGTTTGGACTGATTCTAATCTAAAAAGTGAGTTAACAGAGTCTTACATGGATTCTGTTAACTCACTTTTTAGATTAGAATCAGTCTAAACATTATGGCACAGACAGGGAACATGGGGGGCTAACACCTTCAACATCTCAACACCTTATCTGCACTGACAACGTAACTTTTTAAAAAAGTTTTGAGATTTACAAATGACAGTGAAACTAACATGGTCATTCTAACAGATGAGAGACTTAACAAACAATCAAGGTATTTTTCAATGTATATTTTCAGTTACATCACACTGTAAACTTTTGCTATAAATTCTGTGTCTTATAATTGTGCCCTCCACAGCGATCTAATGAAGGAGCAGTGCTCCGAAAGCTAGTGCTTCCAACTAAACCTGTTGGACTATTTAACCTGATGTTGTGTGATTTGTAACTTTCTCATATAATATGCTTTTGAACTGTTATATATTTTTTCAAGTTCTAATGATCAATAGCATTTTGACAGTTATGAACATTACAAGTGAGATTTCATTCTTCAAAAAACAATGTTAGTTCAGAAGTTCAGTTCATCTGGTAAGAAGACTGCAGAACTTGCCAATTAAGTTGAAAACTGACGTTAAAGGATGCACCCTCAGCTTGTGACTAGGAGGCATAGGTTCTCCAGTAATGTATCACACTGCTCAGTCTCATTGATGCTTTCAACATTGGACATAACTGCAGAAGAAGTGTAAGTTCTCAACTGAAGTATGTGAATCAGATTGGCTTATATTACTTTCTGCATTTAGTGATGAGCTCTGCAATGTTGTTGCTGACTGCAAACTTAAGGCCATTGTGTTGAAGAAACTCTTGGTTTAACTGTGCGAAGTATTGTTATTGCTAAAGGCCTAGATTGTGCCTAATTATGGACTTTGTTTTTTAAAAAAATTAACAAATTGTGTCACTGAAATCCTTTGCATAACAGGGAACTGGAGGTGGAACTAAATGATAAGAAATCCCAGTTATCACACTGTCAACAGCGATCAAATTCAATAAAGGATGAAATAAAGTTATTTTACACCAATATCAGCAATACACAAAAGAAAAGGAGACAAATCCAGGTCAGTGTTTAAAAGACCAAAGAAAAGTATGACTAATTCAGTTCTTTTCATTTTAAATAATTAATCATGATGGAATAAACCTAAGAATTTATCTCCTGTGTTTTTCAGGAAAGAATAACTAAAATTAAGCTAGAAATTGGAGATTTAGAAAACATTGAGGACCCCCAGCCATTTCATATTCCTACATTAGTAAGTGTTAAAATTAATTGTGACTTACTTGTGTTTCCCTCCCTATGTAACGTAAGTTTTGAATGCTGCACAGAATCTTCAATGGTTAATTCTTCTTTTACTCATCATTGAATATTTTCATAGACTTGAGTCAATCATGCCATGAATAACAATCAGTTATATGGGGTTGGGTGGTAACTGATTCCTTCTATTCCTTACACTAGAGAAAAGAAGCCCAAGACATCTGCCACAGAATTGAGTCGGCCCAAAATAACTTGGAGCAGGCAAGAATGGATTTGGATGTACATCGAAAGTTATTGGAAGAGGATGAAAAGAAATACAAAGAAATACAAGGGAAGGAACATTCGCTGGCAGAAGAAATAGATTCAAGAAAGGTGCATTCTAATTATCAGACTAATTATCCAAACTGTTATCAGATTTAGAAATGTTTTTGAATAATATTTAAAGAAATGAATTATTACAACAGGAAGAGCTAAGTAAAGTGGACACAGAGATCGATACATATAAACAGAAGGAAAAGCATTGCAAAGGGGAAAGAAATAAACATTTGGAGAGAATAAATGAACTAAAAAGGAGGTTGGAAAGTAAAGAATGTATTTTAGAGGTAAGTGCAGCTTTCACTAACCAGGCATGATATATTAACTTAAAGTCGTGATTAAAGCTATTCATCTAATAAGCAGATACTTATAGCAATGTGAAATGAAATGGTGGAATTAGCCTTAATAACATAATCGATATACATATATATAAAGTACTATAATATTGACGTTTCTCAAAGCATTTCAAATAATAATCTATTGAAGAACAGTCATCAACCATTACAGGTCAAAATTTGGATATGGTCTTTGCTAATGGGAACAGTGCACAACAGGAAATGCTGCTGACTGGTTTGTACTCCCACAAGGTTCCTGACTTATACTGACTGATTTGTACTCCCAGAGGGCTCCTGTTGAATTATCTGAGTTTGGATGATGGCCAGTTTCTGGTTGAGTGCTTACCTATCTGTGCACATATGCAGCTCTGCCAAGATTTCTTTCAGCACTATTGCTAGTTGAAGATTTGAATCTTATATTGCCAGGCATACTTAAAGAATTAAACCTGAATTTTCCTTTGAGTACTGTTGAGCTCTACAAGAGGAAATAGGGCAGGAATGCATTATACTAGATTAGCTTTAGAAATGGTAACATTTTTCTCTACCATTTCCGACAGATGATTAGAAATCCTCAGCCGAGAAGGAGCAATTGAATGAAATAGTCATGATATAGTGATGATATATTTCCCCTCTGTGCTCATGATGTTCACAATATATAAAACAGGCATTCAGAATGTGAACCATCACTGAAAAGATAGAAATTGATTTAAAGGTATAAGAGACAATTCAGAGAATTCTTAATTCTTGATGCATGTTGGTCATTTTGCTTTCTCTGTTGCCACCTCCCTTTTCATCTCTTGCTGTGAGACTCCACTCATTTTAAAAAGTGTATATAATGAGGGTGAAATTGATCTTGAGCATTGAAGTAAAAATCGTGACCCTGAATGACTAACCTACGTTTTACACCCTACGTGGATGGAATATGAATTAGGTTATGGATTTGATACTTTGTGAACATATTTCAAGGAAGAAGGGAAGGAGTAATGGGGGTGGGAGGCAAGCCTGATCAAGCAGCAGGAGAGGAACATGGCATCTGTATGATCATGCGCCTGTTGTTAATATCCTCAGAGTTTGTGGACCCTGAACTTTGTAAAGGAAATGTCTAACAGTATGTCTTGTATGCTGAAACCTGACTAACAGACAATCCCCGCTATAGGAATCTGAAATGTTAGCCATGTAGCTGTGCACAGAAGTATTAAGCGGCTCGTTGATGCATCATTTGCTAGTCTAAGTCATTTCATCCACTTCACTGCAATAAGCCACAGTAGCAGCATGACTGAAAGCTGCAGTTTTATATTGTGACAGAATCCCTGAAGGTGCACAGATTGATGGATTGTTTCCACTTGGCTATGCATATTCCCTTCATCAATCCTACTACCTACATCGATGGGAACTGATTCGTTTCTCTGATTTTCCACACGATCGTACAAGTGAATATCAACATTCCTACAAGTTACGTAATGCCGTTTTTTGGTGTGATTCAGTTATTGAACCTCAAAAAGATATGTTCAGGTTATTGTGAAGATATCTGACACAGGTCTGACTGGAACACTTTCACAGCACTCCAGTTGGCCGGTGCTAGTGAAGGACCACAGCACAATGAAGATATGTGTCAGGTGTCTGGATTCCTCTGGTTGTACTCTGCAGCATTGTCAAAGGTTCCAACAGTGCTACATAATATTCATGCACAGGGATGCCTCATCATGGAGGTCTAGGAGATAGAAAGCACTCAAAACAGCAGCAATCATTTGAAAAAGCAAAGGCAGCCTAAATCGGCTTTGGGTTAGAACCTATTGCTGCGTGCAGAGGGGTTTCATTCTACTGCCACAGAAGAAATTCTCCTTTGACATCTGGATCTGGTAAAGTGTGTCAACAATCCTGATAACATCTTTTCTCATTTCTTACATTTCTCTCACCATCTGAAAACCTTTCCACACACACACCCAGAGAAAGCACTTGATGAAAGCTCTGGTTGCAACAGCACAGCAGTAGCCTTTGCAGAGACTCACTGAGGTGTCCCTATCCTGCATTGGGTTTGATAGTCTGTCTGCAGGAGTGTGAATAGTTTGTTTGATGTCTGTGATAAAAATACTGCATTATTAGCATTGATTATTCATTAGATTATGTACTACTAATTACAAGGCACACACTGAGTTACAGGTTACAGCCTGTTATTTCTAGCTGTCATTTACAGGATGCAAAAAATTATGTTAAAATATGACTAATATTTGCACCACTGGCATGATAGAGACATGTTGTTCTCTAACTGCTTGTTTTGCTTGATTTCTTTGACCTCATTTTACCAAAATGGGGAGCTCCCTTAGAATTATTTCAATGTATTTGGCATTAACTAATGAATCAAACTATTGCTTTCAGTTCTGTGAACATTTAAACAGCTAAAGCTGATGTCTTTGGGTAGTGCTTTTCATTTGCTATTGTATTATGGGTGTGAACCTGGCCTTTGGGAGAGCGAGGGCAGGATCTGTTTTCACATTTCTTCATTCACAAGGGAGCATCATTGACATGAGCTGGCATTTAGTCGAAATCCCTTATCACTCTTAGGAAGATGAGGGTGACCCAATTTCTTGAACCACTCCAGTCAGTGTGGTGAAACTATGGAGGAGAAAGTGAGGACTGCAGATGCTGGAGATCAGAATCAAGAGTGTGGTGCTGGAAAAGCAGCAGGAGAATTGACGTTTCAGGCATAAGCCCTTCATCAGGAATGAGGCTTGTGAGCCAAGGGGATAGAGATATGAATTGGGGAGGGGGGGGTGGAGTTGGGGAGCAAGATAGCTGAGACTGCACCTGTTGGACTGTTAACAGGGAATGCAAGAACTTTAACAGGGTTGGTGATGAAAGACTGATGATATACTTCCATTTCAGAATGGTATGTGACTTTAAAGGGAACTGCAGGTTGTAGTGTTCCTTTTGTCTGCTGCCCATGGTCTTCTGGATGATGAAAGTCACAGGTTTGGGATTTAATGTTAAAGAAGCCTTGATGCATTACTGTAGTGTATCTTGTCAATGGTACACATTGTCACTAATGATGGCGGTAATAATTAGAATTAGAATTAGAACAATACATATTCAAGTCAAGTTTCTCAAGCAGGCTGCTTTATCCTGGATTGTGTTGAGCTTTACGAAGGCCACATATCTAATTTTTTTTCTGAGGACTTGCGTTTTGTGGTAAAATTGAGTTATTTTAAGTTCTGTTGATGCCTGGATTATTTTTTGTCTGGAAGGTCTCTTTGGACATTGGAATATGTTCCTTTTGACAAGGCATGTCTTGGAAACCACATAGTTTCAGTGAATTCTGAATTTGTTTTTTGAGATCACCTGCCTGACAGAAAATTAGTTTCTGTTTGAACAAAGTTTTATTTGAGTAGAGTTTGCTTGCTTTTCAGTTGGCGAAAATCCAGCTTATTTCTTTGCCTTTCTGAAACACCCTGGTTATGAGTCAAATGTCAGATCTGATTGTCCACTTCAAGAGAATCTGGAAGTCTTCTTGGAATGTGTTTCCTGAGGAAGCTGTGTCTGCCAAGACTCCAGAGACAACTATATCTTCCCAGTGACCTGTCTCTGTGCTAGAACAGCAGATCAATTGCCTTCTGAACATGTCCCCAACTTGTCTGTTGTTCATTAAAGGACTAACTGTTATTAGTCTAAAGTGATATTTTACAATGTGAACCCATGCAGAGAAAATCCATTTTACCCACTTCACTTGAGATGTTTGTGTTAGCGTGTGTGTGTGTGCGTGCATGCGTGCACATGTGTGTATAAAGTTCACGCATATGTGTGTATGCAAGTGTGTTGTGTTTATGCATATGTGTGCATGCATGTGTACGTGTGTGCATGTGTGTATGTATTTGTGTGTGTTTGTGCGCACATGTGTGTACATGTGTGCATTGCAGTTGTGTGTATTTGAGTGTGTGTACGGGTATGTGTATCTGAGTGTGTATGTGTGTGTGCATATGTTTGTGTATGTGTGTGTATATATGCAAGTGCATAGGTATGTGTGTATTTGAATGTGTATGTGTGTAAATGTGTGCAGGCAAGCTTGTGTATTTGAATGTGTGTGCGTGCATGTGTGTATGTCTAAGTGTGTGTGAGCTATTTAAAGGGGTAAATGTTTTTACTGTCACATTGTGGACTGAGATGAGAAAGAGCTGTTTTAGAACTGGTATTTTAAAGGATGGCTGCATGTTTTGTAAAGCAAGCACTTTGACACTCTTGGAAAACATTGAGCAAGCAGCAATTGAAGTAGTTGCAGGTAAACAGGAGCTGGGCGGTTGTGTACAGATGCAGCTGGATGGTAACAAGAAGCTGATTGGTCTGTAGACCAGTGATGTTAAAAGTCTTTTGCCTGTCAACAATCATGTGATTGGCTCTCAGGAAGAGCTTTGGGCTGGGAGCATGACTGAGAGTAGTATTTTGATCTTGACCAGCACAGAAGCTGTCTCTCTGCAATCAAAGCTCACTTTAAACTTGAGGAAAACCAGTTTATCCTTTCTTTAGCAGTTGTAAGCTGTAACTTTTAACTGACAAGTTAAAAGTTGTGTAAGTGATCCGGCTGCCTTGTGTCTCTTGATAGGAAGACAACTCTGAAGTAGCATTCTGACCGGTGTGAGGATTGTCACAGCAATGTGTGACTAGGAACCACTGATCTGCCTCCCAGTTTTCCTCAACCCATGTGTATATATATATTGTGTGTGTGAGGGAGTGAGTGAGAGAGAGAGTGAGTTTATAACGGGATTAGAGTTTTCATTTGTAGTGTGTTACAACACAGAGACAGGCAAATCAGCTTTTCCAACCCTGTATTCACAACACTGTAGAATTAAAACCTTCAAAGTCTCTCAAAATTGGCCCCATTGGATCCCAACCAGACTTTCAAATAACTCATCCTTGACTCTGTGAATAATCAATTCCAGATGTGGTTTTTACCCCAGCAAAAGATATGATAATTTATTAACAGTACAATGAAAAAGATGTAACTCTAGCAGAGCAAAAATTAAACTACAAAGTATTGTAATTGTTCTATGCTGTAATCCCAAAACCTTTGTCTTCAGCACCAATCACACAAAAGACAGACAAGCAAACAGTTCAGGGATAAATAAAAGAAAATAACAAAACTGGTCAGATTGTTTAAGTGGTTTTCACAATGTTCCACAGGCAGAGATGATAGTTTCTTGGTTGATTTTCTGAAGGTGTTGGTCTGGGTCACCTTTTCAGTTCACTCGGATAAAGGCAATAAACCTTGGCTTTGTGTTCTTTGAGCTTCCATTAGCTGATCAGTGAGGTTAAGTAGGAAGCTTCCAAATCACCTGTAGCAATAGTGAGACTTCCTTCTTCACCGAAAACGCAGTCTAAAACCTAATTCAAAGTCTGACCATTCCGAGACAGACTGATTGTCTCTTCCAAAAGATCTCAATTGCATACCTGCTAGCTGCTGGCATATATAGCCATCATTGATAGCCACCATTGATAGCCATCATTGATAGCTATTCTTAATAGCCATCATTAGTAGCCATTGTTGATAGCCATCATTAGTAGCCATCTTCCACTGTTTGTTTTAACATTATGCTCTTCTTTGGTGACAAAGTAACTGCAGAACCTTGTTCAGGAACCAACCTACAATTTACTTCCAAACCTGGCCCCAAATAAATAAACTCTTTTTGATTGATTTTCCTTTTAGTAGAAGAGGTTACCTATAGCTCAGAAGTTTTTAGCTCACAGTTCACAGGTCCAAACCAAAAATTGGTAAAATAATAAAATAAAAAGAACACAAAGGGCTCTAATGGTTTATAAATGTTTACCTGTAGCTTGAATCTAATTACTTGTAATAAGCAGTAATTCTTTTTAAGTACAGTAACCTGGTCTGTGCTTTCTACCTGCATACATCTCAAAAACAGAGGAATTGGATAATTTTGTGTTCTTAATTTAAAATCTTTAACTTTTGTGATAACTGCAGAAATAGCTAGGCTTAACTTCCAGCACTGTACCCTGTGAGTCATAATAATACATTCATATTACAAACTGCATGTGTTAATCAGTTTTGCATATTCAGTGAATGAATCATATTTCATTATAAATGAATAGTTTTCTGTTAATAAAGAAAAATGGTTGATGGATCTTTTTATTCTAAGTCTAATATAGTGAAAGCGTATGATTAGCCATTTTGGGAACTGGGAAAAATAATTAAATTTGTGTTGTGACCTGTGCAGTAATGGAGGTGGGGGGAGAGACACAGTGCTCTCCTCTCATCTCAGTCATCATCTCTGTTGTTGAAGCTGTACTCATTCAGCAAATGTCGAGTATTCCATTGCAATCCTGACCTGTCCTTGTAGATAGTGGAGAGGTTCTGGGAGTTGCAGAACTTCCAGTCAATGACAGAGTATTTACATGGAAGGTCCAGTCTGGTTGTGTTAACTCATGAGATCTCATTGGTGAGGCTTTCAGTGATAGTGGCAAAGGGACATGGTTAGATGCTGTCTTGTTGGAGATGGTTTTTTTCCTGGCACTTTTTCTGATGCAAATGTAAATTGCCACTAAATATCCCAGGCCTGAGGACTGTCCAGATCCTGTTGCATGCAGACAGGGCTTCCTTCATCAGTTAGAAATTGCAAAATAACTGAACATTATTCATCAACCTGTTTCTGATTTCATGTTGGAAGCACCTGAAAATGCTTGGATCTAGACACTAATGGGAGAAATGGCTACAGCAATACCCTGGGGATGAGATGAGTGCCTTTTGAAAACCACAATCAGCTGGCTGGTGCTGGGTATGACTCCAGCTAAAGGAGAACTTTTCTTCTGATTTCCATTAATTTCAATTTCAATGGGAGTTATTGATGGAAAGCTTGATCTAATGCTGGCTCACTATCACTGTCACCTTCTGCAATGAGCTCTTATGCCTATGTTTGGGTCAAAGCCATAATGATCTGTGGACTTGAATAGTCTTTCAAACTGAGAATTTGTGACTAATTGCTGTTTAAAAGCATTATACATGAGGAGAAAATGAGGACTGCAGATGTTGGAGATCAGACTCGAGAGTGTGGTGCTGGAAAAGCACAGCCAGTCAGGCAGTATCCCAGAAGCAGGAGAATCGACATTTCGGGCATAAGCCCTTCATCAGTCCTGATAAAAGGCTTATGTCCAAAATGTCAATTCTCCTGCTCCTTGGATGCTGCCTGATCTGCTGTGCTTTTCCAGCACCGCACTTTTGACCCGCAGCATCATACATGACACCATTTGTCACTGAGAATAGATTGATATGTTCGTCAATGGCTAAATTGGATTTATCTCTGCTTCTCATTACAGAATGTACCTGTATTTTGTTGGTTAAATGCTAGTTATTGAGGTTTTACTGGAACAGCTTAGGTGGATGGCTAGTTATGAAACATATCGTTAGCACCACATCTGGGATCTTGTCAGGGCTCATAGCCTTTTCTATACTCAATGTGTTTAGTTGCTTCTTAATATCATATGCAGTGAATCAAATCAGCTGAAGACTGGCATCTGCAACGATGAGGGAGCTCAGAAAGAGACTGAGATGGACCATTTTCCCAGCACAGGTGGTTGAAGATGGTTGGAAAAGCTTCATAATTGTCTCTTGCACTGACATGCTGGCCTCTGTCAACATTGAGGGCTGGGATATAAAATAAAACAAAAAACTGTGGATGCTGGAAATCTGAAACACACAAAAGCATAAAGTGCTAGCAAATGTCAGCAGGTCTGTCAGCGTCTGTGGAGAGAAAACAAGGTTAATGATTTGAGTTGGGTGACCCTTCAGAACAGAAGGTTCAGAACTGGAGATTTACTCTGTTTTCTCTCGATAGATGCTGCCAGACCTGCTGAGATTCTCCAGCAATTTCTGTTTTTGTTTGAGGACAGGGATGTTCATGGAGGCTACTTCTCCTGTTTTTTAAAGATGTTTAACTGTTCATCATCCTTCAAACTGAATGAATAGAATGGGCCAACAGAACTTTGATTTCCGAGTTGGCTGTGGGATTGCATACCTCCATCTGTGGCAATTTCTTTTCTGCTCGCGGTCTTGCATGAGAGCTTCACCAGATCAGTGCTTCATTTATAGGAACTGATGAGATCTGCTCCTGTTTTGCTCTTTTGCAGTCTTTACTCAACCAAGTTAAAATTCACATAACAGAAGGTTATAGGTTTATTTGGAAGTACGAGCTTTTGGAGTGCTGCTCCTTCATCAGGTGATTGTGCGTGATTTTTAACTTTGCATACACCAGTCCAACACCGGCACCTTCAAATTATTTACTGAACCAGGCTTTGTCCTACTCACCATCAAAGGTACCCAAGTTCCAACTAAGCCACTGCCTAATGTGGTAGCAGATTTTATAATTCAGCCTTTTTCTCAAAGCGTTTTTTCTAGAAGGAAGATGTGATTTTGTTTTTCACTGAGGGGTGAGAGTCTTTGAATGTCTCTTCCTCGAAAAGTGTTAGAAGCACCTTGGGATATTCTTAAAGCAGAGGTGGATAGATTCTCGATAAGTCAGGGGTCGAAAGGCTATCTATCGGGGTAAGCATGATCTTAATGAATTGTGAAGCAGGCTCAAGGTAACAGTGAAGACAATAAAAGAGTTTTGCAGGATGGATGTGGAAGGGCGCTTTTCACTTCTGAGTGGTTCTAAAACCAGCATCCCAAAATTTATCAGGACATTGTAGAAAATTTTATGGTATGCCCAGGCACAGGGCTTCCTGATAAAACTGGTACTTGGCTACACTCGTGCTTTCTTCAGACCACAGTACAGAGATTTATTTGGATGCTGCTTCTGGGCCATAAACCCAGAAAGTGGTTGTGGTTTGCAGGCAGCAGCTGCACTTCTGTTTCAAATACTCATTTACAGGCAATAGCCTTGCACTCAGCAAAGCTAGGTCATAGTAAACGGGCTGTGGTATGAACTCTGGGTCATCTGTACTCATCACCGGCGGCACGGTGGCACAGTGGTTAGCACTGCTGACTCACAGCGCCAGAGATCCGGGTTCAATTCCTGCCTCAGGCGACTGACTGTGTGGAGTTTGCACATTCTCCCCGTGTCTGCGTGGGTTTCCTCCGGGTGCTCCGGTTTCCTCCCACAGTCCAAAGGTGTGCAGGTCAGGTGAATTGGCCATGCTAAATTGCCCATAGTGTTAGGTAAGGGGTAGATGTAGATGTAGGGGTATGGGTGGGTTGCGCTTCGGTGGGGCAGTGTGGACTTGTTGGGCCGAAGGGCCTGTTTCCACACTGTAAGTAATCTAATCTAATCACAGCTGCTGTACAAATTGGGTTACTGAACATGACTGGCACTCAGTATAAAATCCATCACCTTTCTATCAGATGTGGATCAACAATGCAAAGGTAATCAGTGTGATTCAGAGCATATCCATTAGGTGGTGTCCCTTTCTTCCACAACAGGGATGCCGAAATTCCTGATGAAGGGCTTTTGCCCGAAACGTCGATTTTCCTGCTCCTCGGATGCTGCCTGACTTGCTGTGCTTTTCCAGCACCACTCTGATCTAAAAAATGCCGAAATGGTAACCCACCCTCCTGATGCCTATTGTAGCTGGTGCCACTGGTTTCCAGATATAACTTTCCCTGAAGCACGAAGTGGGAGTTGGGTTGGATAAGGTCAGGTGCCTTCTTCTATATACCCACTTGACTTCAGTGGAGACTAAAGGTACGGTCAGTATAAAATTGGCAGCCAACTCAAACCTGCCAATGTCCTAGCAGTTAATATAATCCCCTCAGTCTTGACTGATTTTGATCAATGGGAGCTTAGATGGACGTTGAAAATGGAATTAATACCGGTGCTGGTGAAACAGGAAGTTGTCAGTGTGGATTCATCAATATTTTAATAGTTGTTCAGCTAAGAAAAAATCCTGAGAGAAGAACACAACTCAAACTGTCTACTCTTACTCACAAAGACTCATACATTCCCCAACTGATATGAAATTATTAGTAAATTACAGTGGGTTACCTAAAGTAGCACTCAGCTAAATGTTCCAAGTGTCACTTGCTCTTTTGCCCATTTCTTATATTCTTGTTTATTCCAGCGAGATATTGCGAAAGCCAGGCAGATTTGTGTGCAGCGATTAGAAGTCACTCGAGATCCCAAGAGTATTGATGAGGAGATCAATTGCTTGAGGGAAATTATCAATAAGGCACAAGAAGTCCATGGGAACAAGGAAGAAACTACAAGGTAGTTGTCGTGCACACTGCTTATCCAATAAGTAACATACTGTTGCCTTTTAGTTGTGAAGAGCTTTCCTCTAATTCTGCACATAACTTAAATCAACCTAACAAAAGTAATTCAGATACCTGTTCTACTCTGTAATGGCCTGAACCTGCAGTGTGGGAAAACCTGTTTATAGAGGAGGTGCAAATATTTGTGGAGGGCACATTTAACATTTGTTTCAGTGTAGTGATCTGGAGGCATTTAAATTACCAGCGCTTTGAAGTGAGATAAACAGTTTGTAGTTTTCAGTTAGAGTAAGAAAAGTCACTCACTACAGAGTGCATTTTTGTAATTTGAGTAGTTAATAATCTATTGTTTATACTTGAAAGGTTTGTCATTTCTTCTGAGCCCATTATCAATACTAGGCTGAGTTGCAAAATATTCAAAACCACTCATCTCATCAGGTGACAATGTCAACATTTCGATTGATGGTTTTAAGAGCTTATTATAGGATTAACTATCTTTAATACAGTTAGGGAAACAGATGCTTGCTTTTACAACAAATTGAGGGATTTACCTGTATGAATAGGTTTCATGAATGAGATTTATTTTAAGTATCAAGTGTGCTTGAGTGGAACTCCACCGGATTGTTAAAGTTTATTTGTTCCATATCTCCATAAATCCTGAGGTCTACCAGTAATGAAGACAAAGTGCCAATGGATGTATGGCATGTGGAAACATAGAGATGACACAAGGGTGGCAATGGGAATATGAGGAAGTATGGAAGGAGAATGGGGGATGTGAGGTGACGTGGGGTTATGAGGGAAAATGGCAAATGGATCAGGTGGAGAGGGTGTGAAGGTTAGAGGACACAACAACCCTTAATACAGCTGTGCTAAAGCCCCAGAGAGCTACGAATGGGCTTCTAACCAGCCTGCCTTACCTGGCAACTATAATGTGTGGTCATAAGGACAGATCCAAATCCATCCCATTTTCTCATCCCCAGGATGGAAGGGTGATAAGTGAAGGCTCTTTTAAACTCATAGAATCCCTAACGTGAGAAAGCAGGCCACTTGAATCCACACCGACCATCTGAAGAGCATTCCATTCAGACCTACACAATCCCTGCAACCCTATGTTTCTCATGGCTAATCCACCTAGCCCACAGATTCATGGACAAGTATGGGCAATTTAGCATGGCCAATCCATCCTAACTTGCACATCTTTAGACTGTTAGACTATGAGAGGAAATCCATGCAGGCACGGGGAGAATGTGCAAACTCCACATTGTCGTCCACAGTTGGAATTAAACCCAGGCTCCTGGTGCTGTGAGGCAGCGTGCTAACCACTGAGCCACCACACCACCACATAGGTATGTCCAGTCAAGCGGTTCCCTCACATAAATTTCTCACCTCTTCAACATAAATCTAGTTCCTTGCATTTGGAGAGTGGTTGCTAGGTCTTCACTCTCTGTCAACTGCAAGCTATGCTGGAAAGGTACTTGCCTCATGGATTCAACCTTTTCTATTCTCCTATCAGTTTTTTGCGTGACCAAGGTTAGGGGAATTTAATGACTCAAAGTGAAGCCACACAGACTCAGTATAATATTCAAAATGATCAGCCTATTTCTTGTGCGAAGATAGGCTACCTCCCCTCTGCTAATACTCGAAATGGGTAGGTTTGAGGCAGTTTGCTTGTGTACTTCTGTGTTTTAGCTTCTTTATTTTTCAACCCAAAATAAAACCCATTTCAGCGGTTTCTATTTCTCCTCACTATTCCTACACACCACCACCCCCAATTCCCCAACCTCTGCAACTCGAAATCCCTGAGATGTTTTGTGTACTGACTTCAATCGATTTTAAATGTTAAAGCCACTGGTATGTCTGACATTGATAACTTCTAATGTTTTTGGACAGGCAGTACTTCGAAATTTTGAAATTGCAAAAGAACATCCAAAGTGAGGTGAAGAGCCTGAAGATGTTTATGCAGTTGATCGATGAAATAATGAAAGAAAGGCACAAAGCATATGAAAGCTTTCTGAAGTAATTGTCACAGTTTATTCAGTAAATATGCTTGCATTTTTGAACTGTAATTCAAAGTTCTTTTCTACTTTGCTTCTCTGTGAAAATATTCATTCATGTCTTTGTAAGTGTGTTGGGTGTGACTGAGGTGATAACGGTGCCTTGCTTCAGTTCACCCAGCAGTATTATAGGGCCATGCTAGGTTTTGTCAGACTGAGACCGGAGATTTAATGTAAATGAGTAACACGTAATGGTATGAAAGAGTGTACTGTATGCTTTCCCATTCTCCTTAATATACAAGATAATGAAAGACTATTGCCTGAACAATTTTAAAACTGCTAAGCTTAACCTTTATACCAGAAGTTTATTTGTAGCTTCAATCAAACCTAGCTACTCGCACACTCAGGACAAATCTGAAACACTGAATCTTGATGCTGCTGGTGGGAATGTTGCAGTAGGTCCTCCTCTGTAATGCACGCTTTCTGCAGAGGTGCAATGCCTGCACCTTGAAATTAGTCAGGAGCAGGAGGCTCCTGATGAAGGGCTTTTGCCCGAAACGTTGATTTTCCTGCACCTCGGATGCTGCCGAGGTTTTCCAGCACTCTAAACTAGAGCAGGAGGCAATAGATGAGCACATCTCCCTCAATTAGACCCATAGCTACATGGCTTGTCCTTGATATTGGCAAGGAAATCCATTTGAATGTTCATGGTCTTAATTGATGGGATAACAGGTTTGATTTTAGGTTTTATTTAGTTAAATGGACAACGCTAAGAAACAGAGTCAAAAAGTGTGGTGCTGGAAAAGCACAACCAGTCAGGTAGCATCTGAGGAGCAGGAGAGTCGACATTTCAATGTGCACATTCCTGATGAAGGGCTTATGCTCGAAACATCGACTCTCCTGCTCCTCGGACGCTGCCTGACTGACTGTGCTTTTCCAGCACCACACTCTTCGACTCTGATCTCCAGCATCTGCAGTTCTCACTTTCTCCAACACCAAGAAACAACCATTTTGTTATAATCAACTGTCTGTAATTTACTGACCGTTGCTTTCCTGGATGATCTCCTTCTCCTGTGAGCTCTCTTGGGAACATATGAATGGTGCTTTATAAATGCAAACTGTGGAGCAATTGTCCAGATATTCTACTAGGTAAAAACAATGACTGCAGATGCTGAAAATCAAATACTGGATTAGTGGTGCTGGAAGAGCACAGCAGTTCAGGCAGCATCCAACGAGCAGCGAAATCAACGTTTCGTGCAAAAGCCCTTCATCAGGATTTCGCTGCTCATTGGATGCTGCCTGAACTGCTGTGTTCTTCCAGCACCACTAATCAGGTATTCTACTAGTCAGTAAGTTGTTGGAGCAGTGTAGATTGGATTGCATATTGGCCCACGCGAAACAGATGTATCAAGCATGTTCTCCCTGTACTCTCCCTGCCCAAAAAACGTTTTGTATTTTTTATCATTCTTTCTCCTATGAAAAATGTCCAGTATAATCTACAAAATATATTATTGTTTTAATCATGATGATATTTTCTCTCTCTGTTTGAATTAAATAGGTCCATGTCAATTCGCTGCAAACTTAACTTCAGTATTTTGATGTCTAAGCAACATTATTATGGAATGATCAAATTCGACCATAAGAGCAGAGATCTTTCAATCACGGTGAGTTACTCTCAATTTATTTGAAAACCTATTTTGAGGAAAATATTACACTAAAACAGAAAAAGGTCAAAATACTGTAACCATACAGTTAAAAGAAACATTGATACAAGAAGGAAAATATTGCAGATTTTGGAAAGCTGTTTATTAAAAGAAAGACAGATAAATGTCTGGAAATACTCAACAGGCCAGATAGCAGCTGTGGGCATGACCTTTGGTAAGAATTAATTAATTAATCATGATTAGACTTCCTTCAGCATGTCTGCTATAGGGACCAGATAATTAGCATGTTGTCAAGTGCAAATGCCTATATGCAGAGTTAGTCAATGTTGACAAACTAGCTGGTATTACCCACCAATGATAATAGTCTCATAAAATTGAAAGATAGAAGAGTTACACTGTAGATCCCGTGCTAAGTAAATTTAAAGGTGCCTACATGAGGGAATTAAAGTTAAGTGGGGAATTCAAGAGAAGCTTAAGTGAACAGGAAGCATATGAAAGAGGTACAGTACAAGTGGGTGGTATGGGTCACATTTGCTATGAGATATTGAAGACTAAGTGTTATCAAAATAGATACTTTCCTTTGATATAATACAATCTCTGCTCCCATCGAGAAAAAAATGTATTTCTCTCTTGAAATACAGACAAAGTCAACATCCCCCACACCACTCACATGAGAAAGAAGACGCTATCCTACTTTGAGATAATTTAAACTCATGCCCTGGACCTTGTCAATTTACTAACCAACAAGAATTTATCCATAAAGATACCATTCAGTCCTTTGATTTTACAGAGCTCTATGTACATTTTAAACCATTTTAAGTTTAAAAAAAAATGGAGAGGTAATTAGTAAATGAAGATTCCATTGGGCTGTTTCCAAATTTGGAAGTAGTGACATGTAAAGTGGAGAGTTCTTGAGCTATTGGTTTTTATTTCCATGTAATACCAAGTAATGTAATAAATTATTTGTGTAATCAACTTGGGAGCTCACAAGCTGTCCCCGTCCCCATTATTTTCTGCCCACTCTATGAACTCATTTTCTAAGCTATCTTTGAAAATCTGATTTTCACAATCTATACATGCAAGTCACTCACGCTCAGTGTAGTACATTTCTCACATGCCTCATTTCTGTCTTTCTATTATTCTCTGTCCTACAGTGTAACTACTACTATGGGGACCTATAACCTACTCCCACAGGAACCTCTTGCTTTTACTATTTCCTATCTCTATCCAAACTGATCCTACATCTGTACTTTCAAATTAAGGTAATCTTTCAGTACTGATTAGACATAGTCTTTAATTAACAGAGCAACCCCACCATTTTTCCAGCATTTGTAATATTTCACCCTTCCACATTCAGGCCCCAGCCTTGATAACCTTTCATCTATGTGTCTGTAATGGGAATCCAGTCATACATCTTTATCCGCATCTCCTATGTTTCGAATGCCTCATGCATCAAAATACACTGTCTTTAAAATGCTTTTATTTTGCCCTTTTACAAACTGCTTGCAATTTTATGTTCTGTTCCTTTCTGTCACACTCTAGTCATTATTACCCAAACTGCTGCCTTGCTCTTTCGCCTTTACCATACCTTGTCTCATATAAACCATTCCCCCTACAATTTAGTTTAAAACTCTCTTGACCTGATGAAGGGTTAAGTCTGAAAGATTGACTCTCTTGCTTCTCGGATGTTGCCCGGACCCGCTGTGCTTTTCCAGTGCCACACTTAGAGTCATAGAGTCATAGAGATATACAGCATGGAAACAGACCCTTTGGTCCAACCCGTCCATGCTGACCAAATGTCCCAACCCAATCTAGTCCCACCTGCCAGCACCCGGCCCATATCCCTCCAAACCCTTCCTATTCATATACCCATCCAAATGCCTCTTAGATGTTGCAATTGTACCAGCCTCCACCACATCCTCTGGCAGCTTATTCCATACATGCACCATCCTCTGCGTGAAAAAGTTGCCCCTTTGGTCTCTTATATCTTTCCCCTCTCACCCTAAACCTATGCCCTCTAGTTCTGGACTCCCCAACCACAGGGAAAAGACTTTGTCTATTTAACCTATCCATGCCCCTCATAATTTTGTAAACCTCTATAAGGTCACCTCTCAGCCTCCAACGCTCCAGGGAAAACAGCCCCAGACTGTTCAGCCTCTCCCTTTAGCTCAGATCCTCCAACTCTGGCAACGTCCTTGTAAATCTTTTCTGAACCCTTTCAAGTTTCACAACATCTTTCCGATAGGAAGGAGACCAGAATTGCACGCAATATTCCAACAGTGGCCTAACCAATGTCCTGTATTGCCGCAACATGACCTCCCAACTCCTGTACTCAATACTCTGACCAATAAAGGAAAGCATACCAAACGCCTTCTTCACTATCCTATCTACCTGAGACTCCACTTTCAAGGAGCTATGAACCTGCACTCCAAGGTCTCTTTAGATCAGTTACAAGTATATTAACTGGAGTTTAGAGGAATAAGGAGGAATAAGTTTTGGTCTCAAAATATACTTTACTCATAAAAATTGAACGATATTTATATATGTAGTCACAAATTCAGTTCAGTTCTGTACAGTAGCACATCAAGGAAACAAACAAGCGTTGAAGTTTGACTCGATCAAACCAAAGGCATCTCATATGTGAACCAGATTATATATACATGCATTTGAGGCATGAGGAGAGTTCAAAAACTGAGCAAACCCCTGTTTAACTTCAGCAGGAAGATGTCGGACAGTGGTCTTTCCTCACTGTGCCTTGGCAGCAGCTGCCCTAAGCTTTAGTGCATCTCTCAGCACGTAGTCCTGGACCTTTGAATGTGCCAGTCTGCAACACTCGGTCAGGGTCAGCTCCTTGCTCTGGAAGACCAACAAGTTTTGGGCAGAACAAAGAGTGTTGTTAGAAGAATGAGGAGGAATCTCATAGAATCCGTTGAAATTCAAACAGGACTAGACAGGATAATCCCAGGAAGGATATATTAGAACAGTGCTGAGAGAGGGCAACACTGTGAGAGGTGCTGTGTTTTGACAAAATGTTAAATCAGGATGTCATTGTTCTTTCAACTAGCTATTAAGGATTTCATAATGCACTTGTGAAGAATAGCAAGGAAGTTATAGCCAGTGCCTGACTAATGTTTATCCTGCAATGGAGATTATAAAAACACAGGTTGTCTGGTTGACATCACATTGCTGTTTGTGGGGAACTTCTAGTTTGCAAATTAACTGCTTCCTTTTCTGCGTTAGAAGAGTGACTATGTTTCAAAAGTCCTTCACTGGCTGAACAAATGCTTCAAGATGTAAGCGGGTCAGAAAAGGTGTTTTATAAATGCAAGTCTTTCTTTTCATGCTGTTGGCAATCTCTGATTGAAGGTTGAGCGTGGAGAAGGAATGAAGACAGGACAAGAAGATATGAGATCCCTTTCTGGAGGTGAACGCTCATTCTCAACTGTTTGCTTCATTCTTTCGCTGTGGGATAGCATAGAGTCTCCTTTCTGTTGTCTGGATGAGTTTGATGTTTACATGGTACGTTTATGTCTAAAGCTAATTAATCTCCTAGTTGCTAAAGGTAAAAGTAGCAACATTTATTGTAATCCATAAGTGATCCCTCATGTAGAGACATGAAACGTTGAGTCCATTTCTAGACAATATTTTCTCCAAGTGAAAGATATGTAGCTTCATGATAAGCTTTAAAAATGTTTGGAAAATCGGTTGCTTAATGTGTCATTTCTCAGGGTGTTTCGGCTCAAGCAGTTTTCCTCAAATGCATGCTAATGTGAATTATTAGTTGTACCTTATGAATTTGCTGACAATTGCATTCACTGAGGAATGTGCTCATCAACGTTTGTAAGGTTACAGGAGCTTTCTTAATTTGTATAATACAGCCAAACAATAGCACATCATTCACAATGTATATCAAGCAACTGTCAAGAATAACGAAGGCTCCTAGAAATTGTAAGCTGCAAATTCTGGCAATTGCTTGCAAGGGATTTAGCTGCAAAGGTTAGAAAGCCAAACTTCCGGTTTTTATTTTCCGTGATTACTGTTTACAAATGGAGAAAGTCTTAATTTCAAAATCAAGAGAATTTAATGATAAGTGAGCTACTGTATTTAACCTTCAGGAAGGTCATCACACTCCATTTAGGGAGGTGAATCAAAGGCAGATTCCTGAAGAAGGGCTCATGCCCGAAACGTCGATTCTCCTGCTCCTTGGATGATGCCTGACCTGCTGTGCTTTTCCAGCAACACATTTTCGGCAAAGGCAGATCAACCCCATCATATTTTTACATAGTTAAAAACCACACAACACCAGGTTATAGTCCAACAGATTTATTTGGAAGCACTAGCTTACAAGGAGTTATCTCTTCATTAGGTAGCTGTGGAGTGGGATCATAAGACACAGAATTTACAGCAAAAGGGTTACAGTGTCATGGACCTGTAATGATATATTAAGCAAATTTAGATTAGGTCTTTCATCTTTTAGAATGGGATATGTTAGTTTCGGTTCTTTAATGTGTAAGTTAGTGCTTCCAAATAAACCTGTTGGACTGTAACCTGATGTTGTGTGATTTTTTAACTTTGTCCACCCCAGTCCAACACTGGCTCCTCCAAATCATGACATTTTTATATATGTCCGTGTCACCATTTTGACTTTAGACTGGTGTTTGTGACTGAGCTTAAAGAGAAAATCTCATTTTCTTTCTTGTAGCCGATAATTTATTTCTAAAGCTCTCCTAACTCTCATTGCTTCTCCCAAGATACGTGATTCACCTTGTATGATTACTTCTGAATTAAGTTGATGAAATCTGAGAATTCAAGTTGAACGGGTAAATGTAAATCGACAATGTCTTTGTCCCAGAAACCTGTGGAAGCAAAGGGAATTAAAATATTGAAGCGGGAAGTGGAGCAGATGACGATTGGAGGGGCAGAGGTTGAACAGTTCATCCACTTTACCAACACCTTCCACCCCGACCTCAAATTCACCTGGACCGTCTCAGACTCCTCCCTCCCCTTCCTAAACCTTTCCATTTCTATCTCGGGCGACCGAATCAACACGGACATTTACTATAAACCGACCGACTCCCATAGCTACCTAGACTACACCTCCTCCCACCCTGCCCCCTGTGAAAACGCCATCTCATATTCCCAATTCCCTCATCTCCGCTGCATCTGCTCCCAGGAGGACAAGTTCCAATATCGTACAACCCAGATGGCTTCCTTCTTCAAAGACCGCAATTTCCCCCAGATGTGATTGACGATGCCCTCCACCGCATCTCCTCCACTTCCCGCTCCTCCGCCCTTGAGCCCCGCCCCTCCAATCACCACCAGGACAGAACCCCACTGGTCCTCACTTACCACCCCACCAACCTCCATATACATCGTATAATCGTCGTCATTTCCGCCACCTCCAAATGGACCCCACCACCAGGGATATATTTCCCTCCCCTCCCCTATCAGCATTCCGAAAAGACCACTCCCTCTGTGACTCCCTCATCAGGTCCACACCCCCCACCAACCCAACCTCCACTTCCGGCATCTTCCCCTGCAACCACAAGAAATGCAAAACTTGCGGCCACACCTTCCCCCTTACTTCCCTCCAAGGCCCCAAGGGATCCTTCCATATCCACCACAAATTCACTTGCACCTCCACACACATCATTTATTGCATCCACTGCACCCAATGTGGCCTTCTCTATATTGGGGAGACAGATCGCCTACTTGCTTCAGAGTACACCTTTGGGACACACAGACCAACCAACCCAACCACCCTGTGGCTCAACACTTCAACTCCCCCTCCCACTCCACCAAGGACATGCAGGTCCTTGGACTCCTCCATTGCCAGACCATAGCAACACGATGGTTGGAGGAAGAGCGCCTCATCTTCTGCCTAGGAAACCTCCAACCACAAGGGATGAACTCAGATTTCTCCAGTTTCCTCATTTCCCCTCCCCCCACCTTGTCTCAGTCCCAACCCTTGAACTCAGCCCCACCTTCCTAACCTGCAATCTTCTTCCTGACCTCTCCGCCCCCACCCCCACTCCGGCCTATCACCCTCACCTTGACCTCCTTCCACCTATCGCATTTCCAACACCCCTCCCCCAAGTCCCTCCTCCCTACCTTTTATCTTAGCCTGCTGGACACACTTTTCTCATTCCTGAAGAAGGGCTCATGCCCGAAACGTCGATTCTCCTGCTCCTTGGATGTTGCCTGACCTGCTGCACTTTTCCAGCAACACATTTTCAGCTCCAGCAATTTCTGTTTTTGTTTCAGATCTCCAGCAACCGCAGTTCTTTGTTTTATGTAATTCTATGCTTGTTCAACCCTAGGATATGGTTAATCGCAGGATTTCCATCGACCTGATATTGCGGGTGGCAGAATCTATACAGTGTGACCAGTTCTTCTTTTTCACTCCACTGACGACAAGGTACAGGAAGACCGGTTGATGAATTGATATATGGCCTTTTGTTGAATGAATGAATGTCAAATATGTTTTTTGCATTATTAACTCTCAAAGTTGTGCTCTTTTATGGGCCATATTCTGGAGAACAGTGCCCTCCCAGTAATGCATTAAATTTTAGATTTCCAATAGAATCCCTACAGTGTGGAAGAGGGCCGTTCAGCCCATCAAGTCTCACTGACCCTCTGAACAGTGTCCCACCCTTATACTCTATCCTGAATTTCCCATGGCTAACCCACTTTGCCTGCACACTATGGAGCAATTTAGCATGGCCAATCCACCTAACCTGCACATCTTTGAACTGTGGGAGGAAACTAGAGACCCAGAGGAAGCCCACACTGACACAGGGAGAAAATGCAATCTTCACACAGGCAGTTGCCGCAAGCTGGAATCGAACCTAGGTCTCTGGCTGTATGAGGCAGCCGTGCTGAATGCTGTGCCACTGCAACTTGTTTTCCTGGTTATGTATATTCCCAGAGGTCAAAACCTTTAGTTGGAGGAACGAAGGAAGCTTAATTAGGCAGGATGGTGGCGTGCCTCAGCCAAATTAAATCTGTGAGGGAAGGTCCAAGCTCAACATACCCACCTGGGCTACAATTATTTCAGAGAGAGATAGCCTATGTGACCAGTTAACCACGGCAGGCAGGCAGGCAGTCTGTCAAGGGATGGGGCAATTCCCTTGATCAGTGCATGACTGCAATGGAGTAGGGCAGGAGAGCCAATCTCCTGCTGTTGCTTCCAATCCCCACGGTCTACCTCTCCCCATGATTCTGACAAAACACCACTGAACGTTTGCACAGTCTATCCCCCATCCTGGGAGTCCTGAGGGCAATGTTACTGGCTGCAGCCTCTGATTGGATGGAAGCTCTTGGTTCATATTTCCTGGCTCAGATACTGGTTGAAAGCCCAACTGCCAGAAGATCCGGTGGATTTTCACATTCTGACCGGCTCAGAGTTACCCTCCTCCAATCTCTCCAATTTTGGATTTGCTCAGAAAATGGAAGGATACCACCTTTTAGAGTCATAAAGTCACTGAGATATCCAGCACTGAAAAAGACTGCACAATCCAACTCGTCCGTGCCGACAAGATATCCCAACTCAATCTAGTCCCACCTGCCAGCACCCAGCACATATATCCTTCCTTTTATTTGGGAAGATCTGTATCAAGCAGTGATCTGTGTGCAGGTGGCATCAGTTCAGTGGGATACCAACCAAAAAAATCATTTGCAGTAGTTTGGTGGGGAGGGCAGTCCAATGTTGCGGAAATGCTTTCTACTGCAACATAATTTTAAAGTTTTTCTGAATTTAGGTTTGTTGATGGAGTTAACTCTGTGATTTAAAGGCAGATATTATTTGCACTCTCCCAATGGTTTAGTTGGGGTTCAATGCATTCTTTGACATTATGATACAAACAGATCAGATGATACCAGGTCTGAACCTTAGCTTCTGATGTTTCAGCTTCCTATTAAGTTCTTGGGTACTGCACAAGTAGCTCACTTGGATTTAGTATCATTAACTCCTACTCCAAGAACACCAGTCAACTTTACTTTTACTCCTATCGAGGTCAATGAGACGCTTACTATCATGTAATTCTCCTCATCTTCAAAAAGTTCAATCTATCCTCTATCAAGGGGAAGCTCAGGCTATGAATCAGCAGAGGATGTAAGAATGGGAAGTGCACAATATGTTGTCAAACAGAAAGTGAAAAGCATTAGCAAAGTGTTACAGTGACTCAGTGGTTAGCACTGCTGCCTCACAGCGCCAGGGACCAGGGTTCAATTCCAGCCTCCAGCAACTGTTTGTGTGATGTTTGTACATTCTCCCTATGTCTATGTGGGTGTCCTCCAGATGCTCTGGTTTCCTCCCACAATCCAAGATGTGCAGGTTAGGTGAATTGACCATGCTAAATTGCACATAGTATTCAGGGATGTGTAGATTAGGTGCATTAGTTAAGGGTAAATATAGGGGAATGGGTCTGGGTGGGTTACTCTTCAGAGGATCAGTATGGACTTGTTGGACCAAATGGCTTGTTTCCACACTGTAAGGATTCTATGATCTATTCTATACTATGGAATAGAAGGAGGCTATTTGGCCCTTTGTGCTTGTTCATTGGGGATCATTACCTCATGCCAATCTCCTGCTTTTCCCTGGACCCCTGCACATTACTTTTATCCAAATAATCATCCAATTTTGACTTGAATGCCTAATTGAACCTGCTTCCACCGCACTTCAAGGCTGTGATTTCCGTACCCTGTTTACTCGCTAAGTGAAAAGGTTTTTCCTCACTTCACCCTTAATTCTTTTGCAGATCACTTTAAATCTATGCCCTCTCATTCTTGTTCTGTTTATGAGTAGCAACAGCTTCTCCTGATCTACTCTATTCTGTACACTCATGATTTTGAAAACCTCCATCAGATCTCCTGTTAGCCTTCTTCACTCTGAGGAGAACAGTCCCACTTTCTTCAATCTACCCTCAAGGGTGACATGGTGGCACAGTCGTTACCATGTTGCCTCACAACACCAGGGATGTGGGTTCAATTCTAACCTCGGGCTCCTGTTTGCGTGCGGTTTGCATGTTGTCTGTATGAGTTCCCTCCAGGTGCTCTGGTTTCCTCCTGCAGTCCAAAGCTGTCCAGGTTAGGTGGATTGGCAATGCTAAAAGTGGGGTTATAGAAACGAGGCTTTGATGGTCTGGGTGGGATGCTCTTCAGAATGTTTGTGTGGACTTGATGGGCCAAATGGTCTCTATCTGCACTGTAGGGATTGTATGATTTCATAACTGGAGTTCCTTATCTCTGGAATATTCTTGCATTGTATAGTGCCCAGAACTATATATGCTAATTTAGCTTAGGTCTAATATGTTCAACATCTCCTCCTTGCTTTTATACTCTATGCCCCTGGTAATAAACTTGAGGATACTGTATGTTTTACTTATTGTACTCTCTAACCATCCTGTCACTTTCAATGATATGTGCATATGTACATCCAGGTTACCCCTACTCCTGTACCCCCTCTTAGAAATGTACCCTCTATTGTATATTGTCTGCCAATATTCTTCTTACCAAAAGCATAACCTCACACGTCTCTGTATTGAAACTTATTTGCCTGTGATCAACTTGTCCATGTCCTTCTAAAGTTCCTACATCATCTTCCTCACAGTTTACAATACTTCCAAGTTTTACATTATCTGCAAACTTTGAATTTACCCACTGGACACCCAGCTCTAGATCATTAATGAATATCAGGAAAAGTGAACTTCCTCCAGCCAGAAAAATATCCATTGACCGCTACTTTCTCTTTCCCATCACTCAATCAATTTTGGATCCATGTTGCTACTGACCCTTTTATTCAATGAACTGTAACTTTCCTCACAAGTCTATTATGTGGCATTCTATTAAATTCCTTCTAAAAATCAACGTACACAACATCAACAGCATTCCCCTCATTGAATCTCTCTATTACCTTTTTAAAACCTTCCAG
The DNA here is from genome assembly GCF_047496795.1 of Chiloscyllium punctatum. Lineage (NCBI taxonomy): Eukaryota > Metazoa > Chordata > Chondrichthyes > Orectolobiformes > Hemiscylliidae > Chiloscyllium > Chiloscyllium punctatum. The sequence goes on along the minus strand of NC_092741.1, from coordinate 148,211,613 downwards.
CACGTTAGTTAACCATTTAGAAATCCATACTGACTCTTTAATCAACACACCCTTTCCCATGTAACTACCAACTCCATCCAAATAATTGTTTCCAGAAGTTTTCCCACCACCAAAATTAAATTGACTGATCTGTAATTGCTAGGATTATCCTCACAGCCTTTCTTGATCAAAACCATAATGTTCTCAGTTTCCCAGTCTTCTCGCACCTCTCCCAAGTCTAAGGAAGACCGTGAGATTCTGGCCAGTGCACTCATTCAATATCTTTTGATGCATCTCCTTCTAACGTGGTGCCTTGTCAATTTTAAGTATTAACACTTGATCCAACACTTCTACCATATCAGTTTGAACCACTCTCATAACTGAGTTCCTCCATTGTCACCATGGTTTGAGCAGCATCTCTGTTTTTGATGAAGATGGATACAGGTATCAAATACCTCAGCCATGCCCCTCTTTCTAAGTATAAATCTCCTTTTTTTGTTCCTAATTGGCCCTACTCTTTCATTTACCAACCGTATTATTTATAAGGCCATAGAGGATTTTGAACCACTTCTTTATGATGGTTGCCAGTCTTTTCTCCTAAGTCCTCTTGGTTTCTCTTATTTGCCTTTTCAACCCAACCCCCCAACCCCCACTGAACCATCAATATCACTCTTCATTTTCAATTTTGATTGTCTTATCTGTCACTTGCTATACTTTTCTTCTTGAAAAGAACAAAGAACAGTACAGTACAGGAACAGGCCCTTCGGCCCACCAAGCCTGCGCTGACACATGATGCTTTTCTAAACCAAAAATCTTTTGCCTGTACATGGTTCATATCCCTTTATTCTCTGCCTATTCACATATCTGTTGAGATGCTTCTTAAACGCTACAACTGTATCTGCTTTGACCACATCCTCTAGCAGCTCATTCCAGAACTTACCACTCTCTGCCCCTCACATCTCGTTTAAAAGTCCCCCCTTTTACCTTAAACCTATGTTCTCTAGTAACTGACATTTCTACCCTTGGAAAAAGACTCCAACTGTCCTTTCTATCCATGTCTTACATAATTTTATGAAACCCCTATCAGGTTGCCCCTCAGCCTCCAATGTTCAAGTGAAATGAGCCACCTATGACTAATTTCTCCTAGTAGCTACTACCTTCCAAACCAGACAACATCCTGGTAAACCTTCTCTTAATTTCTATCTCTTTTTCCATTTAGGAGCACTTGATATGTTTGCTCTACCTTTCCCATTTGAGGGCATATACTTTGACTTTACCCAAACAACCTCCTCTTTGTTCGGTTGTTCGGTTAATCTTCTTTCTGTCAACCTGTTGAGCCAGTCAATCTTGCCCAGCTCCATCCCCCCCATCCCCCCTGTGTTGTGTTAATTGATTTTGCTGTCACTGGTTTGTTGCATGTCATAATTGTGACAATGATCAGATAAACAGCCTTTGTGTAATTGGTTAAAGGAGATAAATGTTGAGCAGGACATTAGAGAGAACTTCCCTTCTCCTTTATATAAGATAGTACTTTAAGATATTCTGAGCTGAGAGAATAAAGCAGGTGCGAGTCATTGGTCAGCAAGGTCTGAGGACATGGTGGGGGTAGTGAGCAGGATTCTATCAGCAGACTTGTGGTTGAGCTGACCATTATCGACAATGAAGGTTGTGAGTCAGGTCATTGGAATGGACGCGTCTAGCAAATATTCAGTCAGACTGAATATTATCATCAGAGATAGAAGAGGCAATGGTGTAGTAATGGCCAGGGAATTGCCTGCGGACCCAGGTTTGACTCTAACCACAGCAGATGATGGAAATTGAATTCAATAAAAATCTGGAATGACAAGTCCAATAATGACCATGGAACTGTTGCCAATTTTGGGAAAAACCCATCTGCTTCACTAATGCCCTTTAAGGCATGAACTGCCATCCTTATGTGTGACTCCAGACCCATGGTAACTGTCTCTGGGATGGGTAATAATGCTGATCTTGCCAGTGAAACCCTCATCCCATTACTGAACTAAAAAATGTTCTTCACCAACATCCCATTCCTTACACTGCAATGATCACTGTCTCTTTAATGTTCCCCACCTCATTTCCAAGAATGCACCCTTTATTGTTGACTGGACACATACTACTGGAGGAAGTTCTCCTGCATGCAACTGAGGAATATTTGCTCCTTGCTGATCCATACACAAGTGTCCCAGACTATGTCTGGATAATTTTCAAACTGTATTCACTGTTGGAATGTAGCACACAGCTGGGTCCGACAAACAGAAATGAAGGACAAAATATTCTGATGTAGGTGTTCAGAATTAACTATGCAGTGGCTTCAATTTTATATCTGATGTATGGTTTTGTACAAAATATAAAGCGTTCGAATCATTTGTGTTGTGCAGTCCAAATTTGTTTGTGCTTCTGGGGGAAGTATGGAGTGAGGCCTACTTTAGGTAAATAGCAAATTCCAAATTGTGCATTAGATCAATGAAATTGTTTGAATCCTGACATTGTTTCACATCTAAAAAAATTGTTTGATTTTGAGTAATTCTGAACTGTTTCCATTTTTAGTTTCTTGCCTAAAGGTGACCAAATCAGAACCTTTCATCTGCATGATCATGAAAGAGGGCAGACAACACTACCCTTTGCTTCTCCAGATGAACCTGAAGACTCAGATGATTAAATAAACATTGACTTTTATAATTGTGAACTTTTGTTTTTTGTTGAAGTGGGGTAAATGGACATTGGAAGACTTTGGCAGAGTCGCAGAGATTTGTGGGGAGTGACAGGCTGCACAGTTGGAGGGTTGCATTCTGAAAATAATGTAGTGCATTGAAGAAGCTTTCATATGAATCCTGGGAAAGCTAGGCTTTCAATTGTTATTTTCTGGCATTATATACAGATTTAGTGGTGTCTTCTTAGAGCTGATGCAAAGTTGTTTGAGGTCCAACATTGTTTGGGTACACTTTTAAGGCTAACATGGCTAAACGCAGATGTCCTGGGGATGCTTTACCTAGAATTGCCAAGTGATGAGCTTAGAAATGAGTTGAGTGTGAACCATTGGTGTAGACAACCACCAAATCATGACCAAGTACACAGTATTGCTTAACATTCGCCAATATTAACAGTGAACATTAATGCTATGTTTATTATATTAGAAATACATCTGAGCAAAGGTTAAATAACAAATGATTCTTTTGTCCAATGTGAATGTATTTGTGCAGCTTTCTCACAGTTTTATGTCATTTTGCCTGAAACTTATCAAAACAGTTGCTTGGTGAAACCAAAAGACAGTAAGATTCCCCTGCCATCACCCACCCAACCTATCCAAGAACCAGGTACAAATCTTCACACACACACCAGACCAGAGCCCAGTTTCCACAAAAAGGGAATAGAAGGAATTTAAAAAACCTGCGAATGCTGGATATCTTAAACAAGCACACAATGCTGGAGAAACGCAGCAGGTCTGGCAGCATCTGTGGAGACAAAGTCGAGTCAACATTTCAAGTCCAGCGGTCTCGAAGGAAGTTGGCCAGTTTCTATTCGGAGTTTTCTGCTTTAGGGAGGGACCAAGCATAGATTGTTGCTATTTGAGAAATGACCCAATCACGGATTGCACAATCAGAGAAATGAGCCAGTTAGAAACTGTGTACTAGCCAAGGCAGGATAGCAGGGTCTATTTCAGCACGGTGCATTGCTGCGGCTGGACATGGAAGGGTGACAGCCTGGACAACCATCTGAAAGGCGGACAGATTGACCAATCCTGACTGTTTTAGAGAAATTGAGCAACTAAAGCATGGAGTAGGCATTCAATGGTGTCAACATTATTGAACAATTTGCTGAAAGGGATGGCAGAAATCAGTTGCTGCAACATTACATTCTGCATTCTGTTCTACTACCCTGATGTACTTATGGAAGGTATGATTTGTCTGGATAGCACGCAAAATAATACTTTCACTGTATTTCAGTTCGCGTAAAAATAATAAATCAAATCAAATCAAATAATAAAATATTGTTGCTTTGGATAAAATCTTGGTTTTGACTCATTTATATCAAGAGTAGACCCCCTAACAGAGAAGAGAAGTATTGAACAAATATGTTTCCTTTTGTTTTTGTCTATAGAAGAAATGTAACAATTTGCTTAATTAACAATTGTAAATCATTTCCACATTATTCCTTTCTTCTGTAAGTTATCACTATTTGCATAGACTTTGTGCATCAGTAACATGCAGAATACATGGAAATAATTCTAAGTCAAATTATTTAGTATCTATCACACTTCTTTTTGCTGTGATAATCCCCTTCCAAGGAGCCCACTGACATGCCTGCTGCATTGATTCAACAAAATCAGTTTGGCAGGAAAACAATTGTGTAGTGTTTCAGATGAGTGCTATGCCCACTTGACGTATAGAGACAGAGAAATAGCAGAAGAACTAAAGGTCACAAGTGCATTGTATTCATAAGAAGTGGACACATACTGGGAAGACAAACGGGGTAGTTTTACAACTATATTTTGATGCTTAGGCATTACAGAAATAGCACATATGCAATTTTTGCAATGTGCTAGAAATAGATAACATTCCCTGCTACCCAACTCATAAAACTGCCTTCGATGCCACTTTTGTACTTATTGGTTAAAAAAAGGAATTTTGCAAATTGTAATCTTAGTCATTGCTCCGTACTTTGTGTATAGTCAGTGTGATGATGAAATCATGGGACTCATTTTTCTTCATTGTGTGATAACGGTGGATAAGGGGACATGATTTTGTGGTGAAACCTGTGTTTTTCATCCTTGTTATAACTGCAAAGGCTGCTGGCCACTTGCCCATTATTTACCCCAGGACTGTCCATAGTTCTGGACAGAAACCCCTTATTGCCACCTACAGTCACTTTCCAGGAAAGGGTGGCGGTAGGTCTGGAAGTTCCAAAATTATTCTAGGTGTAAAAGTCACCTCCTCTCTCCACAATCATCCAAACCGCATCTTTTCTAGATGTTTGGTCATGTGGGCGGCACGGTGGCACAGTGGCTAGCACTGCTGCCTCACAGCGCCAGAGACCCGGGTTCAATTCCCGCCTCAGGCGACTGACTGTGTGGAGTTTGCACGTTCTCCCCGTGTCTGCGTGGGTTTCCTCCGGGTGCTCCGGTTTCCTCCCACAGTCCAAAAGATGTGCAGGTCAGGTGAATTGGCCATTGCTAAAAAAATTGCCCGTAGTGTTAGGTAAGGGGTAGATGTAGATGTAGGGGGTATGGGTGGGTTACGCTTCGGCGGGGCGGTGTGGACTTGTTGGGCCGAAGGGCCTGTTTCCACACTGTAAGTAATCTAATCTAATCACTGCCTGAATTTTCCTGTTCTGCAATTGCTGGCTGTAATGGCATGGTGGCTCAATGATTGGCACTGTTGCCTCACAACACCAAGAACCCAGGTTTGGATCCAGCCTTGGGCAACTGCCTGTGTGGAGTTTGCACATTCTCCGTGTGTCTGTGTGGGCTTTCTCTGGGTGCTTCAGTTTCCAAAGATGTACAGGCTCGGTATATGTACAGTACATGTACAGGCCCATAATGTCCAGGGATACTAAGGGGATTAGCCATGGCGAAGATAGGGCTGGGTCTGGGTGGGATGCTCTTTAGAGGGGTGGAGGTGACTAGGTAGGCCAAATGGTCTGTTTCCACACCATAGGGATTCTATTCTATTACAAACATATGGTTGGTCTGCAGCATTTAACCAGTCTAACCTTTGACCCAAGAAAATGAGTTATATTAGTCAGAATATGTACACTCCATTACTATCTTGCTGCAAAAATATGAATCTAGTTCAATGTACCCAGGATAAATTGGAAGGACTATTAAAGTGTTTTGATTGATCGGCCTCATGGTATTTGCTGGATCATGAATAGATTGGTGTTCTGCAACTTACTCACACCTCATTGTTACCTTTTGCTACCTGCAAGGTGGATAGTTGTTTTGATTCATGCATGGATACACAAATAGTAATTTAACATGTTAGCTGTTCGAGCTTACCTTCTTTTGCCAATAGATGAACGATACAATGTGATATCTGGTAAATGCATTATCTTTAAAAGATGTGACACCACTACTGTTATCTGTACATGACACAATGCTTTTAATTATAAAGTGAGATTTTCACACCATCTAAATCCATGTAAATTAACCAAAAGAAATGACAAATATGGTTTTCATGGTAAAGTATGTCCATGCCACTGTTTATTTGTTTCACATAGTAGCACAATTTCATTTTAACAGTTCTGGGTTTTGTTTTCTGCACAATTTCATTTAGAAGATATATTAATGATTTATGTATCGATTCATGACATTTATAAAAGCCATAACAAACATATAGGTACTGCACCGAACACTTTTACCAACATTTTGTTCACATTGCATACATAAAAGGGTAAGGTTTGGTAAGCTTTATTCATTATCTTTGTCAGAATAGATAAATCCTGTCTGGTTAAGTAAAAACATAACTTTACAGGTTCAAACCCTAAAAAGGGTAGTTTTCCAATTACACACTGTCAGTTCACAGTCTTACCCGCTGAGAGTCCATATCGAAATTTTGTGCAGACCAATCGCACTTTTCTGCTTTGCGCTCCTACTGGATTAAAGGTGACTTATTATTTTTAATGTCATAATTTCTGTGTCTTTAACATCGTCAAGATTTGCATTCTAAACTCTAGATTACCAATTGATCTATTAAAGGGAAGTATATTCTAAAAATGTCTCCATAGTTCTAAATGTAAGAATGTTTATATCTATATACTGTTGACCTACAATTGCTATTGTACAATCTGGAACCAAGAATTGTGTGAAACTTTGTCTTCACTGGGTTTGAGCTTTTTATGCTGCATTCCTGGATCCACATATGCCAATACAGCAGTAAACTGACTGCTTTGAATTTATTTCTCATTGGTATATTCGAATATCTATTCACAGCTGCCAAGGTAGCTTCGCTTTCTAACAGGAGTTAAACCAATGGGACAATGCAGTCAGCAGTACCATATTATAAAGAGATGTATGCTTTTAAAGTTAAAAATCACACAACACCAGGTTATAGTCCAACAGGTTTAATTGGAAGCACTAGCTTTCAGAGCGACGTTCCTTCATCAGGTGGTTGTGGTATCGCACAACCACCTGATGAAGGAGCGGCGCTCCAAAAGCTAGTGCTTCCAATTAAACCTGTTGGACAATAACCTGGTGTTGTGTGATTTTTAACCTTGTACACCCCAGTCCAACACCGGCATCTCCAAAATGATGCTTTTAAAGCAAATGCCTGGATAGTGGAACAACCATTTATTTGGGTGAAGTTCAAGTATTTTTCAAGCCTCTCCATGACCGACGGAAGGAGAAGGATTAGGCAGAAAATAAGAGAAGAAAAGTTTGATGATACAAATAAGGTTCTGTGAACATAGTAGCGCAGTTGATATATTCCCCTCCCTGTTTAACAGATGTCTAAACTACATGTGCAATTGCACAAAGAAAGGTCTCCAATTTCATGCTGAAAGGCACCATTTCCAGAGAACAGCAGCATACTAGTTTGCCAGCAGGTGGTAAGCATGTTGAATACAAAGTACACAGCTGAAAGAAACACTTAACAGAGATTATGAAGAAAGCACAACCAGCAGCACCATATGAGTTGTGCATGTCCCAATGATTCCTTGCTACAAAGTACTTTGCATTTTCATACAAACGTCTCACCAAACTAAGTTTTAATGTCAACTTTACAGGTTACTTTTGGTTGCATCTCATGCATATACCTCTAACTTGTAGATACAAAGTAGAATCATAAATATTGCCAGACTCTCATTTCTCAAGGCCATATATCTTGGTTTAGGAATAAACAAATCTACAAAACTCCTAGTCAGTTACTGAAACCCAAATTGGGTTATAGCTGTGTACCAGTTGGCCATTGTGTATGAGCACCAATGATGACCTTGCAACCAGACGCTACTGTGAAAGTGTAATCCTGAAGATGCAGAGGTGCCTGCTTGGCCGAAGACTCACCAAAAATGCACACATTTATTGAAATTCCCAAGGTACTTAGGTTGAGCTACTTGAGTATGCATGTGGTCAGTGAATCTGGGTGATTTACACAATCTTACATAAAATGAATACATCCTCTGAAAATGCTTGCTGTCCTCTAACTTGTGAGGGCAAGAGAAATTGTGAAAGAACTCGCCATCTGACCAGTTCTGACTTTTGAATATTGTGGTAAAATTCCCTTGAATAGATATTACTAAGACAAAAGTTTTTTTTAAGAAAAATGAGATTAAAAGACCAGTTAAAACAACCCTAGAAAACATTTATGTCATTGTTGTACAAGAGCAGAACTTCAGCCCCCAATTTATACTGTGTTGTTAATGTAATAGCATATCCCAAAGTACTTCAGAGAAATGTTACAGTGATCCATTGAAGAAGACATGAGGAAAGATGGCTAAAAACATTGGCAAAAAGGTATGTTTTCAAAGAATGTTATAGAATCTTAGGCAACGTCTTCCAGAGTTTAGGGCTTGATAGAGGAATTGAAATTGGGATGCAGAAAAGGCTAGAGTTGAAACACAAATTTATTTGGAGGTTTTGTGGCTGGAAGAGAACTGAGAGGCGGGAACAGTTGAAGACATGGGAATTATGACAGGATTAGAATTTTAAAATCGAGATGTTGCATAACTGGGCTCCAGTGTAAGCCAGCATACAAAGGAAAGATGGGTAAACTATGTCCCCCGGACATAGTTTAAATAAGGAGACATGTAACTTAAGTACTGCTCAACTTTCCCAATGGTAAAAATATTGGAGGCCAGCTAAGTATGCGTTGGAATGGTTAAGTGTGTAAGTAACAGAAGTTTGAATGAGTGTTTCAGCAGCAGATATGCTGAGGTAGAATTTCTGATGTGGAATAGAATTAGTCATATTAGAAACATCATGCCTCGCTTCAGTAATGATGCAAACTCTTGTTTGAACACATCTCATACTGTGGCATTATTTCACAATTAAAATCATTTAAATGGCTAAAAATCATCATGACCGGGTGGCTGAAATAAAAATGAATGCTGGTGCATTTTCTTGTATGGTATGGGACCACTGTGTAGAGTATACTTCCCTGTTAAACCAGTTTAGCAATGCAAGGGAGAATGTTGGGAAACAGCATTATCAAGAATGACTCCAACTGTTTTCAAGTGAGTTACAAATTATGGTACAGTTATTTTAGCATTGACATTAGATCAAAAGCAAGATTTCTTAAATACCACATTTCATGGAAGTAGTAAACAAAACAAGGCTTTATTTCTCCCCTTTTAAAAAGGATAGTATGTTTTGTGACTTAAAACCTACTGATGCAGTTTGACATTTTTCTTCTCTCTCCTGAATGACATTCATTAAATGACATCAATTAAAATGTTTATTGTATTTTTATGAATAAAAATCTCAATTGCCAATAAGGTGCAAGTGGAAAAGCTGTAAAAACAGTTTAAAAATTCGCTATCACATTTTTTCATAGCTGGTGACAATTTGTAAAGTGGAGTTGCTACTTTAGGTATTGCAGGAAGAAGCTAAGCTGAGGCCAGAGACACTTACCAATGGATATCCTTAATTGCCTGTTCCTAAAAATCGTCTTGTCTGTTGAAGAATTTGTTGAGCGCCACGTTTGAGTAACTCGCTAATTATAGATGTTGAATCCATTTTCTGCTAAACATTGCTGCAGTTTTCAGAGGTATTTAGTCTTTTCTCAATGACATTTCAAGATTCAAAGAACTGAGGGAAAAAACTTCACTGGACACTAATAGCATTTATTTTTGTGAAGCAAGTAAGTTTGCAATGCTAACTGTTCTCTGATCATATATTCCATCACCAATATTGCCAAGAATTAATGTTTCAGATCTGATACAATGATTAGAGGAAAAGAAATAGTTTATTATAAACAGGTTCTTTGACATGGGATTTTAGTTTCATTCCCAATAGGTGAAACACATTGCAAGCTCCAGTGGAGCATGAACAATAATAGCTTATTTTAATGCAACACGATACTGATAAACAGGCCTCCAAAGAATGAACTTAAGATGGTAATGAAATTGCGCACACTTCACTTTTGGCAGTTTTCATATTAATTTAAACCTTTTTTTGCATATGACATTCTCATGCACACAAGTGTTTCAACACAAGAAGCAAGTCCATTTAAAGATAGTCCAAGCACTTTGTTTTTGTGTGTGTGTGTGTGTGTGTTTTTGTGTGTCTGTGTGTGTGGATGTAGCTGCAAACTGAATGAAACATCTGAATTTTGTGCAGTCCATTATATGCATTACTGATGGCTCATTTCTGAATGTCACATTGCAGGAGTAACACAATCGAAGGATCACTCTTTGCTGCTTCTTTGAATTCATCCAGTGTAATCTGGTCATCATTGTTCTTATCCATCTTACTGAAAATCTTGTCAACACGTTGTTCTGGCGTCAAACCGTCTTCATTCATTTTCATCATTATGACAGTTCCCACCATTTTATATATAGCCTTCATAGAACACACGCAAAAAAATATTTAATTTAAAGTGAAAATCAAAGCAAAACATGCATTTTGTACTGTTTTGAAATGTGTGCTCTAACCACATGCTTCAAGTATATAGAACACATCTGGAGCAATCAAAGTGAAGTTCATAGCTTTTAAGGAGAAGCCAAATAAATGAGGGAAGGTGACAGAAACAAATTTATGTTGATAGGGTCAGATCAGGCAGGATGGACTGAGGTTCACAAACAGCATAAGCACCATCATTGTATTGCTGCGTTGAACAATTTGTTTCTGTGCTCTCAGTTTTATGTAAATGTCGGCAATGACTCAGGCTTTCACTCTTATTAAACTTGAGACGTTAAGTGAATTAAAGAACAGAATAACACATGCTGTAAGGGGGTTATTAATGTATAACACTTGATATCTGACAGCAATATTTGACATGTTTATAAATTTCAACAGGATATCGGACTGGATTATCTTAAATGTTCACACTTTAGTTTTATATAGAGCTTGCATAGTGCAGCATTAATTTCCTGTGATGCAAATTGGTGCAATTTAAGTTCACACCTGCTTTCCCTTCACACATAACCTTCTTCCTTTCAAAAAGGGAACTATTAAGTTAAAGCCAATCTCTTTCCCAGGGTGGGGGGAGGGTGAGAGAAAAGACAGGATGACTCACTCTATTACATTGTTTAGCTAGTGAATTTCAACCACCATTGACAAAACCACATTCCAATTTCTCTATAATGGGCTATGTCTCATACTGAGTGAAAAACAAAGAGAAACAGAAACCTGGATTTTAAAGGAGTTGCTGATTGCTGCTCCTGTCCCTAAATTTCTACACTATACCCTGGCTCTGCATTCTAGAGTGGACTTCCAAACTCAGGCTCTTCAAACTCAGGTGTGCCATTGGGGTGTTTCTTCGTAATGCAGGATTGTCCTGCGAAGCTAGGTCAACCACTTTCTTATTACACAAACTACTCTATTCGGTTAAGTCTTCATTAATGAACCAACTGTAAGTCTTTGGGGCATTTAAACATTTGTGGTGTATTCGTAAATGAGTGTGAGTGGAGTAGCTGGGAAACTGCCATCCTAGAAGGTGGCAGTGATTCGTGGCAGTCTGCTAGGGCAGCTGTTTGGAATAGCGGTGTGGTAGACTGGCAGTGGGATAGGGTGGTATTGAGGTAGCATGGTGAAGATGGGTCAAGGATTTGGAATGGTGGGCAGCATTTCCTCCAAATTTCTTTCTGGCTTAGAAGGCGTCTGAGGTCCGTACATAAAGTGTCCTCTGGAAATGGAGGTCGATGCCATGATCGGTATGCTGGATTTGGGTGGGGGTGGGGGAACGTGGGAGTCAGATGGTAAGGAGGGTGTCAGCGGTTTGGTCGGGGGGGATAGAGGCTGGATTAAAAAGTGGTGTGGGGTAGATGCAATGCGTTGGAGACACATTTCAGTTGCAGGAGTTAAGCATGGTTTTAATTTGTCTGATGTTAGGCATATTTCTCCTCAGTAAGTCAGAGTTGAAGAAATTCACACATGGCCCAAGGAGCTGGGAAATTGCTCGTAATAAGTATAACTTCCCATCGAATTCCCACAGAATTGATGAAGTGGGACTTTTTGGAGGTACTAATGTGTAACTTTGGTGGGTGGATGTTGGGGGGGGGCGAGTGTTGGGAGACATCCAATTTTACATGGTCCACAGACCGCATGATCTGGATTACTCACTTCATATTCTTCTATCACCTGAATTGTTGTCATGCTGTACAAAAGACCAATTTACTATATTTATTAAATATTTGAGATTTCAACCACACTATCCACAACTTTATTGCCATTTTAGGCACATCTTACAAATCACCCAGTCAGATAAAAGTAATCCCAATGTGGAGACACAATATACGATCTGTGAGCCAAGAAGTGTTGTATTTGTAGGTAGAGGATTGTTGCACCAAACCTCTTTCCTTTGACCAGGTCAAGGCAACTAATGGGCTTATAATGGTGGTGGGAATCACTGAGCTGACACCATGATAACTATCCAGTGCAAGTACATGAAATTATGAGACATTGTTAAGAAGACAATGAAATCTATACATCTAGATCTACATTCCATAGATCCTAAGATGTTTTGCAGTATCCTCATCCAAGCCAGAATTACACATCAGAGTGGGTGGAGTTTAATGCAGTTTCAAACTTTAACCCTTTCTTTACTGTAAACAACTGAAATGATCTACCTTAGGAACACAGGCAACAACAGATGAAAAATAGACCATGATCTATCTGGTTCACAATCCTAATTAGTCACAGGATGCAATAATGAGGTACACTGGTTGGAAGACTGTCCTGTAAAGGTTCATACAATGAATGAGTTGCATTGACATCACTGGCAGCTTCTTTGACTCATGATCCTAATTCTACAAAGAGATCATTTAATGACTTTGGGGCTGTTGGAGTGTATGTTGAAGTAGGTAACAGGGGATGCATCATGAATCTACATCTACCATCAGCTCTACGTGCTTTTGGGCCAAACTATCCATGATTTATTTGACCACATGACCAGCCCAAATGAATTTCCCATATGTGCAACTGGTGTGCAGCACACAACCAAAACATTGTGTCAATAATAACTCAGCATTTACACATGAGTGGAAATACATAGCAATATCAATACTGGGCACATTGTCAGGGTTTGAAAGTTCATTTCTTCAATTTTCCACAAGGTTGATGAAGCAATCAATATCAAAGAGATCAATACGATGGTTTTCCTATTTTTTTTAAGTGGTTTTTTGAACACTAAGTAGAGATGCAGGAGGCCGGGAGAGAACACACCGAGCCAGGTAGCATCAGGAGGTGGAGAAGTCAACATTTTGGGTATAAACCTTCTTCAGGACTGGGGGTAGGGGTGAGGGGAGCTGCAGCTAAGGGGATGGGGAGGTGGGGAAGGCTTTTGGGTGAAGAGAGGGGCAGAGTGGTGAAGTAGTGATAGGTGAACACAGGTAAAGGGGATGGGGAGGTGGGGAAGGCTTTTGGGTGGGGAGAGGGGCAGAGTGGTGAGGTAGTGATAGGTGAACACAGGTAAAGGGTGCAAGTTGATTAGTCAAAGAACAAAAGAACATTACAGCACAGGAACAGGCCCTTCGGTCCTTCAAGCCTGCACTGATCCATATCCTCTATCTAAACCTGCTGCCTATTTTCTAAGGATCTGTATACATTTGCTCCCTGCCCATTCATTAATCTGTCTAGATACATCTTAAATGATGCTATCGTTCCTGCCCCTACCACCTCCACTGGCAATGCATTCTGAGCACCCACCACCCTCTATGTAAAGAACTTTCGACACATATCTCCCCTAAACTTTTCCCCTCTCACTTTGAACTCGTGACCCCTAGTAATTGAGTCCCCCACTCTGGGGAAAAAGTTTCTTGCTATCCACCCTGTCTATACCTCTCATGATTTTGTAGATTTCAATCAGGTTCCCCCTCAACCTCCTTCTTTCCAATGAAGATAATCCCAATCTACACAACCTCTCATACATAGCACCCTCCATTCCAGGCAATATCCTGGTGAACCTCCTCTGCACCCTCTCCAAAGTATCTACATCCTTTTGGTAATGCAGCAACCAGAACTGTACGCAGTATTCCAGAGTGGCCGAACCAAAGTCTTACACAACTATAACATGACCTACCAACTCTTGTACTCAATACCCTGTCCAATGAAGGAAAGCATGCTGTATGCCTTTTTGACCACTCTACTGACCTGTATTGCCATCTTCAGGGAACAATGGACCTGAACACCCAGGTCTCTCTGTACATCAATTTTCCCCAGGACCTTTCCATTTATTGTATAATTTTAAATTCTTTTTCCAAAGTTTTGTCTGTCTTCAGTCACCTAGGCCTTATGTACGGATCCTTTTTCCTCTTCGTTAGTCTCACAACTTCACCTGTCATCCATGGTTCCCTCACCTTGCCATTTGTATCCCTCATTTTCACAGGAGCATATCTCTCCTGATGTCTAATCAAACTCTCTATAAAAGCCTCCCATATATTAAATGGGATTTCCCTGCAAACAGCTTCTCTACATTCCCCAGCTCCTGCCAAATTTTGGTATAGTTGGCCTTCCCCCAATTTAGTACTCTTCCTTTAGGACCACTCTTGTCTTTGTCCAGGAGTATCCTAAAACTTATGGAATTGTGATCACTATTCCCAAAGTAATCCTGTACTGAAACTTTAATCACCTGGCTGGGCTCATTTCCCAACACCAGGTCCAGTATGGCCCCTTCCCGAGATGGACAATTTACAAACTGCTCTCGAAAATCCTCCTGGCTGCTCCTTACAAATTCTGCTCCATCCAATCCTCTAACACTAAGTGAATCCCAGTCAATGTTGGGAAAATTAAAATCTTCTATCACCATCACCCTGTTGTTCCTCCTTCTTTCTATGATCTCTCTATATATTTGTACCTCTATCTCACAATCACTGTTGGGAGGCCTGTAGTACAGCCCCAACATTGTTACCACACCCTTCCTATTTCTGAGCTCTGCCCATATTGCCTCACTGCTCAATTCTTCCACAATGCCCTCCTTCAGCACAGCTGTGATATCTTCTTTGACCAGTAATGCAACCCCTCCACCTCTTTTACCTTGTTCTCTATCCCACCTGAAGCATCGATATCCTGGGATATTTAGTTGCCAATCATGCCCTTCCCTCAACCAAGTCTCAGTAATAGCAATAACATCATACTCCCAGGTACTAATTCAAGCCCTCAGTTCATCTGCCTTACCTATTATACTTCTTGCATTAAAACAAATGCACCTCAGACCACCTGTCCCTCTGTGCTCATCCTCTGCTCCCTGCCTACACTTTCCCTTCAGTATCTAGTCAATAGGAGGAATTAATCAATCAGTTTGCTGGCTGGAAAGAAAGGTCAGTAAGTGGAATGGACGGGAGGAGGAAGGGTTGGAAAGGGTGACGGGGGATGGGGAGGGAAGTTATTTGAAATTGGAGAACTCAACGTTGAGGCCTCTACCAGTGTTCACCTATCACTTCACCACTCTGCCCCTCAAACCACCTAAAACCCTCCCCCACCCCCCACCCACCCCCATTTATCTGCAGCTCTCCTTACCCTCATCCCCAGTCCTGAAGAAGGGTTATACCTGAAGTGTCGACTTCTCCATGTCCTGATGCTGGCTGACTTGCTGTGTTCTTACAGGAGAAAGGGAGGTCTGCAGATGCTGGGGATCAGAGCTGAAAATGTGTTGCTAGAAAAGCGCAGCAGGTCAGGCAGCATCCAAGGAGCAGGAGAATCGACGTTTCGGGCATAAGCCCTTCTTCAGATGTTCTTACAGCCTCCTGCCTGTCTACTTTGGAATTCAGCGGTTTTTATTTTGTCTCTTCTCTGAACATTAACCATTGAAACCAAGTGGAAAAATAATACTTTGAGTTTACTCAGAGCAGCAGCAGGACCGAGTGGAACAAACCTAAATGCAGAGGCAAAGCTCCTCAGATGATACCAGGGCTAAAAAATGACAAAGGGTAAAAAGGATTGCCTGATTGGGAACCAACTTTAGAGACTGATTGATAGTACAGGGATCCAAGTCAAGTTGGCAAACTGGATGGAAAATTTGTTTGCAAACAGGAGGCAAAGGCTGATGGTGGAAGGTTATTTTGTAATTGGAAGCCTGTGACCAGCAGTGTATCGCAGGGATTGGAACTGGAACCTTTCTGTTTGTTATGTGCATTAATGACTTGGATGTGAATGTAGAACGTATAACTCGTAATTTTGCAGATGGCAGAAAATTTTGTGGTATTGTCGACAGTGAAGAGAATGAACTCAGTTTACACTCTGATACCAATCAGCTGGTAAATTGGACAGAAGTATGGCAGATGGAATTTAATCCCGACTATTGTGAGATGATGCGCTTTGTAAGGTCTTAATATTGGTTAAGTGACAGATGAAATGCTGTGTGCATTTCTGGTTGCTACACAATCAGAAGGACATGATTACATTGGAGACAGTGCACAGGAGATTCACCAGTGTATTGTCTGGGATGTAAAGTCTCAGTTATGAAGGGAGACTGGATAGACTGGCATAGTTTGGAGGTGCCAGTGTTGGACTGGGCTGGACAAAGTTAAAAATCACACAACACCAGGTTATAGTCTAACAGGTTTATTTGGAAGCACTAGCTTTTGGAGTGCTGCTCCTTTATCAGGTGGTTGTGGAGGCTAAGGTCATGCTCACAGAATTTATAGCTGAGGATTTGTCAGTCTGACATAGCATTGAGATACAGACAAACTTCATACTTATTGTTTAAAAATCTGAGCTAATTTGAGAATTAATTTAAAATAAATTCTGGGATTTCCATATCAAAGAACAGAATCAGCATATCTCATAATCTAAGATTGTTTACTGCATCACATCTCCATGACACTGGACCCCTTTAGCTGTAAATTCTGTGAGTATGATCTTAACCTCCACAACTACCTGATGAAGAAGCGGCATTCCAAAAGCTAGTGTCTCCAAATAAACGTCTTGGATAGGCTGGGTTTGTTTTCCTTGGAGTAGAGGAGGCTGAGGGGGGATCTGGTTGAGATATGCAGAATTATGACATACATAGACAGATTAGATGGGTCAGAACATATTCCCCATGGCCAGTGTGTCTAAGACCAGAGGGTACAAGTTTAAGTTAAATGATTTAAAAGAGATCTGAGGGGAAAACAAAAAATCACTCCTATATATAGAATGTGCTACCTGAGACGATGGTGGAGGTAAATGCTTTTGTTAGATTTAAGAAGCATCTTGATGAGTATTTAAAATGCCAGGGCATAGCAGGCTATGGACCAAGTGCAGGAACAGGAGATAAGTGTAGTTTGGTGTTTGGTTTTTGCCTTTTCATTTAATATTGGCAAAGACATAGTTGGCCAAAGGTGTATGATTCTATGGGTCATGGTGTTTATCATAGATATGTTTGTACTTAAATTTCAGGGGAAAATGGCAAGCCTAACTGCTTTGTATTTGACCTAAAACAGTGAGATACAATAAATAAATAAATACAAGTTAGTGGATATTGAAGAACAGAACTGTAGAGATTTGTACGAGGTCAACCAGGTGGAGAAAATAGAATGAGTTCCCTGATTGGGGCTGTTAACTTGGTCCAATCAGGCTGCCCTGGCTGACAGATACAAACAGTAGTGTCTCCCTACCCTCCCCTTCACTGTTTGATCACACAGCATTGCCCTTTGATGTGAAGGGCAGTACTTGTCACTGGCCACCTGGGTGTTTTTCATATCTTCCTGGTGGTGGAAAGTGAATAAAGATTCGTGCACTTTTTGTGTCTCACTGTGTCTCACACCTGCACACACACACCAGGGGTGCTGGGGAAAAAATAAGCACTACCGCACTTAGGTGGTAGTGTGGGAGTTTAAAAAAAAGAAAAAAAAAGAAAAAGAAAACAAACAGTTGTGTCAGGGTCTCTGCTCACTCTAGAAGCTGCCTCTGAGATGTCTGCATCAGTGTCACTTACAATGCACGGTGAATAATAGTGACTTAGTGACAGGCTACCTGACTTCATGAAGTTATTTCAAGAACTTTGTGGAATATTTTCTTACCTCTATGATCTCCAACATTTCAACTCTTGTAATTTTACCATCACCATCTAAGTCATACATGTTGAAAGCCCAATTTAGCTTCTGTTCAAAGCTGCCTCTTGAAGTGATAGAGAGGGCGCAAATAAACTCTCTGAAGTCGATCGTCCCATCGCCGTTTTTATCAAAGGTTCTGAAGGCATGTTGAGCAAACTTGGATGCATCTCCATATGGGAAAAACTGTAGAGAAAGTGTATGTGTGCATTAATAAAGAATTCAAAACAGGATTCATTTTCAGTTATGCTTAATGTACAATAGATTTGATTCACTATAAAAGTTGATGATAATTATCTTAGGAAATTTCAGATCATCATCCCATATTGTTCACCCAAGTGTGAGCTTCTACTCCTTTACTCAATAGTGACTGAATGAGAAGGTGGCCCATGTTAACTTCTAACTCCAAAATACACATTTTTAAAAGAATACTGTTGCAGCCAGAAAATGACTGCAGATGTAAAATCAGAGGTGTTCAATTAACCTCATTCTCTTGCTCTTTTATAGTCTCTAAGATTTTCCCTTCAAGTATTTACTCAAGTCTGAATCTGCTTCTACCTGCTTCAGCAACAACATTCCAGAGACCAACAACTTCCTGTGTAATATTACCTTCCCTGCTCTTGTCACGTCTAATTCCTTCGCTAAAATCTGAGTCCATTCATTACCAACATTTCTGCCTTGGAAACATTTTCTCCTTATTTACTGTTATCAAAACATTTCATGGTTTTGGCGCATGATTTTGAATCTTCCCTTAACCTTTCGGCTTTGAAAAAAGTAAACTGAGTTGTTCTAGTCCTTCCATGTCACCAAAAGTCTTTTATCCTTTCAACTGGGTTGATAATGTTTTTCTGCACCCTCTCCCTGTTTTTGATATACTTCCATAAGTCTGGTTCCCAGCTGGCCACAATATTCTCGGTGAGCTCTAATCATTGATGTAAAAGGCTTAAGCATAATTTCCACTTTTGTATACTTGTATTCATAAAGCTAGGGTTGCATGTGCCATTTCAATATATTGCTAAATGTGCCTTGCTCCCTTCAATGCCTATAAGTACATGTCCAAATTTCTATGCTCCTGTGCCCATTTTGAAATTGTTCATATCACTTCTACTCATTCTTCGTAACATAAAGTATCACTTTACATTTCCTCGGGTTAAATTTCATCTGCCTTTTATCATTACATCTATCTCCCGGCATCTGCTACTATTCTCTTTACAGTTTGCTTCTATTCTATATTTTGTGTCAACTGCAAGTTTTGAAATTATGCCATGGATATCCAGGTTTAGGTCATTAATACATACTATAATACTTAGGCAGAACCCTTCGCAAGTTGCTGAAGTTAGACCTCTTTGATTATTCCTTGTGCTTCTCCACTGATATTCTTGACCTGATGGCATTACGATCATTGTTTCCCAGACACTTCCAGACTTAAGCACCTTCCACTTTCATCTATCATTCTCCTGAACTGGCTCCAAAACTATTTCCTCCCTCATGAATAAGGAATGTTTGCAGGGATATTGGCCAAGAGCTGGTAGGTGGGACTAGTTTACTTTGGGATTATGGTCGGCATGGACTGGTTAGACCAAAGGGTCTGTTTCTGTGCTGTATGACTCTATTAGAAACACACTGATCTAGAAAGTCCTCTTGTACACTCTTTCAAGAATTCTGTCTTCCCTTTGTCCTCACACCATCCCCGTCTTCTGAAGTTCATTAATTTGGCTGTAAAGTTTACACCATTTGTTCCTCTATTCCCAGTATGAACAAAAATTAAAACAAAGTCATATGGTAGCCCCTTGAGTATTTCCTAAACTTAACCAAATAGATTGAAGAAATTGGACTGTTCTCCTTGGACAGAAAAAGGCAAATAGAAGATCCAGTAGAGCTTTTCAAAATTATGAGTGGTTTGGATAGAGTAAACAGGGAGAAGCTGTTCTTGTTGTAAAAGGAATAAGAACAAGAAAACACCAAATTAAAATAGTCTGCAGAAGAAACAAAGGGGAAGTGAGGAAACTTTTTTTCACTCATTAGTTAGGGTATGGAATGGGCCGCCTGGAGGTATAGCAGAGGCAGCTTCAATTCAGGCAGTCAAGAAGGCATGGATGATTATCTGGATAAAGGATATGGGGAAAAAAAGCAGAAGATTTCCACTCGGAACGACGCTCAATTAATGAGCTGGTGCAAGCATGATGGGCCAAATGGCCTCCATCAGTGCTATTACATTTTTGCGATTCTGTGAAACAGATTCTGTCTTTGATCACTCAACCACAATATTTAAAGATGAATCTCCTTAGGATGCATATTCTCAAGTTGTAAAACTGCAGTCAACAAGTGATCAGACTTACAGCAGAAATATTTACCTTTTTCCAGAATCTCTCCCCCATTGTAGGATTCTTAAATTTGCAACTTTTATTTGCACGTCCAGTTTTATAACAGCATTACACTCCCACACATCCTTTCAAACTTCAGTACAGTGGTAGGACTTGTGAACTGAAGTAAATATTCAGCACAAACACTCTTGAAAACGCTGAATAATGTTTTGAACACCAGGACAACTAAGATGTGGATCATATTATACATTCTATTTCTGCATCACCTAGGATCTCAATAAGGTAGTTTTATTTTATGCAGAATTATGATTGTTAACAAGTTATCCTTTCACAACAAAAGGTTTTCTATGATGCTAAATCATATTGCCTATAAAAATGTATTTGACAGGTGAAAGGTGAGCTGTGGCGTCAGTCAAATTGTTATCCAGAAGTTAGACTGGGTACTTAATCTTCTAACTTTTCTTGGGCAACTAGCTGCAGTGGAATCCTCTCAATTCTCCAATGTAACTTGATACTTTTGGAGGGTTCCAAGTGTTGGTCATTGGAATTTTCAATATCCTGATCAATACTGTCCCGATGAGTGTAAGATAACATTGGGGATTCCATAAATTCTTGATGCATAACTCCCATCTACACAGGAAAATTATTATCTAGTCATCAGAAAATCTGGGCCATTATTTGAAGCTTCGCTATTTTATTCAAAGTGCCAATCCACCTCATTGAATTGAGTTGATTTTCCACCTTCTCATCATGCTTCTGGTAAAATTGGAAATGGGCCGATATGGTCAGCGCTCAGGTTTTTAACACCATAGCCTCTCAATCTAACTCAACTGGGGGTTAAAATTGCTTCTTCGATACCTGGAAACACACAGTCCAATTATTGCTTGATAGTACAAAACCTAAGCGTTGCTAAAAAGAAAATTGCAATGAAAGCTCTTGATCTTACAGTCATCGGGACAGTAATGCAAGAAAACTAACTTGAGAAAAGAAAGAATAATTCACACATCAGTGTTGATTTGTTTGACTATGGTTGGCATGGAGACGCAGCAGGAATTGTCTCAGTTAACTGATTAAATTCAAACCAGGCAAATCATTAACAACAGTTTAGTATGTGTTTGATCTAAAAAATAACTTGTGTCAATGTACTTCTCAGACTTTTATATAACTATGATAGTTATATAAAATAATTAAAAGTTTGGCCAAATTACACTACCATTACAAATTATTCCTCTTCATACCCATCTAATTAGTTATAAATCTAACCATAGAGCTCTTTACGAATTCAACTATAAAGGCCATTATAATCCTAATCATGCAATGCAGTAACCAGTGGAATGTATTAGTTCACAAATGTGGCTCACTACCATTGTTTCATGTGCGAGGAGGGATGAGCAGCAACTACATCCTTGACAGTGATAATCACATCACAGGAAAGAATAAAAGTCCTAACCACAGATATCATTATAATCATAACCATAACATTTATGATAGACTCAAGCACAGAATTCATGAAAAATATAAGGTCAGAATTCATCATTGCCCTAACAATAGAATTGATTTCACTTCCAAAACTCAGAATTCATTGTGGTCCTAATCACAGAATTTACTACTCCCATGCAAAATAACTTCTGAAGAACATGAGTTAGGATACTACTGGCACAGGGCTTATGCAAGAACACAAGTTCTTGAGACTGAACACTTTCCATCATACCAATTATTTAGAAGTCAAGATGGGTGTATATTGATGGGTGTAGATTGTAATATACTGTGCATAACATCAACAATTTGAATGCCATCAGAGTTTTACCACTTTTTCAGAAGGCAACTGTTGATGGTGCTTGCTGCACTAATATTTGATTGATTGATTTATTGTTTTCACATGTACCGAAATACAGTGAAAAGTGTTGTTTTCCATGCTACACAAGCAGATTAAACCACACGAAGTGCATCAGGGTAGTAGAACAGAATGCAGAATGCAATGTTACAGCCGTAGAGAAGGTGCAGAGAGAGAGAGACAGAGAGAGAGAGAACAGAATTAACATTGAAGAGGTCCATTCAAAAGTCTGATAACAGCGGGGAAGAAGCTGTTCTTGAATCTACTCAAATGTGTATTCAAACTTTTATATCTTCTGCCCAACAGAAGAGGATGAATGAAAGTCTAAGAGACGTGGGAGAGGTCTTTGATTATGTTGGCTGCTTTCCTGGAGCAGCGGCAAGTATAGATGAAGTCAATGGATGGGGTGCTGATTTGCGTGATGGACTGGGCTATGTTCATGACTCTCTGTAGTTTCTTGTGGTCTTGAGAAGAGCAGTTGCCAAACAACACTGTGATGCATCCAGGTAGGATGCTTTCTATGCTGCATCTGTAAAAATTGCTAGGAGTCCATGTGGACATGCAAAATTTCCTTAGCCTCCTGAGGAAGCAGCGACATTGTCGTGCTTTCTTGACCATTGTGTTGATGTGAGTAGACCAGGACATATTGTTGGTGGTCACCACTTGATGCTCTCAATCATCTCCACCTCAGCATTATTGATGCAGACAGGGGTGTGTAGTCCACTCTGCTTCCTGAAATCAGTGACCAGCTCCTTTATTTTGCTGACGTTGATAGAGTGATTGCTGTCTTTACACCATGCCGCTAAGCACTCAATGTCTTTCCTGTATTCTGTCTTGTTGCTGTTTGAGATATGACCTACAATGATGGTGTCATCAGCAAACTTGTAAACGGAGCTGTGGAATTTGGCCACATTTCTCCAGAAAATGACGCATGATTTTAGAACTGAGTCTCAAATCCATAGGTTCTGAGATTCCAAAATTAATGTGTTAATATATGTGAATGTATATTGCATTTATTTAAAATATTTCCACAGCAGAGATGAGTTAACAGCTGTTGTAAAATATAATTTTATCAAGTGAATGTTAGTACTGCATATAAAATGGCATACCAGATTAAACTTTTACAGCTTGCATTAGTCAATTCTGACAACTTAACCCAGATGGTGAGCCTTGAGTCACATTAGCACAGGAACCATTGTGCTCTGAAGAATATTTATTCCTCTAACTTTCAATATTACTTAATATTTAAAAATAGTGATGTGTCTATCTTTATACAGGTGTTAACAGTCAATATTAGCTGGGAATTTATGAATATATTAGAATTCAGTGGATAAAACAAACTTATGACCTTAATTTTACTTGATCATTTATTTTGTATTTGATCATTCTATCATCAAAGATAAAAGAAATAACAAACTTAAGTCTGAACTGGGCAGGTGTGACGATAATCTTCTCAATCTTCTTTTTGTTTGTAAAGTGAATGCGGTTCTTTAAGACTTGTGCTCACCAATAGTCTACTATGTTTAGAATGATATCTGTTGCTCTAAGTGCTTTCTGTACATCTGTAATGCTGAGGAACAATGGGTAGAATCTTGCTGAATGCAGAGTGGTGGGCTTGGATTTAGGGATGTGTCAAAATAGTAGGGCAGTGCATCAGGACAACTTCCCAAGATATTCCCATACCAAGGGGGCTTCTTATATTTGGCTGGGAAATGGATTGGCTGCTCACTGAATAAAGGTTTAAGTAACAAACCAATTTAAATAACTGAGACAAACAGGAATGCCATTGCCCAAAAAGGGGGCCACCAACAACAAAGGTCATACTTGCCTTAATGAGGAGCCTAATGCCTCATCCACTCCCAGATAATAATTTTATCCCTCCAGGGGCCTGCATTTTGAGGTGTTTCAAATAGATACCCTCAAGGGCTCTTACTTTTCTCACTGGGACTGCTGAAGCTCTAGAGCTGTCAGCCCTGCCATTATTGCCTGCAGTATAGAGAGCACTACAGATGGTGAGCATAGGTATGGCCAATTAGGTGTCCACTTCTGGGAACATGGCTCCCCAATCTGGCTCTTGGCAAGTGGGGATTTGGAGCTTCCACTGGTCCTGATACTGAAGTACCTAATCCTGTTGGAAATTAATAGATCAAGAAAAGGTACAGAGGACAAGAAAAAAGGGTGATGCAGAAATATTAATATTCTTCAACTTATAGACATGATTGAAAATTAAAAATAACTTTAAAAGAAACTTGCTTCATGGATATAGATCTGTGTTTAGTAGAAAAAAAACAAAGAAAATTGTTAGAAGTACCTGAAAAATGCTCTGATGAGACACAAGAGAAGTCTAACCAGGATGTCCATGTGGCATAGATATCTTAAAAAATGAATAAGTATAGCAATGTGCACTTAAATAACACCTCTAACTTAGCAGAATGTATACAGCAATGACATTTGTCGTATATTTTCCTATTAATATCAGGTTCTTCCAGAAGATGCACAAATAAAAGCAGTTAGTTATTACTACATAATTTCAATTATTTGTTTAAATAATGAAATTTGAGAAAAGAACAATGAAAATTGTATACCTTTGTTAACAAAATATTGGACTAACTTCCATCCATGTTCAAAATTCTATATAAACATAAGTTGTGGCTTTTGATTTGTATTCATGAAGAATTATTTATTAAAAAAAACAAATACCAGTGAAATACTTATGCTGAGATTACTTGTAAACTATAAAAAATAAAGCTGAACTGAGAAAATACCATCCAGTTATCCGTTTTATTTCACTAGTTGTGATGTAAAAGGATACCTCCCAAGTATTTGGACTTGAAGATGGACTTAAGTGTGGGAATTTCATTATGATTTTTGTGTTGGGATAACCCAACAGCCCATATATTACTGGTAGAGAGTAAGAGTAATTCCTTTTCTGACAGCCTTATTGTAAGATTAGCTGCTGAATTTCCTTGATACTTTTCAGTTGTTAATCAGGCTCATTCCAAGAGATAATTAATTTTACCATGTAGATATTTTAAAACAACCTATTCAGATGTGTCATGTGAAGGTTGTTGTGGTTCAGTGGTAATGCCCCGACCTCTGCGCCAGAAGGTCTGCGTTCAAGTCTCAGCTGCTGTAGAGGTGTGTATTAATATGTCTGAACATATTTGATTAAAAGCATCTTAAGCTGTGTTATGGCACACCTCTAGAGCAGGTGGGGCATGAACCCAGGTCTTCTAGCCCAGAGATTGGGACACTACCACTCCACCTTGTATCCTGAGATGTAAAACATATATAGTACTTGCATGTTGTTAACTGAACACTAGATGGCATCCGAAGTGCATAAGCACATGGACCTGGGGCTCTGCTTCAATTATGCCCCTTTTTTGCAACAGTGCATGTATTGCAAAATTTTTTTAAGTTTTAACTGTCCATTCCATTCAGTGCAAGTCAAATTTCTAACACATTTTCCATTAATTATAAAAATACTGCATGAAAAATAAACCCTGCCTCAGGGCAAATTAATTGCCATTGGGAATTTCTGTCTATCTACAGTACCCTTGATTTCAGGATACACCTAAAAATGATGCTGGATATTTTAAGTTGAAGGCCAATGAGTGTTAAATATTTACATGGACTTTAGAAAAGCTTTTGACAAGGTTTTGCACAGTAGACTAGTTAGTAAAGTTAGATCACATGGAATTCAGGGTGAGCTTGCCAATATGATACAAAACTGGTGAGACGGTAGAGGACAGAGTATAGTGGTGGATGGCCGTTTTTTGGACTGGAGGCCTGTGACTAGCAGTATTTCACAGGGATTGGTGCTGGGTCCACGTTTGTTTGTCATTTATAGAAATGATTTGGATGAGAATATCGGAGGCAGGGTTAGTAAGTTTGAGGATGACACCAAAATTGGTAGTCTCATAGATAGTGCAGAAGGTTACCTAAGATTACAGAGATCTTGATCAATTGGCTCAATGGGCTGAGGAGTGGCAGATAAAGTTTAATTTAGATAAATGTGAGCTATTGCATTTTGGTAAAACAAACAAGGGAAGAACTTATACAATTAATGGTAGGATCCTGAGTAGTGCTGTAGAACAGAGACTTAGAGAATTTCAAAAAATCGTGCACCTGAACCCCTATCACTGGTAGACAAAGTGGTTAAGAAGCCATTTATCATGCTTGCCTTCATTGCTTAGACCTTTGAGTATAGGAACTGGGACGTCATGTTCAGGTTCTACAGGATGTTGGTGAGGCCTCTTCTGGAGTGCTGTGTGCAGTTCTGGTCACCCTGTTATCGGAATGATAGTAAAAGATTTACCAGGATGACGCGAGGAATAGAGTTATAAGGTGAGGCTGGGACTTCTTTCACTGGAGCATAGGAGTTTGAGGGGTGGTGTCATAGAGATTTATAAAATTATGAGGAGCACAGAAAAAGGTGAATAGCCAAGTTATTTTTCCTACCACCGAGGAGTTCAAAACTAGGGGTCATATTTTTAAATGTTTAAAAGTTTTACAAAGGTCATGAGGAGCAACGTTTTTACACAGAGAGAGTGGTTTGTGTATGAAATGGACCACTGTAGTTATGACTGGATAGGGGAAAGTTCAAATAAGTTAGGCCAGTGGCACTGAATTCACCAATGGAAGAAACATGGAGGAGGTGACTATGCAGTCAAAAGGGGCAAAGGTTGCAGAGAAGTTGAAATGGATTGGAAGACACAGTCCACCACTGGCAACATATACAGCACTTAATTATGTTACAGATGCAGAAATGATGTGACTCAATTTCCCCCCTTTCCCACCTTTCAACTGACTTCAACGAGATTTTATCTTAAAGAAGTGGTAGCTGGTGGAATTTAAATGAAATTCATACATCTGAAATGTGGAGCTACTCTCAGTAATGGATACCATTTACGGCTGTGAAAAACATATCTGGTTCATCATTTTCTTTACCTAGTCTGACCTACATTGTGATTCTGGACTCACTGCAAAGTGATCGACTCCTAAGTGCCCTCTGAAATTGCCCAGGGAGACAATCAGTTCAAGGGCAGTTAGGGGTAAGCAAAAAGAGCTTCCCTTGTCAGCAACACCCACATCCCATTCAAAGATAAAGGACAATTGACAAGGTTCTTTGCAGGTTTAACTTAAAAGAAATGCTAAATGTTTATTTTCTCAGCATCTACTCATTCATGCAAAACATATCCACAGTGGAAGAGATGTGGCACATGTACATATATATTAAAGTATCAAAATGTCACTTCTATTACAAGTCTTTGAGGAGGAAACAATGTGGGCCAGAGGATTCCTTCTCAGTTCCATGAAGACAATGCAAGTTTCTAGTGATTAAGTCTCAGTTCCTTACTCCAGGCAACAACAGGCTTTTTGTTTTATTTCTAGTTGAAGATATGGTCAAGCCTCTGTAATGAAGAAAGTGAACCAACATCTCTGCCTGTACTTAAACTTCAGGCCACGGTTTTTCCTTTTGTTGAGTGTAAAGTCTTCCTTCTTTAAGCTGTGTATGGCAGGCTATCCATCCTGGGCTGTCCTTTTGAATTAAGAAAGCATTACCTATCACAAATCCTTGTCATGTGTCTACAGGATTAGTGTATCCATTGTCCACACAAATACTCGGATGGACTAGGCAGTTGTCACACACTACAGAATGTTTAATATTCCCATCAACGGTACAGTTATGAATAGTCTCTAAATACCTTTATTTGCATTTCCATTTCCTTGAGACTGTTTAGTCCCATCAGATATTGTTATTTTGAATCACTTTAATTGGAATGGAGAGGGAGAGTTATCAGCACCTCACAAGGTAGTTTGCATTTTAATTAACTTCCCAGAGACATCCCCAGAACATGAGTTAATCCCTGTCTGTATAGACATTGGAAAATCAGGTCACCTGACAATCTTGAGTCTGTCAAGGTAAATTATCCATTTTCCAAGCTGATTTTTAGAAGGAAAATGCCTACCTTCTTCATAAATGGATGGGCCTGTGATGTGGGTAAACTATATTTGATTTTCACAAAGAAACATTTGTTCAACTGTCAACTGTAAGCACTCATAGATTTCATAAATATCGTGTAAACATTGCAGTTGTTAAGGGAACAGCCCAAGACTGTATTGCTGTTTCAGATGTGGAAACTGTCATGATGAAAACAAAACTCAGGTCTAATAATAGCGTTGTAAACATCGAAATAGGAATCGGAAAGCTTGATTATTTAAAGAGTCACACAGCATGGAAACATACCCTTCAGTTCAACTAGTCTGCGCCAACCAGATATCCCAACCTGACCAAGTCCCATTTGCCAGCATTTGGCCCATTTCACTCCAAACCCTCCCTATTCATATGCCTATCCAATACTTTTTTTTTAAACCAGCTTCCAATACTTTCTGTAGCAGCTCACTCCATACGTGCACCACCCTCTACGCGAAAAAGAGTTACTCCTCGGGTCCTTTATAAATGTTTCCCCTCTCACCTGAAATCTATGCTCTTGGCTACACAATTATGGTTATGTCAATAAATGTTTGCTGTAGCAAGAAAATTCCATCTTTAATATACTTTTGTATTTTGGATTTCCTACTTTACTATTACCATTAGAGAGCATTGTTTAGTGCCCAGACATTTCACAGCACCCCTAACGAAGACAAATGTGCCAAGGTACTTCATAGAATTATGTAAACAATTTTATTTGATGAATGAATAGCCATGTATATAATGGAACATACCAAAAATTACTAGAGCTTACTAGAATATGCAGAATAAGTATTCAGTGAAAGTTTCAGACAAGAGTTCTTGAAGCATTTCATCTTATTAGTTAAACGCGTTCTTTCCAGTAGCAAATAAAATCAATGCAAAATTGTTCTGGAGAGTAATTTAGTGCTAGCATAGTCAATGGAAATGGGTGATGTTGACATGTTCTAAAATATGAACCAAGTAGTGCTGTTTTCCAGAGACAGACCCACAAGAACTAGTATCTTTCCAGCCATGATGTGGAGGTGCTGGTGTCAGACTTGGAATGGACAAAGTTAAAGATCACACAACACCAGGTTATAGTCCAACAGGTTTATTTCAAAGTACAAGCTTTCAGAATGCAGCTCCTTCATCAGGTAGCTAGTGGGGCAGGATCATTGGACACAGAATTTATAGTAAAAGATCAAAATGTCATACAACTGATGCGAAATATTGAATAAACCTAGATTGCTGTTAAGTCTTTAATCACTTTGGAATGGGGATGCAAGTTTCAATTCATTAATATTGTTTTGAAAAATGTGGTGCTGGAAAAACACAGCAGGCCAGGTAGCATCCGAGGAGCAGGAGAATCGATGTTTCGGGCATAAGCCCTTCTTCAGGAATTGATTCCTGAAGAAGGGCTTATGCCCGAAACGTCGATTCTCCTGCTCCTTGGATGCTGCCTGGCCTGCTGTGTTTTTCCAACACCACATCTTTCAACTCTGGTACTCCAGCATCTGCAGTCTTCACTTTCTCCTCCTCAATTCATTAATACGTAAATCCTAGAATTTCTTTCAAGTCACAGTCCTGAGATAACTTAAGGTTTATAAGTGTAAAAAAAAAGTGATATCTCAGCTCAAACAATGCATTAAAGGTATGACGTTAGAGTCTGTTGGTATCTCAACCTTGAGTCAGACTGCTTCTATTCCCAAAAGAGGAATTTATAAAATGTTACGTGCACTGACTGCTTACAGATTGTGTGCTTTTTAAACAAAAATCACTCTAGTATCTGCAAATACAAATTCACCCCATAGACTTACATGTGTATGCATGCGTGTGTGTGTGTGAGAGAGAGAGGGGGTCTTGTGAGTGTAATCGTGTGTAAGAGTGCGTGTATGAGAGTGTATAGTTAGTGGAGTCACCTGTAGTGTGACGTGAACTTAAGATTCAGGTTGAGGTCATCCTCATGGGCACCAAACCTGGCTATCAACCTCTGCTCAGTGACTCTGCATTGCTACGTATCCCAAAGTCCACCTTGGAGGACGGTCACCCGAAGATCTGAGGCGAAGTGTCCTTAACCTACAGATTGTGTGCTTTTTGAATAAAATAGAATATATTTACAAATGCAAATTCACCCTACAGACTTACATGTGTGTGTGTGCGTGGGGGAGAGTGAGAGTGACAGAGAGAGAGAGAGTTAGAAGAGTGTGTGTGTGCGCGCATATGTGGTTGATAAAGTGTGTCCAGCAAGGTAGGTCACGGGAAAAAATACAATGCTTTAAAGTGTGAATCCAGTCATTCTGGTAGGGGAATAAAAGTTAAACCAGGATATTGATAATCTAAAAACTGGGAAAAGTGGGCACTCAGAGGGATATGAGTGCTGTTGTTCATGAATCACCAAATAGTAACATGGAAACGGTACAGCAAGCAATAGAAAGGTGAATAACATGTTAGAGCTGAAAAATGTGGTGCTGGAAAAGCGCAGCAGGTCAGGCAGCATCCAAGGAGCAAGAGAATCGACGTTTCGGGCATAAGCCCTTCCTCATTCTTGAAGAAGGGCTTATGCCGGAAACATCGATTCTCCTGCTCCTTGGATGCTGCCCGACCTGCTGCGCTTTTCCAGCAACACATTTTTCAACTCTGATCTCCAGCATCTGCAGTCCTCACTTTCTCCTGAATAACATGTTAGCCTATATTACAAATGTAATGGAGAGTAAAGATGTCTCGCTGTACTTGTAGAGGAGACCTAGAGTACTGCATGCAATTTTGGCCTTTTTACTTAAAGAAGGATATACTTGTCCTGAAGGAAGTACAACAAAACGTTTCCTGAGTTGAGGAAATAAAAGATAGGGTTTATACATCTCTATGACTCTTATCAGCCTAACTCATCCATGCCCACCAAATATCCTATATTAATCTAATCCCATTTACCAGCACTTGGCCCATATCCCTCTAAATCCTTCCTATTCATATGTCCATCCTGATACCTTTTAAATGTTGTAACTGTACCAGCCTCCACCACTTCTTCTAGCAGCTGATTCCATACACGCACCACCCTCTGCGTGAAAACGTTGCCCCTTAGGTCCCTTTTAGATCTTTCCTCTCATCCTAAATTTATGCCCTCTAGTTCTGGACTCCCTCAACGCAGGGAAAAGACCTTGTCTATTTACCCCATCCAAGACCCTCACGATTTTATAAACCTCTATAAGGTCACCCCTCAGCCTTTGATGCTCCAGGGGAAACAGCCCCAGCCTATTTAGCCTGATGTTAAGACAGGAGATGAGCAGAATGAGAGGTGACCTCTTTGAAATATACAAACTTCCTAAGGGGTTTGATAGGACTGACACTAAGAAAAGGTTTCGCCTGCTCTGGACACGGAGAACATGTGGTTCCACAGATTAAGGCTTTGTTAATTAAACTTGTTGATTCAAAAGGTTATGATTCTTTGATATTATCTACCTCAGAGTGTTATGGATGTTCAGCTGATAAGTAAAATGTAAAAGTCACCATAGGTCTGTTCTTTCATTTGAGAGAGATATCTGGTGGTGGCTTAACCTGAGGGTCATTATGCCTCAGGCAAGGAGCGAGGTCAAGAAGGTGTGACCTTCATGGTGGCCTCAGCTAGTGTGGGAAATCGAACCCATGTTGGTGGTGTTATTCAGCATCGCAAGCCAATTGTCCAGCCAACTGAGGTAATTGACCACCTTCTTCACTATATTCAGTCAGAAGTCACATAACACCAGGTTATAGTCCCAGCAGGTTTGTTTGAGATCACAAGCTTTTGGAGCATTGCTCCTTCATCAGGTGAAGTGAAGGTCAGACTTCACCTGACGAAGGAGCACCATTCAGAATGCTTGTTATTTCAAATTAACCTGTTGGACCTATAACTGGTGTCGTGTGACTTCTGACTTTGTCCACCTCAGTCCAACACTGGCACCCCCACATCAAGTATATTCAGGAGAGAGTTCTATAGATTTTTGCGTGCAAAGGGAATTAAGAATTTGAGAATAGTATGAGAAGGTGGAATTGAGGTAGATGTGATATTACTCAATATCAAAGCAGGTTCTTAGGGCCATATTGCTTGCACTTATTCCTATTTTTGTTATTCTGTGTCCCGAATACTATGATGTGGAGATACTGGTGTTGGACAGGGGTAGACAAAGTCATAAGTTGCATGACACCAGGTCATAGCCCAACAGTTTATATGAAATTACAAGCTTTCAGAGCCCTGCTTCTTTGTTATGTGAGACAAAGAAGCAATGCTCCAAAAGCTTGAGACTTTAAATAAACCTGTTGGACTATGACCTGGTGTCATGTGACTTCCCAAATACTAACCATCAAATAGCAGAATAATTCGCATTCAGAATTAAAGTTTGGTTACAAATAATATGAAGATATTTAGGACAGTTTCTAAAGAATATTCTATCTCTAACATTTAAGTCTCGTAAGTAAGGCTCAAGATTTTTCCAGAGTTATGAAGACTTTGCAGGGCTTCAAAATGACAGCCAGGAACCAGCCAATGCCCAATTCCAACAAGCAATTTCTTCCAGAAATAAAATGTTGACTCATACCTGGGGAAAGCCCAGTCTTAACCCAAACAAACTCAATGCCAGTCTATAGCATGTCAGTCAAGAATTTATGGGAATGGTTTTGAAAGGTGGCAAAGGCTGTATAACTATCATGATGCAGAACTATTAAATCCCTAGCCTTGTAAAAATTAGAAAAAAAAAACTAGACATTAGTGAGTATCAAAACAAAATTCTTCTTGCAGTTTGTTAATATTTCCCCAGTGGCTCTTAACGAATACCTGGCTGATTTCCAAAAGCTACAATTATCTCAACAGCAGGATTCTCAGTTCTCCATTTAATGTTTCAAGAGGATATTAATAGTTTCCCTTCCTTTATTTGGGATTTAAGTAAGTTTCCTTTTGTGGGTGATTAAGCATTTAAGAATAATGTGATCAAGGATAGTCAGCATGGTTTTGTGAAGGGCAGGTCGTGCCTCACAAACCTTATTGAATTTTTTGAGAAGGTGACCAAGGAAGTGGACGAGGGTAAAGCAGTAGATGTGGTGTATATGGATTTTAGCAAGGCGTTCGATAAGGTACCCCATGGCAGGCTAATGCAAAAACTACGGAGGTATGGCATTGAGGGTGCATTAGAGGTTTGGATTAGGAGTTGGCTGGCTGGAAGGAGACAGAGGGTAGTAGTTGATGGTATAGGTTCATCTTGGAGCGCAGTTACTAGCGGTGTTCCACAAGGATCTGTTTTGGGACCATTGCTGTTTGTCATTTTAATAAATGACCTGGAGGAGGGGCTTGAAGGCTGGGTGAGCAAGTTTGCGGATGACACAAAAGTCGGTGGAGTTGTGGACAGCGAAGAAGGATGTGGCAGGTTACAGCGGGATATAGATAAGTTGCAGAGCTGGGCAGTAAGGTGGCAAATGGAATTCAATGTAGCTAAGTGTGAAGTCATTCACTTTGGTAGGAGTAACAAGAAGATGGATTACTGGGCTAATGGTAGACTACTTGGTAGTGTGGATGAGCAGAGGGATCTTGGTGTCCATGTACACAGATCTTTGAAAGTTGCCACCCAGGTAAATAGTGCTGTGAAGGAGGCATATGGTGTACTGGGCTTTATTGGTAGAGGAATTGAGTTCCGGAGTCCTGAGGTCATGTTGCAGTTGTATAAGACTCTAGTGCGGCTGGAGTATTGTGTGCAGTTTTGGTCGCCATACTATAGGAAGGATGTGGAGGCATTGGAACGAGTGCAGAGGAGGTTTACCAGGATGTTGCCTGGCATGGTAGGAATATCGTATGAGGAAAGGCTGAGGCACTTGGGGCTTTTCTCATTGGAGAAAAGAAGGTTTAGGGGAGATTTGATAGAGGTGTACAAGATGATTAGGGGTTTAGATGGGGTTGACAGTGAGAACCTTTTTCCGCTAATGAAGTCAGCTGTTACTAGGGGACACAGCTTTATGTTAAGGGGTGGTAGGTATAGGACAGATGTTAGGGGTAGATTTTTTACTCAGCGGGTTGTGAGTTCATGGAATGCCCTGCCAGTAGCAGTGGTGGATTCTCCCTCTTTATGGTCATTTAAGCGGGCATTGGACAAGCATATGGAGGTTATTGGGCTAGTGTAGGATAGGTAGGCTTCGGTCGGTGCAACATCAAGGGCCGAAGGGCCTGTACTGCGCTTTATTTTTCTATGTTCTATGTTATATTGGATGGGTTTTTATGAATAGATTCCTTTTACCAATTCTTGATCATGAAATTTGTATCAGATTTTTAAAACTTTTATTTAACCTCCAGAATGGCTTGAGGCAACTCCAGAGTGAATGTAGGGTGACATAGGATTTGAATGGCAATGCTGGAGATAGGGATTGAGGGAATGTGAGGCATGAGGCCCACAAGGTGTACAATCTTGTAACACAGCTAAAATGAAATTCCAAGTTTCGATTTACATCAGACATACCTTGTCTCCAGGCTTCTCAATTCTATTTAACTGGCTGCTCAAGAACAAGCACCAGAAACATAGTTATAAAAATTTCTAAGCCGGAAGGCATTAAGTCTGCAATAGCTGAGATTAACAGAGCACTGAAGATCAAACCATCAGGAAGGAGAATACTGCATTTCTTGATGCTATCGACAAATGTGAATCGTTACTAAATTTGTATAGTATTATGACTTGGCAATTTATATAGTTATTAGTTTTGATTTGCATCTTCTTATGAATCTTCAAAGCTCCATAAAGCTTAAGAGCTTCTGACAGATAGTAGCATCTGGAAATATGAAGACTGCTGCTCTAAATTTGATTTGTCAAATTAACTCATTGCTGAATTACAAGCCTGCAGATTATAAATTGGCTCAATAGTAGTTATATTGGATTCTAGTTTAGAAACAGATTTAGTTCCTTAATAATGGACCTTGAAGCTTGTTTAAGAATTATCCATTGGTTGGTTGGGAGCTGATCTCAATTGAGTCTCTATGTTGTAATTGTACAGATTTGCATTCCAACAGTGAGTCTCACTGCCAAAAGCACAGATCAAAAAATTATACCGTGCACTGAACATTATCAGTAAACCACTTAATCACAGACAGCTCATCCTTCTGCAGGAAGGAATCCTGTATATGCCCTGGGTAACTGTTCTAGGGAATTAAAAAAAGAAAACAGCAGGCAACACAGCAACCACAGCCAGTATTGGTATGCTGTACAGCTAGAAGGCATACTCCTGCTGAGCTTACATCAAAGAAAAATAACTTTTTAAAACCTTACTTTTTTGGTGACAAGCACTCATTAGTCTATATCCCTGTTAGGAAAACCTCAGCGGAGTAGAGAAAATGCATTAAGATTTACAGAGAAAATGATAAAGCTGCTGGATTTGCAGGTGTATAAGGAAAAGAGTATAGCAGTCCTGAGCAGGCGATGCTGTGCTTGTTGGCAGCAGCATGATGGGCAGAATGACTACCTTGTGGACTGTGTTCAACTATTGAGTGACTTAGGATGGAATTAATTTAATGCACCAAGTGGACAGGCCTGACCAGCAAGAACGGATGATTATGGCCCCAATTTTCATTCCTGGATAGCATGTGCAGAGATAGAGAAATCCTGACTCTGCAAACCTGACCTTTAAACAGGGCTGTCCACACAACCAATCTGCAGACTGTGGAAGTGGGGGTCAGGCTGGGTGACCCAGGAACTATTACGAGGCTGGCAGTTCCAAGTCAGTCTGTCTTGAGGCTCATGCACTCATGGTCAAAGCTTAAAAAGTGAAAGGTTGCAACACAAAACTGGCTGCCTCTTGCTCATTCTCCCACCCATCCCCCATACACTTGTGATACCACTGCCATAACATCATATGCCGGTGCATCCTCCACCTATTTAGAAATTGCTCAACACCCATTACTATCCCTTTGCCACCTGATGTTCATTTACCCATCTCCAACAGCCCCTCATTAGCCTTGTCTCACCCTACACACCCCCATTATCCTCTTGACATTTTATGTTTTCTTTACCCCTCACCTGTTGACTTTCCCTCTCCAGTCAACTCACTTAGCACCTACCAAGGACAAACATTAGGAGGCTTGCTGACGGGGTCTGTTGTAGATGCCACCATTGAAGAAAAATGAGTCAATAAATTGAAATATGCCTTTAACTAATCCCTTATGAAAATAAATATTTCAGCTAAGCACTTAATCCCTTATGAAAGCAAACATTTTCATTCAATCAGCAGTTGGAGCTGTTCATCAAAATGGTCACATCATAGCACTCCAATTGTGAAAATGATAGTTTGAGAAATTATTCAAGTAGTGCAGATTCTAAGCTGATTTTATGTGAAAAAGCACTTTGAAATACCTAGCACACTTTCTTAATTCCACACCTCTTTCCATAATGAGTTGATACACTTTTTTTTATGCACAAGAACACGCTTTCACAATCCCAAATGGTACCTTACCTGCACCAAAGAGTTCTGCTCTTCAAAAGCTCACAGAATTAGTTTACTTAAGAAGTGCAGTGACAACAAAGTGATATAGAAGGAAAGTCGCTACTTAATAAAAGGATACTCATTTGTATAATGTTAAGAGTCATGATATTCTTTATATCCAAATATCTTGTTAAGTTCTACCTGGAATATTTAATGTTATAGATGTTTAGCATTAGTTTTACAGCTACTTATCAAAATATTGATATATAAAAATTGCAAGGATACAAAATAAGTTATTGTTTTACAAAGTTTCAATACTCATGTGATAATAAATTAAACCTTTACAAAACTCAACTTTGCTTCAACCCAAAGATGCAAGGAATTATTCCATTCATACAACACTTCATTAAAACATGCATTCTACTTTTTAAAGCCATCCACTGTGGTACAATTTACTTTACAAAATAGAGAGTACTTCAATTCCACTTTTTCAGCAATCTTATGCTTCTTACATGAAACAAATCATTCTGTAACTATGTTAACCGAATGATGAGGTGAAATGAGCAAAAATGGTGAAAATTAAATTAAAATCTAAAGGTCTGTTTTCAACAAATTAATTTTCCTTGGGTAGGATATGTACAGTTTATAGTGTTGATTTGAAAACCTAATTCACTTACAATGTGGCTGGTATTAATGGAATAGCTTATGAATTATGTATTCTTTGTTATTTAAGTTTATTTTCCAGAAGTTGTCAGTAGTCGACCCTATATTCCTTACATCTCCATAAATAGTTAAAGGCAACCATCGGCTGCTGAGTATATCACACAGAAATAATTATTACTGGTAGACAACCTTTTATCCAAAATCCCAAAATCCGAAAAACTCCGAAATCTGAAGGTTTTCTTGTGAAGTGTTTCTCTCATTAACAAGGTTGTTTGGTGTGCAAACAGTTAACCCAACTCCACACCCACTCGATATATGTCACTCAGATGCGACGTGTGGTGATGTGGCCCAGAACTGGCAGGCCTCAATTCTGTTTCAGGACCCATTTTACTCACAGTGCGTCTGTTGTTTGGTAAGATTTTTAAAAATTTTGCCATTAAACGGTCACTTGTTGTGAAATTCAAAACATTCTGAATTCCAGCTGGTCCCGAGCATATCAGATAAAGGATTGTGCACCTGTATTTGCAAACAGATTCCCAACAAGACGACTTCAAAGCTGGACCATCAACATTGTAGCTGTAAGGGCCCATCCCATTCGTTTTCTCATGAAGGAGTCAACACTATTCAGGAAGTGGCAGTACAAAGTAATGTATTCACATAAACTCCAGAGATTGTGCGTGACATCAGCAGAAGTGGTGGAGGCAAAGTAATCTGAACATTAACACTCAAACAACAAGTGCAAAGTGATTGGCAGTAGGCAAAGGCCAGGTAATGCTTGGCTCTAGTTATGTGGTGTGATGGGGAGGAATTCAGGGGAGGATGCACCATAGTATTCCTGTGCAGCTCAAAGGTGCACCTCAACTCCTCCTTAGTCTACTCTTCACTTACCAGTTTCTGTCCATGAAACAGATCATCAATTGTTTGCCCACTTGATTAATGTGGCAGCTCATTAACATTACCATGCCCAATTTTGATAAGTATACAACTGAATCATCTGCCTCCAAAGCCTGCAGACTAACACCATAGCCATTTAGAAATGCTCTGGAGATCTGGATGAATTGTAGCCCATTTGCTTTTAACATGCCTGTTTCTTTAAAAAAAAAATTACATTTTTTTATGTACTGTGTTACTGTGAAAAAAATTAATTTGCACGGTCATTGCCAATGCATTGTAAAATATTTGTAATATATTGAATATTGACATGGATTTATCAATCCTAACAAACATTATGATGAAACTTCAACCCCAGTGGTGGACACTTCGGAGAGGCATCTAGGAGGTCCTATAACTAAATCATCAGAAACCACAATCTATTCACAAGACACAACAACAAGATGAAAATGCATCAAGAACTCCCTGTGACAAGAGTACATTGCACCTTATAAATGTGTTAATTTAGAACCTTGCACTTTGCAAATGCATTTATAAAGGGGGTAATTAATATGGAAGGTTGAGCATCATCAAGATTTTGGTTTATTTCTTAACTATTTAGATTTGTAATATTTTAAGTTGAACACTGAGGCAGACGAGCTAGTTAGAGAAAAAGTGTTGGGTCTGACAGTATGATGCTGTTAGGAGGAGGATACAAATTAACAAATACAGTCAAAATTAAATAGTTTGTGTTTTGTCCACTGAATCAATTTTCTCACTGGATTTTGTTTAGTCATACAAGTCATTGCTACAAGGAAATCACCAGTCCTCATTGTGAAATTAAAATGTTGAGCAAAATGAAATGCTTTTACACATGCTGAACTTTTGAGACCAGGTATTTTCAAGCTTTTCCCAATAAAAATGCAAGAACTCACTGGATTCTATTAATCACAGACAAAAAACAGTGTAGTTGGGAGGTGTGGGGAGGAGGAGTGCAATGAATGGTTTGCACTCTGCCCATTTTAACCTCAAAATTGTGTCATTGTCCTCAGTGCATCACAGAATTCTGATTTCATTTTCTAGATAACCTCACATCTGAATCAGGCAGATACTCTATCTGCACATTTCAGGATTGTCTCCAAAATAGCTGGTGTGACAGCAGCACTGATATGAAGGTGGTATGTGACCTGACATCATTTTCAGGTCACCAACACATCGGTTCGAAGGAATTTAAACTTGATTCTTCCAAGCGAGGTAGGTAGGCAGCAAGCAAGGTAGCAACAATAAGCACTAAATTTTAGTCCAAATTGGAATATTATCCCTTTTGATCACAGCATTTAAGGTTTTAGGAACAGGAGGAGGGAAATAGACCTATCAGACACATACTTTTCGTTTGAACTCAACCACCATTTATTCACACCACAAGATATTCCTCAACTCCTTCCCTCTTCAATAAGGTGTAACTTTGCTACCGAAATCTATTTGCAGCATTTGCTTCAGTGGCCTTTTCAAGCACTTCCCAATGTAAACATCAAGTTTATTGATGTTTCCACAAGCAAGTTCTGATTGATGCTTCTTTATATTTTTAACTTTTTTTAAGCTTGTGCCAATGGTATTTGCCTGAAACAAACTGCCCAGGTCAACATGATTAACTTCTAATTATAACCTTGTAAATTTTAAACGCTTGTTGGTTTTGAATCAGTTTTGGTTTAGTTTGGTTGAATTGTGACTGCAGAACTGCCAACAATAGCTTTTCCACTTGCTATAGTTCAAAAAATGTTAACTGCATTACTAACATCCATAAAAAAAGGAAATGATTTACTACTGCTCATTTATTGTCCCATATTTTTGTGTCAATGCCCTTTTCAGGAACAGTCACTTCATATCGATTGGAAATTTTATGTGACTTAAAATAGCCTTGATCTTATCAGTTGGTTGACAGTCATTAAGTAAACCAACCGGTTTGATCAAGCTCTTTCTGTGTATGCAACAGGTATGAAAGTAGGGCAGAACAGTCTGCTCCCCTGCAGGCAAATTGAAGTAAGATGGGGGCCTATAAAATGATGTGGACACCTTTTTTGGGTGCCATGTACCTACCGGCTCATCTCAGGTGAGGGACAGGGGTGCCTACGTTTCAATTGGAGACTCCCCCCAACTTGTATGTTTCCCCCTCTCCTCTGCCTTCTCCAACCTGGCCCCAGATTACCTCCTTGCTATCCTCAGCAGGGCCTGACAGCCTGGCCCAAGCTATAATCACACCCTGACATCTGGTTGTAATGATAAACTGTAGTTGGGGACTGATTGTAGTCCCAGTGGTGACCACTGTCCCGGAGTGGAAATCTCACCTCAACGCCATTAATGTCCTTGCAGATATTAAAGTAAGGACCCTGGGGCTGTGTGTGTCCAGGAAATATACCTACTTCTGCCACCAAGTATCACCTCACCTCATTAGACATAAAATCTTACCTTGATATTAATCATTTAACCAATTAGACCAAATGGATGACATTTAATAACATCGCTGAGATTTAAAATGGGGAATGAAAATGAGATGAGTAAGGACAATGGTAAGGAAATACTAGATTAAGAGTGGGACAAAGTGATACTTCACAGCTCAAATAAAGAACTTACAGAAGTTATGAAAAAAAATAAAGGTGGCTTGGGATGACAAGGACTGATCAAACATCAGATGTGACAGGCAGAACTTAAACGGTCCTGTTTCTTTCCTGACTGCACAATTACAGCCATGAATAAACACACAATACAATACGAAATAGCAGGAGATAAGTGTGGTGCAAAATTTCCAATACAAACTCGAAAAGCACTGATTACTGAATAGAAACAAACATCATTCAGCTCTTCCTTCATACATTGAAATCCATTCCCAATACCACTTCCTCTCCAAACTGATCCCATTTTCCAACTTTTACCCTGATAATTTTATATTAATATTCAGTAACTTTTTGAATGTTGTAATTAATTTACCTTTGACCGCAATTTGACGTAAACAATTTCACATTCTTTATTTAAAACATACGTCTTGAGATGACCTTATTGTCTTTGACTTACCATGGAAATAATCTGCTTGTGTTTGCCTTATCTTTCCTTGATTATTTATAACATTTGCATCAACCTGAACCTCTTTCAACATTCCTCGTTCCAAAGGGCTCATGTCCTCTGATACATTACTCAAGTGTTGGTTGTTTACATTCGTATTTTGATAGTATCAACATTTAATTCCACTGTGTACAAACCTCAGTAGAGCCTGATCTGTTCTCAACTAGCTCTACATGATTTGGAGATGCCAGTGTTGGACTGGGGTGGACAAAGTTAAAGATCACACAACGCCAGGTTATAGTCCAACAGGTTTAATTGGAAGCACTAGCTTTCATAGCACTGCTCCTTCATCATCCACCTGATGAAGGAGCAGTGCTCTGAAA
Organism: Chiloscyllium punctatum; assembly: GCF_047496795.1. Lineage (NCBI taxonomy): Eukaryota > Metazoa > Chordata > Chondrichthyes > Orectolobiformes > Hemiscylliidae > Chiloscyllium > Chiloscyllium punctatum. The sequence goes on along the minus strand of NC_092741.1, from coordinate 148,169,985 downwards.
GCTATTGCTTCCAATTAAACCAGTTGGACTATAACCTGGTGTTGTGTGATTTTTTTAACTCAGCTCTACATATATGAACGTCTGGGAGGTGTTGCCTAATAGTGCTCAGATGACCTGCCAATCTGTACCTTTTCCTCATCAAAGAGTATCATTATCATTTATATATGCATTGCCAAGCCAGATTGTACCAGACAATTAACATACTCTTTGCATTCCTAAAAGATTGGAAACCAATATTTACTTTAATCTTGTAATTGCCATGAAGGAAAATGTACCAAAATGTACAGTTTTGTTTACACAGTAACATTTACCATTCTTTACCACTAGAATTCTAGAAGTTCACTTATTTATAAGTGGCTCATTTCTGATTGCACTTGAATTATTTCAGCTTACCTCCCAATGATTACTCAAATAAACACAGAACAAAATTAACACCATTTCATATTTCAAACTGGTATTTAGGTAAAAAGATAAAGAACTGATAGTGGTTACCACAAAAAGTTTATATCACAAAAATGACATGGAAGGCATTGATTAATTTATATGGAGAAATCAACACAAAAGAAGTTCTACATGGTTCAATGAAAATCATGATTGCAATAACAAAATGATCATTAACGGCATTACTGTATTTCAGCTGAAAATAAGTGTTCTGATTCTTAACCTATAAGGACCAAAGTAAAAATCTTTTTTTGAGGGGGATTACTTTGAAGAAGTTGCTTTTTCATGGTCTCTGCTCCCTTCTCTGTCTGCAATTATTATAAACAGACATTGTAAATCAACACGTTCAGGAAGCTGCAATTGCTCTACTGTACCAGGTGGTTCCTGTGAGTGCTAAGTTAATCACAGCAGTGTACTTTATTATAGCACCGCATTCAGAACAAACTATGTTGCATGTAGCCACTAATGTAAATAGTTGATTGTTGTACATGGTGGTGCATGGAAGTGCAGACAATGTATTGATCCAAAAACATGGCTAAAGATAATTCTTAACTTTCAATGTATGGAATAATTCTTATGCAATGAGACTGCTTTATGTATCTAGAAAAGGTTTTGGCAAACATAAAGATAACATTCAGTGGAGGTGCCAGTGTTGGACCGGGGTGGACAAAGTTAAAAATCACACAGCATCAGGTTATAGTTCAACCTGTTAGACTATAACCTGGTGTAGTGTGATTTTTCACAACATTCAGTAATACAGCACCAGAGGGAGTGAAATTAAGATGACAAGTCACGTGGTGCGTTTTTTCACAAGTAACATTTGCAATTATAGAATGGCAAAGGTCTGAATGCAGGACATTTGTTTTTTTCCCTCAGGAGAGTGTATAGTTTTGCAAACCTGAATTCAGGAGAGAATAAACTTAGCTGTGTATGTTTCAAAACTTGAGTAGCTATGTTTAATATGGCGAAGGAAATTTCTGCCCTTGTTCGTGACATAATTAGAGGTGAGGAGATTATTCTGGTGGTCAAGATGGTGACTGCTTAGCGTTTCATTCCAATTAAGTCCTGAGGGGGAAAGGTCATGGTCCATTTCCACTCTGTTATTGGCTCAAGCCCACAAATGGACAATTGATAACTACACAAAGGTTTTATCTTGCTGCTGGTATTACATCAGACTCAGAAGGGACTTGCTTGTGGTGCAGTGATAATGTCCCAGGACCATTAGGCCCAGGTTCAAATCCCAACTGCCCCACAGGTGTGTAATAACATTTCTGCATAGGTTGATTCGAAAAATAGAAAAATAAAATTTAAGACAGTCTTAGGCAGGCGCAACATGCAAGCCTGTGTTGCCTATGGTCTCCTGGAATGGTAGGGCAGGGAAAAGGAAGTGGGATTGCAAGCGTGGCAAACCACTGGAACACTGTACCATTGTGGAGATCCACACTCAGCCAGCAACACCCCCTCAGGTGTATCCAACCAGACCAAGGTCATCTCTATATGTGTGAGAGACAGAATCTGTGACAGCTGCTTCTCCATTTAGAGACTTTATGTCTGACATACTCCTCCAGTCACAGGCTGTCTCTTCTAGCCATTACTTACCTGTCACGAGAGTTGTTTCCAGGGCCTCCAGGGAATGTCTTTCCTGTAGCAGTCACGGCACTTCCTGCCAATTGGAGTGCTGGCACCTTTTGGTAGTTGGGAACCTCCGTTCCCAGGGTCCTAAGCCAGGGAAAGTTCCACTGCTGGCCTCTCCCCAATCTGACTGCCTTGTGGTTCAGCAGTTTTTCCCCCAGAGGAGACAATGTGAGTCTCACGGGCCAAGATAGTAGGCAAGTCCTCTTCTCTGCTACAAAATCCTGCCCAATAAAACCATGCATTTTCTCTGCAAGTTAATTAAAGGGATAACTATTTCATCCAATGTTAATCTACGAGTTGAAAAATAAAATGAAAATGTTTATTTTCAAGTCTTATCCCCGACTGCAACTGTAAATCCACATAGCCTCTTTATTGGTTTATTATGAAAAAAAAACAAAGATCTCAAATTAGATGCTATTATCCTTAAAGTTGACCCTCATGTTCTAATCATGAACATATTTCTTTTCTGCTCCTTAAGATAACAGTTACATTACATTTCGATCAATATATTTTTAAAACTGCAACATCAGAAAGTTCAGCAAAGAGATTATTGAGACATATGTGTTTTTAATATCAAGGAAAAAAGGCTCTTCAGCCCATCCTATCCATGCTGGTCATCAAACATCTATCTGCCATTTTCCAGCACTTGGACCATAGCATGCTATGGCATTTCCTCACCACCCCCTCTGGGTGAGGAGAAAACTGTCCTCAGACCCCCACTAAATGACTTGCTCCTTATCTTAAAACAGTGTCCCCTAGTTATTCACTTTCTGCATGGGGAAACTTTGCTCCCTAACTATGTCTTCCAAACTTTTTACACCAAAATCAGGTCCCCTCCTCAGTCTTTTCTGTTCTAACAAAAGCAACCTAGCCTCTCTATTCTCTCTTCATAGCTGAATTCATCTAGCCCCGGGAACATTCCGGAGAAGTTTCCTTCAACCTTGAGTGCAATCACATCCTTCTCAAGCATTAATGCGAGTTACCTGTTCTACAGCTTAATAGCTCAAGGCAGTACCGGATTCCTTGTGGTAGATGAAGGAAGATCTGGACAGACTCTGTTCCCAATCTCAAATATTTGTTTATGAAAGACAGTTTTCTGAATTTCTAGAAGATTGTATCACTACAGAACTGAAAGCCCAAGTTAGCTAATAATGACAGACTTCATACTTTTCTCTAAATGTATCGACTGAAAGATCATAAGAAACTGCAATATGCTCAACTCCCAATGCGTTCACACAAGGTTCTTTGACATGTCTGTAACATGGTATGCTTGAGATCATTTTAGCAGTATCAGTACTAACACTGCTGAACACAGAAAGTGAAAAGAAGTTTATTTTAAGTTTCAAAAATATGACCACCATGAAGATAAAACAGATCTCCGTCAAGTAAAATATTGTAGATGATGAACAGTCCCCATGTGGGCTCTTCTCTCATCATGACAATCTGGCAGTTGGTACTGGAATAAAATCCATATTCTCGCTGGACACATTTCCTGTGGTTATCTACCAATATAGTTCACTGAGGAAGGAAACACACAGAGAATTTTAAGCATTTGGTTGGGTGGAAGCCAAAAGGATCTTTAGCACTGCACCATCTGTTTGTTGAGTCTGAGGATTTCTTAACCAGTTAAGGCAGATTATATCTCACCTGCAAGTAGCAATCTAAGTAAAACATCGCTACGATGTGGAGGTTGATGTCCTCTGGTAATTAAAACCAAAACACCCAGAAAAGCTCACCATGCCTCGTAATCTATTAAAAGTGTGAGTGAGTCAAAGAGAACTCCTAATTTCCACTATTTAAAGAAAATTAATAATTTATTTTTCAAATTCAATAATGAACAATAAACAAAACTATGAACAAATCCAAGCCCCATTTTCTTTCAACTAATTACTATCTGACCCCAACTCTATAAAAATGCTCTTCCAATAACACAAATTATGAAACATTACAATAATTTCTCAAAGTCCATACAGATGGTCTTCTTCTCTCCCTTAAGCCTTCCTTCCTCATCTTCCCAACTCTGATGTCTTCTCCCTGGGTTGCCTTCCTTCTTTTTACTGCTTTTTATAGATAGTGCCTTCTGAAATTTATTTGAGAGCGAGATATTAGAAGGACAGTTAGATTAGATTAGATTAGATTACAGTGTGGAAACAGGCCCTTCGGCCCAACAAGTCCACACCGACCCGCCGAAGTGAAACCCACCCATACCCCTACATTTACCCCTTACCTAACACTACGGGTAATTTAGCATGGCCAATTCACCTGACCTGCACATCTTTGGACTGTGGGAGGAAACCGGAGCACACGGAGGAAACCCACGCAGACACGGGGAGAATGTGCAAACTCCACACAGTCAGTTGCCTGAGGCAGGAATTGAACCCGGGTCTCTGGCGCTGTGAGGCAGCAGTGCTAACCACTGTGCCACCGTTGGCAGTTGCTTTGCTGTTGAGGGGCAGTTGCTCTGACTAAATTTCAAAATGCCCTTGTATCATGCCCTCCAACATTGTTGCCTCTTATTGATCTGGATGTTGTCAATCCAATAAATTCAAACTCAGTTGGGTTTTAGTATCCTGAACATAATTTAAATTAATTGATTAAATTTGAATGGTTGTCAAAATAGCATCCAAAACTCAGGTATCCATTTAACAGCCAATTGTTACATGTATCTATTTTGGAACAGCTTGTCTCTTAGCTGTTCTGTTCAGGCAGCTGTGGCTATACTTTAAGTTTATTTTAAAATTCAGAAAACACTTTCTTCCTTAAAGAGAGCATACACTCTTTCGACTCTGTAACAATATACTTAAAGTTTGCATCTTTTTTTAAGAATTAGGTAAGAAATGTAAAAATTGTTTGATATCCCTCATGTAAAATCATTTACATTTTGTCAAATTGGGTTATGTAAGAGAAGTTGGTTATTGTCAGTATTTAACAAGCTGATATTTACATCACGTTTTCTTGAAGTCTTTGGACACATATTTTCAATAAGATCGTGTTAGAGTCACAACAAGTATTATCTTAGCCAACGGGAAACATGCATTAAACTGATACAAAGAAGACCAGCCTGTTTAAAAGCCTAGATTTAAGATCACAATTTTGGTCTCAATTGTCAAGTACCATAATTTGAACTTTCCTGGAGGTGTTAAGCTAGAAACCTTCATGTTGAGTACCCAAGTGCTGATTAGACACCATTTGCATGAACAGTATACATGTGTTCCTCACACAAATATCCACTGCAGGTGTGCAGTGCTTTGCCTGGCATGTTGCAGTATGTCATGTTACCAGCACAGTTTTCAGATGCACATTCAAGGATATAGGCAAGAAAATGAAAGGACGAGTGTGTTTTCATGGGTAGGTAAGGATGCAAGTTCACCTTGTTGGCCCTCTCTCCAAACACCAGCAGGTGCTGCCCTGCCAAGGCAAGTCTCCACCTCCTAATTCTTATTCAAACCAAGAGACTTCTCCAGAAAGCTGCCCATAATCAAGCACCCTCTTTTCTTGGTGACTTTTGGAAGAAACATAGAAGATAGGAGCAGAAGTAAACCATTCAACCCCTCGATCCTGGTCCACCATTCAATTTGATCATGGCTGATCATAGAGCTCAATACCCCAGTGCCATCCTTCCCTCATATCCCTTGATGCCATTAACCACAAGGGCTAAAGCTACCTCTCTTGAAACACAATGATTTGACCTCAGCCACTTTCTCTGGAAGTGAATTCCACATTCCACATGCTCACCACTCTAGGTGAAGAAATTTCACCTCATCTCAGTCCTAAAAGGTTTACCTCCAATTCTTAAACTGTAACTCCCCCATTCTGGTCACTCCCACCAACGGAAACATACTTCCTGCATCTAACCTATGTGTCCTCGTATAATTTTATAGTTGATAAGAGATCCCCTCATTCTTTTAAACTCCAGAGAATACAATCCCAACTGATGCAATCTCTCCTTATACATCAGTCCTGCCATCCCAAGAATCAATTTGGCGAAACTTCACTCCACTTCATCGAGAACAAGAGCATCGTTCCTCAGATAAGGAGACCAAAACTACACACAATGTTCCAGGGTGGCCTCATTAATGCTCTGTGTAATTGCAGCAAGACAATTGTTCCTGTACTCAAATCCTTTTGCTATGAATGCCAAAACAGTTTGTGTTCTTTACTGCCTGCTGTGCATGCATGGTTACTTTCAGCTACTGGTGTACGAAACACCCCAGTCTCATTGTACATTGCCCTCTCTCAATTCATAGCCATTCAAATAATAATTAGCCATCTGAATTTTGCTACCAAAGTGGATAATCTCACATCTCCCCATACTGTAACACATCTGCCATGCATTTGCTCACTCACTCGGCCTATCCAAATCACACTGCAACATCTCTGCATTCTCCTCACAGCTCATCCTCCCACCAGCTTTGTGTCATCTGCTAATTTTGAGATATTTAGATCCCTCATCTAAACCTTTAACATTTGTAGTGAATAGATGGGGTCCTACTACTGATATTTACCTACCATTCAGAAAAAGACCCATATTTCCTACTCTTTGTTTTCTGTCTGCTAACTAATTTGTATCCATCTCAATATACTACCCCCAATTCCATGTGCTTTAATTTTACACATTAGTTTAGGGGTCCAGCAAGACTAAGTCGTACAGCACTTGGACTTTTTGGGTGAAGTTCTCTGAGGAATTTCAGAAAACATGATGCAAAAACATTGGTGAAATATTGATAAAGTCTTCCAGAAAACCTACCATTATATTTCTTGTGTGCAGCTTCAGCAGCAATGAGCATAATATGGTGAGTATCCCTTTAAAGAGCACTTGAAACCAACATCAATACATACTTACTTCCAAACAGCTGTTCGCTGTTAGAAAAGGGTATTAGCAGATGTACTAGCCACCAAAATGCCAAGGAGCCTTTTTAGCTGGCAATTTAACTGACAATCAGATATTTAACAAGCTTCGGGCTTGAACCCCTTTTCCAAAATTGCATTTAATATGAAGGTAAAAGTGAGTTTCATCCTAAAACCTTGCCTTGGCTACCTTGGAAGTTCTTTAACACCTAAACAATCTCTGATGCTGCTATAACATTTTTTATTAATCACCTCAAGAGAATGTTATGATGGTATGTAATTGGAACAGACTCCATAACATATTTTGCACTTCCTACTCATTAAGAATTGTTTCTCGAGATGGGATTGAACACCTCTTGTTGTTGGAACAGGAATTAAATTGATAAAGACCTGAATGTAGTTGGTTATTTTCGTGGCAATATTCAGGCAGATGTGAAGAAAGGAAGATAAACAAATCACTGAGGCAATAAACAGTCCCTATGTGATGGTGCTATGTAGACTTGCCCTAGTATTCGTCTAGTACTGGTAGCACTGCAATCTCAGGGTCCCAGTGAACAGCCTTTTAATCTTTATGACACTCCTGGAGCACACTTCTGTAACCCTTTCCCATGTGTTGATAAAACTTATACCTTTACTAAGTTATTCCACACGTTCACAAAGGAATTGTCTTCCTCCAAACGATTATACAACATATGGAGTAGTCCTTTGCAGTTGATAGTGTTGTAAACTAGTAAAAGGAGAAGAATAAAACCATGAAAAAGGTTCCATTGGAGGTGATCAAAGCTGCTGAATGCAATGCAAAGATCTCTCCGAGTAAAAAGATTGCACATTTAAGACAGAGGTGAGGAGGAATTTCTTCCCTTCCTCACCTGAGGCTCAGTTTAGTATACTCAAGGCTGAAATAGACAAACTTTTTAATCAATAAGGGAAGCAAGGGTTATGGAACATGGCAGGGAGGTGGAGTTGTGACTTGTCAGATCAATCATGATCTCACTGAATGGTAGAACAGACTCAATGGGCCGAATGGCCTATGTTTGCTCTTATTTCTTATGGTCTACTGCCAAACCAGTGGCTGTAGGGCTCAAACCTCAATCCACCCAGTCATAGACAAGGGATAATATTTATCTTTAATAAACTATCCTTTACCTGTGGTTTTTCACTGCCAACTCCACCAATGGGAAAAAGAAAGCTTGAGGGGCAGGATGGTTCCAGCAAATCATAAGGCTGAAAATCTTGCTCCAGCTCTGAATATTGACTTGACATTCAACACAAGCTTGGGTCCAATGGGTGAAGGAGTGAGATCTCATGGTGTAAATTATGGGAACCCTAAAAACTCTCCCACTCTGATGGTTATAGCTAACTTGAATACTTTACACCTTTCTCTGAGCAAACAGTGTGAAGGTGCAACAGTAACAGCCACATATTTGTTGCATAGATTGAAAAGAAAAACTGACTCATGAAAACATTTTACGTCCACCAGAAGCTGAGAATGTCAGGTCTGTTTTCCGTTATCTCTTACTAGGTTAGTCAACATCTTAATTTTTATGTTTGTGGATGTTTTCTGATAATGATTTGCAGATTTTAAAAAAATGAAGTAGTGCATAATGTGGTACATTATGATATTCTCCCAGTTGGGGATTAGATATGTGAATAATCCAATGATAAATGAGTACAAGTCTTACTTCTCAAATGGATTTAATTGCTGTCGACTCGTCTGACTATTGTGATAATAGAGATAAAGTAAATAGTTATGGCCTTGGAACTGATAAGGCAGTCATGACAAGATAAGAAAGGGATGATATGGATGACTTTATTATGCTTTTAAATAGCAGTCTCACTTTTGTGGCAATCAGTGTTGTGCTGCAGTAAAACTCCAAGAAGTGTATTTTGCTGCACTGCTCAATACTGAGTGATTTGCTGTCAAATTCTATGAAAGCAAATTCAGGGAAACATGACTAATTGCTATGATCTTTTAAAGAATACTTTCAGATCACAGTTCTACTCTTACCCTTAACTGTACTTGGGCTGCCATTGTTTAGGCCCTGGAAAAACGCAGCAGGTCAGGCAGCATCCGAGGAGCAGGAGAATGAGGCTTGTGAGCCAAGGGGTTAGAGAGATAAATGAGAGGGGGGTGGGGCTGGGGGAAGATAGCTGAGAGTGCGATAGGTAGATGAAGGTTGGGATGAAGGTGATTGGTCGGAGAGGAAGGTGGAGAGGATAGGTGGGAAGGAAAATGGACAGGTAGAACAGGTCATGAGGATGGTGCTGAGCTGGAAGGTCAGAACTGGGATAAGGTGGGGGGAGGGGAAATGAGGAAACTGGTGAAATCCACAATAATCCCACGTGGTTGGAGGACCCCTTAATTCCCGATGATGGGCTTATGCCCAAAACATCGATTCTCCTGCTCCTTGGATGCTGCCTGATCTACTGTGCTTCTCTTGCATCACACTCTTGACTCTGATCTCCAGCATCTGCAGTCCTCACTTTCTCCATTGTTTAGGTCTTGTCAGCCCAAGGACAGCAAAAACCAATTTGTGCCCACGTGACTATTTCACTCTGACCATAGCACAGTTGCCTCCTAGAAAAGGTCAAGAAAAGGTCAGATTCCTGAAGAAGGGCTTATGCCCGAAACGTCGATTCTCTTGTTCCTTGGATGCTGCCTGACCTGCTGCGCTTTTCCAGCACCATATTTTCAGCTCCAAGAAAAGGTCAACCTAACAAAAACTGATTCCGATAGAAATTAATTGGAGAAGGCAGTACGCAAAGTTATTTTGCTACCTTCATTGACCAATATTCATCCATTGAAAATCCTGGAGAATGTTCGCCTAAGTTCCTGATGCCTTTTCTCAGAAGACACTACTTTTCCTGGAGTGCAAAAGACAAAATACTGCAGATGCTGGAAATCTTAAATTGAAAAAAAAAGCAAAGTGCTGAAGAATCTCAGCAGGTCTGGCTGTATTTGAGGAGAGAGAAGCAGAGTTACAATTTCATGGCCCTGCTGCCAGATTGTAATTTGACTGACATGCAGCAAACCATATCCATCACAAGAGGTTCTACATTTGGCCTTGTTATATTTTCAGTAAACTCCTGACTAGCTTCAAGGAGTCTAAAATCAAAAAAAATCTCCGTGGACTCGTGACACCTTGCGAAGGCTACAAAGTCAGTTTGAGAAAATAATCCAAATAGTGTTGATAGTCGCTTTGATGGAGTCAATGATTAATGTAACAATTTCCATAAAGACTTACAACTGATAAAAAGAGATTCCGACTTCCCATTACTATTTGAAAGAAAGACACATGATACCACACTGTAAAACTGTTATTGTAACAAATGACCAAAGAAATCACAATTGACTAAATACTATTCCTTTGGTAGCCAAGATATACTTTACAATACAGACAAGAACATTTCTCTTTACACTTCCCCATAGAATTACAATCCTTACAACAAACAGCCCACAGTTACTCCCAGCTTCCTTTGGGTTCCTGTGTCCTGACTTGCTCATAGTAACTTCAAGTGACTGTCCCCAAGCAGTTCTTAGTCTTTGGAGTGTTTTTTAAATCCACCCTCAGCAGTAGAACCTGATCGCTGATTCTTCTTCCCATAGCCATGCAAGGATCAATCACCCAGAGTCCTCAAAATTGTTGCAGGATATTTCTCTTTGTCTACAGGCTGTCTCCTTCCCACATCTGTGGGTGCTCACTGATCCAAGGGGATCTCCTCTCTACTAACTATAAAAACTGTTTCCTGATTGTTATTCACCGTAGGAAAGTATGTAACCTGATATCAAAATAGTTTTCTCTACCCATCTCCCCTTGGGAATGTCAAATACATCAATGTTGTGTCTCTTTAAAATATGCTATTCTTAATTCCAACTCCCTTTCATCTTCGAAGTAAATGGTTAGTTTATAGCACCATGGTTTACAACCTGACAGCAACAGCTGCTTTCTAGGACTGAGAGGGTCAGAGTCTACATATTGTAAATTCAGACTGTTATCATTATCCCTAAGCATAAACACCATTCACCTTCTTCTCAGTAAAACAATCCAAGCATTTCTTTGATCTCTCACAATCAAATCACGCAGGCACACAGAACATGCCATAAGGTTTCAGAAAGTGTAAGATCAACATAATGAACCTCTTTTAATATTTTTGATTGTGATTTTCCTGGTGGACCTTAGAACTCAAATGGATCTCCAGAACGTTTTTTAATAAATCTCGACATGAAATGTTACTCTACAGTCTTACAGCAAGTAAAACTTTGAGGTAGATTAGGTATTTGGAAGGAATAAGGAAATGTATGAAAATTGTATGAAAGTTACAGATAGATAGTGACAAAGTTAGGAACTGAAGAATACCAGTTTTCTTGCTGTGCTTTTTGAGAAGATCACACACATCCGTATTCAAACTTAATTCATCCATCTTAACTCCATATATCCTTTAATTCCACTGGGTAGCAGCATCTGGTTATCTCAGGTTGAAAGTGATTCAACTAGATCACATTCAGTGGGTAAGATTCCCTGCTTTTACTACAATTTGAATGGAGGACGGTATCATATTTTCTTTCCTGAAAGGTCTGGCTCTGATTTGAAGCCTATGCCCCCCCAGATTGTGAATTTCCCACCATTGGTCAACTGTTTTAAATCTAACTTACTAATTCTCTTGTAAATCTTAAAAAGCTCAATCACATTATGTCTTAACATTCTACATCTAACTGAATTCAACTCTACTATACGTAATGTCTCCTCATAATTTAATCCTGAGAATCTTGGTAACATTCTGCCGAATCTTCACTGGACTCTTTCTTTGGCCAATATATCCATTCTTAAATTGCAATTTGGATTATGACAGCAGCCAGCCATGAGAGCAATCATCCCATCACCAATACATACAGCTCTGAACTTAGATGGTTTTGGTTTCATCCAGATCACATATAATTTCACTGTACATCCACATTTATATATATATATACCTGCCTAAAATTGCTGTATGCCATGAACAATAAGAGTCATGATTTGGAGATGCCGGTGTTAGACTGGGGTGTACAAAGTTAAAAATCACACAACACCAGGTTATAGTCCAACAGGTTTAATTGGGAGCACACTAGCTTTCGGAGCGACGCTCCTTCATCAGGTGATTGTGGAGGGCTCGATCGTAACACAGAATTTATAACAAAAATTTGCAGTGTGATGTAACTGAAATTATACATTGAAAAATTGATTGTCTGTTAAGCCTTTCATCTGTTAGAATACAGTGATAGTTTCACTTCTTTCATGTGTAAATCACGAAACCCTTTTTTAAAAAAAGTTGCATTCTCGGGTTAGCTGTTAACAATGGTGATAGCTAGACAATATGTTGAAGGTGTTCGCCCCCTGTGTTCTCTGTCTATGACCTGATGTTTAGATTGATTCTCATCTAAAAAGTGATAACTCTGTTATCTCACTTTTTAGATCAGAATCAATCTAAACATCAGGTCATAGACAGAGAACACAGGGGGCGAACACCTTCAACATATTGTCTAGCTATCACCATTGTTAACAGCTAACCCTAGAATGCAACTTTAAAAAAAGGGTTTTGTGATTTACACATGAAAGAAGTGAAACTATCACTGTACCCTAACAGATGAAAGGCTTAACAGACAATCAATTTTTCAATATATAATTTCAGTTACATCACACTGCAAATTTTTGCTATAAATTCTGTGTTACGATCGAGCCCTCCATAATCACCTGATGAAGGAGCGTCGCTCCGAAAGCTAGTATGCTTCCAATTAAATCTGTTGGACTATAACCTGGTGTTGCGTGATTTTTAACTATGAACAATAAGGGTTTCAACACAATCTACATGTGGCTAGTCTATGGCCATTGGCAGGATTATGACATTAAATGCTTGCTTTCCTTGCTTTCCTATTTTAAATTAGTCAGCCTTGAGGTATAAAGTGCAGGAATGGAACTTAACTAGCAACATTCATAAATCCGTGCCAAATGAATGCTATTGTAATGAGTTCTTGTATATAGAAATGGTGAAGCAAATTCTAATTCTTCAACTTACTGGAGGTGGGGGTGGCGTTCCTTCTCCATGTTCTGCTGAATCTCATAGGATTTGCAATGGATTTGGAGGGTTGCTTGACAATCTGCTGGGAGTCATTTCACCACTTTTTCAACTGAAAGTGATCTCATTCAACTAAATGTAGACAGTGATGTAAAACAATGGTTGCTAACCATGGGAAAATGTCAAGCAACACACTTTTAACGCACAAGGAACAATTTATTTCCTCATACGACCATGAATCTTTGAAATTCTCTACCTCGGAGATTCATGGGTTGCTCCATCATTGAATATATTTAAGGTTGATACGGAAAAACTTTCCTCTCAGAGAATAAGGAGCATATGGAAAGTGGGTGGAAAAGCAAAGTGGAAACCAAAGATGAGCCATGAAAGTGTGGTGACTGGTGAAGCTGGCTCTAGGAGGGCTGTTTGTTTTACTCCTCCTCCATTCTAATATTTCTGCCATCATTTCTGGAGCAAGTATTGCCTGCAATTAGGTAGAATAATAGCAAAAGGAACCCATAGCTATCTTAACACCTCAATTTCCAATTTTCCTCTTGTGATTGATATTGCATCTGCACCTGGCTACTGCTTCCTCACCTAGCAAATAGGAATTTGTACGGTTACAAATAGGAACGAGCAGAGAATAGATCCCAAGTTTCCTACCTGACCCATTATCATTATTGAGATAAGTTCAGCCAGCACATCAAAGCAGAATTTTGCTGTATGAATCTTTTGTTGGAAAGATGAATATATCTAATATAAAGCGAAAGATCTACATGCTAAAGTGAACAGTTTATTTATTTACATATGTTTTCTACCCATCGACACATCAAAATGAAGCACTGAAATTTAATAAGACTAATTATACACAATTGTTCTTAACCGATAAAAGAACAGGAAAAGAACCTGCATCTATGGAGCACTTTTCAAAACTTCAGGGTGCCCCAAAGTGTTTTACAACTAATGATGAACCATAAAGTCCTACTGTTCATGGGGAATGTGTTCCCAGAGACTGCTACAAACAACGATTCCTCAGTAACGGACAGTGCAGTGAGTACTTACATATACACTTTTTACTCGAGGTAATATGCTTTTCCTTTTTTAAAAAAAGACAACCAATAACTAAACAGTAGATTCACGGTTCATAATGCCATAAGATTTAAGATCAGAAGTAGGCCATTCAGCCCATCAATGGGCATTACTTGGGCAATCAATGAGATCATGGTTGATCTGATAATCCATAACTTCACTTTTCCTGTTTTTTTCCTGTAATCCTTGATTTCTTTACTAATTAAGTCTATCTCAGCCTTGAATATTCTTAACAACCCAGTTTCAACAACTCTCTCCAGTAAATAATTCCATAGATTTACTAACCTCTGAAAGAAGTAATTCCTTCTAATTGCCATGTTAAATGGGTGACTGCTTGTTCTGAGATTATGCCCCAAAGTGTTTTACAACTAAAAGTCTCTCCCACCAGGGGAAGCAACCTCAGCATTTACCTTGCCAAGTTCTCTAATAATGTTATATGTTCCAAAAAGGTCACGTCTCATTGTTCTAAAGTCCCATGAGTACAGGGCCAACCTCCTCAACCTCTCCTTTTAAGAAAATCCCTCTATATCTGTGGTTAACCTAATGAACCTTCTCTGGTCTGCCTTCAATGGTAAATTTCCTTAGATAAAGGGATCAAAATTATTCACACTTCCAGATGTGCTCTGACTCATGCCTTGTAAGGTTTTAACAAGACTTCTCTGTTTTTTTAAGTCCATTCCTTTTTAAATAAAGGCCAATATTTCATCTGCTTTCCCTACTATCTGCTGAATTTGGATGTTAGTTTTCGGTGATTCATGCAGGAGGACCCCAAAATGCCTTGGTGTGCAGTTTTCTGCAGTCTTTCTCCATTTAGGAACTTTTCATCCCCTCTATTTTTTCTGTGAAATTGAAAAATTCACATTTTACCACATTACATTACACCTGTCATGTTTTTGCTCACTCACTTAACCAGTCTATATCTGTCCGTAGACGCCCTCACCACTTAACTTTACACCTCTTTTTGTGTCATTTGCAAATTTGGTGATAATGCATTCATTTCCCTCGTCCAAGTCATTAATATATATTGTAAATAATTGTAGCCTCAGCACTTGTAGCACTCCATTAGCTACATATGTCAAAGGTGGAAAAGTCAGTGAAAAGCTGTACTAAAAGTACTGCATGGCTAATCAACTTCGCAAAGGCAGAGCACCGAAGTGGCAGAACCATCTCAACCTTACATAAAAGGTGCTCATCTGTTCATTTTGTTATTTTTAGATATAAAGGCTTGAAACCATTTTAATAATTGAGAAAATGTTTTCTCTTAAGTATTCATTAGCTAATAGTGTGCCAAGGAATCACTTTATCCCACTACAGAACAGCACCAACAAACCCTGCAGAATACTTAATTTATTGTACCTTCTTTGCTAAGAATAGCTACCTGTTTTGGCCGTACCAACATTTTAATTTTCCTCTTCTTGCTCAGATAGCCACTCAAATACCCTACTCTTTCTTTTGATTTATAAAATTCTTTTATTTAATATTTCCTCTTTGCATTCCTAAGTATCTTGTTTACCTCTTTTCAAAGTACACTACATTCCCCATTGGCATCTTCTTTTGTACTGTTTACATTATGGAACACTTCTCTCTATCTGCGTTAAAATTAAACTGCAATACGAAAACATCCACTATAAAGGAGTGATGTGGAAATTTGGCAGGATTTCCATTTGTCCTTTCAGCTGCAGCAGCCTACAGCCAAATATGTTCAGCATCGCCTCTCACGCTAAACATAATTTCATGTTAGCCCCATCTTAATTGCACACCAGATCAAAGTATATATCCGCCATTTTAGCAAATGGATTGGAATCCATCCCGATGTTAAAGAAAAAAAGAGAATATTTATTTCATGTTTGAACTCTTCAGGTTTTGTAAATATATATGCAAGTACTTCTTTCAACTTACGTTAAAAAGGTACTGCAACGTATGGAGGACAATACTGAGAAATAAACATTAGAAAAGCATATTGTTAAAACATTTGTAGCAATGTCATCTTTCACCATATTAATTTTTGGAATTATGTCAAAAACACATTCTAGCAAGGTGAAGCTTACAGGTCATTTTCTATTAATTTAACAAATTCGATTCAAGTTATGTTTAAACTCAATGTGGTAGACATTTTCACCTGTTTGTCATTTCACAGCGCACAGATGGAATGACAGTCTGGTACTAGTAAAGATCTGGCAATCAAAGGAA
Organism: Chiloscyllium punctatum; assembly: GCF_047496795.1. Taxonomy (NCBI): domain Eukaryota; kingdom Metazoa; phylum Chordata; class Chondrichthyes; order Orectolobiformes; family Hemiscylliidae; genus Chiloscyllium; species Chiloscyllium punctatum. The sequence goes on along the minus strand of NC_092741.1, from coordinate 148,153,731 downwards.
CTCACCTTACAGCCATGTGACCAAGTCAATATTTTGTGTTCATGTGTATTTTTGTTAACAGACCCTATTTTCAGTATTTTATACTAGCTAAATGTCTTGCAGGGTTTGATTTGATTTCTGGACTGGGGGAGCAGTTTACACTGTCAGTGAATAAATCTGAAGACTGCAGTGCTCAGAAGCTGCTGACCTAGAGATAGCAGTTTCTGTTTAGTCTCAGCTGTTTTTCCCTTTTTTCCCAACACACCAGCACTGGTTACATTGAAGTTTACTGTGAACCTAATGCAAGTTCATATTCAGTTTACTGTGGTTAAAAAAGGTGCTCACAAAAAGATGTATCTCATATTGTTTCAATCAGTGAGGACACAGTAAACAATGTCATGCCATATAATCATAGTTAGGGGCTGCTTTGTGGAGCTAAGCTTGCAGTTCCAGATCTCTGGAAATAAAAATTTGTTTTCACCTCAGAAGCTGTTGCAGATCAGATAGGATTTTTAAATTTTCTTCAACTAATGAAGTCACAAAAGATTTACATGAATGATGCAATGGTGACATTTTTGTCATTTTTCGACCCAGATCATTATTCAATTGCAACTCCATCATTCAGGAATTACGTATTCAACCTAAATTATGGTCGTAAAGTATAGAATATCCATTCAACAATTTCTGGATAGATTATTGTGTTGTAAAGGAATTGCATTCTGAAAAATGTTATGTTTAGATTAGATTGGATTACAGTGTGGAAACAGGCCCTTCGGCCCAACAAGTCCACACCGACCCTCCAAAGAGCAACCCACCCAGACCCATTCCCCTACACCTAACACTATGGGCAATTTAGCATGGCCAATTCACCTAACCTGCACATCTTTTGGACTGTGGGAGGAAACCGGAGCATCCAAAGGAAACCCACGCAGACACAGGGAGAATGAGCAAACTCCACACAGACAGTCGCCCAAGGTGGGAATTGAACCCAGGTCTCTGGTGCTGTGAAGCAACAGTGCTAACCACGGTGCCACCGTGCCGCCCACTGTATTGCTCTAATTTACAGTAAAAATAAATACTCTTTATGGATTAATATTTGATCATCAAAACAAAATGGCATTATTTTATTATTTTGAGTCAATGTAAAATAATATCGAATAAGAATTGTTATAAAATTAGGAGGGTTGACAGTCTAATGCCTTGGCAACGGTAGTTATGAGATTCTTTCATAAACACACACTGATGGAGAATAAGGTTACGATTCAGTATCTCAGAACATCTCAGAGAATGGGGGTGGCATAGTGGCTCAGTGGTTAGCACTGCTGCCTCACGGTGCTAGAGATCTGGGTTTGATCTCATTCTCAGACAAGTGTCTGTGGGGAGTTTGCACATTCTCCCTTTGTCTGTGTACGTTTCCTCTGGGTGTTCCGGTTTCCTCCCCCAGTCAAAGACATGTAGGTTAGATGGATTGGTCATGTTAAATTCTGCAGTGTTACAGGGATAGGTAGGGAATGGGATGCTCTTCGGAGGGTCGGTGTGGACTCGATATGGCTTTGTAGGGATTGTATGTTCAATTCATGAGGTCTCTTGGGAACTTTACAAAGCTCATCTGAATTAAGTAAAATTGATATTAACAAGGTCGTAATAAACTTAAGATAGGATCAACCGACTTATCACATCATTAACATTCAGGCCAACATTATCCTTAAATAGGTCTCCACACTGGTCACTAAAATTCAAGTACTGAGGATGGTTTACCTCTTCACCATGCAGGTCAGCAACCTCTCATATACTAAAGAGGCCAATTCCATTTCAAGAAACATATGAAAAGAAAGGATGTAATATGCATCCAAGCTTTGAAGGTCTGATTTATTGTCCCAAAAGAACTGATTTGAAAACAGTCTCAAAATGTTTCCAAGTGCTACAATTATGAATTTTAAAAATTTATGATGTTTTGGGACTGTAGCTTTATTTGTAGCACAATGAGTGGGTAGGGGTTAAGTGTGTCTTGCAAATTCCATATGCTTTTAACCTCTGTGGAATAAATAATTTTTTTGATATACCGATCTTGCACACAAGCCACTGTGTATCAAATGGATTATTAGCCAGTCCAACTTCCATGACAAAAGAAAATAGTATGTTGTTTTTGGCAAATAAATAGCAAGTCTTTCTGTAGCATTATTACCATGTTTATCCCTGCACATCATACTTCAGATTATATGTTACATTCCCTGCCAAAATTATGTTCCTGTGAAAATGAGTCATCACAGCATCCAACTGAAATACATTTAAATATCTCTGAATCCGAAGGAAATTAAAGCTTGCCAGACATATAATATATATTGATATATATTTATCAGACAAATTACTTTGAACATAGAACATTACAGTGCAGTGCAGTACAGGTCCTGCAGCCCTCGAAGATTGGTTCGACAGGTCGACACAACAAAAGCCCATCTATCTGACTCTATTCCACTTTCATCCAAATGTCAATCCAATGACCATTTAAATGCCCTTAAAGTTGGAAGTCTGCTATGTTCCATACCCCTACTACTCTGAGTAAAGAAACTACCGCTGACATCTGTCCTTTCTCTATCATCTCGTCAATTTAAAGCTCTCAATTAAGTCACCTCTCAACCTTCTTCTCTGTAATGAAAACAGCCTCAAGTCCCTCAGCCTTTCCCCATATGACCTTCCCTCCATACCAACATCCAAGTAAATCCCCTCTGAACCTTCTCCAAAACTTACACACCCTTCCTCTAATGCGGTGACCAGAGCTGTACGGAATACTCCCAAGTGCGGTCACACCAGTGTTTCGTACAGCTGCAGCATGACCTCATGGCTCTAAAACTCAATTCCTCTACCAAGAAAAGCTAACACATCATATGCCTTCTTAACAACCCTATCAGCCTGGGTGCAATTTTCATGGATCTATGTACATGGACAACGAGATCTCTCTGTTCATCTACACTACCGAGAATCTTACCACTAGCCCTGTACTCTTTATTCCTGTTGCACCTTCCAAAGTGAATCACCTCACACTTTTCCACATTAAACTCCATTTGCCACCTCTCAGCCCAGTTCTGCAGCTTAGCTATGTCCCTCTGTAACCTGCAACATCCTTCAGCACTGTCCACAACTCTACCGACCTTAGTGTCATCCGTAAATTTACTAATCCATCGTTCTATGCCTTCATCTAGGTCATTTATAAAAATGACAAACAATAGTGGCTCCAAAACAGATCCTTGTAGTACACCACTGGTAACTGAATTCTAGTATGAATAGTTCCCATCAACCACCACCCTCTGTCTTCCTTCATCTAGCTAACTTCAGATTCAAATGCTAAATCCCCCTCAATTCCATGCTTCCATATTTTGGGCAATAGCCTACCGTGGGGAACCTTATCAAATGCCTTACTGAAATCCATATACACCACATCAACTGCTTTACCCTCAACTACCTGTTTGGTCACCATCTCAAAGAACTCAGTAAGGTTTGTGAGGCATGATCTACCCTTCACAAAACTGTGTTGACTATTCCTAACCAACTTATTCCTCTCTAGATGATTATAAATCCTATCTCTAATAACCTTTTCCAACACTTTACACACAGCCGAAGTAAGGCTCTTTGGTCTATAATTACCAGGGTCATCTCTACTCCCCTTCTTGAACAAGGGGACAACATTCTTTAAAAACCTCAGCCTTGCAGATCTCAGGCTGATTAGATCACTTTTTCTCAATATTTCCAATTGAGATAGTCTTTTAAGAAAACCTAGAATAAATACTTTTATGTTGGCTCTTGTGAAACAGGCAACCATCAATGCCATCAGTTCTTCTCCCACACTTGAAGAGAAACTGCCTGCCCCAGCCATAATGGCACTGCTTTTTCTGCACATGTCTCTGCAATGCCCATGAACGCCTCCAACTTTCATCCACACAACTCTACATTAACTAAACCTCCAGTCTCATCACATTATTATACCTGTTCCTGGACCCACTCAGTCACAACTACAACACAGTCAGATGATGAACATCTATGACACGCATGCTTCTGCCAGATTATATTGCATGCAGGGATAGCCATGCATTGCGTACATTTGCACTGAATGAATTCGTGTTGACATGAACACAGTCTTCACTTGTTTTCTTAGCATTTACTCACTTTAGTGTTAAATTGAAAGCTGTTAGCCAGGGCTGGAGGGTTTGAGCTACAGGGAGATGCTGAATAGAGTGGAGCTAGGAGAATTAAGAAGGCTTTTGGTATGCTTGCATTTATTGGTCAGTGCACTGAGTATAGGAGTTGAGAGGTCATGTTGACCCTGTACAAGACATTGGTTAGGCCACATTTGGAATATTGTGTGCAATTCTGATCTGGTGTTGTGAAACTTGAAAGGGTTCAGAAAAGATTTACAAGGATGTTGCTAGGGCTGGAGGACTTGAGCTATGGGGAGAAGCTGAATAGGCTAGGGCTATTTTCCCTGGAGCGTCAGAGGTTGAGGCGTGATCTTGTCAAGGTTCATAAAATCATGAGGGGCATGGATAGGGTAAATAGACAAGTTCTTTTCCCAGAGATAGGGGAGTCCAAAGCTAGAGAGATTAGATTTAAGGTGAGAGGAGAAAGATTTAAAAAGGACCCAAGGGGAAATGTTTTCATTCAGAGGGTGGTGCCTATATGGAATGAGCTGCCAGGGGAAGTGGTAGAGGTATACAATTATTACATTCAAAAGGCATCTGGATGTATATATGAATAGGAAGAGTCGAGAAGGATATGGACCAAATGCTGACAAATGGGAATAGATTAATTTGGGATATCTGGTCTGTCTGGATAAGTTGGACAGAAGGGTTTGTGTCCATGCTATATATATTTGTGATTCCGTAACTGCCTCATATTGCCTTCTTAGCACATGCTGATTTTAATACTGAGTTACAGACTGCTAGCCTCTGTGGTTTAGCTTGTTTTTAGGGTAGGGAGAGAGCTTGTAGTGGTGGGGACCACCAAACAATCAACAATCAGACATATCACTGTAAAGTATGGTGCTATATCAAAGTCAGAGCTGCAGCATGTTCTAACAGCTGATATGGAAAACACACTGCATGTGCTTCACGCAAATGGCAATATGTTAACGTCAAAAGGGAAGAGTCCTTAGTTGGGTGAAATGGGACTAAATTTAATCAAGGTGTTTGGCTACAGTCAATGGGGGTCATCCAATAACATGACAAAGATTGGCCATGGTTTTTTGATGGTCAAGTGCAAGCAGTCCAGGGTTTACATCTAGGCTAGTCAGAGTATTGTTGGGATATCAGTCCATGGAGTGGACCAGTTTTCTTCCTGCAATGAGATTAAGGGAGAGATGAGTAGGATGGAAGTAGATACAAGAGCAGTTAGTGGTCATTCATGGGCATAAGTATTCATGACGTGTAAGTGCAAAGGGTATGAAAAGTTAATTATATGGGAGGATGAGGTAAGTGTGAATCCTTGAATGCACAATACTGAAAGTTGTGGTCCATGAGTCTTGGTGGGATGCAAGTGTAGTAGCAAAGTGCGAGTGAGTGTTCAACCTTGTGAGTCTGAGCTAGCAGAGAGAAGATGGTGACACTTTTCATTGAGGAATGCAGAAGATCACTGACCTTCTTGTGGCATTGTGGGTGTCCCCGCTGATTTGAGATACAGTGCTGACTGCTGATTTCTGTTCTGGATCTTTAGGATTGTCGATGTGGTCTCCTGTGACAGTCAATATTTTGTCCACAAACCTGCTCGAACAGCACTTTGAGATTCCTATCCTGGAAGGTGGGAGCCAGCTTATCTTTCCTCAGACATTGTCAGGCCTCAGCCTCTCAGTTTGAGAGACAATCCATTGCTTTCAGTGTCTGGAGTGGTATGTAGTTGGGTTTAAAGCTAGAGGTGTGGAAGTCAGAACTATTCACCAGGGGTGAACACTTCTGCCTCCTTGTTAACACAATTGCCCAAGAAACACATTCATAAGCTTGGTTGCGTAATTAATAAAGTGAAAAGCAGAAAATCATCTTGGACAATGGCAGATTGGATGTGGTGAAACCTACTTCCATCATAGGTTGAATGTTCCTGTTTCCAGTTAAACTAAGTATCTTTTCTTTAAGAAAAGACATTGGTGCACTAATCAGGTTTCTAAAGGAGTGTCTCAAACTTTTAAACTGAATTCAAATTCTCAAGTTGCCATGGTGATACTTGAACTCATTAAGGCAGTTTTAGCTGGAGGAGTTGGTGTTGGGCAGGGTTAGGAAGCCCTTTTTGCAGGTTCGTGGGTTCACCATCAGTTTGAAGACCTTCCCTGTGCTTAACCCTCCTCCACAACCTCTTGATAGCAACCCCTGCAGATTCTTTGCTGAAAGCCCCCACCCCAGATTGTCCTCAGTCTGGTGGCATTGCCTACAGTCCACTCCCAGCTGGTGCTGCTTCAAGTAACAGAACTGCAGCTAATCTTCTTCTTTGGCAGCTTCCTAAAGCGGGGCATCTCTTGATATGAGAGCTAACAAAATCGCTCCTTAAAAAAAGTTAACGTTGCTCCTTGTGTTAAATTGTATAAAACAGAAGCATCCCTTGGAGCTTTGGACGGAGGTGAGAGGAGTGGTATGGGTGCAGGTTTTGCACTTCCTGCAGTGGCAGGGAAAGGTGCCAGGAGTGGGGTGTGGGCTGCTGCTCCTTGGATGCTGCCTGACCAGCTGTGCTTTTCTAGAACCACATTCTTGACTCTGATTTCCAGCAACTGCAGTCCTCAATTTCTCCTAGTGATAGACCTAGCAGCCAATGTAATCAATTGTGAACCAGCGGCTGCTCTTCGATTTACTGCAGTGGTTCTGGCACAATGGACTGTCACAGAACATTGACATTGTGACTTCTGCCAGGTATTTTGCATGATGTGTGTGTGTGTGTGTGTGCACACCTAAGCTGGACACTGAAGGATTGAAGGTCCTTTAAGTTCCACTACATGGCAAAGTTGACATGTGATGATTACAGAATATCTGCAATCAACAGTAGCCTTAAACACAGGGATTCAGAGCAGTTCTTGCAACATTTAGTGATTGATCTACCTGTTTATTATCTAGCAGGGGAGAATGAAGTGTACTTGCTTTTCTGAATATCAAATTCAGTGACCTCACTCATGCAAAAATGGGTGAAAAACTGTGAGGTAGTAGGAGCCAGACTCAAAAGATTCTTTAACACATTTAACACCACAGCCACTGGCAGGAAGGTTGTCGATCTCCAGGTGAAGTATAGGTCCAGCAGGTAGCAGATTTCAGTGAGGGCTTCTTTATTGTAGCACAGACATCAAGCATTGTTTTTCATTTAGGTTCAGATGAGAGGATTGCTCTCCAAACATCATAGGTGGATCTGGCTTCCCATTGACAGCCCTTCAACTCCCTCTGTCTCTGCCACCACCACCACTACCCCCTAAAATCTACCTACTCTATTTCCAGCAGCTCGGTGAAGTCTCTGCTTATTCTCCCAGTCATGCTGCAGTCCAAGAGAAAGGTTCACTCATGTATTCATGTCTGGGAGCTATTGTTTTACGATGAGACTCATCAAACAGTGTTTACATTCAATGAGAAGTACAAAAGTCCATCAGCCAGCTGGTACTAAGTATCAATGTCTCAATTAGCTCCAGTTAAGGATGGATCACTAAGCTGGCATTTACAAGATGACAAGCTTCTAACTGACAATTTAAAATGAAATGCCCTTTCTGAAACTGTGGCAGTAATTTTCCATTCTGTACAGTAGAGGTTGAATGGATACGGAATGCTCTCTAATACACGGTCAATTTTCACTTATCATCATTTAATCTTTGAAAACAAATTCAAGCTATTTAAAACTGCTCATGATTACTTTTTAATGATACCTTTCCAGCTAAGCATCTTCTAACAACTTTATTTTTTGGACACGCCTGTTTAAGTGAGGTTAATAATTACAACATATGCAGGTTTCAGTGCAGAAAATACTGGATTTTGCAATCTATTTGAAACACTAATGTAGTCATACTGTACCATATCACAGCTGCTTTGCCAAACCCTTTTCCCCTTCCCTCACTTTCTTCTCTTCTTCAAATCCTACAATTCCAACTCTTCACTTTAATCTTCTTTTAGGCATTCTTCTGGGTAAAAATGACTTTCTTCCTATATTTTCCCACCTGAACACTCTTTGCCTTTACAAACCACATATGAAAGATCAGTGGTGGTAAAGCTCTCTGGTTTCAGAAGTCATCAGTAAACACTATTTTACTTTTTCTAGGAGTCACTGTATATTAATTTCACATATTAAATTTAACTGGCTCTTGGACTGTGACACTTGTTGATAATACTCAAAATACAAGTGCAAACTTTAATCATATACAGCTTCATACAGGTTGTGTCTGTCAGTGGCTTTCCAATTCTAACACATCGGAGTTAATTTCCTTTGTTTGGAAAAGAAGTCCTTGTAGTTCTTTGAGCTTGACTTATGTCATGATACATCCTGAATAGCTCTTTGGTTTTCTAAGACATGATGAGTTTTTCATAAATATTTTAATACTGAAATGCTTATTCTTTTTAATGTTTCTGCACAATGTTGGGACATTCTGTACAATTTCCACTTGACAACGTATCTGTTTCTACTATAGAACCAGAGAGTTAGTACAGCGCAAAAAGAGGTCATTAGGTCAATTGTTCCTGCAACAGTTCTATTTCCTCGTGCTGATCTCTTGCCTTTTCACCCTGCACACTATTTATATCAAAATAACTACCTAAAGCCCTCTTGGATATCTCAACTGGAACTGTCTCCATCACATTTCCAGGCAGTGCAATACAAGATCTAAAGTACAAATAAGACATATACAAAGTGTATTAGTAGCCTTCCACTTGGACTACAGCATGACTTGGAGAATGAGCAGAAACCTCAGAGATTAGGACTAGCTGTTACAAGTAGAGTGGATAGGTCAAGGGGATAGCAGCAGTGTAATAGATCTCCTTGCATGTTTCTGTAACAGCTGTGAGATCATATTCATTTACCTCGATTTGCACCGTCTTTATATCTACTTTATTCTGAATACTTCATGCATTGAGATTCAAAACCTTTAAGCTTGTTTTATTATCAACTTTTTGTTTTCTTTTACACTTTTATCGTTCCTTGCTACAATATGACATTGACACATTCTGTGTTTTCCTTCCTCTGGTAACAATCAACTCCATCACTAAGCTGCAATCCTACCTTCTCTTTTACCGTTGATTTTATAATTTTCCATTCAATTGAATCCACTCCCTTAAGTACTCAAAATATATCCAGTAACTTTTTAAAAAAATGTACATGTGAAGTTCCATTTGCTCTGGCAGCTTCTGATACCTCATGTAATAAGTGTCACAGTCCAAGAGCCAGTTAAATTTAATTATAGGACCTTATTTCCTTACTGTCTATTGTAAACAAACTCACAGAAGAGTTCTAACAGCCTGCAGGTGTTTGGTCAGTATTGCACTTGGGGTTAAGTTCAACTGTGTGGCATGCTTAAAGAGATACAGGGAGGAATTTGTCCAACCACTGAACAACATGGTCATTAGTGAAAGTTGTGAGAGATCATTGAGAAAGAGTCTCATTTTCAAACCAGGACGTACTCCACGGGCAGTGACTACAGCACATCCTCTGTCCCCTAGAATCCCCAGGACATGGTCAGCAAATCAGGGTGGGAATTTCCCTCTGTCTGACATTAGTGGATAATTGACAGCAACTGTGGATGGTCATTATTTGACCAGGAGGTGAGTTGGGCTTTAAAGACAGAGAATCCTAGAAAAACCTGGCAGTGCCCAGTATTTCTACCTCTGGCAAGTAGGAGAATACAATGAGCAGAGCATAATAAGGGACCTGAAGCAAAGACAATGAGGTGAGTTTGAGAAGTTAGTGTGAGAAAGTTGTTATGGCTTGCTGAGAGAAACTCTCTATAAAACCTGACAACCAATTTCTGATAAAATTTAGCCCATTACATACACCACAGGAAATAATACAATGCCACATGATCTTGCAGTTCATTGCAGCTACATTCAGATGCTTCTTAAATAAAGTTAACATTTTCCTTATTCGGAGGATTCCATGAAGATTCCTCAGCATCAAAATGATGATCTGGAAGCAATCAATGAAAGAACATTATGGAAAAGTATCTGCCATAGCTGAAAATTGCAGGCTCCAAACAAGCAGAAGCATGGCTCAATTGATGCCAAAGCTATAAGAGTTATCACACTGTATCCAGCCTCACTGTGGAACCAAACAGCGTGCATCTCAGTCCATTATTGTGTACAATGCATTGCTGTGTAGATGATATTGTAGTAAGGCATGGGGCACTGAACAAAAAGCTACATACAAGGAAGTAAAAATAGTCTTGATAGATACTTCAGTCTGCAAACGAAACTCCATTGTCGAGCAAGCTAAATTTAATGAACCTATTTAATGATCAGGGAAACAGTGACACTTTTATCAATTATACAGACTTGCATAGAACTGAGTAGGGCCGCTTAAATGAAAAATTAATCAGAATCTTAGTTGAAGCATTTGTTTTTCATTTGTTCGTGGGCTTCACTGTCTAAGCTCGGATTTTATTGCTTATCCCCAATTGCCTTTTAGAAGGTGGTGGTGAGATATCAACTTGAACCACTGCAGTCTTTGGTCTTGCAGGGACACCATAGGACTATTAAGAAATGAGTTCCAGGATTTTGACCCAGTGACAGTGAAGGAATGGCAATGTATTTCCAATTCATGATGAATGTATGTGACTTGTTCCCAACCATCTGCTACTCTTATCCTTTGAGATGGTAGAGATCACAGCTTTGGAAAGTGCTGTCAGAGAAGCCTTAGGTGATATACTGCAGTGCATCATATAGATGGTACACATAGTCAGTGGTGAAGGAAGCTTATGTTGAAGGTGTGGGTGAGTTTCTCTCATATTTCTAACTTGTGCTTTGTACATTGTTGTCAGGCATTGGAGAGTCTGAAGGTACATTATTCACCACAGAATTCTGACCCACCTGACTCATTTCCCCTACCCCACCTTGTCTGTTTCCTCATTTTCCCTCCCCCCACATTGTCTCGGCCTCCTCTATATTGGGGAGACAGGCCGCCTACTTGCGGAACGTTTCAGAGAATACCTCTCGGACACCCGGACCAACCAACCCATAGCCCAACACTTCAACTCCCCCTCCCACTCCACCAAGGACATGCAGGTCCTTGGACTCCTCCATCGGCAGACCATGGCAACACGACGGTTGCAGGAAGAACGCCTCATCTTCCGCCTGGGAACCTTCCAACCACAAGGGATGAACTCAGATTTCTCCAGTTTCCTCATTTCCCCTCCATCCACCTTGTCTCTCCAGCCTATCACCTTGACCTCCATCCACCTATCGCATTCCCAACGCCCCTCCCCCAAGTCCCTCCTCCCTACCTTTTATCTTAGCCTGCTGGACACACTTTCCTCATTCCTGAAGAAGGGCTGATGCCCGAAACGTCGATTCTCCTGTTCCTTGGATGCTGCCTGACCTGCTGCGCTTTTCCAGCAACACATTTCCACCTGAGTCATAGTCCAATTCAGTTTTGGATTAATAGTAATTCCCAAAATGTCAATAGTGGAGTTTCAGTGAAGGGTATGACATCGAATGTCAAGGAGCAATGATCAGACTCTCTTCTGTTGTAGTTGGTCATTATCTGACCACTTGCAGTCAAGGGATTGCTTAATATTAAACAATAACAAATATCGGAACAGATAAACTGAGATCAGGGTTGTGACAAAATGCGTCTTTAGAGGGATTCTATAAACCTGGTGCCAAGCAAAGTAAACAGTTTTGGTTTTCAAAAAATCAGACAGAAATAGCATGGGTGGGTGATGTCACGCTCACAACAGACCCAGAGTTTTAATTTTGCTTTCAGTTGTTGAAGTTGGGGTTTTGGAGTTGAAGTTGCCAGATACAGCTCTCTCTCTGCTGCAAAAGCTTGAGTTCTCTCTCTCTCTCTCTCTCTCTCTGCTGCAAAAGCTTGAGTTCTTTCTCTCTCTCTCTCTCTCTCTCTCTCTCTCTCTCTGCTGCTAGATTCCTCTGTCCATGTTCCTTCTCCTGGACTGGAGAAGATAGCAAGTGAGGGAAATCTGTTTTACTGAATTTGCCTTTGCAAAGGGTGTCTTTATGGGAAGCTGCTATATTGGAACAGTTAATGAGGAGTACTCAAATAATATTATTTTGTGAAGTATTTTGGTAAAGTTAAATTTATACCAATTTTTTTTTGCTTGTATTTTAAATACAATGTGGGAATAAGTGTGTTTTGTTTAAAGCCTAATATTTTGACCAATTAAATCACATCTGGAATGGCAATGCCTTACACGTGCCTTTAAGTAAGATAAAAATAGGGTCTAAGTTATCTCGTTGATATGTTTAGAGTGGTCTGGCCCATAACAGGGTGCAAAAATCAGTAACTGAATCGGGGTAACCAGAAGAACCAATCCTAATATTGACCAATTCAGTAGAATATGGATTCTGGATTAGTGGTGCTGGAAGAGCACAGCAGTTCAGGCAGCATCCAAGTAGCTTCGAAATTGATGTTTCGGGCAAAAGCCCTTCATCGGGAATAAAGGCAGTGAGCCTGAAGCGTGGAGAGATACACTAGAGGACGGTGGGGGTGGGGGTGGGGAGAAAGTAGCATAGAGTACAATGGGTGAGTGGGGGAGGGGATGAAGGTGATAGGTCAAGGAGGAGAGGGTGGAGTGGATTGGTGGAAAAGAAGATAGGCGGGTAGGACAAGTCCAGACAAGTTATGGGGACAGTTACTGAGCTGGAAGTTTAGAACTAGGGTGAGGTGGGGGAAGGGGAAATGAGGAAACTGTTGAAGTCCACATTGATGCCCTGGGGTTGAAGTGTTCCGAGGTGGAAGATGAGGCGTTCTTCCTCCAGGCAACTGGTGGTGAGGGAGCGGCGGTGAAGGAGGCCCAGGACCTCCATGTCCTCGGCAGTGTGGGAGGGGGAGTTGAAATGTTGGGCCACGGGGCGGTGTGGTTGATTGGTGCGGGTGTCCCGGAGATGTTCCCTAAAGCGCTCTGCTAGGAAGCGCCCGGTCTCCCCAATGTAGAGGAGACCACATCGGGAGCAACGGATACAATAAATGATATTAGTGGATGTGCAAGTAAAACTTTGATGGATGTGGAAGGCTCCTTTAGGGCCTTGGATAGAGGTGAGGGAGGAGGTGTGGGCGCAGGTTTTGCAGTTCCTGCGGTGGCAGGGGAAAGTGCCAGGATTGGAGGGTGGGTTGTTTGGGGGCGTGGACCTGACCAGGTAGTCGCAGAGGGAACGGTCTTTGCGGAAGGCGGAAAGGGGTGGGGAGGGAAATATATCCCTGGTGGTGGGGTCTGTTTGGAGGTGGCGGAAATGTCGGCGGATGATTTGGTTTATGCGAAGGTTGGTAGGGTGGAAGGTGAGCACCAGAGGCATTCTGTCCTTGTTACAGTTGGAGGGGTGGGGTCTGAGGGCGGAGGTGCGGGATGTAGACGAGATGCGTTGGAGGGCATCTTTAACCACGTGGGAAGGGAAATTGCGGTCTCTAAAGAAGGAGGCCATCTGGTGTGTTCTGTGGTGGAACTGGTCCTCCTGGGAGTTGATCTGGCGGAGGCGGAGGAAATGGGAATACGGGATGGCATTTTTGCAAGAGGTAGGGTGGAGAATATGTTAAGTTTAACAGCAAAAGGTTGTATTAGTACAGGGGAGTCAGCAGGAATGCACAGCAACTGCCGTGGATAAATGTGAAAAGTGTAGTGGGAAAATACACACACACACACACACACACACACAAAATATGCTGCACCAATGAGGCTAAATGCCATTCCTGCCATTGGAAGGGCTATTTCCGAAGTTTGCGTCGTTGCAATACACCTGGACAGAATCAGTCAAAAGAGATTCCCTACAGGATGGCAAGATCCATAAACCAGAAAATATTCTTTTGCAAAATCAACAAACCAATCCGAAGCTACAGCAGCTGTGTATACTAGTCGTGGGAAACAAGATGTATTTTCAAGTTTTTTTAGAAAGGAAATCTGTTGTACTTACTTGGTCTGGCAGTATTTGGTTGGACTGGTCCACATGTGACTTCACTGTGACAGCCAAGTGATTGATTTGTAAATGTCCTTTCAAATGGTAATGGCAAGCAACATAGTTACACAGACCATTATAAAGTTAAAAATCACACAACACCAGGTTAAACCAACACATTTGTTTGGAAGCATTAGCTTTTTGGAGCGCTGCTCCTTCATAACGAAGCCTGACAGACTACCACCATCAGCCTAGGCACTGCAAAAGGCAAAGGCAAATCAAACCCTCTCAAACCTGCAAAGCCCTCTCTTCTAATATCTGTGGGCATGTGTATGAACTGGGAGAGCTGTCCCACAAACGATTTCAAGTAGCAGCTTGACATAATCATACTCTCCAAATCCTATGTTATAGACAATGCCCCATACACCACCATCAGCATCTCTGGAAGGGTCATACCCCATTGCAGAAGAGAACTGAAGTCTCATGACATCAGGACAAATATGGGCAAGGAAGCCTTTTCCTTTTCACTAATTAATGTTCCTCCTCAACTACTGGACCAGTACTCCTCCTTCAACAGTACCTCTGAACCTGTAATTTGTGCTACCTAGATGAACAAGATCAGCAGATATATGGGAGTATCACCACCTACATGTTCCCCTTCAAGACACACACCAGCCTGATTTGGAAATCTATCATCATTCGTTCACGGTCATTGGGTCAAAATTCAGGAACTCCTTTCCTAATAGCGCTATGGGTGTTTCTCGCCCCATTTAAACCAGCAATCCTTAACTGGTCCTTACATGTTACTCCTGACACACAGTAATCTGATCAACTCTTAACCATCCTCCAAAAAGACCCAGCAAGCCACTCAATTCCAAGTCAATTAGGGCTGAGCAATAAATACTGGCCTGACCAATGGCCTCCATATCCCAGGAGCAAATAAAAAAAATAGATTGCCTATAAATGCTAATCTTGCCAGTGATGCCTACATCCCAAAAAAAAAGGAATAAGATTTCAGAGCCCCTTAGAAAATGACTAAGCTCTCAAGGTTTAAAACCCAATGTGCCAGCTGTTATAACAAGCCATAGAGTCATAGAGATATACAGCACGGAAACAGACCCTTCGGTCCAACCCGTCCATGCTGACCAGATATCCCAACCCAATCTAGTCCCACCTGCCAGCACCTAGTCCATATCCCTCCAAACTCTTCCTAATCATATACCCATCCAAATGCCTTTTAAATGCTGCAATTGTACCAGCCTCCATCACTTCCTCTGGCAGCTCATTCCATACACGTACCACCCTCTATGTGAAAACGTTGCCCCTTAGGTCTCTTTTATATCTTTACCCTCTCACCCTAAACCTATGCCCTCTAGTTCTGGACCCCCCGACCCCAGGAAAAAGACTTAGTCTATTTATCCTATCCGTGCCCCTATGTTGGGAGAAAGTACAACAGAGGCTGCTAGAGAAAAATCAAAGAGATGCTGATATCACCCAATATTTTCATCATTTATAACCCAGAGCTACCTATTATCAATGCTGCAGATTGTGTCTTCTCTAGGACTGAGAATAGTACTCTTTCAGTTATAGGCAGATGGAAAGATCAGTCTACCAGGCATGCTGTCTTAGATGGAGGCTACTCAAAAATACAGATGATAGAGAAAGAAACATTAGCTGTTATACGGTCTTGCAAAGAGCTTGCCAATTATGTTCTTGATCTCCCAATCAAGATGGGGACAGATCATGAAGCCTAGATGACATGTTTAACTTCTGAGCAACTTGCAAATGCACCTCCGCATGTTAACAATGATTCAGACCAAGAATGACAAATATGTCCTGGGAAAACAGAGCATAGTGGATGCTTTATTCCATATCCCCATGACAAGGCCTGAACAAATAGACATGGTTTTGCTGTAGTGTTGAAACCTTTATACTGAAAACCACCACAACTCTGTAGGAACAACTCAAGATATTGAATGATCAGACTATCATAAATGCACAGAATCAAAGCATTTGCAAATAATTCATAATTTTGTCATGAGGGATTGGTCATTCTGAGAGTCCCAAGATTTTATCTCGTGCAACAATTGCATCATAGAATTCTGGGTTTCACGACATGTCCAGCCAGAGCAGGATATTCAGTTTGGTGACGAGGTCTTGAGAAAACCATGAGAAGAAATTATTTCAAGCTCTTGTGCTAGACCTGTCGATGCTGTCTTTCTTCCCGTGGAAATATATTGGGATGGGCTTCTTCAAATGCAGAGGAAACATTAATGATTGCAGTAAACTAGGAATCCAGCCAAGTAACTGCAAGGTCACATGTCTGAAGCAGTGATTACATCATGAAGGAAATCATTGCAACAAATGGAATATCAGTTACTGTATACGCATACAATGGACCAAACTTTGCCAATGAGTTTTTAACTAGTTCACATCATTATATAAATTTCTTCATACTACAAGCTCTCTAAGGCACCATCAAAGCAACTTTGAAGCTAAGAGTGCATGCAATAAAAGCATTGCTGAAAACAATAGTTTATTTCACTTATACTTCTGATCTTAGCTGGCTCGCTGATACTGCAATGGTCCATTTTTAAGGATGAACATCATCAACATGGACCAACAGGATTGCTGGCACTGAATGTCCAGGGAGTGCTGCATTATTGCAACCAATTTCTAATTATTGCGTTGAAAGCCCTCCTTTGCTGGACCACATAATCTGACTTGTTGAATTCTAAACTGGCATCAGAGTCCTACTTACTCAATTAAGGCCTGATTTAAAACCAACAATGGGAACATTGGTTTTTCACAAGTTGTTTCAGGCACAGCCCACCCAGGTCCCACCAGAATGGAAGCTTCCCGATTTGGCCTGGCAATTTCTTTTCGTTTACACTGAGGGATACAGACAATCTACTACATTTATGCTTTGAGCTATTGATTTATTTTCACTGTGAAATGTTCATGTTGAATTCTGTAACAGATGTCCATCTAGAAACCTGAAAGGATTACAATCACAGATTTGTCACAAAACAATATTACAGTTATGTTTTACTTTAAAACAAGATAGGTCAAGCACATCCTGGATGAAGTCAAATCACATTTCAACAATGAATTTAAAAAAATTTAGTGATGTGAACAGTTAACAACATTTGATCTGCAATGCCATCAAAATCTATTTCATGAATAAGCACACCACCGTGATCCACAATCACATCTAACTAGACTTTTGCAGGGCAATGATAGTGTCTCTACCTCTGGGCCTGAGGTCTAGGTTCAAATCCCGTCTGTTCATAAGATGTTGGAGCAGGTTGATCAAAATAACTACAACAATGATATAAATCAGTTGATATATCTTTCCTGATTTTCCATGGGAATGGGGTGGTGATGTAGAATTCTAAAGATTTCATTAATTCTAATAATTATCTTCAGTTCTTTCTTCCCTGATTCATAAATCTTTCCAAGACAACCTGGCTAATATGTTTAATTTTCCTTAAACTACCAGAAAAGGCAGTACCTTCTACCTTGACAACCTGCAAGGTCATTGCTTTTTCTTGAGCTTGAGTGAGTGGTTGGTGATTGAGACAGCTTAAGAATGGTAAATTCCATTGGTAAATGTAGAATTTTTACTTGCACGATATTCACTGCTAATGAGAGTGAAAACATTGTGTATTGCCTGATTTAATAATTTGCAGCTGATTAAATGGAGCAGATTTCTTAGAATTTAGAAACCACATAATTGGAAGTAATGGCAAACAATACAACTTTGCAGGATTTAGCAGCAGGAAAACCATCCAGGCTTTCTGCTAAACAATGATTGAGCTTCTCCCAGTACCTTTAGCCAGAATAAAATTTCACGAAGGTACAAAATAACAAATTTACTAACATCCACATTATACCCTCAAAGTCCAAACCTATTCTCACATATTTAGGAGAATGCAAACTTGAAGCTTTTCAATTTTTTCAGCAATTGAAATAAATGTGACCGAAATACAGTCAAAGAAATACTAAGAAACACAACACAAATCCTAGAAATGATAAATTAATGCTTTAAAAAAATGCAAACAAAGCATAATAAATGAAACACTTGCTGTTTTCTGAGTCAATGCTCCATTTTAATCCAGTATGAACCAGCATCCATGCGGGAGCCTCACACTGCCGAGGGGTGGAGACATAATAATAAACTGAGGTGGATTCCAACTTAAGGATCAACAGATTAATATAAAACAGCAATGATATTTTGGCATAGCATTACTATGTATGTAACACACCTGCAGCCATGTTTACATATGCATGATGAAATTCCAACCCATAGAATCGTTGAAAACCACAGCACAGAAACAAGCCATTGTCCCGATCAAAACTGTTTGTCATCTAGTCTAACCTCCATGAGTTCTTATACTGTGAAATTTCCACTGTTTGAACTTTAATTCAGCAATGCTTAAGGCAGAAAATTCCAGATTTTGAAATACCCTTCTGGGTGATCTTTATTTCCAACATTCCTGTAATGCTTTGATTATTTTCAAGATGTGGTAGGCCACTGTTGGAATATTGCGTGCAATTCTGGTCTCCTTCCTATCGGAAAGATGTTGTGAAACTTGAAAAGGTTCAGAAAAGATTTACAAGGATGTTGCCAGGTTTGGAGGATTTGAGCCATAGGGAGAGGCTGAACAGACTGGGGCTGTTTTCCCTGGAGCATCGGAGGCTGAGGAGGTTTACAAAATTATGAGGGGCATGGATAGGGTAAATAGGCAAAGTCTTTTCTCTGGGGTCGAGGAGTCCAGAACTAGAGGGTATAGGTTTAGGGTGAGGGGGGGAAAGATACAAAAGAGACTTAAGGGGCAACTTTTTCACGCAGATGGTGGTACATGTATGGAATGAGCTGGCAGAGAAAATGGTGGAGGCTGGTACAATTGCAGCATTTAAAAGGCATTTGGATAAGTATATGAATTTTGAGGAATATGGGCCGGGTGCTGGCAGGTGGGACTAGATTGGGTTGGGATATCTGGTCGGCATGGACGAGTTGGACCAAAGGGTCTGTTTCCGTGCTGTACATCTCGATGACTCTGACTTTTAATGTGGATTCTTGCTACAATCATACCAATCATTTGTTTGCCCTACTTATTAGTTTCTTGTAAATCTTCAAGATTTCCATTCGGCCACCTTCTAATATAAAACACCAATACAAAACATTTTCTAATCCTTTCATCTTGAGTAAAATAAGCCCCAAAATCTGAAAGCTTTTCTTCATTACTACAACGTGTTAACCCCGGAAAGGTAACATTGAATGTGCATTGTACCTTTCCATTGCTTTTAAATTATTTCTATAATGGCATGTTGAAACTTGTACACAACACATCAACAGCAGCCTAAGATTTTACAAAAATCCAATATACCTCTGCTTATTAAAAGTTTACGCTTTGTAGCACAACATACGAAAGAATCATTACTGTTTCAATATTCAGTTAATTTCTTATGTAGAAATCAGTAACAGCTTGAAACCGACAGCTACTTTGACATGAAAATTATCCCTGATTCATAGCAATTTTGGCAATTTCTTTGGTAATGTCTTGATAATGCATATGCACAAAAAAAAAACACCTCTAGAGCAATCTCATTTGAGCATCACAAATGCAATGCGTTCACATACTTCATTGAAAATTAATTTCACTTATAGCAACAGCTGTAATTCACAATCACTACATTCAGCAGTCATCAAATATAGTGCATTTGAGAAAGGCCATTGAATATTTATTAGGGTCGCAGTTTCATCAGTCTCACAACAGACTGGGAGATGCACAAGTTTGGACTTTCTGTGAATAATGGGATATGGGAATGGGGTCATGAGGAGTAACAGCAAAGAAATGATAATAACACAGCACAATTTTTAGCTCCAGTAATACTAAGGGATAGATTTCCACAGAGTTGAAAAATGTCAACCAGAAGGGTTTTGGGGATTCCCAAGGCTGTTTTCAGCATACTTAATTATGTGCAAAAAGGGATAAGGATGACCAGCGTGGCAGATTGCAAGATCTGAATTCCCAACATCAATGGCTTTGCTGTGGAAATAGGCACTTCTTCCCAGTGTTATTTTCATGGAACCAGATTAACTTTTCTCATAGAACTATTTTTCAATTGCTTAATGATTACTTACATGAGATAAACAGGTGTCACATGCTTGCAGTTTCTGCTATTGGTTCTTTAAATATCTGAGAGGTAAAAACAATGACTGCAGATGCTGGAAAGCAAATACTGGATTAGTGGTGCTGGAAGAGCACAGCAGTTCAGGCAGCATCCAACGAGCAGCGAAATTGACGTTTCAGGCAAAAGCCCTTCATCAGGAATAAAGGCACTGAGCCTGAAGCATGGAGAGATAAGCTAGAGGAGGGTGGGGGTGGGGAGAGAGTAGCATAGAGTACAATGGGTGAGTGGGGGAGGGGATAAAGGTGATAGGTCAAGGAGGAGAGGGTGGAGTGGATAGGTGGAAAAGAAGATAGGCAGGTTCGACAAGTCCGGACCAGTCAAGGAGAGTGTGCTGAGCTGGAAGTTTGAAACTAGGATGAGGTGGGGGAAGGGGAAATGAGGAAGCTGTTGAAGTCCACATTGATGCCCTGGGGTTGAAGTGTTCCGAGACGGAAGATGAGGCGTTCTTCCTCCAGGCGTCTGGTGGTGAGGGAGCGGCGATGAAGGAGGCCCAGGACCTCCATGTCCTCGGCAGAGTGGGAGGGGGAGTTGAAATGTTGGGCCACGGGGCGGTTTGGTTGATTGGTGCGGGTGTCTCGGAGATGTTCCCTAAAGCGCTCTGCTAAGAGGCGCCCAGTCTCCCCAATGTAGAGGAGACCACATCGGGAGCAACGGATACAATAAATGATATTAGTGGATGTGCAGGTAAAACTTTGATGGATGTGGAAGGCTCCTTTAGGGCCTTGGATAGAGGTGAGGGAGGAGGGCTGGTTGATTGACACTCTTTTAGGTCTCTAAAAGTTGTTTATTATGGAAAGGTGAGTAAATGTTTATTTTATGTATACTGCGGGCATAGGCATGGAAGGGCCTAGATTTGCATAGAGGGTGATGGGGAAGTTGGGGCGAACATAAATCAGTTTGGTGCTTTGTGGATGGGTTGCGAAGAGTGGGTAGAAAATGTAAAGCTTGGCACAGAGAATATGAAGAACCATGGTGGAATGGCTACAAGGCATAGTTGCGATGATGGGTGAGACAGGCCATAGGAATGGGTAGACAGCACAGTTTGGCATGGAGGCTATGCAGAGCTGTGGGGTTACGTGGAAGGGTTGCCATGGAACGTATGAGAAGCTATGGGAAGTCTTTGAAGAGGCACAGCTTGGCATGAAGATATGTGGGGTTATGGGAGAGGATAGTGGTACATATCTTGACGTGGAGAGCATTAGGGGCCATTGAGGGTGGGGGGGAAGCATAGTTTGTCATGAAAGGAGAATGGTGTGATTCTATGCAAAGGGGTAAAATTCAGGATTGTTTTCTGTCGCATTACTTTTGTACAACTGGGATGAGATCCAGAGCTCTGAGGCAGGTCTTTTTAAACTGCATGCTTCAGCAGCCAGCAGTTCCTAAAGCTGTCACAGAACTCTTTTTGGGGCAGTGGGCCCAACTCCAAAACTCTTCATTCTCAACAATGAAAATGCTGCCTTGTGGACATTTTATTTGTAGGGTGGATCAATGGTAGAGGTGAGAAATTTTGATTCTTAGCATCCACCTTGAAGAATAAAAATCCAGTTCTTGTCAGACAATTTAACTCTCAATTTTCTTTTACTCAATTTAAACAATGGCATTGGATCAGATTGACTGTGAGCTAAGTGTAGTTAATTTACAAACGCCAATGCCAGGAACACCACTGTCACCTGCAACTTCCTATATATCACCATTCCTTAAGTGTTGCTGGATTTAAATTCTGAAATTCCATCCCTAATGGCATTATAGGTCTACCTACAATATACTGTCTGTAGCAGTTCAAGAAGGCAGCCTACTCCCACCTTCTCAATGGCAACTAAGGACAGGCAATGAATGCTGACCCAGCCAGCAATGCCCACATCCCACCAGTGAATTAAAAAAAACACAAAGAACTGTATTATGAATCACTATACAATATTTAACAGAGTATAAAACTTCCCCTGACATTTTTACCAATAGGAAACATATGTAATATCAGCTTGTTTATTTTGACCAATGGAATAATGTCAGCGAACAAACTTGATTTATAATAAAAAATAAACATACCTTTACA
Organism: Chiloscyllium punctatum; assembly: GCF_047496795.1. Taxonomy (NCBI): domain Eukaryota; kingdom Metazoa; phylum Chordata; class Chondrichthyes; order Orectolobiformes; family Hemiscylliidae; genus Chiloscyllium; species Chiloscyllium punctatum. Next base: position 148,131,447 of record NC_092741.1, on the reverse strand, counting down.
TACAGTTGCTGGAATTCATCCAGGTTCAGTCTGCCACTAGGACAGTCTTTAAGAAATCCTTTGTACCATTGTTTGAGTTCGTGTTCATTAAATTCTGTGTTCTTCACCAGATCTTCCATGACCTCAGGGGCAAGTTTGCTGTTCTGTTTCCCCATTGTCCCTGAAAAAGACAAGGTACGGCACTTTAAAAGGTAACTAATCGCCATTTTAATTCTGGATTCTCAAGTGCTAGATGCAAGTTTTCAATTTTCCAATGGCAAATGATTAGTTTTATTTGTTATGATATAAATGATAATCAGTAATATGATGGAGAGACAAAGTGATAAAATAATGTACAAATATTATAACAATACATGGCATATTCAGTACTTGAGGAACTATAGTGAAAATGGCACCAAAAGTAATTATTTTCCATTCATTTCATTTATGGCAGAGCTTGAATGCTTGACAGTAAAAAGCAATTTTGCTAGTTGTTCATGGGTAGGAATGCATTTTTTTTTCCCTGACATTTCCTGAACACTGGACTGAATTGTATTGGCCCCATCCACCCATGTGATGGAAATGCTCACCCTGCTCACTAGAAACCCAGCTACTTTAGTGTCTGCTTTAATTGTTTCAGAGTGGGATTTCCAGTCCTATCTTGGAAGTCGTCCTGCCCTACAAATCAGCTAAGTAATCTGATTGGCTGACAGCTCTATAGGCCCAGCCATGCTAGGATTAAACTATGGTTACTGCTGGGATTAAATGCAGTCCCCGAGGAATAGGCTATTGCAGACCAGATTAATAGGCACATTTGGTTGGTAGATCCCACAGACGATGAGAGGAGTCTAGAGTTCAGTTTGAACAAGCAGAATTAAAGATGGGGGGATGTTGTAACTAATAGAATATCAACTTTGATAGGCACAGGGGTCTTTCTTGCCCAAATGTAGCCCTCTCAGTGAAATCTGCCTCCAGCTTACCCTGTCACATAATGCAGCCCTTAAGGATGCTCTTCAATGGTCAATAATTGTTAATTTATGGGTCTCAAAAGGCTTAAGGGCAGTCACCTGCCTGTCAACTTCATGGCTCACTGTAATATGGAAAGCAAGCTGTGATTGGAAAAGTGGTGTCAGTCTTTATATCAGCTCTAACATGTGGCAGGTAGGAAAGTATTGAGAAAAATTCATAACATCCAACCCAACCCAACATGTTCAAATCTGGAAAAATGGTATTGCTGCTGTTTATCAGCCTGGACTTCCACTGACTTGGCTTGCCAAATCTCATGCTTTTGTTGTTTATATAACTGATATATGTAATTGTTTACATACAGCCACGATCAAGGTAATTGATTTCAATAATTAAATGTTCAATTTAAGTTCTACTTCTTCCAATAAATTAGAATTTTATTTTATGCTACAAGAGTATGATGCAAGATTACTTTTTATCGTAGCCTATTCAAAATGTGTCTCTTTACTCAATATAAATGAGTTTGTAGAAGGTTAAAGGGAAATTCAATATTTCTCATTATTTTTAGATATGTTGATCGTTAAGATTTCCTGCACAAGACGGAATAGCTGGTTACAAAAAGCAAAAGTGCAATTCAGATGCAATTTTGAATTAAGATACCAATATAGATATGCAGCTGATCCACGAACAGAATCATCTTGTCACTATTCACAGAAGAAAAGTAGTGAGCTTGGGGACAGTCAAAATTCACTCAATATACTTTGATTTCCAGCAAAGTAGATTGGGAAATGCACAGCCAGATTTTACAGATACACGTGGACCAACTTAATTCCCCAGAAAATTCCATGTGTATCGAGACTTATTCAGGCTGCCACGGGAGAATTTAGTTTGAATGATTACAGAGGACGGCCAAACAAACTGCATCATGCTGTACTGCATGTCCATAACTGTGATTGATCTCGATTACTGTTGCACAATCTCTGGCTACAAACAGCCTCAGATTCACTGCAGAGTACCTTTGCTCAAGCTTAATGGAACTAAATCAAATTGTTGTCAGTTGCAGTTTACTTATTGCAGTACACTGTCAGCCAGCATGTTGTGAAATGAGTTGATGAAATGCTGCCCTTTCTCAGAAAATAAGCTAGTTATTTTTAGCATTCTTATTTTGCAAGGCCTACAACAGTTTTTGTTTATATAATGGCTGCCAAATGAGAAGGTTCCATTTAGGACTGATTATTCAAAAATATAAATCTGGATCCTTTAATATTTATTGTGCAACATTTCCACATATGAAGCACAGACTGTGTGATGAAACCCTCTAATGGATGTTAAAACTTGGAAAAAAATGCAAAGGAAATTTTATTTTAAATAGATAATGAGACTGGTTGAGAGGTCAGAAATCCGGTAGTCTGTTCATGCAGCTGTACCTACTAGAGAACGTTGCTTAGCAGCTTTTTCCCTTTGATCAATTCTATCAATTGCAAAATGTTTATTTCTACAAGTTAAATTGAAGTAAAAAACTAATAGAGTCTGCTACTGATAATGTCTAAATGATTGAAAATTTTATGAGCCTGTTGAGAAATCAGATTTTTCAAGATGTGATGAGTGTATGATTTTCTTTTTCAAAAATGCTTTCCCACACACATTATTCTAACTACTGCATTCGTTAGTTCTGTAAACAGTTGTAATAGGCTTGTCAGTTCTATAGATTGGAATGGAGGGAATAAGGAATCGGGTTTGGGGAGGGGGAAGTGCAGTGAATTGAGTTGAGGCACCTATGACGATATGGGGGCCTTAGGAGATAGGTGGCAGCATGAAGTGATACAAGTTGGTATGGGTGGGGAATGGAAAATGTGTGGGTAGTGAAGGGATGCAAAGGCTAGAGGGCAGTTTTTTTTTGACTGGCTTTTCCAGCACCACATTCTCAACTGTCACTACAACTCGAACACCTAAGTGGGTCTTTTAACCAATGCCCCCATCCTCTTGGCATCCAGCAGACCATATGGCTGCCTCCCAGCACTTTTTAGGTGAGACACGATTGAGTCCAATCATAATCTGCACAACTCTCACGACTCTACTTCTAGGATGAGAATCCAGCCCCAAATTTAAATTAAACTGTTACATCTTTTCCTATTGCTTTTATTCATTCAGTTTGGCACTCAGTTGAAATAGCGATTCTGAAGTGTGGTTGTTTACATAGGGAGTTTTATGGTCTCCTGGCTGAAATCCAATGGTCTGATCCTTTTGTAAGTGCATCATATTGTTTGTGTAGCTGCTTTGAAGAATCTGTTTGTTTACCCAGGGTTTTATGTACTGCTCAATGGCTTTCAACATAATAGGGGTTGCGAGTTTGTTCATAAAATGGATATTACGTGAAAGAGATGAGGATGAGAAATGTTTCTGAAGTGGTCAAGTGATTCAATGGTGTATTATGCCTGGTGTTAGGCTGAAGCATTTTGGGAAAGGAGGTAAGGTGGTTAACCTTGCCCCTTTTGGATTCTGCCCTACTCAAGCTCCTGCCTGCAGCAGCAGAATCACGACTGCAGGATTAGTCCTGTCTCATCATACTTGCCTCCACTATGGAAACCTGGCCAACTCTTTTACAAGGTTCCTTCTCAGCTTTTTTCTCCCTGAATCGCAAAATACTACTTTCCTGTCATTTCGCCCTCGTGAGCATGCTTTCCACCTTCACATTAGTTTTTCTACTTTAGACCAGATAAATATTGCAATAAAGCAATTCAGCTTTGAACTACCTACCCAGTCCCTTAATCTCCCCTCCCCATCATCTTTTGTCAGTTGCCATCAGCTTTTCATGCATCCATTATTTCCTTAAGGCAGATGATGAAAGGGAAAAAAGCAAATATAACATTGAAATGTATCCATCCCTTCTTGACATCTTAATGCATTAATCAATGGGTGTGTCTTGCTTCCAACATGTTTTTCAGAAATACAAGAATGAGGAGAGAAAGAAATAAACAATAAGCAGGCACCATCTTCCCCCGTTTCCTTCAGAAATGCTAGCCAAGAGAATTTCTTTCATGTTTGTGATTAATATTATCCACTTCTGACTGACAATAAAATACAGGTGGAGAGATTTAATTTGCTGAATTTGAAACTAAATTGATCTCTTGTGGTGCAGTGGTAGTGTCCCTATCCTGGATTGGGAGGCCCGAGTTCAAGTCCCACCTGCTCCAGAGATGTGTAATAACATTTCTGAACAGGCTGATTAGAAAGAAAATAAGGGAGAAAACTAAGTTGGGCCCATTACAGACTTTGTACATTAATATCCAATTGACCTCATGAGTGATTTACTAATGGTGGTTTGTAGTTAAAAACAAAAAAAAAGTCATGGTCATTTTGTGATGGATAAAAAAAAAATGGTTATGTGTGATAATACTGCTGGATGGGCTTTGCATATTAATTAGTCAATTGAAAAACATGGGTGATTTATAAGTTGAGAAAAGTAAGAGGTGACTTGATTGAAATATAAAAAAACCTTGAGGGTTTTGACGAGGTAGTTATGGAGAGGATGTTGCCTCTTATGAGTGAAGTTAGGCCTAAGGGTCACAGCAAGGAGAAAGTGGGTACTGCAGATGCTGGAGGTCAGAGTCAAGAGTGTGGTGCTGGAAAAGCACAACAGGTCAGGCAGCATCCGAGGAGCAGGAGAAATGACGTTTCAGGCATTAGCACCTCATCAGGAAATCAGGGCAGAGGAGACGACCTGGGGATACCGTGAGAGAGGTACTCACTGAGATCCTTGTAGAGAGAGAAGGAGAACTTGAAAGAGGCTTTGCAGTAGGGTTGAAATCAACTAGGAGAAAGTGAGGACTGCATATGTTGGAGATCAGAGTTGTGAGTGTGGTTTTCTGATGAAGAGCTAATGCCTGAAACATCGATTCTCCTGCTCCTCGGATGCTGCCTGACCTGCTGTGCTTTTCCAGCACCAAACTCTTGACAAAGGGTGGAAGGAGAGTTATAGCTTCAAAGAGTGATAAGCATGGAATCAGATCCTTCAGACCAACTCAACCATGCCGATGAGATATCCTAAATTAGTCAAGTCCCATTTTCCAGCATTTAGCCCATATTCCAGCATCTAGCCCATATTCCTCTAAACCCTTCCTATCCATATAACCATTGGGATGCCTTTTAGACATTGTAATTGTACCTGCCTCCACCACTTTGCCTGGCAGCTTGTTCCATTCATGCACCACCCTCTGCATGAAAACATTGCACCTCAGGGCCCCTTCAAATCTTTCCCCTCTCACTTTAAAATTATGCTCCCTAGTTTTGGACCTCCCTACCCTGGGAAAAAGACCATGGCTATTCCCCCTGTCCATACCCTTCATGATTTTATAAGTCTCTACAAGGTCACCCCTCAGCCTTCAACGCTGCAGGGAAAAAAACCCTAGACTATTCAGCTTCTCCCTATACCGCAAATCCTTCAATCCTAGCAAAATCCCTGCAAATCTTTCCTGAACCCTTTCAAGTTTAAGAACATCTTTCTCAAGCAGGGAGACCACAGTTGATTCTGGATAGCAATATTCTAAGAATGGCTTAACTAATTTCCTGTACAGCACATCATCCCTATTCCTATACTCAGAGTACTGACCAATGAAGGCAAGCATGCCAAATACTTTCTTCACCACTCTCCTCATACCTAAGACTCTATTTTCAAGAAACTATACATCTGTACCCCTAGATTCCTTTGTTCAACAATACTCCCAGGGCCTTACCATTAGCTATAGAAGTTTTGCCCTAATTTGCCTTAGCAAAATGCAACGCCTCACATTTATCTAAATTAAACTCCACCTGCCATTCCTCAGCCCATTAGCCCATCTGATCAAGGTTCCGTTGTACACTGAGATAACCTTCATCACTGTCCACTAACAATTTTGTTGTCATCTGCAAACTTACTAACCATACCTCCTACAATCACATCCAAGTCATTTATATAAATAATAAAACAGTGGACTGAGCACCGACTCTTGTGACACACCACGAGTAACAGGCTTCCAGTCTGAAAAACACCCTCCACCATCAACTTCTGTCTCTTACTTTCAAACCAATTTTGTATCCAATTGGGTAGCTCCCCTTGATTCCATGTGATCTAAAATTACTAACCAGTCCACCATGCAGAGTTTTGTTGAATACCTTGCTGACGTCCATATACTCTGTCTACCACTCGACCTTCATCAGTCTTCCTGTCACTTCTTCAAAAACTCAATCAAGTTAGTGAGACCACACAAAGTCACACTGATTCTCCCCAATCAGTCCTTGCCTTTACAAACACATATAAGTGCTGTCCTCCAGAATCCCTTCCAACAAGATACCCACCACTGACATCAGGCACACTCATCTGTAGTTCCCTGGCTTTTTCTTACCACCTTTCCTAAATAATGGCATTACAGTAGCCAATCTCCAGTCTTCTGGTTCTGCTAATGATACAAATATCTCAGCAATTGGCCCAGTAATTTCTACCCCAGCTTCGCACAAAGTTCTGGAATGTACCCTATCAGGTTCCAGGGATTTATCTACCTTTGTGCATTTTAAGACATCCTGCATCTCCTCTTCTGTAATATGGACACTGTTCGAGACAGCACTATTAACTTCCCCAAGTTCTTTAGCTTTGATATCCTTCTCCATAGTAAATACTGACATGAAATGCTCGTTTCGTATCTCACCCATCTCCTGTGATTCCAGATATAGATGCCTTGTTGATCTTTAAGGGGTCTCATTCTCTCCCTAGTTACTCTTTTTCCTCAAGGTATTTGTAGAATCTTTATGGATTCTCTTTAACCCTACTCACTAAAGGTCTCCCATCTCCCGTTTTTGGCCTTATGAGTTCCCTGTTAAGTATGCTCTTATTACCCTTATACTCCTCTGGGACTCACTCGATCTCAGCTATCTGTGTCTTTTTCTTGTGCAGAGTCTCAATTTCACTAGTCATCCTGCATTCCCTATACCTACCAGCCTTGACCTTTGCATTAATAGAAACATACTGTCTCTGGAATCTTGTTATCCAGAGACAAGATAACAGTCTCTTTCCACAGTCCCTTTACCTGTCAATAGTCTCTCCCAATCAGCTTTTGAAAGTTCTCGTCTAATACTGTCAAAATGGATCCTTCTCCAATTTAGAACGTTAACTTTTAGATCTGGTCTATCCTTTTCCATAACTGTTTTAAAGCTAATAAAATTATGATCACTCATCCCAAAGTACTCCCCCACAATTCAATCATTTGCCCTGCCGTATTTCCCACAGTCAAGTTTTGCTCTTTCTCTAGTTGGTACACCTACATACTAAAAAAGAAAATTCTAGTCGTTGAATAGTTTTAGTGCAGAGGAAAGAAGATTATTTTGAAGCAAGGGGTAAAAGGATTTTAGGTGTAGGCAGGAATGTGGATTTGAGATTACAATTAGGTCAGCCATGAACCAATTGAATGGTGGAGCAGGCTCAAGGGACTGAACAGCTACTTCTGCTTTCATTCTTATGCTTGTCTACAAGACGCCTTGAAGATAAATCTCAAGAAATGCCACATGTCCACTAGTGACTTGAGAAAATATACAAGAAAGAATGACCTATGGAACAAACTTAAACAATGACACTTTTTTTCCTTTGAACAGCAAGAAACCCAAGCAACTAAAGATGAAAGGCAAGCTAGAAGCACTAGGCAGCTCCAACAAAATCTAAAAATCGCACAACACCAGGTTATAGTCCGACAGGTTTAATTGGAAGCACACTAGCTTTCGGAGGGATGCTCCTTCATCAGGTGATTGTGGAGGGCTCGATCGAAACACAGAATTTATAGCAAAAATTAGCAGTGTGATGTAACTGAAATTATACATTGAAAAATTGATTGTCTGTTAAGCCTTTCATCTGTTAGAATACAGTGATAGTTTCACTTCTTTCATGTGTAAATCACAAAACCCTTTTTTTAAAAGTTGCATTCTTGGGTTAGCCGTTAACAATGGTGATAGCTAGACAATATGTTGAAGGTGTTAGCCCCCTGTGTTCTCTGTCTATGACCTGATGTTTAGATTGAACAAGATTTCTTCTCTATGCAGGATCTCCAACCAACATTGTACACCAGGTACATTGATGACATTTTCTTCCTCTGGACCCATGGCGAGGAGTCACTGATAGACCTATACAGTGACATCAACAAGTTTCATCCCACCATCAAACTCACCATGGACTACTCTCGACTATCTGTCTCATTCTTGGACACGTGCGTCTCCATCAAGGATGGACACCTCAGCACCACAATCTACCGCAAACCCACAGACAACCTCACAATGCTACACTTCTCCAGCTTCCACCCAAAACATATTAAAACAGCCATTCCCTATGGAGAAGCCCTGCGCATACACCAGATCTGCTCAGATGAGGAGGAATGTGACGGACACCTGGAAGTACTCAAGGATGTCCTCACAAGAATGGGGTACGATTCTCAACTCCTCGTCTGCCAGTTCCGACGGGCCACAGCAAGGAACCGTAATGATCTCCTCAGGAGACAGACATGGGCTGCAACTGACAGGGTACCCTTCGTTGTTCAGTACTTCTCAGGGGCTGAAAAATTACGCCATGTTCTTCGTGACCTGCAACACATTATCAATGAGGATGAGCACCTCACCAAGACCTTCCCCACACCTCCACTACTTGCCTTTAAACAACCACTAAACCTCAAACAGATCATTGTTCGTAGCAAACTGCCCGACTCTCAGGACAACTCCATACAACCCTGTCACAGTGGACGCTGCAAGACATGTCAGATTGTGGACATAGATACCACTATTACGTATGGGAACACCTCCCACCTTGTACATGGCAGGTACTCATGTGGCCCAGCCAACGTTGTCTATCTTATACGTTGCAGACAAGGATGCCCGGAGGCATGGTACATTGGGGAAACCGAGCAAAGGCTACGACAACGGATAAATGGGCACCACACAACAATCAACGGACAGGAGGGTTCCCTCCCAGTTGGGGAACACTTCAGTGGTCCAGGACATTCAGCCTCGGACCTTCGGGTGACCATCCTCCAAGGTGGACTTCGGGACAGGCAGCAGAGGAAAGTGGCTGAGCAGAGGCTGATAGATAAGGGTTCATGTCACATTGCAGGTGATCACCATTGCGTGTACACACACACACCACCCCAGACATCCACAGACAGGCAAAGACCCACATGCACACATATATTTTGTGTGGTGAATTTGTACTTGCAGAGTTACATTGCACTTTGCTCAAAAACTGCATAAATTCATGTAGAACTCTGTTATCTCACTTTTTAGATTAGAATCAATCTAAACATCAGGTCATAGACAGAGAACACAGGGGGCTAACACCTTCAACATATTGTCTAGCTATCACCATTGTTAACAGCTAACCCGAGAATGCAACTTTTAAAAAAAGGGTTTTGTGATTTACACATGAAAGAAGTGAAACTATCACTGTATTCTAACAGATGAAAGGCTTACCAGACAATCAATTTTCAATGTATAATTTCAGTTACATCACACTGCAAATTTTTGCTATAAATTCTGAGTTACGATCGAGCCCTCCACTATCACCTGATGAAGGAGCATCGCTCCGAAAGCTAGTGTGCTTCCAATTAAACCTGTTGGACTATAACCTGGTGTTGTGTGATTTTTAACTTTGTACACCCCAGTCCAACACCGGCATCTCCAAATCATGCCAACAAAATCTGGCAGTTCTTCCTTGTCTAGAAAACCACACAAGTCTGCAATTAGGCTCCACAGTCCTGTTAAAACGTGCAACAGATGACTCTACACACTCCATTCTAGAGTTGGCCACCTTTGATATTAAAGGGAAACTGATGATGATTGGGCAACTCAACTTCTGTTCACCACTTAATTTTACTCAATTGTTTAAAGCTAGTACATTTCAATAGCTCTAAGCAGTTTGCTGCACAAAATCATTTTCTTTATGCTTTAGTCAATAAATGTAAACTTAAAAACAGCTTAGCGTGTGCCATTATGTGGTACTCTATAATGAGGTACTCAGGAAAAGTACTTATCAATACTGTAGTTAAATACACAGTTATGGACTGGTCGCTGTTCAATATTTGTTTCACCAAGCCTTCTTTGAAAATCAAACATAATTATTTCATCATTATGGCTGTTGCAAGGTTTTTAACATTCACCATGGGAGTCAACAATATTTGCAGCAGACATAAATGCATCTCAAAAGAATAATAAGGTCTGATTAATTGTCATGTTGTGAAGTTTTTTTAAAAACTCCCACTCTTAAAGCTGGAGAAAAACACTGGCTGACAACCACAATGATTGTTCAAAATTTATAAGATTGCTTTGGTTGACAGGTCAGTAGGTATAACATCTGCTTGTGCAGCATTCGTTGACCTATCCCTTAAAAAATTTTATTATATTATGAAAACCTGGCTGTGTTTCTAAACCTACTCTTATCTCCACTTGGGTTCTGAGGTCACAGTTTGATTGACAGTTTAAGGGGCAGTGTCAGGCAACATCTGAGGAGCAGGGGAATTGTCGTTTTGGGCTGGGGCCCTTCATCAGGATGAAGGGCTCAACTCATCGATGAAGGGCTCTGGCCCAAGACGTTGATTCTCTTGCTACTTGGATGCTGCCTGACTTGCTGTGCTTTTCCAGCAACACACTCTCGACTCTGATCTCCACCATCTGCAGACCTCACTTCCTTCTAGTTTAAGGGGTGGACTGTTTTTGATGTAAAGAATGAACAGAGTTTATATCTCCTAATAAGAGATGCACTAGTTGATACTTAAAATATTTGGATGAGCTTCATGTTTGGGAGACTTTTCATGCTAAAGTGAAAAACACCAGAATGCTCTCATGTTTGTATGTTTTTGATTCATTTCATCTCCACGTCTCCTGAGGTCTGTCTACTGCATATACTAGATAAGTTGGCATTCAGTTGGCATAGTTGGTGTGAGGGGCCAAGGGAGGGAAAGCAGCGATGTGAGTCGGGTTGGCATAAGGGAGTGAGGTTTTTAAGGCTGAAGACCTTAACTACTTTTATTACAAATGGGATAAAGTCCCACAAAATCAATGCAATCAGCCTTAGCACTATTCTGCTCCATTGGCCTTCTAGGATTTATTTTGAGGGTTGGTGGGTCAGACTTCATCCCTCAGCTGCTGCCCAGGAGCAATAAATGAGTAAAATCGAGGTGGGTCAGCCAAGTCAGGAGATATCCAAATGCAAGCTACCCATTTCCATTGCAAAAATCTGGTCTAATATTGCTTTTCATATTTAGAAATCACATGTGTACTCATACGAAAAAACATACTTAAATACATTCCATTTTATTTATAGGTTACTCATTATGTAAAATGTAGGAGTTTTATGAATTTATATTATCCCTCTGAAGCCCTATATACCACATTCAGTTAATAATTCCATTACAAAGACTTTGCATTGGACATTATTAGTAACTAGTGAAAATAATTTAACACCAATATTAAGATAGCAGGAAAAGGAATTGTATTTGAATGTGTACATCTTCCTTTACTAACAGTGCACAATGTAATTTCAAGGTTCCAGAGAACAATGAAAGCCAGGAGAAGTTCCAATTCAGCAATCTCATTGAAACATCATGTCAATAGCATGAACATTAACAAGAGAACTCAAGTATATAATAACTTCCAAATTCTCTAAATTTCCTATCAATCTCCTTTATTGTGATTGCTATAGTTATGTGCACCATATTTCAGCATATTCTTATTATGGACTTTTTAAAAAAATAAACTGAATTAATTTATACAAAAAGACAAGAATGAGCCATTCTGGTGCAGCTATTGAAATGACTGTCTCTGCATTTGGGATGAAATTTCCCATTCAAGAATAGGGTGGACAGGGGTTTTATTCCCAACGCTTATATTATTGGAGTCGACTATCAAAAACTTCAGGCCTCAAATATTCTTTCCATTATAACGTTATAACAGGTGGATACGTTTTGTGATTACAAGCACTGATTTTAAAGAGAACAAACTTTTAGAACCTGGAAATTAAGATACCGAACAAAGGTCAAAAGGCAGTGCAATAAGCAAATCTCCAACTGCATTTCCTTTTTATAAGTATAAATGATCTCTTGCAGACTTCTAGCATGTATCAAATTAGAGAAATGTTACAGTGCAGAAGGAGGCCATTTGGCCCATTGTGTCTGCACCAGCTCTCCAAATGAGCATCATGATTTAATACCATTCTCCTGCCTTTTCCCCATGTTTCCACTGCCTGCTTGAATGGTTCATTTGATTACGCTTCCACTATATTTCAAGGCAGTGCATTCCAGACTCTAACCATATATGTACATTTTTATTCTCATATCGCGTTCACTTCTTTCACAAGTCAATTTAAGCCTATGTCCTTTCATTCCTGATCCTTTTATGAGCAGAAACATTTTCTCCCCACCTATTCAATCTCCCTTCACAATTTTGAAACTTCTATTGGATTACCTTGAAGCCTTCTTCTCTCCAAGAGGAACAGTCCCAATTTATCCACTGTTTCCTCAGAACTGAAGTTTCTCAGCCCTGGAACCATTCTTGTAAACTGCTTATGCAAATTTTCCAAAGCATTCACATCCTTCCAATAACATGGTACTAATAACATAATACTTAATATTATAGCTATTCATGAACTCCTGCACCCTTATTAATAAAGCCCAGGATACTGTATACTTTATTAACTACTCTTTCTACCATCTTGTCACCTTCAATGAGATGTGCACACATATACCCAGTTCACTCTGCTCCTGCATCCCACCTTAACTATTATACTGCTTATTTTATATAATCTGTCCATGGTCTTCCAACCAAAATATATCACCTCATATTTCTCTACATTGAACTTCATCTGCGACCTATCTACTCACCCCACCAATTTTGTATGTTCATTTGAAGTTCTACACTGCCTTTCTCACAGTTTACAAGATTTGTATCATCCACAAAATTTAAAATTTTCTCTTGAACACCAAGATCTACATCGTTATTACGGATATCGGGAAAGGCAATATTCACCCCTGGAGAATGCCACTACAAAGATTCTTCCAGGCTGAAAAATATCCATTAATCATTACTCTCCATTCCGATCAATCAGCCAACTTTGTGTCCAAGTTGTTACTATTCTGATTATTTCATGAGCTATAAGTTTTACTCAACAGAATGTTATGTGTACTGTATCAGTCATCTTCTAAAGGATATAATAATGTAAAGAAATAGAAGCAGGAGTAGGCCCGTCAGCCTCTAAAGCCTGTCCTGGCATTCTATAAGATCATGGCTGATTTCTCCCAGGCTGCAGCTTCTTTTTCAGTCCAGCTTTCCGTAGCCCTCAAATCAATTTTTTCAGAAATCTATCTATCTCTTTAAATACTTGCAGCGATCAAGTCTCTATAACCTGCTGGGTCAGAGAATTTTAGACACTCACTGTGCTCCAAAAGAATAAATTATTTTGCATTTGCATTTTAAATAACTGTTCCCTTATTCTGTGATCAAGCTCCACAGTTTGAGGTTCTAATATTAGTGGAAATATCTTCTCAACATCTAACCTGCCAAGCGCTCTCAGAATCTTGTATGTTTCAATAAGTTCACCCCTCATTCTTCTAACAGCCAATAAATAAAGGCCGAACCTGTTCAGCCTTTCTTAATAAGTCAATCTCTTCATCCCAGGAAATTTCTTTGGATTGCCTCTAATGTCAAGATAATCCTTTCTTAAATACAGGAACTAAAAGTGTACACAACACTCCACTGCAACCTCAACAACACCCTGTACAGTTATTACAAGACTTCCCCATTTTTGAACTTCAACCCCCTAGCAATAACAGACAAAAATTAATTTGCCTTCTTAATTACTTGCTGCACCTACATGATAACTTCTGTGTTACATTCAAAGAATACCTAATTCTCTCCGTGTTGCACTTTTTGGAGTCTCTCAACTTTAAAATACTAGTCTGCCTTTTGATTCTTCCAGCAAAGTGCATGACCTCACACTACATTACCTTAAACTCCATCTGCCAAGCTTTTATCCACTTATTCAACCTAACTATATTCTCCTTGCTGATTGTTTATATCCCCAACACAATATGTCCACCCACTTATTTTTTCTATCAGCAGCAAATTTGGATACATCACACTCCACCCCCTCCACCTAGCCAGAAAGTTCATTTACAACATATCAAGCATTATGACCCTCATTGGCCCTTTGTGTTTTCAAAAAACTTCAGCAAGTTGGCTGAACACAATTTCTTTTGTAGATATTCATGCTGGTTTCTTCCAATCAACCTGTTCCTTTCCCTGTGATGACTAACTCTATCCTGAATTACTGTTCACAGAAGCTTCCTCACGATTGAAGTTATGTTGACTGATCTACAATTGCTTGCCTTATCCTTACGACCTTTTTTTTTCCGTCAAGGGCATCATTTTTGCAATGATCTGGTCTTCGGTAGCTCCAGAGTCTGTGGAAGACTGAAAGATTACGGCCAATGTCCCTGCAATTTCCACTCTCATTTCTTTCAATAACCTTGAATGCAACACACCTGGTTCTGGAGCCATGTCAACTTTGAGCATCAAAGGTCTACGCAACACTTCCTCCTTATTTATTTTGAATCCTTATGGTGACAGGGATTCCTTCTCTGTCACCATAGTCTGGTTAGCATTTGGCTCCTTGTGGAAATATGTTGCAGTAATAACAATTCAATCTGCACCTGTAACTTCCTATTCTTATTTACAATGCATAGGATACTGTAACCTTGATTTTAACTTAATTACATTCTCCCTTACTCCAATTTGACCTGCTAACTTATTACTTTGTATGCCAGTGGTATCTGACTCTCTAGATACTTCAGAACCCTGATATTCTTGCCTAATATTCTCTCTTACTTCCCACATACTATGTTAGCTTAAATCGAATGAAGAATTTAACTCATTCACCTGGAATAAATGGATAGTAATGTGGCCTTCTAACACGATTTGAGTGGAGACTTCTACTGATCGAATGAGATGCCCACCTGCATTGGGAATGAGCCTCCTTAATCTCTGCAAATCTAGGTCCTTGGTCTTAGTTCCGATGTAACTTTAACTTCCTACCTGCAAAGTAGTGGTGATAGTACAACAGAAAAGGCCCTAAAATCTAAATGTTAACTATTATTTTGTGAGCCAAGGTTAAAGTGGATTATTCCTCTGGGCTCGAACAATATTGTGCTAGCATCAACTATACTGAGTAGCAATGAGGTACTCATACTCTACTGACATTTCACTACGATTCAGTCATCAAAATTTATCAGGTCTCCAACAACACAATTGGTCAGCCAGCCAGCTAATCGATGTGTTCAACCATTTGGCAACCCAAGGGCTTAGTGTTTTGAGAGTGTCCATGTAGGTGAGTGACAGCAGCCATCGCTGCCCTCTCCTCAGTTTGGAATTTGGGAACTTGAGATAGATTTACAACAACAGGAATAGTTTAGCATAATCCTGTTACAGGATATTCCTGGACTGAAGATTTTAAGTTTGGTACAATTCATCATTGCTATTCTTTGGGTTCAGTGGCTGAGGGAAAATATAATACATCTGGATGGATAGTGGATTTAATCAATCAAATTAGTACAGGCCCATATGTGCAGAGCTCAAGGCTAAAATAGTCATACACGCATCATCCCTTTCTGCAGCTGAGCATGTTGCTGACTTAGTTCAAATCAAATTATTTGGTACTTTTAGTGATCGTTATCATTGTAAATTACCTGGCAGTTTGTACACTAATGACTATAGATTACATATTGTCAGAAGATGTTATGAGCTAACATTGAATGATTCAAGATATTATTAATGGCAATAATTAATACAAAGATCAGAATATTACTCATGATGACTAATGCATAACAGGAATGATTTAGGCACTAAATAGAGTATGATGGTCATTAAACAGCTAAGGTTGCTGACTACATTCACTGTTGCCTGATCATATTTTGATGAGATGGAATTACAGTAAACACAATGAAACACTTTATGCATCTTATATTTTAATATCATTAAAAAGTCAGATTTAGTACAATCACCATTTCCTTAGTCAAAAACAAAATATTTTTCCTGAAGTGTTTGCAATTAAAGGTATCTCATGTTGTTCCCAATGGTTATTTTCAATGAAAGATTATTAAATATAAGTCTCTACTAAGGAAAGATACTAATGAAATTACTATTAATAGGCTTCAGAATGAATAGAATTACTCAAATAAATATTCTCAAAATTCAGAAAAAATGTGGAGTAAACAGGGATTTTAGTATTCAAACTTATATGTCCCATAGTTCAGTACTTCAGAAATTAAGTATTTGCATACTATGTTTCACACTATATTAAGTTTATTTTGTGAAGCTAAATGCTTAGTTTCTGGTAAATTCTCTGTCAAGGCATAAGCAATGCATTTATTTTCTCACAATGACATAAAATGTTTGTGCTACATTGTGATTATTTGCATAGCTAAGGAGTGGTCATAGAGGTAGGGCAGAACCGAACACAGACATCTTATTTTTTTGTACTAGACCACACATTCACAAAAACTTATTTTGGGAATATGTTGAACTCAATTAAATTCCATAATCCACCACAATGAGAACTTCTCAGGTTGCCAGACTAGTAGCATAACCATTATTTTGTTCAACTTACCACAATTTCATTAGTAAGCATACTGTTTTATGCATTGATATTTCGTAATTCATTCAATGTTCCAAAGAAAAATCCCAACAAAGCAAGTAGCAGATAACAAAGCGTTAAATTATTTATCCACACCTTATTACTAAACCAAATGGCAAATTAAGGAATTAGTAAACTTTGGAAAATAATAACTGGTAGCACATTGTGTTGGTATGTGGCAGAATATGGCATGCATGTTGAGGTTGATTTTGATGGCCCAGAGCCATGTAAACATCTATGCATACAGTCACTTGGCTCTGAGTTGGTTAGAGGCAGTGATACGTAACGACGAGACAGCTTATTGCCTGTATGGGAACATGATTTTTTTTTGCAAATTATTTGTAAAAACATGAGTTAATTAACATTGGCCAACACAGATTTGTTGAAGGCAACTTAACAAAGGAGGAACTGCAACAATATTGATAAGTTACAACAAAGCAGCGATAGAAAGGTTTTGACAGGGCTCATCAGTTTGGACAAATTCAATGGAGTGAGCCAAGGAATAATAACAAATAAAAGACACAGATACCTTGTCTATGGATCTCCAGACCTGTAGCAATGTAGTGCTGGAGAACGTGGATATACATGCACACACATGTGCACAGAGATAAGGGGAGGAGATGGCAAAACCTGTCCAATCACGCTCAATAAATTAAAAGAGGCAGTATCATGTTTTGCCTAGTACTGAACTAAATTATGGCACTTAAAATTGGGTACCAAGGATAGCAACAGTGGAGACAAGAAAACAACTCAAATAACTCAAATAAGCAAAATTAATCCAGGAGGGAGTAAATTGTGAAGGAGCAATGGAAACTGCCATCTTGCTACTTCCTAGGCTGATAAAGACAACTACAGTATTATCAATGTCATTCCATTACATACATAAATCCTTTTGATTTTGTCCAAGATCAGATGGCCAGGAAAAGGTTTTGATGCAGTTAGAGTTCAGTCAAATGTCCACACAGCTCGCTCTTCCTCTCTCTTTACATGGACTAAGTTCCCTTGTCAAATGCAGACAGCTAAATACTCAGCTATCAGTTTTTGCAGGATAGAGCTATTCAGGCTCATGGAGTGACCTCAGAAGAGCTTGGGGAATATAAAGTTTGCCATCTCTGAAATCGCAGAAATGATAAGCTGACAGACGATGCAAACTTGTATTGATGGTTCTTGGCAAATATTGCGCATAGTGCATCAAGACACTATCAAAGGGAAGTGTTTCATATGTGAATGTTCCAAAACAAAATATATATTATAGAAAGGAACAAATAAAGCTTCTATAACAATTAACTGGATTCTGTTTATTGACATTGAATTTCACATACTGGTATCAATTTGAATTAATGTGTCCTTATGCTTAAAAGGACCCTTAGGCCACAATTTCAAAAGTTTGTTTCCCATTAGAAGTAGGACAAGGACAAGGACAAAGCACAGGACGTTTTTCAAAATATTGCTAATATTATTAATTGCATAGACAGATTCAGTAAGCTGTAAACATCACTACACTGTCAAAAATCACACTCATACGCACACACTCATGTGCACACACACACAATCTCTCTCATACCCGCACGCATACATATAAGTCTATAGGGTGAATTTACTTTTGGAGAACTGTATTTGCAGACACATTCTACTTTACTCAAAAACCATACAATCTGTAGGCAGCCAATGCACGCAGTCAATCCATGTAACATTTTATAAATTCCTACTTTGGAAACAGAACCAGTTTGACTTAAGATTGGGATAGGATAAGGACTGACTCTAGCCTCACACCTTTAATACATTGTCTGAGCTGAGATGTCACCTTTTTAAATAAAACCTTAAATTATCTCAAGAATGTGACTTAAAAGAACTTCTGGGATTTACGTATTAATGAACCAAAACCTATAACCCATTCTAAAAGATGAAAGACTTAACAGCAATCTAGGTTTGTTCAATATATTCTTACAGTTGCATGACACTGTAATCTTTTGCTATAAATTCTGTGTCTTGTGATGCTGCTCTACAGCTACCTGATGGAGGAGCAGTGCTCTAGAAGCTAGTGCTTCCAAATAAACCTGTTGGATTGTAACCTGGTGTTGTGTGATTTCTAACTTTGTCCACCCCAATTCAACACCAGCACCTCCACATCAAAGAATGGGACATCATAGCCTGGTCATGTTACCACAATTTATCATAAAATTATATGACATGACATTTTACCTTTGAGTTCTCATCTTGTCAACTCCCATTCTCTGAGTGCAGGTGTAGATAAGAATGCATCAATTAAAAGCTACATCAGCCGTCTTTTTTATAGGGTCGGTGAAAGCAAAACATTTGAAGAATTCATGTCTCTTGCAGCTTCTTGCAGATATTTTACACTGGAGCATTTTGCATTAAGTAACCACTTAATTTCCTGGGAATGGCATTCTTCCTATGATGATGATTAGAGGCTTCAGTATTAAGCACCAAATTTCTTCTGAAAATCAGACTAACTCTTTTCTCTTAAAAACTGTTACAGAAGAAATTCCACCTGATAAAGTTATTTCCCAGTCAATATGAGATCTAAATAAAATAAAATTTCTTCTTTAAATAGAGGAACGGGATTTCCATCAAAGCTACTGGGACATCAGGAAATCCTCACGTAAAGTTTAACTTGTGCTTACTCAAGATTCTACTGATATCTAATTGAAAGTTACATCTAGCATTGGATTTGTGACTAATGTTATTGCTCACATTTAAGTGACAAATAACATTACTATCAAACGTGATTTAGTCTATATAATTCATTGCTTGAGAATTTGTGGAAGCTCAATTAGAACTAATATCCAGAAATAATACATGGAAAAAACATTTGACCCACAATTTCACCCGATCACCAACAAACTGTTGTTTCACCTATATCTCCAATGCTGGAGCAGCCGACATCCAAAAGCAGAAAGACATGTACAATATCCAGGTTTGGACTGACAAATGGCAAGTAATATTTACACTACACAAGTAGCAAGCAATGACCATTTCCAACAATAAAATAGAATCTAACCATCAACAGCACTACCTTCACTGAATTCCCTATTATCAGAATCCTGGTGTTACCAGTGACCATAAACTGAACTAGCCTTTTACATATAGTGGCTTTCAGAGCTAGAAAGCCTGCAGCAAGTAACTTATCTCCTGAGTCCCCAAAGCCTATCCATTATCTACAAGGCACAAGTCAGGAGTGTTTTGGAGTATTATCCATTTGCCTGGATGAATGCAGCTCCAACAGGAATGACGCCATCCAGGACAAAGCAACCTACTTGACTGGTACCACATCCACATCACCGAAGCTCAGGAGCAGGAGTATTTTCCGATCTACAAGATCCACTGCAGAAACAACCAAAGGCTCCTTTGACAAAACCTTCCCAACCCATGACCACTACCATTTAGAAAGACCAAGGCAGCAGATACATGGGAACAATATCATGTTCCTCTCCAAGCCATATGCCATTTTGACTTGGAGGTATATCATTGTTCCTTCAATTTTATTAGGTCAAAGCCCTGGAATTCTCTCCCCAACAGCATTGTGTGTCTATCTATATTACATACACTGCAACAGTTCAGGAAGGCAGCTCACCACCACCTTCTCAAGGGCAAACAGGGATGGGCAATAAATGCTGGCCCTCCGGCAACATCCATGTCCCTTAAATAAATTTTAAAAATCAGCCAGATTAGGGTGGCAGAGCTCTGACGAAATTCCAGCTGGAACAAACATACCGTGGTGTGAGTAATTATTTTCCAGGATTTCAATGTTTGCAGCTATTGATTCAAGTTCACAATCACATAGAAGAGAACCATATCACCAAAATTATAAATAACAACCAGCATATCCTATCCTATGTCTAGGAAATAAAGGAATGCAACTTTAAAATCAGATTTTAAAAAATAAATTATAATATTTTCAAGAATTTTTCACATATATAATATGCAGATTGTTCCCAAATTGTGACCCAAATGGCTTCAACAATGGCTGTTCAAGAATGTACTGCAGCAATTCAAGGTGGCAGCTCACTACCGCCTTCTCAAGGACAACAAAGGAAGTGCAATAAGATGCTTGCCCAGCCAGCGACACCCACATCATCTGAATGAATAAAGAACAAGAGTTCAGAGGCAGCAGAATAGTACCATTGAAATGTAAACATGATGCATTCATATAAAAGCCTTGTTCTTATCAGCTCACAGCTGGGATATTATTTCTGCTGTTTAAGCGAATGATCATTTTAAATTTGGATATCATTAGCAGCTATTTCTGAGCCCATACAGTAGAATGCTTTGTTCCTGATGTTTTCCTCAGTTTAACAAAACAGTGAATAGATCTTCTTAGTGCAATGTTGTTTATGTTTTTTCTACTTTCTGAAAAAGTGTCACTGTTGCTAGTTAACCCTCAAGTCCTGAAATTCTTCTGGGTGTGAGCATGCACTTGCATTGGTTGGGCAGATTTGGGGAATTTGGGGGAAACATGGTACAGTGAATGATCTGTTCCACATACCCAAATGATGCAGAACACTGACACACCCTAGACTCAGGCAGGAGAAATTTACTGAACTGTCTCTGATGGGATGATTTGAATTGGCATTGCACCAACACCTCACTTTTTGACATTGCTCACTCAAACCAATGTTGACTGTCAAAGTAATGCCCACGCAATTTGCCACAGATAGAAAATTCTGCAGGAATGTTGTCCCTACTGTTATACCTCAGATGGAGTAATAGCGCAGTTTAGCCCTTGTGTGATTGATTAGTTTTCTCAAGCAGAGCTTTTACAGATCTTAGGTCTCAGTTGGTTTGAGTTTCAAGAGCCCACAGTAACTCTACAAATGTCCACACACATCCACTTAACACAAAGTGGACAGAATATTCACTCATGACTCCCTCTGTATAAGTTTGGGATAGAAAACACAGGTCGAATCTCAAAATCATTCAGGCTCCAGTCAGAATCTTGAGGCTCCAGCACTTCATTCAGACATCTGGACATCCTGGACTCTTAGTACACCAGCTTCTAATGTCGTAATTACTATCTTGCCAGTTGACTCTTCTGCATTCCAATGTCAAAAGCTATGACATAAAACAAAAGAAAATACAAGTGTGCAGGAGCCCATACATTTTGCAGCTGCTACCCATTCCCCCCAAAGTTTGCTCGTGCGATCATTTATTGATCAGAACCAAATGCAGGAAAGGGCATGCTCAGATTGGAAGAGGAGTCTTGCTGCTGACAGAATCGAAGGGAAAGGTGACTCCATGAGCCTGCTTATTTCATTTTAGTTTCAGAAGGAAATGGCAAGTGTCCCTCAGCACTGTGGCATCAAAGCATGAAGAAGCTGAAGCAACAGCACAAGCTAAATGGAGAAGAGAAAAATACACCGAGGCAGAGTTAACCACTGCAGCAGGAAAAGAGAGAGAAAAATTAACAGGGAGAAAAACAACACCAAGAAGGAGAGAAAGAGCTTCTTGTTATTGTGCCTGAGCATATTGGATTACCTGGACGCAGCACATGGAGAAGAATTGGTTGAGTTCCACTCTGAGTGTACAATCCTTCCGAGGTTTTCCTTTATGCACTGTGCTCAGAAAATCCAACACATCAAGGCACAAAAAGAAGATCTGCCTCAAACAGAAAAACATGGGAGAGAAAGTGTCACGTGAGTTAAATGCTACAAGAAATAGGTAAAAATAGTGGAAGAATCAAGATAAATTTATGTGTCTAATTTGCACTTCAAAATGTGAAAGGAAAAAACGCTGATGATTTAGTGTCGCTTTCTTTGGATTTGAAGCCAGAAGTAAAGAAGTTAATGATAATCATCAGATCTCCTGCAAAAACAGCAACTAGCCTCAAACTCACCTCCAGACATACAGTATTACAACTGTGGCCTTAAATGGGCAGCTCATCCTAAACATGGATCCATCTGAGCAGACTAAGTTACTGCACATCATAGATATATTTACAACGAACAACATTAATGGAAAAGCACTGTTTCCTATTCCTTCGGATTCTGGGATTCTCGCAGTTTTGATAATATCTTGGCACCTTGTGCCTTGGATTAAGGTATTTCCCCTACCCTTTCACCTCCTGGGGACTCCAAGGTCCAGTACCACCTCAATTTTCCCTTCTACATCCAATTACTTGCCACAACATCAATAAATTCCTGACCCTGTAAAAAGCTAGCCATACTCAAAATTCCACGTCCCAATGTTACTGACCCCCTTATTTCTGCTCGAATCTGCCAAATCCACTCCATAAAGTTATCAATGTTCACTAATCGCAAATCTTTGCAAAACAGCCATCTCTATAAGATTGTAGCTACAAGAGTAAGCGACAAGTTATGAATTCTGCAGAGCTGGTGACACACAACTCATGACCTTCCTGTCTGATCATCATCTGCAAGGCATAAGGCAGGAGTGGTGATGGAATATTCTTCCCTTGCCTGGATGAGTTTAGCTCCGACAACAATCAAGAGGTTCTATACCATACAAGGCAACGAAATATCTTCATCATTAGTCCATCCACCACCATAAACATTGGCTTCCCTCACTACTGGCACAAAATGGCAGCATATAAAAGATGCACAAAGCATCTCAAACTTACTTTATCAGCTCCCTCCAAACCCACAACAGAGGAGAAGGGCAGCAACTCCTTGGAAAAGCTAACAAGTTTTCCCAAACTGTGTGGTTTCCCAGTGGGGTTGGCTGATAAAATCTGGTGACTATGACTCCCAAACCTGTAATGGCAGCTACTGAGTGTAGTAGGGCCCAGGAGAGTGATTTTGGAAATGCTAATCATCAATGCTAGGTTAATTGGCTAAGTTGAGATGATCGGTACCCAGAACAGCCAATCTGGTGCAGGCCATCAGCATTGACAGGCACTTCAGCCAACAATTGCTGTCAGTCTGAACAACAGCAATAAGAGATACCAGAATCAGGGATGCTCCTTCTCTCTTTTTTGTCTGCTTTCTTTGTGTTTTGGACATTTGTCAGGGAATGGAGGAGTCTGCTCTATCCAGTGAGTTTATCATGGCTGATTCAATGGCTCTTCTACACCTTGACTCTGAACCCTGATCTCTGCTCCCCTATTCAGTCTGCCTTTAAATTGCTTTCCTCCCCTCATCCTTGATGTCTGGTGTCCAATCCTTCATGTTGCTTGGTTGTAAATGGTTCCTTGACCCTGTGAGTATGACAGAGAGTGAGATGGAGGGAGTATGTGTGACAGACTTTGAGTGGGTGACTGCGAAAGAAAGTGTGAGTATCTGCACCTGTTCTGACCCACATATTACCCCCCAACTGCCACGTGCTGCCCATCCCTCACTGTCACCATTAAAAGTCACTGGTACATGCACAGGTAGCATCAGTGATGTCAGCTGGGTGCTGCGTTCCTGCGCATGCACACGTTCTGCCACCTGGAAGGGCCATTTGCCAGAAATGGAGAGTAAGTGTGTGTGAAAGAGTTAGGAGGTGTGTGACAGTACTGATGACAGGGTGTGAGAGCAGATGTGTGGCTGATTGAGTGAAAGAGACTGTGAGAATTTGTGGTAAAATGTGAGTCAGCATGTCAGAGAGAGACAGAGTGTGATGAAGAGAGAATTTTGATGAAGAGTGACTGATTGAGAGTGAGTATGAGAGAGTGATGGAGAATATGAGGACTGCAGATGCTGAAGGGTCAGAGTCGAAATGTGTGACACTGGAAAAGCACAGCAGGTCAGACAGCATCTGAAAAGCAGTTGAGTAGATGTTTCGGGCATAAGTCCTTCATTCGGACATAACCCTTCGTTGATTTTAACCCTTCATCAGCCCTTTCCAATAAAGGGCTGTGCCTGAAACATCGACTCTCCTGCTCTTCGGATGCTGCCTGACCTGCTGGGCTTTTCCAGAGTGACACTTTTTGACTCTGTTTTATATTATACTAAAACCTGCTTCTTACTTGGTGCTGTCACAACTTCCAATCCCCCGAATGGAGTCACAGGGGAAAATGTTTGGCAAGTGTTGCACTAACACCTGAAACTTCCTTCAAGCCACAAGTCATTCTGACTTGGAATTACATTGCCAGTTTTTCACTGACATTGGGCTAAAAATATGCACCTCACTTGCACAGTAGATGTACATACACTGCTGTGGATCAAGAATACAGTTTACAACCAGCTACTCAAAGGGCATTGAGGGGTGGGCAACAAATAATGGCCCAGACCGTGATGTGCACATCCCAAAAAACTATAAAAAGCTAAATTGTAAAAGAATCAAGAATCAGAGGGCATAATTTAAAAGTGTTTTGCATTAAGAGCACAACCAAATTTGGAAGAAAAAAGATTTTCACAGTGAGTAGTCCAAGTTTGGAATGTATTACCTGGTAGTGTGATACATGGATGGCAAATTGAGGCAATCAAGAATTTGCATGATTATTTAAATGAAAACAATGTGCAGAGCTATGGAGAAAAGGCAGGATGCTGTGACAGTGGGTGCAGACACGATGGGCCAAACAGCCTCCTTCTGCACTGTAACAATTCCATCATTCAATTCTGAATCACCTCCTCCTTCTAAGACCAGTTGTTGTTTCATGTTGCTCATCACTAGACTGTGAATCCAAGGTTGTAAAGAAAGAAATTAATTTTTAATTCATTTTGAGTTTTTGTGAGTGATACCACAACAGAATTTTCTAGCTAAGTAATAATCAGGAAAGACAGAAACAAATTCTGAAAAACTGCAAGAAATTAAATTCATGTTAAAACCAAAGATGGCAATGTTTATAATAAAGGCACCGATGTATGTTTTCACATAAAATGCATAATCATGGAGCATGATCCCTGACAGAGCAATAATAAAGAAGACCTTGAATGCTATGAAATACTATATGCTTATCAGCAGAATGTGTGTGGGGTGGGGTATGGGGAGAGGGAGGGATTTAGGGTGCTAAGCAGTTATTCTCACATGTTTGGGTGAGGTAAGAGGAGTGAGCAGTTAAAATAGAATAACTATTTCTTGACAAGTTCCTACTGAATATCCAATTTTACTGTTGCTGGTTTTGGAGTGAATGAGATGACCGATGAACTTAG
This sequence comes from Chiloscyllium punctatum, assembly GCF_047496795.1. Lineage (NCBI taxonomy): Eukaryota > Metazoa > Chordata > Chondrichthyes > Orectolobiformes > Hemiscylliidae > Chiloscyllium > Chiloscyllium punctatum. Next base: position 148,105,764 of record NC_092741.1, on the reverse strand, counting down.
ACAGGAAACTCATTTTTAGTCAAGAGTCACATTGTGCAAATAGGATCCTAATGGCATTTTACGTACTAAATCTGTTTTCCACCAGGTTGAAGCAGGTCGGCACCCAATTGAATAGCCTTCACATTCCTCCCCAGCAAAACCATTGTCTTTTAAAGTGGAGGAAGCACAGTCTCCATGGCTATGGACAGCTCTCTGCCCCTTCCAGATGACATCCCACCGCCATCACCACTCAAACCACCTGTCTGGCACTTACCTGTGAACTGCAAGGAGACAGAGGACACAGCTTAAAAATACAGGGTAGACCATTTAGGACAGAGATGAGGAGAAACTTCTTCACCCAGAGAGTGGTGGCTGTGTGGAATGCTCTGTCCCAGAGGGCAGTGGAGGCCCAGTCTCTGGATTCATTTAAGAAAGAGTTGGATAGAGCTCTCAAGGATAGTGGAATCAAGGGTTATGGAGATAAGGCAGGAACAGGATACTGATTAAGGATGATCAGCCATGATCATATTGAATGGTGGTGTAGGCTCGAAGGGCAGAATGGCCTACTCCTGCACCTATTGTCTATTGAGATTCCATCAAAAGATTCCCTGCACCTCATCCTACATGTACCAGATAAAAGCGCACCAGCAATATTTAAATGAGGCAAAGAATTTTAAATGTCTTTTTGCTAAGATCTTAGACTATTAAGTGTGTTTAGCACTTTCTCACTTAAGATAAGAATCAACCCTTAGATCTTGTTGTTCAGGAAAAGGTGAATATTAGAATATGCAGAACAACATAACAAATATTGCATGGCAAAATATATCTGTCTTCAGATTTACAATGAGCCATACAAGAGATCTTCCAGTGGTGTAATAAATACAATCACAGAAAAGGCAATCGGTGCCTGATTGAGAGTGGACATTGAGAAATGGACAGCATGCTAAGAGTTACCACTCTGCCATTGCTTTTGACTTCACCACCTTATGAGACCCATCCACCTAACAATGTCTGCAAACTACTTACCTGTTGCCTGGATTAATCCATGACTCCAAGAATGACCTGCAGGCAGCAGCCACAGTTTCCTCAGTTGTACTGCTGAGTGGTAGAGCTCACTGGCTAACAACCCTTTGCAGGCACTGTTTCTGCCCCCAGTAACCCCCACCACCTCAAATGTTGATTCCAGGGAAAGGCTATCAGTGTCCTTACAACTACTTGACTGATGTTTCAGTCGACCTTCCTCATAATATGTCTCCAGCCAACAGGCAAGACCCCCAACTTCACAAGAAGATTCCACCCTGAGAACAAGAAGTGCTTTTTGTTGCTCTAGTTTTACCAGTTAATAGTATTTATCACTAGAGAAGCATGTGAGTGGCTACGGTAATTTATGGTGGTCTTAGTCCCCGCAAAATAAATGCAGCCAAGGTCATTAACTGTCCATGTTTAGGGGTCTACCTGAGAAGCAATCTCTTGTTTTAATTTGGTTTAGTGAATGAGGAGCCTACTGGGAGAATCTTTTTGCATGAACGATTATTGGAGTCCTATGATATCAAAACAACCCTACTGGCATTTTAACTGCAGGATGACGGAAAAACACAAGTATCACGATAAAGGCAGTAGGGAGCTGAAGGGAAATCCTCAGGAATACACTTAAAGCAAAAGCAAAAAATAAAGTGTAAAAAGAACAATTGATAAAGCATCATCTAGAGTATGATACACAGTTCTGGTCACCACAGTTTAGACAGGCAAAATCTTGGGTGGGTACAAAAGGGTTTCACTGGGGGTTCCCAGAGATTAGATTAGATTACTTACAGTGTGGAAACAGGCCCTTCGGCCCAACAAGTCCACACCGCCCCGCCGAAGCGTAACCCACCCATACCCCTACATCTACATTTACCCCTTACCTAACACTATGGGCAATGTAGCATGGCCAATTCACCTGACCTGCACATCTTTGGACTGTGGGAGGAAACCGGAGCACCCGGAGGAAACCCACGCAGACACGGGGAGAACGTGCAAACTCCAAACAGTCAGTCGCCTAAGGCGGGAATTGAACCCGGGTCTCAGGCGCTGTGAGGCAGCAGTGCTAACCACTGTGCCACCGTGCCGCCCACGGTGAGGCTTCAATTATGTAGAGATACCCAGTCAACATTCTCCATTCTTCTCAGAAGAGAGGAGGAGGAATACTGGACAAAAGTAACCAAAATTATGAGCAAATATGAAAAAATGGTTTGTCTGACGAGGAGGTTGGTCACCAGAAGTCATCCATTTAAAAGAACTAGAAGGGACTCAAGAAGAAACTTGCACATGACAGTCTTTAGCATTTTGAATGTACTGCCTGAAAGATGCTAGAAGGATGCCCCAGGGCTTGTAAAAGACAATCTTTGAAGAGGACAAACTTTCAGGGTTAAAGGCAAAAGCTAATTTTGGAACCAAATTGGGCAATTCTTTCCAAATGTTGTCACTGTAAGATCTATGATTTTTTGAAAATAGATTTGAGAAAAGCCATTGGCAGCATCAGACTATTTAATATTAGAGCCGAGATACAGCCGAGAGTAGGAGCATTTTTTGCTTTAATAAGATGAAAAGAGACAGATGGTATTGGAGCTACAAGGCACCACATAAGAAAGTGACAGCCCCTCTGACTTACTGTGAGCAATGCCACTGGAGATCAGTTCTTTCACGAAGTGATGTTGTAAGTTTCTGGCAGCAAAATGTTTGCTATTGACAGACAACAGATTTTTCGATAGGAGAATCTAGTAGAGACACCAGGTGGTTCAGAAAATGATCATTATCTCTGCTTTTATGTTTCTCTCTCCAAGAGGCAGAAGTTGAGGTAAAAAACACAATATCCATCAGTAGCAGTAGCAGAGTATGAAGCTTCACTGGCAATCTATGAAAATATTTTGATTTGATTCAGATTGTGACAGCAGCTCTTGCTTTCCTAGTGCAATAAAAGGATGTGCTGCTGCAGTAATAATTCATACAGGACCAACAGAGCAAACACATTTCTATGACTCAAGGAAAAGGTGAAACCATCATACTGTTAGCTGACTTCATCAATTCCACTGTTCTCTAAAAAATGTTGGTAATTGTACAGACATGAGATAAGGAGTGAGATAAGGATGTCCTCTGTAAGCTGGTACATGGAAGTACGCTAATGTACTGACGAGTTGGATGTCAGTTTTCCAAAACTATGAACTTGTCAACAGTGACAAATAGGAAGAATAACTTCCGTGCATATTGTGTTGTTATTCTACCTCTAGGTCTATTTTTATCCCCAACAAAAATAGAAATTGCTCGTGTAATTTCAGCAGGTCCAACAGCATCTGTGGACAGAAAGCAGAGTTACTGTTTCAGGTACAATGACCCTTCTTCAGAATCTATTTTGACCATTTGTTTTGTTTTTTTTTCCAAAGTAGGTGATTACTAAAATCAGAATAGGCTTAACAATTTTTGTGTCTCCTTAAATTCCAAGAATTCTTGCCATTAGTTAATTGCCATATTAGAGGCAACATTACAAACATTTCACTGCACTCATTTGAGCTCACATGACAATTAAAGCTATTCTAGTGCAGAGGTACCATGGATGCTAAGGACATCTGTCCCACCAGCAGTAGGTCAGAAATATTTTGGAGGAAACTAAATTTTACAATTTTGAAACTGTTGTGCAAGCTGTGGCAAAAGGAAATGCCGAAGGATAAAAAAGACAAACAGTGACCTTTTCTTGAACTAATGTTGAAGTTCTGCTGCCAGAGGAAAACAGGTATTTCTGAGAGAAACTAAAAGCAATAACAAATGTGACCAATGAAAAATGTAATTTGCCACTGGATGAGTAGAATCTTTGTAACTGCACCATCATACCTTCATCAATAAAATCCAATTCAACAGTGTTAGGGAAGTATAATCACCACAATCAGAATGCTTCAAAAAACACAGTACCACCTTCTCAGGGTGACTGGTGATCAGTAATAACACATCTTCACTAATATTACAGACACCTAAAGAACAAATTTCAGAATAAAAGCGGAAGATTAGGCCGGCCAAATCAAGAGTTCATGGATTGAAAAATAATTGACATATACTTGCAAACTTCAGTGCGATAGGGTTGAAGTATAATTCAAAATGGAATTTTAGTAATGTTAGTCTGAGGGATAGGGCAGGAAATATATGCAATGATATTGAAAACTGGTATTGGAAGATTTTCTAAGAGTAGTAATATACAAAAAGAAACAAAGAACTTTTTTTGTAGAAGCTGAAGAACAGTGAATCCAAAGACCAAATGGGTACATGCCACAACATACATAGCATGGGTAGATTATTGGAAGACTTCCGCTGAAGGTCTTCAGAAACACACAAAACGATAATATGGAGAAGTCCCACTTCCATTGCTGATAGAATCACTGAAATGTATATTAAACATAGCTTTACCAATTCTGACAATACCTTGACATCAGACTGTATATTTCCATTAGGTAAAAACAATGACTGCAGATGCTGGAAAGCAAATACTGGATTAATGGTGCTGGAAGAGCACAGCAGTTCAGGCAGCATCCAACGAGCAGTGAAATCCTGATGAAGGGCTTTTGCCCGAAACGTCGATTTCGCTGCTTGTTGGATGCTGCCTGAACTGCTGTGCTCTTCCAGCACCATTAATCCTGTATATTTCCATTGCACAGTGACATAATCAATCATGTTATTACTTGTATCTGTTATTCTGGTTCCATGTAAGTAGGGGAATTGTCGCAGAAATAGCACGACAGATATGTTCAGGTGGCAGAGACCCCTAATCCGATGGTTGTGCCACTATTTCTTTACACTCTGCACAGTTAACAGGCTATCCGGAGACAAAGTTCCAAATCATACAGCAGATTTGTTAATAAGAGGAGACTCGTTGGCAACTCATCATCCCAGCAACACCAAAGGGAACAGAAACACTGCTAGATTAGATTACTTACAGTGTGGAAACAGGCCCTTCGGCCCAACAAGTCCACACCGCCCCGCCGAAGCGCAACCCACCCATACCCCTACATCTACCCCTTACCTAATACTACGGGCAATTTAGCATGACCAATTCACCTGACCTGCACATCTTTGGACTGTGGGAGGAAACCGGAGCACCCAGAGGAAACCCACGCAGACATGGGGAGAATGTGCAAACTCCACACAGTCAGTCGCCTGAGGCGGGAATTGAACCCGGGTCTCTAGCGCTGTGAGGCAGCAGTGCTAACCACTGTGCCACCATGCCACCCACTGCTAGAATAGCACCAGATCATATAGTCAATGTGAGAGCACAGGCTACAGATACCTTAAACAGTCTCTTCTCAGTTGAGCCATGAGGAAGACCTTGGATTGGGAAATACTGGGTGACAGGAAGCATAGGGGCGAAATTTCAAAAGGATGGGGGAAGAAAGGTATTTGACCCAAATGAACAAGACAGCCTGAAATTTGCTGCTACCCTCCCACTCAAGTGGGTTGACCTACTGGTGACCCACTTATCCCTGAGCTCCTTCTACCAACTAGGCAGAACGTCACTCTCCAGCAGTGTCTAATTAACCAATTGAGGCCCGTGTTAGAAATTTTCATTATTTTTATTCTTTCATCAATTTTGTTTCAGAGCTATGATCTGAGAAGTGAAAGTGACCATTGGATTCTAGGCTTGTGTTTTTAAAAAAAAGCAAAAACAAGCCATCTATTTAGCTGTCAGTCTGACAGGGAGAGGTCAAAATTTTGCGTTTGGTTTTTGACTGTGTTTCCTATTAGAAGGTGTTTGGCTTTTGATGCTACAGCATGACGACTTGAAAGCTCCCAGTCTAACCTGCCATTATCAGCTGTTGAAGTTCACAAACTAGAAAATAAATTATAAGTATAACTGACTTCCTCACAATGAACTGAAAAAGTGACACTGATCAACAGTTTCAGAAAATCAACTAAAAAACAGTTGTATTTGAATGTGGAACAACAGATCATGAAAACCACTTAAGTAACCCAGATAGTTTTGTTATTTTCTTTTATTTTTCCCTTCGTTATTTGTTTGACTGTCTTTTATCTGAATGGAGTTGAAAACAAAGGTTATTGGATTTAAATCTTAGACATCAATTAGATTACTTTGTTGTTTAATTTTGCTCTGTTAAAGTTAATGTATTGTTGAAGAACTCTACAAACCACTGTCTAGAATTGATTATTCACTGATGGTCATTCAAACAGTCTGGCTAGGAATGATTGGGGCCACATTTGAGGGCCTTTGAAAGTTTCAATTTTATTGTGTTGTGAACACAAGAGGCAGAAAGACTAATTTTGGTCCAAGAGCCTGTTTCCATATTGTAAAACAATCAACTGGAGTAATGATGGGCCTCATCAACCATTCCATAAAACTGCTGCCATGTCTGGCGATGGGAAACGGACATTGGAACGGCCACGCAAAGACCTTAATAGAACCTTTCCCACTTGGACCAGGTCTTAAAATTCTGCCCTTTTTATGTCAATAAAATCAAGACTAAGAGCTGCTCCCACTTTTTGAGACTGATATGTCTCTAAATGATATGTCTTAAGGACATGGCTGATAGTTACAAAAAGAAGCCAACATTAGAGTTCAGGAATGACACTGGAGGTAGTGGGTAGCTTTGACAAATAAGAACAAGGAAATTGTCTGTATGAGCAAGCCTGTTGTGTGCCACACACTTAGGAGAAGGGATAGTTTCTGCATTAAGTTATAGTTATTCTCTCTCAAATAATGCAGATATCATGGAATACTAAACAATGAATATATCACAGTTGTTTCCTGGACAACCCCATTGATGTGCAAAGTACTTTTTTGATTTCAAAACCACTAATGTCAAATCTGTCCCGTGCCCAATACATTGCAGTGGAACACACATTACCATCCAATGAATTCTATGTACAGGTTTTTCTGCTGTAATGTGAGTTTTGTTAACGTGAATTCGCTGTAACGTGATTGCCGAACTGGGGAGACTGTTTCTATCGGACAAACTTTTAAAACGTGTGTTAGCTGTAACAGAATAATATCGCCAACACTTTAAGTGTTGTTTCTAAAGCGTGATTTTTCTATAATGTGGGGTTGCACAAGAACATATCCTGGCTAGTTGATATTTCCCTTCCAAAAGGAAAAGTAATGTAAGTGTTGCTCCTTGAAAATATTGCATTTTCGTTTGCTTGATAGATGTTCATGACTTTACTGTAAACATCTTCTTCCTGGCTTGATAAATCCAGTTAAGACGGAGTCAGACAGGTCTACAGCATAGCAAAAGGCCCTTGGGCCTGAGTTTGCACTTATCAAAAAACAAGCACTGAACTATTCAAATCGCATTTATCTGCACTTGGCCCACAGCCTGTATGCCTTGGCAGTCAAGTGCATAATTTCGTCATAATTTAGATATTATTTGCAGGTCATGGTGTAGCAGGAGGTACAACTCTCTGGCAGCTTGTCTTGTGAAGACAAGGACCAATTTCCTTTGACAAACCCAGTTACGTGCAAAGAGGTTTAAATCAAGGTCCTACCGCAATGTAATTAAACTAAAAAGTCTGCATCATTGATTCAACATAAAGTCTCTTCTACATCTACATAATAAGCAAAATGGAAATCCTCAAAGCAGTGAGTATGTTTTTGGTCTTTGTACGGCATGATATAAATACCAGGTACCATGAATAATGTAGCAGATCATTTACAGAGATGAAAAATACAGAATTGGAGATTCGTGGAGCACAGCCAACTAATTTCATGTACCAAGTGTAACGTGGAAAATTGGAAAAAGTAACTTACCTGTAACAAAAATCAGTTGTGAACTCAAATGGCAACACGCTCAATTCTGAACTACCAGTTTCCAGGTTCAAGCCCCACAGAGTTCAAGCATGTAAAATCAAGGCTGACACCCCAGTGCAGTACGGAAAGAGTGTTGTGCTGTTGGAGGTTTCATTTAAGACGACAAATTAAAGAGGTCCTGTCTGCATGTTCATATGGATAGAAAAAAAAATCCACAGCACTATTTTGCAGATGATTGGGGAGTTAGACTGGTATCCTGCTCAATATCCATCCCTCAATTAATGTCACCAAAAAATCCAATAGATTATCTGGTCATTATCACGTTGTTAACTACACTTGTAAATATTGGCAGAATATGTTAGTAATGTTGACAGGCCTAAATTATTTGTGTTTTGCATGGAATCCAGATATTAGTGCATTTAGCTTTTAGAGGTGAGCATCTCTGTGGCATTCTGTCTTGTTAAACCAGGGATAAATCCAGCTATATGTGAAGGGGTCAAACTCCAGGTTCTGCAGCATTAATTAGTGCATCTAAATTGAAATACCTTTGGCATCCTTGTATCTGTACTTGTTGGTCCCTCAGAAATTCTTCTTCTGCATCTAAATCATCCTCGAGAGGGCAGCCTCATTCACATGCTGGAAATTTAGTGTGATAGCTTTCAAAAGGTAATCCCTTTGTGAGGTTATATACTAGAAGCAACAGTGCAGCTTTTGTTTCCTATTTGTCACTTGGTGATATACAGCCATAGATCCAGTTTTCTGATTTTCACTGTTCTGCGGCAAGCCTTAGAAAACTGGGCCTCACTTTAAATGTAACTCTGTTAATGACAGATGTGGGAAAACTTCATAGATTTCACTCTCCCTAAAACTACAATTGGCTGAAACCCCATTTTCAACTTATGCTGGGCGTCATTTAATAAAGCAATTAAATCATCATATTGCCAACAAAATTAATTATTTAACTTATCTTTATTGAGGGTGTATTTTACATTTCAAAAACATGAAAATATTAAACATTAAAAATACTTTAATTTGTCAAATATTCCTTGTTTATAATTTCATTATATGACATGGCTAATAAACAGTGTATCAAAACGCTTGAAGACAAAATGCTCAATTTATTGCTTTAATTTGCAATATGTCACAGAAGCCCTACAGTTTAGAAGCAGGCCATTCAGTCCATTGAGTCCACATCCACCCTCTGAAGAGCAGTATATTAACAATATAATTGCAATTACAGTGCAGATTTTGCTTTGAAACCAAGATTTGCATTTGAGTGGTGCAAGCTGGCATGAGGAAATTATAATGCCCATCTACATTATTCTGGACTTAGCTAAGGAGAAACAGTCTAATCTGTATTTAACAGCATAGATGCCTGTTTTTTTTCTCATGATACTTCAAGAATGCAAACAGATTACAAGGTAAAGTCAGGAAGGTGGCAAAGATTTAATGGGTTGTCTTTAAAATTTTAATATTCCTTTTAAAATGTTCACTTTTAATAGAGAAAAAGCACTCCTTTTCACAGTGGTGCAATGTTAAATGTTACTACTAGTAGGCCATTGACATGATGGTATATTATCAGTCTCGTTGTGCACATTTGCAGTGATTTAACATAGCAAATGTCTTGGATGAATGTGAGTTGACAGTGGTAAAACTAGACTGAGACTAACCGTACCATTGTGTTTGGTGTCTACTAAGCCCCTGGACCAAACATATTTTATAATAAATGTGAAAGGTAATTTATTACATCTATCTTCGTTTTTAAGACATAAGCCAAACATTAAGCATTCTGTTGCTATATCATAGACAAACACCCAATTTGTTTATTTAAGAAAGGATTAGGAAGGACCCAGCACTTTGGCAAAAGTAAAAGAAAAATCTAAAGACAAATGAGAAAAAGGTACATTTGGCAAATGACAGAAGAATAATGCAAATAAACCTAAGAACAAAATTTTGCAATCACTACTTGCACCAGAATACAAAACACCCAAGCAAAAGTCATAAATTAAACATAACATCCATCACATAAACCCCAGCTACAAGGAGCTGGTCAGTGACTGGGAATTTTGCAGTGAGCAACTCAACTCCTGACTTCCCAAAGCCTCTGCACTATCTACATGGCACAGGTTAGGATTGTTATAAGAGTATTCTCAATTTGCTTGGGTGAATGCAGCTCCAACAACATGCAAAAGACTTGACACCATCCAGGGAAAAATAGCCTATTTGACTGGGACCCCTATCTACCACCAATGCACAGTGGCAGAAATGTATACTACAAACAAGATGCACTGCAGCAACTCAGCACCTTCCAAACCCACCAACTATCATTACAATGACAATAAGGGCAAGAGATGCATGGAAACACTGACACCTGCAAGTTCACCTCCAACTTACCCTCCATCCTGATTTGGAACTATATCGCTATCCTTTCACTGCTGCTTGGCCAAATCTTGGAATTCCTGTCCTAACGACACTGGGGTTGTACTTATACCACATGGAATGCAGCATTTCATACTCACCTTCTTAAGGAAAATTAGGGATGGACAATAAATTAACCACTTGGCCCAGCCAGCTCACACTCCACGAACAAATAATAAAAAAATAAACCACCTATGACAGTTTACAAAGTATTCAGCAATAATGTTCCTTCTTCTGTGTATCACCATTTTGTGTAGTAATCTAGGATGCCACAATGGATCTATTCAGTATATCGTACCAGATCTACATGCCAGGAGAGTCATGAGTTCCATTTGAAATCAGATTCTCGGACTGATTTTTATGTCGTATGGAAATTTTGACACTATTAAAAATAATAAATGTTATTGAATTTGCCAATATTAACAAGAATAGTGGCTCAGTGGATGTTGATTTTTGGTCTCTCAGGGTAGTCGGCACGAAAGTGGAATTGAGGCAGAAGATCGATAATGATCATATTAAATAGTAGAGCAGGCTCAAGAAACTATATAATCTGCTGCTGCTCCTATTTCTTTTGGTCTTCCAAATCTACTGGAACATGAAATTGGTCTGATGATGGGCCAAATGACCAATGACACAACCTGGATTTTGTTTCACAATGGTGATCTTGCTTTAATTAAAATAAACACAAATTGTCCAATACACAGTACTAAGTCTGTGATTGAACAAATAAAAACACAAATAAAAAACTTATAGTTAAGTACACTGAAACCCTTTCACTACAAAAATAATTGTAGATTCTAGTTCTAAGCATTTCTTGCATTTTCTTCTCTTTCAGCATTTTAAAGAATCAAATTCTTTGTTATACATCAGTAACATGATACAGGACATTTGGCCTGACCAACAACACGCCAGGAAAAGGATTAGCTATGGTGTGCTGGATTTTTAAAAAGGTTTTTCTTTTCATGATCATTTACTGCAATTCTTCTATTCTTTCAGCTGTATATTTACACCTAGGCAGCCAATATTTTCTCTGATATCCACTTATATCAAGAGCAGTGTCAGAACTCTGCACTCCAAGTGCATCAAGATAAAGAACTGTGTAGTCCTAAGTAAATCACTCTATGAAAAACAGTTAAAACAGTTGACAACTGTTTACTGTTATTCAAAAGGTTGAATTGGATTGTTTATCCCTTTGAAAGTTCCACTTACAATCAATTGTTTTCAAAAATAAAATTCAGTTCTTTGCCTTGTCTGCTATCTAAATTTGCGATATTCCTCTTTTAGAGCAGAATTAATTGCATGTTTTACAGTCAACTTGGTTGTATGTGAGGCTTTTATCAAAAACTAGTATGGCACAGAATAAAAGAGGAGCCACAGTGTGTGTGCTTTTCTCTCTGTATGTCATTGTAAACTAGTCCATTTTGGCAAGCAAGAATGGTCCTCCTCCTCCACTGCAACACTGTGTAATCCACAGCAGAATGTGTTCAGTTCTTGTTTCAGATGCTACACTAACTGATGATCAATCACTGTCCTTGAACACTATGTCCTTGAACTGGATGCCCAGTCTCATTAATTCAGTATTTTAATCATCAGGATTGGGATTGCTTTAGAAAATGGGTATCTTTGAACCATGCCACCTGTTTCTTGATAAAGTAAAAAGCCTGTTTTTCTGTTGTAGATGTTAAAATCCTACAAAAGCTGGCACTGAAAATATTAAACCCTTTTCTCAGAATTATAAGTTCTAAATATAACCATGATTAGACAACTGCATGCAATCATATGCTTGGGTAAAATTCATAATCAGACCTTGGGAAACCAACTACAACAATCAAATTATAGATGTTTTCCTAAGGTGTCGGAGAAAAACAAAGTTGCTTACATTCACTTAAGAAAGGTTCCAAATTTTTCACACAGAAAAGAATCAGAAATTTCTTAGGAACAACAAAAATATTCCAGGGTAAAGGTACCTACATTTGTTTACAACAGAAATGACAAAGTTTTTCCCACAATTGCAGAATATTCTACATAAAATCCGTGGCTCCTGCCTTCGATTGGAGACTCAAGCTTGAGTGTACAGTTTTTCCCACAATTGCAGAATATTCTACATAAAATCCATGGCTCCTGCCTTCGATTGGAGACTCAAGCTTGAGTGTACAGTTGTAAACTTCGAATCAATAAATAGTAAAAAAGATAAAAGTATTTTATTCCTACCCCCTCCAAAAAATGTTACAACCTCCCATTAAGAACAGACTGGAAAATTGGCCTCCATTTTCAAAGTACTTATGGCACAACTCCAAACTGGGTACAAGGTCATTGACAAGATTGAGAAAATAAATTTGGCATCAGTTACCTAACATTAATCCGTCTCTCAGCCTTGATATAAGGGGCGAAGTTACATAAGCAACTGAGAATGAGTTACAATAGCCAAAAGACTGAAACCATTACATAGGAAATCTTATAATCCCGAGGACTAAAGTTTGGAAACTTCAGTTAATATTTGCTTTATTATATAACATAGTCCTAAATTTAAAAAGTACTTAAATATTTCTGTATTGTGTTTTTCCAACTACACTATGAATAGATGTTTTCTTTGTGTGCTATGACCAAAGCATTCATGCACATTTCTTTTTAAAAAAGTGTTTAAAATTTGATTAGATCTACAGCAAAGAAGGAATGCTCTTCCTCTATTTATTACTCAAATGTCTAATTTTCCTTGCAATTCAAATTCCCATAAAATGTAAACAATCAGTAAAGAACACCAGCATCTGCATTCTCAGCTTCAAATATACATTATTCATGGAGTCACAGAGCACGGAAACAATCCCTTCGGTCCCAAACTAAACTAGCCCAATTTGCATGCATTTGGCCCATGTCCCTCTAAACATTTCCTTTCCATGTACCTGACCAAATGTCTTTTAAATACTGCAACTGCATCTACCATTTCCTCTGTAGTATATTCCATATACCAACCACCCTCTGTGGGAAAAACAATTGCCCCTCAGGTTCCTTTTAAATATTTTCCCTCTCACTTTAAAACTATGACCTCTAGCTTTGAATTCTCTTACCCTAGGGAAAAGACCTTTGCTATTCAACTTATCTATGCCCCTCATGATTTTGTAAAACTCTATAAGGTCACTCCTCAACCTTTTACGCTCCTGGGGAGAAAAAATCCCAGCCTCTTCTTATAACTCAAACCTTCTAGTACCGGTAGCATCCTTGTAAACCTTTTCTGCAACCTTTACAATTCAATTCCAATAGCCTTCCTATAGCAGGGTGACCAGAACTGTACAGAGTACTCTAAAAATGGCCTTACCAATGTCCTGTACAACCATGACATGACATTCCAGCTTCTATATTCAATAGTCTGACCAAGGAAAGCAAGTGTGACAAATGTCTTCTTCACCACCCTGTCTACCTATGAAGCCACTTTCAAGGAAATATGTTCCTGAACCCGTAGGTCTCTCTGTTTGAATACTCTCCCCAGGGCCTTACCATTAATTGTGTAAGGCCTGCCCAATCAAAGAATAAAAAGATGGTCTCTTGATATTCTGGCCAACATTTATCCTTCAACCAATACCTCGAAGACCAGACCATCTATATTTTTATTTTGTTGCTAACTGTGGGAGATTGCGTATATAATGGCTGTCATGGTTCCAACATCAAAATACTTCAAAAGTAACAATCGCTGAATGTCAGGTGCTTTGGGATATCCTGATGGCACAAAAGCTTTTCTCCCCCACCTTGGTTAAAAATATAAAATGTAAGAGGAGGAGAATATCAGACAGCCCGGTGAGCATGCTCTGTCATTTATGATTATGGCTCATCTTGAACGCCAGTTTCCTGCCTGATCCCCATGTTATGATTCTCTTAAAAAGAATAAGTCTATCAATGTCAACCTTAAATATACTCAAAGCCTGAGCATTCAAAGCTACCTGCTGCATAGAATTCCAAAGATTTCAAACTCTTTGAGTGAAAGAATTTCTCTTTTGGTCAATACTTCCAAAAATGACAACCCCCTTATCCAGAGACAGCGTATTGGTCCAATTTTACACAACCTCTTTTCTGAGGTCTACTGTCTTCTCTCACAATTCCAGCTGGTGAACATTTCTTACATTTTTCTTCCCCCAAGGCAAAGTTTACTCTGAAAAATAGTCCAGAAACAGAAATTGCTGGAGAAACAGCAGGTCTGTCAGAATCTGTGGAGCGAAAGCAGAGTTAATGTTTCAGGTCCATTGACCCTTCCTCAAAACTGAAGGACTGAACTGAACTTTAACACTGCTTTTACTCCACAGAGTTTCTCCAGCAATTTCTGTCTTTTTGTTTCAGATTTCCAGCCTCTGCAGTTATTTATTTTGTATTTAAATCTACTTCTGGCAGATTATATAGCTCATTAGCCAGGAATCATCGGTGCTTTCATCATCTTGAAATATGGTTGTCTATTTAACAACTGAGGGTACACTTCAAAAAGGTAGTAGCATATCCAATGAATTTAAGAGACAGCATGTTAAAAAAAACTTATTTATGGAAGCCAGAAGATGCTTTTGACAGTGGTGCAAGTTAGTTCCTGAAGTAAAACTTAACTGAGATTAGGAAAAAAAGGCGCACAATTAAGAAATTTGTAAAGCAGTCAGTGAGAACCGATGCTTCTGCAGTTAGCTAAGGGAAGGGGATTTATATACTCGTACAAAGTGTCTTTATCATAAAAAGAAACAAAGTCAATTTAAAAGTCACTTCACAATACTAGTAATGTAGCAAAAAAAATACTGATGCCAGATCAACGTGTGTACATCGCTGTTTATTTCGATGAATAGCAACAAGAATCACCTATATAAATCAGTGGCGCCCTCTGGTCAAAACCTGGTGATAATACAAACATGTTATTTTCGCTTCAGGTTTCACAGCATTTATTGAAATCTGAAAAAGTACTCGCCACTGTAGCCATAATAATAAAGGTCACAATGATCACGTCACCTGTTGTGTTCTTAAACGCAACTAATTCCAACAGGAGCTGTTGTTAACAGATGGAAATACGTTAACGTCTATGATTAGTAAACACATAGACAGATCTTTAAAAATGACATAGCGAAAATGTAATAACATTGAACCCGGTCAAATACTTAAGCACGATCGTAATACCAAAGAGAAGCTCAAAGATTAACCAAAGATTATTACATGGGTTGACAAATGTTTATGATGTGATCTTAATACGCAAAACATAAAAATACAGCTACACCGCTGAAAAACAAATAATAGTATTTTCTGGTTCTTATTGATTCCAATCACTAGAATTGAGCACCATTTATGCATTCATGATTGCTTATGGATGGATGATTTTGTGGCGTTACTTTTACTACAGCATACTCATTTTGCAAATGTGAGAGAGATCTGCAATGTAAAAGAATTTTGGATAATCAGCCGGCTTTCTCCGGCTAGAAACACTGCTGGAGTTATTCTATTTTATTTTGATGCATCGTTTAATATTTTGTTTTCTATTTGTGTTTTGAAATTTATTGACGGCAGAATGGACTGAGGCATCTGATATCGTTAAAGTCATTTCCAGCACAAATTACAAAGGTTTCTTAGTAACCTGTCTATGAACTGTTTTTGCATCGGATGTCATTTCTCGTTAGACTTGAAAACTGCAGCTTGGATATTCCAATTTTTTTTTAAAGTTTCAAACAATCACAGATAAGCTGCAGATGGGTTATCCGGAAACATGCTTGAATTGTCCCAAGTACCTTATGCAGACAGAAAAGCTAGAGAGACAGCTAACACTTTCTCTAAATCTTCAAACTGGTATTTGTGAATCCCCCCTAATTTTATTCTTGTATTGCACTCCTCCCAGTTACCGGGATGATCGGCCCCTTGAGCCCAGTGCTGTCAATGCTACATTTCATGGTGAAGAGCTTTCGTACCTCACTTTGAAAATTCCTTTGGGCGTTTGATGCAGCAAGTAAAAATGCCTAGTGGCTCTACTGTATAGACGATATTACCACTCTTATTGTAGCATTTATATTAGTACACTAAAATCAAGGATCATTCACAGGCGCAATAAAAAACAATTGCGCATGAAACCGAAGACTAAGCATCTGAAGGATAAGTATTCACACCTTTTATATTTGACACAGGTGCGGTTTTAGAGCGATCGATATTTGATGTATTCGGAGAACTGCATTGATATGCAATATGCATTTGACCATAATTTGTTGCTACTGAGTTTTAATGGTCTCATCGGATTGTGTTTCACACAGAATTCACAAAACAAATAATCCTGACCTTGTGCTGGGAGTTGCACTTTAAGACAGTATCAAAGGAATTCTGCACGCGTTCAGAGGAATCAATCTGCTCACATACCAATGCACAATGTCAAGTGATCATATTCGTAGGGAATACTCCGCGATTGTAAGTGGCCACTAATGTAGTCTAAAAAAACACTTCCCGTTTTGTCAGCGAATACATCTTGTCAATCATAACAGCCATTGTTTTACGAACTGTTAACATATATAATTCGGAAAGCTGTTTAACCATGTACATCGTCACATTAGACTAACAGTTACTTCATGCAGTCTTTATCAAATTTACTCCACAATCTCTCCTCAATATTAACAAGAAAGATTTTGTACATATCGTTTCCTAATTCCCCATGTCTTTATTTTCCCTAATAACTAATGCATCAATTTATAGTTATTTACCAAGTCCTATTAAGGGGCTTGAATTATTCACGCTTTAATTCATGTATCTATGTTTGTTTTAACCCGTTTACCACTGCAGCATACAGCAAAGAGGCCCGCCAGAAATGATGACTTTCTGCGTTCATTCAATATTTGAAAATATCAAATTGGAGTCTAAGGCATTGCTGATAATCATTGTCAGTGTAACAAAACATTCCCTTGAAACATTTTCACTTCCAAATAAAGCTGCGCGATTTGTTTTATTTTAGAAAGACGAGACTATGAACATTACTAAAAATGCAGTAAACCTGGTGGAAGCGGTGGGAGGTTGTTGGAACGCGTCTTGAGTTTTCAGCCACGAGATCCACATTAAGGTGTCGCTTTTAGATTATTACTTAAACCTCTGTCAATGCACAAACCTGGGATTTGCTCTTTTCACCACGAGGAACGAAAGGTCTATTTGCTCTTTCGACTATCAAAGCAGAGAAACGTTGCTTTATCATCTGGTGCGTTGCTAAACCTCTACTGGCGCGCTTCTGATTATCTGATCCTGGGTTTATTTGAAGGATGCTTATTTGCTCGAGAGTTCTTCCTCATGCTTTTTTTTTGCAGGCACGCAACTGCGAATCATAACCTACGGCTTAATTACGGTAGAAAATTACATGCATCTTGCACCGATTAATTGCCTTCCAGCTAATCGCTTCCCAATGGAAACCAAGGTGCATCTTCATGGCCAGATAGGGCAATCATGCATTGAGCATTCCACTTGGTCATTTACCCATGCTGATATTTGCGTTCGACACCGTACTCTGGTTCATTCATTCACTCACTCTAAGATGCCAGATTTTAAAATGAAAGTGACATCCTCACACGATTGCTATTTCAATTGTTATTTCAGCCCGCATTAATGTCACTTCATACTGCACGCACATGCCGGTTTACTGAGAGTAGCTTTAGGCAACATTTGGGGGAAAAGCTGAGAATTTTCTAAAACAAAAATAAAAAGCACGATCTGAAACAAGCGATCTCAATCGACATGCGCACCGTGCATTTTTTTTCATCCAATGCATCAGCCACTTACCTTTGAAGGTGAAGCTGTTGTTTAAAAAAAAACAAAATCTGCAGTTAATGTTCTTTACTAGATCCGTAATCAGCGGCGTCCTACCATTCGAGTTCAAAGCGGGTAAATCACAGTGTTTGATGCAGATCCACTCGGGCTGGGTGTATGATGTGCAACAAGACTCGCGTCAGCTCTGGCTGATGGGGGTAGCTGCTAAGGCAGGAAGGAGTCTGAGCGCCAGCCCCCCGTGCATCATACACTCCATATATTTGCTTTCTTTGAGAAGTAGTAACGTGGTTAGTTGATGTCATATGGTCTGAGTCTGCGCGACTAAGAGCAGTCCGCCTACCGTGCAGGATATGTTGCTGCGAGAAAGCTGCTCACTTCCCTGCTCTCGGTGTGACACCAAATGTTCACTACCTGATGCGGGCAGGAGGGAAGCATCTTACAATGCTAACATCACCGCACAAGTTCCCTTTCAAAACGTTTCCGCCGGCATCATCCAGACACAAACATCGAGCCCCCATCACGTCTAGGATTCCACCATTACATCCATGTGCAACTACCCTGACACTTTTGAGAGCTACATGAATTCCCCGATCCTGTGCGTTAGCGACATCAAACATTCGCCGAGGAGTTGCTTAGAACGGTGATGCCTAAGCCAGAATGAGAGCAGGCTTGATTTCTTTTATCCGGTTCGAACAATTTGGGGAAGCAGCGAGAGCGATTTTCACATTCATACCATGTTTCCGTAAATAAAAATATAATTGTTGCTTGAACTCTTTTCGATCGGATATGTGTGAGTCACCGCTCCGTTGGTATGTTGCATAATAGCTGAACATTCCAGTCACGTCTGCCCCGCCGCTCTTCGGTGCCTGTGCTGTAAGGGAACACTTTTTTTTATTATGGTGCAAAACATTACATTGAAACTGTCCTTAATTCAATTGCCATTTAGAATATCCTTAATGCAAGTCTGATTACCGTCGCAGAATTACTGTTGGATAATGGTGGAATTAAGGTATTTAATTTCCAAAACCCAAATAATTCGGCTTTCAAATTGCTATCTAGAAAATTAAGCATCAGCAAAATCGAATGTCACGTTCCCAACAACATTTACAAATGAAGCAAAGGAGCTGATCATTGGTTCTAACACATCGGTTTCCACATCATTTTTCCATATCGGCATGAGGTTTAAAATAAGTAAAAGGATAAAAAGAAGTTTGTGGGACCTTAGACGTTTAAAATATCATTTGTAATAACGTGTTGCTTTTCAGGATGAATAATGATGTTTTCTTTCCATATCTATCACAGTAAATGGCAGAAAAAAATGGCTGTTTTATACAAACAACTATTGGGACAAACAGGATTGTTTGTATTTTCAGTGACGTTCTCATGCATTTATTTTCTAAATTTTATTCTGACAAAACTTCACACTCGACTTCGAAACGTATTCACTTTTGTTTTTCTATTGACTATTATTTATGAGTCAATTATGTTACTTATTACAACATAAAGCTTGTATTGTGCAATAACATAAGCACTCAGAAAGGATATTTGTCTAAGGTTTCAGGGATTATTTTTCAGTGAAGGTTACCAAAACACGCAGTTACCAATCCCAACAAACGTTTTCACGTTAAATACTGAGCGAACATAACATTTCCTTTCACTCATTAACCCTTTCCCACATCAATCATTTTTCCCTCTATTAATGAGAAGCTGCTTCCAAATACTTCCCAATATCCAGTTAAGACAGACATGGAAAATGGAGTTAATTAAAAGTGCAGAGAAAAGGTTCTCACATTTTACTTAATTCACTCATGGAGTGTGGGTATTCCTGGCTGGTCAGTATTTATTGTGCATCCCTAGTTGCCCTTGAGAATGTGGTGATGAGTTACCTTCTTCAACTTCTGTAGTCAATGTGCTGTAGGTTAACCCACAATGCTGTTTGGGAGGGAATTCCAGGATTTTAACCCAGTGATGCCAAAGGAATGGCGATATTTTTCCAAGTCAGCATGTGAATGGCTTGAAAGAGAACTTGTAGTTGGAGGTGTTCCCATGAATCTGCTGACCTTTGGAAGATGCTACCTCAGGAGCAGTGTGTTTTGTAGTTGATGCACACTGTTGCTACAGAGCATTGGTGGTGGATAGAGTGAATGTTTGTGTATGTGGTGCCTCCAATAGGAGGCTTCCTTATGCATATTTGACCTGATGCCATGAGACTTCATGGCATTCAGAGTCAATGTTGAAAACCGTGAGGGCAGTTCTCTCCTGATTGCTATATTATTGTACTGCCACATCTGCTAAGTCTGTCCTGCTCTTGGCTCAAGTGGAGTGTTTTCCTGAGCAATTTTCCTACTTGTTGCTGGAGTGGCACTCATCCAGGTAATCCATCACACTCCTTCCATGTACCTTGTAGCTTTGGGGTATCAGAAGCAGTTACTTGCCAAAGGACTCCTAGCCTCTGACCTGCTATTTTTGCCACAGAAATTGATCTGGTGAGTCAATTTCAGTTTCTGGTCAGTGGTAACTTTGACGGCAGTGGATGTCAAGGATAGTTAGTTAAATTCTTGCTGAGCAAGTGCTACAAGATAGCACTGTTGATGACACCTTCCATCACTTTATTGATGGGGAAATGATTGGTTGGGTTGGATTAGTCCTGCTTTTTGAGTAGAGGGACAGGGCATACCTGGGAAACTTTCCATATTATCAGATAGATGTCTGTGTTTTAGCTGTACTGTTTGATTTGCTCTTGGCAAGCTCTTCATTAAACCAGGGTGGATCCCTTGGCTTGATGGTAATTGTAGAGTGGGGCAAATGCTTTGTGCTGAGGTGGCAGATTGTATTGGAATATGATTCTGCTGCTGCTGATGTTCTATAGTGCCTCATGAATACCCCAGTCTTGAGTTGCTAGATTTGTTCCATGTCTATCCACTTAGTGTGGTGATAGACCATGCATGGTGAAGATGAAACTTTGCCTTCACAAGGAATATGTGGTCACTCTTAATGATACCATCATGGGCAGATGCATCTGTGGCAGGCAGAGTAGTAAAGATGAGGTCAGTATATATTCCCTCTTGTTGGTTCCCTCACCATCTGCTGGAGTCTGAAACTAACACTGTATCCTTTTGGACTCGACCAGATCGATCAGTCATGTTGCTGTCAAGCTACTGCTGCTGGTGGACATTGAAGTCCTCCACCAAGATTACATTCTATGGTTGTCACACTTTGTGCTTCCTCTGAATGGTGTTCAACTTGAACGAATATTAACTCACCAGTCAAGCATGATTGGTTTGTGTTAACCAATAGGAGGCTTCCTTATGCATATTTGACCTGATGCCATGAGACTTCATGGCGTTCAGAGTCAATGTTGAAAACCGTGAGGGCAGTTCTCTCCTGATTGCTATATTATTGTACTGCCACATCTGCTAAGTCTGTCCTGCTCTTGGGTCAAAACCTAACCAAGGATGATGATGGTGGTGTTTAGGACATTGCAGCAGCAGGGTGGCTCAGTGGTTAGCACTGCTACCTGACAGCACCAGGTACCCGGGTTCAATTCCAATCTTGGGCAATTGTCTGTGTGGGTTTCCTCTAGGTTCTCCGGTTTCCTTGCACAATCCAAAGATGTGCAAGTTAGGTGAATTGGCCATGCTGAATTGCCAATAGTGATGCTTGGAGCATTAGTCAGGGATAAAAGTAGAGTGATAGAGGAATGGGGTTTGGGTAGGTTACTCTTTGGAGGGTTGATGTGGACTTGTTGAGCCAAATGGGCCATTTCCACACTGTAGGGATTCTATTCTAGTCTATTGTTTATAAGGTATAATTCCAAGACCATGACTATGTTAGGCTGTTGCTTGACCAGTCTGTGAGACAAGTCTCCTGATTATGGCACTAGCTCCTTGATGTTAGTGAGTGGGACTTTGCAGGATTTACTGGGCTGAATTTCCTTTTTGGTGCCTTAGTCAATGCCAAGTGGTCTGTCCAGTTTAATTGCTTTTCTTAAGATGTTTTAGTGATTGATACAACTGACCGGCTTGCTACACCATTTCAGAGGGAAGTTAAGAGTCAACCACCTTGCTATAGATCTGAAATCTCATGTAGGTTAGACCAGGCAAGGATAGCAAATTTCATTCCCTGGAGGATATTAGTGAACCAGATAGTTTTTTGTGATGATCGACAAAGGTTTCATAGTCATCATTAGACTATTAATTTCAGATGTTCTTTACTGAATTCAAATTCCACCATGTTACAAAAATATCCTGGTTCCAGCGCAAAATGCTATCACACAACATGAAGGACTGGGGTGATCTCCAAAACATGAAGGAGGTTGTCTGACATTGCTAGTGAATTACATACTTGAATATATAGATATTACTCTGTATTTGGGGTTCCGTTCTTGAAAATCCTTGTAACTGATTAATTCATGAGCGTGGAGCTTAATAACTTGATAAAAAATAGTATTAGGTTCCCGGATCCCAAGATTATGACATTTCACCTGTTATTTTGTTTATTTTTAATTAATAAGACATCTGAAATAAAAGTTAATGTCAATAGAATAAAATATTAAAAACAATTCTGGGGTTCACCAATAAAGTTGAAAAGTTCTGTGTACCAGGCTGGGGCTCTTGGGGGCGGGGTGGGGGTCGGGGTTTGGGAGGGGGTTATGGGTGGTTACTGGGTATGGGAGGGGGAGGATGGTGCTGACATGCCTCCCTACCAGCTACTCTTTCCCGACGATGTGACCTCTTTCTCTATCTTCATCTGGCAGATGTTCTCAAGACTTTCCTTTCAAATCTGTTCATTCTCCCAAGCACCTATGCTCTTGCTCATGGAGGTTTGAGGCAAAAAACCGGCCAATGGAACAGGTCAGAGGAACCGTTTCAACATTGTTTGTAGTGCCTACTGCTGGATATCCTTTGGAAGAGCTCAACGTTGGGGAGACTTGCTGCCTTGACTGCCCTCTTGAATTTGCAGATGGTGTCAATGGTGTTAAGCAGGGATGACAGCTTCACTGAAGTAAGAGGCTTGACCTTGAGGAGATATTCAACATCATTGTCACTGTTGCTATTATTGAGCCCCTTGTTAGCCATCTTTCTCAAATCCCTGTTTGTTGGTTCCTCAGCCGTTTGGGTCAGCATGTCCTCGACTTTGTCCTTGCTTGTGTCTTCGAAGCCTTCCCCTCTGATCTCCTTGGCCTGACATAGGATGATCTTGACAACATAATCGACAACGGGGAAGCCTTCAAAGTTGGTCACACAGTCAGACCAACAGTTCCAGCAGTTGTTGATGCTGGAAGTTGTGACCGCCTCCCAAGCAGCATAGACAAAGTCGATAATGTGACAGATGTTGAGCTCTTCCAGAAGTCCATTATCATCAGATTTACATCTCTAGACGAGGCTTGGCAGGCAGTTCAGTACAGGTTGTGGTGTGGTGGCTCTTGAACACCTTGATGATCCTCTGGTTGAGTAGCTGAATCAATGATGAGGTGTTGGGGTGACACTTTGAATCTGATCCTAACAATGAGTGGGTGGCATTACTGAGGATGAGAAGGACTTTGAAGGCTGGGTTCTTTGATTAGAGGTACTTCTTGATTTCTGGGCTGAAATAGTTGTTAGCCCAGTCCCAGAAGGATTGAGCAGACATCTTGGCCTTCTTGTTAGACCTTCAATGCACAGGCATACACTTCTTGTTCTTCCCTTTGAGGGCGCAAGTGTTCTCAGCTCTGCAGTTCATCAGCGGTTTATACCTGAAGTCTCCCTTAGTGTTGGTGGCAAGCAACAACATGGCATGATCTTTGAATCCAGGTGCTTCGGTGACTTGCTTAATGATGTACATGTGGGACCCCATTTGGTAGAAGATGCAGGTTTTGTTGACATTAAGTAGCGCTTGCTCCTATATCTCTTCTGCTCAACCAGCTTAAAGAACATTGGTACGAGAGCACCGGCAGCCTCCTGGTCGATGGAACCAGCCTCCCCACTCAGCTTGATGTTGTGAAGACCGTGGTGATTCATAAATCTTTTCTAGCCACCTCTTACTCGCTGTGAAAGGTTTGTTACCCCACACGTCTTTCGTTAGGTGCTTATAGATGTGCAGCACTTGCTGCTACAGGGCATAACCATACACTACAGTATACCTGTCCATCATCATCTCCTCGATCCACAAATTAAGCCTCTTTTCCATCATTACATAGTGAATATCCAAAACAACAGATGTCATCTTAGCACTTTGAGAAGAGCAGATTCCTTCACAGCTTTTCTTATTTCGACCTCTCCACTCTTGATAGACCGACCAGTAGACTAATTGAGGCTGAACACATGGCCTACAGCACTAGCTGACATACCATTTTGCAATACTGTCACCTTTTACTGAGCTTCGTCTTTTTGCACTGGGCACACTTAGCACTACCAATTCGCTTGGGAGCCATCACATTAACACAAAGAGCACAAGAATGAGAGTGAGATTGCTACATAAGTGAAAGTGGTTGTAGATCGGTGAGTTCTGACCACTGATTTTGAATGATAGATTACTTTTTTTTGGCACAGTTAGGCAATTTCATGATATGTGGTTTGACTGTACCTCAGTGTGGCATAAAGCCAAATTTGAAAGGTGTTTAAGACAATCCCTTAGAACAAATGAACAGGATACTCATCCCTAAATTAGAGTGGTGCTGGAAAAGCACAGCAGGTCAGGCAGCATCCGAGGAACAGGAAAAATCGACGTTTCGGGCAAAGGTCCTTCCTGATGAAGAGCTTCTGCCCCGAAACTTCGGTTTTCCTGCTCCTCAGGAGCTGCCTGACCTGCTGTGCTTTTCCAGCACCAGTCTAATCTAGACTCTGAACTCCAGCATCTGCAGTCCTCACTTTCACCTAGGATAGTCAGCCCATCTAGTCTGTTCCACTTTTCAATGAGATCATTACTGATCAGTGCTTCAAATCCATCCAGTCACCTTGGCTCCATCTCTTTTATAATCTTGACTAGCAGTTAATTATAAATCTCCGACATAAATGTTAAGCTGGGGAGATGATGGCCTAGTGTTGTTATCACTGGACTGTTAATGCAGAGACCTTGGTAACGTTCGAGGGTCCTGGATTTGAATCCTGCCACAGCAGATGGCAGAATTTAAGTTCAGTTAAAATCTGGAATTAAGAGTCTAATTATGACCATAAATCTATTGTAGAAAACCCCATCTGGTTCACTGATGCCCTTTTGAGAAAGAAATTGCCATCCTTATCTGGTCTGGACTACACGTGTCTCCAGACCCACAACAATATATTTGACTCTTAACCCTCATGTTAATCATTAAGAAAAAAAAAGCATCTGTAACTTTTTGAGCTTGAAAAATTCCACAATTAGATAATTGAAAGGATTTTCTAACCTTTTTCTGAAATGAGATGGCTCTGATTTTAAGATTATGCCTACATTCCCATTCTAATAAAATAAAGTTTCTCTTTATCTACCTTAAAGTAAAAGCTTTATCAAATTACATCCTCCTTCTATTAGTTGCAGCACACTCACCTCTGAGTCAGAACATTCTGGATTCAAATTATAGTCTGGGACTTGAGCACAAAAATCAAGACAGACACCGTAGTGAAGTTTTGAAGAAGTGCTACACTGCTAGAGATGCTGCTTTTAGATATGACCTTAAACCAAAGTCTGTCTGCTTTCTCAAATGGATGTCAACATGGCACTATTTCAAAGAAGAAGAGGAGAGCTATTCCTGTTGTTTTGACAATATTAACCCTTTAATCAACACATCTGATGATTATCACATTGCTGGATGTAGATTTGCTTGCTGAACTGGAAGGTTCGTTTTCAGACATTTTGTCACCATTCTAGGTAACATCGTCAGGGACTGAGACAACACATCTATCCTTGGACAAGTCAAACAGAGACATGCATGAGAATTCCCAGAAGCATAGCATTCCCACCAGTACTCTATCAACAAACACATCGACTTGGACACCATCTACCACCGTCTGAGAAAAATGACAGGAAATTACATCACTGACCCAAGGAAACCTAAACACATAAATAGAAAGCAGGTCATAACATCAGTGATTCATCAGAGACTCACTGATGACGTTACTTGGTATGGTGACAAAACGTCTGGAAATGAACCTTCCAGCTCAGTGAGCAAACTAACATCCAGAACCTCAACCTGAGCTACAAATCTTCTCAAAACTTGCTATTGCATTGCTGTATGTGGGCGCATGCTGTGTAAAAATTACAACAATGGCTGTGCTTCAGCAGTACTTCATTTGCTAAAAAGCACTTTGAAATGTGTATAGTTATAAAAAGGTGCTAAATAAATATAAGAATTACTTCTCTTCTTTATATTCCAGTGAATTTAAATTTAGTGTATGCATTCTTCCCCATAATCTAACATTTGGCAATGTTCTAGTGAATCTGAGCTATACCTCTTTCAAAATCAATGTATCTTTTAAGGTGTGGTGGCCAGAACTACTCACAGTATTCCAAATATAGAACAATCATGGCTTTGAATAATAGTAGAAAGATGTCTTTGTATTCTAACCCTCTAGTTACAAAGGTTAATATACCATTAACCAGTTCAAGATTTTCTTTAAATATTTCATTTTAGGGACTTTTGTATGCAGCCCATTAACTCATTTTGGACTGCTACTTCTAGATTTTCACCATTTTAAATAATTTGCAGGTCCATTCTATTGGTCCAAAGTTGAAGATCTCACTTCCCGTATTGAAATCCTTCTTCTGCTGGATGTAGGTTTGCTTGCTGAGCTGGAAGGTTAGTTTTCAGATGTTTCATCATCATACTAGGTAACATCATCAATGAGCCGTCGGATGAAGCACTAGTGGTGTATATATATGTTTGGGTTTCCTTGGGTTGGTGATGTCATTTCCTGTGATGATGTCATTTCCAATGGAGGTATCATTTGCAGTTCCAGTTTTCTCAGGGATTGGTAAATGAGATCCAAGTCAATATGTTTGTTGATAGAGTTCCAGTTGGAATGCCATGCTTCTAGGGATTCTCGTGCGTGTCTCTGTTTGGCTTGTCCTAGGATGGATGTGTTGTCCCAGTCAAAATGGTGTCCTTCCTCATCTGAATGTAAAAATAATGGTGAAAGTGGATCATGTTGTTTTGTGGCTAGTTAGTGATATGTGGGTGAGGAAGGACACCACTTTGATCCAAGGACAAGCCAAACAGAGACACACATGATAGTTCCTAGAAGCATGGCATTCCAACCAGAACTCTATCAATAAACACGTTGACTTGGATCCCATTTGTCACCCCTGAGAAAAAGAACAGGAAATGACATCACCCCCAGAAATTGTGTCACCACAGGATATGACATCACATATGCAAGGCAACCCAAACATATAAATAGAAAGCGGGCTATACCACTAATGCTTCATCCGGAGGCTCGCTGAAGATGTTACCTAGTATGATGATGAAACGTCTGTAAACGAACCTTCCAGCTCAGCAAGCTAACCTATATCCAGAACCTCAACTTGAGCTACAAATCTTCTCAAAACTCACTATCCTTCTTCCACAAATCAATATTGCTTTGCAATATTACAATTTCTAATACCATTATAGGTACACATATTAATCCCATGTACATTTCTTAATCTACCAATCATTTTGTCATCGTCAAACTAGGATCTAAGCTATTACTATATACAGGGTACATTGACTGGTTGACATGCAACACAGATCATTCTGGGACACCAGTGATTATATCCTTCCAAATGAAGTGTAATCCAGTATTCTTAATCTTAATCTTTTATTGCTGAATTTTATCTAAACATCTCTTCTGTGAAATTTTATCAGAAACTTTCAGGACATCTATATCCATAAGTACCCCATCATCTATTACTTTACTTCATAGTAACAAGACCCAGAAGTTGTGGTGAAACCCATGCAGATCTGGCAGCATCTGTGGAGTGAATTCAGAGTCAACATTTTGGGTCCAAGGTCCAGTAGCGAGGCAAAGGTGGTATATATGTGAGACAGTGGATGGAGGTAAATATGTGAGAGAATAGGGGGAGACCGAGCATAAAGAGAGAGAAAGACAGTTAGGCAAACAAAGGGTATGGATAATGATAAGCCAGGGAAGAAGAAAAGCTGATGATGGGGACCACTAAAATGTGAAAATAAGGTGACTATGCTGAAAGCTGCCCATGTGATGACAAGAAGAAAGTGAAGACTGCAGGTGCTGGAGATCAGAGTCAAGAGGGTGGTGCAGGAAAAGTACAGCAGGTCAGGCAGCATCTGATGAGCAGGAAAATAGGCATTTCAGGCATAAGCCCTTCATCAGGAATGAGGTTTGTGAGCCAGGGGGTCGGGGGTTCTGAGAGATAAATAGGAAGGGGTTGGGGTTGGGAGAGGGAAGGTAGCTGAGAATGCGATAGGTAGATGAAGATGGGAGAGAAAGTGATAGGTAGGAGAGGAGGGTGGAACGGATAGGTGGGAAGGTCGATGGATTTCACCAGTTTCCCCATTTCCCCTCCCTCCTTATCCCAGTCCAAACCTTCAATGCCCTCTTGACCTGTCCGTTGTCCTTCCCATCTATCCACTCCACCCTCCTTTCCTACCTATCACCTTCTCCTCCACCTTCATCTGTCTATTGCATTCTCAGCCATCTTCCCCTCAGTCTCACCCCCTCCCATTTACCTCTCAGTACCCAAGACCCCCACCCCAGCCCATAAGCCTCATTCTTGATGAAGGGCTTATGCCCGAAGTGTCGATTCTCCAGCTCCTCAGATGTTGCCTGACCATCTGTGCTTTTCCAGCACCACACTCTCGACATGTGATGACAAGGCCTAGAGTGTGGGGCGAGGTCGATAGAGGATGTGGAGGAAGGTGCTCAGTCCCTAAAATCATTGAACTTGATGTTGAGTCCTGAAGGTCGCAGGATCCCCAAGTAGAAAATTAAATGCTGTTCTGCCAGCTTGCATTGAGCCTCATTTGAGCACTGCAGCAGGCCTGAGTCAGAAATGTTGACCGGGGAGTATGATGGTGTGTTGAAGTGGAAGGAAACTAGAATCTCAGGTTCATTTTTGAGAACAGAATGTAGGTATTCTGCAAAGCCCAGTCTGCATTTTGTCTCTCGAATAAAAAGACCATATTGTGAGCAATACGACTTTATTTACATCATTAAAACATTCAATTAGGTTTGTTAGAGAGATTCATGTTGGCTCTCAGCTTATTTTTTTGCACAAGTTCTTTGTCACTTTAAATTAGCAGATCCAGAAATTCCTAGATTCTCTCTCATTTTTCTTAAATATTGGAGTTACGATTACAATTTTCCTGTTAAAGGGAAATTCCTGAGTTGAAAGAGATTTCAAAGTTGTAACTTTCATGTTCGCAATTTAATCACCCACTTCCTTTAAAAATTTGCCTTTAGGTACTTGGCATTAGTCAATCTTTGGTGACATAATATTTTTATCGCTATTTTCTTGCTTGTGCTGACTATAATGTGTGCCAGTCCTTGATGCATTATTAATTTCCTTGGAATATCAGGTATATTATCCTCTCTTCACTGTAAAGATGGGGAAAAGTAATTATTAAGCAATAATAAAACAAAAGCAGATTCTGCAAATTTGAAACAAAACAGAAATTGCTAGAGAAACCCAGGTGTGGTAGCACCCGTGGAGAGAAGACAAGGTGCCACTGTTTCAGAAAGATGGTAAGGAAAAGTCAGAGGTCTAATGACCAGTGAGGCTGACATTGGTGGTGGGCAAGTTCTTGGAGGGAATTTTGAGGGATAGGATGTACATGTATTTGGGAAAGGCAAGGACTGATTGGGGATAGTCAACACGGCTTTGTGCATGAGAAATCATGTCTCACTAACTTGACTGAGTTTTTTTAAAGAAGATTGATAAGGGCAGAGTGGTGGACATAATCTATGTGGACTTCAGTGATGCATCTGACAAGGTTCCTCATGGTAGACTGGTTTGCAAGGCTAGATCACGTGGAACACAGGAACAACTAACTATTTGGACACAGAACAGGTTCCAAGGTAGAAGACAGAAAGAGATGGTGGAGGGTTGCTTTTCAGACTGGAGGCCTGTGACCAGTGGTGGGCCAGAGGAATCAGTTCTAGGTCAACTGCTTTTCATCATTTTTATAAATGGATGTGAACATAGGAAGTATGATTAGTAAGTTTGCAGATGACACAAAAATTGGAGATGTAGTTTGCAGCAAAGAAGGTTACCTCAGATTCCAAGGGGACGTTGATCAGATGGACCAATGGATTGACGAGTGGCAGATGAAGTTTAGTTTAGATAAATATGAGGTGCTGCATTTTGGAAAAGCAGGACTTATACGCTTAATGGTGCTGAACAAAGAGACTTTGGAGTGCAGGTTCAGAATTCCTTGAAAGTGGATTCCCATGTAGACAGGATAGTGAAGAAGGCATTAGGTACCTTCATTGGTCAGAGCATTGAATATAGACCTCATTCCTGATGAAGGGCTTTTGCCCGAAATGTTGGTTTTCCTGCTTCTCGGATGCTGCCTGACCTACTGTGCATTTCCAGCACAATAATCTTGACTATAGGAGTTGGGAGGTCATGTTGCAGTTGTATAGGACATTGGTGAGGCAATTTTTAGAACAATGCATGCAGACTGGTCTCCCTGCTATAGGAAGGGTTTACTGAAATGTTAAAGGGTTCAGAAAAGATTTACAAGAATGTTGCGAAGGTTGAGCTACAGAAAGAGTTTGAATAGGTTGAGGCTATTTTCCCTGGAATGTTGGAAGCTGAGTGGTGACCTTATTGAGGTTTATAAATTCATGAGGGGCATGGATAGATGACTAGCCCAGAACTGTTCCCCACTAGGGGGGAGTCTAAAATTAGAAGACATAGATTTAAGGTGAGAGGGAAAGATTTATTAGGGGCAACATTTTCACACAGAGGGTGATGTGTGTATGGAATGAAATGCCAGAGGAAGTAATGGAGGCTGCTACAATTACAACATTTAAGGCATATCTGGATGAGTATATGAATAGGAAGGGTTTAGAGGCATATGGGCCCAATGTTGGCAAATAGGACTAGAATAATTTAGGATATCTGGTCACTATGGATGAATTGCACTGAAGGGTCTGTTTCCATGCTGTACATCTCTATGACTCTATGATTGCTTACATTTCTTGTAGAACTCTTCGCCCCCATACCCCAAAGTGTTCATTTGAAAAAAATCATTTGAAGTCCTTACCATCTGCCTTTTCTGCTGGAATAAGGCACTGTTTCTTGTACAAGTAGAGACAGAGCACATCATTGCAGTTCCCTGCTGTCACAAAACTGAAAATGAACACCTCTTTCTCACACTAGCCCTTGAACCAGATTCTATTTGCCTGATCATTGTTTTTATACCAATTTGTATGTGGCACAGGCAATAACCTGGTGATTATTACATTCCAAATCCTGTTTTTCTACTTAAAATATAATACTTGTTATTTATTCATCAAGACCTCCTGCTTATGTTGTTTCTTCGAATGTGTACCTTGACAATTGGATTTGCTGACTCCTGTTGATGAGATATTCCTCATCCTGGAAGTAATTAGGCAACACACTTAAGGATTCTTGTTCTTGATGACAGATAATGCTATTTATCCCTTTAATTATAGAGCCCCCCTTTTAGTGACACTTTTCTATTCAGCAGTTGCATCTCTTCCACAATTAACTAAGTAGTGTGCCTACTGTGCCTTGGTCTGTCTGCATTGTGATTATTCAACGAGCAGTTTTCCTCTCTCGCCTCACAGGTATTGAGTACATTGTAGCCATTTGACAGGATCGATATCTGTGGGATCCTGGGCTAGATCCTAGTATGAGTTACATTGGGTATTTTACCAAAATTCCATAATCAACCACACCCCCTAGGATCTGTCTTGCTTGATTTTACCAACTTACCATCTGCTGTTCCTGGAACAACCTGTCAAAACACTGGAATTCCTTGCACCAGTGACACCTGTGAAAGGGGGCTGCTGTGCACTAGACAAGCACCGTGTCTGCAGCTGCTCTGCAACACTCCTGACATTTGCCGAGACATTACAGGCAGGGGTAATTCAGTGTTCACTTTATGAGCAAGGATCTGGAAGCTTTACTGGACTGGTGGTGCTTTCCCAGGTGTCCTCTTCCCTCAAGACCTGCAGTGGAAGCCACAACACTAGGCCATGTCAGCCTGATCTGAGACAGATATGCACATCAGTGCTATCTCCACAGCATGGAGAAAATCTAAATAGCGTGGGAAGGAAGTCAGTGACCCTTTCCACCCTGCCAGCCTAAGTGCTACCATCTCCTATCTGATACCTCACACTCACCATCTGACTGCCAATGTATCCACTTGCCATCAAGGATCTTACTGTACCACTATAATTATTGCCTGCAATTTCTGTCCCACTCATGCTCACCCCCTCCCCCCAACCACAACAGCATAAACCCTGCATGTCTTCTGTGCTCCTACACACTCACTCAGGACACCTCCCCAGCCATACCAAAGGTAGCAGCTGTGCCACCCATTGTCAATTCCTGTAATACGTTTCTCTCATTCCAGGAGGAAAGAAGCTCACAACAGGGCAGAAAGAGTCAAGACGGCGATGGGATGCCCTACATTCAGCTCATCACCCCTTATGTGCAGAGAATACTGATCTTAGCCACCCTAAGGAGCTGATTGACTATGTCCAAGCCTGATGTTGGAGGCTGTCCTTGACTTACTGTGCTGGGCCCCCCTGAAGGCTGTCTCCCTTGACTGAGACCTACTGACAAACATGATAAGCTTTTTTATCACATAGGTGGTAAATGGCAAGACAAGCCGGAAGTAATATGAGTCTAGTATGTCCAGGTGAGGGGGAAAAGTGCAAAAAAAGTCAAATGAGAAACTCGTCACACCAATTGGCAGATGTATAAAAGATGCATGAGATGTTCTCAATAGGCCTCACCAATCTTCTTGTCCAAACGTACCACAACTCATGCCATAACCTATGTTGCTCAAACAAAACTAAGATTCTGTGCCTTCTCAAATTTTTTTTTTGAATCTCTGCTACTCAGATTCCTATCAGTCATACTGTCACTTTTCTGTACCTATGGCTTCCACTGAGATGTGACTTTTTTCTGTATCAGTCTGACCAGAAAAACCTCCCCTTCCGTTGTGTGACAAACTCACACTGAAATTTAATGATGGTGAGCCAGAGGTATCTGAGATTAGAGATATTCGCAGATGTGTTTGTTTGGGACAGTCTTACTGTATGTAAGCTCAACACAGCCTACACTGTTATATCTTAAACTGGCCTCATTTTATTTATTGCATAGAAAAATCTGAATCATATCAATGGTTATTTTAATTGTTGCAAGCTGTAATAAATTGTAAGCTATAAATTAATACAGTACTTATCACTGTCTTATTATTGAGCAGCTATAGGGCATCCTGAAGTGGGAGGGTCCAGATTCCTGATGGAAATGGTTAATAAAAAGGATGGCACGGTGGCTCAGTCATTAGAACTGCTGCCATACAGTGCCAGGGACCTGGGTTTCATTCCATCCTTGGGCAACTGTCTGTGTGAAGTTTACACGTTCTCCCTGTGTTTGTGTGGATTTCCTCGGGGTACTCCAGTTTCCTCCCACAGTCCAAAGAGATGCAGGTTAGGTGGATTGGCCATTATAAATTGCCCGTAATGTCCAGGGAGGTGCAAGCTAGGTGGATGAGCCATGAGAAATGCAGAGTTGTAGGGATATGGTAAAGGGGTGAGTCTGGGTGGGATGTTCTTCGGAGGGTCGGTTTGGACTCAATAGGCCAAGTGGCCTGCTTCCACATTGCAAGGATTCTATAATAAGTATCCATTTCCAGTTGTTATTTAAATAACTGCCCCAGTTTGGAATTTAGCCAAATCTAGATTCTCAGTAAGTCTGTTAAGTTCCTTTTTGTTATATCTGACATTAAATTCACTCATATTATGACCACAGTGTCATAGAGATGTGCAGCGTAGAAACAGACCCTTTGGTTCAACTCATCCATGCTGGCCAGATATCCTTAAGTAATTTAGTCCAATTTGTCAGCATTTGGCCCATATCCCTCTAACCTATCCTGGTCATGTATCCATCAGATGCCGTGTTTTCAACGTTGTAATTGTACCAACCTCCACCACCTCCTCTGGCAGCTCATTCCATACACACACCACTCTCTGTTTGAAAAAGTTGTCCCTTTTAAATTTTTCCCCTCATCTTAAACCAATGCTCTTTAAGTTTAGACTTGCCTAACCTGGGAAGAAGATCTTGGCTATTCATCCTATCCAGGCCCCTCATGATTTTATAAACCTCTTTAAGGCTACCCCTCAGCTTCCAATACTCCAGGGAAAATAGCCCCAGCCTATTCAGACTCTCCATGCAGCTCAAACCCTGGCAGCATCCTCATAAATCTTTTCTGAACCCTTTCAAATTTCAAACCTCTTTCCTATTGCAGGGAGGTAAGAACTAAACACAATATTCCAAACATGGCCTAACCAATGTCCTATACAACTGCAGCATGACCTCCCAAATCCTATACTCAATACACTGACCAATAGCAAGTGCACCAAAGCAAATGTACCAAACACTTTCTTCACTATCCTGCGACTTCACTTTCAAGGAAAGTTGTCTGCTGTTTCAGACAAACATAATCTTTCCCTCAGCTGGTGGAACCAGTTTCACTTCCCTGAAAGATTAAAAGATTTATGAATTTTTATATCAAGCACCTGATGAAGGAGCAGCGATCCGAAAGCTAGAGCTTCCAAATAAACCTGTTGGACTCTAACCTGGTGTTGTGTGATTTTTAACTTTGCATATCAATGTCAATCTCAGCATGGAAACCTCACCTGGCTACTTTTAGACAAATGATTCCTTGCCATTATATTATTGCTAGGTCATACACACTAATACAGTTTGACTTATCCTCTTGTTGGTTTGGCTACAGTTTACTCAAAAAAACTACCTTGAATGCACTCAAGAAACTAACTACATTTTATGGATTGGGATTACTCTACTTTTCGTAATTTATATGAGAATTCAAATCTCCCATTAAAAAAATGTTGTTTTTGTTTTAAACCTTTGTATTATCTGAATGAAGAGAAGACTGGAGACCTGTAGACAAACTTCTGTTACAGTTTTAAATCCTTGCAATTCTCCATTGCAACAAGTCTTGGCTATTCCTTTACCTTATTTATCCTCTCTTATAGTTAGCATAATAGTATCTTTAATCAGTAAGGTTACCCCTCCTCTTCACTTTGAACTGCCGTAGCATATTTTAAAAAATGATTTTAAAACAAAAAAAATTCATAGGGTATGAGTCAGCATTTATTCCCAACCTTAATTATCCTTGAAAAGGTGGTGGGAACTGCCCTCTTGAACCACAGCAGTTTACTTGTTGTAGGTATCTGAGCAGTGCTGTTAGGAGGGTAGTTCCAAGATTTTGACCCAGTGACATTGAATCAATGATAATAAATTTTCATGTCAGGATAGTGACCACTAGCAGGTCATCATGTTCCCATATGTCTAAGGAGTCTTGGTGAATATCTGAAGTGCAAATTGTACATAGTACACATACCTGTGGTGGAAAAAAAATGTTTGTAAATTGTTGTCAATTCAGCAGCTTTCTGCTGGATGGTGTCAAACCTTTGAGTTTTGTTGGAACTACACTCATACCTTCAAAAGGTTTATTTCATCACACTCCTAGCTTGTGCCTTCTAGATGGTGCTTTGGGGATTCTGGTGGCAAGTTAATTGGCACAGGATTCCTAGCCTATCGCCTGTGCTTGTAGCCATAGTATTGAAATGGCTGGTTCAGTTCAGTTTCTGGTCAATGACAAATCCCACGAATGCCAAAGGGAGATGGTTCTCTTTTATTGGAGCTTGTCATTGCATGGTACTTTTTTGGAACAAATGTTACGTTTGCTCCCTGGAGGTCAAGATAAAGTGATGCATGTTTGTGGAATGAATGTTATCAGACCAAGTCATGCATTTATACTTCAGCTCACATTTTATAATCATTATTTCCGCAATTCTTATATTATCAGTGGAAATTTCCATATCTGTACTTAGAATAAAAACTAATGAAAATTTGACATTTCCACTGCCAGTAGCATATGTACAAGTTTGGATTATCTCTAATACTCTTATCGTCATAAGAGTTGATTTTCAGTGGACAATGATAACAAGGCTGGTGATCTGAGATCAATACAAATAGTTTTCCATTGCAATTTGTCCTTTTAAAGGTCCAACTGAAGACTTTTTGCAGAAATTATCCATTTTAGGAGTTATTAGGATAACCTTGTCATTCACCACATCATAGCAATCAGATCAATATAGAGATAACAATAATTCTTGTTTGATTTATAAAAATAATCCAGTCACTGATAACTAGAAATATGATGGATTGAAGCTTTTGATCTCCAATTTGATCTGAAATTATGACATCTAGAGAAATGCTCTTTGTTCCACACAGAAAGGTTATCCAATCAGCGTATTCACTTCAACGAGAGGAAATGAGACACAAAATTAGTAGAGCAAGAAACTTGAAATCTTTTAAAATTTTATTTGATAATTTTATAGTTATACATTTTACTTGAACTTTGGATATAATGTTAACAAAAATTACTCAATCATGCCACTCTCCCTAGACCCCATCTGGATGTTATAAGTTGATTTACAATATTTTGGAATGTTGCTGGAAGATGTCAATTTACTTCTGGATTAGTGGTGCTGGAAGAGCACAGCAGTTCAGGCAGCATCCAAGTAGCTTCCAAACAGTTTCCTCATTTCCCTTTCCCCCACCTCACCCTAGTTCTAAACTTCCAGCTCAGTAACTGTCCCCATGACTTGTTCGGACTTGTCCTACCTGCCTATCTTCTTTTCCACCTATACACTCCACCCTCTCCTCCGTGACCTATCACCTTCATCCCCTCCCCCACTCACCCATTGTACTCTATGCTACTTTCTCCCCACCCCAACCCTACTCTAGCTTATCTCTCCACTCTTCAGGCTCACTGCCTTTATTCCTGATGAAGGGCTTTTGCCCGAAATGTCGATTTCGAAGCTACTTGGATGCTGCCTGAACTGCTGTACTCTTCCAGCACCACTAATCCAGAATCTGGTTTCCAACATCTGCAGTCATTGTTTTTACCTCGATGTCAATTTACTGTCCAATGGTGGACAAAATTTAGAGGAGCCAGTAGTTGTCCACACTACAATGTCAGCCGGAAAGAATGTGCAGTTAGATAGTTGTATTACACCCTTTGAAAGCTTCAAACTCTTATTTCAAAAGTGTAGGCAATGCTCTGTAGACAAATATGGCAAACAACATATGAACAGCAGAGTCCCAAAAACAGCAAAGAATGAATTACCACATAGCCTCCATCTTCTGGCATTAGGTAAGGGATGAATATTGCCACTACATTGGGAGAACTCTCCATTGGAAGAAATAGGGACAAAAACCATTCAATGAGATATGTATCAGCTAAACATTGAAGAAAAACTGCAGTGTTTTTTTTATCTTAAACATTAGACGAACTGAATTTGAGTAGGTAAAAATTCTAACATGGCAAAAGGCTATAGTTAATGATGTGAAGTCTAATGTAGGCAAATATAACAAATACCTATTACATACAAAGAATGGAAAATTGATCAAACTTAAGATTTATATTCGAGGTCCAATCTTTGGCTGGTATTAAAGATGGAGGTAGTGGACTACCTTTTAAGAGATTTAGCTAATGCTTTGTCTATTGGTGGTTCTTGATGAAAGTAAAATACATCAAACTTCACAGATATTTGTGTAATCTTCCTAACAATGAATCGTCTACAATCAAACTTAAGTATTCATATATTTCATTCAGTATTATTGTGTCAGGATGGTCAATGAAAAGTCAGATTATAAATTCTTGCAAGGAAATAATTTAGACTGTAGTTTTAGATTGGCCATGAAGGCTGTTATGCCAATACATAAGCTATTTGTTTGAAGATTGTCAGATTACTGGAATAATGCTCTCAATATTTAACATCCAAAACAGGAGAAAACAATTTTCCTTACTTCGTTTAAAAATGAATTATGAATAGATTTTAAACATTTGTTATGGAAGACATATTTTGAATCAGATATAAATAAATATTGCCTTGTGTTAAAGCAATGATTTGATATCTGTCCTGAGAAATTCTTTCAGCAATGTCCTGGGAGTGAGATGACTAACCTTCTTAATTTTAGGTATGACTCACATTTCGACATCCTGCTGTTAGTTCAAAAGATCTAGTAACAGTATTTCAATACACATTTTCCCTGTATACTGACAGATGTATTGGCTGAGGTTGACTTGACTTTGGGGTATTGTCTTGGCTTTTAATGGGGTTGAAGAAAGAAGTGTGACATGATTGTAAGACAAATACTTAATATCCAGCTCCATGTCCTTTGTCGATGGTGGGTCTGCCCATTAGAGGTATAAGTTCTGGAGCAATAGTGTAATGACTATTTGCCCAGGTCTAGAAATGCAACAAGAATAGCTGGACCCTAACCCAGGACATTGCTGTAAGAGTTTATCAGATAGATATTTTCTAATTGCCCTTTTCAGCAATGTTATTGTACATCTCAGGAGCAGGTGTGGGAATTGGACCCCAGGATCTCAGATCTGGGGACACTAATACTGCACCACATGATTTCTGGTTTCTGAGGTTATTTTTCCAGGTCAAACATTTTCAACTGCTTCATCAATGACCGTCCTTCCAACATATGATCATTAGTGAGAATGTTCAATACCATTTACAACTCCTCAGATACTAAAACATCTGCGTTCACCTGCAACAAGACCTGAATATTACTCATGCTTGGGTTGATAAGTGGTAGGTTACCATCTATGGCTCATAGTTGTCAAGCAATTATTATTTCTAGAGAGACAATCTAACCACTTTCCCTCAACATTCAACTTCATTAAGACCACTAAAGTCCTCATATCAACATCCTGAGGAATTGACATTGTTGAGAAACGTAATTGGATACTACAGATGCCAGAAGCTGGGAATGCTCAGGTTGGTAACTTATCCTCTGACTCCACAAAGCCAACCCACCATCTACCCGGCAGAAGTCAGGTATATGATGGAATACTCTCCAATTGTCTGGATGAATGCATCTCCAATAACACAACAAGCTCGGCATCATTCAAGATGGAGCAAACCACTTTATTGGCACCTTATCCAGCACCTTAAACATTCACTCCCACCATTGTTGGTGCACAATGGTAACGTTTACCATCTATGAGGTGCCTAGCAGCAATTCAAGTCTCCTTTGAAAGCATCCTCCAAATCTGTGACCCCTGCCACAAAGAGCAACAAAGGAGCCTGAGAACACCACTATCTCCAAGTTCTTCTTCAAACCATGCACCATCCTGAACTGAACCAAATCATTAATCCTTCAGTGTTCTTTATTAAAGTATTTGAACTCCTTTTCTAATGGCACTCTGGGTCTACTTATATCATATGCACTTCAACTGTTCAAGACCACTACCTTCTCAAGGACAATTAAGGATGGACAACAAATGTATACACCCCAAGTATGAATTTTTATTTTTAATAGTACTTTTCTCAGCAGGAAAAGAAAAACAATGTGAATTCCAACTTCAGTTGTATTCTCACCAGTCTTTGTGGAGTATTTGCTGGTTTTATTTCAAGACATATTTGATTCTAAGATAGCAAAGAGAAAAATGTGAATTATATTTTGAAGTAGCAGCTGATCCCAAAATTGGCACATTAGACTGAGGGCAATTGGGTACAGATTATGCTGATCTAGCCATAAGTACGACACTCTAAAAACCAAATTAAGGAGTGTTGCCATGATGGTCCATGTGTTTCTGGCTCAAAAATATAACCTATTATTTGTGTTGGGGTGATAGTCCCTTTAAGAATAATTCTTCTCTTGGATCTGACTCCTAGTAAAGTTTCCAGTAAATGATCAGGCCAATTCCAACATCTGAAGTGTAGTCACTGTTGTAGCGTAGGAATTGCAGCAGCCAATTTGCCCACAAACTCCCACAAACAGCAATGGGATAATGATTAATCATTTGTTTTCAGCACAGGTTAACCTCATCTGCTAGTTACAGAATTCCCATTTTAAAAAAAACTTTTTTTAAAGCACTGAAGTACTCCTGTGACCTTACCTGGGTTACTTAAATATGTAGAAATTTTTATGAATAGCAAGAATCAGTAACAAGAGGTGAATGAACATGCCAATATCAACAGAACCACGAGAACACGCCTGCAATGGATGATGTTTAGTGATATAATTAGGACTGGGAAAACCCAATTTTAGGAAGGGTAGGTCATGCCTCACAAACCTTATTGAGGTTTGAGAAAGTGATCAAATAGGTGGATGAGGGTAAAGTGGTTGATGTGGTGTATATGGATTTCAGTAAGGCTTTTGATAAGATCCCCATGGGACGCTAAAGCACAAAATACAGAGGCATGGGATTGAGGATGATTTAGTGGTTTGGATCAGAAATTGGCTAGCTGAAAGAAGACAGAGGATGGTGGTTGATGGGAAATATTCATCCTAGAGTTCAGTAACTAATGGGGTACTGCATGGATCTGTTTTGGGTCCACTTTTGTTTGTCATTTGTATAAATGACCTGGTTGAGGGCATGGAAGGATGGGTTAGTAAATGTACGGATGACACTAAGGTCGGTAGAGTTGTGAATACTGACGAAGAATGTTGTAGGTTACAGAGAGACATAGATAAGCTGCAGAGTGGGGCTGAGAGGTGGCAAATGGAGCTTAACACAGAAAAGTGAAATGATTCACTTTGGAAGGAATAACATGAATGCAGAGTACAGGGCTAATGATAAGATTCTTGTTAGGGTAGATGAGCAGAGAGATTTTGGTGTCCAGGTACATAGATCCATGAAAGTTGCCACCCAGGTTGATAGATTAGATTAGATTAGTGTGGAAACAGGCCCTTCGGCCCAACAAGTCCACACCGACCCGCTGAAGCGCAACCCACCCATACCCCTACATTTACCCCTTACCTAACACTACGGGAAATTTAGCATGGCCAATTCACCTGACCTGCACATCTTTGGA
The DNA here is from genome assembly GCF_047496795.1 of Chiloscyllium punctatum. NCBI lineage: Eukaryota > Metazoa > Chordata > Chondrichthyes > Orectolobiformes > Hemiscylliidae > Chiloscyllium > Chiloscyllium punctatum. Next base: position 148,064,799 of record NC_092741.1, on the reverse strand, counting down.
CTGTGGGAGGAAACCGGAGCAAACCCACACAGACAAGGGGAGAATGTGCAAACTCCACACAGTCAGTCGCCTGAGGCGGGAATTGAACCCAGGTCTCTGGCGCTGTGAGGCAGCAGTGCTAACCACTGTGCCACCGTGCCACCATAGGGATGTTAAGAAGGCATACGGTGTGTTAGCTTTTATTGGTAGAGGGACTGAGTTTCAGAACCATGAGGTCATGCTGCAGCTGTACAAAAACTGGTGCGGCCACACTAGGAGTATTGTGTACATTCCTGGTCACCGCATTATAAGAAGGACGTGGAAGCTTTGGAAAGGGTTCAGAGGATATTTACTAGGATTCTGCCTGGTATGGAGGTATGGTCTTACAAGGAAAGGCTAAGGGACTTGAGGCTGTTTTCATTAGAGAGATCAAGGTTGAGAGACGACTTAATTGAGACATATAAGATAATCAAAGGGTAAGATAGGTTGGACAGTGAGAGCCTTTTTCCTTGGATGCCGATGGCTAGCACAAGAGGACATAGCTTTAAATTGAAGGGTGATAGATATAGGACAGATGTCAGAGGTCGTTTCTTTACTCAGAGAGTAGTAGGGGTGTGGAATGCACTGCCTACAACAGCAGTAGACTCCCCAACTTTAAGGGCATTAAAATGGTCATTGCATAGGCATATGGATGAGAATGGAATAGTGTGGGTCAGATGGGCTTCAGATTGGTTCTACAGGTCGGTGCAACATTGATGGCCAAAGGGCCCGTACTGCACTGCAATGCTCTACGTTCTAAGAAGAGACTTTCAGAACAGTTATGCTGTGCTGAACCCTGCATCACATCAAACTCCAGAATTCCTTCTCCACTTCCCTGTGTTCTTTCCCAATCACATCACTCCGACATTGAACCTCAGATGATAGCGTTAGATAGATATTTTGTTGAGATATTTAGATATTTAACTAGATATTTTCCGAATCAACCTGTCAATAGAGATATTAAGGTACACCTCTGCAGCAAGTGGGAATTAAACCCAGGCCTTATGCTCAGAGATGGGCACACTATCTCTGTGTCACAAGACCACCCTCAGTGTTCATCGAGACATTTTCCTAATCAACCTATTTACAGATATTATTGCGCACCTCTGGAGCAGGTGAAATTTGAACGCAGGCCTCCTTAGTCAGAAGTAGGGACACCACCATTGTCACAAGACAACCGGCAGATCTCCTGTAATTTAAAATAAGTTTTAATCTATTTTTCTAATCAACCTGTTCAGAGGTGTTATTACACACCACTGGAGCAGGTGGAACTTGAACCTAAGTGCCCTGGTCTAGGGATATTTGGGTCTGCTTTAATTTTTAGCACTTCTGATTTTTAAAAAAAATTTAACCTATTTTTCTAATCAGCATGTTCAGAGATATTATTACACACTGCTGGAGCAGGTGGGACTTGAACCTGGTCCTCCAGTGCAGGGACACTACCAGTGCACCAAAAGAGGGCCCCTTCAGGTGTGCTTTTTTAAAATTTAACCTATTTTCCTAATCAACCTGTTCTGAAATATTATTGCATACTTCTGAAGCAGATGGGATTCAAGCCCAGGCCTCCTTGCACAGAAGTAGGGACACTACCCTGTGTCATGAGACCACCTTCATGGCTCATCTACATGAGACTAGCAAACTGCAAACATCGGCCTGGCATCTCCAACCAACTAATCAGAAAATAAAATTGTAAATTTGTGCTCCTACATTTCAAATCTGCATTCAGGATTTTTTTGTTTTTGAAATCATTTTGGTGGCAACTTGCAGGGTCTCCAGATAAGCCATGTGTAGACTAGATTTTCTGAAACAAAATTATCCTGTCTTCAACTGCATGTAAGTTGGACTAATTATGTGTATATGGCCCATATTTATATACGAACATAATAAAACCCATTTGAGGAATGAATCCTGTACATTTCTTATTCTGTTATCACCAGTATAGGATACAGCTTATTTTCGACAAGTATTGAGCATATGCATCTTAGCCTATCACTTTGGAAATTTATGCACCTGCTTTTCTTTATGAGCAATAGTCTCATCACCATCAAATTTCTAGAGCAAAATACTTATTATATAACATAAAAATTCCATAATCTAATGATTGTGGAACTGCACACACTAATTTTCTCACCAAACTTTCTCTCTAATGTTTTTTTCTTCTTATTTTGATTGCAATTGCCTTCTAGTTCTCTAATAATTTACCCCTTTTAATTTTCTCCTTTTGCTTCCCTTTCCTCTCCCGTACTTTAAGTTTTATTCTGTCCCTGTCTCTTGCCAGTCTACTAAGAGCTATGGATTAATTTGCAGCACAGAAAGAGGCCATCAGCTCATCCTCCACCTCCACCTCCACCTCCTCCAAGACTTCCGTTTCCCTGGCCCCCAACGCCTCATCTTCACCATGGATATAAAGTCCCTCTACACCTCCATCCGCCATGACCAGGGCCTCCAAGCCCTCCGTTCCTTCCTCTCCCAACGTCCCCAACAGTACCCTTCCACCGACACTCTCATTCGTTTGGCCAAACTGGTCCTCACAATTTCTCCTTTGAATCCTCCCATTTCCTGCAGACCAAAGGGGTAGCCATGGGCACCCCTATGGGCCCCAGTTATGCCTGTCTCTTTGTTGGCTATGTAGAACAGTCCATCTTCTGTAATTACACCAGCACCACTCCCCACTTCTACCTCCGCTACATTGATGACTGCATTGGTGCCACCTCGTGCTCCCGTGAGGAGGTTGAGCAATTCATCAACTTCACCAACACATTCCACCCTGACCATAAATTTACCTGGACCATCTCTGACACCTCCCTCCCCTTCATGGACTTCTCCATCTCCATTAATGACGACCGACTTGACACCAACATTTTTTACAAACCCACCAACTCCCACAGCTACCTGGATTACACCTTTTCCCACCCTACCTCCTGCAAAAATGCCATCCCGTATTCCCAATTCCTCCGCCTCCACCGTATTTGCTCCCAGGAGGATCAGTTCCACCACAGAACACCAGATGGCCTCCTTCTTTAAAGACCGCAATTTCCCTTCCCACGTGGTTAAAGATGCCCTCCAATGCATCTCGTCCAAATCCCGCACTTCTGCCCTCAGACCCCACCCCTCCAACCATAACAAGGACAGAACGCCCCTGGTGCTCACCTTCCACCCTACCAACTTTCGCATAAACCAAATCATCCAGTGACATTTCCTCCACCTCCAAACGGACCCAACCACCAGGGATACATTTCCCTCCCTACCCCTTTCCTCCTTCCGCAAAGACTGTTCCCTCCGTGACTATCTGGTCAGGTCCATGCCCCCAAACAACCCACCCTCCCGTCCTGGCACCTTCCCCTGCCACTGCAGGAATTGTAAAACCTGCACCCACACTTCCTCCCTCACCTCTATCCAAGGCCCTAAAGGAGCCTTCCACATCCATCAAAGTTTCACCTGCACATCCACCAATATCACTTATTGTATCCGTTGCTCCCGATGCGGTCTCCTCTATACTGGGGAGACTGGACGCCTCCTAGCAGAGCGCTTTAGGGAACATCTCTGGGACACCCGCACCAATCAACCACACCACCCTGTCGCCCAACATTTTAACTCCCCCTCCCACTCTGCCGAGGACATGGAGGTCCTGGGCCTCCTTCACCACCGCTCCCTCACCACCCGATGCCTGGAGGAAGAATGCCTTATCTTCCGTCTCGGAACACTTCAACCCCAGGGCGTCAATGTGGACTTCAACAGTTTCCTCATTTCCCCTTCCCCCCCCACCTCACCCCAGTTCCAAACTTCCAGCTCAGCACTGTCCCCATGACTTATCCTACCTGCCTATCTTCTTTTCCACCTATCCACTCCACCCTCCTCCCTGACCTATCACCTTCATCCCCTCCCCAACTCACCTATTGTACTCTATGCTACTTTCTCCCCACCCCCACCATCCTCTCGTTTATCTCTCCACCCTTCATGCACTGTGCCTGTATTCCTGATGAAGGGCTTTTGCTCGAAACGTCGATTTTATTGCTTCTCGGATGCTGCCTGAACTGCTGTGCTTTTCCAGCATCACTAATCCAGAATCTGGTTTCCAGCATCTGCAGTCATTGTTTTTACCCATCAGTTCATCTAGCCTATGTCAGCTCTCTGTGGAGCAACTTAGTCAGTTTCAGTTCTCCATTCTATTCCAGGAGCCCTGAAAAAGATTTATTTCCCTCAAATGTCAATCCAGTATCCTTTTGTATTTACTTTTGTTCTTGTTTCAACCAACCTAGTGGGTAGCAGGTAAATACAGATGGGTGTGGTGTGATGTGGGAATGCATCATTTTCTGTTGTGTACTGTACTGAAGAAAAATCTGGCTTGTAGCAGGTCTGGCTGGCAAATTCACACTGCATGACTTGTGAACTATAGATCGTATGTGGAAGTAGAATTTGGGTCATAGGGTGCACTTTCAGCTAGTTTACATTAGGTGCTCTCAGGGAATTCTCTCCCTATATTTCAAAAAACTGGTTGAAACTACGAAAATGCATTTTGAATAATCTTCTCAAAGTCATGGCAAATCGAGCATTCATATCTCCAAACTCAAGAAAAAGATCCTATTTCAACTCAGAAATCAACTTTTCAAGTGCATCTGAGATAGCTGATGGAGAGTCAGAATGGAGGATGGCCTGTGGAGACTGGGACTAAAATAGCAAAGCTGAATCAAGAAAGATGGCCAGAACAGAACATGAAATGAGCAGGAATGAGAACTGTGTCATTGCAGTGCTAAAATGTATGAAAGCAGCAGAATGGAAAGGAAGTTAGGCATATCAACTTATTTTGTATAGTAAATTAGTGATTAAACTAGGAAGCACAGAATTGTTGTCTATTTGATCAATGTGGGTATGGTCATCATGACAGTACAATTTACTCAGAAATTGTCACATTGCCTTATCAACCTGAAGTACTAGACTTTCAACTGGATACCCATGTGTGAAATTGGTGTTGTGATTAGCCATCAGCATCCAGTTTCCATTTTTACAATTGATAGCAACAGCATAAAATTGCAAAGGAGACTGAAGACATATTTGAGAAAAGGGACCCAGCAGTTGAGTAAGGTGCTTTTAGTAAAACCTGGTACTGGTACAATATAAATATTTGATGACTATTGAATAGATGTGAACCATGATTTGGGTATTCCTAAATACCCTGTACCAGAGTTGAAAAATTGTCACTAATCTCAATTATATTGACCTGTTTCTAAGGTATTCCATACAAGGCAGTGAATGCTTCAGATACTTAGGTAGCTTCACATGTTACGTGAGATAAACCAAAACATCTTAGGGTGTTGTTCATGTTTTATATTCTGATGTGACTACTCATGAATGGTCATTGAATAGGATTGAGAACCTTAACATTTTGTAGCTAAAACTGGAAAGCTATCATTGAATGCACTTATTATTTGCCACAATGACAATCCTGTTCAGATAATTTATACTTGTGGGTTGAAATGAATTTACTGTTTTCATTATTGATTCCATGTGCTCGTCACCCATCTTTCCTATATTTAACTCCAAGGGTAATACTGAGAGATTTACTTTCTGGATTTCTACATGCATTTTAGTTGATAATCGGGTTCATTTAATCTGGTAATTCTGATGGGAAAGTGATACTTCTCATGCATGCAAATTGTTGATATTTTCCAATCATACTATCAAGGGATGTTATGACACACCTCTAGAGCAGATAGGACTTGAATGCAGGCCTCTAGATCCAGCCATTGGGGCAATACCAACTTTACCTTAAAAGCCTGCTGCATGCACATTATTAACTGAGCATTAGGTGGTTCTTAATGGACATGATTAAACACGAGAAATTATATTTCTCATGTATTGGCTTTGCTATTCATTAGCAGGGGAGATCTAGGCAGTTTCTGTATAAACAGTTGTTATCACGAATAGAAGTGTTTGTTCTGATATGATATAACACTCATGAGAAATCAGGAAAGTAGCAGTGGAAAGTAAGGTTCCTTTCCAATTTTCCACAACCAACTTTCCAGGATTTACTGAGAGTTTCCATGAACTTATCATCGTATCTTCAAAATATTAAGAGTATTTTAAAATTTTATTTAAAGAATTTAACTTATTAGTTGGAGTAATATTTGTGGAAGAAGTAAAGAGAGTGTTATTTAACTGGGCAAGGTTGTTAGAGCGAAGAAGTAATGAATGCTATAGGATTACTTCCAAACAGAGTTGGCAATACAGCTTCCAGTTCTACTCAGAATAGGTGGAGGGTGGGTGGAAGTTGTTAGCCTACTGCTTAATTATTTATGATTGCATATCAGTTTGCTTTCCAGAAGTTCTTATGTGTAGCAATATCTGAATTGATCCAAGTTAGTACTTCCATTAAAATGGTTATTGTCCAGGGAAAACATTAATTATATATGGCAAAACATGAACTTTAGTATTATAAATTGGATTTCTAAATTTGCATGACACAAAAATACTTAACGTTGGTACCTGTGCAACAGATTATATGGTAATTTTTCTTTTAATTTGACACCCTTTGAATTTATAAGCTTTGAAAGAGGAGCAAGCCATCATTTTGAAGAGGTCAACATTGAAAAGGAAATGAACAGTAATTAATTGTTGAGAGGCGGGAGAGGACTGTATAATTATACTGTCATTTTAAATTAATGGCTAAGTTACAGAGAACCTATGTTAAGATTAAAGCAAGAAATGAATGGCAGATGTTACGTGAAATAAAACAAGAACTGAGATAGAAGACAGATGCAGTGGGTAAAAATGAAGATAATTTTGAAATCATCATGATGAAGAAAACATTTATTTGCTATGTTGATGTAGGCGGTTTTAGAAAACATTTTGTTTTTGGCAATTGTAGCAGTTGGTAAAGGTGGAAAGATAGTGGCAAATAGAAAATGCAAATACAGTCAGTTCTTCTATAACGTGATGGTTGAGTTCTTGTGCAACCCCGCATTATGGAAAAATCACGCTTGAGTAACAGCTCTTAAAATATCGGCATTGTAATTGCATTACAGTCAACACGTTTTAAAAATTTGCGTTGTAGAAACAGTATCTCCAATTTGACAATCACATTAGAGGGTCATCATCATCACTACTTTCAGGTGCAGTTGTGGTTTCAGAAATGGATGGCAGTGGTTGATTGTCTTCTGACTGTTTCTTAGGGGTTGGTTCAGATTGTATGATATGCAGGTACAAGAATAAATTAGAAATCAAATAGTATGTATAAGAGTAATGTACTCCTGCAGTGATTAAAAAAGGCTAACGCAGGATTTGTACAAGAATACTCTTATCTCAGAGGGAAAGCAATGAATATTCATTAATTTAATTTTTGAGATGAAACTGCTCAATGTATAGTGCTGTACCTCTCACATGCTCTGATAGCAGCTGACATCAGCACATGTGCAGAATGAAGCATGCAGAGTGATCGCCACTGGAATTGTGCAATTGTAAATAAAAGTAAGCGTTCTGGAAAATACCGTTCCCTCATTCTTCAGCGACATTATCGTCAAATCGCTTTGCTGAAATACTCCTTATACGAGAACTACCTGTACAGAGTTGCAATACTATACAGTTCCCTGAGTTGATTTGTGTTTCTCCTCATTGTTGCTTAATTAGATATTGTGACATTGGAGGAACTAGGGTCTCTACACATATCACATGCCACTGTGGGTATCTTAGGTAGAATATATTACTCCAACTTTCTATCATACATGGAATAGGCAACTCATGCACCAACTTCATTCTCACTCTCTGTTGAGAGGTTTGTCCTGCATTTCTGAGAACTTGGACAGGCGATAGCTTGGCAGGGTTGTTATAACTTTCCTTTGAAACATGATCCAGAGGTATCCAGAGGTTACTGCAATACAAAGATCTTGTTCTGTCACCCTGCACTTCATGATAAGTGCTTTAATAGTGCAAACTATTTGCTTGGTAAAGTTATTCAATCTAGAATAATGTGATGAGACTGTAACATGCTTTATGCCCCATTTTGCAAACATCAGCTTAAAAGGTCTGCCTGAATAGGGTGGCCTATTGTCATATTTGAAATCTTCAGATGTACTGAATAGACTAAATATTGAACTCATGTTTGCCATGGGCACAACTAAAATGTCCTTTGACTGGCCAACAATTGGAAATTTGGAAAAGTAGCTGAGAAATTTGTTACAATAGATGGTAAATAAATATTTTGCAATTTTGGTCTAAGAGACTACTGGAATCTTGTAAAGGCAGAGAGGTTCTTTGTGTTGCTCTGCTTGATGACTCTGGCACACCTCACACATCCTATTGTCTTTTCCATTCTATTATGGATCCTTGACCAATATACAGTATTTAGTGCCAGGTGTGTTTTTGCTCTATGCCTATATATCCTTGATATAGCTATGACAAATTATCCTGATGAAGAGCTAATGGGTACCACCACTTTTCTCCTTTAAAACTATGCCTCTAGAAATGACTAGAGCATTTCTGTATGGCTAATTGCATCTCAGAGTATGTTATATTGTGTCAAGTCATCCTTCTATATCTTTCTTCAATGTCTTCAGTCATTGATCATTAACTGTTTCTTGCTGAATTTGGTTGCAGTTGTGCTGACTAAATTGTTTAAACCAACCTTAAGCATATTTTGCTCCTCAATGTCTGTAAGCCTAGTGAAATTTCTCGAATCTTATTCAGATTTGGTAATCTGCTCAGTGTCTCCGAGGTAACAAATTTGGAACGAAGCTTGTAGCAGATGTGAAAGTCATAACCTCGCACTTTGACTAGAGTTCATTATGGTTTAGGTGATGCACTTATCAGCACTTTGAGCCAAATCATTTCCAATAGTGTGCGGTCATTTTCACAATAAGTTGTTCCACAGGTATGTGTGGAATCTTTGATACCAAATACCCATGCAAATGTTTCAGTACTATCTTTATAGCCCATCTGTATACGTGGTTGATCTTTGCCATCAATACAGTTGTCCTTCAATGTGCATGTTGTAGGAGGGGAACAAAAACAAACACATCAAAGGGCACATAGGTGGCACTGCTGACACTTTATTGGAAATACAAGTGCACTTTTGTAAATCAATTGCTATTTAAAACCAAGCTGCACAGATTACCCTTTGTTATTCTCATTTAAGGGAGTGCTACTCTTTCCACAATACCCAGTGGTGTAACTCAAAATCATTTTATTGTTAGAAGTAGAATCATCACACACTGGAAAGCCATCAAATAGTTAACAAAAATCACTTTTATTCAGCAGCAGCAAAAGTGAATAATAAATAAACAAAGCATCAAATGCTGCATTTGCCTCTGGGAACAGACAGGAACTGCTTGCTTTTCAAACAGCTGCAAGTTTACAGTTAGTCGATGAGTAACTACTGAATCCAGCTCTCGTCCACTGGAACCTGATGTCAATTAGTCCTATCTGGATTGTTGTGCTTGATACAACAGTGCTCTATCGTGCAGTTGGCAATGATCATCTTGTTCAATATCCTCTTCATCCTTCGGAACATGTTTTTGCTCTCTTAACTCTTCAAATTCCATAAAATTCACACTTTTCCTGCTCTTATTGTGCCGAGCACAGGATGCTAGCACTAGATAGCACACTCTGCCAGTACTGTAAGCACTTCCCCTCACCTCACCCCACTCCAACCCAGAGTAATCTAATTATCAGTACTTTACCTTCAGGAGATCTATTGTATGCTTCACAATGGCCGTGGTGGAAGAATGGGCTGCATTGTAGTTTATACTCAACCTCAGTTAGGGATTATCAGCTATAGTCAGATTGTAGCCTTTGCCTATGATGAACTTATCCTTTTAAGCCATCTACCCCTTGAATTGGAGCAGAAACATGAGAGTTCTCAAGGTAATAGGCACCATGGCAGCTCCCAGTATTTGTCACAGACAAATGTAGTTCTGAAGATCACAGATGACTTGCTCATTTATGGAATGGAATTATTTTCTATTGATGAAGCTTTCTGCATTGCCTTATGGCAGTGTCAATGCGATGCGTGCACAGTCTAGCATATCCTGCACCTTAAGGAAACCAGCTATGTTGGCAAACAGTACTGCCCGGGCTGCAGCACTGAATCCGTCACAGGGAAATAAGATGAAGCAGTGTGATTTGGCACAAATAGGTAACAATTTTAATACATTTAAGATCCCAGTAGCCAGCTGCATTAAAGTTTAGTGCAGCTGTCACCTTGGCAGCTATCAGGATAGGATGATTTTTTTGTGGTTCCTCTTTATGGTTTCTCTCCAGCAGTTGGCATTGTTCTGTGATGGCGTCCCAGGCCTGTTGTGGTACTGCACCTTGATCATCTGAAGGAAATGGCATCAAGAATGAAACTGTGGACCTCTTGTATCTCTTATATATCCTGAGGAGATCTTCACCTCTCATTTCTTCATATGGATGCTGTTCGACGGCTGCTGGAAATTGACGCTCGTCTTGGGCTTGCTGGTGCATCTGTTGATCTTTACTTTCTTGTCACCTTTGTTGCACTGCAACAACAGTGTCAATAGCCTCTTCTGTGGAAGGAGCTACTGGTCATGCTTTCAATGAACATGCATGGGGAATATTGAAAAATAACATGTCCTTAGTAAAGTGAGCAGTGAGCATTTGCATCACTCACAAATGATGGTTTAGCATATTCCTCCATTCAGTCAGACATTGAAACTCTGACAAGAAGGCTTATGGAATATCTCGACATATAACTCTGACATCAGTAAATCATACCAATGTCTGGAACACAAATCATGCCATATAAATATAATAGGTAATTGTAAATGCTGTATAATTACTGATACTTGTCCTTTTCCTGCTACATCAATCAAGAAAGGTATCAAGACCATATAAGTGGACATTGGCAAATACTTACAATTCAAAGTGAGAGGAAATCAGTCCCATGCTCTTGTTTAGTCGATAAGATTTTGGATTCTTTTTGTGAAATGTGGCCCACAGGTGTCACATTAATGTCGCTTATCATTTTTTCTGTTTCACAGTCATGCATAGTTTCAATCTGTAATGACCAATGGCATGATCAAGATTGCTTGTGATCATGATTTTGTATCCCCACTGTTGTACAATGCATGCATTTCATATGCTATGATTGCAAATGACTTCAACCTGTACTGTGAAATTGACTGGTTAATGCAATTGGCCCTTGAAGGACCCCAATCACTCACAAGTAGTGTCTGCATGCTCAGACAGAAAAAGACATATACCACCAACTCCAGTATGGTTGCAGCCATTTACCTTTTCCAAAACACATTTATGATTCATATGAGTGTGAAAGGCAATGCAGATCATGCTCAGCACAGTGGGTTGCAAGTTCAGCCTATTAATTAAGCCCCCTTACCTCCCAAACCTCCATGTTCTTTCTGACACTCCCTGTCAAGTCCACCACTATTGAACTTCCACACATTCCCACACACCATTTTTATGTAAGCCTTCATCTATCAAAGTTAAAAATCACACAAACCAAGTAATAGTCCAACAGGTTTAATTGGAAGCACCTGATGAAAGAGTGTCGCTCCGAAAGCTAGTATGCTTCCAATTAAACCTGTTGGACTATAACCTGGTGTTGTGTGATTTTTAACTTTGTACACCCCAGTCCAACACCGGCATCTCCAATTCATCTATCAACATTGCCTTGTCCCTTTAGCATAGTTATGCCAACCATGGTGCTGCGTTATTCCCCCTTTGAGGATAGCACCCACCCCCACCAATCCTGCAGTAACTCATGTCCTCCTATGCACTACTTCTCTCCCTTTCACAATTATTGACCATCTACATCCCAGCATGCTACCTTGAATCCCCTCCATTGTATTCTGAAACCTCCCTACCACAGCACTGGTCCCTGACAAAAGCCATTGACTTTCATTGAGTTGACTTTCAGGACTGACTATGACCCATTACCCCTAAACCCTAACATGAATGGTTAGCTCCAACTAGTGTGACCAGATTCCTGACTGATCTCTCCGAAATGCCCAACTGACTTACTCACACTTCCTGGACTGGTTGCATTGGACCTGCAGAACTGACTATAACCCACTCCTCGGACTGTAGTGAGACAGACCTCTTGACCTTTCTTTTCCAAGTAGTTGATGGACCAAGTTCAAGCTCCTGGTCTGATCGTGGTTGGTTCGCTTAATTTACTGTTCAGGGGCTTTCTGATTAAAGAGTGTTTCCCATAGTCTGCTGCACATCTTTAAGCTTGGTTACATCCTGATGTACTGATACATTAATACAACGAAGCCTGTGATTGCTTCTCTGGATCCGGATTTCTTGCATTTGTGACCCAGAATCTTTTTGTATCACATGACTTGCAAAGATCTTGTAAATCAAGATAGCTTCACAATAGGTGCAACAGGCTACACTTCCTAGACAGCTTGCTTTCTGCATCCTGGCTACAAAACCAATACGGTAACTGCACATGCTGCTTGCAGATATTGTAGCTGCTGTAATGGCTTCAAATTTTCTATCATATTTTTGTAGTGTGTCAATATTATAACATAATTTCATTGTTTTTCTCCAGGAGGTCGTTTTGGAAAGCTTCATTGGGTATTAGATCAACTGTATTATCTACTCAGATAACTCAGCCTCTGAGAAATCACAGTTCTTGCCTTTGTCACGGGATGTACTGACAAATTAATCCATTGATCCTTGTGGTTGTCGCCTGTAAGAAACCAGTTCGACTGAATTCTAAAGTTCATTTTTACATACTCTCCAGTCCTTGTCAGATAAGCCTGAAATGTTGACTCTGTGTTGTTTTTTTCTACAATAAAAATGACCTTTTTTATTTTCACTATATACTTATCAATTTCTGCAACAGCTTAGTCTTAACTGCATAGTTGCATTCTTTGTTTAACAATCCTAAATTCTAATAGGACATCTATGGCCTTCCAATTTATGTAAGGACATTTTACATTAATCTTCCTGATGTATATGGTTTTTTTGTGAATGTCATTAATTTATTGGCTTATTAGCATACTTAGGTGTTAAAGTAGTAAAACATTACCTAGAAAGGATGTATTTGCCTCGGAGAAGGTGTGTAACAAAGGGAAACCAGATTAATTCTTGGGCTGAGAGGGCTACCTTATAAGGAGACATTGAATAGAATAGACTTGTACGTTCACTGACACTCAGCTTGGATTATACCAGGGCCACTTGGCTCTTCATCTCATTATAGCTTTCATCCAAACATGGACAAAGGAACTGAACCTCAGAGGTGAAGTGAAAGTGGCTGCCCTTGACATCAAGGCAGCATTTGACTGAGTATGGCATCAAGGAGCCCTGACAAAACTGGAGACAATGGAAATCGGGGAACTCTGTACTGGTTGGAGTCCTACTTAGTAAAAGGAAGATGGTTGTGGTTGTTGGAAGTCAACCATCTCAGCTCCAGAAAAGGGGAAATGATGGCATGGTAGTTTTATCACTAGACTATTAAACCAGAGATCTGGGTAATGTTCTTGTGACCTGGGTTTGAATGGCAGATGGTGGAATTTAAATTCAATAAATATCTGGAATTAGTCGTTTAATGACAATCATGAAACAATTGTCAATTGTCAGGAAAAAGACATCTGGTTCACTAATGTCTTTTAGAGAATAAAACTGCTGTCCTAATATAGTCTGACCTTCATATGATTTCAGAACCACAGCAATGTGGTTGACACTAAACTGCCCTCTGATGCTTCAATGATGTTCCCGCCATCATGTGGGAGGACTGGGATGCTGGCTGATGAACTCAAAGAAGAAAGAAAAATACAGCACAGGGCAGGCCCTTCGGCCCTCCAAGTCTGCTCTGATACATTTTGCCCTTCCATACTAAAACTGTCTTCACTCACAGGATCCATATCTCACTATTCCCTTCTATTCATGTATTGGTCCTGGTATTTCTTAAATGCTGCTGTTGTGTCTGTTTTCACCACCTCCTCTGGCAGTGTGTTCCAGGCACTCACCACCTTTGGTGTGAAAAACTTGCCTTGCACATGTTTTTTTAAAGTTTCTCCCTCACACCTTGAACCTGTGTCCCCTAGTAATTGATCCCTCCACCTGGGAAAAAGCCTAATTCTTTTCACTCTATCCACACCAATCTATTCCAACCTTTCTTCATAGCTAAAATCTCCCATTAAAACAACATCCTGGTAAACCTTTTATATACCTTCTCCAAAGCATTCAAATCCTTCTGGTCGTGTGGATACCAGAATTGTTTGCAATATTCCAACTGTGGCCTAACAAAAGTTTTATAAAGTTGCAGCGTAACTTGCCTATCCTTATACTCAATGCCCCTTCCAAAAAAGGCAAGCATGCCATTGGCCTTCTTTACTACCTTATCTACCTGCACTTCACCTTCAGTGGACTGCACACCCAGATTTCTCTGCATATCAATAAGGCTAAGGGTTCTGCCATTTACTGTATAATTTCCATCTGTACTTGATCTTCCAAAATGCATCATCTCACATTTGTCCAGATTAAACTCCATTGGCCGTTTTTCTGCCCTTGCCTCCAACTGATCTATATCCTGCTGGATCCTCTTGACAATCCTCCTCACTGTCTGCAACTCCACTAGTCTTTGTATCATCTGCAAACTTACTAATTAGACCAGCTCTATTTTTCTCCAAATCATTTATGTAGATCATGAACAGCAGAGGTCCCACACTGATCCGTGTGGAACACCACTAGTCACAATCCTCCATTTTGAAAAGCATCCTTCCACTGCTGCCCTCTGTTTTCTATGACTAAGCCAGTTCTGCATTCATTTTGCCAGCTCACTCCTGAAACCTTTTGTCTGGCCTGAGGGACCTTGTAAAAGGCTTTACTGAAGTCCATGTAGACAACTTTCCCCTCATCTATCATCTTCGTCATCTTCTCAAATCTCAATCAAGTTAATGAGGCATAAAACTGTGATGTCTATACCTGGTAACTCTACAGATCTTGCTCCTGAGATCCTTCATCAATAATTTTCCTACCACCAACTTGAGACTCACAGGCCTGTAATTTCTAGGAGTATCTCTGGTACCTTTCTTAAACAATGGAACAACATTGGCTATTCTCCAATCCTCTGGGGCGTCACCTGTGCTCAAAGAGGATACAAGTTTGTCTGTCAATGTCCAACAATTTATTCTCTTGCCTTCCTCAATATTCTGGGCTCAGGACTATCAGGACCCAGGGACTTAGTTACCTTAATACTTTTTAAGATGCACAACACCTCTTCCTTTTTAACAGCAACTTGGCTTAGAAATTTGACACTCCCTTCCTGAGATCATTCTCCACTAATTCCTTCTCTTTGGTGAATACCGACACAAAGTATTTGTTTAGGACCTCACCTATCTCTTTCAGCTCCACACATAGATTCGCTCCTTTGTCCTTGACTGTGCCAACCCTTTCTCTGTTACCATCTTGCTTTTTATATATGTATAAAGAGCCTTAGGATTATCCTTAATCCTGTTTGCTAACAAGCTATCATGACCCTTTTTAGCCCTTCTAATTCCTTGTTGAAGATATTTTTCCACTTCCTCTATATACTTCAAAGGCTTCATCAGTTCCCATCCTCCGAGACTTTATGTATGCTTCCTTTTTCTTTTTGACCAAGGTCATAACATCCTGGTCATCCAAGGTTCATGTAATTTGCCATACTTATCCTTTATTCTCGCAGGAATGTGCTGCTTCTGAACTCTTATCAATTGCCGTTTGAAATACTTCCACATATCCAATATGGATTTACCCTAAAACAGCTGCCTCCAATCAACATTTTCCAGTTCCTGCCTAATATTGTTGTAGTTCACCTTCCCCCAATTTAACACCTTCGTCTGAGGACTGCTGTTAGCCCTAGTCATAAGTATTTTAAAACTCATGGCATTATGGTCACTATTCCCAAAATGTTGCCCCACTGAAACTTCACTCACCTTCCCTGGTTGGAATGTTTATGTTCTGTGTCAAGAAACGCTCCTGAATAGTCCTTACAAATTCTGCCCTATTCAAGCCCCTAGCACAAAAAGTGTCCTGGTCAATATAGGGGAAGTTAAAATCACCCACCATAACAACCCTGCTGGTTTCACATCCTTCCAAAATTTGCTCCATATTCTCACCTCTATCTCTTGTTGGCTGTTGGGAGGTCTCTAGTTTACCCCCAGCATTGTGATTTCACCTTTCCTATTCCTAAATTCTATCCAGATTGCCTCACTGCATGAGTTCTCTAATGTAATCTCTCTCAGTATACTAGTAGTGCAAGTAATTCTTAGCAGGCTTGGCAGGGTGAGTGCTGATCAGATGTTTCTCTTATACTGAAGCAGTCCATGTCTATATACAGCAAGACTTGGACAATCTTCAAGCTTTGGCTGAAAAATGGCAAGTGCCAGGTCATGACCATCTCCAACAAAATAAAATGTAGCCATTGTTCCTTTAGAGTCATAGAGATGTATAGCATGGAAACAGACCCTTCGGTCCAACCCGTCCATGCCGACCAGATATCCCAACCCAATCTAGTCCCACCTGCCAGAACCCGGTCCATATCCCTCCAAACCCTTCCTATTCATATGCTCATCCAAATGCCTCTTAAATGTTGCAATTGTACCAGCCTCCACCACATCCTCTGGCAGCTCATTCCATACACATACCACCCCCTGCGTGATGGCATTAGCATTGCTGAATTCCTTATTATTAACATTCTTGGGCAATCATTGATTAAAAACTAAATTGGACCAAACATATAAATATTGTGGCTACGAAATCAGGTCAGAGCTGGGCATTCTGTGATGAATACTTCACCTCCTGTCTCTTTAATGTTGCTCCATAATCTACAATACAGAAGTGAGGATTGTGATAGAATACTCTTCACTTTAATGGATGACTGCAATGCCAACAATACTCAAGAAGTCTGACACCATTTAGGATTAAGAAGCACACTTTATTGGTGCCCTATCCATCACCTTCAATATTCACTCTTTCTTTGGCCAATGCATGTTGATAATGGTGTGCATCACCTACAAATTGCCCTGCTGCAATTCTCAAAGGCTCCTTTGATGGCACCTTCCAAACCCACAAGCTCAGCCATCAAAAAGGACAAGGGCTGCGTGGGAATACCACTACCTGCAAGTTCCCTCCAAACCACACATCATCCTGACTTGGAAACATATCGCCATTCCTTCAATGTTGCTGGGTCAAAATCCTGGAACTTCCTCCATGACAGCATCGTGATGAACCTAGGACTATAGCAATTCAAAAAGGCAGCTCACTAGGATATTTCTGAGCGCAATTAGGAATGGCCAATATTTATGACCTAGCCAATGATACCCACGCCTCGTGAACAAATAATTCACTGGAGTTTTGAAACCTATTAAATTCTCAGAGAGCCTGACAGGGTGGATGCTGATCAAATGTTGCCCAGCATAGAGGGTCTAGAACTAAGGATTACGTTTTCATTCTGAGAAATGAGTCATCTGAGGCTAAAATGAGTTCAAATTTCTTCACGTAGGGGTGAATCTTTAGAGTTAATAACCCCAAGGCTGTGGATGCTTAATAGATGAGAATATTTAAGGTTAAGATCAGTTGATTTCTGGGCACTGAGGGAATCTAAAGGGGGATAGAAAGGGCGCAAAGTGATATTCATGTGTAGGTTCTGCCATGGTCTTACTAAATAATGGAGTCGGCTCAACCGGTCATATGGTCCATTACTGCTCTTATTTCTTATGCTCTTGTTATTTGAATATTTCTCTTTCCAAGATCACGACATGATCTATTTTACTGATGTTTTATTTCATTATAACAGATAATGCTTACTTCATCAAAATATGCCAAAGCTAAATATACAATAAGCAATATTTAAAGAACATGCATTTATTTCCCTCCGAGTCTATTTCCTTGCTGATGAATTTGCTATTTTGCTTGCCTACAGTTTTAGTATCTTGTTTCTGGCCTATGCAGTATAAAGTGACTAAAAATTCAATGTTTCAAAGGTGACTTTACCAGTGATTTATACATGTTCAAATGACCCATTTTGATTTACAGTCACTTAGTAATATATGTATTACTCAATCCTTTGCTAATATGTCTTCAATGTTTAGATATGCTACTCAATTAGTATTCACATTCAAAATCTTCTTCATTGTGAATGAGCACCCTTTCATTATGTGCACTTTTCATGTTGCTTCATCGAGTATTCAATATCCTTCAAATTATTTGCATTAATAAACACCTGCTATTCATTAGATCATCTGCATTATTCGTTTAAAACTCTTTGAATGCTGTCCATCTCCCTCATGTTATTCATCCCCATAGTTTCATATAATTAGCAAATTTTATATTACAATAAACAATCTCTTCCATTTCATTTATTTTTCTACCTGAAAAGAGAAATTAGTGCATTATGCATTGAACATTTACTTGGATAGGCATAGCTTTGATACTGGTTAAATTGGGCTAGCTATATGAAACAAACAACTGCTGGAAAACATGATTCAGAATGACCATTATGAGATGCTAAAATCTTAAGAATATTCATATAATGATTATTATGCACTAATTCTGATTTGTAAATCAGCTGATAATCCAGGAATTGTAATCCCTCTTTAAGGTAAAAATGTAAAGTTTTATGATGAGGATAAAAGAGAAATGATCTGTCAATTGAAGGAAATGCATTAATATTTTTGCAGAAAAATATGTGAAGATCTAAATATTACAGTAAATAAGGCTATATAACGAGTAGGTTATTGGTAAGAACTGGCTGATCATTTAAAAACAGTGCCCAGGGGTTCTTGAAGAGCTAATTGATTCAGATATCAGTATTGTCCAAGCCCTTTAGGACCTGTCAAAACACTTTGTCCAATATTTTATAAATGCATTTATCCAGGTGTACCACAATAACATAATGATTAAATCACTACAAATACAAATTGAAATGGATGCCAACTGTCACAACTTTATTAAGGAATAAATAACAGTAAGACTTTCATCCTAACAATACTATTCCAAGTCCTGCCCAAAACACATAGTCATTATAATATTTCCCAGTGTCTCTTGTAACTTTAGTTGGGATTTTAAAATCATTTTCCTCTTTCCTTCTCATGCTGGATGGTCTTTGCCTTTGCCATGCCAGTCATCTCTTTGTCCAAGAGATCGATCTGCATTTAAGCCTTGTTTTTTTTATACCTTTTTAGATGGTTTTCTGGAACTTTCTGTGGTTCTGGCCAATCAGGGAGACTCACTTCATGGTTAGAAACATTGTCAATCATTTCAATGGCTTCTTAATGTTTGTTTCTTGTGTAGCAGGGCCTGATTGCCTTTCTATCTGGTTTTTAGTTGAAAATATGCATTCTTTCTTTGGTTGAACTGTTAATGTGATGTGTCCTTTCATACCAAGCTAATGTCATTAGCACCTGGCTGCTGTGCCTGCACTATCTAGTTTCTGAGTTTGCAATTTGCAGAGCTTGACTTAACCGACATGTTCCATACCCAGCATCCCTTGCTGTTTGGCCAAGTTAACAATTTACTTGTGGTTTAGCAGCCATGAGGCTGATATATCGGATTAAAATTAAATTCTCTTGAAGAAAGTTAATTATGTTCTGAAGTTCATTGTAAGTTGTATCACTTTGAAGCTATTTTGAACCCAGAGACCCAACTTTGTTGATGGTTCTTCCTCCCAATGTGAGCAATCACATAAAATAAAAAAGAGACGTTCTTTGTCAAAGAAGTCCTGAAGAACAATTTGACAGAAGACTGCAATAACATTTGCTTCATTGATGACTCTCGGTATCAGCTACAAAATAAGAGTGTGTTATGGATATTTAAAGCTGCAAGTTTACTTGGTTCAGATCTCGGGAAATGAGAGGTGATAGCTGATGCAGGTATATCATTTGAAAAATATTTTCAATTTGAAGCAGCAAAATCTGTCAGTTGATATCCAACCTCCCCCCAACTCCGCCCCGAGCCAAATATTAGCCGTTCCTGAAGGAATGATAATGTGTACTCAAGGGTGTCTTCTCCCAACAGTGAATCCATCGTGTTCAAGGCCATTGGACCAATTAGCTGATGATCTCTCATGTGGATAACACTAACAAGTGTTAGTAAAACCATGGTTTGAAACATAGGAAATGGGAGGAGTAAGTCAATTGGCCGTTACAACCTGCTCTGGAATTCGATATGATCATGGCCGAACTGATCACCTAACTCGGCATCATGTTCCCAATTTCTTCCCCAAATCCCTTGAACCCATTAGCCCTAAGAACTATATCTAATTCCTTCTCGAAGGTATTCAATGACTTGACTTCAGCTGTTTTCTGTGGCAGCAAATACCACAGATTGAACACTATTAGGGAAAAGCCATTTTAATTTAGTTGGGCCCTAAATGGCCAATCCTGGATCCTGAGATTGTGACCCCTGTTTCAGGACTCCCCTGTCATTGGCAACATCCTTGAGGTTAATGTATGATTTTGGAATTCATCTTCCTTGTGTCTTTGAGACACCTCTGAACACAAGAAGGGCAGGTTGGGATAAGTACACTAATCCATAGAAAAGTGAGAATTATCATGAAGATCAAGGGGAAAAAAGCAATAATTTATTGGAAGCAAATAATATAAATCTAAGTTGACCTAAGCTCCAGTCCAAGATTTGGAGGAACCATGTGAGTGTTCTGGCTTCCCTTCCTTTGGCAAGCTTCTTGGCACTTGGTCAAGAGGTGACAGTTTAGGAAAAGGCCTGCAGCTTTAAATCCTAGAACTGGATTTTATCTGATAGTATCGCACATGTACAGTATGGCAGTTCAAACACGCTTTCCCTTACCTAGGTACCTCTGTGAAGGTGGGACTGTGAGCAGTGACAATTTTGGGCTGCTCAATGGACAGGGTGATCCAGCTCCAGCCCCGCGCGCGAGCAGCCTCCCCCACCACACACACCCACCCACCCACCCGCGCGAGCAATCCACCGCACCCCCTCAACTCCCAGCTCCAGCCCCGCGCGCGAGCAATCCACCCCAGCCCAGGCCCCGCGAGCCGTTAGGAAACGGCGGGAAAGTGCAGCACGAGCGGGGGACGCCGGCGCCAAAGTCTCCAACCGCCGCCCCGACCACACGGCGCGAGGAGACGGGAGCAGCGGTGAGTGGGAGCCTGTCTCCGCCGGGAAAATGGGGGTGGGGGGGGCGGTTGGAACAGCCTCCCCCGGGGGGTGGAGATGGTTGGTCACTATCTGTCTGGCAGGGTGGGGAATGGAGGAGGAGGAGGAGGGGGGCGGGGACAAGATGTGTGGAGGTTGGTCCCTGCCTCTGGAAGAGGTGTGTCCCTGTCTGAGTAAACACGCTCCCTGGGTGGGTGTAGGGTTCACAGCCCCAGTTTCAGGGAGGTGTACTGGGGGGTGGTTTCTGTCTTCCAGGGGTGGGTTTCAGTCCTTGTCTCCAGGAGGGGTTCAGGGTGTCAGCCCTTGACTCACCCCAGAGATCGATCCCTTGTCTGCCCAGGGATTGGTCTCTGTCTCCGTGGGGTGGGGATTCAGCGCTTGTCTCCCTACGGTTCAGTCCCCACCTCCCCCCACAATCAATCCCCACCTCCCCCCACAATCAATCCCCGCCTCTCCCTGAGGTCAGTTTCCACCTTCCCCTGTGGTCAGTCCCTGCCTCTCCCTGAGGTCTGTCCTTGCCTACCCCTACGGTCAGTTCCCACTTCCCCTGTGGTCAGTCCCTGTCTCTCCCTGAGGTCAGTTTCCACCTTTCCCTGTGGTCAGTCTCTGCCTCTCCCTGAGGTCTGTCCTTGCCTACCCCTACGGTCAGTTCCCACTTCCCCTGTGGTCAGTCCCTGTCTCTCCCTGAGGTCAGTTTCCACCTTTCCCTGTGGTCAGTCCCTGCCTCCCCCTACAGTCAGTTCCCACTTCCCCTGTGGTCAGTCCCTGCCTCCCCCTGTGGTCAGTTCTTATCTCCCCCTGCGGTTAATCCCTACCCATCCTTGCGGTCAGTCCCTGCCTCCCTCTGCAGTCAGCCTCGACCTCTGTCTATAGTCTGTGCAGTCAGTCACTGTTTCCCACTGTGGTAACTTCCCACTTAGCCATGTGGTCAGTCCCTACCTATCCCTAGGCACCATACGTTCCAGGCAATCAGTTCTTGTAACCATTGTAGATGAGCGAAGTATCACTGTCATATAGAAGGCAGGTGACAACAATAGCATTGTAGAAAGAGTAGATCTGTCTCTTCTTTCCTGAGTGGATAGGTCAGTCCATCCCTTGCTGAGGAACCTGCTAGGCCCTGTCTGCCAAGGAAGGGGTAGGCACACATAGCTGTCTTGGACAGGAACAGGTGATGGTGAGGGAAATGGGTAGGAAATGGTGATTTGCATGTTATTTCATGTAAATGGAACAGGTATTTTCTTTCTGATTCAGCCTGTCGAACATATGGAAGCATTTTTCTTACCAAACAAAAGTCAAAGCAGAATAGCTAGCTGACATAAAGGGGTCTGTACCTCTTACATATGTCCAAATGCAGAACAGCCAACACTCCAACCTCGTCTGTTGAGTCCCTTGAACATATCGCGAAAGAGAGTAATGCAGTCGCATTGCTACAGTGAAGAACAAAACTGATGATTTATTAAAGCGTTCATCGTGGGAAAGCTAGAGCACTCCTCATAAGGCTAGAAAAGCTCTTGACTCAAAAGACAGATGATGTTTTGGAAGTGGATGAGGTGATGTCTTACAAAGAACCCGTGGCATTCAAAGATAATCTGGTTTTATAACATTGAAAGCTAACAGATAAAATCTATGTATCAAGGCTGCATCAATTTGGGACAAATATGATCAGAAAGACAGCAGGCATTTTGATTAAAGAACTGCGTGAATGTAAAGAAGGGAAATGGACACACAGTGCTTGACTCATTACTTACCTCCTCGGGGTTATTTGCTGTTTGTTTTGAAGAGATGGATATATTCAGAAATGTCAGAAATTGAACCAGAACCATCAATATCGTGCAATGTTTTAAAAATGGGCAAATTTCAGTTGCCCTGAGGCAATTTTTGAACATTTTCTGTTAGTTATTCTTCCTCCAGATACACTAAGGGGAAATAAAATTGACACTCTGATTGCTACTGTGAATAGTCTTAGGTACAACCGTGGATTTAAAATGCCATCAGAAAACAAAAACAAATAAATTGATAATTACTCTTCTGAAAGTCTGTGGCATATCACCCACCTCATATATAAATCTTAATCTTTCATTTGTCGGTATTATTGGAGATGTAGAAATAACATTGCAATACGATAGAGCTTTGGCAGCTTTATTCAGTGGAAGAACTAACATTTATTGCCCAGCTAACTTCCTTTGAAAATGTGGTAGTCCGCCATCTTCTCAAGTCATTGAAGCCCATGTGGCCATTGTCATTGTTAACTGCTCGAAATGAGGATAATGTTTTACAGGCTCCATGACTTAGCAGGCCAATCCTGGAGCCATAGGCCTTTGGGCAGAGAGGACAAAATTACCCAAGTAGTGGTGATTCTGAAACCATGATTCTGCTCTCCTTTCACTTTCATCCTTTCTCTGCATCAGGGCTTATGTAGTCAATTTCTAATTGATTTATGGCTTGCTAAAAGGTATGGTGCCTCCCATGCACTGATATCAGTTTGTCTTCTTTTCTGTGAGGTGTTCAGAAAGTTCTTAAACATTTCCTGTGCCTTCATTTCTTGGATGTCATCTGTTTCTTGTGAAGACGATCTTCTTTAGAAGACTTTTACTTGAAATTCAGATGTAGTGGCCAGACCAGTGAAGTTGATATTATGTGATTGTGGTTTTGATACCGGAGGAATTGGCTTCAGTGCGGATGTTGGAATTTGTTCACCTGTAACTAGCAGAAATTTTCTAGCACATAGGGTGCCTTTGTAAATGACCCAAGTATCACTGCCATATAGAAGACTGGTGACAACAATGGCATTGTAGACTAAAGCCTTTCTGTTGTAGAAATTCTGTTTTACAAGACACAGATGTGGATTTTTGGATGTTTGTGCTGGCGTAACTGATCCTATGCTGGATTTCTTCTTTGACGGTGAGGTTTTGAAAAAGGTAGGCCTGAGATATTGGAAACGTTCAATAATTTTTGAAATTACCCCATGAAATATGTCCCAGGACTTTGTGGGAGGCGATGGAGGACGTTGGCGGAGATATCTGTATCATAGACATAGGTGACTTGCCTGAAGATTGGAGGGTGGCTAATGTCATGCCATTATTTAAGAAAGGCTGCAGAGAAATGCCTGGGAACTACAGACCAGTGAGCCTAATGTCTGTGGTGGGTAAGGTGTTGGAGGGGATCCTGAGAGACAGGGTCTACAGGCATTTGGAGACGTAAGGACTCATTTGGGACAGTCAGTATGGCTTTGTGTGTGAGAATTCATGTATCATGAATTGTTTGAGTTTTTTTAAGGGGTGACCAAGAAAGTAGATAAGGGCAGTGTGGTAGACGTTGTCTACATGGACTTTAGTAAGGCCTTTGCCAAGGTACTGCATAGTGTGTTGTTGAGAATTCGGATCCAAGGAGAGGTAGTCAGTTGGATACAAAATTGACTTAAAGGTAGGAGATAGGGTGGTGTTAGAGGATTTTGCAAACTGGAGGCCAGTGACCGGGGTGTGCCATAGAGATCAGTGCTGGGCCTGCTGTTATTTATCATTTACATAATTGATTTGAATGAGATTTAGGAGGTATGGTTAGTAAGTTTACAGACACCAAGATTAGTGATATAGTGGACAGTGAAGAAGGTTATCTGGAAATCCAACAAGATCTTGATCAACTGGGCCATTGCGCTGAGGAATGGCAGATGTAGTTTAATTTAGATAAATGCAAAGTTATAGAACAAAGAGATCTAGGGGTACGGGTTCATAGCTCCTTGAAAGTGGAGTCACAGGTGGACAGGGTGGTGAAGAAGGTTCAGCATGCTTGCTTTCATCAGTCAGAGCAATGAGTACAGGAATTGGGATGTCTTCTTGCAGCTGTGCAAGACATTAATAAGGCCACATTTGGAGTACTGTGTGCAGTTCTGGTCACCCTAATATAGAAAGGATGTTACTAAACTAGAAGGAGTGCAGAAAAGATTTACTAGGATGCTACCAGGACTGGAAGGTTTGAATTATAAGGAGAGGCTGGATAGGCTGGAACTTTTTTCCCTGCAGTGTAGGAGACTGAGGGGTGACCTTATGGAGATCTATAAAATCATGAGAGGCATGGAAAAGGTAGATGGCCAAAATCTTTTTCCAATGGTAGGGGAGTCTAAAACTAGAGGGCATAGGTTTAAAGTGAGAGGAGATAAAAACAAAAGCGCCCAAAGGAGCAATTTTTTCACACAGAGGATGGTGAGTGTCTGGAACAGGCCACCAGAGGTAGTGATAGAGGTGAGTACAATTTTGTCATTTGAGAAACATTTTGACAGATACATAGCTTGGACAGATATGGAGGGATATGGACCAAATGCAGGCAAAAGATACTCGATTAATTGTGAAAACTAGACAGCACGGACATTTTGGGCCAAAAGGCCTGTTTCCATGCTATAAACCTCTATGACTCCATAACAGCATTAGCTCGAAAGAGTAGATTCTTCTTCTGGAAAGGACTGGTGGAGGATTTTAGTTTTTGTGATATTGAGTGAGAGATCAGCCTTTATGCAGAGTTGAAAAGGATAAAGATCATCCTAATGTTAAGTGCAGTGTGGGCCACAATTGTATAGTCATTAGCATATTATAAGTCAGCCTTGGTCTTTACTCAAGCTTCCCATCAAGCCAATCATGACCACTTGTGGAGATTGATTCTAAATCTGTTCCATGAGTAAGATGACCTAGATAGTAAGCATAGTTGGCCCAGTCACACTGTAGCAACCTTGAGGCATCTTTTTTCTGGCCACTGTGGGGAAAATTCTCACATGAATCTCTCTGCATTGCCTCCTCTGCCTAATTGTGGAAATATCTTTCCAGTGACACTGTGATTTCCAGCGATCCAGGAGGATCACAGACGTGATCTTTGTTGTTTGACAAATCCAAGAAAACTGTATAGAATAGTGCAAAGATAACCTCAATGATCTGTATTGATCTGTCAAAGTCCTTTGATTCCATCAACTCTAAAGCCCTTTAGAAAGTCCTCCAGAGACTTGGATGTCCAGCACAATTTGGTACCGCCTTACAGAATCAGAATTCATCCCTTATGATGGATTAGAAACCACATTTATTTTTGTCTCCAGTTGGAGGTCTCACAAAACTGTGTGTTATTGCATCATGCTTTCTCCTATCATTCAGTTATCATCACTATCCATGACAGCATTGGGCAGGAGTACAGAGTTTTGATCTAATTGTTGGTTATGGGATTGTGTCGCACTTTCTTTACCACGCCAGTTCTGCTGCCTAGCTTGTATGTAGTCCTGTGTTGTAGTTTCACCAGGCTGGGCTTTTTTTTTGGTATGTTCAATGCAGCAAGAGTTTATAGCATAGAGGTAGTATTGTTGGGTTAGTAATACAGGCTATGCTCTGGCGACGTAGGTTCACATCTTGGCATGGCAGCAGGTGGAATTTATATTAAATCAATAAATCTGGAATGAGAACTGGTCTCAGTTTGGAGTAACTCTGAAAGTATTATTGCTTGTTGTAAAAATCGTTCTGATTGATTAATGACTGAGTAATCTGCGGTACTGACCTGACCTGCATGTGACTTCAGACTCACAGCAAAATGTTTGATTCTTATCTGCTGTCAAAGGCAGATTGCAATTAGGAACAAATGCTGGCCTTACGAGCAATGCTACATCTCATGGAAGAATGTTCTTCATAGCATGTTCTTCTGCACTTGTCATCAAACCACATTTGGCCTTCTGGCTTTATCATAATCATAAACTGTTGGAAATGCTGGGTCATGAGGACCTAGGTCGTTGTGGCATACAGTTTCCCACAAGAAGGAAGGCAGAATGCCCAAAGTATTGTTGTGCCCCACAAAACCTAAAAAGGGGTCCTGAGATAAAGTGGGGATTTGCCAGGAGAGAAAATCTGCTTGAACTTGTTGGAAGACCAGAAAAAGAACAATGAAAGCAGGGCCTAGGGAAGAATTCAATATTTTCATGAATGGGGAAACAATTCCAAAATAAGATTTGTGAGAGTAGAAAGGAACACGTAATCTGAATGACACCTTATATTTACACCACAAAACATTATTACAACTGCAATGTCATATATCAAAAAAAGAGCTGAACTGAAAGAAAGATTGACTACTAAACTACTTAGATCTCATTTGAATTTATCAGTTTCAGTACTGAGTGGGACATAATCAATGGACCAAAATACAAAACCTCAGAATAACAGGTATTAAGTCAATGTTTGATAAAGATTTGAGCAAGGTATATAAGTTTCTCCTTAACTTACAATAATAACTTCTTACAAATCATCATTGCTACTATCCAAATTGATCAAGAGCCATAAATAGAAAGTTCTATTAAGCTCTGAAATTGTCTTCACACATTTTACCAGGGTGCCTTGCTGCATAAAGCAAATCAGGTCATTCCAGGCCTTGAACATTAAGAGACACATTAGTAGTTGCCATCATATAATTAAACTAAAATGACTAATTGTAATAAACTCCATTCTGTGTGGAAGAGGTGACTTAGTTTTATTCCAACCGAAAGTAAAATTGGAACTGTAGCAACCATGGCTTTTTAAAAAAAAACTTACGAGAGAGTAGTTTTGTACTTGGGAGGTGCACTCCTGTTGCAATGATTTTGGCCATGAATCACTTTGATATATAGTACCCCTGTAACAGCTGAAACAACGTCCAATGACACAGTGGTTGCCACTATTTGCTACTTAATTAACCCTATGAGAGATGTGGCTGCAATGCAAGAGTAAGTGACAAACGTGAAAAAAAGTTGCTTCATTGGACCCTTTACCTGCCTCGTTTTCAGTTCTGGGTGACCAATGCTGTCCATAATACAAGTCATTATGATGTTTCCCATCTCAATAAAAGTTGCAATTACTGTTCTCAAACCATTTTTGATTGACTTATTCTAAACATGATTTCCTTATACTCGGGGCTGTGCAAATAGTTGTGAAACTGTTACTCAATACATAGCACTACATATCCAGAATCCCTTGTATAGATAGGGATGTAGTGATATCAGAGATAAATTGTTTCACATTCTCTATTAGCTGCTGAAAATTACTTAGAGCAGAATTGTTGGATCTTGAAGATTGCAATTCTTTTCTGTATTAACTCTTTTCTGAAGACAGACTCAATAAGATATCAAACCCATGCCTGTGGGATGGATTTTCCTTGTAGGCACTAAACTTGACAAACTCTTTCCTGTTCCTTTCATGTCATCTCCACATATTCCTCCTCACTTGTTAAATTTTGAATCATACGGTTCATCAGTTTTAGCTTCATTTCCTACTTTCTCCGGGATCTGGTAACTGCTAGTGTGGTGTTCAGGGGATTGTAAGTTGTTGTAATGTATTTTGTACTTAAAAATTACCCTGACATCAATCGGAACGTATTGAGTTAAATTTTCAAGTGCAATGTGGTCGAAGATGACTAATCAATCCTTTTTAAACACACGTGATGTTTGCAGTGTTGGACTTGCAATACTCATGTTTTCTGCTGGTCATTTCACTATGATGTGTACCTGGGAGGGGATGCCTTTGCTGAAGAAACTGCACCATGCAGATGATCCTGTGCAATGTTCTCCTATGTATTAGGGACGATGTTGAAACTGTTCAGTGAGACCCTCAAGGTATCCACTTGTCTATTCAGGCAGGCTATATTATGATTGCTGGACTGTATAAGATGGCTGTGTGTGAAACAGGTATAATCTCTTACAAAATCACTGGAAACAATCGTATGTGACGTGGTTATCATGGAGACAGAAGCTCCATGTCAAAATATTTTGAAAGTAAGGTGCAAGTTTTACTTTTATTCATTCATGGGATGTAGCATTCGGGGGCTGGGCCAGTAATTATTGCATATTCCTAGTTATCTTCGAAAAGGTTGTGGTGGTGAGCTCCCTTCTTGAACTGTTGCAGTCCATTTGGTATGGGTACACTTAAATGCTGTTAGGAAGGGAGTTCCAGGATTTTGCCCCAGCAATACTTGAACATCTAGATACAAGGAAGAAGGCAGCTGATCTTGTTGTGACCAAACAAATAAGAATGTCTGAGGTTAGCTATCATGGTGGGCCTGAAAAGTGGAGGGACTTCTGTTCAGACGCGTTGAGTTTTCTCATATAATTACATTCTTTAAAACTCGTAACATATGCATATGTAAGTAAAGTACCAAATCTGTAGGTCAGCAGACAGATTGTTCTGGCCTCCATTGTGACCTGTTGCACTCCAACTTCCAAGTGCCATTATTAAGAGGTGGGAAAGATGCTGGAGTCAATTATAAAAGATGAAATTACTACTCATTTGGATAGCAGTAACAGGATAGGTCAGAGTCAGCATGGATATGCGAAGGGAAGATGCTTGACTAATCTTCTGGAATTTTTTGAGGATGTAACTATGAAAATGGGAAAAGGAGAGCCATTGGATGTAGTGTACCTAGACTTTCAGAAAGCCTTTGATAAGATCCCACATAGGAGATTAGTGAGCAACATTAGGGCACATGGTATTGGGGGCAAGGTACTGACTTCGATTGAAAATTGGCTGACTGACAGGAAGCAAAAAGTAGTGATAAACGGGTCCTTTTCGTAATAGCAGTGACCAGTGGGGTACCACAAGGTTCGGTGCTGGGACCGCAGCTGTTTACAATATACATCAATGATATAGATGAAGGCATTAAAAGTAATATTAGCAAATTTGCTGATGATACAAAGCTGGGTGGCAGGGTGAAATGCGAGGAGGATGTTATGAGAATACAGGGTAACTTGGACAGGCTAGGTGAGTGGACGGATGCATGGCACATGCAGTTTAATGTGGATAAATGTGTGGTTATCCACTTTGGTGGCAAGAATAGGAAGGCAGATTGCTATTTAAATGGAGTCAAGTTCAGTAAAAGGGAAGTACAGTGAGATCTAGGTGTTCTTGTACGTCAGTCAATGAAGGAGGAGAAAGTGAGGACTGCAGATGCTGGAGATCAGAGCTGAAAAATGTGTTGCTGGAAAAGCGCAGCAGGTCAGGCAGCATCCAAGGAGCAGGAGAATCGATGTTTGGGGCATAAGCCTTTCAAGGGCTTATGCCTGAAACATCGATTCTCCTGCTCCTTGGATGCTGCCTGACCTGCTGCGCTTTTCCAGCAACACATTTTTCAGCATCAGTCAATGAAAGCAAGCATGCAGGTACAGCAGGCAGTGAAGAAAGCTAATGGCATGCTGGCCTTCATAACAAGAGGAATTGAGTATAGGAGCAAAGAGGTCCTTCTGCAGCTTTTCAGGGCCCCGGTGAGACCACACCTGGACTAATGTGTGCAGTTTGGGTCTCCAAATTTGAGGAAGGACATTCTGGCTATTGAGGGAGTGCAGCGTAGGTTCACAAGGCCAATTCCCGGAATGACGGGAGTATCATATGTTGAAAGCTTGGAGCGACTGGGCTTATATACTCTTGGGTTTAGAAGGATGAGAGAGGATCTGATTGAGATGTATAAAATTATTAAAGGATTGGACACTCTGGAGGCAGGAAGCATGTTTCCATTGAAGATTGAGTCCAGAAGCAGAGGACACAGTTTAAAAATAGGGGGTCAGCTATTTAGAGCAGAGTTGAGGAGAAACTTCTTCACCCAGAGCGTAGTGGATATATGGAATGATTTGCCCCAGAAGGCAGTGGAGGCCAAGTCTCTGGATACTTTGAAGAAAGAGATGGATAAAGCACTGAGAAATAGTGGAATCAAGGGGTATGGGGATAAGGCAGGAACAGGATACTGATTGTGGATGATCAGCCATGATCATAATGAATGGTGGTGCTGCATGGTCTAATCCTGCATCTATTGTCTGTTAAAAAAACATCTGGAGAGCACTTCACCCTCTCGAAGCTAAGAGTCTTTGAGGATTTTGCCTTGGCCACCAGCCAATCATAGAGATGGTAGAGCAGAAGCAAAAGACTACACCCAAAATGAGACACAACTCTTCTGACTTGCTTTTCCAAGGTATACGTGTTCCCCATGAATGGCAATGTGAGGCCATCCTACCTGCTGAAGGCAATCCAGGTGGAGTTAGCTGAACTGGTTTGCATGGAAACGACCAGAAGTGTGATAAGATGCAATACCACAAGAGGATAAATGATCTGTTGTTGTCTGCTAACGTTTGTGCTACCATCGACTAAATCCTTCCTGATCTTATGACTTTGTCTTACCATAGTAAACCTGCCATGGACACACACACTTGGGTGACAGACATTTCCATTACATGCCTCATGCCCAGTGAGTGTTTCTGATACCACTGCACCTACCCATATTGCACGTCACACATCTGTCATGGTTCACACTTCAGGCAACAGGGGACGTCGAACATCCAGCAGCTCAGACACCACCAGCTCACTCACCTTTTATAATAATTAGGACAACCTACACATCATATACTTTCTCAATGATGACTCGAGTGGGTCAGGGGCAACTCCACAAAGAGCATTTGACCTTCAAGCTCAGCGAACTAACTTACAGATTTATTGAGCACATATAGCCATAACCTTTGAAAAGTCACAAACTTCATGCACTTTGATTTAAGCCTGTAATCTAAAATTCAGGACTTTGCTATTGTTGTAATATGTAACATGGATATCACATTTGTCAACTCAGGATGCATTGCACGGAACATCATACTGAATGGCAGTCAATACGCTGTGCTTACAAGGTTACAGATTATTATAAGTTCTAAGTTATGCTGACAAAAGATGGTGGTGAGATTTCTTTCTGAGAGTGTTCCGTCACAATCTTGACGTATTCCTGTAGATGGAGGGAGACTTTAGGGAGTCAGGAAGTAAGTTACCCATCACAAAATTCCCAGCCACTCACTTTCTCTTGTTGCCACAATTTATGGCTGGTCCATTTCAGCTTCTGGTTAATTGTAACCCTCCAGGATGTTGATAGTGAGGAATTTACTTACCATTTAGCTGGGCTGCCCATTAGGTCAGTGGTTAGCACTGCTGTCTCATGGTGCCTGGAACCTGAGTTTGATTTCAGCCTTGGGTAACTGTTTGTGTGGAGTTTGCACATTCTCCCCATATCTGTGTGGGTTTCCTCTGGGTACACCTGTTTCCCCCACAGTCCAAAGGTGTGCAGGTTAGGTGGATTGGTCATGGTAAAATTGCCCGGCAGCGGCCAGGGATGTACAGGCTAGGTAGGTCAGCCATGGTAAAATGTGGGGGTGAGTGCTGGGAATGAGTGGGATACTGTTTTGAGATATGATGCAGACTTGATGGGCAGAATCGCCTCTTTCCACATAATAGGGATTCTATGATTCAGTGATGATAATGACATTGAAATCAAGGGAGATAGTGAGATTTTCTTTTGTTGGAGATGATAACTGCCTGACACTTATATGCCACAGATGTTTTATTTATCACTTCTCAGCCCAAACCTGAATGATATCCACCCCTTGGTGCATGTGGCCAAGGACTGCAGCAGTATCTGATGAGTTGTGAATGGTATTGAATCTTGTACAATCTTCAACAATCATTCAACATCTGGTCCTATGACAGAAGAAGGCATTGGTGAAACTGTTGTAATCGTTGTCTTTGGTCATGACCCTGTGGAACTCTCACAGAGTTGACCTGGAACTGTACTAATTGGAGGACAAGTCGAACCTCTAACCAGTAGGGAGGTTTACCTGATTCACGTAGACTTCATTTTGCTACTTAATATCATGCACAGCCAAATGTTGATTTTATGTCAAAGACCATCAGTCTCACATGATTTCTTGAATTTGATCTTTTGTCTGTATTTGGACCAAGGCTTTAATGAGATTAGGAACTGGCAGAAATCAACCTGGTCATCAGTGGGTAAGTTACTACTGCATAAAAGCCACTTGATAGCATTCGACAACACCTTCTATCACTTTGCAGAAGATCAAGACTAATTGATGGGGCCATAGATAGCTGTTTTGGGTTTGTTCTACTTTTTGTAGACAGGCCACATCTGTTAAATGCATTATCAGGTAAATGCAGATCTTATAGCTATACTAGAACAGCTTGGCTACGGGCATGGCTAGTTCTGGAGCATATATATTCAGTGCTATTGCCAGACTGTTAGAGGCCTCCATGGCTTTCACAGTGTTCAGCACTTTCACATGTCACTTGATATCATGAGGATGGAATTAAATTGACTGGAACTGACAGTTATGATGGTGGAGGCATCAAGAGGAGGCTGATATAGATAGGATGGGTTATAAGTGCTTCAGCCTTGTCTTTTGCTGCCAATAATCGAGGATGCAAATATTTAAGGAACTTCTTCTGCATTTAGCTGTTTAATTAGAGTCATAGAGAAGTACAGCACAGAAATTGACCCTTTGGTCCAATTCGTCCATGCCGACCAGACATCCCACCACAATCCAGTTCCACCTGCCAGCACCCGGCACATATCCCTCCAAACTCTTTCTATTCATATACCCATCCAGATGTCTTTTAAATGGTGCAATTGTACCGGCCTCCACCACTTCCTCTGGCAGCCCATTCCACACATGCACCCACCCGCTGTGTGAAAAAGTTGGCCCTCTCACCCTAAACCTATGCCCTCCAGTTCTGGACTCCCCCACCCCAGGAAAAAGATCTTATCTATTTACCCTATCCATGTCCCTCATGATTTATATACCTCTGACGCTCCAGGAAAAACAGCCCCAGCCTATTCAACCTCTTCCTCTAGCTCAAATCCTTCAATGCTGGCAACATCCTTGTAAATCTTTTCTGAGCCCTTTCAAGTTTCACAACATCTTTCTGATAGGAAGGAGACCAGAATTGCATGCAATATTCCAAAAGTGGCCTAACCAATGTCCTGTTAGAAGTGCAACATGACCTCCAACTCCTGTACTCAATACTCTTACAAATAAAGGAAAGCATATTAAATGCCTTCTTCATTATCCTATCTATCTGCAACTCTATGAACCTGGACTCCAAGGTCTCTTTATTCAGCAACATTACTGCCATTAGGTGTATAGGTCCTGCTAAGATTTGCTTTCCCAAAATGCAGCACCTTGCATTTATCTTCATTAAACTCCATCTGATACTCAGCCCATTGGCCCATCTGATCAAGATCCTGTTGTAATCTGATGTAACCTTCTTCACTGTCCACTACACCTCCAATTTTGGTGTCATCTGCAAACTTACTAACTATACCTCCTAGGTCCATATCCAAATCATTTATATAAATGACAAAAAGTAGTGGACCCAGCACTAATCCTTGTGGCACTCCACTGGTCACAGGCCTCCTATCTGAAAAACATCCCTTCCCCACCACCCTCTGTCTTCTACCTTTCAGCCAGTTCTGTATCCAAATGGCTAGATCTCCCTGTAATCCATGATATCTAACCTTGCTAACCAGTCTCCCATGGGGAACCTTGTCAAAAGCCTTACTGAAGTCCATAAAGATCACATCCAACACTTTGCCCTTATCAATCCTCTTTGTTACTTCTTCAGAAAACTCAATCAAGTTTGTGAGACATGATTTCCCACACACAAAGCCATGCTGACTGTCTCTAATCAATCCTTGCCTTTCCAAATACATGTACATCCTGTCCCTCAAGATTCCCTCCAACAACCTGCCCACCATCGAAGTAAGGCTCACTAGTCTATAGTTCCCAGGCCAGTCCTTACCACCTTTTTTAAATAGTGGCAGCACATTAGCCAACCTCCAGTCTTCTACCACCTCACCTGTGACTATCTATGATACAAATATCTCAGCAAGAGGCCCAGCATCACTTCCCTAGCTTCCCACAGAGTCCTAGAGCACCTGATCAGGTCCTGAGGATTTATCCACTTTTATGCATTTCAAGACATCCAGTACTTTTCAAGATGTTTCCCTACATTCTATATCGTCCATGATGCAAAATACCCGTTTTGTATCTATCCCATCTCAAGCGGCATCACACATAGGCTACCTTGCTGATCTTTGAGGGGCCTTATTCTTTCCCTAGTTACCCTTTTGTCCTTAATATATTTGTAAAAACCGTTTGGAGTCTCCTTAACCCTATTTGCCAAAGCTATGAGTATATTCCCTCTTAAATATACTCATACTGCCTTTATACTTTTCTAAGGATTCACTTAATCTCGCCTGTCTACACCTGACATATGCTTCCTTCTTTTTCTTAACCAAACACTCAATTTCTCTAGTCATCCAGCATTCCTTACACCTACCAGCCTTTTACCCTCACTGGAATATACTGTCTCTGCACTCTCGTTATCTCATTTCTGAAGGCTTCCCATTTTCCAGCCGTCCCTTTACTGCAAACATTTGCTTCCAGTCAGCTTTTGAGAGTTCTTGCCTGATACCATCAAAATTAGCCTTCCTCCAATTTAGAACTTCAACTTTTAGATCTGGCTATCCTTTTCCATCACTATTTTAAAACTAATAGAATTCTGGTCGCTGGCCCCAAAGTGCTCCCCCACTGACACCTCAGTCACCTGCCTTGCCTTATTTCCCAAGAGTAGGTCAAGTTTTGCACCTTCTCTAGTAGGTACATCTGCATATTGAATCAGAAAATTTTCCTGTACACATTTAACAAATTCCTCTCCATCTAAACCCTTAACACTATGGCAGTCCTAATCTATGTTTGGAAAGTTAAAATCCCTTACCATAACTGATTTCTCAATTTCCCACTGATACTTTGGGGGTCCAATATACAATCCCAATAAGGTGATTATCCCTTTCTTATTGCTCAGTTCCACCCAAATAACTTCCCTGGATGTATTTCTGGGATATTCTACGTCAGAACATCTGTAATGCCATCCCTTATCAAAAATGCCCTTCTTCCTCCTCTTTTGCCTCTCTTTCTGTCCTTCCTGTAGCATTTGTATCCTGGAACATTAACTGCCAGTCCTGTCCATCCCTGAGCCACGTTTCAGTAATTGCTATGATATCCCAGTTCCATGTTCCTAATCACGCCCTGAGTTCATCTGCCTTCTCAGTTAGGCCTCTTGCACTGAAATAAATGCAGTTTAATTTATCAGTCCTACCTTGTTCTCTGCTTTGTCCCTACCTGCCCTGACTGTTTAACTCACTTCTTTTCTCAACTGTACCAGCCTCAGATTGATCTCCTTCCTCATTATCTCCCTGAGTCCCAGCCCCCCACCTTACTAGTTTAAATCCTCCCAAGCTGCTCTAGCAAATCTCTCTGCCAGTATATTAGTCCCTTTTTCCAAAGCTGATTGTGAGCTGGAAGAATGCTCTGCTACCTTGGTGATGTGAAAGACACTGAATTTGTGAATGTTTCAGAATTGAAATAATCTATGGTACCCTGAAATAACTGGTCATCAGACTCCCAGGGAGACCATAAACCTGAATCTAGGGACAGGAGACATAATGAATATTATTTCCAGATGGACTTGTAACTAAGTAAGATGGTGCATAAATGGCAATAACTGTGGGGACAAGACAGAGCACAATAAACTGTAACTCCGTGGCTACAGACTACAGCACAATGAGGGCTTGAGGTGGCGGAGGGAGTGAACCTGCTGCAGTCAGGACACAACGAGCAATTGATGTCACCAGTCGTGCAGGTGTAAATCTGGACTGGTACTGGCTAATGGGCACACATTAGTGTTAATGGTTGGAGAAAGAATTTATGCATAAATGAACATTATATAAGCCACAGATGAATGTGCTGGCCGTTCAGAATCAGGAGTTACACTATTGCTCTATTTAAGTGGTTGCGCAGGATAAATGGGACTGGTGTGAATTACAGGAACTGTACATTTAACATACTACATACTATATTTTGTTGATGATTATGGAATGTAAAGAATAATATAACTTCTTTATGACTGTAACATTTCATTTACAATGCTAAACCTTGTCTTCTGCTTTTCAGTTTAGCTTATTCCATAACTGAGTTTTCTATTGAAAGTTCTTCAAATGGAGGATATTAATGTACAAAACATATTTTCCATAAACAAGGTTTCTGACAATGATATTGAACGTCCAGCTTCAAAGCGACCAAAACTTTTCTGTGGACCCTGTGAGACAGTTGAAGAACGGATTGATAAAAATCTGTCCAGTGCAATTAGTACAGATTTATTAAAGCATACAAATGAATTTGCACAAAAAGAAAGGTGTCACATTGAGTCAGATACAGAAATAAAAGCTGTAGATGAGAAAAACAATGTTATTAATAGTAGTATTGAACTGGAAAGACAAACAGATAACAAAAATGGATTTGGAAATTATCCTACAAAGTGTGGTGATCACAGTTTAGGGATAACAGACTTTATTGCCCCTTTGCAAATGAAAACCAACATTGAAAAACGGAAACATACCAGTTCTGACGATGTACTAATTCCAGATGTTGCTGACAATGAGGGTCCTAAAACGGACATGCTGTTGCTTGGCTATAAAGTCGATATCAGTGATGATGAAACATTAAACAGTACAAAAATGAAGCATGAACAGGTTTTGCATAAAATAGTGATGGCTTGTGAATCAGTTAAATCAGAAGAAAATGAGGCAGATGAGATGTGCATCAAATCTGTAAATTTAGATGGAACACAGGGTGAAAGAGGCAGAATAATCTACAAAAAACATGAAGGAATAGAAAGCAAACAAGAACCAGGTTTTAATTCTGTATCAATTGCATGTACCAAAAATCCATCTGTGGGTCATATAGTGTCAGTTTTGGGAGCTTCACTTGAAAGAAAGAACAGTGAGATTCAGAAAGGCACAGGGATATTTAATCAGGCACATATACCTGTTCGTGATTCGGGTAGTGGTACACAACCAGTTGATATTGTACAAAGTTCATGTCCAGTTAATTGTTCTACTTCAAATACAACTGTAAATGAAACAGCTGCTCAGAAAATAGTAATTGTACCTTTAAAATGTGCCTGTCCTGAAAATAGCTCCAGACTTTTCATTGAAATGATTTCAGAAATAAACAAGAATGATAAAACTGCACCAGTCAACATGCATTACCATGGAGATAGAGATGGTGCTATTAATGTGGAATCCACTAGAATTCAATTTCATAATAATGAAGTTACTTGTGTAACTGCTGATGAGTTACAGGAGACAGACATCCCTGTGCATATCAACAAATTTATTGAAACAAATAGGATTATAAATGTCAAATGTGGCAATGTAGATGTCTTCAAAGAATTGACTGAATCAAAGTGTGAAGATATTTCTAAAAATCCTGATAGAAATGATCAATTTTTGAATAAAAAGTCAGCTGAAGAAGTAGCTTTGATAGTTCAGTTGCAATTATCTGACAAAAAACAAGCAGAGTTAATGCAAAGGCTACCAGAAATTTCGAACAGTAAACACAGATATTCCTATGAAACTAATAGTTCAAGTCAAAATGAAGATCTTGGTCATTCTCTAAAAGAGAGGAAGTCAGAAATGTTGGAAGCTATGTCATTGACTAAAGAAAAATACTTAGAAAAAAATTCTGGGTTAGTTGGTGACACAATACAAGATTTGTGCAGTCATAGTTATGTTGAAACTGATAACTTCTCAGCAGGCCCAATAGTAAATTTCATTTCTCAGGATGCAATACATTCAAGTAGTCACGAATGTCGATCTAGATGTCTTCCGATTAATTCTATTGAAGCATTTGATAAAAAGTTAGAGATAATTTCTGCAAATGAAAGGTCTGAAAATTTGACGGTCTATTGTGTAGACAGTGATAAGAATGGCATCTCACATAATGAAGACAGTAATGTTACAGATATTCCTGCTTCTACATTCAGTGGTAAAAATAGTGCCATGGATGGTTCTGGAGTAACCAAAGTAATTTCAGAGATCACAGACAGACAACAATCAGACTCTAATGTAGCACAGCCTCCAGAAAATGACATCAGGATTGAAAGAGAAGCTGATAACCAGCTGAAATATCTGAGTAACCCTCATTTTGTGAAAGATGAAGATGCTGACTTTCATACGGAAAGGGCAGATCATTGCTGGGGTACTGACAATAGGATGTGGAGTGATTGTACAAATAAATTAGGGCAATTTTCTACTTCTAGTGGTTCAGTGAATGAA
Source organism: Chiloscyllium punctatum (assembly GCF_047496795.1). Lineage (NCBI taxonomy): Eukaryota > Metazoa > Chordata > Chondrichthyes > Orectolobiformes > Hemiscylliidae > Chiloscyllium > Chiloscyllium punctatum. The sequence continues at coordinate 148,025,706 of NC_092741.1, read as the reverse complement.
AGTTTACAGTGGAAAACCAATACAAGTGCATTGCTCCTTGGTCAGAAGCCTGACATATTCGGAGAACATCATTCTAGCAGAGGGAAATGCAATACAGAGAATAAGACAAAAGATGAGATCAAACTTTTAGTTCCAGAAAATGCAAGTGTTCAAAGGCCAGTTGCATATAATTTGATTAAAAACTCTGAAGTGAATAACTTTTCATTACAAGAAGCAAAATACCAGCTTAACTATGTAGCTGGTCCTAATTACCTCAAAGGTGCTGACAGTGAAATTCACAGTGCAACAGCCAATGTATTACAAACAACATTGTGTTTGCAGAGTGACAAAGGACAGAGTTCCAAAACTGCATGTGGGAGTAAAGTTTGCAGTTTTACAGACGATAACTTGTTGAGTTGCACTGCCAGTATAGCAATGTGTGAACAACAATCTAGTACAAATACTGTACTTAAAAGTGAGAATGAAACAGAAGAAACCATTGTTTCTTCAGAGAATATAAACAAAAAGACATCCTTGGAAAGTGTGAAAAAGACTGAAGTGAACATTTCTAGAAGAGAAGGACCATGTCAGCAAAAATATGCGAGTAGATCAAGTTGTGTGAAATACACAAGTAGTAATGATCACAAAGAACTAAGTATATATGGAATTTCTCACTTTGATACTGACAATGCTCATGACTCACAGTCAGAATGGTCAGACCAATTAACCCAATTTTCCATTTTTGGTGCAGAAAAGCATTCAGTATTGAGTTTGCCTCAAACTGCTGCACATTTCAGTCAAAGAAAAGAAGCATTGAATGAGCATAACTGCAATAAAATATTCAATGTTTCAGTTAGAAAAGAGAATAGCATTGACAATGAGAACACAACTGGCATTTCAGAAAATGGAAGTGTTCAAACATCAGGTGCTTGTGATGTGAGTCAGGATGCTGAAGTAAATACTTCTTCAGAAAATAAAGCAAAATACCACTTTAAATGTCTGATCAACTCTGAGTGGCTTAAAAGCACTCGCAAAATTGTGGGTACTGTACCAGTCACTATGTTACACCCAGTCCCTTCGTTAGAGGATGATGGTGAGAAAGAATCTGCAATTAGGCACATGACTGAAACAATACAATTTTCTAGTGTTTGTAATTTGATAAAAGATAACACCTCATTGATGTGCACTGCAAATATATTAATATATCATCAAAATAAGCTACTGGATGAACATAACATCTCCCCAACTGTTATGTTTAGTGCTAAGAATAGTTCAGAAGAGACTGAAATTGTTTTTACAGGAAATTTAGACAGACAAAAAACAACTTTGCTTAGTTATACAAAAACTGGAAGAAGTCACATTTCCAAAAGAGAAATGGGGCATCTGCAGAAATACACAAGTGGCTGTGATTATATTAGAAACTCAGATAATGATCCTTATGTAAAAATAAATATGTTACATGTATTTCCACATTATGATACTGAACATACACATATATTTCATTCTGATTATTCATACAGACTAGCACAATCTTCTTTCAACAATTCAAACAAAGATGCTGTGACATTTCATAGCCCTGTAAACACTTCACTGTTTAGTCATGATAATGAAATACTGAAAGAACGTGAGGGTAGGCCTGTATTAAATGCTGAGGGTAATGTTGAAGAAAACAGAACTCGTGCTTCAACATATGCAAATATTCAAAAATTCATCAAATCTGAAATGATTGAGGATGGTACTATAAGTGACTTGTCAGAAAATTGTGATGAACCTGTGAATGATCCTAGTTGTTTTATAAATGGCAGAAATGATGTGCCTATACATTTAGTCAATGTATTTCATGAAACTCATCAGTCTGAGGCAAGCAATAGGCATATGGCTCAGATTAAGTGTACTGATAAAACAGTACATTATTCCAATATTTGTAATTCGCTGAAAGACTGTTCAGGCTTGAATAGCACCATTAATAGCTCAACACACTGTGAACTGAAAGAAGTACAGGCAGGATGCAGTAGCAATAAACCAGCTGCTGTTACATTTAATACTGACACTACTGTGAAAGAAAAGGTTGTATTAAAAATTGAAAGCAGTAAAGAAGCAGTTACAGCAGGAAAAGAAGGAAAAAGTAAACAGCCAGAGATAACAATTAAAACCTTTTGTGAAACCACTTCATCAGATGGATCTGCTTTTGACAATTTTGAAAAGATTACCCTCGATACTGATATTGAAGAAGTAGAAACTATTACACTGACAGATTTTAATTGCAGTGACAAGGAAATGTATAATAAAAATGGGAACTTAACAAAACAGTTAATTTATTATAATGATAACAACAAATTAAACAAGATCTTGTTACCTCAACTGTCAAGCTTCACATCCAGTCTGGTCAAAGATCATCAAAGTGACATGAATAATTCTGACGAGTCGAAGAGTGTAATTGCCATTGAAAAATATGAAAAAGAATATTCTTATTTAAGATTACCTGATATATTGCAAAATAAGGAAGAAAACAGTTTATGCTATGTTCAAACTTCTCAGCCACTCGTGGATTGTAAAATGGCTCCAACAGCAGATCAATTGAAGCAAGTCGATACAGAATCCACTGTGTGGGAAATAATGGGAGAAAATAAGCAATTGTCCTGTGACATAGGTAATGCTATTCAAAATGATATGGCATCATTGTATGATACTCATAAGGAGGAGTCAATGTTACCTTTAGATACGTTTTTTTGTGCAAATCCAGGATTGCTTGAAATGGATCATAAAGGACAAAAGCAGAAAGGCAGTGAAAAAGCTAATACATTGGCTAGGCTGAGTGTAGATCCACTCCTTACAAATGGTTTCCTTGCTGTATATAAACATAAGAAAAAAGAAGATAAGAAACCTCTTGTGCTGAAAATTACTCATTCCGAGCAACAATTTGAGCAAGATAATTCCATAACAGTAACTCAAGGTCATTTACCTTGTCCGATAAAATCAATGAATTCTTATATGAAGGAATCTAATGATAATGAGATTTCTACTTGCTTAATCTCATCAGTCTCTTTAGATCACAAAAAGCAGAATTGTGGCAAAACAATTCCTCTTGGAACAAATGATTACTTTGAACAAATTAATTCTAATACTGGATCAGTAATGCTTAACATTGAAGTGAGACAACCGAAGAAACAGTTTATACATTTAAAGAATGATATTTCAAATTTTGAAATGAAGGAGCAGTTTAATGCTGTGCTGGAGGAGCTTTGTCTGTTTCATGAAATCAGTAGAGAATCAGACGTACCTGATGGAGTGACTGGAGAAAATAAAATTGAAATAACCAATGACACAAAACGTTTGGATGAGTTGCCAGATGGACTTGATCAAATTAATAATATAAGCATGTGTCCAATGCATAACAACTTACAACATGTTGTTTTTCCACATGAGAAAACGGCTTTAAGTCATAAAGATCATGACTATTTGATAGGCGAAGATGTTTCACATTATGCATCTCCTGTGTTTGCCAAGAGGGTATCATTCAATAAAGGAGAACAAGAAGTACCAATGGAAGTTGATGAATCAGAAACAGAAAGAGAGGAATCGATGTATACTCCACAAAGAATCTCAGGTTAGCAAGTTTGTATGACTATATTCAGTATGACCTGTGAAGAAATCCTACATTTGGTGTAGAAAGTTAACATTTAGGATTTAAAACTTTTATTGTTCCACTCTGATTTTTAAAACATTGAATGTTTAAAATATTTTGCAATAAAGCAAGCAATAAAGAGATTGGAAACTGATGCTCAAATAGGGGGTGGGTTTCCTACTTAAATACAAGGGTAGATTGAAGATGAGCAGTTGCTTAAGCCCACTCCTTGGCTTAGTGTACCCATTTCCTGACCTAAATATTATGACTTTAAAAAGTGAATAAATTGTGAGTCAAGGCTCACCTTAAAATTGTTATCAGCTCATTATGAGCCTAATAAAATTGTATTTTTATGACATGGAGTCCATGCAGAGTCCCAACGACAACTAGGAGGAAGAAAGGTATGTCTGTAGCAAATGAGGTGGCAGAACAGCAGCACAAGGTACAATTGAACAGGGAAGGCTCAGAGATGTTACACAGTATCAGGATAATTATCTGTAATGTCTCTTCACTCTCAACAAGGCTATTTTGTGTGTGGGTCCTTTTACATATTGAGGCCTCACAGTGGGGTTTCAGCAAGACTCCAATTCCACTTGGAAGGAGGGACATAACAGGAAATGGAGTGAAGCAGTTCCAAGGTAGAATCACCTAACGATGAAGGCCAGATGCAGAGGCAAATCCTGGGCAAAATGGTGCATGGCTGAGGAATAAGGGGAAGGAAAGTAATGAAGGTAATTCCCTTAAGCAGAAGGTTTAGTAGACACCTCCAAAAGCAGATGCTTCCTCCTTCAAGGGATCATGAAAGTAGATAATGATGATGAAGCCCTGTGAAGAGTGGCCTTATTAACATCTATTGCTAAATCACTCGAGGGGATCGTTAACTGAAGGACAGCTAACATCCACTTCATATTGTTTGTACTATTTGCTAAAGTAACTGGTCAGAACCACAGACTGTGGCATATGTTGTGTGCATTTTGGTGCACAATTCGTTGCATCCATTTTCAGTCATGCTGCATTTAGCTGTCCATGAAGCTGGCTGATCTCTAAATAGAGAAGCTTACATGCTTAAAGAATTGAGTTGTTGTGGGGCACTCTAGTCTCATCTTGTCACCTTTCAGTGCCTCAGATAACTCTGATGTCTGGGGAGCTCATTTTATAGGAAACAACTTCTTACATCTGGTAAGGTGAATCCCACAGATGGGCTCCCAAGTGGAGCTACTTGTTTTGTGACTCCCTGGGTTCATATATACACTGCTGTTTGGAATGGCTCCTGTCCTCCATCATCTGCGGGGACTTAGTGTTGTGTTGCCATAGTCTTAACAGACCATAGGGGTGCTCTCTCATTAGAGAGAGATGATGGTGGTGATTTAACCTGAGGGCCACTATACCTCTGGTGAGGGAAAGGTTGAGAAGGATAACCCTTCACGGTAACCTCAGCTGGTGATAGGAATTGAAACCACAGCATTGGCATCAAACTGCTTAACAAATCAACTGTCCAGCCAACTGGGCTAAACTGACCCCCACTGAGGGGACTACCCTCAGACTTTTTTGCCTCTTTCTGCTCTGAAGTGACGTGTACTATATTCTGGTCCACCATTCTTAAGAGCATGCGAGGATGTACTGAGCGATGAGTATCCAAGGTGGTGGGTGGAGTGAGCAAGAAAGACGTAATGGTGCAGCCTGTAATTATTCTTCTTTTTCTGATTCCTTTATAATATATTGGTGCATCAATTCCTCCTTGTTTGAAGCTGACCCTTCAGGAGACATAAGAGATGATCATGAGAACTTGCTTTGATAGTCATTGTTCAGTGAGAATTGCCATGCATACCCTAAAATCTGGAGATCTTTTCACTCTGTGTATGTTAGAATCTTGTTTTTTGTCTTCAAACACCCTGTAGCTTGCTTCCAACATGCTCTCTTACTTGGTGTTGTTCTCCTGGTGGACTTAGATGGTGAAGGAATTTAACATAGTGCCTCTGTCTCACCACTCTCTGTTTTTCATTCATATAAGATATAGTATTCACAATTCTACTGTAATGTGGTGCCAAGGATATGAACTACATTTATGGTAATTAAATGTGCTGGTCTCATATCTCAGCTATGTATGTTTGTCATTAGGTTGCCCTTCTCTTTTGCATTGTTAGGACCGCTGACCAAGAGGCATGACATCTGGGTTTGTCTTTGGGATTCACCTTGCCAGATCTAAGAAGTTCATTCAAATGTTTCCTGCATTACCCCCTCTGCTGCTGATCTCATAAATTACCCCCAGTCATGCCTGAAACATCTCAGGCTGAAAGAACAATGTTTCTGCAGACGAATTGGCAATAATGTGATTGACGAATTGTGCACATTGTTTGAATAACATAAACTTTCTGCTGAATGGGTATAGTGATTTTCTATTAGTGATCTTCTGCTGTGCAATTTTCAATGACAGTTTTCCATAACACGATTTTCTAAAGTGCGAAGTTGCAGAAGAACATAACTGTTGCATTATAACAGAAAGACCCATGTTCAAAGTCAAAAACACAATCAACTTGCCACTGACATCATTCAACCAGATCTCAACGAGGAACTACTCCTTGTAAATTACTGGACCCAACTGATTTCGGAAGAGCATTTTTATATGCTATGACTGTGATGGGAGCACCACTATTCCAACAGTTTCACCATTAATATGAATGTATTGATTCTATCACCAAAATATTCAACGTTTGCTGAACTTTTTAACTTATATCTTTATTTCTCTATTTCTATAACTAAAATTTTGTACAGATACAAGATCCATTATCTGAAATACTTGGGACCAGCTGTTTTTTGGAATTCGGAATTTTTTGGATTTGAGGATGTGAATTTTGGTGAATTTTGAAAAAATCTTACCAGAGAAGCAGACTTCAAACTATGAATGTGGTTGGACATGCGCCCCCCCCCCCCCCCACCCACATTGCATCAGAGTGACACACATGGAGTGGATGTTGACTTGGGGGCATTCACAGAGAAATTCCAGGCCTGTCGGTGCTTGGCCACGCCCCCCATGTCACATCTGAGTGATGCACATCGAGTGGGTGTCGACTGGAGGGCGTTCACTAAGAAACCTCAGGCCTGTCAATGCTTGGCCGTGCCCCCCAAGTTGCATCTTAGTGACACACATCGAGTGGGTGTTGACTTGGGTTAACTGTTTGCTTGCCAAACAACCTTGTTAATGAGAAAAAAACTTCACAAAAAACCCTTTGGATTTCAAAGTTCTTCAGTTTTTGGATGTTCGGATAAAGGATCTTGTACCTGTACTTAGGTATTTCGCACCTAAAATGTGTGTTGTGTGGCAACATTCTACACTTTTCACTGCACTCTTGCACCCCGTACTTAAGAACACGTGTCAATAAAACCTAAATCTTAAAATCTAAATCTAAAAAAAAATTCCATGACTTCTTTTTTGTGCAGCTATGCAGAATGATAGAAATCTTCAACAGGCTTCTGTAATGAACTCATATAATCAATTTACTGTAATGTGAATTTTAGTCTAAATAAATAGCAAACATTGGTTAACATCTAACTGAAATTCAGAATTAAACTTATATCCCCTTAATCCAAAACACCGACACACTGTCACACTTACAAAAAAAATATCTGCAGACTTGTTTTTTTATATATGAACTCCCATGTGGATCAAGGGTCTGAACTCAAATGTATTGATTTCTCATGGTCCACTGGGTTTCTTGTGAACAAAATCAAGTTGCCAATAGCTGTGGACTGATGGAAGATGTTCAGTTCTGATTGCAATCAACTTGGATCCGAATCTTTGGAAAGTGGTCACAGTCCAGTGTTTCAGGTTTCACCAGGAACCACAATGCGCTCGTGGTGCTTGGTCAAGCCTAAAGTTCAAGCACGTGTGAAGAGGTCTTTGATATCTCCAGTAAACAATGTGATTGATTTGGTCAAAAAGATTAAATGTACAGTTCCTAACTCATCATAAATGAAAAGCTTTAAGTGACTGCAAACTTACCCATAGCTCTAGAGAAAGGCAAACGTCTTACAGGCTGATGACAGTGGCACAGCATTAAATCTATAACAAAGAGCAAAAGGTAGGTGGAATGAGAATAAGAGATACATACATTTGTAGACACCAAGAATATGCACAGTTTCTTTAGGCTGTCAAGACTTTCTATGCCTCAAGCATTCAAGGGCCCACCTTGTTGAGAACTAAGCATGGAGGTGAGCTCATCAAGGACCTGAAAGCTTCAGTGCTTGCTGGAGAGAACATTTTGAAGATCTGCTGTGATGTCTGCCAATTCTCCCATCACCTCTCCCTGATATCCCTTTCCCCCAGTGGACCACTATCTTATTCACCTCTCCTTGTACACATTCCATATATGGACTTTGTTTTTAGGCACTTCTCTTTGATTTTGCGACATCGTGGTTGTATAATGATGGACTTCCTTTTCTGATTTGCTGTCAACCATGTCTGGTTGTCTCTCATCCTGATGTAATTTTAAATAACTGCAGGGTGAATATATACAAGAACTCTGCTACATGTTTACCAGAGGAAAATGAGGCACCTTACTGAGCTTTATTCAGATCAGACAATAACAAGTTTTAAATATTCACTTGAACTGTTGCCTCTGTTTCCTTGGTCAGTTTTCCAAGCACTGGAAAATCCATGCTTCACAAATATAAATTTGGAAACAAGTTAAAAACTATTTGAAAACACTTCACTAACCTGTTTTAAGGACTTTAATTGTGGTACTAAGTGCCCACATACATGCAATAATTAAGTCCCTCATTCTGCCTTTGCTTCCATTTTGTTTGTGACAGCAAATTCCTGATGAAAGGCTAATGCCCGCAACACTGACTCTCCTGCTGCTCAGATACTGCCTGACCTGCTGTGCTTTTCCAGCACCACACTCTCGACTCTGATCTCCAGCATCTGAAGTCCTCACTTTCTCCTCCCTGTCTTCAGCATACAGATTTCTTGCCTGCATTCAAACGCGCTCTCATTAAATCTTAAATGTAGACAGTCTTGTTGAACAGAGTTGTGCTCTACTTATGAAAAACAAAAACTAAATCTCCCACTCCTTAACCACCCATTCATCAAGATTAAAATACCTTCACTATACATCATTTCTGGATGTATTTCCACTGTTTGTACTGCTAAGAGCCACATAGCTGTATTCTTCAAACTCATTTATAATTATTCCTGCTCTGTTTAACCAGAAAGGTTCTTGGGCAGCTTTAATCTAAAACTTGGAATATGTTTATAGTTTCAATCACTGGCAATATCTATGGACTATTGCGATAGAGTTCAAATTGTTGCACATGTAAAGTGGACTTTTGTTTGGTGTTGCTGACTCCCAATCCGAATTGATATTAATCCGACAACTTTTCTTTTGACTTTTTCAAATCTTTCCTTCAAGATGTCCTCTATAATGAGACTAATATAAAGAGTCCTCTATAATGACTACTTGAAGGGAAGCTTAATAGTGCATCATCTAACAATATTTACATTTAATTTCGACAGAGACAATTAAAGCTACTATTTTATTTCTCTTCATTGTTATTTTCATGAGAAACATACTTTATAATTTTCACAGAATGCAGAAGCAATGAATCCAGAGAAACTAATACCTGGTCATCAGCATTTAATTTCAAAACAATCTATGAAAAGTCTGTAACTGATAGTATGCACAGTCAAACAGGTAACAATTCACATTATTAACACTGCAATGCATGTTCTTGTACAATAATAAAGGTTGATATTTAATTTCATAGTATAGAAGTGTTATCTGACTTAATTCATTTCAGATAAGCACCTTGATACCAAAATTCACCAGCCTTAAACTTGCCAGTTGAAAAATATCCAGGGAAGATCAGATGTGAGAGAACGCAGCCTATTTGCATCCAAAAGACTGAGCAAAGTTATTTGAAATTTCTCTCCTATTGTACCACTTGTCTGACTAACGTTTGATATTTTGCTACATTACTTGGCTTCTTGGGATGATGTATATGGTCTCCAAATTGACTTATTTGAAGGTGGAGAGTTCATGAAATAAAATGTGGCCTCCCACCACCTTCCCATTCACCAACTCCTGTCTTCCATGTTGTGTGGGCAATCAATACATCAGGCAACTAATCCATCCTTGGGTGTATTGAGGGTAAGTTAAGGACCTCGTTCTACCTTTGCTTTAACTGTGTCTGTGACTGCAGAAGGCAGAGGCAAGATAAGCAGCCCACCAACTTTCACTGCATGAGCAACTGTCAGCTAGAAAGAGTGTGTATCTTCTTTAGGCTGTTCCTGAGGCCAACAGGGCACAGTCTCCATAATTATACTCCCCTTTATCATTTTTCACCTTTATCCCATCTGCGAAATCCCTGACTTACCTGGGATTTGAGATCAATTGCCCTTCCTCTTCATAGCCATTGCTCAATTTTGGCACTGCTCGACCTACATATTGACTATCATTTCTCTGAAGTAGATCTTCCTTCAAGTGGAAGGCACAAGTCCAAATCTGATTCAACTAAGGCTGCCTCAGTATATTTATGCTCCAGGGCAGTCAAGTTTCTGACTAGCACAGTGATGTCGTACTTTTGTCCAAATTCGCCCAAAGCTTTCCTATCTTATGATTGGTTGCTGAATATAATCTGACCGTTGATTGTTCATTTACATAGAGATATACAGCGTACATTATACAGGATTTTACATCTTGTTTTGTTTTCTGAAACAATTATGATTATATTCCTTTTGTTTCATGTTCAGGATCATATTTGTCAAATGGATTACTGAGAATAGAACCTCTTAAAACATGTTCTCGTCCCATAAGGATTGGTTTGTCTAAAAGGATCAAAACGAAACATCTACATCCATATTTAAGATGAATTGAATGTTGTTTAGAATGTTGGACACTGAGTATTACAAATAAGTGTTGTTTTGTTAGTATTATCCAATAATTTATAAGTTCGTATTACTCATTTATTTGACTGATTGCCTTTCCTAATTGTATCTTGACATTAATATGGTTATTAAGGCCAGCAGAATATTTGCTTCCCAGTACAGCTGATAAAATTCCTGATGTTGATTCTTAGATCAGTCCATCTGACCACTCTTGACTGTGAGAATTTTTCCAGGTTGGCTGAATCACAGTTCATTTCAACCAACAGCATGTCAGTTTTGATGTTCATGGAGAAGTCTGGGGCCCATCTAATCTAGATTCTCCCAGGTGGAGAAAGCAAAGATCAGCTTCTCTAGATGATGAGGGAAGAATGTTCGAAATAAAAACATGTAACATTTCTTCACAATTGGTTTCTCAGCATGTATCCTTTAGCTATTTTGTATTTATTTTATAGTGTTGTTTGACTGATTTGCAGTTATTAAAATATTCACCATCGTCTGTAGAAAAAATAAATTAAAGTTGGGTTGCAGCAGTGACAAATTTTGTGCTGTATACAACATAGTTCCTACTGGCTTGGTTAAAAATAGACATTGGCCCAGACATTGCAGTGCTGAGGCTATCAGTACTCATTGTATTAACCTCACCATTATTAAGGAATACATCAGATTGCAACCTCTGACATCTGCACATGCGCAGTTAAATATGGAAATTAGGAAATTGTTGCTGGAGATGCCCATTTCCTTCAGAAACCTCCTTATACTGGTATCTCATCTAGAATTTGGAATTCAAATTCATAGAATGTTATGAATTTGAAAAATGATGTGATTGATATGCAGTTAACATGCCAGAAACAGTTAAGGTTTTCCATTCAAGTCTAAATGCGTTTTCGTAGTTTAATTACCACCAAGCATCATTTCTGATACTGAAAGTTTACTTTTATATGTGTTATTGAGCATTATTGAAAACTTATAGTCAAAAATTTTGTCATGCATTTATCAGGACAATTTGCAAAAAGTACTAAAGTAAAGGGAAAACAACATTTATAATATATGAGAAGAGGATGGTGGTTGGTGTATTCTCCATGCCAATGCCTTTACCAATCTGAGACTTCTTACTGAGCAATCAGCACTCTTCTATTACATAATATAAATATTGTTTTCTCTTTATTGTGGTAATTATTTCCAATTGCCCTGATGAGTATAAGATGGTATGCTTTGCCAAAATCATTCAGCAATACTCATTTCATTAGCAAACAACTATTTTAATCATTTTTGAATTTTAAAAAAATACATTTTTCTTTCTGTCTACTTTATCTTTTGTGTAATTCCATTTTTTTCTTCCTTTTCTTTATTTCACTTTCTGTACATAATTTTGTGTTGAATTACATTTTTAAATTTACATTTCCTGGATTAATATTTCAATACTGACTTTTCGATTTGTTGATTAATAAAAAGAGGCACTTTTGCTTGCCTTGTTCAAACAGATACCAAACCCCCTTTAGAAGAATGTGTGATTTTTTAGTACCTCATTATCCTAAGTCAGTGCAAAAGCCCACAGTGTATAAAGATAAGTTTAATCATAATGAATGATTATCGCTATTTCTTTGCTGCTGACCACAAAGATCAGCATACCCATCAACTGGATTTCATTTCTGCCATAAACTAACAAAATTATTCAAATTACAGATGTAAATATATTTATATAAAATATAATTTAAGAAATATGTACTTGGAAGGCCTGATTGGAATTTAAATGTCCTGACTATGTGAACTAGAATTTTACCAGTGTTTTCATCTGTGTTTCATGTTCACTTTGACTTGTAACAGAAATTTATCAATAGTGGAATTCATGTTCTTGTCTTTAGACTATATTGCTCATGCTTTTTTTTTAAAGAGTTGCAACCAACAGTTCATTAACCAACAGTTAATGTGAACAGTTGCATTTTGCTTCACTTATGCCACGCTGTACATATGTAGTTAATATTAGTGGTGAAATGTTCAGTTCTTGCTTAATTGTAAATTTTCAATATAATTGAAATAAATAATTCTGTTTTGAAATTAATTCAAAGGTTTTGGTATCTGTAATACTGAAGAGGTGGAGGGATGAGTTTGTGTTTTTTATGTTCTGAATTACCCACTTGCATGGGTGATCAAACCTCTAGAGAAAACCACTTCGTGTTTTTAACCCAGATCCTATGTGCTGTTCAATTTATTATATATTAATGAAGTACTTTTCACCTCAGTAAGTTATTCCTATAAGATTTGCTTCACTAATATTTTAAGACTGAATTCATTGAATCAAATTTATTTCTCCCCTGCAGCCAACTTCATTGTTCGCTTATTGCCTTTGACAATATTGTTTGTTATGGAGGAAATCTTCAGCTGGTCAGACAGCATCTGTGAAGCAAGAAAGATATTTAACATTTCAAATCAATGACCTTTGATTAAAACAGGTAAAAGTTGGATATCCAATAGGTAATAGGCAAGTCAAATGGGTTTGGGGGTGCAAAGAAACCAGAATGAAGCTCTGAGGTAGGGAGACATGAAGTAATGAGAGATGATGGTGCTGGCTACTGACTAAGAGGAGGTCGTAATGGGACAAGAAACAAAAGCACTGTCTGGTAGAAGTGTGTTTGGCATAGCAATGAGTCCCTGCTAAATGAAAGCAAAAAGAGTAAAATGGAAATATAGTTGAAGCCTGCAAACTAAAATAAAACAAAATAGGGAACACATATCATGATCTGAATTTGCTGAATTCCTCATTGAGTCTGGAGGGCTATGAAGAGTCCCATGAGAGGATGAGCTGGTGTTCCTCAATTGTTGGCTTTTGTGGGAACTGTAGGGGATTGTGGTCAGAGAGGTCTGTATGTGGGCAAGGTGGAGAATTGAAATGACAGGATATCAGAAGCTTGGGGCAAAGTTTAGTGAAGTGTTTAGTAAAATGATGTCTCATTCTCCATTTGGCCTCCTCAATGTAAAGCTGAACTAGAGTCGACTGGAAAACTGCAGTCAAATTTATTTAACAAATGAGGGAGACACAAAGTAGGAAATTATAGGCTAGTTGGTATAATAAATGTTTCTGTGAAAATGTTAGAATCCATTTTTAAAACAGCAGTAACTCAACATTGTAACAAGATGTTTAAAGAATAATAATGCACCACCTACCTAACCTGCAAACTTCTTCCTGACCTCTCTGCCCCCACCCCCACTCCGGCCTATCACCCTCACCTTAACCTCCTTCCAACTATCGCATTTCCAACGCCCCTCCCCCAAGTCCCTCCTCCCTACCTTTTATCTTAGCCTGCTTGGCACATTTTCCTCATTCCTGAAGAAGGGCTCATGCCCGAAACATCGATTCTCCTGCTCCTTGGATGCTGCCTGACCTGCTGCGCTTTTCCAGCAACACTTTATCAGCTCTGATCTCCAGCATCTGCAGTCCTCACTTTCTCCTATATTTATTGTAGCCAAATTACCCAACAGAAAGATGGGTAGGGAAATATGTTGAAAGAAGGTCATAAAGAGTCTACAGTTCTGGTTTTGATCTCCTTGATTGAAGATGGATCTACTTGCATTGGAAGCAGTAAAGCGAATATTACTAATTTGATCCTTGGGGTGAAGAGTTTGCCTTATAAGCAATTATTAAGCATGTCTACTTATTGGAGTTTAAATCTTGAGAGTGAAATTCTCAAAACATGTAAAATTCTGAAGGGTCCTGGGATCATCAATGCTGAGGAGATGTCTCCCCTCATGAGAAAATCTAAAACAAGGGGCATTGTTTCCAAATAAGTAGTCACCCATTTAACATAGAGATGGGAAGAAATTGCTTTTGTCAGAGGATCATTAATCTTTGAAATTCTGTATACAAACCAGCAGTGGAGGTTGGGTCATTGATATTTACTGTTCCTTGAATGGGTCTGGATCGAAATCCTGGAGCTCTCTCCCTTGTGGCCTTGTGGGTCTACCTCCAACAATTGGACTGTGGTTAAACAATACAACTCACCATCACCTTTTCAAGGGTAATTAGGAATGGCCAATTAATACTGGCCCAGCCAGGGATGCCCACATTCCGTTTACTGTACTAATATGATTTTCTTTAAGATCAGATGAGAAGAGGTGAATCAGCTCCCCTCTTCTTAAACCATTTGGTTGGCTGCAAAGGTTTTAAATATGTTTTAGCACGCAGCTGTATCACACTTATATTAAAATATACTTTGTGAGTTCAAAATTAAGGAGCCAGTTAAAATGTTTCCTTCAGTAATAGAAGAGGAAATTTTATTAGTCAGTAACTTAAGAAAAAAATAATAAAACACACACACACACACATACACACACAATCTAGTGCAGAAAGGAAGATCAAGGATATGCAATTTAAAAAAGTTATTACAGTCCTTGAAGTGTTCATTTTAACTTGACACAATTGCTTAATTTTTGGCTTGTATCAGCATCTCGACTATTAGTTGTCTTTCATGTTCTCGCTGGATGAATGATTCTCCAATTTGCTTTATAACTGTGCATTATCTTTTGACAGGCTGAGAGAAAACAGAAAGGTAAAGAAAATCTTTCAGTTTTGCTCTCGCAAATCCATTGCCCTTCTACCTACTCTACCTAACATCAGTGCTTAAAATGCAGCACATTTACGTATTCCTGTGTATGGCTTTATTGTTTTTCAAGTTGGAATATCTGCAGGGTGACTTTCACTTCCAATACCTGAAGCTTACCCAAAACAACAATAATCAACCAGGACATACAGATTGGAATGACTTTTTTCAATAATTTTGATTGCGAAGCTTTGTCAGGTTATCACTGTGGTCATCTTGATTCTATGTTTTTCCTTTCTGAAAACCATTTTTATTGATGAATGGCTACAGGTACTAAAAACCAGGTGACTGAAAAATTGATAGTGAGAAAATGGACTACGATAACGATATTTCAGTCTCTAACTTTAATGGTTTTAATACCTTGCTTTCTCATTGCATTTGATTTTTGTAAATGTTCGAAAATTCTTTCCTTCATCACCAATTAAGCTCTTGGTTTACACAACCATGCATTTTCTTTTTAAATTAACTTTACCTATTGTTGTGCTTAACAGCTTTGGGCAAATGAAATAGAATTTTTTTGGTTTAAAATCTTTAGATCTAAATAATAAGTAACTTCAAATGTTAAAATATATCTTGATTATGGTAAGAATACTGATTTAAATAATTTTAAATTCTTGAGATTATGTCATATCTTAACATACTTAACAATTTTTGAATGTTGAAGTGTCACATTCCATGCTTACTGAAAAGGATCAATGTCTCAGCATTGTTTCGAAGTCTAATTATTGCACAAACAAAGCCCAGATGAAGCAACAAATAAATTAAGTCAAAATAAAACCAGAAAATACTGGAAACACTCAGCTAGTGTTCTCAGCAATAACCGTTCACCAAGGCTCCTTAGACAGCATCTTTTAAACTCATGACCACAAGTATTGAGTAGGATAGGAGCAGTAGATACGTGGGAACACCGCAACCTGCGAATTTGCCTCCAAGCAACTCACCATCCAGACTTGGAAATATATATTGCTATTCCTTCATTGTCACTGGGTTAAAGTCCTTGAACTCCATCCCTAATAACATTGTGGGTCTACCTACACAAAATGGACTGCATCAATTTAAGAAAGCCGGTCACCAACACCTTGTCAATGAGAAGTAATGATCGGCAATAAATGCTGGCCCTCCAGCAATGCTTACATACCATTATTGGATGAAAACAATGTCAGACATAATATGTGGAGAGTTCAAGTGTTCAGCCACAGGGCGGTTGGGTTGGTTGGTGCGGGTGTCCCAGAGGTGTTTTCTGAAACGTTCCACAAGTAGGCGGCCTGTCTCCCCAATGCAAGTCCTTGGCCTCCTCCATCGCCAGACCATGGTAACGCGACGCCTGGAGGAAGTGGGCCTCATCTTCCGCCTTGGAACCCTCCAACCACTAGGGATGAATGTAGATTTCTCCAGCTTCCTCATTTCCCCTTCCCCCACCTTATCTCAGTCCCAACCCTCGGACTCAGCACCGCCTTCTTGACCTGCAAACTTCTTTCTGACCTCTCTGCCCCCACCCCCTCTCCGGCCTATCACCCTCACCTTAACCTCCTTCCACCTATCGCATTCCCAACGCCCCTCCCCCAAGTCCCTCCTCCCTACCTTTTATCTTAGCCTGCTAGGCACACCCTCCTCATTCCTGAAGAAGGGCTCATGCCTGAAACGTCGATTCTCCTGCTCCTTGGATGCTACCTGATCTGCTGCGCTTTTCCAGCAACACAATTTTCAGCTCTGATCTCCAGCATCTGCAGTCCTCACTTTTTCCATAATATGCGGAGAGACAAATAAAGTTAATAAGCTTGGTGCACGTTTAGGAAACTGACATGCTAATGAATTTTGGGTCCCAATTGCCACCAAAGTTGTGTTCCAATAATAATGCAATCTTCAAATGGCCAATTTGACCAAGAGGAATAAGGTTGGAACCCAGTTTGATGTTCCGAAAACATCATTACAGGAGCTGCTTGCCTGTGCCCAGCAGAAAAGACAGGAAACAGACATTTTGCAAATGCCAATTTGAGCAGCTATCTCCTCAGAAAGTTGAACAAAACAGACAGTGGTCTTGCATGACATTCAAATATCAGCCTAGGGGATTGGGCACAGTTATTTAGGTACATGAGCTGTTCAGAGTAAGGGAGTCTGTATTACTACAGTCTGGGGATTGGGTCATGGCCAGTCCTATAGGTTCAGCGCAACCAGTCCATGGGTTAGCAGTAAGTCAGTCACCGAGCTACACAAAGACCAGATAGGGAACTAGTTGATCAACAGTTGGTCAAGAAGATTAGGCTCCATAGTATGTCCAGAGGGTCTGTTCAATGAAAGTTAAGGGTGAGTTATCAGGGGCTGGTACTGTGATGGGAGGCTGTGGAGCCAATTCAAGGGATTGGAGACACCATTTGGGAAGTAGAGGAGATAAAATTGAGAAGGGGGGCATCTCAACATATAAGGGTGGGAGATGCTTCAGCATTAAAAGGACATGACTACAGTGGGAAATGTGGTCACCGATGGTCACCACCAACCTGCTTTTGATGGGGGGGGGGAGGGGGGGGTGCAGTTCATTATTACATTTGGTATAAGTAAGCTGCATATCTGGGACTCAGTAGGTAAAGGAAGAGATGATCAGTTAAATAAAAGAATTAGGTGTGAACATGTGGAAGATAAAAGCTGATGGGTTTGGCAAGAAGGGCAAAGTACAAAAAGAACTGAAGGTTTGGGTGTTCACCTAGATTGAGAGGCTGAACTTGCAATTCACCCATTAACGTGCTACCTGTGTTGCCTTCCATTGTCATCCAAATTGGAAGCGCACAATTAAATGGAAAAAAAAAGCTGCCACCCAAAGTGGGTGGAGTAAGTGTTTTTTTTCTGAGGGAATGGGCTCTACTTTTGTGCAATGTAATGCCTTCAGGAGTCAATAGCATAAAACAGTAAAGATAGAGATCTGTTATCACATGTGGGCACGATGCATTGACCGACAATGTTGAATAGAAATCTTGCACTCATGTAATCCTGACCATATCATTCAACATTACAAATTAATCTGATGAATGGCTGTGAAGCACAAGTAATGTTAGATGAGTAGTAAAGATTTACCTTACTTGCAAAAGTCTCAATCACCTTCCAAGTATGCATAGTTTCCACAAGATTGAAGAGCTGCTCGCTTCACATTTTGGACTATAAACAGTCCACAACATGATCCAAAAGGCAATGATGCTGTCTTTCTTGAATAATGTGGAGGGAGATGTTTTCATAATTCCTACCACACTTTCAATCTCCTATTATATTTGTGCCAAAAGGCTTCAGCAATATACATCTAAATCAGATGAAAGATGTGCAAAATCCTTGTCGAGACATCCCATAGCTCTCCTTGTTGGAAGCCTCTGGGTCCCAATGTACTGAAGAGGCTGTTTAAATTTCATTTGTTTGTGCTGAGACTGTTTGAATGATCACATTACTGAGGAGCTGCTTTGTTTCTGACATTGTCCACATAGGCTAATTGAAACCAACCCTAAGAGAATCCAAGCACAGAAGTTGTTATCTCTGTAGTCGCTGCATGAAAAGCATCCACACAAATGGGTGAGAAACACATATATCTGGAAGTCAAGGACCAGCCTCAACCTCCAGCAGAGTTGAAGCAGCTTCATAATGCAGAGATTTCAGCCAAAGGTGCCTTCCTGATCCAGTAAAAATATGTGAGAGCCACAGTTGCTCACCTTTCATGGAATACTGAGCAGTGGAGGTTTGTGTGAGATAATTCAGCAGAGCTCACTGAGAGAAACCCTTGAGGAAACTTGCTGAAATTGATACTTAGGTCAATGTTTGGTGAAGTTCAACCCTTAGTTCTTTGGATTTCTGTAGACCTCAGTTCTTTTACTCATGAGCACTACCTGGTTGGACGTCCCCAGTGTATTCCCTCTCAGGTCACTAGTTAAGATAAATGTCTGTCCTTAGCCGTATCATTGACCCATATGTATCAAAAGGACCATGATCCTTTCTGTAACAGTTGCGACCAATTAAAAGGAACATGTTCCAACTGAAGGCTGGAAAAGGAGTGTGTGAGTTTACCAGCTAAGTCCCCACGCCTTGCTTATAGGTTAAAATCAGCCCTCTTAGGTAAACAGATTTTATTATTGTGTTAAGAGGAGATTGACATTCTAGAAGTTCATCAGGGCTCTGCCTCTTGCAGTCAGATTGGACATTGGTAAATCCTTGGGAACCAGATTTGTCTCCATTTCTGCCAGCTCAATCTTGAAGCTTTCATTAAAATGGGTACTTTTATTTTTCTCAAAATCCATCCATTCAGGAACTGATGTGATCATCCACTGCCTAACTATCTCCTTGCATTTCCAAATGTTGTCAACAACTCTTACTGTGTCAAATCTGAACTTTGACTACCAATACCACTTAATGGGTGAAACTGTGACATTTAATGATTTGTCTTAATCATAACCCTGGCTCCCTATGCATTCTGTGAGATAGTTGCAAATGTTCAGTTTCTTTTTGACTTTCACTTCCTTTCTGACTTCCATCTTTGGCTGTAAGAAGAATTTGGAACATCAAAGGTTCCTTTTGCTCTTCCTTTGTCAGATTTCCTCCTTCAATCAAGTGATCCACATGACTGACAAAGTCTCCATTCAACTTCACAAGCTATATAAATTGACTTCTCTTTGTAACAAATGCACTCACATATTTCCCCTTATTAACTCTGTGCTTATTCACTGTGACTTACTGAGTAGCATTAAATTCTATAAGTTTCATGCATGCTTTATGATGACTCATCTTCATTTTGTCATGAATTTCTGTTACTTTGTTATTCGCATTCAGCATAACTAAACAAACAGAACATTGCCCTAGAGGTGTGTTTAAACACTAACTATAGGTGCACATTTTGTTATAGATTGTGGGTGTTTTTTTTTGTAGGAACAGAAAAGAGTGTAGGCTGTGTCAAAGAGGAGCATGGAAATTACTGCTTAGTTTGTCACCTCGAAAATACTTTTGCAAAGACTTGTTCACAATCTGTACACTTCTTTCAGTAGCACCATTCAATGCTGGGTGATATGGTGCTATTGCTGAGTGTGTGTGACTCTATTTTTAGAAGTATTTCAATCCTTCTGACATAAACTATGGACCAGCATCTCTGGCAACTCATTAATTGTAGAATCCATAAATTTGCAGAACCTCATTAGTTTTAGTCCATGTAATATTGAGTGTGAGCTCAATATTTATTCAATTCCCATGGTTGTTGACTATAACAAGGTAATTTTATCCATCTAATTCTTAGGAATTTCCATGCATATGCCCCCACAGGTTACTTGTGTTTAACCATGAAGTGAAAGAGTTTTTTTTGTGGTTGAGCTACCTGCTTGAATCCATAGTAGTGTGCTGAAGAGAATTTTCACTCATTTTAGATTTTGTAGCTATTTGTAGAGATGGAAGTCAGAGCTTCTTCATCTTAATTTTATAATTGGTATGATTGCAGTTTTGTCTGTTATTTCAGAAGAACAGTATAGGAAAGCTCCAAGTCCCATTCCCTTTTAAGAAACTGACTAGTTAATCCAATAACAGTATTCTAGTATTAAGTGAGGTTAATGGTGGTGTGGGAGACATGATGCCTCTTATTAGTTTCTATGAATAGTGTTAGGAAATAACAAAGTAGCCCTGCTAGGAAGAAATAGGCTGAAGAAAGTAATGTTAAACTGGAATGATTTATTTGAAGTCGGGCTAAGAGTCTGACAATGAGAAAGTGTTAAGAGGACACAGAGTAGAAGTTTTGGTTGCTAGTCAGACATAGAGATATCAAAGAGCTAGTCAAAGATTGTGAAATGTGTTTCTGGTGGAAGGTTGCCTTTTGAACTTCATTTTATGCTTCTTTAGTTTCCTTCATATGTCTCTAAGATTGATTTCTAACTCCATACTCACGGTGACAAGAGTATAATCTGCAACAGACTCACTTGGCAACTGTTTATTTTCATGGAGTATGACCCTTAGTGCAATCTCTTTCCACAAGATGACTATAGACCTTATGAATTTTGGAATATTCTATGGTACTGGGGTCTGTCAGACAACGTTGTTCTGACACCCATCTCTAAAGTGTCTAATCTCACCTTGGTGAAGTAAACTGACTTTTTCCTCATCACCTATTTTACTTGCTTTTATCCAGCTACGCAATCTTCATTTCTAATTACGCAGGTCCACTTTATATGGGTTGAGATCTCTTTTTTTGAGATATGCCTTTAGTGCCATTTTTTCAGTTACATGCAGTGCTGACTCAGCATGGACCTGAATATGATGTACACGCACAACAATCTTCCAAATGGCTTTAACTCCGTCAAAATTAACATTAGGTGTTTCACAATGTTTTTCACTCTTTTATTTCTCAAATGCAAGTTAAAAAGGTAATTCTATCGCGGTTGCTATCATTCTGTTGTGTATTGCTTCAAGACAACTCACAATACAGGTTCACAGCAAGCTGCCACAACTAAATAAACTTTCATCATCTCCTTCTCTCTCTTTTTCTCAGAGAGAGAGAGAGGACTGTGAAGATAGCAATATTACAAAATGCTCAGTTAATGACTCCCAATTTTGAATTTGGCTTTAATCCATTTATGACAATGTTTTAAATTAATTGCTCCCACTGCACAAAAGGTCATCTAGATTCATCATAAATACTCTTGAAAGCTGCCCCATATGATATCAGTAAAGCACTTTTCGCTTAAGGCAGCTCGATTTTAATAAGACAGACCTTCCTGAGAAGTGGAAAATGTCAGAGCTATAGTTTAGGCTGTTCTTTAATTTCCTACTGTGTTTAGTGTTCCTTTGAGGGATGAAAAAAACATTTCCTCTTGAGCTGATCTCTTTGCAGAAATATAGCTTTAATATCGATTGAGCTACAAGTTCAAGTATTTGTTGCTGCCTAAGAGAGAAAAAAAACCCGCATTTTTGCTTTTCATGCCATCAATGAATCTATCCTCATAACTTTATCTTCCAGTTTTTCTTCACAAGCTCAGAATTGGCCAACTTGCCCAATATACAAAGGGATCCCTACTGCTGCTATCTGCTCTAGATCACTGATGAACTTATTGAAAACCCAAATAATGAGTGTGTCTGTTCTGGTGCATGGTAAGAATGAGTCTCATAATTTAATACCCTTAGACAGACACAACTCCTCTGAGGTTTCACCATTTGAGAGTTTGACCAACTGATGCTGGAAATGAAAGATCTACCAGAGAAAGAAGTTATTAAGAATGCCATGGTGAGGACTTTGTAAATCTTAGTATTGAAGATGATCATATTTCACTTACTACTGAAATGAAGTTAACATGACTGAGTGTGCATAACAAGCAGGCAATATTTCATTCGGTCACCAGGTGGGTGTTAAATTTGCTGGTCAGGGACACAAAGGTGCCACTCAGCTCTGTTCTCTCCTCTGCAGTTTCCAACTCAGCTCTGTGGAGGAATACTTTCAGTTCTCTCTCCCCCCTGTGTTTTACACTTTCTTTTACAACACGAGAATGAATAAACCCATCAGTGACAAAACATGTGCATTTACCTGATGAATACAATGCACTTGGTGACTGTGACAATAAGGAAGAAGTATCAAATTGTGGAAAAATTATGATATTCACTGTAAGGATAGATGGTGATGTGCAAAAGAGATCTATAAGTGTACTTTCAGAGCAAAGGATGAGGAGGAAAGTAATAGAGTTGACATGACAAGACAGAGTGAAGATTGGTTTTGTGCGCAACATGATATATATACACATCCAAATCAACTTTCCTGACTTGGGTAAGTTACTAAATTACTTCCTCTACTGAATCTATCAAGGTGACACCATACTACTGATCCTAACTCCCTTGGTCACTTCCAACTATGTGTTCCAATGGTTTGTATCATGCTCATTGCTTGGAAAATGTAACTCTCTCTGGCTCCTGGCAGGATATCAAGTGATGCATCAGATTGTCTTGAACCCATATTTTTCAATAACTACTTTGATGTCAACTCTCAATTCCCTGTAAAGGCTATCTTTTGCTTGGCTGTTTAAAAACTCTAGTTGCACTAACCACATTCAGGTTTGCGACATGCTTGCTTCTTTTACCACGTTCAATGGTGAACCTGGAAATAAAATAGAAAGAGGTTCTTTGTTAAACTGGAACAGATATATGTGCTAAAATTACCCTGGGGGTTCCCATGTAATATCAGGCACTCTGGTCCAAGCACCGTTGAAATTAACACTGGGAATTAACACAACTGAGAAACTAACTTTTTAGCTGAATTGCTTTTACAACCTGAAAACTTTCTTTCTCTTCCTGCTTTGTTTTTCCCATTTTGTCTGTTTTTATAAAAGAAAAGCTACCTGACTACAATGTGTAATCTGCCTCATGGTAGACTGTCAGTCATACCAGGCTTCACTTGGCCTGGTTTGAGTGTGCTCAAAGACTTTTATCCTGATGTTTCTCCTTTGTGACAGTGTATTGTGTGCCTCATTGTATTTGCATCTTCTGAGTGCTTTGTTACACGTGAAAAGAGATGAGATGGCTGACTGCAGTATTTCAGTGACAACATCACGCCTTGAAGAACAGAGGTACACCAGCACACCTTTGTTCTGGGTGAGTAAATAACATCACGTTACGTTTAATGAGTATCGATTGCTGACTATCTAGACCTGTTCTCTAGCTGGAAAGTCTGTAAGAAATAATTAAATTGCTTTAACATCATGTCTTATCACATCCTCAGGATTTCTCAAAGAACTTCACATCCGCTGAGCCTGCATCTCATCCCTGAAAAGAGATCAACGGTGAGAAAATATATTTCATACATTTTTAAAAGTCATATAAATATGCGTAGGGTGTGTCTCACTGTCTGAAGTGCTATATTTTGGAATAGTTATTAACCCATTGCTGTCTCAAGTGATGTAAAAGTCTCCATGGCACAATTCATCAAAGAGATCGCAGAATCACACCAGTGTTACAATACATAAGGAGGCTATTTGGCCCATTGTGTCTGCACCAGCTCTCCAAATGAGCAGCATGACTTAGTGATACCCTCCTGCTTTCTCTGTATTGAAATAATCATTCAATGCCCCCTCTTGAATACCTCAGTTGAACCTGCTTCCACCACACTTCCAGGTCATGCTTTCCAGACATAAAATGCTCTTATGTGGAAAAACGTTTTTTGCTTGCATCGCATTCATTTATTTTATGAATCACATTAAATCTGTTCCATACTGTTCTTAATCCTTTTTAAGAGTGGCATGATACTCTCCTTAGACGCTCTACCTGGCCCCACATGATTGTGAAAACTTCTGGCAGATTTTCTTTCTACAGTGTGGAAACAGGTCAGTTGGCCCATCCCTTCAACCCTCCAAAGAGCATCCCATCCAGACTCACCTCTAATGATCTCATTCATCTTTGGTCAATGTAGAAGTCAATTTGCCACATTTCTACTGGACCATAGGGCTGCTCACTCATTAGAGAGAGGTGACTGAGGATTGTTTAACCTGGTCACCACACTTCAGGCAAGGGGAGAGGTTGAGAGAGAGTCCTTCATGGTAACCTCAGCCAGTGCAGGAATAGAACTCACACTGTTGGCATCACTCTGCATTGTTGATAGCAATAATATGTGACCTTCTGATACAACCAAAATCATGAAGGCTAAAAACTCAGTTCAACAGGTATTCATTCAACTATTTATTGTACAAGCATAACAACTTTAAAAACACAATTTTCACTTTAATTTCAAACAATGCTTACGTACACTGTTCCATGACTCTCTTCAATTTCAATCATCAGCTGCTCACTTTAACTTTCAGATACCACTCAACCTATGATCCCTCAAGGAAGCATGTTCCCATCTGCGTGCATGATCAAGTTTACCTGGCAAGTTGCACCATCTATCCTTAAATGTATTCTTCCTGTAGCGCAAAGATCAAGCTCATGACAATGGTTAAAATAACCCTCACTTTTGATAGAAACATCCTAACCCACTCAGTTTCTGCTAAAAACAATCGAGTGCTTTACTTGATCACTCTCTCATCCTGAGTCCTTGAATAGCCCTGTCTCACAAAGATGCTGTGTTTGAGGTGCAATTCAGCATCATCAGGTTAGTGAATTTGTTTTACCTTCTGTAACAGTCTTGAGATTAATATTTCCAGGGAATGTTTGTTTATAATCCAGTCATGGTGGAGCTATAGCTATTGTGTTGTAAATTCACCTTGGCTACAGAGGTTCTGTAGTTAGGCCAGTCACTGAAATTTGAACAAATGCATAACATTAACTAGTCGGATTTCTCCAGGTGATTCTTGGCTACATATTGACAATGACAGTCCTGTGTGTGTGTGTGTGTGTTTGTGTGTGTGACTGTACTGGTAATTTAGTATCAGCCACCAGCTTGCTTTGTGATTGGCATTAAAAGTCCTTTTGGTTCCTGAGAAACAAAACTTGGCCTATTTCTAACGACTGAAAATTTACAAACTGTCTTAGTAGCATAGCTTTTAGCCCTTGAGTGTTAGGGAGAGATGACTGATGATAGTCTAACCTGAGGGTCACCATACCTCAGGCAAGTGGAGAAGGAGAGTCCTTCATGGTAACCTCAGTCAGTGCAGGAATTGCATCTATTGGCATTTCTTTGCATCGCAGATAATAACCAGTGAACTTCCTATTTTATCAAAATTGTGAAGAGTCAAAACTCAGTCCAACACAGTATTCATTCAACTGTTTATTGTACAAAGTATAACAAACAGCAACACACTGGTCCCTCGATATAATTGTATAATCTATAGTCACTTGTGAGGTGCCGGAAGACTGGAGGGTGGCTAATATTGTGTCTATTTTTAAGTGGTGGGTAATCTGTTGAAGGGGATTCTGAGAGACAAGATTTATGTACATTCGGAAAGGCAAGGACTGATTAGGGATAGTCAGCATGGCTTTGTGCATAAGAAATTGTGTTTCACAAAGCTGGTTGATTTTTTGAGAATGTGACCAAGAAAATAGATGAGGGCAGAGTGGTAGATGTTGTCTGTATGGTCTTTAGCAAGGCCTTTGACTGCTTAGTGAGGTTAGATCACGTAGGATCCAGGGAGAGCCAGCAAACTGGATATAAAATTGATTTGATGGTAGGAGACAGTGGGTGGCGGTGGTGGAGGGGTGTTTTTCAGATTTGGAGGCCTGTCACCAATGATATTCGACAGGGATCAGTGTTGGGTCCACTGTTGTTTGTCAGCAACATCAATGACTTGGGTGAGAATATAGGAAGCATGGTTATTAAGTTTATGGATGACACCAAAACTGGTAGTACAGGGGAAACCTTGATTATCTGAATGTGATGGGCGGGCAGTATTTTGTTCGGATAGTTGATTATTCGGTTAATCGATTAAATGCCTTTCCTCTGCGGCTCAGAGTTTCTAAAGTCTGCTCCCCATTCAGAAGACTGCAGAAACACACAGCGCGCGAGACCCCACCCCCAACCCCACTCGCCCTGCCCGCAACCCCATGTAAAACTGCTCCCCCACCCCCAACCCTGTGCAATGCCTCCCCCCAACCCCAACACCTCCCCCCAACCCAACCCCCTGCAACACCTCCCCATGCCCTCAAAACTGACCCCCACCCACCCTCAACCCCATGCAGCACCTCCCCATGCCCCCCACATCTTCATCACTGTCTAATGAAGAGAGTTCCACAGATTCTTGACCTTCTGAGTGAAAATAAATCCAGCTCATTTCAGTATTAAATGGAGACTCCTTATTTTTAAGCAATGTCCCCTGGTACAAATTTTTTCCACAAGGGGAAATATACTTTCAACATCCATTTTGTCAAGATCTCTCTGGATCTTATATGTCTCAATAAGAATCGCTTTTCATTCTTCTAAAAGAGGCTTAGCCTGCCCAACCTTTCCTCGTAATACAATTCCCCTTATCCCAGGTATCAGTTGAATGAACAATCTCTGAGCTAACCTAATGCATTTACATTCTTTCTTAAATAAGGAGATCTAAACTGAACACAGTACTCCAGATGCAATGTTACCAAAGTTCTGTACAACAGTAGCAAGGCAACTCAAGATTTGTATTTCTTACCCCTTGCAATAAGCAACAACATTCCAACTGCCTTCTTAAACAGTTGTACCTGCGTTCTGATTTTTTTGCGATTCATATCCCCCATTCCTCTGTTCCTCAGAGTTCTAATATCCCCCTCCGTTTAGGTAATATGTCATATTTCTATTCTTTCTTCCTAAGTGAACAAGTTCACATTTTCCCAAATTACACGGCAATGCTATACTGCAGTTACAGTATTATCTCCTGTCTCTGCCTGATGGGTTACCTGCATTTGTCTTTCAGCCAGGTCATCCACTGAACTTTGCTGCTTTGAATCTGTCCTGGCTCTGTGTTTCAGAGCAAGATTTTGCCAAGGAGTTTAATTGGCTGGAGGCAGGACTTTCATTTTCTCTGCTGGTCAACAACCCATAGCATTATTACTCAGAGGTAAGCGTCATACCAACTGAACTATGCTTTACTATAGTATTGCTTCATCATACTGACAATTGTGAAGGATTAAAATTGGTCATCTTCATAAAGAGGTGAGAATTAAAGAAGCTTGTGTCAATGTCTTGAAACATTGTAGGGTTAGAGAAGATTACGGAGTTAGGAAGGGGTGAGATCATGGAAGGATTTGAGAACACAGATGAGAATTTTTTAAATAGAGGCTTTGCAGGTGATCAGAAATACCATAAATCAGTACAACCCCTTGCCGAGCTACTGATCAGAATGCATCTTAACTAGAGAATTGTCAGTGGAAGCTGAGGATAGAACCATACTGGAATTGACAAGAGCTAAACCTACCCTGTACATCTGCTTCCTATTTGACACTAGTTCCTTACAAGATGTTTAACTATAAGATTTTCTCTGACACTGAAAGTCTTAGTGAGGAAGGAAAATAAACGTTAGTCTGTCAATATGTACATACCTAACCATAAATCTCAGAAAAGGTGAAGAGGAAAGCTGGCACAGCTATCAGAAGGAAACTGGCAAAATCTTGTAAAACAGCATTCGGTTGAAAATCGGCACTACTTAAAGCTAACTGAATAACTTAAACTCTTTTTTATTGCATTGGATGTCACGACTTCTATTGATTTGGAGGTGCCGGTTATGGACTGGGGTGGACAAAGTTAAAAATCACACAACACCAGGTTATAGTTCAACAGATTTATTTGGAAGTACTAGCTTTTGAAGTGCAGCTTCTTCATCAGGTGGTTGTGGAACAGAATCATAAGACACAAACTTCATAGCAACAGGATTGCAGTGGCATGGAATGTAATATTTAGCTTAAGTCTTTCATCTTTTAGAATGATCATGTTAGATTTGGATCTTTCATACGTAAATCCCAGAACTTTGTGAAAGTTATGTTCTCAAGATAGCTTTAGCAATAGGTGCCACCTCAGCTCAGATAAGACATTGAAAGTGTGAGGTTAAAGTCTGTCCGTGTCCCAATGTTCAGACTGATTCTGTTTCTAACGTGGGAGTTACAGAATCATACATGGATTTATGCAGTTTGTGAGCAAAATAAAATGTAATTCTTCAAGTATTAGGACTTCTATTAGTATTTTGGAATCACATGGTTTGTTTTTCTGGAAAGTGGCATCCTTATAAGAGACAAAAGAAAATAAATAATTACAATAGGAGTATCGTGGGGCATGATTCAAGTTGAAGCCGCACTCAATATCTGATTGGTCATATTCATAGCTGTGCTCTGTTGACTTTTCATTTAGATAATTTATTCTGTTTGTGTTAGTGGTTGAAAATCAGTGGCAGAAACCTTTCTCGAGTCAGCCCCCGATAGGCCATCAGAAAATTCCAAAGACACCAGGCAAACTGTTTGAACTGCTCCCAAAGAAAATTTCTTGCTCAGTTATTATTAACTGGAAAATGATGTGGTTTGGGTGATCTCATGCTCCATTTTTGGAAGGTCATCTAGAAAAAACATGTAAGCAGCAAAAATCAAGCAATTGGCAAAAAAATTAAGCATATTGGAAAAGTATTTTTAAAACAGGACCTGTGAAAATAGATTAACTTGCACATATACAGTATGGGCTTTTGGCAGTGTAGGACCAGGCACGGGTGAAGTCAGAAGAATGTTACCTGCAGAGAATTACAGAAATTCAAAGCCTCCCAGCAATCAGTTAGCTTACATAGAACATAGAACATAGAACATTACAGCACGGTACAGGCCCTTTGGCCCTCAATGTCGCGCCGAGCTGTGGAACCAACCTGAAGTCAATCCATCCTAAACTATTCCATTTTCATCCATATGTTTATCCAATGACCACTTAAATGCCCTTAAATTTGACAAGTCTACTTCTGTTGCAGGCAGTGCGTTCCACGCCCCTACGACTCTGTGAGTAAAGAAACTACCTCTGACAACTGACCTATATATATCACCCCTCAATTTAAAGCTATGTCCCCTCGGGTTAGCCATCACCATCCAAGGAAAAAGGTTCCTACTGTACACCTGATCTAACTCTCTGATTATCTTATATGTCTCAATTAAGTCACTTCTCAACCTTCTTGCCAACGAAAACAGCCCCAAGTCCCTCAGCCTTTCCTCACAAGACCTTCCCTCCATACCAGGCAACATCCCAGTAAATCTCCTCTGCATCCCTCCCAAGCTTTCTATAATGCAGTGACCAGGAATATACGCAATACTCCAAGTGCCGCCACACCAGAGTTTTGCACAGCTGCAACATGACCTCATGGCTCCGAAGCTCAATCCGGCTATCAATAAAAGCTAACACACCGTATGCCTTCTTAACAACCCTATCCACCTGGGTGGCAATTTTCAGGGATATATGTACATGGACACCGAAATCTTTCTGCTCATCTACACTACCAAGAACCTTACCATTAGCCAGTACTCTTAATTCCTGTTGCTCCTTCCAAAGTGAGTCACCTCACACTTTTCAACATTATATTCCATTTGCCACCTCTCAGCCCAGCTCTGCAGCTTATCCATGTCCCTCTGTAACCTGCACCATTCTTCAGCACTATCCACAACTCCACCGACCTTAGTGTCATCCACAAATTTACTAACCCATCCTTCTCTGCCCTCATCTAGGTTATTTATAAAAATGACAAACAGCAGTGGCCCAAATCAGATCTTTGTGGTACACCACTAGTAACTGAACTCCAGGAAGAATATTTCCCATCAACCAACACCCTCTGTCATCTTTCAGCTAGCCAATTTCTGATCCAAACTGCTAAATCACCCTCAGTCCCATGCCTCAGTATTTTGTGCAATAGCCCTACCATGGGGCATCTTATCAAACAGGGCGGCACGGTGGCACAGTGGTTAGCACTGCTGCCTCACAGCGCCAGAGACCTGGGTTCGATTCCCGCCTCAGGCGACTGACTGTGTGGAGTCTGCACATTCTCTCCGTGTCTGCGTGGGTTTCCTCCGGGTGCTCCAGTTTCCTCCCACAGTCCAAAGATGTGCAGGTCAGGTGAATTGGCCATGCTAAATTGCCCCTAGTGTTAGGTAAGGGGTAGATGTAGGGGTATGGGTGGTTGCGCTTCGGCGGGTCGGTGTGGACTTGTTGGGCCGAAGGGCCTGTTTCCACACTGTAAGTAATCTAATCTAATCTAAAAAAAAAACACCCATTATCCATCATCCTGTTTACAACCCCAGATTGAACTAATTCACAATGACTGTGCCCAGCTCTAGCCGCCCAGTTACAGGAAGGATATTATTAACCTGGAAAGAGTTCAGAAGAGCTTTACCAGGATGCTCCCAGAAATGGAGGTTTGAGTTATCAGGAGAGGCTGATTATGCTGGAACTTTCTTCACTGGAGTGTAGCAGGTTGAGAGGTGACCTTACAGAGATTTTCAAAATCATGAGGGGTACCTTCAGGTAGAAAGGGAGGTGTATCTTCCTAGGGTGAGGAAATTCAAAACTAGGAGGCACACTTTCAAGGCAAGAGTAGAAAGACCCTAAAAAAGACACGAGGGGCAATTTTCTTTCACAGAAAGTGGTTCATGCGTGGAACAAACCCCCAGAGAAAGTGGCGGATGCAGGTACAGTTACAATGTTTGAAAAAGATATGGGCCAAAAGCAGGCAGGTGGGACCACCCCAGCCTGGGATTATGGTCAGCATGGACCGGTCGGACCAAAGTGTCCACCTCCAAGCTGTATGACTCCATGACTCCTAACAGCAAAGAAAACAGCCTACATTTATGTAATTAAAAAGCACACAACACCAAGTTATAGTCCAACAGGTTTATTTGGAAGTACTAGCTTTTGGAATGCTTCTGGACAGAAATGGGTTTTTGAGCAATTTCTGACAACAGAAATAATTCTATGGATACATCTATGTAAAGTTTACCATATGAATTGAATTATGACAGATTTTAGTTGGACCAGGTTTTAACCATTCAAACTGAACAAGCTGTTTTTCTTTTGAGCCTGGGCCATAAATAATCATCTGCATGGCAGACAAGAAGGAAAATTGGGCAGTATTGATCATGTATGTTTAACAGAATTGTATACCTTTGTCAGGTTTATTGTATTGATAACTTTTTACAGTGCTTCCTTCTAGATGATGGGTAAGTTCTTAGCTTCTTACTATTTCTTCATGTGTATCTCACACATCTGTGGAAGTATATGAAATGCAATTAACATTCCTTTCAGTTGTTAGAGAGTGTATATTTAGATGATTCATTCTCATCTTTGTGTCAGATTTAATTGATGACAAACCTGCAGTTTACTATTCTTCTGGCTTTAGTAAAAATATGCACAAAGAGACAACTGGTTGAATGCAATTTTTTTTTGTTATTGTCATACATAAAATTATAATTGTGGCATTTTTGATCATTTGTGAATAAAAAGTTGGGAACATAAATTATGCTTCATCTATTGAAAAATGTGATTTTCATTCCTCATATTTTTATATTACAGAACACTTTACATAATGTATTGTAAACAAATTATGAGAAATAAACAATTTGGAACAATGGGTAAATATTTACAACTACTTTTATAACTACAATGCCTTGTGAGTTTTTTTTAGCAAGGCATAAAGTTTTTATTTTATAAAGTTACTCACTTTGTAAACCATTGGATGAGAACTTATTTTTGACTGAAATTGCATAGGTCTTTGCTCTTTGTTAAGGTGTCCTATTGTTATTTAATTGACAAAGCAACAAAGAATTGAGTTTCAAAGTTATATTGTGTGATATTATTGAAAAAGCATTTTATTACATAAGAGTCAAATATCTTTGCCCACTATTTTAACAGATGATAAATGTATTTTATTAACCCAAATTTGTTATTAATGTTGCTTATTGGAGGTAATACAAACTGTTATGATTTCTGCAAGAATGAATTGTATCGTACCTGAAATTGCAAGGAGAATGAGCAGGATCAAGGAATGACAGATACATTTGCTATTTAAAATACAGCTGTTGGCATCAAATGCACAAAGGAAGGAGGTGGGTATTACTGAATGGTGAATTTTACAGATACCAAGCAGTTATAGAGTCACAGAATTATAGAGAAGTACAGCACGGAAACAGACCCTTCGGTTGAACTTGTCAATGCTGACCAGATATTCTAACCTAATCTAGTTCCATTTCCCAGCACTTAGCCCATATCTATTCAAACCCTTCCTATTTGTATACCCATCCAGATGCTCTTAGCAATAAAGGAAAGCATACCAAATGCCTTCTTCACTATCCTATCTACCTACGACTCTATTTTCAAGGAGCTATGAACCTGCTTTGACAGGTAAAAGAACGTTTAGTTTGTGAGAAACCACCAGTCTTACCATTCGGTTTTGATTTTGGATATATGTTTACAGATAAAGCGAATTGCAGTATTAAATGCTTTGTGGGATGAGCTTATTGATTCAGAAAACAAAAATAACAGATTAGATTACACTTGCTGATTAATCTAGTGCTTCATTATGATGGTCTTCATGGTCAAGTAACCTGTTGACAGTCACTGTCTGAGCTCACATAAGAAAATAAGAAATAAAAGAAGAAGATAGCTATATTGTGCCTCAAGTCAGCTCCACCATCCAATACCATTCATGGCTGATATTTGGCTTCAACTCTACTTTCCTACCAGCTCACCTTAATCCCTTGATTTCTGTCCATTTCAGCCATTATTATATTCAGAAATAGAGCATTCGTAGCCCTCTTGGATGGAGAATTCCAAAGATTCACAACTCTTTTCTCATTTCAGCCTACATAACCCTAATCTTGAGGTTTAATGTTATACATTCCTCAACAAGTGTCAACCCTATCCAACCCCTCTATGATCTTCTGTGTTTAAATTGAATCATCTCTCATTCTTCTGAACTCCAGATACTGTGTTGAGGCAATGCTGCAAAGGCTTCAGAACTGTACTTTAGTAGACCTCAATATTTGTGCCTTGTATTCTCTTTGTTATTGACCAGCTGAACATAATGCTGTGATAAAAGTCACAGCAAAGCAGCTATTCCAACTTAATTCTATCAAAGTATCTAATAAACTGTACAGAAGCTGAGCTATTTACCTTGTACATTGATTATCATTTGCCTTCTGTTTGTCTTTGCCTCAACTAGTGATCGTACAATGTACAATCCCAGTGGCTACAATCTGGCTGGTTAGAGATTTCTGAACTTTTATTGGGCTTGCAGGATGACCTTGATCAACTCTGCAAAATTTATGAGGTCCAAGCTTTGCACAAAAGCTGTGTGCTACATTGGTGCCAAACTCCTCCATCTTCTTTATGGAAATAATAACTTTCTGGCATATCAGCATATGCTTGTCCATCAACTCCTTTTTGTGTACAACTGCGATGAAATCCTCATCCAAATCGTTTGCAGTAGCACTGCACTGCCCTCTAAGGAGATGCTACTTCTGCAATCCTTCCCCTTGCCCTTGCTGTATACCACTCATACCCTGTGAGTCACTGCTTGTGGATAACCCTAATAGGAGAAAGTGAGGACTGCAGACACTGGAGATCAGAGTTGAGAGTGTGGTGCTGGAAAAACACAGCAGGTCAGGCAGCATCCTAGAAAGAGGAGAATCGATGTTTTGGGCATACCCCACGGTTTGACTTGCTGTGCTTTTCCAGTACCACACTCTCGAGATGACCCTTATAGTACCCTCTAAGGAATGGGAACTACCAATACCTGAGTTAACAGTTACTGGTGTGAGTTTGAGTGAGGGTATTTGATATCATCATCAATAATAAGCATATGTCACAAAGCTAGTCCCTTTTTTTGCCTAAAAGCTGATCCTTGGCGCAAGGATATTCTGTCCTTGATTTTTTTTCAGAGGGTTAACAAACCAGGCCGGGCTCCGATCTGTCTGGTTTGGTACAGAGATGAAAAAGGATTTTGAGAGGCCTTTGTTTATATGTAACAGATGAGACTTCAGGCCAAAGTGGTCATGTTTTAGAAGTGACCTGTATAATGAAAGGAAGTAGTCAGCTTTTTAGCTGAGCTGAGCAGTTTAGTTCAGTTGAGAACTGGTTGGGAGTTCAACAGTGAGCCATGTGGAAACTCTCTCTCTCTCTGTCTCTCTCTCTCTCTCTTTCTGTCCTTCAATTTCAACCTGAAAGCATGTGTTCCATTTATACTGGTTTTTAACAGTGTTTGCTTATTGGGACTGTTGTGTACATTCAGAACAGCATACTTAAGTCTAGTTTGGATAGAATGAGTTCTGTAGGGGTTCTTTATTCTGTTCTTTGTGTTTCATTTTGTACTTTTGTGAATACATTTTTGTCTGTTTTAAAATCTAGTAGTCAACCTAGCTAACTTACTCTGGTAGTTTTCACTGTACGCTTACTGAAATAAATTGCAAAGTTATGGTCTGGGCTGCCTGCTTAAGAATGTTTTGAGTGGTCTGGCCTAGTCCATTCCAGATTGGAGGCACTTTGCGGGATTTTAAACAGCAAGTGATAGCTGCTAGTGTCTTTATTTTGTCTGTTGGTTTGGTTGGGTAAATAAAGCTTTCAATCACCAAATGTTTTCTGGAAGTGGATGCGGTGACTTTGGAAGGTTTGCAAAAGGTGGATAAGATCAAGCTGCAGGAATTAGCAGAGAAGCTGGAACTGGACCTGCCTGCTTCTCTGAGGAAAGGAGAGATAATTACAGCAGTGGTTCAGCATTCAAACTTGCCGGAGAAAGCATCAGAATCTCTAGAGATGGCAAGAATTCAACTGCAAATGATTCACCTTGAGTTGGAGGTGAGAGAGAAGGAAAGGGCAGCAGAAATGAAACAGTTTGAGTTACAATTGAAAGCAGAAAACAGGGACAAAGAGAGGGCTACAAAGAGAGGGCTTTTGAACTTCAAAAACTAACACTTAAAAAGGAAAGTCAGCTGGAGATAAAGGCTGAAGGTAGGCTTAGTGAGGATGAGCAAGCTCCTGGTATCAGAAGCCTAATGAGAAACTGCTTCAGTATGTTCAAGCATTGCCTAAATTTGATGAGAAGGATGTGGAAGCCTTTTTCATATCATTTGAAAAGGTGGCTAAACAAATGCAGTTGCCAGTGGCAATGTGGGTTTTGTTGATCCAAACAAAACTTGTAGGTAGGGCTAGTGAGGTATTCGCATCTCTATCAGAGGAGGTATCTGGGGAGTGTAAGGAGGTGAAAAAAGCCATTTTAAGTGCATATGAGCTTGTACCAGAAGCCTATCGACAACGTTTCAGGAATCTAGGGTCAAACCTATATTGAGTTTGAAAGGATCAAACAGAGTAATATTGACAGATGGATAAGAGCTTTAAAAATTGAGCAAACCCATGATGCCCTTAGAGAGGTAATTATTTTGGAGGAATTTAAAAATTCATTGCCTGAAGTAGTGCAAACTTATGTAGAAGAGCAGTGAGTTAAAACACCAAGGTTAGCAGCTGAAGTGGCTGATGATTATGAGCTGGTCCATAAGACACGGTTTGGCTTCCAGAATCAATTTCAGTCCATGAGGGATAGAAAATGGGGAAAACAGAAATCCTCAGGTGGAAAGGGCAAGGTAGATCTCGGTGAAGATCATAAGGAGATCTTACCATAGGGTAAAAAAGAAACCCTTGAGGGGGACAAAGAAGTTAAAAAAACTCTGGTGTTTTCATTGTAATAAAGTAGGCCACACAAAATCACAGTGTTGGTGGGTGAAGAGAAAGCCAGATGTAGGAAAACCAGACAAGCCTGGAAGTTTTGTTGGACTAGTAACAAAAAAGCACAAGGGAAGTGAGCCAACTGCCTCAGAGTGTATGAGATGATTAGAGGTTGAATAAGGAGCAAGTGCCAGATCTGCTTAAAAAATATACATGCAAGGGTAAAGTTTATTCACATAGGCCAGGTGCAGTAGGTAAGGAGGTTACAATATTAAGGGGCACAGGATCCTCTCAGTCTGTGATGCTGAAGGATGAGGAGATATGTTCTCCTGAGGGACTATTGCCAGAAAAGTTACTGGTAACAGGAATTCATGGTGAGACAAAATAAAATTCTCAATTATGTTAAGTGAGGCTAGAGAGTCCAGAGAAAAGTGGAAAATCTGTGGTAGGAGTACTGGACAAACTGTCAGCTCCAGGAATACGATTAGTCCTTGTAAATAATATACCTGATTCACCAGTAGACATACTGCCTCCTCTAGTTGAAAAGCCAGTGGAGATGCAGGCAACTGGAGACAGGAATTTTCCCTGATTGTGTGGTCACAAGTTCACAGAGGCACAAGTTGAAGCAGCTTGGATCAAAAGGCACAGATAAGGAAGCTAACATTGTGTTATCTGAGACTTTTTTGATCAGATAAGTGGAACAGAGAAGGAGCAAATAGATAAACATGCAAGTATCTTTAGCTCTGCTAGGCTGAGTAAATTACAGCAGGAAAATGAGAACTTAAAACAATGATATCAAAGGTATTTACAGAGGAGAGTGAATGCATCCCTGAGTGTTATTACTTAACAACTGATGTCTTAATGAGGAAATGGAGAACATCACGCATTCATGCAGATGAGAAATGGGCAGAGATTCATCAAATTGTTTTGCCAGTTGGGTATAGGAAGGAGCTGCTGCGAGTGGCACATGACCTACCACTTGGAGGTCATTTAGGAGTGAGGAAAACAGGCTAAAGTGCAAAGACGTTTTTACTGGCCTGGACTACGCAAGGATGTAGTAGAACTTTGCCAGACGTGTCATAAATGTCAGCTAATCAGAAAACCACAGGCAGTAATGAAACCTGCATCTTTAAAAGTTCCAGCATTTGAGGAACTTTTCAGAAGAGTCTTGATTGATTGCATAAGTCCGCTACCTCAAACAAAAAGTGGGAAAAGTATTTATTAACAATAATGGATGCCTTAACTAGATTTCCTTAGGCAGCATCACAGCTAAATGGGTTGGAGAAGAATTATGTAAATGTTTTACTGGATACGGACTACTAATAGAGATCCTGTCAGATTAAGGATCAAATTTCACATTCAAACTATTCAAGGAGGTTAAAGCAACATGGGAATAAAGCAATTCAAACCTACTGCGTACCATCCAGAATCACAGGGAACACTAGAGAGATAGTATCAAACCCTAAAGACCATGTTGAGGGCTTATTGTCAGGTTATCCAGATGATTGGGATAAGGGAGTTCCATTTGTACTTTTTGCAATCAGAGATGTACTGAAAGAATCGATCAAATTCAATCCATTTGATTTAATTTTTGGGCATGAACTAAGAGGACTGTTAAAATTGATTAAGCAGAAGTTAGTAAGTCAGAATTCAGAGATCACCCATTTGGACAATGTGCCAAATTTTAGAGAATGACTAAATAGAACATACACAGCATACAAATAGGAAGTGGATAGGAAACCACAAATTTGCAATTTTGCCATTGGGAATAAGGTATTGGTGTTACTTCCAGTAAGAGTTGAGCTTGTAAAAGCAAGGTTTTAGTGGACCTTATCAAATCAAGAAGAAATTGAGTGAGGTGAAGTACTTGGTAGGACTCCAGACAGGAAGAAATCTCACAGAGTGTGTCATGTGAATGTGCTCAAAAGCATATATTAAGGAAGGAAAGCAAGAGGAGAAGGTGTTAATGATGACAGCACAGAAGGAAGAACCAAGTTCAGAGGATTCTGCATTGGACATTCCTCAAATCAGATTGGACAATGAGGAAGTTGTCAAAAATTGGGAAAGATTATTGAGTTAGTTCCACAAGAAAATCGAAATGACCTGAAAGAGTTATTACTATCACATGGGGAGACATGCAGAAATAAACTGGGAAGTAATAACCTAATTGTGCATGATGTAAATATAGGAAATGCTATTCTGATTAAGCAACATCCTTATAGGCATAACCTTCTAAAGTTGGCACAGGTTCAGAAGGATATAGAGTGCATGCTCCACGAAGGCATTATCAAAGTAACTTACACATAGTCATGGTCCCAAAGCCAGATGGTACCCAATGATTATGTGTGGACTATCGCAAAGTCAATGCTATTCCAAAGACTAATGCGTATCCAATTCCATAGTTCGAGGACTGTTGAAAAAGTGGAACAAGCAACTTACATTTCTAAGTTGGACTTGCTCAGAGGCTACTGGCAAGTACCTGTCAGAGAGAGTAAAGGCAATTTCAGCTTTCATAACGCCAAATGGACTATATCAATTCAAAGTCATGCTATTTGGTGTGAAAAATGCTCTAGCCACATTTCAGAGACTGACTAATAACGTAATTGCCAGATTACCCACCTGTGTGCTGTATATTGATGACCTGGTGATTTTCAGTCATTCATGGAAAGAACATTTACAGCATTTATCGGACTTGCTCGATCGATTTCGGAAGGCAGGCTCGGTGGTCAATCTAGCTAAAAGTGAATTTACCAAGTCCAAGTCACCTTCCTGGGAGATGTTATTGGATATGGACAAATGGCCCCATGAGATGCAAAAACAAAAGTAATTAGGGAAATTCCCACACCAGTGACGATAAAGGTAGTATCCTGGGATTGAGTGGATTTTATTGAAAGTTTGTGCCAAATTTTAGCAGTGTGACTGCCCCACTCACCAAATTGTTAAAAAAAGGGCAAGAAGTTTCAGTGGATAGCGGACTGTCAAAAGGCATTTGCCAGCCTAAAACCTGTGTTAACCACTGTGCCAGTATTAGCCACACCAGATTACAAGATGCCTTTCAAGGTGGTCATTGATGCCAGTGATGTGGGTGTTGGTGTGGTGCTCCTGCAGGAGGATGATGAAGGGATAGAAAGACCCATTGGGTATTTTTCCAGGAAGTTGAACATTGAAACACAGAAATATTCAACAGTGGAGAAAGAGACTTTTAGCTTGGTGTTGGCATTACAACATTTCAGTGTTTATATTATCAACAATGCATTTGAGACAATCATATGCACTGATCCAAACCCATTGACATTTGTGGAAAAATTCAAGGACAAAAATGCCACACTGTTTAGATGGAACTTGTTGTTATGGCTATTCAATTTGACAATTGTGCATGTGGCAGGTCACACAAGTGTGATTGCCAATGCGTGATTGAGGTTCGAATGAGATATGGAGGCGTTCAGTGGTGGGTGTACCACGGCCTGAATTTGAATGGGGTTGTGCATGTTTGCATGTTTATAGTTAGTATAATGTATATGTGTGTTTAGACTACTAACCAGGGTTTTGAAGGGTTAAAAATGAAGCCATCTTTTGGTATTGATGGTTCGGTTTTTTTAAGGGGGGAGGTGTCACAAAGCTGGTCTCATTTTGTTCTAAAGGTTGTTCCTTGGCTCAAGGATACCCTGTCCTTGATTTTTTTCAGAGGGGTAATAAACCAGACCGGGCTCCAACCAGTCTGGTTTGGTACAGAGATGAAAAGGATTTTGAGAGGCCTTTTGTTTATATCTAACAGATGAAGCTTCAGGCCAAAGTGGTTATGTTTTAGAAGTAACCTGTATAATGAAAGGAGAGTGATCAGCTCTCGAGCTAAGCTGAGCAGTTTAGTTAAGTTGAGAAATGGTGAGGAGTCAACAGTCAGCTGTGTCGAAACTCTCTCTCTCTCTCTCTCTCTCTCTCTGCCCTTCAGCTTCAACCTGTCAACATGTGTTCCATTTATACTGGGTTTTTAAAGGGAGTTTGCTTATTGGGACTGTTGGGTATATTCAGAACAGCATAATTATGTCCAGTTTGGATAGGCTGAATTCTGTAGGGGTCCTTTATTCTGTTCTTTGTGTTTCATTGTGAAATTTTGTGAATAAATTTTTGTCTGTTTTATAATCTAGTAGTGAACCTAGCTAACTTGCTCCAGGTAATTTTCACTGTACACTTAACAAAACAAATTGCAAAGTTATGGTCTGGGCTGCCTGCTTAAGAATGTTTTGAGTGGTCTGGCCTAGTCCATAACACATAGCAAAATATGAAAAACCCCAAGAGGTCTGGCAGCATCGGAGGAGGAGGGAGAAACAGAGTTAATGATTAGGTCTATCAAACCTTGGAAAATTTGAAGTTTAACTGGTTTTGAACAAGTGAAAGGTGGGTTGTGGGAGTGGGGGAAGATAATTGTAGTAAGAATCACACAAGGGAAATTTTGTGGTGGTGTTGAGGGCTGGAGAGAGCGAATGACAAAATGTTTCATGGTACTGGGACCAGGTGTGTTAATGGGACAAGTAGAGTTATAAAAAAGTTCCTACAGAGAATGTGAATGGTAGGATCATCTGAACACAAAAGAAAACAGAGAGCAGGTACATAGCAGGAGGTAGACAGGTTGGTTAAGAAGGTGTTTGGCACACTTGCCTTCATTGGTCAGAAAATTGAGAACAAGAGTTGGGACATCATGCTGCGGCTGTCCAGGACATTGCTGAGGCCACATTTAGAATACTGCACACAATTCTGGTTGTAATTCTATGGGAATGATGCTGTTAAACTTGAGAGGGTGCAAAAAAGATTTTTAAGAATGGTGCCAGGTTTGGGGGCCTGATGTAGTTTGAGCTATAGGGAGAGGCTGAATAGGTTGGGGCTATTTTCACTGGAGCGTTGGATGCCGAGTGTAACCTTATAGAGGGTTATAAAATCATGAAGGGCATGGATAGGGTAAATAGCCAT
This sequence comes from Chiloscyllium punctatum, assembly GCF_047496795.1. Taxonomy (NCBI): domain Eukaryota; kingdom Metazoa; phylum Chordata; class Chondrichthyes; order Orectolobiformes; family Hemiscylliidae; genus Chiloscyllium; species Chiloscyllium punctatum. The sequence goes on along the minus strand of NC_092741.1, from coordinate 147,984,607 downwards.
GGTCTTTTTTTAAGGTGCGGCTATCCAAAACTGGAAGGCATAGGTTCCAGGTAAGAGGGGAAAGGTTTAAAAGGGACCTGAGGGGTAAATTTCTCACGCAGATTGTTGTGTGTCTATGGAATGAGCTGCCAGAGGAAGTGGTAAAGGCTGGTACAACATTTAAACAGCACCTGGATGGGTACATGAACAGGAAGGGTTTAGAGGGATATGGGCCAAATTCTGACAAATGGGACTTGGTCAGATTGGGATTGCTGGTTGGTGTGAGTGAGTTGGACTGAAGGGACTGTTTCCATGCTGTATGACTCTATGACTCTAAGAATAAGCAGAGATCAGAAAGGATCAATGGAAAAAGCAACCTGGTAATGAAACATGAAGCGCAATGGCAGCACATTTTGTGGACTTAAATTGTTAAAGTAAATGTTGTTTCATTTGTAAGGAATATTTTGAGTCTTGAACAGAGAGTTGTGTTCACATGGGGAGGGAATGGGTGCTGGCAATGACTGAGAGGTGGATTAGGGTATAGTGGTGGAAATGGTCTCGAGAGAAAGCTGATGGTAAACAAAGGGACACTGAGCCACCTATGACTAAAACCTTGATCAAAGAGATATTTTATAAGGAGTATGTTAAAAGATGGAAGTGAGAAAGAGAGGTGGAGAGACTTGGTATAAAATTCCAGAGCTTAAGTCGTAAACTACAGAGATCAAGCAGTATTTACAAACTACAAGATGCACTACACTTTTACCAGAGAAAGGGCATTAGAAGCACAGGAGAAACCACCGCTTGCAAACTCCTCATTAAAACATGCACGCTTGCTTCAAGTAATGCAGAGGAGCTGAAACTCATGTTCACCTTTCAAGATTGTGCACTCCCCAGGCATGCAGCAATGTTTTTAACTTTGCTTATGCTGCAAAGATTATAGTAACTAACGAGTAATGAATTTGAGTGTTATATAAACACAAAGTACTGGAGAAATTCAACAGGTCTGGCAGTATCTGTGGAGAAAGAAACAGAATTAACATTGAATCCAATATGATCCTTCTTTGGAACTTGGAGTTCAGACTGTATCTCTTGAAGGCACATGGGATCACACAGTGCAATACATGTCTTTAGGCTTTACCTTAATTTCTTCTGAGGACTTCCTACATTAACAGATAATATCTGACATTCATGAAAGTTTATTTGCTTCTTTTCTTCTTCCTATAAAATGACGGAAAAGCTTAAAGTACGAAAGAGCTGTAAACTAGGACAAGTAAATCCTTTAAAGTTACTTGTGTATTTGCATTTTAAGGAGAATAATCAAAACAAAGGGAGAGGTGAACTTATGCACTACATCTGAATTAACTTTGATAAGAAAAACCATGTAATTAAATATGTACAAGGGGTTGCTGAATGAGACAAAGGCAATATGTAATGCACAGATTTATTTAGTTTTGCAACTACGATCTGTAAAAGGAATAAATTAGTTTCTTTTCTTGTCTTGTGTGGGATTTTTAAAATAAATTTCTATCATTTAATTAAAATATATACATATATGCATATGGTTACTGTCACATTTTTGAGTGCCACATACCACATTTATTCAAATTTCAAATTTATCGAAGAATGCAGGGAATCAGAACTGAAACATGATGCATTTATTAATCAGTAAGAAGCAAGCAGTAATCAAAGCCATCAGTCAGGAAGCTGCCAAAAAACTGAATAGTAACAGCTACCAATACAAACAAGAAAAGTGAAACAAATTGTTCAAAATATCTTTTGAAATACCTTAGCTATCTTCTCAGACACACACTGGATAGAATATTGTACCCTTGCCATGGCAAATGTGGTGGCAGAAGCATTTAATTGGACAGATGTGTTGCGACTCTGCCTTTTTCACAGCTCTGCCCCAACTAAGTCTCTAATAACCTTCTTTAGTGGGCTGTTACTGTCCAAACATGGACCTCATCCTGCAGTCATTGGTTCTTGGGGGCTCGACATATAGGCAGCATGGCGATCGAACTCTGGTGTTTTACTCGTGGCATCTTAGGAGGTGTGTGTGTGTGTGTGTGTGTGTGCATGTGTGTGTGTGTTTAAGAATGAGAAATGATGCAGGATCACTATGATTTCACTCCCAAGTGAAACCTGGGTCTTTCAAAGGTGGCATGGAGCCTACAAGTTCCATCTGGCCCTTTTTGCAGTCTTAAAACTTCTAGGATTGGCAGGATATCCTCTATAAGAATTCCTGATATTTCAACATCCAATGATGGTAATGAATTGAATTATTGTTAGATGCCCTTACATAAATGTCTTTCAGACAAATGTTGACCTGAGAGATTGTTATGAACTAATGTTATGGAAGGAGCCTCAGAACTCACAGATTTCTGGAACAGGTTTTGATTTCAAGTTTAGAAAACAAATTCTTACCTGACCTTTGCTGACGGTTAGTCAATACCACAAATCTCTTATCCATTCTCCATTTTGCACAGATGACTATCCATAGGGAAATTACCTAACACTAGTATTGAATGTAAGTATGCTCCCTGACCTGGAAGGTTCTTTTTCAGACATTTCATCACCATGTTGGATATTATCATCAGTGAGCCTCTGGTGAGGCACTGGTGGTCAGAGAGTCATCAAGTCATAGAGATGTACAACATGGAAACAGACCCATCGGTCCAAACTGTCCACGCTGACCAGATATCCCAACCAATCTAGTCCCACCTGCCAGCACCCGGCCCATATCCCTCCAAACCCTTCCTATTCATATACCCATCCAAAAGCCTCTTAAATATTTCAATTGTATCAGCCTCCACCATATCCTCTGGCAGCTCATTCCATACACGTACCACCCTCCACATGAAAATGTTGCCCCTTAGGTCTCTTTTATATCTTTCCCCTCTCACCCTAAACCTATGCCTTCTAGTTCTGGATTCCCTGATCCCAGGGAAAAGACTTTGTCTATTTATCCTATCCATGCCCCTCATAATTTTGTAAACCTCTATAACGTCACCCCTCAGCTGGTGGTATGGTCCATTTTTTATTCATGTCTTTAGGTTTCCTTGGGTTGGTGATATCATTTCATGTGGCGATGTCATTTCATGTGGCAATGTCATTTCACGTGGGGATGTTATTTCCTGTTCTTTTTCTCAGGTGGTGGCAAATGGGATCAACAACAAACCCAAACAAGCAGACAAAATGTGTCCAGAAACCCTAGCCACTCTCCCCTACATCAAAGACATCTTGGAAATGACTGCCAGACTACTTAGACTTCTTAGCATCATGGTAGCCGACAAACCCACCAAAACACTAAAACAGCAGCTCATGAACTTGAGAGACCCTATACAGACAACAAGCAAAATTAATGTCATTTAAAAAATACCATGCAAAAATTGTAACAAACACTACATTGGACAAACAGGCAGAAAACTAGCCACTAGGATACATGAACATCATCTAGCCACAAAAAGACATGACCCACTTTCACTAGTGTCTTTACATCCAGATGAGAAAAGACACCACTTTGACTGGGACAACTTATCTATCCTAGGACATGCCAAACAGAGACACATACAAGAATTCCTAGAAGCATGGCATTCCAACCAGAAGTCTGTCAGCAAACACATTGACTTGGATTCCATTTACCACCCGCAGAGAAAACTACCTGGAAATGACATCATCACAAGAGATTAAATCACCACAGGAAATGTAAACACCAACCCAAGACAACCTAAACACATAAATAAAAAGCGGGCCATACCCCAGTGCTTCACCAGAGGCTCACTGATGTTGTTACCTAGCATGGTGATGAAACGTCTGATAATGAACCTTCCAGCTCAGCCGAGCAAACTTACATCCAGAACCTCAACCTGAGCTACAAATCTTCTCAAAACTCGCTAACACTAGTATTCTGTGCAGTTGGGCTTTTGAGCCCCTGGAGTTGAAAGTCATGCCCTGTCACAGTTTTGGTAACTGAGGATTGTGATATTTTCAGGCCCAAAGAAAATAACTTAGAGTAGTGAGTAGTGATTGTACCTACAATCGTACCAGGCTGTTGTGAAGGAACCTCTTAGTCTCTATCAGTGTTATTTTCCTTATAATTGTTCATGGGACATTAGCATCACTGGCAAATGTCATCATTTATGCCCCTCTAATTTCCCTTTGAGAAAGAATTGATGAGCCACCTTCTAAATCGATTTCTGTCCATGTGATAGAGGAACACTCAAAGTGATGTTACAGAGGGAGTTCCAGGATTTTGACCCAGTGACAATGAAGGAATGATGATATATTTCGGAAAGGATTTGATAATTTGTGCAGCCCTCTGGGGGACAGCTAAGATGCAGCAATAATTACTGGCTTGTTTATTTTCTCAGCTTTGAAAACAAGTTTAAGTAAGAACTTGGCAATCCACCTGACAGATATTTTGACAAGAAAATTACTTTCAAACATTTATGTTTAGACAGTGAGAAAAACAGAGAGGTGGAGAGACAGAATAAGAACAGAAAAGTCTTGACAGAAAGCACCAGAGACTGACATTGATTTTGAGAGACTGAAAAACAAAAGGAGATAAAAATACTGCAACAGAGAAACCAGAAAATAGATAACACAGCAAATGTGAGAAGGGCAATAAATAATTTGACAGCTCTGTGAAAAGAGACACACAGAGTTTGTTGTTTGTAATGAGTTGTTTCCCTATATTATAAATAGCAATAGATATTAATTTTTTATATATAGATGGAAGAGTTCAGAATGGGGATGTTTCATTGCAACTGCAATATGATTGGAATCGATCTGAAAGGACAACCTTGGGGGAAGTAAATAGAAAGCCCAGGAAATTTCTATTCATATATCACTTGGTGATGCAAACAGTTAAATATCTAATTTTACTAAGTCTACAAGGTCTTGAAGGAAAAACATTTGATTTAGAGAGTAAGTAAATTGTGTTTATTATATTTTGTTCTCTCTAACGTAAGTGATCATTCAAGGGAAACTGCACTTATTGTAGTTTATGTTCTCTCTTCTTTTGTGTGTAATAAAATCCTAATGTTTAAACCCTGATCCTTGTGCCCTCATTCCTTTTATTAAATGCCTGGACTTTAGGATTCAGAAATACTAAAAGCATTACCCATCCCCAGTAAGATTATAAAACCTCCTTGATGCATTGTAAACTGTGAGGTAGGCAATATCACTGGAATATCCCACCTGGATAGATCTGCTTGCTTGGAAACTAAGGGCTGTGTGGCTCTTTATGATCGCTGGTGATATCATCCTTGTACTGCTGTGGCTGCAGGTCATGATCGGGGAATTGGCAGATGGCATCCCCTTGTTAGATCTTAGCTATCTTAGAAATTACCGTTGGCAGACTTGGAGGCACATTACATAAAGAAATCCATATATTTATTCATTTTTTTTGTCAGTATTGACTGCAGTAACAGCTAAAGAGTTGTCTTTCCCTCAGAGTTTAGAGTCATAGAGTTACAGAGTCATGTAGCATGGAAACAGACCCCTCAGTCCAACCAGTCCAGGCCAACCATAATCCCCAACTAAACCAGTCCCACCTGCCTGCGCTTGCCCCATTTCCTTCCAAACAATTCTTATTCATGTACTTATCTAAATGTCTTTTGAACATTGTAACTGTACCCGTATCTACTACTTCTCTGGAGGTTCATTCCACACATGAACCAAGCTCTGTGCAAAAAATCACCTGTCATGTCGTCCTTTTTAAATCTGTCTCCTCTCACTTTAAGAATACGCTTTAAAAAGTTAGTTTGGTCAAGACCTTTTATTCGAACAACTAATTAATTGTTATGAATTTGAAGGTGTGTACTGTACCTTTATGAGAGTGTGAATGCTGTTCTGAACTGAGAGCTGACAAGCACCTGTGATGACTAGCTAGCAGTCTCAGAGTGTATTGGAAAATTGAAAATATGTAACATTTGGTTGTGAAATGAATGCCTGAATTGGTTGCTGTTTTGACAACTTGAATTTAACCAATCAGTTTAAATTATGCCCCAGGATATTAAAACCCAATTTATTGTTTTTGCCAACATCGGACCAATGAGACAATCCAATATTGGGGTATTAAAAAAAAAGGCATTTTGAAAGGCAGACAGAGCAACTGACATTGAGAGAGTAACTGCCATTGAGAAAGACTGCCATTCAAAAGCACTTTCTATCAAAGGTACCTTTTCAGATGAAACATCTTCACAGTAAAAGAAAGAAGATGACCCAGGGAGATCTTCAGCCAAATGAAGACAGACACCCGAGATAACTGTCGCTGTATGGTTTTGAAATTAAGTTGTTGTAATTTTAATGAGTTTCCTTTCTTGGAACAGTATATTATTATTGAGTTTGAGGCAGATAATAAGCAATTAGGAGGAAGGGGGGCTTAGAGTTGTGAACAGTTGCTTAATGCTCACTTTTAGAATTAAGGAATAAATTGATATTATTTTCTTTAAATAGCGGAATTTCGGAGTTCTCTGTCACTTATATTCTAACAGATTATGAGGTGAGCTGAGCTTTTCTGGGTGTTTGGTTTAATTAATAGAAGGATTCACCACTGTGTCATAACATGATGAATGACCAATGTAGACGTATTGCTATTCCAAGTTACACTCACTTGAGAAAAAAAACTGTAATTATTGTATTGAGGGTTTCAAGCTTTGACTGAAATTTTACAAGTCTATTCTGTAATAAAAATGAATGAAGCCAAGTTGAATTGGGAGAGAGCAATGTTAACCTTTGGATTTGATCATCACATCATCCTTTGTCTAAACTGCTAACATTCATAGCATCCCTGTTAATCTCTTTTAATTTATACTGCTGTTTTCTTGAACCATTTTTGATTGTTTCTCATTATTTATCCCGGATGATACTATCCTCCAGCAGAATTGGTCACTGGTTGTGTTTGTATGGTGGCTTGATGGCTACAATAGCTGAATATTACTTTGCAACTAATCCCCATTATTCATTTCAGTAATCTGGTTAAAATCAGACAATGTTTATGAAGCTGAATAAAAAGTAGCTGCTCTAATTAATTTAGAAGAATTAAAAACTTTCATTATTTAAATTTAAATGAATGTTAAGTTAAATTGAGAACCCAGTGCATTCTCGAAATAAAATTTAGAGTGTCTTTTATTTTATTGCTTGTGTACGTAATAATCAAATCATTACGGTCAAACAAGTAGTTAATTTGTTATTTTATGTTAAATAATTACAGCAATGATGTTCTGAGCAGAGGTAATACATTCGAAGATTTAGGAACCATTTAACTCCCTTTGCTGATTGCTTGTGTTAATTTCCATTAAAGCACAAGCATATTCATTATTTAAGATGCCATATTATGATTGTACATGTTTTAGTAACTGCAAGATCTTAATAATATTGTGATTCTGGCACTGAGATAGTGGGAACAGATGGCATGCTTTTTGACATTATTGCAAAATTTCCTGGGATTGATTTTAGTATGCATTCACAGTAACAGAAGAAGACAAGAGTGAATGATGAGATAATAGCTTGCCAAACTTGAACAGGACAAAGTTAAATATCACATAACACCAAGTTATAGTCCAGCAGGGTTATTTGGAAGTGCTAGCTTTCGGAGTGCTGCTTCTTCATCAGGTAGTTACCTGAGATTAGCTAGGAAATGGCTGGAATGAATACTGAAGATGGGGTGCGGGGGAGGGGACATCTTGTTAGCTGATGAAGGAGCAGAGCTCCGAAAGTTAGTACTTCCAAATAAACCTGTTGAATTATAATCTGGTGTTGTGTGACTTTTAACTTTGTTCACCCCAGTCCAACACTGGCACCTCCACATCAAAACTTCAACTGGATACTGGTTTAACACAACAGTAGATGGGCAAATATTGTGTGCCAGGATAGCGGCATGGGAACTCTACAGCTTTCTGGACTCAGCATTGAGTTCAACAATTTTAGGGTTGAACACCTTCTTCCATGTCCTTATCCCAACCCCCACACACCAAGCCATTTCATCACGTGGGCTGCTACCACACACAACCCATTGTTGTCTAATAACAATGGGGTGGCACGGTGGTTCAGTGGTTAGCACTGTTGCCTCAAAGTGCCAGGAATGATTCCCACCTCGGATGACTGTGTGGAGTTTGCACATTCACCCTATGTCTGTGTGAGTTTCCTCTGGATGCTCTGGTTTTTTTTCCCACAATCCAAAGATGTGCAGGCCAGGTGAATTGGCCATGCTAAATTGCCCATAGTGTTAGGTGCATTAGTCAGGAATAAATATAGGGTAGGGAAATGGGTCTGGGTGGGTTCCTCTTCATAGGGTCGGTGTGGATGTTGGGCTGAAGGGCCTGTTTCCATACTGTAGGGAATCTAATCTAAAAAAGCAGTCCCTAGTAGGAGCTATTCATTTTCCTAGACTGACCTTTACCCACTTCTTTGTCTGTCCAACTTTAGTTCCCTCTCTTTGAACTCTATCTCCAAAAATCATTTAATCCTCTACCTGCCCCCCATCCCATTTTCTGCATTAATGCCAGTCATTTCCTAGCTCATGTCAGTTCTGAAGAAGGTTCACTAGACACGAAACTCTGTTTTCTCCCAACAGATGCTGCCAGACTTGCTGAGGTTTTCTGTTTTGTTTCTGATTTCCAGCATTCACAGTTCTCTTGGTTTTATGAATATTGCGATATTTGCTTTGCCAGCTTTTGCCCAAACAAAGAAGCAATTGTCTGAGGAGTACTCTTGCCACATTTGTCTCTACAAATATATTGACTATAAATTTCTTTTGAAAAACTTATCTTCAGATGACATTTGCTCCTTAGGATGGTGTGACTTCTGAAGATTCCTTAAATTAAAGCTTAATGGGCACTTGCATGGCAGTTGGAGAAATGGAGGGAAGTGGGAAGGATGTATTTCTCCTCTCCTGATGTGTAAGTGGTACAGATCCTCTTGTTGGGCTGGTAGTGCAAAAGTGATATGCAAAATGGTGGAAGGATAGAGCCACGCCACCAACAATAAACGCACACCAATTGTCATGATTTGAAAAACCTCCAGGGAAATCACCAGGATTGCAAAGTCAGCCTTCCCTTCTTATCATCCTCTCTCTAACCAATGGCACCTCTGACCCCAGTGCCCCACCAGACACAACAACCCCACAGGCTGTTTTCATTATGCTGCTCATATCCCCCCATTGCGAGGGAGGTATCACCACAGGCAAAGGACCAGCAACCCTGTTAAATGATCCTCAATAAGGCCTTTTAAGCAGGCTGCATATCTGAGACTGCTGCTGGAAATGCATCAGAAAGCCATCCAAATGATGCTCCCTGTTAGTGTTTTCTGGACTCACACACCACCTAACCCTAACCCTAACACTTCCCAACTCCTTGTACAGACCTTCAGTGTATGCATTGGCAGTTTCTGAAAAAGACAGAACAAGAAGCCGATCAGTGCCTAAAGCAAATTTGAATGCCAAAGCAAATGTTTTAGATCCCATGACTCTCATTAATGCCCACTTGTGTGCAAACCAAACTGAGCATGCATTCAGATGCATATAGAGCCCAGCTCCAAACAGCTTCCCTCTTGCTCCAAACAGAACTATTTAAAGACATCACCATCTAACTTGTTGGTTGATGTTTTAAAAAATTGTTGATTGTCTGATGACTGTTGCAAAGTACTGGGTTATTGGAAAGGTTGTGAAATTTGGTTAAGTCAGTCAGGAGTTTGGAAAGGAATTTGATGTTTCTTTCAGCTCCTTTGCTTCTAGTCATGATGGTGGAGGTTGCAATCCTCTTAGGTTGCAACAATAAAGGGAAATGGAGCAGCAGTGATAAAATTCAGAGAAGGAGGAGGAGGAAGGTTCTCAGCAAGAGCTCTTCAATCGTATTTTCTACTTACAGTTAAAGCAGTGTGTGGTAGAGCTCTGTGTGTGTGGTGGCTATGCTTTATCAAAGAGGTTATCTGTTAGGTTGTCCAGGACACTGAATTTTAAGGTCATGGATTTTCCAGGCTGATCCTGTTGACATTGAGAGCATATTGAATATGGAAGTAGAGAAGTTTTATTGCAGCTGTTATAGAGCCTTGCTGATTCCCCATTTGAAATGCATTCTAAACTTTTGATTTGGAGATGCCAGTGTTGGATTGGGGTGTACAAAGTTAAAAATCACACAACACCAGGTTATAGTCCAACAGGTTTAATTGGAAGCACATTAGCTTTCGGAGAGCTGCTCCTTCATCAGGCGTCGCTCCGAAAGCTAGTGTGCTTCCAATTAAACCTGTTGGACTATAACCTGGTGTTGTGTGATTTTTAACATTCTAAGCTTTGGAATCTTTATTTGGAAAAATATATAATTGCATTAGAAACATTTCAGAGGAAGTTCACTCAACTTATTGTTGGTTGAAGAGCTTGTCTAATGAGGAAAGGTTAAATTGTTATAACATATACCTATTGGAGTTTAGAAGAATGAGAAATAGTCTTATTCAAACATTTGCAGTCATGAGGGGAAGGATTGGATGGATAAAGGCAGGATATTTCTTCCCTGGGAGAAACACACATTCAGGGACACATTTTAAGGATAAAATCTTTCTCTTTTAAGGCAGAGATGGGCTGGAATTTCTTTTCTCTTCATGTGTCATTAACGTGTGGAATTCTCTTCTTCAGAAATTAACAGAGGATGGTCATTGAGTTCATTCACACCGAGTTCGATAAATATTTTTACAAAAAAGCAAATCCTGGGTTATGGGGCTGAAACAGGAAAGTGGTGTTGGGTCATTGAGACAACAGCCAGATCAACATGATATTATCAAATGCAAAATAGGGCTGAATAGCCTAATGGCATGCTCCTTCTCTTAGGTCCTATGGACCTATGTCTTTTTATTCTTCAAGAAAGAATAAAGTGCATCAGTAAGTATGTAGCGATGTGTTCAGGACATGTATCTGTAACCCTGTTGAATACCTGGCAGTGTGTGGACGCTCTAAGATATGCTGTGCATCTTGAAACAATGCCATGTGTGTGAGGGTTAGACGAATTGTATAAATGGATTTGGTTGATGTAGATTATAGGCAGGCAAGTGAAACTGGACTGTTGGTTGGAGAAGTGGCTGAGAATAGAGCAGGATATGGGGTGTAAGAATGCATGAGCTGTTCTTGACCACACAGTCAAAGTCATCCAACTCAGTACTAAGAACATCCAGGTCCTCAGCACATGATTGTGGAAAATTGCACATTGCAATCATCAAGCCTAAATTCAGGGGCTATTCAATTGAATCTCCTCCAATTTGACTTCAAAGTATCTATCATACGCTGTTAGATCAAAACTGGAACTGCATTCTAAGGCAACATACCCTTTCCAAATCTCAGATTTAAGGTCACATCGTTTCAAGATTTTCTCTTTTCATTTAGCCTGACCCGTAACTTAAATTGGGACCACTACCCTATGGCTCTTTAAAAATTGTCAAGTTGTTATAAGAGTGATTGAGTGCAGCAGACACTTATGGGGGTAATTTTATCATAACTCTTAATGAGGATCAACACAGTTGTATAACCTATCACTTTTACACATGCCGAATTTTACTTTTTGTTAACTTCAGTCAAAGATAAAATCAAGTTATAAACAATTGGGCAGCACGGTAGCTCGGTGGTTAGCACGGCTGCCTCACAGTACCAGGGTCCTGGGTTTGATTCCAGCCTTGGGTGACTGTGGAATTTGCACATTCTCCCCGTGTCTGCGTGAGTTTTCTCCGGGTGCTCTGGTTTCCTCCCACAATCCAAAAGATGTGCAGGTTAGGTGAATTGGACATGTTAAATTTCCCATAGTGTTTTGGATATGTGGGTTAGGTGCATTAGTCAGGGATAAATGCAGGCGAATGGGTTTGGGTGGGATATTCTTTGGAAGGTCAGTATGGACTTGTTGGGCCGAAGGTCCTGTTTCCATACTGTAGGATCTCTAAGGTGACCCTCCCAATTTATCTTTATGCAACAAAAACAGAAATTGCTGGAAAAGCTCAGCAACTTTGGCAACATCTGGGAAGAGAAATCAAAGTTAATGTAAAGCGATAGGTGGAGGTAGAGCCCAAAGAGAGAGAAGAACAGTTGGATAGTCAAAGGAGTGGATAACAATCAGGCTAGGACAGTGAGTAGCTGTTAATGGAGACTGTTAGTGGCTAACAATGGTTTGTGGGTTGGCAGGCCCTTCAACAGACCACCATGTTCCCCTGGGCAACATCTCTGTCTCAGGATTGCTGCTGTGCTCCAGTGAAGCTCAGCACAAGCTGGTTTAGTTTGGGAACATGGTTGGCATTGACTAGTTGGACCAAAGGGTCTGTTTCCATGCTGTATGACTCTGTTACTCTCGCTTTCCACTTGAGAACTTTACAGCTGTCTGGACTCAATATTGAGTTCGACAGTTTTTGGGCTTGAGCTCTCCCATGTCCTTTCCCCAATGCCCACACATCAGCCTTTGATATCACATGGTCTGCTATTATGCATAGCCCATTGTTGGCCACTAACAGTATCCATGAACAGTTATTCACCCTCTTAGCCTGACCATTACCCATTCCTTTGTCCAGCTCTTCTGTCTCTTTGTGCTCTACCTCCACCTATTGTTTACTCCTTTCCCTTTATCTTCTGCATAAAATCCAACACTTGTTTAGCTGCAAGAAGTTCTGAGGGAGGGTCACTGGACCCAAAACGTTAACTCTGATTTCTCTCCACAGATGCTGCCGGACCTGCTGAGCTGTTCCAGCAATTTCTGTTTTTGTTTCTGATTTCCGACATCCGCAGTTCTTTCAGTTTTTAAACTTTGTACAGGTTAGGTTAAGATTTCCTATTTGAATTTTATTACGTGAGTGGTATAACGAGTGAATCTGGCTCATTGGAATTAAGTGCACTGACAGTTTGATAAATTAGCCCACCATTTACGACAGCTCCCTCACTGATGTTCATCATTTCCCACACATTGTTTGACCAGTATCTCATCCAACCAAGTTCCTCTGGTGACATAAATCAGCTCTCCACAATTAAACGAAAATAAAGATGATAGAGAGAAAATGTTTCTGAAGTTATTTATAGTTTATTTTTGCTATGGTGACACTGTTCACGGTTTACATTTCTAAATTAGCCCTTTCAAGTAGAATAAAAAGATTTAGAGAATAAACAGCACATTCTTTTTCGAAATGAGGTTTGTTATTGCTTTCAATTCAAATTGACTTCTTATAGCAGAATGCTTCCAAGAAAATATTAGTGCGCCATTAATCATTTCTTATTTTCTCTGCAATTGTCTTGCCAAACTTAATACAATACAAAAAAAAATACTTTAAAGAGATTGAAAATTACACCTCAATTACCCAGGTTAGTTCAATAAAAGAGTGGACAATAGAATGCATTTTTCAATGATGGATTAAAATGCTACTCAATGAAAGTACAGCGAATATCCTTAATTCGTGTATTAACTGCAGACTGATGATATTACAGATGGAGGTATAATTTCTAAGAGTAGATGAGGCTTCAAATGATTTCATTATGCTCAAAAGCCCTTATGCTTCATGATTTGAAATGTGCACAATTTTTGGGTGGGTTTTACAAGGTGCCCTTCCATGCACTGGTCCAAGTTTGCAAAGCTGTTGGCAATATTCCAAGCTAGTGCTTGTAGAAATGGGGGACAAATCTGATTCATGGTTATTTCTGATCAGTGAGAAGTCTGAGAAAAAGTTATCTGTAAGCTAAGGTCATAGCTGGTGTTAATGGAAGAACACTTTGCCAACAATTACCAGGATGGAATGTTATCATATTGTTTCTACAAACGTCCCTCGAGAGGTTTTGCAGTGGGAACTGATGGTTTTGAGAAAAAAAACTGAATGCCTTTTGTTTCAGTTCACCTTTCTGTTCTAGGGTAGAAAACCACATTGATCAATTTGGGTAGCACAAAGATACACAAAATAATGCACCAAAAGATCTCTGCATGTGTATCACACAATACACATCTTCATTATATAATTTCCTGTGAAAGTATTCTGCAGGATTGGCTCCTCCTGGAATTTGGACTAGATCTATGATGAATACGGTTGAAGTGGCAAAGTTAGAGTCTTATATAACTAAGATGTGGGAAGTGGGGGAGTAAATTAGATGTCTGAGGTTAAGGGGAATAATAATAATAATAATTTATTGTTACATGTATTTATGAAAATACAGTAAAATGTGAGTGATTTGCCAGAATCCGGCACCATTTTAATTACATGAATTGTAAAAAGAAATAAATCATACAAAGCTGGGATAAATTTCATTTTTTATTCTATCCACACGTTTTTGATTTCTGAAATGGCTGTGGTTCATAGCCACACTGTGAAGCTGCCAATCAATGATATGTCTGTGGGCATAATGTTGTTTTTCACTGTCTCCTCAAAGACATCTCCTCTGTTGTAACAGTTGTGGAGCAATTGTACTTTAATTTCTGTACATCAGAACATGGAGGTGCATAGATTCCCAACACAAAGAATCAATTTCTCTGTATTGTCTTCTGTTCACTGGTTGTCAAATCTAACTACAAGTGTACACCGGTCAGCCTGGTAATTTGTTCCTGCTGGCATGATGCATAATGTGACATAATGCCAACTCTGTCAAGTCCCTAGCAGGAGATAAGGGCTTTTGTGGTGCAGTGGTAGTGTCCCTACCTCTGGACCAGGAAATGTGGGGTCATGTCCTTCCTGGTGTGTAATAACATCTCTGGAAAGGTTGATTAAGGAAAAAATATGTAAGGTTTCTTATACTACAAGAATTTCCAGCAGAAGAATGGACTTTTGTTTATTAAACATTTTTTATGCAACAAAATCAAAGTTATGCATAGATTACCAACCCAATATATAAAGATTAAAAAAATTGTTCATGTGAGCAAAGAAGGGAATATGAGTTATTTTAATGAAATAACTTTATATAGAACATAGAACATAGAAAAGTACAGCACAGAACAGGCCCTTTGGCCCATGATGTTGTGCTGAGAGTTAATCCTAATGTAAAATACAATAACCTAACCTACGCACCCCTCAATTCACTGCTATCTGTGTGCATGTCCAGCAGTCACTTAAATGTCCCTAATGACTCTGATTCTACCACCACTGCTGGCAATGCATTCCATGCATTCACAACTCTCTGCGTAAAGAACCTAGCTCTGACATCTCCTCTTTACTTTCCTCCTAATATCTTAAAACTATGACCCCTCATGCCAGTCAGTTCTGCCTGGGGAAAAGTCTCTGGCTATTATTCTCTATCCATGCCTCTCATCACCTTGTATACCTTGATCAGGTCACCTCTTTTCCTCCTCTCCAGAGAGAAAAGTCCAAGCTTAGTCAACCTCTTTTCATAAGACAAGCCCTTCAGTCCAGGCAGCATCCTGGTAAACCTTCCTTGCACCCTCTCCAAATCTTTTTATAGTAGGCCGACCAGAAAACTGGACACAGTATTCCAAGTGTGGTCTCGCCAGGGTATAGTAGAGCTGTAGCAAAACCTTGCAGCTCTTAAACTCGATCCTCTGTTAGTGAAAGCCATATGCTTTCTTCACAACGTTATCCACTTGAGGGATCTATGTACTTGAACACCAAGATCCCTCTGTTCCTCCACACTGACAAGAATCCTGTCTTTAATCCTATATTCAGCAATGAAGTTCAACCTTCCAAAATACATCATTTTGCATTTATCCAGGTTAAACTCCATCTGCCATTTCTCAGCCCAGCTCTGCATCCTGTCTATGTTGTGCTGCAGCCTGCAACAGCCCTCGATACTATCAACGACACCTCCAACCTTTGCGTCATCTGCAATTTTACTAACCCTCCCCTCAACCTCCTCATCCAAGTCATTTATAAAAACTACAAAGAGCAAAGGCCCAAGAACAGAGCCCTATGGGACACCACTCAATACTGGCCTCCAGGCAAAATTCCTGCCATCTCTACCTTCTGTCAGCCGACCAATTCTGAATCCAGAGAGCCAAGTCTCCCTGTATCCCATATCTCCTGATTTTATGAATGAGTCTACCATGGGGAACCTTATCAAATGCCTTGCTGCAGTTCATATACGCCACATCCACTGCTCGACCTTCATCGACCTGTCTTGTCACCTCCTCAAAGAACTCAATAAGATTAGTTAGGCATGACCTGCCCCTCACAAAGCCTTTAATCACGCTATGCTTTTCCAAATAGTCATAAATCCTATCCCTCAGAATTATTTCCAAAACCTTCCTGACCACAGACTTAAGACTAACTGGTCTATAATTGCCAGGGATTTCCCTATTAAATTTCTTGAAAAGAGGAACAATATTCGCCTCCTTCCAATTCTCCAGTATGACTCTCATGGAGAGTGAGGAAGCAAAGATCTTTGCCAGCAACTTAGCAACCTCTTTTCTTGTTTCCCAGAGCAGCCTTGGATAAACCTGGTCTGGTCCTGGGGGCCTATTAATTTTAATGTTTGCCAAAATTTCCAGTACATCAACTTCATCAGTCTTGATCTTTTCAAGCCTGTATCCCAGCTCCTCAAAATTCCCATTCATAACAAGGTCCCTTTCCTTAGTGAAAACTGAAGGAAAAATACTCATTTAGGGCTTACCCTATCTGCTCAGACTCCACGCACAAGTTCCCTACGCTATCCCTGATTGGCCCTGCCTTCTCCTTGATCATTCTCTTATTCCTCACATATGAGTAAAATACCTTTGGGTTCTCTGTAATCTTTCCTGCCAAGCCTTTCTTGTGCTCCCTCCTGGCTCTCCTCAGTCCATTTCTGAGCTCCTTTCTAGCAAGCCTGTAATACTCTAAAACTGTGCTAGTTCCTGGCTTTCTCCACTTTACGTAAGCTGCCTTTTTCCTTTTGATGAGAAGCTCCTCTGTTCTTGTCATCCAAGGCTCCTTAATCTTACCCCTTCTTACCTGTCTCAGAGGGACTAATTCGTGCATTACTTGCAACAACTGCTCCTTAAACAGTCTCCACATGTCTACTGTGCGCTTCCTGTGGAACAATTGCTCCCAGTCTATATTTCCCAACTCCTGTCTGATAGCATCATAGTTTCCTTTGCCCCAATTAAATATCCTCCCTTGGTAACTGCTCCTTTCCCTCTTCAAGGCTATGGTAAATGTGAGGCAGTTGTGATCACTGTCACCAAAGTGTTCTCCCACCGCAAGATCTGACACCTGTCCTGGCTCATTCCTGAGCACCAAATCCAAAATGGCCTCTCCCCTCGTTGGCCTGTCTACATACTGAGTAAGGAAACCTTCCTGAATACACCTAACAAAAACGGCTCCATCCAAACCATCTGCACTAAGGAGGTTCCAGTCAATATTGGGAAAGTTGAAGTCACCCATAACAACAACCCTGTTACATCTACATTTTTCCAAATCTGCTGACCTATGAGCTCTTCAATCTCCCTCCTGTTATTGGGGGGGGGTCTGTAGAAAACCCTCAATGAGATGACTGCTCCCTCGCTGTTCCTAACTTCTACCCATACTGTCTCAGTAGACAAACCTTCCTCAACAACCTTTGTTTCTGTAGCTGTGATGCACTTTCTGATTAGCAATGCTACACCCTCTCCTCTTTTTCTACCCTCCCTGTTCTTTTTAAACGTTCTAAATCCTGGAACATCTAGCAACCATTCCTGCCCCTGTGAACCCACATCTCCGTTATGGCCACAACATCATAGTCCCAAGTACTTTATATTAGTTGGATAAATCATAATGGTTTAGTGTTAAAATTGGTGAATGTAATGCATGTGTAGTTCTTGATCTGGTGAATCAAGGAAACTGCTCTGGATCTGATACTCATGAAAATCTAAGAAAATATACAAATCATGGAAGGCGTAAGATGCTTAGGGAACAAGAACTATAGAATGTTAACATTTTCATTTATACCCTGAGATCAGGAGCTGAAATTTTAAAAGGGCAATTTCAGTGGGGAACCATTGCAGCAAATATCCTGAGCGTGCCTTTATATCAGCATATCAATAAAAAATAAGTGGAACAAATTAAAGGTTAAATGCTGGACCTGCAGATTGAACATATTCCCAAACCAATAAACATACACTGAACTTGCATATAGATGAAATTTCAACAAAACACAGAATTGATTAATAAACTAGACAAAGCAAGGCAAATGGAGAATAAAAGTCCGTATGAAGAGAAACAAAAAGCAGCAACGTGACAAAATGCTGACCAGGAATACAGGAAGAAAGCGTAACAGCTGAAGTAAGTCCAATAGTAAACTATAATTTAATGTCGCAAAACCAGGGGGTGAAAATCATGGAAGATGTCAAGGGGCTTAAAAAATACAATGATCACAACGTAGAAAATGTTCTGAATGACTACTTCCTGCAAGTATTCTCAAAGGAAGACATTAGCAATAAACTCTCTAGTCAAATTGATGACTTTGCTACTAAGAAGATGGAATATTCAGACAAAGCAAAACAATTTCCGGAGATAGATGGCATCTAGCCCATAGTACCGTTGAGAGAATTGTGAGATACTGATAATTTATCTCAGAGCAACAATGCAAATTGGAAACAGTCTAATGGGATGCACTTATTCAAGGAAGGTGACACAATAGTCACAGAAAACAAGAAATTCATTATTCTTAGTTCCATAGCATGTAAAATAACGGAATTGATTATCAGAAGTAAAATGAAAAATAAAAGTTGCCATAGTCATACAGTTATAGAGCGATAGAGATGCACAGCATGGAAACAGACCCTTCGGTCCAACCTGTCCATACCGACCAGGTATCCTAAATTAATCTAGTCCCATTTGCCAGCACTTGGTCCATATCCCTCTTAACTCTTCCTATTCATGTACCCATCTAGTTGCCTTTTAAATGTAACTATACCAGCCTCCACCACTTCCTCTGGCAGCTCATTCCCCACATATACCACCCTCTGCATGAAGAAGTTGTCCCTTAGGTCCCTTTTAATTTTTCCCCTCTCACCCTGAACCTATTCCCTCTAGTTCTCGACTCTTCCCCCCCCCCCCCATGAACAGACTTTGTCTATTTACCCTACCCATGCCCCTCATGATTTTATAAACCTCTATAAGTTCACCCCTCCAACACCCCAGGGAAAACAGCCTCGGCCTATTCAGCCTCTTCCTATAGCTCAAATCCTCCAACCATGGCAATATCTTTGTCAATGTTTTCTGAACCCTTTCAAGTTTCACAACATCCTCCCGATAGGAGGGAGACCAGAATCGCATATAATATTCCAAAAGTGATATTCCTAACCAATGTCCTGTGCAGTCGCAACTTGACCTCCTAACCCCTATATTAAAAGCTCTGACCAATAAAGGAAAGCATACCAAACACCTTCTTTACTAGACCAGAGGGCTGCTTGCTCATTAGAGGGGTATGAATGGTGTGGTTTAACCAAATGTCACCATGTCTTAGGGGAGGGGAGAGATTGAGAAGGAAAATCCTTCATGGTCTCTATAGCACCAATAACTTAGCTGCATTGACTGAGAGAGAGAGGCGGTAGGGAAATTTAGACAATTTTATTTCTTTAAGAACACATGTACTGTGAGATATTCTATGATATGCTTTGACATTTTAATTCATTCATGGAATGTGGACATCGATGGATAGACCAACACTTGTTACCCATCCTTAGTTGCCTTTGTGAAGGTAGTGGTGAGCTGCCATCTTGAACCGCTGCAGTCCATATGCTGTAGGTAGACCCACAACAGACCTATCAGGGAGGGAATTACAGTATTTTGACCCAGTAACACTGAAGGAACAGTGATATACTTCCAAGTCAGGATAGTGAATGGCTTGGAGAGGAAATTGCAGGTAGAGGTGTTCCCATGTATCTGCTAAGCTTTTTGATAAAATTCTGCATGTTATGGATTAAAGAATTGAGGACTCCTGATGGAACTTGGTAAGGACCAGGAGTCAATAAACATTCATCAGAGAGTTGATAACATGGTAAATTTTACATTTGGACTAATTAGAGAGTATGGGTTTGGCATGGTGAAGTATTAAGTGAGGGCTCTTTTAGTGTTGAGGCTGCTACTTTTACCAAATGATATAAATGACCTGCATTCAAAATAGCCACACAAAACTGTCAAAATCATAAATATTAGCAATTGAAGAGAGGCAATAGAATCAGAAGTGGCACCTTTGAAAATGTAAAATGAACTGGACAGGATGCATAAGTGAATCGAACATTAACAGATGAAATTTAACTGAAACAAGATTAAATTCTGTACAGAGGGAATCAAAATAGGCAACATTCCTTACTCCATAAACAGTGCTGGAAAAGCTAAGGCTGAAGTTCACAGAGTTTGAGGAGTCTAACAGCTTTGATGCTGAATTCTACTAATTGGTACAGAGCAGCAAGCAAGCAGCGAAGCCAATGAGATATTGAACTCCACCATGTACAGTTAAAATAGTCGAATAAAATCAAATAACATCATGATTACATTTTAAAGTGGTCAGGTCAGAGTGCACCTTGGAAACTGCTTTGAGGTCTTATTCATAAGAAACAAGAGAGATGCTCATGTATTGTCTACAGTGCAGTGAGGACCTAGAGGGCTTCTTCCCAGGATCTGGGATCTGGGTTTTGAAAGAAAACAAAAGAAACTTGAGCTTTTCCGACATGGAAAGCGAAGAGTCCAAGGCAGTCTTAAAGAGGTATATGACATTGTTAACAAGATAGAAAAAAATCAGGCTGTCAATTTATTTGTGAGTTGTCTGTGGAATATTATTTCAACAGAAAAAGGCAAACAGCACTGAATGTGTCCCATTATGTGGAAGGACAAATGAAAATATTCTATAATTCCCAACTTAAAACATAATACCAAATCAGCCATTTCCTTCTGAAAGTGAAGTAGATATATAACACTATTTTGAAGAGAATTAACTTTGCTTTATTTATGCTGGTCACAAATCCATGATTGCCACGATTTATACCATCAGCAAGGTTTCGAAAATATTTTAGGGAGGCTGTTAGCATTATGCTTGTCCGGGCATAACCTTGTAAGATAAGTGTTGTGTTTTTGCTGAAAATCCAAAGACGTTAGTGATTTTGATAGCAATAATCCATATGAAATCAGTGACAAGATGCCTGTTTAAATTTACTCTTTGCTCAATCTATAATTTTGAAGTATATTATGGAAGATAGTTTTAATGTGATACATGCCTCCAGCAATAAATTAACTCTGCCCTTTCAGTCTCAATTTGATTGCATTGCAATGATTTGTATAGCATCAGAAAATCAATTGTAAACTAAAGTTAGAAATGTATTTATTTTTGCATCTTCTAAATACCACAGAAGCGTACATTTGAATCCCTGTACATAAAAGGTAAAAGTACAGAGGAAATAGCAATGTGTAACAGAGAATACCATGTGGCAGGTAAGGTGTGTGTGAAGCTAATATTCCATGCACACACGATAAATTACACTGAGCATTGTGGTGTAGGACCAGCAACTCCTGTAGGTTTGGCTCAGACAGGAATGCTTGGCTGAAACATCAGCACGTTTTGAATCATTTGACCCAGGCATAGAGGAATGAGAACGCAAATTCACTTTTATGTTGAAACACAAAGTGGGCAATACCAGTTTCCATTTCTGGACTGTACTGAGTTACCTGGGCTCAGTGAAAGACTGCAGTCAGGAAACACAATGTCTGTCATGCCTTTTTGGACGACATGGAAAATATTCATTACAGGCCACTCCTCAACAGCCAAGGGCATTGGGTGGAGAGTTAACATGGGTAAAAATTGAATCAGTTTGACCTGTAATGTGTATCATTGCAAAACAGCTCACTGCACTGACTGCAGGCTAAACCATGAGGAAAAAGTGAGGACTGCAGATACTGGAGATCAGAGTCAAGTGTGTGGTGCTGGAAAAGCACAGCAGGTCAGGCAGCATCCGAGGAGCATGAGACTCGATGTTTTGGGCAAAAGCCCTTCATCAGGAAGGCTAAACCATGAAGAATGACATGCTCAGTTTAATAATCTTGGTGCATGTAGCAGCATGAGTATCAAAGCTCATTGTTTTGGATGAGATGGAGGAGGAGAGGAGAGCATACTCAGACACAATTGTTTGATTATATCTGCCAAACCTTTGTCACTCACCTGGCTATAGTGTGGGAAAGTACTGTGTTTGTTTGGGATTTCATCAAAGAATGGTACCACAACTTGGTTCATCCCTGCAATCAATGTGGCAACAGCACTGCATGGTCAACAGCAACAAAGAAATAACGTGTCAACTTTTATATGACTCGTCAACTCTCAAGCACTAGCTAAAGACTGCGCAGGGCTCTTCCAGTTTATAACATGCCACCTAATTGACAATTTTTTTCAGTAGTGGGACGTGGGCATCACTGGATGGGCAAGGATCTATTGCCCAATGCTAGTTGTCCTTCAGAAGGTTGTGGTTAGCTGCCTTCTTGTACTGTTGCAGTCCATGTGCTATAGATAGAACCACAATGCCCTTGGTGAGAGAATTCCTGGATTTTGATCTATTGACACTGAAGGAATGGCAAGTAGGTGAGTGAGGGTTTGGAGGGGAATCTGCAGGTGGTGATGATTTCCCATGTATCTGCTGTCCTTGTCTCTCTAGATGGCTGTGGTCATGGATTTGGATGGTGCTGTCTAAGAAGCCTTGGTGAATTTCTGCAATGCATCGTGTAGATAGTACACACTGCTGCTACTGAGTGTTGGTGGTGGAGGGAGTGGATGCTTGTGGATATTGTGCTAATCAACTGGACCATTTTGTCTTGGATGGTGTCAAGCTTCTTGAGTTGTTGGAACTGCACTTATCCAGGCAAGTAGAGAGTATTCCATCATACTTGTGCTTTGTAAATGGTGGAAAGACCTTGGGGAGTTAGGAGATGAGTTACTCATTGCAGGGTTCCTAGCCTCTGGCCTGTTCTATGAGCCACTGTGTTTATGTGGTGCGTTCCGTTGAGTTTCTGGTCAATGGTAACTCACAGGATGTTGATAGTAAGGAATTCAGTCATAGTAACCATTCTATCCTGGGCAGTTACTAGTCTTCAGTAGAATAAAAGGATATACGATATAATTGTTTAATGCAATTCAGCAGGTGGGCTTTGATAGTCACTGTGCTGTCTGTTAAAAGACAAGACTGCACAAGCTGACAAACCTGGTTGATGACTCACCATTGTGTCTTATCAGTGGTCACTTGACTCACCTCTTAAAAGGACACTGTACCAGTATAATGAATACTAGCTATCAGACAAAACAGTAATGCCATTGAAAGTCAAGGGGCAATGGTAAGATTGTCTCTGATTGGAGATGGTCATTGCCTGCTATTTGTGAGACTCTAATGTTACTTGGCAATTATCAGCCAAAATCTGAATGTTGTCTAGGTCTTGCTATAAATGGACACTGATGACTTCAGTCTCAGAAGAGTGATGAATGGTTCCAAGTTTGTGTTAGTGTAAGCATCTTGCAAGTTCTGCCTTTGGCAAGCCAGTTATCCCCATTGTATTGTTGCCTAGATCTTAGATCAGGAAGGCAGTGAACCTTTAATCCAGTTAGATGATTCACGATGTGTGATCTTCCAATATAAAGGTACTCATGTCACCTTCAGTAAAGTAGCATCTTGCAGTTACTGTCTCTCTAGTCAATAAGCAAGAACCCAAAATAGTGTGTAGATCTGGAATTTTATACTAGTGTAAGTAGAACAAGTACTCAGCCAGAACCCAGTCACTGAGTACTTGTTACAAGGGCTAACATATCATACCTGACTATACCATAGATCATACTGTATTGGCAGTGGTATTTTACCCAGAAGTCATATCATGATGGCAACTAGCTGCTAACAGCTAGGCAGTATTAACAGTTAACCATAGCAGTGGCAGTTGTGAAGATTTTTCTTACCTGTCACCAACCATCTGTGTGAATTCAGAGGGTGAGGTTGACAAGTAACAACCAGAATCAAAATACTCCGACCTGTTTTGAAGCACAGTAGGCGAAGGAGCATTTGTGACTGCTCACAATTAAAATAAAATGAGGCGACAATTTATCCGATGGCCAGGTGTTGAAAAGCACAACAGCATTAGCAGATTAGTGATTGGGCTCAATGCTAAATCACCTGTACTTTTGTAAACACTGCAAGACAGCTCACTTCAGCACAATTCCTCCGGCATAAAGAAACCCTCTTCTCGTGCTGCTAAGGTCTTTTCTCTGCCCCAGCATCTGACAATTATGCCATTTTGCTTTGTAATAAATGGTGCTATAGTTGCAAAGAGGCATATCATCTCAACTTTTTTGGTGTGAATTCTGCATGGACGCACCAGCCTGCTACTTTCAAAGCAATAAAGTAATTTGAAAGAGAAGAAAAGTAAATACAAAAAAGGCATTATCCTGTTTTTTTTTCACTCGGGCATTTTAAACAGCATAGAAGTATAAACAGTACATAAATTCCTAATCATGGAATAGCAATCCACTGACTTCTTGTCAACGTTTCAGTAATTTAAACAAACAATAAATCTTGTCTTCATTCAATAAATGGCTGGGAAGAAGAGACAGGCAGTCAACCCCCTTATTACTTTCTGCAACAAAGGATTACGATGAGTCAGTTCCTCAGGTCATTTGAATGAAGACTGCAAACACCCTGACCAAATCTTCCTGGTTTTAGGAAACCATTGTCGAGTTTGACTCGACTTCAGGAGGCTTGAGTTCATGTCATGCGAGCAACAGCCAGCTGGAACTATGAGCAGGCGAAGTCAATTCAGCCCCTCAAATTTGCTCCACCCTTTGATATGATCATAACTGGTCTCATCCCAGCCTCAACTCTACTTTCCTGCCCTTCCTCTCCATAATCTTGCAACCCATTTACTAATTCAAAAAAAACTGTCTAGCTCCTCCTTAAATTGACTCTTTGTCCCAACATTCATCACACTTTGGGATTGTGGATTCCACAGTTTCACAACCCTTTTATAGAAGTAATTCTCCTCATCTCTGTTTTAAATCTGTTATCCCTTATCTTAACACAATGACTTCTCATGCTATGTTGTCCCTTATGTCCTTTTTAAATCTTTCTCCTCTCCCCTTAAAAATACGTCCCCTAGTTTTGAACTCCCACACCCTAGGAAAAAGACCTTTGTCATTCACCTTATCTATCGCCCTCAAGATTTTATTAACCTCAATAAGTTCATGCTCATTCTCCTACTCTCCAATGAAGTGCCAGCCTTCCCAATCTGTTTTTATATCTCAAATCTTCCACTCCAGTTATATCCTGGTAAATCTTTTCTGAACCCTCTCTAGTTTAATAATATAAAAAGCTGACCAGAACTGCACACAGTACTCCGGAAGAGGCATCACCAACATACTGTACAATTGCAACATCCCAACATGTTAGGTTTTTGCAATACAACTTGAGAGAAGAGAAGAGTATTGGAAGCACGATGTGAATAGAGTGAGTTGGGCTATTAATGAAATACAATTACATGGAAATAAGTTAGTTGTCATTGAAGGGTAAAATTCTGAAGTTGACATCTGGGGCTTGAGGGACAAATAGTATATGTTTTCCTTGATGGTGAAAATGTGATTTTGTTCATTCTTGCCTTATTTAGTTCTCTCACTCACCATTATTCTTGCCACAACAGGGAAGCAAAATTCTGTCAACAGTTACTCAGACTACAGGAGACAAGTGGTGACCAATCTTCATCCTAAAAGATTCCAAGATTATTTATCTTTCCCTTCCCAAATTCTCATGACATCACCAGGTTGGGTGGAGTGTAATGCAGTTTCCAACATTAATTATTTCAGAAGCTTTATCTTATCCCACATTGATGGGAATCCAATAGTAAGTGTGGTGAGAGAAATTCAAAACACACAGAAGGCATCTGTGCAGGTAAGGTTAATCATATTTTTTGTCTTTATAATGCTAATATAACGCATCAGCTTAATGAGAAAACAGTATGGCACTTGAAAGATTTTTTTAAAATCTTGAGCATTCTTTAATGCTCTTGTTTAGTTTCTTATCTGTACTATTCTACCATAGACATTAACCAGTTTAATTTAAATTTGTTAATGAATGACAAAATGTGGGAATTTATACAGGTACGTTAAACAATACATTAAAAATAGTGTGCAGAGGAAATAAAACCAAAAATTTATAGTGGCCATGATACTATTGCATGTTTTACTAATAAGTGTACTTTGCAAATTCTAATTTATGTTGTATGAACAATTTTGTTTTCAAAATAAATGCTATAGTTAAGTGCTGGTTGTGGTATGTAATTAACTATATTTTTGTCTCTGAGTGATGTTGGAGGCTATTGAAAAACTGAAGGTGATTATTGCTGGTTTGCAATTTTGTACATTGTTCGGTAATGACTGAATGCTTTGTGATAAAATGTAAATACCCTATTTTATTTTGTGGAATGTGGAAAATTTTCAGACAAAGCTTCCTCATCAAAAGCTGTATCAAAAATAAAATAAAATAAAAAATCAGAATTTTTGTGTGGGGCGATAATATAACAGGGTAAACTATTCAGTATCTGATTCAAAAAAGAACCTTTTACCACTGTGCACAGCACTGACTTTGCTGTTTCTTATGTACTTACTTATTTCTCTATCCAACCCTCCTGTTTTATTACTCATACAGTTCCACATGCAGCCATTCTGTCAGTCATGAGACCCTCACATCTTTGTACCAGGCTCTGATTCTCGGTTGTGATTCCCCTGGAGAATATGCTTACATTAATTATCAAGCAGCAAAAGCTATGGGCCCAGCAAAAAAAGTTGGCACAGATGCAGAGCTAAGTGTCTACATTTTCTGCTCCTTCTGCTCTATGCCTGCTTCAATGCAAGGGAGCACAATTCCAGGTCTAAAATTGTTAAATATTTAAACAGTTTGAGAATGAAAGAACCTGAAAGAACCCAGCATTTTTTTTGTAATTATCAGAGCTTGCTACCTTTGCGTACAGAGGCAGCTAGGTTTATGATATTAGGACTGGTCCCTAGGTGAAGATTATTAATTTCTTATGACTGTGGATGGGATATCTCAAATGGTTATGCTCCTGGGTGATAGCACAACCACATCAGGGGTGAGACTCCCCATTTTTTCATGGTTCCAGACAGGATATCACAAATTGGCAAATATCCAGATGAGGAAGGATAAATAGTCTTCCCTTTCTCATTCACCCACTGCCTTGAATGGTCACAATAAGGTTATGCTACAAAGGATGCTTCTCACTTGTAGATATATTTCTCCCATACCAAATGAATTTATGATTAAACAGAGCCTATTTAATTCATAAAAGCAAATTAAAAGCAAATTACTGCGGATGCTGGAATCTGAAACCAAAAGAGAAAATGCTGGAAAATTTCAGCAGGTCTGGCAGCATCTGTAAGGAGAGAAAAGAGCTCCTCAGTGACTGTCTTCACCTCCGACTTACTCCACGTGGATTTCAACTCAAATTCTACCCTGCTTGCAGCCTCCAGGATTACAGGTACAGCTTTGACAAAGGGTCAGTTAGACTCAAAACGTCAGCCCTATTTAATTCAGATTTCTTGAGTTGACAAAGAAAACCGAGTTACAAAATGTGAGAAGAAAAAAAACACAACATATAGATAAAGATTAGAAACAAGAAGCGGGTCAACTAAAAGTTGAAGGAGATACCAATTGGTTTCTATGTTTAACTCTGAGGAGGAGATAGTGGAATGTCAATAGTTGAATGGCTAACTTCTACTTCTTGGTTTTGTGGATTAATTGGAATCCTTTTGTCCTGTTACCTTTTGACTGCATTGATAGCTAGCTGGCTTTTAGCACTCAGAGCCAAAGAGTCCATTACTTGCAATGAAATGGTCGCCAGTAAGTGAATCATGGACAGTGGTCGTCATGGCTTTCTAGCACTCCAACTCAAGCTAGCACACATGAGTACTTCAGTTAACTAGTACACCTTCTTCCACTTATACATTGCCATTTGTATCACTTGGTTCTTTCAACTTGCCTTGAAACCATTGCCTTCCACCTACAATACCCAATTTGTGACCCCAATCCTGCTCTTGCTCTCATTTGACTTAAGATTCCACAATTTGTCAGGAATTTTAAGGGGATAACGCTGGTGAATGCTGCGAGGATGTTCCCTTCATGGGAAAGTCAAGGATCAGAGGGCATAGACTCACAATAAAGGGGCATCAATTTAAGACTGAGATGAGAAGGAATTTCTTCTCTCAGAAAATTGTGACTTGTTGGAATTCCTTCCCACAGAGAGCTGTGGGGAAGAGCTTTTGTGTATGATTAAGGATGGGATCAATTCTTGATTGGAAGGAATGTGGACGTGAGGAATATCGCATCAGCCATGATCATATTGAATGGTAGAGCAGGCCAAATGACCTACTCCTTTTCCTATTTCTAATGGTCTTGTGGTCCAAACAATGAAATACATCTGCCACTATTTGATCCATGGGCCTTTGAAAGGTGGCTGGGGAAAGTTGGAGTCCAAACAGTACAACTCAACCCTGGAATAACCTGTCTGAGTTAAGGCAATGGAGATTTCCTTTGTGTCGGCAGTCAGGGGAACCAGCCAGTACCCTTTGAGTAAGTCTAAATTTGGAGTGTAGTCTGCTTTATCCATTTTATCTATGCAATCTTGCAGCTGGGGTATTGGGTAGAAGTTGGGTCTGGTCATGGTGGAGCTGTTTGACTTTGGCTTGAGCGCATGTGGGAAGCTCCAGCTCCTGCTACCAGGCCTCTTAGTTAGCATTCCAGCAAGTAGTTACAGTACTTGCGTTGCACCAAGGACACGGGTTCAATTCCAGCTTTGGAAGACTGTTTGTGTGGAGTTTGCACATCCTCTCTGTGTTTGTGTGGTTTCCTCTGGGTACTCTGGTTTCCTCCCACAGTCCAAAGATGTGCAGGTTAGGTGAATTGGCCATGTTAAATTGCCCATAGTGTTCAGGGATATGTAGGTTAGGTGCATTAGTCAGAGGTAAATGTAGAGAATGAACTTGTTGGGCTGAAGGGCCTGTTTCCACACTGTAGGGATTCTATGGTATTCCTAACCCTGGGCCAGTTTTTCTGCGCCTAGCCATCAGACATGTCATCTAATTGATGGGGCCTCTCCTACATCCACACCATGTCAGGTTGTGATGGTCCATCTCATCTTCTCTCTGTGTCAGCCCTTAAACACTGTGAGCAGCCTTGTTAATCTGCTCGCTGTTCCTCACCTAGGTGGGTGGGTAAGGAGTGCAGGTTTGCTAGTATTTCTGTACTGGATAGCTGAATAGTAGGGGGTCAGTGTGAATCTCCTTCCATTCCCACTCCATTGCTCCCTTTGTTCCCTTGAACTGCAGCAATGTGACAGACCATTACCTACTTCTCCTGTATTGATAAGCTTTATCATGCTGACATATCAGGGTCTTTGATTTTTTTTCTCTCTGATCGGGGATTTCAATCAGATAATTCATTTCCACAAGTTTCCGAATTACTCTATTCAGATCACTGAACTGTACATTTTGAAGGGATCACCTGATATTGACAGATGCATTAGAGGGTCAATGGGCTTGTGTTTAATTGCCTGCATTTTTATCATTATCTGGGAGGCTTCATAATGTTCTCTGGCCACTTCATGGGCTCACAAGAGTCAGTCTTGAAGTTCTGCTAAGCAGTCTAACATGAAACTCCCTCTTTCTGTCCAAAAATCTCCTTGAATAGGTACAGAGGATCTCACAGTAGGTTCCAATAAACTAATTCAAATAGAATAAAACAGATGGATTTATTAGGTGAGACCTTGGTGGTAAACTGAAGAAAATTAAGCCCTTTTTCCCAGTCATGGGGCTATTCTTGGCAGTATGTCCTGATCATTGTTTTAGGCTCTGGTGGTACTTTTACAAAACCCCATGTGGTTGCAGGTAATGCACTGAAGATTCTTACATGGTCATCCCCTTAACTTCCTGGAATATTTCAGGCATGGTATCCGAGCTGTGATCAAACTTGATCTTGGTGGGCAGACCATACCAACTGAAGAATTGTCAATTTCCTTACCACAGTATTGGCAGATATGGCTTGCAGGGATTCAGCCACATCCACAATGGGCAATGATTTACTTGTGATCCCCTTGTGTTTTGGGCAGGGGTCCCACCCAATCATAGAAGGTTTTCATTAGAATCCCTACAGTGTGGAAACAGGCCATTTGGCCCAACAAGTCCACACCAACTCTCCGAAGAGTAACCCTCCCTCACCCATTCCCCTACCCGATTACTCTATATTTATCCCTGACTAATGCACTTAACCTAGACATCCCCGAACACTGTGGGCAATTTAGCATGGCCAACTCACCTAACCTACACATCTTTGGATTGTGGGAGGAAACTGAAGAACCCGGAGGAAACCCACGTAGACATGGGGAGAATGTTCCAATTCCACACAGTCAGTCGCCAGCGGCTGGAATTGAATCTGGGTCCCTGGTGCTGTGAGGCAGCAGTGCTAAAGTCCACTAACAGCTTGCTGAATGGTTCCCCCAACAGCCAACATGGGAAGGACAGATTCTAGCAGATTGGAGTTTTCCCACAGCCTGGTAGGTGTGGCAGAGTCTGGAAAACATTACTACATCCCTGTGGAGCTGTGGCCTCTAAAAGTCCTGGTCGATGCAGCCCAGGGTTTTATATATACCAACATGTACCGCACAGCACAACGTTTTGAGCAAGCTGTAATATTTCCCAATGCTATTTCAGCAGCACTACCAAATGATCATTCATCATCCATTCCACATTTGCCGGTTTGGGGGGAGATATCCATTTCCTCATTGACACCATTCCCTTGAGACTGACCCTTGCTGGCTAGCTAGCTGAGAATGAGAGTCCTTTACCTGCAACATAGGGATGACTAGTAGGAAGTTCTTCAATTGCAACCTTCACAGCACACTAGAGCTTGAACAAAGCCAACGCACGAGAGCACCCCAACTCACTAGCACACCTTCTTCCACTGTTAGAGTTAATTAACTTTTAACCCCGGTTCTTGTGAACACTTGCTAGGTGAAGACACAAAGCATGTCTTTCACCCATAGTGCTGTCTCTTCTCTCATTTTCTCAGTTGAAGATAACTCTCAAGAGATTATAGTTCAGTTTGTGGCACATCCCTTAAATCCATCGCTTTGAAGATTCCTTGACACCTCATCAGGTGTGATATCCTAGCGCCTCTTCAGACAACTATTTACGTTTGCATTCATTTTGACTGTATGAACCCTGATTTCAAAAAAAGCATATTAGGTCAACTGTTAAATATTTAATCTCATTTGAAAACATGTTGCAATTAAAGTTCACTCTGCCTATGGGTATCCAAAGTTTTGATCCATAGTCATGACAATGAGGAGAGATGAACTGACTTTCCTTCTTTAATCAATCCATTCCTCAGTTGGTTGGAAGATTAATGTTAAGAATTCCTTCCCTTGTTGGAATAGTTTTGCAGACAATTTAAAAGGAGCCAATTTGACTGAGGTTTCTTGACAGAGAGAAGGAATGAGTGTATTTGTTACTAAAATGTGACAAAAGTTTCTAAAGGTAAACAAACACACAGATTGGAACTGAGAGATGTGTCCAAAAAATAACAGTAAAAGAAAAGAAACTACTCTTTGGGTTCTTTTGTGACAAATAGATTTTGCAAAGTTGTTCATGTGGATAATTGTGGTAAGACTGATTTTGGCAGATGAGTCATTGTTTGGAGATTCCAAGTTTGCTTCCTAGTTTCCTTCAACAGTGGCTTTCCTGGTTGGATATTTTTCTTGGAAAATCAGAGGGAGACTTCATTTTTAACTATACATGCAAAGGTAACTGGTGGCAGTTCTCAGCGATGTACCCTCACAATGTACTTCAGAAGAGTGGAACTTGAATTGCAAGTTTGCAGACTAGCCACTAACACAGCCAGACCAAGAGCTGCAGGTGATCTGTAGCCCCTTCTTGGTTTTATAAGATCTTTGCAAAAATCTTGCTATATTTGCTTGTGAGCTTGTGGAGAAAGAGTTGTAAGGAGATGGCTATTTTAACATCTGTAAAGACTGGAATCTTTTAGATATTTAATAGGCAGCTGGGGCTAGTGTATAAGTTTGTTAATCGTAAAAGCTGATTATAAGCAATTGATAGAGGGAGATAGGCTTTCAAGTATCTCAGATCACTTGACACAAATATGAAAAAAAAAGCTGATTTCTTTTTTAACACCAATCATTCTTTTTCCTCTTTATAATCCACTAAAGGCCCGGGCTGGCTAAGACTTTCAGAGCTGAAATACTCTTGCAGCATCTCTGACATACTCCAGGAGAGCACAACAAAAACAGGTTGTTTGATTGATAGGTAGTTCTCCTTTCATCTTCAGCTGTTAATCTATCTCACTCCATCTTAAACGTTTTGACTTTTGATTTTATCAATACTGTAATTCTTTAGCTAGTTCCTCTTAAGCCATTCTCCATAGTCTTGTTGATCTGCATGCTTACACTGTGATGAAATCCAGACTCTTGCTATCTAGTACTCTAACTCATTCCTCCTTCCCCATGGTTTTTCTCTTGTTACTGTAAGGTTTTGAGAACCTAAGCAGAATGCCATCCAAATGCTATTTCTCAGCTTATCTTACCATCTCTCACTTTAACATTCAATGTGAATTATAACCCTTTGCTAAGGTTGTCAATAAACATTATGCCAACTGTTAAATATTTAATCATATTTCTTTGTTAGGGATGGAAATATAAATATTCCTGAAATACATTTGATGAATCTTTTTATGTTGAGCACAATGACGAACTTTACAGCTGTAGAGTTAGATTAGTCTCTTAAATACTTTATTGATTTTCCACAGTGTTGGAAGTGACCCTTTCACCAAAAAATATGAATTGGATAGAATATGAAAGATTGAGTTCTGCCTGCTTGTCTCATTTGATGAACTAGTAATTGGTCAGAATCAGTTTGAAATTGCAAATGTTAGGCTTTCTTTCTCAAACATTAAGAGTTTTTACTATGCAAAGATTTTATGACTTTAGTTTCATTTGTTTCTCCCACAATTCAAACAGATAAGGATCCACAGATGTAAGTGCAGTGTATTGCATTTTAAATTGTCCAGCTTCAGTAACTAATAATCTTACTCCTTCTTTCCCTCAAACGTGCCCGGTCAAACTGGCTCCTTTTAATACATAAATGGATTTAGGCTGCAGAAAAGTTTCAACAAGGGAAGGAATTCTATATATGTTAACTTTGCAACCAACTGACAAAGGGCTTTCTCCCACACACTACACATGCCCTATCCATCCCAACCCAGGCTAACTAATGCTGTCTACCCATTATCATGTCTCCTAGTATGATATATGTTACCCCATGTCCCTCTACTCATCTCTCATGGCCCCTAAAATATTCCTTATGTGATCCTATTTCCCTCTATCCATTCCTCATGACCTTTCAAAGCTCATGTGTCATCTTAGTGTCAACTCATACCAATCCACAGTTTCAGCCTTTCCTCCTTCCCTTACTATGCCAACTCACTCAGGATCCATTTGTACCCATGCACACATACACAGAGATAACAAAGTGTTTTACTGTAGATAACACTCTAATGCGAAACCAATCTCATTCATAAAAAAAATCAACTTTAACAGCTCTTGTCAGGTTTAATACTAGTTTACAGTACTTGACTGTCCTTGATAAGTCTCATGCTTTCTAGCAATTATTGATAGTTCTTCACAAATTTGACACTTCTTAACAGTTTATGGCAAGATTGACACTTCTTGACAATTTCACATTTGTTGACAGTGCTTGACAAATTTGACAGTTCTTGGCAAGCTTGATAGTTGACAGCTTTCAGGTCCCATTTGGTTTATGTCTCTTTTCAGACACAATCTTCTCTACTGTTAATAATCTCAAAGGATACCCGGGTCTCCATTCGCCAGCTCTGTGACACCACTCACAAGGGCAACTGAACCATAACTAAGGGTATTTGGCCCTCTCCAAGTATATGTGGCCATCCCCCCTGACTACTAAGTGTACCTTACTCCTTCCCCCCCCCCACCCCCCCCCCATCAAAGTAGTATAGATTATATCCAGAGGGGTATCTTACCTTTCCAAAGGCATTTCCTGATGATTTATATGAATGGACAAGATTCCGATCCTGAGAAAATTGGAAATGCCATTTTTTGGGACGGAGCTTGAGATTTTGGGCTATTTCCACATAAAATGCCATGTCAGAGAGCCTCTGTAGTGTGCCAAAATGATGGCGCCCAAAGCAAACACATATATAGGCAATCACCCAAGGTTCAGTATGCACTTCGACCTTAGGTGTCCAAAGCTTCATTGTTATCCTTGACGCTCTGCAATGTTGCAGACCTGTCATTTCATTACAGTTCACTGAAAGGAATTGCAAGTTGGAAGATTCTAATAATGAATTTGCAGCAGCTCAATGCTTGCATTAACAATTCTCTGGCTTCACTCCAGTCATAGTAAACTTGAATCCATGTAACGAAAATCTTTTCTTCAATTTGTTAGGTAAAGACATATCCTGGTTCTCTGTCAGCTGATGGATCTCTGGCAGGTTCCTCATATGCTGATATGTATCTGTTTTCTCTCTCACTCTCTCTCTCTCTCTGTGTCTCACTGTTTGCCTGTCTATCTGCCCAAAATGTACCATAATAAATATACCCAATAAAAATCTGGTTTCATGTGATCACGTTGCCTGTTTTAGTTTATTGTCTACAGAAATGGTTTTTGATGACTTGGGCAGTGAGCTTTACCCATTTTTATACCTCCGTCATCAAATAAGTTTCTTCTCACACCTAGTTCTGAAGGTAAGAAGTCAACAAGTCCATTAGCTTCTGTGGTTCTTTGATCAATGGAATCCATCAATTCATTGGCAAGTTTTGTTATTTTTAATGTCTTCTCAATGGAATATGCTGAAAAGGTTGTTTGCATTTTAATGCTCTATCTAAACCAGCAAGCTGACTTCCAACCTTGTATAGCTCCATATACATTGGCAGAAATAAAAAAAAATGCCATCTCTCAACTCCAGTTTGTTTCAAAGTAGGCTGTTCATTTTCCGTTTTGTTTTAAAGTTGAAGGGTCAATTCATGAGTATAATTGTACATCAAGGACCAATTCATGATTGTGATTGTATGTCAATGTATATCTCCTAAAGAACAGGGAGATCTTTGTGTGATAAGTCACTGGGCATAAGTAGAATGCAAGTAGTTCATGGGGAAAGATTGCCTGTATCAGGTCCACAGAGGGCTACGCTGCAGTTGAATTGTCCTACAACGGATACAGATGAGGATCCTGATGAAGAATGTAAATAAGCATGCATAACCAAGAGGCCTGGTGAATTAGTAGGCTCTTCCTGTGTCATTGTCAAGGGGTATAAAGTATTCTGGATCCAACACAGCATACAAACTTCATACAAACCTTGGAGTCCATTTTTCCCAGCATGGAAATGACAGACAACTCCAGTACTACACTTGCAGAGCCTGGTGACCAAGGTCTCAGTGTCCACTGACAGTAAAGAAGGATGATACACAAGATCTCTTTGGTATAATGGAATATTAGAGAATCATAGAATCCCTACAGTATGGAAACAGGCCCTTCAGCCCAAGTCCACACCGACCCACTGAAGAGAATCCCACTCAAACCCATTCTCCGTTTCTCTACATTTGTGCCTGACTAATGCACCTAACCTGCACATCCCTGAACACTATGGGCAATTTAGCATGACCAGTTCACCTAACCTACACACATTTTGGATTGTGGGAGAAAACCAGACCACCTAGAGGAAACCCATGCAGACACGGGGAGAATGTGCAAACTCCACAAAGACAGTCGCCCAAGGTGGGAATCAAACCTGGGTCCCTGGCACTGTGGGGGAGTGCTAACCACGGAGCTACTGTGCCACCCTATAGAATTACCATAATGCAGACAGAGGCCATTGGGCTTAGGGAGTCTGCACTGAGCTTCCAAAGAACATGCCACCCAGACCCTCACCTCCACCTCCCCCCTGACAACCCTATCCCCCACCACATTTCCATGGCTAACCCACCTAGCCCGCACATCCCTGGACACAATGGGTAATTTAGCATGGCCAAGCCACCTAACATTTACATCTTAGGACTGTGGGAGGGAAGTAGAGCAGCCAGAGGAAACCGATGCAGACACAGGGAGAATGTGCAAACTCCACACAGACAGGATGGGCAAAAGAATCAGCAGATGAAATATAATGTGAAGAAATGTGAGCTTATCCACTATGGTAGGAAACACATAAATGCAGCATTTCTTAAGTGGCTAGAGAAAGGGACTTGGGTGTCCTGGGTCTTGAGTCCTGAAAGTTAACATTTAACTGCAGCAAGCAATGGAGATGGTAAACAATATGTTGAGGAGGTGCCGGTGTTGGACTGGGATGGACAAAGTCAAAAATCACACGACACTGGGTTATAGCCCAACAGGTTTATTTGAAGCTGCAAGCTTTAGGAGCCCCACTCCTTCCTCAGGTAGCTGGTGAGAGAGAATACATCAGACACAGAATTTATAGTAAAGAATCAAAGGGTCATACAACTTATGCGAATGTATTGAACAAGCCTCGAGTCTAATTGTTAGAATGAAGGTGCAGGTTTTGATTCATTTGTATGTAAATCCCTGCCCCAAGATACCTTCAGGTTTTGTCAGAATAAAGGTCAGACAGTGTATTTCAGATGTGAGGCCATGTTTCAAGTCTGTTTATATCTCATCCTGGAGCCAGACTGGTTTTATTTCCAAAGCAGGAACTTATAAAATGCCACATTGACTGAGAGTCGCCAGATCATGTGCTTTTTGACCAAAATAGAATGTAGCTGCAAATTCAAATCTGCAAATGCAATTTCACCCCATAGATTTATGTGTTTGTGTGAGTGTGTGTTTGCGTGTGTGAGAGAGGGAGAGATTGTGTGTTTGCACGTGTATGTGTGTATGTGAGACCGTGTCTGTGTGTCTGTGCTTGTATGTTGCCCTCTTTTGAAAGAAGAATATAGAATTAAATATGCCTTACTGCAACTATATAGAGCTGAAAATGTGTTGCTGGAAAAGCGCAGCAATTCAGGCAGCATCCAAGGAGCAGGAAAATCGGCATTTCGGGCATGAGCCCTTCTTCAGGATTCCTGAAGAAGGGCTCTTGCCCGAAACGTCAATTCTCCTGCTCCTTGGATGCTGCCTGACCTGCTGCACTTTTCCAGCAACACATTTTTAGCTCTGATCTCCAGCATTTGCAGTCCTCACTTTCTCCTGCAACTATATAGAGCCTTGGAGAGACCATACCTTGAGTATTGTATGTGATTTTGGCGTCCTTGCCATTGAGTGGGTTCGGTGAAGGGTTTACCAAAGAAATTCCTGGTATGGGGAGGGGGATTATCCAATGATGAAAACTTAAATATATTGGGTCTATATTCTCAGGACTGTAGAAGAATGAGAGATGACCTCATTCAAACGCACAAAACCCCTGTGGGGATTGGTAAGGTAGCTGCTGGGATCTTAGCAATGGAGGGTTTAGAGTCAGAGTAAGAGTTAAGCCGTTTAGGGTTGAGATAAGGAAGAATTTCATTAGTCAGAGGGTAATGACTCCTTTTATTTCTCTCCTCTGAAAATTGTGGAGGACCAGTCATTTGAGTATGTTCAAGCCTGAGATTCCTAGATGTTGAAATACAAAAAAAAACCAAGGGATGCAGAGATAGTTCAGGAAAACGATATTGAGGTAGAAGGCCAGCCATGATCACTACGAATGAGGGAGCAGACGCAAAGGGCTGAATGGCCTATTCCTGCTTCTATTTCACACATTCTTCTGCTTGTTACCATGCAGGTTCAAATTGCTGCAACACAATATTCATGTTCAAAGGACTCCACTAGCTGTTACAGTCGTTCAGCAACCTGTCCTCCAACAGATCAGGAGGATTGCTGAGGCACCATCACAGAGTGACAGCATTTGTGCTCCCACCAGTATTCCATGGGTGCCCACCCAAACTAACTGAATACATGTTGGCCCCTTTAAATCCATGCATCTGCATGGCAATGTACTGGGATCTGATGGAGGCATGCACTTCAATCAATCAACCCAGCACTCTCTCTCTGAAAAATATAAAAACATTACCCATCATTGCCAGATTATTGTCCAGTGGTGACCATCCAGCTCAGATTTTCTTCCTGTGCAGACTTCTGTTACCATGCTGAGCTGATGTAATTCAAAGCCAGTCTTGAGGTCTGTGAAGAGCTGCTTCAGGTCATCCTGCAAGACCACCTTCAGTCCCCACTCCCCCTGACAGTACATAGCCATGCAGCAGCTTTAATATATTCTTACTGATGGATTCACTTTTACACTTAGTTGGCCTAACTTTTCGACTGCAAGCTTTTTAAGAACGAATTGGGAGCCTCTCGATTCCTCTGTTGACAGCCATGAGCAGAGTTTATGGTGAACATATTACTGGAAATTGCAGTTGCACAGGCCATAATTTTCAATCTATTAAAACAAATGGATGGAAAATCACAGGCTGCACACCTGTGATTTTCCACAATGCTTCCTGCAAGTACCAATCTGTGTTGAGAACGTAGCTCTGCAGATTCTATTTCCAGGTAGAATCACAAATGGGCAGCAATGTAATTTTTTGGGAGCTGCCATAGGCACTTCTAGATTTGGAGAAAGGAACAAGCAAGAAAATGACTGAACCTCATTTATTATATATTTGTTGCTTCAGACCTCACTTACTAGTCCTTAGACACTCCATATTGAGTATGTAGATAAGATCTGTCTTTGAAAACCTTCCATTACAGGCTGTCATTTCACCACGAAGGCATTCTAGAGTAAAGTTGTATCACATGGTGGCTCTCCTTATAGGCACGAAGGTCACTCTTGCATTTAAACATTTGCATCACTTGTTCTGTCTACTGCCAGCATATACAAGTTCATCAGCTATCCATGGATACATCAAGCAACAGACCTTGTTGACAAGAGGAAAGATGACCATCAATGTCTTTTGGGAAAGAGGTATAAGTTTTTCTGAATGCAGCACAATATCAGACTCCCAAGAAAATGAAATATTGCACATGGCATCCCGTTGATTCTGCTGACCACCTTTGTTTACATTACTGTTTCTCTGAGGAGGAAACATTGGGATATCAAGCAGGGCTAATCTTTTGCACCCACTTTCTAGAGCAATTCTCAGATAAAGTGGTTTATATGTCCACAATGGGAAGTAGCTACATTTTTGTCTTGACCACTTTCTCGACTTCAGAAGCACCTAATATATTACTTTTTTTTTCCTGCTTTTTCTTCTTTTCCATTGACAAAAGCTGAAATAATGTTTGCCTCCATATGAAACACAGCCCTTCAGTTTTAACTTTTAGTCAGGTTTTCTGCCTTTCCTCTTTTGATAGCTGCCAAAACAAGGTCAATTTAAATGAGATGGCTCTGCATAGCAATAAATAATTAACTTGATTCATTTCTGAATAGCTTGTATGGCAATTAGGCTTCTCAGAGCATTTATGTAGTCTGCAAAATTAAGGGCTAATAGCAGACAAATTGTGGATAAAACTGTGACAAATTTTCAAATCTGTCTTCACAATGCATGGATGTGGGAGAATGTGTGAATATCTTTCTCTTACCTCTATTCAAAACTTACATCTATTTTAGACTAAATATAATGGGCACCATCAGCTCCATCACTGAGGGAAACGTCCTTTGCCATGCTTTCTGGATCATGTCCTTGTTACAGAAAAGCTCCCAACTTTTCAATCTCCTTAGTTACCCTCAAGAAAGATTTATTGCTCTTTTTGGCATGAAGTTATCTCTCTGCCTAATAAAAAAAATGTGGAGCTTGATCAAGGAACAGCTACTGCATGTCCTTGATAAGTATGTACCTGTCAGGCAGGAAGGAAGTGGTCGAGTGAGGGAGCTGTGGTTTACAAAAGAAATTGAATCTTTTGTCAAGAAGAAGAAGGAGGTTTGTGTAAAGATGAGACTTGATAGCCTCAGTTAGGGCACTTGAGAGTTACAAGTTAGCCAGGAAGGATCTAAAAAGAGAGCAAAGAAGAGCCAGGAGAAGACTTTGGCAGGTAGGATCAAGGAAAACCCGAAATCTTTCTCTAGGTATGTCAGGAATCAAAGAATGACTAGGGTAAGATTAGAGCCAGTCAAGGACAGTAGTGGGAGGTCGTGCATGGAGTCCGAAGAGATATGAGAGGCACTAAATAAATTTTTTCATCAGTATCCACAGAGGAAAAAGACAATGTTGTCGAGGTGAATG
Organism: Chiloscyllium punctatum; assembly: GCF_047496795.1. Lineage (NCBI taxonomy): Eukaryota > Metazoa > Chordata > Chondrichthyes > Orectolobiformes > Hemiscylliidae > Chiloscyllium > Chiloscyllium punctatum. The sequence goes on along the minus strand of NC_092741.1, from coordinate 147,944,452 downwards.
CTGCGATACAGGCTATTAGACTAGATGGGATTGAGATACATAAGGAGGAGGTGTTAGCAATTCTGGAAGATGTGAAAATAGATAAGCCACCTGGGCCAGTGAGGATTTATTTTAGTATTCTCTGGGAAGCTAGGGAGGAGATTCCAGAACCTTTGGCTTTGATCTTTATGTCATCATTGTTTACAGGAATAATGCCAGAAGACTGGAGGATAGCAAATATTGTCCCCTTGTTCATGAAGGGGAGTAGAGATCACCCTGGTAATGATGGACCAGTGAGTCTTACTTCCATTGTGGGTAAAGTGTGGAAAAGGTTATAAGAGATAGGATTTATAATCATCTAGAAGGGAATAATTTGATTAGCGATAGTCAACATGGTTTTGTAAAGGGTAGGTTGTGCCTCTCAAATCTTATCGAGTTCTTTGAGAAGGTGACCAAACAGGTGGATGAGGGTAAGGTGGTTGATGTGATATATATGGATTTCAGTAAAACAGAGGGTGGCGTTTCATGGGAAATGTTTGTCCTGGGGTTCAGTTACTATTGGTGTACTGCAAGAATCTGTCGTAGGGCCACTGTCATTTTTATAAATGACCTGAATGAAGGCGGAGAAGGATGAGTTAGTAAATTTGCGGATGACATAAAGTCAGTGGAGTTGTGGACACTGCAGAAGGATGTTGCAGGTTACAGAGGGGCATAGATAAGCTGCAGAGATGGTCTGAGAGGTGGTAAATGGAATTTGTTGCTAAAAAGTGTGAGATGATTCACTTTGGAAGGAGTAACAGGAATACAGCGTAATGGGCTAATAGTAAGATTCTTGGAAGTGTGGATGAGCATAGAAAGTTGCCATCCACATTGATAGGGTTCTAAGAAGGTGTACAGTATGTTAGCTTTCATTGGCAGAGGGATTCAGAACCATGAGGTCATGTTGCAGGTGTACAAAACTCTGGTGCAGCTGCACTTGGAGTATTGCATACAGTTCTGTTCATCTCATTATAGGAAGGATGCGAAGCATTGGAAAGGCTACAGAGGAGATTTACCAGAAGGTTGCCTGATATGGAGAGAAGGTCTTATGAAGAAAGGCTGAGAGACTTGAGGCTGTTTTCATTAGAGAGAAGAAGGTTAAGAGGTGACTTAATAGAAGCATGCAAGATGATCAGAGTATTAGATAAGGTGGACAGTGAGAGCCTTTTTCCTCTGATGGTGATGGCGAGCATGAGGGGACATGGCTTTAAATTGAGGGGATGATAGATACAGGACAGATGTCAGAGGAAGGTTCTTTACTCAGTGAGTAGTAAGAGCGTGGAATGCCCTGCCTGCATTATTAAAGGCATTTAAATGGTTATTGGATTAACATACAGATGTTATTGGAATAGTGTAGGTTAGATGGTTAGTGCATGTTAGTTAGATTAGATGGGCTTCAGATTGGTTTCACAGGCGCAACATCGAGGGCCAAATGGCCTGTACTACGTTGTAATGTTCTATGTCTGCTGTATCAGCCAATTACAAAGCTCTGGTAAATGAAATAAAGATCAAGTTTAATATCTGCTAAAGCCAAGGAAAATAATAAAATTGCAATGTCAAACATACACACATAAAGGTACAAAGTTAAAGAAAGATAGAGTCCATTAAAAAAAAGGAGGGAAGTCATGTAAAGTTGACAACCTTTAGAGTGTCCTAGGGATGTGAAGGTTTAACCTGAGACCATGGTTGATTAATTGGTGTCAAAAACAGGGATTGCTGCTGAAAATCAGCAGGTCTGGCAGCATCTGCGAGATGAAAACAGAGTTAATTATCCAAGTCTGGTGACACTTCATCAGAATTAATTGATTTGGCCCATATCCCTCTAGACCCTTCTTAATCATATATCTGGGCAAATGCTTTTTAAATGTTGCAATTATACCAGCCTCCACCATCTCCTCCAGCAGCTCATTCCAACTTTTTCACGCAGTGTACGGAATAAGCTGCCAAAGGAGGTGGTGGAGGCTTGTACACTTAGAGCATTTAAAAGGCATTGGGTCAGGTACATGAATAGGAAGGGTTTAGAGGGATATAGGCCAAATACTGGCAAATGGGACTAGATTAGATTAGGATAGCTGGGTCGGCAAGTTGGACCAAAGAGTTTCTTTCCATGTTGTACAGCACTATAAGTCGATGACACTATGATTGTATCCTCTGCTATAGTGAATTTTGCAGAAATCTTTAAGTTTTACATGTTCAGATGTTTCTCTCCCATTTGAGCTGTCACCAGCTCCTTTATCCTTCTAGAGGCTGAGAGAGACAGAGAGCCTTCTCCAGTTGGTTCCTGTCACGAAGCCATCTCCTCTGCTTTACCAGAAGCAGTACCTTCAAATACCAGCTAGTTCTTGTGGAGGTAATATCCCTTTGAGTTTGTTAATAATGGATGAAATTACAACTGCAATCAGTGAAACTTTGCATTAAACATTAAATTAAAAATTGGAGAAGGGGTTGTGATGGCTAACTGAGTTTCAGTTCCTTTTGAGAATAAATATTAATTTTGGCATGAGCCATCATTCTTTATTTCACATGGGTTTCATATCTTAACTAATCTGTGGTCAGGTGAATGCTGTAGTCATTTTAAATCAGTGTTTTCATTTTGTTGAATCGTTTCAACAGAAAGTTATAGGTATTAAAATTAGATTATGGAACTTGCAAATCAATAATCCCTATTTTATGACTATCATAACGTCTTTCAGTACAGTTTTGTATAAGGTTGTATCATCACTGTGCCTGTATTGAACTGGTACTTTGATTTTTTTTGAATTTGCAGTTCTGTTATAACTGTAGGTAATAGTCCTTCAAGAGAGAGACTGGTGTGCTCAATATCCTTCCCACACACAGTATTTTTTTCCCCTGCACATCAGTCTGCTGGCACAGGGAACTGAGCACTCCAAGTCACATGTTAACTCTTTTTGTGCAGTGTGTGTCGTGTGCAATGTATCTGGCCTCGCTGGGTCCATATAATTAGCACAATGTGGTGAAAAATTTATTAAAGTAATAATTGAAGTGCTTTTCTGTTCCATCAATCTTCCAAGTCTTAATATTAGTTTGTCTTGCAATATCATTGAAATTAATGAATATAAGATACCGATTGTACTTCTTTTGCAATAAAGATTTAATGAGTGACAGAAAATAGTTTATATACTAAGGTTGTTCCCATTTAACCATTCCCAATAGACCAATAAGTCCTGCCATGGAATAGTGAGGGAAAGACTCATGCCAAAGATTCCATACGCAATAACTTGGTCATCATCATTGTTATCAATAATCCCTCACCAATGAACATAACTGCCCACCCAGGAAACTTCTGTGTCACTGGTCAAGGATTCCATGGGTCCTTGGATGGCTGGTGAGCCCAATCCTAGAGCTCCATCTCTGACCACACATATATCTCGTGTTTCTGGGAGGTGGAAATGGTCCTTGGCCTTGAAATTACTGGTATTCCTTTCTCCGGTTCGATTCCCACACTTCCTCTTTCTGAAGGGTATTCTCAAAGAATTGTGTCCCTTCATACAGCAGCTACCTCCAGGTCAGTTTCTTCTGAGCAAGGTCCCCTATGCATTGACATTTATTGCATTTCTTGAGAGAAGCCTTTGAAATACTTCCTTTGTCCTCCCCTCATTTGAATGCCTTCCTTGAGCTGGGTGAAGAAAATTTACTCTGGCAGTCAGAACTCAGGCATCCTAAGCACTAGGATGGCCCAGTGGTGTTGGTTTCGGATAATTGTGGCCACGATGCTGGTGCTGTTGGCTGCTTCAAGGATGCTGATGTTAGTACACCTGTTCTATCTGATACAGAGAATCCATCTTAAGCAGGGTTGATGGTAATCCTTAAGGGTCTTGAGGTGGTGACTGTAAATAGTCTACGTTTTGGAGCCACAGAGAAGAATCAGAAGGATGGCTACCTCATATACAAGAATCATAGTATCAGCACAGACATTACAGCTGTCAAAGGCTCTCGAATCTGGAGGTCGTGTTCACACATTGGATATGATGTTGAATCTCAGCATCGATGTTGGCCTTAGATGAAAGGTAGCTTCCCAGGTAAAGGAAATGTTCCACATTTGGGATGATTTCTCCATTGACTTTAATGGAAGGATAGATCGGAACCTGACCTTGGATGTGTCAGTAAAGGATTTGAGTCTTGTTGAGGTTGAGACCGATCCTTCAATACGCTTTTGTGAAGGCATTAAGTGAGGATTGGAGATTCTCTTCCGAAAACAGAGATGACGTTGTCATTCATATACTGAAGTTCCACAAGCTGGGTCAATGTCATTTTCTGCTTGGATTTCAACCAGTGACGTTGAAAAGTTTTCAATCCATCCTGTAGACAATGCCCACACCACTGGAAAGCTTGTTCTTGACAGGGTGAAGAATGGTGACAAAGAAGGTGGAGAAAAGGGTGAGGACATGGCTGATTGTTCTCTATTTGACACCCCAAAGAATTCTGTCATCAGTGAGGACCATCTTGTTGTGGAGGATGTTGATGCATTTCTCTAGATAGCCAGCCTTTCACAGGATCTTCCATAGCACTTCCTGAATGACTGAGTCAAAGTCTTGGTCAGATCGATGAAGACCAGGTACAGTGGCTGGTGTTGTTCTTGGCATTTCTCTTGGAGTTATTGAGCAGTGAAGTCAGAAACCTTTCAGGAAGGATTTCCTCAGGGACTAGGAGAAAGTACCAAGTGAAGATTTGGGCAAAGATCTTCCTGGTAATGGAGAGTACAGAGACGTCTTGATAGTTCCAATAGTCCACTTTGTCTTCTTTCTTGAAGATGGTGGTGTTGGCAGCATCCATGAGATTGGCAGGGATCTATACTTTGTCCCAGATTTTCCGGAACCATTGATGGAGATTAGATTAGATTCCCTACAATATGGAAACAGACCTTTCGGCACGACAAGTCCACACTGACCCTCCAAAAAGTAACCCACCCAGACCAATTCCCCTACCCTGACTAATACACCTAGCACTATGGGCAATTTATGACCAAATCACCTAACCTACACATTTTGTTTGGATTGTGGGAGGAAACCGGAGCACCCAGAGAAAACCCATGCAGACACAGGGAGGATGTGCAAACTCCACACAGACAGGCAGTCGCCCTGGCCCTGTGAGGCAGCAGCACCAACCAGTGAGCCACTGTGCTGCCCGAAGTGTACACTTACCCGAGATGACAGGTAAGCGCTGCTCCTCCAAGTTTGAAAATCTCTATTAGAATCCTATGTCCTCCCATGGCTTTCCCATTCTTCATGGTGTCTAATCGAGGCTTCAACTTCTACCACACCAGGTGGGACTCCAAGATCATCTTTGATAGGGAGTTGGGGGATATCCTCAAATGCATCCTCATTGGTAAATTGGTACCATTAAGGTGAATGTTAAATCAAGACCAGACAGTGCCTCATGGAAATGAAAAAGTCTACGGCAATTTACCATGAACTGTTCTTACTTTTATAACCAGGTGAACAGAGGAGACTGTTTTACTCTTTCTCCACTCCTTGTTTGATTGCCCCACGTTTTTGGATTTAACAATTGAATGCTGTTTTGCCAATTCACTATGTACTTAGAGACATGCAATTTGTAAGAATTAAGCCAGAGAGCTGTTCTTAAGGGAATCACCATAACAATTACTTTTATTGATTAAAAAAACGTAGGTAAAAGCATTAAGAGAACCAGTCAAAATATGCAATTTCATCCTGTTTTCTCCTAACGTATCAAATGTACCCCTCAAGTATGCAAAAGTGAAATACAACTTTGCAAAATATTGGAATTGAATTCGGCCGATGAAGATTACACAAAGGAGAAAGAGTGACTTCTCAGTGATTTATTTGTAGGTGCTGCCTCTTTAACTGAAGCAGTTGACGTTGAGGGCTAATACATCCCTTCTCCTGTGGAAAATGCTGTTGTTGAGCTTCAGTGGTTTCGGCAGAGAGTCTGTCTGCTGTGAGAATGTAGACACACATTTCTTTCTCAGCAAAACATTTATTGAGATAATGTATTGTCAAGAGATTGTGTCTTCTCTGTTCCAATCCAGATTCAAATATTCACACACAAAACTGAATCGCGTAACTTCTATCCATGTAGGTTATACACACGAAAGAACATAAAGGAACCGTTCACGTCTTTTGTAGCTTTCCATTAGCTGCTGTTTATTGCTGAGGTGATTGATTTTTTAATACCCTGTGCTTATATGCTTCACTGCTCAATAGGACAGGAAGGAGTCTGCTCCTATCTCAGGGTGCCATTCTCTCTCACTCAGTAAATGTTATGCAGCTGCATGGTGTTGTAAAATAATTTCAGCCATCTTGATTTTTACTTGGTGTTCCTTGCTTTAGTGAAATGTCTTTTCTGTAGTTGGAACTGCTATTCAAATAATGTTTGGAAGCAAATGATGAAATTAACTTTCTATGTATCTCATCTTTGTGATATTACACATGCCCCAGCAAATTATCTTGAAACAACTGCCAACTCCCTCAGCCATGAGTGATCCATAGTGTGGAGAAACCAAAATAGACGAGGGAAATACAATTACTTGTAAACTTGAATGTAAGTGACTTAATCTGAAAATGACTGCAATAAAAATTATGTTGTGTCTTGCCTATTATACAAAATCTGTTGAATGATATGACGTAAAATACTTGATGTCTTCTTGTTCCAAATGCTGGCATAGGTGCTGTTTATTTTCAATACTTCCAATTTTTATTTAAAGTTTTCAGCATTCATTTTGCCGTTTTATCTTTTGTAGTACATTGATTGCTAAAGATTACATGTAATTGAATGGTTTAAAAAAAAACATTTTAAAAAAAGGTGAATATCTCCATTTTTGATCAAAGTACAGTTTGCATTTAGTTTGATTGGCATTTTATAGAATTTACAGGAGCAATTCTGCATTTAATCAACCTCTGCAACCTCGAATACTTTCTGAGTTAACTGTGCAGGAGATTAAACCTGTGAAATAGAGCATAACAAATGTCTCATTGCTATTCAGAAGAATCTCATATCAGCACCAGGTGCACTCTCTGTGCCATATCTGGACTTAATACAGCACTTGGATAGTACAACTTATGATGGAAGAACTTGTTTTTACATTCATGTATTATTCACTAAAGAACTTTATTGTCACTGGAATCAAATCAGAAATGTAGTCCTTTGATTCCATTGTTGCAGAAACTTCCTTTTTATCACCTTGCATTGCCAAATAAGCTTCTGCAAATTGAGCTTTTACAGCTTTATCTAGAAGTGCCATGGATTATGACTTCGTTCAAAAAAAGGTTCTTTTTTTGCGGCTATAAGTTTTCTAGCAGATGGTTAAAGCTACTTGAAATTGGTAGATTGTATCGGAGCTCATTTTCTGTGCTGAGATTTTTACCCTGTATATAGAGCTGAATAGGACGTGTGTGCTGTTTCCCACAGTGTAATTAATACGTCCGGTTTGTCCCCTTTTCAAAATGCAACACTGTAAGCCTAATGGTGTATGTCTAAATTGGAGTGGAGAGATAATCTAGTAATGTAACTTTTTGGAGATTCCACTTCTATTTTTGTTTCAAAGGAAACATCGATTGGAAAATTGGGTGAAGAGATTAATGTATATAATTTGCAACTGTCATAATCTTTTGATTATTACAATGACTTCAAGGATACAAATCTGGAAATTAATGTGGAGTAAGTTATTGCAGGAAGACCTGATTCTAACAGATGCTTTAGCTTATTAATTTGCAGATGTCATAATTTCCTTAATAAAACTCCAAAATGAAAAGCTTCATACAAAAGAATCATTATACAAATTTTTTAAAAGAGCTATGATACAATGGATACAACCTATTCATTTGAATCAAACAATGTTTGTGTACATCTTCCTTACAGGAACAGAAGTAAACTATTAACCTCGATCAACCTATTTGTCATTCAATTAAGAATGAATTAGCTCCAACTTCAAAATAAAATTCAATTCTTCTTGATTCCCTTACCAGTGGAAACAATTTCTCTGGAAAGGATTCTGGGTAATCCAAGATGAAGGGCAGGGAATATTTCTGGCTGTAACAGTCTGCTCCTTTTTTGAGGTAATTTAGGTGTTGGCGGTGATTTCCTTGAGTTCCAGGAGCAGCAATTACCAGTTTATACGGTATTGCTTTGTTTTAGAACTTCGGAGAAAAAAGTCAAACAACAGCACTTTTAAAAGAGAGAGGAACAGACAAAGGAAGCACATGAGAGAGAGAGAGAGAGAGAGGGAGAGAGGGAAAGAAACCCACATTGCTACCTGACACAGCAGTGAACCTGCACAGTTACTACCTTTGCTGTTTGAATTCAGGTATCGCTGGACATCAGAGTGCATCTGGGAAAATTACCAAACAGTGAAATTCACAACTGATCTTGGAGGAACCTGTTTGAGAGAAGTCACATCATAGAAACAGATAAGTGAATATTTTTAAGGGTGGCCTTACAGAAAGTCTGCAGTAGTGAGTAGAGTGGGTTCTTTCTTGATTACATGTTTTATTGAGGCTTGTCTCTTGATGAAAATTACAAATATAAACCATAAGTATTAATTTAACCTGGAGCAGTGTTTTGTAGAAGAATAAGACAGTACTATTTTCTGGGTCTGTAGATTGAAAGAAGCAAAAATGGCCTTTAGTAGAGTGATATGCTCTTCTTGTCGGATGTGGGAGTTTAGGGAGAGTTTACAGGTTATTGAGGATTATCTCTGCAATCAATGCCATTGGTTAGAAATCCAATTTGAATGGATATTGAATGAATTGGTTGGAGTGACAGTTAGAGGCAGAGAAATTTACAAGAGCAAGGGGATGTGATGTATGGCAGTTATAGGAAGGGAGAAAAGTTGCAGATACAGTCACATAGATGGGTTAATTCCAGAAAAGGTAAGAGAGGTAGGCAGGTAGTGCAGAGGTCTTCTGTGGCTATCCCCATTTCAAATAAATATGCTGTTTTGGAAAATGTAAGGGGTAATGGAATTTCAGGGGAATGTAGCACAAACAACCAAGTTTCTGGTATGGAGACCAGCTCTAATGTAATGAGGCATACGTCGGATGTTTCTGTGGCCAACAGCGAAAAGTCATGATTGGTGTGTTGTGCTCCTGGTGCCAGGATCAAGGATGTCTCAGAGAGGGTGCAGAAGGTTCTCAAAGGGGAAAGGATGAGCAGGAGGCCATTGTACACATTGGAACCAACGACATAGTAAGGGAAAAGGATGAGATTCTGAAGGGAGAATATAGAGAATTAGGCAGGAATTTTAAAAGGAGATCCTTGAGAGTAGTAATATCTGGACTACTCCCGGTGTTGTGAGCTAGTGAGGGTAGGAATAGGAGGATAGAGCAGATGAATGCATGGCTGAGGAGCTGGTGTATAGGAGAAGGATTCGCATTTTTGGATCAGTAGAATCCTATACAAGAAGGACGGATTGCACCTGATTGGAAGGGGACTAATATACTGTCAGTGAAGTTTGCTAGAGCTGCTAGGGAGGATTTAAAGTATTAAGGTGGGGGGGGGGGGGGTGGGGGCGGATGTGGTGGGGTGGGACCAGGGAGACAGTGAAGAAAGAGATCAATCTGAGACTGATGCATTTGAGAAAAGAAGCGAGTCAAACAGTCAGGGCGGGCAGGGACAAAACAGAGAACAAGATAGGACTGATAAATTAAACTGCATTTATTTCAATGCAAGATGTCTAACAGGGAAGGCAGATGAACTCAGGGCGTGGTTAGGAACATGGGACTGGGATATCGTAGCGATTACAGAAACATGGCTCAGGAATGGACAGGACTGGCAGCTTAATGTTCCAGGATACAAATGCTACAGGAAGGACAGAAAGGGAGGCAAGGGAGGAGGAGATGTGGCATTTTTGATAAGGGATAGCATTACAGCTGTACTGAGGGAGGATATCGCCAGAAATATGTCCAGGGAAGATATTTGGGTGAAACTGAGAAATAAGAAATGGATAATCACCTTATTGGGATTGTATTTATAGACCCCCTAATACTCAGAGGGAAATTGAGAAACAAATTTGTAAGGAGATCTCAGTTATCTGTAAGAATAATAGGATGGTTATGGTCGTGAATTTTAACTTTCCAAACATAGACTGGAACTGCCATAGTGTTAAGGGTTTAGATGGAGAGGAAATTGTAAAGTGTGTACAAGACAATTTTCTGATTCAGTATGTGGATGTACCTCCCAGAGAAGGTGCAGAATTTGACCTACTCTTGGGAAATAAGGCAGGACAGGTGACTGAGGTGTCAGTGGGGGAGCACTTTGGGGCCAGTGACTAGAATTCTCTTAGTTTTAAAATAGTGATTGAGAAGGATAAACCAGATTTGAAAGTTGAAGTTCTAAATTGGAGGAAGGCTAATTTTGACAGTATTAGGCAAGAACAAGGGGTGACATGGTGGCTCAGTGGTTACCACTGCTGTCTCACAGCACCAGGGTCCCAGGTTCGATTCCAGCCTCGGGCGACTGTCTGTGTGGAGTTTGCACATTCTCTCCATGTCTGCGTGGGTTTCCTCCGGGTGCTCCAGTTTCCTCCCACAGTCCAAAGATATGCAGATTAGGTGAATTGGCCATGCAAAATTGTCCATAGTGTTAGGTGCATTAGTCAGAGGGAAGTGGGCCTGGTTGGGTTACTCTTCGGAGGGTCGGTGTGGACTGGTTGGGCCGATGGGCCTGTTTCCACACTGCAGGGAATCTAATCGAATCTAAAAAAAACTTTCAAAAACTGATTGGGGGCAGATGTTTGCAGGTAAAGGGACAGCTGGAAAATTGGAAGCCTTCAGAAAAGAGATAATGAGAATCCAGAGAAAGTATATTCCTGTTCGGGTGAAAGGAAAGGCTGGTAGGTAAAGGGAATGCTGGATGACTAAAGAAATTGAGAGTTTGGTTAAGAAAAAGGAGGCAGTATATGTCAGGTATAGACAAGATACATCAAATGAATTCTTAGAAGAGTATAAAGGCAGTAGAAGTATACTTAAGAGGGAAATCAGGAGGGCAAAAAGAGGACATGAGATAGCTTTGGCAAATAGAACTAAGGAGAATCCAAAGGTTTTTACAAATACATTAAGGACAAAAGGGTAACTAGGGAGAGAATAGGGCCCCTCAAAGATCAGCAAGGTGGCCTTTGTGTGGAGCCACAGGAGATGAGGGAGATACTGATTGAGTATTTTGCATCAATGTTTACTTTGGAAAAGGACATGGAAAGATATAGAATATTGGAAATAGATGATGACATCTTGAAAAATGTCCATATTACAGAGGAGGAAGTGCTAGATGTCTTGAAACACATAAAAGTGGATAAATCCCCAGGACCTGACCAGGTGTACCCTAGAACTCTGGGAAGCTAGGGAAGTGATTGCTGGGCCTCTTGCTAAGATATTTGTATCATCGATAGTCACAGGTGAAGTGTCAGAAGACTGGAGGTTGGCTAACATGGTGCCACTGTTTAAGAAGGGTGGTAAGGACAAGCCAGGGAACTATAGACCAGTGAGCCTGACATCAGTGGTGGGCAAGTTGTTGGAGGGAATCCTGAGGGACAGGATGTATGTGTATTTGGAAAGGCACGGACTGATTAGGGATAGACAACATGGCTTTGTTCATGGGAAATCATGACTCACAAATTTGATTGAGTTTTTGAAGAAGTAACAAAGAGGATTGATGAGGACAGAGTGGTGGATGTGATCTATATGGACTTCAGTAAGGCGTTCGACAAGATTCCCCATGGGAAACTGATTAGCAAGGTTAGATCTCATGGAATACAGGGAGAACTAGCCATTTGGATACAGAATTGGCTCAAAGGTAGAAGACAGAAGGTGGTGCTGAAGGGTTGTTTTTCAGACTGGAGTCCTTTGACCAGAGGAGTGCCACAAGGTTTGGTGCTAGGTCCACTACTTATTGTCATTTATATGTGTTTTAGATCTGAGCATAAGCGGTATAGTTAGTAAGTTTGCAGATGACACCAAAATTGGAGGTGTGGTGGACAGTGAAGAAGGTTACCTCAGATTATAATGGGATCTTGATCAGATGGGCCAGTGGGCTGACAAGTGGCAGATGGGTTTAATTTAGATAAATGCAAGGTGCTGCATTTTGAGAAAGCAAATCTTAGCAGGACTTATCCACTTAATGGTAAGCTCCTAGGGAGTGTTGCTGAACAAAGAAACTTTGGAGTTCAGGTTCATAGCTCCCTGAGGGTAGAGTCACAGGTAGATGGGATAATGAAGAAGATGTTTGGTATACTTTCCTTTATTGGTCAGAGTACTGAGTACAGGAGTTGGGAGGTCATGTTGTAGGTGTACAGGACATTGGTTGGGCCACTTTTGGAATATTGCATATAATTCTGGTCTCCTTCCTATTGGAAAGATGTTGTGAAACTTGAAACTCAGAAAAGATTTATAAGGATGTGGCCAGAGTTGGCGGCTTTGAGCTATAGGGAGAGGCTGAACAGGCTGGGGCTGTTTTCCCTGGAGTTTCAGATACTGAGGGGTGACGTTATAGAGGTTTATAAAATCATGGGAGGAATGGATAGGATAAATTGACAAAATCTCTTCCCTGGGGTGGGGAGTCCAGAACTAGAGGACATAGGTTTAGGGTGAGAGGGAAGGATATAATAGGGACCTAAGGGGCAACTGTTTCACACAGAGGGTGGTGCGTGTATGGAATGAGCTGCTAGAGGGTGGTGGAGGCTACTACAATTGCAACATTTAAAAGGCATCTAGATGGATATATGAATAGAAAGGATTTGGAGGGATATGGGCCGGGTGCTGGCAGGTGGGATTAGATTGGGTTGGGATATCTGGTCGGCATGGATGAGTTGGACTGAAGGGTCTGTTTCTGTGCTGTACATCTCTCTGACTCTATGACTGTATACCTCCCTTTACTTTTAGCCTTCTTCACTATTGCAATATTTCAGACCACCAAATCTATGCATCTTGCTTACGTTTGTGAGTCTCAGCATTTATCTGGTTAGTCTTATCCTGAATTGCACAATTGCTTCTTGAATGTTAAGTTCCTCATTCTTTTGATAAATTATACCACTCAAATATGAAACTCGTATTTCATAAAGCATGGCATACGCTTTAGCAATATTTTCATTTCAGTTATCAGCAGCAGAAAACAAATCATTCTTGTTAATAAAGGTCAAATGGGTACCTCCCAGCTGCTCAGCTGGCTAATTTGCTTTCTCATATTTCAACTTGGATTGTGCAGTTTAATTTATTCCAAAAGTCAAATTAACATGCAAACAGTTCAAACATTGAATTATTTCAGTCATTGCCCTATCTTGTGACAAATCGATCAATGCTCCTTATCGGAGAGCATATTTGCTTCAATGTCAATGGATGATCAGCAAAGTGGGATTCTGTCTGGCCTATTTATGTTTCCATGGACCCAATAAGTTCCCCAGTTCAGGGCAATCATCATACACTCATGGAGTCTCAGAGATGTACAGCACAGAAACAGTCGCTTCAGTCTAACTCACCCGTGACGACCAGTTATCCTAAATTAATTGAGTCCCATTTGCCAGCATTTGCCCCACATCCTTCTAAATCCTTCCTATTCATATACCTATCCAGATGTAATTGTACCAGCCTCCATCACTTCCTCTGGCAGCTCATTCCATACACGCACCACCCTCTGCGTGAAAAAGTTGCCTCTTAGGTCCCTTTTAAATCTTTCACCTTTAACCTTAACCTATGCCCTCTAGTTCTGGACTCCCCCACCCCAGGGGAAGGTCTATTCACCCTATGCATGCCCCTCATGATCTGATAGACTTTTATAAGGTCATCCCTCAGCGTCCGACGCTGCAGCAGAATAGCTATGGGTATGAGCTGCTGTCAGTTTCCCACCTGAAGTGGGTAAGCAGAAGAAAGGCAAGACTGTAACAGTTCCAACCAACATGGCTACTAATGAACAGTCATTCATGCCAGATGAAGGTCTTCCAGGGCTTATTTTTTCTTTCTTTGTCCAAATGCTGTAATCAGGTACTGACTCACTGATGTTCTTTTGGGCAGGAGACTGCCATTCCTACCCAGTCTGGCCTACATGTGACTTCAGACCCACAGCAACGTGGTTGACTCTTAAATGCCCTCTGGGTAATTAGGGATGGGTAATAACTGCTGGTCTAGCCAGTGAATGAATAAAGAAAATCTTTCCATGGTGGACACTAGGAAACACAAGCATAATTTTACAGCAAATTTAGCAAGGAAACAGGGGAACATTTTATGACATATGATGAAATGACAACCCCACATTTGGGTGTACCTACAATGCAGCTGATGGTGCGGAATATCATGGATGTGGCATCAGGTGCTGAAGGTAAAGCTCACCTGTCTATTGGTGATGAAGGGGCAGAATGACTAAATAAATCAGTCAATACCCAGAGCCCACATCCAGCATTAAAGAGTTTATTAAGGTCACACCAGTGGGAAGAGACCTCTGGGGGTTCAGAAGGTTCTTCACTGAACAAAGGAAAGATATACATTTTACATTTTTACATTTATTTTCAGACACCTTTGACAATCAGTATTTTTTTTCTATGATGCCAGAAATGCTTATCCCAACTGTGACTAGATTGGGTTGGGGTATCTGGTCAGCATGGACGGGCTGGACCGAAGGGTCTGTATCCATGCTGTATGTCTCTATGACTCTATGCTAGCAGATTTATTCAGGAATGTGCTTTGCTCTGGTCACCACTGAAATAATTCCACAGAAGCCAGTATCCCATCATCAAATCATTCTTTATTTACATGTGGAGAGTCTTTCACACTGATCCAGCTCCCTCAGGGCCAGCTCGCAGAGTGAACAGGATGTCTGACGTTACTCTTTATTTTATTTTATTTTTTTTTACTCCTGTTTATCTTTTCTTTCTGTTTCTTTTTTTTAAACCCCCACACTACCACCTAACTGTGGTAGTGCTTATTTTTCCCCAGCACCTATGGTGTGTGTGTGCAGGTGTGAGACACAGTGAAAGACACAAGGTGCACAAATCTTTATTCAAATTTCCACCATCAGGAAGAAAGGAAACACCCGAGTGGCCTGTGACAAGCAGTGCCCTTCACATCAAAGGGCAATGCTGTGTGATCAAACAGTGAAAGGGAGGGTAGGGATTAAATCATAATAGAGTTGGAGGGGGAGACAATCATATTATTAATTGATTATATATACATCTAATTGGTTAACCATGTGACTGCTTCGTCAATGATGGTCAACTCTCAGTCTTCCATGATCTCATGATGTTTACCAGATATCTTTATCTCTATCCTTGAGCTTTCACAATGAATCTTATTCAACCACATTCCAATACCCATGACTTTTGCACCTGTCATTCAATCCTCCTTTCTAACAAGATGGGGGCTTGTCCCTACTCCCTATCTGCTCACTTGAATTTAGTGGAATTTTTAATGCTTATTGTGTTTATATATAATATAAATGCGTGTGTATTCAAAATCTATGATAATGATTATTTGGGAATCTTAACGAAAGTAAATTTATTTGTGGTGGATCTCAGTCTTTAAATCAGCTAGGGATATCTCTGTATACCTTGACACTGTCCAGGAACAGCCCACCTATATTCGGGACACCACCCATGTCCTCCACCTCCTCCAGGACTTTTGTTTCTTTAGCCTCCAATGCCTCATCTTCACCATGAACATCCAGTCCTTGTACACATCCATCCACCATGACGAAGGCCTCCAAGCCCTCCGTTTCTTCCTCTCACGCAGACACAACCAATACCTTCCACTGACACTTTCATCCAATCGGCTGAACTGGTCCTCACCCTGAACAATTTCTCCTTCTGAACTCAAACCCTCTTGCAATGAAGGTCAATGTACTATTTCCCTTCCTCACTGCTTCCTGAACCTGTCAGTCTATAGACAATAGACAATAGGTGCAGGAATAGGCCATTCAGCCCTTCGAGCCTGCACTGCCATTCAATATGATCATGGCTGATCATTCCTAATCAGTATCCTCTTCCTGCCTTATTTCCATAACCCTTGATTCCACTATCTTTGAGAGCTCTATCCAACTCTTTCTTAAATGAATCCAGAGACTGGGCCTCCACTGCCCTCTGGGGCAGAGCATTCCACACAGCCACCACTCTCTGGGTGAAGAAGTTTCTCCTCATCTCTGTCCTAAATGGTCTACTCTGTATTTTTAAGCTGTGTCCTCTGGTTCGGCACTCACCCATCAGCGGAAACATGTTTCCGGCTGCCAGAGTGTCCAATCCTTTCATAATCTTATATGTCTCAATCAGATCCCCTCTCAATCTTCTAAACTCAAGGGTATACAAGCCCAGTCGCTTCAGTCTTTCAGTGTAAGGTAATCCCGCCATTCCAGGAATTGACCTCGTGAACTTATGCTGCACTCCCTCAATAGCCAGAATGTCTTTCCTCAAATTTAGAGACCAGAACTGCACACAGCACTCCAGGTGTGGTCTCACCAGGGCCCTGTACAGCTGCAGAAGCACCTCTTTGCTTCTATACTCAATTCCTCTTGTTATGAAGGCCAGCATGCTATTAGCCTTCTTCACTACCTGCTGTACCTGCATGCTTGCCTTCATTGACTGGTGGACAAGAACACCCAGATCTCTCTGTACTGCCCCTTTACCTAAATTGATTCTATTGAGGTAGTAATCTGCCTTCCTATTCTTGCCACCAAAGTGGATAACCATACATTTATCCACATTAAACTGCATCTGCCATGCGTCTGCCCACTCACCTAACTTGTCCAGGTCATCCTGTAATCTCCTAACATCCTCATCACATTTCACCCTGCCATCCAGCTTTGTATCATCAGCAAATTTGCTAATGTTATTGCTGATACCATCTTCTATATCATTAACATATATTGTAAAAAGCTGCGGTCCCAGCACTGATCCCTGCGGTACCCCACTAGTCACTGCCTGCCATTCCGAAATGGAGCCGTTTATCACTACCCTTTGTTTCCTATCAGCCAACCAATTTTCAATCCAATCTAGTACTTTGCCCCCAATACCATGCGCCCTAATTTTACTCACTAACCTCCTGTGTGGGACTTTATCAAAAGCTTTCTGAAGGTCCAAGTACACTACATCTACTGGATCTCCCTCATCCATCTTCAGAGTTACATCCTCAAAAAATTCAAGAAGATTAGTCAAGCATGATTTCCCCTTCATAAATCCATGAAGGATCCATGTCCTAAACTGTTACTACTATCCAGATGTGCCGTAATTTCATCCTTTATAATAGACTCCAGCATCTTTCCCACCACTGAGGTCAAACTAACTGGTCTGTAATTTCCTGCTTTCTCTCTCCCACCTTTCTTAAAAAGTGGTATAACATTAGCCACCCTCCAATCCTCAGGAACCGACCCTGAATCTATCGAACTCTGGAAAATAATCACCAACGCATCCACGATTTCCCGACCCATCTCCTTCAGTACCATGGGATGTAGACCATCAGGCCCCAGAGACTTATCAACCTTCAGACCTAACAGTCTCTCCAACACCAAATCCTGGCAAATATAAATTCCCGTTAGTTCAGGTCCTTAAGCCACTGTTACCTCAGGGAGATTGCTTGTGTCTTCCCCAGTGAACACAGATCTGACGTACCCATTTAATTCCTCTGCCATTGGCTGGTGTACAAGGACACCCAGATCCCTTTGTACATCCACGCTTCCCAATATCTTATCATTTAAACAATATTCTGCCTTTCTGTTTATCACACCAAAGTATATAACTTCACATTTCTCCACATTGTACCTGCCACGTATTTGCCTACTCACTGAGTACTTCCACTTCCTCCAGACCATACCTTCGTCGGGTACGTGGACCAGTCCATCTTCCGCAGTTACACCGGCACCATTCCTCACCTTTTCCTCCACTACATCAATAACTGTATCGGCGCCACCTCCTGCTCCCATGAGGAGGTTGAGCAATTCATCAACGTTATTAACACCTTCCACCCCTACCTCAAGTTCACCTGGACCAACTCAGATACCTCCCTCCCTTTCCTGGACCTCTCCAGCTCCATTTCCGGCAATCAACTCAACACGGACATCTACTCCAACCCACCAACTCCCACAGCTACCTGGACTACACCTCCTCCCACCCTGTTTCCTGTAAAAATACTATCCTCTATTCCCAAATCCTCCACCTCAGCCCCATCTTCTCCCAGGAGGACCAATTCCACCATAGAACATCCCAGGTGGCGTCCTTCTTCAAAGATTACAATTTCCCCTCCCACCTTTTCGATGATTCCCTCCAGAGTATCTCCTCCACTTCTCGCACCTCTGGCCTTGAACACCACTCCTCCAATCGCAACAAGGACAGAACCCCCCAGTTCTCACCTTCCACCCCACCAACCTCTGTATACATTGCATCATCCTCTGCCATTTCTGCCACCTACAAACTAATCCCACCACCAGAGATATATTTCCCTCCCCACCCTTATCTGTGTTCTGGAGAGACCATTCCCTCCATGACTCCCTTGACCCACCCTCCCCTCCTGGCACCTATCCCCATCATTGCAGGAATTGCAAAACCTGTACTCACACCTCCCCCTTCACCTCTGTCCAAGGCCCCAAAGGTTACTTCCACATCCAACAGAGATTCACCTGGATTTCCACACACGTCATCTACTGTATCCGTTGCTCCCGATGTGATCTCCTCTACACTGGGGAGACAGGATGCCAACTTGCGGATCGTTTCAGAGAACATCTCCAGGACACCTGAACCAACCAACACCATCGCCCCAAGGGGAACACTTTTACTCCTCCTCTTGCTCCGCCAAGGACATGCAGGTCCTGGGCCTCCTCTACCGCCAAACCCCAACCACCCGACGCCTGGAGGAAGAACACTTCATCTTCCGCCTTGCGACCCTCCAACCACAAGGGATCAATGTGGATTTCTCCAGTTTCCTCATTTCCCCTCCCCCCACCTTATCCCAGATCCAACCTTCCAACTCGGCACTGCCCTCTTGAACTGACCTAAGTGTCCATCTTCCTCTCCACCTATCTGCTCCACCCTCCTCCCCAACCTATCACCATTACCCCCATTTTCATCTACCTATTTCATTCCCAGCTACTTTACCTCCCCCCCCACCCCTCACTTACCTCCCAGCCCCCTTGGGCCAGAAGCCTCATTCCTGGTGAAGAGCTTATGCTCGAAATGTCGATTCTCCTGCTCCTTTGATGCTGCCTCACTGGCTGTGCTTTTCCAGGACCACATTCTTCGACTCTAGGTCTAGAATCTTCCTATCAGCATCCTTAAGGGTGTCCTTATCCAGCTGAATAAACGCCTGCAGCTATGTATTTGCAACAGGATCCTTTGTGTACTCATTGTAAGACCCTTTGTGTGCTATTTTAATCTTGTTATCATGGATATATTCTGTCTACAAAGCTACAGTTGTCCTAACTGATGGTTTCCTTTAATACTACACTAAACAAGCTACTGATTCTGCTAAAAAAAAACTATCTTATGTCAAATTAAATTCACGAACAGCCATTTTCATGTTACCTTGAGCCAGGGCAGCCCCAGTTGTGAGATGCAGATTTTGTTAAGGTGTGCCCATGAAGAATTCAGCAGGGAACAAGTATAAATTCACCCCACAAACTTATATGTGTGTGTGGGGGGGCTATGAGTGTCTGTGAGAGTGTGTGTTCATGTGGATGTGTGTATGTGGGAAGGTATGAGTCTCTGTGAGAGAGTGTGTGTATGTGTATGTGTGTGAGTGTAAAGGGGTATAAGTCTGTGAGAGGGTGCATGTGTGGGTGAGAGAGAGCTTGCGCATAAGAGAGTGTCTGTGTGTGTGTGTGAGAGAGAGACAGAGAAGGGGATGAGAAGAGAGAGAGTGTGTGTAGTGCAGTGGAGTCACCTGTGGTGGGACATGAACCAAAGTCCCGGTTGAGGCCATCCTCATGGCTATTAGTCTTTGCATTGTTACCTGTCCCAAAGTCCGCCTTGGAGGATGGTCACCTGAAGGTCTGAGGTCGAATGTCCCAGACCACTGAAGTGTTCTTTGACTGGGCGGGAACACTTGTCTGATGATTGTTGTGCGGTGCCAAATGATCCGTTGCCGTTGCCTCTGCTCAGTGTCGCCAATGTACCATGCCTCAGGGCATCCTTGGCTGCAGCGTATGAGATAGACAATGTTGGCCGTGTCACATGAGTTCCTGCCGCATACGTGGTGGATGGTGTCCCCACTTGTAATGGTGGTATCCGTGTCGAATCTTTGACACGTCTCGCAGCGTCTACCATGACAAGGTTGTATGGTGTTGTCCTGAAAGCCGAGCAGTTTGCTGCGAACAATGATGTGTGTGAGGTTTGGTGGTTGTTTAAAGGTGAGAAGTGGAGGTAAGGGGAAGGTCTTGGCAAGGTGCTCAAGCTCATTGATAATGTGTTGCAGGCTGCGAAGAACATGGAATAGTTTTTTGGCTCCTGGGAATCCTAGACCTGAATCTGCACTTACAAAGAGAGTCAATTCAGGGTTGGCTCTCATCTTTCAGGTGTAATATTGCATCATCTTATAGCTTGCCAATAGAATTCAACCTGTCTGACAAATGTTAGTAAAGTGACAGATAGAATCAGTGTTAGAATCTTGACCACACCCGTGGATCACAATAACGCACTGTATGCTGGTAGACCAATGATAGAAATTCCTTTTTTCAAATTCATTGTGGGTGTCACAGGCTAGACACCCATTCATAATTAAGTTAAGTGTCAATCATAGCCTCTGAAATCCAATGTAGTCCAAACCAGTTCCCTCCAGGGTGCTAATGAACCAGTTGGCCTTTTCCTGATAAACTACCCTTGTTTATGGTCATCATTAGACTCTTAATTCCAGAGTCTTAATTGAATCCAAATTCTACCATCTGCCATGGCAGGTCCCCAGTTCATTATCAGAGTCTCTGGATTAATATTCTAGTGATATTACCACGAGGTGATTGCCTCTCCTGTTGTCGCAATGATATAAAAGGTCTCAGGTGTCCATCCCAAGGAGCTGCACTGTGAGTCATTCATACAGTCCTTTACAGTCTTCACCACATACACACAACACAAAAGCTAAATACACCTCTTCAGTAATCCAACTCTTCTGGATTTCTGTCATAATCTATTGTACAGCACTTTCGATAAATTATATTGACATTTGCCATATACCAGTATGCAATGTTATGAACTTACAGTCAATACTTTTAAAAACGGCACACAAATAGACACAGGTAATCTCAGAGATCTGGGAGCGAAAGGAATGCATGCAGAAGCCACACCTCCTGACATTGGAGACACCGGTGTTGGACTGGGGTGTACAAAGTTAAAAATCACACAACACCAGGTTGTAGTCCAACTGGTTTAATTGGAAGCACTGGCTTTCGGAGCGTTGTTCCTTCATCAGGTGGTTGTGGAGTATACGATTGTAAGATACAGAATTTTTAGTGAAAGTTTACAGTATGATGTAACTGAAATTATACATTGAAAAATGTTTTGTTTGTTAAGTCTCTCATCTGTTAGAATGGCCATGTTAGTTTCACTTCTTTCATATGTAAATCACAAAACTTTTTAAAGATTAATATTCTCAGTTTAAATTTAACAATTGGTGTCAGCCCAGATAATGTGTTGAAGGTGTTAGCCCCTGTGTGCTGCTGTCTGTGCCATAATGTTTAGAGCCATAGAGTCATAGAGATGTACAGCATGGAAACAGACCCTTTCGTCCAACCTGTCCATGCCGACCAGATATCCCAACCCAATCTAGTCCCACCTGCCAGCACCCAGCCCACATCCCTCCAAACCTTTCCTATTCATATACCCATCCAAATGCCTTTTAAATGTTGCAATTGTACCAGCCTCCACCACTTCCTCTGGCAGCTCATTGCATACACGTACCTCCCTCTGTGTGAAAAAGTTGCCCCTTAGGTCTCTTTTATATCTTTCCCCTCTCACCCTAAACCTATGCTCTCTAGTTCTGGATTCTCTGACCCCAGGGAAAAGACTTTGTCTATTTATCCTATCCATGCCCCTCATAATTTTGTAAACCTCTATAAAGTCACCCCTCAGCCTCCGACGCTCCAGGGAAAACAGCCCCTGCCTGTTTCACAATATCTTTCCAATAGGAAGGAAACCAGAATTGCATGCAATATCCCAACAGTTGCCTAACCAATGTCCTGTACAGCCACAACATGACCTCCCAACTCTAATCTAAAAAAATGAATTAACAGAATCTTAGATTGATTCATGCAGTTTTTGAGCAAAGTACAATGTAACTCTGCAAGTTCAAATTCACCCCATACACGTATATATGTGTGTGTGTGTGTGTGTGTGAGAGACAGTATAAAGGGGTCTAAGTCTGTGAGAGGGTGCATGTGTGAGTGTGGAAGTGTGTGTGTCTGTAGGAGTGTGTGTGAGTGTCTGTGTATATGATTGCATGTGTGTGTGTATAGTGCAATGATGGTCACCTGTAGTTGACATGAACCCAAGGTCCCGGTTGAGGCCCTCCCTATGGGTACAGAACTTAGCTATCAGCCTCTGCTCAGCCACTTTTTGTTGCTGCCTGTCCCGATGACATTTTCTTCCGCTGGACCAATGGCGAGCAGTCACTGATAAAACTACACAGTGACCTCAACAAGTTTCATCCCACCATCAAACTCACCATGGACTACTCTCTACTATCATTCTTGGACACATGCATCTCCATCAAGGATGGGCACCTCAGCAACTCACTCTATCACAACCCACAGACAACCTCACAATGCTAGACTTCTCCAGCTTCCACCCAAAACATATTAAAACCACCATCCCCTATGGACAAGCCCTACGCATACACAGGATCTGTTCAGATGAGGAGGAACGTGATGGGCATCTGGAAGTACTCAGGGATGCCCTCATAAGAACGGGGTACGATGCTCAACTCATCAACTGACAGTTCCGACGTGCCACAGCAAGGAACCAGAATGACCTCCTCAGGAGACAGACATGTGCTGCAACTGACAGGGTACTCTTCGTTGTTCAGCACTTCCCAGGAGCTGAAAAACTATGCCATGGTCTTCGTGACCTGCAACATATTATCAATGAGGATGAGCACCTTGCAAAGACCTTCCCCACACCTCCATTGCTCACCTTTAAACAACCAAACCTCAAACAGATCATTGTTCATAGCAAACTGCCCAGCTTTCAGGACAATTCCATACAACCCTGTCACGGTAGGCGCTGCAAGACATGTCAGAGTGTGGACATGGATACCACCATTACACGTGGGGACACCACCCACCATGTACGTGGCAGGTACTCATGTGACTCAGCCAACATTGTCTATCTCATACGCTGCAGGCAAGGATGCCCTGGGGCATGGTACATCGGTGAAACCGAGCAGAGGTTATGGAAACGGATGAATGGGCACCGCACAACAATCAACAGACAGTAGGGTTCCCTCCCAGTTGGAGAACACTTCATGGTCCAGGACATTCGACCTTGGACCTTCGGGTGACCATCCTCCAAGACGGACTTTGGGACAGGCAGCAGCGAAAAGTGTCCGAGCAGATACCCATAGAGAGGGCCTCAACCGGGACGTTGGGTTCATGTCACACTACAGGTGGCCACCATTGCACTTTACACACACACACACAGACACTCCTACACACACGCACTTACACACACTCCTACAAGATACACACACTCCCACACTCATGCATGCACCCTCTCACAGACTTAGACCCCTTTGCACTCATGCACACACATATACACTCTCTTTCATAGGCACTTACAACCCCCCAATTTCCCCCCAGCCCCACAAACACACACACACACACACACACACACACACAAACCCATATATACGTTTGTGGGGTGAATTTGTACTTGCAGAGCTACATTGTACTTTGCTCAAAAACTGCATGAATCAATGTAAGATTCTGTTAATTCATTTTTTAGACTAGAGTCAGTCTAAACGTTATGGCACAGACAGCAGCACACTGGGGGCTAACACCTTCAACACATTATCTGGGGTGACACCAATTGTTAAAGTTAACCTGAGAATATTACTTTTAAAAATGTTTTATGATTTACATATGAAAGAAGTGAAACTAACATGGTCATTCAAAGTTTGGGAGAAGATTTGTAGCTCGGGTGCTCGTTGTTGTGGTTCTGTTCGCCGAGCTGGGAATTTGTGTTGCAAACGTTTCGTCCCCTGTCTAGGTGACATCCTCAGTGCCTCCTGTGAAGCGCTTCTGTGATGTTTCCTCCGGCATTTATATTGGCTTGTCTCTGCCGCTGGCGGTTGTCAGTTCCAGCTGTCCGCTGCAGTGGCCGGTATATTGGGTCCAGGTCGATGTGTTTGTTGATAGAATCTGTGGATGAGTGCCATGCATCTAGGAATTCCCTGGCTATTCTCTGTTTGGCTTGCCCTATAATAGTAGTGTATTACGAACTGATATACGAACAAATCAATGGAACACCCATGGGCTCACTGATCTCTGGACTCATAGCAGAAGCAGTAATGCAAAGGTTAGAACAAACAGTCTTACCCCAAATTCAACCCAAACTCTGGGTCAGATATGTGGATGACACCTTTGTAATCATTAAAAACACAGAAATAGAGAACACACACCGGATCATCAACACCACACTCACAGGAATCCGATTCACAAGAGAGGAAGAAAAGGACAACCAACTCCCATT
Source organism: Chiloscyllium punctatum (assembly GCF_047496795.1). Taxonomy (NCBI): domain Eukaryota; kingdom Metazoa; phylum Chordata; class Chondrichthyes; order Orectolobiformes; family Hemiscylliidae; genus Chiloscyllium; species Chiloscyllium punctatum. The sequence continues at coordinate 147,919,806 of NC_092741.1, read as the reverse complement.
CCTAAATGTGATGGTACAGAGAACACCGAATGGAGAATTAATCACAAAGGTATACAGGAAAGCCACACACATAGACCAAGTCCTAAACTACGAAAGCAACCACCCCAACACACACAAACGAAGTTGCATCAGGACACTATTCAAAAGGGCCACAACACACTGCATTACACCAGAACTGCAGAACACCTATACAATGTATTCGCCAAAAACGGATACCCGCACAATTTCATCAACAGATGCCTAAGGGAAAGACAACGGAACGAGGACATGCCGCAACCCAAAGGACTAGCCACACTACCATACATCAGGAGCATTTCCGAACTGACAGCCAGACTACTGCGACCACTAGGACTCATAACAGCACACAAACCAACAGCCACTGTCAGACAACAGCTCACCAGAACGAAGGACCCAATACCCAGCATGAGCAAAACCAATGTAGTGTATAAAATCCCATGCAAGGACTGCACAAAACACTACATAGGACAAACAGGAAGACAGCTAACGATCCGCATCCATGAACACCAACTAGCCCCGAAACGACATGACCAGCTATCTTTAGTAGCCACACACGCAGGTGACAAGCAACATGAATTCGACTGGGACAACACTACTATTATAGGACAAGCCAAACAGAGAACAGCCAGGGAATTCCTAGATGCATGGCACTCATCCACAGATTCTATCAACAAACACATCGACCTGGACTCAATATACCGGTCACTGCAGTGGACAGCTGGAACTGACAACCGGAAGCGGCAGAGACAAGCCACTATAAATGCCGGAGGAAACATCACAGAAGCGCTTCACAGGAGGCTCCCAAGCACTGAGGATGTCACCTAGACAGGGGACGAAACGTTTGCAACACAAATTCCCAGCTCGGCGAACAGAACCACAATAACATGGTCATTCTAACAGATGAGAGACTTAACAAACAATCAAGCTATTTTTCAATGTATAATTTCAGTTACATCACACTGTAAACATTTACTATAAATTCTGTGCCTTACAATTGTGTACTCCACAACCACCTGATGAAGGAGCGTCGCTCCAAAAGCTAGTGCTTCCAATTAAACCTGTTGGACTATAACCTGGTGTTGTGTGATTTTTAACTTTGTAGTTCCCATGGAGTTAGTGTAATCGGGCTTCCAGTGGTCAAAAGATCTGAGACACTGCATGCCAGTCAAATGCTGACATTCAAGCTTGCTTATCTGTAAAAGAGGGGAAAGTGAGGACCGCAGATGCTGGAGATCAGGGCTGAAAAATGTGTTGCTGGAAAAGCGCAGCAGGTCAGGCAGCATCCAAGGAGCAGGAGAATCGACATTTCGGGCATAAGCCCTTCTTCAGGGCTTATGCCCGAAATGTCGATTCTCCTGCTCCTTGGATGCTTCCTGACCTGCTGTGCTTATCTGTAAAAGACATTAACAGAAATAATTGGAGGGTCGCTTTTCAAATGATCATGTGATAATATTTACAATTGAAGGGGCAGCAATGTTGCTGCAACTGTCTGGGTGCGCGTACTAGAGCTTAGAAAGAGCTGATCTGTGAAAAACTACCATCAGCCAGTTTGTAACAAGATGGAAGGAAACACAGCACATAGAAGTTGTTTTGTTTTTGCTTAATGAGAAGAAATACTGGCAGGTTTCCTGAAACTATTAAACTTTTTGCTCATCTGCTTCCATGCTGCCTTCCTGTTTAAAACTGCATTTATTCCTGACAACTGCAAAGCCAAGTGTGTTATGTGGTGCAATGTTTCTGATTTATTATCAAGGCTGTGCTTCTTCAGATGTGTAGCCATGGTCGATTCATAGCCTACTTGATTTACTGGAGAGAAGTTTATGGAGGCTATGAATCAGGTGCTCCGACCTTCACCCCACATTCCCAGGACGCAGTCACTTTGCACCTGGGTGCACTTCAGTAATGAGAAACCCCTCTCCATGGTACTCAATCATTCCCTTTCTCCCACAGGAAAAGGTGGTACAGTGAACATAAGGAAACATCCTGTGTTGTTGCATTTCTTCATGAGTTATTTGCAAAACTCCATTTGAAAATCAAAGCTCTTTGCAATATTGTCTCGCAATGATTCCTTCTTCACAACAAAAAAAATTACACCTTTGAATTACAATTGTGGCTGATAAACTGTACCAGCACCAGCTGACAGCAACTTTCCACAGACAGGTCTAATTTATCCCAAGAACAAACTGCAAGCAGTTAATAAAGTTGACTTCAAAAATCCTGTAATACAGGACAGAATGGCCCTAATTGAAAATTCGCCTTGAGCATTCCAGCTTCAAGTGGTTATCACTGCTGCCTCATTGCGCCAGAGACCTGGGTTCAATTCCAGCTTCGGGCAACTGTCTGTGTAGAGTTTGCACATTCTCCCTCTGTCTGCATCGGTTTCCTCTGGGTGTTCCAGTTTTCCTCCCACAGTCCAAAGATATGCAAGTTACGTGAATTGGCCATGCTAAATTGCCAATAGTGTTCAGGGATGTGCAGGTTAGGTGCATTAGTCAGGAGTAATGTCGAGTAATAGGGGAGGGGAATGTGTTTGTGTGGGTTAGTCTTTGGAGGGTCAGTGTGGACCTGTTAGGCTGAATGGCCTGTTTTCACACTGTAGGGACTCTATGATTCTTTGATAAACCCCTTCCCCACTTCGAGATATAGCCACGATAGGGGCGACCAGTGTTGATCTGGAGCACACAAAGTCAGAAGTCACACGACACCAGGTTATCATCCAGGTGATGAAGGAGCAGCGCTTGAAAAGCTTGTGATTTCAAATAAACTTGGACTATAACCTGGTGTCATGTGACTTCTGATCTCCAGATATAGTCTCATGTTAATTATAATTAGCAGGAGCAAAGCTAAAAAAGCTTTAACACAAACACCACATTCATTTTTTAAAAAATAATTTGAAAAGATTAAAAATGGTTGTGTTAATAAAAAAACAGCAAAGTTGTAGTGTGGGGTTTTGAAGCTACCAATAATTGTCATAGAATTGCTCCCCTAATTAGTACACACGTAAAGGTCGAATTCCATTTTAGGCACTGAGTGGGCAACAAGCGAGCAAAGGAATCTGCTGACTGACTCATCTTGATGATTGCACATTAGTTAAAATTCAATTGATGAATTGTCAACAGTAAACAAGTGTAAACAGATCACTAGGAGGTGAATTCCTCTGACGCATTGTTCCATTTTTTAACGGTGCTCTCCTTTAACAAGGTTATGTTGACCTTGTTTTATTTCAAGTAGGGTTGTAAAGGCCGAGATGCCAACTTGTCTGGAAATAGTTACTTTAAATAGTGGCAAGGCAGTGGCCAGTTCTCCCAGTACAATTTTTTTTCTTGTTTGGTTTAGTTTTAGGAGGCAGTCAGAAACTGCTGATTACCTAGAGACAAAAAAACTGCAAATGCTGGAATCCAAAGTAGATAGCCAGGAGGCTGGAAGAACACAGCAAGACAGGTAGCGTCAGGAGGTGGGAAGTTAATGTTTCGGGTGTGACCTTTCTTCAGGATCTAGAGAAGCAGCTACAACGAAAAGAAACTCCATGCTCCAACAAGGGTCTTGCCTTAACTTTCTCTTTGAAAACCCATGCCTATAAGAACCTATGTTTGAATTTATCTTTTGCCAAAGGCATGTGTTTATGGGATGTTCCAGGGATTGGAACAGCTTTGTTAAGTTTTGTTATTGTGCTGGTTAGATTATCAATTAAGTTGTTATTCTAAATTCTGTTTTCTTCTGTTTGTCTTTCATCCGTAGTCTGTTTAGTTTAAAGCTGAGTGGTTTGACCAACTGCATCACTCCTGGAATATCCACATCTACCTAAAGAAAAGGAAGGTAGGCTCTGGGCTATGTTCTTAAAACATTTTGAGGGGGTCTGGCCTGGTCCATAACAATTTTTACTTCATCATCCTGACTTTTCCTCTGAAGGTCAAATATAGCTCCTGAGATTTCATTCCCTTCTGCGTTTGTGAAATGAACCACTCGAGCTCCTGTTGCCTTAGAACAGACTGGACATCTCACTTGGCCTTCTCGCTTCACTGCTATATTTGGCATTGAATTTACTGAATGGGTGTCGGGTGATAGCTTTGAGAAAACATTGCTGTGACCATGCCTTAGACTGGTATAGCTATAACAACAGTTTGCGCTTCTCCCTTAGATTTAAAAATGCATGGGTGTACCTACATGGATTTTACCCACCGTGAGTTCCCTCAGATATTGAGTGTCTATGTTGCAATCTTAAAGATTGCACAATCCGGCTATGCTATTGCTCTGAGTTTGCTGCATCTCTATGTTATCTTGAGGTAAGAGCAACTCTCTCTCTCACTTTCATTAATTATTCTAACTTCTTTATATATGCTATGATACACATTATGCTGAATACAGCTCACCACTATAACGTTTCTGCTTGACTCTTCTTCAAGCCTCGATCATGTCTCTTTGCTGATGTTTATTTATGTCATCATCATTAATATGTTTTTTTCCCTTTACATTTCAGTGATGGTGCTGGATAAGGCTGGAGTAGTTTCTAGGTTCCTGCTGTCAATGCTGTGAGAGCTATGTAGCAATGTTACAAATTGACACTTATTCACTGGATTTTCACCAATATCTAGTACAGCAGTAAAACAGGCTCACTGACATGGGTTTAGGGTTGTACTTTGAATACTGTGTGCAGCTTGAGTCCCTTGCCTAAGGAATATCTACTGATTGTAACAAGTTCAGCCAGGTGGATCTCATACAATATAAGTTCCCTCATTGAGGCTGTTAATCTGGTCTAATCACAGAGCCTTGGCTGACAGATGCAAACAGGAGTGTGAGAAGGGCTTATGCCCGAAACGTCGATTCTCCTGCTCCTTGGATGCTGCCTGATCTGCTGCACTTTTCCAGCAACACATTATTCAGCTCTGATCTCCAGCATCTGCAGTCCTCACCTTCTCCTAGGAGTGTGAGACAGCCTGGTCACTCTGAGAGCTGGCTCTGAAGGAGCTGGATCAATGTCAAGGACTCTCCCCATGTAAATAAAAGGTGACTTGGTGACAGGATTGCAGCCTCTATGGAATTATTTTAGAATACACTTGCCAGAAACACTAATTTACCTTCTGAGTTATTTGTTGCACATTCATGCAGCTTTCAGTGACTTATGAACAAGGACATTTAGGTCCCTTTGGACACTAACACTTTCCAATCTCTCACTTTAAAAGAATTACTGCACCTCCATTCCTCCTATCAAAATAGACAACCTCACACTTCTCCAATTATATTCCATTTGTCATGCTCTTATTCACTCAGCCTATCAAAATCATTCTTTAGGCCCCTTTGCATCCTCCTCACAACTCACTTCCCATCAAGTTCTATATCATTTGAAAAATTGGAAATAATTCAATTGGTCCCAACATCCAAATCATTTAACAAGATTGTGAAAAGGTGGGGCCCAAGTCATGCTCAATGTCCACTGGTACCCATTACCCTCAGAGTGACCTATTTATTCCTACTCTCTGCTCTCTGTGAATCAATCACCAAGCTGCAATGATGTGTTATCCCTAATACCCATTTATTCCTACTTCCTGATTTGTTTCCTAACCTTCTCTGTGTGAGATGTTATCAAAAGCCTTCCTAAAATCCAAATACACAACTTCCTCTTAACAAGCCCACTAGCGACATCCTCAGAAAAAGCTCTATCTGATTTGTCAAACAGGATTTACTTTTGCAAATCCATGTTGATTCTAGCCGATATTTTTTTTTCTAGGCATTCAGTAATCACATCTTATCTGACAGAATGCTCATCAACTTAGAGACTGCTCCTGCCCTCCCAAAGTTATTGAAAAAGCCTGATAGAAAAAGGCAGCAATGAAATGGCCATGGACACCAGGTCAGGGTATCCCCCTCAGCTTGGTGCTAGTTGAACCCTCCATTTTCATAAGCAGCACAGATGAAAATGAACTGTTTCTTTGCCCTGGGGACCATGATAACTGTGAACTAGCTAGCACTAGATTATTAGGCTTTATCTGGAAAATGATTGAAAATCCCAATGATCAAAGAGCCCTGAGCTAACTTCCTCTGGAACTTAAAGGACTACTGATTGATAGTGAGTAAGTTTTCCAGTATTCACTCTCTTGCTCCACAGACAGACCCTTCAAAAATTATAAACTGTCTGAGAAACACTGGGATCCAGAGCTACCTTCCAGTTTTCAAATTGCTCCCATGCCTGTTTCCACTCCACAGACAAGTCAAAGTCCTGTCCCTGCTACCAGCACTGTTATTCCAACTCCATCCAGATTTCTGTGTTCACATTTGCACAGCACTCCACAGGAAGATGATTTTGGAATTGGAAGAGGTGCTGATTGAATAGAAATCCGCGGAGGCTGAGGGGAGTAAGGGAGGAAGCTCCCTTTCATGGAGAAGAGGGTTGATCTGATTGAGTTACTTCAAATGTTTAATTGGTAGAGTAGATAGAGTCATAGAGATGTACAGCACAGAAACAGACCCTTTGGTCCAACTCGTCTATGCTGACCAGATATCCCAACCCAATCTGGTCCCACCTGCCAGCACCTGGCCCATACTCCTCCAAACTCTTCCTATTCATATACCCATCCAGATGCCTTTTGAATGCTGCAATTGTACCAGCCTCCACCACTTCCTCTGGCAGCTCATTCCATACATGTACCACCCTCTATCTGAAAACGTTGCCCCTTAGATCTCTTTTATATCTTTCCCCTCTCACCCTAAACCTATGCCCTCTAGTTCTGGACTCCCTGACCCCAGGGAAAAGACTTTGCCTATTTATCCTATCCATATCTCTCATAATTTTGTAAAACTCTATAAGGTCACCCCTCAGCCTCTGACGCTTCAGGGAAACCAGTCCCAGCCTATTTAACCTCTCTCTATACTCAAATCCTCCAATCCTGGCAATATCCTTGTAAATCTTTTCTGAACTCTTTCAAGTTTCACAACATCCTTCCGATAGGAAGGAGACTAGAATTGCACACAATATTCCAAAAGTGGCCTAACCAATGTCCTGTACAGACACAACATGACCTCCCAGCACCTGTACTCAATACTCTGACCAATAAAGGAAAGAATACCAAACGCCTTCTTCACTATCCCATCCACCTGCGACACCACCCTCAGAGAGCTGTGAACCTGCACTCCAAGGTCTCTTTTGTTCAGCAAAATGCCCTAGGACCTTACCATTAAGTGTATAAGTCCTACTAAGATTTGCTTTCCCAAAATTCATCACCTCATATTAATCTAAATTAAACTCAATCTGCCACTTCTCAGCCCATTGGCCCATCTGATCAAGATCCCATTGTAATCTGAGGTAACCTTCTTTGCTGTCCACTACACCTCCAATTTTGGTGTTATCTGCAAACTTACCAAGTATATCTCTTATGCTCGCATCCAAATTATTTATGTAAATGACAAAAAATTGTGGACCCAGCCACGGTCCTTGTGGCACTTCACTGGTTACAGGCCTCCAGTCTGAAAAACAACCATCCACCACCACCCTCTGTCTTCTACCTTTGAGCCAGTTCTGTATCTAAATGGCTAGTTCTCCCTGTATTCCATGAGAGCTAACCTTGCTCACCAGTCTTCCATGGGGAACCTGGTTGAATGCCTTACTGAAGTCCATATAGTCCATCCACTGCTCTGCCTTCAGTTATCCTCTTTGTTACTTCAAAAAATGCAGTCAAGTTTGTTAGACATGATTTCCCATGCACCAAGTCATGTTGACTGTTCCTAATCAGTCCTTGCCTTTCCAAGCACATCCTGTCCCTCGGGATTCCCTCCAACAACTTGCGCACCACCAACGTCAGGTTCATTAGTCTTTGGCTCTCTGTCTTGTCCTTACCACCTTGATTAAACAGTGGCACTACACTAGCCAGCCTCCAGTCTTCTGACATCTCACCTGTGACTATCGATGATACAACTATCTTGTACACCTGATCAGGTCCCGGGGATTTATCTACTTTTATGTGTTTCAAGACATCCAGCAATTCCTCCTCTGTAATATTGACATTTTTCAAGATGTCAGCATCTATTTCCCTACATTCTACATCTTCCACGTCCTTTTCCACAGGAAACACTGATGCAATATACTCATTTAGTATCTCCCCCATTTCCTGCAGCTCCACACAAAGGCCGCCTTGCTGATCTTTAAGTGCCCTATTCTCTCCCTAGTTACCCTTTTGTCATTGATGTATTTGTAAAAACCCTTTGGATTCTCCTTAACTCTATTTGCCAAAGCTATTTCATGTCCACTTTTTGCCCTCCTGATTTCCTTCTTAAGTATACTCCTACTGCATTTATACTCTTCTAAGGATTCACTCGATCTATCCTGTCTATACCTGACAAATGCTTCTTTCTTTTTCTTAACCAAATCCTCAATTTCTTTAGTCATCCATCATTCCCTACACCTACCAGCCTTTCCTTTCACCCTAACAGGAATATACTTTCTCTGGATTCTTGTTATCTCATTTCTGAAGGCTTCCCATTTTCCAGCTGTCCCTTTACCTGTTAACGTCTGCCCCAATCAGCTTTTGAAAGTTCTTGCCTAATTCCGTCAAAATTAGCCTTTCTCCGATTTAGAACTTCAACTTTTCGATCTGGTCTATCTTTTTTCATCACTATTTTAAAACTAATAGAATTCTGGTTGCTGGCCCCAAAGTGCTCCCCCACTGACACCTCAGTCACCTGCCCTGACTTATTTCCCAAGAGGAGGTCAAGTTTTGCACCTTCTCTAGTAGGTCCATACACATATTGAATCAGAAAATTTTCCTGTACATACTTAATAAATTCCTCTCCACCTAAACTCTTAACACTATGGCAATCCCAGTTTATGTTTGGAAAGTTGAAATCCCCAACCATAACCACCCTATTATTCTTATAGATAACTCAGATCTCCTTATAAATCTGTTTCTCAATTTCCCTCTGATCATTAGGGGGTCTGTAATATAATCCCAATTAGGTGGTCATCTCTTTTTTATTTCTCAGTTCAACCCAAATAACTTCCATGGATGTATTTCTGGGAATATCCTCCCTCAGCACAGCTGTAATGCTATCCTTTATCAAAAACACCACTCCCCCTCCTCCCTTGCCTCCCTTTCTATCCTTCCTGTAGCATTTGTATCCTGGAACATTAAGCTGCCAGTCCTGTCCATCCTGAGTCATGTTTCTGTAATTGCTATGATATCCCAGTCCCATGTTCCTAACCAAGCATTGAGTTCATCTGCCTTCCCTGTTAGGCCTCTTGCATTGAAATAAATGCAGTTTAATTTTCTGTCCTACCTTGTTCCTGCCTGCCCTGACTGTTTGACTCCATTCTTAACTGTACCAGTCTCAGATTGATCTCTTTCCTCACAATCTCCCTGGGTCCCACTCTGCCCCCACCCTAATAGTTTAAATCCTCCCGAGAAACTATAGCAAATCTCCCTGCCAGGATATTAGTCTCCTTCCAATTCAGGTGCTATCTGTCTTTCCTGTACATGTCACTTCTACCCCAGAAGAGATTCCAAAAATGCAAATCCTTCTCCCATACACCAGCTCCTCAGCCATGCATTCATCTGCTCTATCCTCCTATTGCTACCGTCACTAGCTCGTGGTACTGGAAGTAATCCAGATATTACTCCTCTTGAGGATCTCCTTTTTTAAATTCCTGCCTAACTTTCTATATTCTCCCATCTGAGTCGCATCCTTTTCCCTTCCTATGGTATTGGTTCCAATGTGTACAATGACCTCTTGCTGGCCCCTCTTCCCTTTGAGAACATTCTGTGCCCTCTCTGAGACATCCTTGCTCCTGGTACCAGGGAGGCAACACACCATTCTGTTTTTTTTGCTGCTGGCCACCAAGAACTTCTGTCTGTGCCTCGGACTAGAGAACTCCCTAACACAATTGATCTCTTGGAACCCGATGTACCCCTCATTGTATTAGAGCTATTCTCGATACCAGAAACTTGGCTGAACGTGCTCCATTTCCCAGATAATCCATCACCCCCTACATTTTCCAAAACAGCATACTTTTTTGAAATTGAGATAGCCACAGAAGGCTCCTGCACTACCTACCTATCTCTCTTACCTTTCCTGGACATAACCCATCTATGTGACTGCATCGTCAACTTTTCTCCCTTCCTATAACTGCCATCCATCACATCCCCTTGCTCTTGCAAATTCCTCATTGCCTCTAACTACCTCTCCAACCGATCCATTCAATCTGATAGGATTCGCAACCAATGGCATTTATTGCAGATATATTCCTCAGTAACACGTAAACGCTCCCTAAACTCCCATATCTGACAGGAAGAGCATATCACTCTACTAAAGGCCATTTTTTGCTTCTTTCAATCTGCAGACCCAGAACATAACACTGTCTTATTCCTCTACAAAACACTGCTCCAGGCTAACTTAATACTTATGGCTTATATTTTTAAGTTTAATCAAGAGACATATCTCAATAAAACATATATTCAAGAAAGAACCCACTCTACTCACTACTGCAGACTTACTGTAAGGATACATTTAACAATATTGACTTCTCTGTTTCTGTGCTGTGGCCTCTCCCAAACAGGTTCCTCCAAGATCACTGTGAATTTCACTGTTTTTAATTTTCCCAGATGCACTCCGAAGTCCAGCCATACATGAATTCAAACAGCAAAGGCAGGTTCACTGCCAAGTCAGTTAGCAGTGTGGGCCTCTTTCTCTTTCCCTCTCTCTCTATCTCCTGCACTGACTTCACCTCCTTCTTAAAAGTGCTGTTGTTTTTACTGTTTTTTTTCTTCAAAGTTTTAAAACAATACAACATATAAAACAGAAATTGCTGCTTCTGGATTTCGAGGAAATCACCTCCAACACCTAAAATACCTCAAAAAAAGAGCAACTTGTTGCAGGCAGAAATGTTGGGAAAGGGGGAAGTGCGATGAGACCTGGGTGTCTTTGTACACTACTCACAGAATGTAAGTATGCAGGTGGAGCAGGCAGTGAAGAAGACAGATGGTATATTGGCCTTTACTGCAAGAGGATTTGAGTACAGGATGTCTTGCTGCAATTTTACAGGACCTTGGTGAGACTACACCTGTAACATTGTATGCAGTTTTAGCCTTCTTATCTGGGGAAGGATGCTATGGTTATGGAGAATGAAAATTTACCAGCCTGATCCTGGGATGGCAGGAATGATGTATGAAGAGAGAATGGATCCTATAAAATTAAACCAATACAATTCTGACATGATTTGAATGGTTAAATGCCAGAAGGATATTCCTAATTATTAGGAAATCCAGAACCAGGGAGTACAGTCTAAGAGTATGTGTTTAGAACTGAAATGAGAAGAAATTTCTTCACCCACAGGGTGATGAGGCTGTGGAAATCTCTTGATGAAGGGCTTATGCCCGAAATCTTGATCCTCCTGCTCCTCAGATGCTGCCTGACCTGCTCTACTTTTCCAGCACCCCACTTTCGACTCTGATCTCCAGCATCTCTCTCCCTGTGGAAATCTCTGCCAGGGAAAGTAGCTGAGGCCAAAATATTGAATATTTTCAAGAAGTAGTTACATATAGTACTTAGGGCTAAAGGGATCAAAGGATATGGGGAGAAAGCAAGGAACAGGGAACTGAGTTGAATGATCAGCCATGATTATATGAATGGTGGAACAGGCTCAAGGGGCTGACTGGCCTCCTCCTGCCGCTATATTCTTTGTTTCTGTCTTCAGAATTGGGGAACAAAAGCAAATCTAGTTAGCGATATACAGGAGCAATTTATTCTTATACCTATGAGAAGTACTTCTTGATACAGTGAGTGCAACAGGATCCCAGCAAGGGTTTACAATCATCTCACGTACACGGGAATGCTCTGGAATGGTCGCAATTTTATCTTGTTCATCAAAATCAACATTTTATGAGGAAAGCATTTCATTTCCTTCTACATTCAGGTGCCATCAGGAAACCCTCTGGGCTTTATCTAGGCATACCTTCTTTTCTTCAGTTATATCCTGTTCATCATGTAAAATGAGAAAGGTGGCTAACAAGGGAAATTAAGGATAGTATTAGATCCAAGGAAGGGACATGCAAAGTTGATCAATAAAAGCAGCAGACCTGAGGAGTGGGGGCGGTTTACATTTCAGCGAAAGAAGACAAAAGAATTCATTAACAGGGAGAAAATCGAGCATGTGAGTAAGCCTGCAGGGAACATACAAACTGTAAAAGTTTCTACAGGTATGCGAAGAGATAAAAATCAGTGAAGCCAAATGCAGGTCCCTTTCAGTCAGAAACAGGCCAAGTTATAATAGGGACAAACACAACAGACCAATTAAATACATCCCTTGATTCACAAGGGAGGACATAAATAACATCCCAGAAATGTTAGGGAACAGAGGGTTTAGCAAAAGGAAGGAACTGAAGGAAATCAGCTTTAGTCAGAAAATGTTGTTGGGCAAGTTGATGGAGTTGAAGGTTGAAAAACCATCGGGGCTTAATCTACATTCCAGAGTACTTAAGAATTTGATGATAACTAAAGTAACTCCACAAGTTAAAAAGGAGCTAGAAAGAAAGCAAAGAACACCAGGCTAGTTAACAAAGAACACCAGGCTAGTTTTCATTATGAAACAATTAATAACAGAGTACTTGGAAAATAGTGATGTGCTCGGAAATCATGCTTTACAAATCTATTGAATTCTTCAAGGATGTAACTAGTAGAGTTGAGAAGAGGAAGCCTGTTGATGTGGTGTATTTGGACTTTCAGAGGGATTTCAATAAGGCCCTCACATAAGAAATGAGCATGCAAAATTACAGCACCTGGAATTGGGGCTAGTGTGCTGACATGAATAGAGAACTGGTTGGCACACAGGAAACAAAGAATAGGAATAAAGAGGTCTTCTTCTGAATGGCATCCAATGTCCAGTGAGTTATTGCAGGAATCAGTACTTGTATCCCAGCTATCCACAATATATATTATTGATCTAGATGAAGGAACTAAATGTAATATCTCCTAATTTGTAAATAACTCAATGCTGGGTAGGAGGGTGACCATGAGGTGAATGCAGAGATGCTTCAGTGTGATTTTGACCAGTTGAGTGAGTGGCAAGTACACAGTGCAATATAATGTTGATAAATGCGAGGATATGCATTATGGTAGCAAAAACATGAAGGCAGATTATTATCTAAATGGTGATAGATTGGGAAATAGGGAGGTGCAACAAGACCTGATGTCCTTATATACCAGTTGCTGAGAATGAGTATGCAGCCACAACAGGTGGTGAAGAAGGCAAATGGTGGGTTGGCTTTTGCAGCGATGCGATTCAAGTGCAAGAGTAGGGATGTCTTCCTGAAACTGTACATGGCTTTTCTAAGACCACAGCTGTATCCAGTTTTGATCTCCATTTCTGAAGAAGGATGTTCTGGCTAACAAGGGAGGGCAACAATGCTGGGTCCAGAGAAGGAGCAGGAGGAGTCACGGTGGGTTGGGTCTGGAGTGGGGAAGAGGGTCAAATCCAGAAGAGGTGAAGGGCAAAAGGTTCAGGGTCTGGGCGTGTAGATCCTGGGGTTATGGTGGGTTGAGAAGGTGTGGATGAGGTAAGTATGGGGTCAGTTGAACAGGTGTTGAGAAGGTGTGGATGAGGTAAGTATGGGGTCAGTTGAACAGCTACACAGGAGTTAGATTATATATTTTAAAGTCTAATTTCTCCTGAATAACTATTTACTCAATTTCATCATAACCTTCCAAATTCTCCAATTTATTTGGAGACCTTTGGAGGGTTCCAGGTGTAGAGGAATTGACCAGCAGAAATTTCAATTTCCCAGGCAATTTGTTCAGAGTTTGCTACAATGGGGATTCCACAGGATCGTAGGTAGCACAACCCCTACCTACATTGTAATAAGGACTGTCTGGCTTTTGGAAAATTCAGGCTAATGATTCATATACTTTATAGAGCAATGGGTGCACTAGCAATCCAAAGGCCCAATAGTCTGAGTACACAGGTTCGAGTCACACCAAGGCAGCTGGTGGAATCTTAATTAAATTCATATGAACTGGAATTGAGCAACAGTCTCAGTATTGGTGACTATGGAATGATCATCAATTGTTATAAAAATACATCCTGCTTACTAATCTCCTTAGGGGAAGAAATTTATCATTGTTACCCAGTCTGGCCTACATGTTTTGCTATAAATTCTGTGTCTTACAATTGTGTACTCCATAACCACCTGATGAAGGAGCAGTGCTCTGAAAGCTAGTGTTTCCAATTAATCCTGTTGGACTACAACCTGGTGTTGTGTGATTTTTAACTTTGTACACCCCAGTCCAAAACTGGCATCTCCAAATCATGACCTACATGTGACAGTTTTGCCTCTTAACTGAGCACAGCAAGCCACTAATTCAAGGACAGTTAGGAATGCATGGCAAATGTTGGTCTTTTTAGCATTAACTTCATAAAATAAATGCAAAAAATAGCTTGTCTGAAGTACAATGTCTATATCTGAACTTGCTTCAAATCCCATTCATCCATCATTCATATCCTAATGGACCCATGTTTCCTACTGTCACTGGCATGTCATATATCAACTTCCAGCTAATATATTTAGATATTAGACATTTAAAAGATTTTAAGATGACTGCCACAAGTCAGGTGATTTTTAGCATTTGGACTAAAAATAATGTCAAGTCTCCAGTGATTATCTCAACAAACATGAACATAGATGAGTGTACCTCACTGCTGTCTATGGGGATCACACACCTCATTATTTAACAACAGACTAATACTCTACAGACAATAGTTTCTCCAGACTGTCTGTCTTCTTCATTATGCACACAGGACAAAAGAGAAGATTGAAATTCGAAGGACACTGTCAACCTTCCATTTTATCAAAATGGCCATCCCTATGCCTAACTAGCCTGTGTGGGCTGAAGCAGTTTTGATCCAGTGACCATGTCATTCAAACTGGTTTCACAGATTGTGTCTTTATTATTCCAGGACCCATGGGAATTAGCAGTTACCATCTAATCTGAGAACCAGACTCTAAAATTAGCTGCAAATTATCAAGCAGCCAAAGTTTAAAGTTCACCTGAGAACCAATCAGCTGGATATTTGACTACTAGAAACTTGACTACCTGCTGTGATCCCTTCACTTTACAAGACTCTCAATACAACTTCAAATGATCAAATCTATTCAAGAAACCATTGGTCTGCCACAAGAAGGGCCAGGGATGATATGTCAGTGATTGAATTAACTGTAAAGCGTAAAACTGCACTTTGTTTTTGCTGTATGTAAATTTTACATTTGCATGTGCGGGTGAGTTAGACTGAGCGTGTAATATGTTAATTTAAGGCAAGTGTGTAGGAATAAATAGCCTTCATTTTAAACTCATGAATGTTTGCTGCTGAATTATTCAGATAGAAAACACCTTCCAAGTGTAAAAACTGCACACCTCTTTCCATCGAGAACATTCTGATTTGGGGCAGTAAAAGGGTACATAGACTTTTCATCACTCCATAATTCTGTAGTTTTTCATAATATTTTGTTCAAATTTGTCTCCTATTTGTGTAAACCAATACCCATTGACTCCAGGAGTATTGTATTTTAAATGATTTTTTTAAAAAATGGACAATAACACAGTTAGTCCAGCTTTCTGACCTCTACTTCATAGAATCATAAAAGATGTTTGTTGTATAGCTATTGTAACTATTGGTAAACTTCATGGTTTAAATGAGCACTGATCCCTGTGTGAAATATTACTACTAATTTGATCTATTCCAAATAATGAGCAAGTGTGATATTCTCACTTTATCACTGATAATCAATTACTACTATATTTTATTTATGTTGGAAAGTCGAGACTTGTGCTGTGAAATATATCCTTAGTGCTTGACTTTCTCATTCCACTTTCTGATAACTGCTCCAAATTCTATCAGTAAAGTTAATCAACATATAGATTGAAAATTGATCACAGCATCTGAAGTAAAGAGATATCATTACAGGCCACAAACTTCAGCTGTGTTTTACTTTGCTTGTATCTTCATCTTGTGGTGATTGATGCATCATTGGTATTTAGAGTGCTTTGAAGTATCTTTTAAGCCTGAAATGTCACTTTTAGTTAATGTAGGGGAACCACCAACTGCTCTTTCAGTAAGAGACTCTTGATAATGTACTAACATAAAAATTAATTGAAAATCCAAAGCAATATAAAAAGTAACTTACTGAAATTGAAGTCCTGATGCAGTATATTTTTGAGAAATTCATGTCAAGCATGATTGTGTGATAAAATCTGGAGTTAAAAATTCTATGGCCCCAGGAGATGGACACAGGGACTGTGATGTGAGATTCACTTATAGTCATTCAGTTAACTTAGTTGCAATGCAGAGTAATACCAACAGCACGGTTTCTGTTCCTGGTCTGGCTCAAGTTACTAAAAAGGATTCTCCATCTTAGCCTCTCCCCTTGCCTGAGGTGTGGTAACCCTCAGGTTAAACCACCACCAGTTATCTTTCTCTAATGACAGAGCAACCCTACGACAACATCACCCTTACCTTTGTTTTATTCAGGTAACACAGAAGACTTTAGATTTCATGCTAATGTATATGACAATGGCTTGTAGCTAGGTATTAAACACTCTTTGAGTGGCTATGTGCCAGACTTATGGCACTGAGCACCTCTTAAAGTGGGAAATGTATTCTCACTGTAATAGATTATGGAAGTTGTCACTTAGTGCTGACACATAAAAAGGGTGAAGATGGCACCACACGGCAGAAAGAAAGCTCACAGATTTTTTTGATCCAGCATTGGAGGTGTTGGTGCAGAACATGTCAAGGAAAAGCAACATCCTCTACCGTCAAGACACCCAGAGGCACTCAAGACAAGTGATTGGAAGGGTGTGGGTGGCTATAGGAAACAATGTAAACAGAGTTGCCCAGAGCCCCTTATTGGAGTAGCACAAGAACCTTAATAATCTCACAGAGAGTCATAGAGTCATGAAGATGTATGACATGGAAGCAGATCCTTCAGTCCAACTCATCATGCTGACCAACTAGCATTTGGCCCCTTCCCTCTAAACCATTCCTGTTCAACATGAGGGAACAAGTTTGATGAATTCATCCTCAAATACCATTTCCCTACAAGTGAACTACCAACCTCTCACATCATTACATTCTCTAATGAGGAGGGTCCGGTGTTGGACTGGGTGGACAAAGTTAAAAACCACACAATACCTAGAGTCCAATAGGTTTAGTTGGAAGTACAAGCTCTCAGAGCGTTGCTCCTTCATCAGGTGGCTAGTGGGGCAGGATCTTTCTATTTTGTTCAAAAAAAAAGATCTGCAGGCAGTCAATCCATGTGACATTTTATAAATTCCTACTTTGTAAGTAGAACCAGTCTGACTTCTTATTGGAATACATACAGACGCTAACCTCACATCTTTAATGCATTTTCTGAGCTGAGATGTCACCACCCCCACGCTGATTGATGATGTCACTTTCGCCTCCATCATGGCCACTCCCACAACCACTTCCACCCCTCACAATTCCTCATGCATCACACCTGACATCACTTCTGCCCTTCACATCATCGCTGATGCCACATGCTCAGTGACTCCCGCCACCCCTACTGCCATGATCACCACCACTTCCGCCTCCACCAGCTCCACTCACCTGCATTCTGCTGACACGCCCCCCACAGACCCCACTGTCACAACCCCACCCCCCAGAACCCCAAGGGGAACACTACCCCTGCTCATGACTCCACCCCCATTCCCCCCACCATCACCCCCACTCCAGTTACAGGTTCCGCCCCCACTCCCAGCTCTACACCCACACTAGATCCCAGCTCCCAGCCCTGCCGAGTTTTCACCATCCCCCAGACCTCCCCCTCACTGAGGACGAACGATCAGTCCTCAGCAAAGGACTCACCTTCATCCCCCTCTGTCCACGCATCAATGAATTTAATACATGCCGTGATGTTGAACAATTCTTCCGTCGCCTCCGCCTCCGAGCTTACTTTCACAATCAGGACTCCCGCCCACCTTCCGAGGACCCCTTCGCCCACCTCTAACACAGTGCATCCACCTGGACACCCCGCACTAGCCTATTACCTGCCCTCGATCTCTTCATTTCCAACTGCCGCCGGGACATTAACCGCCTCAACCTGTCTACCTCCCTCCCCCACTCCAACCTCTCACCCTCACAATGCGCAGCCCTCCAATCCCTCTGCTCCAATCCTAACCTCACCATCAAGCCAGCGGATAAAGGAGGCACAGTGGTAGTCTGGTGCACTGACCTCTACACCGCCGAAGCCAAACGTCAACTCGAGGACACCTCTTCCTACTGCCCCCTCGACCATGACCCCACCCCCCATCACCAAACCATCATCTCCCAGACCATACAGAACGTCATCACCTCAGGAGATCTCCCACCCACAGCTTCCAACCTCATAGTCCGGGAACCCCGCACTGCCCGGTTCTACCTCCTTCCCAAGACCCACAAGCCTGACCACCCTGGCCGACCCATTGTCTCAGCATGCTCCTGCCCCACTGAACTCATCTCTACCTACCTCGACACTGTCCTATCCCCCCTAGTCCAGGAACTCCCCACATATGTTCGAGACACCACCCATGCCCTCCACCTCCTCCAAGAATTCCGTTTCCCTGGCCCCCAACGCCTCATCTTCACCATGGATATCCAATTCCTCTACACCTCCATCCGCCATGACCAGGGCCTCCAAGCTCTCCATTTTTTCCTCTCCCGACGTCCCCAACAGTACCCTTCCACCAACACTCTCATTCGTTTGGCCGAACTGGTCCTCACCCTTAACAATTTCTCCTTTGAATCCTCCCACTTCCTCCAGACCTAAGGGGTAGCATTGGGCACACATATGGGCCCCAGCTATGCCTGTCTCTTTGTTGGCTATGTAGAGCAGTTGATCTTCCGTAATTACACCGGCACCACTCCCCACCTCTTCCTCCGCTACATTGATGACTGCATTGGCACCACCTCATGCTCCCGCGAGGAGGTTGAGCAATTCATCAACTTCACCAACACATTCCACCCTGACCTTAAATTTACCTGGACCATCTCTGACACCTCCCTCCCCTTCCTGGACCTCTCCATCTCCATTAATGACGACCGACTTGACACTGACATTTTTTACAAACCCACCGACTCCCACAGCTACCTGGATTACACCTCTTCCCACCCTACCTCTTGCAAAAATGCCATACCGTATTCCCAATTCCTCCGCCTCTGCCGGATCTGCTCCCAGGAGTACCAGTTCCACCACAGAACACACCAGATGGCCTCCTTCTTTAGAGACTGCAATTTTTCTTCCCACGTAGTTAAAGATGCCCTCCAACGCATCTCGTCTACATCCCGCACCTCCGCCCTCAGACCCCACCCCTCCAACTGTAACAAGGACAGAACGCCCCTGGTGCTCACCTTCCACCCTACCAACCTTCACATAAACCAAATCATCCGCCGACATTTCTGCCACCTCCAAACAGACCCCACTACCAGGGATATATTTCCCTCCCCACCCCTTTCCGCCTTCCGCAAAGACCATTCCCTCCGCGACTACCTGGTCAGGTCCACACCCCCCTATGACCCACCCTCCAATCCTGGCACTTTCCCCTGCCACCGCAGGAACTGTAAAGCTTGCGCCCACACCTCCTCCCTCACCTCTATCCAAGGCCCTAAAGGAGCCTTCCACATCCATCAAAGTTTTACTTGCACATCCACTAATATCATTTATTGTATCCGTTGCTCCTGATGCGGTCTCCTCTACACTGGGAGACTGGACGCCTCCTAGCAGAGCGCTTTAGGGAACATCTCCGGGACACCCGCACCAATCAACCACACCGCCCCGTGGCCCAACATTTCAACTCCCCCTCCCACTCTGCCGAGGGCATGGAGGTCCTGGGCCTCCTTCACCGCCGCTCCCTCACCACCAGACACCTGGAGGAAGAATGCCTCATCTTCCGCCTCGGAACACTTCAACCCCAGGGCATCAGTGTGGACTTCAACAGTTTCCTCATTTCCCCTTCCCCCACCTCACCCTAGTTCTAAACTTCCAGCTCAGTAACTGTCCCCATGACTTGTCCGGACTTGTCCTACCTGCCTATCTTCTTTTCCACCTATCCACTCCACCCTCTCCTCCTTGACCTATCACCTTCATCCCCTCCCCCACTCACCCATTGTACTCTATGCTACTTTCTCCCCAGCCCCACTCTCCTCTAGCTTATCTCTCCATGCTTCAGGCTCACTGCCTTTATTCCTGATGAAGGGCTTTTGCCCGAAACGTCGATTTCGAAGCTACTTGGATGCTGCTTGAACTGCTGTGCTCTTCCAGCACCACTAATCCAGAACCATTTTTAAAACCTTAAGTTATCTCAGGAATATGACTTGAAAGTAGTTCTGGGATTTACATATTAATGCATCGAAACCTGCAACCCATTCTAAAAGATGAAAGATTTCACAGCAATCTAGGTTTGTTCAATCTATCATATCAGTTGCATGACTCTATGATCTTGTGCTATAACTACTGTGTCTTATGATCCTGCTGCACTAGCTGACGAAGGAGCAGTGCTCTGAAAGTGAGTACTTCCAAATAAACCTTTTGGACTGTAACCTGATGTTGTGTGATTTTTAACATTGTTTAACTCAGCATACATTGTTCACTTCATTCCTGATGAAGGGCTTTTGCCCGAAACGTCAATTTTACTGCTCCTCGGATGCTGCCTGACCTGCTGTGCTTTTCCAGCACCACTCGAATCTATACATTGTTTACTTACCAGCACTTCTCAATCAATTGCAATGTTTATCTCACATTCCATGTGTTACCTCACCTTCACACAGTGAGCCCTGCTCCTAGCGTTTCTCAGCTCACACCCATTGCCAGCTTCACACTCACAGGCACATCACCCAAACTTGGCATTGTCTACCACTGATGTCACGATCCACTTGGGAAAGCAGAATAATACTTGAACCCCAATACTTTCAGGAGCATCACACAAGCTGAAGATTCATTCACGTTGCTCAAAGTCCCAGCTGTGGCGATGATATATTTTAAATATATACATGTTCGTAGCTATGCTAATTAGCACACTCTGTTTTATATACATTCAAGTGATATCAAGGAAAATATGCCTGCCTGCTCTCACCTCCATGGTGGCTAACATAATTTGAGCTGCCTTAACTGAGGGCATGGTCAACAGTAGAGGTAGAACCATTGAAGATTGTTGTATCAGGTCAGAGAGAGACATACAGCACAGAAACAGATCCTTCGACCCACCTTGTCTGTTCTGATCAGGTTTCCTACACTGAAACAGTCCTACTTGCCTGCATTTGGCCTATATCCCTTTAAACCTTTTTGAAATGACTGTGCAGAGGCCGGTATCCCATTACCAAGTCACCCTTTATTTACATGTGCACAGTTCATGGACTGACAGCCAGTCCCTTGAGTGATGATACTCTGTGAATGAGTCAATGAGATCCACCTGGCCCTTATTCCAATGATTACACTTTCCTATCGATGTAACTGTCCAAATGTCTTTTAAATGTTGTAATTGTACCAGCCTCCACCACTGCTTCCATACATGCACCACCCTCTGTGTGAAACAATTACTCCTTAAGTCCCTTTTAAATCTTTCACACTCACCTTAACCTTTGGTTTTGGACTCCCCTATCCTGGGAAAAAGACCTTTGCTATTTACTTTACCCATGCCCCTCATGATTGTATAAACCTCTGTAAGGTCACCCCTCATCCTTCAATGCTCCCTGAAACAAAGTCCTAACCTATCCAGCCTTTCCTTGTAACTCAAACCTACTAGTCCCAATATCATCCTTGTAAATCTTTTTTTGCATATGTTCCAGTTTAATAACATCCTTCCAACAGCAGGTTCCTTTGTAAACTATGTTCTCACATCTCACCTCCACCAGTTCCATCTGAACATTTCTCTCTGCATCCCTTCCCTTGTACTTTTATTCTTTTAGATCTTTCACAACGTTCACCTGATCAGGCAGTGGTGAGGGATCCTGAAGGCTCAGTCAGAGGAGAGGGCACTGATGATGAAGAGATGCCATCCCTCAGCCTTACTCAGATCAACATATGGTGCGGTCATGTCAGGGTGAAAGATCAAGTGAGGGCCAGCTGTCTGGAAGGTGGGGTCACAAACAAGTTCTTCTGCAAAGACTCAGTGAAGACCCCACTGTAGCAGGCTGACAGACGTGCCCCAAGGAACATTAGGTGCTTTCAGAGGTCTATCTCGGCTGTTACAGTCAAGGAGTGAGCACCTGCTTTAGCTGAGCACAGAGCTTTGTATGGAGTGAGTATGGAGTACAACCTCCCCACACTTGGCAGTGGTGTTCAACTCCAAAGTTACAAAACCTGCCGGCCAACCTCGACTTTCACTGCAGCATTAAATAAAACTACCTGACATGAGTTTATGACCGTGGTCATTGTAGTGATTGGAATGAGGGCCAGGTGGATCTCATTAATGATGAAGTCCTTGATTGGGGTTGTTAACCTGGGCCAATCAGGGAGCCCTGGCTGACAGATATGATCATGAGATCCAGAGAGTCTCCTCACTCTAGGTACAGGCTCCGAGCTGGCTGGTCAGAGTCCATGTAGGTTGCACGTGTAAATAAAGGGTGACAGGATACCGGCCTCTGTGCACCTACATCAGTCATGACCTCTTAGCTGCACCACGGGACATACAGAGTCTCAGAGCAATGCAACATTCTGTGCTGCCCCAGCAGCATGCCAATAACTTGGCGGAACACACAGCTCTGTCCTCCTCAGGATGATAATGCTTGAGTACCCACCTATTGCTGCCACTCCACCAATGCCTCCGCTGTCGCTTGTCAAACAACCAACCCAGAATGTTCATGACTGTCTGGCTTGACCCAATCGAAAAATAGGTCTACTGGACCCAGAGCAGCTTAAGACCATCTAACAAAGCTGTCAACAGACTCTCCCAGAGAAAGTCTACACTTTTCCACCAGTCGCACTGTAATCATTGAGGTGGCACACTGTGGCAGCACTCAATCAGGCCGGGGCACCACAAGAGGCACTAAGTGAATGCGTAAGGATGATCAATTGATGTTTTGAATGGAATGTTGGATACTTTGATTGAAAAGGATGGAATGGAATCATTGTCTTTTAGCGTGTAGGCCATGAGGAAAAGGTGGTGGTTTGTCAAAGACAACGTTGGGTGGCACAGTGGTTCAGTGGTTAGCGCTGCTGTCTCATTGCATCATGGGACCTGGGTTCAATTCCACCTTTGGGCAACTGTCTGTGTGGATTTTGCACGTTCTCCTCGTGTCTGTGTGGGTTTCCTCCCACTGTCCAAAGATGTGCGGGTTTGGTGGCTTGGCTGTGCTAAACTGCCCATAATGTCCAGGGTCTGTGCAAGTTAGGTGGGCTAGCCTTAGGAAATGCAGGGTTACAGGGATAGTGCAGCGGGAGTTGGTCTGGATGGGATGCCCTTCGCAGTTGATGTGGACTCGCTGGGCAAATGGCTTGCTTCCACACTGTATGGATTCTATGATTCTAAGAGGCATGACTGTTGTACAGTGAGCAGTTGAAGTGTGTTTAGTGGAAATTGTGCCCAATGAAATGGTTATAAACAGCCCATGAAAATGGACATGTTGTCTGCTTCCATCCTTTCTCTGCATCATCATCTCCTCCTCTTCCTTTTCCAACTTCTGAAGTTTTTGTCATATTCCTTTTGGCAAGCGTTGCAGCAGACCACTATGGATTGGGACCCTTGGTCCATTGATAAGGGGCCTCCAACAGAGTACATGAGGCAGTGAAACTGCTGTCACAGCTCTGGCTGTAGGGTGCAGTCATACAATAGAAGGCCTTCCTCACACAGGTGCCTGGTCTGTGTGCTGACTGAAAGATTGATGGAACAGCAAACTGCAGATCCCTGACTGCTGCCAGGCATTTATCAGTCTGATGCACTGAGCATGGGTGGATGCCAACTGCATGCTAAATGTGAGAGAATCTTTGCAAAACAATGTGCATACAGTTGATGGGACGGCTGTTGCCTTCACAAGATCACATGCAATCTCCACCCACTTCTCTTTATTGAGAGAAAACTTAATGAGAACATCATTCATGCATTTTTGACTCAGCTACATTGAAAGAATTATTTTAGTTTATAGTTCCAAATAAGGATGCATTGCAGGGGAACTCACATGTGGTCGTATTTACCTATTTACCTTCTGCCGTTGACCTTCGAGGTGGTAAGAGTCAATGATGAGAAGAATGTTGTCATGTGAACCCTACATTCCTTTGCCTTCATACTGTACATTCTTCCTTTCAGATACTCTTTAAAACCTAACACTTTGATCAAGGCTTTTGGATAGTGTAGAAATTTCTCCCTGGTTTACATTGACGCTAGTCTGAGAATCATAGATTCATAGAATCACTACAATGTGGAAGCAGGCCATTCGGCCCATTACGTCAACACTGATCCTCCAAAGAGCACCCCACTCAGACCCACTCCCCCACTGAATCTCTGTACCCTGCATATCCTATGGCTAATCCATCTATCTTATACATCTCTGGAAACTACGGGCAATTTAGCATGGCCAGTCCACATAACTTGCACACCTTTGGACTGTGGGAGGAAACCAGAGCACCCAGAGACATGGGGAGAATGTGCAAGACAGTTGCCCAAGGGTAGTCTTTCTGAGACCCTCTGATGCCTCATTCAGTCGAATGTAGCCTTGATGTCAAGGGCTGTTACTAACACCTCAGCTCTGAAATTCAGCTTTTTTGTCCATGCTTGTACTAAGGCTGTAACAAAACGTCAGGAGCTGAGTGGCCCTGGCAAAACTCAAACTGAGCCTTTGTGAGCAGGTTACTGATGAAGAGGTGGAGCCTGATAGCACTGTTGATGTTACCTTCCATCAATTTACTGCTGATCAAAGCAGACTGATGGAGTGCTAACAGGCCGGGGTTGGATTGGTCCTGCGTTTTATGTACAGACATACCTGGGCATCTTTACATATTATTGTGTAGATACCCAATTTGTATCTGTATTTGAAAAGCATGTTTGGTGGCAAGTTCTGGAGAACAAGTCTTTGATATGGGCAGCACAGTGACTCAGTGGTTAGCAATACTGCCTCACAGCACCAGGGACCTGGTTTCAATTCCAGCCCCAGGCGACAGTCGGTGTGGAGTTTGCACATTCTCTCTGCATCTGTGTGGGTTTCACTGGGTGCTCCAGTTTTCTCCCACAGTCCAAAGATGTGCAGGTTAGGTGGATTGGCCATGCTAAATTGCCTATAGTGTTCAGGGAGTTCTAGGTTAGGTGCATTAGTCAGGGATAAATATAGGGTGGGGGAATAGGTCTGGGAAAGTTACTCTTTGGAAGGTTGGTGTGGACTTGTTGGGCTGAAGGGTCTGTTTCCACACCTTAGGGATTCTATACTATAGCCCATACAGGACCCATAGCTTTTGCAATATCCAGTGTCTCCAATTGCTTCTTGACCTCATGGAGAGTGAATCAAATGGGCTGAAGACTGGTATCTTTGGATTGGACTGGTATCAGAGGACTTCTACAAGAGGCTGAGATGGATCCTCCACTCAGCACTTCTGGCTGAAGGTTGCTATGATTGCTTCAGCCTCATCTTTTCCAGTGATTTACTCCATCATTGAGGGAGGAGATATTGTTGGAGCTTCCCCCTACAGTGAGATGTTTAATGTTCCACTGGAAATTGGAATGGTTGTGACAGGTGTGCAGAGCTTAGACGTGATCAGTTGCTTGTGGGGATCATTAGCCCCATTTATCACTTGCTGCTTATGCTGTTTGATGTACAAGTAGTTGCCTGTCGCTGTCCTGGCATGCCCTCCTGTACTTTCCATTGAACCAAAGTTGTTCACCTGGCTTGATGGTAAAGATTGAGTGGGGGATATGCCAGGCCATGAGGATGCAGATTGCATTTGATCACAATTCTACTGTTGTTGATGGCCCACAGCACCTCATGGATGCCCAGTCTTGAGTTGCTAGGTCTGTTCAAAGTCTGTCCCATACAGCTTGATGGTGGTGCCATACAAGGAGAAAGTGAGGACTGCAGATCAGAGCTGAAAATGCGTTGCTGGAAAAGCGCAGCAGGTCAGGCAGCATCCAAGGAGCAGGAGAATCGACGTTTCGGGCATGACCCCTTCTCCTGCTCCTTGGATGCTGCCTGACCTGCTGCGCTTTTCCAGCAACACATTTTCAGCGGTGATGCCATACAACTCAATGGAGGGTATCCTCAAAGTGAAGATGGGACTTTGTCTCTCAGTACTGAGCAGTGGTCACTTTTACTAAGACTGACATGGATAAGTGTGGGTGAGAATGAGGTGAAGTATGTTTCTCCACTTGTTCATTCCCTCACCATTTCTCACAAATTCAGTCTAGCAGCTGTGTAACTTAGGACCCAACCAACTGGGTCCCTCACCCAGAGTACACTGTGCACCCTAGCCCCCTCAATGTAATCCCCAAGTGGTGTTCAACGTGGAAGATACACTGATTCATCAACTGAGGACAGTGCAGCAGGGGATAGCCATCTTACCTATTATATAGGGGCAGCATGGTGGCTCAGTAGTTAGCACTGCTACCTCACGCTGCCAGGGACCCGCGTTCGATTCTGGCCTCGGACTACTGTGTAAACATTCTCTCCATGTCTGCTTGGGTTTCCTTCGGGTGATCCGGTTTCCTCCCACAATCCAAAGATGTGCAGTTTAGATGAATTGGCCATGCTAAATTACCCATTGGTCAATGGTAAATATAGGGTAGGGGAATGGGTTTGGGTGGGTTACTCTTTGAAGGATCGGTGTGGACTTGTTGGGCTGAAGGGCCTGTTTCCACACTGTAGGGGTTCTGTAAAATGTAATATTTTTACGTGTCTTATTGGCATAGTTTTGTAATTCACTGTAAAACACTCTATGATGTTTCTGATTTTATTGAACTCCCTATTTCCGGCATTTACAGTCTCTTCATCTCTCTAATACTGCAGTAGATGGGGAACTGAGAGACCTTAGGCCTGTTACCTCATTCCAAGTTGAAAAGACCACACGCATATGAATTCATATCAGTGACCTATACAGCGACATGCACTCTGTTTGCCCTGCTCTGAGACTGGTTGCAAGACTTGGCTGAGTTCTGTGATCATCTCCTTGATAAAGTACTGTCGATGTACCTAGCTGGCTCAGGGCTAAGGAAAAGAAGTGCTCCCTGAAATTCTGAGGTCGGTGAAGCTTCCATCTGATAGCCCATGCATTAACCAAGATGTTACCTGACATGAGTCACCACCATGTTTAGTTCCTGAACAGCACCTCAATACTGCAGTATGGAGTCAAGTCATGTGGCTGCTGTGTTGAATGCAACAACTCTTATTGATTTTTCAGTAGCAATAGGGTTTTGTTGTATTGTTTAAGTTACTTATTGGAAGAGTCAAATTGCATATTAGATACATCAAGCCACGAGAAAATCTTTGACTCATAATGAGTAATATGGGACAATGGAAACACACCAGAAATAGGTCAATTTAATGATTTCTTTTGGGACCACTGAAAGAAGTTTATAGCTCCAAATTAATAAAAGACTTATGAATCAAGTGCCTCTCCAGCAAAGACAATATAATTCAAATACAAATGAAGCAATTAGAATCAAAATTAGTTGACTAAATTGTGACCCTGAAACTCTTCTTTTGGTTTCCAAACTAAATTACAATGAGGAAACTTCCCTAGAAATTGCAGTTCACATATTTATTTAGAAAAGTTGGAAATTAAAATGAAGAGATTTAATTTTCAACGTTTACAAACTTTTATGGAAAAATTGTGCAATTACACCTCACAATTTCACCGCTTGCCAGCTATTTGTAATAATTTAATTGAATGTATTGCTTCTGAAACCACACAGAGCCCTATATAACAGTGTATAATTTCATAATATTTGCAGCATTGTATAATTGAATTTTCCCCATTTTCTGGGGCAGGTATAAATGTACATGCTATTCTATGCCACCCTCCTCTTCATCATTCCACTGAGAAATAAGGATGCTTTTTGGAGGGAGGGTCAGTAGAGGGCTCGATGGGCCGAATGACCACTTTCCACACTGTAGAGGTTCTGTGATACAGGCTTTAATAATATGCTGATCAAGGACTTAATGCTGGCATTTCATTCTCCTGTATACAATAGCCTCAGATGTATTTGATAACCACTAACTGAATGTTTGATGTGTACAAAGAAATTATTGACAACAAGACAATGACCATCTGCTTGACCATTTACACTAAAACAGTTAATCAAGGTGCCCTTTGCTGAACGATTAACAAACAGCAAAAACGTAGCAACTTCTTTTGGTAGTTTGTAAATTTTAGAACTTACAACATGCAGCATCTTTCCAATGTCACACATGATCACAGGTAAGACTGAAGTGATGTAACTTGCTTTGACATCCCCTATTCCATGAAAAACCGCTCCCCACTGGGAGTGCAAGATCACTCTATTGCTCCTTTCTTTTCCAAAATAAAAATAGTTTGGTTTCACCAGCTTCTCCTTGCTTTCTTCTCTGCTTCTAAATCATTTTGCTGTCTGTTTGTATCTCTTCCCTTTAAAGCATGGTGATTCGCACAGTCTGTCAGTCATGACAGCACTAACTTTATAGCACGTGGCGTTCTTGTATTGCCACAGTGACTGAAGTACAAAAGCACTCCATTGCCTGGAAAGTTGGGACACACTGAGGTGGTTAAAGGCACCATATTATGTATATTGTCTCTTTCCTGTTTACGGTCCTAATTGTTATTCCATACCGCAACATGTCTTAAATAACAGCTCAGCTTTTACTCGGTCATGTTTGGCTTCTTCTCTTGTCCTCTGCTCAAACGTAGGTTCAAACTAAAGCAGCACAGCCTCCACTCCAGCCAAAATAAGGATTGGATCCGGTGCACCGATCTGATCCACACGGGTTGTTTGGCCAACTCAGCCAAATGAAGTCCCCCTACCCTCAGGAGTCCTTAGTACTCTGGCAATGCTAACTTTACGTGTGTCTGGAGCAATGGATTGTGATAGTAGAGGTTCCAATTTCTTTCCATCAGTTGGCTGACCAAGTGTCTCTCTTACTGCCTGCCGTTGAGTGTTCAAAAGATTATCAGCTTGATACTAATCTTATTAGCTGTATTCTGATTGCCACCTGAAATCAACTGCAGGAGTGAGATTATGAACCAGAAACTTCTAACTCACAGGTCAGGTTTTTACCTGTATTTCATGTCTTTCCTCCTGCATTGAATTCAATAACAGTGAGCTTGGTTTTGTTATCATTTTGTTACTTTAACTATCAATTGCTATCCCTTTACATTACTCAAAACAAACTTTCCTGTGAGTTTCATCTCCCCAAATGTTATCCTTTACTGCTGACCACCCCATTTCTTAATTTAATTCCGCAAAAGTGAAAATTTTGATTTCTTCATCTAGATCAATGCTGAGGAGAGGGTTGGATTTTAATTTGCATTTTATGCTGTGAGCAGCCTGGAGCTGGTAGGCCTGAAAGTAAGTCAAGCATTTTAACTGAGCCAGCTCATTTTTCACTCCTGGTGGCTCTCTCAGTGAGTATGAACAGGAAGTGATGATGAACTGCATGATGTAGTCTCTACCCTAGAATTTAAAGGTACAATCCAAACAACACCAGTTGACAAACCCATCAGAACCGAGGAAGAGGTTGAGATGGACAGAGGTTGCGATTAGTTTTGCAGATCCCCTTGCTGGGTATGCGTTTGGGGCTTTTTCAGGAATTGGAGGTACCCACATGTTTCTAAGCAACGAGAGGGTGGTGTTTGCTGCTGTTACAAAGAAGACATGGGGGTTGAAGGTTGCTCAGGAAGTTACCAGTGGGAGTACAATGCTATATCCTTGGATCAAGTGGAGAAAATGTTTTGTAGCCCACACAGAGTAGGGAAAGTGACAGCAATGAAGTTTGCTCCAACATCCTAATGTCAGCATCAGCCCTACATCTTCCCTCTGCCTTCTCAAACTTGCTTCAGGTCTTTATTTCTCACATCAAATGAAAGTGATGGGTTCACTCATCTTTGTCTCTGTCTGTGCACTCCCTCATATTCCTATCTGTCCATACAGCACTAATACACAGCTTCATCTTCATGCACTGTCATATCCACTCTCAACAAACCCTCCCCATCTGCTTAACCCATGCCATAACACTCACACATAGATCTCTGATTTCCTTCCTTGTAGTAGGTGTACACATTGAACGCTGGCGTGTAAGTGAGCCCTAAAAATTGATCTCAACTGACTCCTCAATTAAGAGTCGAAAAGCTTAGCGCTTGAAAAGCACAGAAGGTTAGGCAGCATCTGAGGAGCAGGAGAATCAATATTTTGAGCATAAACCCTTCATACAGAATGTGGAGGGGAAAGGGGCTAAGCGATAATTGGGGTGGTAGGGCTGGGGTTCAATTAAGTGCAAAGCGTAAAGTAC
This sequence comes from Chiloscyllium punctatum, assembly GCF_047496795.1. Lineage (NCBI taxonomy): Eukaryota > Metazoa > Chordata > Chondrichthyes > Orectolobiformes > Hemiscylliidae > Chiloscyllium > Chiloscyllium punctatum. The sequence continues at coordinate 147,889,361 of NC_092741.1, read as the reverse complement.
TGAAGATTGGTAGAAGCTTGTCTTGCCTGCTTGTTGTGTTTGGAGTCCTCTCAGTTAACTTCGTAACAACATTATATATCAGGTACTCACAGGAGATACTGCGCACTGTCATGGTTATTTAACATCAGCAACAACTGAATTATGACCATGTGCATCAGGATAATTTCGATATTCTTACCTGGACAACACATATTCATATCTTTTAGTTCTCACAGAGCCTTCATGATTGCATCAGAAGATGATCAAGATTGTCCAGGCCATTGACCATGATGATGCCTTAAAGGAGATCACTCCTTTCGAGGGTGCACTGTCACTGCATTTTGCAATTCACTCATGAGTTCAGATATTCAGACTTTGGAAAGAGTTGTTACAGAGGTAGCTGGGTTCTCATATAGTCATTCACACTTCACTAATGATCAAGACCAGATGGTGAAATCACAGACAGCAAAGGAGGGTTGTGTTGGAGAACATAGGAGTCTCTAAGCTCTGCTCAGCCAGGTAATGTCACTGAGAGAACACTTCTTGAGCAGTAGCAGAAGCTGTGGGTGAGCTAGCACTGACAAATTATGGGTCATGTTGACTTGGGAAGACATAGATTAATGGTGACCAGTAGGCTATGTGTGCAAAGGAGGTTCGGTTGTTAGAGTCGAAAAGTGTGATGCTGGAAAAGTTGCATCCGAGGAGCAGGAGAGTTGACATTTTGAGTATGAGCTCTTCATTAGGAATGAGTCTCATTCCTGATGAAGAACTCAAGCTCGAAACATCAACTTTACTGCTCCTCGGATGCTGCCTGACCTGCTGTTCTTCTCCAGCACCACACTTTTCGACTCTGATCTCCAACATCTGCAGTCCTTACTTTCTCCCTTGGTTGTTAGCAATATCACTGTGTAGTGTGTGTGTCACTGGTGAGACAGTGTCTTACCATCTTACATCTCCCCCTCCTCCTCTCTCCACACCCACATCCCCCTTAGAAATCAAGAAGACTCTATACTCTACTTCTTGTGGTTTCAAATCTCGCTGCTGTGCCATGTTGTACAGAAGGCACCAAATCGCAACCATTCTGGTTGGTGCATTCTGAAGGGCATCTCCAGATCTGTTCGGGTCTCTAAAGCACCCTTCCAACATACCGATGACGTACTCATGACCACATCAGGTAGTTAGATCTTGCCACTAATTCCGTGGATTTCTGAGCGATGTTGCCAGCACACATTTGAAGTTGCCATACCTTGTCTCCAAGCAGCCAGCAACTTTGAGATGCGAAGATTTGGAGAGATGAACCACTGCAGAAACAAAGCAACACGGCAGATGTCTGGTAATGTTGTGACATTTGCATCAAGGTCTTTTTGTTATTGCACAGCTATTGTATGTTGTTGAGGTGGAAACCCTTATAGGTGATGAGTGAGCTCAGGTAGCCTCATTTTCTTTCTTGGTTAAGATGCAAAGTATACATTTAAATCCTCAGTCATATTCCCTGACTCCATGTATGAATCATCCTGCAGATCCTTAATCAGCACCATTCCTGAGTTTACTGTTTGAATGTCTGTACTTAAGTTTAAGTCCTGGCACCCCATTATCACACCTACTTTATGTGCTAAGTTAAAAATCACACAACACCAGGTTTTGTCCAACAGGTTTATTTGGAAGCACTAGCTTTCGGAGTGCTGCTTCTTCATCAGGTGGTTGTGGAGTATAAGATCGTAAGACACAGATTTTATAGCAAAATTTTACAGTGTGATGTAACTGAAACTATATATTGAAAAAGACCTGGACTGTTTGTTAAGTCTCTCATCTTTTAGAATGACCATGGTGGTTTATGTGCGAATGGTTTATGACCATGGTGGTTTATGTATTATTCACAACTTAAAGTGTAATTTATCTTTCTGTATTTAAAGCATAATCTACTTGTTAATTCATGCATAATTTGCATTTTTTCTTATTCATGTGAAAACAGAAGCTATATAAAGTGGAATCTTATTGGTACTTTCTTCTTCGGGGGCTCACTTAATCAATTTGATGATTATGATTTATGATGTCTACACACCAATTGTGACACCACACACACACACACCTGCTGTAGCCTTCTATTTTCTTATTCATTTGTATGCAGTCCTCCTTGCTGATTTGTTACCTACCTGTCTAAGCTCTCACCATGGACCATGTCTCTGTTTCTAACTATAACATGGGAACCAATATGGACCAATATGACAGGCTGTTCACCTTTACTCTTAATGTGCTTTACTGCTCCTCAACGACTTCTTTGATTTTGGAGGAGGCAATGTGTCAATGTGAATTTATGTTGGTGGCAATAGAAACAGCTGCCTGTTCCCATAATTATTGAATCTTCTATCGCCATTGTTCTCCAGTCTTCTATATGACCCCCAGAAGATCCTTACCAGCTGAGCCAACGATGGATTTAACTTTGGCTGCAATTCTGAAATGAACCATTACTTTCATCAATATTCAGAACTGAATACTGTCTGACTTATGAGATAAACTCAGGGGACTGCCGCATCAGCTTCCTATTTCTTCTTGACTACCACCAATTCCCTCTGTCCTTGCAGATACTTAGGTTGCAAGGTGATCACATCCACAAGTATGGGATGCATAAAGTTCTCAATCTCCTTCACTAATGTACTACAATGACTGTTTCATGCTGTACATCTCTATGACTCTATGACAGCAACTGCTGCTCAAGCTCTGAAACCTAGAATAGCTGCAGCTGTGACACCTCCTGTAGGTATGGTTATCCAGGACAGAGTACATGCAAAATAAATGAGATGTGCCCTCCAGGGGTGTGAGCAGCCCTGCTATTCCTATAACTTACGACATAAAAAGAAAATTCACCAGCTAGAAACTGACTAATTACTCACTTCTCCTATTATCACTTAATGTAGGGAGGTTAAGCAAAATAATTTCCTTAACTCTTATCATCAAAAATAATTGAAATTTTTAAACTCCCAGCTCCTTAGATGAACTTCCTATGTTTAGAAAGGTTAACAACACGACAATACTAACCAGCTAATGTATTTCCAAAATATCATAGTTTGAATTTTTATCTCTAACGCCTGTAATCAAACTTGCCACACAGATCTCCTGGTCTTCTTCATAGTGATCCCAAACTGCTTCACAGTTCTCTTGGATTCTTCTACAGTGATTCCAATCTGCCGTACAGTTTTCCCAACCTGCTTCACAGTGATACTAACTTGCTGCATGGTCCTCCAGTCTTCATTTCAGTCATTCCAACCTGCTGTACAGTCCGACTGGTCTAATTCTTGGTCATTTTTACCTGCATCACACTCTTCAGATGCTACTCTACAATGATTCTGATCTGCTGTGTGTGGGCGGCACGGTGGCACAGTGGTTAGCACTGCTGCCTCACAGCGCCTGAGACCCGCGTTCAATTCCCGCCTCAGGCGACTGACTGTGTGGAGTTTGTACGTTCTCCCCGTGTCTGCGTGGGTTTCCTCCGGGTGCTCCGGTTTCCTCCCACACTCCAAAGATGTGCAGGTCAGGTGAATTGGCCATGCTAAATTGTCCGTAGTGTGAGGTAAGGGGTAGATGTAGATGTAGATGTAGGGGTATGGGTGGGTTACGCTTCGGCGGGGCGGTGTGGACTTGTTGGGCCGAAGGGCCTGTTTCCACACTGTAAGTAATCTAATCTAATCTAATCTAATCTAATCTAATCTAATCATTCGGATCTACTTCACAGCGATTTTTGTCTATTTCATGATCTCTGGGTCTGCTTCACAGCGATGCGGAATTGTTTCACATTCCTCCTTGTCCACCAATCAGACTGGCAAACATCTCAAGATGTCGATCAGATCTTTTATACGTATGGAGTAATATGATACAATGATGAACCCCTGTCTAACACGCTGGGGAAGCAGCTGTGGAAGCATGCTGTCATATTTCACTGACCTGGTTCCATCTCCCTCAGCTGAAGCTGATCTTATGTTGCTTTCCCAGTGGAGTTCTAGGAAACTTGCAAACCTTGCAGACCCAAATTTAATGTAGAATCTCACATCTCTACCATTGAAATTGAACTATTGTTCCACGTGAAGTGGTAAATTGCATACAGTTCAACATGCAAACAGCTTAAAGAGTAAATTCATAGATATAAAAACACACAGTAAAATGTAGAAACAGGTCAATTAGTGTTGAATTTCAATTTTTCTGCAAACCTTGACCAAAAGCTTTTCTATTCAATAACAATGTTTTCCGAGATAGCTTGTTATATGTCTTCTAAAAGAAAGATGCATGAAATCAATAAAATTGTCTTAATTCAATCCTATCCTCTTCTCTCTGAAGGTGTGGATTCAAACTAGTGTGTGATGTTCTAGCAGCATAGATAGTCATCTAATGCTTCTTCAACTCACCAATTTCAACATATAGATTACTATTCTCATAGCAATTACTCATAGGATATGATGGTATGGTGGGTTACCTGCCTATTAATCTAGAAAATGTGAATCGCATATCCCACCATGGTAGTTTGTGAATTTCAACTCAGTCTATTCATCAGTTCATTGAGTATAGGAGTTGGGAGGTCTTGTTGCAGCTGTACAGGGCATTGATTAGGCTACTTTTGGAATATTACATTCAATTCTGGTTTCCCTGCTTTATGAAGGATGTTGTTAAATGTGAAATGGTTTGGAAAAGATTAACAAGAATGTTGCCAGCGATGGAGGGTTTGAGCTACAGAGAGAGGCTGAATAGGCTGAGGCTATTCTCCCTGGAGTGTTGGAGGCTCAGGGATGACCTTACAGTGATTTATAAAATCATGAGGGGCATGGGTAGGGTCAATAGACAATGTCTTTTTTCTGAGATGGGGGAGTCCACAACTAGAGAACATAGGTTTAAGGAGAGAGGGGAAAGGTTTAAAAGGGAGATAAGGAGCAACATTTTCATGCAGAGGTATTTTATTTATTGATTGGTACATTTATCTAGAAAGATGCAATGAAAAATGTTTTGTCGCCATAAGCTGGCGCCATTTTGAGTTACAAAAAGAATAAAAAGAAATTATATGGAGTTCATCATCTGTACAAGGAGCCTTCAGAAACAGCTTCAAGGATTCCACAAGGTATCCCAGGCCTTGAGGAGTCTCTGCTTCAGGAACGGCAATGACAACCCTGCCAAGAGTGCACACTTCAGGCATACCACAGCCAAAAGTCTCCACTCCAGGCACCATCACTGCCACTGCTGAAAACCCACCGAGTTCATGCAGAGGGTGCTTTATGGATGGAGGTGGTGGAGGAGGGTACAATTACAACGTTTAAAAGGCATCTGGATGGGTATCTGAATAGGAAGGGTTGAGAGGAATATGGGTCAAGTGCTGGCAAATGGCACTGGATTAATTTAAGATATCTAGTCTGTACGGAGAGTTGGATCGAAGGGTCTGTTTCCATGCTATATATCTCTATGACTCTACGACTCCAGAGTCACCTGGAAATCAGAAGCTGATATCAGTAATAGAGTTCATGACATTGTCAGGTTGTTGTAAAATTCCAACTGTTTCACTAATCTTAAAGAAGGAATCCTACTGGCTTATCCAGACTGGATTGTATGTGACTCCAGTCCATATTGACATAGTTGATTCTTATCTTGCTTTGGGTTGATCAAGCAAGGCCCTTTGCCATGTTCTCAGGGCAATTAATGATGAACAATACCTGCCAGTCTTGCCTGTGATGACCTTTTAAAAAATTAAAATACACCAATTATGAGATATTCATAATTGTTACTTTACCCGTACTTCCGGGGGCAAGAAATGATGAAAGTCTAAGATAAATAAATTTGATTTGTATGGATACATTTCTGTCAAATGTGGTTGATCTTTAGTTGGATTGAATACCAAGTGATAGAACTGTGACAGTGAATATCATTCAGAGATTTTATGACTTCTGTTTGCTGGACATTTGAAATGAGGTTAATGAAATAAGCTTAAAGGACTGTCTTTGATAGTCTAATTCAGAAGTCTGAAAAATGTGTTGCTGGAAAAGCGCAGCAGGTCAGGCAGCATCCAAGGAGCAGGAGAATCGACGTTTCGGGCATAAGCCCTTCTTCAGGCTTATGCCCGAAACGTCGATTCTCCTGTTCCTTGGATGCTGCCTGACCTGCTGCGCTTTTCCAGCAACACATTTTCAGCTCTGATCTCCAGCATCTGCAGTCCTCATTTTCTCCTCCTAATTCAGAAATCTGTCATATTGCTGAAAGTAGAGAGTAAGTACATGGGTAAAGTATGCTCCATGATAATGTTAAGCACTGGTTCTCAATAAAGCTGTTTTTAATTTAATACTTTCAACTGAGATTGTTAATGGTACCACACTGATAAAACCTGATAGCAAAGTGAATGGCATAAATTTTGGGAGTTAATAATCAAAGATGCCTGAAAAGTATTTGGGCTGGTATATGAAGGACAACATTATTTTTTAGTACCTGGTAATTAAGACAATAAACCTCTCTGAAAATTTAATTTTACAAATATAGAGTCTCATTCCTTCAGAAGTTAATTTATGTTTATGAATTAAAATATGTTTGCCTGACTCTTATCTCTCTCTTTCAATCTGATCTGCCTTTCACAATCGTTATTTCACTTTCTGCATTTTATAGAATTCTAAGCTATGAAGTCAGAGTGATGCAGCATGGAAAGAGACCGTAAGGTCCAACTCTTCTGCACAAACCAAACACTCCAATCTGATCTAGTCCCATTTGCCAGTATTTGGCCCATATCTAAACCTGGAAAAGCACAGCCAGTCAGGCAGCATCCGAGGAGCAGGAGAGTTGATGTTTCGAGCATAAGGTCTTTATCAGCTTTATATTGCCTGACTGACTGTGCTTTTCCAGCACTGCGCATTTTGACTCTGATCTCCAGCATCTGCAGTCCTCACTTCCTCCCATACTTAAACCTGTCCAATTCATGTACCCATCCAGATGTCTCTTAAATGGTGTAATTGTACTCACCTCCACCACTTTTTCTAGCAGCTCATTCCACACATGTACCACCCTCTGCATGAAAAAGCTGCTGATTTTTAAGATTATTAATTCTGTCTTTACAAGAAATCTATTATTCAGCAAATTTATTCAGTATTGATATGAAAAATGAACCATAAAGATCCCTACCAGACTTTGTCAGTAAAAGTCAGTTAAATTTGTAGTGCTGTATTACAGTGATGCAATTGGTATCTGCACACTTGAGACAAGGAGGACATTCATTTGAGTTACCCTTCTGGTTAGTATGTAGAAAATTTTGACACTCGTTAGAGTGCACAAGTCTAGATGTAGAGAATAAGCTATAATCAAGTGTTATAAGTGTGTATCATATTGTCAGACAATCTTTAATGAAACCCAGAGGTTAGGCTGTAGAGGTGCTACTTTCATTGTGATGTTTTGTTGAAAATGCACACTCAAGAAGACGGACTTTTCATTTTCAAGGCCACCCCACCCAGGCAAGCTACCTGAGGCATTCAACTCTGGTGAGGCAAGTGCCTATTCAATCAAAACAGATGAGTGTGGGTGATATGGTGGGAAGAATTAATTGGAGAAAGGGAGAGTTTTCATTGTTCATCCTTGGTCAAAATTTGTGAAGAAAGTGGTTTTTCAAAAGCATGATAATTCATTATTGTGGTCCTACAAGACCAGAGCATGAGGAATACTGAACATACATCCTGTATGTTACACGAATTACACAGATTTACAGCAGAAAAAAACTTAATGATTATGCTTCAATCAATCTTCTTCTTCAAAACCCATTACCATCTTCATGCAACCCCTTCCAAATATCCTTCCATTCCTTTCTTCTTAATCTGCTTTATCTAGCTGCTCCTTAAATGCATCTATCTTATTTGCCTCAAATATTCTCTGTGGACCACATCGCCCATTCTAACTACTCTGTGTAAAGAAGTTTCCCCCAATTTCCTGTTGTATTTCTTACTGTCTTTTATTTATTGCCTTTCCTCCTTGTCTCTCATTTAAGTTGAAACATTTTTGCATTGGCTTATTATCTAATATAATAATCTTAAAAGTCTTTAACGAGAGAGGATCACTCGCCTCTTCAATTTTTCTTGAAAGGTAACTCTCCCAGTTCAGATACCATCCTCATAAGTCTTTGTGCCATCTTCTCCAATGCTTCCATATTTACTTAATCAATGGCGGCGCCAGAGCTGTCTAATAATTGTGTAAAAGATAAGAATCTTATCTGTAAGAAAGATTTTTTTTTTTGTTTTTCAATTTTATCTGTCCAGAAATGAGCCAGAGACATTTATTTGCATTATTTATGGTCTTGTTAAACTATGCAACTACTTCAAGTACCCTTTGTAGCATCTGCATCCCTTGATCCCATAGCTTCTCTGCCTCATTTTGACTCCATTCCCCAAGGACTCCACAGTTTCCAGATTCTTTGCAACAAACATTACCTCACAGTTATTTATGTTGAATTTATTTTCCCAACATGAAGCATTTTATCCGAAAATCATTATAAAGGTTTAAACATGTAAGAAATAAACAAACAATCTTTACATTCTACATGTAAAGGTCAGAGGAAAAAAAGTGCTGTTTGAAAATGTTAATAGCTTTATCACGTCATCTGTGATTGAGTTAAGTATATTTTTGCAACTGTAGTAGTTGCATTGAAGAAAAGCACATTATTTTTTTAAAAATCAGAATTTGCTTTGGAAGGTTTGTTCTACATTTGGTTTTGCAAAATTCTGCATGAGGTGGAAACCAATGTCAAAGAAGGCAAGACATCTGAAACCACATGAAATCCACTAACCTGATGTAACTTTTTCATGTTCAAAAAAATTCCATCATTCGCACTTACACTTTTAAAAGGGAGGAGTTGTCAAATTTAGCTATCTGTCAAGAGTTGTGTACTGTATAAATAGAGTAACACGCATCATTTTGGAACCATTGCTTCAGTTGACACTCCACAAATTCAGAGGATAATCCATTTGGGTTCTACATTGACTGTAGAGACAAATAATAGTGGTAGGTTTGAATTTCTATTTATCATCAATTCCTTAACAAGCTTCCAAGATTGATGAGCAACGAGGATTTTTTTTTACATATTATATGTTGTCGGCTCTATTGTAACTATTTTCTGGCAAATTTTGTCATCTGTTTTAGCCGTCATTTGCAAGCTATACAAAATGATTTGTTACACTATAAAATTTGGTGTTTACATTAAATGACAGTTAATTATAAAAGCTTCTCAGGTAACATTTGAATATTACCAGAAAGTGAAACAATAATTTAAACTTTACAATAATCACAATTTGGTAATATTTATGAACGATTGTGTTGACTTCAAAAGAATATCTGTCTACACAACTTTCGTAATAGTTCCGGCTGATGGTCTTATAGATTTGAATGTCAAACATGGATTCCAAACAAATTTGTGCTGTTCAGCTATTCCTATTTTTGACTCCCTCATCCATGGAACAGGAGATAATATATATACCTTCAAGGAAAAAAGTAAAAACCATGGAGATAAATTTAAAGATTTCATCTCTTTTTCAGCATTTTCTAACTAAAATATATGAACCTCTAGAAAGTTCTTGAACAGTCCTTTTTGAAAATGGTTCTCTTCCACAGTGAGCTGTAAATTTTGTCCTTGTAATTCCTGTGCTGTTTCGCTGTGAAATGTGGAAAGAATCAAATTTAGTTTTTGCGTACATGTGTTTATGTGTGCACACAAGTGTATGTGGGTGTGCTAATATTTTGGGGGTGAAAGGGGAATGGGAATTGTTTGTTTTTCCTGCAGGTTTTCTCAGGTACATCCTATGACAGATAGTGAGATCAGAGTCGCAGTTGGAGCCTGTGCTGCCAGTTATGTAGTACTGACTGATAGCACATGAAAGCAGTCCTATGTCTTGATCATAACATATTTAAAAATTCAATGTGGCATTCACTTAATGTCTGTGATACTTTATCTTCTTAAAGAACATAAAAAAAGCTGACTACCATTTTGTGAAGTCGATGTGTTGCAATATAAACAGATGCATGGAAAGTCATTATGAAGTGTTCAGATGCATTATGAAATAATATGATTTTGATTGCATCTTTGAAAGTTAAGGATTTAATTAATTAGAAGAATTTTCAGATCTATTTAAAAATCTACAAAGAATCTGTTCAATTCCTGTTAAGGTGGTTAAACAAAATAAAAGAGACAAAGGTGTCATAGTCCTACTGAGCCATAGACTGATCTCTCAATAGAAATGTTAAGACTAGCAGTGGTTTAACCTGAGGGTTTACATCACCTTAGATAGAAGACAGGTTGAGAAACAAATATCTTCATGGTAACCTCAGCTGGAGTGGGAATTGAACCTGCATCACAAACCAGCCAATTGAACCCTTAAAGAAAACGTGGAAAGGCTTTTTCATAAAACGTTTAAACAAAATTCTGAAAACAGCTACGAAAAATAATGGGTAGTAAAACATTAAGGCTCAGCTTTTGAAATAGATAAAATGTTAATGCAGGAGCTGGAAAACTTGCATAAAATGTGCAAAACAAATCTTATCCATCTCATAGATATTCCAAGAGCACTAATTATGCACACTTACCCATACAAACGTTTATGTCACGAGTACAGGTCAATTGAAAGCTTGGTTTGTAATTATCATATTTATCAATAGCATAACAACGGTCATTACTTATACTGCAAACAAAAGAACAATCTAGAATTTGAAACTAGGCATGTTTATTCCCTGATTTATAATAAACTGTAACTAATACAGTGAGACATCGAGTTGGGGCAGAGATTTTAACATTCTGATAGTGTGCAGGGCAATTCGTGCTGTGGAATTTAACAGGAATTTATCCACCCAAAGTCAGCTGAATGACAAGCTTGGCACCCATGTGGATGCTAAATACATGGAGTGTGCCAGAGGAAAGTTCAACTTGATAACATATTCTGAACTCAAAGGGCATGGAGTCAATGATCACAGTCAGGTGCTCCGTGAGACTGGAGATTTGCCATGGTTGGTTGCCATGGTGATCAGGGGCGGGTGTAGGAAGATGTGGAGTGTGTGTGGCTGGCAATCCTATTTGTGGGACTGACCCCTAACCTCCAAAAGGGGTCCACTTCATGATTGGGTCCGGGGTGAACTCAAATCCCCGAGCTGGAGGGGGTCAGATCCTAGGGCTGTCCTGAAGGCTTGTTAATTCCCAGGATCCAGTCTGTGAGGTGGCAGAGAAATGTTGTAATCAGACAGCAGTAAATTAGGGCAATGTGCTTCTGCTCTTCCTGACCCACAAGAAGTGCAGTGAAGAGACTGTCCTCTTCTTGATTCATATTTCACTGGAGCTACCAGGTTTCTCGAAGCTGAGGAAATTCAGGCCAGCTAGTCACACCTGTCTATTTGGTTTACCCGATTAAGTCCCTGTAATCAGTGGATTTTGGTCAACTTTCATACATATTTCGATTTAATCCCCACTGGTGCCCTATTCCACACACCCACCCATAGGAAAAGGCCCATTTACGAGTCTCAGAGATGTTTCATAAATCAGATTGATTGAAGAGAATTCCTACCTCAGATGGAGGCACTGACAGGTGATACTGGATTGGATCAGTCACTAGAATGGAGCAAGACTGTATTCTGAAGTTCACAAAACCTTTGTTGGCGGCTGTTAAGTGAAGTAGAACCGTGACTGTCATTTCTTTGCAACTGACCACAAAACCGAGGTCATCACCTGTGAGCATGTTACTCACCCTGTTATAAGAAGCCCTATAATAGCAGGAGCAAACAGTAGTCATTTCGTGGAGCTGAGAGGAAAATTTTCAATAGTAATGCATAAACAACTAAATTAACATAGAAAATCTTTCATTTAATCTTCTCACTCTCTTCTCCTTCCCCAGAAAGATTGCACTGATATATTTATTTAACTGAAACAAAAAACTAGAGGTTGTAACATAATATTTGACTAATAAAGGTCAGACAGATACTATTCTCAATGTTTCAACTTAATCAAAGCACCTTGATTGCATTAGCTTTGCATTTTTGTGTTCTCCAGATAAAAGATTTTGCTTATATATAACTTGTCCATAAACTACCAATGGATTTCCCAAGGAGTTGCTCACAGTGACTCCAAGGCAATGCTTGCATAGAGTGATGCAAAGAAACCTTACCTGCCTGTGAAAACATTTGTCAGCTTTCTGTTCTTTCCAAAGTGAGTTGAGAGAAAGTGACACTGACTGCTCTTCACTGCATTTAAGTCAAACCTCCCCTCTGGAGAGCTCATTACTAACTTGGAGAATCTAGTTAGCAAATTCACAGGCAATGCAGAAAATGATTCAAAAGTAAGGAAGAGATGCTGGTAGCAACAGTATGCAAAAGTTGTAAAGAGTAACAATGTGAATCTAGCAAATGACATGGGAATGCTTTCCGAGAGGAGTTAATATGTGACAAAAGGTATTGAAACATTCTTTGAGACTGCCCTGAGCAGCCTGCATCAACTGGTTTAAAATGTGCAACAACACGTCTTTGGTATCACTTCAGTCCTGCTGGAGAGAATTATGTCAATACAGAAGGTAATGGAGTGTGTTGTATCTTAATGGGCATCTGCAGCAAACCCTCAAAGCAGTAAAGTAACAAGAGCTAAAGGGGGCTCTCTCACAAGCTTTGCAAAATGGTGTTACGGAGGGATTGAGCGATCAGGCAGATAGAAAGATTAGGAGAAAGTGAGGACTGCAGATGCAGGAGATTAGAGCCGAGAGTGTGGTGCTGAAAAAGCGCAGGCAGGTCAGGCAGCATCTGAGGAGCAGGAGAGTCGATGTTTCGGGCATAAGCCCTTCATCAGGAATCGGGAAAGATAGAAAGATTGTTTACAGTGAGCCATGGGAAAATTACAAATTTCAGGGGGGGGAAGTGTTCTAAAAGGTGTGGAACAAATTGAGAAGAGAGTTTGTTTTTATTTTGTGGATAAATATACGTGATTTCATTTAAAATGTATTAGCTGGTCAGCGCTAGATTGTGCTCATTAATGAAAATAGGCCCCACAACAACATCCCACATCAAAACTCTTTCTTAGATGTGATACTCTTGTTTTTTCCCCACTGCCTTCCTGCAGCTCACACACTTTCTCAACAGTCTGTTGCATTCTGACTGCTTGGAGAAGGATTTAATGATTCATTCATAAGATGAGGGCAACTCTAACTAGGCCAGCATTTATTTCTCATTTCGAAATACACTTGAGAAGATAGTCATCTGCCTTCGTGAACCATTCTTGGGCTGGAGGAGCACTCGCAACCTTATTTTGAAGGGAGTTCCAAGGATTTGGCCCAAAAGGAAACGTATTCAGTCGGATACAAACATATAAGGAGAGACCCCAATGGCTTTCTCAGCCATTGCTTTAATCACCAGCCATGACTACAAAGTATAGACGGTAATTAAAGTGATAATAATGGCTGGATTTGAAGACAGGCTTTTGAATTCAATGTATTGAGAGATTGTGCCCTTTGTGATGGAGACTATTTTTAGTAATGAACACAATCTAGCACTGACCAGCTAATTAATTTTAAATGAGATGTTGATCAATGTGAATAAATAAAAATGTTAGTGCAGGACAACATTCATCTGTCAGTGATTTAGGCAATTCATGATTTAGGGTTAATATTGGAAACTAGTGAGAGACTTGAGGCTGGAAATGACAAAGGCAGGGGCTCAACCATAAAGATTCAGAAGTGCGAGAGAAGGAATTCAATACTTCAGTAATGGAATTAACTTGTCATGGAGTTGGTAAAATTATGAGCTTTTAATTTTAGCTCAAGGTTAAATCTGTGACCATGTTTGGCTGATCCTAATAATATCTGACAGGGGAATGCCATTATTGGGAAATATGTAGTTTGTACATGGAATAAAAATGGTTTCTTTGGTTTTCCCAATAAAAGTTATCAAAGAGATTGAACAGCACAGAAGACTATTAAATAACTCTAGTTTCTAAAATGCCTTTATCCCTCTTCTGTGAAACTTTTTCAGTCCCATGCATTCCTTTATTTATTATATAAACTCAACAGCAGTGTCATCCTCACCTTACCTGAGTTTGTACCTGGCGTAGATTTAATTCTGCAAATGGGGTTTTAGACTGATAAATAGAACGTGATTTCACGTGTGAGATTTACGTAGCTGTTAAAGCAAATATGCACTGACTTACATTGAAGGACAAAGATCAGCCAATATATACTGATAGAGTGGAAATGGATGTATTCACAAGTCATTAAAAACTTCACTTAGTACATTTTGCATGCTTGGCTCCTGCATGCCTTCCAGATTTACATTTAATCTTCATTAAAGTTTTCTTCTTGCTAATCAAACTGAAATAACTCCACAGAGACCAGTATCCTATCACGAAGTCACCAATTAATCACACGTGGAGAGTCTGTGTCACTGATCCAGCTCCCTCATAGCCAACTCTCAGAGTGAGCAGAACCTCTGACATTCCTGTTTAAATCTGTCAGCCAGGGCTCTCTGATTGGACCAAAATAAACCCCCCAGTTAGGGATTCATATTCTATAAGGTCCATATAGCTTACCTTGTTACAAAAGCAAATGAAACAGTACTGACTTCATTATGTGGTTAACTAGGGTTGATACCAGGACAGATTTTAATCATTGGAAGAAAGTGTTCCCAGTTCAAAATTCTCGAACTTTTTGTTCTCTCTTTCACAGCTAATTGGCATTAATGATTCTAAAGATGGCTGCTTTGGGAACTTGTTTGCACTATATAATAACTAATGCTGGTCTTTTGAAATTAATGCAGTTGAAGGAGCTTTAATGAGCTTCTGAACTGACCTAAGAACATTGCTCTCTGGATGCTGGGTTGTTGATTAAGTTGTTGCTTTTAACCTTTTTCACAATCTTGTGGGATGATGTATGAGAGAGGTTAAAACTGGGCATTCATTCCCAGACTGCAGCTGCATTTTACTTTTCCAGATCATAAAGTTGCCTCTTAAATGCAGGAGGATTTAATGGAAATGTAAAAATCCTGGCTCAATTATGTCAATGGCATTGCAAAAACATTTTTCCTTGAACTTACTTTTATTTAGCAAAATCCACATTAACATTCACACCAAAGCGTTTCAAATGGCATTGTATAGATGATTCTATTTTATGGTTTTATTTGTAATTTTGATTTCCATTTGTAATGTAGATATTTACAGATGCTACCTTGAAAAGATGATATCTGAGTTAGTGTTATATATAAAAAATCCCATTACCTACATCAGCAAGAATGTTGTTGATAAGTGTGGTGCACAGCCAGTCAGTCAACATCCGAGGAGCAGGAGAGTCGACATTCCGAGGATAAGGTCTTCATCAGAGCTCGCACTCAAAACATCGAACCCCTGCTCCTCGGATGCTGCCTGACTGGCTGTGCTTTTTCAGTATCACACTTTTCGACTCTGATCTCCAACAGCTATAGTCCACACTTTCTCCTCAGCAAGAATATTCTCAGTTGAGAAATATAGAAATCTAGCTATTGTAGATAAATACTCAGAATGTAGATCAGTGTGCAGTGTATAAAATCTTGAGTGTAAAATAAAGACTATTTGGCCACGTTCAAATAAGCTAGAGACAAAAAAAAACTGCAGATGCTGGAATCCAAGGGAGACGAGTAGGAGGCTGAAAGAACAGAGCAAGCCAGGCAGCATCAGGAGGTGGAGAAGTCAACATTTCAGTGTAACCCTTCTTCAGGACTGGGGGTGGGAGCAAGGGGACTTGCAGATAAAAGTAGATGTGGTGTGGAGGAGGAAGATTTTTGGGTGGGGAGGGGGTGTGCAGGATGGTGAGGTAGGGATAGCTGAACACAGGTAGAGGATACGGCCTGGTTGATCAATGGGAGGAATGAATCCGGTTGGTAGCTGGAAGGAAGGGTCGGTCAGAGGAATGGAAAGGAGGGGGAGGGGCTGGGAAGGGAGTTGGTGGATGGGAAGGGAAGATACTTGAAATTGGCACCTCCCTTCCTTTCACCTACCAACCAGAATCATTCCTCCCATTGACCAGCCAGGTCGAATCCTCTACCTGTGCTCTACCTGTCCCTACCTCATCATCTGTCTCTTCCCCCACCCTATACTCTCCCCTACTCTACCCCTTTATTGGCAGCTCCCCTTACCCACACCCCCCCCCCCCCCATCCCAAAGAGCAGTTACATCCGAAATATTGACTTCTCCACCTCCTGATGCTGCTTGGCTTGCTGTGTTCTTCCAGGACCATATATGCAGCAAATTGGGGTGATTAGGTAAAATTTAAAATGATCTGAAAAGAGAGTGAGAGAATGCAAAATGCTGCAGTTACTGAATTGTATAATTCTAACTTTCTTTTAATTGAATCTGTTGAGCATGGAATTCTTGGATAGCTGTTGGGGTTTTTTTCTCATTCATTCATGGGATGAGAGAATTGCTGGCTGGACAGTCCATCCCAGAGGGCAGTTAAAAGTCA
This sequence comes from Chiloscyllium punctatum, assembly GCF_047496795.1. Lineage (NCBI taxonomy): Eukaryota > Metazoa > Chordata > Chondrichthyes > Orectolobiformes > Hemiscylliidae > Chiloscyllium > Chiloscyllium punctatum. The sequence goes on along the minus strand of NC_092741.1, from coordinate 147,872,937 downwards.
ACCAATTGCTGTGGATCCAGAGTCACATGTTGTCCAGACCAGATAAGAATGGCAGTTTCCTTCCCTAAAGGACATTAGTGAACTAAATGGGCTGTGTATCAGTGTAAATGTAACAGAGCAGAGTACCGATTTCCTCTTTCCCAGCCTATTTACACCAAGGTTAGGATTCCCTACAGGACTAGAATGAATGCATCATCTGTGTGAAGGCATCATCTGTGTATTTTCTGCCCCATGCTGACAGTGGAACTTTGGAATAGCATTCCAAAAAAATAATGGAACAATTAGGATGAATTTGTGCTGTTAATGTGTAGAGGGGGCATGAGTAACATCCCGCCGAAAGTCAATAATGAGTTCCTTGGTTTTGCCGGCATTGGGAACTAGGTTGTTCTCAGTGCACCATTTTTCCAGGTCTTCCACCTCCCATCTGTAGTCTGTTTCATCACCATCTGAGATTCGACTGACTATGGTGGTGTCATCAGCGAACTTGTAAATAGCATTAGTCTGGTATTTGGCCACGCAGTGATAGGTATACAGAGAGTACAGTTGGGGGCTTGAGTACACATCCCTGGGGGGCTCCAGTGTTGAGTGCTAGTGAGGATGTAATATTGTCCTCAATCTTCACTGATTATGGCCTGTGGGTCAGGAAACTGAGGATCTAGCTACAGAGAGTGGGGCTTAGTCGGAGATCATTAAGTTTAATAATCAGTTTCGAGGGGATAATAGTGTTGAAGACTGAACTGTAGTCAATGAGTAAGACTCTTACATCGCTGTTCTTGGTGTCAAGATATTCTAGGGAGGAGTGAAGGGTAAATGATATGGCATCTGACATGGATCTGTTGGTCCGATAGGCAAATTGGAGTGGGTCAAGAATAGTGGGGAGACTGGAGTTGATTAATGCCATGACCAGTCTTTCAAAGCACTTCATGACCACCAAATTCATCAAACACAATTTCTCTTTTCTGCAATAAGTTGACAATGCCCAGTTCTATTTTGATCATCATGTACCTAATATTAGTTTCTAGCATCTTCTCTTCCACCGTTATAAAGTTAACTGGCCATAGTCCTTATATTCCTTCGTGTTTCTTGCAAGGTACAGTAATAATTTCTACCTTCCAAGCCATAGGGGCCACTCCAGAATTTAGGGAATTCATGAAAACCAATGCATCCAATATCTTTGGATTTACCTCTTTCAAAACATTAGACTATAGATTTAGGACTTTTGATCTTACTATTTTCACCAGTACAACATCTTTACCAACGTCAATACCCTTAAATTCTTCAATCTCAGTTGGCCCTTGGTTCTCTACTATTTCAGAATTCTTTTTGCATCTTCTGGTATGAAATTGATATAAAGTAATTGGTTAATGTCCCAGGTATTTCTTTATTCACCAATATCATGCCCTCTATAGTAAGGAAGGAAAAGCAGAGAGAAGTCAGAATACTGTTGTAGATACTGGTTATTCATGAATAAGTCCCGTTATACACTCAGAACTGTGATTGGCGTTATAGCCAGAAAAAGATATGACATTGATAACAGCAATAAACTTGTACAGCAGTATCATACAACAATATTGTAAGGTGAAGCTTTACTGAGTGAAAAATGAGCAATACTCCATTGAATTAACATCAGATAATTGACATAAAATGTTTATTTTTCATATTCTGAGATTCCAAGCAATGTTAAGGCTCATATGATTAGACACAAGTTTAAAACACTTTCCCCCATTTTAAATGGTTAAATAACTAAAAGAATACAGTCCAATTCCTAAATTCTTAACATACCACTGAGTGATTTTAGAACGTAATTTTAGAAATTTGTTTTATTTTCTTTAATGATAATGTAACTTGGCTTCCAGGGTATGTTTAGTCCAAGATGAACATTACTCTGTCCTTAGTTGTCGAGAGTAAATGGTTTGCTGTATAAAAATAGTTACTGAGGGAAAAGAATTTATGACTCAGTACAGCCCATTGCTCTGTCCTGCTGGGGAGCAAGCTATATGCTGAGCTCAAAGTAATCTCAGCAATTTAGCTTGTTTCAGCAGGCTGCATTTGCTACACAGGGTAATTTAAGTCAAATAAATATCTAATTTTGAATAGATTATTGAGTTGTTTTGTTATGGATACACATCCTCTAATCTGGAGCTGGTGCTGAGTTATTAAATTTCTCATTTATGAAAGGGTAAATAAGAAGGTTCAGTCTAGCATGGAAAGTAAGAGTCTCTGAAAATCCACTCCAATTCCACCAAATGACTCCCCCTCACAATCTCAACCTATTTTTCCAGAAAAAAAATTCCAATTACATCTGGATATCATCTCCAAAATTTACACCTTCCTGATCACAATTGTGCCTGGGTGTTGCTACAATATATGGGCCATAGATTTCAGACATAGCAGAGCCGAGTGCAATTATTGGTTGCAAAGCTATTCTCCTCTGTTTCAATTGTTTTCTCAATAGATTATTTCACATTCATTGTAGAAATCCTTTGAAGCAGCACCAATTCCATTGGCCTTACTATGCAGGTTTCCACTGACTTATTGCAATGTAATCGCAGCTGAGTTGGAACAGCTTCAAGGAATTTTCAGATCATTACCTTTAACTGTTTAATTAGCCCATACAAAACATTGGAACATTATTAACCTACCACCTTCGTTTCTTAGAATTAACATTTTTAAACTCTTGTCACACTAAAAAAGTTAACAACTTCGTAAGTACTTTGAAATAATACTTCTGAAAACAAGTCCACATGATATTCATTACACTACCCAATAACATTAAATCAAAAACTCTTTCAGGAAATTGGCATTACAATGAAACTGAGCATGTTGTACTAATTTTAAAAAATCTTTTTAAATTCAATTTCAAGTTTGGCGATTGTTGGCACTGACTGTTCATGAGAAAATGCAAATTGGCCACTTTTTTCAACAGCTGCTGAGCTGTTTGGTGGTGGTTCAGTAGAAGTGAGTAAATTGCTAAGCCACTGCAGAGGGTAGTTAAGTGTCAGTCTTGTTTCTGTTTTACTGGAATCACAAATAGGACAGATCAGGTAAGGATGGCAGATTTCTTTCTCTCAAGATCATTTTTGAACCAAACGAGTTTCTATGAAAACCGGATGTTTGAAAATAAATTCATATTCTGAAACTGCGCCAGTGGGATTTTGACTCAATCTCGAAATGATCGGTTCAAGTAATTCGATTGCGTGTCTACTACATTACCAACGCAGGTCCCATATTCCAGCCTACTGATTTATCAGCTCTGAATCTCCAGTTATAATTTATAGACATTATGTTGCGATAATAATTTGCAAAACCTATTGTGGAAACTGGATGTATGACTGGATTCTAAGTAGAGAATTTCTGTGTTTGGTTATAAGCATATGCCAACAACACAAGTATGGAAATGAGAGAGTTCAGGCTCTGTGCCAGAAGTTTATTAAAACACACTGCACAGAATTTTTCAGACTGTTCCACATATCTTTAACATTTACCTCAATTAAAGTGCGGCTTCCTTGTCTGAAATCCTTGGTTATTTGCACCAATAATGCCAGGCTATTACTTTGCACTGAAAATAAGGAGTATGCAGCACTGCCCAGTGGGTGTTGAGTTATCAGGTACCTGCCTTCACAGCTTAAAGTGGCATCACCTTCTTTGTTTCTTCTGCTATGGTTAGCTTTTAAACAGGGATGTTACTACACACCTCTGGACTTGAACCTTTGCCTCCTCCTCCTACTACTACTACTACTCCTGCACCACAAGATTGGAGTTTAGATTCCCTACAGTATGGAAACAGGCCCTTCAGCCCAACAAGTCCACACCGACCCTCCGAAGAGTAACCCACCCAGACCCATTCCCCTACACTGTATTTACCCCTGACTAATGCACCTAACACTATGGGCAATTTAGCCTGGCCAACCCACCCCAACCTGCACTTCTCTGGATTGCAGGAGGAAACCCACACAGACACAGGGAGAATGTGCAAATTCCACACAGAGAGTCACTCGAGGCTGGAATCGAACCCAGGACCCTGGTGCTGGGAGGCAGCACCACTAGGCGTTGAGCCACAAGAACCTTTTCTTCTGTTGTATTGAATTTGGAATGGGCTGCTTCGTTCAATTCAATTCCAGCTACTGTTTTACTTTATATCTTTCTTTTGTGTTCCCAACAACCAGTTAATCACAGAGCATTTCATTGCTGTGTACAACAGTTCTTGTAAGTCACCTGGACACCCTGCTGGTATTTTTGGTGTGCAGGAGGGCAGTATGTCTGAACAGGAGTAGGCCATCTGGCCCATCGAGCCTGCTCCACCCTTCAATAAGATCATGGCTGATCTTTTCGTGGACGCAGCTCCACTTACCCGCCGTCTCACTGTAACCCTTAATTCATAGAACATAGAACATAGAACAATACAGCACAGAACAGGCCCTTCGGCCCACGATGTTGTGCCGAACTTCTATCCTAGATTAAGCACCCATCCATGTACCTATCCAAATGCCGCTTAAAGGTCGCCAATGAATCTGACTCTACCACTCCCTTGGGCAGCGCATTCCATGCCCCCACCACTCTCTGGGTAAAGAACCCACCCCTGACATCTCCCCTATACCTTCCACCCTTCACCTTAAATTTATGTCCCCTTGTAACACTCTGTTGTACCCGGGGAAAAAGTTTCTGACTGTCTACTCTATCTATTCCTCTGATCATCTTATAAACCTCTATCAAGTCACCCCTCATCCTTCGCCGTTCCAACGAGAAAAGGCCGAGAACTCTCAACCTATCCTCGTACGACCTACTCTCCATTCCAGGCAACATCCTGGTAAATCTTCTCTGCACCCTCTCCAAAGCTTCCACATCTTTCCTAAAGTGAGGCGACCAGAACTGCACACAGTACTCCAAATGTGGCCTAACCAAAGTCCTGTACAGCTGCAACATCACCTCACGACTCTTGAATTCAATCCCTCTGCTAATGAACGATAATACTCCATAGGCCTTCTTACAAACTCTATCCACCTGAGTGGCAACCTTCAAAGATCTATGTACATAGACCCCAAGATCCCTCTGTTCCTCCACCTGACCAAGAACCCTACCATTAACCCTGTATTCCGCATTCTTATTTGTTCTTCCAAAATGGACAACCTCACACTTGGCAGGGTTGAACTCCATCTACTGTTCAAAAATCTATCTATCGTTGTCTTTAAAAACATTCAGTAAGATAGTCTCAACTGTTTCACTGGGCAAGTAATTCCACAGATTCACAACCCTTTGGGTGAAGAAGTTCCTCCTTAACTCAGTCCTCAATCTGCTCTCCCTTACTTTGAGACTATGCCCCATAGTTCTAGTTTTACCCACCAATGGAAACAACCTCCCTGCTTCTATCTTATCTGTCCCTTCACTACTTTTTTTTTGTTTCTGTAAGATCTCTCCTCATTCTTCTAAATTCCAATGAGTATGGTCCCGATCTACTCAATCTCTCCTCATAAGCCAACCCTCTCAACTCCTGAATTAACCTAGTGATCCTTCTCTTCACCTCCTCCAGTGCCAGTACATCCTTTCTCAAGTAAGGAGACCAAAACTGTGTGCGTACTCCAGGTGTGGCCTCACCATTACCCTGTACAACTGCAACAAAGCCTCTCTGTTTTTAAACTTCATACCCTCAGCATTGAAGGTCAATATTCCATTTGTCTTCTTAATTATCTACTGCATTTGAAAATGAACCTTTTGTGATTCATTTTCTGAAGCTTTATCACAATTATATTTTTCTGATTTTCTGAGGTGGGTGATATCGATTAAAACTACTCCATTAAGTGAGACCATCTTGGTATGCGAAAGAATACTACTATCCTATATATATCTGGGCTCTCGCAGTGGTGAAAATGTGTTGTTGGAAAAGCACAGCAGTCAGGCAGCATTCAAGGAGCAGGAGAATCATCCTCCTGCTCCTTGAATGCTGCCTGACCTGCTGTGCTTTTCCAGCAACACATTTTCAGCTCTGATCCCCAGCATCTGCAGTCCTCACTTTCTTCCAGTGGTGTAAATTATTGTACCAGCCTAAATGGAGGTAAGTGGGCAGAACTTTACCAGGCCCCACAGGCAGAAGAATTTAAAAAGTCAGGAAAAAAAAACCATGTTGTACCAGTTACACAACATGTTCCTGCTTTTTTTCTGCTTTTCAAGCGTTTGGTTTGTCTGTTGGGATGGTCACAGTCTCAGCAGTGACAGGATGCCATTTAATCTTGTAAGTAGGTGATCATCAGATCAAAGGCACTGTCATTTTGATAGGGTTACAGGGCCTCATGCAGTGTCAGACCTTGCCTACTCAGAGCAGGCAAGAGCAGAATGAGAGGTCAGAGCAGTGTACAAATATATTGCAGTCTGAGTACTTACTGGAGCAAGCATCAAAGCTGAGGACATCTGCAGCCAGTGGTCTACCCTTACAACAGCTAACAAGACAGAGCGTGGGGGTACAAAGATGGTTATAGGTTCCCTGCTCTTGCAGCCATTTCACTCCATGTTCTCTTCAAAACCTTTCCCTCAGCATACAGTGATAGAGTCATACAACATAGAAACAGACCCTGTGGTCTAACCAGTCCATGCCAACTATAATTCCAAACTAAACTAGTCCCACCTACCTGCACTTGGTCCATATCCCTGCAAGCACTTTTTATTCATGTACTTATCTAAATGTCTTTTAAATGTTGTTGCTGTACCCACATCCACCACTTCCTCTGGAAGTTCATGCCACACATGAAGCACTCTCTGTGTAAAAATATTGCACTTCATGTCCTTTTAAAATCTTTTTTCTCTCACCTTAAAAAGATGCCCTCTGGTTTTGAAATCTCCCAGGGAAAAGACACCTGCCATTCACCTTGTCTATGCCCCTCATGATTTCATAAACCCCTAGAAGGTCGCCCCTCCACCTCCTATGCTCCAGTGAAAATAGTCCCAGCCTACGCTGCCTCTCCTTGTAACTCAAGCCCTCCATTCCTGGCAACATACTGGTAAACCTTTTCTGAATCCACTCCAGCTTAATGATATTCTCCCTATAACAGGGTGGCCAAAACTGGATATAGTACTCTAGCAGAGTACTCCACCAATGTTTTTGTACAACTTTAACATAGCTTCCTGACACCTATATTCAGAGCAATGAAGACAGCACATTGACACCACAGCTGCTCAGAAAGCAGCCGGCTCACTTAGTGGTGTTTTCTCCTCCTTATCATGCTTATTATTATTACTTGGACGGTGAAAGTAGAAGTTGCCTGTCAATCACTTGCCTTCAGGAAAACGAACCTGAAGGAGTTAACATCTAGCGCACAGACCCACAAATTGGCCTGATGACCGAAAGATATTCTGGAAAATTCAGCTCATGGTCTTCAGAAATGGAAGGTTGAAGAGTAATCACACAGTGGCATGTATGCAGCCATTGTTAAGATAATGGTGAGAATGGGCTTTCAATTTCTTTCAGTCTTATTTTAACACTTGGGAGCTTTCATACACCAAAGTGGTTTCTGGGAAAAAAAAACCATAACAACACAGAAGTCACATGACCAGGTTGATCCAAGGTCTCAAAACAATTTTAAAAAACCTAGCCTGAACTAATAATTTAGCATCTTTGCTGTGACCACCTTGGGGGTTAAATAGAGAGAAATCAAATCATCTCTCCTCACCTGACAATGACATGATGCTGCAGGCCAGTCCCAGGCTTCAGTCTATAGATCAGCAATCAGGAACAAGAACCCTGTGAATTTCTCTCTTGTTGGTATCCACATACTGAAGAAAAATCTTCAATTCAGCCTCCTGACAGATGGGTATTTATGCGATACAAGGGATAGGTTGCTATCATTAATTAAGTTTTGATGGCCATGAATTCCAATCAGTCCATTGGAGTCGTTTCCTGTAAGAGGATAAAGCTGTGATTAGGATGATGCTGAAAGTTTGGGACAGTCCATTCAATCAAAATACAGAACAATGCAGAGAATCAGCCTGACAGGCATATGTCTGTAGGGAGAAAAACATAAATTAACATCTCAGGCCGGTTACTTTTCATCAAACCTGGCAGATTTTGGGAATGGACTGCAATAAGCAAGTGCAGAGGCAACAAGATGAGAGCCCATCAGAGAAAATTCTGGTATTGCATGGAAAATAGCAGTTATGACATGACAAAGGGAATGATGGTCCAAGGCAAGAGGGGATTGTAATTGTATGTGTGTAGAAGATGGTATCTCCAGGAGAGCTGTATGTTATTATAGCAGAGGGGGAGAAGATAGAGGAAGCATGATAAATCTGGCAAAGAAAGTGTGAAAATTCTCCATCATTTATTGGTACAATTTAAGAACACAATTGAAGCACTGCAATGGATGGTGACGAGGTAGTTGGGAGGACTGTTGAGGGGAGAGGTGTTCGATGATAAATTTCAGCTCCTTAGTCATGATAGAATTCATTTTAGTTTTTGGTAGGCCAAGTAGTAGAATTGTTGATTCAACTAAATCTTCAAAAAGGAGTTATGACTTAACTTTTTAGGACTCTCATATTATCCAGAGTACAGGTACATAGGCATATGTTCAAACCAGCCTGATGCTAACATAGTAAACATATTTTGATGTATGCCATTAAGAGTCTAACCTGGACGTAAAAATGTGCCCTGTGGCCTGGAACAGCTGCCCATTTTGTCTGTCCCTGGTAAAATGGGGAGGGTCAGAGTATCAGTGTCAAGTATATGGATTCCACTTTGAGGCTAATACCACTTGTTCTTGTTGATTTTGAAATTTAAATTGCTGGAGCAGTTTCAGTATCTACTATTTGCAGCACAACAAAATATGTGTGCAAATTACAGGTATATGTATTTTTAAATATAAACAGTGAATGACAGAAACCATACCCAAATGTTGTCATTGAGTAAATCCTCGAGGAGAAAGTGAGGACTGCAGATGCTGGAGATCAGAGCTGAAAATGTGTTGCTGGAAAAGCGCAGCAGGTCAGGCAGCATCCAAGGAGCAGGAGAATCGATGTTTCGGGCATTAGCCTGAAGAAGGGCTGATGCCCGAAACGTCGATTCTCCTGTTCCTTGGATGCTGCCTGACCTGCTGCGCTTTTCCAGCAACACATTTTCAACATTGAGTAAATCCTCATAAGTCTTTTATCCAATCCAACAGAATATTTGCTAGGGTACAATATCTAATTTAACACAGTCGTTTTTTAAAAAAAAATGATATTACCTATCTGTGTATTCTGTAAGAAACAGGCTTTTAATATCTATTTTATAATAACTAGCAGGCATCAACACCTGTGCACTGGCTGTATACATGACAGCAATGTCCATCTCTCGAAAGGAAACTAACTTAAAAATATATCACATTATTTGAGAAAATGACCTTTAGCATCACTGCCGTAAATGTTAATTATTTTAGATTAGATTCCCTACAGTGTGGAAACAGGCCCTTCGGCCCAACCAGTCCACACCGACCCTCCAAAGAGTAACCCACTCCCCTCTGATTTATGCACCTAGCACTATGGGCAATTTAACATGGCCAATTCACCTGACCTGCACATCTTTGGACTGTGGGAGGAAACTGGAGTACCCGGAGGAAACCCACGCAGACACGGGGAGAATGTGCAAACTCCACACAGACAGTCACCCAAGGCCAGAATTGAACCTGGGTCTCTGGTGTCTGTGAGGCAGCAGTGCTAACCACTGAGCCACCGTGTCACCTCCTTTATCCTTGTAATGTCTATAAAAACAGTGAAGGTATGCAAATTAAATAAAATGCAAGCTGTGTGATATACTCTAAAAGCAGTTGGGGCACTTCATCTGCTTTTAATTTACAATATTTTCTACTGACCTAAGGTTAGTTTGAATGGGGATGAAACACCATGCAGGTTATCTCGGTGCAGACATGGTGAATCCTTGAAAATTGGACCTCGGAGCACAACATGGTACCAGAGGTAGGAGGCCCCTTAATTGATTTAATTTGATTTATTATTGCCACGTGTACTGGGTACAGTGAGAAGTTTTGTTTTGCGTACTGTACAGGCAAATCCTGCCATATACAGCGCATTAGAGTAGTGAAACAGAGTGAGGAATACCGCGTTACAGCTGTGGAAAAGGTGCACAAAGTTCGAGGTCAACATTAAATTTGAAATTTGAAAGGTCCATTCAGAAATCTAATAACAGCGGGAAAGAAGCTGTACTTGAACCTGTTGGTCCATGTGTTTAAGCTTTTGTACCTTCTGCCTGATGGAAGAACTTGGAAGAGGGTGTAACCAGGGTGGGAGGGAGCTTTGATTATGATGGATGCCTTTTCGAGGCAGTGAGAAATGTAGATGGAGTTAATAGATGGAAGGTGGTCTTGCATGATGGTAGGTAATTGCCATAACTTTTGGTCTTTGATCTTAAGATCATGAGGGTTAGAGTTAGATTAGTTGACACAGAGTGTTTGTGATGGGAGGCAGGGTAGAAGAGCATTGAGGCTCAGGTAGGCATTGAGCCAGGGGAAAGAAGATCTGGTTTTGGATTAAAAGTCAGGGGAGACATTGGTGTTTGGGGAGGTGGGTGTTACACTGGGAATCTGGAGTAGATGTTGTGCTCCTTATTGATATATTCAAAGCCTGCTTCAGACATGAATAAAGAAATATCATTTATTTGTCCTTATCAAATATGCTTCGAGTGTTTGCAACTTCCTTATCACTGTTTTAGAATCTGAAGAGCCATATGTAGAGTCCAGAAAAGTTACCATTGAACCCAATTTATTCTACTATATCCTAATCCCACTCTAAAACACAACATCAGGGGAAGATTGATCTTTCGCACGCCTGCTCTTTAACGGGCTAATCATTTGCACTTCATGGCTGTCAGTTTGGAAAGTAGCAACCTCTAGATGTCCAGTGTAACTGTCTGAGTAGCAAAGTGACTTATAGAGCAATGAGATCACCAAGAACATTGTTGCACCCATCATTAAGATCATAAAATTAATGTTTAATTTATCTGCTTTGCCCCATACCAAGTGACTCATGTCATTGTAGTGTGCTATACGATAAAGAATGAAATTGAAACAGCACAAAGTATTGTCTGATGGAAAATAAGACTGGGTGAAGGTGAGAGAGAGCCTGGTAAAAGAGAAAGACACCCATTATTGGAAGGGTGTTATGTAGAACTGAGAGGAATGGACATTGACATACAATTAAAAGTTTAATAACTCTGACAATGCATGTGCATTAATGAAATGGGAACTTCAAATGTATCCACCAAACGTTTGGAGGCAATGAGAGACTCATTGCTGCACTGCATCAGAGAACTGACCAGCATCGCCCTCTGTAAATCTCAGTGGATGGACATGGGGACAATATGTTAACCAAGCTGTAATTATCTGCCAGTTAAGCTGCATCAAACAAAGTTCCACAGAATGCATCAAATAATAATAATGTCTTCCAGTGTTTGGTTTCTACCCTGGTGTGAGTGTCATGGCGAAGTTGAAAGACTGCAATCTTTTGTAATTAAGTCACATGTCACAATAGGTTCTGTGTTGACTCTATATCCCAAGGTAACTCCTCAGGGAAGCAAGGCAAAGTGCAGTAATTACATTTACTACTGACCACAGAGCCCTTTTTCAAATTTCACCATTTGCCATGGAGGGATTTGAACCCATCTCCCTAGAAGATTAACTTGGGCTTTTGGATTACTAGTTCAGAGATATCCCCACTACACCATCACCAGGATTTTTTCTGACCAACCTATTCATAGATATTATTATCTGGAGCAGGTGGGATTTGAACCGAGGCTTCCTTGCTCAGAAGCAGCAGTGCTACCACTATGCTACAAGAGCCCCAGTCACCGAGATTGAAACTTGTGTTGATTTGATTCATACATTAACCATCTAGTGAACTAAGCTGATCAGCTCTGCATCAATACTTCTTGATGAGATTTCCTTGGATGCTACTTGGACTGAAAGGTTTGAGTTATAAGGAGAGGCCGGATAGGCTGGGCCATTTTTCCCTGAAGTGTAGGAGACTGAGGGGTGACCTTATAGCAGTCTATAAAATCATGAGAAAATAACATAACAGATAACATAGACAGCTAACACCTTTTCCCCATGTTTAAGGTGGGAGGGGAGAGATACAAAAGGCTCCAGAGGGGCAATATTTTTGCACAGAGGGTGATGAGTGTCTTCAATGGGCGGCCAGAGGTAGTAGTGGAGGTGTGTACAATTTTGTCATTTAAGAAACATTTGGACAGGTACATGATCTATGAGTGATCTATGAGTGGATTCAATAGATCATTTCAGGAGAGATGTTGGTGTAGTGTTAACGTAACTGGAATAGTAATCGAAATCTCCCAAACTAATGTTCTGGGCACATGGGTTTGAATTCCACCACAGCAGCTGAATTTGGCTTCAATTGAAAGAAAAACAACATTTTATAAAAATGAATTAGTTCAAATAATAAAAAAATGCAATACATTTTAGCTCATTTTTACATTGATCACCAACATACTCAGCAAATTACTCCAATTGATAACTGAAAGCACGTGGTCACTTGTCGTGGTGATCATTGTCAATATTTATAATAATTGTTTCATGGCTACTATCATGGGGCATGAAATTAAATACATTGTTTACTATGTTACTATGTTATTGACCATTTATCAAATTGACAGCATCTATACTGCAATGACAGTTGGTCAGACTATAATGAAAACGTTTACTTAAAGTTATTTATTACCTCATTAAAATGAGCAAATTAAAATGTACACTTTTTAAAAATATACATGACTTGCAGTTTGTTTTTATTGTTTTTCAGATGAACGAACAATTCTTATGCACATATATGGTAAATTGACTTTGAGTTGGTACATAATTGGCTTTCAATATTGGATATAAGATCAATACTGCAGATTGAGCCACAATGCCCTTTATTATATAGGAGCTGCACAGTTCTGGATACAATCCATCCATCATATTACTGCTGGTCAGCTAAAATTTGGAAAAAGGAAATTTAAAATATACCAAACAAAGAAGTGTAGTTTGGAAGCCACTTTAATAGAATAAAATATGAGAAAATGAGATAAAACAAAATTTGAAATTAACGGGAGCATTTATTCATTCATTGTAATTTAAACTTCATTAAAATTTATACCTGAAAACATTTAATATTTTCATATATTTTTGGAGTGTTCATTATTGATAAAAACCAACCGTGAATTTTTAAACTAAAAATGGTCTACATTGTATGAGGCAAAACAGAAAGTCTGGGGTTAGGGATGCAATGGGAAGGATTAGATTCCCTACAGTACAGAAACAGGCCCTTTGGCCCAACCAGTCCACACCAACCCTCTGAAGAGCATCCCACCCAAAACCATTCCCTCAACACTACAGGCAATTTAGCATGGCCAATTCACCTAACCTGCGTGTCTTTGGACTGTGGGAGGAAACCCACGCAGATAGAGGGAGAATGCCCAAGGTGGGAATTGAACCCAGGTCCCTGCTGCTATGAGGCAGCAGTGCTAACCACTGAGCCACCATGTCACCCCTAAAGAGACTGGGACTTTCAGGTAACTTCAATTCTGGAAACAAGAAAGAAAAATCATTGAAGTCTTTGGAATTCCTGTTGGTAGCGAATTGGAAGGACTAAGAATAAAGGTGTAGGGAGGTTATTTATAAAGGAAGAAATGGAAGCTGCATCTTCCAATCAGCATTGGATACCAAATTGCCTTCTCTTATTGACTTCAATAGCAATAGAGGAAAAAAGGAGTGGTTTTAAATGGGTTATCAACTTATTGCAAATTTCCCAGACCATGAGCAGTGTGGGCTAGAGTGAAAAAGTTAAGAAAACCATGTAAGATGGCCAACAAGATGTTTCTCAACATTGAGACCAAAAAGTTTGACTTTCCAACCCTGTGCTGAGCAGTGAAATTAGATTACTGCTCATGAGTGACCAGATTGGCATGTATTATCATGTGCTTTTGCCATGTTTTTGTACGTATTAACACCTTACAATCGGTTAATCTCATCTCATTTATTGACAATTTCCCATTGACCCATCTATCAGATATCTGGCTGCTCCAATTCACTATTTAGTTCTCTGGACCTCTATCTTGGACTCTTGAGCCTGCTCTGCCATTCAATAGGATCATGGCTTATTCAACATTCCTCATGTCCACTTTCCTGCTCTTTCCCTGTAATCCTTGATTCCTCAACTGGTCAAGAATCTATCTCAGTCTTAAAAATACACAAGGACTCTGCTCCCACAGCTCTCTGTGGCAAAGAGTTCCAAAAACTCACAACACTCCAAGAGAAAAACTTCTTCTATGTCTCAGTCTTAGATACCCTTTTATTCTGAGACAATGTTCTCTGGTCTCTGACTGTCCCCATGAGAGGAAACATCCTCTCAACATGCACTCTATCAAGCCCCTTAAGAATCCTCCGAATCTCAATGAGATCACCTTTCATTCTTCTAAACTCCAGTGAGCAGAGTTCTAACCTGGGTAACCTTTGCTCATAAGACAATCTATTCAAACCAGGATCATCCCAGTGAGCCTCTCTGGGCTGTCTCTAATGAAACAATATCTTTCCTTAAATAAGGGGACCAAAACAGTTCACAGTACTCCAGATGTGGCCTCACCAGCACTTTGTGCTGTTGCAGTAAGACTTCCCTACTCCAGTCCCCTTCAAATATGGGCAAACATTCCATTAGCCTTCCTGATTACCTGTTGCATCTGTGTGCTAGCTTTCTGTGTTTCATGCACAATTACCCCCAGCAAATGCGACTATTTCAGTTTCGGAAACCTGGTCAGCATGGATGAGTTGGGCCGAAGGGTCTGTTTGTATGCTATGTGACTCAAAGTCCCTTTGTGTCACAGCCTTCTGCAGCTTTTCTCCATTTAAATAATACATAAAGCTTCACATTTTCCCACAATATACATTTGGCAATGTTTTTTATATTTACTTAACCTATTTGTACTCTGTTAAAAATCACGCAACACCAGGTTATAGTCCAATAGATTTATTTGGAAGCACTAGCTTTCAAAGCACTGCTCCTTCATCGGGTGATTGTGCCTGATGAAGGAGCAGTGCTCTGAAAGCTAGTGCTTCCAAATAAACTTGTTGGACTAAGAACTGGTGTTGCGTGATTTTTAACTTTGTACACCCCAGTCCAACACTGGCGTCTTCAAATTATTTGCACACTGTTTGCATCCCTCTTGAACCTACCTTCCCGTCTATTTTTGTGTCATCTGCAAATCTGACGACAGTCCAGCCACTTCCTTCCTCCTAATCATTAATTTATTGTAAGCAGTTGCAGTCCCAGTTCTGATCCCTGTGGAACACCATTGGTTGCAGGTTGTCAACTTGAAAAATAACTCCTTAACTCGACTCACTGTTTCCTACCCAGTAACCAATCCTCTATCCACACCAATACGTTACCTCCAACACCATGGGCTCTTGTCTCTAACTTAATTTTCTGTTTGGTATCTTGTTGAACGGTTTCTGGAAATCCAAATAAAACACATCTACTGGTTCCCCTCTATCCACTTGTCGAGACTTCCTTGAAAAACTCTAATAAATTAGTCAAATACATTTGCCGTTCATGACGCCTTGTTGTCTCTGCTTGATGAGATTATGATTTTCCTAATCTGTAGTTATTACTTCCTTAAAAAAGGATTCCATATTTATCTCACAATATATGTTTGACTAGACTGCCTATAGCTACCTTTATTTTGCCTCCTTCCCATTTTGAACATTTTCTATCACATTAGCAGTTTTCTGATCCTCTAGTAGTTCTCCAGATTCCAATGAGTTTTGAAAAATTACAACCGATGCATCCACTATCTCTGTAGTTACCTCTTTCAGGATCAGCTGTAAGCCATCAGGGCCAGAGGGTTTACCTTCTGTCCACTCCATTAGTTTGTCGAATGTTACTTTTTTTAGTGATGGTGATGGGACTGTTTGCTTTAGCAGGTCAGTTGGGAAGCTGTATAGAGATCAGACAGGGGTATGGTCATGGAATCACTGCAGTTGCGAAGCAGGCCATTCAGCCCATCAAGTCCACACCAACCTGCCGAAGAGCATCCTGCCCTATCCCTGTAACCCTGCATATCCCACGGCTAACCCATTTAGCCTCCACATCCCTGGACACTATGGGCAATTTAGCGTGGCCAATCCACCCCAACTTGCACGCCTTTGGATTGTGGGAGGAAACCCACACAAACGTGAGGAGAATGTGCAAACTTCACACAGCCAGTCACCTGTAGATGGAATCAAACCAAGGTCCCTGGTGCTGTGAGTCAGCAGTGCTAACCACTGAGCCACTGTGCCACCTGCTCACTCACCATTTAGTGATGTGGATCTAAATGGGTAAAGGTAGGGGGGTGTGGGGGCGCGGGTGTGGGTGAGTCATGGTTAGTCCTGATGTGTTCACAAAAAGTCACAGGAGGTTATCGGGATCAGTACTGCAGGAGGAAGACTGGGGAATTCACTTGTGCAGAATGGAGTCTGCATGCTGCGCACTGCAATTATGAAGAAAGACAACTCAGCATATAAGTGGGGGGGGGGGGGGTGTGGCATGGGAAGGCAAAGCAACAAGGCATTGAAGGGATAGGAATAATGTGGGAGGGAGGATCACCAACAGACTGCAACATCCTGACTTAAATAGGGGACACATTAGGTGACTGTATCTGGCATGTTGACGATATGTTTGGGATGGGGAGGTAAACTGGAAAGTATGTGGTTGGTGGGGAAGGCTACAAGAATGGAATGTAAATTTAGGGATTCACCAAGGAAAAGTGGTTGATTCTGAGACAATCTGCATCAGAAGCGATTTCGGTCTCCTTCGATTGTACAGTGAATCTGAAAATGGCTTCAATCACAGCCAGTGTGACCTGGGTAAGTGTTTCCACCAGTAAGGGATGGGGTGGTGAGTGAAGTGTAGCCCTCTAAAAGGAAATGGCAGACTCCCATACATTACAGCACTCGGAGTGCTATGTGATAACGTAGTCATTAATTGACTGTGTGGTCTACAAACCCTGGCTTGGCCACATCATGCAGCATCAGAAAGCAATCCCAGTAAAAACTATGATGCACTGGCAACGTCTCGCGGTCTGGATACATTTGCCTGGTTGCCAAAGCAACCAGCATCTTCCAGGTTCCCAGCTACTGCACATGATAGTCACTTTACACCTTGAACCAGAAAGACGCCATGCAGTGCTAAAGGTGGACAGGCTATGTACATTCAAGCTGGACAGACATTTTCTCAGACACTCATTGGTTAAACAGCCAACAGTTATTAACAAATATGAGAATGTATTTACAATTATGTGCCTCCTGTCATCGTCTTTCTTTCCCTCCCACTACATCTCAGTGCGGTCCTGGAGTCCAGAGCTGGGGTAGATGTAGCCCTTCCATCGAGGAGCTCATTGACATTGGAGCCCTGCTTGGGTTATCTGAGGGGCATTTGTGTCTAGATGGCCAAGGCATACTGAATGTATCCTGCCCAGAGGCAGATGCACCTTCCTCAGCTTGAACTCCCAGCAGCCTGAGGATGGCAGGCAAAGTGAAGGCCACTCCAGGAGGGTCCTCAGAGGAGATTTCTGAGGCCGGGGTGGGGGGGGAGGGGTGGGTTTCTAAGGTGATGGAGTGCAAGTTTGTGCATATATCCAACAGGTCCTGAGAGTGTCGGACCTGGTCACAGACATGTCCAGACACTTGCATGAAAGTGACAGTAAGGTGTCAACAGCATTGGTGTTATCCTGCAGCATTTTTATCCATTGGCCCAATGCCACAGACAAACATGGATTTACCCACTGAGCTGACGGAGGGTGTAGAGGCAGCTTTGCTGGTGATTCCTCTGAGTTGTCAGCGCTCTCTTCCTCAGAGGTTGAGAAGGATATCACTTGAGGGGTTGTCCTTTTTAGCCAGCAACACCATGCACCGTGATTAATGTGTGAGTTCGGCGGGATTGAGGCAGCTGGGAGTGAATGAGGGAAGACCTTGCATGCAACAGAGAGAGTGAGAGACTGTGAGATTTGGTGGACAATGGGTGCAGTAACAGAGACAGAGTATGTGTGAGGTGACAGAGAGAAGATGGTGGCCGATCAGATGAAGACCATTGACCTTCTCTCTGCATTGCTGGGCGTTTCCCCAGACTGTGTAAACACAATGACTGCAGATGCTGGAAACCAGATTCTGGATTAGTGGTGCTGGAAGAGCACAGCAGTTCAGGCAGCATCCAAGGAGCTTCGAAATCGACGTTTCGGGCAAAAGCCCTTCATCAGGAATAAAGGCAGAGAGCCTGAAGGGTGGAGAGATAAGCTAGAGGAGGGTGGGGGTAGGGAGAAAGTAGCATAGAGTACGGTAGGTGAGTAGGGGAGGGGATGAAGGTGATAGATCAAGGAGGAGGGTGGAGTGGATAGGTGGAAAAGAAGATAGGCAGGTAGGACAAGTCATGGGGACAGTGCTGAGCTGGAAGTTTGTAACTAGGGTGAGGGTGGGGGAAGGGGAAATGAGGAAACTGTTGAAGTCTACATTGATGCCCTGGGGTTGAAGTGTTCCGAGGTGGAAGATGAGGCATTCTTCCTCCAGGCGGTGGTGGGAGCGGTGGTGAAGGAGGCCCAGGACCTCCATGTCCTCGGCAGAGTGGGAGAGGGAGTTGAAATGTTGGGCCACAGGGCGGTTTGGTTGATTGGTGTGGGTGTCTCGGAGATGTTCCCTAAAGCGCTCTGCTAGGAGGCGTCCAGTCTGCCCAATGTAGAGGAGACCGTATCGGGAGCAATGGATACAATAAATGATATTAGTGGATGTGCAGATAAAACTTTGATGGATGTGAAAGGCTCCTTTAGGGCCTTGGATAGAGGTGAGGGAGGAGGTGTGGGCACAGGTTTTACAGTTCCTGCGGTGGCAGGGGAAAGTGCCAGAATGGGAGGGTGGGTTGTTTGGTGGGCGTGGACCTGACCAGGACTGCATTGGCGCCACCTTGTGCTCCCACGAGGAGGTTGAGCAATTCATCAACTTCACCAACACATTCCAGCCTGACCTTAAATTTACCTGGACCATCTCTGACACCTCCCTCCCCTTCCTGGACCTCTCCATCTCCATTAACGATGACCGACTTGACACTGACATTTTTTACAAACCCACTGACTCCCATAGCTACCTGGATTACACCTCTTCCCACCCTACCTCTTGCAAAAATGCCATACCGTATTCCCAATTCCTCCGCCTCTGCCGGATCTGCTCCCAGGAGGACCAGTTCTACCACAGAACACACCAGATGGCCTCCTTCTTTAGAGACCGCAATTTCCCTTCCCACGTGGTTAAAGATGCCCTCCAATGCATCTCGTCCACATCCCGCACCTCCGCCCTCAGACCCCACCCCTCCAACCGTTACAAGGACAGAACGCCCCTGGTGCTCACCTTCCACCCTACCAACCTTCGCATAAACTAAATCATCCGCCAACATTTCCGCCACCTCCAAAAAGACCCCACCACCAGGGATATATTTCCCTCCCCACCCCTTTCCACCTTCCGCAAAGACCGTTCCCTCCATGACTATCTGGTCAGGTCCATGCCCCCCTACTACCCACCCTCCCGTCCTGGCACCTTCCCCTGCCACGGCAGGAATTGCAAAACCTGCGACCACCCCTCCTCCCTCATCTCCATCCAAGGCCCCGAAGGAGCCTTCCACATCCATCAAAGTTTTACTTGCACATCCACTAATATCATTTATTGTATCCATTGCTCCCGATGCGGTCTCCGCTACATTGGGGAGACTGGACGCCTCCTAGCAGACCGCTTTAGGGAACATCTCTGGGACACCCACAGCAATCAACCACACCACCCTGTGGCCCAACATTTCAACTCCCCCTCCCACTCTGCCGAGGACATGGAGGTCCTGGGCCTCCTTCATCGCCGCTCCCTCACCACTAGACACCTGGAGGAAGAACGCCTCATCTTCCACCTCAGGACACTTCAACCCCAGGGCATCAATGTGGACTTCAACAGTTTCCTAATTTCCCCTTCCCCCATCCTCACCCTAGTTACAAACTTTCAGCTCAGCACTGTCCCCATGACTTGTCCTACCTGCCTATCTTCTTTTTCACCTATCCCCTCCACCCTCCTCCTTGACCTATCACCTTCATCCCCTCCCCCACTCACCCATTGTACTCTATGCTACTCTCTCCCCACCCCCACCCTCCTCTAGCTTATCTCTCCATGTTTCAGGCTCACTGGCTTTATTCCTGATGAAGGGCTTTTGCCCGAAACGTCGATTTTGCTGCTCCTCGGATGCTGCCTGAACTGCTGTGCTCTTCCAGCACCACTAATCCAGAACCCATTTCTCCAGACTGTGGTGACGTCACTGATGCAGGTGAGCCAGGCTGGCATGGTCTGGTATTATGGTCTCTTCTACCCAACCAGGATCCTCAGAGTGTTGCACCAATTTCCTCTCACCTGCCATGTCCAGGTTAGGTTCGCCGAACCATACAGGGTAGCTCTGAACTACCAGCATTTGATTGGGTACATGACAGTCTTTTAAAGATGCTGCCAGTGCCAGGAATCCCAGTATATCCTGGTAGCAGTGAGGACAGCTGCCCACAGTGAGCTGGAGGTTCGAAAATTAGAGCAAAGGCAGACAATAGGAAATGAGGTGTGGACAGGCCATGAACTTTCAGAACTTACTGCCTCATGGGACATCTGCCTCACCTTAGTTTTTAACACAGGCACAAAGCTAGACAACCTCTTAGATTAGTGAACAATGGTCAGTCTGGAGGATGAACATGTTGCTGTGTCAGCTCTGTCATCTGGCAATGTTCAGAACCATACCATGTGCCAGCTGTTTATACAGCAAACACACTGCACGTGCTTTAAGGAAATGGCCACTTCTGACAGACAAAAGGCTGTGGTCCTCGTTTACTGGGCATTGTTGTCAGTCAGGGAGAACTGGCATAGTCAATAAACAGCATTGTTCCATCTGTGAGCAGGGGCTAGGATACAGTCAGTTATCTTCTTGGGACGATGAGGGTCAGGAGTCTGTATACAGGTCCATGGTCAGTACCAGTGCAACCAGTCCAGGGATTAGCAGGAGGACAGTTGGGGATCCTTACAGAGGTCACTCAGGTTTTCAATCAGGGGTGTCTTTCCAATATGATAAGTGGGATGAGTCCACTTCTATGGACACAACTGTTCTCCCACCCCTTGGTATACAATTTTCCCAGTCTCTTGTATCCTTCCCCCAGTTCGATCACTCCTTTTGAGTGGAGAAAGGGGGAGAGAGGGGGAGAGAGCAGTTCCCAAAAGGCATGTTCTGGCCCCGGAGAGAGTGAATGGGATTGTTCCTGGATGAACAAGCTGTTCAAGTGTTAATTTCATGATTATACGTTCCACCCATCCTGTAGGTTTTTGTTTTGAATTTGTATTTATTAACTGAGCCGAGTTCAAAGCTCCCACACTCCTAAGCTTGTGGGCCATAACCTGTGACATGTTCATGACCCATGCTTACCTGTTCCCGCATAAACCAGACATGGAGTGTAAACTCTCAGAGATGTGGGGCTGATCAGATTTTCTAACACTATCATATCATCAACTGTAGACTCCATCTGTCAGATCAGTTTGCTCAGTTGGTCTTTCCTCATTTACATCTTTTTCTCTCTTTCTTATATGCGCTTTTCAATCTGATTATTATTTTACTCCATAAATCAAATTTCTGGGAGTAATGTATTGACCATAAGGATTGCTGTTGTCATTTAATTATCCATGCTGAAATAGTAGCGCTAATCCATTGCCCTTGAGTCATCCATTTTAAGCAACATGAGTAACAATGCCTTGACTTATGAATATGGCAGTTGTTGCAATTTTGGAAAAAGGGCTTTAATTAAGACAGAATAAGCATAAGCCGAAATCTAATTTGATAGAGAAAAACAGAGTGACTGTAATGTAAACATTCATTTATAATACCTTCTCTGCTGCCTGTTCAGTTTGGAGCTTTAAATAAAGTCAGTTCAATAATGGTTGCCTCCTACAGGGCTGTCGTTCATCTTACACCACAGAAAGATGGCAACAAGGCTAGGATAGAATACATTTAAAAAACTAAGGACTGAAGAACAGTGTGACACAATTTTTGGAACTTGTAAAGTTGATTAGATTAGATTACTTACAGTGTGGAAACAGGCCCTTCAGCCCAACAAGTCCACACCGACCCACCGAAGCGCACCCACCCAGACCCATTCCCCTACATCTAACACTACAGGCAATTTAGCATGGCCAATTCACCTAACCTTATTTTTGGACTGTGGGAGGAAACCGGAGCACCCGGAGAAAACCCACACAGACACGGGGAGAATGTGCAAACTCCACACAGTCAGTCGCCTGAGTTGGGAATTGAACCCGGGTCTCTGGCGCTGTGAGGCAGTAGTGCTAACCATTGTGCCATGAGAGGCCTAATTCTGAGGGAATTCAAGTGATTTAAAAGGTTGCTGCACGTGCACATTCAGGCAAACACTGAGTGAGCAGGGCATATCATTTTAAATAAAATAACACTGAATGGAGACAATGTGAGCATTCAGCCCTGTCAAAGTGGCCTGTGAGATCATGGACAAAGATTTTACATTTGGCGAAAAGTGGATAAAATTGGAGATGAGAGCAAAATAAATGTTTTTCACCTGCACGATGAGGCCAGAAACTTTTGACAGAATCAATATTGTTCATGAAGTCACAATTTGTTGGAATATGCTGCAAAAAATGAAATTCTGAACTTATTATAGTACAGCAGCCAATGGGATTATACTGCATGTTACATCCCGTCAAGGGAAGCAGCAGCCACGAGAGACTGTTTCAGGCTCCTTTCTCAAATTAAGGAAACTCATCACCATGGGTATGGATTGAGCTGGTGCTAGTGACACATTTGCAGGAAGAGGAGCGAACAATAAAATCCAGGCCAATGAGCAAAGACAATAAGTCGACATGAAAGGAGACCTGTGAATATATCACAGCCATGGAAATGGCAGGAAGGAATAGTTACAATCTGCAAGGGAGATCTGTTCATGAGTCAGCAGGGAGAGCCACTGGATTTCAGTGTAATCCAGGCAAATTCTTAGTTTGAGAGTCAGATATTTAGAGGCTAAAGCTGTCACAATGACCACCAACTATTTTACTGTTAACTTTCCTTCAAAATGCTGCGCCTGTGAGAACGTTAGTCATAACCAAGCATTAAAAAAAAAGAGAAGACAGTAAGGATTCAGGTTGTGGTGAAACTCCAGGTCATTTCCATGCACCAAGAGGTTGTCGAATAGAAAGTGCTCTCCAAAGCCTGGAAATCCCTAACGAGCATATGATCGATCTGAAAACTGAAGTGGATGCTATCGAACAGGAAGATCAAAAGTTCCACTCGATCGAAGAGCAAGATATACAACATTTAACTCCCATGAGCAAGGTGCTGGTCTTTGGATTGTGAAATTGGTTATTGCTGTTTCCTGATTAGGCCCTTGATCCTGAGAGACTTCAACCCTGTCAAAGAGGACAGATTTATTATGGGCAATGGTTTCTATTTCACTGAAAGTGAATAAACTAGGAGATGAGAGTAAAGTAAATGTTTTCATCAGCATAAAGAGGTAGGTGCTCCTCGATCAATATTTGCCCGTGAGCCCATCGCTTGAGAAAATGTTATATTTAGTCTCTCGTCCTTTTATGGCTTTAGATTCATTCAATCATGTAACTTGAGACACAGTGGTTTATCAATACTTTCTTGTTTAATGACAATGCAATGTAGGTTAAATCAGAGCATCTTTGTTCTTTGTAACTCATAGTACACATGTACAAATACTGCATTTGTTTAAATTAATTCATAAGATGTGGATGTTCCATCCCTCACTACCCTTCAGATGCTGGTGCTGAGGTACCTACTTGAACTACTGCAGTCCATGTGCAATAGGTTGACGCATAAAGCTGAGAGAGAGGGAGGTCTAAGAAATTGACCCAGTGTCACTGAAGGAATGGAAATATACTTCTAGTCATAAATGGTGATGGACAATTAAACAACTCACTGGAGGAGGTGACCCCTCAAACATCCACAAACTCATTAATGGGTGAGTGCAAAATATCAGTGGCAAAAGATAATGCTGAATAATTTGCAGAAATCTTCTGTCAGAAGTACTGAGGAGCTGGTTCACCTTTCTTTCCAATCAATTTGAAAACAACATGGCAGCCTAACTGAAATGCTCCCTCATCTGCCACCCTCACAAAACTTGCATTTGAACTATCAACATCCTTTCTCCCGCAGCACTCCAACCACTCCTCCCACTATTGCAGACATACTGCCCCCTCCACATTTCACTTCAACTCTGATGCAGAGTCGAGAGTATGGCACTGGAAAAGTACAGCAGGTCAGGCAGCATCCGAGGAGCAGGAGAATCGATGTTTTGGGCAAAAGCTTTTCATCAGGAATGATGAAGGGTTATCTAGACTCAAAGTGTTAGCTTGCTCTTATCCATGGATGCTGCCTGATCCATTGTGATCTCCAGTGATTTTTGATTCCGGTCCAGCATCTGGAGTAAGTTGCTCCTACTTGTAAATATTGAGTCGTTGTGCTATTTCTGAACTTTGTCATGCCACATTGAAGAGTATTTATTTTTCCTGGCAAAAAGTAAGATGAGTTTTAATAAAATTTATTTTTGGAAAGCAGCTTTGAGTGTACATGCTGGATGCAACTTTCATCATGTGACCTCCTTTTCAGAAATAAAACCAACACTCTTCAATTTTCTGTCACTGCAAATCACTTTCCTGGATTCTGGTTTTATGCAAAACTTTATGAAGTAATTTTAAATTTGTGTTTTAAAGTTATAAGTTATTTTCCAGCATTTTTTAAGTAAAGATCTAAAGTAAAGCGTGTCTATTGATGAAGACTTTATTTTCCTTGAGATAGAACAACACATGAATGAGAAACATCAGAGGTTATATTTGCAACTTGAATTTCCATAAAACTCATAACTTTTTCACCTTGCCAGGTTTCAATATCAATACACAAGTTAACATTTCTGAAGACTGACGTTGCTGATGTATTTGTTTAGAATTGACATTTTTTTCAAAGTAAATTTAGTCATTTATGTCCTAATTGTGATAACTTAACTTCTTCAATGACTAAATACACTTTGAAAAAATGTAAATGTTATCATGTACACCTTCTAAAAAACAAGATTATGTTTGCTTAACACTGCTGCAAATTTTTCTTTATATATGAACTTTCATCCTATACCCAAAATATTTTTATCTGACATATTATCCTTCAGATGTGGCCAATAGTTGATAAAATCGACATTTTAAAATATAATAAATAATGAAATTGCATAACTTATCAAAGAGATATTATATCAAAGTAACTATTAATTAAACCTAATCATATCCTTCCAGACAAACAATCTTTATTTTCATAAAAGAAACTTCTTCAACTCAAGCTCCTACAGAACGTAATAAGAAAACATTATCTGCCAATTGAAGGCCACTTCCAAAATTCTGATAGTAAACTCAGTTTGGTCCATTTTCTGGTTCAAGAAAAATAAATGTGTTTGTTTATTTTGAAGCAGCTATGAACATTTGAAACCACTGATCCAACTGTATCATTGCTGGAACTCTTTCCCAGCTTACTTTTAGAGTAGCTGTACATTATGTCCAACATTCACTTTCAATCAAGTTATGTTAATTTCTATGGCAGCATATTTAGAGTCCAAGAGGTTTATGGCATGTCTCCACGCTGCCCAGTTTTCACAATTAGTCTTGTCTCATTTGCCTGCATTTATTCCATATCCCTCCATACCAATCCCATCCATGTACCCGTCAAGATGTTTCTTAGATGACAACATTGTACTTGCCCTCACTACTATCTCTGGCAGCCTGTTCCAGCCACTCACCACCCTCTGTGTGAGACAATTGTCCCTCTCTGTATCTCTCCCCTCTCACCTTAAAGCTATGACCTAACATGGGAAATGTTGTTGGCTCGCTACCTTATTTAGGCCTCTCATGTTTTTATAGACCTTGACAAGGGCACTCCTTTTCTCAAAGGCAATGTCTTAACACTGCACTAGCAGGAATGTTGGCAGGTTTGGATTTGGTGTTCCTCAGCTATGTCACAGACTCATCAACTGGTGCTTATTTCAAGCAGTTACATGTTGCTGTGTCGCCATAGTCTTATCAGACCACTGAGGATGCTCTCTCATTGGAGAGAAGCGACTGGTGGTGATTTAACCTGGGGGCCACCAGACCTCAGGCGATGGAAGAGATTGAGAAGGAGAGTCCTTCATGGTAACCTCAAACCGATGATGGGAATTTACACTGCTCTGTAAACCAACGATCCAGCCAACTGAGCTAAACCAATCAGTGGTTAAATGATTACTCGGATATTAGGAGGTTCATGCAGAAGATTACAACATTTCCTGCTATCCTGATTCTTTCCAATTCAGATCACTTTCAGAGTTTAGTAATGTTGCAGAAGAAAGAAGCAAAAAACTTGCTTTGAAACCTTGTGGACAGACAGTAGGGAGAATTTGTCAAGGGGCTGAGAACTACAGTTGGAGAGAGGGAACAGCTTGCACCCTATCCACACTAATAAGTCAGTCAGAGAACGATCAAGAGAAAACAAATTGGGCCCAGCCATGGTGGGGTGCGTTTAGAGGTTGAAAGTGGAGTTTCCTTCCTTTGAACAAACTGAACTGACCCTTAATTATTTATTTACATATGGGGAGGCAGGCTGCCGATTTCAATCTCCAGTCACCCTCTGTACTGTGTGGATGAGCTTGGAGGTAGGAAAAAAGGTGGTGGGCTAACTACCCACTTTATTTTACACATTCCACACTGAGAACACACTCATTGGGGCATGTTTGATCCAGCCTGGCGTCGCTAAAATATAATGGAATGAATTAAAATCCCAGATAACCACACGAAAAAATAAACACTGATATGAGCAATGAGCCAAGCTGAAACTGGGTGGTCAAGGCTCAGTTTGATTGGAAAAACCCAGCCCTGTTTCCAAAACATTTGTTTCTGACTCCAGCCCAAAAACTGCTAGATCCATGCGCACCTGAGTGGGAAAGGGAATTTGGCAGCAAGAGGCTGGGGTCCAGAGTGTGGTGCTGGAAAAGCACAGCAGGTCAGGCCACATCCGAGGAGCAGGAGAATCAATGTTTCAGGCCAAAGCCCTTCATCAGGATTCAGGAACCCCATCTCCTAGGTAGAGTCATCACCATCCATTCTCCGTCTCTCTTTTTGAAGGGCTTGATACAGCGATGGAAGAGGACACAAGGCATGAGAAAGGACTGGGGGTGGGAGTGAACAGAAGGGAGAGAGAATGAACAGGGAGTGCAGAGGATTTGGTGAAGGGAGAGCAACAGGCTGGAGCTGAGCACCTGCCATAATGGTTTACATTATTGTGTCATCATCTGCACATATCAATGTGCTCATACTGCCTTGCTGTGGATAACAGGTCAATATCAGGGCCTGGTGGGGCAATGCAGAACCACAGCTAGTAATTTAATGCTCTCTTCCAATTGCTCTCACTATCCCACACTGAAGTGGTTTAGAAATTATTTCTACACTACAGTCAACTTCTTGACTGTTGTTACTGAATGATTTTTTTTTACTTCTTAATGTGTTAGAGCTGAGTTAAATGGGTTAGATGAAATGTATAAAATATATAAAGGTTTGGTGTATCTTGACTATCAGCATCTTCAGCAAGTAGAAGGATTTTTTATAGAATGTTCTTCATTCCTGATTATCAATGTGAGTTTTACTGGTATAAACTACTCTGAGCCAATACGGACTTCTGGTTATGATGAATAGAGTAAATGCCTCCATCACACCAAACTTATGGCTAAACTGCAAAGCAACACAAAGTTCAGTTTGCAGCTATGAGCAATGAGACACTTTCATAAAATGCATCATGTTTACTTGTGAGTTTCGGTTATCACAACATGATGAGTTTAATGAATATTATTTTAGAAATATTCTGATTATTTTCACAAAATGCATTCAATAAAGTCTTGCATAATATAGAAAATGCTAGATGGAAAATAAAAGCAACTCTCAGTTATCTGCTATCATCCAATTCTGCAGTTTCCTCAATTTTCACCAACCTATCATGATGGCAGAGCTTCAATATTGTTTTGTAGCTTCCTGCTTAAACCTGTACACCTCTCAAACTTTCCTTCTTCCTCAAATCCATTAAAACATTCTTCTTTCATGGAACTGACTTAGTATTTCCTTATTTGCGCCTTAGTTGCTTGTAGACTTGTCCATTCCAATGTGCTCCTAACTGAATTCATTCTTCTTTCGATAAATATGAGATCACCCAAAACTCTGTTGCCATTTCATTATTTGTACCAGCTATCACTCCGTGCTTGCTGACCAACAGGCTAGTCATCATCTTAATTTTCAAATTATTATCCTTGTTTTCAAAGATGTTTGTAGCCTTATTCATCCCTGTATACATAGCCTCCTCACATTCATACACTTCTTAGATATGAGGAATTATCCATCTTTGGCATTTTGATTAACCTCAGTTCTAACTGCTCCACTGTTGGTGATCAAACCTGCAGGAATCCAATTCCCCAATTCACCTTTCTGCCTGTTCACTTCTCTTCCCGCTTTCACAATCCACCTAAAAGTTTCCTTCTTTGCTCATGATTTTGGATATCTCCAATAGTATCACTTTCTGTCACAGTGAGGAATTGATGATTTTGTGGTATTACCACTGGACTGTTAGTTCAAAGAATCAAGATTAGAGTGGTGCTAGAAAAGCACAGCAGGTCAGACAGCATCCAAGGAGCAGGAAAATCAACGTTTTGGGCAAAAGCCCGTAATCAGGAGTGGCTCGCCCGCAACATTGATTTTTCCTGGTCCTCGGATGCTGCCTGACCTGTTGTACTTTTCCAGCACCACTCTAATCTTGTCTCTGATCTCCAGCATCTGCAGTACCCTCTTCTGCCCTGTTACTCCAGAGACCCTGGCAATGTTCTGGGGACCTGGGTTCTGACCTTGCCTGGGGAGATGGTGAAGTTTGTATTCAATAAAAAAATCTGGACTTAAGAGTTGATTGTTGTAAAAATCTACCTGATTCACCAAGGTCCTTTAGGGAGGGAAGCTGTCATCTTTACCTGGTCTGGTCTACATGTGACTCCAGACCCACAGCAATATGGTTGACTCTTAACTGCCCTCTGGGCAATTAAGGGCTGACAATAAATGCTGGCCTAGCCAGGGATATCCTCACCTTGTGAATGAATTATAATATGGCTGAGTTATTTCATAAGTCTGCTGTGAAGCACGTTGAGGTGTTATATACATTAAAGGCTACATCTTATAGACAGGAAGAGATGTGGGATGATTTCCCCCTTTTGTCACCTCTTGGCTGACTGCAACATGATGTAGTTTTAGAGAATAGAACGTAGTTCCCTTTGTTTTCTGTATCATCCAAGTACAAACATAAAGCAAACTTTTTTGTAAGCTTAAATTGTCAGAAAGAACAAATGTTTATCTTTCATAGCACCTGTAATAAAAATGTGATAAACATCCACTTCCACAGACAGAAAAGGAATTTTTCAAAGATGTACTTTGATTGAAAACATAACCTTACATTAAAACCTCTCTTCTTGGTTTAAGGTGACATTTGAGGCAGAGTCCTTCTTTGTGTTGTGCCAGAGATAACTTTCCTCTAGCCTTCATATTCCAGATTAACTTGCTGGGGGTGGGGGGGGGGGGGGGGTTGTGTACTTATGAGATATCAGCTCCGTCTCGAGCCACTTGCAGCATTGCAATGACAGTAATGATACATTCCATTATCCACACAGTAGATTGAAACCAATGTAATTGACACACAATGGAGGAAATGTTAATTCCAAATATGATTATCTTCTTGGATGATTTTAAATGAAATTCTATCTGCATGAAATTCCATCTTCAGGCAGGTCTAGCAGCTATTTTTTAGTTTTAATCTCTTCCATTGTAGGGATGAGGGGTTCTCATCAGCACCTGGGAAGGCAATTTACATCTGAAGTAATTTCCCAGGATTATGTTCAGATATATCTGTCTCGATCTGACAGAAACCACAGAACAAGTAATATGTCTGCCCTGAGTTCATTTTTCTGAAGGTATAACGGCAATCTTCCATGTTACCTTTTGAAAAGTAAAGTGACCATTTCCAAATTTACATGATTTGACTGTAACATCATAAAAGTACAAGTTGCTGTTATTCTATGGTTTGGTTGCATTGTTGCTTGGTAAGCCCTCTGTGGAACGCTTGTGAATACTGTGACAAATGTGTTAAATTAATGTATAAGTTTTTATTGTTGTATATGGAGGAAAGGTAAATTCAGAAGGAATCCCCATGGGGATAATAACAGTCACATAATTTCCAAGGCATACAATCTAGAGAAGCAATTAAAATAAGTAACATAATGATGGGATTCATAGCCAGAATAATAATGTTCAGGTCACAGAGATCATACAAAGAGTTTATTACACATTGATCAGGTCACTGGCCATCAACATTATTCGATACAGGAATTCTGTGCAGATATTGCCGTGTGTCTGTGGATATTTAGTAGATAGCAACTTTTTCTTGTGAGCATGTTAATTGTTCATAAACAACTGTTTGCCCTGCCTTTCAAAAGATAACTGAAACAAAACAAATTTATCAGTACTGGAAATATATTTTCAAATAGGAATCAGGTTCTGACATACTAACAATTGCAGAAAAATATCAGATACATGGAGAATTCATGTGGTGCAATATGAGATGTAACCAGGGACAAATTGATAGAAATGCTATAGCCTTGCAGAGAGTTGAAAATTGTCTTACCTGCACAGCAGTCATCACAATTTGTAAATTCAGCAACACTGGAATTTCATCCTCAGGAACTCCACAATGCTATAAAAGATGTTTAAGTGCATTGATTAAATTAGAATTAGAAGAAAGCAGCAACAGAATAATCCCAAATGCAGCAGGGAAAAGATTAGAGAAGCTGAATTGTCAACACCTTGAGTGAAGAAGGTCATCGCATTCAGTTAAAGTGTGTGAAGTATTCAATAATATTGAGATGGCAGATCCAAAGTTTTGCCTCAAAATTAGCCAGTCAGGAAAGGCGGGTTTGTCATTTTAAAGTAGTGTGCATTTTTAACCAATTGTTAATGTTAAGGGCAGCCGAGATGTGGTAGAATGGCTCCCACCACTTTCCATATCTTGATTGTTTGCAGTAGGTTTTCTTAAAAAAAGGATTCACTGCTCAACTTAGTGAATATTTAACTGGTTAAATGGTGCTCATGGACAAACATGTTTTCTTTTAAGTGTTAAATGAAGAAGGGGAATGGTATTCAATACGGTTTTAAGAAATACACTGTTTTCAAGAGGTTCAGACATGCTTTACACACTCAAACACACACAAACACATACACACACACTTTACAAAGAGGGAGAGTAGGATAAATTAATTAGGAGTTCTGAAAGAAAATCATATAGATTGAAGATTGGTCTGGTTTCAGGCTGGGTTCAGTGATCTTTATGGATTCTGTATCTGGATGATTTGAACTATTGATAGATGACTTCCATCACTTCCTTTATAGTTAACAACTGCTTGGTTTACATTGAAGACACTGCCTGTAACACTTAACTGCTCAGGTACAAATTTGCAGCAACTTGTAGAATGGCTGTAGAGAGAGACAGCAACGGTTACACATTCCAGACCATTCTGTTCTCTTGTCACCAAAGTAATTTCTTAAAGCCCAAAAGGCCAGCTTGATGCCATGTGACCTCTCTTCACCAGCGATTGTATGGAATGCCAGCTTAATAGTTTGTATCAGTTGCTGCCTGTGATTAATGTTGCTGTCACCATTGTTGGCTGTGGAAATTACAAGTGTGGTCGAGAGCAGCCAATTCCTTATGTAACTAGAAGAATGTCAAATAATTGATAAGATGTAGGTTATTCATATTAGAAACTAGTTAGAGGTTACATTGAAACCATAGGTATTATAACAGATATTTTGAAGAGGATGACCTATTAGATGTCCTTCCTTCAAGATCCTAAACTACTTTGCCTACAGGTCTGTAATACAGCAGCAAAATGAGCGGTGTTTATGACATTCCTCAGTATTAACCATTTTACACCATTTCAGACCAATAGATAACATCTGCTCCCAAATCTTTATTTATTGTTACTCATATTAATATTGTAACTAACGTTTGTGCATTGAAGCAAGATTAGCATTACCCCATCACCACACAAATCTCTGACTTTACAAACTCAAGCAATCTGGATACTTCAGTATTCTCCTGGGATGTGTTCTCGTATGGGAGCTTGGTGGTGAAAGACTGTTTACTTTGATTTTCTGCTTGACAGTCTGAGCTCCACGATTCCTTTAAACTGGAAGACATATCGTGACCTTGATGCTGGGGCTATTGGCTGCTTCAAGGACTAGTAATTTAGTAGGCCTGGCCTCCAGCTGATGTAGAGAATCCATTCAAACAGCACTGATGATACTTCTTGAGGTGCAGTCTGTACACAGTCCAAGTTTCAGAGCCATACAGAAGAATTGGAGGGATGACTGTCTGAAACACAAGGATCTTGGAATCAGCCCAGATCTTACAGTCATCGAAGACCTTCATCCTTAAGGAAAGCGCCACTCGCAAATTGGATGTGATATTGAATCCCCATGTTGGTGTCAGCCTTACGTGAAAAGGTAAGAGAAATGTTCCTCATTTGGGAGGATCTCTCCACTGATCTTAATGAAAGGACGGATTGGAACTTGACCTAGGACAGGCTGGTAAAGTATTTTGAGTCTTCTTGAGGTTGAGGCTAAGACCAACTCTTTGGTACGCTTCCGTGAATAATTCATTGGTCGATGAGTCGTTTTCTTTTGTTTCTAACAGGGGGTGGGGAGGTTGGAGGGGAGACCAGAGCAGGGTATGGCTTTTAATGGTTATCCCCTTACATTCTCACTCCTGCCCCTGATAGACCCCAAACTGGTGAAATATGGACTCCCCTCCTAACCCGGCAGATAGGCTGCCCTGGTTTTCCAGGCACTTTTCACACTTGACAGCAAGTCAGGTAATCAGGCCTGAGGTGAGTTGAAGCTCTTAAGTGGTCATTAGTTGACTGACCAAAGTGCTGGAAAGTTCTCAAAGACCCCAGCGGACCTTTTTGTCCAGCACTGAGATGGCAAGAATGGGACAAGTACCTCTCCAAAACCAACCCACCCAATTCATTGTCTTTCTCACTAGCTCCAGCAAAACAAATTGGACAAAGACATACAGATATATTTAGACCATAAGACATAGGAGTGAACATAAGGCCATTCAGCCCATCGAGTCCATTCTGTCATTTAATCATGGCTAATGAGCATTTCAACTCCACTTACCCCTGTACTCTCCCCATAACCCTTAATACCTCATGAGATCAAGAACTTATTAATCTCTCCTTGAAGATATTTAACATTCCGGTCTCCACTGCGCTCCGTGGCAATGAATTCCACAGGCCCATCACTCCCTGGGGAAGAAATGTCTCTTCATTTCTGTTCTAAATTTACTTCGTCTAATTGTAAGGCTGCGCCCACAGGTCCTAGTCTCCCCGCCTGATGGAAACAACTTCCCAGCATCCGCCCCTTCTAAGCCATGCATTATCTCCTAAGTTTCTATTAGATCTCCCCTTTACCTTCTAAACTCGAATGACTACAATCCCAGGATCCTCAGCTGTTCATCATATGTTAGGCCTACCGTTCCAAGGATCATCCGTGTGAATCTCCACTGGACACACTCCAGTGCAAGTATGTCCTTCCTGAGGTGTGGGGACCAAAGTTGGACACAGTATTCCAAATGGGGTCTAACCTGAGCTTTATAAAGTCTCAGAAGCACATCACTACTTTTATATTCCAACCCTCTTGAGATAAATGACAACATTACATTTACTTTCTTAATCATGGCCTCAACCTGCAAGTTAACCTTTAGAGAATCCTAGACTAGCACTTCCAGATCCCTTTGTACTTTGGCTTTATGAATTTTCTCACCGTTTAGAAAATAATCCATGTCTATATTCTTTTTTCCAAAGTGCAAGACCTTGCATTTGCTCACATTGAATTTCATCAGCCATTTCCTGGATCACTTTCCTAAACTGTCTAAATCTTTCTGCAGCCTCCCCACCTCCTCAGTACTATCTGCCTGTCCATGTAACTTTGTATCATCGGCAAACTTTGCTAGAATGCCCCCAGTTCCTTCATCCAGATCATTAGTATATAAAATGAACAGCTGCAGCCCCAACACTGAACCCTATGGGACGCCGCTTGTCACTGGCTGCCATTCTGAAAAAGAGCCTTTTTATCCCAATTGGCACGTGGTTTAGGCAGTAATCCGGAGATTATGACCTTTGAGGGCCTATATTTCAATTTCTTTCCGAGCGCTTGATAATCCCCAAACAGGTCCTCCACCCGAGCTTTGCCTATGTTGTTAGACACAACATGGACCACAACAACTGGATCTTCTCCCTCCTGCTCTGATATCCTTTCAAGTCGGTAGAGAGGTCCTGCACCCTGGCACTGGGCAAGTAACACACCATGCGGAACTTCTGATCAGGCTTGTAAAGGATACCATCCATCCCCCTAATTATAGAGTCCTCTATAACAACTACTTATCTAAGCAGCTAGTGAGACTTTTTTTAAGTTGACATAATATAAGCACTCTGAATGGATGGGGGTCAAACTCCCGTGGAACCAGGATTTTAGTTTTTATTTTTCAATAGCAGTTCCTGGGGTCTTGAAGCTGGAGTTGGAAGCTACAGTACCTCTCTCCCTGCTACTCTCTCTCTCAGAGTTTTCTCTTGATGTTTTTACTCTTGAATTGGTGAATTGCATGTGAGACAATCTATTCTACTGAATTTGCCTTTGCCAAGGGGTGTGTTTTTGGGATGTTACTATATTGGAACAGTTACTGTTTAGTAGTTAATCTATTAATCTGTTAAGTTTTCCAAAAGAGTTAAGTTACTCCAGTTTCTTTCTCTTGTTGGATTTTAACTATAGTGTATAAATAAGGTATATTTTGGCAGATTGACTAATCAACTTGCATTCAGAGTGCAAAGCTTGGCACTTGCCTATAAACTAAGAAAAAATTAGGGTCTAGGCAATCTTTGTAATTTATTTTGAGGGGGTTTGGACTGGTCTGTAACAATGTGTTAAATTTTATTGATTAGTTAGGTAAAGTGCTTCCTTCTAGACACCATGATATAAAGTTTTATTTCATTTTTTGTCACTGTTTCTTGCGTAATTTGAAGGACTATCTCTAGTCAAAGTTAGCATCTCTCAGTTCTGCTTATCTAAGTCCATACAGCAGATTTTAAAATCTATTTTCCCTGCTCTCTTTCATTACTTTACTCTTCTTGATGCCTCTTTTGTGCATTGTTGATACAATTTCACAGGTCATTACATTTGAGTAAATCACGAAGAGTTAGCCATCTGCAAGAAAACATGCTGTTAGTCTTTGCAGCCATACTAATAACATAATGTTCTGGAGGTTGAATTGATGTGGTCTCAGAAAATTGACAGTTGTCGCATCTTGAATCTGTGATCATAGAGATGTGAAATAACATTTATCGTAGCACTTCAGTTTATGGCTGAACAAAATCACTCCAGCCCTAAATGTGGTAAGCATGCATTACAATTTTATAGTCCTAAATATTCACAACGCAGTGAATCAAATGGGGAAGGGCATGGGTCGTCAAGTTATAACTAATGAGCAGATAAAGTGTAAATGGAATAATTTTTCACCGTTATCATATGGGTGGTAAGATGGCAGAACAGAATAAATCAGGGACTGATTATAGAGCTCATCTAGTCCTTATTGTGTGTATTTCATCTTCTGCACTTGAACTCCAATAAAGAAATGTATGGCAGAGATTGCTTATTTCAATTCACAATCCCAAACGCAGAGAAACGCCAATTTCACAATGTGTTAATGGTCCACAGAAAATTACTGTTTTCTAACAGAATTCGATTTACGTTCATTGTCACATGTGCTCAAGTACAGGCATACACGAGTAAAATGTAAAGTGTACAAAGGTGCCAGTTCCAGCGCCATCTTAGGTACAAAGGTATTGAAGTACAAAACCTTAGGTATAAATTAGAAAACTGAGGAAATAAAGTTACAAGCCCAGCATTACAGTCTTTATAAACCAAAAAAGAGAAAATGCTGGAAAATCTCAGCAAGTCTGGCAGCATCTGTAAAGAGAGAAAAGAGCTGACATTTCAAGTCTAATTGACCTTTTGTCAAAGCTAAAAAATGGAGAAATGGGGAGGTATTCCGTATAAAGCTAGGTACAAAGATACCGAAGTATAAAACCTTAGCTATAAGTCAGAAAACTAAAGGTAAACGTTCAGCAATACTGTCCTTCTAAAGCTGGGCTTCAACTTGAGGTCAGGAATCTGCATTGGGCTTCGTCAAGGGAATTGTGTTGATGTAGCAATACAGAAATGTCAGTTTAAGTCAGGGGAACAAAATAAGTTCACAGCACAAACAAATTGGAAATAATTTTGCAATGGGTAATTGAGGTTCTTATAGCCATATAAGTGGGGACATAACCATATGTGCAATCTAGCTTCGCAGCAATTGTCTTAGATACCCAGTGAATCAGAATGAAAGTAATTTATACGTTTCACTGTACGGTGGACGTTTAAGAGTATCCAGGCTCATATTCTTCAATCAGCTGCAATAGAAGATTTGAGCTTGTCAGAATGCAGCTAATGACTTCTTGGATAAGTATGTCATGATGCCTTGTGCAATTCCCAGTACGTACTGAGCTAACTGATCTCAGTTGGGTTAATGGAGGAGATGTTGTAACTGATAGCAGAGTCTCCTGACTAAGGATCTGAAAAATCAACCTTGATTCCTTTTCTCGGTTGCTACCCAGTAGTGGACAGTGTATTGGGTGAGAATGGAATGAGGATTGGTGATGATGCTTTTTGTGATTGTTCAGTCAGGAAAGAAACTCTGCATGAACAGCCATCTGCTTCTACAT
The DNA here is from genome assembly GCF_047496795.1 of Chiloscyllium punctatum. NCBI lineage: Eukaryota > Metazoa > Chordata > Chondrichthyes > Orectolobiformes > Hemiscylliidae > Chiloscyllium > Chiloscyllium punctatum. Next base: position 147,835,937 of record NC_092741.1, on the reverse strand, counting down.
GTTATACATAGGCTGTTGACTGGTGTTAATTGGATGAAATCCAGCTCTAACATAATCCATATTCCTCATGATGTTGATAGTGGGAGGAATCCATCACTGACTCCCTCTCCCAATTCCCAAGCCTCGGGGATCTCAGGTCACAGATATAATGTGTGCAAGGTGAAGTTTAGGCTGGCTTGTACTCACTGCTGGCAAGAAACCTCGTCCACTACGGATACATACCTACAGTTCATTAATGGTAAGAATATCATGGGCTTCACTCATTAAGATTTCCAACATGTGCTGCTAGGTGTAGAATGCCTACCATGGGTGTGAGGATTCATAAAATACTTTATGTTTTCAGGATGTTATATTTCTCTGGAACACTCTTGTAATCTGATGAAAATAAAAATAAGCTACCTACCTAATATCATACATAAACTGGCTCCATAAACCTTCGTTCTCCAAGTCTTGTATCCACTTCCAGTCTATCACTTAAGCAGTTGGCAGTGGGTGAATTATTTATAACTGTGGCCCAACAGTCCTGTAATGATGCTGCCTGTTGAAACAATCTTCATCTACAAATAAAAAGATGGTAATGCAATTCTTTGTATATAACTTTGAACAGCAGCACTAAGTGTAATAGTCTTTATATTGTAAGACACAGTGTAATAACATGCACATAGCCCTTGTTCTTTGAAGATGGAAAAACAGATTGAGCTTGACAGTGAAAGTCACTCATACCCAGTGATGAGGTCATATCTGCCCTTTTAAACTTGTTAAAATACTTCTGAAATAGCCTTGTTATAACTCTGAGTACATCAAGCCAGTGGCCAAATTAACAATACATTTCCGTGAAAGCATGCCTACAAAATGCTTATGCATTCTTTGTCATCAATTTGCAAAAGTGGGCATTTTTAGTCATATAGCAATGTAAAGGGCCTAGCAGTCATGTCAATTTGCAGCAACATAACTAATCTGATTGCTAACCATTCGCCTTCAAGCACACTACATTGTTGTTTGTTTATTATGGCATTGATTCCAAACCAAACAGCTCTGCACATTTAAGACAATTAAATGCCATAACGATGTAATGTTTTGGTATAAAGGGACTCACACTCAGTTACCCTCTATGTTCACTGGAATAAGTGTAGCCAGCCAACTGTGTATATTTGTAATGTACATAACATCAGTTACCTCAGAGCCTGGGCTATGTGTGTAGATCGGCGATACTGTAGCCTTATAATCAGTTAGTGTTGTAAACAAACTTTGAGACATCTAACAGAATCTTGACTTTTTTGTGTCATTTGATACATGGGCTAATTTATATAAACCACAATGATATCAATTACTGGATTACAACGGGATCTTGATCAGATGAGCCAATGGGCTGAGGAGTAGCAGATGGAGTTTAACTTAAATAAATGTGAGGTGCTACATTTTGGAAAAGCAAATCAGAGCAGGACTTATACACTTAACGGTAAGGTCCTAGGGAGTATTGTTGAACAAACAGACTTTGGAGTGTGGGTTCATAGCTCCTTGAAAGTAGAGTCACAGGTAGATAGGATAATGAAGAAGGTGTTTGGTATGCTTTCCCTTATTGGTCAGAGTATTGAGTAAAGGGGTTGGGAGGTCATGTTGCGGTTGTACACGAATTGGTTAGGCCACTTTTGGAATATTGCGTTCAACTCTGGTCTCCTTCCTATCGGAAGGATGTTGTGAAACTTGAAAGGATGTTGCCATGGTTGGAGGATTTGAGTTATAGGGAGAGGTTGAATAGGCTGGGGCTGTTTTCCCTGGAGCATCAGAGGCTGAGGGGTGACCTTTTTCACGCAATGTAGACTGAGCTGCCAGAGAAAGTGGTGGAGGCTGGTACAATTGCAACATTTAAAAGGCATTTGGATGGGTATATGAATAGGAAGGGTTTGGAGGGATATGGGCTGGGTGCTGGCAGGTGGGAGTAGATTGGGTTGGGATATCTGGTTGGCATGGACAGGTTGGACTAAAGGGTCTGTTTCCATGTTGTACATCTCTATGACTCTATGACTTCATTGACCTTTTAAGCAATTGTTTCTCATGCCTGTTGGGCCGTCTATTTTGGAGAAGTATTTTTCCTTATCTTAAGTTGCCCAAATTAGTTGACAAGATTTCATTAGTAAACATGCTTTCATATGTTTTACTCTCATCACTGGGGCTGCAATTTGTTTAATCCATATGAAAATAATTTCTTGTATTTAGCTGCGTGTTATTGACTTCGTTTATAATAAAATTTGGTCGCTATAGGCTTTTCTAGTATGGTCAGCAGTGAATGTATGATAGGGCATCCCAACTTCAAGAACAGGATTTCACAAGGTGCTGGAATCTATTGTCCCACACTATAAACATCTTTGTGAGTTAACCCTACTGCTTACACTGACAGACAACCCTGGACCAATTAACACTCGGAAGAGCATTAGGTGCCTCAGGGTGAGATGACTACACACATATGGGGGAATGTTGTATCTCCAAGATGTGTCAACCAATCTAACTGGGCAACACATCTCTAAATACAACAGCTGTTCCTAGGGAGATGGTCACAGCTGAGACTGCACTTAGACTCAGCAATGAAGAGCTAGGAGTTGAATGACAGATGGGGCAGAATGCTCTTGATGGGAATAGGCACCTCTTGATGGGAGGTGCTTTTTGGGGGTGGTAGTGGGAGGCGGAGTGGTTTGTGGGAGGTGTTGATTGTTCGAGGTGGTGGTGAGTAGGCTGTGGAAAAAGATGCAAATGACCAGGGGTTGGGGACACACAGGTGGATCAGAGGTTGGGAAAGGAGTTTCCACAGGAAAGAGGGGCCCATGCAGGAGAAAGCTCCCCTCCCTTTTCTCACCTGACACCAAACGGCTTTCCCACCAGACTTCCCAATGACTTATCATTTCCCACTGGCAAAGAATTTGTGGTTGGCTGGTGGTGGTCCCGATGCCACCACTTGTGAAATCTTGTTCTTGAAGAGCCACAAGCAGTACGAGTGTGGGTGGGACACCCAAGTCCTCACTCACTGCTCGTTACATGAAAATCAGTAAATATTTAGGTGCAGGAAAGGCACCAACAGAGTTTGACAAGCTCTCCTATCTGCAATTCCACCTTCATTAGACTGTAAAAGTTTGTTTCAATGGTGTATTGTAAGGAAATGCATGCATTCCTACAAGTGCACACAAAAGTGAAGGAAATTAAAAAAAAGAGTATGTCATGCAAAACACATGGACAATGACTCCATTTAAAGTTAATTACACTTTCAGAGCAACAACTTAAATTAGATAACTCATTGAATTATATCATAATATAAATCACTGTCTCCTGGAAAGAAGCATAAAGTCAAATTTGAATGAAGTCCAGAAGTCACATTCAAAATAATAAATTTGACCATGAAGCATAAAATAAACAATGTTATAACATACATATGACCAAGAAAATAAACCTAACTTTTTTAAAGGTGTATTTTGCAACTCATCCCAATGATCATTGGGATTACAAGCAAGGTATTACAACTGGACCATATGGGATACTTAATTTTACATCGTGGGATGAAATTGGTAAATCATTCCTTGTCATACTGCTTTATTTTGGGACAAACACTGACAACTTCTAAATGGATGAGGCATATGCTTAAAAAGAATCAATTCCTGTTCTCTAATTTGAATTGAAATGTAATCTTGCAAAGAAATTGCTTTTCCAATCAAGGAAGAATTGCAAAGACAGAATGTACACAAGCCAAAGATTCTATCTTTGCTCAGAAAGCAATTACTGTCATACACAAACGCTACCCAAGTAACATAATATTTTCTCTGACTCACACAAAAAATTGTTTGGAATATCATATTGCAAAATATTAAAACATAAAGTCTGATTTGCTTTAATACAGTTAAAACAAAACAGTCCACCAAATATAGTTAGAATGAGTTAATTGTCTTGCCCACTGTGACATTGCTTAGAATTGCCATATATTGTAAACCTAATAAACCAAATATAATTTTATGAAGCATTAGCCTCACAATTCTCTTTTCTGAAACTATCCAATCTATAGGTAAAGAACTGGAATTAATAACAGACAATTAATTACTATATTAAATGTATCTGGGCTTTTTTATTTGATGCTAATTCATGATCAATTCTTGGTCATATTGGTCATCTCCCCCTGAGATGTTTACTGGGAGAATGTTCTATCTTCGAGAATTACCAAACAATCTAACTGATCGACACATCTCTAATTGAACCAGCAACTCCTAGACAGATGGTCACAGCTGAGACTGCACTTAGACCCAGCAATGAAGAACTAGGAAATAAATGACAGGGAGAGTAGAACGCTTTTGATGGGGACAGGCATGGAGGTGCTTTTTGAGGGTGTTGTTGGGGGAAGGGGAAGTGGTTTGGGTGGGCTGCTGATTGTTGGAGGTATAGCCTGTGGAGAAGGATACAGATGTCCAGGGGGTGGGGCAATCAGAGGTTGGAAAAGGGGGGGCCTAGCAGCAGGCAGCTCCCCCTGACACCAAACAGCTTTCCTATCAGACTCCCCATCGATCAGCCATTTCCCACTTGTGAAGAATTTGCTTCTTTTCTTTGTACCATCTTCATTCCCAGCAGCTTTTTTTTTCAATTAAAAGAAAGGTCACATTTCTTTTGTACATTTCAGTTTTCGGATGATTCCTGGAATGGTAGGCCTCACATACGATGAACGGCTGAGGATCCTGGGATTGTATTCATTAGAGTTTAGAAGATTGAGGGGAGATCTAATAGAAATTTATAAGATAATTCATGGCTTAGAAAGACTGGACGTTGGTAAATTGTTTCCAGCAGGAGGGGATACTAGGACCCATAGGCATAGCCTTAGAATTAGAGGGGGTCAAATTAGAATGGAAATGAGGAGACATTTCTTCACCCAGAGAGTGGTGGTGGGCCTGCAAAATTCATTGCCACAGAGTGCAGTGGAGGCCAGGACGTTAAATGTCTTCAAGGCAGAGATTGATAAATTCTTAATCTACAAGGAATAAAGGGATACGGGGAAAATGCGGTCAGTGGCGTTGAAATGCCCATCAGCCCTGATTAAAGTGGTGGAGTGGACTCAAAGGGCCGAATGGCCTATTTCTTATGGTCTTATAATCTGAGCAGGGAGTTGGTGGCATTTTGTTTAGGAAGACTGGAAGTATGCATTTATGATAATTTCACACGTTGTTCGCTACCAGTTAGATGGAAACATGTCCGAGAACACAGCTGGGGAGTGTGTAGGGAAGAAATGAGAGATTGCTGTAGGTAGGCCTCATGCTGTTTAAGAGGGTGGGTATGGGCAAGAGATGGAGAGAAGAGATGATGGAAGGTGTGGTGTCAACTAGGGGAGACAAACTGATAGCTAGGAGGATAATTACAAGGAACTGATTCGGGGACTTGAGGAGAGAAGCTATTGGAGCCTGGAGGACCATGACAGTACTGCCAACATGTACACAGAATCATATAATCCCTACCGTGTGGAAAGGGGCAATTTGGCCCATTGCGTATGCCTGACTCACCAAACAGCATCCCACCCAGACCTTGCCTCTGACCCTATCCCTGTAACCCTGTATTTAGCTTTGCCAAACCACCTAACCTGTACATCTTTGGACTGTGAGAGGAAACTGGGACACCCAGAGGAAACCCACTCAAAAAGGTAAGAATGTGCCAATTCCACACAGACAGTCGCCTGAAGCTGGAATCAAACTGGGGTCCGCTGTGAGGCAGCCCTTTTCCAATCTCCGATCCATCTGAGTGCTCTCACCTGCTGAACATCTGCATTCTTCTCAGCCATGATTGAATGGTGGAGCAGGCTCGATAGACTGAGCCTAATTTCTTCTCTTGTGTTTTATGGATCCAGCCCCCCCTTTTACTTGCCAGGTTTGTTGAAGCCTCAGAAACTTGGCCAACATTAATTCAAAATAATAAACACCCAAGAGCCCGTGCGTGATCCTCGATGAAGTCAGTGAAAACATGTTGGAAACTGCTTTGAAATGTCTCGACTTTAACGTCTTTGTTCCACTCTCACTTTATCAAGTGGGTGGCAAAATGTATTTCTGCATTATTTTCAAGAAGAGTTCAGGAATTCTGCATGGGGAACATACCTCAACCAAAAACACTGCGAAAACAAAAGATAGTCTAATTATTTCTCACATCGCTGCTTGTGAAATCTTGTTTCTTTAGCATTTCTAAGAGCAAAAATAAAAATTAATGTTTTTAGTGAAATCTACTCATTAGGATAACTACCAAGGTGCATCAGCAGAATGTAGGTCCAAGGAAGGCACACTGATATTCTGAAAGGCTGGATTAGCTCATTATATTTTAAAGGATATACTGACCATAAAATAGTGTAGATGATTATCAATTCTGAGTTCTAGAATTATTGAAATTAAAGAGTGGGGAATAATATTATATTTATTTTTACAGAAAATCTTGCATGTTTTCATCATCACTGTAAAGGCTATGGTCTTGATAACATTCCAATGATAGTACTGGTTGCAGAACTAGCTGCATCCCAAGCCAGCCTGTTTGAGTACAACATCAACATCTAATCAGCAGCGTGGAAAATTGCCAAGTATATTATGTCCATGAAAGGCAGGTCAAATTCAGCACAGCCAATTACTGCCCCATCAATCCACTCTCAATCATCAACAAAGTGGTGGAATTATTTGTTGACAGTATTATCAAGTAGCACTTGCAAATAAATGATTTGCTCACTCACGCGCAGTTTGGGTTCCACAAGGATCACTTTGATTCTGATCTCATGGCAGCCTTGATCCAAACATGGTAAAGGAAGCTAAACTCTGGAGATGATGTGAGAGTGACTGTCCTTGACTTCAAGGTGTTTGATTGAGTGTGGCATTACAGTGCCATAGTAGAACTGGAGTCAGTGGCGATTAGGGTGAAACACCACTATTGGTTGGTATCATACCCAGAACAAAAGTAGATTATATTGTTGGAGGTTAATTATCTCAATGCAAGAGCATCTCTGACAATCCTCAGGGGATTGTCCTTAGGTCTAACCATTTTCAGTTGCATCATCAATCATTTATCCTCCAAAGGTCAGAAATAGGGATGTTCGCTGATGGTTGTATAATATTCAGCACCTTTCATGGTTGAAGCTGTCTGTGTCCACTAGCATCAAGACTTGGACAACATCTGGGCTTTGGCTGATCTATGACATCTAATTTCTATGCAAGTTAACAAATATCTCCAGCAAGGGAAAATCTAACCAACTCATCTTTGTATTCAATGGCAATATCAGCACTGAATCTGCCAATAGCAATATCCTGGGAGTTACCATCAGCTAGAAGTGGATTCGGACCAACCAGTTATGCCTTTTAGATGATAGATAGGTTTTGAGGAGTTGAGAAGTGAGAGACTTACTGCAGTATTTCTGGTCTATTGTAACCACTGCGGTTTATACTGAAGGCAATATATGCAGGGTGGTCAAGTAAAATGTTATTTTCATTTGTAATTGACTCTGTTAACACAGCAAGTGAAGAATTTTAAAACTACAATGGATATAATAGCAGGTTAGTGACTAGGAATTCTGTAGTGAGTAGTTCACCTCTTCTCAAAACCTTTTCATCATCTACAAGGCAAAAGTCAGGAGTATGATGCAATCTAATCATTTGACTGGGTAAGTACTACTCAAAGAAACTTGACACCATTCAGGACAAAGCAGCCCGCTTGAGTAGCACCGCAGCTAACTCCTTCAAGGTGCATTCTCTTGACCACTGACACAGAGTAGCAGCAGTATCTATGATCACTGACACAGAGTAGCAGCAGTATCTATGATCACTGACACAGAGTAGCAGCAGTATCTATGATCACTGACACAGAGTAAGCAGCAGTATCTATGATCACTGACACAGAATAGCAGCAGTATCTATGAGCTACAGATACACTTCACGAAGGCTCCTTTACTAAAACTTTCTAAACATGGGATCTCTATCATCTTGAAGTACAAGGGCAGCAGATACATGGGAACACCACCCACCTTCAAGTTCCCTTCCCACCCACACACCATCCTGACTTTAAACTCTATTACTATCGTCATTCGTTCAGTATTGCTGGATTAAAATCTTAGAACTCCAGTCACCCCACCCCCCACCACGCCCCCACTTCCACTTCCCACTAACAGCACTGACTGTGTATCTACACGATGTGAACTACGATGGTTCAAATAGGCAGCTGTGCACCAAACTATCAAAACCAATTTGTGGCGAAGACCAAATACTGACCAAGCCAGTGATGCCTATATCCCATAAATGAATAAAAGCATAGAAGTGGGCATCACTTTATTTTTAGCACAGGTTATGTTGCAGTGCAAAAGTCTTCCATTGCACAGGAGAAACGACCATCTCGAAAATAAGAAAAAAATAACTAATTGGTAAACAGAAAGATCTTCAGCTGCTGAAAACTACTGCCGTCACATTGGGTTGGTTTCAAATACCTTTACTGCTATGTCCACTTAGTCTTTTCAGGACATTTCTGTGGTATGTAGGATTAAATAATGATGTGCTTATATCTGTGTAATAGTAACTTGTGACTTGGATTTTCCAAAGGAGACTAATTCTGTTGTAGCAGTTGGAATGTAGAGAGAGAAATAGCCTTATGTAAACACTGCAACAAACCAGCACCTTGATGAGTTTTATCCACCTGCTAAATTCTAGACTCCTAGTTTTTTAACTTAGCTGATGCTTACTTACTTTCCTGGCTGCTGGCAGTGTGAAGGTATGCTCAGCTAAGGACACAATCACTCCCGCATAACAGAGTGGATTGAGAAATCTATCAATGCCATGAAAAGGTTAACTTTGTCAGGAATACAGGCAATACATGCAGGGTGCTTCAGTAAAGTGACATTTTCATTTGTACTTTCATACTCTGGAGAAGGACATCCACTGACTCTGTCATTACAGAAAGTGAAGAATTCTAAAATAAAGCTATTTTTGTGAGGTCGCCATTGCCAGAAGGATATAGTCAGAATTTAAAGACTAGGATGATATATAACTAGGCATGTGATTTGTCAGAAATGAGAATACCGGACCTTTCAGATATTTTCACTATTCGGTAGTTATCTTCCTTGCATTATTCTCAGAAGCCATAATAATTTGTCTTGAATAGGAATTTGTTATTGTCGAGATATGCATAATGACAGTGTAGCTCAGGAATTCAAGAGTGAAGGTCACTGGTCCCAGCAGGAACTTCCTGAATTGCTGAAGTGTTATCTGTGACTAGTGTGAGAATATTTACTCTCTAATGTACAATTACAATGATATCTCAATCACAATGCTTACGTCCTGGTGAAATTTCACTGATCTCCACTGTAAGTAGATAACTGCTTATTTCAGTAAACTCATTGTTAATGATAAAATAGAGTCGGTCGTGGGAATCACCATGGGAAAGGGGGGAGGTAATTCAGCTGAAGTAATTTCAAAGGTCTATAACCTAGGGTTGTATTTTTAGAATTATAATGTAATAAAGGGGAATTTAATTGTGGTTTTTAAATAAGATGATAGAGTAAACAGCTTTCCAGCTTTTGTGGAGGCCAGACCATTTGGGCTGGAAATTTGAAAACAGTTTTGCACCAAAGAGCATGTAATGTTAAATTTTCGCCTGCAGAAAAGCAGAGGACTTTAGTTTAAGTAGATCTGAGATAGATACCTTTTGTATCTATTTTGCCAATGAATCTGAATGGAGTGAGGGTACTGTTGAGTAATGATATCAATAATTAGCATCCTTTCTAAGCTGTGGTTCCCAAAACAGGACCCTTCCCTCAAGGTTAGGCCTAACCATCCATTTTAAATGTTTACCATGACTTCCTTGATTTTGTTCTCCATTCACTAATACAACAAAAGTGCCCATTTGCACTTTTTAGAGCCTTCTCAACTTGTCCTACCATCTTCAAACTGTTCAGTTTGTCTGCTCCTGCAGCCCACTTAAAGATTGTTTTCTTATTTTATTTTCAAGTCGTACTTCCTTGCATTTAATTTCATCTGCTAAGTGCCTCCCCATTTCACTGGTCTGTCTCCAGTCTCCCAAGCTCTTGCTGTCTTCCAATAATTCTGAGTTTGGCAGAATCTGCAACCTTTGAAATTATATCCTGTACCTTCACATGCATATCAAAAGGAAGAGTGGGCCTAATACCAATCTTTAATGTTCAATATTTCATATTCCACTCTTCACTGAAAACAACTAATTGCTAAATTATTCTGTTTCCAGTCTCTAAGCCTGTAGAAATACACCTAGTGACCCTTTCATCCTTTGCTCCATGACTTTGCTTAGAAAGTTATTACATGGCACTTGAAGCTTTTATCATAATTCACTGAGACTGGAAAACAAGCCCTACTATTTACAGAGTCATCACAAATAGGAAAAGATCCAGTTAAGCTATCCAAAGTCTCTAATTTTTACCCGACCGACATATTCAGGTTAAAAGAAAAACACTCATTGGGTTTATATATTGAACAAGAAAACCTATTCAGTCAGATTGTCTTTGCTCAATGGCAGTCAGGAAACATGAATTACAAACTTACAACTTTATAACTTAAACTCTACGCTGTTTAAGTTCTCCTGTCTCAATGGACAGAAGATAGACAAGGCCTGGGCATGAGGATGAAAAAGGAAAAGCCCAAAATCAATGGAAACACATTTCAGTGGCACCATAGGATTTTGATGAGCGGTTTTCTTTCTCTTCTTTTCAATTTCTTTTTAAATTATTTGCCAGTGAGGTAAAGTTTTGGAAAACTTTCATTTGCTAGCTGAGAATTTGCCCTTTTGTTGTATTTGAATGTGTTTTATTCCTCCTTTACAGGGCATTTAGAGAAAGGAGCAAATGGAAGATTCCTTACTGCTCTGGCCCCTCATGTGCCATGGTTACCAGGACAGGAGCCAATCAAAGTGCTGTTGTCAAGCAATCATGTCGTGCGTTCGGAACCCATTGGTTCAATGGTGTCTGCTTTTGGTCTCACTGTTCTGAGACAAAGCAACAGTGTAGACAGCTTCCAATGTGTTCCAGTAAACATGACTTTTGAATTGCAGACATCTCTTTACACTGTTTCCTTGGCCTAAAGCATTATCCAAAACTAAAGGAAATGAAAAGGTGGTCTTTACACTTACGAAATGCCATATACATGTGATGAAAGAACTCCTGACCTGATCTGATTCATCTTTAACAAATCCAGGCTGAAATTGGTTTAGTAATGAATATTTTTATCAAGTGGCAGTTATTTTTTTTCCACGATTATTAATCCCACAATTTAATGCAGTGGGTTTGGAAATGGAAGAGTTGTGGGCTCCAATTTTCACAATAGTGAGAATCTCTGGTATGATAAAGAATGCCAGATGAAGTCTTAAGTCTTGCCCCTGAGTCCAACGTCTCTCAGTTTCACAGAGGTGGTACTAGTGGTGGGCCTTGGTTTGCCCATGCATGGTACTTGGATTCAGCTCCCGGCTGCTTCACTGAAATGGGATTTTGGAGCCACTGGATCACAGACTGTAGAGGTTACATCAGGTAAGAGCAGGCCGGTTCTCAGTGCATCTATTGCAGGGTATACATTTGGAGATATTTGATAAGGTACAGATCTGACCGAGGTCACCTTAGGAATGGTTAAAGGAATCCTTTGGAGGGAGGGTCAGGTGTACTTTGTGACCATTAATTGGAAAGAAGGTTTGCATAACTGATGCATAAACATTTTGGAACTGTCAAACTTGTCAAAAATCTGTTAACAAGTGTCAACTAATTTCAAGAAATATCAAAATATAAATTTATGAAAGAGAGCACTTTACTTAATAGAGTGTATTCTTTAATGTAGAAATGTAAGTAACAGAACTATATATGTTTTTCTTTTGTGTATGTTTATTTATGTATTTTTCTTATCATTTACATGATGTGGACATCACCACCAAATACAGCATTTTTTTACCTATCTATAACTGTGCTTGAGGAACTGGTGGTGAACTACATTAGAACATAGAACAGTACAGGCCCTTCGGCCCTCGATGTTGTGCCGGCCTTTTATTCTACTTTAAGATCAGACTAACCTAAATATCCTTCAATGTACTATCTTCCATGTGCCTATCCAAGACTCACTTAAATATCGCTAACATATCTTGAATTCTTGAACTGCTGCAGTCCTACGGGTGTTGAGATACCCATAATGCTGTTAGGAGCGGGCTCTAGAATATTGAGCTAGTGACAGTGAAGCTGCAGTGAGACAGCTCCAAGTCAGCATGGTGTGTGGTTTGGAGGGAGACTTACAAGTGGTGATGTTCCCACATATCTGCTGCCCTTGTTCCACATGGGAGAGATTGTGAGTTTGGTCCATTGTGAGTTGTTGAAGTTCATCTTGTCGATGGTATACACTGTTGCAACTGAGTGTTGGTAGTGGAGGGACTGAATATTGAAGGTTTTAGATGGTGAGCCGATCAAGTGGATGGTTTTATTCTGGATAACATTCAGATTCTTGAGTGTTGGACTGGCACTCATTGAGGGTCCACAATGGTTTGGCATGGTAGGTGGAGGGGGAAAAAGGGGTGGTTGGAGATAGGCAGTGGAAGATGGAGAGAGGACATTAAATTACATAGATTGTATGTTATTCACCTTATCTATGCCCCTCATGATTTTATAAATCTATATAAGGTCTCCCCTTCTCCTCCTACATTCCAGTGAAAAGAGTCCCAGCCTATGCAACCTCTCCTTATAACGCAAACCCTCTAGCCCCAGCGACATCCTTGTAAATCTTTTGTGAGCCCTCTCCAGTTTAATAATATCCTTCCTATAGCAGGCTGACCAGAACTGTGAGGTACACCTTTGTATCTGGTCTGGCACTGCTGTGAGAAGGCATGTTTGTACCTAAACAGTACTTGAATGGATTGGGATTGGCAATGTTGTCAAGAAACTCTTCAAAGAAAATGTGGTGTTCGAAGATAAAGTGCTAGCTATTGCAGAGTGCCTGTCCATATGTCGCAGTGAAATGGATTCAGAAAAGATTAACAAGGATGTTGCCGGGGTTTGGGGGTTTGAGCTACACGGATAGGCTGAACAGACACGGGCTGTTTTCCCTGGAGTGTCGGAGGCTGAGGAATGACCTCATAAATGTTTATAAAATCAAGAGGGGCATGGATAGGGTAAATAAACAAAGTCTTTTCCCTGGAGTGGGGGAATCCTGAACTGGAGGGCATAGGTTTAGGGTGAGAGGGGAAAGATTTAAAAGGGATCTAAGGGGCAGCTTTTTCAGGAGAGGTGATATGTATGGAATGAGTTGCTAGAGGAAGTGGTAGAGGCTGGTACAATGACAACATTTGAAAGGCATCTGGATGGGCGTATGAATAGGAAGGGTTTAGAGGCTTATGGGCCAAGTGCTGGCAAATGGGACTAGATTATTTAGGATATCTGGCAGCATGGATGAGTTGGACCGAGTTTCAGTGCTGTACATCTCTATGACTCTGTGCCTTAGATTGAGAGCTATTTGTGCGTCCTCATTCCCAGGCAGGGAGCAATATGGAATATTTTTACGAGTGCACACAAGGGAATGTTACCAACATTGGAATCATTGCTAAACATTTTTGTGCAAAGAAGTCAATTAAGATATTCAAGCATCCCATTCAGAGCCATTCTTCCATTTTGCCAATGGCTTGGTCACGTTCAGTGAGAGGTTCCTTTCTCACTACAAGGTACTTCCACCACCCTGAGATTCCTATGTCCCCATCTGCTGCAGCAGGAATTCTGCTGGGAGATATCCTGAGTTCTAAACCCAAAGAAAAGCTCATGGAAGGATTGTGGCTGTCCTGCCCCAGGAGGGGAGAACCATCTGAATTGACAGCACTTCCACAGAAGTGAGAAAGAATGAACAATTATTTGTCCCTATACTTATACAAGTACAAGGGCCAATGCCATGTTCAGACAATAACTATTTGTGTTCCACTTCATGGCAACTTTACTGGGCTGTTTTATCCCAAATCAAATTTCGTGAGACATTGGAATGACAGTTTGTTCTATCATACTTTCCCTGAATGTCTGTGGTATTCTTGGCAAGAGATCAGCAAATTCACTGGAAAATCTGTCATTCCTTAGAGACAGTGACACAAATTATATAGGAATTCAATGCAAATGATCAGCACATGCTCAGTTGGTTCTAGTTAGAATATTTTGTTGACTGATTAAATGTGTGTTCCACTTTTTAAATATGGCTGAGTTCTTCCCTGGGTAATGAGAATGTACAAAGACTCTCTGTTGTACATGGTTGAATGTTTCAGGTTCCAGAGAGAAAAAAAATCTTTCCTCTTGGATGAGCTGTGCGGTGTGGCACAGAGAAAGCCATTCAGCCCATCAAGGTATGCAGGGAAAAAGTTATATTTTCATTGTGGCTCCAGGTAGAGATTATACATTGTAAGTGAAGTTTGCTGGTAGTACATCATTCAGCATTGACATCTACCTGACAGCAGTGCAATAGCATAATTAAATTCTGAAGCATTTGTGCAGTACAATGCTTTAAGGGTGTTGCACAGATTGCCAAGTCCCATTTGCTGAATAGAATTCAAGACAAGTTGATTTATTTAAGAGTGCAAAACAGCTATTTTTCTGAGCAGACACAACAATTTTGACACAAAAAGGGGTTTTGAGATTTTCTTCAGGGCATGCTTAAACTAATGTAATTTTAATGGCAAAATATGATATATGTGACTCTCTACACCCTGGGGTGTGTCAACAAAATTGTTATATTCCAACTATGGCATGGCAGAAATAGCTAAGACTTGACTACACTATCTCAGAAATGTTTTACTTATTCCAATAACTTCAACCTGTTTGTAGTATTTTTCAGTCTGATTGTTGGCTGGTAGTTTTGAAGATCTGACTGAAGTCTGCTTTCCTGTGATTAAATAACAATAAGCTTCATTAAACCCAACTGTTTTACAGACAATGTATAATGTGGAGTCCTACAAACCAAAGTCTTCACTTTTATGTAATCTGACATCACTGGAACATTGCTCCTTTTCTATGTCCTCAGATAGCTGTACTCAGAATCAAGCTATGAGTCCCTTTAATTTACAATACCCTGAACATTGCTAAAAATTCAGATTTTCCATCAGTTTTGCTGATTCATATTGGTTGCTGTATTTCCTATAATACAGCTACAACTATATTTCAAAAATTTGTATTTCTCTGGAAAGAGTTTAAGGTGGTGCAAACTGCTAGTAAAATTAAGTTTCCCTTTGCTCCTCTGTTTTGCACTCATTTGCATCTTCCAAACATTCTCACATCAACCATGTGGACTGCATTTTTGGTCTTGACATTCTAACCACAGATGCCAAATCACAAAGAGGTTTGCCTCATGCAAATTACATCTCAGCATGGTATGCAACTGGCACTAGGCAAAATCCGTCACTTGGATGGAGAGTGCATGCTGATAGTGTAAACTTCAGAACTTTAGTAATGTTGAAAGAAGCAGTAATGAGATATTTGGATAAGTACATGAACAAGAAAGGTTGGAGGGATATGAGCCAAGCACAAGTAGTGGGACTAGATTAGTTTGGGATTACAGTCAGCGTGGATTGATTGGATAGAAGGCTCTGTGCTGTATGACTCTATAAGTCTGTCTGAAGTAAACTATCAAAGGGCAAGACAAACTTTACACAGGAATTGAAAGCAATTCACTACATCTGGGAGAAGGAGTTTCAGCTACACGAACAAAATTGCCTTAACAACTCCTTGATAAATGGCTACCTTATGCCACAAGGCAAAAGGATTTCCCTGCAGAAGAATTTAAGGCGTTAACTGCAGGACAGGCTGTGTCTCCAAACAGACAGTGAATGTCAAATATAACGAGGAACAGAGAGGAAGGTAAGCTGCAGACTTGATACTTTCACAGGAGTAGTCAATATTGTGGATGAAAGGATCTAAAGGATCATCAATAATGTCATACCACAAACCTGAAGGATGGAAAATTGTATAAGAATTCGATTCCAGGATTCCTCGGGAGCAGAACACCAGAAAACAACATTGCACAAAGCTCAAGACCTGGATACATGCAGAAGCAGACACAATTGGTTGGAATCATAGCTTAATTCCACCACTAATCAGGAATTAGCCAAATTGGGCTGTGAGGCTTAATTTGTGTACTTCAGGGTCTTATTTTAGTTGCTCCATGCAATTAAAGTTTAAACAGTTATTTTAGTATTTGATTGTCTGAGATTTCATAATAAATTGCCATATTAAAGGTAGCTGTGGCAATTTATGGACAATAATAGGATGAAACCTAGTTTGAAGGTAAATTGTATACTTCTTAGTCTAACTGTTTAAATCACATCAACTTTAATACAACCAAATACAGAATTAGATTAATTTTGCTCTATCCCAGCGCCTAGAAGGAAAATGGATTTGGAATGAGTAGAGGAGTCAGATTTTGGAACAATGAGGTAGGTTTGCAACTTCCTGGTAGCTATAAAATCAATGAGGCAGATGGGCTGTTGTCACAGAAACCACACAGCTTTAATTTTCATTGACCTGCAATTAAGGCTTACCAGCCAGGCTGCTCTGGTAAATTTCCAAAATGGAAATACAAGTTTCAGAGAATAGCCAAAATATAATTTTTTTAATGTTTCAATTTTAGTTCTAGCTCGTGTTATGTAATTGGAGGTTAGCAGCTGTCTCCAGCAGTCTACCAAACACAACATGAAAGACAAACTGTAACTGGAGTAAATGAAAAATCATTAAATGGTTGCCCTAAAAGTTTAATGAACAGGAAAAACAGAAAGCAATTCTAAATTATAAAATTCTAAATTCCTAACAAAAATGGAAAGCTTTTCATGCTTGGGGTGAGATTTAATTACCTGGGGTTTATGTGAGGAATGTGAGTGTGGAGATCAGTGGCTTATATTGGATTTTCAGTCTGTCGACAACTAACCTACTGCCCCAAATTCCCAAAGGGTGCTTCCTGTGACTAACTCCACATGAGAATTCGAACTGTATAGAAGCGCCCCTGTAATCTTCTTTGTTCTGTACTGTACATGCTGGAATAAACTAGAGGACAATTTCAGATGTCACTTTGTTGTCCTCTGTTATATAATACCCATGGTATTGCTGAGCTGATCTATGTAAATGTTGGTCAGGTTTAATATGACCTTGGGCAACTGTCTGTGTGGCGTTTGCACATTCTCCCTCTATCTGTGTGGGTTTCCTCTGGGTGCTCCGGTTTCCTTCCACAGTCCAAAGATGTGCAGGTTAGGTGAATTGGCTATGCTAAATTGACCATAGTGTTAGGTGCATTAGTCAGAGGGGGAAGGGGTTTGGGTGGATAACTCTTTGGAGGGTCGATGTGGACTTGTTGGGCCAAAGGGCCTGTTTCCACACTGTAGGGAATCTAATCTAATCTAATTGCAATTTCCAAATGGATCTGTATAAATTTAATGTTAAGACGTAAGCAATGGGATGTTATATATGCAAAAAATTCCTTTGTCAAAGTTAAAAATGAGTCAATTGTGCAAGAATAATTCTAACAGGAGAGGATGCCTAAAATACAGTCTAAAGACTAGAAAAAAAAACACAATTCAAACATTGAAACAAGTGTAAATCAAGAAAAGTAAAGAAATACAGCAAGGACAAAAGATGGTGAATACCTTATTCTGAGTAAATCAACACCAAAAACCATACCATTTGTTTGCTCTGAACTGCTGACCTTTCTTGGTGATACTTATAACTTGAAAACACAAATGTTGTAAGTAACTAAAGTACCAAATAATACATAATATTGAATCAATATTGTTTGAAATGTTCCTGTATTAAATCCACATTCAGCTGGCAATTCCTGCAGCAACATTTTAGTTTTCCTTTAAGCAATTCTTACAGTGAATCAAAGGACAATATATTTCATAAGTGGTAATACTGAAGTATTTCTCATTTAAAACCTTCTCAAAATGGTGTCAACTCTGTGTGAAGTGTGTTAACCAATGCTGACCACATAGAGCTGTGCCGTGCTACATATTTGTCTGTGGGATAAAACCGCTACCTGTTAGTTTCACTTAAGCTTTCCTTTCAAGCTGTCTTGGTGTTAATTAAGCCAGGTAAATACCACCAATTATCTTCATGATAAATCTACTGTAATTGGCTTTTTCAGTCTCTAAATTAATTAGCTGTCACAGCATGCCTCAACTGTCCTCAATTCTAAGCTGGATGTCTGAGGGCTTGTTTCTATTCATTTTGAAATGAACAAATTGGAGACTATCTGGAGGTAATTTTGATGTTGAATCATAATGTGAAATGGGCAACTGAAATCAGTTGAATTGAAAATTATGAGATTTTATTGGCAATTGGAGAGGGAGTGGTCTTTTTAACCGAAGTCAGTAACCTCATCTCATATCACTTATATTCGGGAGCTTGCTTTATTTTATTTTTATTTTCACAGGCAATGTTTAGAAACTCTATGTTTTGTGAAATTTTCAGAATGTCATTAAAAAGTCAGACATCAGAGGAAATTTTACTCTCTATATTCCTATTGTTTGGAAATTTGTGAGTGTAAAGCCAGCCCTTAAAGAGCGACTAGCTGCAACAATTGTAGAACCTTGTACTAACTGCGATATTGCTTTGCCCTTAGAGTGGGAGACTGCCCTGATTAACTGTGAACCTTGATTGACAGTTTTGGTTAATTGTGTCAACTTCACATCCAAGAGAAAGAGAAAGATGGTAATATGGAATGACAGTCGGAGCTTTTCAGTTGATTTCTTTCAGTACCACCGCACAGACAAAGGTTAATGAAGGGCACCGTGAGAGTTCAGTGTCAGATACAACTTCCCATCACCGACTCTCTATTCATGTGCTATAACCAACAATGACTAAACTTGTTGTTTTGATAGAGTTTTTAAATTAAATTTCTTCCAGAAGGTATTTCTGTCGATGGTGGGATTCGGGTAAGATGGGACTGGAAGCTTGTGTAGTTGATGGTTTGTCCCGTTCCTAATGGGATTGCATGTTCATGTCATTCAGTTCTGTGTTTTTCTGAGCTACAAAGTAAGGTATATTTCCCATTCTGATGCTTAGAGCAACACTTCCATACATTCAAAAGAGGCTCTTTCATATCCCATTGCAGCTTCCTTCTTTGAGAGTTCTTACAGTGTCTGTCAGACTTTATATGGTACAAAATGAAATAAACCATGGAAGAAAGGTCAGAAGGTATCAGTTAAATTATCCACATGTGCCATTACATTACTTACTGTATCTGTAGGACTTAGCACAAAGACTGGACATGGAGCACTAACCTAACATGGATGTTTCAGAACTGGGATATCTGCTACAATAGCATTCACAGTAAGTCTGTATCTGACCGTTGCCATTCTCTGTGTTGGACAAAGGACTGGATTTAATGCAGCTCATCACAGTAGGAAACATGAGGGCTGAGTCCACCTAACTGATTGAGAGACTATAAGTCAGTATGGCCCAAAAAAGAGCTAAGATTGTAATGGTAGCTCAGGGATTAAGTGCGGTGAGCTTCTTTTCAAGTACTTAGTGCTTGACAGAGGGACACAGTATCAGGCTGAACACCAGCTCTCTGCCCTTGCTTCCTACTCACCTGCCCCACCCGCACACCTCTCCTGCTAAACACTCATTGTGACACCTGACCCACCTTCTCCTTTAGCCTGGGATCTGGCTGGAATCCTGGAGTCTCTGGTGGGATCATAACTGGCACTTGCTAGCACTCCTGCAGATATCAAAGAGAAACAACTGTCCAATATGAGGCTGGTAACTCTCAGCAGGCTGGACTCTCACCTTAGTGGTCGTCAATCCTGGGAAAAGTCCAGTGATAACCCATTGAGTAACTGAAGGGCATGAAATTCTACTGGTCATACCCCACAGAAATAACACTCTCTAGTTGGTGGATGAGACCCCCAAAGAGACTAATTAAGTTCTTTCCTCAAGTTAACAATATTCACATATTTAATGCAAGCTTAAGATTTTTCCAGCTAATGCTTAGAGACACAGTGAGTGCTCCATATCATTACCTTCAGGGAAGGCATGCCAGATCAATTATCTCTCACAGGCACTTACCTGGCCAGCACAGGCCCTTCCCCAGGATCAAGGACCCCAAGGTGGATTTGACTGGGATGTGTCCATTGAAGGTATCCTCAGCAGCAGTGGTGGTAGCTGTCAGTTGTGTAGCCAGGGAGAGGGTCATGATCAGGGAGGGACTCAGAGGGTGGGATAGGGGCTTGGCACAGCATGGGAAGGTAGTCATGGACAGAGAGAGAGGGAGAGGTATTTTCAGCAATAGCAAAAGGTGGCTTTCCCCCTTACTGATGTTGGGTCTCTCAATCACGCATTGTCTGACTATAATCCCAACTCTCTAACCCACTCCCCACCAGGAGTGGGCTTTTTAAATGGTTCAAGGTCACAAGACGTAGGAGCAGAAGTAGGCCATTTGGCCCATTGATTCTGCTCCATCATTCAATGAGATCATGGCTGATGTGATAACACTGGACAGGACTTTCCTGCCTTTACCCTGTTATCAATATCATTTGTGATGTCTGCAGTTGGCGTGCTGCTGATGGTCATTGCTGAGAGGGCTGCAGAGATTTTGTGAGGTGTTGTTTTGCCCCATCTTGCTTATGGGGCTGATAGGCTGCTTTTCCGACACTCCTGTGACCAGCATAGTGTTATTACTCAGAGCCACCTTCCAACAGAGCTCATCTCATGAGGTAGCAATAAGTTTGTTTAATCACTAACTGATTGACTGATTGATTTATTGTCACATGTACCAAGGTAGAGTGAAAAACTTCATTTGTGAGCAATACAGGTAGATCATTGAGGACAAGGATGTACAGATCAAAAGGATTTAGACAGAGGCGTACAGGTTGCATCACACAGGGCGTGCACTGGGCAAGAGTGACGTCAGCAAGATCAGCATTACTTGAAGCTAGAGAGTCATTCATCAGTCTGATAACGGCTGGGAATAAGCTGTTGCTGAATCAGCAGGTGCAAGTGTTCAGGCTTCTCTATCTTCTGCCTGATGGAAGAGGTTGTAGGAGATCATTGCCAGTGTGCAGTGAGTTTCTGATGACGATGGCAGCCTTTCTGTGGCAGTGAGCTGTGTAAAAAGAGTCCACGGATGAAAGGTTGGTTTCTGTGATGATCTGAGCTGTGCACACCATCTTCTGTAGTTTGTTACGGTGCTGAGCAGAGCAGTTGTCATACCAGGCTGTTATGCACTTGGACAGTACGCTCTCAGTGGTGTATCCATTGAAGTTGGCGAGGACATGCTGAATTTCCTGAGCTGCCTGAGGAAGAAGGGGTCTTGTTGTGTCACCTTGACCGTCACATCTATGTGGGAGGTCCAGGACAGATTGTCAGTTGTCATCATTCTGAGGCACTTTATGCTCTCCACCCTCTCTGTGTTGGAGTAAAGAAGGTATCATCAGAGGTATCCCTGAAGCCCTGCTGCAAGTGCAGCACACTGGAGATGTTCTGAGCATGTGAGTGGAGGAGTCTTTCTCTAGTCTGGGTCATTTGAAAAATAACGAGTCAGACAAGAAGCATTACCACTGACTGGCAGCTATTTCCTGATTGTTCCCATGAACTTTTCTGGCTCATGTTTGGATCAGCCCTCTGACTTTATGCTGGCCCAGAGTGTACTGTGGCATCAGTTCAATCACACTGATGCAAAAACCAACAAAGACAATTGTGAAGCAATAGTGCAGCTGTGCAGCTCCACTGGAAAGGGTCCCAGATGACTGTGCAGAACGACTGGAATGGGTCTCCGCTGCTCCTGAAAATTGAACATTCCGGCTAAAGTGAGCAGAATTAAGTAATTGATATTGGCACACCTTCCAGGTGGGAAGTAGAGGAATATTGAGCTCTGTTTACCGATTTCACAGCTGAAGGCAAGGAGGAATTGATATATAAGTTATTTCAAGCAAAAGGAAACTAATGAGTCTCATTCTCATGATTGAGACAGTAGAGAGTGCCTATGGGACAGGAGACTGGGGCAATAGAGTGTTCTGCTAGAATTTGATTGCCAGCTAATAGACAATCCAATAAATGTAACTTCTATTTTCTTTTCTTTGTAATTTCTGCCAGTAGGCTGTTTTTACTGAAGTTAAACTGGAATTTAGGAGTATATGAGGTGATCTCAATGTAACGTATAGAGTTCTGAAGGGAAAACAACAAATGCTGGATTCTTAAGGGGTTTGACAGAGTCAACGTTTAGAGGAAGTTTCTCTTCATGGGAGAGTTTAGGATCAGAGGGCTTAGTCTCGGAATAAAGGGGCACTAGTTTAAGTCTGTGGTGAGGATGAGTTTCTTTCTGAGAGAGTTGTGAGTCTTTGGAGCTCCTCGCTGCAGTGAGCTGTGGAAGCAGAATCTTTGTGTATATTTAAGGCTGAGATGGCTAGATTCTTTATCAGTTGGGGAATCAAGGGTTACAGGGAAAGGACAGGAAAGTTGAAGTGAGGAATATCGGATTAGCCATGATCCCATTGAATGGCAGAGCAGGCACGAGGGGCTGAACAGCCAACTCCTGTTCCTATTTCTTACAGTTTATTGCTTTCTTGCAGATGTACATACACAGACACACTCATACGATGACAATACGACAATGCTGAGGTGACCATGTTGAATTTTAATGAAGCTACAAAAGAACAATACAACACTAACGTCCACAGCCATCAAGCAATTCTGGGCTCACTCTCACTTTGAGCATTGCCTGTTACTAATGATGCCCAAATATGATATTGTGCTGAATACACGTCAACAGCAACCTCACATCAAATTGTCCAAAGAAGTACGTGAACAAAGAATGCAGCAGCGTCATTGTAATGAACAGAAACCTCTTTAAAGTCCAAACATATGCAAAGGAATCATAACAAATGATATGCACATCAACACAGGTGGTGAACTACCTTTAGTCACCGGAATTTATTCAGCACCCGAACACCAACATCAATCCACAAGTATAACAACTCCAGAATGGCTTGGGGGGGACACTCCACTGTTGAATGGAATATCATAAAACAGGCATTGGGTAAACAGGGCTAGGGAAAACTGGCAAATTATATTACAAGTTAGCACTATAGGGTCAGGAGCCTGTAGAAGGAGATCAAATTCCCTACAGTATGGGAACAGGCCCTTCAGCCCAACCAGTCCACACTGACCCTCCAAAGAGTAACCCACCCACACCCATTTCTGACTAATGAACCTAAAACTATGGGCAAATAAGCATGGCCAATTCACCTGGCCTGCACATCTTTGAACTGTGGGAGAAAACCCACACAGACACTGGGAGAATGTGCAAACTCCACACAGACAGTCGCCCGAGACTGGAATCAAACCTGGTACCTTGGTGCTGTAAGGCAGCAGTGCTAACCACTGAGCCACTGTGCCAGCCTAAGGAAAAGGGAGCTGGATCAGAGATCAGTGCCTCCACATCAGTGTGCAGCATAGGGGTTCACCCTGAAAAGGTGATTAAAACAGAACTGTGGGATCCACTAGAGAAGTTTATCTGGTTATCCCAAGATACATCTGACACCAATGACGCTGTAGGTGGTGTAGATAGCTCAGGCATTATGTCCGGGTTTGTGCAAGCAGGTTGGATGGGAGGACTTGCTCGCCATGGCTAACAGGACAAAAGCTGGAAGTGAAGCAGATTGTGCAACCAGTGCAGATGGAATAGGTGCCTTGCAGCAGGTAAACACACATGCAGTGAAGGTAAATACTCAGATGGCATAGCATGCCATGCTCGCCTTCCGGTCAAAGAGAGTCTGGCATAATGTCATCAATGTACACCCAGAGTGGACAGTGAATTCTGAGGTCTGGTGTCTGATGGAACAGACTGGACATGTGGGTTGCTTATAGTCAGATACATATAGAGACAAAAAAAACTGTAGATACTGGAATCCAAGATAGACCGGCGGGAGGCTGGAAGAACACAGCAAGCCAGGCAGCATCAGAAAGTGGAGAAGTCCCCACCACCCCCTAGGTACACACAGCTGGCAAACTCCAAAGGAATATTCACAGATCCAGCTCAATGCCCAATTCCAGAAAGGATGGGAGTGACATGGGAAGTGGTAGGATATTCTCCCAGTCATTGTTTCCCAGTTACCTGAACATGGACTGCATAATGTCTAGGCTAAACTATTTGGCAAAAGCTGGGTGAAGATACAATTTCACCAAGTAACCAAGTGATTTGAAAACTACACAATTTGACATTGAGAAACGAAGTAAGTTTGAGTATTGTGCCATACATCAGAAACCAAATGGATGCAATGCCATGCTTTTTAGTGATGCCATTAGCTGGATGGGGAAGGGTAACAGTTTTCGTGGATGAATGAACAGATTGAGTGGAGACTATCTGTGCAATCAATACTTTCACTGGACTGACAACCAGTAGTAGCAGCAACCAGGGGACTGTGAGAGACGCACTGAGGAAGGATTCTTGAAAGCATCTCACAGACTTCAATGAGATTTCTCAGGCCAATAAAAAATCCTCTCCAGTGAAGATCAGGAAGTAAAGATCACTGAGCAGTGTGGGTTAGCTTGCAATGTGCCCTGAGATTCAACACATCCCTAGTAGTCATGGTCCTAATGCAGATCCAAGTAAACAGACTCAAAACACTTTGTGATAGAGCATGTTGTCCATATGGCCAGTGCTATTAGTGCCAAAGTAGAAGGCACCTGCAGGTTTCACTGAAAGTGAAAGTAAAACTGAAAGTTTCACTGCCTTTCACTGGAAGTTCACCACATGACATGTAAATTCTTCAAGGGCAATTCAGACCCAGGCATTCCCATGGCAGATGGAGAGAAACACCCATTGCAGGGTTTGTCCATCCCCAGTATTTAATGGAAGATTGTGCTAATTGAATCTGATAAATGAAATTTGTTAGGTTGACAGCAGATATTGAAAGAATATGTTTGTTGTGAATCTGAGGTGTAGCTTCAAGGCAGGAAACGTATCGACACCAAATTAAGTGGTTTGTACCTTCTCCAACAAACTCCACACCTGCCACTAATTTTGAATGCTCTGGCTCATGTATTCATGTGACAGTGTTTTTTTCCCCAGGATCAGGACACTCTGAATTAGCTGTTTCCAGTTGGAATAGGAAAATGTGAGAAGTTGTGCATGACAACATGCTCTTTGAATTTCTTTCTTTTAAGCAGTAGACAACCTTCTTGCTGCCTTCTGAGGGAGATAAATTCTTATCCACTTCCCAACCCTCTACTCCCATGTACCCTCTGACTCACCCAGTGCATCACCTTCTCATGAATGATACCTAATGTCATTGGATCAAGGCACATCAGAGCTGGTATTTAGGATGGAAGGTGTGTGTGACGTTTTGGGTACATAGAGTCATAGAGATGTACAGCATGGAAACAGATCCTTCGGTCCAACTCGTCCATGCCGACCAGATATCCCAACCCAATCTAGTTCCACTAAGGAGTTTCTTTTTGTCAACACCCTCTTGGTCTTCCTCAGCATTATAGTGCTTCACCAGGAGTTGGTTTGTTTAAAATCCATATTGCTTCTCCATCTGTCCTCATTATGATCTTTGCCATTTTGTGCTCCTTGTTTCTCTAATGGATTTAATAGAAAGAAGTGAGAATCTTGGAACAAGTAAGTGTTCATCGTTTGAGACTTATTGTCAGAATTAGATACACAGTTTATAGCTAGGCTTTCTGTCATATGGAACCAGTCAACTGTGCTGGTACTGGAAATGAGCTTCTGGGGCAGTATGGTGGCTCAATGGTTAGCACTGCTGCCTCACAGCACCAGGGACCCAGGTTCAATTCTACCCTTGTGTGACTGCCTGTGTGGAGTTTGCATGTTCTCCTTATGTCTGTATGGGTTTCCTCCTACAGTGTTAAGATACCCAGTTTAAGTGGGCTGTTTGTACTGGCTAGGGGGATTAGCCATGGGAAATACTGGGGGAGGATCAGTGTGGGGCTGAATGGCCTGCTTCCACACTGTCGAGATTCGAGTTTTCATATCCCAGAGCAAAAGGCCTCTCCACGCTGACCACATATTTTCATGGGATGCAATGTTTTCTGGGCTGGGAACCCTGCCGATGGTTCACTTCTTCCAGTCATTTTCTCGTGAACATGATAAAATAAATTTGGAAGCTACCAAGTAGCTGAAAATGTCAATGATTTTTTGGGGAACTGTTCCTTGAATTAGCTTTAGACAAGCTGTATGAATAATAACGCAATCTTTTTAACTGCAGTTGTTCTATGTTGACATCTGCTTAAAAAAAAACACATTTCCATTCAGTGAAGCTGATTTCTGAAAAAATATTAGAGAGCCTGGAGCAGAAGAAGCTATTAACCACAATTTAAAGGAACCCGCAGTGATTGTACAGGATATGCGATGACTGTTGTGCTGATGCTCACAGCAATTTTGTTTCAGTTCAAAACATTATTGACCTGAAGTGATTTCTCAGAGCAGCAGCTCACCGAAAACACGTCAGCGTGACATTTTCCACATCAGCCCAGAAGAATGTGTTTATGACTTGAAATATTAATTAGTCATCAGAGTTTAGAATCAAGTTGGTTGGTAAAATAATCAAAAAAAAGCTTTTGACGTTCATATGTATGGAATGTGAAGTTACGTAATTAAACGAAAAGCTGATGAAACAGGATGCTGTGGAAATGAGGTGGACTGGAAGTGTGTGTGCTTCAGTTTTGAAGTGAAGTTGTAATTTGCACTCTGCCCTTTGGAGATTCAAATGGAGGTGTGCAGGATTTCAGTGGTTCACTAATGTCCTTTAGGGAAGGCAACTGCCTTCCTTACCTGGTCTGGCCTCATGTATCTCAAGAGCAATTAGGGATGGGCAATAAATATTGGCCTGGCCAGTGACGCTATCATCCCATGAATGAACTTTGCAAAATTAGGAGGACCCAACATATCTGCAAGACTGACATATAGCGTGTCGTTGAGTATCTTCAGAGAGAGGGACAGATAGCAACAGTGTGCAAGTGCTACCCAGACTATTCTCTGTCAAACCTGTCTGTCCAATTTGAATTATTTCGATGGAATTTAAATATTGGAAATTGAATACTGGGACAGAACAAGGGTTTCAGGATGATGAATGCTGGCCGGCAGTACATTGTTCCATGAAGTAAGTATCAGGACTACCCTCAGGTGGGATTGGGAGCAGGAGGCTATTCACATTAATTCACAGCACCCAACCCTAGCCTCAGTGTGGTGGCCTCGCATGTGTGGTCATTGCACTTTCACATGACAGCTGTTAACCAGTGCAAAGCCAACCTCTCATACATCACGTCCCCAACACTCTCATGTTGCAGCACTCTTTGACTCAGGACCCATGCCCAACATTCAGTTACTTGATCGTACCCTCATACACATCATTGCTCTTTGTTTCACATCCGTCTCTTGCTCCTCCACCTATTACCAGCTATTCAAGTAGGCATATCACTTGAATAATTAGGTCCCAATATCAAGTATCAGGAGCAATGTTGGACTAAACATAAGCTGCTGTTGTGCTTTACAAATGATCAGAAATGTTGACACGCCCACATATACCACAATTTCCTGGAAGCACTGCCCAGGACTGTCTATGAATATATCTTGAACTGATTCAATATCGGAGATGTGGGCTAGTCTTGTGTTACTTATCCCAGCTCAAATATGACAAGTATTTAGATGTCAAAGTAGGTGATGAATTGGAGGGAACAACACACAGACATGATGATAATACAATCACAAAAAATTAAAACCTTTTCAAATAAATCTCTCAATTGTGAAACTCTTATATAGAGCTGTAATTCAGAGTAATGTAATTAGGATTCTTTGCCTGTTACTACTGTCTTTGGGATGCCAACTCTTTAAGAGTGTAACAAAACCAGGCAGAAAGAGTATTTGATGTGCTATTCATCCTTGACAAAACCATGTCTGGAAGGATCTCTAAGAAAGTAAAGCATTTCATTAGCAATGGGATCAACCTTTGTTTCAGTTTTACTGTTGGCTACATTCAATAAAAGGCTATAATCTCTCAGATGCAGGACAAATCAACTCCTGAATTACTCTGTGACATTCTTTGTAAGAACATTTAACAAGCATTGATGTGTGGCTGAAGATAAGTACTCGGGATGGGACTCAATGACTGACTTATACTCTACGATGCAATAATTTTAGTTAGACTTCCATGTCGAAGTCAGATTAATGTATTATCTTTTATTGTTTTCATTTACTTATGAGTCATTCTTTAACAAACAAGAAATGGATCCACAGTTCATTTCCTTTTGGAATTTTCTGTACGGAAAATAAAGTCAAACTGAAGTGAAAGGGATCCACAACCAAGGACTGTTAATTGAGAAGTGGAAATCCTTGTCACTATAAGGTGTGAAGGAGAGTGTGGTGATGTAATGAGGTCAGCCAAGTAGACCTCATAAAATGTGAGTTCCCTGATTGGGGCTGTTAATCTGGTCCAATCAGAAAGCCCTGGCTGACAGAAATAAACAGGAGAGTCAGAGGTTCTGTTCACTCTGAGAGCTGACTATGAGGAAGCTGGATCAGTGTCGAGGAGCTGCCCACCCCCACCCCACACACAAACTGTGTAAGTAAAGTGTGATTTGGTGATGGGTTACTGGCCTCTGAGGAGTTATTTCTGTGGCAACAAGAGAAAAGCACATTCCTGAAGTAATTCTCTTACACTAGTGACCTTTGAGTTGGGGTAAGCATTTGGGAAGCTTGACTTGTTCGATCAGGACTGGGCCTGGTATGTGAAAAGAATGTGTTATTTTTCTGGGCAAATGACAAGGAAGAAGAAAACTTGTTGAGGTGACCCAGGATGAATAAGACTTGTACATGATTTAGCTTCCTCAGTGGTAATTCCCCACCACCCAATGTGTTGATGAGTTTGTGAAGATGGGAGGCTGAGTATTAATGAAGAAATCTGTGGCGTTATCATGTTTAAGGAACGTTACTCCCTGTCAGCCCACTGCTGCCCGAATAGGGATCTCCTGTTGTGATGTCCTGTTGTGATCTCAATGCTCACAGCAATTGACACCTGATTCCATCACACAGCTCACCATAGGCCACATCCGCAGAGATCCGTGAGCTTCCCGCACAGATTCGTGAGCTTTCCGCACAGATCCGTGAGCTTCCTACTCAGAATATAATTTCTGACATGGCAGGAAAGGACAGATAACTCCATTTTCCCACCTGAGCCTTTTAAGTACTCTTCCATCCACTAAAGGTCTCTGGTGTAACTCAATGACTAAGAGTGTACCTCAACCCACTGGTGCCCACACACAGTCTCCCACATGCCCAACCAACAGCCCTGATGAGTGTTAGTGCCCGTTCCCCTCCACTATTGTACCCAAGACCCTCCATCACCTGACCCATGTCCAATGCCACTCTCTGACCCAGTTTGGAATATTGTTCTGACCCGACCAGATCTAAAACCACATCCCCGACCTGGCCCAATCCACGTACTGGCATCCATTCCATTGCCCACGCCCTCGCCGAATCACTCACCCACTCACTCACTGACTCCCACCCACTCACTCACCAACTCACCCACCCACTCACCCACCAACTCACCCAACCACTCACCCACTTACTCACTGACTCCCACCCACTCACTCACCAACTCATCCAACCACTCACCTACCCACCCACTCACTCACTCATCCACTTACTCACTGACTCCCACCCACCCACTCACCCACTCACCCACTTACTCACTGGCTCCCACCCACCCACTCAACCACTCACCCAATCACCCACTTACCCACTCACTTGGCCACTGACAGACCTGCCCACTCACTCACTTACACACTCAGCCACCCACTCACTCACCAACTCGCCCGCCCACTCACACACTCACTCACTCACCAACTCACTCACTTGCTCACTTACCCACCATCTCACTCACCCACTCACCCACTTGCTCACCCACGCACCCACTCACTCACCTACTGACTCACCCACCCACTCACCCACTCATTCACTCGCTCACCCACTGACTCGTCCACTCACCCACTCACTCACCCACTCACTCACCTGCCCACTCAACCACTCATCCATTCACCCACCTACTCACTCAGCCACTCACACACCTAGTCACTCAGCCACTCACCCACCCACTCACACATTCACCCACTCACTTCCCCACTCACGCACTCATTCACTCATTCACTCACTCATCCATCCACCCACTCGCCCACTCATCCACTCACCCATCCACTCACCCACCCATTTGCTCACCCATTCATTCACCACCCATGTGCCCACTCACTCACCCACCCACTCACTTCCCCACTCACCCACTCATTCACTCACTCACTCATCCACTCGCCCACTCATGCCCGCACTCGCCCACTTTCGCACTCACCCACCCACTTGTTCACCCATTCACTCACCCACCCACTCACCCACCCACTCACCCACCCATGTGCCCACTCACTTACTCACTCACCCACCCACTCACTCACAAACTCACCCACTCACTCACATACTCACACACTCACTCACTTGCCCACTTGCCCACTCGTTCACTCACTCACCCACTCATTCTCTCGCACATTCACCCACTCACTCGCCCACTCACTCATTCGCCCACTCACCGACTCATTCACTCACTCATCCACTCGCCTAGTCATGCACCCACTCACCCACTCAGTCACTTGCCCACTTGCCCAATCAGCCACTCGCCCACTCGCCCACGTGTCCCTCTAATGATGAACTCTCATGTCCATCTGATTCAATCCTTTTTTAGTATTGGCTTACCGGGCTTTTGAAGATATCGCTGAGTCTGAAAGAAACAGATTAGCCTGCAAGAATCTGAAAAAGTGAAAGGAAAAACAGAGTTTGAGACAGTCGGTTCCTTCTGTTTGCCATGCAGAATGTGGGTGG
The DNA here is from genome assembly GCF_047496795.1 of Chiloscyllium punctatum. Classification (NCBI taxonomy): domain Eukaryota; kingdom Metazoa; phylum Chordata; class Chondrichthyes; order Orectolobiformes; family Hemiscylliidae; genus Chiloscyllium; species Chiloscyllium punctatum. The sequence goes on along the minus strand of NC_092741.1, from coordinate 147,805,074 downwards.
AAATTTAACTCAGAGTGAAGTGACCAAGTTTGTGAAGATTCACCTGGCTTATGCTGGAGAGAAGCATCTCCTTAGTAGCCTCGCTGTGAGGTTCAGTTCAGGGATCAAAGGTTACCCAGCTGCCAAATAGAGAAAGAAGAATGGGAAAGGAAAGGTGAAATTAGTTTTGGACTGTTTCCGAAAAAAAAAAGCTACAACCTAAGTGATGGCATAATGAGGATTGGTTTAGCTCACGTTTTGAAAATTCCTTTGGTGTTTTCATGAATGGTACTGAAGATCAACCAATCAGGCTCATTCAATACAGTGAGGACGGCAGATGCTGGAGATCAGAGTCGAGAGTGTGGTGCTAGAAAAGCACAGCAGGTCAGGCAGCATCCAGGGAGCAGGAGAGTAGACGTTTCGGGCAAAAGCCTGACCTGCTGTGCTTTTCCAGCACCACCCTCTCGACTCCACCCTTCATTTAAGTGACAATTTCCCCAAAAGGGTCTTAATTCAGGAGCATCAGTTTACATGAGGTCAGTGGTTGGCAGAGACACCGAAGTGAAACCAGAAGTCATGATGTTTCAATGGCTGTTTTCTAAACGGGTAACTTTCATCACTGAAACACCTTCCTACTCAATAATTTCACAAAAAGACTTTGTACTCGCCTAAAGAAGATGTGAACCATTTTAGTTTGTGCTCCATTTTGTAGGATTCAATGTTGATTATATAAAGTTAGGTAATTGATGAAGTCGGGGAATCATAGAGTCATAGAGATGTACAGCATGGAAACAGACCCTTTAGTCCAACCTGTCCATACCAACCAAATATCCTAGCCTAATCTAGTCCCATTTGCCAGCACCCGGCCCATATCCCTCTAACCTCTTCCTATTCACATACCCTCCAGCTACCTTTTAAATGCTGTAATTGTACCAGCCTCCACCACTTCCTCTGGCAGCTCATTCCATACATGCACCACTCTCTACTTAAAAAAGTTGCTCTTTAAGTCCCTTTTATATCTTTCCCCCTCTCACCGTAAACCTATGCCCTCTAGTTCAGGACACCCCCACCCCAGGGAAAAGACCACGTCAGAAGCATTTGGCAATGGACTTTCAAAAGACCTTCAAAGAATTGGTCATATGTTGGATTACTGTGAGCCATGTGATTCCTTGAAATTAACCTGTCTTCACTTTGAAATAGATTACGTTAAGTGATTAAAGAAACATGGCAGAATATAATTTTACATCACAGCAGTGCTGTCAGGTTATGTGATTGCAAATGAAATTGCAAGTGAACTCAATCATGTCCATACATGTACACTGCCCAGCAGGAGCACTGGATAGCATTAAGCAGCAGGAACATCAACTGTTTCTTTCCTTTCATTAGCCCAAGGGAGTGTTGAATAATCAAAATACTCCAATTGCTGTCCTTGCCTGAGATTCTGCTAGATCTACACTGAGATGGAATCAAACTGGAATCCCCTGTTTGTTCCTGCTCACTTTGACCTTTACTGACTAGAATGTTCTTTTCATTTGTTTCTGGGTTGGCAGCCTCGCTGGCTCGGCAGCATCATTCCTGATGAAGGGCTCCGGCCCGAACTGTCGATGTTCCTGCTCCTCAGAAGCTGCCTGACCTGCTGTGTTTTTCCAGCAACACCCTCTCAAGGCAGCATTTACTGTTCCATCCCTAATTGCCCAGAGGGCTGTTAAGAGTCAACCACATTGCTGTGGATCTGTTCCCGTTTGTAGCCGAGAGAAGGCAAGGATGACAATTTCCTTCCTTAGAGGGCATTAGTGGTGCCATACTTATATTATTGTCACGAGATACAGTTTGTGGTCATTTAAGAGGAAGCAACAATATGACCATTTTTGCACTTTTGGAGTACATGCTGGAGACAATCTGTTGTAGCTTTATTTACCTATTGGGTCATTATTGTATTAGAATGTTAATAAATCAGTCAGTTTTTACCCAACATGCCAAGAGATACCTATTTCTCTGTGTTTTCCATTCTGTTGATCCTTTAACCTTGGTTTAATATTACTGTTGTGATGAGATGCCAAGAATAAAGGTAGACGGAATGAAAAATAAACCAGAAAATTGATGTTATCCACATTGGACTGACATTTTCAAATTGTGAGTCACAGCAGAACTATGTGTGCTACAGTTTAATGCACATCACAGTAAATAAGAGTTGGTTGGGGTGGTGGGGGTGGAGGGGGGGAAGGTAGGGCAATTTTCAAATGCTCACAATCGACTTTGTGCAGTCTCTCCTGTGGTGAGAACAGGTATTTAGTTTCACTGTACTGCAAGGATGTCTATAATGTAATGATACGCTTGGGCAAGTATCTGGGATGGAGAAAGATGATCTGTGCACATATTATGCTGCTCATTTTAATGTGCAGAACTGATGTCCCCATCATTTTAATGTACTTATTACGCTAATTAGCATTTGACCAGTGAATTATGCTATGCAAATTAAGTCAAGATGATGACTCTATTCTGGTTTAGTGGTGCTGGAAAAGCACAGCAGTTCAGGCAGCATCCGAGGAGCAGTAAAATTGACATTTTGGGCAAAAGCCCTTCATCAGGAATCCTGATGAAGGGCTTTTGCCCGAAACGTCAATTTTCCTGATCCTTGGATGCTGCCTGAACTGCTGTGCTTTTCCAGCACCACTAATCCAGAATCTGGTTTCCAGCATCTGCAGTCATTGTTTTTACCATGATGACTGTATTGCCTAACTAATAAAAATGAGGCAGTCTGGTTCCCTTAGTGCTTCAAGAAAGATATAAAACAGAGATATCTAGTGATTCTCCTTAACCAAAAGGTGCTGAATGAGCTGCTGACTACAACAGGGATTTAAGGAGGACCTGAACTTCCTACAGCAATGCAGGGGGATTGGCAATATGAGACTGTCGACAGGTAGGAAAGAGAGTTGGGGGAATGGAGAGAGTTGTTGGATAGAGAGTGTGAGGATGGGGACGGAGCCACTAGGTTAGGGAATAAATCAAGGGGACAGGACAGAAGTGATAATCAGGAGAAGAAAGGTAATGGAAGGCTGTGAATATGGGCATCCAGTGTCCAGACACTTCTCTGTGTGGCCAGGAATGCTATCCACTCATAAATACCATGAAACAACTTGGTTTCTGGAGGCTGAACATCGCTGGCAGGATTTCTATTTCATCAGCACTAACTTTGGATGAAAACTGACAGAAATCCCAGATACACAGGATAGATGGTCAGCCATGCTGTTTCTTGAAGACATCCCGAATTCTCCAACAAGATTATGGTAGAAGATAGGGAGAATTCTTGTGAGAGTTCTGATCTTGGATATAACTCTTCCACATAATTACAAGAGACTGAAATTTGACAAGAGTTTTTCCAATTCCCATTGTAATTCTTGAAAATTCCCGCTGGAGATCAGTGTAATTCATTCTTGATCACATCCCTAAAAGTTTCAATAGTGTCCATCTGGATCTACAACAGGAATCTGAGAGGACGCAATGTGATTTTATAGCAAATATCTTTATTGCCGCAATTCATGATCTATCAGGTTGGATATTTTTCATGTTTATTCTTATTGCCACCTAGCAATTAGGCCTCATGGCCTTGGTCTTCTCAAGTGTATCCTTTCCTAAGCATTGTCTAATATAACGGGCGGCACAGTGACTCAGTGGTTAGCACTGCAGCCTCATAGCGCCAGGGACCCAGGTTTGATTCCAGCCTTGGGTGACTGTCTGTGTGGAGTTTGCACATTCTCCCTGTGTCTATGTGGGTTTCCTCCGGGTGCTCTGGTTTCCTCCCACAATCCAAAAATGTGCAGGTCAGATGAATTGGCCATGCTAAATTGCCCATTAGTCAGGGGTGAATGTAGGGGCATGGGTCTAGATGGGTTACTCTTTGGAGGGTCGGTGTGGATTTGTTGGGCCAAATGGCCTGTCTCCAAGCTGTCAGGATTCTATAACAATAGGATCTTTAATAACCTTTATTTCACACACTGGCACCAGTTTAGCCTTTTCTTAAAAGAGTTAAAACAAAATTGCTCTTTGACAAAATATCATGAAACTTCAAGCTGTTAAATAGACGAATGAACAGTATTTTATTATCACATTACGAAGAATCTATCCTTCTGAACTCCCCAGTTATTGAAGAATTAAGTTTCAGCCTAAGTTTCTGTAACAAGTTAACTTTTTCTACTTTCACCTTAAAGATTTTTAAGATTCAGGCAATTATTTGCTGCTATTGCGAACAAAAAGTATTGTGTAATTGGTTAGAGAGAGCTCAAAATTTTACCCCTTGGATTTGTGAACTGTAAATGCTTTAATTCATACCTGGCTAACTTTTCCACTGTTGGAATCCCCTATACACAGTTTTCATGTGTAGGCAATAAATGCAAATTTCTGTTATCCTGTCTCTGAATTAGTATTTCAAATTGCAATTGATGAGAACGTGCTGATTTAACACTTACAAATAAGCTGCTTGCCATTTTGGAAATTAATCTCTTAAAAGGTAATTACGCTAATAACAGGGAGACATCGGCCTAGTGGTCTTATTGCTGGACAGATAACCCAGAGAGCCAGATAATGTTCTGTGGACCCAGAATAGCAGTTGTTAAAATTTGATTTCAATAAGGATCTGTAATGTCTGAAAATCTGGAGTCTAATGATGACCATGAATCCATTGTTAGTTGTCAGGAAAACCCACCTTAATGAAGGAAACTGCCATCCTTTCCTGATCTGGTTGACATGTGACTCCAGACCCACAGGAATGTGGTTGACACTTAACTGCTCGCAAGGAAATTAGACATGGGCAATAAATGCTCCATCCTTCGAGCAGTCTGGCGTATTCCTGATGAAGGGCTTTTGCCTGAAACATCGATTTTATTGCTCTTCGGATGCTGCCTGAACTGCTGTGCTTTTCCAGCACCACTGTAATCCAATAAATGCTGGTCCAGCCAGTGAAGCCCTTATCCTGTGAATGATCATCTGACAGAAATTGTCCAATTTCCTTGGCTTAATTATCTCTATATGTTAATGCATTTTGGCTTGTAATATCCTCAAGTCATTCCAACTGTGATTGCTGGTAATCAAGGCTGGAGGAATCAATGCAAAGTTCTATTTCAGTGCTTGTTTTAGCTGATTTTGTAATGTATCAAAATCATTCTGTTAATTCATTGAAATTCTGAGGAACTAATTTCTGAAACAGCATGCAATGGAATCCACATGAGATTTATTTCTAATGAATGAGAAAGGAACAATTGAAAGGGAGATGTAAAGACACATTTGGGATCTGATGTTCTGACATTTGGAGTAGACATGAGATAGAAATCAAAAGGAAGCCAATTAAGTGGCAGATTTTAAAAAAAACAAATCTCATCATGCAGCCAGTGTAATTCATTACCATAGGAAATGGTTGATGCCAAAACATTGAATGTATTTAAGAGGTGGCTAGATATACCACTTGATGCAATTGGAATCAAAGGTTATGGGGAAGAAAGCAGGATTAGGCTGTTGCATTGGATGATGGTGATGAATAGCAGAACAGGCTCGAAGGGCCAAATGGCCTCCTCTTGCTCCTGTCTTCTATGATCAGAAAGCACAGTTCCATTTTGTTCCTTCCTACCTGGGGTGCGGACGTTGGTTGCATCATTTATAGCATCATGTTGGTTGAGTGAGGTAACATTGCTGGTTCAGTTCCACACTTGGGAGCATATTGTTCATGAGATAGTTATTTTAATTACCCTGTTCAAGTATTTTATGGCAAACCTTGGGCACAGCTCAGAGTTTGAATCCTAGCTAGCTCAGGGGTCGGGGCACTTCCATAACAGTCCTAATCCTCATGACAATTATTTTAGCCAACATGTTACAACGCACCTCTGGGTCAGGTGGGTCTTGAACCTGAACCTCCTGGCCCCGAGGTAGGGACACTACCACAGCACCACAAGGCCCCTCTGACCCTTATGATGTTCTGAGGCAAAAGGCAACTATTGATGATAGTTTTAATTAGCTGACTGCAAATATGTGAGAATGATTTTGGAATGAATCTCTCATTCTTGGTGCCTGCCCATGAGGAATCCCATAGCATCTGCTCCATGTCATCTGAAGATGATTTAACACGTGGATCACATAAGCTATTCATTGCTCCGTAGCTAAGAACGCAGGCCTCTACTGTGCTATCCATAATGTTCTACTTGCTGTACAGGATACTAATTAGATTAGGTTACCTGCAGTGAGGAAGCAGGCCCTTCGGCCCAACAAGTCCACACCGGACCCTCCGACGAGGAGAAACACACCACCCTATATTTACCCCGACTAATCCACCTAACATTTAGCATGGCCAATTCACCTGACCTGCACAGCTTTGGACTGTGGGAGGAAACTGGAGCAAACCCGCGCATACAGTTACCCGAGGCGGGAATTGAACCCGGATCCCTGGCGCTGTGAGGCAGCAGTGCTAACCACTGAGCCACCATGCTATTTGGTGTACAGGATACAAATGTCACTAAAATAAATCTTACCATCTTAGAATTTGCTTGAATATTCCTGTGAAGCCCTATGATTAACTGTTCATATTGTTTATATGCAATCCTGGCATGTGGACAGTTGCACTAAGGATGATCCCTCCTATCATCTATCCTACTCTTTTATGTGGCCCTCTTTTGAGTACATTCAGAAAATACTTCACAATAGTTGGACTAGGGTGATAAAATAGTACCTCTCTGAGAAACATCAAACCCCTCAGTCTTTGAAACATCATATCAAAAGAATGATAGTTTGATTTGTTGAAAAGAGAATTTTTTGAAGTATTAATTTTTGAACATAGAACATAGGACATTATAGCGCAGTACTGGCCGTTCGGCCCTCGGTGTTGTGCCAACCTGTGGAACCAATCTGAAGCCAGTCTAGCCTACACTATTCCATTTTCATGCATATGTCCATCCAATGACCATTTAAATGCCCTTAACGTTGGTGAGTCTACTACTGTTGCAGGCAGTGTGTTCTACACCCCTACTACTCTCTGAGTAAAGAAACTACCTCTCACATCTGTCCGATATCTATCACCCCTCAATTTAAAGCTATGCCCCCTCGTGCTAACCATCACCATCTGAGGAAAGAAGCTCTCACTGTCCAACCTATCTAACCCTATATGTTTTAATTAAGTCACCTCTTAACCTTCTTCTCTCTAACAAAAACAGCCTCAAGTCTCTTAGCTTTTCCTCGTAAGACCTTCCCTCCATACCAGGCAACACCTTAGTAGATCTCCTCTGATCCCTTTCCAGATCTTCCACATCCTTCCTGTAATGCCGTGACCAGAACTGTATGCAATACCCAAGTGCGGCCGCACCAGAGTTTTGTACAGCTGCAGCATGACCTCTTGGTTCTGAAACTCAATCCCTCTACCAATAAAGACTAACACACCGTATGCCTTCTTAACATCCCTATCAACCTGGGTGGCAACTTTCAGGGATCTGTGTACATGGGCACCGAGATCTCTTTGCTCAGCTACACGACCAAGAATCTTACCATTAGCCCAGTACTCTGCATTCTTGTTACTCCTGCCTGTTTTGGTATTAGGAATTTGAACCCCAAGCATAAAGACCAAGTTAAATTGCAATTTAAGAAAGAACATCATCTGCCATAACATTCCAGTTATTGTCAGTTCTGACCGTTCTCTTTGGTCAGTGGTTTGAGTTGGTGGGCAACTCCTGTGCACATGTGGCTGCCAGCAGCTGGTGATGGGCAGAAGTGGGGTGTGGGTTGGGGAGGTTTGGACGGATGGCATGTATGAGGAGAATCTGGCAACCCTGGAGAAGAATGGCATGGAAGGATGATAGCATAGGAGGAATGAATGAGGAGATTGACTGACTGTGAGGGTGGTGGGGGGTGGGGGTGGACAGCGTGGGAGTGGAGAACAAACATTGGAGTTGATGGAATGGTGGGTGGGATCAGATGGCATGGAAACAGTAGGAGTGCCATACGAGAAAGAAGTGGGATGGGGTATGGAATGGGAGTGATATGAAGAGGAATGAAAGCAATGAGAGAAATAGCACAGGAAGTATGGAAAGCCATGAGATGGAGATTCCAAGATCTTGTAATAAAATACTAATACACTAAGTAAACATTTCATGGGTTTCTGGTCCAGAACATCTGATCAGCAGTGGAGGGGAAATTTAGACACCTGATGACGTTTACCATTATATGCAATCTAATTCTGTAAAAATGTATGAATATCGAAATAATCTGGAAGGTGATACAAAGATAAAGCATGCCAGCAACTGGTTTAAAGCGCTGTAGCATTATTGTTCAGAACATCGATTAACTCAAGTAGCAATATGTCCTACAGCAAGTACAGGTCATCAATGATTAGGCTTTATTAGGGTTTGATTCATGAAGGATTATAACGTGCCTTTTTCTGATGAAATTGTATTTTGTGTTTTGCACAGGCAGCACAAAACTGCAGACAACATGATTCTTGAATGTGTTATTAATATTATTCAACAAACGTAATCAAAAACACAAATTAATTCATTTATAACCTAATCTTCAGTGTCCCCACTCATCCCTTCAAAATGTGTCTTTTTTGCACTAATATACAACATTTTGCCTCCTCAGTTAGTTAGTATTCTGTTCACACAGCTCCCTTCATGCTTGAGAGCTTTTCATCTTCGAAATATAAAATTAATGCAAAACAAGAGGTTGGTTTAACGTATATTAATGAATAGAGAGAAGAACTAAAATTTTAAAAATATTAGAACAGATGAAAAATTTAATTGTAGCTACGTTGTTTGTGCTTCATAAATATAAGAACACAAATATAATTTCAGAGGTGACAGCTTATGTATTGCATCTAACCGACATTGCTGTTAATCATGAAATACGGTGGCTGCATTTCTAGAACAGTATAGACAAGGGATTGCTGACACTTATCCTCTCCTTGAAGTATCATCATTTAATTTTAAAATGGGGAGCAGTAACAAAATGGACAAGGCAAGCATATAAGAATGGCAAAGGTTATGTTTGTGTAGCGGTTCTGTTACTGAATTAGTAATCCAATATCTGGATATATCACAGGATCACAAATGCTTTATGGTGTAGAATGAGGTCATTTGACCCTTCACACCTGCACTGGCTCTTCAACTGTGTGTCATTACCTCATTGCAATCTCCTGCTTTTCCCCCATGGCCTTGCACATTATTTTTATTCAGGTAAACGTCCAATGCCCTCCTCAGTTACTCAATTGAACCTGGCTCCACCGCATTCCCCATCCTAATTACTTGTCAAGTGACAAAGATTTTGTTATGTCACCGTTGCTTCTTTCGCAAATTATTCTCATTCTTGTGACTTGTACAAGCAGGAACAGTTTCTGTCTATCTGCTTCATCTAGCCCGTTCAGAATTTAGTAAAACCATAATCAGGTCTCTCTCAGCTGCCTTCTCTCCAGGGAAAACAATCCCAACTTCTTCAATTGATCCTCCTCACTGCCGTTTCTTATCCCTGAAACCATTCTTGTAAGTCACTTCTGCACTCTCTCTCACCGATGTGTTCACATCCTTACTATAATGTGGTGCCCAGAGGAGATCTAACAGCTAAGATCCAACAAGTCTCTTATATCAATCCAGAGGATGTACATTCAAATCACATCACAGCTATGTGAACCAAATGAAAATAAAAAGCTGCCTGCATCAGTAAGAGTGACCATGAAAATGTAGCATGGTTTCAGGAAAGGACATCCACTCTGGCCTGTAAACAAATCTTGTTCCTGCTCAAATGTGGTTAACGCTTAATTGCACGCAAACTGCTTTTAAAAGCTAAAGGTGTTGCATGGTTTAAAAGCAACATCCTTTGATATTCATTGTGGACACTGCGGATTACAATAGTCTTTGCAAAAGATCTTGAGCCAAGGGTTTGTGTATAAATGGAACTTTGGTTGGCAACAAGAAGCTGATTGGTTTGTGGGTAGTGGCTATTACTGATGACAGAGGCCTTCTGCCTACCAACAACCATGTGATTGGCTCTCAGGTTATAGAGTTAAGAGTCATAATCATACAGCACAGAATCAGACCCTTCAGTCCAAACAGTCCATGTTGACCATAATCCCAAAATAAACTGGTCCCTCCTGCCTGCGCTTGGCTCGTATCTCTCTAAGCATTTCTTATTGATGTACTTATCTAAATGTTTTTTAAATGTCGTAAAAAATACCTGATATTACTGAAATGCAATAACCGTAAGAAATTTAGAAGTAAATCTAAAAATAAGCCTGTAGTCTCAGGAGCAGCTGCAAGATCCATGCTACTGTGAGTCCACCATTTTAGAATTAGGTTCTTGGCGAGTCATTCAATTGACCCACCATCTTCTTAGGAAACCCAGGATGATTGATTTGCCCATAAAAGCATGGGCTTATTGCTCATAAATGTCCATCACGCTGGCAACGACCACCTTCCCAAGCAACTTTTACTTCTAAATGATGCAGTAGATATTGATATGAGGATCACTTTGGGTATGATAACTCACAACCACTTGCTTGTTTAATGCCAAAGGTGATCTCAGCTGATTATGTTCAAAGGCCAAGTCATACTTTGTGGCTATATAACAAGCTGTGTGAGGATGTTAAATTGTGCTACTTTATAAAAAGAAAGTTCTGGAAGGTTTCATTAGAGGCTTCTTAAATTATGTGCTTATGTTTTAAAATGCGGTAAATAAAATAATTGATTAAAGATACCTGTGAAAACCTCGTTATTGCTGAAATAAATATTTCCACATTCAAACTGCTATTCCAGATACAGTCCAAAAAAAAAACTTCAGAAAAATTTGCAAATGGAGGTATACTTTTGTGGGGTTTTTTTTCCAATAGTAGAAAGACAGCGAGGGGATTTATTAAATTCATTATAAAATAATAATAGGGTGATCATTATTTCCTGCTCATATGGAAGGTTAAAAATGTCAAGCAAAGGACATTTTCTTCCCAGAAATTAATGGTAGTACAGAACATGATAACAATGAGCAGCAAGGTTTGTTCCTAAGACAGTAATTTCAAGGGTGTTAACAATTTGACAGTTCCTCTGCTGGCTTGGTGTATTATGTCAGTACCTGGTGTGCTCCTGAGATGTACAAGACAAAGGAAAATCCCAGGTCAAATCTTTAAGTTTGATGTTCTTGACCAGATAACATTAGCGTTATAACACCTGTGTCAGCATCATTAGACCAGAAATGGCCAAATTTCACCACAGTTCCCTTGTCTGGTTACGGCCTCTGCTGGAAAATAAGTGTGTATGTACTGGGCGAGGATAGAATTGTTCCAAAATGTATCTCTTCTCAAAATGGCAAACCAGTTGATTTTGGAGGGTAAATCTTTTAATCTGCTACATGGACCCTCCCTCATCTTGAGGACATTCAAGGCAGGAAGTTGGAAATCTTGAGCGACAGCTCCCATGAGCATTACAAAATTGACACATTAGCCATTGAGCTTGATGATCAGAAATGTCCTGTGACCATGACTGAGAACTGACCTAGAAGGATAACAAAAAAGGACACACAGTTGAAAAAATACCAAAAAGATGCTTTATTTACACTTATAACTGCAAAGACTGTGTCTTGCTATTTCTCTGTTTTGAACTGTGGACTGAAATGAGAGAACTGCTTTAAAAACCAAGGTTTCTACAAGGTTTAAAAGCAAGTAATTTGATGCTCTTTGTGACCACTGGTGGGCTACAACAGTGTTTATAGATTAACTCAAGCTGAAGCTTGTGTACAGATGGAATTTTGTTTGGCAACAAGAAGCTGATTGGTTTTTGGGCTAGTGACCACTACTGATGACTGTGGACTTCTGCCTGCAGACAACCATGTGATTGGTTCTTAGGTAACAGACCAGCTTGGAGCTGGGAACAATATACAGAGGAACCATTAGGTCTCCACCAGCTTTTTCTCTCTGTTCTCTGCCTTAAGCCACTTTAAAACTTCCTTCAACGGTGGATGTAAGCTGTGACATTTAGTTGCTAAATATGAGACCTTCCTTAAATGAACAAGCCACCCTGTGTCTCTTGCAAACCAATGGAGGCATCCAGAGAACAATGACTGAGAAGCAACATTCTGACCAGCACAATAATCGTGAGAACCATCTCAACAATCCCAGTGAACAGCAATCACTAAACTGCGTTACCACTTTCCCCGTCCATATACGATCCATGTTTGTTCCATCTGTTGTGTATGTCTCTGTGTGTCTGTGCATGTGTGTGTCTGTGCATGTGTGTGTCTGTGCATGCATGTGTGTTTGTAAGGAGTATTTTAAGCGATTACTATTTTAATTGGTGGTGTTACATTACAATAGCTTTTAAAATGGTTTACCTGTAGCCTAGAGTCTAATTATTTATAATAAATAGTAATTCTTGTTAAGTACAGAAACCTTGTCCATGGTTTCTATCATCTTGGGTCTGAAAATCAGGTAAATTGGGACTTAATTTAAAATCTTTCACTTTGTGATGAAAATTCAAGCTAAATGGTATTAAAAAGCTGAAAGAAGAAAGAGATGAGGGATATTTATGTTCAAACACAGGACAGCTTAGCAAAGTAGCTAATAAAGTGAATAAGATCCCACACCTTAAAAATAGCAGCACATGGTGAGTTTTATGGACTTATGCAGGTGGGTATGAGGTTCATGCAGCATGTGGCTGACCCACAATTTATTCATGGAATCCATAACCTGATTCCCATTTCACTGGGAACAGTGGAACTATCAATAGACTACCTTCCATTGAGCTTATTTCAGCTTCTGAAAGGTTAATTAATGGCCGCTTAAGAGAATCATCCCACCCCTATCTCTATTTTACCCATGGCAAGGAAAGCCCATGCCAAGCCTGTAGTTTTGCATTTACAAATAAATGAAGTGAGGTTCTTTCGGGGTCTTGTCTATGTATTGGGGTCACCACGCCAACATCCCCTTAGCCCTTACCTTGGCCGCAGCAGTACTCTGACCTTTCAAACATGACTCCTTACTTGAGGAAACCTGGAATTACCGATATGGCTTTTGTCTCCCACAAGATATCTTCACTGAGGCAGCAATGCTTATGATATCCATCCATCATAATCGAAGAAACCAGGCATGGATAACATGGTATTGAAGAATGCAATAGATGTTTATGAAGCTCACCAACATATACAAATATCCTAAACACAGGGACATCAGTGCCTGGTCTCACATTAAGCTATTTAAGCAACACGATCTCAACAGTGTGTCATGCTATAAGTGATCAGAAGTAAGGTGGAGTGCTGCTCTTTTTATCAGGTGATGAAGGAGCAGAGCTCTGAAAGCTTGTGACTTCAAATAAATCTGGTAGACTATAACCTGGTGTCGTGCATCTTCTGACATTGTCCATCTTGGTCCAACACTGGCATCTCCACATCATGGCTACCTAAAACTGTGACATAACAGAGGACACTGTACAGATTCCATTGAGAGATTTACATGGAGATCTATGAAAAGGCAGATTTGTTTACTCAGAACCTCATCGCTAACTGCTTTCCAAAATCACATTGCTGTTTGTAAGATTTTGATGTGTAAAAATTGGCTGACACTTTGCCTACATTCCAACAGTGACTAAACATCTTTGGCTGGAAAACATTTTGCATGTCCTGAGGTTGTGAAAGACACTATGTAAATGCAAAGCACTAGCTTTCTGTAATAATGTTCATGGGTATCCACAGAGGATTCATCAATATTGACCAGAATGACCTTCAGGTATGTTTTTGAAATTGCCTCAATAAGTTACTGAATATAATTGTAATTGTTGAATGGCATACATGCCAAACAAAGACAAGCCAAGGCTGAGCTATAGTGCGTCAGATTAGGAGAAGGTATTTCAGCTCTGAGAAAATCACTCCACATTATTTCTATCTGCTCAGTTCTCCAAGGCAAGAATTTCTCTAATGTTTGAATATTAATTGCTCAGCAAGCTGTTCGCAGATAAGCTGACTCAGGCAAATTCACCAGAGGCTTCAGTGCTGCAATGTATGCTTATCAGTCAGGCACAAGGGATTTCTAAGAGTCAGTTCCATTATTAACTGCTGGAAACCTGCATGACCCTCATAACTCATTGGCAAAAGGCCAATACTCTCTCAATCAGGCTGTGCTGTAGCAATGAGGTAACCTGCTTTGTTGTATCTTTTTCTCAACTTCAGTTTTAAAGCAGTTCGGGTATTTGTACTAATTTAAATAACCCAGTGTTATTTACCTTCATCTACAAATGTGGTCTGGCAGGAATCAATTTTTGGGGTGCTCCTTATGCAGGTCCATCATAAAGACTGCTCTTTTCATCTCTTTAATACTGCCTTCTTCCAACCAATTTCAGCCACTCTGTTACTGACAGGCTCACCTACCTTTTTTGTCTCCTCTCTCCAGCCATCATGAACTTCAACTTGTTGAAATATTTTATACCCAGCTCATGTGTGAACTTCCTGAAGAAGTGGTGTCTGGGTACAATTGCAATGTTTAAAAGATGTTTTGGATAAATACCTGAATAGGCAAGGTTTGGAGGGATATGGGTCCTGGGGCAGGCAGGTGGGCTTAGTTTAGCTTGGGATTATGCTTGGTATGGACTGGTTAGACCGAAGGGACTATTTCTGTGCTGTCTGACTCTATGATTCTATGTTTTGCACTCGTCAATCTCAACCTGTCTTTGGAGAACAACCCCCTCACCTCAAAATTTAGTTCTTTTAAGACATACGTAGCCTTTTGGATAAATAGGCCAAAAAGATACATAATATGCCAAATGTGGCCTCAAAATGGTAGGGTAATTGCAATAAGACTACTTCATACATACCTTCCAATCCATTAGTCATAAAACTAATATGCAACTTTGGAGAAGGTTTGTAGCTCAGTTTGTGGATCAGGTTGTACATTTACTTGCTGACTTGGTAGGTTTGTTCTCAGATGTTTTGTCACTATACTATGTAATATCGTCAGTGAGCCTCTGGTGAAGCGCTGGAGAAAACGTGTTCCAAGGTTCATGTGTTTTAATGTACTGAATGCTCTAGTTCGGCACAATTTATAGCTATCTGTTCCTTGACTCTGCATGTTTACATAATACTTGTATTTTTGATGAGAAGAGTATCCTTGGAGGATAAGGAACCTCAGTGCTGCCCCCTTGAGCATAAATAGTGACAAAACATTCATAACATGATTTCAGACAAAGGGTGACATGTGGTTGTGTCAGCCTCCTCAAGCATCCACTTCAATCAGAGCTTATTTTCTGCCTCGCCTTCACTTTCGCTTACTCCCCACATCTCTAGTTTCTCTTGGAGATCAAGCATCGGTTGATTCCAATCATGAAAAGCCTCAACAAAGGTATACCTGCAAACTTGCAGGGAACAGAGTTCCATAGGTTCAGAGCCCTTGGAATGAAAATATAACTCTTGCTTTCAATCCTAAATGATGCTCCCCTCACTCTGTGTCCACTCCATTTTCCCCACCTGGTGCTTAGAGATTGTGGTCCCTATTCTAGATTGCACAGGCCAGGGGAAGCAACCTCTCAGGATCCATATCATATTGTGAATATTAAATGAGATCACTCTCATTGTTCCAAACTCCGGGGAGTAATGATCCAATTTACTTGGCCTTTACTCATTGAACTATCCTCTCATTTTGGTTATTAAGCTAGTGAACCTTCTCTGTACTGCTTACAAGACAAGTATACACTTTCTTACAGATGGAGATAGAAACTCTATATAGTTTCTCTGAAGCCCAACATAATTGTGGCAAATTCAATTATTCTTGTATTCTAAACCTTTGCACTAAAGTCCAAAATTTGCCTACCGATAGCTCAGATTTCATGAAGGCATGAAAATCAAGTCTAGAAATCACTGATCACAAATAAACACTCTCCATGGGTGTGGAGAAGCCTGTGTTGGACTGGGATGGACAAAGTTAAAAATCACACACAACACCAGGTTATAATCCAACAGGTTTATTTGGAAGCACTAGCTTTCATAGCACTGCTCCTTCATCAGGTAACGAGTGGAGTCGGATCATAGGACACAGAATTTATAATAAAAGATCAAAGTGTCATACACTGATGCGATATATTGAACAAACCTAGATTGCTATAAGAAAGTGAACACTGCAAATGCTGGAGATCAGAGTCGAAGAGTGTGGTGCTGGAAAAGCACAGCCAGTCAGGCAGCATCCGAGGAGCAGGGGAATCGATATTTTTGAGCTTAAGCTCTTCATCAGGAATAAGGCAGGCCAAGAGATAAATGGGAATTGGGTGGAGTTGGAGTGTAGGTAGCTGGGAATGTGATAGGTAGATGAAAAAGGGTGTGACTACTTCATCTACCTATCGTATTCCCAGCTACCTTCCCCCCAGCCTGACCCCACTCTCATATATCACTCAGCCCCCCTTGGGCCACCCCCTCATTCCTGATGAAGAGAAACATCGATTCTCCTGCTCCTCGATGCTGCCTGGCCGGCTGTGCTTTTCCAGCACCAAGTTCTTCAAACCTGGATTGCTGTTAAGTCTTTCATCTTTTGGAATGGGTTGCAGGCTTCAATTCATTCATATGTAAATCTCAGAACTTCTTTCAAGTCACATTCCCAAGGTAACTTAAGGTTTTATTAAAAAATGTGATATCACAGCTCAGCCAATGCATCATCGGTGTGAGGTTAGAGTCTGTATGTATTCCAATCTTGAGTCTGGTTCTATTTCCAAAGTAGAAATTTATAAAATGTCACGTGGATTATAAAAATATTGACTGCCTACAGATCGTGTGCTTTTTGAACAAAATAGAATCTATTTGCAAATACAAATCTTCAAATGCAAATTCACCCCATATACTTTTATGTGTATGTACGTGCATGTGAGTGAGAGAGGGAGTGAGAGAGAGTCTGGATGTGAAAGTGTATATGGGGGGAGGGGGGAATGGGGTGCTGGGGAGAGGAAGAGAGTGTGAGTGTGTGTGCGTGTGAGAGTGTGTGACAACATGGTAACAGCTCTCACAAGCATAATTTTCCATGAGGGTTGGGCAAGGTAAATGGGCATGGAGGTGGGAGGTGGTGGGAGGAAAGTTTTGAACATGTCCGTCTCATGTGGGTAGAGTTGAGGAACTTCAAAGGAAAAGAGACCCTGATGGGAATTTGTGTACAGGCAGTAGTCAGGATATGGAGAAGAAAATAAATCAGGAGACATTGAATGCATCTTAAAAAAGGCACTTTTACAATAACATTGTGGACAATGTTTGGAACATCCGATTGGTAGCAGATTCCAAGAAAAGGAATGTCCGCAAGGTGTTTTTTTTGGAGCAGTTTGTGGTGGAGTTCACTAGGGAAGAGACAATTCTGGATTTGGTGTAATGAGGCAGGGAGCTTAAGGTGACCACACTACGATAGAATTCATCCTGCAGTTTGAGAGGGAGAAGCTGGCATGAGATGTAATTGAGTAAAAGTAAAACAAAGACATGACGGAGGAGCTGGCCAGAGTTGATTGGAAAGGGACCCGAGTGGGGAAGTCATTGGAACAATGATGACCGGAGCTTCTGGGGGTAATTCAGAAGGCACTGTAGAAACTCATCCCAAGGAAGAGGAACGATACTAAGGGGAAGATGAGGCAATCATGGCTGACAAGGGAAGTCATAAAAGGAAAAAAATGGTGAAGATTAGTGGGGAGCTACAGAATTGGAAAGCCTTTAAGAAACAGCAAAGGATAACTAAAAATGCAATAAGGAGGGAGAAGATGAAATTTGAGGGTAAGCTAGTGAGCAATGTTGCTGAGTTGACTGACCTCCAGCAATCACAACCATTTTCCTATGTGCCAGATATGACTCCAACCAATGGAAGGAAGTACCCTGACATCCACTGATTCCAGTGTCACTGGGGCTCCTTTGATGCCAAACGCAGTTGACTGCAGACTTGATGTTGAGGGCTGTCACCCTCACCTCACCTCTGGAACCAAGAGTGTAATGGGGTCAGGAGCTGAGTGTCCCTGGTGGTGCTCAAACTGGGCATCACTGAAGAAGATTGCACCAGTTTTTTAAGATATCCACAAGGTATGGATGGACATTGGACCACTGGAATATAAGGCTGGAGAACTAGTAATGGGGAGCAAAGAAACAGGAGAGGAACTGAATAGGTACTTTGCATCAATTTTCACAGTGGAAGACACCAGCAAGATATCAGGACTTCAGGAGATTCGGGGGGTAGAGGTGAGTGGAGTGGCCATCAGTAAGGGGAAGGTGCTGGGAAAGCTGAAAGGACTTGACAATAGATACATCACCTGGAATAGAAGAACTACATCCCAGAGTTTTGAAGACGAAAGCTGAGGAGATTGTCAAGTCAGGGAGAGTCCCAGAGGAATGGAAAATGTTTAATGTAACAGCTCTGTTTAAGAATGATGTAAACAGAAGGCAAGAAATTAAAGGATGGGTTAGCCGGACCTTAGTCATTGCTAAGATTGGTAAATCCAACCTGGCCAATTTCCACCCCATCAGTCTGCTCTCAATCATCAGTAAAGTGATGGAAGGTGTCATCAACAGTGCTATCAAACAGCACCTGCTCAGCAATAACCTGCTCAGTGACATCCAGTTTGGGTTCCACCAGGGCCACCCAGCTCCTGACCTCATTACAGCCTTGGACAAAACAACTGAATTCCAGAGCTGAGGTGAGGTGAGAGTAACAGCCCTTGACATCAGGGCTGCATTCAACAGAGTGTGGCATCACTGAGCCCTCACAAAATTGCAATTGAGGGGTATGAGGGGGCATACTCTCTCCTGGTTGGAGTCACACTGACACATGGGAAGATGGTTGTGCTGTTGGAGGTCAGTCATCTTAATTCCAGGACATCTGTGCAGGAGTTTTTCAAGGTAATGTCCTTGGCCCAGCCATCTTCAGCTGCTTCATCTCCCTCCATCATAACGTAAGAAATAGGGATGCTAACTGATCAGTGCATGATGTTCAGCACCATTCGCGACTCCTTAGATACTGTAACAGTCTATATTCAAATGCAACAACATCTGGCCAATATCCAAGCTTGGGCTGACAAGTGGCAAGTAACATTTACACCACAGAAGTTCCAAACTATGACCATCATCCATAAGGGTCAATCTAATCACTGCCCCTTGAGATTCAATGGTATTACTATCACTGAATCCCCCACTGACAACATCCTTGGGGTTACCGTTGGCCAGACACTCAGCTACACCCTCCACATTAACACAGTGGCTCCTAGAGCAGATCAGAGGCTAGGACTACTGTGGTGAGTAGCTCACTTCATGAGTCCCCAAAGCCTGTCCACCATTTACAGGGTACAAGTTAGGAGTGTGATGGAATACTCCTCACTTGCCTGGATGGGTCCACCTCCAACAACACTCAAAAAGCTTGACAACATGCAGGACAAAGTAGCCCCTTTGATTGGCACCACTTCCACAAACATCCACTCCCTCCACCACCAATGCTCAGTAGCAGCAGTGTGTATTATCTACAAGATGCACTGCAGAAATCCACTACAGATCCTCAAGCCTATGATCACTTCCATTTAGAAAGACAAGGACAACAGATACATGGGAACAGCACTGGCTATAATTTCCCCTCCAAGTCTGTCTCCATCCTAACTTGGAGATATATTACTGTTCCTTCGGTGTTGCTATGTCAAAATCCTGGAAATTCCTCTCTAAGGGCATTGTGGTTCAATCTACATCATGTGGACTGCAGCATTTTAGGAAGGCAGCTCCTCACCACCTTCTCAAGAGCAAATAAGGATGAGCAATAATTGCTGGCCCAAGTAGTGATGCCCATATTCCATGAGTAAATAAAAAAAAGATTTTAAGAGTCCATTATGAAAGATGAAACTGTGGAGAAGTTGGATATGCATGGTAAAATAGGGTTGAGTCAGCACAGCTTTCTCAAGGGGAGGTCATGTCTGACAGTATTTTTGTAGATTAGATTCCCTACAGTGTGGAAACAGGCCTTTCAGCCTATCTAGTCCACACCGGCCCTCTGAAGAGTAACCTACCCAGACTCTGTGGGCAATTTAGCATGACCAATTCACCTAACCCAACCTGCACATGTTTGGACTGTGGGAAGAAACTGGAGCACCCAGAGGAAACCTGCGCAGAATGTGCAAGCTCCACACACACAGTTGCCCGAGACTGGAATCGAACCCGGTACCCTGGTGTTGTGAGGCAGCAGTGCTAAGCACTGAGGCACCATGCTGCCCCAACCACTGAGCCACCGTGTCGTCCTGTTAGAACTCTATGAGGAGGTAATGAGAAAGTTGAACAAAACAGAGCCAATGGATGTGATCAATTTAGATTTGCAGGTGGCCTTTGACAAGGTGCTGCACAGGAGGCTGCTGAATAAGATAAGACTCCATGGTGTTAGGGGGCAAAGTACTGGTATGATAAAGGATTGGCTGATTGGCAGAGATGGGGATAAAGGGGCCTTTTACATGATGGCAGCCATTATTAGTGGAGTTCCACAGGGGTCAATGTTAGGACCGCAACTATCCACGTTATACATTAATGATCTAGACGAAGGAACTCATAGCATTGTTGCCAGGTTTACAAATGATGCAAAGATAGATGGAGGATCAGGTAGTGTTGAGGAAGTGGGGAGGTTGCAGAAGGACTCGGACAGGCTTAGAAAGTGGCAGATGAATAACACTCTGGGAAAGTATGAAGTTTAGCACTTTGGTAGGAAGAATAAATGCGTACACTGTATTCTAAATGGGAAACACTTCATAAATCTGATGCACAAAGGGATTTGGGAGTCCTAGTGAGGATTCTCTTAAGATTCAGATTCAGTTGGCAGTTCGGAAAGCAACTGCAATGTTAGCATTCGTTTCAAGAGGGCTAGAATAGAAGCAGGGATGTACTGCTGAAGCTGCATAAAGCTCTGGTCAGACTGAATTTGGAATATTGTGAGCAGTTTTGGGCCCTGTATCTCAGGAAGGATGTACAGGTGTTGGAGGGGGTCCACAGAAGATTTACAAGAATGATCCTAGCCATAAAGTGCCAGTCATATGAGAAGTGGTTGAGTCGTTTGGGTCTGTACTAGATGGAGTTTAGAAGGATGAGGAGGATCTGATGGAAACTTACAGAAAACTGAGCGGCCTGGATAGAATGGATATGGAGAAGATGTTTCCACCAGTAGTAGAGACCAGGACCTGAGGGGGCAGCCTCCAAATGAAGGGATGATCCATTAGAACTGAGATGAAGAGGACTTTTTTCAGTCACAGGGTGGTGTATCTATGAAGATGCAGCTGGCTGTAGAGATCAACTCATTGAGACAGAGATAGATAGGTTCTTGATTAGTAAGAGGATCAAAGGTTATGGGGAAAAGGCAGGAGAATAGTGTTGAGAAACATATCAGCGATAATCGAATGGCAGAGCAGATTCAATGGGCTGAATGGCCTAAATCTGCTTCTGCATCCCATGGTGTCACGGTCTCTTTTTTGAAATCTAAATGTAGAACATGTTATGTCAATACAGTCATATAAGTACAACCTTTTAGAAAGCTTTTAAAAAGTACAACTTTAAAAATTGGGGTGAAGTTAAAGACTTGCAAACTGGACTCTAAGGGTCACTCATGGTTCCACAGTTACAAAATTGTCAATGTCTAGAAGGTTTCAAGTAGATCACAAGTAAACGTACTAAAATGGCACTGCTGTGAAATTTGCCATTGTCAAGGATTATCCTGAAAACAGAGAAACAATGAGCCTCACTTCAAAGGCATATCATATTCAGAATTATTCATTACATTACCATTTGTCTTATCTGGATGATGATTTTGTCAGTTTGTGTAGGTCACATGACATAGTGGTCACCTTTGCCAAATGTATAGAAAAGTCAGGACAAGCTGCCAAAAAGGCAGAGAACTATCATGAGAGATATCTTCAAACATTTTCAGAAAAAAGGCAAGAACTTCAACCCTGGGAGAGAGTAAGAACAGAGAGAGAGAATGACTGAAGTGTTGTAATCACTGGGGCTGCTGAAAATGCCTCATCTGCAGAGCGAGAGAAACAAAATCATTCCCTTACCTTGCTCTAACTACAAAGCTTAGTACTGTCAAAAAAAATCCAGAAATTTAACTGTGAAAGCCATTGTAGTTACTGAGAAAGTCCTGAAATTCCAAGGCTTCACTTCAGATAAGTATCTAGCATTAAATGATCAACACCTTTAAAAGACCAACATATTGACCTTGAAATATCAGGCCAACACAATCAATAGTGACTGAAATTGATTCCTATTTCATGTTTTATGAGTATTGTTTTTAATTTTATCTGTACTGAATCTTTGAGTGTCTGTGTAAGTGTGTGGCTTAGTTTTCTTGTTAATTTCCAGAGCAAGAGTGAGAAACAAACTGAACTTTCCATTTAAGTACAAAAGGCCTTTGTTGCTGGGTTATTTAAAAAAACTGACTTACACACTCTAAGGTTAAGAAACGTACATATTCACATGCAAAAACATTATTCATGGGCAACTTTGAGGTAACATTTCAAACTGTCCATGATAAACAGCTACTAGCTTCTCTTCATATACAGCCTAGTAATATTTAGGATAATTTATCAAATGTGATTTGCCTTTCATAAAATTATGTTAACTGTCTCATCAGAGTATAACTTTCTAAGTGCATTGTCAAGGCTTTATTAATAATAGATTTCAGCATTTTTTTTTCTGATGACTCATGCCAGGCTTATTAGACTACAATACTCTCCCCTTCCTTTCTTGAAAAGTGATGTTACATGTAGAATCATTGTACTGTACAGCATGGAAACAGACCCTTCGGTCCAACTCATCTATGCTGACCAGATATCCTCAAATATTTTAGTCCCCTTTGCCAGCATTTGGCCCACATCCCTCTAAATCCTTCCTATTCATATACCCATCCAGATGCCTTTTAAATGTTGTAATTGTACCAGACTCCACCACTTCTTCTGGCAGCTCATTCCACACATGCACCACCCTCTGTGTGAAAAAAGTACCCCTTAGGTCCCTTTTATATCTTTCCCTCTCACATTAAACCTTTGCCGTGTATTTTTGGACTTACCCACCCCAGGGAAAAGACTTTATCTATTTATCCTATCCATGCCCCTCATGATTTTATAAACCTCTACAAAGTCACCCATCAGCATCCGCTGCTCCAGAGAAAATAGCCCCAGCCTATTCGACCTCCCCCCTTAGCTCAAACCCTCCAACCCTGGCAACATCCTTGCAAATCCTTTTAGAACCCTATCAAGTTTCACACCACCCTTCTGAAAGCAGAGAGACCAGAATTGCTAACATCCCTTCTGGAAGAGAATATCATAGATACTACCTTTGTTCGATAATGGAAAATTATTCTTGTAGCTCTTATTTCTGGGCGTTTTTGCCAGCTGCAGCCAGTGTTCCCCGAACATATCTGCACATTATTTTATTGCATCTCTATCCCCTTGAGAAAGAGCTTTCAAATGCAAACATACACATGGCATGATATAGAAAGGAAATCTGGGGAGGAAAATACAACACAACAGGCTGGATCTGTTCAGTAAAAAAGTCAGCGTTGTTATGCCTTTGCTGCACTGTCTAGAGATTGAAATTTTGCAGTGTCTGCCAGCAGATTTTGTGATAGGAAAATCACTTGTGTCCACGTGAAGTGTACTGCAAGCTGTGGGAAGGAGTAAAAAGGAATGCAGCCTCTTGTCAGTGCAGCCTTGGATAAATGGTTGTCTGCACTGCAGCTTTTTAGCTGGGAAATTACAACTCTTGTGCGGTCTGCAGTGGAGCTGTCAGAGACACGGCCAGCAATTCAAACTACTCTGCTCATTTACTGGACTCGAATCTTGAAAATAGTGACTGGTCGGGTTTCAACATACAATAAAGTATTGCATTTGTGTAGCACTTTTCATGGCTACAAGACATTTCACCACTTATGAAGTTCTTTCGATAAATAGCCACTTTGTGTATGATCCAATGCTGCCAGTTTACACAGAGCAACTTCTAAAAGCACAATTTGCTCATGAACACCTAACCTGGTTAAGTGATGTGGATTGAGGGACAAATATTGCCCAAGGCTCGAGGAACAATTCTCTTGGTCTACTTAGAAATAGTCTATCTGAAAGAGCAGATGGAAAATTACTTCATCATTTTGTCTGAAAGACATCACCTATGATCAGTGCAGCACTCCCATGGTACAGCACTGAAGTGTCAATCCTGGAATAGGGCTTGAAATCATAGCCTTTTGCTTCTAGACAAAAGTTCTTCTAACTGAGGTAGGGCCACTTACATGCCAGGGTATTTCAAAATCAATCAAATGGAGACTTTGGACATATTCAGGAAGTATCCAACAACAGTGACATGCTCAGCACATTTTGTTGACTCCTTAGGTACTGAAGAAGTCTGCGCTACATGCACTAATCCCTGGACAGCATCCAGACTTGAGCTCGTTAAGTGACAAGTAGCATTCATGTTATACAAGTGCAAAAGCAACTATCAACAAAAGGGAACCTATCTTACAGAATTACCATTGCTGAATTCCTTATCCTCAACAGCATGTAGGTTACTGTTGATCTAATACTTCGTTGTACAAATACTGAGACTTGAAGAGCAGCCCAGAATCTGGGAATTCTGTAGCAAAGTTCATTTTATGATTCCACCAAATGTCTGACCTCCATCTACTTGGTGCAAGTCAGAAGTGTAATGGAACACTCTCCAATTATCTTGAGCTTCAACACCACTCAAGATGCTCAGTGTCACCTAGGGCAACGAAGCTCACTTGATTGTCAACCCAGGTATCATTTTAACTGCTCTTTCTAGCACATTGTGACAGCAACGTGTACTGTCTATGGCATGCAATGCAGCAACTCTCTGAAGCTTCTACAACCTTCTAAACCCAATGATCTCTGTCACCAAAAGGAGAAGCACAGCAGCGAATGGGAACATGACCACTCTCAAGTTCCACTCAAAGGCATGCAGCATCCAGACTTGGCAAATCCATTGTAATTCCTTCACTGTTACCAAGACAAAATCTTGGAACTCCCTAATAGCATTGTAGTTCCACTTGGGCAGTAATTGTTCAAGTAGGTCGCTCATCATCACCTTTTTTTGAAAATAATTAGGAAGATGTATCATAAATGTACATACCATCTGAGCGAATAAATATAAATAAAATAAAATGAAACCCTGTAGTTAAAATTGCACACACCCCCCGTTGTTGCATCCAATCAAGCTTCCTGTTCAGGCTGGCCCTCTCATGTCCCAAGTTAAAAAGTGTTTTTAATTAGCTTTTCTGTTAAAATATTAAGCAAAATTAGGTAATATGGCATGCATTTTCTGAATTTCAGTTTACAGATCTGTTGAAGTTGATGGGTTAGCTGTGCAGTATAGTTCACGGCCTGGATTATGGCTTTTTGAAGACCTTAGATCATTCGGACATTCAAGGGTAAGAGACACTGCAGGTACAGTGTCTGCTCTTAGATTTCTTTCTATTTTTATGTGAACCACATTAATACTTTATAAGAAGACAAGTACATAGGCAAAGAGAATATAAATTCCACACCGTGCTATTATTGAAGATTGTGTTTCTGTTCCTCAGTGTATTATCTTAAACGTTAATTGAAATTTGAAATTCTATAGGAAGAAAGGGTATTTAAAAGCTATAAAAATTTATGCAATTCATTGCCTTCCCCGTTGTGGAAGAAATGTTCTCTTTCAAAGGCAACAAACTAAGGACTCATATTTAAATTGGGCCATATTAGCTTTTCATGCTGTACCATCAAAGAAATAATACTGTTCTATTTATACAGAATGCAGATAGATCAGACAGCAGGCATGTTTGAAAGAAAATGTCATTGCAGACTGCAGCCAATTGGATCATCAAACTTGTACACAAATCCAAGATTTTATAAATAATTGTTTTGCAGAGTTTTGCTGTTGATTTCAAATTTTTGGTTTTCAAATTAAACCAGCAGTAAAGCAGAGCACTCTAAAATCAAATATACATACACTGCTGAGGCATTGCTTTGTTTTTCTCTCCTCAAGAGCATCACTAACCCTTTGATGGAGCCCAGTTTGGGCTCTAATTGCCGTCCAGGATGCTTGTCCAAGTGGCCATTCTGATATGTCATTTGCACAGTGAGTAACAGTGGGACACTCTCCTTGGAGTCTTCACTGTAAGGCCTGCCTTTATTGTCACCTGGTGAGCAGACTCCAGCTTTTCTTGACTAACAACCTCAGTCAGTCTGAGAACTAAACCCACCTTGTTTGCATGCCTCTGCACCACGAACGGGTTGGCAAGCCAACTGAGCTAACAGTGCCACCTGGATGCCCAGTTTTGAGTTACTGGATCTGTTCAAAGCCTGCTTCCCATTTAGTGCAATATGAATGCCACACAACATACTGGAGAGTTGGCTTAATGTGAAGACAGGAGTTTGTCTCCACAGTGACTATGTGGTGTTCGCTCCCACTGATTGTATCATGGACAGATGGTTCGACAACAGATACATTGTTTTGAACAGATTTTGTTAAGATTTTCCCACTTGTTAGTTCCCTCACCATCTACCACAGACCCCGGTCCGTCTCTATGTCATTTACGACTTGTCCAGTTTGTCCAATAATGGTTCATTCAATGATTCTTGGTGATAAACTTTAAGTTCTCATGCAGAGCACATTCTGTGCCCTTGTCACATTCAGTCTTTCCATCAATTGGTGTGCTACTTGAAGGAGTATAGATTCATTAGGTGGAATTACCAGGAGGTTTCCTTGCCCATGTTTGACCTAATGGCATGAGACAGTCAATGTCGAGGATTCCCAGGACAACTCCCCACTTACTGTACATAAGTGTGTCACCACTTCTCATAGTATTGTCCTGCTGGTTGGATAGGATCTAGTCAGGGATAGTGATGGTGGTGTTTGGGACATTGTCTGTAAGTTATGATTCCATGAGTATGACTATGTTAGCTGTGATACAAGGTAAAAACAATGACTGCAGATGCTTCTCTCCACCCTTCAGACACTCTGCCTGTATTCCTGATGAAGGGCTTTTGCCCGAAACATCAATTTTACTGCTCCTCGAATGCTGCCTGAACTGCTGTGCTTTTCCAGCACTACTAATCCATCATCTGTGATATAGCTCTCCCAACTTTGCCACAAGCCACCAGTTTCTAGTAAGGATTGACAGTGCTATATCTGCCGTTGCTACTCTATTGTCTATGCTAGGTGGTCCGTTTGACCATATGAAAGACCATAAGATATAGGAGTAGAATTGGATTGTTTTGCTCATCACTTGGTTCTGTTCCTTTCTTTAGGTTTTAGAATAATTTACTAGTTCTTTCCAGGTGTTACAACTGAAATGACTCCACAAAGGCCTGTATTCTATCACCAAGTCACCCTTTATCTGTGCATGGAGAGTCCCTGACACTGATCCAGCTCCCTCAGAGCCAACTCTTAGAGTGAACAGGATATCTGACACTCCTGATTAACCAGATTAACAGCCCCAGTCAGGGAGCTCTTATTCTATGAGGTCCACCTGTCTGACCTCATGACAATCGCTGCAACAGTCATGACTAAACCTTCACAGCTGGGCACATTAGCTACAACTTCATTCATGTCCTTGATATGCAGCTGGGTCACTTTGGAAACCTTGGATGGCATGACTCAGCATTGAGGTAACCCGACAAAGAAAACTGAAAAACTGCAGATGCTGGAAATCTGAAACCAAAATAGAAATAGCTAGAGAAACTCAGCAGCTCTAGTGGCATCTGTGGAGGGAATGCGGAGTCAACATTTTGGGTCCAATGACCCTTCTTCTGACCTACTGAGTTTTTCAAGCTGTTTCTGCTTTTGCATTAATATAGCCCATTTGTTGTAACAAAGTCTGATAACTCTTTAGCATTTGCTACAATAGTACTTGCTCGTCAATAGATTAATCCTAGAGAGAAACAAAGTACTGCAACTCTACCATTACAATCTTCTGGGAAATAAGATATGAATTTGTTTTTGTTACTGCATTTACTTTTTTGTGATCTATGCACAATTTAGTTGACCTATCCAGTTTAGGAGCTAATGCCAGCAGTGAAATCCACCATCTTTGGCTTGGTTCCATCAGGTGATTTCTAGCACATATTGAATCATTGTTTTCACTTGAGCACCTTTTCCCAGGCTTGATCAATAGGATGCTGTTGCATCATTGCTACAATCACATCATGTGTGTCTAAATTAATACATCCCAATGTATCTTTACAGATTTCCTTGAATTTCCTGAGTGCCCTTACTGTACATTCCACTTGCCCTTCCCGTAAATATGAAATACAGAGTCTAACTGTCCCAGTACTGGTTAGCCAGACTGTAGGACGATTGTTTTATTAACTATATTACTCTGTCATCTTCTACTCCTATTACCACCTGGCATACTCACTCTTATCGTGCTCTCTACAATAATACAAGTTTAACGCGTTTATAGATTAGATTAGATTAGATTACTTACAGTGTGGAAACAGGCCCTTTGGCCCAACAAGTCCACACCGCCCCGCCGAAGCATAACCCACCCATACCCCTACATCTATATCTACCCCTTACCTAACACTACGGGCAATTTAACATGGCCAATTCACCTGACCTGCACATCTTTGGAGTGTGGGAGGAAACCGGAGCACCCGGAGGAAACCCACGCAGACACGGGGAGAACATGCAAACTCCACACAGTCAGTCGCCTGAGGCGGGAATTGAACCCAGGTCTCTGGCGCTGTGAGGCAACAGTGCTAACCACTGTGCCACCGTGACAGACTGATTCATCCATTCTCACTAAGGAGTATCTACCAGATGAATTACTTTCTAAATCTCCTAACCATCTTTGTCACCTTCAGGGGTTCACATTGTCAAAGTAATAACACTGTCATTTTGTCTCCTGCTTTAAATGTTCCAGTTGTAGTAAGTTTGTCTACTCATTCTTTCATCTTTACCTATAAAGTTTATAAATGCTTCTGCATTACTTTGTATGATCCTACGAGAGTCTATAGGACCATGAACACATATTGAACATTGATGATTTATCTTTATGTCTTAAAAAAAGTTTCCTTGGTCATTTTTAATGGATCTCTTATGATTATAGATCAATTAGATTGAACTAACCTAGTAGATTCCTTTGGGGAATCTTTTGGTGCAAATAGTGAGGAATCTAATCCTTTGTCTGAATCCTGTGGGTTTTCATGACAATATGGTCTAATCATGGTATCTCCATGTTTACAAATGATAGGCTGTAGATTTTAATTATTTTATATAAATAGCTTATTATGTCCTAGAATTATTTAGATGTAATATTTAGATTGTATTTCAGTTAGTAATCCATAATGGATAAAAAACTAAGTTAACTTTTCCACTATTAACTTAGTTGAAATTGTCAGTGGAATAGCTGATGGAAATCAGGTTGTTGTAAACATAATGTCAGGATATATAGTGTCTCACTTTCATTTTTGTTCATAGTTACATACAATCTGCTAAGACTCAACCAAATGGTTTCTCAAAATCTGATATGGGTATTAGAGGTGCCAGTCTGGTTACATATTGAGGTGTCTATGTTCACTTTTCACTGTACTTCTGTTCTTGAGTACATGTGACAATAAAGTCTAATTCTGATTCTGATTGGGTCTTCCAATGAAAGGGTTTGCAAGGCTAATCTGATGATCTAAAATCTGAATTCCCCATTGGTGTGTGTATCCATTACAGACAGTTAATTAGCCATTGCTCAAGGGAACCATAGGCACCTGTCAACATTGGAGAGAGAGAGAGAGAGAGAGGGACAGAGAGAGAAGTGGTGTTTAGCAGATGCACCATGTATCAATGTCAAGCATGAACAAAGCAGGGAACCAGCCTTCATGAGCTAACACAGCTGGGAAACAGATTGAACCTGCACCATTTTCCGTTATTCTGTGTTGCATCTAGTCAATTGAACTAACTGATTCCAATCATATATTCTTCAGTATGTATTAAGACATGTTGAAAGAGGGACAAAGAGTATTGATAGAGTTTTGTCTGACTATGTCAGAGTTTGGAAAAATTTAGAAGAAAAAGAGAAGTTCAGAATGCAGTACAGTAGAATGGGCTGCAGGAGTGAACAATGACTTTCAGAAACCAAGGAAGAGGTTTGAAGGAAAAATCTAGGTTTGAATTTAATTAGTTCAACATATGAACCTGCAGGAGTTTAGTTAGCTGCTCCAACATGCAGTGAAACATTTATGTTTTATTTTGTCAGTTGGGGCTGGGGAGGTGGTGCAGCACAGTAGCTCAGTGGTTAGTACTATTGGCCCACAGTGCCAGGGACCTGGATTCAATTCCACCCTCAGACAGTGTGGAATTTGAACATTCTGTCTGTGTCTCCTCTGGGTGCTCTGGTTTCCACCCACAGTCCAAAAATGTGCAGGTTAGGTGGGTTGGCCATGCTGGATTGTCCCATACTGCCCAGGGATGTGCTGGCTGGGTGGATTATCCATGGGGCATGCAGGGTTACAGAGATAGGTCTGGATGGATTACCCTTCAGTATGAATCAATGGGCCAAATTGCCTGTGTCCATACTGTAGAGATTCTATGACTTTATTTGATTAATTATTTCTGTACCTTCTTCCACCATGGCTGCTGGAGGTTTGTATTTCTATCTTTTACACAGTGAAGACTTGGAAGCAGAAACTTTTGTTTCTTAATTTGTTTATTGACGTCCACTGTGAAACACATATCACAGATGTACGGCTAGGTCACCTCAGATACAAATGCAGATTCAGAAACAGAAACAACATTTTTAAAAAGCATAATTATTCCTCCTTCCCCTCAGTAACTTCAGGGATCATAAAATCTTCCACAGCAGCACAAGGAATTCTATTTTAAATTGAAAACAAAATTGAACATTAAAATTGCTTCTTTAATTTGATGTAAAACCAGTTATGTATTAACCCACCTCCTGTGGATTAGCAAGATCACACAACAGAAAAGAGTCATGTTCAGCACAGGTACAGTACAAAACAACATCAAGGACAAATGGTACCATATTTGTGTATTCAGTAAATTAAACCTCAAAAACTTAATAATTGTTACTTGAATGGACATTTCAGTGAAGAGAAACACTTAGGGTTAGTGTGAAACTTTTTTTTTATTTTTTAAAATTGACTTGTGCACTGTTTTGAGCCTAAGGAGTCAAATCTAGTTTCCTATGCCTGGTTGAGATTGAATGAGACAGGCTAGGACTCTGGTCTAATTGTGTCAATGTCAGGGGAATACTATTCTTTACTTTTAAAGATGGTTAAGTGAAAAAAGTGTATTTGATTCAACAAGAAATATTACCATTCAATTGAAAAATATATATAAATTTTAAGTATCAAGTAGTGAACCTGGGCATATATTAAAATATTAGTTCATCTCCTCTAGCGATGTACATGGTCACTTCAGGGCACAATAGCTGTCAGTGAAGTGGAGATTACAGGGAATTGGACAAGATGCACAGATGTAATTCATACCTAATTTCAAAGTCATAATTTCCATTCTAATATTTGCATTCGTCTTATAAATCCCTGTGTTCAAATTTATAACGGAAATAACAGTGTAAGCAGGTCCCGTCGGTGTAAAACATAATTACTGCATGATAGGTTTATATGCATTTTCTATTATTAATTTGGATATAGGAAATTAAAATAGAAAAGTTGATTGCAAATGTGAGCAAACGTTAGACTTTGAATAGGTTAAACATAGGGGACCTAATGAAGACAGTTGTTTGTGTCTCTGTGTATATAAATGACAAAGAAAAGTGATTTGATTTATGTATTGTTTTGTACCCTTAAATAGCCTTCGTAAGATAATAGCTTATTATTGCAACATTTTTCTGTAAAAACAGCCAACTAAATGTCCCTTTTGCTCCTTGAATACATTTCTGTATGAGCTAGACTGTATGAGCAGAGCGCTGACTGTGATACTGCATTGCAGCAAAACAAATCATCAGGATAACAGTAAAGGGTGTTAGTTTAACTGCTTAACAGCCCTCTGAAATACAGCTCAGCAAGTCACTCAGTTGCACATAGGCAATTAACGATGGGCAATAAATGCTGACTTCTTACCAATGCCTGCATCCTAAGAATGAATAATTTAAAAGCACTTCCCCTGAAGGTCAAGTGGTGTGAGGAGAAACTGGTGTTGACATGATCCCTTTCTCAGAGTGAATGAAGTAAACCCCTGGACAATTAATAGAAAAGCAGGTGAACTCTACAAGAATGACATGAATTGAATTGTATGCTACATCTAACAGAAAGTTTTCCACATTTTTGGAAGGTACGAGAGATCGAGTTGGTAACATAGAGTTTGGAGAATAATCTTTGGAAAGGTTTTCAAGGTGGGGAAGTGGTTGGTAGAGTATATCGAAAGAGTTTAAAGAGTGGGACTCAGTTAACTTATACTCTGCCACTAGAGACAACAGATAAAAATAGAAATCCTCCTGTACTGTCTCTGTTTCAAACCAGAGAATGGGGAAGTAAACATTATATTGAAAAAGGCTCCATGGATAGGCTAGGGATGCATTCCTGGTTGAAATCAATGAACATATATTTGTTTCATTGAACTATGAAGGCTAATGTAGGCCACAAAGGAAGAGATAGGGATGGGTTAACATGAAACAAATGGCTATTAATTTGAGTGATTTTAGTAACACTGACTTGGGAATGGTTGGTTGTTTAGAGATTCTGAGTTCTGTAATTAGCCGATGGGATTTTTTTTTCCAGTTTCATTCACACTGGCTTTGCTGATGACTTGTTTTCAGCACTCAGAGAAAGACATTAATTCTTTTTATCTGGGCATACAGGGGTGTCTAGTGGGAATATGAAGATATGTCTCTTCACAACACATTTCAGCACAGTGTGAATTAAACCACAAGCTACCACACTAGCACACCAATGCTCTCACACATCCAGCCGAGGGCTTGTTAGCTTTTAACCCCTTACTTATGTATTCCTAAGAGGGGAAAACACAAACACATCTTTCACCGAGACTGCCTTACTTGCAACTCAATAGTTCCGCAGTCTGGGACACAATAAACAGGAGTTTACAGCTCATTTTTTGTTTAACTATCTCTCGCTGTCTTCGGGTTCAACATTCCATGGTCCTTCTCAGGACTCATTGTAATTCACAGACAGATTTTAGACAGACACTAAATTTGCATTCTGAGCCATCTTTCAGCTTGTATGTCTTCCTTTTAAAAAACATGTTTTGTATTTAAAAGTTCAAAATATCCATAAGTAATCCAGCGTTTTGATATTTTTTTCACAGAGTCGTAGGTATAGTGTCATACAGCACAGAAAGATTCTTTGGTTCAACCAGTCCATGCTGAACATAATCGCAAACTAAAGTAGTCCTAACTGCCTGCCCTTGGCCCATATCCCTCTTAACCTGTCCTATTCATGTACTTATCCAAAAATCTTTTAAATATTGTAACTGCTCCCACATTCACCTCAGGAAGTTCAATCCATATGTGAACCATTCTCTGTGTAAAAAATCTGCCTCCTTGTATTTTTTAGACCTCTCTACTCTCACCTTAAAAATGTGCCCCCCCTACCTTGAAATCCCCATCCTAGGAAAAAGACACTCACTATTAACTCTATCTATACCCCTCATTATTTAATAAACTTCTACAAGGTCACCTCTCAACCTCCTTTGCTCCAGTGCAAAACGTCACAGCCTATGCAGCCTTTCTTTATAACTCAAACCTTCCACACCTGGCAGCATTAAATATCACACAACACCAGGTTATAGTCCAACAGGTTCATTTGGAAGCACTAGCTATCAGGTGCACCTGATAAAGGAACAGTGCTTCAAAAGCTAGTGCTTCCAAATAAACCTGTTGGACTACAACTTGGTGTTGCGTGATATTTAACTCCTGTACACCCCAGTCCAACACTGGCACCTCCAAATCATGAATGCTTGGTAACATCTTGGTAAATCTTTTCTGAACCCTTTCCATCATGCCTCGGGCCGTGTGACAATAAATTCAATTCACTTCTGTAGCTAGTGGACAAAGAGTAAACGTGGGAATTGCAGAGGTCGTCATACAGGAGTTGCAGGCGAAGCTATTGTAGGTGCTGTGCTGACTGCATTAAGAAAGTTAGGGTGAAACCATATAATGCAAACTCAGTCATGAGGAAGAGGGGCAAAAGAGATGAGGCAATGAAATAACAATTTTGGATTGACTATGTTGAACACTGTAACCATGTCAATGAAGAATACATAGCCACAGAATATATCAGGGGCAAGTTTGTAACCATCTCATTTGAGTGTACACTAGAAATTGCTCAGGCTGCTTAAGTTAGGGCACTCAGTTTGAATTAGACACAGAATTCTGATGATATTCAGAGTTAGACAATAGACAATAGACAATAGACAATAGATGCAGGAGTAGGCCATTCTGCCCTTCGAGCCTGCACCGCCATTCAATATGATCATGGCTGATCATTCCTAATTAGTATCCTGTTCCAGCCTTATCTCCATACCCCTTGACTCCACTATCTTTAAGAGCTCTATCCAATTCTTTCTTAAAAGAATCCAGAGACTGGGCCTCCACTGCCCTCTGGGGCAGAGCATTCCACACAGCCACCACTCTCTGTGTGAAGTAGTTTCTCCTCATCTCTGTCCTAAATGGTCTACCCCGTATTTTTAAGTTGTGTCCTCTGGTTCGGCACTCCCCCATCAACGGAAATATGTTCCCTCCTGCCAGAGTGTCCAATCCTTTCATAAGCCTATACGTTTCAATCAGATCCCCTCTCAGTCTTCTAAACTCAAGGGTATACAAGCCCAGTCGCTTCAGTCTTTCCGTGTAAGGCAATCCTGCCATTCCAGGAATTGACCTCGTGAACCTACGCTGCACTCCCTCAATAGCCAGAATGTCTTTCCTCAAATTTGGAGACCAGAACTGTACACAGTACTCCAGGTGTGGTCTCACCAGGGCCCTGTACAGCTGCAGAAGCACCTCTTTGCTTCTATACTCAATCCCTCTTGTTATGAAGGCCAGCATGCTATTAGCCTTCTTCACGACCTGCTGTACCTGCATGCTTGCCTTCATTGACTGGTGGACAAGAACACCCAGATCTCTCTGAACAGCCCCTTTACCTAATTTGATACCATTGAGGTAGTAATCTGCCTTCCTGTTCTTGCCACCAAAGTGGATAACCAGACATTTATCCACATTAAACTGCATCTGCCATGCATCTGCCCACTCACCTAACTTGTCCAGGTCACCCTGTAATCCCCTAACATCCTCATCACATTTCACCCTACCACCTAGCTTTGTGTCATCAGCAAATTTGCTAATGTTATTGCTGATACCATCTTCTATATCATTTACATATATTGTAAAAAGCTGCGGTCCCAGCACGGATCCCTGCGGTACCCCACTGGTCACTGCCTGCCATTTCGAAATGGAGCCGTTAATCACTACCCTTTGTTTCCTATTAGCCAACCAATTCTCTATCCAATCTAGTACTTTGCCCCCAATACCGTGCGCCCTAATTTTACTCACTAACCTCTTGTGTGGGACTTTATCAAAAGCTTTCTGACAGTCCAGGTACACTACATCCACTGGATCTCCCTCGTCCATCTTCCGAGTTACATCCTCAAAAAATTCAAGAAGATTAGTCAAGCATGATTTCCCCTTCATAAATCCATGCTGACTCTGTCCTATCCTGTTACTATTATCCAGATGTGCCGTAATTTCATCCTTTATAATAGACTCCAGCATCTTTCCCACCACTGAGGTCAGACTAACTGGTCTATAATTTCCTGCTTTCTCCCGCCCACCCTTCTTAAAAAGTGGCACAACATTAGCCGCCCTCCAATCCTCAGGAACCAACCCCGATTCTATTGAACTCTGGAAAATAATCACCAGCGCATCCACGATTTCCCGAGCCACCTCCTTCAGTACCCTGGGATGCAGGCCATCAGGTCCCGGAGACTTATCAACCTTCAGACCTAACAGTCTCGCCAACACCAAATCCTGGCAAATAGAAATTCCCTTAAGTTCAGGTCCTTCAGCCACTGTTACCTCAGGGAGATTGCTTGTGTCTTCCCCAGTGAACACAGATCTGAAGTACCCATTTAATTCCTCTGCCATTTCTTCGTTCCCAGTAATATATTCCCCTGCTTCTGTCTTCAAGGGCCCAATTTTTGTCCTAACCATTTTTTTGCCTTGGACATACCTAAAAAAGCTTTTACTATCCTCCTTTATATTCTTGGCCAGTTTACCTTCGTACCTCATTTTTTCTCTGCGTATTTCCTTCTTACTAATCCTCTGTTGTTCTTTAAAAGCTTCCCAGTCCTCCGTTTTCCCGCTTATCTTCGCTAAGTTATACTTTTTCTCTTTTAACCTTATATGTTTCTTTACTTCCCTTGTCAGCCACGGCCGCCCATGTCTCCTCCTGGGATCTTTCTTCCTTTTAGGAATGAACTGATCCTGCATCTTCTGCATTATACACAGAAATATCTGCCATTGTTCCTCCACGGTCTTCCCTGTTAAGGTATTAAACCATTGAACTTTGGCCACTTGCTCCCTCATAGCTCCATATTTCCCTTTATTCAACTGAAATATTGTCACTTCAGATTGTACCCACTCCCTCTCAAATTGCAGATTTGTATTGTGTCTATTCAGATGCACATCTGCCAAGTCATGCACTGAGAATACATTTCATGTTGCTATGCTGAATTTCAGAGAAAATCATAATAAACAGCATATTTGCACCTAGTAGCATTGGCCTATGTCTAATGATCCAAAGAGGCAAAGAGGATTTGAATTGTTTTGGAGGTAGAGTAGTTTCAAAGGACATTGTGATGTTAAGATGTTCACTCAAACTGTTTTCTGCCCAATTTCCAGCTACTATACTGTTGTTAAAATATTCTTGCTCCAAGGTAATCTATTTTTTCCTGCAAAGAGCAATGCTACTGAACTCCAGTTCAAACAGTTCAATCTCACCTTAAACAGCAGGGCCTATCTGTATTTCAACCAGGAAAGCAGTGTACAGTTTAGAAGTATTTTCAAAGGCTAAACAAAAATTGCTGAAAAGTGCCAATGCACAACTTGTCTACATATTTAGTGCATCCTCATATTAAACCTGAAACTTGGACTTTTAAATATTTTAATTAATTAAAGTACTAAAAATGCCAGAGCTAACAAAAATGAAATTAAACATAATTTCCCATACAATGTAAACATGTTCTTCATTCAGTAGATGTGGGCATTTCTGGCTAGGCCTGTATTTATTGCCTGTGCCTAATCGCCCAAAGGGCAGTTAAGAGTTGACCACAATGCTGTGGGTCTGGACTCACAAGTAGGCCAGACCAGGTAAGGATGGCAGATTTCATTCCCTATAGGACATCAGTGAACCAGCTGGATTTTTCTGACAATCGATTCAGAGTCATCATTATCCTCTTAATTCCAGCTTATTTTTATTGAATTCAAATTCCACCAACTGCCATAGTGGGATTTGAACTTGTGTTGACCCACAGAACATTAGTTGAGTTTCTGGGTTAATAGTCCAGCGATAATACCACTGGGCCATTGTCTTCCCTGAAGCAAATGCGATTACTCAAATATGATTTGGTTTTTGTTTCTTATTTCAAAATTCAGAGACTCAAATACAAAAGCAATTTAGTATTTAAAGAAAAACACTATGTCAGTGAATTACACTGAACCAAATTCCTTCGATGTTCAATTACAGACAGTTTTCTAGTCTTTGGATCGATTCTCATCACTGGGTGTTTACTGACTAATAACAGTACCACGTTATAGATAAAGAGGGCTAAATTGGAAAGCCTCAAAATGAGACTGAGAAACCACAATGTGCAATTATCCCCTGAACAGTCCAAGTGATGCATGTACCACGTAATGTGGGCAGGTTTTGAAAAACATATCTAAGGATCCTTTCAGGGGAGGTCTGAACATGAATTCACTGACACCTTATCCATTGATACTAATTAATTATGCCTGACCCCAGTATGTTTTCATCATAGAAGGAAAATGACAATTTACAACACAATTGTTTATAATCTGGGACTTTGTGAGACTCAGAGTTCACTCATGGAAATTGTCTTTGCCTCCAATTATCAATACCTTGCATTTCTTCAGATTAGAATAATTTAATCCTTCGTTTGATCACTCAGTGAAACCACCCAGAATTACTGCCAAACTGCAGTAACTTACCCTCCTTTACCTTGGACTCACAGCTACAACCTCAAAATATATTAATCTTATAAACATCATAATTATAACACTGACAGCCAATAAATAGTGACTAAGCAAGTAAAATAGACTGGCAATGATCAAAACTCACAAAAAAACACCTTGATGACCTTTTGAATAGGAATAGTATGATCACAAAACTGACAATAACGGCATTTTAAAAATGTATTAATTAAAATATTCATATCTCCATTCTTGTGGGTTTTGAGAAATGTATGGGAAAACACTACTGTACATCGCAGCTGTCACTTCGATTAATAATATAGTTTTATTCTGCGTTGGCAGTCAAACCGATTAAATGATGGCCCATTAGATAACAGAGGATGAATGCCACCCAATATTGTCACTCATCTCGTACATCTACAAATGTTACTCCCTCTTTCTGTCTCCATCACTTCTCTTCACAAATTGTTTGAATGATCAGCTTTTCACAGTGTATAATTTCTTCATCTATTGCCTTAAGGCATGGAACAAAAATAATCCTGAAATTTATTTCCCATGAGAAGGTGTGGGAGTCAGAATGACATTCATTGTGACAATAACTGAAGAAAGTAAAAGAGTTTTTTTTCAACTACTAATTAATTCTTATTGGAAGAAAGACATAAAGAGCTTTATCAGTTGGTTAAGGCAGTTGATACTGCAACTGTAGTGTGATACATGTTGATATTTTACATAGGCTCTGGGCATGTTTGAAGCCTGCATATGATTTTTGAGTAGGATTTCCATCATTTTGCCTCATGTGGATAGTTTTTGTTCTAATGGCATCAGTTTTGCTATTAACCCTGTTTTAGGCTTTCTACAGGAATGGCTGAAGCCATAGTGATCGATTTGGCATGTGAGTAGAGACATAACTGTGTATTGCTGGAAAAAGACACATTCTGTTAGAGGTTTTTGTCTCCATTCATCAAGACAATTGAGAAAAAGACCACTTTGAGTGGATATCGACCAGTTAGACTGCATGAGAGGAGACTACTGTTTGATTGGCAAGTGCACTCTGATTAACAGAGTCATTGACATGGAGAATGCACAACTTAATGATGATTGACAGCTAAATGCCAGGCTTTGTTTAAATTTTAAACCAGGCAGGTTGATTCTGATGAGGAGAAAGTAAGGACTGCGGATGCTGGAGATTAGAGTCGAGAGTATTAGCCTCATTCCTGATGAAGGGCTTGTGCCCAAATCTTTGATTCTCCTGCTCCTCAGATGCTGTCTGACCTGCTGTGCTTTTCCAGCACCACACTCTCAAGGTTGATCCTGATTGGTCAGGTCACTGCCACAAGTTGACTGTTCTGTTGAATTGAAGAGATGCAGTGTGTGTACATATTTCTTTTTCCTGTGTGCAAAGGAAAAGGCCCTGTATATTAATATATGAACTCATGCAAGTGCACCACATTGTTAGCCTGACCAATAATACTAAACACGATTATCAGCACAATTCTTCACATGCTCAGGTTTATCCAGCAAACGTTGCCCAATTGCAGAATCACATATTTTGTGTTTTGGTTTTACAAGGGCAAACTGATCGGGTATTTTGCTTATTGCAAATAGCCAAAAGGATATGCTATTTGAGATGACCGAACAGTCATTGGACATACAACCTCATGCCTGTTATCACACAAGTAGTGAAACTCATATACCACATACTCATTGTGTGATGGACAGAATACCTTTTTGGCTTGAGAATAGAATGCTGTTAGTGACTGACACTGCTCATGTTATTAATGCATAGCAGCAGTGTGAAGTAGCTAGCACCTCCTGTTACCCAAACTCTGAGATACCTCCCTCTTCCATGGTAATCTGAGACAGATTTAGAACTTCTCAGTCCCTAGAGGGCAATTCAGCACTTCTGATGCATTTTATAAAGCCTGCCAGTCAACTGTTAGTCAGTATTAATGGGAGCATTTTCTATGCTGAAGACCCTATCAATTAGTGTTTACTAAACACCCAATCAGTAATCTCCTTTCATGTAATGTAGATTTTGGTTTTTGTCTTGAACTGATATTCTTGCAAATTGTCCTGATGAGTGCGGAGCAAAAATCGTTGGCAAAATGTATTGATTTTCAGCAATACTCAAATTCTGTATTACTAAATGATTACTGTGACTGTGGAATTTTCTAACTTCAAGAAGGTTCAGTCTTATGGAACCAGGGGCATTTCCCAAAAATTGAATTTGTGATGTTTTGTAAATTCTTAAAGGCAGCCGAATTTAAAGGAAGCAAAACAGGTTAGACTGCAGTTTCCAGTTGAAACTAATGGTAGTATATATAGGTTGGAGAGTGGTGCAACCTTGAGAGTGTGTTGCTGGAAAAGCACAGCAGGTCAGGCAGCATCTGAGGAGCAGGAGAGTCGATGATTCGGGCACAAGATCTCAAACTGAAGCAAGTAGCCAATCATTAGTCAAGATTAAGAAAAAGATTAAGAAAAATAGGACAGCAAGAAAATGCTGAAACAAAGAAGAAAAACAAAATGAGGATGTGACAGATAAGCGGGAAGAGAGAAACTATTTGAAATAACTCAAGTTCAGAAAAGATTTAGAGAAGACACAAAATTTGAAAAAGTAAGGATTGGATTAATTTCATACATGCAAGGACATCTATATGGAATATAACAATGGTAGTTGGACTAAATGAGTATGACAGCAGCTTTAAGATGTTTTAATTGGGATTTTTTGATGCATTTTCTATATTTAGAAATGAAAGAGTTGGTCTTGTATTGGTTATGATTTAGAGACACCGGTGTTGGACTGGGGTGTACAAAGTTAAAAATCACACAACACCAGGTTATAGTCCAACAGGTTTATTTGCAAACACTAGCTTTCGGAGTGCTGTTCATTTTTTAAAAATTACTTTCTCAATTTGCAATTTACATATGAAAGAACTGAAACCAACATGGTCATTCTAAAAGATGAGAGACTTAACAAACAATCCAGGTATTTTTCAATATATAATTTCAGTTACA
Organism: Chiloscyllium punctatum; assembly: GCF_047496795.1. NCBI lineage: Eukaryota > Metazoa > Chordata > Chondrichthyes > Orectolobiformes > Hemiscylliidae > Chiloscyllium > Chiloscyllium punctatum. The sequence goes on along the minus strand of NC_092741.1, from coordinate 147,763,937 downwards.
TCACACAGTAAACTTTTGCTATAAATTCTCTGTCATACAATCTTATTCTCCACAACCACTTGATGAAGGAACAGCGCTCTGAAAGCTAGTGCTTGCAAATAAACCTGTTGGACTATAACCTGGCGTTGTGTGATTTTTAACTTTGTATTGGTTGTAAGTTAGAGGTTAGCCTCCTCCTGACATATATGATAGAATGCACCATTGCATCTGTGGTTGATCGAGATAAAAAGCATTTGAGGACCAGGATCTCAAACCTTAGACTAAGGTCATGGGTTTTCAGGAGGTAGTGATCCCGTTGCTCCTATATGCTTTGGAATTTTAGACAATTCATAACAGGTGCACTGTTATGAAGCACTGAAGAAGTACCCACAGCAGTGCCTTCACAAGCTTCATCAAATCCAATAGCAAGAAAGGAGATTCATCAGCAACACCCTCTTCCAAGCAACACCCTCTTCCAAGCCAGCTCAGTTGACATCGAGATGCTAATCATGGAAATCGAGCTCCACCGGCTGGAAGCTGTTGCTCGTATGTTTGACAGCAATTGCTCTACTCAGAAATTGGTCAGGCAGGAGATTCCCAAGAAGACGGCAGAAACACTTTGTGCGTGTCTTCAAAGCGACCCAGGAAAGATCAAACATTCCAATGAATCAAGGGACTCTCAGGCTTGCAACTGCCTGAAATGGAGAAGGTTCATTCTACAAGGCCCTTGAGGTTTTTGAGAGACTCAGCAGGGGTCAACAATGGTGAAGTCAAGGCTTTGGAGAGAGGACTGAAACCTCCAAATATTTAATCAGTCCTACCTTTCCAGTATGCATGCACCACATGTCTGCAAATCATAGGTTGGATGTATCAGTTATCATAGAATTTATCAAACCAGAGTCATTGTAATTTACCCTTCATATTGAGGAACTGCCTAAGATGATAAAGTTAAAATAGTCTGTTATTTTGGTAGAACTTGTTCAAGGGATATTGGCATCACAAGCTAGGTCGGCATTTATTACCCATCCCTAATTACTGCAAGGGCTGCTAATAGTCAACCCTGTTGCTGTGGGTCTGAAGTCACATGTAAATCAGACCAGGTAAGGATGTCAGATTTCCCTCCCTAAAGCACAGTAATCACCCAGATAGATTTTTCTGATAATTAGCATTGGTTACATAATCACCATTTGATTAGTTTTTAACTCTACTGCATTTCACTGAATTCAAAATTCACTCTCTGCCTTGGGAGGATTTGAAATTATAGCAGAAAGTGCTGGGGAAACTCAGCAGGCCTGACAGCATCTGTGGAAGGTGAAACAGAAATAACGTTTCGTACCAGATATGACTCTTCTTCACAATAGCTTAGGATTCTGGATTCCTATGAACACCACGACACCGCCTCCTCACAAATTGACTTAGATGGAGAGATTGGAACGAAATGTGCTTGCTTGCGTACCTTGAAAAAAATGTGACTTCATTGATGAAGTCAGAAATATATTTAAATGTGTAATTCGGTTTTCTAACTCCATAGAATTCTAACACTGTAGAATGATACGTACAGGATATGTAAGGTTGTGCAGCCTATTTTGTTCATGCTGGCTCTTTGAAAGTGCTGTCAATTTATTTTTGCTTATTTTTTGCCACATAGCACTGCAAATGTTTCCTTTATAGGTTTATCTCCAATTCTCTGTTGAAAGTTACTATTGATTTTGCTTCCACCAACCTTTCAAGCAAGGCATTGCAATTCAGTAACTTGCTACATAAAACATTTCGCATCTCCCCTGTTTTTTTTTACTAACAATCACTTAATACCACTATGGAGAGTTGAGTCTTTGACAAAGCATAGAACTATATGGAAAATCGCTGAGGTACTTTGAGTCCCTTGGGGAAAAAATATCCCAGATTAATAATTTGGTTCAGGACGACCTGTCTGATTTTTAAAAAATTGATTAACATACAAGCGAAGATGGAATAAAACATTGCAAAAGCCGTCATGCCACAATTGGTAGGTGGAATGGAAATTTGACAATTGAAAACAACAATTTAATTGGCGAGTGAGTGAAAAAAACAAAGGATATTCTTGCTTCATTCAAACCCACAAAAGATTAATATTAAAATAGAAAAAAAACACAGTGATGGCAAGGCTTGATGGTCTATTTCACAATCAATAAAAATGCAAATTTCAAAAAGATTGCATTTCATAAAAAAAATCTACAAGCCCACAGAATAATAGAATCAGAGAATGGTTACAAGACACTAGAAGGATAAGTACATGAATAGGAAAGATTGGGAGGGATATGGGCCAGGAGCAGGCACGTGGGACTAGTTTAGTTTGGGATTATGTTCAGGTGGACTGGTTGGATGGAAGGGTCTGTTTCCATGCTGTATGACTCTATGACTCTATGGTCACATTAAGTCCATCCCAGCTCTCTGAAAGACTATATAGTCATTGCTGAATGTTTTCAGCCACTAAGACTTGCAAATCATTTCTTTTCAGGTTCATTTACAATTTTTGGAACTCCACCACCTTTTTATCTGTAGTCATGGATCCTGTATGCCTTTATAACTAGTTGCACCCTTCACTGTTAACAATTTACGCACATACCCTAGGCCTCTGTAGTCCTTCAGAGTAGTACCCTTGAGTTTGTAATGCTTTTTAATAGGAACATAGAAAAAAAAGTGCAGGAGCAGACCATTTGGCCCTTCAAACCTGCTCCACCATTTCAATATGATCATGGCTTATGATCAAACTCAGTATCCCGTTCCCACTTTTTCCTCATACCTTTTGATCCCTTTAGCCCTAAGAACTATATCTAACTCTTTGCTGAAAACATTCAATGTTTTATCTTCAACCGTTTTGTGTGGGCTGATCTGGATATGTGTGAGGCGATGCTCTTGTGCAAGACAAACTAGCAAGTGAATACATGATGACCCTGGTAAGCTGCAGGAATCTGAGGGAACTTGTTGTGTATGTCAACCAGTCCAATAGTTAAAGGGATTAAGAATGCATTTGGCATCCTTGCCTTTACTAACCAGGATGTCGAGTTTAAGAGCAGGAATTTATGCTGGAACTGTAGAAAACATTTGTTAGACCATAGCTGGAATATTGTGTGCAATTCTGGAATCCACATTAAAGGAGGACTGTGATCATCCTGGAAAATGGAAAGAGGAGGTGTACCAGGATGTTGCCTGGGGAGCATTTTAGTTCTGAAGCGAGTTTGGATTGGTTGGGTTTGTTTTCCTTGGAGCAGAGGAGACTGAAGGGGACATGGTTGAGATGGTGGGGGCAGAGATAGGATAAACAGGAAAAGCCGTTTCCCATTGATGGAAGGATTAATGACCAGGGGCATAGATTTAAGGGAAGGGGCAGAGGAGGCATAGGAATTTTTTTCTCACCCACTCATCAGAAACACCTTTTGTGTTTCCCCTGCTGAGTCCTGTTAGAATTTTATAAGTGCCTATGGGATTCCCTTCATTCTTCAAAACTCCAGTGAATAGCTAATCAAACCAGTTTCTTTATATACATCAGACATGCCATCCCAGGAATCAGGAGGAGAAAGTGAGGACTGCAGATGCTGGAGATCAGAGCTTAAAATTGTGTTGCTGGAAAAGCGCAGCAGGTCAGGCAGCATCAAAGGAACAGGAGAATCGACGTTTCGGGCATAAGCCCTTCTTCAAGAATGAGGAGGGTGTGCCAAGCAGGCTAAGATAAAAGGTAGGGAGGAGGGACCTGGGGGAGGGGCCTTGGGAATGCGATAGGTGGAAGGAGGTTAAGGTGAAGGTGATATGCTGGGGAGGGGGTGGGGGCGGAGATGTTGGGAAGAAGATTACAGGTCAAGAAGGCAGTGCTGAGTCTGAGGGTTGGGACTGAGAAAAGGTGGGAGGAGGGGAAATGAGAAAGCTGGAGAAATCTGCATTTATCCCTTGTGGTTGGAGGGTTCCTAGGCAGAAGATGAGGCGCTCTTCCTCCAGGTGTCGTGTTGCCATGGTCTGGTGATGGAGGAGGCCAAGGACCTTCATGTCCTTGGTGGAGTGGGAGGGGGAGTTAAAGTGTTCAGCCATGGGGCGGTTGGGTTGGTTGGTGCGGGTGTCCCAGAGGTGTCCTCTGAAACGTTCTGCAAGTAGGCGGCCTGTCTCCCCAATGTATAGGAGGCCACATTGGGTGCAGCGGATGCAGTAAATGATGTGTGTGGAGGTGCAGGTGAATTTCTGATGGATATGGAAGGATCCCTTGGGGCCTTGGAGGGAAGTGAGGGGGGAGGTGTGGGCGCAAGTTTTGCATTTCTTGCGGTTACAGGGGAAGGTACCGGGAGTGGAGGTTGGGTTGGTGGGGAGTGTGGATCTGACATGGGAGTCTCGGAGGGAGTGGTCTTCCCAGAATGCTGATAGGGGTGGGGAGGGAAATATATCTCTGGTGGTGGGGTCTGTTTGGAGGTGGCGGAAATGACGAAAGATGATATGATGTATCCGGAGGTTGGTGGGGTGGAAGGTGAGGACCAGTGGGGTTCTGGCTTGGTGGCGATTGGAGAGGCAGGGTTCAAGGGCAGAGGTGCGGGAAGTGGAGGAGATGTGGTGGAGGGCATCGTCAACCATGTCTGAGGGGAAATTGCGGTCTTTGAAGAAGGAGGTCATCTGGGTTGTTCGGTATTGGAATTGGTCCTCCTGGGAGCAGTTGCGGTGGAGACGAAGGAATTGGGAATATGGGATGGCTTTTTTACAGGGGGCAGGGTGGGAGGAGGTGTAGTCTAGGTAGCTGTGGGAGTCGGTCGGTTTATAGTAAACGTCCGCGTTGTGTCGATCGTCCGAGATAGAAATGGAGAGGTCTAGGAAGGGGAGGGAGGAGTCTGAGATGGTCCAGGTAAATTTGAGGTCGGGGTGGAAGGTGTTAGTAAAGTGGCTGAACTGTTCAATCTCCTTGTGGGAGCACGAGGTAGCGCCAATATAATCATCGATGTAGCGGAGGAAAAGGTGGGGGGTGGTGCCAGTGTAGCTGTGGAAGATGGACTGTTCCACATATCCGATGAAGAGGCAGGCATAGCTGGGGCCCATGCGGGTGCCCATGGCTACTCCTTTGGTTTGGAGGAAGTGGGAGGATTGGAAAGAGAAGTTGTTCAGAGTGAGGACCAGTTCAGTCAGTCGAAGGACGGTGTCAGTGGAAGGGTACTGGTTGGTACGGTGGGAAAGGAAGAAGCGGAGGGCTTTGAGGCCTTCGTGATGGGGAATGGAAGTGTACAGGGACTGGATGTCCATGGTGAAGATAAGGCGTTGGGGGCCGGGGAAGCGAAAATCATGGAGGGCGTGGGTGGTGTCCCGAACGTAGGTGGGGAGTTCTTGGACTAAGGGGGACAGGACCGTGTCAAGGTATGCAGAAATGAGTTTGGTGGGGCAGGAGCAGGCTGAGACAATGGGTCGGCCGGGGCAGTCAGGTTTGTGGATTTTGGGCAGGAGGTAGAAACGGGTGGTGTGGGGTTGTGTGACTATGAGGTTGGAGGCGGTGGATGGGAGATCCACTGAGATGATGAGGTTATGGATGGTCTGGGAGATGATGGTTTGGTGGTGGGAGGTGGGGTCATGGTCAAGGGGGCAGTAGGAGGAGGTGTCCGCGAGCTGGCGTTTAGCCTCAGCGGTGTAAATGTCGGTGCGCCAAACTACTACCGCGCCTCCCTTGTCTGCCGGTTTGATAGTGAGGTTGGGGTTGGAACGGAGGGAGTGGAGGGCTGCATGTTCCGAGGGTGAGAGGTTGGAGTGGGTGAGAGGAGTGGAGAGGTTGAGGCGGTCAATGTTGCGGCGGCAGTTGGCTATGAAGAGATCGAGGGCGGGTAAGAGGCCAGCACGGGGTGTCCAGGTGGATGGGGTGTGTTGGAGGTGGGACAAGGGATTGTGAGAGGGTGGGTGGGAGTCCTGGTTGAAGAAGTAGGCGCAAAGGCGAAGGCGGCAGAAGAAATGCTCGATGTCTCGCCGCGTGTTGAACTTGTTAATCCCAGGAATCAGTCTGGTAAACCTTTGTTGCAAACCCTCCAAATCCAGAACATCACTCCCCAGAGAAGGAGGCCATAACCGCACACACCACTCCAGGTGTAGTCTCCCCAGAGACCTGGTCAATTGCAGTTACTGTACTTGAATGGTCTCGCTATGAAAGCCAACATACGATGTGCCTTCTTGATCGCCGGCTGGACTGACATGGTTACTTTTGGTGCCGAGTATAAAAGGACACTTGTTGCACCACTCCCTATCCCAATTTATCAGCATTCAGATAACAATCCACCTTTTCCAGTTTTTACTATCAAAGTGGATGATATCACATTTATCTGCATTAATCTGCAATTCCAACCAAAACGTAACTGCTTCTCTTCACAAGTCTTCTTCTACACTGCTCTTCTTCCCGAATCTTTTCCTGATTTTCTCCTCTTCCCCAGTCTTGTCCTGCACTCTCCCTCTGACAGTCTTCCACATTGCTAATTTCCCCGGTAGGTTTTTGCACTGCCCCTCTTTGTCAGAGTTCTTCTGCAGTATTCATCTTCCCCAGTCACCTCCTGCAATGCTCCTCTTCCTCAGTCCCCTCCTGCACTGTTCCTCTTCCCCAGTATCCTCCTGCACTGCTTCTTTTCTCCAGTCTCCTCTTGCACTGCTTCTCTTCTCCAGTCTCCTCTTGCACTGCTACCTCTCCCTCAGTTCCCTCCTGCACTGCTGCTCTTCCCCAGTCTCCTCCTGCACTGCTCCACTTCCCCAGTCTCCACCTGCACTGCTCCAATCCCACTGTATCCTCCTGCACTGCTCCTCTTCCCTAGTCTCCTCCTGCATTGCTACCTCTTCCCCAGGTCGCTCCTGCACTGCCACTTCTCTGCCATACACCTCCTGCACTGTTGCTCTTCCCCAATCTCCTCTTGCACTGCTCCTCTTCCCCAGTCTCCTCCTGCACTACTCCTCGCCCTAAGACACCTCCTGCACTGCTGCTCTTCCCCAGTCTCCTCTTGCACTGCCCCTCTTCCCCAGTCACGTCCTGCAATGATCCCCTCTACCAGTTTCCACCTGCATTGCTCCTCTTCCCCATCCCCTCCTGCACTGCTCCACTTCCCCAGTCTCCTCCTGCACTGCTCCTTGTCCCCAGTCTCCTCCTGCACTGCTTGTCATCCCCAGTCTCCTCCTGCATGGCTCCTCTTTCCCAGTATCCTCCTGCATGGCTCCTCTTTCCCAGTCTCCTCCAGCACTGCTCCTCTTCCCCAGTCTTATCCTGCACTGCACCTCTCCTCCTGTCCCCAACTGCACTGTTCCTCTCCCCCAGTCTCCACCTTCACTGCTCCTCTCCCCCATTCCACTCCTGCACTGCTAATCTCCTCCAGTGTCCTCCTGCACTGCTCCTCTTCCCCAATTTCCACCTGCACTGCTCCTCTTCACCAGACACGTCCCAAGTCTCCCCCTGCACTGCTCATCTTCCCCAGTACCCTCCTGCACTGCTTGTCGTCCCCAGGATCCTCCTGCATGGCTCCTCTTTCCCAGACTCCTCCTGCACTGGTTCTCTTCTCCAGTCCCATCCTGCACTGCACCCCTTCCCAAACCTCCTCTTGCACTGCTCCTCTCCCCAGTCCCCTCCTGCACTGCTCCTCTCCCCCAGTCTCCTCCTGCACTGCTCCTCTTCCCCAATTTCCTCCTGCACTGCTCCTCTTCACCAGTACCCTCCGGCCCTGCTCCACTTCCCCAGTCTGCTCCTGCACTGCTCCTCTTCTCCAGTCTCATCCTGCACTGCACCCCTTCCCAAACCTCCTCCTGCACTGCTCCTCTCCCCATTCCTTTCCTGCACTGCTCCTCTTCCCCAGTCCCTCCTGCTCTGCTCCACTCCCCCAGTCTCCTCCTGTACTGTTACGCTTCCCCAGTCTCCTTCTGCACTGCTCCTCTCCCCCTGTCGCCTCCTGCACTGCCCCTCTGCTCCAGTCTCCTCCTGCAGTGCTCCTCATCCCTAGTCTGCTCCTGCAATGCTCTTCTTCCCCATTCTCCTCCTGCACTGCTCCTCTTCCCCAGTCTCCTCCTGCACTGCTCCTCTTCCCCAGTCTCCTCCTGCACTGCTCCTCTTCACCAGTCTCCTCCTGCACTGCTCCTCTTCCCCAGTCTCCTCCTGCAATGCTCCTCTTCCCCAGTCCCCTCCTGCACTGCTCCTCTACCCCAGTTTTCTCCTGCACTGCTCCTCTTCCCCAGTCCCCTCCTGCACTGTCAACTCTCTGCCAGTCACCTCCTGCACTGCTCCTCTGTCCAGTCCCCTCCTGCACTGCTCCTCTTCCCCAGTTTTCTCCTGCACTGCTCCTCTCCACCAGTCTCCTCCTGCACTGCTCCTCTTCCCCAGTCCCCTCCTGCACTGCACCTCTTCACTCCTGTCCTCCTGCACTGCTCCTCGTCCCCAATCTCCTCCTGCACTGCTCCTCGTCCCCAATCTCCTCCTGCACTGCTCCTTGTCCTCAATCTCCTCCTGCATGGCTCCTCTTCCCCAGTCTCATCCTGCACTGCACCTCTCTTCCTGTCCCCACCTGCACTGTTCCTCTTCCCCAGTCTCCACCTGCTCTGCTACTCTTCCCCAGTCCCCTCCTGCACTGCTCTTCTTCCCCAGTCTCCTCCTGCACTACTCCTCTTCCCGAGTCCCCTCCTACACTGCTCCTCTTCCACAGTCCTCTCCTGTATACTGCACCCCTTCCCCAATCTCCTCCTGCACTGCTAATCTCCTCCAGTCTCCTCCTGCACTGCTCCTCTTCCCCAATTTCCTCCTGCACTGCTCCTCTCCCCAGTCTCATCCTGCACTGCTCCTGTTCCCCAGTTTCCTCCTACACTGCTCCTCTCCCCCAGTCTGCTCCTGCACTGCTCCACTTCCCCAGTACCATCCTACATTGCTCCTCTTCCACAGTCCTCTCCTGCACTGCCCCTCTTCCCCAATTTCCTCATGCACTGCTCCTCTTCCCCAGTCTGCTCCTGAATTGCTTCACTTCCCCAGTCTCCTCATGCACTGCTCCCCTTCCACAGTCTCGTCCTGTACTGTTCCTGTTCCCCATCCCCTTTTACATTGCTCCTCTTCCACAGACTCCTCCTGCACTGCTCCTCTTCCCCAGTCCCCTCCGGCACTGCTCCACTTCCCCAGACTGTTCCTGCACTGCTCCTCTTCCCAAGTCCCCTCCTGCACTGATCCTCTTCCCCAGTCTCTTCCTGACTGCTTCTCTTCCCCAGTCTCCTCCGGCACTGCTCTTCTTCCCCAGTCTGCTCCTGAATTGCTTCACTTCCCCAGTCTCCTCATGCACTGCTCCCCTTCCCCAGTCTCCTCCTGCACTGCTCCTCTCCCCAGTCCCCTCCTGCACTGCTCCTCTCCCTCAGTCTGCACCTGCACTGCTCCTCTCCCCCAGTCCCCTCCTGCACTGCTCCTCTCCTACAGTCTCCTCCTGCACTGCTCCTCTCCTCCAGTCCCCTCCTGCACTGCTCCTCTCCCCCAATCTCCTCCTGCACTGCTCCTCTCCTCCAGTCCCCTCCTGCACTGATCCTCATCCCTAGTCACCTCCTGCAATGCTCCTCTTCCCCAGTCTCCTCCTGCACTGCTCCTCTCGTCCAGTCCCCTCCTGCACTTTTCCTCTTCCCCAATCTCCTCCTGCACTGCTCCTCTTCCCCAGTCCCATCCTGCACTGCTCCTCTTCCCCAATTTCCTCCTGCACTGCTCCTCTTCACCAGTCCCTTCCTGGACTGCACCCCTTCCCCAATCTCCTCCTGTACTGCTCCTCTCCCCAGTCTTGTCCTGCACTGCTCCTGTTCCCCAGTTTCCTCCTACACGGCTCCTCTCCCCCCAGTCTGCTCCTGCACTGCTCCTCTTCCCGAGTCCCCTCCTGCACTGCTCCTCTTCCCCAGTCTCATCCTGCACTGCTCCTCTTCCCCAGTACCCTCCTACACTGCTCCTCTTCCACAGTCCTCTCCTGTACTGCACCCCTTCCCCAATCTCCTCCTGCACTGCTCCTCTCCCCCATTCCACTCCTGCACTGCTAATCTCCTCCAGTCCCCTCCTGCACTGCTCCTCTCCCCCAGTCTCCTCATGCACTGCTCCTCTTCCCCAGTCTGCTCCTTAATTGCTTCACTTCCCCAGTCTCCTCATGCACTGCTCCCCTTACCCAGTCTCGTCCTGTACTGTTCCTGTTCCCATCCCCTGTTGCATTGCTCCTCTTCCCCAGTGCCCTCCTACACTGCTCCTCTTCCACAGTCCTCTCCTGTACTGCACCCCTTCCCCAATCTCCTCCTGCACTGCTCCTCTCCCCCATTCCACTCCTGCACTGCTAATCTCCTCCAGTTTCCTCCTGCACTGCTCCTCTTCCCAAGTCCCCTCCTGCACTGCTCCACTTCCCCAGTCTCCTCCTGCACTGTTCCTCTTCCCCAGTCTCCTCCTGCACTGCTCCTCTTCCCCAGTCCCCTCCGGCTCTGCTCCTCTTCCCCAGTCTCCTCCTGCACTGCTCCTCTTCCCCAGTCCCCTCCGGCTCTGCTCCACTTCCCCAGTCTGCTCCTGCACTTCTCCTCTACCCAAGTCTCCTCCTACACTGCTCCTCTTCCCCAGTCTCCTCCTGCACTGCTCCACTTCCCCAGTCCCCGCATGCACTGCTGCTCTTCCACAGTCCTTTCCTGTACTGCACCCCTTCCCCAATCTCCTCCTGCACTGCTCCTCTCCCCCATTCCACTCCTGCACTGCTCCTCTTCCCCAATCTCCTCCTGCACTGCTCCTCTCCCCCATTTCACTCCTGCACTGCTCCTCTTCCCCAATTTCCTCCTGCACTGCTCCTCTTCCCCAATTTCCTCCTGCACTGCTCCTCTCCCCCAGTCTCCTCATGCACTGCTCCCCTTCCCCAGTCTCCTCCTGCATTGCACCTCTTCCACAGACTCCTCCTGCACAGCTCCTCTTCCCCAGTCCCCTCCTGCACTGCTCCTCTACCCAAGTCTCCTCCTGCCCTGCTCCACTTCCCCAGTCTGTTCCTGCACTACTCCACTTCCCCATCCCTCCTGCACTGCTCCTCTTCCCCAGTCTCCTCCTGCACTACTCCACTTCCCCATCCCTCCTGCATTACTTCTCTTCTCCAGTCTCGTCCTGCACTACTCCTCTTCCCAAGTCTCCTCCTGCACTGCTCCTCTTCCCAAGTCTCCTCCTGCACTGCTCTCTTACCCAGTCCCCTCCTGCATGGCTTCATGCCCCCAACCTCCTCCTGCACTGCTTCTCTTCCCCAGTCTCCACCTGCACTGCTCCTCTTCCCCAGTCTCCACCTGCACTGCTCCTCTTCCCCAGTCTCCACCTGCACTGCTACCTTTCCCTCTGTCCCCTCCTGCACTGCCACCTCTCTGTGAGTCCCCTCCTGCACTGCTCCTCTTCCCCAGTGTCCTCCTGCACTGCTCCCCTTCCCCAGTCCCCTCCTGCACTGCTCCTCTTCCCCAGTCCCCTCCTGCACTGCTCCTCTTCCCTAGTTCCCTCCTGCACTGCTCCGTTTCCCGCATCTCTTCTTGCACTGCTGCACTTTCCCAGTCTGCTCCTGCACTGCGCAGCTTACCCAGTCGCCTCCTGCATGACTCCCCTTCCCCAGTCTCCTCCTGCACTGCTCCTCTTCCCCTGCCCCCTCCTGCACTGCTCCTCTTCCCAACTCCCCTCCTGCACTGCTCCCCTTCCCCAGTCTCCTCCTGCACTGCTCCCCTTCCCCAGTCCCCTCCTGCATTGCTCCTCTTCCCCAGTCTACACCTGCAATGCTGCTCTATCACAGACACCTCCTGCACTGCTCCACTTCACCAGACTGTTCCTGCACTGCTCCTCTTCCCCAGTCCGCTTCTGCACTGCTCCTGCTCCCCAGTCTCCTCCTGCACTGCTCCTCTTCCCAAGTCTGCTCCTGCACTGCTCCTCTTCCCAAGTCTCCTCCTGCACTGCTCCTCTTCCCAAGTCTCCTCCTGCACTGCTCCACTCCCCTAGTCTCCTCCTGCACTGCTCCTCCTCTCCAGTCTCCTCCTGCACTGCTCTTCTTCCCCATTCTCCTCCTGCACTGCTCCTCTTTCCCAGTCTCCTCCTGCATGGCGTCATTCCCCCAACCTCCTCCTGCACTACTTCTCTTCCCCAATCCCCTCCTGCACTGCTCCTGTCCACCAGACTCCTCCTGCATGGCTGCTCTTCCCCAGTCTCGTCCTGCACTTGTCCACTCCCCCAGTCCCTTCCTGCATTGCTCCTCTTCCCTAGTCTCCCCCTGCATTGCTCCTCTTCCCCAGTCCCTCCTGCTCTGCTCCACTCCCCCAGTCTCCTCCTGCACTGCTCCTCTTCCCCAGTCTCCTCCTGCACTGCTGCTCTATCACAGACACCTCCTGCACTGTTCCTCTTCCCCAGTCTCCTCTTGCACTGCTACCTTTCCCTCTGTTCCCTCCTGCACTGCTCCTCATCCCCAGTCTCCTCCTGCATTGCCACCTCTCTGCGAGTCCCCTCCTGCACTTTTCCTCTTCCCCAGTCTACACCTGCAAAGCTCCTCTTCCCCAGTTTCCTCTTGCACTGCTCCTCTTCCCCAGTCTCCTCCTGCACTGCTCCTCTTCCCCAGTCTCCTCCTGCACTGCTCCACTTCACCAGACTGTTCCTGCACTGCTCCTCTTCCCCAGTCTGCTCCTGCACTGCTCCTCTTCCCCAGTCTCCTCCTGCACTGCTCCTCTTCCCCAGTCTGCTCCTGCACTGCTCCTCTTCCCCAGTCTCCTCTTGCACTGCTACCTTTCCCTCTGTTCCCTCCTGCACTGCTCCTCGTCCCCAGTCTCCTCCTGCACTGCTTGTCGTCCCCAGTCTCTCCCTGCAAGCAACCTCTTCCCCAGTTTCCTCCTGCACTGCTCCTCTTCCCCAGTCTCCTCCTGCACTGCTCCTCTTCCCCAGTCCCTCCTGCTCTGCTCCACTCCCCCAGTCTCCTCCTGCACTGCTCCTCGTCCCCTGTCTCCTCCTGCACTGCTGGTCGTCCCCAGTCTCCCCCCGCAAGCAACCTCTTTCCCAGTCTTCTCCTGCACTGCTCCTCTCCCGCAGTCTCCTCCTGCACTGCTCCCCTTCCCCAGTCTCCTCCTGCACTGCTCCTCTATCACAGAAACCTCCTGCACTGCTCCTCTTCCCCAGTCTCCTCTTGCACTGTTACCTTTCCCTCTGTTCCCTCCTGCACTGCTCCTCTTCCCCAGTCTACACCTGCAAAGTTCCTCTTCCCCAGTACCCTCCTGCACTGCTCCTCTTCCATAGTCTGTTCCTGCACTGCTCGTCTTCCCCAGTCCCCTCCTACATTGCTGCTCTTCCCCAGTTTCCTCCTGCACTGCTGCTCTTCCCTAGTCCCCTCCTGCGCTGCTCCTCGCCCCCAGTCCCCTCCTGTACTGCTCCTCGCCCCCCAGTCTCCTCCTGCACTGCTCCTCATCCCCAGTCTCCTCCTGCACTCCTCCTCATACCCAGTCTCCTCCTGCACTGCTGCTCTTCCCTAGTCTCCTCCTGCACTGCTCCTCACCCCCAGTCTCCTCCTGCATTGCTCCTCATCCCCAGTCTCCTCCTGCACTGCTCCCCTTCCCCAGTCTGTTCCTGCACTGCTCCTCTTCCCCTACCCCCTACTGCACTGCTCCCTTTCCCCAGTCTCCTCCTGCACTGCTCCCTTTCCCCAGTCTCCTCCTGCACTGCTCAGCTTCCCCAGTCTGTTCCTGCACTGCTCCTCTTCCCCAGTCTGTTCCTGCACTGCACCTCTTCCCCTGTCTCCTCCTGCACTGCTCCCCTTCCCCCATCTCCTCCTGCACTGCTCCTCTCCCCCAGTCCTCTCCTGCACTGCTCAGCTTACCTAGTCTCCTCCTGCATACTCCTCATCCCCAGTCTCCTCCCGCACTGCTCCTCTTCCCCAGTCTCCTCCTGCACTGCTCCTCTCCCTCAGTCCTCTCCTGCACTGCTCCCCTTCCCCAGTCTCCTCCTGCACTGCTCCTCATCCCCAGTCTCCTCCCGCACTGCTCCTCTTCCCCAGTCTCCTCCTGCACTGCTCCTCTTCCCCAGTCTCCTCCTGCACTGCTCCTCTCCCCCAGTCCTCTCCTGCACTGCTCCCCTTCCCCAGTCTCCTCCTGCACTGCTCCCCTTCCCCAGTCTCCTCCTGCACTGCTCCTCTTCCCCAGTCTCCTCCTGCACTGCTCCTCTTCCCCAGTCTCCTCCTGCACTGCTCCTCTCCCCCAGTCCTCTCCTGCACTGCTCCTCTTCCCCAGTCTGTTCCTGCACTGCTCCTCTTCCCCTGCCCCCTCCTGCACTGCTCCCTTTCCCTAGTCTCCTCCTGCACTGCTCCTCTTCCCCAGTCTTCTCCTGCACTGCTCCTCTCCCCCAGTCCTCTCCTGCACTGCTCCTCTTCCCCAGTCTGTTCCTGCACTGCTCCTCTTCCCCTGCCCCCTCCTGCACTGCTCCCTTTCCCTAGTCTCCTCCTGCACTGCTCCTCTTCCCCAGTCTCCTCCTGCACTGCTCCCTTTCCCCAGTCTCCTCCTGCACTGCTCCTCTTCCCCAGTCTCCTCCTGCACTGCTCCTCTTCCCCAGTCCCCTTCTGCACTGCTCCTGCTCCCCAGTCTCCTCCTGCACTGCTCCACTTCCCCAGTCTCCTCCTGCACTGCTCCTCTTCCCCAGTCCCCTTCTGCACTGCTCCTGCTCCCCAGTCTGCTCCTGCACTGCTCCACTTCACCAGTCTGCTCCTGCGTTGCTCCTCTCCCCCAGCCTCCTCCTGCACTGCTCTTCTTCCCCATTCTCCTCCTGCACTGCTCCTCTTTCCCAGTCTCCTTCTGCATGGCTTCACTCCCCCAGCCTTCTCCTGCACTGCTTCTCTTCCCCAATCCGCTCCTGCACTGCTCCTGTCCAACAGACTCCTCCTGCATGGCTGCTCTTCCCCAGTCTCGTCCTGCACCTCTCCATTCCCCCAGTCTCCTCCTGCACTGCTCTTCTTCCCCATTCTCCTTCTGCACTGCTCCTCTTCCCCAGTCCCCTCCTGCACTGCTCCTCTTCCCCAGGCCCCACCTGCACTGCTCCTCTATCACAGAAACCTCCTGCACTGCTCCTCTTCCCCAGTCTCCTCTTGCACTGTTACCTTTCCCTCTGTTCCCTCCTGCACTGCTCCTCTTCCTCAGTCTACACATGCAAAGTTCCTCTTCCCCAGTACCCTCCTGCACTGCTCCTCTCCCATAGTCTGTTCCTGCACTGCTTGTCTTCCCCAGTCCCCTCCTACACTGCTGCTCTTCCCCAGTTTCCTCCTGCACTGCTCCTCTTCCCCAGTCCCCTCCTGTACTGCTCCTCGCCCCCCAGTCTCCTCCTGCACTGCTCCTCGCCCCCCAGTCTCCTCCTGCACTGCTCCTCATCCCCAGTCTCCTCCTGCACTCCTCCTCATACCCAGTCTCCTCCTGCACTGCTGCTCTTCCCTAGTCTCCTCCTGCACTGCTCCTCGCCCCCAGTCTCCTCCTGCATTGCTCCTCATCCCCAGTCTCCTCCTGCACTGCTCCTGCTCCCCAGTCTCCTCCTGCACTGCTCCTCTTCCCCAGTCTCCTCCTGCACTGCTCCTCTTCTGCAGTCCCCTCCTGCACTGCTCTTCTTCCCCTGTCTCCTCCTGCACTGCTCCCCTTCCCCCATCTCCTCCTGCACTGCTCCTCTCCCCCAGTCCTCTCCTGCACCGCTCAGCTTACCTAGTCTCCTCTTGCACTGGTCCTCTCCACCAGTCTCCTCCTGCACGGCTCCTCTCCCTCGTCTCCTCCTGCACTGCTCCTCTTCCCCAGTCTCCTCCTGCACTGCTCCTCTTCCCCAGTCTCCTCCTGCACTGCTCCTCGCCCACAGTCTCCTCCTGCACTGCTCCTCTTCCCCAGTCTCCTCCTGCACTGCTCCACGTCCCCACTCTCCTCCTGCACTGCTCCACTTCCCCAGTCTCCTCCTGCACTGCTCCTTTCCACCAGTCTCCTCCCGCACTGCTCCTCTTCCCCTGTCTCCTCCTTCACTGCTTCACTTCCCCAGTCCCGTCCTGTACTGCTCCTCTTCCCCAATCACCTCCTGCACTACTCCTTTTCCCCTGTCCCCTCCTGCACTGCCCCTCTTCCCCAGTCCCCTCCTGCACTGCCCCTTTTCCCAGTCACGTCCTGCATTGCCACTTCTCCCCCAGTCCCCTCCTGCACTGCTCCTCTTCCGCAGTTTCCTCCTGCACTGCTCATCTTCCCCAGTCCCCTCCTACACTGCTCCTCTCCCCCAGTCTCCTTCTGCACTGCTCCTCTCCCCCAGTCTCCTCTTGCACTGCTCCTCTCCTCTACTCTCCTCCTGCACTGCTGCTCTTCCCCAATCCCCTCCTGCACTGCTGCTCTTCCCCAATCCCCTCCTGCACTGCTCTTCCTTCCCAGCCCCCTCCTGCCCTGCTCCTCTCCCCCAATCCTCTCCTGATTTGCTTCTCTTCACTGGTTTTGTCCATGGTGGGTACACCGAGACATCACTGATACAGCCAGGGTCGGAAGTTCTGGCTGGAACAAATCAAAGTGGTGAGCATGCCGAGATTGTCGCAGTCAGTTGCAACCACCCCAGTATCACTACTGACTGGGTGATCTCTAATCAGTCTATTCAATCAACCTGACCACGTTCCCTTTTGCTACCAAACCCCGCCACGTTGTCTCCACATGCCTGCTCATGTCTTTCACCCAGTCCCATCGCTCTTCATGTCTTTCCCTGAGGGCAGGACGTCCACATTCAATACCATCTGCTTGCTATAAAGTCAGTGAAAATCCAGCTTCAATTGTCTTCTAGGCTGAGATAGATTGTTTTATGCTGTAAGGTCATAACTTTAACATCCTGAAGCCTGAGACTTTATAGATAACATTCAACTTGGTGTGCTTTTTGACAAAGGAAAGCCCAGTCAAAGGAAAGGGGGCATTTTTATTTCTTATTGTACTTGTGCACAAGTGGTCATTTGATTGCAGTGGGTTGAGGAATAAAAGTTTGGGAGCATCTCAAACCTTTACGAAGCCCATCTACTTTTCTGGGTATTGACTTAAACAAGTGGAGTGCCATGCATGTTCTGTTGCTAGCATACAATCCTCTTGTAAGGATTTAGAAATTAGTCTCTTTGTCTAGTTTTCCATCATACATTACTTAGCCAGTTGGACCAAGTTTAACGCTAAAATCAATTGCCAAGGCAATATGACAGAACAAAGATAAGGGAACTAAATAATCATACCAGGCGGTTATCATGTCATCATCAGATAAAGAAATGTTAGCATTTGTTATGAGCTGAAACGAATGCTGTCATTGCAGTGCTAAATGTCAGAAACATTCAGAAATCCTCAGCATTCATTATCAGTACATGTCAAATGATGCAATGTGCTTTGAACATTGTACCTTCAATATTTGAATAGCATTTCAGATTGTAATTTATGTGCAAGTGTATCAAACATTAGCTCTCACTTCCAACTGAAAATCCAATGGACTTGAATATTGAGGAGTAAGGAAGGGATGAATTGCAATTGAGTTATGATAGAGGATGCCAATTTCCCATCTCCTCTGCCCTCATGCTTCACTGCCACCAGAAACAGGCCGAAGGCAACAGAAAATGTTAGTCCATTTGCTGGTGCCATTGGATTTTGCAGATTGGGTGGCTCATTGAACCTGAAAAACAGTACAATTGAACATCAGAAATATAATTGGTGTTAGCACCTGATACATCAACAAGAAAGTGAAGCTAGGGAGAAAGTGCATCCTTATGTATAGTGTTTAAAAAAGAACAGGATGATTTTAGGAGGCCATCTGAACCCTTGAAAGGTAATGACATTTTTCAATCACTCAGAGTTAACCATTGATCTGTGTATGTATGGTGACCAGGTTAAACTATAACCAGTTGTATCTCTCTAATGACAGAGCAGTTCTATGGTCCGGGAGAATGATGGTGACTTGGCCTTACTTTACACAATTACATGTGTCATCAAAAAATAGTTAGATATATAATATTGATGCTTTGAAGACTGATTGTTTGAATTCGTAGTAGTCCAGTTGAGGATTAAGATTATGCCTTTTTCCATCCTCCTAAAAATAACATCAAGTTCTGAATTCCAAGAAGGAGTTGTTATGGGGCCACTCATTGCATCCCCAAGGAGACAGACGTCCTGAGTTTGTTGTGTCGTTGATTGATAGACAAATAACATGCATGAGGGAATCAATCTGTTTACCAAACAAAAATCACATCAGCTAGATTGAAAGCACAATACTTAAAAAAAATAGTTTAGAAATGTAATTTTGTTTGGAAGTCTCTAACCTATCACTCAGACGTATTGAACCACCAATCAGAAGCTTGCTGGAAGATTCGAGCCCGTAGACCAAATCTAAAATGGCTGCACTATTTTGTGCAGCAGAGCCTTAAGTCTACAGATGCACTTGAAACAAAACTCCGTCAAAAGATAATTTTGCATGCATCTCAAGAGTGCACATTTCAAACTTAGCACAAATGCCAAAATCATCGATTGCAAGTTACCTCAAATTTTCCTGTGAAAAGGAAATCAAATGATTGCAGGTGTCTTTCTGGTGAAAGAATTAAGAGGCAATATTCCAGGTCCACCTCTGCTCTATTACCGGGGGTAGGGGGAGTGGGCACATAGTTGTCTTCTACTGTAGGTACTGACCCAGCTCTGGTCTCATGCTTTCTGGGATAGCATAATGCTGATGGGTACTGAACACATTAGACTTCTGTCCTAATTCCTTGGGTGTTGGATCAGAATACAGCTGGCCTCTAAGAGGTGCAGTCTAGCTAAATAATGCACATCAGCTCAAAATACTGCGAGCCTTGTACAAATCTGGACCCCTCCCTGAGGCAAGCAGCCAATCATTTGGGCTGAACACCACAGACATTAAATTTGGCAGATAACGTCTGTGAGCTGTCTGAATTACTTTGCCCGGGCATGGAGTATTCATGAACAGTGAACCTTGACTCCAGTTTCTGGAACTATCCAATTTAAGGTCCACTATGATCAGGCAATATGTGAAATCTCTCCTTGATAGTGCCTCTACATCTTTAAGATGACCAGGCTTTTGGTCACCTGCGCTAATATTTCCTTCAGTGGCTCAGTGTCAAATTTAGTTTGTTCACACCCCCACAAACTGTCTAAGAATATCACTTTACTGCCTTAAGATGTATTATTAAAGAGCATCGTTGTCATGGTTTTATTTGACGAAGTTACCAGAATTTCACAAATCATTGACTTCCTCAGAATTTTTAGTTTAATCTGCAATTTGTTGACACATTCTGATGCAAACCAACGTATAGGTCTCAAGATTTCCTGAGACAGGATTTCTGAGGTGGGGAGGAAAATGTCTAGTCAGGAATTCTAACTCTATGATGCACATTTTCTTTGAGGGCATCCTGTCTGGAGGTCATCCGGAATAACAGGCAGAGGGCACTGCAGGAGAAACCCAATCCAATGTCCAGTGAACCTTACATCCGTTGTAGGAAAAATTTTGGAAAGGATTATAATAGATAGGATTTATAATCATCTAGTAAGCAACAATTTGATTGGAAGTAATCATGTGGATTCGTCAAGGGCAGGTTGTGTCTGACAAACCTCATTGAGTTTTTTGAGAAGTTCACCAAGCATGTGGATGAGGGTAGGGCAGTTGACGTGGTGTACACGGACTTTGATAATGTTCCACATGGTAGATTGTTGGAGAAAACGCAGAGGTATGGGACTGAAGGTGATTTAGCAGTTTGGATTAGAAACTGGCTCTCTGTAAGAAGGCAACAAGTAGTGATTGACGGAAAATAGTCAGCCTGGAGTCCAGTTACTAGTGGTATGCCACAAGGATCTGTTTTGGGACCATTGCTGCTTGTCATTTTCATAAACAACTTGGATGCAGGCATAGGTGGATGGGTTACTAAGTTTGCAGATGATACTAAAGTTAGTGGAGTGGTGGACAGCATGGGAGAATGTTGCAGACTGCAGGGGGACTTGGATAAACTGCAGAATTGGGCTGAAAGGTGGCAAATGGAGTTTAATGCAGATAAATGTGAGGTAATACATTTTGGGAAGAATAACAGGATGGCAGAATACTGGGTCAGCGGAAAGATTCTTGGTAGTGTGGATGTGCAGTGGGATCTTGGTGTCCATGTACATAGATCCCTGAAAGTTGCCACCCAGGTTGATAGTGCTGTTGAGAAGGCATACGGTGTTATTAGGTTTTATTGGTAGAGGGATTGAGTTCCAGAGCTGTGATGTCATGCTGCAACTGTACAAAACTATGTACAGTTCTAGTTGCCCCATTATAGGAAGAATGTGGAAGCATCGGAAAAGGTGCAGAGGAGATTTACCAGGATGTTGCCTAGTCTGGAGGGAAGGTCTTATGAGGAAAGACTGAGGGATTTGGGTCTGTTCTCATTGGAAAGAAGAAAGCTAAGAGAGGATTTAATAGAGACATACAAGATGATCAGAGGATTAAATAGGGTCGACAGTGAGGGTCTTTTTCCGAGGATGACAATGCCTGCTTGTATGAGGGGGCAAAGCTACAAATTGAGAGGTGATAGATTTAAGACAGATGTCAGAGGCAGGTTCTTTACTCAGAGAGTGGTAAGGGTGTGGAATGCCCTGCCTGCTAATATCGTTAACTCAGCCACATTAAGGATATTTAAACAATGCTTGGATATGCACATGGATAATGATGGGATAACATAGGGTGATGGGCTTACATTAGTTCACAGGCCTGTGCAACATTGAGGGCCAGAGAGCCCGTTCAGTGCTGTAATGTTCTATGTTCTATATTCTAAAAGGGGCATTTTGAGCATTGGAGATGGAGAACCTGAGGGGCAGATGTGTGTATATTACGATTCGGAGGGTCATGGACTGACAGCGATGGGGACTCCGAGATAGTTTGATGTAGCAATAGAGGATCAAGGAAAACAATGGAAGCAAAAGCTGAGAGATTGAGATGATCATGGGAACTGGCTATTCCGTGACAGTTGGCGATTAAGTGGACAATCATAAATGTGGGTTGGTATTTGACAATCGGGGGAGGATTACAGGGGTGGGGGGGGGGTGGTGGTGGTGGGCAGAAGGTTCTGGTTGTGGGAGTAGTTCACACATCCTGCTCGGTGGGCAGTGGTCAAGCCCTCCTGCTCCAGCTAACTCATGATGATCACTGGGAAAGCACTTGCTTTATCCTTGCCAAAATCCATGCCTCCTTTTAGCTGCCAATTGTTGGACATCGCATGGAAAACCTGACAGGTCAATGCCAAGACTGAAACATAAAATTACAGACACACAGCATCATTAAGTTATTTGAATAGGAGACCTTCTTTGTGAGAGTGCTCTTACCTCGGCCCTGCCTTTGTCAGTCCTGTCAGCTATAGCTCATTCATTGGCTTCCTCATCTCTATGTCAATTGGCTATTGGTTCACTGATCCACTTGAGATACTTGAACACAAGTGACTCAAGTGCAATTTTGAGGGAGTGCTGAATCATTGGGGATGCAGTCCTTTAAATGAGATGTTAAACTGGGGTCTTATCTGTCCTCTCACTTACCCCCCCAAAAGCCCCTTTTTATTATGTTGAAGAGAAACAATGGAGAGATCCCCAGTGCTCTGCTCAATACTTACCCCTCAATCAAATTACAATAATGAGATCTTTTCATCATTATTCCAGCATAGATTAATATTTCCAAAAAAGTTTCAAAAGACACAACACTAAACTCCATCCAATCTGAAGATGTCAGACAGTCTTTGGACAGGAATCAACCAAGCATAAGGTCGTAATGGAGACAGATGTGTCACCTGATTGATTTTGTAATTGTGCCTAATTAATTAATATGACATGTACCTTTATATATTATGCAATAAACTAAAACATGTTCAGATATGTGCAGATATTTTTATGTCTCAAAAGTGGTTCATCTCCTACCACTGCTAATTGGATAGACCCTGCACTGTGGTAGCGTCTACCTCTGGCCTAGAAGATCTTGAATTAAGTCCCACCTGCCCCAGAGGTGTATCATAACTTGCTCAAACAACTTGATTAAAAATAATTTTTCGAAGGGAAGCTTGCTGGCAGCATTCCTCCCCAACCACGGGCTGACAGTGGTTGGCACGACAACATTCAATGGTCAGACAATGCTTTTGCGAGCTTGCAGTTTGCAAATTGGCAGCTGAATTTTCAGAATTGCAATGTTGACTGCTTTGAAAGGACATCATTGGCTGTAAAATATTTTTACGCATCCTCTGGGTGATATAAGATGCCCTATCCCTCAAGATTTTGTTTCTTGATTCTTTCTTAAAGTTGGTTCACTACCCGCAATGTCCAGGTGGGAGTTGTTTTTAGGTAATTCTCACCTATGTACATCAATCTATAAAATTCCCTATAATATCAGATCTCCTCATTCAACATATGAGTTAGGGATGTCAAGAAGCCATTCGGCCCCTTGCTTTCCATTTGGCCCCTTGCTTTCCATTCGGCCTCTTGCCATTTGATAATATCTGATCTATCTCTGGCCTCAACTCTGCTTTTAATTGCTCTTCCATACCCTTTGACTCCCTTGCCAATGCAGAATCCTTCGAAACTGGTCTTAAAAGTATTAAAATACCTTGTTTCCACTTTCTGGGCAAGAAAATTCCATAAATATGAGGAAAAAAATATTCTATTTTACGTAAAGTCTTAATTTTAATCTGTGGCCCCAAATTCTAATCTGTCCCACAAGTTGAAGTCTCCTGTTAGCATCCACCTTATCAAATTCCCAAAGGATCTTCCATGTCTCAAAAGAACCTTATTTTATTCTTCAAATTTCCAAAGGACACAGACCCAGACTGTGCAACCTTCTAAATGATTCACTCAGTACAGTGAGAGATGGCCATCAGAAGCACTCTAGCAGTCTGATTGTCAGCTGAGTGACGCAATCCCTGACACAGAGCTGGGAGCATCGGAGGTGAAGTTAATGGCTTTCTGCCAAACTGTAACAAGGGAAGGCTTCAGAAATTTGGAGCAGCAATAGACAAAACAGGACAGGTCTTGCTCCCTCAAGGTCCAGCATGTCTGGTTTCAAGAATCTGCTAAACCTTAAGTGAGATTAGGCTGTTACCAAGGCCACTGTGGGACACATTGAACGTTTCGATGTTCAAGATATATTATAGAATGGAATAGCTAATTAAAGCAGTTCAAAGCTGATAGCTTATGTGTAAAACAAACCAGGTTCCTGGTTTACCAGTGATCACATCTGGAGCACTTATTTGTCTACCATTCTGAAGATTGGAGAAATAAAGTTTGGAACTAAGTGTGCGATATGGAATGGGCACAAAACAAGGAATATCGCTATTGCTTGGGAAAATGATCATTAGGCCAGATGCTGGACTGTCAAAGTCAATTTCTGGGTCTACTTATTGAAGAGGCTGATTTTCAAATCACAAGGTAGAAATTTTCTGATAGTTGCAGTTGAGGTTTTGAACAGATTAAAAGTTGGTTAGGAGAAAGTGAGGACTGCAGATGCTGGAGTTCAGAGCTGAAAAATGTGTTGCTGGAAAAGCGCAGCAGGTCAAGCAGCACCCAAGGAGCAGGAGAATCGACGTTTCGGGCATAAGCCTGAAGAAGGGCTGATCCCCGAAACGTCGATTCTCCTGCTCCTTGGATGCTGCCTGACCTGCTGCGCTTTTCCAGCAACACATTTTTCAGATTAAAAGTTGGTGAAAAGGAAGCATTAAGGGCTGTTCTTGTAGTTGATGAGTCACCAGACTGGGGGAGATAATTCAAAGAATGTTGAAGGCAGTAAGACTGGAAATGGCAAAGACACTGGTTGTAAACATGCAATTCTCCTAAAAGACAGAAATGGAAGACTGGAAATCGAAAATGTCCCTCGTCAGTTTAACCTCCGTGGTGGGAAAACTTTTAGAAATGATAACCTGGCACAATATTACCTGTTACTTGGATAATTATTGATTAATTAACAAAGACCTGAATGGACTTGTTATGTTTAACTTTATTGGGTTGTTTTGATGAGATTGTACAGAGGGGCTTAATGAGTGCAATCCCATTGATGTGTAGGTAGATTTCCAAACAGTGTTTACTGAAATGTGACATAACAGCCTTTTCAACAGAGTTAAAGCCTGTGAAATAAAATAAATGGGAGCAGCATAGAAGTTGGTCAAATACCAGGAAACAAACAGACTGGTGGAAGGTATACTGTGAGGTTCCCCAGGGATCAACATTGAGGATTGAAGTTTCTCTTGATTTAATACCTGGGTGTGAAGGACACATTTTCAAAACTGCCAGATGACATAAAACTCGGAAGTATTGTGAACTGTGAAGAGGATAATGATAGATGTCAAAAGGTATGATAAACTGCTGAAATGTACAGCTATATGGAAGATGACATTTAACATATAGAAATGTAAATTATCTTATTTTGTTTCATAGTGTTGACTTGAAACACTTTGTGAGATTCTATTATGCTGAATGGGAGAGGTCTACCTTCTAGTCACAGCATTGAAGCCTTGCAGGGGACATTGATACTGGCTGTCTCCCTTGTGGGCTGTGGTACAGCCATTAAATGAAGGAACACTCTAGGAAGGAGCTGGGGGAACTAACTGGAGAATAGTGCTGGGATAGTGATGAGAAATGGGGAACTGATAGGGGAATGATGTGTGGAGTCAAGATTAGAGTGGTGCTGGAGAAGCATAGCAGGTCAGGCAGCATCCGAGGAGCAGGAAAAAATCAACGTTTCGGGCCAAAGGCCTTCATCAGGAATAATGATCTGGATGGTCAGGATGCTGCTGACCTGCTATGCTTCTCTAGCACCACTCTAATCTTGACTCTGATCTCTAGCATCTGCAGTACTCACTTCCGTCTGGATGATGTGTGGACCTGGCTGGGAAATGGAACTGAGAGATTGACTGAGATTGGAGTTTGGGGATTCTGAGTTGGGAGCGACACTGAGAGACTGCTGGGAGCAAAGAGCTGGGGGCTGATGCAGGGAGAGTGTCTGGGAGATAGATCTGGGAAACTGATAGGAGAACCAAGCTTCAGAACACACTGGAGGATGGTTTCTCCTACTTTCTCCTGCCCCAAAGACAGTGTGTCGAGAACATCCATCCTTACAACTGGAAAGAAGGCAGCTAGATCAGACAAGTAACAATAGCTTGCTGTCAGTAGTCAGAAATCAAATCTCAAAGTTGGAAAACGGACCAAAGCAAAAACAAGCGTAAACCACCAGCACTGCTGATAAATTTGAAAATAGCCTGCAACTCAATAATTGAGTCCCAGCTGAAAGGTCTTTCTTGTCTGTTAGTCCTATGAGTTTATCAAGTGTCAGGTCAGACACATTGCTGTCCAATAAAAGGGCACAATAAATCACATAAGTTTAAGTATTTTAATCAGCAATTTAAACATTCAATCTAATCAATCCAGTTCAGTGTAGTGGGCAGTATTCTTCAAACAGGAGACAGTGAGGACTGCAGATGCTGGAGACCAGAGTTGAAAAGTGTGGTGCTGGAAAAGCGCAGCAGGTCAGGCAGCATCCGAGGGGCAGGAGAATCAACATTTCAGGCGTAAGCCCTTCTCTGCAACCATAGGTGAAAGTCTGGAGTGCTATTTTGTTTGCCTAGTACCAGGGTCTGGAATGGCTGATCAGTGCTAACTTGCAACTTTCAGTGAGAGGAAGAGACTCTAGCCATTCCTGCTGCGCTTTTCCAGCACCATACTTTTCAAGAGTATTCTTCAAACACACTATGAGGATCAGAACGTCACCTGCTTGATTAACATGGTGCCCATTTTTAAACTTGAAGGCAGTTACGGTCAGGCTTCTTAAGTGTGTCACTCCACTGGCCACTATACAAGTGCTTTATAATTGTACATCAACTCTTGTGGAAATACACGTGATATCACCAATTGGCAAAACCTTATGTTTACACTTCAACTGCAACCCTTTCCAGCTATTAGTTCTAGTTCAAAGCAATAACAGCTGGAAAATTTGTTCTCATCCGCCCCCAACTTCTGATTTTCAACAACTAGTTCCTTATCGAATTTGGAATGTAAAGGAAGAACATTAAATTTACCTAAATAGCACATGACATTGAGAACTCAATTCATTTAAACTATAGAAGATAAGGTAATTTGGAAAAAAAATCTCCTAGTATTTCTCAGATCACAGAGAATTAAAAAATGAGGATACGCTGTCTAGATCAAGTGCACAAATGTATTAAGTCTTCTGAATCTTTCACTAAGTTTTCTTCTCTCGTCTAAATAGTAGTTTAAAAATCTCAGGCAGTGACTTGCCGACATTTGGCATTTGCAGTTTGCTCCTGATGTCAGACTGCAGGCTTAGAATACAGCTCCTGAGGTTTTGTTGAAAGTTGACATTTTTAAATCAACTGATGGCACAAATGCACAATATAACAAAGAGCATTTTAAACATTAAAAAGGTGTGAGCAAGCACATAAATCTGGGTCAGAACGTTGAGATGTAGCAGCAGCAACTCACTGGTGAAGCACAAAGGGAAGGTGAAAATAAATCATACGGTGTTGCCCAAGTCATAATTCTTATGGAGGACTGACTGTCTGGCTGAATCTCTTTCATACGGTATTAATGTTTGTGCTTTCTGACAGCTGTGAGTCTACCTGTACTCAAAGTCTCTGAATGTTGTGCTAAGTCATAGAACTGGCAATATACTTGAGATTTGTTTTTGCTACATATTTCATAACTGAACCAAAAGAAGCTTTTGTTTTGAGCAGACAGGAGTTGCTAATGGTAATAAATAGGTCTCCTTCCTTTCACATCTCCCTCTGTGGTTTTGAACTACTCCTGACACATGGTGCTGCTCAATGAGCTTTGGTTCAGAACCGATGAGCTTGAAGCCAAGCGGTAGACACATCAGGGAGGGGGGAAGGTTACCTGAACACTTTGTTCCAGAAGGTAGTCACACTCCTTAGTCTGGGCTCAGCTGATTTTCTCCATTGTAGGGACAGGAGGATACAACATCGTCAGGGATAGGGGGATGTGACATCATCAGGGACGGGGGATGTGACATCATCAGGGACAGGGGAATGTGACACCGTCAGGGACAGGGGGATGTGACACCGTCAGGGACAGGGGGATGTGACACTGTCAGGGACAGGATGATGTGACACTGTCAGGGACTGGAGGATGTGACAGTGAATGGGAAAGTCGAGACACTCGAGATGATCAAAGTTTGGGAGCCTCAGTCATTCCAATTGTCCAACAGGATTGATGTTTTTGCAGCGCATGTTGATGAGATCAGGGACTGCAAGATGGATGAGAAAAACCTGACTGCATTGTTTCACAGGACACTATTGTAGCCAGGGGAGGATGTAGGAATATGTTTTAGTGATGGATGGTACAGTAAAAGGAATAGGCACACTTCTCTGCAACCATAGGTGAAAGTCTGGAGTGCTGTGTTGTTTGCTGAGTACCAGGTTTTGGAATAGCTGATCAGTGCTAACATGCAACTTTCAGTGAGAGGAAGAGACTCCAGCCATCATGGTCCATATGAGTACCAGTGACATGGGTAGAGTTCTGCATTGGGTGTATGAGCAGCTGGGGCTAAATTAAAGAGCCTCAAAGGGAGCAGACTGGATAATTAGCTGAACTTTGTTTGAATTAGCAGAGGTTAAGTCAGATAATTCTAGCTCAAAGACTGGTGTGGGAGTGACAGGTTTCAATTGTCAAACTCTGGCACCAGTCCTGGGGTAAGTGAGAATTCTAATGTTGAGATGGCCTTCCCCTGAGCTATGCTGGGACAGCATTCCTATAGAAACATCTAACTAGCATGGTAGAGAAGATGTTAAAACAAACAAGGGGAGAAAGTATCATGAAAAAGGAGATATGGTAAATCTAAGGGAAACACCAAGGTAATAAAGACTGTGGGTTATTATAACCAGAGTGTGGCAAGAAGAGATAGAGAATAGAAATGTAAAATGCACCACAGCAGGAAAGGCCAGAGATTGCTCAAGTGAGGGAAGAAGCAACTTTAAAGAGTCTGTTTTTGAATGCATATAGTATTTGTAACAAACAGGAGGAATTGTTAGCATTGAATGAAATGTATGTGCATGGCCTGATAGACATTGCAGAGACATGGTTGCAAGGTGACCAAGGCTTGGGACCTGAATGTTGAGGGGCATTTGACATTTTGAAAAGCTTGACTCATGGGCAAGAGCACTTAAAACTGAGTTATGCCTTTGTCAGATAATTCTCCTCTAAGAGTTTAAAATCACAATTGACTTTCCAATCCAGATCAATGTAGAGGAACAGGCAGGCAGCCAGTCTTGCTGATGACTACAAGTTAATATAAAGACCCATAAATTGGTCAGTGTCTAAAAGCTTTCACAGAGTAGGCAGGGGTAAAGGTGAGGTATATATCCTTGAGACTAGTGGGACAGGAAAGAGAACTGAGGTAGAGGAAGCAGAACTTTCCACAATCATTAAGAGTAAAAATTGGGATAGGTGATAGGTGGGAAACTGACACAGGTTCTTTCGCTGTAAGCGGCCGGAGTATGTAAAGGGACATTGTTGATTCTAGTATCCTGCAGAATCTCTGGCTGCAAGCCCAGTCTGTAACATTAAATGTTGTCAGGGTGCGGTTAGACAAGACTGTTAACCAAGATAGGAGTTTGTGTGTTCAAAGAAACAGTGACCACTGACTGATTTAAAAAGTCAGGAGAGAAATTAACATTCTGTGGGGCATCAGATGCTAATAGTTGGGGAAAATGAAATATTTTCCACCTGGATGTAGGTTTATAGATGTGTCTGCACAGATGGACAAAGGATAGAATATGGAGGTGCCACTGGATAAAGTTTACCGAGTGATTGACTTGTTATTGGCCTGATGGTAGTGAGATAGCTCCAAGCTTACCAAAACAAAACACCAAGCTGCAATCAGTACAGAAAGGTTATGTAAAGTTCAATGAGAGTAAGGTGCAAGATGCACATCCACACTCACAATGGGAGGCAATGTCAGATTACAGTCAATGCCATCCCGAGACACTGCTGTTCAAATATACTGAAGAAGCTTATCCCCATTAGTAGACATTGTACACTAGGTGTAGTCTCCTTTGAGCTGCACTATGTTCCCGTTATACTACCACACTGTGAGCAGTGCCCTGTTACTGGCATAAGTGTTGTGGCTGGTGCTGGAACTGTGGCCATTGTCCAGTGATATGTACTATCCACCTAAGTCAGAGCTTTAAGGGCTCTATATTAATCAATGACAATGTGTTCTTGTGGATGCTGTAGGAGTTTAGCCAGTTAAGACAACTGTCAAAATTGGTAACATTTTGGTTGCTGTTCAACCAGGACCATATCACCGCTTGGTGGAGCTTCTGAAATGAACTGCCAGAATTATGGAAAAGATTGCACTGGGGAAAGAGTGAAAAACAATTATAAAGGTTTATAATTATAACAAGTTTATCAATGAATATATTGTCAGGACTGGTGGGAGGCAGCAGCAAGCTAACAAAATCAAAAAAGAGGCATCAGCACATTACAAAGTTGATCTCTGCAATATTTTTCAAGGCAAGTCATACCAAGCAACTCTCACAACCTTTAAAACCTCACAAGATTAATTTCATGGGATGCTGTGGAGATGTGACATACTTGCTACAGAAAACATTACATTTGTGATTTTATTTTGTTCATTTCTCCACATGTTGGAGGCAACATGTCAGTTCATCACCTCTACTGTAGCAGTCTACTGTATATTTGTTTCTTGACTTTCACTCGAAGTTGTTTCAGTCATGTGGTGTGTCACATTAAAATTCCTCATTTCTTTTGCAATTGCCCTTGGGATTGAATCTGCTGGGGTGAATGATTATGACTCTATCATGTTAGCTTGGTAATATATTAATGGAGGTAAGTTTAAATATAATTTACAAATTATTGCAATACAACTGATCATTTTGGTTTTATGATCACTGCCTTAGGTTTGCTGTTTCCACACCATTGTTTCCAATAGCTTCTTCTGTCTAACTGCATTAATGATTTTTTTTATTTAATCTGCTTCCCACCTTCCCACCCTTTTAGTGCTGCTATTCATCTTTTACAAGAGCATTACCTTTTTCATAAAAGCAAAGTTATCAGTGAGATTTCCTACCCTTGTACAATTAAGCTTGACTAAGTGGGTTATTCCTTTCATGAATTTTCTCCTGTATTCACTTTGTGGGCGCAGAAGCATAGGCACCACCTTGGCACGAAATGGCGCACATTTTGACCCCTCGACATTGCAGAGTACTCTTCCAGGGACAATTTTTGCGAGGAATAGCCACCAGAAAAGTGGGGGACACTGTCAGCTGACCTTAATGAAAGAATGGGAGCTGAGTTGTCGAGGGGTTTAGAGTCGATATTGCAAAAGGTGGGACCATGAAAACTGAAAGGAAGACCATCACGAATAACATGTTGGGGTGAAGAGGAGTTACAAAAAGGACAGAGTCAGAAGCCAAGAGGATTGGGAGGTGTAAGTTATAATATTGAAACAGATTTATATAGATTTGGAGAGGCAAAGACTGATTCAGGATCGTCAGCATGGTATTATGTGAGGATCTGGGGCCAATATAAGCCATCAAAGGGCCTGATTTATGAAAGGAGATTAGATTAGATTACTTACAGTGTGGAAACAGGCCCTTCGGCCCAACAAGTCCACACCAACCCTCCAAAGAGTAACCCACCCAGACCCATTCCCCATATTTACCCCTGACTAATGCACCTAACACTATGGGCAATTTGCCATGGCCAATTCACCTGAATTGCACATCTTTGGATTATGGGAGGAAGCCAGAGCACCTGAAGGAAACCCACGCAGACACGGGGCGATTGTGCAAACTCCACACAGAGAGTCGTCTGAGGCAGGAATTTAATCTGGGTCTCTGGCGCTGTGAGGCAGCAGTGCTAACTACTGTGCCACCGTGCCACCCAAATGGAGATGGTCCACAGAATTTTGGATTAGTTCATGGCAGGGTAGAATGTCAGCCAAGAGAATAGTCAAGTCAAGAAATGACAGAGATGTGCTGAGGCTCTCTAAGACAGCTTGGTTAAGGCAGGGACAGAAATAATGGCTTCAATTTTATTGGAAGTGCTTATTGGAATAAATTATAATTCATTCCTATCCATGTCTGGAGAGCAGACAAGCAGTTTGATAATATGGACACAGTGGAGTGAACAGCCATCACTTGAATGAAGAAGTGGAAGTTCTGGAGATAAGATTCAGGGAAACAGAAGGGGAAGCAATTACGAGAAATGAATCTGATTGTGATCAGACAGAGTGGTATGAAATCAAGACAATATTCTCAACTATATAACAGATGAAAATCATTGGAGAAGGAAGCAGTGATCAACTGTGTTAATGAGCGCAGAGAGTTTGACAATGGACAATTGTTGTGGTGCAGGAGGAGGCCATTTGGCCCATCATTTCTGCACTGTCTGCCCACTTAAGCATGATGACTTTGTGCCATTCTCCTACCTTTCCCTTCTAAGCTTGTATTTCCTTTATTTTTCAAATAATCATCTAATGCCTCCTTGAATACTTTGCTTGGCCTATTCAATGCAATGCATTCCACACTCTGACTGGGTCACTGTGTGAAAAAGATTTTTCTCACCTTGCGTTTGCTTCTTTAGCAAATTACGTAAAATATGTGCAGCCTTTATTAGAAGTATGTAGTTTCGCCCTATCTGATGAGTTTGCAAGTTTCAGTGAAATTTCATCTTAGCATTCATCTATCAGCTGTAAACAGATCCAAGATCTCAATTCATCCTCATAGCTGAAGATTCTCATCACTGGAACCATTCTTATAAATCTCTTCTGCACTCGTTCCAATGCATTCATGTCCTTCCTGAAGTGTGATGCCAAGAACTGCCCATAATATACAAGCTGAGGCTCAAAACCCCCAATAACTGCTAGTATCACTGAGCCAATTTGTACTCATATTGCTCTAGTCTCTTATATTTCATGAGCTCTAACTTTGCTCACAACTCTGCGCTGTTGGCATTATAACAAGTACCTTTTCTAAGTCCATGTAAATCACATCAGCCCCATTGTCTTGATCATCCCTCTTTGTTGCCTCTTCAAAAAACTTGAACATGTTAGTTAACCTGATTGTTCCTTTAGAAATCTATGCTGCTTTCCTTTATTAATCCCCATTTGTACATGTGAATATTAATTTTATCTAGAATTGTTATTTCTAAAAGTCTTCCCAGCATTGAGGTTAGCTGACTGGTCTGACTAGGTTTGTTCCTATGTACATTTTGAACAAGGGCATACTGTTTGCAATGCATCAGTCCTCTGTCACGTCTCTTGAGTCTAAAGGTGACTCAAAAGGTGTGGCTAATGTCTCTACAATGTCCACTCTCACTTCTTATGGTAGCTTTAATGCATGTCATTTGTTCTAGATGCCTTGCCAATTTTAAGTCCCAATGGTTTATTCAATACCCTCTCCTTATCAGCTTTAAATCCACCCAGTAGCTAAAATTCCTCCTTTGTCACCATCGTATCCAACTCTCTGGTAAAGACAGATGCAAAGTAGTCATTCAGTACATCAAGCATACAAGGACCTCCCAACTCCAGTGAATATAATTCCAGTTTAAATAATTGTAGGGCCTAGTTAATACCCAATGCCTATGTACAATTAATCATGGCAGAATAAGAGCTAAGGTTTTAGGAAACCGGACTGGAGGAAAAAAATCAACAGGTTACTTTTGATTTCCAAGTCTGTCTGGAATCGTGGGTGGTTGATAATAAAAACAGGTGATGCGTGAGTGGCAAGGCTGTGTGACTAAAAGTAGGTGAACACAGGAAAGGGATGTACAAGATAGGCTGAGAGGTTAAAAAGGAGATAAGAGTAATGTATTCAGAATAAATATCCGACATGGATGACATCTGAGGATTTCAGATCATAAGGGCTGGTCACTCTAATAGTGCAAGCTTACAAATATTAATTAATTAATAACACTCTATATAGAACCATTGTTCAGTTGGACTTCAGTTGAACTTTCTTTCATCAGGTCCTAGTCCCATTTGATCTAATATCAAATGACATTACTCCTAATGTGGTCTAGCCACTAACATAAAACTATTAAATCTGTATATTACGATCAATAGACTGAGGACAAATGTGGTTTACTTAAAAATGTCAGCCATAAGGAGTCACTCATAAATAAATTCCCCACCTACTTTCCTCAATGTCAGACACCTCAGAACAAATGAAGATCTGTTGTTACATTTTGTGCCTGAATGTTACGATAATTTGTTACACTGTTAAATTAACAAACTGCAAGTGACAAGTGAAATGTCCTGGGTTAAAAGCCCATCCAAACACTGAAGCATTGCAGAAGGTTAACAACTTCAGCAAAGCACACTGTAACTGAGTCTCCCTCTGTGGGTTCAGTAGATGGAGATATTTTAGTCTGCAGTATTTAATGTTTGGTCAGTGCTTGTTTCTCAGTCTCTGATCAGCGAAGCCTGTTTCATTCTCAGTCCACATCCAGCTCTCAGCTAACTCTCAGTCTGTTTATCACTCTCTCAATCTGCATTTAACTCTCAGTCCATTTAGCACTGCCTCAGTGTTTAAACCTTAGTCTGTATTTAGCATGTTTCATAATCAGTGTGTAGCACATACTGGAACTGTCCCAACTCTTTCCCCTCAGATCTTTCTTGTGCCTTTTGCCATCGTACCAACTCCCTCCTCTGCTCCTGTCCATGTCTTTCACTATCCCTGCTTTCTCATGTTCAGTCAGCACTTCGTAAACCTCTTTTATTCTCTGTTTCGGTTCAAGGTTTTTACTTCTCCTCCACTCCCAGTTCCATTTCTGGTCTTACATCTTGCTGTTTTTGATCTTACAGAACCGTGGCAAGAAATTTCACTTGCTGCAGCCTGTTCTTCATTGATTTTGTATTAAATTTGACATGCATTATACAATAAAAAATTTCCCAGTTTGCATCTGAAAAGTGCATGTTATTCCTGGAGCAAGGCTGCAGGACAGAGTTGTCATTTGGAAGGGCTGAATCGAATGTGGTGCTGAGTGTTAAAAGTGAACCGAGTCTTGGTTCTTATTGGGCGTCATAGCATTCACTTCTTTTTGTCTTTTCACCGAGGGGCAAAGTATGATTGTGTACCATGAGGTAAAATGGGTGAAAGAAATCAACTGGCCTGTTTTACGTCCCGCCTAGCTCTTATTTCGAATGTTGATGATTGCTGATGCACCATCAGCAGTTAAATCAGACACCACTCCCAGGACCTTTTCATTGGTCAATGGTTTTCATTGGCGCTCTGCAATCTTATATGATTGGCAATGCATTGTGGGCATGCTCCAATGTTTTCGGACTATACTGCATTGCAGAGTTTTTCTGCTTGCAGAACATGTCTAACTTGTACATAGGGTCACATTTATTTTACCTCCTTCATTAACAGTGGTAAGAAATCTTATTCAAGGATTGCTTTCCTCACTTTGGCACTGATCCTGATATTAGCCGTGATAAATAATGAGCTTGAACAGGAATATTAATTCGGAGTTTAATGTGTTGGAAGTTGGGGAAGGGTAGATGAATGGTATGAGGAACACAGACATAGATGAATTGTGCCTGTCAGTGACTTTTTTTTTCATGCAGCCACTTCATTAGGATGTAATCTCTGGGTTTTTCTGCCTAACTGGTGTCAGTCAGTGTGCTGAACACCCACATGACATGACTCCGACTCCACAATTTACAGGAAAAGCCCAAATCTACACGGTGAAGCAATTGGAGCTGTCAAGAACATAGAAGGAAGGGTTGCAGGGGAAGGCAAGCAGTCAGATCCTGCAGCCCCTATCACTGGGGCCCTCCAAGGATGTGCTGTTAGAGGCTGTGAGGACATTGGAGCATGCCCACAATGCATTGCCAATCATAAGATTGCAGAGCGCCAATGAAAACTCATTCACCCTTTTCCCTCTTGCTGAGTCTTTAAACATCTAATAATTGGTTGGGGCTATTTCCAGGGACTGTGAAGAGAAGATTATACACTCTGATGGTCTACTGTCACTGGTTTATCACAGATCATGCACCAGTTCAGGGAGTTTGTGCTTGAGCTGGTGACTTGCAAGTCAAAAGTGGATGCAGCAGTTGGTGGGCTCAGGAAGCAGCAGTAGAGAGTCAATGCTGAGGTTGTGTGGCGTTGGACCAGGAAACAGAGATGATGGAAATGCTGACTGCTTCCTAAGCTCTTCCATGTCTCACTGGCAGGTGTCTTTTGCTCCGGGCCGAAAGTGCTGCTTTGTGTCTACCAATGTCCACCATGCTGGTGAAACAGTCTTTTGGTGCCAAAGTCTAGAGAAAGGTGACCAACAGAAAGTCAGCTGTAAAAGCATAGGATCTGAGCAGCAGATACCTCACCCTGGGCTCAAGCTTCAGGGATTGCTGTATGTAGGGGTGCTAGGAAAAGGAACAGTAAATACTTGCACAAGTGTATGCGCATAGCTTTTCAAAAGATTTTGTCTCACTGAAGGCCCGTTTTTCATCTGATGAACATGAGTATAGTTGTCAAAAGAGAAAATGCTGGAAAATCTCAGCAGGTCTGGCAGCATCTGTAAGGAGAGAAAAGAGCTGATGTTTCAGGTCTAATTGACCCTTTGACAAAGACTTGAAACATCAGCTCTTTTCTCTCCTTACAGATGCTGTCAGACCTGCTGAAATTTTCCAGCATTTTCTCTTTTGGTTTCAGATTCCAGCATCTGCAGTAATTTGCTTTTATTATGAATATTTGTTGTTTTCTGCCACTTTCCTATGTTTGCTCTTTCACAATTACTCATCGGCAAGTGGCTTTTCCCTTTGCAGGACAATAACTGGGAAGAAACAAATTGATGGCGATATTTTAGACCCTGTGACAGGGAGGTGTGGTTGACTGCTGGGCTGCTTTGTTTGAGTGACATTGATGCATGGGGCAGGCTAAAGAACTGGTACGAACATGTATTGTGAGGTGGCCACACTGGGAGAGCTCAGGTGAATCAATGGCAGCAGCCCAGGCGATGACGTCTGACCTAATCATCTTCCATTTTCTCTCAAAAGAAGATGCTGTTCTTCCAGCTAGAGCTAAGCCTCACTGGATCACTGCAGCAAGCCTGAGACAGCAGCGTTGGTTGGGGAACACAATAGTGTGTTGCAGTGACAGGGAACAGGAAACTCAGGGTCATAGTTGCGGATAGAATGTAGGCATTCTGCAAAGCAGTCACCCAGTCTGCTTTTCATCTCTCAGTGAAGAGGAGACCATATTGTGAGCAAGTCCAGGACTCTGTTGACCAAGGGGGATTTGAGCTTTCCTTCCTTGATCATGCATTCAGTAATAATGGTGGAACACCACAGGCTGAGAGGTGACTCCTGGCTTATAACTTCTGGAGTGGAGAGCGGCTGGATTTTAAACATGGCACCAGCAGTGGGAACACCGGAATGTCCCGGCAATGGTGTGCACTTCCACCTCTCTTGCCACATGATTCAACAGGAAGGCCATCAACGATTGAATAATTAACGAGGTGGCAGTGAGGACTGGAGAGATGCTGGAGAGTCAGAGTCGGTAACGTGTGGTGCCAGAAAAAGCACAGCTGGTCAGGCAGCATCAGAGGAGCAGAAGAGTGAATGTTTCAGGCATAACCTTTCATCAAAAGGTCCTGCCTGAAACATCGACTCTCTTGCGCCTCAGTTGCTGCCTGGCCTGCTGTGCTTTTTCCAGCACCACACTTTATCGACCATAAATAAATGAGGTGGAAAACTGAAGATTCCAGCTGACTGGGCACTTTGAATCCCACATGACAAAGCACTTTAAATGAAAATAAGGAAATTCCACCCATAGCACTTCATCTAGGGCAGGGGAAATGAGAAACTGGAAGGTGATTAGGTCAGATGTCATCGCCTGGGCTGCTGCCATTGATTCACCTGAGCTCTCCCAGTGTGGCCACCTCACAACACATGTTAGTACCAGTTCTTCAGCCTGCCCCATGCACCAATGTCACTCAAACAAAGCAGCCCAGCAGTCAACCAGGACCCAGTTGGGGTAAGGACATGGACTTCTCCCACAAACAACCCATTGTCAGCCATTAGCAATCCCTATTAGCAAATATTCATTCTCCCAGGTTGACCTTCACCTATTCTTTTGTCTGCCTGACTGTTTTTCTGTGTCTCTGGGCTCCATCACCACACAGTGTTTACTCGTTGTCCCCCTACTACTCACCCCAACCTCCATGTATATACCAACCTTTCTGAGCTACAGTCAGTTCTGGAGATGCCAAAACTGGACTTGAAGCATTAACTCTGCTTTCTCTCCACTGATGCTGCCAGACCTGCTGAGTTTTTCGAGCAATTTCTTGTGTTCGTGGTGAATGGGAAAGTGGAGACTGAGGTTGGATGGGCCTCCTTTACCTAATGGACTGTCACCAGATACAGTCAACTTGAATCCAGAGAGCGGTCTAGGCCAGCTCAAAGTGTCCTTTCAAGGTGCAACCTCACCTTCCCCAACTGCTACAAGCATTAAGCTCACAGGCAGTGTGGTGGTGGAAGGGACTGGCACCTCTGGCGGGTCCTGAGAGGTAGTTTAAACTAAATGAATGATTTTATTGCCATGTGGGTTTTCCAGTGAAGCAATGCCATTTTGAGTAAGAAAAAAAACAAAGAAACGTATAGCACAAAGAGAGTCCATCAGTCTTGAGCCAGCTCATCATCAAACACCCCCGCACTGCCGGCCCTCCTCCATCGTCTCTCTGTCGTCTACACCAGGCCCAACAAATGTTGAAGTCGCCACTCTTCAGTTGCCATCTTTCACCGCTGGGCTGATTCTCCTCGTCCAACGCTTCGGTGCCGCCAATGCCAGACCAAACCAATGACGAAGTTGCCAATCCTCAGGCACCGTGTCTTGCCCGTGGGTCTACCCTGCCGATGTCACCTTCGCCGCTGTGGCAGCAATCGATGCCCGATGTCACACTCCATGCTCATCCTGGAAAGGTAAGCACCAGCTCACTGACCACCATCACAAGGTCTATGCTAGGCCCATTCGAGTCCACGCTGGGCTTCCTCACCACTGCCAAAGCT
This sequence comes from Chiloscyllium punctatum, assembly GCF_047496795.1. NCBI lineage: Eukaryota > Metazoa > Chordata > Chondrichthyes > Orectolobiformes > Hemiscylliidae > Chiloscyllium > Chiloscyllium punctatum. The sequence continues at coordinate 147,725,941 of NC_092741.1, read as the reverse complement.
GCCTGAGCTCAGGACAAGGGGTAAGTAAAATGTAAAAGAAGAGAAAAGCCATCAGGGTGGATGAGCCCTGATTCAGGAGCCCTACTCCTTGCTTTTGATATATGGCTCCTCCTCCCTATGGCAGCACCTTGTCTGTCTGAGAGGAAGGGGCACCAGGAATGACATCAAGTTCCCTTGTACACCTCTCAACCCAAAGATCTTAACGACAATAACCCAAGCTTTCCAGGCCAACAGCTTCAAATACAGAGCCAGCTCCATCTACACCAGTTCAGAAATCAGGATGGGACTGAGACCATTGGGATGAAGATAAAATAAAAGATTATAAAGTGGACAGAGGTGGCACATGTGACATAATTGGAAATAAATTGGCAATTTTGTAAATGTATCTTCACTTGAAATCTTGAGATGTCTCCTGTAGTCTCTTTGGCTCTATCAGACCTGGTGCAGTTGCACCCATGTGAGAGATGAGCAGTCTTGTTTCTGACAAGCACCGATATGTTTCAATGAGATCACCTCTCATTCTTTTAAACTCCTGTTTTACCAGGGAATATCTTCATGAACTTTCTCTGAACTGTCTCAGAATAAATAATATCCTTTCTTAAATAAGGGACTAAAACTGCTCACAGGACTTCAGGTGTGGTCTCACTAGCACTTTGTACAGCTTTAGTAAACCTTCCCTTTGCTTATACACCAACCCCCTTGAAATAAGGGCCAACAGTCCATTAACCTTCCTGATTACCTACTGTACCTGCAAGCTAACTTTCTGTATTTCATGCACAAGTCCCCCAGAGTCCCTTTGTGTTGCAACTTGCTGCAGTTTTTTTTTCCATTTAAATAATATTGTTCTTTTATTCTCCCTTCCAGAATGAACAACTTCACATTTTCACACATAACACTCCATTTGCCAACCTTTTGCTCACTTACGTCACAATTCAATATTGCTTTGTAAACTGTTTGTATCCCTCTCATGACCTGCCTTACCATCTATTTTAGTGTCATCAGAAGATTTGGCTACAGTACGTTAATCTCCTTCCTCCAAGTCATTAATATCTATGGCAAAGAGTATTGGTCGCAGCACTGACTCCTGCAGAGCGCCTGTGGATCTGACTCACCAATGTGAAGAAAAATAGTTTATTCCCTACTCACTGTCTCCTTCCCATTAGTTAATTCTCTGCACCTTTTGTGAGGTACCTTGTTGAATGTCTTCAAGATTTCCAAATACCTGGAAGCTCCCCTCAATCCATGCTGGTTGAGACTTCTTCAATAAAACTTATATAACTAATTAATCAGGCATGATTTCCCTTTCGAAGAAATGCTGATTAGATTAGATTACTTACAGTGTGGAAACAGGCCCTTCGGCCCAACAAGTCCACACCGCCCCGCCGAAGCACAACCCACCCATTCCCCTACATTTACTCCTTACGTAACACTATGGGCAATTTAGCATGGCCAATTCACCTGACCTGCACATCTTTGAACTGTGAGGGGAAACCGGAGCACCCGGAGGAAACCCACGCAGACATGGGGAGGACGTGCAAACTCCATACAGTTAGTCGCCTGAGGCGGGAATTGAAACCGGGTCTCTGGCGCTGTGAGGCAGCAGTGCTAACCACTGTGTCACCGTGCCGCCCAATGATTAGATCATGATTTATCAAATATTCTGCTATGGTTTCCTTAATCATTGTGAATCATTGTTACTCCCATATTTCCTTCAAACTCCCTATGTCCCAATTCTCAAGGTGCCTGATTCCATCACTGACCCTTACAGTTGTAACTTCTATGATGGGAGCCTGCGAGGTAGAGTCATGTTGAAAGAGGCTCGTGGGATTCAAATAGCATTAGATTTCTATGAGCATGGCCGTGAAATGGCCTGTCCCAAGCCATTATTGTCTTGCAGACTTAACTTACCCATTTTATAGCAAGAAATTGTACTTTAGAGTTTGTGTATGCAAAAGAACAACATGCAAATCAGACTAGTGTAGCGGATGGGTGGTAATTGGCCCATTACGTTCTTGTGTTTCTGGTCTGAAAAATATACGTATATTTGGTGGATCTGTTTATATACTAACCTGAAACAGCTTAAATGTTACAGACTGATCAGTTTGCTTTTGAAGAATTGAATTAAGGCGTTGTTACCAATTTAAGAATAACTGATTTCTTCAAAATTAATTCAGTCACTTGTTTAATGAAGTAAGATACTTGGATGGACAGGAACAATCTAAAAGCTCATCTGAGCCCAAGTGAAATCTTCATTCACAGTTGGATGCAGAGATACAATTTTAATGCGATATAACCCAGTAAAGTGCAACACTGCAAACAGGTTAGCTGGCGATCTGGAAGGATTTATTTTGTGGGTTCAAAATTATCTTGAAGGATTCATTTTGCAGATGAATAATAATTTGGTACAGGCTCTAAAATAAAATAAATTGGCTTAATATCACTTGAACTCAGAATTTTGTAACCAAAAGTAAAAGATAAAAGCATTTTTCTTTTTAAAATTCCGACTTCTTTTGTATCCTACAGAACTTACTAACAAATGTTCAAGTTGAAGTCTTTACTATGTTCAGCCATAAAGAAAATAGATGCCAGACTCTTCCCCAACCCTTAGACAGAACATTGTGAGATATCATACTTATTAACTGTCAGTGTGCTCAGTTGTGAAAGTTGTAACATAACAATTCAAATCCTTTTATCCACATAATTCAACATAGAAACAATTTTAGCCATTTTATAAAGTGTTTTATCAGCTGCTATTGAGAAATGTAATAATAAAAGCCTATTTTTGTACTAAGCATTTACATTTTCAGGGACATAACCCATATAGTGAGCCAACAAACAATGCAGTTCATATATTATCTTGTGTTATCGTGCAGAGTTCAGATTAAGCAGGCAAAGTACTGTTAACATGGTTACATGACATCACAAGTGTACCATTTTTGTATGAAGTTACTTGTGTTGCTTTCAGTCAGGCTCTTAGTGCAATGAAGCTTGTGCAGCAGTTCACTTAGTCAGTTATGTGTATGCAACATACAATAACACCAGCAAGCAAAGACCCAGATTAAGTCTGTGATATTATAGCTGTGTGAATAATGTTTTCAGTATACTTCAAGATATTTGTCTCAACAAGAACCCAGTCTTTATTGACTATAATTATGTGAGCTAACGTATGGGGTGACATTCAGACCAAACCATACAGGTGACAGTGTTTGACCCAAGAAACTATATCAAGATGGTAGCAAGTGATTACTAAAAGCTAATGGTGACAGCTAGCTGTTGGCAAATGGTTGGTGTTAAAGGCTGAAGTTGTGTTTAAAAGAGCATAAAGATGCAGAGTAAAGATGGAAAGCAAACATCTAATCAGTATCAGCAATTTATTGACATTCTGTCAGAATTTCAGTTATTTAAAGAAAGGATCAATCTTTAATTAATAAATCAGCAAATAGCCAATAAAGGAAGACTGGCAATCAAGTTTCTTACTGGTTTGGGAAATTAAGAGTTAAAAAGAACAACACAATTTGGTGTTTCTGCAGTTAGCCATAAGGATCATGTAAAATTATGGAGATTATAAAATTTGAAGCAATTTCAGGTTTGAGTTCATGTCAAACGGACGATTGACCAGTTCATAGCGGGTGTTAACATAGACATATGATTTTACTGAATCTAAATTACCTGAAAGGTCAGAGGTTTCTTTTCTCCCACTACAAGAGGGCGCAGGTTCAAGGTGAGAGGAAGAATGTTTAGGAGAGAAGTGTGGATAAAGTTGTTCACACAGAGAGTGATGGGTGACTGGAGGTGGTGGAAGCAGGCACATTGGCAATGTTGAAGACTCTTCTTGATAATGACATGAGTGGGAGGTGAACATGGGGATAGATATTGCACATGGGTAATAAGTAGCAGTTCTAAATAAGGAATAGGTGTTTGCAAAAGCTTGATTGGCCTCTTCCTGTGCTATATTGAGTTGTAATGTATCATATTATTTATGGAACTGGTCATTGCCTCTACATCCATTAATCATTTCAAAACGGTTCTTCCAGACAAATTCAAAGAATATACCTACCAGAAGGTTACAAGTTTGAAACAATTGTAGTTAGCCAGAAACATTTTCAGGTGCTTGACTCTGTAACAAACATTCATCTGTCAATAGGTCCAGCAAAACATCCAAATCTTATATTGGATGAGATGTAGTTTCTCTCACCTGCCAAGATGGAGTCTAGTATTTTGAGGTCTATGCAATCCATCCTATACAAGAGGAAGTTGGGCCAAAATGTGCAAGAAATCCAATTGTCTAGAGAAACCCAAAGTGCAATGCAACGCTCCACTGCAACAAGTGAAGAAGATCCAAGCAGAGAACAATGTCAAGGATGTTTCCAAACTTCCATCTATGGCATGCAGTTCAAGTAATAGCTGCTCATAGCAGCTTAAAGATCTCAGTCAGACGGTATATGTGGTTAATTTGACATACCACATGGACACGGTCAGAGAAGTTGAAACTATTGACGCCAACCAAGTGACATCTCCCAAAAGGAATGAATCGCATGTACTAAATACCAAGATTAACACTGGCGCAAATATGTATATTATCCTTTCATATATCTTACAAGAGATATACTCAGAAAATTGGCACAAGATAATGTAGTTCATAAATAAGAAGTGAACTGCTCACAAAGGATCTGACAACCTTTGCATTGACGCTATTTTCAGTACATCTGCTCGAGATAGACACCTAAAGCAGTGATAATGCAGGGCCAATTCTATTATCATTCCACCAATATGCATGGATCTATGAATCATTACGATCCACAAGGTACTAAACAAAATTGGTGGCAGCACCAAAGATTCTAGTATACATCAACAGATCCATCCATGATTAACATTTACCTTGTCAGATTCAATGCTAACAGCAACTTTAAAAGTGAAGCAGTGCTATATCAGAGCATTGATGCTAAGCACAGCATTGACCCTCCTCATAAGTGCAACATTCTCATTCAAGGAATTCTGCAATTAGACTTCATAGGACTCCATTGACATCACCTGGAAAGTTGAGCATCATACTGATGGGTGCATCTCCATCACGTGTGTTTTGAAGAAAGATAGTACTTTATGCAAATGCTTACATTCAAGGCAATTGAACGATGCACAGGAAATATCCCCACACACACTCCTACTCTGGAAGGGATTAATTCCAAGTTCTCAGGTCTCATGCAACTTTCCAACCTGATGCCAATGTTGAATGTCTATATATCCTTTCCTGATTCCACAGGAGCTGACAACCTTTTAGCTAGTTTTTTTTTTGAATTATCTATCAACCAGGTTATAATCCAGCAACATATGGATCGTATCATTGAGAATCTACCAGGATTTCCTTGTAATGCAGATTACATCACAATCCTTGGAAAAACTAAATATGAGTAGGACATAAACTTCCAACAGTTCCTGACTGCGTTTAGTTTGAAGGTGCTTAAGGCAGCTTAAGCAAAATACTCCAACATCGAAGGAGAAAGTTGTGCTCTGGTTATCTGAATATAATAGTTTCATATGGATTTATCTAATTATTATTCATAGTTAATATCACATACTCAAGAAATGATCTGTGCACTTACCTCCAATTAACTTCAGCAACTACTTGAGAAGATTCAGGGTACATCAGAAGCCACATTCCCAAATCACCATTTCCGATAAACTTAGCTAACTTTCAAACCTTGATAAAAGCAAAGATAATCTTTTAGATTCTGGTTCTCCCCCCCCCCCCACCCCCCGCCCACCCCCATCTTACTATTGAAGCTGAGTTAGAATATAATCAAAATATCAATATAATTCATTTTGGTCACAGCAGAGTGGATGCAGTCAGCTGCAACAGCTCAAAGAAATTATCAAAACCGGCTGGCCTAACAGCATCCAACAGGTCCCTGAGCAAGCTTATTCTTTCTAATTATTCAGAGACTAACTGGGACTCTCTAAGAGTGCAACCTTCAAAGGTAAACAAGTGATAGTCCTGCAAGCTACAAGTCTACACGGTGGGCGGCACGGCGGCACGGTGGCACAGTGGTTAGCACTGCTGCCTCACAGCGCCAAAGACCCGGGTTCAATTCCCGCCTCAGGCGACTGACTGTGTGGAGTTTGTACATTCTCCCTGTGTCTGTGTGGGTTTCCTCCCACAGTCCAAAAATGTGCAGGTGAATTGACCATGCTAAATTGCCCATAGTGTAAAGGGCAGGGGAATGGGTCTGGGTGGGTGGCGGGTCGGTGTGGACCTGTTGGGCCGAAGGGCCTGTTTCCACACTGTAAGTAATCTAATCTACACATGCTAGACTATATGCATACATGTTACATAGATACAGAAAGAAAGAGATTGGTATGTGAATTCATTTTATTGACCCAGCTGTAATAAGGACATTGATTAACTATTCACATCATAAAACATTTTAATTTTATTAACCTCAACAATCAAGAAAACCTCTCCTCTCCCACATGAGATTCCTTTTGGGACGTGCCGTAAGGATTGTCATTGATATTTTCCATGTCCAAGGATGCAGCTACATCAAGACTGACTGCTCCAGCAGTCATAACAGACTTGCAGGGAGTTGGTTAACACAAAGTGGTTCTGCTGCAAGGTCATTCAGAGTCCCTGGAGGAGGGGGTAAGGTGGGGCTAGTCAATCAGACCATCGTCTCCCAGAAACTTTGCAAAGCCTGGCCTCACAAACCACAACCTTTTTGTTTTGTTTCAACTTATGGGTCATTGAGGAGAAATAACATGTGGCAAAAGTGGAATCAACATTTTGTAAGTTGTCCCTTCAATAATTAATCCAGTGCAGGGGTTAAATTTATAGTAGTTTAATGGCGTGAAAGAGAGGTTGATTTCTGACAAAGAGGGGAGGGTAAATCTGCACTTTTCTTCATTGTTGAAGTTTTGACAACTTTTGTCAAATTTCAAGCTCGTTTAGATTTGTGTAGGTGTCTACATTGACCTGAGGTGTCTGAGGTGTAATACAGCGAGGTGGATCTGTGCACTGGGGCTGGAATCAGTGTTTGGATCTCCAGCCTTCCCTTTGTAACTTCCTGAATTTCATGGCCGTGAAGGCAAAACCTAAAGCATGCTCACTTACCCTTTGGCAACGGAACATGATGCACGTAATTCATTCATTTCATGACAGTCTTCTATTACTGCAGAGCAACGAAACACTAAGTAAACATGATTTTAAATATGAGTCCCTGATGCGTTATTTGCATGTCCTTAATAAAAAGTAATAAAGCTGGCTATTTTTAGAAGGAATTAAGTTTTATGCTGTACTTGTTAACTAAAAATGAAGATGGGAAGATAATGCTCTGTAGCACCATGTTTTGGGTGCGAAATGGCTTTTAAGAATGTTTACAATATGTGCTTGGACAATCAACTGGAAGTGTGTCAGCTGCCATCAGGGGGGTGTTGGTGACCATGGATGTCAATTGGATTGATCCAAGCATTGGTTTATGCATTGCAAAGCAATGGTTTAGAGTTGCCTTCTGAAGTTATCGCCAACTAGGAAACTATCAAGCTTTTGCCACTTGCCATCAGGTAGGTTGGAAGGATTTACAGGCTGATAATCAGCTTGTTCAGCCACACTGCACCTTCCGTGGCCATCAAGTCCGGCACTGGAGTAACCCTGCAGTACTCAGTTTGAGGAATCTCAAGCTCTGTGTGATAGGTTGCAGGCAGTGCAATTGTCAGTGATGGAGACATCCCGCCATCACCTATCAAGTGAAATCAGAGGAGCTGGAAAGAAGGAGTGAGGAAGTGAGTCAGGACGACAAACAGGATGAATACCAAAAGAAGAAGCAGGAGGATGAAGGGAAATAGCAACATAGAGAGCCCCTTACTCCCTGTAATCTATATGATCAAGTGATACCCTGTTCAACAACGGTCCCAAACTACATAACCTTCCTAGATCACTGACCTTCACATCATTCTCTTTCTCACAATGCAAAATGAAAGAAAATATTACTTCCATTTCAAATTTATGAATTAAATCTGGAATAATAGCACAGATTGACAAAGGAATGTTCGTGTTTACCTCTCCTAAACTGACCAAAACTTCAAGATGTTAGGCATAGACAGATTAGTGTGTAAATCCTACAGTTTTGTTCTGTCACCCAATGCTTTGTCACAGGCTTCACTGGGGATCTCCCCCAAATCCCAGCTTGAGTTAGCAATCACTGATATGAATGAGTATTTCAATATTCCTGCTCCCACATTACTTTTAGAAACTGGAGTAAAAGGTTCACTCAAATAGAACTGGGTTTTTAATGGTAGTGTGATTTCTAATACTTAATGAATTATAGACCTCATCCTGAAAAGCTAATTGAAATAACTGCACAGAGGCTGTGTTCTATCATCAAGCCACCCTTTATTTACTAGTGCGCAGTACACTGGCTGTGGCCAGCCAACTCAGAGTCAGTCCTCAACTGAGGAGATTCTTCCCTGCCCAGTGAAGTAGTAGAGGCTTCCTCAGTAAATGCTTTTAAAGCTAAGATAGATAATTTTTTTGAACAGTAAAGGAATTAAGTTTTGTACTGAGAGGGTGGGTAAGTGGAGGTGAGGCCATGAAAAGTTCAACCGTGATCTTACTGAATGGTGGAGCAGGCCTGAAGGGCCAGATGGCCTACTCCTGCTCCTGGTTCTTATGTTCTCATGTTCTAATCACCTGGTTGTATTGGTTAGCCAAGGCTTTCCGGATTGCCCCAGGTTAACAACTGAGAGAAAGTGAGGACTGCAGATGCTGGAGAGTCAGAATCGAAAAGTTGGTGCCATGCTAAATTGCCTGTAGTGTTAGGTGCGTTAGTCAGAGGGAAATGGGTCTGGGTGGGTTGCTCTTCGGAGGGTTGGTGTGGACTTGTTGGGCCGAAGGGTCTGTTTCCACACTGTAAGTAATCTAATTTAATCTAGTCAATGAGGTGGACCTGGTCCCAATCACTACAATAATACATGGTTTAATGATCAATTAGTTGATTCTTAAGCTAGGTTTTCAATGCAATATCTTTGAAAATTAATTTTCAGAGTATTTAAATTTCTACCTTCACTCCAAATAGAAGCTGTAATTTATTCAATGAATATGCTTTTAAAAGTTACTTTGTTTTTGTGCTTTGATTTCCTGTTCTGAGGTCTATGGCACCTCTTTATTGATACACTCTGCTTGAGATAGACATCACTTACCGAGAATGCTCACAAAAGAAGCTGCCATCTGTTACAACATCACTGTGTGAGATAGAGGTGAGATTTACACTGAAAAGTCTCTGTGCAATCAACATTATAGTCACTAGTGAGCAACCATGCTTCATCACTGATCCAAACTCTGAAACGTACGATGAGCAGACCTCGGGCGATGTTTGCCAGGGTATTGTTGTTGCAGTTGGATGCTCCAAATTGCCAAGCTCCTGGGTAAGGAGGCGTGAGGTGGCTCACTTGTTTTGATTCAGCTGGGTTCCCTTGATTGTTGCAATAAGATTAATTGGTAAAGGGATCCTTCCTTGTAGATGCCTTTCCCCAAATCAAATGGATTTATGGTTTATAAGAAACCAATTCAATCAGCTTTCTTGGGTTGACAAAGGTGTGAGTAATAATTACACATGTTACACACAGATCAAGAATAAGAAATGAGTCCAGAACAAATTTTAACTGATATATGGATTTGTGACTCTAGGTAGCCCTTAAATGTAGATATTAGAATGTTGTTGGTCGAACAATAAACTTTAAGATTCTTAGCTTTTGCAAGTTAGTTTAAATCTTTTCCCCTGTTTCTTTTTGATGGTGATTAACTGCCAACACTCAGAGTGAGAGAATCATTTTACTTACAATGCAGGGGTAACTTGTGGGTGGTTCTTCAGTAGTGACCTTGATAACTGGCTAGGGTCCAAACCATGACACATTACACATAAATTGTCCATTTCATATGAACCTTAGTTCACTAGCACACCTTCAGCACTTACTGCATATGACAAGAGTTCGTTTGTTTTTAACTCCTTTTTTGTATGCTAGAAAAGCAAAAGGTGAAATAAAATCTGCCAGAAGTGGCTTTCTGCTGAAAGCGGGTGTTATGGACCAGGCCAGCCCTCTCAGAACATTTCAAGAAGGTAGCCCAGACCCTAACTTTGCTAGTTGTTTTAAGAAGGTGTTGAGTGGGTATTCCAGGGAGAATCAGCTGGTAAAACCACTTAGTTTTAAACAAACAGAATTTGTTTATAAGATTACTGAAAGAAACACAAAGAACAGAAAACAGAATACCAAATAACTTATCGTATCTGAAAACTCAACAGACTATCCCAACTTAATGATGCTGTTCCAAAATACTTGCAGCAATCCCCATAAACATCCCTTGGCACAAAGGGCAGAATCAAGCACAAGTTCTTACGGGAGGGAAGTCACAGAGAGAGCGAGAACCAGACTGAGCTTGTTTACAGCAACCTTCCTTCATTACTACTGCTAAAACCAAACCAAACCAGAGAAAACCTGGGCTGGGAGAAGTGGCCATTCGTCTTTCATTGTACACGGTTTTTTTGTAACTTGAAAGCCTTGTGCTTGAGGCAGTGTCTGTTAGCTGTAATCAAATTGGCCCTAAAACCCATCCAAACCCAGACTTTTCAGAACCTATGTAGTTTCGGAACCTCTCTGAAATAAAACCAAGGACAGCTAATCTTGTTAAAGGAACAGCTTCATCACAGGGTAGAAGGTGCATTAGCCACTAATCTATTATTACGTGGGGTTAGGCTTTTTAGTTGATCAGTTTGAGGCTGATTTCAGCACACCCTCCCCACACCCCCTCCCCCACCCTCCTAAAAGTCTACGCCATATACCTTTAACTCTCTCAGTGCTTCCGTAAGATATTCTGCCAGATGTCACAAGATGGTGGCTGAAAGGCTGCTGAATGTTATAGTTGGGAAGACTGCAGGTGGCCTTGGAGGACATCCGTGAGTAGCTCTCAGGGTGTAAAGAGAGTGGCATCAGACAGTACCATGTCAGCCTGGGCTAGCTGACTGATAGGCAATAGCAAGGGCCCTGGAATATAATGTCATGCAACTGTTGCCACCTTCCCATGAGCACTGGCTGCACAGAATAACCATTTAAAATCGCAGGCAAAACCAGTTTGAATCCTGCTATAGCAGAGTGACAGTGTGTCACAACCTCTCCACCGATCTTGGGGAGGTAATTCAATTTATACCTCCTCATGTCTTTCCGGTGTGGGAGAACAAATGTCAAAGCTTAGAATAACGTAAATCTGCCCATTAGTGCACAAGCACGAGCTGTCAATGCTGCAAATTCATGCTTTTTGCAAAGAGTCATGAATGTACCAAAATAAATTGCAGAAGAGCTAGCAGGTAGAGACCACAAATAAATTTCGTTGACAGCCTTTTGAGTTTCAGAAGCCTTAATCCAAATGAATTTCATGTTGTGGAAGAAATGCAATATGCATTGCTTTATATTTAGAAAATGTGACAGATGAGTAGAAAGGAGACATAGGCTAGTGGATTGCAATATAAATCACGTCCTTCCTGCTTGACCAGGAGAGGAATTCAACTCAGGTACAGGAACATTTATTATCTTCTATATGAGGAGAAAGAAAATGTGTTTTTTCATGAACAATACTGACTGGTTTTCATTTGTTTTGGCCATTTATCCATTTTGAAGAAAATTATGTTAACAAAACATATCAATGGAACTGATTGGTAATAGTGCCATTGCCTTGACGGTTTTTCCTCTTCATTTTATTATGCAATTACTCTTACAGCACAGAAACAGACCTTTTCTTTCTAACCAGTCCATGCTGCCCATAATCCTGATGTGGAGGTGCTGGTGTTGGACTGGGGTGCACAAGGTCAGAGGTCACATGATACCAGCCAATCATCCAGCAAGTTTATTTGAAACTGCTCCAAAAGCTTGTGTTTTTAAATAAATAAACCTGTTGGACTATAACCTGGTGTAGTCTGACTTCTGACCTTGACCATGATCCCAAACTAAGCTAGTCCCACCTGCCTATGCTTGGTTCATATCCCTCCAAACATTTCTTACCTATGCTCTTATATAAATGTATTTTAAATTTTGCAACTGTACCTGCATCTACCACTTTCTCTGGAAGTTCATTTTACACATGAGCCACGCTGTGTAAAAAAATTGCCCCTGTGTCTTTTTTAAATCTTTCTCCTCTCACCTTAAAAAAATGCCCACTAGTCTTGAAACTCTCTACCCTAGGGAAAAGACACCTGCCATTCACCTTATCTACACCTCTCATTATTTTATACACATCTATAAGCTCACCTCTCAACCTCCTACGCTCCAGTGAAAACGTCCCAGCCTATCCAGCCTCTCTATAACTCAAACCCTCCATTCCCAGCAATATCCCGGTAAATCTCTTCCAAACCCTCTCAAGCCCAGTAATATCCTTCCTATAACAGGGAGACTAGAAGTGCACACAGTGCTCCAGAAGATGCCTCACCAAACTCTGGTACAATTTCAACCTATCATCCCAATTTCTATGAGCAAAGATCTGAGCTATGAAGGCAAGTGTGCTAAACACCTTCTTAACCACCCTACCTACATGTGATGCAAACTTCAAAGAATTATGCGGCTGAACCCCTAGGGCTCTTTGTTCTACAACACTGCCCAAGGCCTAACTTTTAATTTGATAAGTCTTGCCTTTGTTGTTGTTACTCTTACTCTGAATACTCATATGTTTGTCCATTAAAGGTCCGCATTTATTATAAGTGTCTGGATAAGAATAACTTTGGTAATTTATAATTTTATAAACTTTATTATTTGTGTTCTTTTATAACCTAATACAGGCAGAAATTTCAGTTCTAAGCAATAACAACTTAATTAATTTATTGTATTCATTCAGGTTTAATCTTTAACTAATTTTACATCTAGCTGCATAGTCGACATAGCTTTGTTGATACCAGAAACTTGCATTGAATTCAGCATAGCTATTCATCTTTACTGATGATACATAAATAAAATGCATAGAATAGTTTATTGAACATTTTACTAACCACTGAATTATAATGATATGTATTAGGTGCACTGTTCCCTTTTAATGCTGATGATTTCACATTGCATCAAAACCCAAGATCAAAAATTAAATTTTAAAGAAGCAAACTTGGAGCTATAACAGTCCAACTCAACCTATAGTAAATAAGTTGCAAAACAAGCAAAGATAAATATTACTTCATATGGCATTGAATATATCTACAGAGGTGATTCTATGACCTGATACTCAGGAATATGCAAGCAGTACTTTGAAGAGGAGGTTTTATTAATTTCTTGAGATGGGGTCCTTATACAGAACATGGCTTATCTGAACCATAGAAACACCTTTTGGACATTGTATGGAAACAAACTTACATGTTGACTAAAATGATGAAATATAGAAGCTAAACCTAATCCGAAGATCAAACAGAAATATCTTCCCAAAGCATAAAATTTAACTGACGGAAGTCGGCAACAATGAGTTCAGAATTAAACAAAATGTATGAATAAAATAAAAAGTAAAGGGCAAATGACTGTAAAAGAGATCCAGACATTTCAATGTGGATTTTACATGTGGAAAGTATTGATTGGGATTTTATCTTGGGAAGCTGCACTGTGGCCACCTGCAGGGTCAGGGATAAGTCAACCTCTGCAGGCCCTGGAAGTTATAACTCGATTTTCAGTTGTTCTACCCGTTGAGACAGGTTTTCCTGTCTCCAAGGACTACCAACCAATTGGATGGCCAAGAGCACTTTAGTCTGGGAGCAATGGTCGCTGCTCAACTGGAACAGTCTCTTGACCAGCAGGGTAGGAGTGAAATGATATTGGGATTGTTTGGGGCAGGTGGATTGTAATGGTTCAAGAAGGTAGCTCACCACCACCTGCTCAAGAGCAACTAGCCTAGCCAATGACACCCATGTCCCTCGAATGAATATAAAGAAAAATCAGGTAGGCTGTAGCAAGAGAGAAGTTGGGACTTATTGCAAGACAGATGGGTTCTTCTAGTAGGCCTTGACTCTAGGTGGGAATGGGCTTCTGTGAGCTGTCCAATCAGGAGGAGATGCCTGTATGTTGGATGGATGTTGGAAAATGACAGATGTGCAAAATGGACTCTTCATCTCATTTTCTCACAAATGAAGATTTTTGTATAAATTTTGTGAAAGGCTTCCTGCTAAAATGCCGTGAAGGTGGATTAACAGATGGAGAACTTCAGCTTGTGGTGAAGTTCCAGATCCTGTCACTTTTCTTTATGTGGAGAAAGTGAGGACCGCAGATGCTGGAGATCAGAGCTGAAAATGTGTTGCTGGAAAAGTGCAGCAGGTCAGGCAGCATCGAAGGAACAGGAGAATCGACGTTTCGGGCATCAGCCCTTCTTCAGCCCTGTGCTTTTCCAGCAACACATTTTCAGCACTTTTCTTTATGTCTCTGTGCAGAGAGCAATCAGTTACGAGTACTTTCTGAAAAGTATTCAGAAAAATGTAACCCCCAGAAATTCGCACCAAAAACATTTAATATGCCCATCGCATCAATGCAAGTATGAACTTGTGTATGAGAGATATTTTTAATTAACCTGCTCAGGTATGTTATGACACACCTCTGGAACAGGTGGGCCATCTGTTAAGCAGTGATTGAAAAGTATAGAACTGAAAGTTCAGGTGATGTGGCCCGAATGAATCAGTCCTTCATAAGCCCAGCATAGGCACAGCAGACCAATGACTTCCTTCTTGACTGGAGCCATTCTACAATTCTATCCCTCAGTCCCAAACGTGCATCCTATATTTGTTTTCATGTCAGAAGGTAATAATGATTTTATTACACCTGTAACTGGTGAGTATGAAATGTCCTTTTGAGTATTTTGAGCCTTACCTCCTGGTGGATAATTACTCTTACTGCTTGGGAACTGAGTAACTCAGACCCAATCTTATTCTTGAAAGTAAAACTCATTCACTTACTGCTTTCAAATCATTCAGTGATAAAAGTTAGATAGTTTACCCACAAAACGCAAAATGCTAAAGATTTGAGATTATGAATCTGGCTGAGAAACACTCAATTTGCCCAGAAATTTTAAAACGAAACAAGAGTTTTCCTCAGTCACACACCGGCATGTGAACAGTTGGCACTGCGTTTGCATGTGACAAGGACCTTGCAATTTAAATTACTTCAGGCAGTGCTAACAGCGATTTCAAGCTAAATTTAGCAAGTTTCATCCATTATTCTGGGCAATCAGGATCATTCACAACTTACATGACATGTCCGTAAAATTATTAAGTCATTTTGCCACTCAGTGGAAAATGATCTACAAGCAAGTTTAGCACTAAGGCCAGAAAATCAGCACACATGTGAAACTTGAACTGTATAGCATGTTAGTGTTAAATTGAAGGACTGTTGTGACATAGTGGTATTGTCCCTACCTCTTTTCCAGGTGATCTGGGTTCAAGACCAACCTTCCCTTATTGAGGGTCATACCATGCTTGAGCAGGTTGATCAGAAATAACTAAGGTTAAATCAAAGCAGTGGGTTCAGCTTCAACTGTAGGTAATTTGACCACAAAAGCACTTAGTGGGGTGGCACGGTGGCTCAGTGGTTTGCACTGCTGCCTCACAGCACCAGGGACCCGGGTTCAATTCCCACCTCGGGTGACTGTCTGTGTGGAGTTTGCACATTCTCCCCGTGTCTGTGTGGATTTCCTGCGGATGCTCTGGCTTCCTCCCACAGTCCAAAAATGTGCAGTTCAGGTGAATTGGCCATGGCAAATTGCCCATAGTGTTAGGTGCATTAGTCAGGGGTAAATATGGGGAATGGGTCTGGGTGGGTTACTCTTTGGAGGGTTGGTGTGGACTTGTTGGGCTAAAGGGCCTGTTTCCATACTGTAGGGAATCTAATCTGATTTTTTTTTGCCAGATTGATACTTCCAGAACAATTAACCCAAAATGAAAACTCTGCTTTTCATGATGCTGCATTTTTTCATCCTGTTTATTTGATTAATTCCTTTATAGCTATTTTTATCATTTACACTTTGGCTAAAGATTGGAAGAGTTTGATATTATGATTTTTAAAAATGATTTGCCATCAGACTATGGGTGATGCTGACAGAGGTTCATTGCTCACTCCCTAGTTGCATTGAGTATGGTGGGCAATCTACTATTATTTACAATTAATGGAGGAACACTCTCTATTTGGCTGGGAACATACAGTTGCAACAATACTCAGAAAGCTTGCTAATATCTACAAAATGATCATCACCTATCCTCTAGTCCCCCACCCCTCCCCAAACCAACAATGCATGTTGGCAATAGAGTGTACCATAAGCAGGATACAGTTCAATTATGCACCAAGCCTCCTTCAAAAGCACCTTTTAAAACTGTGCCCTTTACCACCTACCATGACAAGGGCAGTGGATGCCTGAGAATCTTACCAGCTACAAGTTCCCTTTCATCTGCACAATATCCTGATTTGGAAATATATTGTCACTCCTTCAGTGTCATTGGCTTAAAAATATGGTACTCTCCAACAGCACTGTGAATATACCTATATTTCAAAGTTAGCAAAGTTACCATAGGGCTGTTCTCCTATTACAGAGAGAGAAATAACTGTGGTAGTTTAACTAGCGGATCACCTCAGCTCAGTCAAGGGATAAGTTTAAGAGTGAATGACCTTCATAGTAACCTCAGCTAGTATTTGAACTGAACCCACACTACTGGTATTAACTTTACATCACAAACCAACTGCCTTGAGCTAGTTGACCCTGCATATTCCACATAGACTGTAATGGTTCAAGCAGTCCAATCACAATCACATTTTCAAGGGCAATTAGGATGGCAATAAATGCCAGGATTGTTGAGGACATTCACATCCCATGGACATTATAAAATGGGGGCCAATTGGCTTTTGTTCAAAAAAGGAAAGCTTGTTCATTCATTATCGTGAGGGCAGCATGGTGGATAGCATTGCTGCCTCTTAGCACCAGGGACCCGGGTCAATTCCACCCTCAGATGACTCTCTGAATGGAGCTTGCGCATTCTCTCCCTGTCTGCATGGGCTTCCTCCCACAATCCAAAGATGTGCAGATTAGGTGGACTGACCATGCTAAATTGTCTGTGGTGTTCAGGGATGTGTACGTTATGTCAATTAGTCATGGAAATGTGGGGTTACGGGGATAGAATGGGGGTATGGGTGGGATGCTCTTTGGAGGGTTATTGCACTCCCAATGGGCCAAATGACTTCTTTCTGTACTGTAGGGATTCTATTCTATATATTAAAAACTCAATAAAGATATTACATGGCATACTTTATGACTAACCAAACTGGTGCAACACCCACAGTTCACACTTAATTAGTTAAAACCAACTGATACTTCTTGTCCTTTAATCTGTCTTTAGGAAAGGTTTTAAAATCCCACAAAATATCCTTGGATCCTGCCTGATTTCACGAAGTACTTGAAAATCTGTGGCTGTTTTCATTAGAAAAGAGAAAATTAAGAATTTAAGAAGTTTTTTTGAGAATTAAAGAATCCGTACAGTTTGGAACAGGCCCTTTAGCTCAACAAGTCCACACCGACCCTCCAGAGGATATCCCACCCAAACCCATTCCCCTACCCTATTACGAAACATTTACCCCTAACCAACATATCCCTGAACACTATGGACAACTTAGCATGGCCAATTCATCTAACCTGTACATCTTCAGATTGTGGGAGGAAACCAGAGCACCTGGAGGAAACCCATGCAGACATGGGGGGAATGTGCAATGCAGCCCACACAGATAGTCGCCCAAGGCTGGAATTGAACCTGGGTCCCTGTGGGGCAGCAGTATTAACCACTGAGCCATCGTGCAGCCATGTGTTGGAAAGTGTTGGAATAATTTGACAAAGGAGTTTAAATTATGAGTGGGTGGAACAGAACAGAGAGCAGTAGGCAGATTTCATTGCTCTAGCAGTATTGAACAATGGGACATAGATGTAAGATTAAATGTAAAAGGTTTGAGATAAAGTGCAAAATAAATTGTCTTTGTCAGGTTGTGGAGTAGATTTTCAGACTTGATGATTGAAACCATGTCAGGTTTTAATTGTAGTTTAACTACACAAGTGACGTTAGACTGTACTGGAAACTTGGGTCTGAAATTTTATACTCAGATCAGGAGCAGTTTTGGGACAAATTCAGGTTTTGCAAAAGTGACCAAGAAAAAATGCTCCAGAAGCTGGGAATTTCATTCTGGGGTGGAGACGTTCTCTGGTAGTTAGGCTGGGTGATCCCAGACTGAGTACTGAGGCTGCTGCATGTAGATTCAGAATTGGTTTGCCCACAGATGGCAGAGAGTAGTGGTGGAAGGTTGCTTTTCAGGCTGGAGGTCTGTGACTAATGGTGTTCTGCAGGGATTCGTACTCTGTTGTTTCTGATGTATATAAATGACTTGGATGAAAATGTAAATGGGTGAATTAGCAAGTTTGCCGACAATACTAAGATTGGTGGAGTCGTGGACAGTGTAGAAGGTTGTCAAAAGATACAACAGGATACAGATCAATTGCAGATATGGATGGAGAAATGGAGTTTAATCCATGTAAATGTGAGGTGCTGAACTTGTTATGGGAATGTATACAGCTAATGGCAGCACCCTTCATAGCATTGATGTAGAGAGGGATCTTATGGTTTAAGACCATAGCTCGCTGTAAGTGCCCATGCAAGTACAGAAGGTTGTAAAGAAATCATATGGCATGCTTGCCTTTATTGATAAGGGAATTGTGTACAAGAGTCAGGATGTCATGTTACATGTTGTCATGCCATATCATGTCATATAATTTTTGGTTAGGCCACACTTAGTACACTGTGTTCAATTATGGTCATCACATTACAGGGAAGAGTGTGGAGGCTTTGGAGAGGGTGCAGAAGAGGGTTACCAGGATGTTGCCTCAGTTACAGGGTATGAGCTACAAGGAGAGGCTGGAAAAAACTTGGGTTGTTTTCTCTGGAGTGGTGGAGGCTGAGGGGAGACTCAATAGAAGGTTATAAAATTATGAGATGTATAGACAGGGATGGTGGTCAGAATCTTTCTCCCAGAGCTGAAATGTCTAATACCTGGGGGCATGCTTTTAAGGTGAGAGGGGGAAAGATCAAACGAAATGGGAGGGGCAAGGTTTTTTTGACAAAGAGAGGGAGGTAGGAGTCTGGAATGCACTGCCAGAGGTAGTGGTGGAGGCAGATACTATAGGGAGTTTAAGAGACTTTTAGATAAGCCCACGAATATGCAAGGAATGGAGGGATAGGGACCAAGAGCAGGCAGAAGGGGTTAGTATAATTTGGTGTCATAATTGGTACAACAGCATGGGCTAAAAGGCCTGCTCCTATACTGTACAGTTTTATATTCTACTTCCAGGTTGTGTGTTCCAGATGCTAACTATTCACTGTGTGAAGAAAAAGTCCTCTCTTTCTGGTTCTTTTTATGAGCAGGAGCAGTTTCTCCCCATCCACTTGAGCCAGCCCACTCATGACTCTGAAAACCTCAAGCAGATCTCATTTTAGCCTTTTCCTCTCCAAGGAGAACAGTTTTAGACTCTCCAATCTATCCTCATAACTGCAGTTCCACATCCCTGGAACCATTCCTGTAAACTACTTCTACACTCTCTCCAATGCATTCACATCATTCATATAAAGTGGTGCCTATAATTGTACAATATTGCATTCTAAAGTCTAAGAAGCATCTGATGCAAGTTCAGCATCACTTGCCTGTTCTTGTACATTATGACCCATTAACAGAGCTTAGCTTTATTTTAAAGCTTTATACATTAATAACTACTTTTTCCAGTTATCCTACCACCTTCAATCATTACATTTTTAGTTATATGCTGAGTTATCATCATTTGTGTGAGTGACTCTCACAGAGGCTGCAATTAGAAGAATGAAGATAGGTAACCTTCCTTTGTGCCACATGGCATTCTAACCTGGTCTGACTAATAGCTGTCTTTTCCATATCCCCCATACAGACATGAAATTGTGTCACAATTGTGTGAGCGAGCATCAGATGTGGTGTTGGTCTCCATGAGTTTGTAGCCTTAAGTTTTACAAGACAAAAGGAAAAACTTTAAAATGTTAACCTGGAGATTTGTGCAGTGGGAAAAAAGTTAAAGGCAATGAAGCCCCTGAATGATGACAGTGCCCATTGACTTAACCGAGAACTACTCCCCTGAGTGAAGCATGTGCAATATATTTGCCACATAATTTGCTGGCAATTGGTGTAGCTTGATATAACATAGTGCTGTACAGTGACATGCCCATCCCATTGACTGAGCATTGCTGGCAAACGTGACAAGCTGCCTGGTTTAGTGCCTGTTCCAAAAGGCTAGTTATCTCAGAAATACCATAAGGCTTTAAGTTCTCAATGAGGCAGCAATGTGCAAACAGGCAAAGCAAAGCAATGATTTGGAGGTGCTGGTGTTGGACTGGGGTGGACAAAGTTAAAAATCACACAACACCAGGTTATAGCCCAACAAGTTTATTTGGAAGCACTGTCTTTCAGCAGCCGACCGAAAGCTGGTGCTTCCAAATAAACCTGTAGGACTATAACTTGCTGTTGTGAAAACAAAGCAAGGCAGAGTTGCTGTGAGCATTCAGAGTAGACGCTAAGTGAGTGAGCACTGAGAGATGAAGCTAAAAGCTCTAAAATGCTCCTGATCCGATGCATGAGGACATTGTCTCTTTCTGCGTGCAGAGACCTGGCAGCAACGTTGCAATGCAAGGTATCAGTGTGCTCCGACACTGAAGTGGTGAACTGTACTCTGTCAGTTGGATATGTGCCCTGATGATGTGGTGAGGTTGGTCTATGTTTGATACCAACTTTCCTGGATGAAGGTTATATGCTGTCACTACCCATGTCCTGAAAAGTTGGAGAAAACTGGCCAAGGGAGAGCAAGTGACACACTAGAGATGCCTGTAACCTGCTTTGATTTTCATAAAGGAATTGGCCTGCGGCGATACAACCATAGGAACAGGAAGAAGCCACTCAGCTTTTCAATAGGTTCATGGCTAATTGAAGAGTTCAATGCCCTTTACCCACCATATTCCCACAACCCTGAATGCCACAGGTCATCAGACATATTTTAACTCCAACTTTTATCATACTCAAATACTGAGCTTCCACTGTCCTCTGTTTACAATCCTCTGATTAAACAATATCTCCCCATCTCAGACCATAAAATAGCAAGCTGCATATAAATGAGGTGTTATGAGGTAATACTGAGAATTTAATACATGCAAATAGATCTTTCACAACTTACTAATGAGGCTTGCATCCCACTGTTAAAACCTTGGGTTGGAAATCGAGCCTTTTCTCCTGAGTGAGAATCTCAATTTTCTATTCTTGCCATACTTTACCAACTGGTGCATCATTGCCCACATCCTTGTGGGTTTGGGAAGATCTGCCCTAAGTAGTTCCAGCTTGTATTCCACTTTATCATATCTTGAGAACACATCAAGGCTCATTATGAATCTTAGATTTGCAGTCAGTTTTTTTATTAACAAATATGTGACTTCAGTGTTTATGCAGTCTGGCTTTTGGAGAATTTCCAACCACTATGTTTTTGTTCCAGAGTTTCCAATGGTTTAACTTCTGGTGTCAGATGTCCCCCTTTGAGTTCAAATTATAATTGCCCACATTCCAGATACTTTGACCTGACAAATAGGATTGCACAGCAAACACCAAGGTTTTGTAACACATTGTGACAGGTTTGCCAGTGCTCAAGGTAGGAGGCTGAAAGAGGAACACAATGATTTAGAGCAAATTAAACTTCAGTGCCAGAATCTGGCTTTTGTAGTATCAAACACAAATCCTTCCTTTGTCCTGGCTGTATTAGCGTAACACCTGAATAAGTTGCACAGTGGACTATCAAATACTCTTTTGCTTTTAGTAAACTCATTCCTTGTGACAGATTGAACAAAGCAGGTTTTCCACTGCCACCTTCATCCTGCCCTTTCGATCTCCTTCCAAGGCATTATTAGACTGCCAAGGCATTATTAACATTTTGACATATACTTTCCTAGATGTGACACATGAGACTTTCATCACTTGGCTAGACTTCACTCATGTTTTCCCTCTGAGTGCAGTTCACTTTAATTCTGGTTGGCTTTGCAATTTTGATCAGTTTTCAGCTCATAGCATCCCATAGATTGAAATCGTGTCTCCATGTTATGCCGCTCAGATGACCTGTTCAGTTGCATTGAACATTTTGAAGGAGCTGAAACCAGAAAATTCCAAGAAATTGAGTTTCAACTTTGGTGGAATAAGGAAGCAAATTATCCAAGGAGCAACAGTCTGACCTAATTGCAGTTGGCCTCCCTGCTTCAGTTGTCAGGCTAATTTCAGACAGACTAAGTGAGTGGGCAAAAAACTTCATGGCAGATGGAGCATAATGCAGGAAAGTCTGAAGAATAGAGGAGCTGAATATTATTTCAACAGAGAAAGACTGCAGAAAGCTACAGAGCAGAAGGATTTGGGAGTGCTCTTCATGCATGAATCACAAAATGCTGGCATCCATGGTCAGGTAATAGGGCAGCAAATGGAATAATAGCTTTTATTTCAAAAGTAAAAGTTTAAAGAAGTTTTGCTAAAATTGGACATCCCACTGGTCAGACCACAGGAAGAAAATCAAAGGTTAGAGGGAAAAGGCAGGAAAATGGAGTTAAGAGATATCAGAACAGGCATGATCTTATTAAATGGTGGACCAGATTCGATGGACTGAATGGCCATCTACTGCTCCTACATTTCTTGATCTTATGGTGTTCTGGTAATCGCTACATGCAATGACAGCCCATTTTCCAATATTCCCTCCCACTAAATTTTAAGGTCAGTGGATGGCACGGTGGCAGTGGGTGGCATGTGGGCGGCACAGTGGCACAGTGGTTAGCACTGCTGCCTCACAGTGCCAGAGACCCGGGTTCAATTCCTGACTCAGGCGACTGACTGTGTGGAGTTTGCACATTCTCCCCGTGTCTGCGTGTGTTTCCTCCGAGTGCTCCGGTTTCCTCCCACAATCCAAAGATGTGCAGGTCAGGTGAATTGGCCATGCTAAATTGCCCGTAGTGTTAGGTAAAGGGGGGTATATGTAGGGGAGTGGGTGGGTTGCGCTTCGGCGGGTCAGTGTGGACTTGTTGGGCCGAAGGGCCTGTCTCGACACTGTCTAATCTAATCTAATCTAATCTTAATTCAAAAGTATCTCATTAATGTTTGATAAGGAAGTACACACCCACCTGAATTAATTAATTGCATAATTTCGTTCAGTTCTCTTCCAAGAACGCCTCCATTTAACTTGGGAATGGATGGATTGGAGTTGGGTTTTGGATGCAATCCAAAGATCTATTATTTTAACAATCCACCCACCCCAATCCACTTGTTTTGAGTGTTATAATTCCCCCATCAGTGTCAAAATCCAACACCTAATGAACTATCTGTAAAGTACACTTCCTTTATAAATAATTCTAATTCTGCAGTTTTCTATCCATTTGTATTGTAGGTCAGCGCAGTTTTTGCTAATTGATATAATCTTATATAATCAAAATTATTCTTACATTATCTGAACTCTGAAGCAACAGAAGAGGAAAACAGATTTAGCTAAAAGTTTAGAATAATTATATGGTTATCATTCAAGCATATTTGAGAGATTATTCTAAATTATACGTTATTAAACAAGAATATGTTCACTGATGTGAACGTGTTCCAATGTAAGAGCACTTGTAGTTCAGAAATTCTCTTTGCAAGGAATCTTAGAAAAGTTTCATCAAAATACAGCCAACAGCTCTGTAAAAGACTGACAAAACAGCCCTGTAAAACTATTCATTTGTTGCATGGTTTCATATGGATGCTTAACAAAGACATTACACACCTCAGACCATTTCACATTTTCAGTGGGAAGGAAATAGTTTATCAAAGGCACCCATTGAGTTCAACACACACAAGTTAGGTACTTTTCAGTGAGCACGCAGGTCTTGAGTTTTAGTTTGACAAATACTGTGTCTTTGTTTCATTATGCAACACTAATTCAATACCTGTCATTTGTTCCTCATATGATGTAGCCTTTGCCTTGTTTACTTCTTTCTGCACAAGCGTCGAACATGGTTGTCAAATTATTAGAGCTGAAAAATGTGTTGCTGGAAAAGCGCAGCAGGTCAGGCAGCATCAAAGGAGCAGGAGAATCTACGTTTTGGGCATAAGCCCTTCTTCAGTAATTAATAGATAATATCTCATAATATTCTCAGCCCAAACCACCAGAACAACATACACGATGCATCAATATTTCTCACAACAGCTGACTTTGTTTTAAATTAGAAATAAATCTAGTATTAAACTCATGGAATGAGATGAAATGTGTCCTTCAAAATAACAGGCCGGGATGAGATTTCAAATCAATTTTAAAATCAATTACTTTTCACAAATGAATAGTTCTTTAATCTGTTATTCAAAATAAATTATTTTATTTCTAACCATAGTTTTCTTTTCCGTTCTTAAATTATAGATTATGCACAAAAACAGGCCACATCACCCAAACTGTCTATTTCTTCCTGTAATCTTACATGAAATATAGATGTTGCTGGCAAGCTCAGTATTTGTTGACCATTCCCAGTTGTCAATCTATGGATTTCCTTGCCCAGGGTATTGGTTGACGCTACTTCAGTAATCGCTTTTAAAGGTAAGGTAGATACTTTTTTGAAAAAGAAAGGAATTAAGGGATATGGCGAAAATGCGGGTAATCAGAACTGAGTCCACGAAAAGATGAGCCATGATCTTATTGAGGGGCAGAGCAGGCTTGAAGAGCCGGACGGCCTACTCCTGCTCTTAGTTCTTATGTGCTTATGTCCTTCAACTGCTAGACATGACATGGCAGTGACATTCTAGTCTGTTTCAGAGGGCAGTTAAGAGTCAACTATGATTAGGGCAGACCAGATAAGGTTTGGAGATTTCCTTCCCTAAAGGATGCGAGTGAAGAAGATGGATTTTTACAGCAATCAGTTACAGTGAACATTATCACAATTACAGAGACTAACCTTATGCTCCACACCTCTTCGTTCAATTTAAATTCTACCAGCTGCTGTGGTACAATTTAACCATGTGCCCAGGACATTAGGAAGGGCCACTGGATTTCCCATGCTGTGACAGTACCACCACGCCACCTTCTCCCCTCCTAGCCCAGAATTACTGCTGTGCTTAAAATTAATGGTCATCAAGGAGACACAGAAAGGTAAAAAAGGAAGTAAGATAAAGGCTGATGTTCAATATAAAGGTTAAGTCACCATTGTCTGATCAGACCAGAGCAGGCCATTCAGCCCCTCGAGTCTGTTCCACCATTCAGTGCAATCCTGGCCGATCAGTGGCCTAACTCCAGACACCTGCCTTTAGCCCATATTCCTTAATACCTTACCTTAATAAACATTTATCTTTCTCACATTTAAAATTAACAACTGACAGTGCATCAACTGCCATTTGTGGAAGAAAATTTAAAATTTCTACCACTCCTTGTGTGCAGAATTGCTCCCTAACATCTCTCCTAAATGGTCTGGCCATAATTTTTAGTCTCTGCCCCCCAGTTCTAGAATCAGTGGAAAGAGTTTATCTTTATCTATGCATCTTGTTACTATCTTGTTCATCTTGTTACTATCTTGAACACTTCTATCATCCATTAATCTTTTAAATTCTAGAGAAAACAAGCCTACAATACATAACCTCTCATCATAAACTAAACCCTGCGTCCAGGTATCACACATTGTACAATAGAGATATTAGAAAAGAGGGTACAGGAATTGGTGACATGGTGGCTCAGTAGATAACACAGCTGTCTTACAGTGCCTGGGACCTGGGTTCAATTCCAACCTTGGGTGGTTGTCCTTGTGGAGTTTGCACATTCTCCTCATTTCAGCTGGGTGCTCTGGTTTCCTCCCACAGACAAAAGGTGAGCTGGTTAGATGGAATGGCGATACTACATTGCCCATAATGTCCTGGAATGTGCAGGCTAGGTGGATTAGCCATGGGGAATGCAGGGCAATGGTGTGGATCTGGGTGAGGTACTCTTTGGGGGGGGTCAGTGAGGATTCGATGGGCCAAATGGCCTGCTTACACACTGTAGGGATTCTATATATTCTCATAGATTTACCTATGCATAGGAATCAGCTACTGTGGACCTTGGTCATCAGGTGTTGATATCTTGAGTAGATCATGAGATGAACTATAGTGATTTTTGTTTGTTGTTGAGTGACATGTTCTAATCAATTAGCTTCAATGCTCAAGCAGCTGCCATGCCATTCCTGTCTTAGTTCAAACAGTTTGGACTGCTAGGATAGAAATTAATTTAAATGATGATGAATGAAAAGCTCGAATGTTATAAATGCAAAGTTAAAAACTGGCCCGTGTAATTTTGTGGAAGATGTTTGAAGGTGGAAGATATAAGATAAGTCAGCGTAGAAACAGAGCCCATGTGGTTAAAACATTAAAACATGGAGAATGAGGAAAAAGAGAGGGAACTGTTCCCAGAAATCAGAAGAATAGATACCCTGATGCACATGTTCATGTATTTGGGGTATATACTGGGAATTAGGGTGTGGAGGATCAGCAGGACTGAAGATTTATCATACAACAAAACTGTTTCATAAGAAATCCCATGAGGTTGACTGAAATCTAACCAAAATTGCAAAACTAAAAATCACTCAAGTTTGAAGGAAAATATTGGAGAGACAAACGTGTGAAGGACCAATGGAATTCATGCGCATCAGAATGCAGGTATAGTCTAGTGGCCTTATGGTAGCTCTGACTTGGAAATGTTCTAAGAAGAAAAGACAGTTAAAGATATTATATATTTATATTATAATGACCAGACAAGTAGGGGTCATAGATCCCCTCTTTCTTAAACCCTGCTCACTCAGTCACGACAAATATTCCATTTTGTTCTTTTTTTTTAAATACACAGCTATCACACTTCAATTAAATTAATTTAATCAGATTAAAAGTAGAGTCAATTCCAAGGCTTTCTGGAGTGAAAGAGAGTGAAGTTTTATTACTCAGAAAATAATTACAAGAAAGCAATAACAAACACATGTGTAAGGATGGAGATGTTGAGCTTACAAAGAAAGTAGGAGAAAGCAGGAGGTTTACTTTGGAGTCTTTGAGTTGTGAGAATGCAAATACCTTGTTTCCTTCATAATGATCAAGCTGCAGGTGTCCTGAAGTTTTTAGCTTTTGGTTATTGCTGTTCCAAGTTGTCTTTCATCGAATAGTTTCTGAGCTTGAGGTTGAGAAAGAGAAAAAGGCAGAGTATCAGAGTATCAGTTCCTGTTTGCAAATTTATTCTACCTTTTCTCTGTACTGCTGCCCTGAAGCAGACATTGATAAAACCCCACTTGCAAATTTCTAAATCCGCTCCCAAGGTGAATGGACGACCTTTCATTTTAAAATATAACTTTCAGGAAGGTGTGAATCAACCAGGAGGTGCAGATCAAATAGACAAGTTATACATACGAAGAGCGAGACTCATCAACTGAAGGGCAAACTCAGATAGAATAGTTTCCTAAATCCTCCTTAATTTTAGGATAGTTTTGTTTTGAATGACATATCGTTGGAAGACACACCAAGGTGAAATTCAGACATTTCTTTGCATTCTGATGGAACCATCTACATTTTCAACCATTAATTACCTTCAGATGTATTTGCAAGTTTTGTTTTAGAAAATTCAAGCCTAATAATTGGGAGAAATTGTGTGGTGATTTAAGGTCTGTTGTATAATGCAGCTATTGCTTGTTAGACCCTAGTACTATTTAAAAACACAGTCAAAGAAATATGGCATCGCTAAACAAGAACTAGTGCAGTCAAAACATAGAAGTCTGAACTTAAAGAAAATAATTTTATTTAATATGCTAGCTATTTTTGACCAATAAATCAGAAGTATAAACAACAGAAGACTGATGTTAGTAATAAATTACCTATAATGGTCTAACAGTGAACAGACAAACTTTGGCTAAGTTATAGTAAGTACCCCAAAGCAATAGTAACGAATAGATGTGATTTATGAAGTTTTTAGCTATTGTGATAAATATCAGGAAAAATATAAATACAATGGCATTTGGAAGCATATATTTATATTTTTGTCCAGTGCTACTGTATATTTGCATTTTCCAAAGTACAAGGTTTTATTAATAATGGATATTTGTATAATTAGAAGTTGATTTTAGCGGTGAATAGTCAGAGCACTCGGAGGTGTATGTCTACTTGTGATGATAATATAGCAAACTCCTGTTCTGTATTTTGCATCTTTGTATCAAGTCTGAGTTTGCATGATGTTAGAAACACATTGTGAATTATGAGAGTTGGAATATGGAGCTGTTTGAACATTGAAGAAGGATCAATGTTGAGAATTCTTAGAAAAAATATCAATAGTCAAGGAGAACTATAGGTTATTTGCCATTTGATAGAAAAGCAAATAACTTTCGTAAAAGAAGACACATCCAGTAAAACGTTGAGAAGAAAAATAAAGATTGCTTTTATGGCCTTAATTACTGGACAAACAGACTGAGTTTTCAAAGAATTTGTATACCTCATACGGACATCTGCATAGCAACAGCCTCTGACCCTTTGGTTTCTCTTTGCATGGACTTGGGAGTTAAAAAAGGACATTCAATATGTAAATAGTGAATCCTGCCACTCCTGAGAAGTGGGAGATGGAAGAAAGCTGACAGTTACTGGAGAGATTTGCAAGGAAAGGAGCTCTTACTCTCTCACTAAGACTTTTTGAACCCTGAATCTTTTAAATATCAGGAATCCTAAATGTTTCCCAGCTGAATCTAGTCTGAAGATCTTCCATCCCTCTGCAACTGATATCAGTTGAATCTTGATTACAGGAAATCAACCAAATGTGAGAAGTCAACCAATTACACCTTTTGCATTCAAATCTTTGGTTTACTCAGGGGTGCTGTTCCTTTTCGGTGCATTTTGTACCACCTTTAATCCCTCTGCAGAGCTTTGTCACCTTGTCTTGTCAGTGTACAAATGCTTATTTGTTTGGAAAAAACGGGGGATGTAGTTGAATTCTGTATAGTAGCTTAGTTAATAATTGATTTTGCTGCTTATTGTTAGAAAGCGTTTTGCTTTTAATAAACGTTATTTTTAAGTCTGTTGAAGAAACCAGATGAAAGTCTCTTTTGTTCTAAATAAAAGCAAAAAAGGTAAACAAGTTGACTATTTTGGTGTTTAAGTAAGGTACTTACACTTTTGATACGCTTTTTAAAGTAATGGAGCTTGTTTTCTAGTACATTCCTTCCATCAGAGTCATAACAATAACATTCAATGACAGATTCAGTGACAGAGCTGTAACAGTTGTGTCAGTGGCTGCTGTAACAGATACAAGCTTATTTATTTTCCTTATTGTCAAATTATTCAACAATTGATACACTATAGACTTTGGGTACATAAAGTATGACAGATTAATCTTGCGTGAGCTCTGAAAACTCTGTTTAACAACTGGTGTTGTACTTTTATAAGTGCTTGTAATGATGTTGCATATCACTCTATGAATTTTATGTATGTCATAGAGCATCTATCTATTATCTTTATTAAACAGTGAACTTTGTAGAAATTTAAGTATTATTTATAGTTTCAGGGATGTAGCAGTTACACGGATTAGAATTCAGAGCAATATTTGGAAAAGTAAAGAAGAAATTCTCACAATTCATATAGTTGACAGGATTTTTCAGGCCACCTGCATCTTAATGAGTTGATGGTTTGAAATTTTTAGATCTCATCGAAGATTATTGATTTCAGAATCGCAGACTATTCTGTCCTTTCAGGTAATAATCTAGTTCTCTTTAAGTTACTCCATTGAATCTGTCTTCATCATATTCAGGGAGTTTATTCCAGATCCCAACCATTTTCTCTTTGAGGAAGCCCTTTACTCATGTCTCCATTTCTTCTTTTGCCTATCCCTGTAAGTCTGTGCTCTCTCATTCTCAAGCTGGAGCTAAAAGCCAAATTACAGACTCTGTGACGTATCATAGAATAGACGTATCATAGACAGTGCAGATAGAGGCTATTCAGCCCATTCAGTTTGCACTGGCCCGCCGAAGAGCACTCCATAACCCTGAATTTTCCATGGCTAAGCTGCCTAACTTACACATCCCTGGACACTGTGGGCAATTTAGCATGACCAATCCAACTAACTTGCACATCTTTGGACTGTAGGCACAACCTGGGGCACCCAGAGGAAAGCCACATAGGCACGGGGAGAATGTATAAGTTCCATACAGACAGTAACTTGAGGCTGGAATCGAACCCAGGTCATTGGTGCGGTAAGGCAGCAGTTTTAACCACTGAGCCATCATGTCACCCTCAGGGTAGGGAAATTTACCTGGGCACTTTATTACAGGAGTTGGATTTGGATTATTACCTGAACCATGTGCAAATTGACTTAGGACAAATAAAATCAGCGAAATAAAATGTGTGGCTTGAATATTGGTATGATGGAAGTGTATTTTTTGTGCGTGGTCACTGGTACCAGCACTCAGGAAAATGGGAGCCATACTACTGGGACCAATGCAGGGACCAGTGATCTAGTGAACCACATAACTAGGGAAATAGAAAGGATTTCAGGCTAAACACTGCAGGGAAAGGATCAAATCTAGAAAGATATAATAAATCAAAGAGTAGAAACAAAACAGGAGAGAAATGCAATAATATCAGAAAGTATACTGTGACAAGAAAGGATAGAGGGTTCAAATGTAAGGGTAAATCAATATATAAGGCGAAAGGTCACACATATAATAAACAGAACAAAACTAAAGATTCTGTGTCTGAGAGTAGGTAGCATTCAATATAATGAAGCTGAACTGAGAGCCCAAGCAGGAATAAGTGAGTACAATCTGATAGCTATTACAGAAACCTTCACCACCCTGTTCCTGCCACCTCCTTTATCTGCAACTGCTCCTACACCCATCCCCAGTCCTGAAGAAGGATTATACCCAAAACATCGACTTCTCCACCTCCTGATGCTGCCTGGCTTGCTGTGCCCTTCCAGCCTCCTGACTGTCTACCCTGGATTCCAGCATCTGCAGTTTTGTTTTGTCTCTAACTGTGGATGCCAGATGGCATACGTTGAGACCTGATTCTGGATTAGTGGTGCTGGAAGAGCACAGCAATTCAGGCAGCATCCGAGGAGCAATAAAATCGCCGTTTCGGGCAAAAGCCCTTCATCAGGAATACAGGCAGAGAGCCTGAAGCGTGGAGAGATAAGTGAGAGGAGGGTGGGGGTGGGGAGAAAGTCAGGACATGGTTGAAGAGCTTCAGGGCAGAGGAAATGACCTGGGAGTTGAATATTGAAAGATATAGTCAGAAGTCACATGACATCAGGTTATCGTCCAACCGGTTTGTTTGAAGTCACAACCTTTGGGAGCGCTGCTCCTTCCTCAGGTGAAGTGGTGATAAAATAAAATCAGAAAACATGAAGGCATGGATAATTCATAAGGGTTTTGTGGCAGCAGTGACAGGTTATCTAAATTCAGGAAACCAGGATGAGAAGCAGTTTGGGTAGAAATAAAATATTCTAAAGGTAGGAAGCCAGTGATGGGAGTGCTATATATGCTTCCTAATAGTAGCCTCATGACAGGATGGAGTATAAATGAAGAAGCAGTGAGCGTTTCAGAAGGGCATGGAGATAATTGGGCCATTTTACTCTATGCATATGTTGAAAGAATTAGATAAACAAAGGTAGCTTGGATGAGGACCTCATGGAATCTTTTTGGCATTGTTTCTTAAAACAGCATGTTCACAGAGTTGGCTATACTACAGCTGAAGATAAGATTAATTGAAAACTTCTGAATGAAGATACCTCTAGATGGCAGCAACCATGAAATGAATGAATTTTACATTCAGTTTGGGAGAGAGCAGTGTGAGTCCAGAACAAGCATTTTAAACTTAAATCAGAGTAATTATGAGAACTGGAAAGCAGAAATAGCTAAAGTGAAACTGGCAAATTAGATAAAGGGATAGACCACTAGAGATGCAGTGTTAGATATTCAAGTGAAATTTCAGAAAACGTGGAATAGATACACAGCAATATCAAAGAACATTTCTGGGAAAAATCTACTATAAAAGGTTAATGGCAGCATCAAATTTTAAGAAAAGGAATACAATTCCATAAAGATATGTGACGGGTCAGAAGGTAGGATCAGGCATAAAAAATATTAAAAGATTAATAATGAGGGAAACATTGAAGTGCAACAGAAAGCTCGCTTAAAATATAAGTGGATAAAAATTGGCATAAGAAAATGTAAAAAGAATAGAGTTAACAAAGTGAGGATGGTTATTGGTATTTTTCATCAGTCTTCACCATAGAAGTTAAAAGTAACATCCCAGAAATAGGAAATGAAGGAAGGGAAGAATTCGAGAAAATTACAATCACTATGGAAATGGAACTAACCAAATTGTTGGAGCTGTGGACTGATGGGACCCTGGTAGACTTTATCGGAAGGTTTTAAATGACTAATGAGAAAGTGATGTCAGTTCAGTGGAGAAAGTGGGGAGGGAGTGAGGGAGTTGGGGGATGGTTCCAGGAGGAGCCGGGGAGAGATATTGGTTTCAACAGGGTCAAGGTGAGGTCAGATCCAGCTGTAGTAGTGATTTTTGGGCTGGTAAGGCATGGTGCAATATTCCCTCTAAGTTTCATGGTGAGTCATCAAAGGTCTCTGAATACCGACCGGTCTGCTAATACATCGGTCTCTGCTTCTGGAAGCCACTGTTGCATACTGACCTGGGATTCTGCATTCTGGAAGAATAGTTAGGGCTAACATTGGCAGGATGTGAGCTCCAACAGGGAGAGATGAGAGACCTTGTGGAGACACAGGAGTCATGTTTAAACCTTCAGGCTAAGGCACAGGTGGAAGTATTGGATTCAAAAGACATGTACAGAATCATGTTGAACTATGGGAGAATGGGGTGGGGGGATATGAGGGAAGCTGATTGGGGGTGCTTTGGTAGATTTTTGGGAGTTGGGGGGTGAACAATGAGTTGGGGAATGTGTTTGATCATTACCCAGGATGTAGACTGAGTTTTGAACCCTTAAACCTTTTCAAGCTAACTCTTAGCTTAACTAAAGGGGAACCCTCCAAATTTTCTGATGGATAGCTTTGGAGGGTAATGGAAGAAGGAGAACTACTCTTCAGAATTTTCACTTTATTTGGTAATTACCATGGAATCTGCTGCATCTGCGAGTCTGTGTGATCCCAATGCACAACTCCATTGCTCCAGTGACAATCCCACCATACAATACCAGGCTGGCAAACAAAATATCCTTCCTCATAAAGGGAGGGAGAGGAAGAAAGAACAAGATTTCAAGTCAGTTAGTTTAACATCTCTCATTGGGTAGATCTCAGCAATTATTATTAATAGCGTTATAGCAGGGCACTTGGGGAAGTTCAAGGGAATTGGGCGGAGTCAGGATGACTTTGTAAACAGGGAGCCATGTTTGTATCACATGCTCATTTGTAAATAACCTTGGCTTTAGTTCATCTGCATTTACTCCTATTACAGCTTGACTCAGGAACTATGTAAACAATGCTTGCAATGAGTGATAACCTTTCAAAAACATGCAGCAATCCTCCTGCAATGCTTGGTTTTAGACACTTATGCGCTAACTTCAGTCCACAATTAAAAAATGCAGAAAAAATATAGATATGGTCTCCATAAATGAGAGCGGGCGGAGGGCAGGATACGATGAATGACAGAGGTAGGTGATTCAGTGACAGATCTGTTAATGATATGGGGCTCCAGGGAGAGAAAGGCGATATCCCTTACCATTCAGACCATGAGTTCTGGCAGTTTTTTTTTATTTCAGATTAGATTAGATTACTTACAGTGTGGAAACAGGTCCTTCGGCCCAACATGTCCACACCGACCCGCCGAAGCACAACCCACCCATACCCCTTCCCATTTACCACTACGGGCAATTTAGCATGACCAATTCACCTGACCTGCACATTTTTGGACTGTGGGAGGAAACCGGAGCACCCGGAGGAAATGTGCAAACTCCACACAGTCAGTCGCCTGAGGCGGGAATCGAACCCAGGTCTCTGGCGCTGTGAGGCAGCAGTGCTAACCACTGTGCCACCGTGCCGCCCACTAATTTGTTGCTTCCCAGACCCTGGACAAAGAATACTTCTCAGTGACTGTACTTTGGATGAGGAGAAATGGAGGCCAGTCATTACGGACTATACACAAATGAAAAAAAAAATTGTGAATTGGGTTTGGAAGATAAAAGGAAGCGTTTCTTGAAAATTTCTCCTTTTTGCCTGCTGTAACTTTGACTGAAGAGAAACAAAATTCTCATAAAATACTATCCTATTAAGAAACGTGTAAGATGTCCACTTTCAAAAAGGATGCATTGTCAGCTAGGCCTATTTCTTTAAGCATGGATGGTATGGGGAACTTTGGAATATTTGATTAAAAACTAAATATATGAACATTTAGATGAAGGTCAAATAAATTAAAAGCAACCACTCTAATTTTAATTAAATCATATAAGTACTTTCAAACAATAACAAAGTCCAAATGGGATTTATGAGGGTTTTGACTGAGTTAAGAAGATTGTGAAAGTATGCCATACACTTGCATGCATTCCTGCCCAGTGTCACACTCCTGCTGTATTTCCTGAAGTAAAGGATTTTATTAATTATGGTTATCTGTGTAATCCAAATCTCATTTTAGCTAGCGGTGACTAAATATGCTTATTAATTCTTAATAATTAATGCTTGACTGTGTTCTGCAGAGAATCTCTGTAAATGTGGTATGACTAAACTTCCAAAAAGATTTGACAGGAGAAAAGTTAAACTCTTGAAGAAAATTTAAACATCTTTAATTAAAGCAGTTTTCAAATTTCATTAATGATTAGAAGGGAGGAAATAATGTAAAGGAACATATGGAGTTTCTCAAGAATTAGTTAGGTGTAACAAATGGAATCCTACAGAGATAAGCTCCAAAGTGTCTCTGACCATGTTTACATCAACCATTCAGATGCGGGGTTAAGTGAATGGTGTCTATACTTGCAGATGCCACCAAAATATGAGGCTTAATAAATAATTCTGAGGATGAAAGAGAGAGCAAGAGTTTAAGATGTTGGAATGAGTAAAAGTTCTGCCAGATGGAATTCAAAGTCAGTAAATTGAAGAGGTTTTCCATCTGGCAAAATGAAATCTAAATGAGGTAATTGTACATTACGTGATGAATTATGATGAATTGTTTCTCAGGTTAATTAATATATGAAAAATAGTTTTCTTTTGAAATAATGGATGGCCAGTAAGTAGATGGCAATTTTAAAATATGCAAAAGTAAATAAATTGTTATATTTACTATGCATATTTCCCATGACAGAGAGGAACACCAGGTATCCAATATGCATTTAATCTTTTTGACACATTGCTAATTTAAATGCTTTTAGCAAATTTGCCTGGTGTTACCTATTATACATCTGCTAGGATTTTTAGAACCACTGTACTAATGTTTTAATTTTGGAAGAATTATTTCATGGAATGTGGGTGGGATCACTGGTTGGGCCATTACTTGTCACCCAATAGGTCTTTATTCTCACTTTCCCTGGTCCATCTCTGGATGTCAATAACCCAAGTTCAGAATTAACAATCATAGAATCCCTACATCGGAGGGAAACAGGCCATTTGGCCCAATAAGTCCACACCAGCCCTCCGAAGAGTAACCCACCCAGACCCATTCCCCTACTACTCTACATTTACCGCTGACTAATGCACCTAACCTACACATCCCTGAACACTAAGGGCAATTTAGCATGGCCAATTTACCTAACCTGCGCATCTTTGAATAGAATAGAACAATAGAATGTACCCAACCTTCTTCTTTAAAGCAAAGTACATTTGCAGCAAAAGACTGCAAATATAGTTTCCATACCATGCTTGCAATCACAAACGAATCCATCTCCATGAGCTTTGGGTAAAGATTAGACATGAACAGGTGATCAGCCTTCTGCGTCTCAACTTCTCATCAGTGATCAAATGACCTCATCTCCCAGCTCACTAATTTTGATGTGAGGTAAGGCTTTTTAACACACTCTGATGCTCTTATTCTTCCAGCTGCTAGAGTTTGTAGGTTTGGAGGCTTCTATTGAAGAAACACTGATGAATTGCTACAGTTCATCATCTCCCGTTACAAAGAAGCTATATATTTACATTCTTGCACTATCCAATCTCCAGCAAATATTCAGTTTGACAACTGGCGAGCTTCACAATATAGAGCCTACCTGATTTGATCAATTAACTCAGTAGGACCTGCTTACCTTTCCTTGGAAATAGGCGTATCTCTTCATGAACTTTGACCTCAGCTTAGTTGGCATTTGCCGTTCACCACTTCCCTGCCATCTAACCAACTATACAGTATTTATACAGCACATTTCCAAGACTATTACAAATTCAGCTGATAAATAGTCTGCATTATCATATCTAATTCACAATGGCTGTTCAAAAAAAACTTCTACTTTTCCAGAGTTTCTGAAACAGTCCAATCCATTACTGCTGAATTACAATACTAGATGTGAACAAACACACATATTCCTTTAGAAAAACACAGAACTACTTTAAAACTAGTGACTCTTTTAATCTTTTGTTCAACTTAATTTCATTTTGGTCTACCAGCATATGCAAGGTTAATATCTACACCCATTCCTAATTATCTTTGAAAAGGCCATTTTCTTGAAAAGTGTAGTCCAGAGCAGGTGTATGCACAGTGGTGTTTGCAAGGGTGTTCCAGGAGTTTGATCTAATCACAGTGAAATAAATAACAATGTAGTTCCAAATCAGGATGGTGTGGAGCTTGCAAGGGTATCTCCAGGCAGTGGTTTCTATAAATGGATCTGAAATATCTGAAAGGGTTAAGACTGAGGTGTTGTGTAGCTTCACCCACTAGGATGGGGGATGTCATATGGACTTGCAGGCAGAACAGCCTAGAATTTCAAAGCACTGAGATCTAAAACCCAGGTCCTCTTCATTGTCTCTGTAACAATATCTATCATATCAATGTAGCTTATAAATAATTGCTAATCTGAGTCATATTCATTATGAGACCATCATCTAGTTAGATCAGTAAGTGACTTTCCACTACCACACTAGAATGAGTAGGGTCTGTCGATAACTACGTTTGAAGAGGAAGGTTACAGCAAATGTACCACACAAATAGGTGCAGACCTGGATTGGATCGAAATTCAACAACAGTCTACCCATGCATCTGATGTTCTTACCCTTCCAGCTGCTAGAGTTTATACGTTTGGAGGCTTCTATTGAAGGAACACTGGTGAATTGCTACAGTCCATCATCTATCAGTACAAACTGCTGCCACTGGGTGCCAGTGGTGGAAGGATATTGGTGGATGTGGTGCTGATTAGGTGGGCTAGTTTGTCTGGAATGATGTCAAGCTTCTTGAGTGTTTTTGGAGCTGCACTCAGTCAAGTAAACGGGGAGTATTCCACCAGACCAGTGACTTGTGCCTGGGATGGTGAGCAGGCTTTGATATGTCAAGAGGTGAGTTACCCAAGACAAAATTCCCTGCATCCATTGATCTTTTAGCTATAATAATTATATGGCTGGTCCAGCTCAGATCCTGATCAACAATAATTCCCAGGATCTTCATAGGGGGAATCTTTTAATGCTTTTGTGATTGAATATCTAAGGGAGGCTGGTTAGCTTTTATTTTGTTGGAGATAATCACTGTCTGCCACGAGGCATTCTAACTCTGATTGGACATTATGGGCTATTACGGATGTTTTTATGGGATGGCAGTACTAACTGAAGTGACTGTGGCTTCTCTTGTTCTTTTGAACCTAACATTGAAGTGCAAAAAAAAACCCAATACATATTGCAGCTTTTGTAACTAAAATATGAAGGCAAATGTCTTTGGCTTTTTTCCTGACACATTGCTAAATACTTGGTCTTCTTCAGATTAGGCCAGAGACTGTATGGTGTACATCTTCATTAACATTAAAAATGTCTTGGAGAAAATTGCAGGTTTTATGTTTTGTATCAGAGAAGAGTTACCCACAGGGCTGCAATGCTGTCAGTGCAGTTGATTGTAATGATACCTACACTGAAGCAGTTCTGTTTGTTTTGTTTCATTAATTCATTGATGCTGCTAAAAGAAATTCTGTTGAGCTACATTTGTGGACAATAGAATTGCTCATCGACTGAGTCAACTATGACAATGCATTAACAACGCAAAGTTGTGTTGAATTTCTGCTGCTGGTAACATTTTGTAAATTATTATCACTTTAAAGCCGCAATTTTGCCTCGAAATACATATGTAAGCAATCATTTGCATATTTACGATGGAATCCCTACAGTGAGGAAAGAGGTGTTTCGGCCCATCAAGTTTGTACCAGTCTTTGAAGAGCATCCCACCCAGACCTAACCCCTTCCCCATAACCCCATATTCAACATGACTAATCCACCTTGCCTATGCATCACCAGACACTATGGATAATTTAGCATGACCAATCCATTTTACTTGCACATCTTTAGGCTCTGGGAGGATTCCCACACAGCCAGTCGGGTTTCCTGTGTCCTCAATATTCGCTCCTCCAGTTTCATAATCAAAGGATTATCTCCCACCATTTCCAATGTGATGTCGCAGAAAATATCCAGTTGGTGTTGGGTATCCAAAACGCGGTCTGAAGGAGCAAGTTATGAATTGAAGTCACCAGATTTCCATCCTTTAAGACCCTCTACTCTTCTGCCCACAGTTGATTTGACATTATTATAATAGTGATGGACCCTTTCAAGTCCACATACAGTAAATCCTGGCCCTGATTTTTACCATGGTTCGAGACAAAAAAAACTGCAGATACTGGAATCTAAAGTAGTCTGGCAGGAGGCTGGAAGAACACAGCAAGCCAGGCAGCATCAGGTGGTGGAGAAGTCTATGTTTTGGGTGTAACCCTTCTTCAGGACTAGGTGTTGGTGTGAGGAGGGAGGTGCAGATAAAGGGGGTGGTGGGAACAGGGTGGTGAAGTGGGGATAGGTGAAGGTACAAACTGCTTGGTCAATGAGAGGAATGAATCCGGTTGGTTGCAGGGAGCAGTGGAAGGGAGGGGGAGGGGATATGGAGGGAGGTTATTTGAAATTGGAAAATTCGATGTTGAGTCCTCCGGGCTGTAGGATGCCAGGCGGAAGATAAGGTGTTGTTCCTCCAATAGGAGCTGTGGCTTGTTTTATGCAATGGAGAAGGCCAAGGATGGTCATGTCAGAAAGGGAGTACTTGGGAAGAATTGAAATGGGCAGTGACTGGGAGGTCCGGCCCATCGAGCGTCGCAGCCGGGTCTGCAGGAGCTGACCAGACCACACCTCACTGTGAACAGTTTACTGAATATTGCATTGTGCTTAAATAGAAATTCCTTTCTATGATCTGTTGATACTCACTGTTTCTTGGCTGCTTGATGGATTACCTTAGGTAAGCATTTTTTTCCTTCTTTAGTGCATTCGCCTTCCTAAAATTTAGTAAAATTGTGGGACATTTGAAGACAGCTGCAACAGAAGTGTCCAGAACTTTATGACTCTAATTGTGTTGCATACCAGGGATTTCAGAATGGCTAAGTGGATCAAACAGGTCAGAATAATCAAATATTAGTTACTGCCTGTTTAGTCATAGAGTCATAGAGATGCACAGCATGGAAACAGACCCTTTGGCCCATCTCGTCTGTGCCGATCCGATATCCTAAATTAATCTATTTGCCAGTACTTGGCTCATATCCCTCTAAACCCTTCCTATTCGTGTACCCATCCAAATGCCTTTCAAGTGTTGTAGTTGAACCCACCTCCTCTGGAAGCTCATTCCATACACACACCACCCTCTGCATGAAAAAGCTGCCTCTTAGGTCCCTATTAACTCTTTCCCCTCTCACCTTAAACTTATGCCATCTAGTTTTGGACACCCCTACCCTGGGGGAAAAAAATGACCTTGGCTATTCACCCTATCCATGACCCTCATGATTTTATAAACCTCTATAAGGTCACCCTTCAGCTTCTGACACTCCAGGGAAATCAACCCCAGCCTATTCAGCCTCTCCACTATAGCTCAAACCCTTCGACCCTGGCAACATTCTTATAAGTCTTTTCTGAAGCCTTTTAAGTTTAGCAAAATCTTTTCTAAAACAGGTAAACCAGAACTGAATTGCAAAAGTGACCTAGCCAATGTCCTGTACAGGTGCAACATGACCTCCCAACTCCTGTGCACTGAACAATAAACTGAATGGCATGGCAAACACAAAGGCCATTTGGTCTATGCCTTGAATCTGAAAGTACGGAGTCTCCTTTTCCTTTTGTGAGAATGTTGCTAAAATATAAAGAATAATACTTCCCAATACAATACAATATCAGTCATAGAGTCATAGTCATAGAGATGCACAGCATGGAAACAGACCCTTCGGTCCAACCCATCCATGCCGACCATTATAACTGAAGATGTATTGGACAATATAATTTATCTGTTTTTCATACAATGCTCACTTGAACATACAAAAAGGATTTGAGGGATATTACAAACTCTAGTCGAACAGATTTTTGTCTCATTCAGACGCACTTCAGAAGGTTAATGTGGACTTGATGGGCTTAACGGCCTGTTTCAACACTCGGGATTCTACAAACTAGGAGAAAGTGAGGACTGCAGATACTGGAGATCAGGCTGATTTTGAGTAAAGTATTTGTCATTTTCAATCTTATCGCAATAAGACTTGTGCACATTTTAATGTTGCAGGTGAAATAGTAAAACTTATTATAACTGCATGATGGACAGGTGTAACTTGCTTATTATAACAAAATATTAAACACATCAATAGCGGTCTTTAATTTCACTGTACTGTATATATTATTTCAGCTGTAAATAAACATCACCAAGATTTTCGAGTAAACAGAAAAAAAATATTTAATTTTTGGTAGATTTAGATAATTCAGGAATTTTATTACATATTGCACCTGTTATAAGCATGTCAAATGCAGAAAGGAATTAGGTACGAGAACGAACATTTAGAATCCATAAACTCAGCATGTTAAGAAGGGACACAGTCTTAAGGATAACATTTAGTTCTCTGTAATGATACCAAGAAACCAGTTATCCTTAAGATAACTGTCCCTTCTTAACATGCAGAGTTTATGGATTAGATTTTACAGAATAAGTGGTGTTTAAAGGTGAGGTCACTTTCTGAAAATCATTTGAGTCTCTTCATCATACTTTGGAAGATGCATAGCCAGGATGAAGAGCTTCTCCTATTTGATGTATGTACATTAAAGTCTATCTGCTCAGCCAGTTTTCAGAAACCAGGTGATACTCCCCGTCAAGAACATTCAGGGGATATTCACATATATCCTAAGTACAGTAGCTCCCAATAAAGCTGACGCTGCTGAAAGCAAGGCTTCATGCTCCAGCCTGCAACAGGAATTCACTTGGATTGAGAGACTAGATTAAGGAAGCTTTGAAGCAGGATGTCTAAAGTGCTATTTGAAGGTAGTAGCTTTTGTTGATTGATAGAGCCAGGCTCATGCTTTGATTATGCACATAGTTGGATAAAAAGCATCTTTGGCCAAAGAATCACCAAACACTCACATGTGCAATCAATGACACCCTGAAACATTTGACACTTAGCCCTGTGATGAAAGCCAATTCACACAGTTAATATTGAGCAGGAAAGAAAAGACAAGATCTGGGCCCAATTGTACAATATATGAATCACTTTGTTTTGGCCATTAATTGGTTCTTTTTGGACATGGAAGGAAGCCAGTCAAAACAGTTGATGGATCTTAACTGCCATGGGTATTGACTTAATATACTGGAAGTTGGCTGTAACTGTCTGAATGGCAGATGGTATAGTTCTGAATCTGATCTTGTACTAAACTCTAGCTTGTGGCTCAGTGGTTAGCACTGCTGCCTTACAGCTCCAAAGACCCAAGTTCGATGCCACCCTCTGTCTGCGTGGACTTTGCATGTTCTCTCTGTATCTGCATAAGTTTCTTCTGGATGCTCCGGTTTCCTCCCACACTCCAAAAGTGTGCAGTTTAGGGTGGATTGGCCATGCTACAGTGCCCAAGGATGTGCAGGTTAGGTGGATTAACCATGGGAAATGCAAGGATAGGGTAGGGGAGTGGGAGGCTCTTCAGAAGGTTAATGTGGACTTGATGGGCCAAATGGCCTGCTTCAACACTGTAGGGATTCTACAAACTAGGAGAAAGTGAAGACTGTAGATACTGGAGATCAGAGTCAAAAAATGTGGCACAGCCAGACAGGCAGCATCTGAGGAGCAAGAGAGTTGATGTTTCAAACATAAGCTCTTCATCAGGATTCTATGAATTGTCTTCAATAGATACCAAATAGGTGTACCAGTGCCCTGCTGATGTGAACTGAAGTTCAATGCCAAGACCAAGTAGTTTTAGTGCCAACTTGATTTTACTAACATAAGAATTACGGTAAAGAAAACTGCACAAAAGCTTTCAGAGTCATTATTGAGGATTGAAAGGAACAGCTAGAGTCAATAATAAAGTGAATTATACATGAAGAGTGTCCTCAATGTGAGATTTATGGATGAAATGACTGCTGTGACTCAGTCAGGAGGATCAGGCAGATTCCTTTCCTTGTTCCACTCTTCTCACAGTCACAGCAAAGTTTAAATTTTTAAATAGGGAGGTGACATTGTGATTTTTTAATTAGATTGAATACAATTCTGTGTCAGAAACAAGACCACCAGACTCTTTTAGATAGGAAATAAATTAGTTTATTGGGAAAAAAACATATTTACTTGCTCAACCTTTATTCACCCACTTCTCGCTCTCACTCAAGGTACAAAGATTATTAAAGGTTTAAAATATGCAAAGATAATGTGTTTTTGAAGAAGCCTTGGTGACAGTGTGCGCTCTTTAAATGCTCTATGCTGCCAGCCACAGGTTCAATTCTAGCGTTAAAGTCTGGTGGCAGATCTCAGATGGTGTCACATCTACTGTAGCCCATAATGGAGTGACCAGTCGCTCTTCAGCTCATTTCACATGCATGCAGGTTCAACGGTTACTTAAAAAGCAAGTCATGTGCAGATGATGGGGAGAGGTTCTGGCCTTGCCACCAACTTCCAGGGTTAAAAACCACCTGTGCAACGATCACTTGCTGCAAGAAGGATACTCCGGAGCAGACTGCGGCATTTCCTCCCCACCTTCCCAGGAATTGTCTGCCAAATTCCAAAAGATGGCTCTCCATTTTCCTGATGCCTTGTTACCGCATCTCCTCAATTCTCTCTGCGCCAGTCTGCCTCCCCCCGAAGAGAGAAAGAAGCCCTTCCATCAGACTTCAGTGGCCTGGTCTCAGTTCACACAGGAAGCCCAAGGCACCTCCTAGGCATCAACGCAGTGGGATGGGACCCTGTGCAGTTAGACAGTGACTGATGTAATGTACACCACTCAGCTTGACCTTCTGTTGGCCTGCAAACTGATCCTTCTGTGAGAAGCTGCTGTAAAACACTGGATGTTAACCTATTATTATACAAAGTACAAACACACAGATTAGGAACCAGAACAGCTCCTTGAGCCAAGCCCACCATTCAATAATTTCGTGATTGGAGCAATGTCAGCCAGGTGGATCTCATCGAATATGAGTTCCCTGATTGGGGCTGTTCACCTGATCTAATCAAGGAGCCCTAGCTGACAGATATAAACAGGTGTGTCAGAGGTTCTGTTCACTCTGAGAGCTGGCTCTGAGGAAGCTGAACTGGTGTCAAGGACTATGAGTGAAAAAAAAGGAAAAAAAAAACAGAAACCAGAGTGTCAGAGATTCTGTTCACTCTGAGAACTGGTTCTGAACTGGCTGAATCAGTGTCATGCACTATGCATAGTAAATAAACAGTGACTTGGTAATGGGATTCTGGCCTTCTTTGGAATTATTTCAAATAAGATCATGGCTGAACTAATAACTCCACATTTCCACTGATCCGTGATGACCTTTCATCCCCTGTCTTCTCAAGCCTTGGCCTTGAAAAGATTCAAAGACCTTGTTCGGTTTAGAGGGTGACAGTTCCAAAGAATCACAAGCCTCTGTGAGAAAGAATTTCTGTTTGTTTCTGTCCTGAATGGATTACCCTTTGTTATGAAACAGTGACCATCTATAAGAAATATCAGGTAGGATCTTCGCAGACCCCTAACCACATGGGCATTGGCAGATTGTTGGGAAAATGAGGGAAGATTGATAGTAATGAGATATTTTTGACGTTAAGAGCAAATTCTCTATCCAAGTGTTGAGCAACAATATGAGACTTTCATGAGTGTACAGTGAGAGGTCTCAATATTTTCATTTGTCTGTCATTATTACCTCATCACCCCTCATTTAATGCAACTCCCTTTTCTCCCATCTGCCAGGTAGAAGCTAGGTGATGACAATTCCCAACACAAACGTCAGAGTGGTTGCCTGGCAACAACAACCTCCTGCTTGTTCCTCCGGGCCGCCATCTTGAGCACCAGTTGGCCACATCTCAGGGCATGGTCTGTGGAGACCGACTGCACACACCACTAACTGCACACAAATGTTGCCACTGGATATGTATCAGCCTCAGTACACCCTCATGGCAAGTCACTCCAGCTCTCTTACACTTTAATTTTGCATTTTGGAGTGCAATGCTGTTACCAGGAGACTTTGTGTGCAGACAGACGCACCCACCTCATGATAAGGATCAGGGTGCATCTC
Organism: Chiloscyllium punctatum; assembly: GCF_047496795.1. Classification (NCBI taxonomy): domain Eukaryota; kingdom Metazoa; phylum Chordata; class Chondrichthyes; order Orectolobiformes; family Hemiscylliidae; genus Chiloscyllium; species Chiloscyllium punctatum. Next base: position 147,681,220 of record NC_092741.1, on the reverse strand, counting down.
AGGGCTCCCCATTTGATCTCTTAGCACTCACTCACTTTCTGCCTATTTGGATTTTTTAAAAACTCATTCACAGGATGCAAACATTACTGACCAGGTCAGCATTTAATACCTGAATGCCCAGAGCAATGTCAGCCACATTGTTGTGGATCTGGAGTCACATGGAGGCCACACCAGGTAAGGACAGGAACTTCCTTCTCTAAAGACCATCAGTGACCAAAGTGGGTGTGTTTCTCTTCCTCTGACAATCAACAATCATTTTATAGTCATCACTGGACTCCAAATTCTAGACTTTGTTTTAATTCAAATTCCACCATTGGCCATGGCAGGATTTGAGTCGGAGTCCTCAGAACAATCCCTGGTTTAATAGTCTGGGTTAATAGACTAGCCACTAGATGATCACCTCGGGACAGTTCCTCTGTCTTGCCATTTTTCACTTTGACCCTTCAGCCAGTGTTTTGAAGCTTTCAGTACTTAAGATCATAAGATCATAAGACTATAGGAGCAGAAATTAGGCCATTCAGCCCATCAAGTCTGCTCCACCATTTGATCATGGCTGAAACGTTCTTCAACCCCATTTTCCCACTTTCTCCCATAACCTTTGATCCCCTTGGTAATCAAGAATGTATCTATCTCTGTCGTAACCATACTCAATGACCTGGTTCCTGATGAAGGGCTTTTGCCCGAAACGTCGATTTCGCTGCTCGTTGGATGCTGCCTGAACTGCTGTGCTCTTCCAGCACCACTAATCCAGTATTTGGTTTTCAGCATCTGCAGTCATTGTTTTTATCTCCATAGATTCACCACTCTCTCGCTAAAGAAGTTTCTCCTTATCTGCGTTCCAAAGGGCCTTCCCTTTACTCTAAGGCTGTGTCTTGCATTGCTATTTGGTGCAGACACCATACCAGGCAGCTTGCTATTGGTTGTTGGCAGTGATCAATCCCGGAAGTAGACATGTTGCCAATCAAATACTTTTTCTCTTGGTGAGAAAGCTAACATAGAGAGGTGGTGCACAGGTAATGAGGCCAATTTCGGAAAAAAGTGAGAATTCTCACGTGAGTTCAGGGAGAGAAGCTCTTCATGAAGTTCATCAAAATTGAAACTTCGGCTGATTTTCCATCTTTTCCACATCCACTCTGTTATGAGCTCATCTATGTTTCAAACAAATTCTACCTTTTTATCTGCTTTAGCCAGTTCTTCTTAGCAAAGTGAGAATATTTTATTTTTTTCAGATTTCAGACAATATTCTGTTTTATTTAAATATATTTCCAATTTCTACAAGAGTATTCAACCAGTAACACCAAATGGCATTCGTCCTGGTTACCTGGCTTGTTTATCAATCACTTGGATTGGGAACTGTTCTGGTTTTAGTCTGTACTGGTGAAAAGTTTCTCTTCAAATCTCTTCATCTGAGCTTTCACTGGCAGAGTTCTCAGCTGATGTTGCCATGGTAGCAAGTTTAATGAGCCTTCCCCAGTCAGCTTTCAGCTCTAATAATTTTTACTCTTATATAATCTCAAATTCTACTGTTTCATTCATACTGACAATAGATCACTGTGATATTAGTGATAGTTTAAAAAAAAGTTCTCTTTTTTAAATTCATATCTGAGATGTGGGTATCACTGGCTGGGCCAGCATTTATTGCCCGTCCCATGTTGCCCTTGAGAAAGTGGTGGTGAGCTGACTTCTTGAACCATGGCAGTCCACCTGCTGTGGGTTGACCCACAATGCCCTTAGGGAGGGCACTCCATGGTTTTGATCCAGTGACAGTGAAGGAACAGTGATATATTTTCAAATCAGGATGGTGAGTAGTTTGGAGGGGAACTTGAACATAGAACATAGAACATAGAACATAGAACAATACAGCGCAGTACAGGCCCTTCGGCCCTCGATGTTGCGCCGATCAAAGCCCACCTAACCTACACTAACCCACTATCCTCCATATACCTATCCAATGCCCGCTTAAATACCCATAAAGAGGGAGAGTCCACTACTGCTACTGGCAGGGCATTCCATGATCTTACGACTCGCTGAGTGAAGAACCTACCCCTAACATCAGTCCTATATCTACCCCCCCTTAATTTAAAGCTATGCCCCCTTGTAATAGCTGACTCCATACGTGGAAATAAGGTGGTGGTGTTCCCCTATATCTGCTGCCCTCATCCTTCTAAATGGAAGTGTTTATGGGTTTGGAAGGTGCTGTCTGAGGGATCTTTGGTGAATTTCTACATTGCATCTTGTAGACAGAACACATTGTTACTACTAAGTGGAGGGAGTGGATGCTTGTGGATATGGTGCCAATCAAGCGGGCTGCTTTGTCCTGGATAGTGTCAAGCTTCTAGAGTGTTGTTGTAGCTGCACTCATCCAGGCAAGTGGGGATTATTCCATAACACTCATGTCTTGTGCTTTATAGGTGTTGTACAGGCTTTGAGGAGTCAGGTGATGAGCTACTCACCGCAGTGTTCTTAACCTGTAACTTGCTCTTGTAGCCATTGTGTTTATGTGGTGAGTCTAGTTGAGGTTCTGGTCAATGGTAACCCTCATGATGCTGACAATGGTGGAAACAATGATGGTAACACCATTGAATGCCAAGGGGCAGAGGTTAGATTGTCTCATATTGGAGATGTTCATTGCCTGGCTTTGTATGGTGTGAATGTTACCTGCTACTTTTGAGACCAAGGCTGGATAATGTTCCAAATGTTGTTGCATTTGAACACGGACTGCATTTGGTGCTGACCATTGTGCATTCATCGGCAAATATCCCCACTTCTGACATTTTGCTGGAGAGAAGGTCGTTAATGAAGCAGCTGAAGATGGTTGGGCTTATCCTGAGAAACTCCCACAGAGATGCCCTGGAGCTGAGATGACTGATCTCTAACAACCATAACCATCTTCCAACATGCCAGATATGACTTCAATCACCGGAGAGTTTGCCCCCAATACCCATTGATTCCAGTTTTGCTAGGATTCCTTAATGCCACACTTGGTTGAAAGCAGCCTTGATACGAAGGGCTGTCACACCTCCCTTATCACTGGAATTCAGCTGTTTTGTTCATGTATGAACTAAAGTTGTAATGAGGTCAGGGGCTGAGTGGCCCTGGCAGAACCCTCACTGAGCAGGCTATTGCTGAGCAGGTGCTGCTTGATAGCACCATTGATGACACCTTCCATCACTTTACTGATGATCAAGTGTATACTGATGGGGCATATTAACTCAAATCGTGGGAAGATGAGACAACAGAATGACTTGGAACAGGGATGACTTGGAACAAAATCAAGACGTTGCTTGACTGAAAACTCAAATAACTCAGCTAGTGCATGGTAATAGGTGAACGGGATTTTGTCGAAGTTAAAACAGTGGCAACTGAGGATTGGATGGCCTCAGGTTTCCAGATGATGGATTATGGGAAATCAGACAGGAGTGCATTGGGATGGCCATGTTTAGAGATAACAAAAATGATCAATTTACCCAATGCCTCTTATTTTTGAATTGCAGTTTCTGTTGGGATGGATGTAAGAAACAATACATGAGGCTTTCATCAGCAATCCCCACAATCCTGAAGAGTTATAGCATGGAAGGAGGCCATTCAGCCTGTTATACCCACACTGGCTCATTTAATGAGCATCTTTACCTTGTGCCAATCGCTTGCTTATCTCTCATACCCTTGCACGTTTTTTAAAAATCCAAATAATAATCCAACGCCATCTTAAATGCTTCAATTAAACCTGCTCTACTATATTACTGGGCAGTATATTCCATCCTCTAACTACTCACTGTGTGAAAAAGTTCTGCCTCACTTCATCTTTGCTTTCGTATGCAGATTGCTTTAAAACTATGCCCTCTTGATCTTGATCTTTTTACAAATGGGGGCAGGTTCTCCCTTTCAACTCCATACAGACTACTTATGATTTTGAAAACCCTCTCTCAGATTTTCTCTCAATCTTCTAATCTCCAAGGAGAACAGTCCCTTCAATTTTCTTCAATTTATCCTCATCGCTGAGGTTCCTCATCTCTGGAACTGTTCTGCACTCTCTCCAATGCATTCACATCCTTCCAATAATGGAATAAAGAACAAAGAACAGTACAGCACAGGAACAGGCCCTTTGGCCCTCTAAGCCTGCGCCAACACATTTTGCCCTTCCATACTAATACTGTCTTCACTTGCGGGATCTGTATCCCTCTACTCCCTTCCCATTCATGTATTTTTCCAGGTATGACCTGAATGTTGCTACTGTGTCTGCTTCCTCTTCTGGCAGCACGTTCCAGGCACAAATGTGGTGCCTAGATATAGGTAAAGGAGGGTGATCGTATGATGTTGGCAATGGTCATTAATGTGCGGTTGGAGCTCATCTTGGGATCAATATAACACCAGTGTTGCAAACGGTCTGGTTTACTCTTAGAATATTGCCAGGGAAAGGGATAGAGTCAGCAGTTAAGGAACAAATTTTGGAATGGGACCTGAAAGTAATTCCTCCAATCTCCCCAAGATTAACTGGAGGAAGTTTGTCCTTATTTAGTGGGAATTTAACAACTCTGGAGGAGTCAAAGGATGTGATATTGAAGCGGAGCTGTGCATCAACAGTAAGTCTGCAAAAAAAAGACACTATTCAACAAAATGATCTCATATCAGATGTTACATGGATGTTCACACATCTTTAAACTTTGACAGCAAATTTGTAATTGTAATGCCAATGTCTTTACTATTGTACGAAACACAATATTACTGAATGATTCCCATGTCATCTACAGTATCAAAATTCCTCACTGTCCTGCAGTAGAACTCAGCAAAGAAGATAAACCTACTGTATACAGAGAGATAAAGAAACAAAACAACAAAATGTAAAATTAATTTATTGTCTTTTTTTTTGCAATACAATTCATTCAAAAACTAGATCCTTAAATCTGAAGAAAAGAAATTATGAGGGTATGATAAACAAACTGGCTGTAGTGGATTGGAAAAATACACTAAACGATTTGCTAAAAGAAACACAAAGTGAATAGTTAAAGAAATACCACACCAAACTACAACATAGTAACAAGCCCTTCGGCCCTCCAAGCTTGCGCCAATACATTTGCCCTTCCATACTAAAACCGTCGTCACTTGCACGATCCATGTCCCTCTATTCCCTTCCCATTCATGTATTTATTCCTCCAGATCTATATTCCTCAACTGCACAATGCAAAAGAAAAGGGTAAACCTAGTATATTTAACAAAGTAAGTTATAGATTGCATTCGGTCTATGGACACATCAGAATTCCAGAAAGAAATGGCAAACCTGAGAATTGAGAGCAATTTGGAATCCAGCGAAAGAGAACCCGAAACTGATTACGAAAGGGAAACAAGAATATGAATGCAAACTAGCAAGGAAGGTACTGGCAGGTTTATTTAGGTATGTGAAAAGGAAAAGGTTATATGAGGGTTTATTATAGGCAAAGACAGGAGAATTTGTATTGAAGAACAAGGAAATGGTAGAAAAACTAAATAGTTATTTTGGGTCATGGAAGAGGACACAGGAAAATCCCCAATATTTGTCAATCGAAGGATTTGTGTAACTGAGAAAGTAAAATAAATTAGCATTGGTAAAGAGATATAATTTGAAAGATTAACTAGAATAAAGTTTAATAAATCCTGTAGAGCAGATAAGTTTCATCCCAGAATGCAGAAGGAGTTGGATAGAAAGATAGTTGATATTTTGGTGGTTATTGTTCAAAATTTCATAGATTTCAGGAAGGTTCTTAACAACAGCAAAATAACAAGTAAAACCCAATACTTAAAAAGGATGGAAGATGAACATAGACATCTACAGACCTGTTAGTTTGATATCAGTAGTAGGGGGTGACACGGTGGCTCAGTGGTTAATACAACCTCACAGCACCAGGGACCCAGGTTCGATTCCAGCCTCAGGCTAAAATCTGTGTGGAATCAATCTAGTGGTGTATGTACATTCTCCCTGTGTCTGCATGGTATCTTCTGGGTGTTCCAGTTTCCTCCCACAGTCCAAAGATGTGCAGGTTAGGTGAATTGGCCATGCTGTATTGCCCATAATGTTCAGGGATGTGTAGGTTAAATGTATTAGAGAGGGGTAAATGTAGAGCAATGGGGTTTGGGGTGGGATGCTCTTCGGAGAGTCAGTGTGCACTTGATGGGATGCTCTTCTGAGGGTCAGTGTGCACTTAATGCTGAAAGCCCATTTCCACACTCTAGGGATTCTAAGATGCTAAGAAATTGTGAGAAGCTGCAATAAAGGATGAGATATAAAGAAAAACAAATGTCCTTCTGAAGGGGAATTCTTGGACTTGAAAGGTTAATTCTGTTCCTCTCTCCACAAATGCTGCCAGACCTTCTGAGATTCACCAGAAGATTATTTCAGTGTTCCACTTTCTACAGTATTTGCAATGTGTTAACTGGATACATAGAAAAGATAATGAAATTGGATAGAACTAACATGGATTTATTAAAGGAAAATGTTTCAACAAACGTATTGAAACTTTTTTGAGGAAGTCATTTGCAGCGTAAAAAAGGTGGATGTTGCCTATTTGCATTTTAAAACAAAGAACAATACATTCCCTTTGCCCCTCCAAGCCTGCGCTCAGACATTTTGCCCTTCCATATTGAAACTGTCTTCACTTACAGGATCCATATCGCTCCATTCCCTTCCTATTCGTGTATTTGTCCAGTTGCTTTTTGAATGCTGCTATTAAGGTTGGCTTCCACCACTTCCTCTGGCAGCGTGTTCCAGGCACTCACCACCCTTCGTGTGAAAACTTTATCTCGCAAATCTTCAGGAGGCTTTTGATAAGGTCCCAAACAGGACTTTACAACATAAGTTTGAAATTGGGTTTGACTGGGGAAAATATACAAATATGGATGAAGAAAAATGGTTCATAGATGAAAATAAAAGGGAACAGAAATAAATAGATACTTCTCAAGGTTGCGGGCCATGACTAGTGAGGACGATATTCTGCTCCTTGACCAAAATAATTTTTAAGCATTTATTCATAAAAGCAGAAATAAAGGCCAAACATTGAATAATGATATTTCCTTGGATTTTTTCAAGTTCTTTAGTGAAAAAGAAATTTGTTTATTGCTATTTATTTTAATGTCAATTAAAATGAAAGGAAAGTATTCATTGTACAAACATGCTTCAACCAGGATCATAAAACAGTGCGACAGTCATCTGCTTCAGAACCACGCCAAATATGTTGTCTCATTCATTCCATATTTTCCTCACTTAGGTAAATCATGTTTTATTAATCATGGTAAAAGAAGAATGTGGTACGATAATACAAAGGCTGTGAATTATATGCATCAAGCTGATCATCAAAAAATGCTACTTAGATGACTTTACTTACAGAGCACAAACTGTCCCACATGTCTTCATACTGTATCCTCTTTCTCATGCGCAGTTTTTATGTATGCAGTGATGACAAGAAAGGGAGAACGAATCAAAGAAGTGGTTCAGGCATTTTATCGTATTATTTTCTCTTGAGCACTTAAATGAAATAGCTTCAGTAAAAGAGTAATAATCAAAATGATTAAATGGAGTCTCACACAAAAATCAGGCGAACGGTTGAATAAGCAAGTTCAAATTCAAAGCTGTATTTCACAACTCATCATTTTTTTCTATAGATAAAGATAGCATAAACATGAATGACCGAAATATTTTTCATTACATGATTGCACAATGCACACTGAATGGTTATTAAACTATGTTTGTAAGTATTTAACTCTGAAAAACTCTCGAAAAGCTCAACAGGTCAGGCAGCATCCAAGAAGCAGGAGAATCGACGTTTCGGGCAAAAGCCCTTTTCCAGCAACACATTTTTCAGCGCTGACCTCCAGCACCTGCAGTCCTCACTTTCTCCAAGTATTTAACTCTGTTTACCTTTGATTCTTTCTGAGGTGACTATAAAGAGGTCAGGGTCTAGATTAGAGTGGTGCTGCAATAGCACAGTAGGTCAGGCAGCATCCGAGGAGCAGGATTCCTGTGTTCGGGTGCTGTCTGACCTGCTGTGCTTTTCCAGCACCACTCTAATCTAGACTCAGATCTCAAGCATCTGCAGTCCTCACTTTCGCCTTATAAAGAGGTCAGTTAGATGGACCTCACAGATTATGAGTTCCCTGATTCAGGCTATTAATCTATTCCAGTCAGGGAGCCCTGGCTGTCAGATATAAACAGGAGTGTCAGACATCCTGCTTATTCTGAGAGCTGTCTCAGAGGGAGCTGGGTCAGTGTCAAGGACACTCCACGTGTAAATAAAGGATGACTTGATGATGGGATACCAGCCTCTGTGGAGTTATTTCACTTTTCATCTGTGAGCTTTTGCAAGTGTAGGAAAATGAATAAAGAATCTTTGAAAAAGTATTGAACTGTAGATCTGTACTTCCATAATAAAGCTAACTGGATAATTTAGGTAATGCACTCAAGATAATAAACAACGCAATGATTTCTTGCGATTGACAGACTAATATTTGATCTTGTTGACACTAACACGATTTAATTTGAAAGAGTTCTGTTCTTTTGCCTCAGCACATAAATCTACAAGTGATTCCAAAAAAAAATCCAAATGGGAGTAAGAGGAATAGTGATGTGGCAATTGAGTTCTTAGATGTGAATCATTTCATGAATTCAGAATGTTTGCTTTGTACATAAAGCTCTATTTAATGATGTACAGGGAAAAAGAATAATCATTCTGGGTAAATTACATCAAAACAACTATAAATGTTGCATCCATGACTAAGAATATATCATTATTTTTTCCAAATTACCTCTCCATTTTCCATCAAATACATACTGAAGGAAGTTCACAACTGTGCTGACAATAGGTGAAAGTAATTTTGAGCTAACAAATAAAAATTACAATTATAGTTTTGTCAATGTACACTCCTAGCATGTTGGCCCTCCTTGCCCTGAAGAAGGGCTTATGCCCGAACCGTCGATTCTCCTGCTCCTTGGATGCTGCCTGACCTGCTGCGCTTTTCCAGCAACACATTTTTCAGCTCTGATCTCCATCATCTGCAGTCCTCACTTTCTCCTCCTTGCCATATCTAATCTACATGTGACTTTAGAAGCGCAGCAATGCGTTTGACTCTTAACTGCTTTCAAAAGCCACTTAGAAATAGGCAACAAGTGTTGGCCTCGTCAGCAATGCCCACATCTCATGAATAGATTTTTTTAAAAACAGAACTAGTTACATAAACGGCTTTAATAAAGGTGTGGAGGTGTCAGTGTTGGACTGGGGTGGACAAGGTCAGAAGTCACACAACACCAGGTTATGGTCCAACAGATTTACTTGAACTCAAGCATTCAGAGCACTGCCCCTTCATCATGTGAAGTGAAAAGAAACACACAGGCACTGAATTTATAGGCAGTGAGACCAAAAGATTGTACAAATGGTGTGAGAGCACTGTTGACAGGCTGAATAACAAGTCTTTGCAGGTGATCAAAAGTGCCACACAGTTTTGAGTAATGTGTCAACAGCTGAATAACAAGTGATGGGATGACCTTAAATTCAATTAACTGAGGTAGAAAGATAATTTTTAAAAATTAAAATAAGATGGTGCCGGAGACAAACCAAATGGCTGGAATAACATGCCAGGTTATAAGAGTCGCACGCTGAGGTCTTTAATAAAGGAAGTTGTAGAAATGACTCCTAGTATCCTGTAGCTAACTATGGGAAAGTGAGGACTGCAGATGCTGGAAATCAGAGTCAAAAATTGTGGTGCTGTGTACTGACTATGCAAATTGTACTTAACGGAAAGGTAACCCTATTGAAATTTACACATTAAGACCTTCCCATGTCAGAAACCTTAACAGATAATAGTACTCACATAAAAATGACAGGATGGTAATTATATTCAAATTGCAGACTGCAAAATATCATATTAATGCATGACCATTGTCTGTCATTATCACCAAGAGTAACTTGTCACTTCTATTACTGATATGAATTTGCCAAAAAGATCCATTTCCTGCTTTGATAATAAAAGTCATTACGCGTATGCATCATTTTTAAAAATGGACTACGGGCTGAAGTTTAACAAAAATTGGCTAAGTATCAATTCTGGGGAATTCCATGGAAGGTTTCTTTCTGTAGCAGGTTCTGTCACATAATTCTCCGCTGCTCACCTCATTATGACTACCACATCTCGATGACATTGCGCGCGTGCTCTCACAAGGGATAGTTGCCACTGTTAGAACCTTCCGGGATTTCTGCCACCTGCGCCATAATTAAAGACCAGATGTGCACCAGGTCAGCCATTACCAGCTATGAAAAGATCTTCACAGCACATGTAGTGCCAGTGAAATGAAAAAGCACAGCCTCTGACAGGTGTCAAAAGTGACTCTCCATTGCAATAGGAACTCACATTCATAAAAGTGTTGCTATTTAACAGCATCATCTACCAGCTTGACTGCCATGGTAATGGCAAGAGAAGGAATTAAGCTACACACTCCAACCATCCTTAATGCTTTTCTTTGTCTGAGGGGGTGTTCTTGTTTCATTAGTGCCCAGAGTACCATAATGTCTTGTCACTGTACACTCTGGGAGGATCACCAAGGGAAAACCTTCCAACAGTTGAAAGCATTAAATGTATATTGAACAATAACAACAATAAAAAAAACACAGAAAGAACCACATTTGCTTTTGGCAATAGCCATAGGCTGCTTGTTCTGGAACAACAACAAATTTATGTTTGGTGAATCCTCATTTCACCCAACTCACATCCATATGAGTGAAGTTCTGACGCTGCTCTGCTCTCTCTCATGCTGAAGGTAATGTTCCAAGTTTCCTAGACTAAACTAGTCTCACTTGCCTGCATTTGGCCCATATCCCTCTAAAACTTTACTATTCATGTACCTGTCTAAGTGTCTTTTAAATAATGCAACTGTGCCTGTATCTACCACTTTCTCTGGTAGTTCATTCCACATATAAACCACATTCTGTAAAAAACAGTTGCCCCTCAGGTCTCTATTAAATCTTGCCACTCACAGCTTAAACCTATGCTCCCTAATCTTGAACTCCCCTACATGAAGGAAACGATCTTGGCTATTCACCTTAACCATGCCCCTCATGATTTTATAAACCTCTATAAACTGCTCAACCTCCTATGCTCCAGGGAATAAAGTCCCAGCCTATCCAGCCTCTCTTCATAACTCAAACCTTCCAGTCCTGGTAACAGCCTTGTATATATTAAATCCAATTTAGTAATATCCTTTCTCCAGCTGTATTCTGGAATACAGCACACAGTATTCCAAAAGTGGCTTCACCAATGTCCTGTATAGCTGCAACATGACATCCCAACACCAGTACTCAGTGCTCTGACCAATGAAGGTAAAATGCCAAATGCCTTCTTCACCACCTTGTCTACCCTCAGGTGCTATTTTCAAGGAACTTAATGCCTGAATCCTTAGGTCCAAGGTTTCTCTGTTCAACAACACACCCCATGGCCCTTCCATTGACTGTGTTAGTCCTGCTGTGGTTTGTCTTACCAAAATGCAACACCTCGCATTTATCTAAATTAAAATTCACCTGCCACTCTTTGGCTCACTGTACCATCTGATCAAGATCCCATTGTACTCTTAGATAACCTTCTTCACTATCCACTCAGGCAGATCCTGGTAATCTCGACTGTCCCCATTCCTCAGACCTTCAGTTTCCTTGCATTCCAAGTTGGCTTCATCAGCTTTGAGCTTCCACACATTCTCACTCGAATTTTTCATTGACATTTATACCTCCTAACATTACTCCCTGAGCCTCAGTGTGGAGAGTGTAACAAGGTCATCCAGCTGAACTTCAATGAATATGAGTTCCCTGACTGGGGCTGTTATCAAGGAGTCCTGGTTGATATATAAAAAGGGGAGTGTCAGCGATACCATAATTCTGGTACCTGAAGAGGCAGTACTAAACTCAGTGACTGTTCGAGTGAAAATAAAGTGTAACTTGGTGACGGCCTCTGTGGAGTTATTTCACTTGGGCTTATAGCTTGGCCATGCCAAGCACTGTGCTACAGTGTGCCTTACATTTGAAGCCACTTAAAGAGAACATTGGATGAGAGCAGTCCAGAGAATGGAAAGCCCAATCTTTTTTTTAGTGCCCCTTTTGACTCTGATTCTGTTTTCTATAAAAGACCTACCCCTCACATCTGCTTTCAACTTTCCCCCTCTCATCTTAAATGCATGACCCCTGGTTTTAGACATTTCGACTGTGAGAAACAGAATCTGGCCGTCAACTCCATCTGTGCATCTCATAATGTTATAGACTTCAATCAAGACTTGCCTCAGCCTTCACCACTCCGAGTTTTCTAGCCTCTCCATGTAGCTCCTGCCCTCTCATCCAGGCAGCATCCTGGTAAATCTCTTCTGTTTTCTTGGTTTACACACCCTGACTTCCACACACTCTGGCTGAAATAACAAATGGTACTGTCTGAACTTCATACTTAATGATGCATCCTGCCATTGAAGTCAGGAACGCGAAGAACACATTAAAATCAAAGCATCTGAGTAAAGATGAGTGTTCAGTGGATAAATGTTGCTGCAATATTAAACATTGTGGTTTCTTGTAGGTGGGTGGGGGAAAATTACACTTCACTAAAGATAGAAAAACAATTCACACCTTGATAAAAGGTAAATTCAAGAGGCACAATTGCTACTTTGATGCATGTAACAATTATAATCATTGCAGAATTCTTAGCTGCACATTAATTTGCTTATTTTTTGTTTACACCAACAAAGGAAATGGTGCTTGAAGATTGTGGTTGTTATAGCAACCAACAGAAATCTATAGGATTCTGATGTATTCCAGGGTTTAATTGTTATTTATGAATGTGGAACACATTTTCTTGAAAACTGTAGTTAAAAAAAAGAGCAATGATCTTTATAATGATTCTGATAATAACATCAAATGAAAGAAAACGTCTTGAGAAAGGAAAACAGAGTTATTTTATGCATTTACTCTCTGGGTTAACCGTGTCAGCACTAAATTCTATCTATGCTTATTTGTAACCCCCCTACATCATGAACTTTTATTTTCTGATTTGGATTGAAATCAATCCCTATTTCTGCCTTAATCAGATAAAGTGTCAATTCCTTATCAGCGAATTTTTGTCTCAACGGAGGATCAGGAATTGTATAGTTGCCCAGGAGTTAAACAAGGTATTTTTTTTATATTCATTCTTGGAATGTGGGTGTCACTGGTTGGCCAGTGTTTATTGCCTGTCCCTAGTTGCCCTTGAGAAGGTAAAAACAATGACTACAGATGCTGAAAATCAAATACTGGATTAGTGGTGCTGGAAGAGCACAGCAGTTCAGGCAGCATCCAACGAGCAGCAAAATCAACGTTTCGGGCAAAAGCCCTTCATCAGGAATAAAGGCAGTGAGCCTGAAGCATAGAGAGATAAGCTGGAGGAGGGTGGGGGTGGGGAGAGAGTAGCATAGAGTACAATGGGTGAGTGGGGGAGGGGATGAAGGTGATAGGTCAAAGAGAAGAGGGTGGAGTGGATAGGTGGAAAAGAAGATAGGCAGGTCGGACAAGTCAAGGAGACAGTAAGTGAGCTGAAAGTTTGAAACTAGAATGAGGTGGGGGAAGGGGAAATGAGGAAGCTGTTGAAGTCCACATTGATGCCCTGGGGTTGAAGTGTTCCGAGGCGGAAGATGAGGCGTTCTTCCTCCAGGCGTCTGGTAGTGAGGGAGCGGCGGTGAAGGAGGCCATGAGCTGCCCATCTTGAACAGCTGCTGTCTACCTGCTGTAGGTTGACCCACAATGCTCTTAGGGAGGGCATTCATACCTAGGATTTTGAGCCAGCCACACTGAAGGAACAGTGATATATTTCTGAGTCATGATGGTAAATGGCTTAGAGGGGAACCTGTACATACTAGTGTTCCCATGCATCCATTGACCTTGACCTTCTAGACAGAGACGGTTGTGGGTCTGGAAGGAGTTGTCTAAGAACCCTTGGTGAATTTCTGCATTGCATCTTGTAGATAGTACACACTGCTACTGCATCTGTTGTGGGGGAAGTGAATGCTTGGAATATGGTGCCAATCAAGTGAGCTGCTTTGTACTGGATGAGTGCCAAACTTCTTGAGTTTTATATATCTAACACTTCCTGGCTCACTATCCAAATGAATGAATTGGAACCTTCTGAAATCTACTCCAACTAGTCAGAGTTGGAGACATTTTCTGAGAGTTCTGGATGCAGAGTGGCTTCCCTTCGGAAGCCTAAAACTGTTGCCTGCATAATCAGTGCCTTGGTACTTCTGAAGGATCCTGTCTTTGAGGGCATGTCTTGTCTACTATCCAGAGAGCAGAAGATCTAGGTCAGTATAGCACCATATCAAATGCCTTTTGGAAATCTACATCCACAGCTGATTGTTACTTCTTGAAAGAATGATATCAAATCAGTTCAACATGATTTCTCTTTTACAATACCCGGATGACTCTGTTTGGACTAAGATTTTCAAAGTGATCTGCCACTTCCTTAATAATAGATTATAGTATTTTCTCCCTGACAGATATTAGGCTAACTGCTGTGCATTTACAGCTGGCTCAAAGTCCTGTCAGTACTCTGCCAATCAACACCTTCTTGTTGTCAATATGGCTTCCACCCTTCAGGGTCCTCAATTTCTTATCTCAACTGGCCATAACCACACAAGGATTGAACAAAGGCCTTTCCCACTTCATCCCTCCATGTCCTCAACTCCACCGTCCATTTATTCATGCTTGGATCCCTCTTCCATTCTTCCAAGCACCCAAACCCCAACCATTCTACCACCCTCTCCCATCTGCCACCACAGAGTTCAACAAGAAAACCTGCTGAACCCATATACAACTGGCAAAGAAGGTGTATGGTATGCTTGCCTTCATTGGTCAGGGAACTGAGTACAAGAATCAGGATGTCATGTTGCAGTGTTATAGACTTTGGTTAGGCCACACTTAAAGTATTGCATTCAGTTCTGGTGGCCACATTACAAGAAGGATGTGCAGGCTTCGGAGAAGATGCAGAAGAGGATTACCAGGATGCTGCCTGGATTAGAGGGCAGGAGCTACAAGGAGAGGCTGGAGAAGCTCGGGTTGTTTTCCTTGGAGTGGTGAAGAATGAGGCAAATCTTGATCAAAGTCAATAAAATGATGAGATGCATGCATGGAGTTGACGGTCAGAATCTGTTTCCCACAGGTAAAATGTTTAAAACTAGGGGGCATACGTTTAAGGTGCGAGGGGGAAAATTCAAAGGAGGTGTGAGGGGTAATTCTTTTACACAGAGAGTGGTAGGAGACTGGAACATGCTGGCTGGGGGGGGGGGGGGGGGGGGCTGCGGTGGGGGGGAGGGGTGTGGCGGTGGAGGCAGATACTATAGGGAGGTTTATGAGGGTTTTAGAAAAGCACATGAATACGCAAGGAAAGAAGGTTTAGGGACCAAAGGCAGGCAGAAGGGATTGGTTTAATTTAGTGTCATGTTCGGCACAACATCGTAGGCTGAAGGGCCTGTTCCTGTGCTGTGCAGTTCTATGTTCTCTATGTTCTACAATGAGTCAAAGCTGCGTAGAATAAATCACCTTTAAGTGAATATGAACCGGACACTATGATGTTTTGTTAACTTTGTCTTGAAGGTATGATGTAATTTTTTTTAGACTTTACACTAGTGAATATTTGAACATATAAATGCATTGGAAGCATTAGTCAGCCTGAGGGTATCAAGAGGCTGATAAGTCATAAACATTCCATTACCATATCCTTACATTTCAACTCACTATAGGGAAATCAACCTTTCAGCTCCTGCCTAGTGCAGAATCCATAACTGAATGGCCACACCATTCAACTTTTTTTTGCTGACATGGACGAGGCGTCGGAATAAGCATCTGAACAATCATGGAATAATTCCAGCATTGAATAAGAGATGAACTCTTATTAACTTAAACATTTTAAGTTCCGCTCTTATGAACTTCTCTGTCAGAGGTTACCTCATACTCCAGGCAATGATTATTATCATTAATGGAGCAACAGGATTCATAATATTCTGGAAATAGTTTGGCTGCAACTACAAAATAAGGCAACCACCCAACCAGAACTCTCCAGTATATAGGAACTGCAAAACTTACTATTCGATGAGTTGCAGAATATCATCGATCACTTTGTCACAAATTTACAAGTATCAGCACAAAGGACAGGGAGTCATTCTAAAAGAGTATTCACCCAATTCCTGCTAGAATCTTGTTGACCGTCATTTTAGCTAGTCAGTGCTGTTCAGTTGGTGAGGAGCTCACAAGAACCTCCTCTAAGACCTGGGAAAATGGGTGTCGTTGGAGAACAATTGAATTTTAACTGGGAGCAGAGTAAGGAATTGCTGCAGTTTTTTTCCTTCCAGACCAAGGCAGAACATAAGCAGTAGGCAGATTAAGAAACCCTTCGAAATAAGTGGAAATTGTGAAGAACATTCTTCTGGGTCTCAAGGGAAAAATCATGGGTCCAAGGATGTAGACACAGCCCCACCCCATCCCTATCCACTCCTATTCCATTCATAAGACATGTCCCCTTACCTTTTAATCACCAAGATTTCTTTTGGTGCTGGCTGCCACTTGCTGTGAATTAGACGGTGAGCTAACCATTGACCTATAGGTGAAGCTCAGAATGTAAAATATCACAGGACTGGAATTGAAGCCTCCAAGCAGGATTTTGTTCCCATCTCATTCTCCTACCCCTCATAATTCTCCAGTAACTAAAACCGACCCATCATGATCTTGAGTCAAATATCTCTGCCAAAATTATTTGTGAAAGGAGGCATATTCCACTGGCAACCATTGCATTTTCAAGAATATGACCTTCAAATTTTGCAGTTTCACAATCCTTCACCTCCTTTTGGAGTACCACAATATTAAACTCGCAACATAACAAGGGCACTTAATGAAAAAATACAGCTTCTGTGTTCAAAATTCAATGGTACCCCCTTGATTTATTGCATTCTGTCTGGAGGTGCACACCCCACAAGCTCTGCCAGATATTTTAACAAGTGGTCTCCTGCAAATCATGCTGCAAAAAAACAACACACCACAGCAACAGAACCTCATTCGTGTGCTTGTGCAGGTGATTTGACAGGAACTTGCAATCTCAGGAACTTTCAGTATTCAAGGATTGTGTTTGGAAATCAGGTGGAAAATAATAAGTCTAACTTTGCTGCAGAAATACAATAAAATCTCATGGCAACGCTGTCTTGCTGATGGAAGTCATTTTGAGGTGAATTTCAGTTTTTTGGTCAGTTCAATGATTCAAATCAGTACAACCATTCAGAATGTTCTCATGGAATCCCATTCAGCCCATTGAGCCCATATCAACCCTCTGAAGAGAATCCCACCCAGATCCATCGCCCTTACCCTGTCCTTGTAGCCCTGAATTTCCCATGGCTAATCTAACTAATGTTCACGTCCCTGGACACTATAGGCAATTTAGCATGGCCAATCCACCTAACCTGCACATCTTTGGATATGGGATGAACAATGGAGCACTTGGTGGACACCCATGTTTGCATATGGGGAGAATGTGTAAACTCCACACAGACAGTTTGCCCGACGCTAGAATTGAACCCAGGACCCTGGTGTTATGAGGCAGCAGTGCTAACCACTGAATATCTAACCACTAATCTTGGATAGACTGTTTAAAGTCAGTAATATTTGATATTTCTGTAAATGCAACTCGGATAAATTATATTAAACTTATGTATCAGCTATGATATACTCAATCTTTATCTAACTTGCCAAAACCTGTGTGACCTAAGACTAAATAAAGGTAAAGGTAAAGTTACCATAACTTTACTAGACCATACGGCTACTCCCTCATTTGACTATTCTGTGAGATGTAACCTGGTCCAGTCTGCGAGCTCATTCCCTGTCCAAGTGCACAGTAGAAGCATGGGTTGATAGGTGCTCATGTGCTCCAAAACACATAACTGTAAGTGCAGAACCATATTGAAAGTGTCTGAAGGTATCTGGCCAGCATGGACAAGTTGGACCTAAGGGTCTGTTTCTGTGCTGTATGTCTCTATGACTCTATGTGACTTGATGAGGCGGTGATGCTGGTCCTTTTTGGACAATGGATGTGGGGTATGTGTGATAGCTGCTAACCGAGATGCTGCTCCCTGGTTGAGTGGAGGTCTAGAGGAGTAAGTGGTGAGCTGGAGTTGTCAGATATTTGGTCTGAGTCTCAAATTGGGAATAGTTAGTTTTTACTATCTATCTGTTGGGTCCGATTATAGAGAGTGGATTTTAATGAGGCAATGTTAAGTATGAATGAGGTTGATAATGAGCGATAGTCCATGTTAATAAGCTTCACACCACTCACAGGCAAGAATCACATCTCGACACTCAGGACTTGACTGGAAAATGTGACGTGTTGACCTGGAAGATTCTCACTGAGCATCTCGCCCAGTTTTCCCATATTTTTCACTGTAGCCCACATTGTTATACACCTGGGTAGATTCCACTCATTATTTCCTACTCCCAATGTCTTTTAAGCTGCATTTTAAGCTTTGAAACAGTCCAGTGTCAGGAGGAACCCGGTTGAATTGCTCATTGTTTTTAGGCAGAATTTGGAATTGATGCATTCTCACCGAGCCCACCATTACCTGGCCCTCAATCCCAGGCAGAACCTTTTGAAAGGCAGAAAAGACCATCACTCCATCATGGAGTTCAGTCCATCAGTAGCTCCAGATCTTGCCAATGAAACCAGGCAACGACACAATTCTCGTGCATTGACTGATTTCCCAACAATTCAAGCCAATATGGATTCAGGTCTTGTTTTGTTCTGCTTGGCTCAGAAAGTTGAGAATAGTGACATTGTGGGTTCTGCCTCAGACCTAGCACAAACCATGTCCTTAAGCAGTGTTTAGAGAGGAGAGACTCTGCCTGACGTTCTGGTTGGTCTTTCGATCTCCAATCACAGCAACGTTCCTGAGCTTCTGTTATGCTCAATCACAACACCACCTCCATGTTTGATGCTATAGACACCAGTACATCCATTACTCTAGCTATTCCCCACAATCCAGCCTTTTTCTCTGCTTAAGGCTAATGTTGATGATTAGTTTAGCCACCCTCTGCCAGATTTGGCTGGCCCCACTAAAAGCATTATCAGCTGTCTTGTCTGCTAAAGCTGCTCACTCTTCTAGGGTCATCCTGGAATTCCAAGGGTTCTTTTCTCCAGTGAAAACAGTCCTCTGTGAGAAAACTCTCCTTCCTTGAGTGACACGGTGGCCTGTATCTGGCCAGGATATCGATTATCAGGATCAGATGAGGGGCAGTGTGGTTAGTGGCTCAGTGGTTAGCACTACTGCCCCACAGCACTAGGGACCCACGTTCAATTTCCGCCTCAGGTGACTGTCTGCGTGGATTCTCCCCGGGTCTGTGTGGGTTTCTAATGGGTGCTCCAGTTTCCTCCCCCAGTCCAGGGCTGTACAGGCTAGGGTGATTAGACATGGGAAGTGCAGGGATAGGGTGAGGGGGAGATGCGCCTGAATGGAATACTCTTTGGAAGATTGATGCAAACTCAATGGGCTGAATGGCCTGCTTCCACACTTTAAGAATACAATGATTCTCTTTCTCTTAACCTGACTGCAGCCTTCAACACTGTTGATCACATTAACCTCCTCAAATACCTCTTGCACTGTGGCCCAGCTGGATGGATTCCATTCTTACCTGTCTGATTGCAACTGCATTTGATTTTATTCATGCTTTGTGACCATTACCACTGGTTGTCTCAGGGAACTCTACTTCTGCGACTAACTTACATACTGTCCTCCTGTAGCATCACCCAGAACTCAGCAAGAGTTATCAGCTATATTTCGCTGACAACCACTCTACCCCACTGTGGGCTTTGTCAATCTCTACACTCTGTCTGCATTGTCAGAAATCAGCCAGCACAATCATTGCCTGAGAATTTAGATCAGGTCTTGTATGAGAATCCGGGAAGGTCAGATTTCACCGAGGAGGATGGACAGGTCATCTGTATGGGAGTACTGACTGATCGTGCCATCTGAGAGCGTGGACAGATCAGTCCATGTTGGTGAAAGATCATGAATGAGACGACCATCCTCATGAAGTCAATTAGTTACGTTTTTGGCCATTTGCCATTACTACAATCTGAGTGCTAAGTGAAAGACAAAACATGTTCAATTCTATGTCTATTAAATATAAACTAGGGCAGGGTAGTGATTTAAGGCTACAATTTATTTCGTAACTCTGTAAATATTTCCATTTGTGTATCAGAAGCTAATAGATCAATGCCATCCTAAACAGCAAAATTTTGCAGAAATTGGTGTCAGAGAACATTATTGGCAAAGCTATTTAAGAAAACAAATAGGCTAGGAAATGAGTGTAGTCAGAAAGGCAATAATGGATCTGAAGGATTTATGCGTAGGTGGAATGCAATAAATCTAAGAGAATGAATTTTTTATCAATTGGCTTTACAACAAATACTTCAGAATATCCGCATGAAATTACTCTGTATTATCTTAACACACCTGTTCATTCATTTGAAGGAAAATGGCTAATGACAGTGATTAAACAAGTATGGAGAGAAATGGGAATATAGCATGGGGTGGCATTTAGTGTCATCGAGAGTCTGCTTTCTGTCAAGGTCTCGTTGTATTACTTAGTTATGTTGAGTGCAACTGCTTGGATGCAGATCTATACTTCAAGCAATAACATTGGGATTACCTTTTCTAGTTCTGTTTGACAATACTGTTAATGATCATTCCATCACTCCACCAATGTTGAGAGTCAACTGATGAAGCAGTAACTAGGACAATTTTGTGTCCAGGACATGTCTGGACATACATGGACAAATCTCCACTTTATTGAGTAGATTCCAGTGTTGAAACTCAACTGGCACAAGCTTGGCTAAGTTCTGGAGTGCAAGTCTTTCGGTTTTTTTGTTGGAATATTGTCAGGGCCCATAACATGTGCTTTATTTGGTGCCTTTGACTGTTTCTAGAAATCACATGGAGTGAATGGAATTGTTTGAAGACTGATTTCCATAATACTGGGGACTTCAGGACAAAGATTAGACGGATTATCCACTTAACATTTCTAGCTAGAGATGGATGCAAGTTCATCAGCCATGGCTTTTGTGCAGAGGTATTGGACTCCACCATCATTGAAGATGGATTATTTATGGAGCCAATCTTCATCTCTCAGCTATGCTTAATTCCAAGAGAAAGGTCTATCAAGAGATAGGTCAGAACAACACCAAAGAGAGCATTTCTGCACCAATCAAATCAGTCGCTGTAGACTACTGAAACTTTATACGTGTATAGGAAAGCTGCAAGAAATTGGAGGGGCAGCTTGGTGGCTCAGTGGTTAGCACTGCTGCCTCACAACACCACTGACCCAGGTTTGACTCCAGCCTTGGGCCATTGTCTGTACGGAGTTTGCACGTTCTCTCTGAGTATGTGTGGGTTTCCTCCAGGTGCTCCGATTTCCTCCCACAGTCTGAAGATGTGCAGTTTAGGTGAATTGGCCATGCTAAATTGCCCATAGTGTTCAGGGATGTGCAGGTTAGGTGCATTAGTCAGGCGTAAATATGGGATAATGGGGTGGAGGATTGGGTCTTGGTGAATTGCTCTTTGGAGGGTCAGTGTAGACTTGTTAGGCTGCGGGGCTTGTTTCCATACTGTAGGGATTCTATAATTCTATGAAATTGTAGAATTACTCCAGCATCCAGAAGAACCAATCAAACAATAGTCCTGTTTATAACTCATGACCCATTTACATACAACTGGTGGAGGGTTGGGCCCTTCTTTCCATTGAAAGCCTATTCAGTCACACCAAGGTAAGAGAGGATGTTAGCTGCTGCTTGGATTCAAAAATATTGTACACTATATCTGCTGGCAGTCAATGGCACATGCAAACTTTTTCACCAACATGCTGCCCAGTGCATTTTCCAACCAGAATCCATTTTGAATCCCTTTTTAAAGATCGATTAATGCCTAATAAATGCATGCTGCAGAGTTAAAAACTCCCCTGCTTTCTTTCAAGAAGCAATAACTTTAAGGCAAGTAATAAGATTTTAATCAATTATATTTGCATGTCCTAAATTTCACTCTTTCATTTGGAAGTCTATTAGTAAGGTATGAAATACTAGATACGGGAGAGAAAGACTGGCTTCCCTTATTAATTCTTTTCTATAACTTGGTAGGTTATGACATTGCTACTGTCATTTGAAACTACGGAAATATTATGTACATTTTGGAAAAAAAATCCACAATGGATTGCAGACACTTTGCGAAAATGATAAAGTGTGTTCTCTGTTGAAATGCAAACTGAATACCAATGGAAAAGCTGCTCCTTAAGGCAGTTTGAATGGTAGTAAAACAATGTACTAATAAATGGTTGAAGATATAAGACTGCAATTGAAGAGTGCATCACCAATGCAATTCTACTCCTGACATTAAATCCTTTTTGTTCCTATCTCGTAGCTAGACACCAATCAATATAAGATTCAACCGGAGTGGCAAGTCAGTCTTCTTTGCTTCTCACCCTTTCAAGGAATGTTGATTCTTTTAATGTATAGCATTAAAAAGTGGGCAGAAGGTACATAATTCAGAATGAATTTATGACGTCTGAGGAGCACCAATTAACTTAGATTTTGTTCAGCATTAAAATTATATCTCATGGCATGGTGGTGGCCTGAATACCATCCCTGGCATGTGGAGTATGATCTACATAATGTGACAAAGAGAGCCACAGTGTTGGCTCTTCTGTCTTTTTAATCAAATCTGAAAGAACTGCAAATGCTGTTAATCAGAACCAGAAACAACAATTGCTGGAAAAGCTCAGCAACTGTGGAGAGAAATCACAGTTAACATTTCGGATCGAATGACCCTTCCTCAGAATATCTATCTCTTGTTAAACTCACAAGCTCACTTGCTAGTTAGCTAGTTAAGCTCCACAATAGACATTGAACTTCACTTAGAGTCATAGAGTCATAGAGATGTACAGCACGAAAACAGACCCTTTGGTCCAACTCGTCCATGCCAACCAGATATCCCAACCCAATCTAGTCCCATTTGCCAGCACTTGGCCCATATCCCTCTGAACTCTTCCTATTCATATACCCATCCAGACGCCTTTTAAATGCTGCAATTGTACTAGCCTCCACCACTTCCTCTGGCGCCCCATTTCATACACGTACCACCCTCTATGTGTAAAAGTTGCCCCTTAGATCTCTTTTATGTCTTTCCCCTCTCACCCTAAACCTATGCCCTCTAGTTCTGGACTCCCCCACCCCAGGGAAAAGACTTTGTCTAATTATCCTATCCATGCCCCTCATAATTTTATAAACCTCTATAAGGTCACCCCTCAGCCTGTGAAACTCCAAAGAAAACAGCCCCAACCTATTCAGCCTCTCCCTATAGCTGAAATCCTCCAATCCTGGCAACAACCTTGTAAATCCTTTCTGAACCCTTTCAAGTTTTGCAACATCCTTCTGATAGGAAAGAGACCCGAATTGAAAGCAGTATTCCAAAAGTAGCCTAGCCAATGTCCTACACAGCTGCAACATGACCTCCCAACCCCTGTACTCAATGCTCTGGCCAGTAAAGAAAAGCATACCAAACGCCTTCTTCATCCTATCTACCTGCGACTCTACTTTCAAGGAACTATGAACCTGTACTCCCAGGTCTCTTAGTTCAGCAACACTCCCTAGGACCTTACCATTAAGTGCATAAGTCCTGTTCTGATTAGCTTTTCCAAAATACAGCACCTTGCATTTAACTAAATTAAACTCCATCTTCCACTCCTCAGCCCATTCACCCATCTGCTTTTCAACAGGAAAGGAAAACTGAAATTCCGACAAGAGCTGGAACACGCTCTCACGCTGTCTGTTCTTTCATTGTCCAAATTATACCATGGAATGAGAAAACCAACTGGGAAAGCCATCATTTACTGAGAACTCAAAGGTATTGAGAAACTAAGGAACTGCTGAAGCTACCTGTCAACTGTAAACAACTATAAGTCAAGTTGAAACTGTTTTATTCAAGATGGCGGCAGAGTAGGGCACTTCAGATGGAGCTAATCCATTTCCAACTGTTTCCTTTTCATTTCTTCTCTTTTTTTCCTTTTATTTTCCCCCCTTTTTCTCTGTCTTCTCCCAGTCACGGACTCCTGGCCTCAGAATTAGTGCAGACCTGGCACGGTGACCTCCTGGCTTGATGTGTCAGCTTCCTGGTCTAGCGAGGCAGACATTTGGCCTGGCATGGCAAACTCTCAGTGGCCCAACATGGAAGTCTCTCAGCCCAGCATGGTGGGTCTCTCAGTCCAGCGTGGTGATATCTCAGTCCAGTGTGGTGGTCTCGCATTGCTACAGGGCAGTCTCTCAGCCCACCATGGTGGTCTCTTGGCCTAGCGTGGCAATCTCTCACTGGCCCAGCATGGTGGTCTCTCAGCCCAGTATTGTGGTCTCTCAGCCCGGTGTGCTGGTCTCTCAGCCCAGCAAGGTGGTCTCACGGCTTGGTGTGGTGGTCTCTCAGCCAAGTATGGTGGTCTTTCAGCACGGTGTGCTGGTCTCTCGACCCGCTGTGACCTCAGCATAGACTTCTGGTCTCAAGGTGATTGCTCAAAGTGTGATCCCATTATGGCTGAGCACTTAAGAAATACTGTCATGTTTGAAATTTCAGCTTTATTTCTCTATTTTCTACTTATTTTAAAAGCTTTCAACCTCATGTTTTACACAACACTGTAATTACTGCAATGTTTAACTTTTAACTGTTCTTTCATTTTAACTTGTTCTTAAGACTCTGTACCTCAGTACTTGTACTTAAGATGGCACCTGTACTCCTGTACTTTTGTACTTGAGTACACACGACAATAAAATCAAATAAATAAAGAAAGAACTCTAATGACTATTTAACAAATTGGTCTTCATTCTCCCATTTAAACATCCTACATATGTTTCTGTGCATGTGTGATGTTGTGTATTATTATATTTTTCTCGAGATTAATAAACAATATAAGAATCTTTCACAGGAGAAAATCTTCAAATTGTATCTTCATTTACTAGCAAACTACATTTAAACTGATGTGTGATATTTGCATGACAAAACTAAAATAAGGATATTTGAAGCAACCAATCAGGAGGCGGCTGAAAAAAAAGGGGAGCTGATCATAACAGCCACAATGCCACTGAATCCCAAGTTGTCAACGCCTTGATATTTTCTCTGCTGTGATGAACATAACTGAGGAACCCTTAAACAATGCTTTGCCCACTTCTACCACCAAATGCAAGAAACTTAATACCTAAGACAATCATGCTGGATTCCTGAGGCTTGCCTAAAGCTAACTTGGCATTGAGTATGAGCTTCTTGGGACACAAGGTTTAGTCTGAAAAATTGTTCATTTCCAACATTCGTTTTTGGACAGAAATGGTAAAGCAAGAACTGATTTCAGTTCATCAATATCAGTGTAAAAATGGCATTGCACCATTGCTACTGCTGCTCTCTTCATTTACAACCACCTCTCATTCTAATAAAATTAGGGAGGAAGTTAAGATGGAACAGAACAAATGATTTCTTGAATTATACAATCCATTATTGATTCTTCAATGGCTCCATTAATATCAAAAAATGCCCTTGTATAGGTTGTGGATGATGTTGCTTGATTAGTTTATAATCTTATCACACCATCTATTAGATCTCATGTAATTTTCCAGGTGAATAAATGGATGATGAAAACTCTGACTCAGAAACAAATTCAAAATTTACTGACCATGACTGAAGAACATCTGTAATAAAACAAATGCAGCAACATCTTTAACTACTGAACACTCTTTGGGGATTGTTGAAAGTGAAACCTTGCTACATTTGTGTAGTGCTTCTTTGTAATATACCTCTGATAATACCTATATTGTAGTCTACAAAGCATTGCAATTGGTCAGGGGATTTTCAAATGTTTTCCTTAGGCAGCCACGTCTCCGGTGAGGAGTCTAGTACATGATGAGCAATTGCTATTATTTCATTTTGGTTTCACAGCTTGGAATATCGTTGCTGACGCTGTTGCAAATAACTCATCGTAAAGTCATTTATTTTCTGTTCCATGTTTTGTTGTTTATACGGGAGAGATTTACGTACTTTGAAGATCAAAAACAGAGCAGAGGTCTTGCCATGTTGTTTCAGCACAAAAATTGAACTAACCTTAACTTCACCTCACATATATTCCGACCTGATTCTTTTCCAACTATGTGCTTCATGTACAATGTACAGATAAATCAATGCTCACCAAAGTACTTTCTCATTTAACTTGAATTTAGACTTAGTATATTCTACTATAGGACAAAACCTATATTCAATAATGTTAAATTCAGTTCCATGCTTATACTTTGCACGCTCCCCTTCCTAACCTACTTCATTTAACCCCATCAAGGCAGCAGCATGGTATTGTCACCAATCTAGAGATCCAAAGGCCCACGTAGTGATCTGGGGATCTGGGCTTTATTCCCACATGATAGATGGTGGTATATGAATTCAATAAAAATATCTAGAATTATGTCTAGTGATGACTGTGAAACTATTGTTGATTGTTATTTAAGAAAAGGCCTCCATGTGACTCCAAACATCAATACTGCGATTGACTCCTAACTACCTCTGAAATAAAGCAAGCTATTCAACTGAATCAATTATTTTTAAAAAGCCTTAATAAAGGAATAAAAAAGGTCACCTTAAGCATCAACTAAGGCATTGGAAATGACAACACCCTTTCTATCTTGCAATGTTTTCTTGACCAACATCTAGGACTATTGCCACAATTGGGAGAGCAGTCTCACAGACTAGTTAAGCGACAGCCTGACGTAGTCATACACATGAACAAAACAGCATTATCACTATCCCTTAGTACCACCCTCAGCAGAGGTGACACCCCAATGCACTACAGTTGCATTGGATGTCTTTAACAACGACTCTCAGCTCCATGATGTCTTGTGGTATCAGATCAAACGTAAGCAAGAAAACATTCTGCTGGTGATTATGCATCATGCCCCACAGTTGATGAATCAATACTATTGCCAATTGTGTATGACCTGACATGGAGAAAGAACTGCGATGGCGAGGTGCAGAATGTACTCTGCATGGATGACTTCAACATCTATCATCAACAGTGGCTCTACAGAACCACTACTGACTGAGCTGGTTGAGTCCTAAAGGACATTGCTGCTAAGTTGGATCTGTAGCAGTTGATGAGGGGACCAATAAGAGTGAAAAATATACTTGACCAGCTAAGCTGTTCCAAGACAACTACAACACTGGTATCTATCTAAAAGTTGCCAAGGTGGGTTCTGTAGACAAATAGCAGGCAAAGTCCACCCAAGCCAATAATCAGCCATCAGTCTACTCTCGATCAGCAGAAAATTATGGAAGGCATCAACAATGCAATATAACAACATTTACTCAGCAACAGCTTGCTCACGGGTGGGTTCCACTAAAGCTTGGATCCTAACCTCACTATTATCTTGGTTCAAACACTTACAACAGTGCTGAGGTGAGGTGAGAATGATTGCCCTTAACATCAAAGTCATATCTGACAGAGTATCAAGTAGTTCACCCCATTCAATTTCCTCTTGATTTGATATGGTCCACTAAACCTTGCTTTTAAAGGCTCGCCTGTTACTGGAACTTCCCTATTTGTTTCCTGTTTCATTGTATGCTGTGATTCTTTTCATTGCTGTCTGTTCAACTCTCGAGCTCTATTTAATCGTTGTCCAAAATTTGACACATCGTTCAAATGGGTGGTCTCTGATTTCTGCCTTGTTAATTTTTCATTAATTAATTTTGACAGTCCTCTTACTCCATGCCCAAAAATTAAATCAAATAGACTGAATTTGGTCGATTCATTCGGTGCATCTCTGATCGCAAAAAGTACAAATGGAACTCCCATATTCCAATCATCTAGATAATCCTGACCATAAGCCCTCAACATGGTCTTTAGTGTTTGATGCCATCTCTCTAGCACACCCTGTGATTCCGGATGGTACGCAGTAGATTTGAATTGCTTTATTCCCAAGTTATCCATAATCTCCTTAAATAGTTTGGATATGAAGTTTGATCCTTGATCTGACTGGATCTCTATTGGCAGTCCATATCTAGTAAAAAGTTTATTTAATTCTTCTATAGCCCTTTTTCTGTGATGTTGCATAATGGGATTGCCTTTGGAAATCTTGGCGACATATCCAATTTTGTTAATAAATGCTTATTCCCACTTTTTGTTTGAGGTAAGGGACCTACACAATCAATCAATACTCTTGTGAAAGGTTCCTCAAATGCTGGAATAGGTATTAAAGGTGCAAGCTCTATTATTGCCTGTGGTTTTCCGATTAGCTGACACGTATGACACGTCTGGCAAAATTCAACTACATCCTTCAACTATGGGCCAGTAAAAATGCAGTTGTATTTTAGCCTGTGTTTTCCTCACCCCTAAATGACCTTCAAGTGGTAGCTCATGCACTACTTGTAGCATCTCATTTCTATACCCTACTGGCAAAACAATTTGATGAATCTCTGCCAATTTCTCATCTGCTTGAATGTGTGATGGTCTCTAGTTTCTCATTAAGACATCACTTGTTAATCAATAACACACTCATTCAATAACACACTGCATTCACTCTCCTTCTCTGTATATGTCTTTTGATACAACTGTTTTAAATTCTCACCTTTCTGCTGCGACTCAATCGGATTAGCAGCACTAAAGATACTTGCATATTTACCTAATTGCTCCTGCTCTGTTTCACTTATCTGATCAAAAAAGCCCCTGATAAAGCTATGTCAGCTCCCTTATCTGTGCCTTTTGATCTGTCCTGCTTCAACATGTGCCTCTGACACCTTGTGATCACACAATCTTGGAAAATTCTTGGATAAACATCCTTCATTTCTTCAGTTGCTGTATCTCCATTGTCTTTTCAAAGAGTAGACAGCATGCCTACTGGTGAATCAGGTATATAATTTGCAAGGCCAAACTGTATTCCTGGAGCTGACAGTTTGTCCAGTACTCCTACCACAAATTCTCTACTCTTCTTTGGACTCTCTTGCCTCACTTTACATAATTGAGCACTTTTTGTCTCACCATGAATTCTGGTTACCAGTACAGTTTCTGACAATTGTGCCTCCAGAGTACATATCTCCTCATCCTTCAGTATTACAGACTGAGAGGATCCTGTGCCCCTTAATATTGTAACCTCCTTACCTACTGCACCTTGCCTATGTGAATAAACTTTACCCTGTCACATATATTTTTCAGCAGATCTGCACTTGCTCCTTATTCAATCTCTAATCATCTCATACACTCTGAGGCAATTGTCTAACTTCCCTTGTGCTTTTTTGGTACTAGTCCAACAAGACTTCCAGGCTTGTCTGGTTTTCCTACATCTGGCTTTCTCTTCGCCCACCAACACTGTGATTTTGTGTGGCCCACTTTATTACAATGAAAACACCGGAGCTTTTTAACTTCTTTGTCCCCCTCAAGGGTTTCTTTTTTACCCTATGGTAAGATCTCGTTATGATCATCACTGAGATCTACATTCCCTTTCCACATAAGGATTTCTCTTTGCCCCAGTGTCTATCCCTCATGGATTGAAATTGATTCTGGAAGCCAAACCGTGTTTTATGGACCAGCTCATAATCATCAGCCACTTCAGCTGCTAACCTTGTTGTTTTAACTCTTTGCTCTCCCATATGAGTTTGCACTACTTCCTCACTAAAGTTACCTTCAGCCTTTACCTCTAGCCTTTTAAGCTGACTTTCCTTTATAAGTGTCAGTTTCTGAGGTTCAAATGCTCTCTCTTTTTCTTTCTCTTCGGCTGCTCTCTCTTTTTCCCTCCCCTGCTGCCCTCTCTTTTTCTCTCCTTTCTGTTTTTAATCGTAACTCAAACTGTTTCATTTCTGCTGCCCTTTCATTACCTCTCGCCTCTAACTCAAGCTGCTTCATTTGCAATTGAATTCTTGCCATCTCTATAGATTCTGATGGTGTTTCCAGCAAGTTTAAATGCTGAGCTACTGCTGTAATTATCTCTCCTTTCCTCACAGAAGCAGACAGGTCCAGTTCCAGCTTCTCTGCTAATTCCTGCAGCTTGGTCTCATTCAGCTTTTGCAAACCTTCCAAAATCACCGCATCCAATTTTAGAAAATGCTTGGTGATTGAGGGAGCCATTACCATCCCATGCTTTGTCTACCCAACTAAACCAACACCTGAAGTAAAGACACTAGCACTTACCACTCGCTGTTTAAAATCCCACAAAGACCCCCCAGTCTGTTATGGACTAGGCCAGACCACTCAAAACATCCTTAAGCAGGCAGCCCAGACGATAACTTTGTAATTTGTTTTGGTAAGTGTACAGTGAACATTACCCAGAGTAAGTTAGTGAGATTGACTACCAGGTTTTAAAACAGACAAAAATTTATTCACAAAATTACACAATGAAACACATAGAATAAAGAACCCCTATGGAACTCAATCTATCCAAACTAGTCTAAATTATGCTGTTCCGAATATACATAACAAACCCAATGAGCAAACCCCCTTAAAAAATAGTAAGAATGGAACAAGTGCTAACAGGTTGAAGTTAGAAGGGCAGAAGGAGAGAGAGAGAGAGTTTCACAGCCTGTTTACACACAGTTAAACTCCTAATTGGTTCTGGACTGAACTGCTCAGCTAGAGAGCTGACCACTCCCCTTTCATTATACAGGTCACCTCTAAAACATGACCATTTTGGCCTGAAGTCTCATCTATTTAGGTATAAACAAAAGGCCTCCCAACGTCCTTTTTCATCTCTGTGCCAAACTAGTCACCCATGGAGCCAGGAGGGTTTTATGACCCCTCTGAGAAAAAAATCAAGGACACAGTATCCTTGAGCAAAGGAACAGCTTTTCGGAAAAAGTGACTAGCTTTGTGACAAGAGTGTTGCATCAAGGAGCCCCCAGCAAAACTGCAGCTAATGGAAATCAGCTGGTTGGAGTCGTACCTTGCACAAAGATAAATGATTGTGATTGTTGAAAGTCAGTTATCTCAGCTCCTGGACATCTCAGCAGGAGTTCCTCATGGGAGTACCCTTAGCCCAATTGTCTTCAGTTGCTTCATCAATGACCTTACCTCCATCATAAGATCAGAAGTGGGGATGTCCGTGGATGAGTACACAGTGTTTAGCACCATTTGATACTCCTCAGAGACTGAATGAAAATGCAATAAACCCTGGACAATATCCAACCTTCAACTGACAACTAGTGAGTAACACTCGGAACAAGAGCCAAGGGAATGTCAATCTTCAATTGGAGAGAATCCAACCATCACATCTTGACAATTAATGGCATTAGCCGAAAAGTGCGGTGCTGGAAAAGTACTGCAGATCAGACAGCATCCAAGGAGCAGGAGAATCGACATTTCGACATTTTAACACATTCCTGATGAAGGACTGATGCCTGAAACATTGATTCTCCTGCTCCTCGGATACTGCCTGACTTGCTGTGCTTTTCCAGCAACACACTCTTTGACTCTGATCTCCTATATCTGCAGTCCTCACTTTCTCTTAGTCAATGGCATTACCATTACTGAATCCCTACTATCAACATTCTGGGTTACTATTGACTTAAAACTGAAATGGAATAGCCATATAAATGTTGTGCTTACAATATCAAGTCAAAGATAAAGAAACTTGCAGTGAGTAACTCTCTTCCTAACACCATAAAGCCATGTTTCGAGTCTGATTGAATACTCCCTACTTGCCTGGATCAGAATGAACAGAAAACTCAAATTCATATCAGTGACTCATCAATCAGCACCAACAAAACTTAAGAATCTTCCATGGTAAGGGAGCCTGCTTAACTGGCACCAAAGCCATGAACATTCACATTGTCTACCATCACTGCTCAATAACAGTAAATGTCTACCATTTGCAATAAACATAGAGAATTCTGGAGAAGCTCAGCAAGTTGCACAGACTCTGTGGAGAGTTAATGTATCAAGTCCAGTATTGTTCTTCTTCAAATGTTGTCAGCCCTGTTGAGTTTCTTCAGCATTCTCTGTACTTTTTATCAGATTTCCAGCATCACAGTGGTTTGCAGTTATTCGAGTGGACTATTGACAAGGTGCATGCACTTCAGAAATTCACCAAGGCTTCTTCGATAGCACCTTCCAAACTCATGACCAATATTTTTTAAAAGGACAAGGGTAGCAGATGTATGGGAACACCACCTCTAGCAAGTTCCCTTCCAAGCCACTCATCATCCTGACTTAGAGATATATCGCTGTTCCTTCAGTGTCACTGGATCAAAACCTGGAACTCCCTCCCCAACAGCCTTTTAGGCTACCGATTGCACATAGACCGCAAAGGTTCAAGAAGGCAGCTCACCACTACCTTCTCAAGGGCAAGTATGGATGGGCGATAAATACCCATGCCCTAGTTATCTCTATTGTGAATGTAGGGGCGTCATAATTCTCCCAGGATCTGGGCCCCACCTCCATCACCCTCTATTGTAGTGTGTTCCATTCTCACCACTCACAACATTAAAAATACTGTTCCTTGTATAATCGTTAGTTCTTTTAGCAATCACATTCAATTGGTGTCTTGGAATTCTTGACCTTTCCAACTTTGGGAACAATGAGAAAACATGCTGTCTTTGCCTCGCATGCCTTTAACTACCTCTAAATACCTCGCCACAACCTGTATTCTCTGATTTATCCACTTTACTGAAGACCTTCATCCCTGGAACAATGCTCAGATGCACCCTCTCGAAAGCCATCATACCTGCAAATAATTGTGAGATTCTTCCCTTTGAGATCTAGCTTCCTAATTCTGTACAGGTGACCTGCAGGACCTCTGTTCTTGATATCATTCTGGAACATAATGTCTGACTGTTCAGTTACTCTTGTCAGAGTGCCCTGTAGCTACTCAGTGATATCCTTCACGTTGGTACAAAGTAGGCAATGTACTACCCTCATTCTCGTCCTACTCACTGGATCTGCTGGTCCACCATGGAACCACAGATCTGGTTGTGAATGAACCCCCCAGAGTAACTGATATTCTCATCGGTATTAAGAGGTGAACATCAACTGGAGAACACTATACACTCATGGAGTCATAAAATCCCCAGTGTGGAAGCAGGTCATTCAGCCCATTGAGTCCACACCAACTCTCCAAAGAGTACCCACCCAGACCCACTTCCATACCCTGCACCCCCATGGCCAATCTACCAAACTTGCACATCTTTGGACTGTGGGAGGAAATGAGAGCACCCAGAGAAAACTTATGCAGACACGGGAAAACATGCAAACTCCATATAGACATTCACCCAAGGTTGGAGTCAAACCCGGGTCCCTGGCATCATCAGGCAGCAGTGTTAACCACTGTGCCACCGTGTTGCCCCCAAGGAGAGCTCAGGCAACCTACTCATATTCCCCAATCCAACATTACTTGCCTCATCCTTCCTTTAATATCTCTGCTACTTCCCATTCCCTCATTGCCTTCTCAGAGATAAGCCTCAGGAAAGTCTCTGTAACACAACCATGTGGATACACCTTGATAATGACAGTTGCTGCTCAAGCTCCAAACCACAAGATCCACCCACTGAAGACACTTCAGGCTCATGTGGTTATCCAAAATGTGAAAGGCATCCCTAAGTTCCAAAATAGAACGTGATTCACATTCCTCAGGACTGGGGTGCCCTGGAATTATTCTACTTACTGGACCATTTTCAAAATTTAAAAGGAGATTTAAATTCGCATCAGTGATTCATCAGTCAACTCCTTGCCCTTTCTACATTCTAATCACTCTCTTGGTTATGTGTTCAGATATACTTTTGTTACAAAACTAATGTTCTTTCTGCCATCTTTACGACCGATGTACTGAAGTAGCGCAATTACAGCTTACTTTCTGTTCCTGCGTTTATAAACTAATCTTCTGAATTTTCACGAAAATAGAAACTGCTGGAGAAACTCAGCAGAAACATTTTAAGCTCAGTGACCCTTTGTCAGATCAGTTCTGATGCATTAACTCTGTCTTTCTGTCCACAGATGCTGTGAGGCCTGTTGAGTTTCTCCAGCATTTTCGGTTTCCATTTCATATCTCCAGCAACTGCAGTTCTTTGTTTTATTTCTGAATTTGTATGATTGATCGTTCTTGTGGTTTGTACTTTTTTGCCAAGTCAGGGAAGGATATCAATAACAATAACAAGGTAATCTGTTCAACAACAAACTAATTCAATCTGGCTTCTTTGATTGGTTCAAATGTAATGAAGAATAGTAGACATTTATAAAGGGCTGAACATATTTTTCTTAAGATGTAAATGTTACATTACCTTACATGGTAAAAGCAATCTAATCTTTTCACACATAACCTTTAAACTTTATTGTTCTCATGCAAAAATAATTTCCCACCTTTATAAAGTGCTGATGTGCAAATAGCAGAGGCAGCAGGAAAATTATGAGCTGTTGAAGTGGTTGGTTGCAACTTATTAATGCCTGGAATGTGTTGCTTCAAATTTTCTGTGTGGAAATAGTTGATGTTTTCCTCAGTGTCGAAGTCATGCAAACTCTACCCCTGCTCCATCTTGCTGGTCTGAGGCCTGGACTAATCACTTAAGTGCAGTGGCTACAAGAGCAAGTCAGAGGCTAAGGATCCTGCAGCGAGTGACTCACCTCCTGACTCCCCAAAGCCTGTCCACCACCTACAAAGCTCAAGACAGGGGAATGCTGGAATACTCCCCAGGTGCCTGGAAGAATGCAGCTCCAACAACACTCAAGAAGATCAACCCCATCAAAGACAATTGCTGTTCCCCTAACCACCACTACCTTCCACATTCAGCACTTTCGCTTACCAGTGCACAGTGGCAGCAGGGTTTACCTATCATAAGATACACTGCAACAACTCATTCAACTTCCAGCAGTGCTTTCATCCAAATGCATGACCTCTATCACTAACAATATTGTCCTTGTCTCATCTAATTAACACAAAGGAGCAACATGGACTCCATTTACTTGAAGATCTCCAATGAGTTTATTCACAGCTAAATTTATATATGGAGTGCAGAGTGAACAGAGCACAGCCTATGATTTAAGTGTGACAGTGCAGCCTTTGGTGATAGATAACATCCGGCTACTTGGCTTATTTGCCTGTTGAGCTCTTAAAAGGATATCACACCAAAGGTGAAAACAAAATACCACTTAGAAAGGAATGTGCCGCAGCACCATCTGCAAAATCCCCTCCAAGCCACACACCACCCTGGCTGAGAACTTTATGGTCAATCCTATACTGTTCTGGGGTGTAATCCTGGAACTCACTCACTCTCAGCCTGTGAACGTATCTACAGCTCAAGGACTGAAGCTCACCATCACTCTTGAAAGATTAACTCTTTAGAGTATGCAATAATTGCTGGCCTAGCTAGTGCTGTTCACATCTCACCAATGATAAACAAATGCAATAAGAATACTCATGGAATGCATCCAATTTGTAGAATGTTCTAGAGTACTCTCCAGAGTGTGTGTCAAATTCTGGCTGTGTCTTTATCTAAAATCCCTTACCCTAATTCTAGACTTTTCAAGGCAGGGGAACAACTTCTGAACCTTTGTTGTACCATTTCAAAATGTAGTGTAATTGCAGAAGTAGAAACCTCCCTTAAGCAAGAATTTTAAAAAAAATCAAAATGTATACAATAGTCCAGATGTGGTCTCACCAAAGATTTATGTAGGTGCAACAAAACCTTCTTTCTTTTATATTCTATACCCTGGCAGTAAAACCTAACATGTTATTTGTTTTTAGTTTAATTACTAGCTAAACCTTCCTGTTAATTCTGAGAGTTCTGAACATGATACCCATATTCTTCTGAATATCATATTTTTGAGTCTCTCACTATTTAAATCGAGTTTTACTTTTCCACCCTTCTTACAAATGTATGTAATGTTATGCTGTCCCACTATACAGGATCGATTACTTTCATTTCACCCATCTATATCCCTTTGCATACTCATCTTTTTTACCACTTTTTTATCCAGATCTCGATTACCAGCCTATTACCAACTTTGGAGAAATTACAAACGATTCCCTCACCTAAATAATTAATAGTCATTAATATGATTGTATATAGTTTAAATCAGGGCCAGGAGGTCAAGGTTCAATCCTTACTGGCTCCACGTGTGTCACAACAGAGCTAGGAGATAGTGAGGACTACAAATGCTGGAAAGTCAGAGTCGATAAAGCGTGGAGCTGGAGAAAGTACAGCAGATCTAACAGCATCACAGGAGCAGGAGAGTCAAATTTTCAGTTTGGGACCTTCCATTGGGACTCATGGCCGTAGTGAAAGGTCTCAACGTGAAATGTCGCCTCTTTTGCTCTTCTGATGCTACTTGACCTGCTGCGCTTGTTCCAGCTCCACACTTGTACTGATTCACAACAGAGCTGAACTGGTTGGTTAGAATAGTTAAGGCCAAGCTCTAATGCTTCCAAGGTCAAAATTGTTAGAAGCTGCAAACCTGAGAATATCCTGTTAAGCCTTGCTCACTTATTTCTTGACAATACAATTCCCCTAATTCCACGAGCCTCATTTTATGCAACAGCCCTGCGGCAATTTATCAATGTTTTCTAAGCATCCAAGAATACTCCACTCACTGGTTCTCCATATCTAAAAGCTACATCCTGAAAGACCTCTAATAGATTTTTCACAGATAGTCCCTAATTCATAAAGTCACATTGATTCTGCTGAATCATATAATGATTTTCCAAGTGTTTGCTGTTTCTTAATGCTATATCAGGCTAATCGGCATACAGTACTGTGTTTATTCAATAACTTTAAACAAGGTTAGCATTAACATTCTCTATTTTGCAATCCACAGGGACCATTGCAGAACCTAAGGAACACTGACATCGGTAGAAGCACTAATACTGCAGTCAAGTCTTGAAAAGATTAAGTATGTAAGTCAGAGATCCTGCAGCCTCTACTTATAAGGAACTTCAGGTTTGCGCCTTTGCTTTTTAAAGTAGTTGGTTTTATTTATTCACCACGGTGCTCTAAATGCCTTGTTATCTCATGTTATCTCATGCAGATGCAGATGATGCTGGATCCCATGGAATGCCAAAAAAAAGTCTTGTTACTTGGTCCTGGAAAAGGTTGAATTGGCTTCCTGCTGCTATTGGGTGGGGTGCTGTCACTGCTTTGGAATCACCTTCAACAATAGAGCAAGGGGGCAGGAGCACTTCGGGGGAGTCAGTGCGCCCCCTCCTCACTGTTTTTATGCTAACACCTGTACCTCCAAATACACTTTCTAGAGCTCAAAAAAATCCTCAATATTTTCCCTGTTATTTCCTGATTCACCATTATATTTTCTGCTGTGTCTGTCTCCAAAGGCCCCACAAACATTAACCTCTTCAGGATTGCATTTGTGTAAATGCTTTCATAGAGTCCGACAGCACAGTCCTTCGGTCCAATTCATCCATGCCGACCAGGTTTCCGAAACTGAACCAGCCCCATTTGCCTGCGATTGACCCATACCCTCTAAATTCTTCCTATCCTTGTACCTGTCTAATTGTCTTTTAAATATTTTAATTGAACCGTGCTTTACCAATTCCTCTGGCAGCTTGTACTATACATGCACTACCCTTTGTGTGAAAACATTGCCCCTCAGGTCTCTTTTAAATCTTTCCCCACTCACTTTAAACCTATGTCCTCTAGTTTTGGACTTCCATAGCCTGTCTCTTGCCATTAAGCCAGTTTTATATCCAGTTGGTTAGCTCTCCCTGGATTCCATGTGATCTAACACTAGTAACCAGTCTACAATGCAGAACCTTGTTAAAGACGGCCGGCCAGCCGGCTCTGGGACAGTATCCATAATCCCCTGTATTATTGCTCATAGCCCACCTAAGAACATAATAAAACTGACAAATTTGCAGCTCACTGATGCACACAAAACCAAGGAAAGTGTTGGTTCAGTAGAAAATGGTTTTCAAATAACTTTCCCTGGTGTTTCTGATGAAACTCATTTCTCAAAGATACTTTCATTAAGCTAAACGTGACACATACCTATGCACTTGCATTTTGGCTTCTAGAAAATCAACAAGAACATATTTTCTGTCTTTCACTTTTGTAATCTCAATAAGAATAAAGTTTTTGTACACCTTGTAATAGAAGAAAGTAATCATGTACTAAATTGGGTACATGCTGAATTGTTGAGTGTATCCATCAATCACTTTGAATGGAAACGACTGCATGGAGTTTTCTTTATATTAGTTCCAATCATGTTCTTATAATCTTCCGTGCTCCAATGCAATCTGACCTTTTCAGGAAAAAAATCCTATTACTCAAAAGGCTAAAGAATTTTCTATCAATGTAATTAAAAGTCTGCTTTATTACTGAAATGTCGTACCTGAAAATTATTTGCAATTCTCTCTTTTGACAGGCTCAAATTTTATGCTCAGAAAATAGCAGCAAATTAATGTGAATTAATGCTGAGCAGGTAGAGAACCTAATGGGAAAAGGCCAGCTCACTGGTGCAAAAATTATTTTTTAAAGAAAAAGCAAACAAATGTGAAAAGAAGCAATTAAGAAAGATAAATTGGAATAAACCAGCAAGCAGACAAGAGAAGAAAACCAAAGTGCTAGAATACTTTAAATTGATTTAAGAGACTTTAACTGATCATGGTATCCCAGCATCCTTTTTCAGCTTTTTTGCCTTAGAACATGTATAGTTGTAAGCTTGCATCTTGTCTCTATATGTGAATGATAGATAATTGGTAACTCCAGGACACAGGTTGAGAAATAGATTGAAAATTTGAAGACTGTCCAATTGCTACGATACCATATATTAGAGTTAAGATTGATGGATGAAATCACTATATTATAAATAAAGCTTACAGAGGCAAAGACCAAAAGCATATGTGAGGTAAACTCTAAAAGTCAAACTCAATTAAACTTACCCATGTACCACATGGGCAAAGACCAGGCTTCTGCTGTGAGTAAGTTAGCTCAGTTGACTGGACAGCTAGTTAGTAATGCCCAAAGAGCTGGTTCAATCCCTGTATTGGTGAAAATCATCGTCATCTCATTATTGCTCCTCACGTGAGATTTGGTAACCCTCACAATCAGTCATCTGTTTCTAATGAGGCAACAGATTGTGGTGACTTTCAATTCATATTTATTTAGCATGTTTTAATGTAACAAAACATTCTAAGGTGCGTTACAGGAGCGATATAAAGTATGATACAGAGCCATGTAAGGAGATATCAGAGTAATGATCAAAATGTTGGTCAAAGACAACATTTTTAAGGATTGCCCTAAAAGACAAAAGTGAGATAGAGGCGGGAATTCCAGACCTGAGGGTATAGACTCAGTTTAAGACCCAACTTTTGGAGGGGTTGGGGAGTGAGTAAGCATTGTAATGGTGTAAACAATTAAAACTGGGGGCAGACAAGAAGTTAGAATTAGAAGAATACAGACATTTTGGAAAATGATAGGGCTGATACATAGTACTGTAGCCATAATGGTGCTGAATGAACCATCCGAACACTGAGGCTAACATTCTGCAGACAGGATTCTAAATCCCACCATGACATCTGAAGGAATTTAACTTTAAAGAAGATCTGGTGTTAAACTCTGATCTCATAATTATGACAATGACAGCTATCAGTGATTGTTGCAAAAAGGGTTAGTATGGTGGCTCAACGGTTCACACTGCTGCCTCACAATACCAGGGACCCAGGTTTGTTGCACTCTCAGGTGACTGTCTGTGTGGAGTTTGCACATTCTCCCATGTCTGCGTGAGTTTCCTCCAGGTGCTCCGGTTTCCTCCCACAGTCCTAAAGATGTGCAGGTTAGGTATGTTGGCCATGCTAAATTGTCCATAGTGTTCAGTGATTAGGTGGATTAGCCATGGGAAATGGCAGGTTACAAAGTTGTGGGGTGGGCCTGGGTAGGATGCTGTTCAGAGGGTCAGTGTGGATTCGGTGGTCTGTTTCCACACTGTAGTGATCCTATGATGCAGAAGGAAATTTGGCCAACATGTGATTCCAGTTGCACAACAATGTCGTGAACTCTCAACTTCTCTTTGAAATGGCCAAGAAAGCTAAAAGAAAGCATTAGCATTGGGCAACAAACGTTCTCTCTGCACTGTTGTCCTCATCCCATGTAAGAATAAGAGAAAAATAAATTACAGGGATAGAGGAAGGTGATGCTATGGCAGGGTTTGAAAGCAAGAATGAAGTTTGTAAAATTGAGGCAGCCATTGCAGAACTGTGATGTCAAGAGAAGGGTGCAGGTTAGAAGAGGCACAGCAGAGTTTTGAATGACCTCAAGCATATCATTGAGGTCATCCGCAGGTAACAGACACAAATAAGGGTTTGAGCTGCAGAACAGCTGAGGCAGGGGTGGACGAGAGTGACGCTCTACAGGTGGAAGCATATGATCTTAGTGACAGTGCAGTGAAGAGCTCATTATGAAGTCAAACATCATCTTTGGGTTACAAGCAATCTGGTTCAACTTCAGACAGAGATTGGGAAAAGGAATGGAATCAGTGATGTGGAAACAGAATTTATGGCCAAGAAACAATAACTTCAGTCTTCCTAACATTTCATTGGAGGGAATTTCTGCTCATGATACAGGATTTTGGAGAAGCAGTTGACTGTCGAGAAACAGTGGAAGGTTCAAAGAGGTAATAGTGCTGTAAGCCTGCTGCCGAAAACATACTTGAGGAACCTAACGCTGCTGATGAATTTGTCAATCTGCAGCTGATAAATAGAGAGGGCCCCAAACTAAAATCCTTGAGAGATTCCAAAGGCAACTATGTGGAAATGGAAAGAGAAGCCATTTGATGGTGGTTCCCCTGATCATAATTAGATGGTTAAAAATGGAGCCAGTTGAATGAGACCAACTGGATGATATTGGAAAGGCACAGGAAGAGAATGTTTTCAGAGGTTTTCAGAATCAACTGTAATGATTTTTTTGATGAAGGAAGGGTGGAGCTGGAAGTGGGTGGTAGCTTAACTTTGTCACAGTCACATTTGTGATAAGCACCTTTCAGTGCTATGACAGAAGTGGAAACCTGATTGGAATTTTAAGGAAGTTGGTCAAGGATTTACAAAGGTAAAAATCACACAACACCAGGTTATAGTCCAACAGGTTTATTTGGAAGCACTAGCTTTCAGACCGCTATTCCTTCATCATAACCACCTGCTGAAGGAGCAGCACATCGATAGCCAGTACTTTCAAATGAGCCTGTTGGACTATAACTTGGTGTTGTGTGATTTTTAACTTTGTAAATCTAACACCCAATCTAACACCAGCATCCCCAGGTCAAGGATTTGGGATACAACAGCATGCTCAAAGGTTTTGGAGAAAACAGGGAGTTGGAGATGGGGCACTAGATATAAGGGTAGAGAGTTTAAGGGTTTGTTTAGATAACGAGAAAGGTGAAGATGCCAGATTTTAAAGAGAGAGGACAAAACCTCTGAACATACCATTAAGGGCTCATATCGGAGTCAGAAAATGAAACTGAGTGACAATTGTTTAGTTGGAATAATACTGGGAGAGCAGGAGTTTTGTTTCATGGACCAGATGAACTTAGAGCGGCCATGGGGTAGCTAGGGGAGAAACAAGACCAAAATGTAAACCCAGGGCTAGGCCAGGCAAGAGTGAGGCCATGTTATGGGATATGGCAGATGTACCTGATGAAGTGATTTCAATCTCAGTGACAAAAAAAAACATGAGTCTTTAATGCTTGTTGTTGATGATATAAGCATTGAACAGGATTCTACCAAAGTCAAAGAGCATTCCTGAGTTGGTCAGAAGCCTCAACATTGCATGGATGGCCTGCAAAGCTGGATCAAGCTTCTTTTTCCATTGATTGAAAAAAAGGCTCAATCGATGGAGAAAGGACCCTCCCCCTTCCATCCTCCATCCTTCCTTCATCAAGGAATTCAGTACAGTTGATCAAAACATTCTCTTCCTGTATCTTCCCAGTATCATCCAGTTGATCTCATTCACCTGCCTCCATTTTTAACCATCTAATTATGATCAGGGGAACCACCATCAATGGCTTCTGTGGGAAAAAGGTCTGCCACCCTGACAATGGCCACATAAAAAAACACAGAAGCTGGCCTGTAAAACACAGAAATCAAGTCTGCCAACACAGAAACTACCCAGAGTGTCCCAGTCTTGGCCAAACAGGCTCACATAGAAACCAGACATGGCCAAGCTACTCCCAGACCAGAGAATACACTTCCTAAAACAGCTTTCACAGTAAAGCTCCCAGCCCCAATTAACACTGCGGTCCCAGTACCCTAAGGGCAGGCTCATTTCCCATTGAAACTGATACCACTTAAACAGGTAGATCGAGAGGCCCCGGAAGACTTCGCTCACAGGAGGAACACAATGGACACACCTGAACGCCAGGAGAAGGGACATTTACACATAATCACGTGGATGGGAAATACAGTGAAGAATCCTCCAGAAGACATTCTCACCAACTCACGGAGATGACTGGAATATCCTGTGTCAATTGCAAATGAATTGCTACTATTGGAAGCCTGATTAGCTTCCATTCAGTTTATTCTTGTTTAAATCTCTTTACAATTATCACCTTTGTGTTGTACCCCTATAAAGCCTGCCTGTATCTTCTGTTCTGGGAAGAGCATTCTGGCCATCTGTGCAGAGAATCAGTTCTGTGTCGGCCTGGTCAATTTCTCTTCCGCGATATTGCTTTGTTTAGTTAAACTGCTTGTCAATTTCACCACAGTCCTCATGTGCGGCCTCTGATCCATTGGGATCAATTTCTCCGACTGCTTCTTTTTCCATTCTCACTTAGTTGCCTTTGGCGTCTCTCGAGGATTTTGGTGTCTTTGAACTGGACCATTCTCCAGGCAGTGAGAGTCTAGGAACTAGGATGTCATTTGGATGTTCATCTTGTCATTTAATTTAAAACTGTAAAAGAATTAAAATACAAAGCATGTTATTATAAGAAGCACTCAAATGGAAATCATGAATACAGAGTGTAAAGTTATTGCCACCAGAACAATAATCCTTTATTTGTGATGATAACTATGGTAGAAATTCTCCAATTCTCTAAAATTATTCTCATTGCTTTCTTCCATTATTT
The DNA here is from genome assembly GCF_047496795.1 of Chiloscyllium punctatum. Taxonomy (NCBI): domain Eukaryota; kingdom Metazoa; phylum Chordata; class Chondrichthyes; order Orectolobiformes; family Hemiscylliidae; genus Chiloscyllium; species Chiloscyllium punctatum. The sequence goes on along the minus strand of NC_092741.1, from coordinate 147,638,132 downwards.
TACATGCCATTTTTTTGCTTCATTCAGGTCAATGGTGTGTCCAAGTGTTGGGGAACCAAGGTCTAAAATTTTAGGACTGAAATTGTGAAACATCCTGCAGACCAGGGGTGTTAGAAATTTGGAACTCTCTTATGCAAAGGCCCTTGATGTTCAATCAGTTGTTAATTTTATATCTGAAATTGCTAGACTTCTGTTAACCAAAGGTATCAAGGGATATGGACTAAAGAGGGCAAATGGAATTAGTTTGCAAAGCAGTCATGATCCCATTGAATGGCAGAACAAGCTTAAGGAACAAAATGGCCTGATCCTGTTCCTAAGTTCCCACGAGACGCTTCACTTTTACTTGGATAGACAAGGCAGGAATGAAAGACTCTCAACCCAACAGCACTGAAGTCCAGAGGAAAAGCATTGGTGAAGGAAACTGTGGTGAAGTTTAAATGTTGCCCAGAAGTTAAACAATTTAAGGAAGGAGAGTGCACCATGGTCACAGTTTCAGAAGTCTTCATTTGTCAATTTGAATGGACATTGAGTGCTGTGCCAGGGACAGGAATCTATTTTCCTGAACAGATTGACCTGGTTTTTCTGGCTAATTGCACTTTTTTTTGGTACAAGCTGTCCAGAGATGGTGCGATTATTGCGAATGATCACAGATTTTTATTGCAGTCTGAGTTTCTCAGATCTTTCTATGAGTTTAAAAAGCATTGCACATCAGCAGTGTGCATAATGCAATCCATGCCCCAGGGTGAGTTAATAGACTTACTGATAATTGGTCTCAGTTGCCGACCTTAAGGGACACAAAAGCACTAATTGGAATGTTCCAAAGGCTTTTGAAAGAAAATATTTTGCTATAAAGCTGCTTGCTGCATCCCAAACTAACCTAAGAGAACTGTTCTGTATATTCTTCATTGTATCAAATGGAGAACATGGGGAAATATAAGCGACATCTTGAAAAATGTGTATATTACAGAGGAAGAGGTGCTAGATATCTTAATACACATATGGGCAGATAAGTCTCCGGAACATGATCAGGTATACCATAGGGAAGTGATTGCTGAGATATTTGTATCATCGCAAGTCACAGGTGCTGGAAGGCTGGAGGTTGTCTAATGCGTACCACTATTTGAGAAAGGTGGTAGGAAAAGCCAAGGAACTATAGACTGGTGAGCCTGACACCAGTGGTGGGCAAGTTGTCGGAGAGAATCCTAAGGGACAGGATTTATAAAGGCAAGGACTGATTAGGGATAGTCAACATGACTTTGTGTGTAGGAAATCATGTTTCACTTACTTGATTGAGTTCTTTGAAGAAGTAACAAAGAGGATTGTTGAGTGCAGAGTGGAGAACGTGATCTATATGGGTTTCAGTAAGGCACTCGACAAGGTTCCTCATGATAGGCTGGTTAGCAAAGTCAGATCTCATGGAATACAGGTAGAACAAGTCATTTTGATACAGAACTGGCTCAAAGGTATAAGACAGAGGGTGGTGGTGGAGGGTTGTTTTTCAGACTGGAGGCCTGTGACCAGTGATATGCCAAAAGGATCGGTGCTGGGTCCACTGCTTTTTGTCATTTATATAAATGATTTGGATGTGAACAGAGGAGGTATAGGTAGTAAATTTGCAGATGACACCAAAATTGGAAGTGTAGTGGACAGTGAAGAAGGTTACCTCAGAGTACAATGGGATCTTGATCAATGGGCCAATGGGTCAAGGAGTGGCAGATGGATTAGATAACATTGGATAAATGTGAGGTGCTGCATTTTGGTAAGCCAAAATCAAGGTAGGACTTACACACTTAATGGTAAGGTCCTGGGGAAGTATTGCTGAACAAAGAGACCTTGGAGTGCAGGTCCATAGTTTCTTGAAAGTGGAGTCGCGGGTTGGTAGGATAGTTAAGAAGAAATTTGGTATGCTTTCCTTTGCTGGTCAGAGCATTGAGTAAAGGAATTGAGAGGTCATGTTGCAGCAGTACAGGGCATTAGTTAGGCTACTTTTGGAATATTGTGTGCTCGAGTTTTGAGAAGATTTGTAGCTCAGGTTGAGGCTCTGGATGTAACTTACATCCATATTGTGTGCAATTCTGGTCTCCCTGCTATAGGAAGGATATTGTGAAACTTGACCAGGTTCAGAAAGATTTACAAGGATGTTGTCAAGGTTGGAGGGTTTGGGCTATAGGGAGAGGTTGAATAGGCTGGAGCAATTTTCCCTAGAGAGTTGGAAGCTGAGGAGTAATCTTATAGGGGTTTATAAAATCATGAGGGGCATGGATAGGATAAATAGTCAATGTCTTTTCCCTGGAATGAGGGAGTCCAGAACTAGAGGGCATAGGTTTAAGGTGAGAGGGGAAAGATTAAAAAGGGACCTATCGGGCAACTTTTTCACAGAGTGTGTGTAAGGACTGAGCTGCCAGAGGATGTGGTGGAGGCTGGTACAATTATAACATTTAAACAGCATCTGGATGGGTATATGAATAGGAAGGGTTTGGAGTAATATGGGCCAAATGTTGACAAATGGGACTGGATTTATTAAGGATATCTGGTCAGCATGGTTAGTTGGACTGAAGGGTCTGTTTCCATGCTGTACATCTCTCTGACTCTATGGTAGGTTGGCACTATGAGTGTCTTGATATTTTTGTGATTTGATTTGATATGATTTATTATTGTCACATCTACTGACATATAGTGAAAAATATTGTTTTGTGTGCTAACCAGATAAATCATACCTTATGTAAGTACATCAGGGTAATAGAAGAGAATGCAGAATATAGTGTTATAGAGAAGGTGCAGAGAAAGGGCAACTCAAATATATGAGAGGTCTGTTCATATGTCTGATAACAGTGGGGAAGAAGCTGTTCTTAAATCTGTTGGTACACGTTTTCAAACTTTTGTATCTTCTGCCCGATTGGAAGTGGTGGAAGAGAGTTTATCCGGTGTGGGTGAGGGGTCTTTGATTATGTTGGCTGCTTTCCTGAGGCAGCAGGAACTGTAGACAGAGTCAGTGGAAGGGAGGCTAGTTTTTGTGATGGACTGGGCTGTGTTCACAGCTCTCTGTAATTTATTTTGCGGTCCTGGGCAGAGCAGTTGCCATACCAAGCTGTCTTGCAATCAGATAGGATGGTTTCTGTGGTGCATCTATAAAAATTGTTAAGAAGCATTGTGGTAATGATGAATGTCCTTTCCCTTCTGAGGGTTGGTGCGCTTTCCTCACTGTAGTGTCAACATAGATGGACCAGGATAGAGTGTTGGTGATCTTTACTCCTAGGAACTTGAAGCTCTCGACCACCTCCACCTGAGTACCAATGGTAAAAACAGGGGCATGTTCTCCATTCTATTTCCTGAAGCCAATGACCAACTCCTTTGTTCTGCTGACATTGAGGGAAAGTTTCTTGTCTTTACACCATGCCACTAAGCTGTCAATCTCTTTGTTGTATTCGGTCTCACTGAATGAGATCTGATTCAGTAGGGTGGTGTCATCAGTAAATCTGTAAGTTGAGTTCGAGCTGAAATTTGGCCACATGGTCATGAGTGTATGTAAGGAGTATGGTAAGGGGATGAGTACGCAGCCTTGTGGGGCGCTGGTATTGAGGATTGTTGTAGAGGTGTTGTCACCTACTCTTACTGATTGCAGTCTCTGGGTCAGAAAGTTGAGGATCCAGTGCAGCTGAGGGAGCAGAGTCCTGACTCTCAACGTTTGGAGATGAGTTTTGTTGGAATTATGGTGTTGAAAGCAATTATTTGATTTTGGCAGCAAGAATATAAGAACATAAGTACTAGGACCAGGAGTAGGCTACGTGATCCTTCAAGCCTTCTCCACCCCTCAATAAGATCATGGCTAATCTTTTTGTGGACTCAGGTCCACTTACCTGTATTTTCACCATATCCCTTAATTCCTTTATTTTTTTAAAAAGTATCTACTTTAGTTTTAAAAGCGATTACTTAAGTAGTGTCAACTACTTTCCTGGGCAAGGAATTCCACAGGTTAACAATCCTCTGGGTGAAGAAGCTCCTTCTCAGTTCCATTCTAAACCTGGTCCTTCTAATCTTGAGGCCATACCCTCTTGGAGGAGAAAGTGAGGACTGCAGATGCTGGAGATCAGAGCTGAAAATGTGTTGCTGCGCTTTTCCAGCAACACATTTTCAGCCATGCCCTCTTGTCCTAGTCTTACCTACCAGTCGAAACATCCTCTCTATTCCAATTTTATCAATTTTCTTCATAATTTTATATGTTTCTATAAGACCACCCCCCCCCATTCTTCTGATTTCCAATGAATATAATCCCAATCTGCTCAGTCTCTCCTCATAAATCAACCCCTCAACTCCAGAATTAACCTAGTGAACCTCTTCTGCACCTGCTCTAGTGCCAGTACATCCTTCCTTAAGTAAGGAGACTAAATCTGCACACCGTACTCCAGGTGTGGCCTCACCAGTACCTTGTACAGCTGTAACATTACCTCTCTGTTTTTAAACTCAACCGCTTTAGCAATGAAGGACAAAATTCCATTTGCCTTCCTAATTACTTGTTGCACCTGCAGACCAACCTTCTGCGATTCATGCACAAGGACACCCAGGTGCCTCTACACAGCAGCATGCCTGCAACTTTTTACCTTTCAAGTAACAATCTATTTTGCTGTTATCCTACCAAAACATATGACTTCACATTTCCTAACGTTGTATTCCATCTGCTAGACCTTTGCCCACTCATTCAATGTATCTATATTCCTCTGCAAAGTTTCACAATCCTCTGCACACTTTGCTCTGTCACTCACCTTAGTGTCAATGGCAAATTTTGACACCATACACGTGGTCCCCAACTCCAAATCATCTATATAAATTGTAAATAATTGCAGTACCAACACCGATCCCTGAGGCACACCACTAGACACTGATTGCCAGCCAGAATAGCACTCATTTATCCCCACTCTTTGCTTCCTGTCAGTGAACCAATCCTCTACCCCTAACACCATGCATCCTTATCTTATGCAGCAGCCTCATGTGCATAAACTTGTCAAAGGCCTTTTGGAAATCTAGGTACACCACATCCACTGGGTCCCCGTTGTCCGCCTTGCTTGAAATGTCTTCATAGAATTCCAAAAGATTTGTGAAGCATGACCTGCCCTTCATGAACCCATTGCTGCATCTGTACAATGGGACAATTTATTTCAAGATGCTGTGCTATTTCTTCCTTGATAATAGACTCAAGCATTTTCCTCATTACAGAGGTTAAGCTGACTGGTTTATAATTCCCCATCTTTTGTCTACTTCCCCTTTTAAACAATGGTGTCACATTTGCTATTTTCCAATCTGCCCCAGAGTCCAGCAAATTTTAGAAAATTACTGCCAGTCCATCTGCTTTTTCTCCCGCCATCTCTTTTAGTACCCTGGGATACGTTCCAACAAGGCCAAGAGACTTATCCATCCTTAGCTCCATTAGCTTACCCCTCACTAGCTCTTCTGTAATAGTAATTGTTTCCAGGTCCTCACGTACCTTTGTCTCTTCATCACATACTGGCCTATTATTAGTATTCTCCACTGTGAACACCGAAGCAGAGTACCTGTTCAATGCCTCAGCTGTTTAATCATATCCCATAACTAACTGCCCTTTCTCTTCCTCTAAAGGGCCACGATTTACTTTAGCCACTCTTCTTTGCTTTATGCATTTATCGGAACTTTTGCCATCTGTCTTTATAATCTGTGCTAGTTTTTTCTCATCCTCTACCTTACTTTTCTTTGGAGCCCTTTTTGTGGCTTTCTTTAAAGTTTTCCCAATCTTCTAGTTTCCTGCTGTTTTTGGCCACTTTGTATGCCTTCTCTTTCACTTTGATAGTCTGCCTTATTTCCTGAGACATCCATGGCAGATTACCCTCACCCCCTTACAGTCCTTCCTTCTCACCAGAATATACTTTTGCTGACCATTTGAAAAATTTCTTTGAATGTCCTCCACTGCTCGTCAACTGTCACATCATAAAGTCTCTGATTCCAGTCTCTTTTAGCCAGGTCCTCCCTTATTCTACCATCATCCCCCTTATTCAAGCACAGGACCCTGGTAATGGATTTTACCTTCACATTAACCAGCTGTATTTTAAATTCAACCACACTGTGATCACTCCTTCCAAGAGGATCCCTGACTCTGAGGTCATTAATTATTCCTGTCTCATTACACAGGACCTGATCTAGGAGAGCTTACTCCCTCGTCGGTTCCATTACATGCTGTTCAAGAAAACTATCATGGATACACTCAACAAACTCCTCCTCAAGGCTACCCTGACTGAACTGGTTCGACCAATTGACATGCAGATTAAAATCCCCCATGATTATGGCAGTACCATTTTTGCAGGCATTAGTTATTTCCTTGCTTACTGCCCGCCCCAATGTGACGTTATTATTTGGTGGCCTATCAGTGACTTTTTCCACCCAAAGGGATTCACCCTCATGCTCTGTAGAACCGATATCATTTCTCAGCATCACCCTGATGCCTTCCTTGAATATCAGAGCAGCACCACCTTCCTTGCATTCCTGTCTGTCCTTCCGAATAGTCTGGTGCCTCCTGGATCCCAGTCATGGCCATTCTGCAACCAGGTCTCTGTGATGGCTGCCAAATCATATTCGTTCACGATGATTTGTGCCATTAGCTCATCAACCTTGTTACAAATGCTATGGGCATTCAGGTACATTTATGATCGCTTTCTTACCATCATGATTCACAACATCTCTAATATCTCCTGAGTTATCCTTCGTTTTTGCTTCTTTCATAGTCTGCCTTGAACTTAAACCTACTAACCTGCTGCTTACCTTTTCATTTATCATCAATCTTCCCATTGCTTTCCCTTTCCCTTCCTCCTGACTCACAAGTTTAAAGTCCTGGTGACCACCCTATTTATTCTTTTTGGTAGAACACTGGTTCAAGATCGGTTCAGGTGGAGACCGTCCTGTGAAAAGGAACCCCCTCTTTCCCACACCATTCTCTTAGACATGCATTTACTTCCCTAATTTTCTTGTCCCTAAGTCAATTTGCACGTGACTCGGGCAAACCCATTTTCAGCTGTATAAATCAAACTGCACCCAGCTACCATTCTTAAGTATATCAGGGAATAAATGTCAGAGTTTGTTTTCAAAAAAGAAGTTTTGAAACTGTGTTGGATCGCATTGGTTCATGGCAAATATTGTGCTCAGAAATAAGCAAATGGATGGAAGGACACTTGAGCTAAACAATCACTTTCAAAATATGCATAAGTTGAGCCTTTTTTTTTCACCAACTCCACCCAAAGAGTGTGAAGATATGTCCATATAGAATACAATGTGAAAGTCACCACAGGATTGCTGTCTCCTTAGAGAGGGATGTTGTGGTGGTGGCTTAGCCTGAGGCCAGTACACCTAAGGTGAGGGGAGAAGTTGAGAAGGAGAGTCCTTTAGGGTAATTTCAGCCAGTGTGGGAATTAAACTCATGCTATCAGCGTCACTAACCAGCTGTCCACTCAACTGAGATAATCAACCCCACCAAGACAAAAGCTACTTAAAAGCTCTGAAATTAGTAATTCTGTTTGAGGATGTTAGGAAGTGGACATGAAACTGCAGCATCTATTACTGGGGGAACACAACAGCAGAGTGGCCAGCTGTGAATCATTCCATACAGCTTGTTGATGAAGACTGGCTTGGTGATACAGCTGATACCTTGTAGTTCCTCCTCCAACACCAGTGCTCAACTTGTAAGTTTGCACCACTGAATATGTACCAAACAGGATAAAAGATCTCCCACCAGCACTGTTTAAAGGGGTCAAAAACCACTTGCTTCCTTCTTCTGGCTGCCATTACAATTGTACAGATGTTTAATCTTTCTGTAGTTGTTTCAAGAGTCTACAGGGTGTGGTGTGGCAGTGCGAAGGTACATTTTACTTCCACACAAACCAGACAGTCCTAGGCACTGTTCGATCAGTAGTCCTTCGGCTTGGAATAGAGTAGAATTTTGATAATGAACAAAGGTGAAGCAGAGCAGGGCTAGTTGCCAGAAGTGGATGGAAGAGGTGGAAGAAAGCTCTCGGCATTAACATTTATTCACCTGGGTGTTCCGGGACCAATCGTTGCATCTAAACCCCACCAAAGAACAATTTGAGAGATGACTGCACGTCAATATGGAGGTTGCGATTCAAATCTACTTACTGCAGCAACGAGGATTGCAGTCCCAAAGTAGGGCAAACCACTTATTGGCAGTAGTTGTGAAGTCTTCTGCATCTGATTCGTTCCAGTGCAGAGCTGGCTGATATTAGTAACATCTCACAACTTGCCATCTGTTGTTGTACAAGGGAAGTCACAGAGCTCTTCTATTCAAATAAATGTTACATTCTCTCTCGTCAGAGAGCAGTAAGTGGAGTGAGCAAGAAAGTTTGCCTTGTGAGCAGGGTATCTTAGAGTGCGCACATACTATCTTGTAGATGTCACTATCAATTCTGCCATATGTTAGGACCGGAATGGGTTCCAATTTTTCAACATCCAGATTGTGTGTGACCATAGGCATCCTATCATACAGGGAAATACCCAATATTCGAATAGATTTACTCTGCACCAATCTTGTTTGACAACTATACTTCAACCATCAGCACAAACCAATAGATGAATACCATGATGGCATGAATTATGACTATCTTATGGACAGTGTTAATATTTGAATGGCTGGTGGTCAATGTGACATCAATATGTTTCATTAACATTACTCAGATCTTGCGAGTCCCTTCTGTAAGCAGAGTACCTGAAAGCAGGATTCTCTGGCTCCAGTCATAGCCTCCTGTGTGTGGCTGTGCAATGCTCCTTCTCCTGCAGTGTGGGGGAGTTGTGTCAATGGCGGTTGTGCAATGTAGCAGGGAGATGTGATCATTATAGTGGAGTTGCTGGCAACATGAGCTAACTATGAAATTAGGTTGTGAAGATTAAAAAAGTGTCAGCGTGCATTGGAGCATTTGAAAGTTAGATGCAAGCCGTGATTAATGGAGATTATTACTAGGTAACTGTTCGATGTCTGGAGTGCCTGATGTGGTGATATGGTTGGCAGGAGATGACATTTTTAAGATATATTCATTGTCCTCCATCACTCGTGAGTGAGCTTATTGAACTTCTTAAGCTACTGTGTGCATATCCTCAGGGTTAGATTCCTGGCATTGATCATTGTGGCTCCTGTTATCTTTCCATCACTTTGGAGGTCTTCCATTCATGTAAATAATTTGGATGTGAGCATAAGGGGTATACATAGTAAGTTTGCAGATGGCACCAAAATCTGAGGTGTAGTGGACAGCAAAGAAGGTTACCTCAGAGTACAATGGGATCTTGATCAGATGGGCCAATAGGCTGAGAAGTGGCAGATGGAGTTTAACTCAGATAAATGCGAGGTGCTGCATTTTGGGAAATCAAATCTCAGCAGGACTTATACACTTAATGGTAAGGTCCAAGGGAGTGTTGCTGAACAAAGAGACCTTGGAGTGCAGTTCATAGCTCCTTGAAAGTGGAGTCGCAGGTAGATAGGATAGTGAAGAAGGCGTTTGGTATGCTTTCCTTTATTGGTCAGAATATTGAGTACAGGAGTTGGGAGGTCATGTTGCAGCTGGTTAGGCCACTGTTAGAATATTGTGTGCAATTCTGGTCTCCTTCCTAGCAGAAAGATATTGTGAAACTTGAAAGGGTTCAGAAAAGACTTCCAAGGATGTTGCCAGGGTTGGAAGATTTGAGCTACAGGGAGAGGTTGAATAGGCTGGGGCTGTTTTCCTTGGAACTGAGAGGTGACCTTGTAGAGTTTTATAAAATCATGAGGGGCATGGATATGATAAATAGACAAGGTCTTTTCCCTGGGACGGTGGATTCCAGAACTAGAGAGCATAGGTTTAGGGTGAGAGGGGAAAGATATAAAAGAGACCTAAGGGGCAACGTTTTCACACAGAGGGTGGTACTTGTAGGGAAAGAGCTGCCAGATGAAGTAGTGGAGGCTAGTACAATGGCAACATGTAAAAGGCATCTGCATGGATATATGGGTAAGAAGGGTTTGGAGGGAAATGGCAGTTGGGACTAGATTGGGTTGGGATAACTGGTCAGCATGGACAGGTTGGACCGAAGGATCTGTTTCCGTGCTGTACATCTCTATGACTCTATAATTCTATCTTATTGGACATCTCTCCTTTTTGCAATTTGATCTACCAAGACCTGTATTGCTGCAGCTGAACTCTTTCTAGTTCCCGTCTTTCTTACATTATGGCATTTTTCACTGTTTCCTTGGTCTGATTCACCTCCTGAATTATTCCTAGCTCTTACTTCAGCCGCAGTGCACTTACACAATCACTGGGGGCAGATTAATTTAACATGACGATCATTGCGTCCCATTAAGAAGAATATTCCATAAGGTGTGTGTGTGTGACAATCTCGTTTGCATGAGCCTGCTTGTTATAAAAATGGATTAATATTTGTGGACAATTAAACATTGTTTGAACATTTTGAAACTTCAGACATCATTGCCAATAGTAATTGGCAGCTATGATTTCACCAACTGCTTTATATTCGAAGGATTAAGCTGGCTGATTTTATTACAAACCTTGGACACTTAAATAATAAGAGTAAAACTGCAGACCAGTGGAAAACCAAAATCTTTCTGTATGCAAAATTAAACTGACTTATGTCTGAGGCAACATTACATTGGAGCTTATGAATGTTTTCATGTTTGTAGCAAATCCAATGTAAACGAATCCTATTCTAAATTGTTACAGTGTCATTTTGAAGAGAGAGAGAGAGGAGAGAGAGGAGAGAGGAGAGAGAGGAGAGAGTAGAGAGAGAGGAGTGAGAGAGGAGAGAGAGGAGAGAGAGAGAGGAGAGAGAGAGAGGAGAGAGGAGAGAGAGAGGAGAGAGAAGAGAAAAAGAGAGGAGAGAGGAGAGAGAGAGAGAAGAGAGAGGAGTGAGAGAGGAGAGAGAGGAGTGAGAGAGGAGTGAGAAAGGAGAGAGAGAGGAGAGAGGAGAGAGAGAGAGAGGAGAGAGAGGAGAGAGAGGAGTGAGAGAGGAGTGAGAAAGGAGAGAGAGAGGAGAGAGGAGAGAGAGAGGAGAGAGGAGTGAGAGAGGAGAGAGAGGAGAGAGGAGAGCAAGAGAGGAGAGAGAAGAGAGAGAGGAGAGAGGAGAGAGAGGAGAGAGGAGAGAGAGAGAGAAGAGAGAGGAGTGAGAGAGGAGAGAGAGGAGTGAGAGAGGAGTGAGAAAGGAGAGAGAGAGGAGAGAGAAAGAGAGAGAGAGAGAGCTATGGTATGGGAAACAACTGCATTCACACCAGTTCATTTCTCGGCTGGAATTGAAAAACTGGAAATCTTGTTTATTTCCTGTCAATATAAAATCGATTACCTGGGAGACCTGCTAAACTCATCGCCTGCCTCAGCTCAGTCGAATTAGCACACTGCAACTGCAGCAGGCCACTGGGTGACTGACTATTTATACTTTCTCATCATATGCAGACTAACAAACATAACATGTGATTGTTCATGTGAATGTTTTAGATTGATTAAAGGAACACACAATATTTTCAAGAAGGAGAAAGAAAGCAAAGGATGTAGAGTCATAGTTATACAGCATGGAAACAGACCCTTTGGTCTAACTCGTCCATCCCGACCAAATATTTTAAACTGATCTTGTCCCATTTGCCAGCACTTGGCCCATATCCCTCTAAACCCTTCCTATTCATATACCCATCCAGATACTTTTTAAGTGTTGTCATTGCACCAGCCTCCACCATTTCCTCTGGCAACTCATTCTATACATGCACCACCCACTGTGGAAAAACGTTGGCCTTTGGGTCCTTTTTAAATCTTTCCCCTCCCACCTTAAACCTATGTCGATTAGTTTTGGACTCCTCTAACATGGGGAAAAGACCTCGACTCTTCACACTTTCCATGCCCCTCATAATTTTATAAACTTTTTTTTCCCTCACCCTCAGCTATGGTGATATGATTAGATCGACTAAGGTAGGAGAAGATGTGTGCGCAGCATCAATGACTATAACGAGGCAGCACAGACAGTTAGGTGCAATGGCCTGTGCATTCCATCTGATTCTGTACACATCTCACTTGTGGCACTGCACTCTTTGATTGACACATTAGAGGATTACACAAGAATGAACTTCTGTTTATCTGCCACCTAACTACGTGTTCAAGTGTGGCACAATCAATGACTTGCTTCTGAAGAGCATTACTGATGTCATTTAAGAAACACAGCTGCCATTTTGCACAGTGCAAAATCTCATCGACAATTATCTGAGCATTTTAGGATTCTCTTCTAATTTCATTCATATCTTTTGATTGTACAGCATTTCTGATGGAAAAAATGTTAACATTAGACCCATTATATGGGTCTAAAGGGAGCTCAATGTACATCATATTGTAAACAATGAATTGCATTGGCAGAGTTCAATTAGACGTTATTACCAATAAATTGTATTTAACATTTTGGAAAAGCAAGATATGGTGAGCCAAATGGTTAGCTTGCATTCATCAGGATAAATGCCTCTTTTCAACAATATTCAAATTGTGTTCTGATTAGATTAGATTTCCTACAGTGTGGAAACAGGCCCTTCAGCCCAACACCGACCCTCCGAAGTGTAACCCACCCAAACCCATTTTCCTCTGAATGACGCACCTAACACTATGGGCAATTTACCATGGCCAATTCACCTAACCTGCACATCTTTGGACTATGGGAGGAAACCCATGCAGACACGGGGAGAATACGCAAACTCCACACAGACAGTCGTCTGAGGCTGGAATTGAACGGGGGACCCTGGTGCTGTGAGGCAGCAGTGCTAACCACTGTGCCACCATGCCACCCGTTCTGCAACATTTATTGAAGAAGGAATCCTAGACAAGGCTTCTGAAGAGTTCCCTGCCCTTCTCCAAACTATCTTTAAAGAAGATGTGAACAGCAAGTTGCCTTCATATGGCATTCAACAGTCAATCGCTCCCTCAACAGATATTTTAGCGCAGTGTTGAGATGAGCTGCTGAGCTTCATATTACCATATTTTCTGACTTGGAGGTGAGAGTACTAGTAACTGAGCCAAGCTGAGCACATCAAAAAAAAAGAAACATCAACTAGTTTCTAAAATGTGCTGCTCATTAGGCAGTTGGCACTTGGCAGATGGAGGAGAACAGACAGAGGAGGGATCAAGCAGAATGTGGAGGGTGAATGATGGAGGGTAAAGGGTAAATGAAGGAGTATGGTTGGTAGAGGCAGGTGGGCAGAGGATAAAGGTTGGGGGATAGAGGGTGAAGGGGGAGAGTCAAAGGTAGAAGGAAGGAATGGGTGGAGGTGAATGGAGAGTAGAGGGGAGATAAAAGAAAGGCTGAGATTAGGAGAGTGGAGAATAGAGAATAGGGGCTGGAAGACAGAAGGCAAATGAAGGAAGTTGCAGGTGGTGAGTGCAGAGTGATGGGAAGAGGGAGTATAATGGAAGGAAGGAGGTAGAAGGTGGAAGATGGTGAGTAGAGGGCAAAATGAGGAGGGTGAAGAATGAAAGGTAAAGTCGAATGGTAGATAGGTAGCTGGTGGGTGCACCCTCTGATTGCCAGTGTTATACAAATGTTAAAACCAGTCACAAGGACAGCCACAGAGACATAAATGTCTTCTCTTGCAGATGCCAAATAACAATTTTATTTTATGGATGGAAGTATATGAAAGTAGATTTAAAATTACTTACTTGAGTCATGTTAAAGCCAAATCATGAATTTATGGGACACAAGATGTTCATCAGCCAATGATTCTTTGACATAATGGCATTATTTATAACTCAATTTGTTGAAACTTAGCAGTCCAGCCCTCAGGAAGATGACGGATGTTCGTACCGGAGAATGGAACACTTTTCCTTTTCACTAAGTAATGAGAATATGAAACACTCCTCTGATGGATATAACAGGGTGAGCTGCAGGCTGGGTGCTGCTTCACTTCCATCTGCAATAAGCTGAACAAATGCACAAAACTAACCTGTTGTTCCTCCTCGTGTTGCCAAGATTTGGAGCCATCTTTTTGCTATTGTCTCTAATCGGGTTCACAGTATGTGAGAGGTTATAAGATTAGTGTGTGTTCTATTTCAAAGTCTATTTCCTCTGGTATACCTCCCCTTGCTCCATGAGGAGCCCGTAGTGATTGGAATGAGGTCAGCTTAGTGAATCTCATAGAATATAAGCTCCCTGATCGGTGCTGTTAATCTGGTCCGATTCGGGAGCCCTGACTGACAGATATAAACAGGAGTGTCAGTGGTTCTGCTCACTCCAGGAGTGGGCTCTGAAATGGCTGGGTTAGTGTCATGTACTATGCATGTGTAAATAAAGAGTGATTCGTGATGGAATACCAGGCTTCATGGAGTTATTTCAGAGGCATGTGAAAATGAATTCAGAAACTGAGGCAGGTAGAAAAGTAGGGGATTCAGAAAGGAAGCATAGGGGGCAAAGAGAAGAAGGATAGACTTGCACTTATTACTCACGGCAACAGTGTTGTATGTTCTGATATCAATCAGATCAATTCAGTCTTGTGGCTGAGATGGAATGCTACCAGCAATTCTACTTTCTAAGGTTTTGAGATAATTAAAACATTGACGACACAAAAATATGTAGGTAGGAAAGTGAGTTGTGAGGACATAAGGAGCCTGCAAAGAGATGTAGATAAACCAAGTGAATGGGCAAAGATCTAGCAAATATAGTACAATGTGGGAAAGTGTGAAATTTTCCCATTTGGCATTAGGAATAAAATAAAAAACAGACTTTCTGAATGATGAGAGATGGCAGAGTTCTGAGATGCAGAGAAACCTGGATGTTCTAGTGAATGAACTGCAGAATATCAATACACAGGTACAGCAAGTAATCAGGAACACTAACGGAATGTTATAGTTTATTGTGAGGAGAATGGAATGCATGGATATGCTTTGTTATACAGGGTTTTGATGACATTGCATCCAAGGTATTGTGTGCAGTGTTGGTCACCATATCTACTGAAGGATGTTAATGCGTTGGGAACAGTTCGGAGATGGTATACCAGACTAATACTGGAATTGTGTAGATTGCCTAATGAGGACAGGCTGGATAGGCCAGACCTGTATTCTCTGGAGTTTAGAAGGGTCAGAGGTGACTCAGTCGAAACACACAAGATCCTGAAGGGATTTGACTGGGTGGATGTTGAAAGAAGTTTTCTCATGTGGTAGAATCTACAGCTCAGGGTCAGAATTTAAAAATAAAGGGGAGGCTGAAATGAGCAATTTGCTTTTTCAGAAGGTAATGAGTTTCAAATTCTCTTTCTCAAAAGGCAGAGGATGTAGAATCCTTAAATATTTTTAAGGCAGAATTAGATAGATTATGAATAGGATGGAAGATTTTCGTGGATATGCAGTAATGCAAGGTCTGAGCTTAAACTCAGATCAGCCATGATTTCACTGAATGGAGGAGCAGAGTTGAGGGACCGAATGGCCTGCCTTTGTTTTCTGTTCACATGTTCGTATGTTTAACTAAACATCACAATAAATACAAATAGTATTGACAGTCCCTGAGGGACATTGTAACACAAATCTGAATCACAGAAGAAACAGATCAAATTGAACATCAAAATGTCATTTTCACCTGAGCCCCCCCCCCCCACAGTGGAGTTCACTGGTTACAGGAGGGATGAAATGTACCGGCAGACACCACATACTCCTTCTCCAAGGTCACATTGACACAGATGTAATTGTGAAAGAGAGGCAGGCAGTTTAGGTGTAGGAATCACTCCTCCCCTGTGCCCCCCCACCCCCCCCTTCAACTATGGCTCACTGTCTGGATCTGTTTGTAACCAGCAATGCAATCAGAAGTTGCTGAAAAAGCTCAGCAGGTCTGGCAGCATCTCTGGAGTCTAAAAGTGCAGCACTGGAAAAAGCACGGCAGGTCAGGTAGCATCCAAGGGACAGGAAAGTCGACATTTTGAGCATAAGCCAATGCTTTTTCCGGTGCTACACTTTTCGATGGTGACTCTCCAGCATCTGCAGTCCTCACTTTCTCCTAACATCTGTGGAAAGTTCAAGTTCTGGGTCATGTTAATAACCAGCTTGGCCAGGCCCAGAGGCAGAGCCAATGGAGATGCTGTCTAATCTGGCTGTTGCCACCCTCCACAGGGACCTGAATATCAGGAACATGGCGGTAGCTCTGCAGCTACCATGATGGGCAATGAGAAGTGTGTAGCAGTGGGAATACTGAGGGTTGGAGAGCTGTTTTATATATTCCATATTTATTTTTAAAGCAATGCCTAGTTTATCTCTGCACCCAGAAACCTACACATTCATTCTGGGATGGCCTGACCCAACTTTCATAAAGCCCGACCAACTCAGGATACAACTTCTGGGTCACTTTCTCCTGGGTCAGCATTGTAGAGCTTTGAAGTGTCCCAACTCAGCTCACCTGACCCGAGGGCAAACATATTGGCCCCGGTGTTTCTGAATGCTAGTCCTTTTTACACTCCCGTTACCCTAGAATTAAACCTTTTCTGCATGCGAAATTTCAAATCAACAGTACATTGTAACAAAAAAAATTGCAAACATTAGAAACAATGCACCAAGCTGATTGATCCCTCTTTGGCTCAGAACCACAGTATTTCCGTACATTGCAAAAGGTTCGCCCATTCTACCTTCAATAATTGCCTGGAGATCTTTAAATTTCACCAGCACATAATTTTCCAGTCCTGTTATTTCTCCTCCCTAAACAAGGCTATATTTGGAGTTTTGAACAATTAGGCAATTAGCCTGCACCCAGACAATCAAGTGCTGTTTGCACATTACCATACCTCTGTGATTCTGAATCAGTTCTGAATCATTTCAAAATATCTTAAACAATGAATAAAAAATGGCCCTAATTGCTGTAATAGAGAAATGATAATATTTTTCTTTTTCATTATTCTCTTCTGAAAGTGTTGGGTTTTGCCTATAGGCAGTTCTATAAGCACCTATTGCTTAGAAGTACCTTACTCAGGTACCCATTGGTTTTATTTAATTGTTGACATGTCAGCGAACTATTGAATCAAGGCATGTCTCAGTGAAGCTTAGTCCCCATGCCACTTACAATCACATATAGTCAGCTCCAGCAGAGGTTATTAGATATCAGTCTGAAGTGAGAGGCCATAATTGATTTTCCCATCCCTGACCCAAAGGAGCTGAGGCCATTAGCGAAACCCCTATTGAGATGAAAAAGCTCACTGCAGCTTGGAGTCAAATCCGACTTCTTCATGTGGCTCAGAACCCATGGGAGAGTGTGAAATTTATTGAGTAGGTTTCAATAAAGCAGAATTATATTGTTATTTGGTTAAAAAAAATGGAAAAGCTGACATTTAACTTTGCTGATTAAATATTTATACAAGCTAAAAAGTCCCTCTATAGATGTGACTTCAAGGATTCCCCATGGAGAAAAACGACATCTGATCCACAGCATCCATTGATCCTGCCCCCAAACCCCTGCCAGCTGGCTATCAGGAAATACAAGCAAGTCTGACCAGCAAAGCCTCCTGAGCTGCACATCTTGGAAGTTGGCCAACAGATTTTTCCAGTATAAATAGCAGATTGGTAAGACTTTGCAAACTGTACAGCAATGTGCAGGATTGTGAGACTTCCATGGAGCTGGCTGGTGGCCACTCTGCATCAAATCAGAAATAATCACATCACCACAAGCCTGAAGGGCATATCGTCCCCCCATCTGTCTTTGAAATGGTTTTTGGAAAATGTGAAGATGGATAAAGGCATAGATTTCTAACTAATAAAAGCAAATTACTGCAGATGCTGGAATCTGAAACCAAAAAAGAGAAAATGCTGGAAAATCTCAGCAAGTCTTGCAACATCTGTAAGGAGAGAAAAGAGCTGACTTTTCGAGTCCAACTGACCCTTTGTCAAAACTTCCACTTGCTTCTACAGCCATATTTCCTTCTTCAGTGACTGTCTTCGCCTCTGATCTTTTTAGATTTCTAACTGGTACCGGGCTAAGTTGTGGCAAGCACAAGCAGTGTGATATCATCCTCCATTATTTTTCTCCCCTGCAAGTTTATCTCCTTCTCTGTTATAACCGTTCTGTCCTTTGATGGGAGAGGGGCAGCCAATGTTCAGGTGTAAGCCTTGCTACCTTCTAATGGCAGTCAGGGATGGGCAACACATGATGGCCTACCAGTGACATCCACATTCTGTGAAAGAATAAGAAGTTATCTGCAAGAGGCTTTTGACAACAGAGGACTGTTGCAGTCCAGAATGCTGCTGTTGTCTCTATGTGTAAAATACCAGCAAGAGTCATTAGTCAGGAATGCCAGATGTGGTCACTTATTGCATCCTCCTGCTAAAGCCTAGAACCAATTAATGCAGCATATGGCTCTCATGGCTGGCTAAGTGCTGTCCTTGAGAATTCATTGCCATGTTTTTTCCATTTTACTCACCTTTGTGGTCTGATTAATGTAAACTATTCAGGAGTTCAACAGAATTCAAATAATAGTAAAGTTTTCCACTCTTAGTACATACCAACATAATACGTTTGGTCATTTTTATCTTGATTACTTGCATTCGTCAGGCTAAGAAATCACAAATTACAACATGCATATGGAAAGGATTAGCTCATAAACTTTAATCCTGTGTAATTACTTTTTGATTGCAAAGCGAGCAGAAAGCATTTATTATAGATGGCTGGCTCTGCTCTTGAATTAATGAAATCAAAAGGAAGTGTATGATGTCACAACAGTAGACAATTGTTTTACATTTGTGGGAAGTTTCGGAAAGGCTTGTATTGATTTGGTAAACTGTTGGATTGCACCTTTTCTTCACTATTTTGTCTTTTTTAATTACAAAGCGTATAATGGAAATGGAAAGTGAGAAGGATGTAAAACAGGCTGCCAAAGAGTTATCCCTCATTTTACATAATCAGACAAAGTTAGGATCGACTGTCTGTGTGTCCAACAATACCACAATTCAAATGATATTGTGTGTGCTAGTCGCAATCTAGCATTACTAGGTAAATTAATAAAGGGTCACATTCATTGTATTTTTGAATTGCAAAGGAATATGTACAGTTCCAAAATTACTATAATTTGCTTTATAATCATCCAAGGATGTTTTATTATTACTTTTAACAGATCTGTTCAGTCATTCACAGCCGACGCTGTAGGCTGGGATAACACTTTCACTATTAGTTTCCAAAGTCTTTGAAATCGTAGGAGTTACTATGTTGTATTTTGTAAGTTAACTGCTATGAACAAAAGGCTTTTGCCCGAAACGTTGATTTTACTGCTCCTCGGATGCTGCCTGAACTGCTGTGCTCTTCTGGCACCACTAATCCAGAATCTGATTTCCAGCATCTGCAGTCATTGTTTTTACCTTGCTATGAACAAAAGTTTACCTTTGTTTCCTGAGCAATGCTGTAATGTCACATATTATTGGTAATTTTCTGATTTTAGGATATCTTGCCTTCCATAAGTGTGTTTGATAACTTAGGGCATGCAGCAGACTTTTGTCTGATTATAACTTAATGAATCAGAAATTCAAATGACAACACACGGTTTTTGGGTATCCAGTCAAAAATGGCAATTAAGGGATGCCAGGCTTTCGTCAAACTTCATCGTGAGCCATTGAAAACTGCTCTCTCCACTACTGCCTGATCTGCTGTGATATTCCAACACTCTTTGCTTTCAGTACAGATTCCAGCATCTGCAGTCATTTGCTCCTTTATCATGAGCTAAGTTGCTGTCTTCATTATCATACTCTGAGTGCCAGAGATCTGATCATCAGATGTTCTCTTATTAGGATGGCAACCATAGATTTCAATGCATTAGTCTCAACTAGAATTAAATGACCTGCAAGATACTGTGAAGAAACACTGAGCTATGGTACAACAAGGAAAGTCTCAGCAGAACAGGCAGTGGAGACAGAAGTCAAGTTATTATTTTGAATCAATAACCCTTTGCCAAGAATTGGAATAAGTTAGAATTTAACATTGTTTTCCAAAAAGAAGAAAAAGACTTGCATTTATGTGTTTTTTTTAATGACCACCTAATGTGTCAAAGTACTTTATAGCTCATGAAATATTGATATGTTAATATTGTGGGTATCATAGCAACCCAGCAATACAATAATGATCTGATGATCTGTCTTCGTTCTAATGTTTATCGAGGGACAAACCTTAGTCTGAACACTGGGGATAATCGCCCTTATCATCTCTGAGAGATTGTCATGTAATCATTTATATTCACCCAAGCAAGCGTGTTGACTTTGGATTAACATCTCATCTGAAAGATAGAGCCTCTGACACTGTAGCACTCCCTCTGTACTCATTGGAGGGCTAGCTTTGACGTTTGTGGTCAAGACCCAGAGTGAGACTTGAATCCAAAGCCTCAGATGTGAGAGCATCAGAAACTCAGCCACAACCATAACTGTAATTAAATAGTTATCTGCAGCTTCACTCGTTAGATCTAATAGTAAAATGACTGCATGAAAGAATAAAGGGACATAGAGGTGATGCATTTTGGGAGGTCAGTAAAGGTGGAAGTAATATAGTGCATGGCAGAATCCTTAGGAGCATTGATATGCAGAGGGATCTGGGTGTGCATGTCCACAGATCACTGAACGTGGCAGCTCAGGTAGATAGGTAATAAAAAAAAGGCCTATGGTATGTGTGCTTTCCTTGAAAGGAGCATTGAATTTAAGAATAAACAAATTGTGCTGCAGTTATAGAATTTTAGGCCACAGTTCAAGTATTGCATACAGTTCTGGTCATCAAACTACCAGGAGGATGTGGATGCTTTTGAGAGGGTGCAGGACAGGTTTACTAGGATGTTGTCTGATATGGGGGATATTAGCTGTGAAGAAAGGTTGGATAGACTGAGTTTGTTTTCACTGGAGTGCAAGAGGTTAAGGGGTGACCTGATAGAAATTCGTAAGATTACAATTGGCATAGATCGAGTGGAAAGTATGAGGCTTTTTCCCAAGGTGGAGGGGTCAATTACTAGGGGGCCCAGGTTCAAGGTGTGGGGCGGGGGGGAGGAGGGAGGGGAGATTAAAAGAGATGTGCAAGCCACTCAAAGGGTGGTGAGTGCCTGGAACACACTGCCACAGGAGGTGGTGAAAGCAGGCACAACAGCTGCGTTAAAGAAGCACCAGGAGAAATACGTGAATAGGAAGGGAATAGAGGGATATGTATCCTGTAAGTGAAGACAGTTTCAAAAAATAACAAAGAATAAAGAAAATTTACAGCCCAGGAACAGGCCCTTTGGGCTTCCAAGCCTGAGCTGATCCAAATCTACTGTCTAAACCTGTCGCCCAATTCCTAAGCATCTGTATCCCTCTGCTCCCCACCCACTCATGCATCTGTTCAGACACATCTTAAATGAATCGACCGTGCCTGCTTCTACTACCTCTGCTGGCAACGCGTTCCAGGCACCCACCACCCTCTGTGTAAAGTACTTGCTGCATGTATCCCCCTTAAACTTTTCACCTCTCACCTTGAAATCATGACCTCTCATTACTGAATCCTTCACCCTAGGAAAAAGCGTATCTCTATCTACCCTGTCTACACCCTTCATAATTTTGTAGACCTCAATCAGGTCCTCCCTCAATTTCCTTTTTTCTAATGAAAACAAACCTAATCTACTCAACTTCTCTTTATAGTTAGCACCTTCCAAACCAGGCAACATCCTCGTAAACCTTCTCTGCACCCTCTCCAAAATGTTCACATCTTTTTGGTAATGTGGTGACCAGAACTGCACACAGTACTCTGGCCTCCTCTATTGGGGAGACAGGCCGCCTACTTGTGGAACATTTCAGAGAACACCTCTGGGACACCTGGACCAACCAACCCAACCACCCCATGGCTCAACACTTCAACTCGCCCTCCAAGTTGAAGGACATGCAGGTCCTTGGACTCCTCCATCACCAGACCATAGCAACACGATGGTTGGAGGAAGAGCGCCTCATCTTCTGCCTAGGAACCCTCCAACCAAAAGGGATGAACTCAGATTTCTCCAGTTTCCTCATTTCCCCTCCCCCCACCTTGTCTCAGTCAAATCCCTCGAACTCAGCACCGCCTTCCTAACTTGCAATCTTCTTCCTGACCTCTCCGCCCCACCCCCACTCCGGCCTATCACCCTCACCTTGACCTCCTTCCACCTATCACATTTCCAACGCCCCTCCCCCAAGTCCCTCCTCCCTACCTGCTGGACACACTTTCCTCATTCCTGAAGAAGGGCTTATGCCCGAAACATCGATTCTCCTGTTCCTTGGATGCTGCCTGACCTGCTGCGCTTTTCCAGCAACACATTTTCAGCTCTGATCTCCAGCATCTGCAGTCCTCAGTTTCTACTCTAAGCGTGGCCAAACAAATGTCGTGTACAATTTTAACATGACCTGCCAGCTCTTATACTCAATACCCCGTCCAATGAAGGCAAGCATGCCAAATGCCTTCTTGATCACTCTATCCACCTGTGCAGCAACCTTCAGGGTACAATCGACCTGAACTCTCAGATCTCTCTGCTCATCACCTTTTCCCAAGGCTCTTCCATTCCCTGTATAATTCGCTCTAGAATTAGACTTCTCAAAATGTATCACCACACATTTGCCTAGATTGAACTCCATCCACCACTTCTCCGCCCAACTCTCCAGTCTATCTATGTTCTCCTGTATTCTTTGACAGTTCCTCATGCTTTTTGCTACTCCACCAATCTACGTGTCATCTGCAAACTTGCTGATCATACCAACAGTGCCCTCTTCCAGATCATTTATGTATATCACAAACAGTGGCCCCAACACTGACCCCTGTAGAACACCATTTCGAGAAACTCCCTTCAACTACTACTCTCTGTCTCCTGTTGCTCAACCAGTTCTTTATCCACCTAGCTGGAACACCCTGCACACTATGTAACTTCACTTTCTCCACTAGTCTATCATGGGGACCTTATCAAACACCTTACTAAAGTCCATGTATATGACATCAACAGGCCTTCCTTCACCTAACAACTTGGCCACTTTCTCAAAGAACTCTATTAAGTTGGTAAGACATGATCTTCCCCGCACAAACCGTGTTGCCTATCACTGATAAGCTCATTCTTTTCTAAATATAAATAGATCCTATCCCTCAGTAACCTTATCCAGCAACTTCCCCACCACTGATGTCAGGCTCACTGGTCTGTAGTTACCTGGAATATCCCTACTACCCTTCTTGTACAGGGGTACAACATGAGCAACCCTCCACTTCCTCCGGCATCTCACCTGTGTTTAAGGATGTCACAAAGATATCTGTCAGGGCCCCAACTATTTCCTCTCTCACCTCCCTCAGCAACCTGGGATAGGTCCCATCCAGTCCTGAGGATTTATCCACCTTAATAACCTCTAGCCTTCCCAACACATCTTCCCTACTAATGTCAACGTGACCCAGAGTAAACAAACTTCCAACTCTAATCTCAACATTCATCATGTCCCTCTCCTCAGTGAACACAGATGCAAAGTAATCATTCAGAATCTCACCCATTTTCTCAGATTTGAATCACAACCTCCCTTCATTATCCTTTAGTGGACCAATCCTTACTCTAGTTACCCACTTATTTCTTACATAAGAATAAAAGACTTTGGGATTCTCCTTAATTCTGCACGCTAAAACTATTTCATGACACCTTTTAACCTGCTTGATTCCTTGTTTAAGACTTGTCCTACTCTTCCAATATTCCTCCAGGTCCCATTCTGTTCCTAGCTGCCTAGACCTTATGTATGCTTCCCTTTTCCTCTTGGCTAGTTGTGTGATTTCTCCTGTCATCCACGGTTCACAAATCTTGCCTTTCCTATCCTTTGCCTTCAATGGGACATGCCTATCCTGCACTATCTTTAACCTATCTTTGAAAGCCTCCCACAACTCAAATGTGGACTTTCCTTCAAATAGCTGTGTCCAATCCACATTTCCGAGCTCCTGCCTAAACTTGATATAAATGGTCTTGGCCCAGTTTAGTACTCTTTCCTTAGGACCACTCTCACCTTTGTCTATGAGTATTCTAAAACTTAAAGAATTGTGGTCACTGTTCCAAAAGAAATCCCCCACCGCAACTTCTATCACCTGGCCTGGCTCATTCCCCAACACCAGGTCCAATATGGCCCCTTCCCTTGTCTGACTACTGACATACTGCTCTGGAAAACTTTCCTGGATATTCCTTACAAATTCTGCCCCATCTACACCTCTGATACTAAGTGTATCGCAGTCAATGTTGGGAAAATTAAAATCTCCCATTACCACCACCCTGTTGCCTCTACACCTTTCCATAATCTATTTACTTATTTGTTCTTCTACCTCACGCTCACTGTTGGGAGGCCTGTAATACAGCCCCAACAATGCAACTACACCCGTCTTATTTCTCAGCTCCACCCATAATGCCTCACTACTCAAGTCCTCCAAAGTGTCCTCCTTTAGCACAGCCGTGATATCGTCCCTGACCAGAAATGCAACTCCCCCCCCCCTTTTACTTCCCTCCCTGTCCTGTCTGAAGCATCCATATCCTTGAACATTTAGTTGCCAATCATGCACTTCCTTCCACCAAGTCTCTGTGATTGCAATAACGTCATACTCCCAGGCACCAATCCAGGCCCTAAGTTCATCTTCCTTACCCACTATATTCCTTGCATTAAAGTATATGCACTTCAGGCCACCAGTTCTTTTGCGTTCACCTACTCTCTGCCTACTCTTCCCTTTACTAATGCTATCTTCATGATTCTTACAGTCTCCAGTCTCCAGTCTCCACCTCACTGTTTATTTGTCTTCTCTGCTGGTTCCCAGTCCCCTGCCACATTAGTTTAAAACCTCCCCAACAGCAAAAACTCCCCCAAGGACATTGGTTCCAGTTTGGTTCAGATGCAGACCGTCCATTTTGTAATAGTCCCACCTTCCCCAGAACCGGTCCCAACGTTCAACAAATCTGAACCCCTCCCTCCTTCACCATCCCTCAAGCCACGCATTCATCTGCCCATTTTTTCATTTCTACACTGGCTAGCACGTGGCACTGGTAGTAATCCCGAGATCTTTAGCTTTGAGGTCCTCCTCTTTAACTTCTCTCCTAGGTCCCTGAATTCTGCTTTCAGGACCTCATCTTGTTTTTTCCTTATATTGTTAGTGCCTATATGCACCAAGACAACTTGCTGTTCACCCTCCCCTTTTAGAATACTCTGCAGCCAATCAGTGACATCCCTGACCTGAGCACCTAGGAGGCAACATACCATCCGGGAGTCCCATTTTCGGCCACAGAACTGCCGATCTACTCCCCTTACAATAGAATCCCCTATGACAATGGCCCTCTGAGTCTTTTTCCTGACCTTCTGAACAGCAGTGCCCGCCACGGTGCCATGATCTTGACAACTGCTGCCCTGCCCAGTGAACCGTCTCCCTCAACAGTATCCAAAATGGGATACCTGTTTCGAAGGGAGATGACCGCAGGGACCCCTGCACTGCCTTCCAACTCTTTTTCTGCCTTTTGGTCACCCATTCACTGTCTCCCTCAGCAATCCTAACCTGCAGTGTGACCAGTTCACTAAACGTGCTATCCACGACATCCTCAGCATCACGGATGCTCCACAGTGAGTCCAACTGCAGCTCCAGAGCCGTCATGCGGTCAAACAAGAGCTGCAGCTTGACACACATCTTACAAGTGTAAGAGTCAGGAATGCCAGCCATGTTCCTGAGCTCCCAAATCAAGCAAGAGGCACATGCTTCAATAGAGAAGGGAAAACATGTCAGTGCAGGCTTAGAGGTCCAAAAGGCCTGTTCCTGTGCTGTATTGTTCTTTGCTCTTTGTTGAATGTGAAAGTGGAATTATTACAGGAAAGTAGTCACACGCTCCTTAAATGACACAGGAGGCTTTGAAGGCCACATGACCTAGTCCAGTTCTTATTCCTATGATGACATGTTCCAGTAGAAGTAAGCTGTTCTTCACAAAAATAGAATGGGTTTAATTGCAATCTTAGTACATTTCATTTGGTTGATTTAGTTCTCCTCCAACTCCTTTTTAATTGCTTGGTTACATAAAAAGCAGAAAAGGAAATATAATATCGAAGGCAGTAAAACACCAATCACACAAAAAAAAGGTTAAATTGAAACACGAAAAGTGTGCAAGAAAGTAGCAAAGTTCTGGTGAATGGAGATTCAAATTTACCTTTCCAATATTTATTCTGGATCTCCATTGGTCACAGTTTCACTTCTCATCTTTGATGTGTTGCACTAAGTGTCTAGGTTAGTAATTCAGTGACCAACATCAAGAGTTTCCTAGACATGCCCAGTGTCATCTGTATGGCTGTGTTTGCTCAATCTGCATTCTTGTATTTTTCAATCTCTACCAGAATATGAGCTGATTATATCATCTCTCTGATGTACTTTGATCTTAGAAAGCTTTAAGGTACAACTTTATTTGCTACAAAGTCTTGAATTTTTGCCATAATGGAGAGGTCCTTGGCTGAGGTAAAATGGCACTAGCGTCTGAATCTGGAGGTCATGCCTTTGAGTCCAGACCCACCCACTGGGCAAGACTGGAGCTCCAGAGATGAGGTGTACTTTACAGACCCAGGGTTCATGGAGTTGGGAGACATCTTTGGAGCAGGAATGTTTCCCTTTGGGTTTGTTAAAAATAAACATGAAAACATGCAAAAATAAATAAACTAACTGAAGATTTTTTTATTATTGATTCATGGGATTTAGATGTCACTGGCTCAGCCAGCTTTTATCGCCCATCTCTAATTGCCCAGAAGGAAGTTAAGAGTCAACTGCATTGCTGTGGATCTGGAGTCAGGTGTTGGCCAGATCAGGTCAAACAGCATTTCCTTCCTTCAAGGGCATTAGTGAACCAATTTCTTTATGGCTATGAGAACTGGTTTCATGATTTCCATTAGGCCAGCTTTTCTCGCCAAGGGAGGCATCAAGCTGTTGATGACATTGAACAAAAGAATTGTCAAGCTGATCTTTCAAGAGATCTGTCAAGGCATTTAACTGCCCTGCCCTTTAAACTTATTTTAGGGAATGGTCTGGTGATGACTGTTTAAAATGCAAATAAAATGTATTGCCACTTCACACAGCCTATTAACAGAAGCATGAGGACTAAAAGGCTTTGTGCTGCATGCCTGATTTCACAACTTATCATTGTCAGGTGTGCAGCCTTGATAATGCCATGCAGTTCCTGGGTGGTGGATCATTTGATATTTGTAAATCTTTACAGATGTGGCCTGCCTTTTACCAGGATCTGATGTGGGTTCAGGACATGGTCCAACATGGTTCTATTCTGTATCTACTCTAATATTTCTTTGTATATTCCATGCCAAGTTATAATCCTGTATCCACATTCACGGTTGTTTATATAGTCTCTATAGAATCCAACATGCCAACCCCACTGCCTCTTGTCCTTACATCTACCATGACAACATATCCTGTATCCACCATGGTCAGGTGTTAGGACCCAACTTGAGATCAACTAAAAAAAAGTTTTTAACTGTTTATTGAAGAAGTCATTATACCTTTAAAAATAAGCCATTCACTACATTTAAATTCCTTTTAATGCCTTGCAAAATAAGTAATTCATAGAATTCATAGTCTTCCTTCAAAGGTCTATAAGCTCTTGGAGCTGAGAATCTAACTGTGAAATGGCTGATATCCCACAGGGATAATGGAAGGTTGTGGGGTTAGCTATGCAGCAGAATTCCCAAAATAATAGACTTCACAGAATCCCTGGAGTGTTGAAGCAGGCCATTCAGCCAATCGACTCCACAGCGACCATCCACAGAGCATCCCACCCCTCCCTATCCCTGTAACCCTACATTTCCCATGGTTAACCTTGCTAGTTTACATATTCCTGGATGCTACAGCAGAATTTAGCCTAACCTGCACAACTTTGGACTGTGGGAGGAACCAGAGCAACAGAGGAAATGCACACAGACACAGGGAGAATGTACAAACACCACTCAGACAGTCGCCTAAGGGTGGAATCAAACTCAGTTCCCTGACACCATGAGGCAGCAGTGTGAACCACTGAGACACTGTGCCATCCATACTGAGCTGCTGTGCTGACTTCAGGTTTATATTAACAGACATTTTTTTTTCTATCACAGCAAGTCAGACAGCATCCAAGGAGCAGGAAAATTGATGTTTCGGGCAAAAGGCCTTAATCAGGAATAAGGCCACAACGTTGATTTTCCTGCTCCTCGGATGCTGCCTGACCGACTGTGCTTTTCCAGCACCACACTCTCGACTCTGATCTCCAGCATCTGCAGTCCTCACTTTCGCCTATTTTTTTCTATCAATCCAGCTAATTTTATTTTAAGTACTTAAGGGGTCCCCATGTTTATTGAGATGTTGACAGCTCTGGAGAGAGATTTTTTTTTTGTCCCTCGCACAGAACTCAGAAGACTGACCTTTTCAACTTGTTTGTCAAGGTTTCTATAACATCGGGATCAGGGATTGACATTCCTTTACTCAGGAATTTAAAAGCTGACTGACAGAGGACGAGGCTGCTTTTAGTTGCTGGGAGTTTCAGCTAAGTGCTTGATTTTTATAGAATCCCTACAGTGTGGAAACAGGCCCTTCAGCCCAACAAGTTGACACCAACCACTCCAAAAAGTAACCCACCCAGACCCATTCCCCTCCCTTTTTATGTTAACCCCTGATTAATGCACCTAACCCACACATCCCTGAACACTATGGGAAATTTTAGCATGGCCAGTCTACCCTAACTTGTACATCCTTGGAAGCCCACACAGACACAGGGAGCACGTGCAAACTCCACAATGATAGTCGCCCGAGGCTGGAATCGAACCTGGGCTCCTGGTGCTGTGAGGTAGCCATGCTGACCACTCAGCCACCATGCCACCTGAAGGTTTTATGGTTTTAACCTTTTTCTCCTTTGTATGCTTAGAAGTAAAAACTGTGGGAAGGGAAGGATGGTTTGTCTTTTCGAAAAACAAAATTGTTCTATTTTAGACCTTCTTCTTTTAGGGCTTATGAAATAGAATATATATTTTTAAAGTTCACTCATCATGGGTTGTCAGCAGTCAACAAACACTGGATTTGAGATGAGTGTGGGTCATCTTAGGCAAATCTGAGTGAGCAGATTTGAAGAGGTAATTATTGCAGTCAGTGGAGTGATATGCTTGTCAGGGCAAAAGTGAGGACTTCAGATACTGGAGATCAGAGTCAAGATTAGAGTGGTGTTGGTTAAGCTCCCAAATCCGACATGAGGAGCATATCAAGATCAGAGTGGTGATGGAAAAACACAGCAGGTAAGGCAGCATCCGAGGAGCAGGAAAACGAGCAGAAATTCCTGATGAAGGGTTTTTGCCTGAAACGTCAATTTTCCTGCTCCTCGGATGCTGCCTGACCTGCTGTGTTTTTCCAGCACCACTCTGATCTTGATACGCTCCTCATGTCGGATTTGGGAGCTTAAGTAACAGTTAACTGTTCTTGGAGACTACAGCAGCAGGAAATGTGCTGGATCCAACTCATATTGGACCATTTGTATTAGCTGGAGAGGCAGCGAGAGTGACTGAGGAGCATACAGGGGACACAGAGTGTGATGGTTGGTAGATTTAGAGAGGTGGTTACACCTCAGTTTCAGTCAGATAGATGGGTGACCATCAGGAGAGGTAGGAAGGAAGTTCAGGAGTCTCCTGTTGCTACTCCTCTCTCAAACAGATATTCTGTTTTGAGTACTGTTGAGTAAGATAGTGTGTTAGAGGAAAATAGAAACTGCAACCAGATCTTGGGCACCAAGAATGAACCTTTTGTTAAGTGGGTAGATTCAAACTAGTTGGCTGGATTGTTGGTTTACAGAGCAGTGTGATGCCAAGAGCGTGGGTTCAATTTTGTAAAGAAGGTATACGGTGTGTCATTTTTTATTGGTAGAGGAACTGAGTTTTGGAACCATGAGATCATATTGCAGCTGGAAAAAACTCTGGTGCGGCCACATTTGAGTATTGTATATGGTTCTAGTCACCATATTATAGGAAGAATGTGGAAGCTTTGGGAAAGTTCAGAGGAGATTTAATAGGACGTTGCCTGGTATGGAGGGAAGGTCTTACGAGGAAAGGCTGGGGAACTTGAGGCTGTTTTCATTAGAGAGAAGGTTGAGAGGCAACTTAATTGAGACATATAAGATAATCAGAGGATTAGATAAGTTGGACAGTGAGAACCTTTTTCCTAGAATGGTAATGGCTAGCACGAGGGGACATATTTTTAAATTGACGGGTGATAGATATAGGTCAGATGTCAGAGGTAATTTTTTTATTCAGAGAATGATAGGGGGGAGGAACGCACTGCCTGCAACACTAGTAGTCTCACCAACTTTAAGGGCATTTAAATGGGCATTGGATAGGCATATGGATGTGAATGGAATAGTGTAGGATAGATGGGATTCAGATTGGTTCCACATGTCAGCACAACATCGAGGGCTGAAGGGCCTGTACTGCGCGGTAATGTTCTATGTTCTATGTTCTAATTCCGATCACTGGTTTGAGGTTACCACGATGGACTCTTCTCCTCAACGTTGCCTGAGATCTGGTGGTCCTCAGGTTTAATCGCCACTAGTCCCTTCTCTATAATGGTAGAGCAGCCGCTATGGTCTTGTAAGCAACACAACAGCAACAGAAGATTCAAAAAGGTAATTGTTATAGGGACTCTGCTGTTAGGGGCAAAGACAGGATGTTCTGCGTGAGCATGAATTCAGGATGGTGTGTTGCCTTCCTGGTACTCGGGTAACAAGTGTCTCAAAATGTTGCAGCATATTCTCTTGATTATATTTGTAAAATATAAACCATAATTAATAAGTTAGCCTGGAGCAGTTTTTTTAGAACAATAAGATCATGCTATTTTCTGGGTCTGTAGATTTTGAAGGAGCAAACATGGCCTTTAGTAGGGTGATATGCTCATCTTATTGGATGTGGGAGTTTAGGGAGAGTTTACATGTTCCTGAGGATTATGTCTGCAGGAAATGTCTTTGGAGCACTGCTGCCTCACAGCACCAGAGACCCGGGTTCAATTCCCACCTCAGGCGACTGTCTGTGTGGAGTTTGCACGTTCTCCCCGTGTCTGCGTGGGTTTCCTCCGGGTGCTCCGGTTTCCTCCCACAGTCCAAAGATGTGCAGGTCAGGTGAATTGGCCATGCTAAATTGCCCGTAGTGTTAGGTAAGGGGTAAATGTAGGGGTATGGGTGGGTTGCGCTTCGGCGGGGCGGTGTGGACTTGTTGGGCCGAAGGGCCTGTTTCCACACTGTAAGTAATCTAATCTAATCTAATCAAATGGATCAGTTGGAGTGACAGTTAGAGGCAATGAGGAATTCACAAGAATGAGGGAGTGTAATGGATGGCAGTTATAGGAAGGGACAAAAGTCACAGATACAGTCAGGTAGATGGGTTAACTCCAGGAAAGTTATGAGAGGAAGGCAGGTAGTGCAGGAGTCTCCTGTGGCTGTCTCCATTTCAAAAAAGCATGCTGTTTTGGAAAATATAGGAGGTGATAGACTCTCAAAACAGCCAGGTTTCTAGTATCAAGACACGGTGTAATGTAATGAGGGGTAAGTCAGGTAGCGAGTGATCAATTGTGATGGGAGACTCTCTAGTCAGAGGGTCATTACTATGCCCAGCAGCGAAAAATCAGAATGGTGATTGTAGAAACATGGCTGAGGGAAGCTCACTGTTCCGGTGTCTCATTTGAGACTTTTGACAGTCATTTTGAGAGTTCTAATGGCTTAAATTGTATCTGATGACATGAGCAATGGTGAGTCAGTTGGGAGAGGATAGTGCATTGGACCGCCTGGGTTACTGCAGGAAGGGTAAGTGGCAACAGTCAAGTTGACAGTTGTGCTAGATTTTTATGCGACTATCTGTTTACAAAGCTCAACTTGGCAACTGTGTGTGAGTTCTCTCCATCCTCAACCAACAAATCTATCGCGTCCGTCACTGATGCAATTTGTGCCAGATCACACCTTGTTATCCCTGTGTGATCGATGAGCCCTATCCTAGAGCCACATCTTCAACTGTACATTTGGCAGGTGTTTCTGTAAGGTGGAAGTGGTCCATGGCCTTGAAATCACTAGCATTCCTTCCACCGGCTTCTTTTCTGTACCCCTCTTGTCGGTAGGTGTGTCCTTGAAGACCTGTGCCCCTTCGTACAGGACTTTCCTCCAAATCAGTTTCTTCTGACTGAGGAGCTCTCATGCATTGACACCTCCATTGCATTTCTTAAGGGAAGCCTCTGAACTGCTTCCATTATCCTCCTCCAGTTTAAGTGCCTTCCTTGAGCTGGGCGAGGATGACATGCTTTGGCCATCAGAACTCAGGTATCCTCAGCACGTGGCTCGCCTATTGGTGTTGGTTTCAGATGGTCTTGGGCCTTGATGCTGGTGCTTTTGGCTACTTCAAGGACACTGATGTTAGTGCACCTGTTCGTTGGACAGTTGCCTTCATACACCGTGCCTATGCACTTTGAAGCCTGTCCCCATTTCTCCCCATGAAACCATGTTGGCCTGAAGACTCATTTTTACAACCCTTCCCTTTTTCTTTCATTAGAAAGGTTGAGGCCTGAGTACTAGTCTTGTACAAGGGAATTCTTGGTGGAAAGCTGAAAATTTTGTACACCTCAGAAATTATATGATTTCTGAAAGAAGGCTAGTTGGGTTGGTGCCATTGGTCAGACATCTGAAGGTGTCTCCCTTCTTTAAGATGGCTGACTTGGAT
Organism: Chiloscyllium punctatum; assembly: GCF_047496795.1. Taxonomy (NCBI): domain Eukaryota; kingdom Metazoa; phylum Chordata; class Chondrichthyes; order Orectolobiformes; family Hemiscylliidae; genus Chiloscyllium; species Chiloscyllium punctatum. The sequence continues at coordinate 147,605,430 of NC_092741.1, read as the reverse complement.
GCTAAAAAGGAACCTGTATCTGGGTCAAACAGATACATAATGTGGGCCTACCTGGATTTCCCAGCCAATGTCACGGTTTTGAAAATCTCCAAGGCCAGTTTGCAAAGTTTTTAGAAGCAACCATTTTGGACTCGGGAACAGGAAACAATTCACCAGTCACCGAGCACCAAAGAACAAAATCACCCTTTAACTCCAGCAAATGCTGTGATGCATTTGGAATGAAAGACAACACAATTTTTATGTTGGAGGATGAGAAATAGAAAGCATTTCAGGACTGTGTTTTAGCCATTTTTCAAAAACATCTAGGTGTTGATTTATGTGTTCATCAACTCCCCATTAATAAGAGACTTCTGCCAGAAAGTATAACTCTGTTGACATTGGGTGAGGACAGGATTGAACTGGATAATGATTTTAGAATTCAATGACAGATTACCTCGAAGAGAAGGGCAGACTGCAGCTGTGACAGAGATCTGCGTGGATGAAGCAGAAATGAAAGCAGCTATCTGGTCTATGATCGCTCAGCCCACGACCTAAGGAGCAGGTTTGAAAGAATCCAGTTTTGTGCTTAGCATTATTGCTGTGATTTTTGTTTGCCCTATGCCATAACATGATGACCAAAAATGATAGTGCGGTTTGGGAAGAGTGGAATGTCTATATTGCTACACTAGTAAATTATTCAGCACCTAGAAATCACATCACAGCATCAGATTTCCTCAGTGAAACATTGGCTTTTGAAGTTGCTGTGGAGTAAAGTCTTGAGATATATCCAAAACAGAAATAGAGAAATCTTCTCTAGTTGACACAGGATATGGAAGACATTGCATGTATAAGTTATGGCCTTGAAGATGCAAGGCTGTGTTATTTCAGGAATCTGCTACTCAACATTTTATGTAGCCTCAAATCTTTCCTTCTGTGTGGCCAGACAGTGGATTTACATTGCTATAGAAGTCCTGGCATAAGGGCATAAATGGGAATTACCCAGGAAGTGTAACTTTGCAGTGGAAATTCTCATGTTCTTCGGCGTGAATTATTCAGAGTCTGAAAAAGGAGAAACTTTCAATGGCTATGCAGAAGTTAGTCAGGGTAACTTCACAAATGATTCTTTATCATTCTCTCTCCTGACTACCATCCTAAACAGCCTACTAACCCCTCAGACCTGGCTCAATAACCACACAAAAGCCCCCCAAATCCAACCTGACTGTTGTCCGACTGTCCCACTGGAGCCAATTATGCCCAGATCACTAGATCATACCCCCTGATCACTACCCAACCTGGTACCTGAGTTGACCTGACTGTTTCCTGGTCACCAATTTATGCTTTGACCATTCAATTACTGAATCACTCAGCTGGCCCATCTATCCATTGATCTACTTAGTCACCTGTACACCAAGTCACATACAAGGACTGGATCTGTTAATGTACTACCCTGGTGTGGAAGCTAGCACTGTAAAAAATGTTGGCTGTCCTGTGTTCACCTGACATGACTCCAACCTGACGCACTTTCCTGGGGGACTCTGCACTATGCATGTCCATGGCGCCTGGCATTTGAAGAACTTAGAAGATACGCACAGCAGTAGCAGGCTGGGAGAAGCTTCACAGACAATAGCAATGTGACACCACTTGGAAACTTCAGGCCAAAGTGAATCTAGGCTTGAATTATTTATGTTTACTTTAATGATTACGAGATGTCTTTGGTGGTCTGGTATTTCTTACCCAATTGTAGATGCTTTGAAAACCTTACCTTTGGTCTTGAATCATTTTTGGCCACGTGGTTCAGCAACACCTGAAATGCTGTTAGCTGGGGAATTCCAAGCTTTTGACTTTAAGATATTAATACAAGGCAAGCATTGTCAGATAGGAATTATGGACGTGCTTGAACCTCCACTATGCAATATACCAGATGACATTTTTTAACTGGAACATAAAATCACTCTATAAAGACTTATCAATCCCACAATTCCTCAAAGTGAGGAAGTTGGTTGCTCTGGAGACCAGGCAAGAGCTGACATATATCGCCTCTGCGTCTGGAGCTTTCTTTTAAAAATAATTTGTGCAATTGGTCACATTGTGGCAGTGTACTTGGCTTTCACAGCTAAATCATAAGACGATGGAGTACAGGAGCAGAAGAAGGCCATTTAGTCAATTGAGTTTGCTTCACCTTTCAATGAGATCATGGTTGATATGACTTGGAGGTGCCAGTGTTGGACTGGAGTGGACAAAGTTAAAACTCACACAACACCAGGTTGTAGTCCAACAGGTTTACTTGGAAGCACTAGCTTTTGAAGCGCCGTTCCTTCCTGACAACTACCTGATGAAGGAGCAATGCTGTGAGAGCTAGTGCTTCCAAATAAATCTGTTGAACTATAGCCAGGTGTTGTGCGATTTTTAACATGGTTGACCTGATAGTCCTCAACTCCACTTTCCTGCCTTTTCCCCGTAACTCTTGATTCTCTGATTGATTAAAAATTTGCATATCTCAACCTTCAATATACTCAACATCCTAACTTCCATAGCCTTCTGTGGTAAAGGATTGCACAGATTCTCTCCCTCTCTGAGACAGAAAAAAAAATCTACCTTACATTGTTTGTAAATGGGTGATTCCTTCCTCAGAGATTATGCCTTGTGATCCCAGACTCTCCCACAAGGGGAAGCTTCTCTCCACATTCACTTTACTAGCAGTTAATAATGCGAGGTTCATAATGTTAGGCTTTATTATTTTACTTACCTTAGTCCCGGAGAGCTACACATTGATAACTGCTTTCTCCGTAGTCCCCCACTCCATTTCAGGCTTGTTTAAGCCCAAGCCTCACTAATATTCTGCTGGTGCTATCAGGCACCTTTGAGTGAGTTGTCTCTGGAGCTGTAACAGATGCCTATAGCTCCACGATGAAGATAAACTGAGGTTATTTCACCAATAATCCCCTGAATAAGTTTGTGCAGAATGTAATGGACTGGGATCGCATCTCCAGCTTGAAGCAATCCAATTTCTAGCCATTGGATCCAGCTTGAAGAACATTTGTTGCAGAAAATGCTGGATCAACCTTCTACAAATCTAAAACAAATCTCCAACATGTAAAAACAAAGGAAACACCTCAATCACTAAGGTAATGATTCTTCATTGAACTAATGTCAGTGATTAATTCAGCCCTCAGTAGCGTATTATTTTAAACAGTGTTTTGTAGAATAGGGTGATTTGATCTGAGAAGGAATGATGGCTAAACTTTCAATTGAGGTCGATAATGGGATGACAGTAATCCTGACATCAAGTAACTGCCCATGGTCATTGGCCAAAAGGGGTCAGATAGGAGGCTAACAACAGAGAAAGCCAGGCCCCAACATAAGATATATCACAAGGGGGTAGGTGGGAGAAGAGAGAAAGTGAGGGTCCAGGGCACAGCTCAACATCTGCTTGGGAGAAGACCAGATGTCACCTTATTTTGGATTAGTGGTGCTGGCAGAGCACAGCAGTTCAGGCAGCATCCAAGGAGCAGCACCACTAATCCAGAAGCTGGTTTCCAGCATCTGCAGTCATTGTTTTTACCCAGATGTCACCTTATGTCAGCCTGAGGGAAGAACAACAGCAGTTATCACAACCATCAAACTCTGCATAATGCAGAGACTAATGCACGGCTCCGTGGTTAGCACTGCTATCTCACAACCCCAGGGGCCAGTGTTCAATGCCAGCCCTAGGTGACTGTCTGTGTGGATTTTGCGTGTTCTGTCTGTGTCTGTGTGGGTTTCCTCTGCGTGCTCTGGTTTCCTCCCACAGTCCAAAGATGTGTAGGTTAGATGGGTTGGCCATGCTAAATTGCCCAAAATGTCCAGGGGTGTGTAGGCGAGGTGGATTAGCCATGGGAATGCAGGTGTATATAGTAGGGAGGGGGATCTGGGTAGATGCTCTTCAAGGGTTGTATGGACTGAAGGGCCTATTTCCAAACTGTAAGGATTCTATGAAAACCGTAGGAGTCTGCTGCAGGTGCTTGTCCATTCTGTAGAACAGCTTTGGAATTATTAAAGAGCTCTCATCTGTTGTGAGTTGTATATATCCTTTCTTTGTCTAATGAAACAATGCATTGAGTCCAAACTGCAGCTTTTAAAATTCGATACACTATCTGAAATTCACTTCCAAGTGCTAGACTGTCTAGACTAGCTAACTGGGATCACAGAAGCCCTTTCAAAATCTAACAAAGTGTATCCAAAATGTTGTTAAAAATATCAAGTGGGATAAATGTTCCCACTATTTTGATGAAGTTACAAATCCCTAAGGAGTAATTTATATTTTACTTCTCTCCCCGTCCCGGAGAACAATTTTTGCATTCATTAATTTGCAGAACGTGCCCATGCTGCTTGTTGTAACTTGGATACACCCCGTGTAGGACCAGTAATTCAAAGCACATTGGTATTATTCTGACGATCAGATTTGTTATGAGATTATGCAATAACCTCTGTTAAAATAGCTGTATTAAAATTGTAAAGGTAAGCCCTGAATCTCGATAGAAATTGTTCTTATTTCTTGATTTATTGTGGTGAGAGAATGGAAGAAGCAGAGTGTTTTTATAACTGCGTCTTTATTCTTGCATCTATGGGCTACAAAGCAGGATTTTCCCTGTTAACAGAACATAAAGGATTCCATGGCACCGTCTGAAGAAGGCAAAAGTGAGGAGTGCGGATGCTGGAAACCAGAGTTTAGATCAGAGTGGTGCTGGAAAAGCACAGCAGGTCAGGCAGCATCCGAGGAGCAGGAAAATCGACATTTCGGGCAAAAGCCCTTCATCAGGAATAGAGCCTTTTCCAGCATCACTCTGATCTAAACCATCTGAAGAAGACCAAATGAATTCCCCTGTATCATTCACCAATATGTATTGTTCCAGCAGGATATATTTATTTGACTCTTTATCTTCTTGCGCTTTGTTGGAACTTCCAGAGTGCTACTGTGCTTCCTTATAAAAACATTTCAAAAGTATTTTTTTAACAGCCAGGGTATGTGACAGATGCGATCTAAATGCACCATTTAGATTATTTCATGTTCTTCCAAGACGGTTTTCTGGTAGAAACAACGGGACAAGGTAATATCAGCAAATAGTGTATGTGACAGGAGCTGTAAAAGAAGCATCAGTACAAAGGGTAAGTATTGAAGCACCTGGAAAATCTTTTGCACAAAACTGATAAGCTCTTTCAACTTTGTTTTTCTTCAATTGGATGAAACAATCCTGATTTCCAATTTATTTAGGTGAGGAGTAGAATTGCATTATTATCCCAATTGTAAACATTTGCTAGAGCTTTGCAACACTAATGAGAATTGACAATGGAAGCTTGGGCTGCCTATGGGTTGGGAGATCCATCTCTATTCAGGACATTCCAGTATCATGGACAGTTCAACATGAAAAATCAATCAGTTATTGTATGAGTGCAGATGGGAGTTTAGCATGGGGACCCTGTGGAATCTCCATCGTACCAGTCTCCAAAGGAATTGCCTGGGAAATCAAACTTTCGGTTGGAAACCTCCAAACGTCTCGACAAAACTCAGAGAAACTAGATGGTTCTGATGAAATTGAGTAAAATAGTTTCTCAGGAAATGTTAGATTATTAAATTCTTTCCCTAACTCCTGAGTAACTATTCAACAGACCTCATACTCTACACACACAATCCCAGATACTTCATCCCTTCCAGTTATCCCCAGGATACAGCACCCTTGCCTGGGGGAAAGAGCATAAGAAACAGGAACAGGAGTAGGCCATTCAGCCCATCAAGGACCTGATGCAGCAACTCACCAGCACACTAACAAGGCCCCAGTACCCAATACAACCCCTCTGCCTGAGCCACAATCTTCAAAACACACCCCACACCGGACCTGACCACCCATTCCCCTCCACCTGCTGGACCGTCTCGATCCTACCTGCCCTTTTACCCTGATGGACCCCATTTCTCCAACTCACTTTGACCTATCCTAAACATTTACCTGGTTCCTTACCAACTTTCACCCAGGCACCCTACTCCCAACCCTGATACTCAATGTATCTGGAACTCCACTCATTTGGCACCCTACTTACCTGGCACTCTACACCCTACCCCTCTGGTAACTATTCTCTCCCCAACTGGCACCCCATTTACGTGGTGCCATGGCAACTGACCCAGCAGTCGCCCTACCCATCCAGCACTCAACTCTCCTGACACTGTAACATCACATTTACTTTGTAAGTATTTTCTAATCAGTCTGTTCAGTGATGTTAATGCACATCTCTCAAACAGAGGGGATTTGAACCCAGACTTCCTGATTCAGAGGCAGGGAAGCTATTGTTGCACCAAATGATGGCTCCACACTTACCTTATATAGTTAGCCTTTGAGAGGAGTTGCCAAATGGGCTGTCAGGGCCTTTATATTTCACAGCTGACTGCTAGGTTCTGCTTTCCTCGGACATTTCAGCGCTCTGAGAGAACTGTCTGAATGGAAATGCAGTTTCCTCATTTCTGAGGGAGGTCTGAGAGGAACCACCTCTCAGAAAGACAAAGCCCCCAGAGAAGGCCCGAACGGCAATCTGCATGAGGTTGGCAGTCATCAGAAAACATGGAATAAAAGCTGAAAGAACTGGAAATCAGAAACGAAAACAGAAATTGCTGTAAAAGTTCAGCGGGTCTGGCATCATCCGTGGAGAGAAATCTGAGTTAATGTTTTGGGTGGAGTGACCCTTCCTCAGAACCCTTCCTCCTATTCTGAGGAAGGGTCACTCCACCCAAAACATTAACTCAGATTTCTCTCCACAGATGTTGCCAGACCCGCTGAGTTTTTCCAGCAATTTCTATTTTTGTTCTTGACTCGATAATATGATCTCATTTGAAATAAGATAGTTGCACTTGTTCACTTGCACAACTATACAATTAAAGATTTAACAGAGCTTAAAGCTGAATGGGGGACTGCAGCATACTTCACAAGCTTTCTTGACAACTCAGCAGCAAGAGACACATGGCAGAGGTTGGAGAGTGGGTTAGCTGGAAAGGAATCCATTCAGCTGCCTGTACATGAGGCAGGAATCTGCCAATCGAGCAACCATTAAACTGCATTGTAACCACTGGATAACTTGAAAAGAATCAGTAGTTGCCTTAAAGTGAACGTTTTTTCAACAGCCAATCCAGCACTGAACGAGTTTGATGGAAGGTGAATTTTGTTCACAGGTTTCAGATATAGGGCACAAGTCTCAGTATGCAAAAATGCTAAATTAATGAAAGCTCCCACAACCTCAGACTGCAACTCCAGCAAGTGGAACCGCGAAATGATTTAAAACATCCAATAACTGGGTGCCCTTAGGATTTATTGCAGGACACTGGTCCATTCCCTTTGGAATTCAACCTCACAATCTTTTCTAATTGACTGTGAAAAAAATTAAACATTTAAAAGGTTTGAATCTCACAGTAGTGGTTTTATGCTATGCTGCAAAATTCTGCATCAATAACTGAATACTACAAGCAATTTATATTCATTGTCTCCTTTGAAGTGGGGAAATCAAATAAAATCCTAATAAATCTACAAATGCAGTACTGTCACATTGACACTGTAAACGAAACAACTTCAGAGAAAATACCTTCCTTCTATGATTGCAAATGACTTACTTCCATTCCATTTCGATGGGTTTTAAGAGCATTGATAAGTATGGTGTGTGATCCGCAGGTTCTGCCACATGAATGTAGAGGCATAGAGTCATACAACATGGCAACAGACCCTTCAGTCCAATCAGTCCATGCCAGCCCATAATCCCATAATCTCACAATCTCACCTGCCTGTGTTTGGCCTGTATCACTCCAAATCTTTCTTATTCATACACTTACCCAAATGTCTTTAATTGTTGTAACTATACCCGTATCCACTACTTTCTCTTGAATTTCATTCCACACAAAAATCACTCCGTGCATAAAAGAGTTGTCCCTCATGTCCTTTTTAATGTTTTCTCCCCTTCCCTTAAAAATATGCCCCCGGTCCTGAAATCCCTCACCCTGGGGAAAAGATACCTTATCCATACCCCTCATTATTTTAAACTGTTTGGATGCTCCTTCTTAAACCCCGACACATCTCTATGTTCCTGAAGAAGTGTCATGTGCTTGATAATTTCCTGAATGAGTTTCCTCCGTTTTGATTGTTCGGGAGCTCAGGTTTCTCCTGAGTCAGTGAGTATGAGTGATCCCTTCAGGGGTCTGTTGAGGAGCTCCCTAAAGTATTTCTGCCTTTTTCCTGGAATCATACAGCCCTTCAGCCCATCAAATATGCACTGATAAAAGTTACTCTAAATCTACACTCGCCCCACTTCCCAGCACTTGGCCCATAACCTTGTATGACCTGACATTTCAAATCCTCATCCAAGTCCTTTTCAAAGTATGCAGGACTGCCTGCCTCAACAACCCTCTTGGGCAATGCATTTCTTCAAATCCCCTCTAAACTGCCTGCCTTTCAATTTAAACTTATACCCCCTTGTTATTGACCCTTCATTAAGAGAACAGTTGATCTCTATCCACCCTGTCCATGGTCCTCACAAACCTTCACACCTCAGTCAGATCCTCTAGCAGCCACCCATGTTCTAAAGGAAGTCTCTTGCTATGTCTGCTGAGGGTAGTGCTCATGTGTCTGAAGTCAGGCGTAAGAATGGCATAGCTGTCCCGTCAGAGCTGGCCTTGAGTGATTAGCATCTTGACACTGAGGACACTGTGGTTGGAAAGGACATTGTTTTTCTGTTAATTAATAAGATGTGGGTGCCTCTGGCTAGGCCAGCATTTATTGCCTATTTCTAATTGCCCAGATGCAAGAGTCAACCACATTGTTGTGGGTCTGGAATCATGTGTAGACCAGACCAGGTAAGGATGGCGGTTCCTTCCCTAAAAGGTGTTAGTGAACCAGATGGTTCTTTTTCTGACAAATGCCAATGGATTCATGGTCATCATTAGAATCTTAATTCCAGATATTTTACTGAATTCAAGTTCCACTATCTGCCATGGTGGGATTTGAACCCAGGACTCCAGGTCTCTGGATTAACAGTCCAGCAATAATACTGGTAGGCCATTGCCACCCCCCTCACCCCTGGATTTGGAGGATCTTGCAAAGGCACTGCTGTTGATGTTTCTGCAGTGGTTAGAGGGGGCCTTGTGTAAATTGGCCATTTGCACTGCTGTCACAGGAAGGAGTGCTGAAGGAGTGTGGGAATTCTAGCTGCTTGTGGATTGTGATCACTGGTTTTCAATTCTGCTCCTCAAATGTGTCATTGCACCAACTCCCTTCTCCCTTAACCTCACTGCAAGACTACCCCTCACGGCCTGAAAATTACCCACAGACATGATGCTTATCTACCAAACAGACAGGAAACCATTCAATCTACACTGCTTCAACACAAAACCAAAGCCTCTCCACCCACGGTCATTGAGCATTAGGATACAAATGATACTTGGAATGATCTGAGCTCCAGATCATAGTCGATTCCAACTCTGAAGCCTATGACAAAATGATTTTTCACTAAACCTATGGAAAACTAAGGTGCTCTTCCCACCAACTTCCACAGCACCCCCAACAACCCCCCCACCCCCTCTTTTGATTAAGATGAATGTCAAGATCCTGGCCGATATAGAAAACTCACCATCACTTCCAATGGGTCCACTGTAGCCTTCAGAAAGATGTAAGCTTAAATCTTCCGATTGAAAGTGGTTTTCAGCAAAGTATGTGGAAAGATGCAGGATTCTGCAGGAATTAACAAGAACTTCCAGACAGTAACTATGTATGGAACCACTCAGAAAAGCCTGTAATTTAAACTGAAGAGTTTAAGGAGTTTTAACTTGTAGAGTTAGATAGTTAAGGGCTGGCACAATGATTCAGTGGTTAGCATTGCCACCTCAAAGCACCAACGTGGACAAGCAGGAGACTGGAAGAACACTGCAAGCCAGGTAGCATCAGGAGGTAAAATAGTCAACGTTTCACTCTTCACCTCCTGATGCTGCCTGTCTTGCTGTGTTCTTCCAGCCTTCTGCTTGTCTATCTTGGAATCCAGCATCTGCAGTTTTTTTTTTCTCTAATCACGGCACCAAGGAGCTGGGTTCAATTCCACCCTCGGGTGACTGTGTGGAACTTGCACATTGTGTGTGTGTCTGTCCATCCGTCTGTCCGTCCGTCCATCCGTCCCTCTGGTTGCTCCAGTTTCCTCTCATAGTCCAAAGAGGAAGAGATTAAGTGGATTGGCCACGGGAAATGCAGAGTTAGAGGAATAGGGCAGGGGGTTGGATGCTATTCTGAGAGTTGATATGGACTAGGGTCAAGTGGCCTGTTTCCACATGTAGGGATTCTATGATTCTAGTTACCCAAGAAAAATTAGTGAGACTAAAATCCCCCAACCCTCCCAGTTGAGACGCCTTCCCTACCTGACTCAACTACCAACCTGACATGACCCCTACAATGACCTGATCTGGCATCTCACAACCTGAGATAGTGAGGACTGCAGATGCTGGAAAGTCAGAGTCAATACAGAGTGGAGCTGGAAAGGCACAGCAGTTCAGGCAGCATCAGAGGAGCAGGAGAGACAATGTTTCAAGTCAAAACTTTTCATCAGGACTCATGACATGTGCCTGATCTGACAACTGATCCTTGATTCAAGACACCATCAATCACATCCAAACTCCCTTCAACCCTGACCTGATAAATCTCCAACTGACCCATCCTGAGACAAGCCCCCGAAGTAGACATCCACAATCCCCTCCCACCTCACCAGCATGACTATTTACTGCCTCCCCTAACCCCTCCTGTACCCCTCACCCATTACCTGCCACCCAACTCCCTAACCACCTACTTGCTCCATCATCCATTTTTCTCCCACCTTCCTCCCTTTCCCATCACTCAGCCACACCTCCACCAACTTACTGCCATCCAATCACAGCATCCACCCACCTGCTGCTCTACACCATCATCTAGCCACCTGTCAACCCTCACATTCTTACATTACACACCCCTAATCTTTGTTAATTATCAAAGGGGCTTTGGACATTTAAACCCCAGGGGAAACAAATACAGTTACCTTTGGAAAATAGTGCCAATAAATTGGACTCCAGCAAGGGACATGTGCTGGGAGGCACCTGGATCAGGTCTACTCCATGATTCTCAAGAGACCTGAAACAGACGTTCAAGTCAGAATCACAGATTTCCTGGTAAGATAAAAGGATCAGAGTAGCAATCCAACTAAGATCACAACCCATCTGAAGATTCATCTCAGAATAGATAGTTTCATAGTAGCACGAATGATGGGAGGTTGACCAAAAGAACATTGGATAGCCAAAAGCAATGTAAGAGTTCAACTCTACATTTCCTATGGAGCCCAAAGATGGCCAGCCTTGAATGTGCAATTTCTACTACAGTGTGAAGGTGTAAAGGTTTGACTGGAACAGTGCAATGTTTAATTTCCTCAGGAAAAACAATTGACTTATTTATTATTACTTTGAAAAAAAAAGCAGAGGAGTCCTGACGGATAGTTATGTCTCAATGAACAGTTCAGATGGATTGGTAATGAGGCTGAACAGGACTCAAAACTGCCATAAGGTTTCCAATGTGAAAATAGCCTATGTCTATTTGTTTCATTGCAGATAGCACTCAAACTCTACACTGTCTATTAACTTTAATAGTTATGGGTTGCAGCCAATACTTGTGGTGAATCCTGGGAGCATTAATACTTCAGTGCAGTTGAGAGTTTTGAAGTTGAACTGCTCATAATTGGAATTTGCTTGTTGCAATGAAACAAGGTTGGAGCTCAGGGAAGTTTTGCATCATGAAGCCAGCTGTCAGTGAAGAGCCGGAGTTACATTTGTGAGTGTAGTTTCAGAGTCCAGGGAACATAGACCCAGGAAAGCAGGGTTGTTGCTGCTAATCATTGAGACAAAACACGGCCGAGTTGTTTTTGAGAGAGATTTTCAAGGCCAGATTGGCAAAAATGAAGAATTGTGATCTCTTATGAAGTTTGAAAGGGATATGTTGGCCCACCATTTCATTAATGTCTGGGGAGAATTACTGTGAAATCTGTGGGAATTGTGTTAATTGCATTTTGCTCTTTGATGTGTATTGCATTTGATTACAGATGATTACCATGCTCATTCTGATCTACATTATGTTGGTTGTATTACTGTTGTGACATTGTATAGTCAAGTTTATTGTTCGCTCAAAATTATGGAACCTTGTGACTTCATTATCTTAGTGAGTTCTCTGGATCGCTCATCTTGTCTACTTTTTTTAAAATGTTACTTGGCTCTAACCAGATTATAACCAGTTGGTGGTCTGCTCCAGGATCATCTCACACTAACCAATGACAGCAGCTGCATATTAGAGCAGAGGGCATGACAACAAGAGTGACGAACATGTGTTAAAAAGATGAGCAAGGCAGCCTTTGTGTGGAGCCACAGGAGATGGGGGAGACACTAAACGAGTATTTTATTTCAGTGTTTACTGTGGAAAAGGACATGGAAGATATAGAATGTAGGGAAATAGATGGTGACATCTTGAAAAATGTCCATATTACAGAGGAGGAAGTGCTGGATGTCTTGAAACACATAGAAGTGGATAATTCCCCAGGACCTGATCAGGTGTACCCCAGCACTTTGTGGGAAGCTAGGGAAGTGATTACTGGGCTCCATGCTGAGATATTTGTATCATCAATAGTCACAGGTGAGGTGCCAGAAGACTGGAAGTTGGCAAACGTGGTGCCACTGTTTAAGAAGGGTGGTAAGGACAAGCCAGGGAGCTATAGACCAGTGAGCCTGACGTCGGTGGTGGGCAAGTTGTTGGAGGGAATCCTGAGGGACAGGATGTACATGTATTTGGAAAGGCAAGGACTGATAGGGATGGTCAACATGGCTTTGTGCATGGGAAATCACATCTCACAAACCTGATTGAGTTTTTTGAAGAAGTAACAAAGAGCATTGATAAGGGCAGGGCAGTAGACATGATCTATATGGACTTCAGTAAGGCATTCAACAAGGTTCCCCATGGGAGACTGGTTAGCAAGGTTAGATCTCATGGAATACAGGGAGAACTAGCCATTTGGATACAGAACTGACTTGAAAGTAGAAGACAGTGGGTGGTGGAGGGTTGTTTTTCAGACTGGAGGCCTGTGACCAGTGGAGTGCCACAAGGATCAGTGCTGGGTCCATTATTTTTTGTCATTGATATAAATGATTTGGATGCGAGCATAAGAGGTACAGTTAGTAAGTTTGTAGATGACACCAAAATTGGAGTTGTAGTGGACAGTGAAGAAGGCTACCTTGGATTACAACAGGATCTGGACCAGATGGGCCAATGGGCTGAGGAGTTGTAGATGGAGTTTAACTTAGATAAATGTGAGGTGCTGCATTTTGGGAAAGCAAGTCTTAGTAGGACTTTTACACTTAATAATAAAGTCCTAGGGAGTATTGCTGAACAAAGAGACCTTGGAGTGCAGGTTCATAGCTCCTTGAAAATTGAGTTCCAGGTAGATAGGATAGTGAAGAATGTGTTTGTGATGTTTCCCTTTATTGACCAGAGTATTGTTATGTTGCGGCTGTACAGGACATTGGTTAGGCTACTTTTGAAATATTGTCATAAAAATTGATCAGCAAGGCGGCCTTTGTGTGGAGCCACAGGAGCTGGGGGAGAAACTAAATGAGTATTTTGTATCAGTGTTTACTGTGGAAATGGACATTAAAATGTCATAAAAATGACAGAGGCGGCCTTGCAGGATGTTTGGTCCCTCTAATAGAGGCTTTGGTTGGAGAGGAGAAAAGTTGCTATCTGTCCACCAGTATCAGGAGGCCATTTTAAATAAACTCGCAAAGGTATTGTGATTAGATAGTTATGGTGATCAGTGCCAGGGCTCTAGCCTGGAAGACCATGTCAGAAGTGGTTCAATGTCCTCACATCAGTGTTACAATTCAAAGATTGTATTTTCATCAATTGCACGACCACTCTGCCCCACTATTCCAACATTCACCTTCGAGTAATCTCAATACTATTCATTCCTAATATTAATATCTCTCACTTTTTATTTCTGATGTCATCAAAATGTTGCAGCTTGCATACCATGCTAGCTGTTCAACCATGATGTCATCAAAATGTAGTGCAGGACAGCAATACCGAATGGCAATCAACAATACAAAGCTGCAAGATTAAGGCAAACAGCACTAGAAGAGGGTCCATACTGCTACTGATTGCAGCAAGACCATTTACTGCAGCATTGAGCTCCAAAATGACAATACTGATATCAAGCCAGCATGCACTATTCAAATAGCATAGAGTGTAACTTATAAAGTAACTGACAGACGTTTGAGTAGTTCTTCGAATAGTTATTGTAGACGAGTCATCTTTTCACACTCTCTCTCATTTACAGATGAATACAGAGTAAAGGGCTGGTTGTTTGATTATGAATGCTGCCTCCTGCTTCCTGGATGAGTCACTTGTGTACATTATCATACCATTCCCTCTGGGAGATTACATAACAACATGTATACCTCTCCAGGAGAGCAAGTTGTTGGAACATTAACATATTGATATTGATACCCTGAAACAGAATTACCAGGATTTGAATATGTCTGAGATAGTTTTGTCCTGCTCAAATCTTTCATATTCTCATTGTTTCTTGCATCCTTTATAAAATTACCTTTGAAAGGAAAATTCCTCTCCAGGTGCTTTAACAGGATAAAGAAGGTTGGTGATTGGGGCATTAATTATGATATCCTTTATCTCAGTGATATCTAATCTAGAACATTCAAAGAAAGTCCAACATGTTAAGTGATCCCTAGACTTATATATTTAATAACACATTTGAGACCAGGATTGTTTCTAAATGGTTGAAAGTGGTTAATGAGGTGCCTATATTTAAAAAAGGCAGCAATCAGAACCAGGAATTTAATAGGCCCAATGACTTAATCAATTAATTGAAAAGTTGTGACAATAGAAGTGGAAATTGTAAGCTTGGGGCAGCTGTTGCCAAGACGCGGTGGGGAAAGACCACTGTGTAATGTCTGCCTGCCAAAGAAGAACAGGGGGCTCACTCAGTAAGTGGGCCTCGCTGACGCCTCAGCTAAATATATGAATGGTAAACATACAGACCTACTTATACGAATGATTAATTCTGATCTCTGTATGTAAAGAAATGCAAGGTGTGCCTATGAATGGCACCACCAATTGTACAGATCATCAAAATACTTTATGAATAAAGTGTAAGGTAATGTGGTATCGTGAGAAATATGTATAAAGATTTATATATGTCAAAAGATCTAACTGAACAGAAGCTCTAACCTTATGTGAAGGTCTCACATTTGTGTCTATTTACCCATAAGTAAAGAGTACTTGGAGAAAAGGCCATGAATTCAAGCAGAATAGTTTTGGGAGGATAAATGGACTCAAAACCATACCTCCAACAAAACAGAAATATCCTGGTTACCACTGGAAAGGGTTAAGTATTATTCTGGATTTATAACTTTATTTTTCTCAGAATGCAAGCTGTGTTCCAGCAAGCCAGTGAAGTATTTTGAGAATGTAACTAGATCAGCATATGAAGCTAGCCCTGTCAAAATAATTTGTTTGGATTAATTTGAAGTGTTGCAAAATTGCCTTTTTTTAGGTTAAGGTGAGAGGAGAGCAGTTCCTGGATTGGTGAGGTAATTTTGGTGCGTTCTTGCATTCAGAAGATTGTGATTAGGAAAAGTGTTTCTGAAGGAGATTGGTCTCCGGTGATTCATATGAAGACTGCTGACCATGACTATACTGTACTTCCTTCAGAGCTGAAGTCTGTTGAGTATGAAAAAATGATCTAGCTGCTATCATCAATGTATCTCTGAATGGGGCTGACCAGTGCTACAAGATCATTCCAAAGGTTACAAAACACTATTGTGTAGGGTCACTGCCGGACAGATAGGAGCCTTAGGGTGGTACCACCTTTGTGCCAGTGTGGATGTCACTGAGAGGCAACAGGTCTAAGGAGTGAGGGTGGGTCACTGGAGCTGAAGGGATGGCGATGGTGATGGTGGGATGGCTGGTGGCTGAGTGGCAACAGCCAGAGGTTGTAGTCCTTACCAGTGTGAACAACTCAAGTTGAAAGGGATTATGTCCTACAGACAGATGTTTGGGGAGCTAGGGAAGAAGTCTGCAAGCAAGACCTCAAAATTAGTAATCGCTGAATTACTCCTGGTGCCACATTCTCAGAGCAAATCCAAAATGTATATAAATAAAGTATTAACAAAAGGCAGAAATGCTGAAAACTAATGGTAGAGGGAGAACTTGGGACATTGGGCCAAGTTCTGGGTGAGTTGGACCAGGATGGATTACACATCACCAGAGCTTAGACTAATTCCATCATGGAATGGTTTGATAGTTCAGTTGAAGAAACATTAAATTAACTTGGCTGGGTAATTGAAACCAGATGCAGTATTGAGAAAGACAAGTAAAATACACGAAGAGTACATAGCAGAAAAGTAACAAATAGTAACTAGCAGAGACCTCTAAAACATTTGCAGCGTCATTAACATTGCTTTGCAATGAACCAGACTCTATAAAAGATCTTAAAGTAAGGGAACCCTTAGGAAGTAGCGACCATAATATGGTAGAGTTCAGTCTGGAGTTTGAAAGGGAGAAGGCGAAATCTGATGTAATGGTGTTACAGTTGAATAAAGGTAATTATGAGGGCATGAGAGAGGAACTGACTAAAATAGACTGGAAGCAGAGGCTAACCGGGAAGACACTAGAGCAAAAATGGCAGGAGTTTGTAGGTATAATTGAGGACACTGTACAGAGGTTCATTCCCAAGAAAAGAAAGATTAACCGGGGAGGGATTAGACAACCTTGGCTGACAAAGGAAGTCAGGAAATGTATTAAAGAAAAAGAGAGATCCTATAAAGTGGCTAAGAACAGTGGGAAATCAGAAGATTGGGAAGGATACAAAAGCAAACAGAGGATAACAAAGAGTGTAATAAGAAATGAGAGGATCAAATATGAAGGTAGGCTAGCCAGTAATATTAGAAATAATAGTAAAAGTTTCTTTCAGTACATAAGAAACAAACGACAGGCAAAAGTAGACATTGGGCCACTTCAAACTGATGCAGGGAGCCTAGTGATGGGAGATAAGGAAATAGCAGGAGAACTTAACAAGTACTTTGCGTCAGTTTTCACAGTGGAAGACAGGAGTAATATCCCAAAAATTAAAGGGTGTCACGGGGCTGAGTTGAGTATGGTTGCCATTACGAAAGAGATAGTGCTAGAAAAGTTAAAAAGTCTTAAAATTGATAAATCTCCTGGCCCCGATGGGATACACCCTAGAGTTCTGAGAGAGGTTGCTGAGGAAATAGCAGAGGCATTGGTTGAGATCTTTCAAGAGTCACTGGAGTCAGGAAAGGTCCCGGACGATTGGAAGATGGCTGTAGTAACCCCCTTGTTCAAGAAAGGATCAAGGCAAAAGATGGAAAATTATAGGCCAATCAGCTTAACCTCAGTTGTTGGTAAAATTCTAGAATCCATCATTAAGGATGAGGTTTCTAAATTCTTGGAAGAGCAGAGTCTGATTAGAACAAGTCAACATGGATTTAGTAAAGGGAGGTCATGCCTGACAAACCTGTTGGAATTTTTTGAAGAGGTAACAAGTAGGTTAGACCAGGGGAACCCAGTGGATGTGGTCTATCTGGACTTTCAAAAGGCCTTTGATAAGGTGCCACACGGGAGACTGCTGAGCAAGGTGAGGGCCCATGGTGTTCGAGGTGAGCTGCTGGGATGGATTGAGGATTGGCTATCTAACAGAAGGCAGAGAGTTGGGATAAAAGGTTCTTTTTCAGAATGGCAGCCGGTGACGAGCGGTGTCCCGCAGGGTTCGGTGCTGGGGCCACAGCTGTTCGCATTATATATTAATGATTTGGATGAGGGAACCGGGGGCATTCTAGCGAAGTTTGCCGATGATACAAAGTTAGGTAGACAGGCAGGTAGTACTGAGGAAGTGGGGAGGCTACAGAAGGATCTAGACAGGTTGGGAGAGTGGTCCAGGAAATGGCTGATGGAATTTAACGTGAGCAAGTGCGAGGTCTTGCACTTTGGCAAAAAGAATATAGGAATGGACTACTTTCTAAATGGTGAGAAACTTAATAAAGCCAAAGCACAAAGGGATCTGGGAGTGCTAGTCGAGGATTCTCTAAAGGTAAACATGCAGGTTGAGTCTGTGATTAAGAAAGCGAATGCAATGTTGTCTCTTATCTCAAGAGGGTTGGAATATAAAAGTAGAGATGTACTACTAAGACTTTATAAAGCTCTGGTTAGGCCCCATTTGGAGTACTGTGTCCAGTTTTGGTCCCCACACCTCAGGAAGGACATACTGGCACTGGAACGTGTCCAGCGGAGATTCACACGGATGATCCCTGGAATGACAGGTCTAGCATATGAGGAACGGCTGAGGATACTGGGATTGTATTCGTTGGAGTTTAGAAGATTAAGGGGAGATCTAATAGAGACGTACAAAATAATACATGGCTTTGAAAAGGTGGATGCTAGAAAATTGTTTCTGTTAGGCGAGGAGACTAGGACCCGTGGACACAGCCTTAGAATTAGAGGGGGTCATTTCAGAACGGAAATGCGGAGACATTTCTTCAGCCAGAGAGTGGTGGGCCTGTGGAATTCATTGCCACGGAGTGCAGTGGAAGCCGGGACGCTAAATGTCTTCAAGGCCGAGATTGATAGGTTCTTGTTATCTAGAGGAATTAAGGGCTACGGGGAGAATGCTGGCAAGTGGAGCTGAAATGCGCATCAGCCATGATTGAATGGCGGAGTGGACTCGATGGGCCGAATGGCCTTACTTCCACTCCTATGTCTTATGGTCTTATGGTCTTATAGTATTACTCCCACAATGTTCTATCCTTCACATTCCAAGTTTTCAATAGAATCATACCAGGGATGTGCAGACTCTGTGGATTAGCCAACGTAAATGCAGGGGTAACATGTAAACAGATATTTCCATCCAACCAGCCCACATCTACTATGTTCCCAAACAAAGCCAGTCCCACCTGCCTGCGTTTGGCCCATGTCCCTCCAAACTTTTCCCTTTCATGAATTTATCGAATGTCTTTTAAACATTGTAACTGTACCTGCATTTACTATTTTTGCTGGCAGTTCATTTCACATATGAACAACTGTTTATGTTAAAAAAGTTGCCCTTCATGTCTTTTATAAACCTTTCTCCTCCTACCTTACAAATATGATCCTAATTTAGAACTCCACCACCCCAAGGAAAGACCCTTGTCATTCACCTTATCTATGCCCTTCATGATTTTATAAAACTCTATAGGGTCACCCCTGCTAACCTGTTTCGCCACTCTCCTGCATGGTGGATACGTTTGCTGAGCTTCAGGTTCAAGTGGCCATATGGGAGTATGATGCTGTTGCAGTAACGGACACCTAGCTCAGAAAAGGTCATATTATTCCTGGATTCAAGACATCTAAGAAAGTAAGGAAGTGCAATTGAATGAATAAGGGCAACTCTACAGTCCTCCAAGGGCAAAGACAGAACCTATTTAGTTGGAACTCAGAAAGATGAGATACAATTACACTACTGTATGCATTTTGCAGACCACCAATGACTGGAAGGATATAGCAGAGAAATATATAAGTATTATGCAGAGACAAGCATAAACTGTAGTGATATAGTGGGAATTTGTTTATTGAAACAGAGACTGGAAAAGTGATAGTGTAAAGGGAAGGGTGGGAGAGGTTTCTAGAATGTTACAGCTATCACGACTCACTGTAATGTACTGGAAATCAATCAGACCTATTCCCAGAATCATCACAAGTGTGAAAATCTGAGTAAAGCACCACACTGCCAAATCTTACCTTACCATCTAATTCAGATTAAAAGAATATACATGCTAAGTATTTCTTGTGAACAAGAAAATAACTATTTATTGGAAATACACTGTTTGGCACCAACACCAAGAAAGAAATATGAATTGGTAACTTATAACCTATTTCTGGATTAGTGGTGCTGGAAGAGCACAGCAGTTCAGGCAGCATCCAAGTAGCTTCGAAATCAACGTTTCGGGCAAAAGCCCTTCATCAGGAGGGTTTTTGCCCGAAACGTCGATTTCGAAGCTACTTGGATGCTGCCTGAACTGCTGTGCTCTCCCAGCACCACTAATCCAGAATCTGGTTTCCTGCATCTGCAGTCATTGTTTTTACCTCCTAACTTATAACCTATACCTACCATTTTTTTAAATTCCCAGACACATATGAGCCGTCAAACACAGACAAAAAGAAGACAATGAAATGTGTTGGAGGAGAAATTAAAATCAGGGAAGCACAGTCATGGAATGCATTCCGATCTCAGACATTGATAATTTGGGTTCTTTTGGTTTCTTCTGTTTCTTCAGTTCTTTGATGGGATATGGTTGTTTGAACCCCAATGCAGTCTTTCATTTACTGGTTGAGAATTGCCCTTTCTCGCATTTTTATTGTTTTCGCTCCACTCTAGCCCCCTACCTTTGTTTTCCTTTCAACATACATTTTGCAATTTATCGTGAAATTGTGCTTCAGAACAGCTACCTTGTGATTTTCTGTCCCTTCTCCCCACAGGAAGGAGAGAGAGATTGAGGTGCTTTCTCTTTGCTGGCTAGATTTTTCTGCTCTAAGGTGCACATGCTGAGCTTAAGAAATCAATCAAGCAGTTGTTACAATGCTGAGCCCTCCTACAATGGCCCCTTGGAAACCAATCAAAAGAAGTCTCTGGGCAAAAGACACACAATCACACACGTTGAAGAAGACACTGTTGTACATACAAATCACAGTGAGTTCCAGCAACACTTTTTTTAAAAAACTGCACTGTTTTCTTACATAATTTCATTAGTGTAAAGCGGTGTCTTTTCCCCCACTGTTAGTTCACAGCCTTCACAAAACTAGCACAGAACTTGAGCATTACTGAAGAGGCATCATGCTTTTTAAACTTTTTGTGTTGCACTCAATGGCAAAGCCATTTTATCAGCTGACTGATTTTTTTTTTTTTTTTTCTTTTTTCTTCTCTTCATTATGCTGTGTGAGCACACTCCTGTTTATTTATTTTTTTTTTTTATTTATTATTTTTTTTTTCTTTTTTTCTTCTTTTTTTTTCTTTTTTTTTTCCCCCACACTACCGCCTAAGTGCGGTAGTGCTTATTTTTTCCCCAGCACCCATGGTGTGTGTGTGCAGGTGTGAGACACAGTGAAAGACACAAAGTGTACGAATCTTTATTCAATTTCCACCACCAGGAAGATAGGAAAAACACCCGCGTGGCCAGTGACAAGCACTGCCCTTCAAACCACAGGGCAATGCCGTGTGATCAAAACAGTGAAGGGGAGGGTAGGGACTAAATCAAAATAGAGTTGGAGGGGGAAATGATGCACTCCACTCCCTGCGGCGCCCACCTCTCCCTGAACGACTCCAGGGTGTCGGTGGACACCGCGTGCTCCTTCTCCAAGGACACCCGGGCTCTAACGTAACCCCGGAAGAGGGGCAGGCAGTCGGCCATCAGCTGACTGATAATCGTAAATTGGTCGTCAGTGCAATTCTTAACACACTTGGAGTTGATTAGCAAGAACTATCCATTTGTGGACCCCATATCATATTAGACAATGTGTCTAAGTTGTGCAAGCTGGTTGAACATGGTTAATCCTCTGCCTATTGCAAACAGCTGAATGGATGTACTGTTGAATATGTTCTGTTCGACTTATGAACTATGTCCTTGATATTGCATTAACACTGATATTCCTAAACCACATTAGAATTAGAATTAGCTTTATTTGTCACATGTAACCACATGAGTACAGTGAAAGGTTTACAAGTCACCACTTATAGTGCCATCTTAAGTACAAAGTTACCTGGGTACAAATTGTTGAATACAAATAATTTGAAAAAAGAAGAAAGTAAAGAAATAAAAAGTCCAGCATTACAAACCATCAGAAGTCCAAAATAACAGTAATAAATTAGAAAAATAAAGAAATAAAAAGTTCAGTATAATAGACCTTCAACAATAATACAGTCAGTTCTGCTATAATGCATCTTTTGTTAACACAAATTGGCTATAATGAGATTGATGGATAAGGAATGCTGTTTCTAAAATGTGAACTTGTAAAACAATTAGATCACAATTAAGTGTTATTTGTAGTGCGCAATTTTTGTAGGAGTGCGGAGTTGCACAGGAACACAACTATCATGTTACAGAAGAAATGTCTTTACAGGTCGTTCTGCTGTAACGCGCATTTCGAAAGCGCAATTGACAAATTGGGGACATTATTTCTAAAGCGCTAACTTTTAAAATGTGTGCTGGCTGTAACACGATTACAGCGCCAACACTTTAAGTGCTTGGTTTTTCTATGACACGGGGCTGCACAAGAACGCAACCATTGCATTATAGGAGAACTAACTGCAATTTTTAAAAATGAATTTTCTTAAAAAAGAGAACTTAAGACAAAGTCCACATTTGTCCATTTCACAGCTCTGGGCTTGATGACCCACCCTCCATCCATTGGAATCTACGGCCGGTCCTCCACGAAGCTAAAGAAAAAGCCGCGTGGAATCACAGATTGATGCCCAAGCCACCACAAGGAGTCCCAGGCTGGAATCCCAGGCCTCGACCCAACTTGCTTTCAAAGCCACCGCTGAAGTAGCCCAGTTGAAGGACCCAGCAGGACACAGCCAGTTGGACTGCACCTCATTCTCCACTGCAGCAGCCTCTCGAAGCCTCCTTCCTTACACCGAAGCCACCAAGAGAAGATAAGATAAAACTGATGTTAGAAAAAAAGTTAAAATAGGATGTGGCAGGCCTGGTGTTAGAAGCAGACGGGTCAGGAGCCACAATATTTCTTACCCTGCCACCGCCATCTTGAAAGTTCAAAATTACTCTTTGATACAGTAGGCAGAACATCTGATGAAGAGTCATCTAGACTCTAAATGTTAGCTTGCTCTCTCTCCATGGACGCTGCCTGACCTGCTCTGATCTCCAGCGATTGTTGTTTTCTATACAGATTCCAGCATCTGCAGTAATGTTTCCCAAGCAGAACATCTTTTTGATCTTGATAGCATTGTGTTATTGTCATAGTTCATTGGACAAACACTACATTGGACAAACAGGCAGAAAACTAGCCACCAGGATACATGAACATCAACTAGCCACAAAACAACATGACCCTCTCTCACTAGTATCCTTACATACAGATAAGGAAAAACACCACTTCGACTGGGACAACACATCCATCCTAGGACAAGCCAAACAGAGACATGCACGAGAATTCCTAGAAGCATTGTCATTTACATAAATGATTTGGATGCGAGCATAAGCAGTACAGTTAGTAAGTTTGCAGATGACACCAAAATTGGAGGTGTAGTGGACAGCGAAGAGGGTTACCTCAGATTACAACAGGTTCTGGGCCAGATGGGCCAATGGGCTGAGAAGTGGCAGATGGAGTTTAATTCAGATAAATGCGAGGTGCTGCATTTTGGGAAAGCAAATCTTAGCAGGACTTATACACTTAATGGTAAGGTCCTAGGGAGTGTTGCTAAACAAAGAGACCTTGGAGTGCAGGTTCATTGCTCCTTGAAAGTGGATTCGCAGGTAGATAGGATAGTGAAGACGGTGTTTGGAATGCTTTCCTTTATTGGTCCGAGTATTGAGTACAGGAGTTGGGAGGTCATGTTGCAGCTGTACAGGACATTGGTTAGGTCACTGTTGGAATATTGTGTGCAATTGTGGTCTCCTTCCTATCGGAAAGATGTTGTGAAACTTGAAAGGGTTCAGAAAAGATTTACAAGGATGTTGCCAGGGTTGGAGGATTTGAGCTATAGCGAGAGGCTGAACAGGTTGGGGCTGTTTTCCCTGGAGCATCGGGGCTGAGGGGTGACCTTATAGAGGTTTACAAAATTATGAGGGGCATGGATAGGATAAATAGATAAAGTCTCTTCCCTGGGGTCAGCGAGTCCAGAACTAGAGGGCATAGGTTTAGGGTGAGAGGGGAAAGATATAAAAGAGACCTAAGGGGCAATTCTTTCACGCAGAGGGTGGTACGCGTATGGAATGAGCTGCCAGGGGATTTGGTGGAGGCTGGTACAATTGCAACATTTAAGAGGCATTTGGATGGGTATATGAATAGGAAAGGTTTGGAGGGATATGGGCCAGGTGCTGGCAGGTGGGACTAGATTGGGTTGGGATATCTGGTCAGCATGGACGGGTTGGACCGAAGGGTCTGTTTCCATGCTGTACATCTCTATGACTCTATGGCATTCCAATCATAACCTGTCCTGATGCAACTGAACCAAAGCTAATAGAAAACACTAAAAATCAATAAACAAGGTCTGGGGCATCTTCAAAGCTCTGAAACGCCTCACACAAAATGCCTATCTGACTCACTTCATCAGAATCCAGTTTCAGATGATTCTTAATTGAGTTGCTCTTCCACTGGAACCCGAGAAGCATACTGCTTCAGGCTCACAACCACACAGTTTAAACTGTAGCTTAGTTTTAGCTTAATGCCAACTGAAAACTACAAATTAAATTTGATTTGCACAAAACATTCAGACCAAATATCAGTATGCACTCTGTCCTAGCTGAAGGGTCCTAGTTCGGTACCCATAGGGAGGGCCTCAACCGGGACCTTGGGTTCATGTCACATTATAGGTGATCACCATTGCACTACACACACACTCTCACATACACACGGACACAGGTACACACAGACACGCTCACAGACACTCACCCTTATAGACACACACACTCCCACACTCACACATGCACCCCCTCACAGACTTAAGACACTCTGCACTCACTACACACACACACTTTCTCACACTCACAACCCTCACCTCACTCAGACACACACACAGACAAAGACCCACATGCGCACATATATTTTGTGTGGTGAATTTGTACTTGCAGAGTTACATTGTACTTTGCTCAAAAACTGCATGAATTCATGTAGAACTCTGAGCTCAAAAACTGCAGTTATCTCACTTTTAGATTAGAATCAATCTAAACATCATGGCTTAGACAGACAAGGGGCCAACACCTGCAACATATTGTCTAGCTATCACCATTGTTAACAGCTAACCCGAGAATGCAACTTTTAAAAAAAGGTTTTGTGATTTACACATGAAAGAAGTGAAACTATCACAGTATTCTAACAGATGAAAGGCTTAACAGACAATCAATTTTTCAATGTATAATTTCAGTTACATCACACTGTAAATTTTTGCTATAAATTCTGTGTTACCATCGGGCCCTCCACTATCACCTGATGAAGGACCGTCGCTCCGAAAGCTAGTGTGCTTCCAATTAAACCTGTTGGACCATAACCTGGTGTCGTGTGATGTTTAACCTCGCTGAAGGGGAAATTGTGTCTTCCTTCTTTTATAGTCAAGACTTTTTTTCGCTCTTGTATTTTCCCACATTCCATTGTCCAAGCTGGTCAGAGGAGTGAAGAAATTTGCCCTCTGAGTATAAATATCAAGCTCCAAAACAATCAGTTCACTCATGTGGATCATAAATGTCTCCATGGACCTATTGAGCTAAATGGTCTGTTTTGCTGTTGTAAATATTTTGCAATATGTTGCAATTTAGTTTTGATAACAACCTCTGATGTGGATATGGGTGAAATATTTCTTCATCGTATAATTTCACTCAGCATTTTTACTGGAATTACATTTCTGAGTTTATTGAAAATTTATTGCAACTGTTTTAAAAATGACAAGAGGGATTGATGAATTCTGATTGCATGTCCTGCGCTTTGGTACAGTCTGAATGCTGATATATTTGTTCCAATCATTTATCACTCTGAGGAATCAGATCTCAGAAAATGTTGCAGCCTGTCTTTATTGCTTTGCATTGATTCCTCTGGTCAGCACAGTTTCAGGTTTACTTGCATCTGTCAACTTTCAGCATGTAACACCTCCTATACAGACAGTCATTTCCTTCTGATGTGCAGATCCTTTGCCAAAGTGGAGCAGCAGGATCACAATTCATGTCAAAGGATGATGTGAGAAAATCACTTCAAATTCACCCGGGGGCAAACAAGATCCTGCTGAGAATGCACCGCATTCATGTGCACAGAATTAATATGCACAGAATTAAGCAACAAAAGCCAGTTTTAAAGTGGTAAAATATAGAACAGATATATCAGTTGAATAAATCAATTAAAGTTTCGTGTGGTATTCGAAGAGCAAAGTGACATGTTGATGCCATTGGCATATTTACTTTTAGCTACAGCCATTAACTGACTTTGGGTTATTGATTACTTTAGAGCATTCATATATTAGTGTTAAAATTATTTCATCTTTAATTTTCCTGTTATCCTCAGTTATCGTTGTTCAATATTTATTCTGAAGTTGGAGACAATGGTTACATGTGATTAATAATATGCCTAAGAAAATTGGTAGCATCATGTGAGAGCTGCTGAGTAATTCTGAGTTTATTTTCAGGTGCTGTTCATATACACTGCTTTCTACCGGGGAAGAGTGGTCATCTAGGAAAGAGAACTCTAATTATTCTTAATCAGAGAAATTTATAACTTTCAATTATCCTTTTTTGCAAAACTTCCTCACAGTTTTTGCTTTATTTCATATTCTGATGTAGGAATGTTAATGCAACATTTCAGGAGTTTGATTTTTATTAAAATAAACATAATTATTTCTCCTGTTTAACAGCATTTAGTAATAAATGCTGTAAAATTGGATTCAGTCACTTTTTATTTGCGTTGCATTAAAATCTAATTAAATACTCTACATGAAGGGCTGTCAAGAATTTCTTTAATTGCATCCTAATGTTTACAACAAACATGTATATAAAATGTTAGCTTTTAATACTTAATTCAATTATGAATATGTTTATTAAATTAGCTGCATATTTAAGCGTCACTTGAGATGCCAAGAAAATGCAGCCTTGTAGGAAGTCCACTGATAAAAATTCCTGTCCAAATTTAAAGAAATTAATTTTATCACTCTTATTGTCTGCATTTATTCATGAGTAGTAGACATCTGTAAGGTCTGTTTCTGATCAGTCGTGCTCTGGAACATTGATTGTAAGTATCACTGGTAACAGTATTAAATATCAAACTGAAGTGGTTCAACTTTCTTTACTGGATATATGTACACCATATGGATTGTAAGAGTTTTGCAAGATTGCTTACTACGATATACCTCTAAGACCAATTAAGGAGGGGCAATAGATACTGAAGTTGGGAGCAATGCCAGCATTGCTTTAACAAATATTTTAAAAATTTATTTAATATTACTTGTTATTTATCAGCCCAGAACAGATGGAGGCATGGGAAATTTTACCTGTATATAATCTCAGTTTAAAAATCCTTCTCCTTTGACATTGTTTCTACACATGTCTATACTGATTGATTACATTTAACAGGCTCTTCCAACGTTTCAATTAGTTAATAGTCCTTTGTTTTTTTTAGCCAGCATCAGCTGAACCTTCCAACTTTGGGTGGTGGGAGGCAAACGTGATCTGATTCTAGATTAGAGTGGTGCTGGAAAAGCACAGCAGTTCAGGCAGCATCTGAGGAGGAACATGATCTGATGACCACTCTGGTGACCTCTCTGTATATTTGATGGAAATCTTCTGAATCAGGCACTGTGCTCATGGAGAGGTCCCCCCCACCAACCTGTCTGATTTCCTCTTTGGGACAACAGCTTGCTCTAATGGTCCCTTTTTTAAAAAAATACAGTTCTAGCATTGTCCACCACCTCCAATGGCACTGTTGAGTCTTTGGAAATGGCAGCCCTCCAATTAACTGGCAGTTCTTGGAAGTGGGCAGCATCCTTTCATGGAACTGGAGGACCAACAAAGACTAATTCGTTTTTCAATCTTGGAAAATGCTTCCAAAGCTTCCACAAATGGCAGAAATTGGATTGTCTTTGGATTTTAGGTCCATTACCGCCCCTCCCCCCACCTTGTTCTGCCTTTTAGCCTTCAAATATACAGACCAGTGGCTTTTATATCTCGAGAATTGGAATTCAAAATTGCAGAAGTGGTGCTGTAGTTCTACAAAACCCTGGTTAGATCCCACTTTGAGTACTGTGAACAGATCTGGGCACCACAGCTTAGAAAGGATGCATTGGCCTTGGAGGGAGACATCGGTTTATAAGAATGATACCTAGGCCTCAGGGCTTAAGTTATCAGGAGAGATTAGACAAATTTATCATATTTCGTTTAGAATTTAGAAAGTTAAGAGTGATCTAATCAAAGCCTTCAAGCTATTTACAGGAAAATACAAAGTTGATGAAGATAAACTATTTCCACTGGTTGAGATTCTATAACTGGGGCATAGTCTGAGAATTAGGACCAGACCGTTCAGGAGAGATGTTAGAAAATACTTCCATACCTCCACCAAAGGATGGTAGAGGTCTGGAACACAATGGATGCTAGCTAAGTTGTTAATTTTAAATCTGAGATAGATAATTTTTGGTTCAGCAAAGGTATTAAGGGATCTGGACCAAAGGAGTGTATATAGAGTTAGGCCAGAGATCAGCCAGGATCTCAATGTGGCAGAACAGGTTTGAGGGGCTGAATGGCTTACTCCTGTGTATATCTTCGAGGAGAAAGTGAGGACTGCAGATGCTGGAGATCAGAGCTGAAAATGTGTTGCTGGAAAAGCGCAGCAGGTCAGGCAGCATCCAAGGAGCAGGAGAATCGACGTTTCGGGCATGAGATTCCTGAAGAAGGGCTCATGCCTGAAACGTCGATTCTCCTGCTCCTTGGATGCTGCCTGACGTGCTGCACTTTTCCAGCATCACATTTTCAGCTCCTGTGTATATCTTCCAATATTCCACACTGCTCCTGCAAACTAATTCATCCCTGACTTCAAAAGACCTTTATAGTTGTTGTTTATCACTATATATAGCTCCGATTGGTAGCGAAGATGCATACAGAGTTGTTCAAAGTTAAAAATCACACAACACCAGGTTATAGTCCAACAGGTTTGTTTGAAAGCACTAGCTTTTGGACCGCTGCTCCTTCATCAGGTGGTTGTCCAACACCGGCATCTCCAAATCATGACTACAGAGTTGTTAAACATTTAAAATCTGTGCAGCAACATTAACAGTGCAAGTATATTGAAAGTTTTCAGACTCTGTTGGTGACTGAATATGGTTAAAATGTCACAGCACAAAATACAACAGTTAGCTTTGTTCAGATAATTGTAGTGCTGTGAAACAATAGTAGGGTTTGCATTGAATCAAATCAATAACTAAGCCAGAATGGGTTTCAGGAACGCAGGGAGTATGGCTACATATACACTCAGGCTTGAAATTTGACCTGAGCTATTTTAAGTCCTCAGAGCCATTTAAATGGTGCTTTCTCAATTTCTATTCAGCAGTGCTATGAAGTGACAGCTGATAAACTATGACAAGACAGTAACACTGCATCCGCCAAACAACTTAAGCCTATCGCTGAGTCCTCAGGAAAGGCTTTTGAGCAGCAACTCATGGAAGGGACAGGGACTTGAAGCTGACACGAAAGATGGCTGAAACATTCCTTCTGGGTCCTAGAAAAGTACACTTGCTCCACCTGATAACAGAAAGGTGTGTCTTGCAGTAACCTCTGCTGCTTTCAGGCCAGCTGTAGGACTGTAAATCTGTGCTGATTTCATCTCTCAAATCTTCACTGCAATTGACATAAAACAGCACTGATACCTATGGGACCAGGAGTGTGTATGCTGATCAATGTGCAGGTCAGGTGAATTGTCCATGCCAAATTCCCCATAGTGTTCAGGGATGTGTGGGTTAGGAGTATGAGTCAAGGGAATTGTAGAGGAATAGGGTAGGGGAATGGGTCTGAGTGGGTTACTCCTTAAAGGGTTGGTGTGGACTTGTTGTGCCAAATGGCCTGTTCTACACTGTAGGGATTCTATGATCCTGATTGATCAGGAGATCAACACAATCAATATAAAAACACACAGTATGTAATACGGAGTGTAGGCATATTACTGTTACACTTTAAAATCTTTGGAGCAACATTAACAGTGCAAGCATATTGAAAATGTTCAGATTCTGTTGATGACTGAATATGGTTAAAATATCACAGCACAAAATACATCAGTTAGATTTTTTTCAGATAATTGTAGTGGTGTAATACAATAGGAGGGTTTGTATTGAATCAAATAAATAACTAAGCTAGAATGGGTTTCAGGAGTGCAGGGAGTGTGGCTGCATATACTCTCAGGCTTGAATTTTGAATCTGAGCTATTTTAAGTCCTCAGAGTCATTTAAATGGTGCTTTCCCATTCATTTCCCAACAGAAGTCACTTAAATAAACTTACTGGCAGAGAGTCATCTCACTCATACCCTCACTGACTACTCGGACATTGTGGTGGGTGGTGGTATTTGAGAAGAAATTGGCTCGAAATCGAATAAACTGTTGCTATTTCATGTGGCCATTTGATTGAACAACAAATATATTTACATTGAAGTAAATAATTTTTTAAAAACTATAATAGCCAAACAGAATAAAACAGTAGACTTCACAGTATTTGAGGTACATAATCTTTGCGGTATTTCATGGTATTTGAGGTAGCATAACCCAAATTGGTAACTGTGATTTTTCTTCACAGATGTTGCCAAACCCACTGAGCACCTCCAACAAACCCTGCCCCTGCTCCTGATTTACAGCATCTGCAGTTCTTTTGGTTTTTATTTGACTGGAATAATGTGATGGGTGTAAGAGTCGCATTCTGAGGATCTAACCAAAGTATTAAGTAATCCAAACCGTACAAACTAATTAAGGTAGAGAGATTGTAACAATTTATCAAGGTGATGGTGTCAAAACAAGACAGTAAGGAAGATTTTGCAGAGACAGAAGTGTGATGGGATCACATGTAGCGCAAGATGAATCTGAGATCACAGTTGAGGCTGAATCTGAGCTATTTTAAGTCCTCAGAGTCATTTAATTGGTGCTTTCCCATTCATTTCCCAGCAGGAATCACTTAAATAAAACTTATGGGCAGAAAATCATCTCACTCACACCCTCACTGACTACTCAAACATTGGATTACTTGGATACGGAACTTGGCTCTCAGTTGCTACTCAGCGATTCTGCGTTGTTGTGTATCTCAAATGCCGCCTTGGAGGATGCATAGCCAAAGATCGGAGGCTGAAGTGTTTCCTGACTTGCCTGCAGAATGTTTCTATAGACATTGGCACCCATGATGTGCCAATCCAGCATGGCCATCAAGCCTCTGTTTCTAGTAGTTCTATTGTGACCATCTTCCATATTATCACAATGCAGAGAATCTCTATAGTTTGGAAAGAGGCTGTTTGCCCCATCAAGCCTGCACTGACCCTCCGAAGAGCATCCCACCCAAAATCTAGCCTCTCACCCTATCCCCATAGCCCTGCATTTCCCATGGCTAATCCACACAGCCTGCACACCACAGTCAATTTACCATAGCCTATCCAGCTAACCTGTACACCTTTGGGTTGAGGGAAGAAATCAGTGCATCCAGCAGAAACCCACACAGACACAGCGAGAATGTGCAAACTCCATACAGTTGACACTGAGTGTGGAATTGGACCCTCATCCCTGGCACTGTAAGGTAGCAGTGCTAACCAATGAGCCATTGCCCTCGAATTCCCTGTTTCGTCCTCATTCACTTCTCTTCAGTCTCTAGAATAGCCAGCCTGTTTTGAATGATCTGCTGTAATACTTATAAAAGCTCACACTGCAGTAATTGCTCTATCCACTGCTTTGTGAACACCTGCAATATGCTTCCCAGCGACATTTTAGAAAAGGCATTGGCAGCAGACAGCATATTACTAATTGCAATCTTCTCTTCGCTAATCTGCTACGTAATCGGATAAAATTGATTCCTCAAATAATGGCCGCTGCTGAGAAAATCACATACTTAGATGCAGCTGTGATTTTTATTGCTATTTTGAAACCCTTCTGCCATTTTTAGCTGTTCACCCTCCATGAGAAATGCTTTTGAATGGCCCTTGTCAAGAACAGTAACCCATGGTGATGCACTTATCTCAGCACAATTTACCTCAGAGCAGCTGCCACCTTTTATAGAGAAAATTCACATCTGGAAATTGGAAGAGAATACAAGCATCTACATCAGAAAAATGAACAATTTTCAGTGCATTGCTTTGTCTATTATGTTTTAATAGAAACAAAACAGCGCAAAATCAGTAAATCTTTATTAACTTTTGCAAAGCAAAGAATACTTATTGATGTTAATTTGGAATTAGCAAATATTCCTTTACAGTTTTGAAATTTGTAAAGGTTTATGTCCATGCATGTGATTGTTGTTAATTAAGATAGTCTGCTGTAAATCAGGTAGAACAGCTCTCTGAGTGCAGATAAGTGCAGGCAGCTAATAGCGTTCAAGAGCAAGATGGAAAAAAGCTTGAATTTTTGCTCCCAGTTCAGGGCATTTTCTAGTTCCACAGCCCTGACCCAAGGAAAAATAGACCAAAATGTCAGAATTTTGGTTTGAGGTTATTAGGTTTCCTTGGAGTCAGGTTGGGTGACCACAGTGTTATAAGGTACTTGTAATAGAGATAAACCATGTTCAGATAGTGGCACTGTGTTGAAGTTATTAAATAAACCCCAAACATAACCACACAGAAATACAATGTACCATCCTTTACAACCACATGGCCCTGTACCTAGCCCCATTGCCCCTCATAATCTCCATGATATCTTATGTTTCACTATTGACCCCCATGGCCCCTATACCCTTAATGCTATGCTTTACTGCTGTACCCACTAACCTCATCCCTCATTCCCCTTCTGCCTCTTTATTCAACTCATTCATCTTTCATGGCATCTCATGTCTCTGTATCAATGTATTCACCCATCCTCCCTGTCCTTTCATGGTTTCTATGCCAACTAATTGTAAATTCAATACCAACTAATGACTGGTACCTTTATCCTCTCCATTGTTAACTCACATAACATCTGTTGGCAGACTTCAGGAGCTAAGCTGTCATGAAATCAAGTATTATGTATATTCATAGCATCACTATTTATTAAAAAAAACACTCTCATTGGTTAAAAATTTCAATACATTGAAATTCTGTCAACCAGTCTCTTATGAAAACCAACAAATCAAACATAGAACATATAACAGTACACGCAGTACAGGCCCTTCAGCCCTCAATGTTGTGCTGACCTTTTATGCTACTCTAAGACCAGACTAACGTACGTACCCTTCATTGTGCTCCCATCCATGTGGCTATCCAAGAGTTGCTTAAATGTCCCTAATGCCTCTGACTCTACTACCACCACTGGCAGTGCATTCCACACACCCACTACCCTCTGTGTAAAGAATCTACCTCTGACATCTCCCCTAAACCTTCCTCCAATTACCTTAAAATTATCCCCCCTCATGATAGCCATTTCCGCCCTGGGGAAAAGTCTTTGGCTATCCATTCTATCTATGCCTCTCATCATCTTGCACACCTCTATCAAGTCACCTCTCATCCTTCTTTGCTACAATGAGAAAAGCCCGAGCTCCCTCAACCTTTCTTTATAAGACATGCCTCCAGTCCAGGCAGCATCCTAGTAAATTTCCTCTGCACCCTCTCTAAAGCTTCCTATAAGGAGGTGACCAGAACTGAAGACAATATTCCAAGTGTGAGCTAACCAGGATTCTATGGAGCTGCGGCATAACCTCGTGATTCTTAAACTCAATCACCCTGCTAACGAAAGCCAACACATCCTACGCCTTCTTGACAACCATATCAACTTGTTTGGCAACTTTGAGGGATCAATGGACATGCACTCCAATATCCCTGTGTTCCTCCACACTGCCAAGAATCCTGCCTTTAACGCCATATTCTCCATTCAAATTCAACCTTCTAAAGTGAATCATTTCACACTGTTCCAGGTTGAACTACGTCTGTCACTTATCAGCCCAGTTCTGCATCCTGTCAATGTCCTGCTGCAACCTACAATAGCCCTCCACGCTATCTACCACTCCACCAACCTTCGTGTCATTGGCAAACTTTACTAACTCACCCTTCCACTTCCTCATCAAAAGCATTTATAAAAGTCAAAAAGAGCAAAGCTCCCTGCAGTACACCACTGCTCACCAAGCTCCAGGCTGAATATTTTCCATCCACCACCATCCTATGTCTTCTATGGATCAGTTAATTCTGTATCTAGACAGATAGGTTTCCCTGTATCCCATACCTACTTATTTTCTGAATGAGCCTACCGTGGGGAACCTTAATAAATGCCTTGCTAAAATCCACATACACCACATCCACTGTTCTAACTTCATCAATGTGTTTTGTCACATTCTCAAAGAACTCAATAAGGTTTGTGAGGCAGGACCTGTCCCTCACCAAGCCATGCTTTTCCAAGTAATCATTAATCCTGTCTCTCAGAATCCTCTCCTATACTTTATCCACCACAGACATGAGATTAACTGGTCTATAATTCCCAGGATTATCCCTATTCCCTTTCTTGAACAAGGGAATAACATTTGCTGCCCTCCAATCATCTGACACTACTTCAGTGGACAGTGAAAATGCAAAGATCATCGGCAAAGGCTCAGCAATCTCTTCCCTCGCTTCCTGTAGTAACCTTGGGTATATCCCGTCTGGCCCAGGGGAAATTATCTAGCTTTATGATTTTCAAAACTTTCAGTACATCTTATCTTAACATCAACCTGTTTGAGCATATCAGCCTGTTTCCCGCTGTCATAAGAAACATCAAGATCCCTCTCACTAGTTAATACTGAAGTAAACTATTCAGTAAGGACCTCCCCTACCTCCTCTGACTCCGAGCACATGTTCCCTCCACTATCCCTGATCAGCCCTGCCCTCTCTCTGGCCATCCTCTTGTTCCTCACGTAAGTGTAGAATGCCTTAGAATTTTCCTTAATCCTACCTGCTAAAGCTTTTTCATGCCCCCTTCTAGCTCTCCTTAAGTCTGTTCCTATTCCTTCCTGGCTGCCTTGTTCCCCTCAAAAGTTTTGTCTGATCCTTGCCTCCTCAACTGTAAATAAGCTTCCTTCCTTCCTCTTGACAAGATGTTCCACATCTCTTGTCATCCAAGGTTCTTTCACCCTACCATCCCTTCCTTGCCTCAGTGGCACACACTATCAGCAAGTGCTTCCTAAACAACATCCATGTCGTGCATTTCCTTGAGAACATCTGTTCCCAATTTATGCTCCTAATAGCATTGTAATTCCCCCTTTCCCAATTAAATATTTTCACATA
This sequence comes from Chiloscyllium punctatum, assembly GCF_047496795.1. NCBI lineage: Eukaryota > Metazoa > Chordata > Chondrichthyes > Orectolobiformes > Hemiscylliidae > Chiloscyllium > Chiloscyllium punctatum. The sequence goes on along the minus strand of NC_092741.1, from coordinate 147,570,228 downwards.
CCATCTGTTCCTATTCCTCTCCATGAGTATAGTAAAGGTCAGGGAGTTGTGAACACAATCAACGAAATGCTCTCCCAGTGAGAGATCTGACACTTGACCTGGTTTGTTGTCAAATACCAAATTCAATTTGACCCCAACTCTAGTTGGCCTGTCTACATACTGAGTCAGGAACCCTTCCTGGACATACCTGACAAAAGATGCTCTCTGAACTATTTGAACTAAGGAGCTTCCAATCAATTTTAAAGAAGTTGAAGTCACCTATGACAACAACCCTGTTACTTCTGCACATTTCCAAAATATGCCTCCCAATCTGCTCGTCCATGTCTCTGTTGCTGTTTGGGGGTGGGGGGTGTGGTCTATAGAAAAAAGCTTCCAATAAAGTGCCTGCTCCTCTCCTGTTTCAAATCTCTTAGAAGTAATGTATTTGGAAAGACAAGGACTGATCAGGGAACGTCATTATGGCTTAATGTGTGGGCAATCATATCTCACTAACTTGATTGAGTTTTTTGAAGAAGTAATGAAGAAGATTGATGAGGGCAGAGCAGTTGACGTGACTATTTGACTACAGGGAGAGGCTAAATAGGTTGGGGTTATTTTCCCTGGCATGTCAGAGGCTGAGGGGTGACCTTATAGAGGTTTATAAAATCATGAGGGGCATAGATAGGGTAAATAGTCAAGGTCTTTTCCCCAGGGTGGGGGAGTCCAGAACTGGAGGGACATAAGTTTAGGGTGAGAGTGGAAAGGTTTGAAAGTGACCTGAGGGTCAACTTGTTCACACAGGGGGTGGGACGTGTATGGAATGAGCAGCCAGAGGAAGTGGTGGAGGCTGGTACAATTACAACATTTAAAAGGCAAATAGATGGGTATATGAATAGGAAGGGTTTTGAGGGATATGGACCAAATGCTAACAAAAAGGACTCGATTAATTTATTGGGGGAAGGGGGAATTACAATGCTATTAGGAGCATAAATTGGGAATATCTGGTCAGCGTGGACGAGTTGGACCGAAGGGTCTGTTTCAGTGCTGTATATCTCTATGACACTAATGGCTACCCTTATGAAAACAACTAGTTTACTTAATTACTTGGCCTCTTTCCTTTTGTCAATAAGCATTTCATTTCAGTACTTACTCTCTTAGAAAAATATTTATATTCTGTAACTACTTTGATCCATCAATCAAACTGTTCATATAACAGACACTCCACTGTGATAATTTCATGTTGTAATATCAATCATGCAGCACAAATTCTATAATGATAGTACTTGGGCTTATGTCCACAGAGTGAATCAGAAAATATCAACTCTTTTTTCAAACCAATAAACTTTCAAAAAATACTAAAAATGCAACTCAACAAAATTTGTTGATGGTTTTGAGAATCTAATGAAATTTTAAATTTCCAATTAATTTTCACAGTTCTATTGAGTTCTGAGAGTTCTGTCACCTTTGTGGTTTTTGAGAGTTTGACAGTTATTTGACATTTTGACAGTTCTTTAATAGCATCGTCTGTTCCAGTGGAAAATTCAGTTAAATGCAGGCAGCATGCAGGATTAGAAGGAACAGTATTGCTTCAGGGTGTGATAAAGCTCCAGACTGGAGTCAAGCAATGATGTGAGGTTGGGGTAGATCCAAACTTGATTAGGATTCTCGTAACCTCCTTTGCGCAGAAGAACAGAGGCTAATTGTTATCAAATCATGAAGATTGGTAACCAGGTACAGTAAACTTTGTTTTAACCTTATCAACTAGCACTTTTGATAAGCTGACAAAAATTATATACCTCAAATACAGCGATCTACTGAAATGGCCAAGTAGTTGCACTGTAAATAAAGTATAACAGTAACATGTGTACCCCTTGCATTATATTCCAGGACTTACTAAGTGTTTATACATTGGTGTTAGGAATTGTGATGGTGTTTTAAGGGGTGTTGATGACTTGAAGTTGTTGGATTTAATTTGATTTATTATTGTCATGTGTACCTGAGTACAGCAAAAAGTTTTGCTATGCGAGCAGTATTGGCAGATCATAACATACAACGACATACAGATCAAAAGGTGTTTAGACAGAGCGATGATTTGGATGCACTGGTGTTGGACTGGAGTGGACAAAGTTAAAAATCACACAATACCAAGTTATAGTCCAACAGGTTTATTTGGAAGCACTAGCTTTCAGAGCACTGCTCCTTCATCACCTGATGAAGGAGCAGCGCACCAAAAGCAAGTGCTTCCAAATAAACCTGTCGGAATATAAACTGGTGTTGTGTGCTTTTTAACTTTAGACAGAGTGAGGCATGCAGGGTTTCAGCTACATAGGAGGTGCACAAAAGCAGGATAAACACTTGATTTGAAATTTGAGAGGTCCATTGGTATGGGACCTGTTGGTATATGTGTTCAAGCTTTTGTATCTTCTTCCTGATGGAAGAGATTAGAAGAGAGATTACTGGGCTGGGAGGGACCTTTGATGATGTTGGTAACCTTTCCATGGTAACAAGAAGTGTAAAAGGAGTCCATGGCTGGTAGGTTGCCTTCTATGAGGGTCTTCGAGGAGAAAGTGAGGACTGCAGATGCTGGAGATCAGAGCTGAAAATGTGTTGCTGGAAAAGCGCAGCAGGTCAGGCAGCATCCAAGGAGCAGTAGAATCGACGTTTCGGGCATGAGCCCTCCTTCAGGAATGAGGAAAGTGTTCCAACAGGCTAAGATAAAAAGTAGAGAGGAGGAACTTGGGGGAGGGGTGTTGGAAATGCGATAGGTGGAAGGAGGTTAAGGTGAAGGTGATAGGCCGGAGTGGGGGTGGGGGAGGAGAGGTCAGGATGAAGATTGCAGATTAGGAAGATGGTGCTGAGTTCGAAGGTTGGGACTGAGACAAGGTGGGGGGAGGGGAAATGAGGAAACTGGAGAAATCTGAGTTCATCTCTTGTGGTTGGAGGGTTCCTAGGCAGAAGATGTGGCGCTCTTCCTCCAGCCGTCATGTTGCTATGGTCTGGTGATGGAGGACTTCAAGGACCTGCATGTCCTTGGTGGAGTGGGAGGGGGAGTTGAAGTGTTGAGCCGCGGGGTGGTTGGGTTGGTTGGTCCGGGTGTCCCAGAGGTGTTCTCTGAAACGTTTCACAAGTAGGCAGCCTGTCTCCCTAATATAGAGGAGGACACATCGGGTGCAGCGGATGCAGTAAATGATGTGTGTGGAGGTGCAGGTGAATTTGTGGCGGATATGTAAGGATCCCTTGGGGCCTTGGAGGGAAGTAAGGGGGGAGGTGTGGGCACAAGTTTTGCATTTCTTGTGGTTGCAGGGGAAGGTGCTGGGAGTGGAGGTTGGGTTGGTGGGGGGTGTGGACCTGACGAGGGAGTCACGGAGGGAGTAGTCTTTTCGGAATGCTGATAGGGGAGGGGAGGGAAATATATCCCTGGTGGTGGGGTCCGTTTGGAGGTGGCGGAAATGACGACGGATGATACGTTGTATATGGAGGTTGGTGGGGTGGTAGGTGAGGACCAGTGGGGTTCTGTCCTGGTGGCGATTGGAGGGGCGGGGCTCAAGGGCGGAGGAGCGGGAAGTGGAGGAGATGCAGTGGATAGCATCATCAATCACATCTGGGGGGGAAATTGCGGTCATTGAAGAAGGAGGCCATCTGGGTTGTTTGGTATTGGAACTGGTCCTCCTGGGAGCAGATGCGGCGGAGACAAAGGAATTGGGAATATGAGATGGCGTTTTTACAGGGGGTCTGGATGGTGCACACAACTTTCTGTGGCTTCTGCAATTAGAACTCTGAGCAGTCTCTCCACAAAAACAGAGTCAAGATATGGAAATACAGAGAGAGATTTGTGAAGTTGGCAAGAGTCCCTTTTCTATGTCCTAGATAGGGATGGGAACATAGATGGAAAGCAATTAACAATCAGAATCGAGAATAGTCACTTAAGATAATCGAGTCACAGAAGGAAATTATAGGTTGATAGATAATAAATTTATCCCACCCAACTCACCTAAACGAGAGAGAACCACATTGGCTGATACCATCAAATAGGATTGAGGCAGGAATGAACAGCTGAGACCAAAAGGAGCTCAAAACAAAGATGGCTCCATAAAAAAGTTACAGATAAACGTGAGAAGGTGTAGCAGGGAGTTTGAAAGAGAGTGGTTGTTCAAGGTGCCAGAGGATCTCTGTGAAGGGTACTAAGCAAATAGGGGGCAAAGGTGAGAGAGACAATGACAGTGTAAGGGGCAAGGAAGAATGGGAGCTGCATATTGAGAGTGGGAAATACAATAGGGCCAGGACATGTCCTGGTGAGGGTGAAGGAGTAGATGAGTTGAATAAGAGGTAAAGGAAGGCTAGTTACAAATTATAAGGAGAGGCAGGATAGGCTGGGGCTATTTTTCCTGGAGCTTAAGGGACCATGGGGTGACCTTCATAGAGGTTTATAAATCATGAGGGGCATAGATAAGGTGAATAGCCATTATCTTTTCCCCAGGACAGGGGAGTCCAAAACTACAGGTATAGGTTGAAGGTGAGAGGTGCAAGATTTAAAAGGGACTGAAGGGGAAACCTTTTCACACAGACGGTGGTGCGTGTATGGAACAAGCTGCCAGAGGAAATAGTAGAGGTGAGTACAATTACAAAATTTACAAGGTATTTGGATGAGTAGATGAATATGAAAGGTTAAGAGGGATATGGGCCAAATGCAGGCAAATGGGGCTTGTTCAGTTTAGGAAACTTGGATTGGATGAGTTGGGTTGAAGGACCTGTTTCTGTGCTGTAAGACTCGATGACTCTATTACATTAAGGCTAATGCTGGACATAGGGAAATGCGTGGGTGTGCACTCAGGAGCAAGCTCAGTCAAGTCAAGCAAAACCATAAAAGGGGCCACAGTTCCAAAAGGAGATTGAAACATGACAGAGAAAGGGAGAAAACTATCTCCACTAATAGGGGAAGTGAAGGGGGTGAAGGTGAGGGTTAGAGGAGGAGGGATTCGGGATGAAATGATTAAAAGAAAATTTACCTGCACTATTCTTTTCTTCAGTTGGGTTAATACAGAATCCCTCACTGAGAATGTGCAGTAGGAGCCTAATGCATCTGTGCATAAGTTGGACAACTCAAACACAGCAATGTATGTGAACTGAAATAGAAACCCAAGAAAAGAACAGACTATGGAAGCACTCAGTTAGGGACTAGACACTGAAATGATGCACTCACTGCAGCTTAAAGGTGAACAGGCTAGAGCCACTCATAACACCAACATGACAACCAGGTCCCAGAATACATTGAACTCTGACCTGAAGGACAACACAGATTCAACAGTAATGATAATGGGAGCTTAGTTCATGTGAAGTCATGGAAGAGCTTCATTACTCAGGTACCCAAATCTTCAGGACACAAGGATGAAGCCATGTTGGGGATTTTGATGTTGCACAGGTGTGCAACAGATACTAATGAAGGCCACCAAATGTCATAATGACTTATTAGATTAGATTCCTTACAGTGTGGAAACAGGCCCTTCGGCCCAACCAGTCCACACTGACCCTCCGAAGAGTAACCCAACCAGACTCATGCACCTAATGCTATGGGCAGTTTCGCATGGCCAATTCACCTGACCTGCACATCTTTGGACTGTGGGAGGAAACCAGAGCCCCCAGAGGAAACCCACTCAGACACAGGGAGAATGTGCAAACTCCACACAGACAGTTGCCCGAGGCTGGAATCGAACCTGGGGACCTGGTGCTGTGAGGCAGCAATGCTAACCACTGAATCACCATGCCGCCCATAATGTGCCACATGCATGGAATGCATCCACAATGCTCATGGTTACCAACCCCCTGCACGTGAATGAAATGGTGAAGAGAGCAAGCAATCAAGAGTCATGTAGGATGAAACTCACTAGCTCACCATGGCTGCTGGGCAGGCTTTTTGTTAGATAGGAGCACCTGATAAAAGCCTAAAGATCAGGTTGTCAAGTTCTCAGAAGGAAACTAAACATCTCTTTCCTGCTGTTTGTTCACGGATCTTTACTCTCACACAAAATGTTTTGCAGGCTAAATGTGTCCATGAAGGAGGAAGAAAAGTTGAAGGAATGTCCCAGTGCCAGCTGCAGTGTCTGCAGAGGAGGACCAGGGTCTTCAGTACTGTCAAACTTTGAAGTCTCCACTGAAGACAATATCTGCAGCTAGATGAACATCAATGTCAGCGATGTCATCATATTACTAGGGAAGCTGAAATTCATATCTGCCATCTCCTGCAGGAAGATCTGTCACTAAGCAGCTTAGGAGGAAGTGCTATGCCTGAAGATCATAGCAGCGTTGAACTTCCTTGCCACTAGCATATTTCAAACCTTAACTGGGCACTTGTGTGACACCTTTGATTGTGCCAGCCACAAGTGCTTTCAAGAATTCACAGGTGCCCTTCTCAGGAGAACACACTTGTTCATGCATTTAACCCTGGATTCAGTGAACCAAGCTGCTTGTGTTATTCAAATTTGCAGTCATCGCTGAGTGCCCTCAGCTCCAAAGGAGCATCACAGAAGTGTAGTGGTGCAGGAGGAGGCTATTAGGTCCATTTAGCCTGCACCATTTCATTGAATGAGCATCATTACTCTGTGGCAATCTCCTGCTGGTTCCCCATGCTCTTACACGAAAACAGGTGGATAGCTATGTGGTGAGAATGACACAAAGCATCAGCAGAGGAATGATAGACAGGTTCAGAAAGCAGGTAGAATCTGCACTGATGTAATATAATATGGGAAAATGTGAGGTTATGTACTTTGACAGGAAGAATAGAGGAGCTGACTATTATTAAATGGAGAAAGACTGCAGAAAGCTAGAGAATAGAGAGACTTGGAAGCCCTTGTGCATGAATCACAAAAAGATAATGTCTAAGTTCAGCAGTTAACAGAGAAGGCAAATGAAATGCTGTCCTTCCTTTCAAAAGGGAATAGAATATAAAAGTTGGGAGTTTTTGGTAAAACTATATAATGTACTTGTCAGACCACAGTTGAAATGCTATGAACAGTTTTTGATCCCTTATCAACAAAGATACATTGTTACTAGAGGTAGTCTAGAAAAGGTTCACTTGACTCATACCAGGTACGGAGGTATTAACTTAGATTAGATTACGTTACATTACAGTGTGGAAACAGGCCCTTCGGCCCAACAAGCCCACACCGACCCGCCGAAGCACAACCCACCCATACCCCTACATTTACCCCTTATCTAACACTATATGGGCAATTTAGCATGGCCAATTCACCTGAGCTGCATATCTTTGGACTGTGGGAGGAAACCGGAGCACCCGGAGCAAACCCACGCAGACATGGGGAGAACGTGCAAACTCCACACAGTCAGTCGCCTGAGGCAGGAATTGAACCCAGGTCTCTGGCGCTGTGAGGCAGCAGTGCTAACCACTGTGCCACCTGAGGAGAGGTTGAGCAGATTGGGTTCTTGCAATTTAGAAAGATAAGATGTGACCTCATTGAAACATGCCAGGTTCTTCAGGAATTTGACACGGTAGATGCAGAAACATTGTTTCCCCTTGTGGGAAAGTCAAAGACCAGAAAGCATAATCTCAGAGCAAGGGATTGCACATTTAGGACAGAGATTATGAGGATTACTTTTTTCTCTCAGAGAAGGCAAGGAATCATTAGAATTCATTAATACAGAAGACTATTGAGCTTGGGTTTTTCAGTACATCCAAGGCTGAGGTAGGCAGACTTTTAATCAGTAGGAAATCAAGAGATATGGGAAAAGAGGGGAAAATGGATTTGAGGATTATGAGATAAACCATGATCGCACCGAATGGTGGAGAGACTCAATGAGCAGAATAGTCCATTTCTGCTCTTCCAGCTTATGATGTTATGGCCATCATTCATTCCTGAGTATGTCAGTGTATTTGCACTTGTGTTTTTTTTCTCCTTTGGGATGTTGCAAACAGGTCTGAGGGAACCTAATAATAGCCTGACTTGCTGCCAGGTCCCAAATGAATTTGAACATTCAGTTCTAAGAATCAACTGTGCTGAAGAAATGTTCCTGCCCTGAAGGGAATCTTTGATTTGTACTTTATGCTCCTTTTTTTGGAGTCTCATGAAAGTAATTTTGTTAGCTTTCTTCCAACGACCTCCAGCTCAGTTTCTAGGCTGGGGTTTTGCTGGAATTCACATATATTCCAATAACACCAGTGAACGAATGTTACTCATCAATTGGAGACATATAGGAGCCCTATAGAATGCTGAGTATCTCTACAAAACCAAACATTGAGCTTCAAGTTGTACTTCCCAAAGCTAACATTCCCCGCAGTGGGCAGCAGAGACTGGCATCATTGAGGGAGGGCAAAATGCTTTGAAACCCACTCATCTGACCAGTGAATGAATACATCCATGATTTGAGAGACAGTGAGAGTTTTACATTTATTCCAGAAGATACTGTACTCATCAAACTGTGACTTCAAGATTGCTTCAAATAGATTTCCCACCGAGGTAAGTGCCTCTGCACTGGTGGAGAGTGTATCCTATGAAGGTGCTAACTCTGCGACCTCAGAGATGATACTCAATGCAGTACTAGAGATGGACATGGGGTGGGGGTGGGGAGGTGTTTAGTGTTGCAAGCTGTTATCTATGTCCAAGATATCTTCATGTGCAGCTGGGAGTAGAAGAGAGGAGACTTTCTCTCTCGATATGTGTACATATCTCCTCTTCAGCATAGACATACTCCTGTTACTCATTTGGCATCTCTACTAGCCTTAGGAGAAAGTGAGGATTGCAGATGCTGGGGATCAGAGCTTAAAAATGTGTTGCTGGAAAAGCGCAGCAGGTCAGGCAGCATCAAAGGAGAAGGAGAATCGGCGATTCCTGAAGAAGGGCTTATGCCCGAAACATCGATTTTCCTTCTCCTTTGATGCTGCCTGACCTGCTGCGCTTTTCCAGCAACACATTTTTAATCCCTACTAGCCTTGAAAGGGCTGAGGAGATTTCTGTCTGGCCTGACCAATGATGCCATTATCAGAAAGTGTGTTTGTGTGTCTGTTGTCTCATGATGCTTAGTCTCAATTGCATTGTCCTTCACAGTTGAAGAGCCAGATACTCACTTGCACTGTATGGGCTCGATTAAAATGACTTGATTGATTTTTCAGGGACATAAGAAATGTTTTAAAGATGAAGAGGTTGGCTTTGATTGACAAGAGATAAAAATAACCCCATAACTTGTCAGTTTGACTGTTACAATGTTGAGACATTTTACATTTAATTTGCTAAAGTTATTTGCCAAGTACATGTACTCTCCTACAAGAATGCAATATTGTCTCCACCCAATCTGGATATGTTTTTACATTATAAATGTCACATTCAGGAAGCAAGCTGTGTGTAAACACAGGCCTGCTGTCAATGGCAGTGTCGTGTGGAAGCAATTATCTCCAAAGTTACTGACTAATTAGTAATGATGGGTGAGCAGAGTCCAGTCTGAGCCAAGCTGATACATTCAGTTGAACATTTTGTTTTCACTGTTCTGCCATTTCTTCTGTGAATAGAACCTTGATTAAAGCACTTAGAAAACAAATCAATCCAGATCCTTAAATGTTGGTGTTGGGCAAATTTGTGGCGGTAATCAGCTAATTAGATTGAAAATTACAGATTTAAGTCCAGTCAGATGATCTTAAACAGATCAAATGTTTGATGGCTACAGTTACCTCTGTTATCGCTCAACAGGGTGAGAATTATCAGCCAAACTCGTGCTGTTATCAAGTGAGGCTGGTTGTTTGTGGGTGCTACATGAGGATTTCAAGAACTTTGAATCATCGCTTCTGAAGAACGGCCAAGGGTACTTGGTGTCATTGAGTTACTGAAACGTAACCAGCTAAGGATCAATGTCTTCAAAGTGTAGGATGATAAACAAAAGTAAATGTATTATTAATTTAATTAAGAGTAAAAATGATAAGGCGAACTGAAGGATGTTTTCATGTTTCAATCTCAATAAACCTGAAACAGTTCCCAAACAGACTATCGAATGAAAGAAAAGAAGTTGGGAGATTCATCTTGAATGAGTTCTGTTTTAAAATTAACCAGAACACAGAATTATTCCCCAGTGCAGAAGGAAGCCTTTCAGCCCATTAAGTCTATACTGGCTCTCCAACGAGCATTCTGACTTAATGCCATTCTTCTGCCTTTTAATGTATCCTTGCACATTGTTTCTATCTAAATAAGCATCAAGTGCCCTCTTCAGTGCCTCAATTGAATATCCTTCCACCACACTTTCATGCAATGCACTCCAGACTCTAACTATACTCACTCTGGGGTAAAAAAAAACTACCTTTTCTCTAATTGTATTTTCTTCTTCTGAAAAACACTATAAATCAGTCTCCTGTTCACAATTCTCGAACAGTGGGAACAGTTACTCCCTCACTAGGCTGTCCATTACCTTTTTCATTTCAGAACCTCCATGAAATTTCTTATTGACCTTCTCATCTCCAAGGAGAAAACTCCCAACTTCTCCAAAATATCTTTGTAACTGATGTATCTTATCCCTGGAACCATTCCTGTCAGCCTTTTATGCACTGTTTCCAATGTGTTCACATCCATCTTAAAATATGGTGCCTAGAACTGTGCATAATACTCTAGCTGAGGTCTAACTAGTATCTTATACAAGTTCAGTATCACTTTTTTGCTCTTGTAATCTATGACTCTTTAGTGAAGTCTCAAAAAGCATACACTTTATAAACAGCTCTCTCAACCTGATGAATCACATCATACTTCTCTGTATGGAACTTCATTTCCCTACTGTCTCCCCACTCCTACTAGTCAGTGTGCTTTTGAAGTCCAACACTGTCTTCCTCACACTTTACAATGCTCCTCAGCTTGGTATCAGTGGCAAACTTTCCAATTACTCCCTGCATACCAGGATCTAAATCATTATTGTATGTCAGGAAAAACAAGGATCTCAATACAGGCTCCTGAGACAATACCAGAAACCTTCCTCCAACCCAAAAAAGTATTAATTCACCATTACTCCCTATTTTGTATTACTCGGCCAATTTAGTATCCACATTGCCACTGTCATATTTTCCATGATGTGTAACTTTCCTCACAAGTGTGTTTTGTGGCACACCTTGCGGTAATCTATATACCCACATCAACATCAATACCCTCCAGTTACCTTTGCAAACAACTTCACCAAGTTAGGTCAAGACAAGTTTCCCTTAAGAATTGGAAATTTGGGATCAGTTGAGACTCACCCCAATTGGGTCAGAAATTAATGATGCTTTGGAGGCAACCTGATTGGGTGAGTGACAGGGGTGTGTGTGGACATATAATTAGACAGGAAGGTATGTGTGGGGACCATGTCACAGTCCCGATCCCCATTCCCAATTTAATCCAAGGTGGATTGGGTCACATTCTAACTCATTCCACTGATACTACTATTCGACCAGCAACAGGTAGAGCCATGTCAAATGGACATAGTACTAGCTCAGGCCTGGCGAGCGGACCTGCAGCATGCTTAGGAAGACTTTCTCTATTTTGGCAGCTCTTGCTAAATGGAAAGAGGTCTCCGTGTGATAAGATTCTGCTTGTTCTTTAATCTGATCTTCCTTTCCCTCCTTGCTGACCCCAGTAATCCGGCTTTAAACTGACTTCACTCCAGGACGCCAGAAACAATCTTACTCCAAGGCACTATTGCAATCCTAGGGGGGAATAACAAGATATTGATTAAAAGGGAATTCTACCTTCACTTTCAGGATATGTACTGAATTATATGAAGGGTGCTATGTTGCAGTTCCATCAAATTGCATGGAACTGGAGGTTCAGATGTTGGGGTCTCTTACCATCCCCTGTTAATACTTAGCTTCAATAAAGCTTGTTGCTGTCTCTCACAAGATCTCACATTGTTACACACGGAAAAGCCTGATTAAATCAGGTTGGAGAGGGTTTGTTGGAATGGGCAACTCAAGCTGATAGCATATGGATGAATCTACCATGATCATTACATTCTGCCTGGGGATTCAATACTCAACTCTCTAAAATGGGAATGACATTTCAGGCAAGGACCGATTCCTATGTTTTGAGATTTCCCATTATTTTACCAGGAAAAAGATCTTTGCGTAATTTATATTTAGGTGCTGCTATTTAGTTAAATGAAGCTCTTGAGATTAGATTCATTGAATGCTGGAAGCTATGAATTTGACATATGAAACAATTCATAAAGTAATGCCACATGTACTTAAATCAGAGCTAATGTAAGTCGATTCAGCCTCTACTTGCGGCCTCATTACTCATTATGGCTGGATAGCTTTTTATTGCATCCACACCAGGTTGAGATAAGCAGAAATTGTAAATTGTCGTTATGTCTGTATGGTATCTGAGTAGGTCATGTGGTAGGGTTGGAGATGAGACAATTTGCTATTTATAATTTATTGAAGGATTTGGATATAAGGATTGCTGAGGATTCTGGGTGAAGTAATGGCAATGTGAAGGGTGACCAAAGGCCATATCCCCCTCAAGCTATGCTACGTGAAAGAATATGTTACAGGATATTCTAGGACATTTCTTCATATAGAAAGGAAGGGAACTGCTCCTTCTTAAGATGGAAGCAATCAGGATCAGAAAAGAGCACCAGAAAAGAAAGAGTATGGTGTTCGTTCTTTTTGTAACAAGAATTGATAGTGAATTAATTTACGATTTATCATGAATATAATTCTGTTAATTTGCTCATGCATTATCTCTTTACAACAAAATCTAGTAGAGATGTGGGCAGAGAAATGGCAGATGGAGTTTAATCTGGACAAATGAGAGGTGATGCATTTTGGAAGGTCTAACACAAGAGGGAAGTATACAGCAAATAGCAAACCCTTTAGTGGCATCGACATACAGTGGGATTCAGATGCACATCATCAATAATTCAGCTTTGCAAATATGTATTTATTTCACTGAAATGTAAGTGAGTCTATCTTTCAGAATATGTGTTGGACATGCCACAAGAGTATCCAAACAGTTAACAAGGAGTTCCATCCAGGCAGGACCCTGAGTCACACCAACATGTAACTAATTATGAAGCTGTAATGAAGACACACAAGCCGTTATGTTGAAGAATGTGTGTGAGAGGCTGCACTTCTGAGGAGAGACCACAACAATGTTTCTCACAGGTTTCTGTCATTCCAAATTCTCAAAGTGCAAGACACCAGTCTTTGTCTTTACCTGTTACCTGGACCTTATCTTCCTCAGATGTAGTGAGGACCAAGAGAACAGAAAGGTCTCTGCCAGTCAGGGTGCTCTCCCTTGTGTTGTAGGACAGCTTATCCTCCATCTGGCTTTTTCTCAATTATTACCTCCCAGTTTCTATCACCCTGCCCAACTTCTTTATAACAAGATCTAGTAGAGATGTGGGCAGAGAAATGGCAGATGGAGTTTACTCTGGACAAATGAGAGGTGATGCATTTTGGAAGGTCTAATACTGGTGGGAAGTATACAGCAAATAGCAAACCCTTTAGTAGCATTGACATACAGTGGGATTCAGATGCACAGGTCCATTGTTACCCTGTAATGTCAACACAAGTAGGTAACATGGTCAGGAAAGCATTTAGCATGCTTGCCTTCATTAGTTGGGACTCATGTTGCAGCTGTGTAAAATTTTAGTTAGGCCACATTTGGAACATTGTGTACAGTTCTAGTCAGCACACTACAAGAAGGATGTGGAGGCTTTGGAGAGGGCATAGAAACAGTTTGCCAGGATTTTGCCTGCTTTGGACAATCTTGGTTTGTTTTCAGGATTAGTGGTGCTGGAAGAGCACAGCAGTTCAGGCAGCATCCAAGGAGCTTCGAAATCGACGTTTCGGGCAAAAGCCTCATTATTCCTGATGAAGGGCTTTTGCCCAAAACGTCGATTTCGAAGCTCCTTGGATGCTGCCTGAACTGCTGTGCTCTTCCAGCACCACTAATCCAGAATTTGGTTTCCAGCATCTGCAGTCATTGTTTTTACCCTTTGGTTTGTTTTCACTTGAACTTCAATTGATGAGGGGCGATCCGACACAAGTTTACAAAATTATGGAACTTATGGATAGAATTGATACTTGGAGCTTTTTTCCCAGGGTCGAAAAGTCAATTACTAGGGGACATATGTTTAAGGAAAAAGGGGGTACATTTAAAGGAAATGTGAGAGGCAAGATTTTTACACAGAGGGTGGGAAGTGCCTGGAGTGTGCTACCAGAGGAGATGGTGGAGGCAGATACAATATAACCATGTTTAAGAGGTATCTTGACAGATATATGAATAGGCAGGGAATAGAGGGATACAGACTGCATAGAGCCAAAAGGTGGTCAGTTTGGAAAGCCATCATGTGTCAGTGCAGTCTCAGTGGTACTGTTCTGTACTGCACTGTTCTTGGAAACCCCTCACAAAGGTATCATAAAATAGCTGGTAAGGACATGGTGGCTCTGTGGTTAACTTCACAGTGCCAGGGACCAGGGTTCAATTCCAGCCCTCGGGCGACTATCCTTGTGGAGTTTGCACGTTCTCCCCGTGGCTGCGTGGGTTTCCTCCAGGTGCTCTGGTTTCTCCCCACAATCCAAAGATGCACAGATCAGGTGAATTGGCCATGCTAAATTGCCCACAGTGTTCAGGGAGGTGTAAGTTAGGTGCATTAGTCAGGGGAAATGTAGAGTAATAGGATTGGAGAATTGGTCTGGGTGGGTTACTCTTTGGGGGTCGGTGTGGATTTGTTGGGACTAATGGCCTATTTCCACACTGTATGGATTCTATGGTAATATATGACAGTCATCCCAGCTCTAGTTAGATGCAATCCAACTGATGTGTACAGGTGCCATCTCCCCCAGATTTAATCTCACAGTCCAAGTAATCTACAATCCTTCCTCCTGTTTCATCTCCCCAGTCTCCTCTACGTATCTGCTCCCTTCTCCTATTTCTATATTTCTATATTCTGTACAAGCATATGGAGTAAGATTACTAGCTTTAAGGTCCTCCTGAGTATTTCTTTTCCCTAGCTCCTAAAACTGAATGTGAGACTTCATCTAGAAAGAAAACTCAAACATTGTAAATTCAGTGATTCATGACTTGAAAAGAACATGTGTCTCTACATAACCTGAAGCAACCCACATTTAACAGCAATAGGCTGGTCAGTCTATGTTGTCATAGGTGAACAATGAATAAGATAATATTGCAATAATTTAACTCACTAATCATTACTGACAGAATTCATATTTTTTTGTCAATGTGCACTGTGTTTGACAGTAAGTTCATCAATTACACTCAGCTCAAATAAATGATTCATTGCCATCCTGCTCTTTCAAGCTAAGGAAATAATTTATGACTAATGTTGGTGAACATATCATTATTAACATTCTAACCAAATAACTGAGCCACCTGCTGACACGTCTTTGCATTCTTGACATCAGTGGTGTCCAAACTGCGGCTGTACTCAATCTTGCATTCTTCACTCACAGCAAGTCTTCTACTGCAGTGCCACCCTTGACATTTACAGAATGGCACTTTGTTATCCTGTCGGTGAAAGCGCTAGCCAGCTGCTTGTTCTCTGTTGTGGTAGGTCATTGTGCTTGACAGGTTGTGGTCATCGTTGATGCAAAAATGTTAACTCACATAGTTTGATTAAATGGTATGTGGAAATACGTGCTGTCATTCCTTCAAAAGCATAATTTAGCACATTTTTTAAAAAGGTCACATTGGTAATCCTAATTTGTTCATATTGGATACAATTGACGAAATGTTGATAAAAGATGAGACTTGTAACATTTAGCCACTTAATTATGCAATGCTGGGACAAATCAATTATTTTTTTCATTTACGAAATTTCCATCAAAATGAATCAGCCTAAGATAGAAATACTTTTCATGGCCATTAGCAATTCCGCAATTAGGATGTTATTTCTAGAGAATATAAAGTAAGTATCACTGGGTATTTATCAGAAAAACACCTCTGTGAAGTCACACTACCTGTTCCTCTAGAACTCACTTCTTAAACTAATGCTTAGTCCAAAATGCTCCATCATTGGGGAAACAAACGCTTTGGCAGATTGTCCATTGTTGGAATTATGTTCCTGCCACATTGAAGCAGGCAATAGTTAACCCAGTTCTTCAACTGTAAAAGGGGGAGGTCTGGGTTGGATTGTTGCATGGTCATCCAGGACACTTTCTGACCGACTATGATGATCCACTATTGCTGGTGGAGGAGCAATCTAGCCAAAAGCAGACAGAGGGACTGCACACATGGATGTGAAACTAATGAGCATGAAGCTCTCTAACCTGACCCTAATCAAAACTATCCCCGCTCCTTTTGGATTCAAGGCTTCAAGCGTTGCATTCAAAGTGCTTGTGCTTAATTGTCTTCAAAGCAATTCACCTGCAGCTGGTTCTGTCCATACAACCCAGGATTCACTGCTTCTTTTCAAAACATGTGCCTTATTACTGAGAGGTTGAAACTATACCGCTGTATGTTCCCAAAGAGCCCTTGAAGAATGTTATTTCAGCCTCAAAATCAACTTAACAAACCGATTATTATTGAGTTTTTAAAAATTTGGTTCTTGATTAATTCCCTTCCAAAGACAGGTCCCACCTTTGAGGGTAAGTGTAATTCTGAACAGGAGTAGTATATCAAATTGCTTTCAGTTATAATTGAAAGCAATTGGATTTAAACATTAAAACAATTATTTATTGTACAAATTATTTCTTTCAATCATTTAATGGACAAATGTATAGCATAAGCAATTCTCAAATGAGAAATACTTTACCAATTAAAAGTTTTTTGAGAAAGATTTTGACATTGATGAGGATAGTGATGGACAAATTACTATCCCTTGAGTTATTTTAGCCTATCACCCAATTCAAATTGAACGTAATATTCAACAACTGATTAAGCCATACTGCTTTACCAGATAATCATTTGTAATTTTTAAAGTGTATTTTAACGATAGAACATAGAGCAATACAGCACAGGAACAGACCCTTCAGCCCACCATGTCTGTGTTGACCATGATGCTATTCTGGACTATTCTGTCTGCCTGCACATGGTCTGTATCCCTTTATCCTCTGTCTGTTCTTATGTTTGCTTAAATGCCTCTTAACCTTTGCTCTAGCATCTGGTTCTATCACCTCCCTTAGCAGCATGCTCCATCCTTCCACCTATCATTCTCTATAAAAATCTTTCGTTGCACATCTTGTTTAAATTTTATATGTCTCACCTTAAACCTATGCCCTCTCATATTTGACATCGCTAAAGGAAAGACACTTCAACTATGCACCCTATCCTTGCCTCTCATCATTTTACATACATCTACCAGGTTGGCCCTCAGTCTCCGATGCTTGAGTGAAAAACAATCTAGGATTGTCAAAACTCTCCTTATAGCTAATACACTCCAATCCAGGCATCAACCCCTGTTTTGTACCATTTCCAAAGCTTTCACATCCTTCCTATTGATGCCATGCTGTCACAAATAGATCCATTAAAAACAAACTTCTTGGAAGTACCAGTATTTCAAGGGGGATTCCACGAATTTCCAGCATTTATTGAATTGGAAGCTTCTGCCTTTACTCCCCACTCTCTCTCTCTCTCTCTCTCTGTCTGAAAGAAACTGTCTGGTTCCCAAGGAAACAACCCCGGAGAAGCAGCATCAGGGAGCAGAGAAATTTAACAAACACTGCGACATTTATTATTGCTGTATGTTCCCAAGAAACCAGCAAATCCACTTCAGCATCATAACCTCATGGCCTCAAAAACAACTAAAGAACTCTAATCTGTATATTGTTTAAGTGTGTGTGTGTGAGAGTGAGTGTGCATATGTGTCTGTGAGTGAGTGTGAGTGTGTGAGAGTGAGTGTGTGTATGTGTCTGTGAGTGAGTGTGTGTGTGTCTGTGTGTGATATATATGTATATATATACATGCAAATGATTGTGCAATGGCTCTATGCTTGACGTTACATCTTTATTTATTTTCTTTGGGGTTGGTAGATAATAAATTACTCTTTCCTTCACCCAAGACAACCATGTGCTTGGCTCCTTGTTGCTTCAAGTGAAAAATAGTTAAGTACATTTTGATTGGAGAAAGGTATGGCTTCATTAAAGAATAATTTGAATCTTTGTTGTGATTAATTGAGGAGACTAAAAAGCAACAGGCCAGTTCACTGCTTCCTACCTGGTCATTAAAATGGCATTTCTTTTCCTGATTATCATTAGACATGCTGGTGTTAAAAGCAGACCTAATATTAGATTAAAAAGAAATCTCGCAATAAAGCAAGACAGTTCTGAATGTTTTTATTCAGTCCTTAATATGCCATTGATGTTGTTGTAAGCTCCAAGATTTTCAATCATTACTACTACCCAGCAGTATACCCTGCTTCAATAATGACATAAGTTGTCTTTATTCTAAACCAGACATTCACAAGCATTAAACACATTATTATGAATAATAGTCATAAGAAACACAAATATACACATATCCAGAAACTCCATCCATCATTTAAAGAAAATTGTTTTCTCTCTCTAAAATATTTAAAGGACATTTGCCTTCAAGCAACAAAAAAGCAAAATCAAGACAGTTAACAATTGTAGAACATTGAGTGAAATAATGTTCCTAGTGTATGTCTAGAATTCTACCTTATGGACTCACCGGGAAGAACTAATTACTGAATGGAGAAAAAAATAGTAATTCACCCATCCATACTATTTTAGAATGAAAACTCATCTGAGCAAGGCAGCATCTCAAGGACAACATAAGTACTGGAAAAACTAAACACTTGTGAGTAAAGATGCCATTCAATTAATTATATGTGAATGCTACTTCTGAAAAACACTGTACTCAGTATTTTAAAACCTGTAGCCCAACAGAAAAACTTTATAATGTTGTCATCGGTATTTATTTTCATATTCTATAAGTTGAGATTTCATAACACATTTTACTACCTGGAAGATTTTCCAATACAAGAACATTTGACTGGGTATATACTATTAATTAGGCTTACCCCTGCAAACTTCAGCTGAAACATTTTGGCTCACTGTTGAAACTACAAGCTGATAATGGCAGAAAATGAAACAGTGGAGACAAAACTTTCCTTCTGGGTCAGGACCTGAGTGTTGATAGCAGCTCTGAGTTCCAATCTTGTGCAGAAAGGCAAGCAGTCACGGGGCACAATTTTCTGCAGCCTGTCTGCAGGCTGGGTTTAGTAACGGTTGGTGAAAGTGCTGTAAAGAGGCTTGAAGTTGAAATTGTGGGTGCAGTCTGAAGGTCTATTTTTGTGGCAGCTGTCTTATTATGTAATGGTTAGAGACAGGCAGGAGGCTGGAAGAACACAGCAAGGCAGTCCTGCCTGTCCTATAATGCAATAGCAAGCAGAAGTCAAGAGGAGGACATGCAAAGGCCAGGTGCCATTGCTGTTGAGTTCATGCTGGAGGCAGTGTGAGAAAGCTAAAGGAGCATGTTTACCGAGGCTAGCAGGAAAAGGCCACCCGTTAAACCACACTGCCCTGACTGGAGACAATAAGCAGTTGCAGTGTTGGAGGAGAAGCTCAGTACATTACCTTGAGAGCTGTAATGGTGTACGGTGTATTGAGTATGGTGCGACGTCCAGCTGAGCAACCTCTAGGTCTAGCAGCCAGCAGAAACACCAGCTGTATTTGTTGCTCCTGATGCTGTCTCCTTTACATTGGGGAGACTGGATGACTTCTCGAAGAGTGCTTTCGGGAACATCTCTGGGACATCTGCACCAGTCAAATACACTACCCCATGGCCAAACATTTCAACTCCCCCTCCCACTCTGCCGAGGACATGCAGGTCCTAGGCCTCCTTCACCGCTGCTCCCTCACCACCCGACACCTGGAGGAAGAACGCCTCATCTTCCGCCTCGGGACACTTCAACCCCAGGGCATCAATGTGGACTTCACCAATTTCCTCATTTTCCCTCCCTCCACCTTACCCCAGTTTCAACCTGCCAGTTCAGGACCATCCTCATGACTTGTCCTACCTGCCTATCTTCCTTCCCATCTATCCGCTCCATCCTCCTCTCCGACCTATCACCTTCATCCCCACCCCCATCCACCTATTGTACTCTTGGCTATCTTCTCCCCAGCTCCACCCCCTTCCCATTTATCTCTCCACCCTGGAGGCTCCCTGCCTCATTCCTGATTAAGGGCTTTTGCCCGAAATGTCAATTTTCCTGCTCCTCGGATGCTGCCTAACCTGCTGTGCTTTTCCAGCACCCCACTCTAATTTTGACACTGATCTCCAGTATCTGCAGTCCTCACTTTCACCTAGAAACACCAGCTGGGCAGCCTGAGGCTGCATAGTCTCTGTTTTAAATCATCCCGTGTGCTCTGCCTGAGGGTAGACTCATTGACCATAGTCCTTTTTGTCTCTCAGCTACACCTCTCTCTTCATTGTCCAGTAGCTTCCTTCAATTTTTAAGATATCCAGGATAATTGTCTCTTTCTTCCTGCATATGTTTGAAAGCTTATCTCCCCAATTATATTGGTCCAGTTCCTCTTAAGATATGCTCTTCCTTATCTCTGTCTTTTCTCTGATTATTTTGGCTAAAATTCCTTGTTCGTTCACTGTCTTCAACACTTCATAATTTCTTACTAATTCTGTCCACTGGATCCTAGCCATTTTCCACCAAACCTCATTTTAAAGTTATTTATAGCATTGAGGCAGACCTAGGCTCTAGACTGCAGAACATGAAATCTGGTGCAGAAGCTGACAAACCATGGGAGCAGGTCTGCAGTAGAGTACGTGATTCACAATAGGGAAAATAACCAACCAGCTACAGTAAATGACGAAGGCTGAAGTTGATGAAATGCGGAGCTGGAGCAGCACAGTAGGTCAGAATAAGGGTCCCCGTCCCGAAAGGTCGACGTTCCTGCTCCTCCGATGCTGCCTGACCTGTTGTGCCTTTCCAGCTTGACAAACTGCCCTCATCATTCCTAGGATCTCTATCTTCTGTGGTAGTTGACCTTCAATGATACTCAATCCCACCTCCAAGTACCTTAAAGCTTGCTTACTATCACAGTTACAATATCTACCTTTTATAGCTGTATGATCCATGGAAATAATAAGTCCTCCATTGACAAGGATGCACAGACTACTTGTTCTGCTAACTGTCCTCATAAAAGGCCAACACTTTGAATCTCGCAAGCCTCTCCGTTATGTGTTTGCACCTTTTTCTACTTGGCATTTCCTGATGCAAAGTGTATGCTGCACCTACCAACAAAAACTCCCTCAACAGGCTTACAAAATCAATTTTAAAAAAAAACTGTAGATGCTAGAAATCCAGCATTCAAATAAAAACAGAGAATACTTGAGGAATTCCACAGGTGAGGCAGATGCATGGAAAGAAAACATTGAACTGAAACATTAACAGCGTTTCCATAAATAGACCTGCTGTCTATTTCCAGCATTTTCAGTTTTTATTTCATTAGCAGGCTCAGTTGGATATAGATACAAATGTCTGGGTCGCTGAGTCCCACCTTGCAGCTCACCGGCAATGTTGTTTACTGCCTGAACAATATCAGGAAAAACAGAACAACAACTGCCAATTCCCAGTCCCATTCAGTTTCAAACATCCTACGTTAGATATAAGGGACCTAACATCAGATTAGGAAACTGAGAAATAAACAAGAACTGAAGGGGAAACATAAATTAAACTGGAAGAATGAAATGTGAAATCAGGTACTAAAGATTTAAATAAAAATAAAGAAAGATTAAATTACGACATGGGGAGAACAGAGACAGAAAAGAAAATCAAGGAAAAATAATATTGAAATTTAACATTTTAAAGTAGTCATGAATAATGCAAAACTTGGAAAAAAAGGATTCCACACTTGTAATAGTTGATTTTCATCACTATAGATGTCGAGTGACAGTTGTTAATGTTCATCACATTGTTCAAGGAATACTTACTTGTTAATGATAAGATTTGACTTCCTGTGATGCTTTCAGTAGGCAGATGTAGCAAAGAGGAGGGAGTTCTTGTGGCACAGTGGTAGTGTGCCTACCTCTGAATCTAGAAGCTCAAGTTCCACCTGGTCCAGAGGTGTGTGATAACATTGCCAAACTGATCGATGAGAAAATATCTGTAAAGTGGAGGGTAAGGGGAACATGCCGTATTTGTAAAGCTAACAGAGGAGAAGCACAACATGGATAATATATTTTGGATATTCATTTGTAACCTTACCTGGATTGCTTCATAGTTTCTCTGAGATAAAGGGTGAATGATATTAGCTTTATAGGTATTTGACGTCTAATTCTGACCCATTGCATTTTTAATTTCCTTTCTGAAGAATGTCTTTTTCTATTTGGGTATCAAGTATATTTGATGGAATCCAAGATTCGTTGAAGCAAATATTTTCAGGTTTGGTAAACGTTTATCGTTATGTTCATAATAAAACTCTGAATACCCAATTTCTGCGTTGCATCTGCATCTACTAAATGGGAAGGTAATATATCTGACTAAATCCATTGTAATTTTCTGAGGTGCTACTTTGTAACAAATGCCAGTCTAATACTTTTGTGGCAGTTTCTTAGGTTCATATTGAACACAAATAAATAGTAACAGCCATTTAAATTGAGAAATGCAATGTTGAAGCATATGTGCAATAAACATCAACTACTATTAGCATTGTAAAAAATAATACTAAATGTTTATGCCCATGAATCCTTTCCCAAGCAGGTGAATCTTTAATCCCTTTATTTTAAATTAACTAAAGGCCTCCATTAAAATATAACAAAAGAACGATATTATTCACGGTAATATTCACACCACTAAAGCATAGAGGTTGAATGTTCATTTTTTTTAAAAATTACTTCAGAAGCCACTCAACAACATGCACCAATTCTTCGGAGTCAGTCAGCAATGTAGCCTGAAGCCCATGGGGACAGCAGGGAATTGTTCAACTGATATCATTGAAGAATGGCATGGTTGTAGTGTTGATAGCAGCCCATGATACTACCTGGCCCTGTTGAATTGACAGAGCAGGGACTCTATGCTAATGAATTTCCATCCACTAGCATTTTGTAATCAATTTTGACCTGGATGAAAATGCATCGAAATATCATTCCGGCATGATTATTTTCACTCATTTACTGCCAAAGTCTGTATTTATGGTCAATCCTCCATTGCTCTTAAGAAATTGGCGATGAGAATTCTTCAATTTGGAAGTACATATCATATTGGTACACCCTTTGACCCAGCAACAATGAAGGAATGTCAGTACAGCCCAAAATCAGGATGTTGGGTGACTTGGAGAGGAAACTAGAGGTGTTAGTGTTCCATCTGCCTGCTGCCTTTGTTCTTCTTGGTGGTGAGGCTGACAGTTTGGAAGCTGTTATTCAGGAAACCTTGGGAAGTTAGAGTTGGTATACACAGTGCAGCAGCATTGTAAGAAATGGATGTAATACCAATTGAAAGAGCTGCTTTGTTCTCAATGATCTCAGCTTCTTTGAGTGTTGTTGGAACCTCTCCCATTCAGACAAGTGGGTGGCATTCCATCATACTTATGGCTTATGGAAAGGATTTGAGCAGTCTGTAAATCAATCATTCACTACAGAACACTAGATTCTAATTTATTCTTGCCGCTACAGTATTTATGCAACTAGCTCAGTTAATTTTCTGATCAATGGGCTGAATTCAATGAGGATAAAGAGTCTGAATACAGGAGGAGGTGATTATACTCTCTCTTGTGACAGTTAGTCATCAAGTTGTACTTATATAATGTGAAGGACCTTCATCTGGGCTTTATATTTTATACAGCAAAAAAAATGGAGCAACTGTAGATAGAATAATCTATTCCCAGGTGAAATCTGATTAACTGTCTATGGTCATACTATCAGAGTGCAAAATTCACAATGTTGTGTATCCAAACTGAACAGGCAATACTGCCAGCCAACGTGACATGGAAAAGTTGAAAAAGTAGCATAAAAATAGGTTTTAATCACATTCAGCTGCATTGCTTCCTATATATCCCAAAGATTATGTCAAGAAAATTCCAGCTTCAGGAAAGCTATATTCCCATACAGTCATAATTTGGATTTATTAAGCAAGGATATCCCAGGGCAGGCATATGGAGTTCGTCTACAGATCAGCCATGATCTTATTGAAAGACAGAGCAGACTCGAGGAGCTGAATGGCCTACTCCGTTAAATTCCTATATTCCAATTATCAGACCAATCAAAAATGACGACATTTTGTACCATTGACTTATGTCACTTTTTGAAAAATGTACGTGCTTGGGATTTGGTGTCACTAAAACTGTAAACATTTTTTATTTGCCTCTATGTGTGGTACCTTGCCAAATCTCAGCTTAATTGAGCATCTTAAGAGCCATCTATAAATGGAGACCTGCATTTCTATGAGCAGCAATGAGACTGCCACCATCCATTGGGAGAGGAGAGATTTCGTGAACATTGCAAATACTCTACTACACATTGTCATGGCCTTCTTCCAATTTGTTAATTCACTTGATCGTCTGGAAAATGAAAAATCACAAGAAGACTTAACTCACAATTAACTTCCTGGTTTACATGATCACATCAACTTTGGAGCTATATTGTGCCAAAGACTATTTCTTCCTTTATTAAAACATATCCCTATTATACCCAATTCTTTCATATATTAACATTATTTTTAGGAAATTCATTGTCATTATGATATCAACCAGTGATAAGAATCCATTTTCAACATTCATTGGGGATGTTTTATAGAGTCATGCAGCATGGAGATTGACTCTCCTATCCAACCAGTTCATGTTGACCATAGTCCCAAACTTAACTAGTCCCACCTGCCTGGCCCATACCCTCCAAACATTTCCTATTCATGAACTTATTCAAATATCCTTTGAATGTCATAACTGTACATGCAACCACCACTTTCTCTGGCAGTTCATTCCACACATGAACCACTCTCTGCATTAAAAAAAATGCTCCTTGTGTTTTAAAAATCTTTCTCCTCTCACCTTAAAAATGTGCCCCCTAGTCTTGAAATTCCTCACCCTCGGGAAAAGACCTTTACTATTCACCTGAGCTATCCCCTCATGAATTTACAAACTCCAAAAAGTCACCCCTCAATGTCCTATGTACCACTGAATAAAGTCCCAGCCTGTCCAGCCTCTCCTTATAACTCAGACCCTCCATTCCCAGCAGCATTCTTGTAAATCTCTTTTGAGACCTCTTATTAAATTTTAAATTACATTTCTTGAGAACATTCTTAATGTAACATTGAATACAATCTAATGTAAAATAATTTATTTGGGCTATTAACAGACCTTATTGAGTAATTATTGACAATGAGGAGAAAGTGAGGACTGCAGATGCTGGAGTTCTGAGCTGAAAATGCGTTGCTGGAAAAGCGCAGCAGGTCGGCAGCATCCAAGGAGCAGAAGAATCGACGTTTCGAGCATAAGCCCTTCTTCAGGAATGAGGAAAGTGTGTTTTTTTTCGGCCACTTTCCTCATTCCTGAAGAAGGGCTTATGCCCGAAACGTCGATTCTCCTGCTCCTTGGATGCTGCCTGACCTGCTGCGCTTTTCCAGCAACGCGTTTTCAGCAATTATTGACAATGCCAATTAAAACTGTGTTCATTGGAAACAAGTCAAAAGTGATAGGACCCAAACTTACAAAAAAAAATTGTTGGTTTTGCAATGAATGTTCATAATTTTTTTTATGTTTGGATTGGAGAGATCTCATGTTAGAGCCATAGGGGTCTACAGCGCATCGAGTCTGGGCTGGTAAAAAATAAGGACCTAACTATTCTCATCCCACCTTCCAATGTTTGACCTTCCCACTACATTACCAAGACAGGCTTACCTTCTCTCAGATATGGAAACCAAAATTTAACACTGTTTTAATCTGTGGCCTCACAAAAACATTGTATAAGTAATATTGTATCTCAGTTCTCTTGTAATTGAGATCAACATGCCATTTGTCTTCCTCATTGGTTGTTGTACATGCACACTAGCTTATTTCAGTTTTTTGAACAAATACACTCAATTATCGCAACACATCAACTTTTTGAAGTTTTATCCCTTTAGCAAAAAAAAACATAGTAAAGAATGTAAATCTAAATTAACTAACTTATATTCCCACATTATACCTAAGTGCCACTTTACTGCCCACTCTGAGTATTGTGTTTCTGAGTAGCCTCTGCATCTTGCTTCCAGCTTACATTCCTATATTATTTTGTATTGAAAATAAACTTAGACACATTACTTTCAGTCCCTTTGTCCAAGTTATTAACATATATTGCAAACCGCTGAGACCTCAACACTGATCGTTCTGGCCCTCCACCAGCTACAGTATGCCATCTTGAAAATGATGGACATCCCTACTCTCTATTTCCTATCCATTAGCCAATCCTTACTCCATACTCCCATAGTATCCCAACTCCTTGGACCTTTACATCACATATTAACCTCATGTTTGACATTTTACAGATTTTTCATTGTTGATAATAATTACTTTAGGTTCCTCACCCTTATTAATATCTTGACTACCCTCTTTTTCTGTATTTAAGTATCTCATTCTCCAAACTTTGAATATAATGATGAAATCTTTGCAAAAGCACCTTTTATTATGACTTCACTGATTAATTCTACCTTATTGCACAATACTAGATCTCAAACATTTTTGTTTCTTGTTAATTCCAAAACACTGCTGTATATCCTTGGCTTTTCTTTTACTTTTTAAAATTCCCTTTCACCTGGCTCCTTCCCTTCCTCTTTGTATTTAAAATCTTCTCCACAGTTCATTTACATAAGCATTAATCCCAGCTTGGTTTATGTAATGAGAGTTCATGTCATTGTTAATAGAACGGTGTGCACCATATTAAATAATGTCATCGATGTCATGAGTGTCCTTACTTGGAATGTGTTATGGGCTAGGCCAGACTACTCAAAACATTCTTAAGCTGACATCCCAGACTGTAACTTTGCAATTTGTTTTGGTAAGTGTACAATGAAAATTGCCCAGAGTAAGTTAGCTAGGTTGACTACCAGGTTTTAAAACTGACAAAAATTTATTCACAAAGTTATGGAATGAATCACAAAGAACAGAATATAGAATACCCACAGTACTCAGTCTATCTTAATTATGCTGTTCCGAAAAATACGTGCAACTGTCCCAATAAACAAACCCCTTAAACACAGAGTAAAAATAAAACAGGTCGAAGTTAGAAGGGCAGAAGGAGAGAGAGTCTAGCAGCTGGTTTCCACACAACCCACTGCTGAACTGACTAACTACAAGAATTCAGCTTTTAGGACTCACCACTCCCCTTTCATTATACAGTTTACTTCTGAAACATAAAAGCTTTGGCCTAAAGTCTCATCTCTTTACGTATAAACCAAAGGGCCTCCCAATACCCTTTCATCTCTATACCCACCCAGCTGATTCAGAGCCCAAAGTGTTTTATGACCTTTGTGAAAAAAAAATCAAGGACACAGTATTCCTGAGAAAAGGAACAGCTTTTAGTAAAAAGGATCAGCTTTGTGACCAATGACTCTTTGGTAGAGAATGTGAGGACCATGGTAAACCTGACACCCATTCAATTGGGTGGAATCTTCCCAGGCCCTAAATAATGTGAGTTGTGGTGAGAAATGTATGAGAATCACATGACACAGTGAGTAAGGTCAACGTTGAAGTTGGGATCAACACCATACTTTCCACCACCCTTCTGGTCAATGATACACAATTTTCACTATTTAGCAGTGAAATGTCCATTAGCAAGGATTATCACTTGATATAACCCTTAAACATTTTTGCCTCATTATGTGCCGATTCCTATTCTACCCCTACCGGAAAGAAACTAGACATTGAGTGCTCCCAGTATGGAAGCCAGCATGGTTGCCTAGCAACTCCAGTTCACCACTTGCTCCTTTAGGCCTCTATCTTGGCCACCTGGCACCAGAATCTCAGGGCGTGCCCATGGGCAATTACTGGATGCACCCACATCTACAGATGCTGGCATCCAACATATACCAGCCTCTCTGTACCTTCATGACACATTGCCAATTGACTTATAGTGTATGTATGCACTTTAATGCTGCACTTGAGTATACTGGCACCTCTTACTGCTATGTTGCTGCACGGACACTTTGCATGCAGGGACAGGCACCCAGCTCATGCACTGAACCAGGCTGTATCTCTGGTCTGTTTGTTTGGTCTCCTAGCGCCCACTCATCCAGCATCAACTGGGATGCCCACTGCACTTCTGCATTGTCTTATTGTGCAACACAGACAAAGCCAGGCAGTCTGTCATGCTCATCAGCTGTCATTGGTCAGACGGGATGTGCATGTTTCTGTTGTTGCTGTACAGCACATTGCTACATCAGTCACACACCTGCATTATGTACCAGCAGCATACTAAATTCAGGAGCTGCAAGCAAATAGCCATTTTTTAAAAGGTGACACCCACCGCATTGTTCTGTATCTGTAAAGTCTTCCCTATTGTCCTGTTTTAACACCATCACCTTGGTAACTTGTTACGATCTCTCTATCTTAATTAGTTTGCACAGTTTTGGATTACCTGTTACTTTGGTTAGACCCTCAGCATGCAATTCTTATACCTGCCACGTTATTCCAGTTATTTGGTTTGTCTCCAGTACTACCTTAGTTTTAATGTTTTGTAATTATCTCTCCGCCTGAAGTAATTGGATTATAGGTCACCCCTTCACCTGCCAGTCAGCCGTTGATACCTTACTCACACTGTCTGACTCTCTTGATCACCTGCAAAACCTAATATTTGGCCAATTGTTGCTCCACTCGCACAATTTATATGATCTTTTGATCTCTCTGATTATAAATTCTGTGGCTGAGTGCTTCTCTTCACTTCATTTGACGAAGGAGCAGCGCCCAGAAAGCTTGTGATTTTAAATAAATCTGGTGGACTATAACTTGGTGTTTGATCATTTCTCAAAAGGGGATCGTCCTCAATAGAGGGCAGGGAGATGCTCACCTGACAGAGGATCATCATACAATACGTGAAGGGCCGCTTCTGCCTGTAGTCCAAGGGCTTGGGCAAGTTCAGTCAGCTGCTTTGGGCAGTTAGAGTCTTAAACCCCCTCCGAGATAGTGAGGAGCCCATTGTTGGGACTGTACATCTCTATGGCTCTATAACTCTATCATCTGTCCTACCTCTTGCAGCCCTGGTGTGGGCCATTTACTCCTGAACTGAGAGAAAGGGTAGAGGTGGAGTGACATTGAGGTGTCTGGCACAGTTGTGCAGGTGGGGTGAAGTGCCCATGAGGTGCCCTGGGTGAGAAAGCAGGCAGTGCAGAAGCCAGATTGGATTTGGGACATAGCAGGATTGTGTAGGTGGGAGTGAGTGACAGAAGATGCTGCATGCATTGGCGAGACCAGTGGACCATCAGCCTTGAACTACCATAGGTGCAGTAATATGAGATCGAGTGAGTGTGACATAGCAGATAGAATCTAATCCTGATAGAGAAGGTCTTTGAGCTTCTTCTTACACAGTTGGCTGCTCCTCCCCATGGCTGGGACCTCAGGTGTGAACCTTTCAACAGGCTGTCAGGATCTGTTGTCACTTCACTGTTGGCACCACAGGAATAGGACAGCCCTCTCTGCACTGCTCCATCCACCCTGCCCTCCAGTCCCTCGCTTTATTTCATCTGGTTGGCAATGCTTGAGGTGAATGCTCCACCCATGCAGAGCAGCTCTGGGCTTCAGGTGGACAGTGGTCTTGCTGAAGATGGTGTCAGTGCCAAGATTCCTGGGGTATTCTGAGATATCCTGACAGTAACGAGTTACCGGCTACAAAAAGTAGGTGAATCAGACGGGAATTGGATCAGAGGGTTGCCGTAGGAATGAGGTACTAGTTAATGAGATGAGTTTGGGATGATCATGGGAGAAAAGGCACTTGGTGTCATGGAAAGAAACCCTCCATAAAGCTCGATGAAAATGGCATTTGGGCATCAGCCCCCTTCATAGCTTTCTGAGTTGATATTTGCTGAAAATAGTGATGATGACAGACTTTTAAAATCAGTGTAGTGACAACTGTTTCAGATAAAACTTAACGTGTTCAATTTTGTTTTTCTGTTTTCAGCAGCAGGAAGAGTGGGAGCTTGGACCAAGGGCCTGTCGGGAAAAGGTGAGTCACTGATTTAAAACTTCACATCTGATATTGGAGAGCAGAAGTTTCTGGGAAAGGAAGGACATGTTTTTTCCCCCTTCAGCTATATAAGTGATTGTTTTCTAAACCTGAGACCCTACCCTTATAGGGCCTTCCACCCATCCACCTCCTCTAACCTTAAACACCAGAGACACATCAGGTAAGCTTCGCTCCTTTTTAACTTTCTGATAAGGGGACTGCCGGGAATGGCAATGCAAGGAGAGGAATGTTCCTCCTGCATGATGTTTGAGATGAGGGACACCATTAGTGCCCCATCCAAGTACATCTGCAGGAAGTGCACCCAACTCTTGCTCCTCCAAGACCATGTTAAGGAACTGGAGCAGGAACTGGATGAACTTCGGATCATTTGGGAGGCAGATTCTGTGATAGATATGAGTTACATGGAAACAGTTATTCCTTGGCATGAAGAAAACTGGGTAAATGTTACAAGGGGGAAAAACAGTCAGTGCCAGAATCCCTTGTGATTGTTCCCCTGAAAAACAAGTATACTGTTTTGGATACTGTTGTAGGGGATGATTTACCAGGGGCATGCATTGGGGTGCAGGTCTCTGGCACAGAGTCTGTTCCTGTTGCGCAGAAGGGAAGAGGGGAAAGGACAAAAGTGTTAGTCATTGGAACTCAATATTAGAGGGTCAGATAGAAGGTTTGTTGGGAATTAAAGAGACTGACGGTTGGTGTGTTGCCGCCCATGTGTACAGTTCTGATCGCCCTATTACAGGAAGGATGTGGAAGCGATGGAAAAGGTGCAGAGGAGATTTACCAGGATGTTGCCTGGTCTAGAGGGAAGGTCTAATGAGGAAAGTTGAGAGACTTGGGTCTGTTCTCATTGAAGAGAAGAAGGCTAAGAGGGGATTTAATTGAGACATACAAGATGATCAGAGGATCAGATAAGGTGGACAGTGAGAGTCTTTTTCCTAGGATAATGAAGTCTCCTTGTACAAGGGGGCACAGCTCCAAATTGAGAGATAATAGATTTAAGACAGACATCAGAGGCAAGTTCTTTACTTAGAGAGTGTTAAGGGTGTGGAATGCCCAGCCTGCCAATATAGTTTGGGACATTTAAACAGTCCTTGGAAATGCATAGGATAGTGTAGGGGAATGGGCTTAGATTAGTTCACAGGTCGACGCAACATCAAGGGCACAAGGTCCTGTTCTGTGCTGTATTGTTCTATGTTCTATGTTCTAAAGTGAGGGTTATATAAATTTCCGTGACATTTTGCACTTTTTCAATAATGATGATTACCTCAATAACAGCAGAAAGGCAACTGCACAAATGCTCCTCAAATTGTGTAGGCCTTATTAATGGAATTGTACATCAAATCCAGTTAAAATGTAAAAAGATAATTATTTGATTTATTGCATTAATCGAGGTATTGATAAGTTTTGGAAATGAGCTATATCGGTATGACTGTCTCCTATTTTGGATCATCTTCATATTTCATGGATATCCTACAGTGTGGAGGCAGGCCATTCAACCCATTGAGTCCGCACTGACCCTCCAAAGTGTATCCCATTCAGATCCATTCCCCCAACTGTAACCCTGCATTTCCCATGGACATTCTTAGACACTTTGGTGTCTAGGAATCTGTCTAACCTGTACATCTTTGGACTATGGGAGGAAATCCAGACAGGCAGAGGGAGATTGTGCAAACTCCACACAGACAGTCACCTGAGGCTGGGATAGAACCTGAGTCCACAGCACAGTGAGGCAACAGTGCTAACTACTGAGCCACCATGCCATTGCTAAGTAGATTTCTAAATATACTCTCAGCATTGTCCAGCACCAAATGGCGCAGACAAAGGAAAGATCTTGGAATCGAAGAGCCATATTGGACTCAAAACATTAACTCTGTTTCTCTCTCCTCTGATTCTGTCAGTTGTGCCAAGTTTTCTCAAAAGAAGACCTTCTGTTTTTATTTCTTCGGCAGTATTTTGTTTTTGTTTTAGTGTTCATTTTGTAACTGAGTTTTAGAATGACTCCTAGTTTAGTTTTCCATTGGAAAAGTCTTTGGGGAAATGTACAGGTAAACAGTGGTCTCATGAGAGTTATCTTGGGAATTTTCAGGACAGAGTGATTGATATTAGGGGGGATATTTTACGAGGGATGGTGACTATGAAACACTGCCTCTGATGATGGTGGGTGCAGGGTTAGTGAATATTAACAAGGCAGAGGTAGACAGATTTTTATTAAGAGTTTAGATCAGAGTGGTGCTGGAAAAGTACAGCAGGTCAGGCAGCATCCGAGGAGCAGGCAAATCAAAGTTTCAGGCAAAAGCCCTTCATCAGGAATACAGGCAGGAAGCCTCCAGGGTGGAGAGATAAATGGGGGTAGGGGGTGGGGCTGGGGAGAAGGTAGCAAATAATACAATAGGTGAATGGGGTTGGGGATTGAGGTGATAGGTCAGAGAGGAGGGTGAAGCAGATAGGTGGGAAGGGAGATTGGCAGCATTTGCAGTCCTCACTTTTGCCTAGATTCTTATGAGAATGGAATCAAAGATTTTCAGGAGGAAATAGGAATGTAGAATTCAAAACACTAACAGATCAGCCATGATCATATTGAATAACAGAACTGGTTCAAGAGCCCAAAGGGTCGACTGTTGCTCCTAAGTCATATGTTCATAAGTAAAATAAGACATATTAGATCAGCTGACCATGATCTGAAATGCCCAAAAGGATTGATTTCCATTTTTATGGATTATTTCTCAAATTCAAGTTTTTATTAACTTTTTAAATCCTTCATTGCTTTCAAGTGAGCTGTCTTATTTTTTTCACCTGCTGCCTTTCTTTCCCTCCCTCTTGTTTAATAAAGCTATTGTTAGATATTAAAAGTGGTATTAAAATGAAAACTTACTTGTTTTATTGAAACTGTGCTACATAATGTCATGAAGCACTGAAACCTAAAAGAGATTTCATTGTGTGCATTATCAAAATTGCCTCTGATGTACAAAGGTCACCTGGCATCGATTAGCAAATTAGTTTCCAATGTGTCAATCAACTGGTTTTCCTCTATTATGTCTGCACTATATTTAGAGTAAGGATTTCTAATGCCTACAGCTATGGTTGTTTTTGTAAAATTATTTTCATTATTTTCATCTTATAGGGAAGTCCAAATTATTTTACACTTTAAAGTTTGTGAGAAGATTTGTAGCTCGGGTGCTCGTTGTTGTGGTTCTGTTCGCCGAGCTGGGAATTTGTGTTGCAAACATTTCGTCCCCTGTCTAGGTGACATCCTCAGTGCTTGGGAGCCTCCTGTGAAGGGCTTCTGTGATCTTTTCTCTGGCATTTATAGTGGTTTGAATCTGCTGCTTCCGGTTGTCAGTTCCAGCTGTCCGCTGTAGTGGTCGGTATATTGGGTCCAGGTTGATGTGCTTGTTGATTGAATCTGTGGATGAGTGCCATGCCCTTAGGAATTTCCTGGCTGTTCTCTGTTTGGCTTGTCCTATAATAATAGTGTTGTCCCAGTCAAGCTCATCTTGCTTGTCATCTGCATGTGTGGCTACTAAGGATAGCTGGTCGTGTTTTTTCGTGGCTAGTTGGTGACCAGCTATCCTTAGTAGCCACACACGCAGATGACAAGCAACATGAATTCAACTGGGACAACACTACTATTATAGGACAAGCCAAACAGAGAACAGCCAGGGAATTCCTAGAGGAATGGCACTCATCCACAGATTCAGTCAATAAACACATCGACCTGAACCCAATATACCGACCACTGCAGCGGACAGCTGGAACTGACAACCGGAAGCAGCAGATTCAAACCATTACAAATGCCGGAGGAAAGATCACAGAAGCACTTCACAGGTGGCTCCCACGCACTGAGGATGTCATCTAGACTGGGGACAAAACGTCTGCAACACAAATTCCCAGCTCGGCGAACAGAACCACAACATTTTACACTTTACTGGGCCGTATTAGAAACCACAACTATTGTAAACAATGTCTATTACAAACATAGTTTATGGATGTAGGTTTCCTCACTGAGCTGGAAGGTTCATTTCCAGACGTTTTGTTACCCTACTAGGTAACATCTTCAGTGGGCCTCTGAGCGAAGTTACCTCCTCGTAGGGTGACGAAATGTTTGGAAGTGAACCTTCCAGCTCAGCAAGCAAACCTACATCCAGAACCTCAACCTGAGCTACAAATCTTCTCAAAACCCACTAACACAGTTTATATAAATCTTCAGATTAATTTGTTGCCAAGCTTTATTTCCCTCAGATTTGATTTTTAAATTTGTGTTTCCCATGTTCTGTGTTGTGTAGCATATATGACAAGGCTTGTGTAGCATTCAAAATAACTTGTCTGCAAGATGGTTAGCCTCTTATACTTCATAGAATTAAAAAACACCAGCTAATTCAGCTAACAATTCTAATACCGATAATAAGTTCAAACATGTATTACCACTTAAGTCTTTCCTTTCCACTAATTAATCTAAGTTTAGTATTTAATGTGTGACTTGTTGGGAACTAGGAAGTGGAATCCATTTGTCTTGGACAAAATCCAATTAAGTAATACACAGTTGTATTTGCAACTAAATAATTTGCCTAAGATTTAAGCAATTAGTCTAATGATCTCTCTTTATAAAAATAATCTAATAGTTTTCCTGAAAGTACAACAGAAGAGAAGAAAAGATAAATTAATCATTTAAAGCAGATGAGTATTGCAATGGATTTAAATGGAACAAGTTAGGGGAAAGAATTTATTGGTCAAAAATTGTGTATATCCAAGTCATTGTACTTTGTATGTAGATATTGAAATGTTTCAAGGTTGGGATATTTGGAAAATACTTCAGAATGTATTTTCTTAAGCCACTTAGACAGCAGAACGGGAGTCACAATGATCAATCAGGTGGCTTCGTGGTTAGCATTGCTGCCAGGAATGTGGGTTCAATTCCAGACTCGGGGACCTTCTGTGTGGAGTTTGCACATTCTCCCTGTGTATGTGTAGCTTACTTGTCACACTCCAAAGATGTGAAGGTTAGGTGGTTTGGCCATGCTAAATTGCCATGATGTGTAGGCCAAGTGGATTCACCATGGGAAATGCAGGGATACGGTGGTGGGGATGCTCTTTGAAGGGCTAGTGTGGACTTGTTAGGCTGAATGGCTTGCCTCCACATCAGTAGGGATTCTATGACATTTCGCGAACTGTGGCAGCATCACTGGAATAGTAATCCTAAGGCCCATGTTAATACCCTTGAGACACAGGATCAAATCCCATGCAGCAGTTGGAATTTGAACTTAGTTAATTAATGAAATTCAATAAATTAATATTGATGTAAAAACTCATCTGGTTCATTAATACCTTCAGAGTAAGTAAGCTGTAGTTCTTACCTGGTTCAGCCTACATGTGATTCCTGAACCACAACAGTGTGCGTGACCATTAGTTGTCCCTTGGAATGACCTTGCAAGTTACTCAGTGGTGCCAAATAAGCACAGAACTGTTGGAAAGGAATAAAACTGGATGGAGTACCTGGCATTGAGTTCAGAGACAGATCCGTTAATGCTCCAAAGCCCTCTTTAATAATATTGTGACCAGTGCCAAAATTGGGAGTGTGCACCCACGGACAAGATGAGCAACATCCTGATGCAAACATTCTCATTGAGTCTTACTGTGAAGACAATATCCTAGATACCATCATCACTTGGAACACCCTATCCACGAGCAGGATGGACCCAGCAAAAATGATAACATGTATACAATCGAGGGGGAGTTGGCCAGGACGTTCACTGCATTGATTCTAAACTCCATGAAATAGCATGGCATCAGATCCAACAAGGGCATGGAAACTTCCTGATTACCATCATAATCCTACCTCACCTGATGAACTAGTACAACTCCATGTTAAACACCACTTCAAAAGAAACATTGTTAAGGAAGCTGAGTATATCCTGGGTCGAGAATTTCAACATTCATCACCAACAATCTTATAGTAGCAATACTACTGACTAATTCAGTTGATTCTGAAGGACATTTCTGCCACACCAGAGCATATGGTGAGGGAACTAACAAGAGAGGAAAGCCATCCCAGACTTCAACCTCAACAATCTACCTATCACAGATACAGTGTCCATGACTATATTGGTAGGATTGAGCACACTGTCCTAGTGGAGACAAAACACTGTCTTCACACTGAGGATTCTCTCCATTGTGCTGTGCAGCATTACCACTGTGATAAATGGGGTAGGTTTGTATCAGCCCAGAACTGAGCACCCCTGAGGTGTTGTGGGCCATTAGCAACAGCAGAACTTTACAATCTATATTCTGACAGTCTAGTATATTCCCCACTGTACCATCACCATCAAGCAAAGGAATCGGTTCATGTTTAAAGAAGAATACCAAAAGCAGAATCAGGTTTTATTAAAAATGACGTGTCAATCTGGTGAAGCTACAACACAGGACTACTTGCATGCCAAGCAGTAAAATCAGCGTTAAGAAATTCCAAAATAATCCAAGCTCTGCAGTCCTGCCCATCCATTCATGAATAATGAAGGACAATTAATGAACTAACAAGAGGAGAAATGTCCACCGATATCTCCATTAGTCACAGGGGAGCCCAGCATAACAGTGCAAAAGACACAGCTAAAGACTTTGCATCTTTGGCCAGAATAGGGAATGACAGCATTTACTACACATCTCTAATTGTTCAGAGGGTAGTTAAGAGTCCACAGTGTGGACTGGAGTCACATGTGGGCCGGAGCAGCACCGAAACAACATTAGTGGACCAAGTAGATTTTACAACAATCATATTTGTGTGTATGCTCACTGAAGGCAGAGTTTTCTCTTTCAGATTTTAAAAACTAAATCAGATTTCACTATCTGCATTGGAGGGATTCAAACCCTTGTCCCCAGAACATTAATTGTGAATTCTGGATTAGGATTCCAATGCTACCTCCTCCTGAGGTGCCCAGTATCACAGGTGCCAGTCTACAGTGAATTCAACTCCCTCAACACAATGTTAAGAAACAGCAGAAGGCATCGGACAGCAACAATTTCGAGCCCTGACAACCATTTGGTAGTGGGACAATCCTTACCAGTGAACAAGCTTCTCCAGTTGATAAGTATGGTGCTGGAAAAGCACAGCAGGTCAGGCAGCATCTGAGGAGCAGGAGAATCGACATTTCAGGCATAAGTCCTTCATCAGGAATGAACAGTACAGTTGCAATGCTGGTATCTATCTGACAATGTGAAAGATTGTCTAGGTACATCCTGCCCACATGAAACAGGATAAATCAAACCTGGATAATTATCATCATTAATCCATTTGTGACCATCAGTAAAGTGGTTGCCAATAGAGCTATCATGGTGCATTATTACTGCAATAACCTGCTGAGTGAATCTCAGTTTGAGTTCTAATCAAGTGGGCTGCAGTTTTCTGAAAGCTGTAAAAGTTCTTGAATGTTCAGGGAGCTGCACATATCCAGGCAAGCAAAGAGTATCCCTTCACATTCCTGAATTGTGCTATGTTGGATAAGTACTGAGGAGAAAAGAGGTGAGCTACTCACTGCATAATTCCTGGCCTTAAATGCATGCAAGATAGGAAACAAGGTGCATGAACTTCTATCACAGATTGAAATTGGCAGGTTGTGGGTATCACAGAGATGAGGCTGGAGGTTAATTATTCAAGGATACAGATTCTATCAACAGAGGTGGTGGAAGTGAAGTCATTGGGGACATTTAAGCGACTGCTGGACATGCACATGGATAGCAGTGAGTTGAGGGGTGCATAGGTTAAGTTACTATATTTTACATTAGAATTAAGTCTCAGCACAACATTGTGGGCCTAAGGGCCTGTTCTGTGCTGTACTTTTCTATGTTCTATGTTCTTAACAGGCAGATGGGCAGAGGGGGCAGGTTTCCTCATTAATAAGAATTGAAATTAAATCAATAGCAAGAAGCAGAAAAAGATCTGGAAGGTGTAGAATGTGTGTGGGTAGAGTTGACAAATCACAAAGGGAGTTGTATGTAGGCCTCCCAGCAATAGTCAGGATGTAGGAAAGAAAATAAAACAGGATATAGAATAGTTATGTAAGAAAGATACTATTGCAATAATAGGGGGAACTTCAATATGCAGGTAAACTTGGAAAATCAGGTTGATAGCAGATTTCTGCTGTGCCTCCTGAATTACGCCAGAAACCCTTGCGATTGCTGCTCCAACATCTTCCCTGTTTGTCTCCCCTTCCTATCAACTAGCAGCTCCATCCTCAGCAGAAATTCATCCAAAGGAATAAGAAATATATGAAGGGGAGGATGAGGCAACCGTGGCTAACAAGGGAAGTAAGGGACAGCGTAAAAGCGAATGAGAAAGTATAAATGTGGTGAAGATTAGTATGAAGCCAGATGATTGGGAAGCCTTTAAAAGTCAGCAAAGATATGTAACAAAGTAATAATGAGGGAAAAGATAAATATGAGAGTAAGTAAAGTAGCAAGATGAAACAAGATTGCAACAGTTTTTTGAGACATATAAAAGGTAAGAGAGGTAAGAGTGGACATTGGGCCACTGGAAAATGAGGCTGGAGAAGTAGTAATGCAGAGTAAAGCAGCAATTGCAGAGGAACTGAATAGGTACTTTGCATCAGTTTTCACAGTGGAAGACACCACAGCACACCAGAACTTCGAGAGAGAGAGGGGGCAGAAATCTGAAGGAGATAGCTGAGGGGATTGTGAGGTATTGGTGGTGATTTTTCAGGAATCACTGGAGTCAGGGAGGGTCCAAGAGGGCTGGAAAATGGCTAAGGTAACACCCTTCTTAAAGAAGGGGTGGAGGCAGGAGACAGAAAACTATAAGCCAGTTAGCCTGACCTCAATCTTTGGTAAGATTTTAGAGTCCATTATTAAGGATAAGATTGCAGAGTACATGGTAGTGCATGGTAAAATAAGGTTTTGTCAAGGAGGGTCACGCCTGTCAAATCTGTTAGAATTCTTTGAGGAGGTATTAAGAAAGTTGAACAAAGGTGAGCTAGTGGATGTGATTTATTTGGATTTCCAGAAGGCCTTTGACAAGGTCTTTGCACAGGAAGCTGCTAAATAAGATAAGAGAACATGGTGTTCAGGACAAGACATGGTATGGATAGAGCTTTGACTATCACATGATCACATGGTCAAAAATCACACGACACCAGGTTATAATCCAATGGATTTATTTGAAAACACTAGCATTTGGAGTGCTGCTCCTTCATCAGATGCTAGTGAGAGAGGAAGGACTGATAAGAAATTATAGGTCTATGGTCTTCCTCTCTCACCAGCACCTGATGAAGGAACAGAGCTGCAAAAGCTAGTGTTTTCAAATAAACCCATTGGACTATAACCTGGTGTCGTGTGATTTTCGACCTTGTCTAACCCAGTCCAACACCGGCATCCCCACATTATGAATGGCAGAAGACAGAGAGTGGGAATAAAGGGATTTTTTTCAGGATGGCAGCCAGTAACTTGTGGAGTTCGTTTTGGGAACACAACTATTCATGTTATACTCTTCGAGGAGAAAGTGAGGACTGCAGATGCTGGAGACCAGAGCTGAAAATGTGTTGCTGGCAAAGCGCAGCAGTTCAGGTAGCATCCAAGGAGCAGGAGAATCGACGTTTCGGGCATGAGCCCTTCTGAAGAAGGGCTCATGCCCGAAACGTCGATTCTCCTGCTCCTTGGATGCTGCCTGACCTGCTGCGCTTTTCCAGCAACACATTTTCAGCTCTATTCATGTTATACATTAACGATCTGGACGATGGAACTGATGGCATTGTTGCTGTTTGTAGATGACACAAAGATAGGAGGAGGGATACGTGGTGTTGAGAAAGTGGGGAGGCTTTAGAAGGATTTGGACAGGTTAGGAGAGTGGGCAAAGAAGTGGCAGATGAGATACTCTGTGGGAACACATGAATTTGGTAGGAAGAATAGAGGTGTAGAATAATTTCTAAATCAGGAAAGGTTCAATAATCTGAAGCAAAAAAGGAATTTAGGAGTCTTAGTTCAGGATTCTCTTAAGGTTAACATGCACATTCAATTGGCAGTTAAGAAGCAAATGCGATGTTGGTATTCATTTCAAGAGGGTGAGAATACAAGAGCAGAGATGTACTGTTGAGGCTGGATAAGGCTGTGGTCAGATCACATTTGAAAAATTGCGAGCATTTTTGGGCCCTGTTTCTAAGGAAATACTGGTCTTTGAAGAGGCCCAGAGAGATTTTCAAGTGTGATCCCAGGGGGGAGGTGCTTGTTATTTGAGGAGCAGTTTCTGGATTCTAGGTCTGTACTCAGTAGAGTTCAGAAGGATGGCAGAGGATCTGATTGAAACTTACAGAATACTGAGAGGGCTGGATAGAGTGGACATGGAGAAGATGTTTCCACTACTAGGACAGACTACGACCTGAGGGCATGGCCCCAGAGTCGAGGGTTGGCTCTTTAGAACTGAAATGAGGAGGAATTTCTTCAGCCAGAGGGTGGTTAGCCTGTGGAACTCCTTGCCACAGAGGACTGTGAAGGCCAAGTCATTAAGTGTACTTAAGACAGAGATAGATGAGTTCTGTATTGGTAAGGGGATCAAGGGTTAGAGGGAGAAGGCATGATAATAGGATTGAGAATCATATCAGCCATGCTTGAATGGTGGAACAGACTCAATGGGCTAAATGCCCTCTTTCTGCTCCTATGTCTTATGGCCTCTGAAATTCCCACCCGCTCCCCCCCCCCCCCCCCCCCCCCCCCCCCCCGCCCAGCCCCGTTGCTGCATTCTTCACATGGCTAGTTTAGTCAAGCTTCTAGTCAATGATGATTTCCAGGATGTTGATAGGGGATGATTTGTGGTGGTAGTGGTATTGAATGTTAAGGAGAGATGGGTAGACTCTCTTGTTGGAAATAGTCATTCCATGGCACATGAGGGGCACAAATGTTATTTGCCATTTATCAGCCCAAACCTGGAGATAATCCAGGTTTAGATTCTTAATCTTTGACATGAATCACCTCTATAGAAGTGTAATTTTCATTACCGAAAGAAAAGTTAATCTCACTTCTTGCTACATTTGGATATGGACTGCTTCATTAGCTAAGGAGTCACAAATAGTTTTGAACATTGTGTGATCATCAGCAAATATCCCCAATTTTTTACCTTATGATGCAGGTACGGTCATTGATGAAATCACTGAAGATGGTTGGGTCTAAGGATTCAGTATTCTGTAAGTTTCAATCAGATCCTCTGTCATCCTTCTGAACTCTACTGAGTACAGACCCAGAATCCAGAAACTGCTCCTCATATGACAAGCCCTTCACCCCTGAGATCACACTGTCCTAAGGAACTTTGTAGCATCTTCCCTCTGAAGCTCAGATCTTTGTTTGTCTATGTGTGGTCCAAGCCTAGCAATGAGGTCAAGAGCTGAGTTGCAGTGGAACTAAATGTCAGTTGGTTGCTGTAATAATGCCGCTTGAAAGCTCTATTGACAACACTTTGCTGGTGATTGCAAATAGTCTAATGTTGGAAATTATCCAGGTTTTCATTTATTCTGCTTTTTGCGGCAAGACCATTGATTTCCGAGACAACATACCAATAACCTTTCTTCCCAAGACAATCATGGAGTGGAACAAGTTGTCAAAGGAAGCAGTCACAACTTCATCATTTGTAACCTTCAAGGCTCATCTTCAGAATATCTCCATTAAAAAGTTTATGATCAGGACCCTCTCAGCAGTTAATAAGTGGAGTGAGGGTGGAATCCAGATGATTGGCTGCGATTCCAGCACAACTAAGGCAGAAGCAAATCTCCTACTTGTAAACAGAAGCTCATTGCTTGCCCTGGCTACTGTATTGTAGAGAGTAAGCAGTGTTTATGAAATTCAGTACAGTGTATCCTCCTTCTTTGAAATTGAACAGGAAAAGGTCAAACTACAAAATAATGCTGTGAGAAACCAAATGCACTTGAACAGGTTTGATTCCAACCATCAGTGCTTGGGTCATTGCTTATTCCTATCAATAAAGTGAGCTAGACGTAGAATATAAACGTAAGCTTGTTAAATGTACAAGTGACATTAAACTAAAGGGAGCAGTCATGGACAAGAGAGTTAGCTAGACACATAGTATTGGAATCAGTTACACATCTGAACAAACTAATGGTTACAACAAAACCAGCTTGTGTTGATCTGTCACTTTAATAAAAACAATCTCTCAAGATCTCCATAGCAATATTACAAAGCAAAATTTGACGTGAGATGCAAAGGGAATTTCATCAAAGCGGTAGATTTTTCGGAGAATCTGCAAGGAGGAAAAGAATGGAGAGCTGAAGACGTTGTGGGAGGGGACTCGAGAATGGATGGCCAAAGCAGCAGAGGGTATGGTTAGCAATGGTGCAGCAATTATAACTGGAAATGCTCCATATGTCGGGTTGACATGAGGACAGAGAAGCTGAGAGTTGGACCGGCTGGAAATGATTATGCTGATTGCAAAGCACAAGGCCATCCAATATTTAAAAACAAGCCTGAGATTTTACTTTGGAGGGGTTGCTTGATCAGGAGCACTGCAGGTCAAAGAGCTTAAGGGTAATAATGTAGTGTTCAAAATATGAGGGTGAAATTTGCCCATTCAACCTTTGAACTATTTGGAAAGTTCAATCAGGAGATCTTTCCGATCCCATCAGAAAAAAAATCATTCCATGAATGTGGAAGTGATAGATTCTGCAAGAGTTGCTCTTCTGATCATAAACTATTTATTTCCAGCTCATTAATGAGGCTTCCATCAGTAATTGGAGGAGAGAGACTGCAGGTGGAGGGCAATTTGAAGATGAGTGGTAATGCTCAGCATGACGCCTAAAGCCTGTGCACTGGGGAGTAGGGAGTGCTGGGACGTGGAGAGGCAGCAAGGGAGCAGCTACAGGGTGAAAGAGAGCTGGCAAATGGAAGACCATGAGCAGACAGAGTGCGGCCTACAGCAGTGTGGGGGATGGGGGTCTGGTGGAAGAGGCAAAGAACTGAAGGAGAAACTGCAGGGGAGGAGATGCGGCAAGTAAGAGGCTACCTGCCAGCTGCGGGAGTGGCAGTGGATCGGGAGAAAGGCTGCGCAGGAAGAAAGGTTGCATGATGTTGACAGAGGTCATGAGGGAGAGTAGGGAATGCTCACCAAACTGAGAGCCAGGAAAATGTGAAGGCATTGAGGCAATGAATTCCTAGCAAAAAAACATAGTGTCTCCAGTTGGGACTCCATAAGCTCAGGAGTTACTGTATGCAAAAAATGGCAAAGACACTATTGTAATGAATAGTCAGTTAATTGGATACTTTAACAGGCAGTTTTATTTCATAAGGAAGATTTGTATTTGTCATTTGTCATCTTCTATGTACAGAAACCATTAATCATAGGTATAGTTAAGAAATAGCATTTAATCAGACTGATAGAATAATAGTATTTGGGATGAGTCAACCTTACTACCATTTACATCCCCAGTGACAGATGATTCACCAAATAAGAAATAACTAAAATGCTTAAACCTTCAGGCAGAGTCAAAAAAGTTCCACATGGTGCA
Source organism: Chiloscyllium punctatum (assembly GCF_047496795.1). NCBI lineage: Eukaryota > Metazoa > Chordata > Chondrichthyes > Orectolobiformes > Hemiscylliidae > Chiloscyllium > Chiloscyllium punctatum. Next base: position 147,526,640 of record NC_092741.1, on the reverse strand, counting down.
GGTTAGTAATGAATGACATCAAGTATGTGAAAAATAATTCCATTACTAATACTTAGTCTAAACCTGAAAACTCTGGGCTGAATAGACCTGCCTCAAATAATTTCAACAACACAGAATCAACTGTGAAACGCATCTTAATTTGAAATGGGTAAATTAGGATGCGGCTAGAACGGGGAAATTAAATTTTAAACAAAAACAAAAGTTGCTGGAGGAACTCAGCAGGTCTGGTAGCATTTGTGGAGAGAAAAGAGAGTTAACATTTCAAGTAACCCTTCTTCAGAACGTTTGTACAGGATAGGAATTGTGTTGTTAAATTATTGATTAGACAGTAATTTACAGAAATGTTCTGTGTATTACTGGTAATGACTAATTAAACACTTCTACTGCTACTTTAGCAAATTTATTGACTGTTTAAGACCATAAGATGCTGGAACAGAATTATTCTCCTATCGAGCCTGCTCCACCATTTTATCACAGCTGGTCTGTTTCTCAACCCCTTTGGCCTGCCTTTTTCCCATAAACCTTGATCCCCTCACAAATCAAGAACCTATTTCTGTCTTACTTTCATTTATATAAATGATTTGGATGTGAACATAGGAGGTATAGTTAGTAAGTTTGCAGATGACACCAAAATTGGAGGTGTAGTGGACAGCATAGGGTATGGTTATCAATGGTTACAACAGGATTACAACAGGATCTTGATCAGATGGGCCAATGGACTGAGAAGTAGCAGATGGAGTTTAATTCAATAAACGCGAGGTGCTGCATTTTGGGAAAGCAAATCTTAGCAGGACTTACACACTTAATGGTAAGGTCCTAGCGAGTGTTGCTGAACAAAGAGACCTTGGAGTGCAGGTTCATTGCTCCTTGAAAGTGGGGTCACAGGTAGATAGGATAGTGAAGAAGGTGTTTGGTATGCTTTCTTTTATTGGTCAGAGTATTGAGTACAGGAGTTGGGAGGTCATGTTGCGGCTGTACAGGACATTGGTTTAGCCACTTTTGGAATATTGTGTGCAATTCTGGTCTCCTTCCTTTTGGAAAGATGTTGTGAAACTTGAAAGGGTTCAGAAAAGATTTACAACGATGCTGCCAGGGTTGGAGGATCTGAGCTACAGGGAGAGGTTGAACAGGCTGGGACTGTTTTCCATGGAGCATCGGAGGCTGAGGAGGTTATAGAGGTTTACAAAATTATGAGGGGCATAGATAGGCAAAGTCTTTTCCCTGGGGTCGGGGTGTCCAGAACTAGAGGGCATAGGTTTAGGGTGAGAGGGGAGAGATATAAAAGAGACCTAAGGGGCAACCTTTTCATGCAGAGGGTGGTGCGTGTATGGAATGAGCTGCCAGAGGAAGTGGTGGAGGCTGGTACAATTGCAAAATTTAAGAGGCATTTGGATGGGTATATGAATAGGAAGGGTTTGGAGGGATATGGGCTGGGTGTTGGCAGGTGGGACTAGGTTGGGTTGGGCTATCTTGTCGGCATGGATGGGTTGGACCGAAGGGTCTGTTTTCATGCTGCACACCTCTATGACTTTATGACTCGAACTGCACTCAATGGTTTGGCATGCATAGCCCTCTATGGCAATGAGTTCCACAGATTCACCATGAGGAAATTCCTCCTCATCTCAGTTCGGAAGTGCCATCCCTTGACTCTGAGGCTGTGCCCTCCAGTTACAGTCTGTCCCATTAGTAGTAATTAGTAATATTCTTCTCCACGTCTAATCTATCCAGGTCTTTCAGGAAGTTTCAATCAGATTTCTCCATCATCCTTCTAAACTCCATCGACTACAGAACCAGAGTCCTCAACCAATCCTCATATGATAAGCCCTTCTCTTAGTTACGTCCCTAGTTACGGGTTCCAAAACTGCTCACAATATTCCAAATGGGTCTGACCAGAGTCTTATACAGCCTCAGCAGTACAACTCTCCTCTTGTATTCTAGTCCTTTTAAAGTGAATGCTACCATTGCCTTTGCCTTCCTAACTTCCAACTGAACCTGCACATTTACATTAAGAGAAATCTGAAGTATATGAAAATGGGTGGCACAGTGACTCAGTGGTTAGCATTGCTGTCTCACAGCACTTGGGTCCTAGATTTGAGTCCAGCCTCGGGTGACTGTCTGTGAGGAGTTTGCATATTGTCCCTGTGTCTGCGTGGGTGTCCTCCCACAGTCCAAAGATATGCAGGTCAGGTGAATTGGCTGTGTTAAATTGTCCATAGTGTTAGGTGCATTAGTCAGAGGGAAATGGGTCTGGGTGGGTTACTCTTCAGAGGGTCGGTGTGGACTGGTTGGGGCGAAGGGCCTGTTTCCACACTGTAGGGAATTGAATCTAATATAACTCTGAAGTGCTTTTACGCTTCAGATTACTGAAACCCTTCCTGATTTAAAACTTTGTCTACATCTCTATTCTTCCCACCAAAGTGCAAAACTTAACAATACCCCACAATGTATTCCATCTGCCACTTCTTTGCCCACTCTCCTAGCCTGTCCAAGTCCTTCTGCAACTTTCCCACTTCCTCAATGCTGCATGTCCCTCCACCTATCTTTGTGTCATCTGCAAATAGAGCAACGACATCCTCAGTTCCTTTGTCTAGATTGTTATGTATAACATGAATAGTTTTGGTCCCAGCACTAATTCCTACAGAACTCCACTAATCTCCTGTCATCCTGTAAAAGGCCCATCATCCCCACTGCCTTCCTTCTGCCACTCAGCCTATCTCAATACATGCCAGTGGCTTTCCCCTAACACCATAGGCTCTTATCTTATTTAGAGTCAAAAGTGTGGCACTGGAAAAGCACAGCATCCCGAGGAGCAGGAGAATCGACGTTTTGGGCAGCAACTATCAAAGGCCGCTTGGAAATCCAAATGGATCGCGTCCACTGGCTTTATTTTATCTAATATTCTCATTACCCTCTCAAAGAAATCTAACAAATTTGTTAGACATGACTTCCCCTTGACAAAGCCGTGCTGACTCAACCCTATTTTGCCAAAAGCTCCACAGTCTCGTCCTTCATAATGGACTACAAAACCTTGCTAATGACTCTTTAAAATCCACCTCTTCCATCAAATTTTCACTAATTTAGGCAGAATACCTATTTTTGTGTAATAATATTTACAGCTTGCTGAGTTAAGAAAAAAATACCACATGATGGCTCAGTGGTTAGCACTGCTGCCTCACAGCACCAGGGTTCCAGGTTCAATTCCAGCCTCGGGCAACTGTCTGTGTGGAGTTTGCACATTCTCCTCGTGTCTGTGTGGGTTTCCTCCAGGTGCTCTGGTTTCCTCCCACAATCACAAAGATGTGCAGGTCAGGTGAATTGACCATGCTAAATTGTCTATAGTGTTAGGTGCGTTAGTCAGAGGGGGGTGGGTTACTCTTCGGAGGGTCGGTGTGGACTTATTGGGCCAAAGGACCTGTTTCCACACTGTAGGGAATCTAATCTAATGCCCATGTATAACTCAACTCTTATTTTTGGCCAAAGAAGTCTTGTATTTTCATATATCTCATGGATAAGTCATCCCTACTACATCACATTAAATCGCATTCATTCATACTGGTACCCCTACTCTTTATTTACTATATCCCATCTCCAGTCATTCATTCATAACTCTACTTCTCACACTTGGTTTACTACAACACATTTTGATTAATTTATTCATTCAGACTGCTACTTATTGCACTTTGTTCACTATACATCCAAAAGCCAATATCGTTAACAAGTTAATCATTTTAATTGTGCCATTATATCTGAATAAAAGTGAGATATATTAACTACATACCATTATATCTTTCCTTCTTTGATAAATGTGTTAATGTTGCTGAGGTTCATAACATACAAGAGTAAATGGGAGGGAAACAGAGGAATTTGGTGGGAGAGTTCAAGACACTTACACATTCAGAATTTAATAAACGTTTCATTTAAGTGTGCTATTATACCAGGCCATGACAATGTTGAACAACATGATTTTTCAAAATTTCAATTAATCTTTGACATGTTCAATTTTCTTACTGGTGTCTTGCTTTTATCCGGTAATTACCTTTTGTTGTCTTTTTCTTCTTTACCCAGGATTAGTTGTGCGATTAAATCGACTTTTGCTAATAATGCAGTCTTTTATTATTAATTTCAGCCCCTCAAAACTTGTGCCCGTGTATTAGTCGACTCCCTAATTTCAGCTTTAAAAATTGTCTTCAAAATTCAACTTATACATGAGTATATACAATATTAACTTTACTCTTTTCCAACAGTTGTCTGAGAATGCAAGATCATGTGACCCTGCATCATTTCCTGTGATGATGTGTTTTTTGCATTAGCATATCCTGCCATGAGATCTAAACCTTTGTTCTATGTCTGACCTACGCCCTCCACAAATCTTTATTCAACCCATTCTATTACATTCCATGTAATCCTCTATGGACTGACTGCTATTGAATTGGAAACATAAAGTGCATGTCTACACAACACACAGTGATTTGAACATAGTTTTCCTTTCTCCAATAATGTGAGACCTGCAGCTACACTTAGCACATCTCTCCAGTCGATCACAAGCACAAATCCGCACTCAATTATCAACATACCATGTCATGAAAGCTGAACCACAGGACTGCTAGGTTATGTTTCACTGTTTCCCAATGAGGGTTATCTGATTGTTTCCAACAGCTCTTTGGAAACGAAAAATCAAATTCCATAGCATGTTCGTGGATGTGAGTGCCAGCAAATTTAAAAAAAAAGTTTTAATCTTGTGGGTGGCATGAATGGCAAAATGATGAAACTTAATAACAGTTGGAGGAGGTGTTGACACAATGGCATTGTCACTAGTATTCCAGAGACCCAGGCTAATGTACTCAGCTTGAATCCAACCACAACAGATGGTGAGCTTTGAATTCAATTAATAAACCTGGAATTAATGGTGACCATGTAAACATTGTCTTAAAATCCATCTGGTTCATGAATAGAAATGCAGAATCAAGGAGCTGGAGTAGACCATTGGCCTTTAAACCTGCTCCACCTTTCCATTTTATCACAACTGATCATTTAACTCAGTACTCTGTCCCCACTTTCTCTCCTTTGATCCTATTAGCCCTGTGAACCGTACCTAACTCCTTCTTGAGACAGTCAATGTTTTGACCTCAACCAATTTCTGTGGCAGAGAATTTCACTCAGAGATGGGTGGAGAAGAAATTTCTCCTCATCTCAGCTTCGCCCCGTACCCTTAAACTGTAACCTCTGGTTCTGAACTCCTTGTTCATTGGGAGCATCCTTCCTGTGTTTACCCTATCTAGTCCTATTAGAATTTTATATGTTTTAGGTAAGAGAACTCTGCTGTTGTTAATTGGTCTAGCCAACTTGTGGCTGCAGACCTACTTGGCCTCCAAAATAGCCTGGCAAATTCACCCTGTTGCATCTAACTGCTACTAATGGTGATTCAATAAATGAAACAGAACAGGCCAAATGGCATTGTGGGGGATATCAATGTCCATTACCAAGCTACAACTGATCAAGAGAGTTCTAAAGGACATAATATGGGCCCAAATAATGGGGAAACCAACAACGGAAATAAAAATGCACTTGACTTTGTCCTTACAAACCTCCATGATGTTATTTGTCCACCCCACTCCTTTGGAGTCAAAGTCCTACCTTCACATTGAGGATGTCATCCATTATGTTGTTTGACATTGCCACCATGCTGAATGGGGTCGGTTTCAAACTGGGTATCTATGAGGCACTATGTGCCATTAACAGCATTAAAATTTTATTAAATCACAATCCGTAACCTCATGGCACAACATATCCCCCACTCTGCCATTAACACCGCTTTAATAACCAGTGAACGGGCATGTCAGGTGCAGGCATACCTAAAAATGGGGTGTCATACTGGTGAAACTGCTACATGGGACTAGCTACCTCCTGAACAGCCCGAGTTTCATATGATAGAGAGAGTCAAGTAGTCTCATATTTGATGCATCCTATTCAAGAGCTGCAATATTGCTACATTCAGTCGTGAATGATGGTGGGCAATTAAACAACTTACTGGAGGAGGAGACTCCACAAATATCTTTGGTTCCACAACCATTCGGCAGCACCTCAGCCAATTAGATTCACTCCACATCACACCAAGGAACAGCTGAAGGCACTGGATACTGTAAAGACATTGAATGCTGACAATATTTCTACAGTAGTACAGTCGGTTCTGCTATAAGGCAGTAGTTCAGTTCTCATGCAACAGCATGTTAAAAGAAAATCATGTTATAGCAGCACCTAAATAACTAATGGGACCAGAATTGCATTATAATCAAGCACGCTTTAAAAGTTTGCTCTTTAGAACAGTGCCTCCAATTCGTTAAGCGTGCTGTAGCAAATACACATTAACAAAACACGCGTTTGGGACAGCACAGTGACTAACACTGCTGCCTCACAGTGCCAGGAACCCAGGTTCGATTCCAGCCTCGGGCGACTGTCTGTGTGGAGTTTGCACATTCTCCGCTTGTCTGTGTGGGTTTCCTCCTACAATCCAAAGATGTGCAGATTAGGGTAAATTGGAACGCTAAATTGCCCATTGTATTAGGTGGATTAGTCAGAGGGAAATGGGTCTGGGTGGGTTACTCTTCAGAGGGTCGGTGTGGACTTGGTTGGCCGAAGAACCTGTTTCCACACTGTAGGGAATCTAATCGAATAACAAAATGAATTTTATTGAGGACTTGCATTCCAGAATTTGCTCCACCCCCAGCCAAGTATTTACAATACAGCTATAAAACTGGCATCCATGTGGAAAATTATCCAAATATATCTCTACCTAAAAAAAAGGAACAAACTGAACATAGCCAATTACCACCCCATCATTATACCTTCAATCACCAGCAAGTACTGGCAGGTGTTGAAAGTGCTATCAAACATTAGTTCTTCAACTACCGCTCAAATCGAGCTCTGCATGACCTTAGTACAGTCTTGGGTCTTGGTCCATTTGGTCCAAACAGTTTAATTCTGTAAAAGCTTAGAATACATGCCCAGAGCGATGGTTTGAGCTTGCATCATTATGGAAATAACAGTCTTGCAATGATTCATACCAATGGACAAGGTTTGTTTATTTTTCCTACCTGAATTTTAATGAGGATCCAAACCAAACTGTATAAATATTTATTCCACTTGCACTTAAATTGATGAACTAAAACTGCTCCTTGTGCTTTTGGAAATGTGAAAACTATAAAACTGCTACATTTTATTTGATCAGTATTTAAATTGTTTGATACCTATTTTCTTAAATAATTTCTGACTGGAATGCTGTCCCTGAAAGGGTGTTGGAGACAGATTTAATAATGACCTTCTGAAAGCCATTGCAAACATCACTGAGAAAGAACAATTTGCAGAGTCATGAAATTCCTCTTTATTCGATGAAACATTAATCTCAAGTAAGGTAGAAATGTTGCTTGGAAACCTCCATCGTTGTCTTGTTGGCTTCTGTAGATGGTTCATGAAGCAGTAGCTTTCAAATCTGAAGCACAAACATTTGGAATGTTGAGCTTGGGTTATTTCATGCATTCATTTTGCAGATTCACATCTACAAATTGCATAAGCCTAAATAAAAAGTCACACATCTACAGTGTGACCTTACAGATACTTGAGAGTAATATGACACTCTTCTAATACAACTAACGAAACAACAGAAGAGGAACAATTTAATTTAGTAAAACAGGTGATTTGTGAAATGGTACTGGAGAATTCTGGTTCACACCAAAAACCAAGTTAAGAGAATGGCAGTGAAATCCTTGGTTTAATTTTTAAAGGAATGGTGTGCTCAGAGGGAGAAGAATAAGGGTCACTTTGGATGGATGAACAAACTTGATCTCAAGTGTATCACATTTTCAATTTGTTTTAAATCCTAATATCCCTAAAGTGCAGAAAGGGGCCACTCAGCCTACACTGACCCTTTGAAGAGCATCCCATCCAGACCTAACCCTCTATAATATCCCATAACCCCACATTTCCCACAATTAACCCACCTAGTCTACATATCCCTGGACTCTATGGACAATTTAAGCATGGCCAATCCATCTAATCTGTACATCTTTGGACTATGGAAAGAAATCAGAAGATGCAGAGACACAGAGAGATTGTGCAAACTCCACACAGACAGTCATCCAAGGCTAGAATTGAACCCCCAAGTCCCCAGCGCTGTGAGACAGCAGTGCTAACCACTGAGTCACTGTGCCACCCTCCATCGCTTGCTGGTGACTGAAAGTACAATGATGGGTGGTAATTGCTTGGGCTCAATTTATTCCACTTTTTTCCTCATAGAACCAGAGTTTAATCCCATAGAATCCCTACAGTGTGGAAACAGGCCCTTCGGCACAACAAGTCCACACCGACCCTCTGAAGAGTAATCCACCCATTCCCCTACTCTATTACTCTACGTTTACCCCTGACTAATACACCTAACCTTCACACCTCCTAAAACTATGAGCAATTTAGCATGGCCACTTCACCCTAACCTGCATATCTTTGGATTGTGGGAGGAAACTGGGGCACCCGGAGGAAACCCACACAGACACGAGGAAAATATGCAAACTTCACATGGATAGTTGCCAGAGGCTGGACTCAAACTTGAGTCCCTGGCACTGTGAGATAACAGTGCTAATCACTGAGCCACCGTGTCACCTCTTGAGATCTTGTTAATAATATTTAACACTTTTTGAATGGTTATATCACCAACTCAAAATCCACTGAGGTCTATCACTGGAATTTTCCAGCTCAGTTTCTGCATTACCCAAATTAACAGATACTGAATGTCCACCTTCGATGTAAAAATTATCCAGGAACTGGAACCTTAGCAAGGGTCAAGTATCTATTTTAGTGGCAGGATGGCCAACATAGTCAGCCTGATACCATGTGCTTCATTATTAGCAGTCAGAAAATCCAGTCAGAAGTCACATGACACCATTTTATAGCCCAACAGGTTTATTTGAAATCGCAAGCTTTCGGAGTGCTGCTCCTTCGTCAGATGAAGTATACATATTCTATGTAACACAGGCCTCAATAATGACTTTGTCCACCCCAGTCCAATAACGGCACCTCCACATCAAAAAAAATCCAGTGTGAAAAGTTTGCAAAAGTTTAACGACATGCAAAACTGAAAGTTCAATTCAGAATTGTCTTGTCCCCTTTGGCAGAAAGGGAGGAAATTCACCATCTCTTAAAAAATGAGAAAAGGACGATCTTTGCCAGGAGGCGTTTCTGTATCTTGAACACTGTTCCCTCTAGAAAGCATAATGCAGAGAAGGCCAGCTCGTTGTAAAGTTCCTGAAATGGATATGAGGATGATCAAAACTGTCGCTTCTAAGGGTGCAATCTCCAAAGGCATTGAAACTGTTCAACAACGATTAATCAAAGTCTGAAACATGATATTAGCATTCAGGAGCAGTTAGAATAACTTACTGGAAATTGAACAAATAAAACCTTAAAATGTCACTTGTCTGACTGGAACATATTATAATGTCTTCTGCTTTAATTTAAAGTCTGGGGCAGGGCAGGAGTAAATTGGATTGAGGGAATCAGAAAGTGCAATTAACCCCTGCACCAGTTGGATGTGATGAAGGCATGCTACCACTCTGGTATTGTCTGGTCATTATCATGATCAAAGTATGTAACCAGTGCTAAATGTACCTTTGATTAGCGACTTGTGTCATCAGGGAATACAAATTCACTATTGCTCGCGTTACTAGAAGTCAGCCTGCATTATTAAAGTTAACCTCTACCTCATTCAATAGAATTAAATTTCAGATACTACATATAAAAGGAAGCTGCATACTACCAGCTTTGTTCCATTATCCATGATGAAATTATACATTCGGGTTTTCTGAATGAAGGAAGGCCTTACTGATGTTTCTCCCCTGGTCTCTAACTGAGCCTACAGAATCGAAGACCCAACCTTTTCTAGTCTGGGACAGCAGTGATTGCTGGGATTTTATGTAGTTCTGGAGGTAGGTTTCTTCTTAGAAGCTGTGGCCTTGTCAAGATCTTAACTTTCTTATCAATTGATACAGCCATTATAACAGATTGGCTGGTGTCAATTTTGGGGTGAGAGAAATTGAGGACTGCAGATTTTGGACAGTCAGAGTTGAAAAGTGTGACTCTGCAAAACCACAGCAGGTCAGGCAGCATCCAAGGAGCAGAAGAGTTGATGTTTTGGGGATAAATCCTTCAGGAAGGGCTTAAGCTTGAATCGTCGACTCTCCTGCTCCTCAGCGGCTGCCTGACCTGTGCATTTCCAATGCCACACTTTTCAACTCTCAGTTTTGGGGTAATTATGATAGTGCCAGCTCAATACAAAGATAATAATCAGCATAGATGGTAGGTGAGGTAAACAAGGAAAATCAAGATGAATGATCTTGATATTGCCTGCATCTCAACAGAAAATAGTCAAACCTGGCAATAATCATCTGGAAATAAATCATTAGATTAGATTACTTACAGTGTGGAAACAGGCCCTTCGGCCCAACAAGTCCACACCGACCCTCTGAAAAGCAACCTACCCAGACCCATTCCCCTACATTTACCGCTTCACCTAACACTACAGGCAATTTAGCATGGCCATTCACCTAACCTGCACATCTTCAGATTGTGGGAGGAAAGCAGGGCACCCAGAGGAAACCCACACAGACACGGGGAGAAGGTGCAAACTCCACACAGACAGTTGCCCAAGGCAGGAATTGAACCCGGGTCTCTGGCGCTGTGAGGCAGCAGTGCTAACCACTGTGCTACCGTGCCACCCCTGAAATATTCACAAATATCAGTTATGCCTCTTATATAAATATTGCACATTCTTTAACACGGATTAGCTGAAACATTCATTTCTAGTGCATTAAGAGGATGACTAATCTTCCTCATTTGGATTATTTGAAGCAACAGAAGAGATCTACATTTTCATTATTCTCATCTTTTACATTATTATCCAATTTAAGGAGACTTGAGCATCAAGATTAAACACAACAGCTTGCATTGCTTACAAAGACTGAGATAAGTTTGCTATGTCTTATTTCTGTTATAAAACTCTAGCCAGATGGGAACATAGAAACAGGAGTAGACAATTCAGCCCTTTAAGCCTGTTCCACCATTCAATAAATTCATTGGTCATCTGTGACCTAACTCTAAAGATCTGCCTTTGGCCCATATCTCTTCACAGCCTTGGTTAACAAATCAAAACTGTATCAGAGACAAATTAACAGCTGATCCAATATCTACTGCCATTTGTGGAAGAGAGTTCCAAACCTCCACAACCTTTTATGTATAGAAATGCTTCCTAACATCTCTTCTGAATGGTCTGGCCCTAATTCTCCAACTATGACCTCTAGTTCTGTCTCAAACCAGTTTATTTTTATCTACCCTGATTTTTTTCTGTTAATATCTTGAAGACTTTGATCAGTTCACCTCCTAACCTTCTAAATTCTAGAGAAAACAAGCCTAATTTGTACAAATTCACCTCATAATTAACCCCTGGAGTCCAGGCATCATTCCTGTAAATAATGTTGGACTCCCTCCAAGGCCAATATATTCTTCCTAGGGTGTAGCTGCTAAATCTGCTCACAGTTCACCATGTGGAGTCTAACCAGGGTGTTGAATAATGCAACATAACATCTGCATCCTTGTACTCCCGTTCTATAGATATAAATGGTCCCAGGTTCAATTTCAGCCTCGGGCAACTGTCTGTGTGGAGTTTGCACATTCTCCCCGTGTCTGCAAGGGTTTCCTCCGGGTGCTCTGCTTTCCCCCCACAGTCCAAAGATGTGAAGGTCAGACGAATTGGCCATGCTAAATTGCCCATTGTGTTAGGTGCACTAGTCAGAGGGAAATGGGTCTAGGTGGGGTTACTCTTCAGAGGTCAGTGTGGATTGGTAGGGCTGAAGGACCTGTTTCCACACTGTAGGGAATCTAATCTATAAAGACCAACATTCCATTAGCTTTCTTGATTATTTTCTGCAACTGTTTGTGACATTTTAAAGATCTATGCACTTGAACCCACTTTGGCCATCCATTGTATTTAACATCAAATTATCAAGAAAGTACTCTGATCTATCCCTTTTTGATCCAAAATGGATAGCCTCATGCTTGCTTACATTGAACTCCATCTGCTACACTGTCCATTCACTTCATCTGTCAAACGTCCCTTCGTTATTTTATGCTATCTCTACACTGTCTACACTGCTGGCTGACTTTGTGTCAAAAGTGAATTTGGAGATATGACTTTCTATGTCATTATCCAAGTTGTTAATAAATATTGTGAATAACTGAGGTTCTAACACCGTTCCATGTAGGACACCATGTGTCATATCCTGCCAATTTGAGTACTTATCCATTATCGCTACTTTCTGTCACTTACCACTCAACCAAATTCCTAGCCATCTCAGTAACCTGTCTGCAATTCCGTCAGCTTCTATCTCTTGTGTGAAACTTTGTCAAATGCCTTGTGAAAGCCTATATAAACAACATCTGTAGACATTCCCCTTTTAACTACCTTTCCAAAAAATTCACTGAGGTTTATCAAGCTTGACCTACCCATCACGAACCCATGCTGGTACTCCCTGCTTAATTGAAAATTTTCAAGTTACTCCATCCTTGATTATAGACTCCAAACAATTACCCCACCATTGATGTTAGGCTTATTAGTGGTAATTGCCTGGTTTCCCTTTTTCACCCTTCTTAAAAAAGCTAAATGAAATGTACAACTTTCCAATCCAGAGGGACTAATAATATATCTACAGAACTCTGAAAAATTATAGTTAGAGTATCTAGCATGATCTCCCCTACCTCTTTAACATCCTTAGATGGAAATAGTCAGATTTGGGAATTTGGGACATTTTAGTTCCATTAATTACCTCATTATCAATGTTATGTTAAATTTATTCAGTCCCAGTCCCAAACCACTGTTAATTTCCTTGAGATTGCTGGCAAGTTATCCTGCTTTTCTGTTGGAAATACTGAGGCAAAGTATTCATTCAACATGTCTGCCATTTACCAATATCCATCAACAATATCTCCACTTTCAGTCTTTACTGTGCCAACACTCTTCCTGAACACCCGCTTTCCCCTTTATCCAACTATCACATTTCTTCTTATTGATTTTGATGTCTCTTGTGAGTGTTCTTTCAGAATCCTTTTTAGTAGCACTTACAAGCTACTTTGCTAGCCTTTGTATCTTTCCTATTCAGCACTCTTCTGAAGTACAGGATGCAGTTCTGGCTGCCCTGTTATAGGAAAGTGACATAATAGAAGTTCATAAAATAATGAGAAGTATAGATAGAGTTGATGGTAGTTATCTTTTCCCTAAGATGGGGAATTTCAAGACTATGGGGCACATTTTTAAGATGAGAGATTTTCATAAAAGACTTCAATGGCAAATCTTTTACACAGAGGGTGCTTCGTGTGTGGAATGAACTTCCTTACGAAGTCGTGGATGTGGATACAATGACAACATTTAAAAGACATTTGGATGGATACATGAATACGAAAGGTTTGGAGGAATATAAAGTAGGACCAGGCAGCTGGGACAAGTTTAGTTTGGGATAATGCTTGGCATAGACTGGTTGGACCAAAGCATCTGTTTTTGTGACTCCATGACTCTATGGAAAGAGTTCAGAAAGATTTATTGGGATGTTGCAGGGATTGGAGGGTTTGAATTATAAAGATAAGTTGGGATATTTTTCACTGGAATGTAGGAGTTTAATGGGTGACTTTATTGAGCTTTATAAAATCATGAGGGGTATAAAGGTTCTTTTCCCTCGGTGGTGGAGTTTAAAAAAGGGGGACATATTTTTAAGGCAAAAGGAGAATGTTTTAAAAGGACATGGGGGGAATTGGACAACTGTGAATGAACTACTACAGGAGGTGGTTGATACAGGTACAGTTACAACATTTGCAAAATGTTTGGATATGTTCGTGTATAAGAAATGTTTGGAGTGATATGGGCCATATGCAGGCAGATTTGGGAACATGATCGGCATGGATGAATTGAACTGAAGGGCCTGTATTTCTGACTCCTTGGTCTGTGCTGAGTTTTGTATTTGCAAGCCATATCTTTTAGTTTTTTTTTAAGGGAGGCCCAGTCACTCATAATCATGACTTTTAACAAGAGACAAAAAATTTATAGCTTAGAGAGATATATGGACACCGAAATCCCAAACTCAAAACCTGTTTCCTTATGTTATTGACACCCGATTTGTTACTGTACCAACATTTTATGCTATCCCTTATCTGTTTAGCTGTCCATGATTGTTTATCCCTGTCAAGTGGAGCTTTTCCCTCTCATGGGTATAAATTGGCTTTGTGTTGTGTTCACTGTCTCTGCAAACATCCTCCACTACTCTGCCGTCATTTTATCCACTCATAGATTTTCCAAGTTTACTCTGGATAACCTCTGTCTCAACTTGTTAAAGTCAGACTTAACTAAATATAAAACTCTAGTAATTGATTCATGCTTTTCACTTTCAAATGCTACATTAAATTCAATCATGTTATGATCACCATTTGATAAGTTTGACTATTTGATAAGGTTATACATTAAATCTAACTCATTAATAAATCCAGTATTGCCTTGTTGCTTGCAGGGCATATTGCTGTTGGAAACTATTCTGAACACACTCCAGAAATTCGCTACTTTTTTGACAGGTGCTTGTCTCTTGATTAATGTTAAGGTTAAAATCTTCTACTACCACCACTTTCTGGCTTTTGCTACACACTTGCCTAATTTCTGCATTTATACAATCTAGCACTTTAGAGCTGCTACCAGAGGGTATGTACAATACATCGATTGTTACAGTTTAGACCCTTTACTGTTCCTCAGTTTCACCCATGCAGTCTCCACTGAATGCTTTCCCCTTATCACATCCTCCCTCACAACAGACGTAATTTTGTTTCTGATCCGGCAGACTATTCCACCCACTGCCATTTCCCTCTCTGTCCTCTAAACATTATAAACTGGCATATTTCGTTTCTAATTGCAACCATCCAGCAACCACATCTCAGTAGTGGCCACTCTATAATAATCTTTATTTTGAATTTGGGGCCTGCAATTCATTTAATTTATTCCTTACATTCATGGCATTCATTAATAAAACTCTTACTTGGACCATAAGCTGACCTTCAGCACTAATGCTCTATTCTCCTGTTTATTATTTCTTTATCAGTTCAATCAACACACTTCTTACAGTTTTGTCATCCCCTGCCATACCTGAAGTAGAATTCCTGAGTGTTTCTCTGTCATGTTACTTAATTTTAAAAGGGTATTCTCCTAAGCCCTCCTCCCAATTTGTTTGTTGAAAGTCTTTGCAACCATCTCGTTCAACCTTCCTGCCGGTCAATGGTCCCAAATTGATTCAAGTGATATCATCTGATTAGTATTAGTCATTAACAACAATGTTTTTAGTAAATATCCAATCCATATGATGACAAACAGCACACAGTGATCACAATGGTTTTGGCAATTTGACTTGAGTAAAGCAATAGAGTTTTAGTGCCATTAGAATAAGGTGAATGGAGCAGGGAAAATGATAAAGGGATTCAAGGCACTAGAAAACTAAAAATGTTGCTTGAAAATGTATTTATTCAAATGGATATTAAGGGCAGCTGAAGTATTGGTGCAAGGATTCTATTATTCTATAAACCAAGGTACATGAACAAAATAGATCATTGGGTTTTACCACTGTGCGTCTTGTCAAGGAACTGGGAACAGTGCAGAACAGGACAGCTCTTTCTTTGTGCCAGTGAATATGCAGTAGAAATGCACATCCATGTTCATTGGCCAGAACACTAATTTGAGGTCTCCCAAGAGTCTGTGCATTTGGTGGACCCACTGGAGACCCATCAGTGATTATTCAGATTTGACTAGGAGAATAAAAATTGACATGCTGCCACAGAAATTAACATTCTATTATAACTTACAACAATTGGAGCAGCAGGGTAGAGATGAAAGTCAGATTCCAGAAACAGGACCTATAAATTGTCAGATAGAGATATCTATGGAAGCGATTACCACATACTGGACACAATTATTTGGAACTATTTAATTGTTTTGCGCTCAAGTGAAGATGCAGACAAATGATGTAAATAAAGTTTTGACATCACTTTGACAGCCACATGATTGGTATACTGATGCAGCAAAAGTTTTATGACTTGAGTGAAATTACCAATGTAAATGTACAGGTCATTCCTTTAGAACACGTGTTTCACCACCACAAATTCACAAATCCATCCTCTGCTATTTCCTCCACCTACAAAAAGACCCCACCACCAGAGATATATTTCCCTCCATGACCTCTAACTGCGTTCTGTAAAGACCATTCCCTCGTGACTGTCTTGTCAGGGCCACGTACCCTCACCAACCCACCATCCTCTCCCAGCACCTTCCCCTGCCACCACAGGAATTGCAAAATCTGCGCCCACATCTCCCCCCTCACCTCTGTCCAGGCCCCAAAGGAGCCTTCCTCATCCAGAGTTTTACCTGCACTTCCACACATGTCATTTCCTGTATCTGTTGCTCCCAATGCGGTCTCCTCTACATTGGGGAGACAGGACGTCTACTTGCAGAGCACTTCAGAGACATCTCTGGGACACCTACACGAACCAACGTCACCGCTCTGTGGCTGAACTCTGCCAAGGAGATGCAGGTCTTGGGCCTCCTCCATCAACACTCCCTAACTACCTGACGCCTGGAGGATGAACCAAAATCAGAATGGTGCTGGAAAAGTACAGTAGGCGAGGCAGCATCCTTCCTGATGAAGGGCTCCTGCACGAAACATTGATTTTCCTGCTCCTCGGATGCTGCCTGACCTGTGTGCTTTTCCACCACCACTCTAATCTTGACTCTGATCTCCAGTATCTGCAGTCCTCACTTTTGCCTGGTGGGAGAACACCTTATCTTCCACCTTGGGACTCTCCAACCACATGGGATCAATGTGGATTTCACCAGTTTCCTCATTTCTCCTCCTTCCCCCCACCTTATCCCAGATTCAACTTTCCAACTCGGCACCGCCCTCATGACCTGCCCTACCTGTTCATCTTCCTTCCAACCTATCTGCTCCACCTCCTCTCCGACCTATCACCATTATCCCGACCTTCATCCACCTATTGCACTCTCAGCCACCTTCCCCCCAGCCACATTCCCCTCCCATTTCTCTCTCCACCCCCTTGGCTCAGAGCCTCATTCCTGATGAAGGGCCTTTGCCTGAAACATCGATTCTCTCTGCTCCTCGGATGCTGCCTGACCTGCTGTGCTTTTCCAGCACTACACTCTTGATTCTCAACTCCAGCATATGCAGTCCTCACTTTCTCCTACAAATTCACTGTAACATAATTGACAAATTAGGGATATCGTTTCTAAAGTGCAAACTTTTAAAACACAATTAAACCGCCAACATTTTAAGTACTGTTTCTAAAGTGTGATTTTTCTATAACATGTGGTTATACAATAATGTAACCATCACATTTTAGAAGAATTGACTGTATCATTCATTACTAACCATCTTGCTGTCTCCAATCTATTACAGAGTCATAGAGATGTACAGCACGGAAACAGATCCTTTGGTCCAACCCATCCATACTGACCAGACATCCTAACCTAATCTAGTCCCATTTGCTAGCACAGGGTTGGAGGGTTTGAGCTATAGGGAGAAGCTGAATAGGCTGGGGCTATTTTCTGTGGAGTGCCAGAGGCTGAGGGGTGACCTTATAGAGGTTTATAAAATCATGAGGGGCATGGATAGGTTAAATAGACAAGGTCTTTTCACTGGGGTGGAAGGAGTCCAGAAGTAGAGGGCATAGGTTTAGGGTGAGAGGGGAAAGATATAAAAGAGACCTAAGGGACAACCTTTTCAAACATTGGGTGGTGAGTGTATGGAATGAGCTGCCAGAGTAAGTGGTGGAGGCTGGTACTTTTACAGCATTTAAAAGGTCTTGTAGCGGATTATTATCTATGGGTTATACGTTCTATTGGAAAATGCAAAACACCAATGTTCATGTGCACAGGTACCATTGTAAGAAATTACTTAATTGGCAACACCACCATGCTGCCTAATGATATTTTCAGTGTTAGCTCTCTGTCACTGTCATCAAATCTGAAGATTACATACTAATCCCAAACTAAATACTCCTAAAAACAGAAAGACTGATATATTTCAGGTTTCCTTAATTTCTGTGGCAGGAAGAAAATAGTGCAGGACAAGTCCAGATGAAAGACCTTAAAAACTGAAATAAACAATTTTGTTTCTTTCTCCACAACGCTGTTTTGTCTGAAGAGTGTTTCTGATTTTGTAGCATCTGTAGTATTTTCATTCTAAGCAGAATAAGAGATAGTGCTAATAAAGGAGAGGTTAATATATGAGTTTATGAACTATGCACCACATCATCGAGTGTCAGATGGTGTTGGAAGTGGAAAAGTTGGTTTACTGCAATGTGTATGCAATCAGATGATGCAATTCTAGTCTCTGACGTTTCAGGAGACATTCTACCTCAGGACATCAAACGCTATTGTGCCCTTTTCTAGATGATTGAGTGTTGCTTGCTGTTATTTACCTTTCATTAAATAGTCATATCTGGCTTGGAAAGGCCTATATGGAGCACAAAGCAATGGAAATTGAGGTAGAGGGAAAAGGAATTATCCCATTCCACCTCACATCAGCCTTCATTCCATGATCTACATAATTATTTTTCCTTCATTGTTAAATATGATAAGGTTGTTGCCCAGAAATAAATTCCTAAGGTTGTCAGAATAGTGTCACTCTGTGGCATATGTGCAAGTGACCCCATGGTAAGTGAAATGACGGATGAAGATGTTAATAGATCACCCAGTAAAGGACAAATAAATTTTTCAATGAGAAAAAGCTAGGAAAGCAGTTCAGCTTTTAGTAGAATCCGTAGGTAATTTCATTTATGGCCTCTCCAGATTATTGGAAAATTGTGACTATGTAGCTCTGGAATCAGTGTTCATAAGATAGAATTAATCTTGGAATGCTTAATTGAGGCACTGTCAGTTTTCTTGCAGTCCAGGAGGGTGTCACTTTGGAGGAAAGTGTTCAAATTGTGTTTTAAATAGAAACCAGAATGACCTTGAGAGGTCAACAACCCAATCTCAGGAAAGCAAGAATCTATTCACTTTATATATTGTGGACATTATGCAAAGAGTTTGTGACAGTGTTGTGTGACAATAAAACCTCACAGGCACAGACAACGTCCACCTATTGATACAGGAATATCATATTTGCAAAACTATAGGTCACTTCCAGAAGATGTGCAGAAATAAGACAAAGCTTCAGAACCATGGAAATATTGCTGGTGACACATTCAAAGAGCTCCATAAAATGCAGCAGCCACCACCGCTATAAAAATGTATCCTCATTAGATAATAGGCCTCCATTAGAAAAAATGCCAGAGGCACTCCAAGGAGAAATTACTGCTTAAAACAAAAATAGCAATTTAAATCAGCTCAGCATCAGAGCTCATTAATGGAAATTTTTGTCAATTTTATATTTGATACAGGAACAGTTCTCACTACTTGTTGGATCAGGTACCATGTTGCACAAAATTAAACTGCATGGTCTAGATGGAAGAACTCAAGAATAAAGATATGTTACAGGGACACTGCGACATAATCAGCATAAAAAATTGTTCACAATCATTTTTCATTTTTGAGCTCACAAGAATGTCTTGGCCTCCGCATCCTTCCAGTATCAGAAGGGGTTCAACTGGAATCAAAAGAAAATTGGTTTAGAAATAAACCATTGTTGGCCAACGTTTCAAGAAGCAGCTGGTAGAGGTTTGTACTGGGCTTCCAAGACTAACGGTAGAATGTGAGCAGAAGAAAGAATCTAGAGATCCAACCTATTGCGATGCAAGAGAATTGCTTCTCACTCTCAATAGGTTACACAGGACTGGTGGAAATCTACAACCACAGAGGGTGACTACAGATATCTAACAAGTGTAATGAGCTTATGTGTGATGGGTTAACTATCACAGGAAAAATCTTGGAGAAATATTGTATGAGATAATCAATGCTGGAGGAGTCACTGTTCATGTTTCATTGTATGATCTCAGATTAGGCAGAGCTCAGGCTTCAAGCAGTGACAGTCGTATTCTGTCTGAATTCCTGAAGGGACCAGATGTGTTTTGCACAACTGCTGAGAATCCTTAGTAATTACGCCAAACAAGTTAATATAAACTGAACGTATTGGTATTGTGCAAAATACAGTCTTATTATGTGAGACAAGTGCCTTTTCTGTTTCCACACTGCCACTAATAATTAAATAGGCCCTAGGCCCACTAGCGAGAAAGGAAGGGGAGTAGCAGTGAAGAAGTGAGACTAGAATGCCACTTGGTGGTGGTGGTGGAGATATCTGAAAATATGACAGATACAGATTGATGCGATATCATTTGGTACAAATAAGATATTGTTGGTTGCATTTATTGGCAACTTTGATGTTTTCTAGGAACGTTGTAGTATCTAACATGTTATCACTTTTATGTGAAATCTTAAATGTTTGTGTGGAGATTAATTTACTAATCCATCATTATCATATTTCTGTCTACTACTTTGATAGATCTTTTGGCTGATGCCAAGCTGCAAAGGTATTGGATCTCTGTATATTGTTGGCTCCAGCTTTCATTCAGTTTACAGTGTAACTGCTCTTGCTTGAAACTCCCTTACATTCCTTTAGTGCTGTGCATACTCTCTTTTAATGTTATAATGTTGTTTACTAATAGTATCGTTGTATTGGTTGGACCTGAGCTGAGACATTAAGTGGCAATTGTAACCATTTTCTGCCTACGCCACTTGAGATGTGAATGAACCAATTTAAAAACTCTGTGTGAGCATCAATCAGAAACTGATAATTACTGCAAAAATCTAACTAAGAATGTCAATGTAATTCTATTGCCAAACACAGTGGCTTTGCAAAGCACTATGGAATAACTTAGATTGCAGGCAGGAGAACCCATATCAAAGCATATAATGAACGGAACAAGTAGAAAACATTTTACAGATACCCTTAGAATGCTAACTCCCATGTATAAAGTTGAAGGAATCACACCAGGTTATAGTCCAACAGGTTTATTTGGAAGAACTAGCTTTTGGAGTCCTGGTCCTTCATCAGGTGGTTGTGGAGAACACTATTGTAAAACACAGAATTTATAGGAAATAAATTTTTGCTATAAATTCTGTGTCTTACAATCGTGTACTCCACAACCACCTGATGAAGGACCAGCGCTCTGAACTAGTGCTTTCAATTAAACCTGTTGGATTATAACCTGGCGCTGTGTGATTTTTTAACTTTGGACTCCCCAGTCCAACACCAGCATCTACAAATCATAACTCCCATGTAATTATCCGAGAATAATGTTTTTAGGACAAACTGCAACAATTTGATTATTGCATTCTGAATGCTAGGTGACAACAATATATACCTCCCAACAAACTAAAGAAAGACCTCAAGAAACTGAGTGGTAGATGCCAGTAATATCGAGGCATTCAAAAAGTATGCCAGACAGCCAACGGTCATGATTTGAATTGATTTGATTTATTATTGTCACATGTACCTAAGTACAGTGGAAAGTTTTGTTTTGCGTACAGTACAGGCAGATAATACCATACAAAGTGCACTAGGGTAACAGAACAGAGCGAGGAATACAATGTTACAGCTGCAGAGAAGGTGCACAAAGAACGAGGTAGATTCTAAATTTAAAATTTGAGAGATCCATTCAGAAGTTGAATAACAGCAAGGAAAAAGCTGTTCTTGAATCTGTTGGTACCAGTGTTTAAGCTTTTATATCTTCTGGCTGATGAAAAAAGTTGGAAGGGATTATAACCAGGGTGGAAAGCTCTTTGATTATGTTGGCTGCCTTCCCAAGACATTGAGAACTATAGATGGAGCGAATGAATGGAAGGTTGGCTTGTGTGATGGACTCAGCTATGTTCACAACTCTCTGTAGTTTCTTATGGTCCTGGGCAGAGCAGTTGCCATGCCAAATCATGATACATCCAGATAAAATGCTTTTGATGGTGCATCTATAAAAACTGATCAGTGTTTTCTTACAGGCTGAATACTCATTCCATTAGTAACAGTTAAATTTATTCCAAGTTCTACAAATAGGTAACAGAGTTCTAGAGAGGAACATGCTTCACGATATGTTCCCCATTCTGAGAACAAGTTGCTTGGATGCACCTTAGTGCAATGATAATGGAAGAATATCTAGTTGAGAAAAATGTCAGTCTCGTTCTATGCATTTGTTAACAGCAGTGCAATCCATCTGGCAAATCAGTGCTTGTCTTTGCCAGCTTAAACTGGGTGAATGTAAAATGATCAATGGTCTATTTAAAGTGTTAAAATTTGATTTTTTAATTTGGCCAGCTATCTTGTATTTATATCATGAGATTGAAATTCCACCAAAGGTCTAAACTCAGTCTAAATTTAACCCAATGTTTCTCAGGATTTTCATCCGCATCCAAAAACACAGACCTCCCCAAGCTCAACTCAATTCAACACCCCAGAAACAAACATTCAATTTCCTGAAGCATCTTTCAATCTAAATTTAAAATCTGTTTTACTGCAAGGCCAACAGAAACTGACCATTCTAATGAAATGAAAATGTCTAGCATGGATTTTCCAAGGATTCGATTTCTCCACTGTTATACTAATAGCAGCATCTCACAGGAGAGCAGAAAGATTTAAAACGGACCTAAGGGGCAACTCTTTCACAGAGGATGGTTCGTATGTGAAATAAACAGAGAAGCAGCGGTAGATGCAGGTACAATTACAATATTTAAAAGATCTTTGGAAAAGTACATGAATAGGAAAGGTTTGGAGAGATATGAGCCAAATGCAGTCAAGTTGGTTGAGTTAAATTTGGGATACTTGGTCAGCATGGATGAGTTGAACCGAATGGTCTGTTTCCTTGTTGTATGACTCTATGACTCTCTAACTAATAAAACGTTTCCAAGTTCAATTTTAGAGGAAAAGTCAAATTCAGATTTTGAACCAATAAGTTATTTTAACTAACTCAAAGGTATTTTTTTTAAAATGAGAAGGCTAATTTAAATATCTCGTCTAAATGAAGTGTATGAAGTGAAGCTAGCAAGTGACTCACCACAATTAATTACAATAAAGTGTAAAGAATAAAGTTTCCACAGTAATTAATTTATATTATTTGTTAATGATACATTAAATAAAATAATGTTGGCAGTGTTGGTAGAGCAGGGTAAATGCATTATGTAGGAGCTGCTGGACACTAAAGTAAATCAGGGTAAACGTGCCAGTCGCTAAATGAAGCTCAAAGACTTCAGTGTTCGAGTTGAGGAGCTGGAGTCAACACTACATTACATCACATCAGAGGGGGGTATGGGGGAGGTGGAATATTACCTGATCGCTGTGCTCCAGGAGGCAGTTGCAATTCTCAGTTTAGTTCAGTTTAGTTAATTGTAGTTTGATCCGGTCAGGCACAGAAGCATCTAACTGCAGGTAAGGCAGGTATAGGCTTCCATGGTAGCATTCCAGGAGTCTTGGACCCTCAAATTGTCCAACAGTTGCAAGGTTCATGCAAACTGTATGCATGAGAGCAGGGACTGCAGGGACAATAAGTAAACGGACTATAGCACTATGGTGTAGGAAACCGTTCCCATGGGATGAGGAAATTAGATCGTTGTAGTGGTGGTGAACAGACTATTTAAGGGTATAGCTACTGTTCTCTATAGTCATGAACATAGTCACAAATGCTATATTGTCGCCCCGTGGCTGAACACTTTAACTCCCCCTCCCACTCCACCAAGGACATGCAGGTCCTTGGCCTCCTCCATCGCCAGACCATGGCAACATGACACCTGGAGGTAGAGCGCCTCATCTTCCACCTAGGTACCCTCCAACCACAAGGGATGAATGCAGATTTCTCCAGCTTTCTCATTTCCCCTTCCCCCATCTTTTCTCAGTCCCAACCCTCAAACTCAGCGCCACCTTCTTAACCTGCAATCTTCTTCCCGACCTCTTCGCCCTCACCCCCTCTCCAGCCTATCACCCTCAACTTAACCTCCTTCCACCTATCGTATTCCCAACCCCTGCCCCAAGTCCCTCCTCCCTACCTTTTATCTTAGCCCGCTTGGCACACCCTCCTCATTCCGAAAGAAGGGCTTATGCCCTAAACGTCGATTCTCCTTCTCCTTTGATGCTGCCTGACTTGCTGTGCTTTTCCAGCAACACATTTTTAAGCTCTGATCTCCACCATCTGCAGACCTCACTTTCTCCTAGCCCCAATCCTGGATTAAGCACATCTCCTTACAACTGGAGAAGAAAATAAGAAGGGAGGGATCACATTGTCATTGTCCATGTTGGTACCAATGACATTGGTAGGACTGGAAGTAAAGTTCTGCTGAAAGGTATTGAACAGTTAGACACTAAATTTAATAAAAACACAAGTTCCAGGCAATAATTTCTAGTGATTAGCTGAACATATTGGAGTTGTCAATACTATACAGAGATGTCTTTAGATCCCAACCAGCTCAGAAGCTGTCTTGATTCCTTTCAGTAAAAGTCATTTTAAACTGAAGAACATCAATTTATCTTTCCTTCAGCAGTTGGTGGTAAGCTGTTAATTTCGACTGATAAGTCAGAGAATGTTTCTAATTGAAACAGCCACCCTGTGCAATTTGCAAAGCAGTGTATATATCTGGAAAAGGACAACTGAGAAGCAGCATTCTGACTAGCATGAGAATCATCTCAGGAACCACTGTAACATTTCTGAGTCTTTCCTTCCACCATAACACCAATTTGTTTCCCGATGTATGTGTAAGGAAGTGTATAAGAGGATTAGAGTTTTGATCAGTTGAGTTGTATGTAAACAGTAGAGAACTGCTGCTAGATTTTAATTACTTGGAATAAAGATTCTTTTTTGTTAAATATAGAAAGTTGGTCCTTGATTTATATTAACTTGGCAGGTGAATTAGAGAATTCTTACATTCTTTTACAAAATCTAAGGTTTGTGATGACTCGCCGAATAACAGAACTAAATTTCCAGTGAGGGAAGTAAATTAACTACATAATGCCAGTAATCAAGGCTCTTTTTTTTAGATTAGATTTCCCACCCTCCAAAGAGCAACCCACCCCCCTACATTTACTGCTAGCTAATCCACCTAACACTACAGGCAATTTAACATGACCAATTCACCTAACCTGCACATCTTTGGACTGTTGGAGGAAACCGAAGCAAACTCACGCAGACACGGGGAGAATGGGCAAACTCCACACAGACAGTTGCCCGAGGCGGGAATTGAACCCAGGTCTCTGGCGCTGTGAGACAGCAGTGCTCACCACTGAGCCACCACGCCACCTGCTATTTCTGGGTTCATTACAAATTTAAATTATGCAGAGTCCCAGTTTACCTGCAAGGTAGACTCTGGATAATGGAAAACGTGGACCAAGTTTGCATACTTAGCTAGAATTATTACTTCTTAAAAATAGTTATTTATACGTGCTTAGAATCCATGAACTTTATGCTCCAGTTCTGACCAGCTGTTTAAACTATGATCCACCTTTTATGCTCCATATGTACACCCGCAACAAAACAAAATAATGGTATGGTTAGAGGGAAAAAAAATAAACTAGGCTAGCAGAACACAGGCCCCAGGCCACTAGAAAAGTTGGAATGATCCTTATGATCACCATTATGATCATCTTTTCTTCACTCTCCCTTCTTCATCTTCCCTTCACTTTTATCTTGAACAGAGGTATAAATGATTTTTTCCATTCATTCATAGGATATGGCATTGTTAACTTGGCCAGCAGTTATTGCCTAATTGGCCAAAGGGCAGTAAACCTGATTGCTTTGGGTCAGGTGTGGACCAGACTAGCTAAGGATACCAGTTTGGAGACAGTGAGGTCTGCAGATGCTGGAGATCAAAGTTGAGGGTGTATTGCTGGAAAAGCACAGCAGGTCAGGCAGCATCTGAGGAGAAGGAAAATCATGTTTTGGGCCGGAGCCCTTCATGAGGATTCCTGATGAAGGAGTCCAGCCTGAAACATTGATTTTCCTGCTCCAAGGATACCAGTTTCCCTACCTAGGGGATGTTGGTGAACCAGGTGGGTTTTTTTGCAACAACAATATTTTCAAATGTATGTAGTTAATGGAGCAGAAATATCCAGCCTTCAAAAACAAAGTAACTCTCTCTCTCTTTCTCCCTCTCTTTCGCTCTCTCTCTCTTTCTCTCTCTCTCTCTCATCTGTTTGCAGAAGTAAAAGGTTTCTCAGTAGCGAGTTCCTCTCTGTCATTTTTTTCTGTCAGTCTCTCTTGCAGCTGGTGATTTGCTTAGGAAAAAACACATTCAAAACTGTTGAAAGGGCAAATCCTCAGCTGGAGAAAGAGAGATAGAGAATCAGTATATCCTTTGCTTGAACAGCAAATAGTCAAAAATGAACTGAGAGGACGCAAAAGGAAACAACTCATTGACATGAGTGATTTGGATTGGGTCCAAAACTGTGTTTGACATTAATTCTTTCCAACCTGTGATGTGTGTCAGGTCTCCTTGTGCATCTGTATGGTAAGTTTAAGAAAGGGTTAGAATTTAAGTTGTGGAGCTAAAGGTCAGCAATTCAACTGATCTATGTTTTACCATTGGTATTTTCTTATTAATGCAAAATAAACCTGGTAGGCATGTTCTTTTAATCTGAATTAGACAGTTAGAAAGAGTTGGGTGATTCAATAGTCTAATCAAATTTTCATATTTATGCCAATCCTGGGAATACAGGGGCTTCATTTCCAGTGCACAACCCCAGGAAGTCATGACATAATTGATGATGGAATTCAAACTGCTCTTGACTTTCTAGCCTTGATTTCCACAGAGACTGAAGGGTTTGTGCACCTTAGTTAATAATGTAGGAGCTCTGCTTATAAAGGTTTAAGAGTAGGGTTGAGAGGTGGTATGTGGACTGGTTATGTGAATAGAGGGTGTTGCAGGCAGGATAAATTTGAGGGAAAGCTACTGGAGCTCTTCAGAGAGAATCACATAGCTTTATTGCTCACAGACATGGATGCTTTTAAACGGTAGATAAGGTCTGTGATACTGTTGATCATTTAAGTACACTATCCCATAAACTTTGAAAAACTCTTGCTGGAGTCAGTTGGAAAAACATCCATGCTTACATTTTCAATACATTGTCATTCACGTAAGATTATCATTACAGGGCTAATGCAGAGGGCTTCCATAACTTATCATTATCACAGTGGGGTGATGGTGGAGGTTTAAGTTCAGTTTGATTGACAGCTGTAAATTACTTTCTGGTTTTGATGTGAGCTATGAGTATAGATATTTACTTCGTAAATAAAATACCTATAAGCATTAAATGAGTATTTCTCAATGAGAGATTTTCTTGAAGTAGAGAAGCTTATAAGAGATACAGTAGAACCTCAATTATCTGAACGAGATGGGCAGGGAGTATATTATTTGGATAATTGATCGTTCGGATCATCAATTTGGTCATAAACAAGTGGAAATTTATTGAGTGCCAGTTATCCAATCATTTCTTGGTTATCCGGCAATGCACGTCATAATGCCATTTAACTGATAAGAGAATGCTGAGTTGCCTAATGTCCTTTTTACGGGGCCTCGAGATCTTGTTTGAATAATCCAAAATTTGGATAATTGATGTTCAGATAATCGAGGTTGTACTGTAATTAAATTTGTTATTGCATCTCAGCATGGATTTTAAGGTCTGAGCATGGTGGACGCTGGTTGAGTTGGCAAAGGGTAATGTGTGTATACACGGGATGGGCACATATCATCTCTAAGTTGTTATGGAGGCCATGAGCAGTCATTGGGACTATGCAAAGGGGCATAAGATATCAGGAAGTGACACAGAGAGGTAGTGGGAAATTTTGTGGGAGATGGGCAAAGAAAAGAGTGTGGAACTGTCTTAATTGTCAACTGGGCCAAAGTCCCAGACAATACAAAGAATTTGTATTGTCTGGGACTTGCCTCTGTTCCCAGCAGTTTCTGTGACTGACTCCAAACTGTGTCCATTGGACAGTTGGAGTCAAACCTTCTGTCCCCCTCAGCCCCCAGCAAATATCCCACTTTTCTGAAAAGGTTTCTCCAAAGTTGGGCTTGGTGATTTTTCTGAACTGAACGGAGTGTTAGTTCGGCCCTCTGATAGGCATACTTCCAGGATCCCTGAGACACTGGAAATTGATAGATATGCTGCTTGTTATTCACATTCCTCTGGTACCAACTGCAGTGTGGGCCATTAGCTTCATCTGAAATAACTCCACATAGGCCGGTATTCCATTATCAAGTCATCCTTTAATTACACATGGCGAGTCCTTGACACTCCTGACACTCCTGTTTATATCTGTCAACCAGGGATCCCTGATTGGCCCAGATTACAGCCCCAAGAAGGGAACTCATATTCTATGAGGTTCACCTGGCTGACTTTATTGCAATCACTAAACCATCTCTGCTGAATCTCCACAGCAATTATTTGATGCAGCTGCATACCCATATAGCAGTGGTAAATATTACTCTCTCAAGCACATAATAACAAAACAATGTGGGAGACATTTAAATAAATTACACACTTTCTAATCCTTCCAAAATGCATTATGTACGCTGTTGAAACTAAAGGTCGTCTGAAAAATAAATGAAAAGATTCATGTTGAAGGTTTGAATTTGGAAATTATTTTCTATCCATGGGGTACATTGTAATGAGCTGATAATTGCATTGCTGCTCTTTCTGAGCAGATTCATCATTCAAAGCCTGGAACCAGATAAACAATGCTGCCAGAAACCCAGCAACTGTGTTTAGATTTACCGACTGGAAGACCCTCAAGTTCTGCTACCAAAAACACCACTGTGTTAAGAAGACAAAGAGATTTTCAGTCAGAGTAAAGCATATATGATGGAGATAACACCTGTTCATGACTTTACAATTCTGGTACACAATCAAATGGAGAAACTGAAACGAAGAACTTCGCCAAACATTTCCTTCGGGATTAATGAAAGAGTTGTGAGTGAGCTGTGGGGGTTGGAGAGGAACACACAATGTTTATCTACGATGAAAATCTATTGGAGTCTGGCTGTTGGGAAGGTCAAACAATTTTCAGTGCTGACTTGGACTTTGCTGAAGATGCAGCAGAAATCAAATGATTGCTCTAGAGAGCTGTGACCGGGATACACATTGGAGGAAAGAGTGTAAGGGAAACTCAGGGTGAGGTTGAAGTATTTGGGGAATTGATATTGTGGTCTCTTGGGTTCCCTTTAGAAGATTACACATTGCATAGAGGACCAACTACTTCTTGATAGGGCCTAAAAATCACATCAAGAGACGAACGTTCATTGGGAGTTCACGTGATAAGAAAAAATAACCCTAAACTTCTGGTCAGTTGCAAAATACTCCAGCAAGGAATTTCCTGACATGACATTACTGCCCATTTCGTCTGATCTCGAGAAAAGGAAGGTGTGGATTATGTTTGATCTGGGTTGGGGGTCAGGGCAGGGTAACAGTGGGTGAGAATTGGGAGTAGTCCTTATTGAAGTTACTTATGGAGTTATTACTCCACAAGATGTTACACCAGATGTTAATCTGTTCAAGAATTCCCTGGTCAACTGTTAAAGTCGTTTGCACTTAACCAGCCCCAACTCTAGTTTGGGTTCAGGGAAGTTTATGCTCGCTGGTAATTCCCAGCATTCCTGCAAGGGTCTGACTCATATTTTCCTTCGTGTATATGCCTGAACTTTTGAGGATTTTAGCCATCACCTTTCTATGACACTATTTCTTTACAAGATGTTTAGTGGAGTGAAAATAGTTTAAAAAAGCAGGAGATGGAATGCAAATAAAATCATTTACAATACAAAGTGAAAAGTAACAACTTTGAAAATATTTTTTCTAACCTTTCAATCTAAACATGATGAAGTTTGCAGCAACGCAAAAGTTGGCAAAGTAGTAGTGATAAGCATAGTTGTAGACTTCAAGATGATTGAAAGCTGAAGTAGGCAGACAGATATCAAAATGAAAAATAATGCAGGTAAGTGCGAAGAGTTGCATTTCCGAGAGAGTGCACTGTCGATGGTTGATTCCTGAAAAGTTTGAGGAAACCTCAACTGTGTCGCTGCATCCAAAAATCCTTAACAAGTCACAGGAGACAATACTTCAAAAGCCTATAATATGTGGACACATAAATTAACAAATAAATTATAAAAGCATATATTATATTTGAACTTTACAAATCATTGGTTGAATCTCAGCTAGAGTGTTGTCGACAAATCCAGCACCACACTATAGGGAGCTCACCACATTACAGGAAAGATTTGGCGCATTTGGAGTGGGTGCAAAAGTGGTTTATCAGGATGTTGCCTGGATTGAAATATATTAGCTGTAAGGAGAGGCTGGATAAATTTGAATTGTTTTTGCTGCAGTGTGGGAGGCTGAGGGCCAATTTGAGAGATGCGCATAAAATTGAGAAGTATGGCTATGGAGGATGGTCAGTGTGTTTTCCCAGGGTGGAATTTCAAATATTAGGGGCATGGGTTTAAGATGAGAGGGGAAAGACTTAAAGGAAATGTACGAAGAAAGTCTTGTTACTCAGAAAGTGGTAGGTGTCAGGGGGGATAGTAGAAGTAGAAACAATAACATTGTTTTAGAGACATTTAGATAAACAGGCAGAGAATAGAGGGCAATGGGTCATGTGAAGGCAGATGTGTAGTTTAGAATGGTTAACACAGCCATGGTGGACCGAAGGGTCTGTCCCTGTGCTATACTGTTCTATGTTCTATGTTCACACTCCAAGAAGGTTTTAAAGGCATCAGAAAGATTGTAGTGGCAATTTAATTTATTAAGATGAGTGACTTTGTGAGAAGTTGAAAAATTTAGGACTATTGTCCATGGACCATGATGTTAAGAAGTCAAATACAGCCTTTAAGAAAGCAAGGTTTTGACAAGATAACTACAGAAAAAAAAAATCCCTCATGACTGGTTAATTAATTGAAGGTCATAGATTTAAAATCATTGTAAAAAAACAAATTATAGGGAAGATAATTGGAGGGAGGCAAATGTTGTGCTTCTGTTCAAGAAAGGGAATAGTGAAATCCCTGGGAATTCCAGAGCAGTCGGTCATATGTCTGTGGTACGGAAGATATGGGAAAGGATTCTGAGAGATAGGCTTTATGATTATTTGGAAAAACATGTAGTTTGATTAAAGATAATCAACATGGCTTTGTGAGGGGCAGGCTAGGCCCAACAAGCCCTATTAAGTTATTTGAGAATGTGACGAGACAAGTTGATGAAGATCAAACAGTGGATGTGGTGAATATGGATTTCAGTAAGGCATTTGATAAGGTTCTCCACAGTAGGCTCATTTAGAAAGTTAGGAAGTATGGGATACAGGGAAATGTGGCAGTCTGGATACAGAATTGGCTGGCTGAAAGAAGAGAGTGAGTGGTAGTGGATCGAAAGTTTTCTGCCTGGAGGTCGGTGACCAGTGGTGACCCACAGGGATCGGTTCTTGGGCCTCTGCTCTTTGTGGTTTTCAATAAATGACTTGGATGAAGAAGTGGAAGCATGGGTTAGTAAGTTTACCAATGACACAAAGGTCAGTGGTGTTGTAGATAGTGTTGAGGGCTGCTGCAGGCTACAACAGGATGGAGAGCTGGGCTGACAATTGGCAGATGGAGTTCAACCTTGATAAATGTGAAGTAATTCATTTTGGAAAGTCAAATTGGAATGTTGAATATGGGTTAAAGACAGGATTCTTGGTGGTGTGGGGGAACAGTGGGATCTTAGAATCTACGTACATAGATCCCTCAAAGATGCCACTCAAGATGACAGGATTATTAAGAAGGTGTATGGAGTTTTGGCTTTTATTAACAAGGGATTGAGTTTAAGAACTGCAAGGTTTTGCTGCAGCTCTATAAAACCCTGGTTAGACCACACTTGGAATATTGTGTCCAACTCTGGTTGCCTCATTATTATGAAGGATGTAGATGCTTTTAGAGTGGGTACAGAGGAGATTTACCAGGATGCTGCCTGGATTGGAGGGCATGTCTTATGAAGAGAGGTTGAGTGAGCTAGGACTTTATACACTGGAGAGAAAAAGGAAGAGGGTGACTTGATAGAGGTATACATGATGATGAGAGCCATAGATAGAGTAGATAGTCAGAGACATTTCCCCAGGGCAGAAATGGCTATCACAAGGGTCATAATTTAAAGGTGATTGGAGGAAAGTGTAGAGGAGATGTCAGAGGTCGGTTCTTTATACAGAGAGTGGTGGGTACGTGGAATGCATTGCCAGCGGTCAGATACATTAGGGACATTTTTAACGACTGCTGGACAAGCACATGGATGGCACTAAATAGAGGGGTATGTAGGTTAGGTTGATCTTAGATTAAGATAGATGTTTGGCACAATATTGCGGGCCAAAGGGCCTGAAATGTGCTGTACTGTTCTATGTTGTATGATTATTTTCCCACTGAGAATGTTGCTAAGGTCTGGAATATTGAGGTGGTGATGGAAATTGATTGAAAAATAAATTTTAAAAGGGAGTTGGGTAAGTACTGGAGTTTATAGGGTTACAAACAAAAACACACAGATGTCGATCCAAGCACATCTTCAAATATCCTTCAAATAAGCAAACACAGACACAATGTGTCAAATGGTCTTCTGATTCTTGATTTCTATAATCTTGTGTAATCATTAGTATTTCCAACGTTTAGATGCAGCTGAAACTCAACAATAACATTAAGGCACGGTAGCACAGTGGTTAATACTGCTGCCTCATAGCTCTAGGGAACCAAGTTCGATTCCAACCTCGGGAGACTGTCTGCGTGGGGTTACACATTCTCCCCATGTCTGTGTGGACTTCCTCTGAGTGCTCTGGTTTCCTCCCACAGTCCAAAGATAAGGAGGTTAGATGGATTGGCCATGCTAAATTGGCCTTAGTGTGCAGGCTAGCTGGAGCAACCATGGGCGATGCAAAGTTATAGGATAGAGGGTGGGTCTGGGTAGGATGCTCTTAGGAAGATTGGTATGGACTTGACGGGCTGAATGGCCTGCTTCCACACTGTAGGGATTCTATGAACAGAAAGTTCACAGGCTGACACTCCATATCATGTTCAGAATCTAAATGTTCAACTTGCATTCAACCATCTTCTGCCCATTCTAATGGCAAACTAACTTAACATAAATAATCTGCTCATAACTTGAACACTTGCTTTGTCCTGGCATTTGGATTTATGGGTGAAATGGTGGCAGAGCTTTTAAAATCCAACTTCATCCAATATAATGGAGGAAGAATATTGTTCCATTGATCCGAGAATTTATAAGAAACCTGAAGATATTTAATAGAGATGCAGGGATTAATTGGATATTCTCTGAAAATATATATTGGCATTTTTAACCTGTATTTAATTGAATGGTGGATGGTGCCAATTTTATGTTCCTACACATTATCGTGATTTCTGTTTGCATTTTGAACTCTAATTTTAACACCAGTGACCCACAGACCTCATGAATGAATGAAACAAAAAACGAAGTTGCTTACCTAAAACAAAACACTCACAGATGGTAATTGGTACAAATGCCAGCTCTTCAACTCTGTTAGAGATTTTAAAAACTGCAGATGCTTGAATCCAAAGTCGACAGGCAGGAGGCTGGAAGAACACAGCAAGCCAGGCAGCATCAGGAGGTGAAGAAGTTAATATTTCATGTGTAACCCTTCTTCAGGACTGGGGATGGGTGTAAGGGGAACTGCAAATAAAGGTGGTGGGGGTAGCAGGGTGGTGGGGTGGGGATAGGTAAACACAGGTAGAGGGTGCAAGCTGATTGGTCGATGGGAGCAACCAGGTCTTACCCATTACCTGTGCTCACCCATCCCTATCTCACCATCCCATTCCTCTCCCCACCTTTTACCCTCCTCCATTGCCCCACCCCCTTTTATCTGTAGCTCCCCTTACACCCACCCCCAGCCCTGAAGAAGGGTTACGCCCGAATTATTGACTTCTCCACCTCCTGATGCTGCCTGGCTCGCTGTGTTCTTCCAGCCTCCTGCTCTTCAGCTATGACAGTGACACCAAACAGACAGGATGGGACAGCCCTCTCTGACACACTTCCCCCTCTTACAGGGGAGGTGCATACTCCAAAACAATAGGAATGAAGCAGAAGGAAAGAGAGGCCTACCAGCCTGATCTAAACCACCAGTGGGAAAGAGTGAATTTGCCTTTATTTGGGAGAGTCATTCCAGAGATTGGGGTCATCAGTGGGTTTGAAGCATTGACACTCAACACTCACTCTCATTCCACAATTTCTAACTTCTAACCTGATGGTAATAAACCACATACTTTTTAATCCTTCTCTCCCCTCATCACGACTCACACCTTGTAACTACTTTTCTTCTAGATACTGGAGAGTTGCAAGCTTCCCAGTCTGACTAGATTGGGTTGGGATATCTGGTCGGCATGGACAGGTTGGACCGAAGGGTCTGTTTCCATGCTGTACATCTCTATGACTCTATGACTCTGACAACGAAGATGCATCACTCCATTTCATAGTTACATATACTGGTATTTTATGCAATTCTATAAGATTGAAACAGAATTTACAGGTGATGAATTACCAAACATGCCCTACAACCAGGTTAAGGGGAAAGGAATGGATAGCGCAGGTACCAATTCACCAAAGTAACGCGAGAGGACGTTACGAGAGGGTACAAACTGGAGGGTGTTGGCATCAAATCAATGCTGCACTCTAATGCTGAGAACCTCCTGTTCTACATACTGCTGGCAGTTTCGTTTTGAGGATGCTATCACTTCTATAAATAGATGGCAGAACCTGTGCAATGTAGGTAATGGTGAGAAATTTCAGAGAACACGGTGAGAATCTTCATTCTTGAGAAAAAAAAGTCTTAGGTATTCTCCGAAAGATTTCAACAGCTGGATGAGAACTCACTAATAAACGGGAAGGCATTTTGTTCCCCAAGGCATTCTATGCGTATGTGAGAAACCTGAGAATGACGAGAACGAGGGTAGGTCCGATCAAGGACAGTGGTGGGAGACTGTGTATTGAGTCGGAAGAGATAGGAGAGGTCTTGAACAAGTACTTCTCTTCAGTATTTACGAACGAGAGGGACCGTATTGTTGAAGAGGAGAGTGTGAAATGGACTGATAAGCTAGAAGAGATACCTGTTAGGAAGGAAGATGTGTTGGACATTTTGAACAACTTGAGGATAGACAAGTCCCCCGGGCCTGACGGGATATATCCTAGGATTATGTGGGAAGCAAGAGAGGAAATTGCAGTACCGTTGGCAATGATCTTCTCGTCTTCACTGGCAACTGGGGTGGTACCAGGGGACTGGAGAGTAGCGAATGTTGTGCCCCTGTTCAAAAAAGGGAATAGGGATAACCCCGGGAATTACAGGCCAGTTAGTCTTACTTCTGTGGTAGGCAAAGTAATGGAAAGGGTACTGAGGGATAGGATTTACGAGTATCTGGAAAGACACTGCTTGATTAGGGACAGCCAGCACGGATTTGTGAAGGGTAGGTCTTGCCTTACAAGTCTTATTGAATTCTTCGAGGAGGTGACCAAGCATG
Source organism: Chiloscyllium punctatum (assembly GCF_047496795.1). Lineage (NCBI taxonomy): Eukaryota > Metazoa > Chordata > Chondrichthyes > Orectolobiformes > Hemiscylliidae > Chiloscyllium > Chiloscyllium punctatum. The sequence goes on along the minus strand of NC_092741.1, from coordinate 147,491,056 downwards.
TGGATGAGGGTAGAGCAGTGGATGTAGTGTACATGGATTTTAGTAAGGCATTTGATAAGGTTCCCCATGGTAGGCTTATGCGGAAAGTCAGGAGGCATGGGATAGAGGGAAATTTGGCCAATTGGATAGAAAACTGGCTAACCGGTCGAAGTCAGAGAGTGGTGGTAGATGGTAAATATTCAGCATGGAGTCCAGTTACAAGTGGAGTTCCGCAGGGATCAGTTCTGGGTCCTCTGCTGTTTGTAATTTTTATTAATGACTTAGATGAGGGAGTCGAAGGGTGGGTCAGTAAATTTGCAGATGATACGAAGATAGGTGGAGTTGTGGACAGTGAGGAGGGCTGTTATCGGCTGCAGAGGGACTTAGATATGATGCAGAGCTGGGCTGAGGAGTGGCAGATGGAGTTCAACCCTGCCAAGTGTGAGGTTGTCCATTTTGGAAGGACAAATAAGAATGCGGAATACAGGGTTAATGGTAGGGTTCTTGGTCAGGTGGAGGAACAGAGGGATCTTGGGGTCTATGTACATAGATCTTTGAAGGTTGCCACTCAGGTGGATAGAGTTTGTAAGAAGGCCTATGGAGTATTATCATTCATTAGCAGAGGGATTGAATTCAAGAGTCGTGAGGTGATGTTGCAGCTGTACAGGACTTTGGTTAGGCCACATTTGGAGTACTGTGTGCAGTTCTGGTCGCCTCACTTTAGGAAAGATGTGGAAGCTTTGGAGAGGGTGCAGAGAAGATTTACCAGGATGTTGCCTGGAATGGAGAGTAGGTCGTACGAGGATAGGTTGAGAGTTCTCGGCCTTTTCTCGTTGGAACGGCGAAGGATGAGGGGTGACTTGATAGAGGTTTATAAAATGATCAGAGGAATAGATAGAGTAGACAGTCAGAAACTTTTTCCCTGGGTACAACAGAGTGTTACAAGGGGACATAAATTTAAGGTGAAGGGTGGAAGGTATAGGGGAGATGTCAGGGGTGGGTTCTTTACCCAGAGAGTGGTGGGGGCATGGAATGCACTGCCCATGGGAGTGGTAGAGTCAGATTCATTGGCGACCTTTAAGCGGCATTTGGATAGGTACATGGATGGGTGCTTAATCTAGGATAAAAGTTCGGCACAACATCGTGGGCCGAAGGGCCTGTTCTGTGCTGTATTGTTCTATGTTCTATGTTCTATGTTCTATGTTCTATGTTCTATATTCCTTGTATTTGCATCTTAGTAACAGCTAATATCACCTCTTGTGTATAGTTCACTGTTCTTCCAAACCTATACCCCACCCTATACCCTCCTCCACTGTGCCACTTCCATCTGCACCTCCCTCTACAAACCCCTCCCCCCACAAGTGCTGAAGAAGGATTCCACCCAAAGCGTTGACTTCTTCACCTCCTGATGCTTCCTGGCATGCTGTGCTCTTCCAGCGTCCTTCTCTTCAGCTATAAGGGACGTCATACAGCTGGGACGGGACTGCCCTCGCTGGCACACTTGCCCCTCTTACAGGGGAGGTTGGCAAATGAAAGTGAACAGGGAAGCCCAGAGAAGCAACTGGCAAGTTTCATTTGCCAGACAACCACTTTCAAGTTGGAAAGTGGCACGTCAGCACTTGGTGGTGGTTGGGGGGGGGGAGGGGGGAGGGGGGAGGTCATCACACAGTCCCCTGCAGCACTCTCACTAGGTCACATGTGTGCAGGGACACACCCATTTTGTGCTCCTACGCAGGATGCAGCTCAGGCCTCTTAGTTTGTTTTCCTAGTGCTCACTCACTTGGCACGTACTTGGAAAAGCATGACATCTCTGGCTTGCCTTGCTTCTTAGAAAATCAGGCAGCTGATCATGGTAGCCATCACTGAACACTCAAGGGATGGACATGTTTCTGTTGCACTGTGCTACACCATGGTGTCATCTACATCATCTACCAGCATCTTCTGCAGTGAACAGACTGAATGGGACATGGTGGCCAGTTGGTGGAAGCCAAAGGACACTATTTCCTAGCCCAGTCAAGGGGACTTTGGGTCAGTCAGTGGGTGCTTCCACATTCAGTCAAGGTCACAATGCGATCTCAGGCCAGGGATTTGGCTGTGGTGAGAACCCTGGAGGTTTCTGCAGTAGGTGTCCCGGATGGGTTGTTGAAGGGTGGGAAGAGTTCATGGTTGTATCAGGAAGGATGGGGTTTTCAGCCATCAGACTAGGAAGGAGACTGGATAATGACTATGAAGGGGGCAACTCTAAACACAAGGGTGGGCTCTAATTGGCTGTTGTTGCAGAGGGCTTTTGCAAGTTACCACAGCACTCGCAGAAAGAAAGGAACAGAGTGAGATGAAAATGACTGGAAGGACTGACTATGCTAATGCAGGTAAAAACAATGACTGCAGATGCTGGAAACCAGATTCTGGATCTGAGTGGTGCTGGAAAAGCACAGCAGTTCAGGCAGCATCTGAGGAGCAGGAAAATTGACATTTCGGGCAAAAGCCCTTCATCAGGAATACAGGGAAGTGCTAATGCAGGGGCAAGAGAAGTGTTGAGGCATCCTGACTGAGTGATAGGAAGTGTAGACACTGAGAAGGCTGAATAGTTTGGGAAGATGAGATAGGCACAAGCTGTTGGGTGGATGTACTGCATGCAAAAGTGAGGGGTAACATCATTGCCTTTGCATACACCTCCCACCAAGGCTGGGGTTACAGGGAGCAAAGCAGCAGAGACAAGGTGGTGTCAGTTTCCTTCACAGAGTACAGATGGCCATTGACCTTTATTTGACATTGATGAATACGCCTTCCCATCAAACACAAACTACTGACCTAGGTGACTATCTCAATCCAAACTGGCAGTGTCTATTGCCATGGTCTCCTTTGGTAGTCCAGAGGATAGTTCTCTTCTCCCCCATTCCTGGCCAGCAACACCTCTGTATCCTTGGCCGTGACCCAACATGCCAACTTCCCTTTCTCCAACATCTCCTCTATAATGACCGGAAGACTTCAAATGGCAGTTTCCAGGTTGCAGCACTTGAACTGGAGCAATGCTGAGGTTTAAATGGAGCACCTATGGCATCCACACCAGAAGGTGCTAGCAGCGGCAAGCAATTCCTCCCTCACAACGAGAAGGGAGCGAGGGAGCCCGGAGGCATAATGATGAGGAAAATCTGCCATGGCCCATGAATGGATGCTCTGTATATAACTCCCTGAAAGTAGCATGTAATTAAAACCTGAGAGGTATCTGTCCATGAGGACTGCTGCACTTTCCCTGGGCAGTGTACACACTCAATGGGAATGGTACCATGGAAACTAGAAAGGCATTGTAATATGCATTTTAAAAAATGCAGTCCGATCAGACTCTAACTTAAACAAATATCAGTCCTACCACTCCTCCAGTGTTCCATTTATAACTCTGGTTCACAAACAGAACTGAAAGTCTTTGGGTTTCTTTAGTTCATGTTTTTTTCTTTATTACAAACAAACTTCCCTTTTATTAGATTTTATAAATCTTGCAAATTAGGCCAGCCTTGTAATATAACAATAAAATAATGATCGAGGATACTTTTGTTGAGAAACAAATACATTTTTTGAATATATAATTCCATATTATCTATGTCATTTGCACTCAAAAGTAAAATAGAGCTCCCCAAGAAGGCCATAAAGCAGGTTTGCAAAGATTGGCTTTGTTGTTAAAACAGCATTTGTTACTTTCTCCTGCAGTATTCAATATTTACGCAGCCTCTCTAACTGAAATGGTAATCTCCTAATTTTCCGGTGATCTATGGTAATCTCTCCAGTGTATGCTGCCTTCTGAATAAATTGAAAATCTGCAGTGCTGCTTTCATGTTGAAAGGTCTGCGATACGTCACAAAAAAAAGATCCATGAAATAAGATAATAGAAAATCTGAAGCAGATAGCGGGAGCCAAAGCAGATAATGAACCAAAGCAAATAAATTCTGCTCTGTTCAGTATTCAGGCAATGCAAGAGATGAGACTTGCATAGACCCTGATTAGGAAATGTTTGAATCTTGGACACCTGTGTATGCAGAATTTTAAATCGGTTACCTCTGAACAATCATAGTGCTTCATATAGATTGACCCCAAAATCCCTTTGTACTTTGACAAAGTTCCTGTATTATTCATACTGTGTCATTTTGTTGAGACATTTATTTCATACTGATTCTCTTAAGGTAGTTGTCCCAGTAACCTGACTACAAATGACTTTTTTTTTGAACATGCTACTGTTAATTAGACTTTTGCATAACTACAGACAAATTTAACAAAAACATTAACAAAACATTAACGTGTATTCAACCTGTGTTGTGGTCCATATAAACTTGACAAAAATCTCTGCTTAAGTGAAAATTCCAAGACTTCGGGAACAGCTTTGATATCACATCTAATGCAAGAATTTCTAAGTTCGTAAGTTGTAGGAGCAGAATTAAGCTATTCGGCCCATCGAGTCTGCTCTGCCATTCGCTCATGGCTGATATGCTCCTCACCCCTGCCTTCTCTCCATCCCCCTTCAACCCATGACCAATTAAATATCTGTATAACTCGTCCTTAAATTTACTCACTGCCCCAGCATCCACCACACTTTGGGGGAGCAAATTCCACAGATTCACACCCTTTGGGAGAAGTAGTTTCCCCTCAACTCTGTTTTAAATTTGCTGTCCTTCAGCCTGAGACTATGACCTCTTGTCCTAGAATGCCCCACAAGAGGAAGCATCCGGTCCATGTCTATTTTATCCACACCTTTTATCATCTTGAATATCTCAATTTGATCTCCCCTCATTCTTCTAAATTCCAAAGAGTTTAGGCCTAACCTGTTCAATCTCTCCTCATATGACAAGCCCCTCATCTCTGGGATCAATCTAGTGAGCCTCCCCTGAACTGCCTCCAATGCCACTACATCTTTCCTCAAATAAGGGGACCAAAACTGTGCACAATACTTCAGCTGTGGTCTCACCAATGCCTTGTATAGTTACAACAATACTTCCATACATTTATATTCAATTCCTTTAGCTGGGAGAGCCAACATTCCATTTGCTTTCTTTATTATCTGCTGTAACTGCATGCTAGTTTTCTGTGACTCATGACTGAGTACACCTAGACCCCTCTGCACTGGAGTACGCCAAAGTCTCGCTGATTAAGATAACAGGTCAATTTTGCATTTTTTCAACAAAAATGCATGACCTCACACTTATCCATGTTAAACTCCATTTCCATTTGGCCCACTCTCCTATCCTATCTATATACATTTGTAAGGTCCTTATTTCATCATGCCTATTTCTGTGTCATCCGCAAATTTGGCTATCAAGCTTTCTATCCCTATATCCAAGAGATGAATTATGACTGTTATTTGTCATGATGTTCTTGGTATCCACAGCATTCAGCGAATATTATTTCTCACTGTCTACACAGCAGCAACCTTTTGCAGAGGGCACATTTATTTTGTTATTACATCCAGTAGTGAAGTCTTCAAAAGAAAATCTTAAAATCACTGGTTGAAAGCACTTTATCCAAATTGCTTGAAACGTTTGGGGCTTGGAGTTACTAATGGATGAACCTTAACATTTCATACGCACATGGGCCATTTCATTTATAGATCATGAATACTAAACATTCAGGCTGCAGGTAAAATAGCAACAAATGAAGTTTAAAGAACACTTTAAGCATTTGCTATCATCATCAAAATAATTCCAAAGCTTTAACTTTTCCAGAAGGTCAATTTCATTTTGTGGAATTGCTAATGTATTTGCAATCTGTGGTTGGTTAATTGGGAATAGGGAAATAGAGGAGGCAAAATTGCCTTATACTTACAAGCAGATCCACGGGCATAGTATGCAATTAGCCCATGGCTGTTCACAATGCTGGGAGAAGCAGGATAAATTTGTGCTACTTCACATGATTGTTGCCTGCAACTAGTGCTATCAACCAACCCAAGCTGAAAGTGGGGCAGGCTGAAGCAAACCTTTTTTGCCTAAAACAACTCAAAGTTGTCCCTCAACATCCAATCTTCTTCGATGGTCTTCCTCCAGAAATGCTAAATTGTGGCTGGCATCTTATACGAACATTACAGAATGTAGAAGGCTGATGAAAAACATGATAAAGTTTATGAATTTAGACTGGAATGTTTGTTTTCTGCTGTTTTTTGTATTTATATTGTCAAAGTAAGGACAATGTGATGGTCAGAAGGGCAAAGATCATGAATAGGGTCTGATATGGTTCCAATTATTTTATTTATGTACATAGACAACTCTTCTCTATGCCATAACTATTCTTGCTTCACTCACACTTGGACCTCCTTTCTCCCCTGCTTTCCCCCGACACCCCCCCCCCCCCCACCAATGCCCACAATTTGGGCTGGTTCACCAGAGCAGTGGTGTCTGAGACTGCTAGGAGGTCCTCAGTCTCAGGCAGGAAGCGTTCACTTGGTGTGGGCTTGGGTAACAGCTGGCTGAAGAATGAGGTGGTCTCAGCCAGAGATGATGGGCTGCGTCAGGCTTCTGAGGGCTGCTTAGTCATTACTGGTTTCCCACTGGACATGGCTACGCATTCAGGTCTTGTGTTGATGACCCTTCAATCCCGGTTTCACCAACTGATGCCATCAAGCCCTGCCACTTGAGTCCAATATCATCAGTGACCCTGCCCGCTAGCCTTCAATTAACCAACTGAGACCCATCACTGTATGAATGGAGCTTGGAGCAGAATACCGTGGTCACATGTCTTGGCTCAGCCTCTGACCCAGCATGCTCAGGAACAAATGCAGACCCTGTGCAGTTCTGATCAGTATTTCAGGTGGTGCAGTGAAGAAGTTTGTCCAGTACCACATTAGAGAAGGAGTTATCTGTAAACATCAAGCTACGTCTGTAGTGACATTCCCACTCATTTCCCACCAGTTGTCAGATGTAGAGCCGTTGCTTTTTCTGCCTGCTACCTCAGCCATACGTTTAGAATCTCTCTTCACCTTTCTTCTACCTGCATGCCACGTTACTTGGGAAATTATCTGCTAATGGGATAAGATATCCGTTAAGGCTCCCTAAAATGTGCCTGTTTCTCTTCCCATCTGTGATCGCCTCCTATAGAGTCCAAGCACATTGGGTTTGGTCACTGCCTTTTGCGCAGCAACCTTTGACTGCTATACCCCCCAGAAAGTGAATCATGAACCCTGCAACATTTTCAGCAATTATTTGAATATTCATTGATTCAAGATGGGTGAGGGTTCTGCTGATGCAGAGGCAGTGAACTTCATCTGTGGGTCAGAAGACCTGTGTTCAATTCCTACCTGTTCCAGAGATGTTGTGTGGTGTGTCTGAACTGATTGATTGACACATATCCAAAAGACAAGGTGAGACAATCTCAATGTTGACATACCTTATCCTTGGCAACTTACTCAGCAATCCTATCCACTTCCACTCCACAACTCCGGTTACTAGTTCCCAGCTCTCAATCCCACCCTAACCTTGTTTTTTATCGCCCAAATCCTGCTCTTCCTAAACCTCAGCTCTAGACAATGATGAGACTAGAATGCAGAATGGCATTTGTGTGGTGTGAGTGAGGGGGGTGGTAAGCATTGAATGGGAGGAATTGCGGATGGCATTGGAAGGGGAGTGGGTATTCCCATGGAAGTGTCCTTTTGAGCGATAGATCCTCAGACCATAAGATGTATGAGCAGAAGTGGACCATCTAACCTATCAAGTTTGTTCTGTCATTCAATGAGAATTGACAATTGGCAGCTCTACTTTCCTGCCTATTCCCCATAACTTTCAATTCCCTTACTGATTAAAATCTGTTTACCTCACCCTTAAATGGATCTTATGTCCCAGCCTCAAACTCCCCCTTAAAGAATTCCACAGCTTCACTATCCTCAGAGAAGAAATCCATTCTCATCTGTTTTAAATGTACAACCCCTTATTCCGAGATTATGCTCTTTGGTCATGTAGTATTCCCCAGGAGAGAGTGACTTCTTTGCACCGATCCTTCAAGTTGTACGTTTCAATATGGCAGCCCGTTTGGTACAGGTACTCTCACAATGTTGTTAGGGAGTCAACTCCAGGAATTTGACCCCATGACACTAAAGGATTGGTAACATTAAGTCAGGATGGCAAGTGGCTTGGAGGGAAACTTGCAGATGGTAGTGGGTTTGGAAGACATTGATGAAGGAAGCTTGGTGGATTTGTGCAGTGCATCTTGTAGATAGTGCACTGCTGGCATTGAAGGAGTCTGTGGATTTGATACCAATCAAGCACATTGCTTTGTCGGGCGTGATGTCAAACCTCTTGAGAGTTGCAGCTGCACTCATCCAGGCATGAGGTGAGTATTCCATCACACTCCTAACTTGTGTCTTGTAAATACTGGACAGGCTTTGGTGAGTCCAGAAGGGAGTTACTCAATGCAGGATTCCTAGCTTCTTCCAAACATCTGCTCTTGGTTTCATCCTGATGGCCAGCTTTGCAAGTTTAATGAGGCAAGTTGAGCCAGGGCTCTTAACAAACACTAATTCTTATGAATTGGAAACTCTCCACTCCCTGACAGAAGTCTTCCCATGCTCCTTGTAAAAAATGTGAAAGATGGGTAAGGGCTCTTCTGATGCAGTGGTAGTGTCCCAATCTGTAAGCTTACTTCCTACCTGTTCCAGAGATGTTACATGGCGTATCTAAACAGAACATATCCAAAAGCTAAGGTGAAACAATGTCAATGTTGATATATCTTGTCCATGGTTAAAGAGAAACGTGGGTACTGTAATCTAGGGCTAGAACAGTGAATTAACTATTCGTGAGGTCAAAGAAGCATGGTTTATGGATGCATGTATGAGAGTTCATTCAGAGATTGAGGGAGACTGGGAGAGCGATTAACTCACGGGAGGAGGCAGAAAGCAGTGATGTTAGAACATAGAACATTGAACAATACAGCGCAGAACAAGCCCTTCAGCCCTCGATGTTGCGCCAATTTGTGAACTAATCTGAGCCCATCCCCCTACACTATCCCATCATCATCCATGTGTTTATCCAAGTGCTGATTAAATACCCCTAATGTGGCTGAGTTAACTACATTGGCAGGCAGGGCATTCCACACCCTTACCACTCTCTGAGTAAAGAACCTGCCTTTGACATTTGTCTTAAATCTATCACCTCTCAATTTGCAGCTATGCCCCCTCGTACAGGCTGATGTCATCATCCTAGGAAAAAGACTCTCACTGTCCACCCTATCTAATCCTCTGATCATCTTGCATGTCTCTATGAAATCCCCTCTTAGCCTTCTTCTTTCCAAGGAGAACAGACCCAAGTCTCTCAGCCTTTCCTCATAAGACCTTCCCTGCAGACCACACAACATCCTGGCAAATCTCCTCTGCACCTTTTCCAATGCTTCCATATCCTTCCTGTAATGGGGTGACCAGAACTGTACATAATATTCCAAGTGTGACTGCATTAGCGTTTTGTATAGTTGCAACATGACATTAAGGCTCTGTAACTTAACCCCACTACCAATAAAACCTGGGTGACAACTTTCAGGGATCTATGTACATGGACACCAAGATCCCCCTGCACATCCACACTACCAAGAATCTTTTCATTGACCCAGTATTCTGTCTTCCTGTTATTCTTCCCAAAGTGAATCTCCTCACATTTATCTGCATTAAACTCCATTTGCCACCTTTCAGCCCAATTCTGCAGTTTATCCAAGTCCCCCTGCAACCTGCAACATTTTTCCATGCCTGTCCATCACTCCACCAACTTTAGTGTCATCTGCAAACTTATTAATCCATCGATCCATGCCTGCATCCAAGTCATTTGTGAAAAAATGACAAACAGCAGTGGTCTCAAAACAGATCCTTGTGGCACACTACCAGTGACCGGACTCCAGGCTGAATATTTTCCATCAACCACCACTTGCTGCCTTCTTAAAGAAAGCCAGTTTCTAATCCAAACTTCAATTCCATGCCGCCACATTTTCTCTAATAGCCTACCATGTGGAACCTTATCAAAGGCTTTACTGAAGTCCATGTATACCACGTCAATTGCCCTACTTGGTTACCTTCTCAAAAAAGTTTAATGAGGTTTGTGAGACATCACCTGCCCTTGATGAAACCATGTTGACTATCTGCAATCAAATTGTTGCTTGCTAGATGATTATAAACCTTAACTCTTACAATCCTTTCCAAAACTTTTCTGACAACAGACATAAGGCTCACTGGTCTATAATTACCTGGGTCACCTCTACTGCCCTTCTTGAACAAGGGCACAACATTTGCAATCCTCCAGTCCTCTGGTACTAAACCCGTAGACAATGACAACTCAAAGAACAAAGCCAAAAGCTCCATCACCTCCTCCCTAGCTTCCCAGAGAATCCTTCGATAAATCCTATCCAACCCAGGGGACTTATCTACTTTCACTCCTAAAATTGATAACATGTTCAAGTGGTGTTGAGCCAGTTTGCTGGATACAAGGATTTTAAAGTGAGAGGCAATATAAACAAGGTGAGGAACTCAAAAGTGGAGTAAGAACTGGAGGATTGGGGGAACCAATGTGTTTCTATAAGTTTTATTTTTATCCTGTTCAAGTAGTGCTGGAGCTGAAACATGATTAACGGGGAAGAGAGATTCAAATAATCACAAGAGTGGTCAAGGGTTTTGTTAACAAGTGAACAGAAGGACATTCTGAAGGTAAATGCAAGGGGGGAAACACAAGAGCAGGCTCACTGGTTCAGTTCATTGTGCTGAACCCCAAAACTGAACGTTGTTATGTATTAGAGGCAACTTGGTTTTGGAAGCATAAAAAAAAGCATCAATAAGGTCATTAAAAATCCTGGACTTTAGAAATGGTCAGACAGATTAAATAATTCCACATCTAAATGAACTCAGCGTTAGGAAGCTGAAGCAGGTGGCCTTCACGTAGCGAGGGAGCTTAAGACAAGAGTCTTTTCTCTGGGGTAGGGGGAGGGCCAGAACTAGAGGGCACAGGTTTAGGGTGAGAGGGGAAAGATATAAAAGAGACCTAAGAGGCAACGTTTTCACGCAGAGGGTGGTAAGTGTTTGGAATGAGCTGCCAGAGAAGTGGTGGAGGCTGGTACAATTGCAAAATTTAAAAGGTATTTGGATGGGTATATGAATAGGAAGGGTTTGGAGGGATATGGGCCAAGTGTTGGCAGGTGGGACTACATTGGGTTGGGATATCTGGCATGGACGAGTTGGACTGAAGGGTCTGTTTCTGTGCTGTACATCTCTATGACTCTATGACTCTAAGACAACGGAATAAACCAGTCCTAACTTCATTAGAAATTTTGCTGACTCAGGCAGATCTTCAAAAAGGGGGGCTTCATTTTGAAGATCAACGTTAATTAATGTGAAAACACAAATAACTCAATTGACCTGTTGACACAGACGTGAATTGTTCAGAGTGCAGCCTTGATTGGAATGCTGGGAAGTTACCTGTGAGATTTCTTCAGAAGACCTTCTGAGCTGGTGAACGGCAAAGTACCAGTAATTTTTGGAAATGTAGTGATCATACCAGAGGGGAATTATTTTTTAATTCACTCATGTGACATGGGTGTTGCTAGCTGACCAGCATTGCTGTCCCTTGTATGTGAGTCAGATTAGTGTGCATGCATCATTCATAGCATACTCATTTCTTGTTCTGGATAAGTAGATTTAAGTCAGAGTTCAGCAGGAAAAGCCTGTGGTGAGTGGAAGAGCAGCTGTAGAGTAGAGAGGACTATCAGAAAGTAGGAGTGAGATTGGAGGTTAAAGCATCCAGCAAAAGCAGTGCAGCCTGCACTTTAGTTGAGAAGCTCAGTTGAGGATATAAAAGATGATGTACAATGCCTTAGCCAAAACCTAATCGAGGGGTCTCCATGAAATTACATTCCTCAGAATACCTGGAAAACTGGAGAAATTGAAGTCAATTCCTGACAGCTGGAACATTTTGACTCGGAAAGTAAATTATCACTTTCTGGAGAGGGGAAGTCAAATGAGAAGAGTGACAATATTATTTTCCAACAGGTTTATTTGGAAGCACCAGCTCCTTCATCAGGTGGTAGTGGAGTATAGACCTCACAACCACCTGATGAAGGAGCAGGTGCTTCCAAATAAACCTGTTGGACTATAACCGAGTGTTGTGTGATTTTTAACTTTGTACACCCCAGTCCAACACTGGCACCTCCAAATCATCGATATTATTTTTAGATGCTTCAATGCAAGGGATAGGTAATAGACCATTTAATAATATTTGTTTCACTGTTACTTGCATTGCAAAATTCATTAGCATTAAAGTATGGAATCTCGTGATATAATTTCATTTTTGTGTTCAAAAACCTCTTCAAACACCAATGGTCTTTACACATAAAAACACTATATAAGTCAAACAGGCAGACAACTAGCAATCCGCATTCATGAACACCAACGAGCCACTAAACGCCACAACCCTAGTAGCCATACACACAGATGACAAGGACCACAAATTCGACTGGGACAACACAATGAACAGAGGAGAGCCAGAGAATCTTTAGAAGCATGGCACTCAGCCACAGACTCCATCAACAAACACATAGACCTAGACCCAATATACTGGCCACTACAACAAGCAACCAGAAGCAGCAGGAATTTCGAAATGGCAGGCAGTGACCAGTGGGGTACCGCAGGGATCCGTGCTGGGACCGCAGCTTTTTACAATATATGTAAATGATATAGAAGATGGTATCAGCAATAACATTAGCAAATTTGCCGATGACACAAAGCTAGGTGGTAGGGTGAAATGTGATGAGGATGTTAGGGGATTACAGGGTGACCTGGACAAGTTAGGTGAGTGGGCAGATGCATGGCAGATGCAGTTTAATGTGGATAAATGTATGGTTATCCACTTTGGTGGCAAGAACAGGAAGGCAGATTACTACCTCAATGGTATCAAATTAGGTAAAGGGGCTGTTCAGAGAGATCTGGGTGTTCTTGTCCACCAGTCAATGAAGGCAAGCATGCAGGTACAGCAGGTCGTTAAGAAGGCTAATAGCATGCTGGCCTTCATAACAAGAGGGATTGAGTATAGAAGCAAAGAGGTGCTTCTGCAGCTGTACAGGGCCCTGGTGAGACCACACCTGGAGTACTGTGTACAGTTCTGGTCTCCAAATTTGAGGAAAGACATTCTGGCTATTGAGGGAGTGCAGCGTAGGTTCACGAGGTAAATTCCTGGAATGGCAGGATTGCCTTACACGGAAAGACTGAAGCGACTGGGCTTGTATTCCCTTGAGTTTAGAAGACTGAGAGGGGATCTGATTGAAACGTATAGGATTATGAAAGGACTGGACACTCTGGCAGGAGGGAACATATTTCCGTTGATGGGGGAGTGCCGAACCAGAGGACACAACTTAAAAATACGGGGTAGACCATTTAGGACAGAGATGAGGAGAAACTACTTCACCCAGAGAGTGGTGGCTGTGTGGAATGCTCTGCCCCAGAGGGCAGTGGAGGCCCAGTCTCTGGATTCTTTTAAGAAAGAATTGGATAGAGCTCTTAAAGATAGTGGAGTCAAGGGGTATGGAGATCAGGCTGGAACAGGATACTGATTAGGAATGATCAGCCATGATCATATTGAATGGCGGTGCAGGCTCGAAGGGCAGAATGGCCTACTCCTGCATCTATTGTCTATTGTCTATTGTCTATTGTCTATTGTCTATTGAATGGAACCAAATAAATTCCAGAAGACACAGTACAGCAGTGCTTCAGAGGAGGCTCCAAGGCACTGAAGATGTCACCAAGACAGGGGACAAACCATCTGCAAATCAACTTCCCAGCTTGGCAAACTTACCCACAACCACAGCAACTGGCATCCGAGTTATAAATCTTTCTATATGCCTCGATCAGTGGTCTTTGTTGACTGGAACTAGGGGGGGGGTCTTTCCTGAGAGCAGTGAGTGAGATAGAAAAGGTGATTGATGAGAAAAGAGAGTGAAGGTCATGCTATAGCTGTAACCCATGAGCAATGTCACAGAGTTAGTCATTTAGAATCAAGGTGAATGTTTTCAGAATGTTTGTTTGGATCCCACTATAACAGATGGAACAATTTAAAAATCAAGAATCTAGAGAAAAACTGGCCACCATAAAAAATCTGTCTGGTTCATTAATGAATGCCTTCTAGGGAAGGATATTTGCTGTCTTTGTATGGTCAGGTGCATATGTGACTCCAGACCCACAGTAATGTGCTTGATGATTAATCGAACTCTGACAGGCAATAATTGCTGACTGAGCCAGCAACCAGATCTCATGAACGATGGAAAAAGATTATTTCCCAGGTGCGAAAGTCAGCAAGAGAAGTTGATTCAGCTCATAAAAAAGTGGACAAGTGTCTAGACTGGCCTTTTGGTATTAGAAAGCTATGAAGGGAAGCTGCAGACTTATCTCAGAAGAAGTCAAGCCTCAACTGATAGCAAGAGTCTATCAAAGTTGAACAGTGTTTAAGGATTGGGATTTTGAGGATGAAAGTACCCTAAAGTTGAGAACCATGAAGCAGGATGGCATGACAGACAGACCTGGGAGTTAGGGAAAAGAACCAGAAGAGTTAAGTGAGGAAACAGAAGTGATGGAATCAAGAGTGGAGCAGCAAACAAAACAATTGCGAATGGATTCAGGAACCTCATTGCCGAAATACAGCTACATTCAAGCTAGATTCCTAAGAAGGACTTCAGGGAGGAGAACGTGAGGACTGCAGATGCTGGAGGTCAGAGTCGAGAGTGTGGTACTGGGAAAGTCAGGCAGCATCTGAGGAGCAGGAGAATTGACGATTTAAGCAAAAGCCTGACCTGCTGTGCTTTTCCAGCACCACTCTCTTGACTAGGAGGGACTTCAGCATTGTCCAATGCTTACATAACTTTGGAGGAGGTCTGACTATGCTCCCCTCAAAGTCAAGAGGAACAGTCATGCTTGGCCACCTCTGATCTCCCTGGTTCTGACTACAGCAGGTAACAAGATGGTGATGATGGAAGCAGAATGTTCTCCTGATTCTTGGAGAGTTCTCGTTCTGTGATATCTGACATGTATCAGCACACCCAGCAGCCTTCTAGTTGCTGTTACTCCATCTTTGTCCTTCACCCATGCTTAAAACAGAGCAATTGTTCTGATTTGAGACAAAAAAGTTCTTTTCAGTGCTTTGTGAGATCTATTAAATACAGCAAATTACAGTGAGTGTTCATTTTATATAACCCAAGTTTTATTTATCCACCACCCACTTTTCTGGACTGCCCCTTTATAGAGTAATTGCTTCAACTCTTCTATAAAAGTTGCATTATTGCCAATTTTCAAATGGAGTGCCTTAATTGCAAACAGCTAGCAAGTGAAAATCTGCCACAAGTTCCTGGTAACTAAGGTCATTTTCGAGAAAGGTTTGATCATGTTGTTAAAAATGAGGCTGGTAGCAGCCAGGAACTAGGATGCTGCTATGGTTACTATTGAAATTTTACCACAAACGACATTAATGTCAAGACAGCGGCTCCCAATCAGGGACTTTGTTCCAATCAATAGAAATAAATGGTAGGAACACAGAATCAAAATGCAGATATGCACAAAGTGTATGAGGGTCATTAAAAATAACAGCTGAAAATGTGTTGCTGGAAAAGCGCAGCAGGTCAAGCAGCATCCAAGGTGCAGGAGAATCGACGTTTCGGGCATGAGCCCTTCTTCAGCATGAGCTTCGGGCATGAGCTTTTCCAGCAACACATTTTCAGCTCTGATCTCCAGCATCTGCAGTCCTCACTTTCTCCCATTAAAAATAACAGTACAATGTAGTATGAAGAATCTTTCTACAAGAATAAATATAATGCCAGTGACCTTTACTGTACTATTGAAAAATATTGACATCAGCAATAATTTGTGCAGTAAAATAAAATATGACACATGCAATAGACTAAGGAAATTACAGATAGATGGAACACTGGAAATGACTAAATGTGCTATTTATAATTCAGCAAAATGAAAGTGATTGAATGTGCTGTTTTGTTACATTTAGCATTTAGAATAAAAATCAAAATTGGAGAGAGAATTTTTCATTCTGACTGATATCTCAAACTGCTTTTGTTGAACGTGGCACTGAACTTCTGGCTTGATGACAAAAGCAGCTATTAATTTGCATTGAAAGCACCCTTCACATGAAATGCCAACTACTTCATAGCCACCAGTTGTTTTTGAAATGTCATAATTTTTGATATGTTAGACAAGCAGAGGTCAGACAGACTACGTAAATCATTAAAGAATGTTTAGTGAGGCTGGTTGAAGGATCTGTTGTTCGAGACACCAATAAAATTTCCCCTCCTGAATGATTAATGTACACCAAAATATGTTAGTAGGGCTTTTGTACATAAACTTTAACAATAGAGATCTGACTGGGTATCGTCAACATCGGTTTGCGAGTGGGAGATAATGGTTGTCAGACTTGGAGTTGCGAATGTTACTATGATATAGAGAGATGGATGTGGTTTCACTTAGATTTTGGGAAGATATTTGACAAAGCTCCCCCACAGAAAGTTAGTTGGTAAAATTAGAGCATGTCGGTTTGGAGGTAATTTCGTGGCTTATTAAAAAAACAATAGGAATAAATGGGTCACCCATGTTGGCAAATCATGGGGTACTCCAATGATCAGTATTTGTACCCCAACTGCTCACAGTATAATGATTGGGATATGGGGACTAGCTGTAATGTTGCTATGTTTGTACATGATGTAAAGCTCAGCAGGAATACGTGCTGTGAGGATGCAAAACAGCTTGTGGAGAATTTGGACAGGATTACTGAATAAGCAACATGGCAGATGGAAAGTCTTCTGCAAATGGAAGTGGTTAGATCAGTTTAGAATTTTAATATTACAAGCTATCGAATCTGATAAGAGGTTGGGGGAAAATGGCTGCGAGGAGTGAGGTCACAGATCAACTTTATTGCAAGCAGAACAAACTGAAGGGAAAACACATGGCCTCCTGTTGTAGTTATGCTGCAAATCTTTGTCTCAAGCGAGCATCCTGAATGACTAGTTGGACAAGGACACCAGAAATTTCCTAGTCATTGAGAAAGATTTAGGAGGCAAAGACGAGTTGGACTGAAAGGTCAATTACTGTGCTGTACAACCCTTTGACTCTACTTGTTCAAACCCAGCAACTATTCAATCAAAAAATTGAAAAAAAAAATGAATACTTAGGGCAATGCTCAAGCTTTATTTTCATTGCAACCCAAGAATACAGATTAATTTGACTGTCAGCACACCATTTAGTTTTGGAACTTGGATTCTGAATTACTGAAGGAAATTAAAGCACTAATTTTCTTGGATTTATTATCTCTGTAGGTTGATGATTTTTGTTTTAATTAAATCTCAGTATATTAAAATTTTATGCTCCATGGATTATGCTTTGAAGGTACAATTTGCACTTTGATTCCTTGGATGAAAGATTAAAATATGGGAAGTGTTCACTACAAGTGAGAAGGGAATTTGCAAGGAGCATTTGTCTTTTCTCTTGCAGAGAAATATTCCCACCAGGTTGAAAGCTTAAGCAATTATTCTTTTGCAAAAGAACTCAAATGATGCTTGAACAAGTTGAAAAGACATAGTAGTTTACCTGAAAGTTTAAGTCATTTACTGCAGATCACTAACAGTTTATTATCACCTTAGGCTGGCAAGCCAAGCTAATTACAGCCTAGCTCACTTTCAAGTCTTCAGAGACAACACTTCAGTTGGAAAACAGTGTGGCACATATTCAGCACAAACATTTCTACATTAGTCTACTGCTACAGAATTTAATTTTTAACTGCACATCTTATTGTAATACCAGAACCTGACATTTTAACTTTTGTTATTAACAAAGTGTGAATATAAAGGTCGATAGGTACTGAATTGTTGAAAGAAGCTCAACGAATTGAATTTTAGAATTAAAATGCAGAAGGAAGCCATTTGGCTCTGTCAGTTGTTTGAAAGACCTAGCTAATTACCTTTACCACTGTACCTTTCTCTAAGGCTTTAAAAATTTCATTCAAGGATGCCATCAATTTTCTGTGAAAGTTATTGTACTGGTTTCCACCACTCTTCACAGCAAAGCATTCTGGATCAAGATAATCTACAATGAAAATTCTGCATCTCCAGGCTCTCAGTTCTGTTCTTTGGTTATTGGTTGTTTACTTATCCTCCTGCCACTGGCAACTGATTTCCTAATCACACTTGCAATATTCTTTATAATTCTGGAAAACTGAACCACCCTTAATGCTGCAAAAGCTACATCAAAGGCGATAGTGTTTCAATGGGTATCAAAATTAAAATAAATGCTTGCAATTATAATTAGGAAAAGTAGTCAGGAGTAACTGATGGCAGCGATGCTGGCAAAAGAAGGAAATGGTAGATATTCCACACAATTGGAGTTTGTATTTCCATTTACAGTAAAAGTGCAAAATATCAGGGATAAGGATATGGATTCAGGCGCAAGGTACCAAAAATTAACGCAAACTGTAAGGGGATTATCTTCTCCATTTGAAGAGGTAAATCCCAAAGTTGCATGATTTCCATTGTAGGTCCTTGAAAAGAAGCAAGAAAAATTTACAAGAATGTGCTGGGACTGGAGGATTTGGGCTATTGGGAGCAGCTAAATAGGCTGGAAATATTTTCCCTGGAATGTTGGAGGCTGAGGGATGACCTTATAAAGGATTATAAAATCAAAAGGGAAATGGATAGGATAAGTAGTGAAGATCTTTTCCCCAAGGCGGAAGAGTCCAAAACTAGAGGAGATAGGTTTAAGGTGAGAGGGGAAAGATTAAAAAGGGACTTAAGGGATAATGTTTTCACACAAAGGGTGGCGCATGTATGGAATGAGCTGTCATAGGAAGTAGTGGAGGCTGGTTCACGTATAGCATTTACAGACCTCTGGATGCGTATATGAATAGTAAGGGTTTTGAGGGATGTGGGTCAAATGCTGGCAAATGGGACTAGATTAGGTTAGGATAACTGGTCGGCATGGACAAGTTGGATCGAAGGGTCTGTTTCTGTGTTGTACATCTCTCTAACAGCCCTGTGGTTTTAACAGTGTTTTCCTATTGCAACAAATCCCCAGTTGCAGTAGTGGGTGGCAATTGCACAGAGGATCGCAATTACAGTCTTGAGGAAGTAATCTCATTTATACCTCTCCTGACTCACTAGCAGCCATCAAAAAGACTATTCCATACAGCTGCCTTGGAATAAAGTCAATGGTGATACTATCACTAGACTGTTAATCCAGAGCCCCAGGAAATATTCTGTGGACCCAGGTTTGCATCTTGTCATGGCAGATGGTGGAAATTGAAATCAATTTAAAAATCTGGAATTAAGAGTCTAATAACCACCACAAATCCTTTGTCAATTATCGGAAAAACCATCAGTAAATGGAAGTGAGCAGTCTTGCAGCAGAATAACAATTGGAGATTGTTATAATGTTTACATTCAACCTAATGAAGACTCATTAACTTTGGTTTGGATTAAAATCCCCTTTCAAATAAACCTGTTGAACTATAACCTGGTGTTGCATGATTTTTAACTTTGTCCATCCCAGTCCAACACCGGCACCTCCAAATTTTCACTTACTTTGTACTCTTTTTGAAAGATAATAAATATAAGGCTGTAGTCAACATAGAGGAAATTACTGTGCATGGGCTAACTCTATTTACAGACTTCCTACAGCCAAGGATAACTTAGTTGAAGCATCTTATGGGACTAGTTTGGTGGCGTGCCGACACAAGTTTGCTACATTAGCAGATCTGACAGAAAGCCTGTTGCTATAGTCAAGCAAAATGGAGGATATTAGTTTCACAGAAATGGCCATCTCCTGTAGACTCAATCATCATATTGCCTCTAATGGCCAATGACAGCCTCAATTGCTGTAGAAACAGAAGCAACTCAATATCTCCCACTGCAGTAGAGGTTCAGACTAAGGTTACAAATTTCAATTTCTTTTTACATGTACTGATTGCTGCCAAAGGCCTTTTAGGATTATGTCCTAATCTGCCCTCAGCAGATCAATCCAATTGCTGAGGCACTGTCCTGAACCAATCATCTTCCCTCTGTATACATACTCCAACCTTGCAGTTGCTGTTGCAAATCGGGTTAGACTGTTCTCTCCTATTTAAGCGTTATAAGTCAAGTCTTCTAAGGCCTCACACTACTCAAGGTTATCTTGTAAGACCATTAACCTCCTTCGATGAGATAACTATTGGAATCGCTTTCCAGCAACACATTTTCAGCTCTGATCTCCAGCATCAGCAGTCCTCACTTTCTCCTCGAAGATAACTACTGGAATAGAATGGTATAGGTCAAACATAGGTCAAGTCAGGTTGCGAAGAATTTCACAAGGCAATTTAGAGTTTTATGTAATATTGAGTTTCTTTGTCCTTCAACATTCATATGGAATGTTGTCTTGTGCAGGCTTTTATCTGAAGACCTAGCCAAGAGGATCTGTGGTTGTCCATAACTGAGAATAGTGTTGTATGTTTTGTACCCTAGAACAGTGCAGAGATGAATACTCAAGCTAGTAACAGGTTTCATTCATGGTGCTCTAAAATATCAGCACCATGCTTCTGGATGTTTACTTTTAGCAACTTCGACAATTTGATTCAATTATGGCCTCAACTTACTTTATTGCTTGCTCCACAAGCTCCTCAAAGTTAATCAAGACTCTAATGCAGCCTTGAATACATTTAATGGTCATACCTCCCCTGGAAATGTACAATCCAGAAAAAGTTTGTCTTCTGCTGCCCATCCTTGATCTAAACTGTATCATCATGTTATTTTGCCTTGTACTTCTGCAAATTGGACATCATCAGCCACCCATCTGCCCTGTCTACTAACTTGTCAATCTCATTTTATAGTTTAGTATTGTCCCCATTGCAGTTTACACAGCTTCTAAGTTTTGTGGATCCACAAACCTAGAAATTACCACCTGCACAATGAGATTTAGATTAGTTATATATTAGGAAAAGCAAGGGTGTTAAAAACTGAGTGATAAAGAGTGAAGCTGGAAAAAGCACAGCAGGTCAATCAGAGGAAGTGGTGAGTTGACATTTCAGGTCGAAACCTTTCATCAAATTGACCTTGGGGAACTCCAGTACAAACCTTGTTCGAGCACTAACAAATTCGATTAACCAATACTATCAGTTTCCTGCACATCGGCAATTTTATATCCATTGGCCACTATATCACGAGCGATAACTAAATGCAGAAGTGAGAAATCATTGTGTTTATTAGTTCTATCTCTGATATAAACAGATAATTTGATGAGTCTGGTGCAGAAGTGAAAATACTCTCATGTGCACTATTCCGATAAGATATTTCTACAGTGAAAGAATCAAAGTGCATCGAAGAGCAGCTGACATGTATAAATTTCCATTCTGGCACCTGGTGTTGCTGAATGAGCTGAAAAACATCAGTTATTTTAACTGTATAATCCATCATGTTATTTGAACATTTTTAATTAAAAATGTCATGGATACACACACCTCTGTGGTACTACAAGTAACCAGGAGGATTATGAAGTTCAATATATATTGTTGTTACAGCATACTTCTAATTGCTAGTTTAGTCATTGAAGTCTGGTGTGATAAATTAATGGATGAGGTTTATTGTAGTTTTGACTTTGGTTTCTGAAAAAAATATTGCACCATTTCTCATTGAATCACTGCCTATGCTTTGATATCGTATTGAAGTAGCCATTCGGCTGTGGCCAAGCGTCATATGCTGCTTAATCAATGGCTACCCTCTTTCATAAGGTTAGATGTTGGCTGATAGTTGCATAATGTTCTGCATCATTCACAACTGAAGCAATCCATATCCAAATGCAGTAAGACCTGAACATTATTCAGGTTGGTGCGAATAAATGACATGTAATGTTTGTGTGTCACACTAGGGGCAGGCAATGGCCATCTCCTTTAACAGAGAATTTAACCATTCCAAGCTCAATGGCACTATTATCACTGAAATACCCACTATCAACGTCCTGATGGCTGCCACTGACCAGATTCTGAACTACAGCAGTCATATAATTACTATGGCTACAAGAACAGGTCAGAGGCTGAGAAATTTGCAGAGAGTAATTCACTTCCTGTCAGCCTCTCATCTGTCCACTATCTATAAGGCACAGGTCAGGAGTGGAAGAGAGTATTCTTGCCTGGATTAGTGCAGCTCCAACAACACTCAAGAAGCTAGACACCATCAAACTAGAGAATCCCAATTGATTGACACTCCACCTACTACTTTCGACATTCACTGTGTTCATCACTGATGCACAGCAGCAGCAGCAGCAGCAGCAATGTGTACTATTTACAAGATACATTGCAATAACTCAACAGTGGTCCTCCAATAGCACATTTCAAACCACAGTTTCTGTCACCTAAGCAGCAGATGCATGGAATGCCACCATTTGCCCTCCAAGACATATATTCTCCTCAGCTGAAAGAATATCACTGTTCCTTCATTGTCACCGGGTTACAATCCCAGAACTCCCTCCCTGTGTGTGTGATTGTGTTATGTCTCACAGCTGGTATGTAATAGACTTCCAAGAGATATTCTCATAATATCATTAACATATGACCTTGAGATATAAAAGGCATCAGCTTCCACTTACTGGGGCCACTTGCAGCAATAATTCTGCTATAATTTTTTCCCAAATTGTTCATTACTAGCCCAGACACAGCAGTGTCTGTCATTGTAATGTATGTAGATTCCAAGAACTGTAATAAATGCCTATTGAATCTTTGTGTACAACTGCAACTTTAAAGCAGAACACGGACTGGATTACCTGTAGCTTTAACAGGCAACTTGCTTATGTTTTATGCATCAGTCTCTTTCCAGGATGTGATCAGAGATGCAAGGTGCATTGAATAATTTGCAGTACACGACCATATAAGAAAGGTCACAGATGTTCTCTGTACAAATAAGAATGCTTCTTTCTCATTCCGTTTAATTAGTGAGAAGCTGGTGGAGTGAGCATGACAGGTCCAGGCTACCATGGACTGCTGACAGTGTTTTAAATATACTGAATGTGAACTCAGCTATTTTCCAAAAGGGATTCCATTTCTCAATTCTTGTTAGACTATAATGAAGAGACAACGAGTATAAGAAATGTGGATGGTTACAATATTAGCAGAATTATGAGATAAGGGAGAAATGGGACGAGGGAAAGAGGGTTATGTATACCGATACCTTCAGCATCAATCTGTCCCCGCGACCAGTAACCATGCTCTCACTGTCCTCATTCTCCATGAAGCACATTCCTGCTCTAGATCCATTTTCTTGGAGCTGCATTCCTGCCACAATCAAATTGGCCAGCAGCTCTACAGTCCAAACAGTGCCAATGGCAGTAGTGGCCAGGAAAAAAACTATAGAAGCAGCTCCCAGACTTTCAGTCCCGGGGTCCCAGAACAGTTAAGTGTATGGGATCTCAAAATGGAGAGGTAAAATGAGGCCGATAGAAAGGAGAGGGGGAGTCAGGAATGGGAATGGGTTCGCACTTACGTGGCAAGGATGTCTGTTGCTATTAATCAGTTCTAGTCAGGAGGGTGTCTGCTGCTTCTACTTTAATGTCTGAGGAGTCATGAATGGTGTTGATCATCGTTCAATCATTAGCAAACATGTCAATTCTGAAATAATGCTGGGAAGAAGACCATTGATGAAGCAGTTAGTAATCGTAAATAAATCTGTTGAACTGTACATGTTTATGAACAAGTATACAATGATTTGACAAATTATGGTGTTCTTGCAGGAAGACAATTCAACAGGTAGCAGAAAAAGCATATTTTCTGCATCAATTGTTAATTGAGACCCACATATTCTTAATGTTACATGAAAATAGCTCTGAACCTTGCTCAGTAATGATGTTCTTACACAGCTTTACAAGGGCATATACAGTTTTTAATCCTATGTTTAATCTTTTTGCTGGTTTTCCATATTATCAGCAAATTGGAATGTAAAATGTGTCTAATAGCAATAGAACTGATTACTTAGTCAAGTACAAAAGATGAAAAAGGTTTAATGTGACTTTGACAACAATGACTTTGTCCTGACTATGGATTGGCCAATCCATGCAGCTAGTGTGAATCAATTTATCCAAAGTGCACCAGATTAATACTGGGCACCTCTAATCTGTTTGGATTTGCAGCACTACATTTTTAATTCTCACCATTCCTAATCATTTTATTACCTTTAATACTACGCCAAATTATCTCTGATGTTTCCCTTGGATTTTACATCCTGTTACAGTAAGTCAATCAATAACATTTTTAAAAACTCCTAAACTGGTTATATGGATAATTATTGACTGTGGTAAGCATGATTTCTTTCCTTTTTATTGAAATCAACCTGAACTCACGTGAATATATTTTGGTAATGATATTACAGCTATGTTCAAAAAACTAATTGGAAGTCATGACTTTGTCATGAAAGTTATGCAAATGTTCTGGTCATTTTCATTGTCATTACGACATAACAGTGAAATAGTTTTAATCTTTTTGCAATGCATTGTTTGTGCTATGAGTAATGCAGTGAAATAAATACAGTTTGGAAGTTCCTGGATTCTGAATACAGCAAGTAAACAGAGCAAGGTGAGACTTCTGCCCATTGAAATTAAAGGGAGATGAGTCTTTCAGAAAACTGATGGTAAACTATTTTAAATAATACTGGATTAGTGGTGCTGGAAGAGCACAGCAGTTCAGGCAGTATCCAACAAGCAGCGAAATCATTTTAAATAATGTCAGGAGTGCAAGGACATCATCACTGCCAATGAATTACTTTTAAAACGCAGTCATTCTTTAGCCGATAGATGCGGTGGTCAATTTGCACAGATCAAGATACCACAATCAAGAAGTGATAAGACTAAATGTCGTCTTTTTTTTAAACTGGTGTGAGAGAGAGAGAGAGATGTACAGCATAATAACAGACCTTTCAGTCCAACTCATCCATGCCAACCAGATATTCTAAATTAATCTCGTCCCATTTGCCAGCATTTGGCCCATATCCTTCTGAACACTTCCTATTCATGTAGTCATCCAAATGCCTTTTGAATGTTGCAATTGTACTCACTTCCTCTGGCAGCTTGTTTGTTTTAGGAAGGGACACTTGCTCCAACACCATGAATGATATAATATGCAGAGCTCAAGTTCCATTCAGTTGATGTATTGGACAGATTTTTGTGGAGTCAGGAAGATTCCACAGGCTTTTAAAAATGGTGACCAGGAGATGAATGCAGGAGTCCCACCTCCACTTCTGACAGATTCAGGAGAAAGGGGGCAGATTGCGATTTACACAGGAACCTTGCATTCAACAGAGCCATTTTAACTTAGTGATGAGTTGAAACAGACTATCTTTTGGCTATTAGAAGTGCCTAAACTCACAGTGTGGGAATCATAAATTGATGGAGCAGATATAAATGCTCTTGGAAAGTGGATAATATATATTATATTATCCCATAAGATTTTATAAGCTCTTCAAACTTGAAAAGAACAAACTTAAGCTGTGAGTAAAGTTTTGTTAAAAATAATCTGTTGAACCGCTTTGTTTTTTAGTCCATCTTGTGTAGAATAGAGATCTCTGTTATCATTTTTTAAAGGTTTGATTAGATCATTATGAATGCTTGGCTAACTTTCAAAAGCAGAAAACCATTTCCTGAACAGAAGGTTGAGTGCTCACAGTTTTGATGCGAAAGAGCCGGTGCTGGGCTGGGGTGGACAGACTTAAGAGTAATCTAGGTTTGTTCAATGTATCATTTCAGTTGCATGACACTGTAATCTTATGCTATAAATTCTGTGTTTTACGGTCCTGTTCCACAGCTACCTGGTGAAGGAGCAGCGCTCAGAAAGCTAGTGCTTCCAAATAAACCTGTTGGACTATAACCTGGTCTTGTGTGATTTTTAAAGTTGTTCACAGTTTGACAGTTTAAAGAAGCTATTAAAGAATTTACAGTTTTTGATAAGGGCACCTAAATAAAACAGTTTAATGACATGAAGAGATTTAAAGCTTTGAATAGGTTTCATGAATGGGATTATCTTCCATTATTTACTGTAAATGACTGACCGCTGTATTAGATTGTTAGGAGTTTGTTTCTTTTTTCCATCTTCATGTGACTTTTGAGATCCGCATTTGATAGAAATCAAATAGTTTATATTTGTGAGGCTCAACTGAAGATATCCATCTACTTCCTGGATTTTTCTGTCATACCCAAAGCCATATCCATCAGTCCCACCACTCACTTTAATCTTTATTTCAGTGAGCCAGCTCACAATCTATGGAACAGGCATCCTAAGGAAAAAAACTGAATGGATCTCTCTCGGTAAATAATATCTGGAGTTACAGTTTGTAAGCGGAGGAAGGTAGCAAACAATAAAATTCTACCAGGGTATATTCAGGAGGATGTTTCTGATGACCAAGGAGTCCAGAAACAGGCGTCATAGTCTAAGGATACAGGGTAGGCCATTTAAGACTGAGATGAGGAGAAATTTCTTCACCCAGAGGGTGGTGAGCTTATTGAATTCTCTACCACAGAAAGTGGTTAAGGTCAAGACATTGAATGCTTTCAAGGAGCTAGATATAGTTCTTGGGGCTAAAGGGATCAAAGGCCACAGGGAGAAAATGGGAATGGGGCCTGATTTGGATGCTCGGTCATGATTATGTTGAATGGTGGAGCAGGCCCGAAGGCCTGAATAGCCTATTCCTGCTCCTATTTTCTACGTTTCTGTGTAGGTCATCTGAAAAATAACACAAGGTAAGTGTAGCATGCCAGGGAGAAACAGCCTAGAAACAGGGCCTAGAAATTCGATTGTGCTGAAGAGTGGGCTCAGATGGCATGGGTACACCTGTTCACGTGTTCCGAGAGATCACCCAAAATTTATGATGAACCTCCCTGAAATGAATCATTGTTTTTCAGTCAGCACGACCTACAATACCAGTTGGCTCCCTGCCTCTTTTGGAGGTGACAGAAAGTCTTTGATATCATATAAAGGCATCCAGCATCTTGTAACTGGAGATACTCTCGAAGTGCAGGTTGAAGCAAACGGACGAGAATGGCTGACTTGGACATCTCTGTTCACGGATGCTGTGTTGACAGTCCAGATCTGGGTGACGGTCAGGCATTTCCTCTGGGAAGCCTCTCCACTGCAAATGACTGGGGTTGACTAAGGAGGTTAGTGAGGTAAAAACAATGACTGCAGATGCTGAAAACCAAATACTGGATTAGTGGTGCTGGAAGAGCACAGCAGTTCAGGCAGCATCCAACGAGCAGCGAAATCGACGTTTCGGGCAAAAGCCCTTCATCAGGAAGGAGGGCTTTTTCCCGAAATGTCGATTTCGCTGCTCGTTGGATGCTGCCTGAACTGCTGTGCTCTTCCAGCACCACTAATCCAGTATAAGGAGGTTAGTGTTCAAGCTGAGCTCCTGAGGTGTGGCTGCAACACTGACAGAGGTTTAATAACTCTTCTAGAGTTAGGAGTGTAAGAAGACTGCTTACTTATTCTCTAGTCATCTCGAAATGCAGCAACCACATCCCTCAACCTTTCCTTTACTCTCCTTCTCCTTGCCTTCATACTATTAGGTATTTTCACAGTGAATTCTTTGTGCAAAAAGGGAACAAATTATGTTCAGTTTAATTTCATTTCTGACTTTAAGCTCTTATAAATCAGAGAAAGAACATTTGGTGTTTATTGAACATGGATTCTGTACTCTTTCAGATTGCATCATTTAGACAAATAGTCATCAGTTATTCCCATCACATTCTTCTGTGCA
This sequence comes from Chiloscyllium punctatum, assembly GCF_047496795.1. Taxonomy (NCBI): domain Eukaryota; kingdom Metazoa; phylum Chordata; class Chondrichthyes; order Orectolobiformes; family Hemiscylliidae; genus Chiloscyllium; species Chiloscyllium punctatum. The sequence goes on along the minus strand of NC_092741.1, from coordinate 147,463,345 downwards.
ATGGTGCATAGCAAGCAAGCACAGTACGTTTTCTCCATATGCTTGTCTCATTGCTATCTCTATAGCATTTTTATTTTACTGCACTGCAGAAAAACAGAACACATGAAACCATTCTTCATCGAGGGTGTTACTGCACCTGCTGCCCTTTTAGTTTTTGCACAATACACAGAAAGGAAATGTGTAGGAGATCCCTTGATGAATTCAACTCATCAACAGAGTAAGGAGTAGATTATAATTATCGTACAATTACATATTCAGACAAGACAGTAACATCGAAGGACAAATGTAGAAGCAAACCATATATTACATACATTTAAATAAGTTGTGAATATGTTTGGATAATACTCTGTATTTCTGCACAGCTCATTGATGGATTAAAATTTTAAAAAGGTGCAGTGCGGTCCAACACACAATTGCTGCTAAGATGTTAATTGCCCCTTCAGTGCTTAGACCTGCTTGCTTTTCTATCTGGTTCCAAAATTGTTAGAGACATTTCTAAAAAGTCTTAGAATTGTTTTTTTTTTGGAATCTTGCAGCAGTGTAGAACTCCCTAATGCAAATAAAAGTTAAAAAAAGGATTTCAGTTTCTGTCAGAGAAAAGTTAATTTTCTGTTGCATTGACAGTTCAAAGAAGACTCTCGGGCACTGATTGGCAAATTAAACTGAGAATGTCACTGAGAAGCATCAGAGAAATTCTCTGAAGTATTTAATGATTAGTTTAAAGAAAAAGTTTTTGCATAACTTTGTGCACTATATTTTGAAAATTCATCCTTTGGCAGATCTAACAATTTATTGCTTGATTCTTGGTTACTCTTGGGAGATAGGTAAGCCCGACCTCTGAAAACCTACAGTCTCTGTGAATCATGGAACCCCTACAGTGTAAACTCAAGCCATTCGGCCCATCAAGTCCATACCGGCCTTCTGATCAGCATCTCACCCAGACCCACCTCTCTACCCTCTCCCTGTAACTGTGCATTCCCCAGGGGCAATCCACCCAATCTTTGGACTGTGGGAGGAAACCACAGGGAGAATGTGTAAAATTCACACAGAGAGTCACCCGAGGCTGGAATTACACCAAGGTCCCTAGTACTGTGAGGCAGCAGTGCTAACCATTGAGCCATTGTGCTGCCTGTGGTAAAAAAGACATTCCCCCAATGCTGCCAGTTGCTGGGTTTGTAGTCAAAGAAGCTGCTACAGGGCATCCAGTAGATAGCATGTACTTTAACTGTGATGAATTGATTTTAGGTGGATAAATGTTTAAATATGGATTTGGATGTCAGCAATCATTTAACTTTTTCCATGTTTGATCTCAAACTTTATGTGTGCCATTACGCTCATCCAGGTAAATGAAGTGTATTCCATCATAATCCTGACCTGAGCCTTGGAGATTTTTGTGAATTATGGAATGTGCCAGTCCCTGTCCAATTCCCCTTTTCTGACTGCCCCCATTAGTCTTTGCATTTATGTGGCTTGTCCAGTTCCATTACTGGCTGCTGCTAAGCACCCCCACATCTCTCTCCTCAGCCAAAGAGGTTGGTGAAATTGGGAAATTTGTTGTCTGAATACCTCAATGTGTGCCAGTCAGAATCACTGCTGGAGATACTAACTGCCTGGCATTTTGTGATGTGAATGTTACATGCCATTTATCAACCATTACTACAGACATTCTGTATGGGTTGTGTCAATTTGCAACTGTTGTTTTCACTGTGCCTGATGATTAAAGAATGTTCTTAGTATTAAGTAACACTGCTTTTAGACAAGACATTATTCTCAGGTCCCAACTTCCTTCTTACATGGATATAAAAATTGGAAGAGTAGTGGGACCGATATAATGTCCTGCTCAATGTTTATTATAGAGAATAAAAGGGGAGGTGATGGCCTAGTGATATTGTCGCTGGACTGTTTATCCAGAGACCCAGGTCATGTTCTGGGGACATGGTTTTGGATCTCACCATGGCAGATGGTGGAATTATGAATTCAATTAAAATCTGAAATTAAGAATCCAGTAATGACCGTGAATCCATTGTTGATTGTTGGAAAAACCCATCTGGTTGACTAATGACCTTGAGGGAAGGAATCTGCCATCCTTGCCTGGTGTGGCAAACATGTGAGTCCAGACCCACAGTAATGTGGTTGACTCTTAACTGCCCTCTGGGCAAATAGTGGTGGACAATAAATGCTGGTCTAACCAGCAACACCCTCGTCCTGTGAATGAATTAAGGGGGAAAAAAAATCAGTTTGCTGTTTGTGAGACCTTGCTGTGCAGAAATTAGCTGCTAAATTTCCTGCTTTCCAGTTCAAATGATTGAGAGGAATTCTATGATGACCTGAGGTCTTGACAGTTATTGTGAAGTTGCATTTCTTTATTTCTCATTGTTCAGATCTTGGCACACTTTTCAGAGGTCAGCTTTTGTGAGAAAAACTCTCTGGGCAGAATATTGGAAGGGTCTGAGCAATGGGCTTTAGTGAGGTTTGTGGCAGAATTGGACAAGAAGTGCAGTAAATCCTATCTTAAGGTGAGGAGCAATTTGCTACAATTTTATGCTTCTGGCAAACAGAAATGCAAGACACTTGCTAGGCAATGACTTCTTGCCAGGTCAGAGGGATTGTAGTTTGTTCAATGCCATATCAACTCGATCATTCCCATTCACTTTCCCATGTTGCTAAACAGGGAGAAGGCTCAATGTGGAGGTGTGGATACTTGGCAGTTTCAGCTTGCCCTGACTGTGTGGAGTCTTCACGTTGCTTAGCACCAAACAACATCTGAGGGTATGATCCAGGAGCACCAACTGCACACAGCATTTGACATTTCCCAATCCCTCTTCAATAGCCCCTCTTCAATCCACTGCCAGGCCATTACAGAGCATAGACCTGTAGTGCCAGGATTGCTGGCAACTAGCATTGAGAGGCTGCCACAAGGACATCAGCAGGCACCAAGCTGATGGATTGGATCTGGCTGCATCTCTGGGCGTCTCACTTCCTATGTTAACACTCGATCAGGGGTGTGGGAGGGAGAAGTTATCCCTCTGGGGACCCTGGCGCACTCAGGCACAGACACAGTCCATGCTCAGTCTGAGGTCTTGGTCTTGATCAGTCATCCTCTCGGACCAGTCATGTTCAAAGGATAAGACCGACTCCTATCAAGAGCGTAAGCAATGGTCAGTCCTTCAGCTGAGAGAAACATGTGTTGTCAGGCAAGGAGTGGCAATCACACTGCTCAGGGCGCTACTCAGTAATAGGAACTGCTCATCAGTTTCAGAGGATGACCATTCAGGAGATTGAAAAGAGGCAATGGGAGAGGTGGGGTATTTATGCCAAAGAGTTGGCTAAGTCCTTTCTGTAGGGGGTGGGGAGGAGAGAAACAGATACAGTGAGAGATAAGGACTGGACAGTGACTTGGGCATGTCATGGTGAAGGAAGAATATTTGGAACAATGTCAGAGGGCATGGTAGGCTAGTGGAGGAGCTATGGTCATCACCATAACCTCCACACAACGCATGTGGAAGAGCCGGGTGGCCATCATTAAGGTATAACATGAGGCATAGGGCAGGAAGGACAGTTGGAGGTGAAGTTATGTGGAATAGTTCTCCGCATGGGAAGGATGGGTTGAAACGGGCCATTAGGATTGTTCAAGATGAAAGGGGAATGGGGGATCTATCAGGTTGGGTGGCAGGGGGAGGTTGTTGATGAGCGTAGCAACTGTACAGTCAGAGAGATGTACAGCACGGAAACAGACCTTTCAGTCCACCTCGTCCAGATAACCCAACCTATTCTAGTCCCATTTGCCAGCATTTGGCCCATATCCCTCTAAACAACTTCCTATTTATATACCTATCCAGATGCCTTTTAAATGTTGTAATTGTATCAGTCTCCACCGCTTCCTCTGGCAGCTCATTCCATACACATTCCACCCTCTGTGTGAAAACGTTGCCCCCTTGAGGTCCCTTTCAAATTTTTCCCCTCTCTCCCTAAATCTATGCTCTCTAGCTCTGGACTCCCCCACCCCACCGAAAATACCTTGTCTATTTACCCTATTTATGTCCCTCATGATGTTATAAACCTCTATAAGGTCACCCTTCAGCCTCCGATGCTGCAGGGAAAACAGCCCCAACCTATTCAGCCTCTCCCTATAGCTCAAACATTCCAACCTTGGCAACATCCTTGTCAATATTTTCTGAACCCTTTCAAGTTTCACAATAGGAGGGAGAACAGAATTGTACGCAATATTCCAAAAATGGCCTAACCAATGTCCTGTACAACTGCAACATGACCTCCCAACTCTTGTGCTTAATACTCTGATGGAGCCTGGTGCTGATGGTGCCCACTCTAAGCTGCATTCGCTGCCATCACTTGCAATTCATTAGATACGAAATGCAACTGTTAACTGCCTGGTACAATATCCAGCGTGGGCAGAGTCAGTGTCAGTTTGACGGGGGAAAGTGTGGGATTGACATCTGTGGGACACTAGGACAATGAAGGGGCAAATATCTGAAGCAGGCACTTGCAACTCAAAGCTGTATTGAATTTCTATGATATGCATGTAGAGTGAATGTGCTGAAGAATTAAATGTTGGTTGAATATGATTTGGAACATTCAGAAATGAGCTCTTGACATGTCAAGCATACTGATCTTAGCAGCAATGACCTAAAGAAAGGCCAATGCCAGCCAAAGATAAAGCATTGTCATGCAGCGTTCAAGGGCACTGCAGAAGATGCAGATCACTACATCATCATCATCGTCATCATTATCGTTATCATTATCATCGTCATCATCTGTCGTGAATGTTTAACAAGGGTCGACACTGAATGCGGTGAAAAGTTGAATAATTGAAGTGGGACTGTGATGGAAATGGGGTCAGAGTACAAAAGGCCCTCCCTTTTTATGTGACCTGTTGGTCACTCAGCCGGCATGGCACCTTCACCAAGTTGCTGCTGCACAAGCTGAGGCTGGAGCTGAGTGAATGATGGAGAGGTGTGCCTCATTATTGGGGGCATATTTCACTGTGTGCAGGAGTTTATGCAGCCCCCATCCATAAGTGTGTGTGCCACCAATGACTTCTCTAAGATCCAAGAACATTTTTTGCTCCCCGAGTTCCCACCTTTGTTCATTTTGAGTGAGAGCCTTGGGCCCAGTTGTTGGTAGGATACTGGACACTGTGACTGCTGTCTCAGAAGGTGGATGTGGGATGAATCAGACTAACAGCAAGTCGAGGACACTGTGCAGGGCAAGGAGTATCCAGTTTGGGGTGAGGTAGAAGTGGCAGGGCCCCCAGGATGTGTAGTATCTGCAGATCGATCGGTTTTAAAGCCCTGACTCCACTTCATGGTGATGATTGAGGCATGGTCTCATTACAGGCTCCTTAGCTCCTGGGTCACTGTAAGGGAACTGGGTTGGATGCTGAGGATCAGAGGAATAAGAGGCCATCCTCTCACAGTGAAGGTGACTGCTGTGCTGAATATCAATACGATTGGCTACTTCCAGGGGGTGATGAGTGACCTGTGTGAGATCTTGGTTATGCACCCCAGCCGGTTTATTTTGTGCCCCATTGCTAGGGTTAGTGCCACAGCCCAGGTGGGAGAATCTGGGAACTTAGGTCATTCCTTCAGGAAAAGGCCCATCACGTACGTACGTACACACACACACACACACACACACCACTGAAGGGAATCTGGGATTATAACACTATGGAATTCAGCCTCTATTCCTGATGAAGGGCTTTTGCCCGAAACATCGATTTTCCTGCTCCTCGGATGCTGCCTGAACTGCTGTGCTTTTCCAGAACCATTCTAATCTTGAATTCAGCAGCAGGAAGGGAGTTCCATCCCATTCATGTGCAGGTAGTCTGTGATCAATGTTACCTCTTCCTAGAGGTGTAAACCCATTACCATTGCAGTTATCATGACTCTTGTGTACCTGGTGTATTCGAACGTACAAGGCTGGCCAATGGGAGTTACTGCTCATGACACTATTGTGCAATGGTCTGACTGATGTTGAGCACAGATCTGATGATACCCAAAAAATCGAAAAACATGGAATGGTATCACTCAGCACCTGCTCACCATCTAACAGTTACCTTTTCCCCACGCTGCCAAAGATGCTGGCACTTTGTACACATATAGCCAAGTTGCCTCTTCTTTAATCTCTCTATTTTATGCAACTTCATCATGCAATTTTCATGTGCCTTCCTCGAGTTGCTCATCTTTGTTGCATGATTCGTACTATTGTTTAGCAAGTCACCTCTACTTGAGGTATTAAGGTGACATTAGTAATGATCACAGGTAAGAGTGGATAGATTACGTAGAACATAAAGACCAAGTCCATGGTGTACCAGAATCCTGAATTACATCAGACTCCAACTCAAACTTACCTTTGACAGTCTAGCTTTTCGTAAAAGTGAGGCCAAACAAAACAAGACGGAAGCAGTTTGGAAAGCAATAGCTATTACAAGTTACTTAACACCACTTCCATTCCAGTCAACTGCGAAAAATTCTAGCTGGTCTCCTAAGAACTGAAACACTTAGGAAATTGCGACCACAATGTGTTTACCTGGATATCAGCACCAGTGAGCACTGGACAAAAATGATGTTATTATTTGCTTTAAATCAAGATATACCAGCATTTCCCCACAGTGGAAGAGAGAATACAGCCCAACTCTACAATCCACATCACATTATTGGTAAGATGAAAAGAACACATTGAAAACAAAGCAAACAGCTTGAATTTAAATAGTTCCTATCACAAGCTCAGAATATCCCAATACACGTTACAGCCAACAAGAAAACGAAAGATGCCGGAAATCAGAAACAAACTCAAAAAGCGCTGGAAAAATCTCAACAGGTCCGGCAGCATCTGTGGAGAGAAATCAGAGTTAATGTTTTGGGTTCAGTAACTCTTCTTCAGAACTGAAATAAAGTACTTTATTTCACATGTGAACAATATAAACTTGGAGTCCTGTACTCAGCTATGGTCTCCACATTATAAAATGGACAGATAGAGACACTGGAGGAACGGCAATAAAGATTTATGAGAATTGTACCAAAACTGCAAGGTTATATATGTCAGCTTGAACAAGCCAGACTCTTTCTTTTGTAAAAGAGAGAACTGACAGATGATTTGGTAAAAACACATATAGGATGATCAAACAGTTTGATGGAGTAATTGTAAAGAAGATGCTTATACTTGTGAAGGAAACAGAACTTGGCATCATAAGTATAAGATAGGTAAGGAATTCAAGAGAATCTCCCAGAGTTTGGTTAGAACATCAAACTCATAACCACAAGGAACAGTTAAAGTGTCTTTGCCTTTAAAGGGAAGTTAAATAAACAAGTGAAAGAGAAAGAAATAAAAGAATATGAAGATGAGGTACAACAAAGAACAGGAAGAGGCCTGTGTAAAAGGTCAAATCACCAGCAGACGAAAGGACCGCTCTCCCATTAGAGAGAGGGGGAACTGGTGGTGAGTTTAACCTGAGGCTCACCACACCTCAGGTAAGGGGTGGGATTGAGAAGTCAGGATCTTCATGGTAACCATATCCAGTGCAAAGATTGAACCTTCACAGTTGGCATCACTCAGCATTGCAAATCAGCTGTCTCATCAACTGAGCTAACCACCCATGTGCAGGGCAGTTGCAATAGTAAGTTAGACAGTCTGGTTCTTTACTGTACAAGCTGTGTGACTATGTTTTAATGCAGACTATATGGCAGTCAATCTGCCCACAGCATGGTCGCACAACACAGCTTTATTCAAGAAGGCAAAGGTTCCGCACTGTTGCTGTTAATGGGGATGCAGATCACAGAATCGTGCACAGAGACTATGATACCCAATCCGTATGCTCCAAATTTATAGGAAATTATCACAGGAAATGAATATTAACAGATATGTAGCAGTGATCATCACTTCTGCAGAGAAATTGAAATGACACCAATTGCATGCATTTGAATAGCATCCCCACCCCCACACCAGATTCTCACATCCACACCTCCATTGCATGAGACTTGTCATCCCAAAGTCTATTAAAACTCACTCTACTGCATAACAAATTTCAAAAGGATAAATAAAAAGCAAATCCAAAATACTGCTGCTGAGAAATGCATTGGAATGTAATGGTTCTAAGGTTGCGTGATGAATACAAATTCAAGAAAAATGCACATAACAGAAATAAGCATCCTCCGTGTGAATTAACACATCAATTCAAATCAGAATAAAATCGAAAACAAATTGCTGAAAACTACAGAGAAGTCTTGGAGCAAGGTCTGAATTTGTTTGAACAGATATTAGGTTACCAGTTGTAATTGATCAGACCTAGGTTGGAAAGAAGAGAGTTAGTCCTTTGTTTCATTTTAATAGGTCACTGCTAGCATCCGTTAGAGGGTGGGAGCTGAAGTTGATGCCTCAAAGCACTGGAGAGAAGCAGGGCTGAAGATGGTCAGCATGAATACATCTATTATGACCATTTGCTGCACATGCTGTAATATGCAAAGTCAAGTGCTGGGGCAGACCTACTGAATAAAATGGTTCTAGATCAAAGGTAGAACTCAGATTAAATATTGTGATATTCTTAAATTGCAGCCCAAGGACTTGATACCTACAAGACTGATTAAACTGATGTGGTAAATAACACAGTTCTAGTGCAGAAAGCTCAAGTGTACACTCCTACTATGTTGGAAGCAGGTGATTAGTTACATTTCAGAAGAAGACCATCTCACCCATCATGTCAATATCATCCCTTGCAAAAGCAGCTTTGGTTGTTCTTACTCTTCCACCTTTTTCTTCCATTGGTTTCTTTACTGATAGTTATCCGGGTCCCTTGTGAATCTGCCTTGAATACTCTCTCAAGGCAAGGCATTCCACATCCTTGAAAGGGACAACTTTGGCGGGGAGAGGGTGGGGGGGGGGGTGCAATGAGAGAGAGAGAGAGAGAGAGACTCACTGAGATCCTTGTAGGGAAAGGACGAGAACTTCTTCAAGTTATCCTAACTACTCCGTGGGAGGTGCGTTTCCTCATATCATCTCTCAGTTTCATTTTTGGCCATTCACCCAATTTTTCTGTACACAGACACCACAGGAAACAGAGGGGTGGGTATAGATAGCATTCCTCAGACTAGGGATGAGTTGAAAATAGCATTCTCCAGAGATCAGTGTTGGGATCCTTGCCTTTTCTTATTTATATAAATTACTTTGAGGTTGGTGTTGAGGACAAAATCTCTAAGTTTGCTGATGATACTAAACTAGGAAGAATAGTCAATTGTCAGGACATTGCTGAGCGACTTCAGAGGGGCATTGGCAAATTGGCCAAATGGGCAGACACCTGAAGGATGAATTTTAATGCAGAGAAATGAGAGCAAATGCATTTTGGTAGAAGGAACATGGAGAGACAATACAAGCTCAATGGTACAACCCTGAGGGGAGTACAGGAGCAGAGGGTCATTGAGGTTCATGTGCATAATTACCTAAAGTTGGTGAGGCAAGTTGTAAAGACTGTTGAGAAGGCTTATAGGATCTTAGGTTTATAAATAAAGCCATTGAGGATCAAAGCAAGGAAGTGATGCTACACCTCTACAAATCATTGGTCAGACCAGATTTGAAGTATTATGTTCAGTTGTGGGCACCTTATTTAAGGATGGATGTTAAAGCTCTGGACAGAGTGCAAAGGAAATTTACTAGAATGAACTAGGACTAAGGGATTTTAGGTACAAGGAAAGGTTAGAGAAATTGGACTTATTTTTCTTGGAGCAAAAAGAATTAGGAGTTGACCTTATTGGAGTGTTGGAATATTTAGGCTTATTCCTGAAGAAGGCTTATGCCCAAAACGTCGATTCTCCTGCTCCTTGGATGCTGCCTGGCCTGCTGTGTTTTTCCAGCACCACATTTTTCAACTCTGGTACTCCAGCATCTGCAGTCCTCACTTTCTCCTTATTGGAGTGTTCAAAATTATGAACAACTTTGACAGGGTAAAGAAAGATATTCTGTTAGCTATTGTTGATATGTTATGAACTAGAGACCAGAATTTCAAGATTGTCAGCGAGAGAGTTAGGAATAAGAGGAGGAGAAGCTTTCTTACTCAGAGAGTTTTTAGGATTTGAAATGCGCTGCCTGGGAGCATGATGGGGGTATATTCCATACGTGGTTTCAAAAGCGAGCTGGATATATTATTTGAAAGTGGTGAAGTTAGAGATCTATGGAGATAGCACTGAGAGCAAGACTAGCTGGGTAGCTCTTTCGGGAGTTAGTACAGACATGATGGGCCAAATGGCTTCCTTCTGTCCTGTAAAATTCCATGATTCTATGATATATCACTTTCAAGATCCAGAACTATTTTCTCTTTTCTCCCCACCCGGATTTAGATGACATCATCAGATTGGGTGGAGTTAAATGCAGTCTCCAACATTAACCCTTTTAGAATAATGACATTATTCATCATGGGTTACATTTGGATCTCTTTCCACATTTCAAAAAATATATTTAAAGCCAATATTCTCATGAGCTGGAGGATTGTGTTCTCAATTCAGTTGGGTAAGTACAGAACAGAGATGGAGGCAATGGCCAAGCAATATTATCACTGGACGTTTACTTCAGAGATCCGGGTAATATTCAGGGGACCTGAGTTTGAATCCCACCATGGCAGATGGTGGAATTCAACTTCAATCAAAAATAAATCTGGAATTAAGAGTCTTATGATGACCATGAATCCATTGTCAATTATCAGAAAAAAACTCATCTGGTTCACTAATATCCTTTAGGGGAGGAAACTGCTATCCTTACATCGTCTGGCTACAAGTGACTCCAGACCCACAGAAATGTGGTTGACTCTTAACAGTCTTCTGGGCAATTGGGGATGGGCAATAAATGCTGATCTAGCCAATGCTGATCAGGGCAGCATGGTGGTTCAGTGGTTAGCACTGCTGTCTCACAGCACCAGTGACTTAGATTTGATTCCAGCCTCGGGCGACTGTCTGTGTGGATTTTGCACATTCTCCCCATGTCTGCATGGGTTTCCTCTGGGTGCTCTGGTTTCCTCCCACTGTCCAAAGATGTGCAGGTCAAGTGAATTGGCTATGCTAAATTGCTCATAGTTTTAGGTGTACTAGTCAGAGGGAAATGGGTCTGGGTGGGTTACTCTTCAGAGGGCCGATGTGGACTTGTTGGGCTGAAGGGCCTGTTTCCACACTGTAGGGAATCTCGTCTAATCTAATCAAAGAAGCCCTCATCCCATGAATGAATAAAACAAAAAATCCCATCCTCCAAGCTTCAAGTTGTGTGCAAAGAGAGGGTAGGTCAGAAATTGGAGTCCATGCACTGCATGGTTTATAAATAGAGGCACAGAGTTTCAGAGCAAGGAAATGATGCTACACTCCTACAAATCATTGGTCAGACCAGATTTGCAGCACTTTTGTCTCCTATATTTGTTTCCTTAGAATTTGATTTAATCTGGGACTCCTGTTGTTGCATTTATCCTATATAGTTCTCTAATAGTACAGTTTTGGTATGCTGGCTCTATCCAGGTTCACATAAGATAACATCAATACATTCCGATTGAGAACACATCACAGGGGATTGATATTGACAGACTAATTTCCTGCAGACCTGGAAGAAACAATTTTACAAGGTAAGAAATATTGTTGTTGTTCTACTTAGCTGTCAAAAATCTTAAATGTGCAGGTCTGCATAGACTAATCAGCATTTACAAGCACAGAATATGTGCTCTTAGTTGGATGAAAAGAGAAGAGAAAATGAGATACCATGGCTGCATACTAAAGTGTGAAGTATTATAATTTATATATTATTCCTTTTATTCACTCATGGGACATGGGTATTACTGGCTGGGCCAACACTTATTGCCCATCCCCAATTGCCCTTGAGAAGGTGATGGTGAGCTGCCTTCTTAAACTGCTGCAGTCCACATCTGTAGGTGCTCCAAATCCCTTTAGGAATGTATTTCCAGGATTTTGACCCAGCAAAAGTGAAGGAATGGTGATAAATCTGCAAATCAGGTTAGGGAATGCTTGGAGGGGAGCCAGGTTAGGGAATGCTTGTAGCTGGTGGTGTTCCCATACATCTGCTGCCCTTGTCCTTCTGGATGGAAGTGATCGTGGGTTTGGAAGTTGCTGTCTGAGGGTGATTTGGAGGTGCCGGTGTTGGACTGGGGTGTACAAAGTTAAAAATCACACAACACCAGGTTATAGTCCAACAGGTTTAATTGGAAGCACAGTAGCTTTTGGAGTGTCGCTCCATCATCAGGTGATAGTGGAGGGCTAGGATTGAGCTCTCCACTACCACCTGATGAAGGAGTGAAGCTCCGAAAGCTAGTGTGCTTCCAATTAAATCCGTTGGACTATAACCTGGTGTTGTGTGATTTTTACTGTCTAAGGATGTTTGCTGAATTTCTGCAGTGTGCCTTACAGATAGTAAACATTGCTGCTATTGAGCATTGGTAGTGGAGGGAGTGAATGCTTGTAGAGGTGGCTCCAATCCAACAGTTTTCCCAGATGGTCGCAAGTTTCTTGAGTACTGTTAGAGCTACACCCATCCAGGCAAGTGTGGAGTATTCCATTACACTACTGACTTGTGCCTTGCAGATAATGCACTTGGTTTTGGGGAGTCAGGAGGTGAGTTTTTTGCCACAGTATTCCCAATCTCTGACCTGCTGTTGTAGCAACTGTGTTCATGTGGTGAGTGCAGTTGAGTTTCTGATCAATAGTAACTGCAAATAAATTCTGTGTCTTACGATCTTTGCTATAAATTCAGCGTTTTACAATCTTATATTCCACAACCACCTGATGAAGGAGCAGCGCTCTGAAAGCTAGTGTTTCCAAATAAACCACTTGGACTATAACCCAGTTTTGTGTGACTTTTAACTTTGTCGCACCCCAGTCCAACACCGGCACATCCAAATCATTCTTGTCAGGTCATCTTCTCAAAATGAATGTTAACATTGCATTTGCCTTCTTTACTGCCAACTGAACTTTCATGTTAACCTTTAGAGAAATAGTGAAAGATTGCAAACTCTGAGATACAGAGGAATCTGTATGTCCTTGTTTGTGAATTGAGAAAATATGCAGTTGCGGCAAATAATTTAGAAAGCTAATAGATAGTTATCATTTATTGCAAGGGGAATTAAATAGAAATGGAGGGTGATCAAGCTTGATTTATATTAGCTACTGGTGAGACTGGATCTGGAGTAGTACACAATACAGGTCACCTTATTGAAGGGAGAATATTAATGCATTGGGGGTAGCTCAGAGGACAATTATCGGACTAGATTTCTGAAGAAGGGTCAATTGACCCGAAATGTCAACTCTATTTTCTCTCCACAGATGCTGTCAGATCTGCTGAGCTTTTCCAGCAAATTCCGGTTTTGTTACTAGACTGATACCTGGAATGAGCATGTTGCCTGATGTGGAAAGATTAGACTTGTGACTGCTACACTTTAGAAGAGTTAAAGGTGACTTACCTGAAACACAAGATCCTAAGGGATCTTGACAGGATCAAAGTGTGCTCCCTCATTTGGGGGGAGTCTTGAATGAGGGGTCACTGTTTGAAAATCAGAGGTGTCCATTCAAAATGGATCAGGCAAACGCTCTTTCTTTGGAAATTCTTTGGAATGCTCTTCCTGAAATAGTCGTGGAATGAAAGTCCTTGAACACTTTTAAAGCAGAGGTAGATGGATCCTGGTTAAACAAATGGCTGAAAGTTTATCAAGAGTAGTTCGAAATGAGAATTTGAAGTTATGTTCTTTACGGAAAGAAACTACCATCCTTATCTAGGCTGGCCTACCCATGACTCCAGACTCAAAATATTGCAGTTGATTCTTAACTGCCTTCTGGGCAATTAGGGATGGGCAATAAAAGCTACCCTAGCGAAAGACAACCAAAATCCCATTAACGAATTTAAAAATAGTCAGGGCAGCCATGAGCATATTGATTGGCGGGGTAAAAACAATGACTGCAGATGCTGGAAACCAGACTCTGGATTAATGGTGCTGGAAAAGCACAGCAGTTCAGGCAGCATCCGAGGAGCAGGAAAAGCCCTTCGTCAGGAATAGAGGCAGAGCACCTGAACGGTGGACAGATAAATGAGAGGAGAGTGGGTGTGGGGAGAAAGTAGCATAGAGTACAATAAGTGAGTGGGGGGGGGGATGAAGGTGATTGGTCAGGGAGGAGGGTGGGGGAAGGTAGCAAAGAGTACAATGGGTGAATGGGGGTGGGATGAAGGTGATAGGTCAGAGAGGTGGGTGGAGTGGATAGGTGGAAAGGAAGATAGGCCGGTAAGACAAGTCATGGGGACAGTGCTGAGCTGGAAGTTTGGAACTGGGGTGAGGTGGGGGAAGGGGAAATGAGGCAACTGCTGAAGTCCACATTAATGCCCTGGGGTTGAAGTGTTCCGAGGCTGAAGATGAGGCGTTCTTCCTCCAGGCGTCGAGTGGTGATGGAGCGGCGGTGAAGGAGGCCCAGGACCTCCATGTCCTTGGCAGAGTGGGAGGGGGAGTTGAAATGTTGGGCCACAGGGCGGTGTGGTTGGTTGGTGCAGGTTGATTGGCGGAGCAGGCTTGTGGGGCTGACTGATATAATGCTGCCTTTAATCTGTACAGTTCCACGGGATGAATTCAGAGCCTGGCAATCTTGCTTCTTGCCCTCTGCCGGAGATCTGAATTGTGGGTCATATCATTTCTCTTCCTCAAACTCACCAGCTATATTTTCAATGGTGCGAGTTTCTCAGCTGGAGATGGGGGCAGAGGGAACACTTGACACAAGATACAGTGATGTTCCAGAGTCAGTGGAGACAGGCCAGATTATCGTACCTTGGCCTGAGTCTATCAGAAAGTTTTGATTTATACACCAACCCTGGGACAGGGCCCCTCAAGACTTAACGCTGCAGCAGTCTAATGAGTGACCTGCTTTGAGGATTTGTCAAGTATAAACCATATTAAGTGTCTCAATTCTCCTCCAGGTATGCCTACCTTGAGGAAGATCTGCTCAAATGGAAGATGCTTGCTGGAAAGTCGTTGAAATATACTAATATTTCACACTCGGAAAGGGAAGTTGCTGGAGAAAATCATCTGGCCCAGCAGCATCTGTGGAAAGAGAAACAGAGTTAATATCCTAAGTCCAGTTTATCTGCTTCAGAGCTGCAGTTTCAGATTTCCAGCATCTGCAGTTATTTGTTTTATTTTGGCGTTTAATTTGTTGTCTCTCACACATACCTTTTAAGGGATTAAGATTGATTTTTCATGTCACATGTTTTACAATTATTCATCTTTTGGTTATATTGTCTGTTTTATATTGCTTGTTAACAGCCTTACTTTTTAAACAGAGCACACTGAATAACATGATTGGAACCCGCTCAGCACGTCAAATATTATGACTGTGCCCAAAACACTCGACTCGCAACATTAACCATTGTGACATGATGTTCCTGCAGGCAGTTTTCGGTGAAACTGAAAGTTTATTGTTCTGTGCTGTGTTCTATGATCTCTCTAAGGATCAATAACTTCTAAAACCAGTATTTGAATTCCGGTTATCATTTGATAGGATGACTCAATAAGATTCCAAGTTGTAAGAGTTTTACTGCAATAAATTATGACATCTGGGGTGTAGGACTGCAAGAATGTAGGTGGGAGAGAGAATGAATGCAGTTTCCCAATTTGTTATCCTAAGAGCTAATAGAGAAGATATTTGTTATTCTTTGGAGAAGGGTAAATATGTACACCTTTATACAATCACTGATGAGTGGAACAAGACACCAGTGAAACTGTTTCTCTTAGCACCATATGTTGCAAATATGAAGTGTGTGAGATAGTTGAGTTTTGGGACTGGCTCTTTAAATGTTCATCCAACAGATTCTAATTCAAAATTAATATTTGATAGAGCAAACATTAAAAAAAGGATCAAGCAGAGAATGGATCATCCATCAAGCTTTCCCTGCCAAGCGAATCTACCTCAACTTTATACCTTCCCAAACCATCCACATCACCCTTTGATTCACTGGGAAACACAGTGAATGAGTACACTCAGCCTTGAGTACACTCAGCAAGTGAACATTTGCCTCTGGGGTAAATGGTGACAAATTATCAGAGGATGAGGGACACTCAGTTCATTACAAATTATTTTCTTGATTGCTTTCCCCGTGGATTGATAGCATTCTGCAAGAATATCAACAATTGCACACACAATCTCCAAAACCAGGCTGGCTACTTCCTACTGACAAAACTGAAAATGACCAGGTCAGCGTTTGTTAATCCTGTGCACTTCATAGATTGTCATAATATTTAATAACATTTCCATTACT
Source organism: Chiloscyllium punctatum (assembly GCF_047496795.1). Taxonomy (NCBI): domain Eukaryota; kingdom Metazoa; phylum Chordata; class Chondrichthyes; order Orectolobiformes; family Hemiscylliidae; genus Chiloscyllium; species Chiloscyllium punctatum. Next base: position 147,447,061 of record NC_092741.1, on the reverse strand, counting down.
ACTGCCATCCTGAAAGCTGTGCAATGATGTCTGTTGTTTATGATCCTGGTGTTACATGAGGGATAGTGTTAAATATGTGGGCAAAATAGTAATAAAGCCTCATCTAACATACGTTAACTGACAAACATTTTCAAAATGATCATGAAATTACTGAGGTAAAGAAAACAAGCATAGCGGTTGCAATACTAATACATTTTGACAAGGAAATTACAAAGACTGACCTTTAATATTAAGAATAATTCATTGCTGCAGTGACATTAGCTGTGTACTTTCAAACATGCCTGCAGCCTGACATATTTTAAACTCGTAATGTCAGGATGACTGCATCAGAACTGTTTTAAGTCTAAAGTTAGGTGAAGATGGAGCCATGCATTATTCATGGAGGAGCTGCAATCTAATTATCAAGCTTTCATGGATTATTACGTCCAATGTTGCAACACTTGTTTTGAAGAATTCACAGCAAGCCACTACATTTCACGAGATTGCCAGCGAGGGGAGAAATGCCGACTTTGGAGCTGTCGGACAGCAGGCAACGACCCTAGCAGAAAGGGTCTGAGCTGATTCTTCCAAAAGGATCTCTTTCTTCTCCAAAAGCTAATAGGAAGACAAAAAAGGATTGGAAATCAACAGTGCAAGGCCCACCATTGCCTCAGTTTTAATGTTGTTATGGTGCCGTTGGACGTAATTAATATTTCAAGATGAAATCAAAACACTTTGCATTTAAATGACAGAACTACACCACAAGGCTATACATGTTTAAATGAAAACAAACATTGTAATGAGAAATTAAACAAAGCAAGTGCCATTAATTTAACATTATAACTTATGTTCTAAACTCAGTTCTATTTTTACTCTGCCCCAAGAGTTACTTTATCTGAATAAATCTTTACAGTTCTTTTCTGGGTCCAATCCAAATGCAGTCACAGCTCATAAGTATTCACTTGAAAACTCTTCAGTGCTCCAGCATTCCTGCAGGATAAGATTCTAGAGCACAGTTTCTTTGGCTATATGACCCTCCATTTTATTTTCTTTACATGTAGATACTTGAGCTCCATGATCATGTTGCCAGCAGATATCCAACTGTCTTTCCACAGTATTCCAAGATCCAGACACAGTGAGCACCAGTCTCGCTTTCATCCACCAACTGCAAAGGGAAAATGTTTCATAATGTTCCACTTAACAGGTTATTGTACAAAACCAAAGTCCATGGGATTGGTGGCAATTGACAAGCCTGAACTGAGCATTGGTTGGCAGACCAGACACCAGCTTTACTTTCTTCAAGTAAAAGATGTAACTTTGAGTACCGACATGCTGACTCTTCATGGAACATTCCTTGTTCTAGTCCTCCTTAACTGGCTACCAGAAAGTTTATTCTGGTAGACTGACAACATAGTCAGTCTTGCTTCCTACTCTCATCCAGAATTGGAAATTAAAAAATTTACCGCCTACTCCTTTGTCCAACTGGTCATTTCAGACTCCTCCCTTCCCTTCCCTGACTGTTCTGTTTCCATTTCTGCAGATAGAGCATCCACCAATTCCATTTCAAACCCACGGAATACCAGTTATCATGACTGGATTTCCTCAAACCCTGCATACTGTAAGAAGTCAATTCTATTCTCCCTGTTTCTCCATCTCTATTGCATCTTTTCAAATGATGCCAACAGGGATGCTCCCAGTATGTCTTCTTTTTGCCGTTTCTATGAAGGGGTCAGCTTTAGAAAGGTCTTTGATAAGGTTCCTCATGGTAGACTGGTTAATAAGGTTAGATCACATGGGATCCAGGGAGAGTGATCCATTTGGATGCAAAATTGGCTTGACAGTAGGAGACAGAGGGTGGCGGTAGAGGGCAGTCATTCAGACTGAAGGCCCGTGACCAGCAGTGTTCTGCACGGATCGGTGCTAGGTCCACTGTTGTTTGTTATTTATATAAACTATTTGGTTGAGAAGAAAGTGAGTGGTTACATGGTTAAGAAGGTTGAGGATGACACCAAAAATGTTGGAATGGTGGACAGGGAAGGAAGTTATCTAGGAGTACAATGGGATCTTGATCAACTGGGCCAGTGGACCTAGGAATGGCAGATGGGGATTAATTCAGTTGAATGCAAAGTGTTGCATTTTGGTAAGACAAAGCAGGGCAGGACTTAAACATGTAATGGTAGGGTCCTCGGGAGTTTTGTCAAACAGAGAGACCTAAGGATGCAACATAGTCCCTTCAAAGTTAAATCACAGATAGACAGGGTGGTGAAGGCAGCATTCGGCATGCTGTCTTTCATTGGTCAGAGCAATGAGAACAGGTGTCTGGACATCATGTTATAGCTATACAAGAAATTAGTAAGGCTGCATTTGGAGTACAGTACACAATTCTGGTCTCCCTGCTAGAGAAAAGATGTTATGGAAAGGGCACAAAAAAGATTTACAAGCGTGATTTGAGTTATAAAGAGATGTTGGCTAGACTGGGATTTGTTTCTCTGCAGAATAACAGACTGAGGAGTGACCTTATAGAAGTTTATAAAATCACGAGGGGCATGGATAAAGTGAATAGCAAGGGACATTTCCCAGGTAGGAGAGTTCAAAACTGGAGTACATAGATTTAAGGTGAGAGGGGAAAGATTTACAAAGGGACCTGAGGGTGCTGAGTGTCTGGAACAGGCTGCCAGAGGCGGTAATGGAAGCAAGTACAATTTTATCACTTACGAAACATTTAGACAGGTATATGGATGGGATAGGTACGGAGGCATATGGGAGGAGAAAGTGAGGACTGCAGATGCTGGAGATCAGAGCTGAAAATGTGTTGCTGGAAAGGCGCAGCAGGTCAGGCAGCATCCAAGGAGCAGGAGAATCGACGTTTCGGGCATGAGCCCGAAGAAGGGCCCGAAGAAGATTCCTGAAGAAAGGGCTCATGCCCGAAACGTCGATTCTCCTGCTCCTTGGATGCTGCCTGACCTGCTGCGCTTTTCCAGCAACGCATTTTCAGCACGGAGGCATATGGACCAAACTCAGGAAAATGGGACTTTTTCAATTGTGAAAACTGGTCAGCACGGACAAGTCTGGCCAAAGGCCCTGTTTCCAAGTTGTAGACCTCTATGACTCTGATTCTAACTTCGAACAACCACAATTAATCTTCCTTTGTACTCTGTATGACATCAGTGTCAAAGTTTTCCCCTTGATTCCCACTGATGTTGGTTTTGCTGGGGATCCTTTTTGCCACATTTGGTTAAATGCTGCCTTCTAGTCACCCAGATCTCATTGATCAGATAACTTGCTGCCCAGGATTTGGGGAAAGCGAATACTACTCGGGGCTATTTTGTGACAGAAGCTGTTTGATTGGCAGCCAGCATTCACACACACCACAATTTGCTTGGCTGATCATAGTCACCAGCTCTGCATCATTTGCAAAAGAGGTCACCGCAACGTTCATCAGGGCTAGGAGAATCAGGCTAGCAGCCAGGACTCTGGAGGAGTGTACATTTCATGCTGGTTTTTGTCCTTGAATGCTGGCAACCTGAGTAATGTTGCCAGAGTGAATAGAGTTTCAGGACGTTCAGCTCTTGTGACAATCACATAAACTGATTCAGAGACAGAATGATGATTATTGTCATTATAACTAGAGAAAGGCTTTTTCATATATACTCAGGCAAACTGCACAATTTCAGGAGTTCAGGTGAAGTTGGACTAGCTGGTTGGGAGCACAAATGGATACACTTTCATTCATTAAGATAAAGGTAAAGTTCTGCACGGTTGCACAAGATTAGAAAGCAACATGAACGATTGTCACTCAAATTGGAGAGTGGAAAGGGACCCTGAGGAGGTTTGCCAGTGTTCAGTAAAAGTACCATGACTTGGTTCTGAGGAAGGGTCACTCAACCCGAAACGTACACTCTGATTTCTCTCCGTAGATGCTGTTGGACTTGCTGAGCTTTTCCATTAATTTGTGCTTTTAGTACTTGGTGCAGTATTGATTTGTGGGGTGGGAAGAGATTATTTGGTGGCAAGCGGTGTGGGAGAGGGCTGTGGGCTCCAGTTTCAATGTAAAACAAGGAAGAAACATTTCCCAGTGAGGTTATCCCATTGATGTACAAGAGCATCAAAATCACAAGGGTTTCTGGAGTATTTTGGAACAGCCTCAGATCAGCATGTTACCTAGAATTGCTTTGGAAGAATTGTGCTCACTTTTTTTTCAAACTACTGCTGTTTGGCAGAAAAGTTACTGGTCCTGCTGGATGAGAATGATCCCAATTCACAGTCCCTAAATGACACTGAGGCTGGAAGGACAACAAGGAAACAATTGAAGCTGCGCTGGTCTTTTATAGTGTACAGTTTGCAAATAGTCCTCTAATTTTTCTTTCAGAATCTCAAAGTTTTGACAGTGCACCTGAAGGCAATGCTTTCTGGAGCACACCTTGACTTTCTACATTAGGAAGGTGAAAGGATTATATAGTCAGTCCACATGGAATTCCTCATTCATAGGCAGCACGGTGGCATAGTGGTTTGCACCACTGCCTCAAAACACCAGGGATTTGGGTTCGATGCCAGCCTTGGGTGGCTAAGTGGAGTTTGCACATTCTCTCTGTGTCTGTATGGGTTTCCTCAAACAATCCAAAAAGGTGCAGGTTTGGGTGGATTGGCCAAGGGAAATTGTCCCCAGTGATCAAGGATATGTAGAGTAGGTGGGTTATGTGGAAATGTGGGGTTATAGAGGGGGGGGGTTGTAGGTCTGGGTTGGTATGGTCTTGATGAGCCGAATGGCCTGCATCCATGCTGTAAGGATTCTATTATTCAACTTAACTTTGATAATTGGAGGAACGGTTGGGTAGTTCAGTTGGTTGGATGGCTAGTTCACAATGCTGAGCGACGCCAACAGTGTGGGTTCAATTCAGGCTCAGGTCACCATGATGGATGGTCCTGCTCTCTCAACCATGCCCCTTGCCTGAGAGGTGGTGATCCTCAGATCGAACTCACCACCAGTCATCTTTTTCTAACGAGACCACATGACCATGGCGACCTTACCTTTATTTCCAATTCCTTCGTCTCCGCCGCATCTGCTCCCAGGAGGACCAGTTCCAATAGCGAACAACCCAGATGGCCTCCTTCTTCAAAGATCGCAATCTCCCCCCAGATGTGATTGACGATGCTCTTCACCGCATCTCCTCCACTTCCCGCTCCTCTGCCCTTGAGCCCCGCCCCTCCAATCGCCACCAGGACAGAACCCCACTGGTCCTCACCTACCACCCCAACAACCTCCATATACATCGTATCATCCGTTGTCATTTCCGCCACCTCCAAACGGACCCCACCACCAGGGATATATTTCCCTCCCCTCCCCTATCAGCATTCCGAAAAGACTACTCCCTCCGTGACTCCCTCGTCAGGTCCACACCCCCCACCAACCCAACCTCCACTCCTGGCAACTTCCCCTGCAACCGCAAGAAATGCAAAACTTGCGCCCACACCTCCCCCCTTACTTCCCTCCAAGGCCCCAAGGGATCCTTCCATATCCACCACAAATTCACCTGCACCTCCACACACATCATTTACTGCATCCGCTGCACCCGATGTGGCCTCCTCTATATTGGGGAGACAAGCCGCCTACTTGCGGAATGTTTCAGAGAACACCTCTGGGATAGCTGGACCAACCAACCCAACCATCCCGTGGCTCAACACTTCAACTCCCCCTCCCATTCCACCAAGGACATGCAGATCCTTGGACTCCTCTATCGCCAGACCATAGCAACACGACGGCTGGAGGAAGAGCACCTCATCTTCCGCCTAGGAACCCTCCAACCACAAGGGATGAACTCAGATTTCTCCAGTTTCCTCATTTCCCCTCCCCCCACCTTGTCTCAGTCCCAACCCTTGAACTCAGCCCCACCTTCCTAACCTGCAATCTTCTTCCTGACCTCTCCGCCCCCACCCCCACTCCGGCCTATCACCTTCACCTTAACCTCCTTCCACCTATCGCATTTCCAACGCCCCTCCCCCAAGTCCCTCCTCCCTACCTTTTATCTTAGCCTGCTGGACACACTTTCCTCATTCCTGAAGAAGGGCTCATGCCCGAAACATCGATTCCCCTGCTCCTTGGATGCTGCCTGACCTGCTGCGCCTTTCCAGCAACACATTTTCAGCTCTAGTGAACAAGGAGTAACCACAGGGAATGTGACTATGCTGGATGCTGCTAAGATCTTGAGAAGATGTGTACAGGAAGTCAAGGATATGACTGTTGTTGACATTGGTTCATCATTAGGGGTTTTGTAGTTGCAATGACAGAGAAGATAATGGCAATTAGTCCAACTTCAGAAGGCACTCTCCATCTCAAATCAGTGCGTTATCAGAACTTGTTCCTTCTTGCAGTCTCTCAGCTGAATGCCATCGCTATGCCAGGAGATTGCTATCAGGTCTTCAGGGTACTTCAGGGAGGCCAACATCTTCCAGTATTCCTCAAACCATAGTGAATATGTCACTAATCTGTGGTCACACTTAGGTTAGAAATCATATGGAGGTAAAGCCAAAGAAAACCTGAAGAAAAAGGACACATTACAATGTGTACAAGTTGATTCTATACACTAAACATATTGTATGGAGAATACCTTTTACACAAACTTGGATATCCTCAATAGTCTTCATATGTACTACAAAACATTGAGCTAAAATACACAGCTTTGACTCTCCCAAACAGCAAAATGGTTGCATCCTCATTAACAATCCAGGGGGAAGTGTAGCATTCTAGTGCAGAAATGTGCTGCTGATTATTGGGAAGCAAAAGGGCATGGAGTCATAGAGGGCTACAGTACAGATTAAGGACCTTCAGCCCATCAAGTCTGCATACAACTCTATCAACTCGAGATAAAAAGAACACAGGCAACATTGTCCAAATTGATTCAGTCGTAGTGAATTTCCCAAATGGGTGGATGGGGGGGTTGGCCTGACACATATTATGGAGATTTATTCCAGGGTCTATCCAATCGTTCTGGCCTTGGAGTCATACACATTTTAGAATGAGCATGCAGCTTCACTGGGGATTCATATTCGACAGAGGTCAGCGTGTAACTCGCTCCAAGAGATGCCTGAATGAATTTGTTTCCGCTTCTGCAGCCAATGAAAGGCTGTGCTCAAGGAACACTTACTGCCCTTGATTGAATGAATAATTACTGCTGTCCTCAAATTCCTGTTCACCGAACAAATATTTAAATAATGTAAATAGAGCAAAATCCATCGGAGGACATGCATCTTATTGTAAGCTGCAGGGCAACATCAGCACTCAGGACACAAGCAGACATGGCAGTTATCATGACAGTTATCAAATGCCTTCAGAATATTTCAACAGTGAACAAGGCTAATACCCAGTTAAACAATGATGTAATTATTTTCAGATGCTGCTGGCTCCCTGGTAAGATTAGGTTGTCAACAACAGACATATCCTTGACTCCCTGCACTCATCTTATCAAGTTCTTAGCAGTATCCTGCACAGTCACGCTCCTTGCGGTTGCTGTACTATGGAACAAAACTGTCATTATCTTCAGGCATTGTACGTGATGGCGTTATCCTCAGGGATTGCACATGACAACATAAGCATTAACATTCATGATTCTAGACTCCAAAATACTGTTGAAAGTACCTTTCACTTTTGGCTAAATGAAAAGGAAAATTGGAGTTCTATAGCAACATTTCAATTCACAAGATATCGCAAGGTGGCTAATAAGCAATGATTGAAATTCAGAATTGTCGTGTTTGATGTTGCATGATCTTGTCATGTGACTCAAATCTGTTGGCAATGAACTAGGAGATATGGCAGTTTTGCTCAAAATTAAGGATATGATTTTCAAAATAATAGAAAGATTTTTCACCATTATGAAATGGTGGTCAAACCTGGAAATAAAGGTTCCCGCACCCAAATATAACATCTACTATGTTCATGGGTTTGGGTCATTTTCCATGCAGATTTCATGGACGTAACTAACTCCATTTCTGTGTGACCTTGACCAGATTGAGCGAATATACAATAGTTAATGTGTTACCCTCAATGAACCCTGTCACCTGATCATTTAAGGATAACTCAAAAAGAACAATTGAAGGTTCAGAGTTCATTAGTGATAATCATAGAATCCCTACAGCGTGGACACAGGCCACTTGGCCCAACAAGTCCACACTGACTCTCTGAAGTGTAACCCATTCCCCTACATTTACCCCTGCATAATGTACCTAACCTACACATCCCTGAACACTATGGGCAATATAGCATGGCCAATTCGCCTTACCTACACATCTTTGGATTGCAGGAGGAAACCGGCGCACCCAAAGGATGGGGGGAGTGTGCAATCTCCACACAGACAGTCGACCGAGGCTGGAATTAAAACAGGGTTCCTGGTGCTGTGAGGCAACAGTGCTAACCTCTGAGTCACCATGCAATCCATAAACGTATGGAATTTAATTCCCCAACACCCCAAAGTGAGAGGTAGGAATGTTTGGAGATGGGAGAATTGTTTGTTGAGCTGGAATGATGTGTGATATATATAGGGATACAGATGAGAATGTGAGGGGAATGATAAGTAAGCTTGTGGGTGACTTGAAGATGGACTGAATGGTTAATAGTGAGGAACAGAGAGATAGTGAGGACTGCAGATGCTGGAGAGTCAGAGTCGATGAAATGTGGTACTGGAAAAAGCACAGCAAGTCAGGCAGCATCTGAGGAGCAGGAGAATCGGCGTTTTGGGCAGAACCCTTCATCAGGACTCTGATGAATAGTGAGGGACATAAGGACATAAGAACTAGAGCAGGAGTGGGCCATCTGGCCTGTCAAGCCTTATGCACCTTTCAATAAGATCATGGCTGATCTTTTTGTGAACTCAGCTCCACTTGTCCGCCTGCCCATCATAACTCTTAATTCCTTGACTATTCATAGTTTGATTAGCTATAGTTAGCATGGCTTTGTGAGGGGAAAGTCATGCCTCACAAACCTTACTAAATTCTTTGAGCATGTGACAAAACGCATTGATGAAGGTAGAGCAGTGGATGCGGTGTACATAGATTTTAGCAAGGTTCCCCATTGATAAGGTTCCCCATTGTAGGCTCATTCAGAAAGTAAGGAGACATGGGATATGGGGAAATCTGGCTGTCTGGATACATAGGAAAGAGAAGGTGATGGTAAATGGAAAGTATTCAGCCTGGAGCTTGATGACCAGAGGTATTCCACAGGGATCGGTTCTGGAACTCCTGATCTTTGTGATTTTTATAAATGACTTGGATGAGGAAGTGGAAGGGTGGGTTAGTAAATTTGCTGATGACATGAAGGTTGGTGAAGTGGTAGATATGTGGAGGGCTGTTGTAGGTTGCAACAGGACATCAACAGAATGCAGAACTGGGCTGATAAATGGCAGATGGAGTTCGACCTGGAACAATGTGAAGTGATTCACTTTGGAAGGTTGAATTTGAATGCAGAATACAGGGTTAAAGGCAGGATTCTTTGCAGGGTGGAGGAACAGAGAGATTTGGGGTTTATGTAAATAGATTCCTCAAGGTTGCCACCCAAGTTGACAGGGTTGTCAAGAAGGTGTATGGTGTATTGGCTTTCATTAGCAGGGGGATTCAGTTTCAGAGCCGTGAGGTTATACTGCAGCTCTTTAAAGCCCTGGTTAGACCACACTTGGAATATTGTATTCAGTTCTGGTTGTCTCATTACAGAAAGGATGTGGAAACTTTAGAGAGGGTGCAGAGGAGCCTTACTAGGATGCTGCCTGGACTGGAGGACATGTCTTATGAAGAAAAGTTGAGGGAGCTGGGGCTTTTCTCTTTGGACCAAAGAAGGATGAGACATGACTTGATAGAGGTGTACAAGATGATGAGAGGAATAGATAGAGTGGATAGCCAGAGACTTTTTCCCAGGATGGAAATGGCTATCACGAGGGTCATAATTTTAAGGCGATTAGAAGAAGGTTTAGGGGAGATATCAGAGGTAGGTTCTTTACACAAAGTGTAGTGGGTATGTGGTAAAAACAATGACTGCAGATGCTGGAAACCAGATTCTGGATTAGTGGTGCTGGAAGAGCACAGCGGTTCAGGCAGCATCCAAGTAGCTTCGAAATCGACGTTTCGGGCAAAAGCCCTTCATCAGGAATAAAGGCAGTGAGCCTGAAGCGTGGAGAAATAAGCTAGAGGAGGGTGGGGATGGGGAGAAAGTAGCATAGAGTACAATGGGTAAGTGGGGGAGGGGATGAAGGTGATAGGTCAGGGAGGAGAGGGTGGAGTGGATAGGTGGAAAAGGAGATAGGCAGGTAGGACAAGTCCGGACAAGTTATGGGAACAGTTACTGAGCTGGAAGTTTGGAATACATTACCAGTGGTGGTAGTAGAGTCAGATACATTATGGACATTAAAGCAACACTTGGATAGGCACATGGAAGATAGTACAATGATGGGTATGTAGGTTAATCTGATCTTAGAGGAGCACAAAAGGTCAGCATAACATCGAGAGGCGAAGGGCCTATACTGTGCTGTACTGTTCTATGTTCTAAAAACATACCTACCTTTGCCTCAAAGACATCCAACGAGGTAGAATCAACTGATTCACTGGGCAGGGAATTCCACAGATTCACAACCCTTTGGGTAAGGGTGTTTCTCCTCAACACAGTCTTAAAAATCTGCTCCCCCTTATTTTGACATTATACTCCCTAGTTCTAGTTTCACCCTGCCAGTGGAAGCAACCTCCCTATTTCTATCGCATCTATTCCCTTCATAATTTTATAGGAAGGTGTTGGGGGGTGGGGGGGGGGGGGGGGGTGCATGGTGGGGTTGGTTAGATGGGCAGATCAGTGGCGAGGGGTTTTAACCCTGCCAAATGTGAAGTAATGCTCTTCGGAAGAAGTAACAGGACAAGGCAGTACACAATGATTGGTGAGACACTAGGAAGTTCAGAGGAACACAGATCTTGGGGTAATTGTTCACAGGTCCCAGGACAGATTAATAATGTAGTCAAAAAGGCATTTGGGACACTTGTTTTTACCAGTCATGACACAGATTATAAAGCAACAATGTCATGTTGGAACTACACAAGCTATAGGAAGGATGTAATTTTTCTGGTGGGGGTGTAAGAGAGATTCCCCAGCGTGTTAACTGGGGTGGAGCATGTAAGCGATGAAGAGAGGCTGGACAGGCTCAGGTTGTTTTCCTCAAAGCAGAGAAACCTGGGGGTGGATTAAGGTGTACAAGCTGATGTGGGGCAAGATCAGGGTGGACAGGAAGCAGCTGTTCCCCTTTAGTTGAAGGGTCAAAATCAGGGGTGCAGAATTTTGAGTTGAATGTCAGGAAGTATCGAGGAGATTTGAGGAAGTGTGTTGCACCAGAGGGTAGAAGTAATCTGGAATGCCCTGTCTGGGAGGGCAGTTGAGACCAGAAACCTCACAACTTTTAAAAAGCACATGGATGAGCACTCAAATGTCAAAGGACTCAATACTTTGGGCCAATTGCTGGAAAGTGGGACTACTGCAGATAGGTCCGTGTAGACTCAATGGGCCAAAGAGCCTCTGAATGAGTGCAGAGAAGATGTTCTGTGATTATACTCCAGGTAGAAGGAGTGACATGTATGCCAGGAATTGGAGACACGGGGATAGGGATCACACTTTCTTTTCACTCGTTAACTCAAATCATTAACTATAATTGTCTGCACTAGTGCTGAGCAAAGGTGGGGACACTGATGCAAGGTGCTGTTAGGTGATTGTGTGGCTGATTATGAGTATTGTTCCAGACTGCCTGAAAGGGGAAATGTCTGTGGTAATGTTTCGTCATTGAAGTACCAGGGATGACTCCTTATTTAGCAAGATAGTGTGTGAAATATTATTGAAACTAAATGTACAACTCTGATGTACAAACTAAATGTACATCAATGACTGAGTCAGAGATCAAGATTGAGAATATAATTGCAGTAGTCTGAAGTCTGGAGGAAATACAAACTTCACATTGTACATTCACTCCCTCATTGTAGCACTCAGCTTTGGTCCAATGGCCTGCAATGTCTTGCTACTTTGCTAGCTTTTGTCTGCTCCCTTCCCCATTATGAATCCATGTTGTTCTGAAATTGTATAAGTTTAAGCAGTACATACAGTGATGTGCAGCAGTCCGTTTCCCAGTGCATTGTAGCTGGGATCGAATTACCATGAATCAAGAAGCTCTATTAATTTATAAAGATTTGTTGTGTTGGGAGGAATTTTAATGATTGAGGAGCCTATGGGTGTAATTGCCGGTGGGAGATTAAACGTGGCTAAATATCAGTTTGTGATGGTGCAAATCCAACAGATTTAATGAGAATACATTTGGCTGCATGAGCATTATCCTCTTTTGAGAGGATAAATATTTAATTGAATGGAACAGGGCGGCAGCAAAAATGTTATGCCACATTATGGATTCATGTCCAGAAGTCCATCAGTGATTTAACTGGGTCAGGAAAGATGTATACCGTTCCAAATTCAGCTACCCCTCTCCTACACGTCACCTCTGGCCACCATCTTCTCAATCCATGTTCCCAGGGGAAAGTATCTTTCTCCAGATCCTCATTGCATCTCACTGTACATCAAATTATGTCTCATTACAGTGAGGTTAAATATGTGACTGTATCAAGGACTGAACAAGCGATCAAGAAATAACGGAGGTCGCTCTGTGGTCTGCAGATGCTGGAGATCAGAGTTGAGAGTGTATTGCTGGAAAAGCACAGCAGGTCAGGCAGCATCCGAGGAGCAGAATAATCATGTTTTGGGCCGGTGCCCTTCATCAGGAAATAAAGATCAAGAAATAAAGCATGGCTTCGACCCTCGTGAAACATAATTAAACTTCTCTCTGTCTTTGTTCAGATCTTAGTTTCACTATTTCCACCTTCGCATCAACTCACTTCAGTTTAAGTTACATGATGCAGGGTTTTTCATGACAATGGCACCAAACTCAGAAGTAATATTCATAATAATTAGATTGTTGTGTCAACATGCCACAGCTCTGATGGGCTAAAAGCTTTATTTCCAGTTCTCTCACTTGATATTGTAACTCCTGCCCCCCACACCACACCCCACTCTATCCTATATATTTCTCAAAGCTTGTTGTGAGAACTATTGAGCGTTCTTAATGTTCCTTGTTGCACACCGTATAACTAAATCAGCTGGTGAATGTATAATATACATATATGTAGTGGAGCCCAGTGGCAATGTGCAGTAAACATTCAGTAACCATGTATTCTCATCATAGAACTGCAAAGGACATATACTATTGTTGGTCATAACTAAGGAGTAGGTTCTTGTTATTACAAGGGCACAAGTGAGTAGTGCTGATGCTGAAGATTAGAGTCAAGATTAAAGTAGTGCTGGAAAAGCACAGCAGGTCAGGCAGAATCCGAGGAGCAGGGAAATCGACATTTCGGGCAAAAGCCCTTCATCAGGTTCCTTGACTCTTATTATTACAACATGTACTATCGCTTTGTCTTAGCTGATTTTCTGAGGTCAGCCACGTTGATTTGTATTTATGATGTTTTGTGGGTGACACTTATTCTCTAAACTGTGTGTTTTCAAGCCTAGTATGGGAAATATTCACTTGTTTTGCATTCGTGAAGAACAATTTGGCTGTCCCTCATCTCACAGATGAACATTTGAAGTGCTCAGTCATCAAACAAGCTCTCTCAGCCCGAGAGACCTGCAGTTTCCACAACTGGGAAGGTGTAAACTAATCACTAACAAATATGTGCAGAGATTTAATGCCTCTCTAATGCAATTATCAGTTGCCCAATCTTAATACTACATCTGCCCTGTCATTGATCAGTTTTTATATGTTGTTTTCAATAAACATTGACTCAAGAATAAAGAAATCACAACAATATGGGAAGATAACTGGTAGATTTTCACTTTCTCAAAATGTTTTCATCAAGAATTCTTCCAGGCTACATGACTAAAACAAATACCAAAAATATTCTTAATTTGGAAAATATTTAACATTTAATTTGATTGTCCCCTTCCCTCTAAAGATTCCTATTTTGGATCTCCACTCTTAGCATGAATCCACTGAGCTGGCATGATCCATAGTATTCATCAGCAAACAGTTTCTTAGTAAATCCTGCAGATCAGCATATTGTTCCATTCTGGTTGTTAATGACCAAGCTGGGAAAGCTTAGAACCAGCCAAATCCATAGCAGATGCTACACAGTATGTTGCATACATTCTTCATGGCAATTGCTCCTGTTCACTCTCCCGAATTAATTGGAATCCAAAATAAATAAAGACCTAAACTATTTTACTGAATAAGTAAAGATGGATCTGTGTCCATTTGGCAGCTTACATCCATCCACTATGTAAAAACTGAGGTTAGATATTGTTGTCCTATGTAAAGAGTTACCTTTCACTCCTGTGGGTAGTCAACAGAAGTGAGAATTCTTTCTGATCACAACCCTAAAGTCCTATTATATTTCCATTTCAATCATGATGTTACTGTTTGCCTAGTCTGTAATCAGAACTGTTCAACTTTTGGACATTTGTCTATTAGATCAGTTATTGAAACAATGCATGTTGTTAAATAATGTGTCAAACATATTGTAATGATAATGTCAAACATAATGCAAAACACATTTTTGTCTAAAATTTGTTGGTTTGAAAACTCAACAACCCAGATGGCTGAACTGAACCCTCAACTTAATGCAGATTCTGAAGGCAATAAAATACAAGTCTGCATACGTAAACAGGTAACTACCTTCTTTTTTCTCATGAGTGTACGGAGAACCGCATATTCTCCTTGTGAGGACAAACTCAGGTCATTGTCTTCTTCTGACAATCATGTGAAATATTTGAAAACATGCATTGTAGGAAGCCTTGAGCATTCTGCCTGAGGTCTGTGTAACCAGGTCTTTCTCCAGATTACCAAACTGAAACAATCTAACAGGAAGATCATCCATGTTGAAGACAGAAATCATTGTCTTTAAGATGATTTCTGATTTTGGTGACACAATGTTATATGCTACCTCAGAAGATGATCAGCATGCTTATGTACTTGCACCATTTTGTTTAGCATCACTATAATTCTTGGTAATAAATGTCCAATCTTCCTCTGTTTGTTCCTCACTTCAATGCAATGTAGCAGAGGACACATCTTGATTATGTAAAATTCAGTGTTCAGTTTGTTCTTAAATGTACGCAATTCAAAATATTAGTTTTTAAGAAGTTAGGAGTAGGGACAGATGGGTCTTGGAAGTTTGTTGGAATCCTTCCTGCACTGTAGTGCACAACTATTCTATTTTTAAAAAAAAACTCTTCCTAGTCATTTTACCTGTGCTACTGGTGTCGAGAATGAGCATTAGTTTTGGATAGAGCAGAGCAATGTTTAGCCTAAGATAGATTTAATTGCATGTTATTGCATTTTTATATCCTCACCAAGATTACCGAGCTTCAGGAAGGCATGCTGTATGGAAGAAAGAGGAATGGGAGTAGACTAGACAGCCCGTGAAGCCTGCCCCTCTATGTGCCACACTCATGACTCACCTGTGCTTCAACTCAACTTTTCTCATGACTTACTATAGCCCCAGATTCGTTGAGAGATCAAAAATTAGCCCATCACAATCTCAAATGTATTCTATGTTGGAGCAAGAATAGAATGCCATATTCCACAGCAGAACTAGTGGCCCAGTGGTTAGCACTGCTGCATTATAGCACCAAGGACCCGAGTTCAATTCCAGCCTTGGATGATTGTGTGGAATATGCGCATTCTCCCTGTGTCTGTGTGGGTTTCCTTCAGGTGCTCTAATTCCCTCCCACAATCCAAAGATATGCAAGTTAGGTAGCCTGGCCATGAAAAATTGCCCATAGCATTAGGTGCATTCATCAGAGGGGAATGGGTCTGGGTGGGTTGGTTTTTGAAGGATCACTATGGACTTGTTGGGCTGAAGGCCTGTTTCTGTACTGTAGGGAATCTAATTTTCAAAAAGGAATGTAAGAAACAGGAGTATGATTAGGCCATCTGAAACATCAAGCCTGCTCCACCATTCAATAAGATCACGGACTCAGTTCCACTTACCCGCCTGCTCACCATAACCCCTAGTTCCTTCACTGTTCAAAAATCTATCTATCTTTATCTTAAAACCATTCAACAAGGTTGCCTCAACTGCTTCACTGAGCAGAGAATTCTACAGATTTGCAATCATTTAGGTGAAGAAATTCCTCCTGAAGACAGTCCTAAATCTCCTCTCCCCGATTTTAAGGCTACATACCCTCATCCTAGTTTCACCTTCCAGTGGAAACAACCTCTCTCTTCAAACCTAACTATTCACTTCTTAATTTTATGTATTTCCATACAATCTCCTCTCGTTCTTCCAAATTCCAATGAGTGTAGTCCCAGCTTAATCAACCTCTCCTCAAATGCCAGGCCTCTCAATTCCAGAATCAACTTAGTGAACCTCCTCTGCACCTCCTCCAGTGCCAGTACATCCTTTCTCAAGTAAGGAGACCAAAGCTGTGCACAGTCCTCCAGCTGTGGCCTCATCAGCACCCTGTTCGGATGCTGCATAACCTCCCTGTTTTTAAACTCAATCCCTTTAGTAATGAAGAACGACAGCAACTCAATGTTCAGGTTGAATGAATTCTTGATAAGGATTTTAAATACCTGAAATGCCAAGGTTCAGTACCCAAATAGAAAACAGCCATCCCTAGTTGCACTTGTTGAGAAGGTGGTAGTGAGTTGCCTCTTGAATCAAAGTAGTCCATATCTGGTAGATAGGCTCACAATGCCATTACGGAGGGAGTTCCAGGATTTTGACCCAGTGACACTAAAGGAACATTGATATATTTCCAAGCCAGGATGGTGAGTGGCTTGGAGGGGAACTTGCAGGTGGTGGTGTTCCTACGTATCGGCTGCCCCTTTCCTTTCAGATGCTAGTGACTAAGAGTTTGGAAGGTGCTTTCTAAGACGCGTCCACAGTATAGGGCAACTGCCGTATCCACTGGTCTGGATACCATGATTTCAGTTGTCCATGGTTTTCCGCAGCCATAAAATATTACATGGAACATTCCAGAACCAGGAACTGGGCGGCTGCTGGGCAGGGAGGTAAATTTCCCATTTAAAAGAATAGGTTAGCTACTATCTGTGGTTTTGGGCATCCGTAGAAGATCTTGGAACATATCCCCCATGGATACGAGAGAGGAGGGGACTACTGTACTGAATATTGGTAATGGAAGGAGTGGATGCTTGTGGATATGGTGCTGCATTAGCATGGATAGTGTCAATCTTCATGAGTGTTGTTAGTGCTGCACTCATTCAGGCAAGTGGGGAGTATTCTATCACACCTCCTCATTTGTGGACAGGTTTTGGGGAGTCAGGAGGTGAGTTACTCAGTACAAGATTTTTAGTTTCCGAACAACTCTAATAGTCAGTATATTTCTTTAGTGAAGGTAAAAACAATGACTGCAGATGCTGAAAACCAAATACTGGATTAGTGGTGCTGGAAGAGCACAGCAGTTCAGGCAGCATCCAACGAGCAGCGAAATCGACGTTTCGGGCAAAAGCCCTGATGAAGGGCTTTTGCCCGAAACGTCGATTTCGCTGCTCGTTGGATGCTGCCTGAACTGCTGTGCTTCTTCCAGCACCACTAATCCATTATTTCTTTAGTGAGTCTGGTTCAGTTTCTGATCAATGGTAGCACTCAGGATGTTGAGAGTGGGGAATTCAGTGAGGCTATTACCATTGAATGCCAATGGGCAACAGTTAGATTTTCTCTTCTTGGAGAAGGAACTGGCACTTGCAACAAATGTTCCTTGCTACTTTGTCAGCCCAAGCCTGGATATTGTCCAGGTCTTGCTGCATTTCAACTGCTTCAGTATCTGAATGATATGAAGCATTATGCATTCATCAGTGAACATCCCCACCTCTCATTTTATGGTGGAGAGAAGATCTGAGAAATTCTTCCCTGAGCTGTCCTGGAACTGAGGTGACTGACCTCCAACCATAGCGGCCATCTTTTTTTCCAGGTATGGTCTGGTCGGCATGGACGGGTTGGGCCGAAGGGTCTGTTTCCATGCTGTACATCTCTATGACTCTATGATTCTATGACTCCAAACAATGAAGAGATCTCCCCTTGATTGCCATTGAATCCAGTTCTACTAGAAGTCCTTCTTGCCACATGGGGGCAGTCACTCTCCCATCCCCTCTTCTGTTCATGTTTCAACCATGGCTATAATGAGGTCAGGCAGTGAAAGATCCTGCTGTAACCCAAACTGGGTGTCAGTGAGCAGGTTATTGCCATGCAAGTGCTGCTTAGTAACACTATTGAGAATGAGAACTGTAATGTGTAAAATAGCTCTTAATGATTCAGATGTTTCTCAATTTCCTTTGGTGATTATTCATAGTCGGGTTTTAATTTTTGCTGTTGTGCTTGTTATAATTTAAATTTCTTTTTTCAACATATGAGCAACATATAAAAAGAACTATAGCAATACAAATCTTTAGTTCAGCTCATAAAATCATAGCATTGCAGAAGAAGGTCGTACAGTCCGTTGTATCCATGTCAACATTTTAAAAGGCCATCTAATTACTCCCACTCCCTTTCACTTTGCTCACAGAACTGCTCATCCCCATTGCTATCTAATTGCATGGTGCTGAGTTCTGCGTTGCACCGTATGCCATCTGAGAGTTACTCGTGGGATTCATTTTTTGAGTTCCTCAGCTTATTTGTTGAAGTGTTACAGAATAAAGAGGCATGCCAGTGAAATCAGCAGGTCTCATAACCAGACGGTTCCCACCCACCAATTTTATCTGTGGGCTCAAGAACATTGTCTTGGCAAAGACCATGGAAATTGGCTTCAGAGGCTGCAGGTGTACACAGAGCCTGTTCTACCTGTGTGCCATCTGCTGCAAGGACATTTCCAACTAGGGACAGTAGTCAAGGTCACTGCCACTCTTATTACTGAAAATAGATTCCCAATGAACTGGTCTTCTGAGCATCATGTCCTCTCATATTCATTACTTAATTTTTCAAAACATTTTTTCATTAGCAGGATGAAGGTGTCACTGGCTAGGCCTGCATTTATTTCCCACCCCTGATTGCCCAGAGGGCATTTTAGAATCAACCGCGTTGGTGTAGGTCTGAAGTCACATGTAGGTCAGACCAGGTAAGGATGACAGTTTCCTTCCCTAAAGGACATTAGTGAACCAGATTGGCTTTTCCTGACAATTGTTTCATCGTCATCATTAGACTCTTAATTCCAGAATTTTTAAAAATTGAATTCAAATCCCACCATTTGCCATGCCATGGCAGGATTCAGACCTGGGTCCCCAGAATATTACCTTGTTCACTGAATTAACAGTCCAGCAACAATAGTACTAGGTCATCACTTCTCTCTTTACCTAACCTGTCACGTGTCCAGGCCCAAGAACCGGTAGAAACACTATTCGGAGCAATGACCTCACAGTGATCGTGGATCATCTGACACTTCCACTTTGTGACAGTTGCTGGTGAATGTTTCCCACTAATGAATCAAACATTCCTTTTCAGTGTCACCTCATTGACTGATGGAGGAGGGCTAATGGGCAGAATGGTTACTCCTTCTTCTGTTTCTTTTGGTCTTTTAAGTTGGATATTGGACCTGTTAGAGTTGTATCAGCCCATAAATCACTTTCAGAAAACGTACACTTTAATTTTGAAAGTTAGCAGGGAATATGAAAAGTTCAGCTGGACAAAATGCACTCCAGAGGGGCTGCTGATTTTGTGATTCTGATATGGACAAAATGTTAACTCGTGTCTGAACAAGCCTCTAGAAATCCATCAAAATGAAAATGTCCTTTTGGAGGACTATCCACCAAAGAGCTATCATGATGAAAGACCACTTGTATAATTTACAGCCACTTTTGTCTAGATATTGACAGAAACTCAAATACAATGATTACCCAAACTCAGTGTCTGAAAACCTGAAATTTAATAAGAGGTATATGAAGGACCATTTTATCACAAGTCAGTATGATTGTGTCATTCAGATCACATTGTGTGACAACTACAGTCAAGCCATTGTGTGAGTAATGGAAAACATTGATACTATTGTCACATGACAGAAGTTGCCTTGAGACAGCAAATATGTTATTTACTTTGACAGCAGCTCAAAGAGTTTGTCTTAGAGACAGAGACCAGAGGGAAATTACTTTGCCCAGTATTAGGACGCCAGTGTAAGGAGTATGTACAGTTTCCAGTCCCATATGTGATATCTGTGCATCCACAGGTGCAACTAAATGTTGTTCTACACTCAATTAAACATAACAGAAGACTCCAAGGAAATAGAAGGTTCAACAGGAGGGCCTGTAGTCTTATCCGGATGGTAGCTCCATTGGAAAAGGTGAGTGCTGCTGAAAAAGGTCCAAGGAGTGCTTCAAAACATGGGATATGGGCTAAAGGGGACTGGATTAATTCAGGGTCACTGGTTGGTATGGACAAGTTGGTCTGAAGGGTCTGTTTCCAAGAGGTACAATTGAATGACTGTTTAGGAAGGTGCTCCGAGGGCATACCGCGTCATTGGTAAAAAGGATGAAAAAGTGCCATGAGGGACCTCACAACTGGGCATGGTCTCCTCTCGAAAAGCGTCAATCATTGTTCCAGACCAGGAGTAACAACAGGGAAGATCCACCCTGTGGATTACACCGGCCTGTTACACATGCCTTTCAGTCTCAATCTGAGGTTCTATTAACATGCTGACAATCTGCACTAATTCCTTTCAAACATTTTCACATGACCATCACAATGAGAAAGATCAGCAATTCCAGCACAACCCAGTACTTATAATCAGTGTTTTCCTGCAGCAAAGGCAACCAAAGTTGTAAATATAACACAGCATCCACGTATTAAACTATTCACCTTGGTGTTTACCCTGGGTGTCAGGCCTGTAAGTGCTCTTGCCAACTCTGGTATTTCCACAAGTGCAACCCCAAGAACAGCAGAAGTCAAGGTGGACTTTGTGAGGATGTGAAGAAAGCTTTGGCCAAGCAAACATCGGTCCAGAATTGGACCATCCTAAATTGACTCGCAACTGGAGAAATCTGAGAAAATTGGTCCAACTAAATTAAACAACAACCTAGAGAGAACAGTGGAAGGCAAGGTCAAAGAGGTCACAAAAGGTTAGGGACCCAGTTACAACCAGCCCGAGGGCTGTGTACTTGAAAGGTATTGATCAGACTTTTTGGCACCTTGGCTGCCTGCCTGCCAGTGCCTGAGCTTGTACACTTTACAACTTCCCATCATGCAGCAGTGAAAGGTGTTGGTGAGACCCCATTCAAAATGCTTTGAATCTTGTTTATGATCCCAGTAGTTTGGGGTGAAGGGGTTGAAAACACACATCTGGAAGCCAGCCCCTCTACAAAGACTCATAGCAAGTCTCGTGGCAGAAGACTATGCAGCAATGCAAGAAAATCAAGGAGAAAATTCACCCTGACCTACAAGAACCACCTTTGTGGATGAGAGTCAGCCCTACATCAGAGAAGGAGATTCCAATGCCCAGTTCAGACATGTGGATCCTTGTGGGTAATATCCTTTCTCAGTTGGATAGAGCTGGATAGCGAGTAAATATTGTGGGAATTTGCAAAAGGTTCATGTGGTGTTTTTAATAAGCTGGATAGCGAGTAAATATTGTGGGAATTTGCAAAAGGCTCATATGATGTTTTAATAAGAAATACTTTGTTAATAAAATTGAATTAAACTGTAAACTGAATTCTATCTCACTGACAAGAACACTTGGATAAAGATTTTTATACATTAAACTTGTCGAAGGGTCCAAAGCATGGGCAACAGCACTTGATCTCCTCTCAGAACAGCTTTGAGAGGCTGTGATGCATGAAGGCTCCAGTTCAGATTACACCACCATAGACTGGACCACATGACTGACAGGTAATTGAATGGTGCGCAAAGATGGTCCAGTGGGAATTCTTCCAACTAGACAAGGCAACTACTCCACCAGTTCAATGACGTGCTAAGGTACAGATCTCTGGGCAGCTGAGTCACTGTACACTCCTTTCAAAGAGGAGCCCAAAGCCAACATAGCAGCTGTCTCCATTGCAGTACTGTGCGAGCTATTTGATTCTAATAGAAACTGGATGTCATTCAATGGAAGTTGCATTCTACTGCAGTAGAAGCTTGTTTTTTTAAATGTAGTGTGAGCTAAGTTGTTGGTTGGAATTAACCGGTCACTTCCCACTGGAAAGGGTGGGTTCCAGGCTCTGCACTAAGCTATAAACCAAAATGAAGGCATGCGCCTGTGGAACTTCAGGTCATTGCATGAAGCATTTTGTTTGTCTTAGGTCAGCCTTTCTCTCAAGTTTAGCCCAGTGAGATCCTTAGTACACTCCCATACAGCAAAATGATTGTAATATGAGATTTTGTCCTTTGTGAAATAGCAGCTGTCATGTTCCTTCCATCCAGGATGCCTGTTGTCCATCAGTACTTCCCCATTTGAGGATATGTGTCCAGCCAAGCCTCAAAGTAGTGAATATTGCCAGTTTCTGAGCTGGTGCCTGTGTTATTGGTCGTAACTAGTACAATGTGTTCCTTTCTAACCCCTTCTGTATCTTCCTTTATCTTCAGATAATGATTTTCCTTTTGGTTTCTATGGGAGATGGATCTTGCTACTCAGAACCTGGAATGATGAACCAGGAAGAATTTGTTTGATACCCTGTCTATCCCGGTGCATTATATACCTCTATGATCTCCTTATTCCTTGTGGGTATGTTGCCCACTGGGGCGATGATTATCTTCCATGATCCATCATGGCTCCAAACACACTTAAATTATGATAATCAGTAATTTCTGTGGGCTAAAACCAATCTTTTGAATTGACTGGACTTACTTGCATAGCACTCAATTTGAATCTGATTTCACCTTTCTTCCAAAATGACTGCTTTCAGCTATTTTCTAGCTTGCCATTCTCACTTGGTTCTGAGTATTAATGGCAACTGATAACATCTGTTCCCCATTCAAATTGGAAACTTACTATTCCATGGAGGCCATCTGCTCATTGTTTATCTGTGGAAGAGGTTAATCCATCACGGGCCAAGGGAAGGGATTTGAAATAATAAATTTGAAGAAAAAAAAAGCCTTGACTGATGTGCAGATTTTTTGGCATGAAATATGCCTAAAGCATAAATCTATTCACATGAATCTCTATGTATCATTTTCCAGAAGAGTTATGATCAATTCCTTAAACATATTCATATATTGAAAGTTCTTACAGATCGTTGCTTCATATGTTTCCATGATGTAGAGGCACTTGCATTGGACTGGGGAGGACAAAGTCAGAAGTCACATGACACCAGGTTCTAGTCCAACAGGTTTAATTGAAATAACCCTGTTGGACTAAAACCTGGTGTCATGTGACTTCTGACATATGTTTCCAAACACTCTAAAATATCTGAATGTAGGCATTTAGATTGATTTTTCAACTAGGTTTGAGATTTAATTGAGGAGTAATTCACAATTCAAGAGTTTGTCTACTAGTAATCGTTCTTTCATAGTGCTGACAGACTGATTCAACACATTTTGAATTCTTTGTACCATATGTTGTTTTTAAAAAGCCTTTCTTTAAACTGCTTGCATGAAACCATACTGAACTTACACAAAATCCCCTTAACCCAAAAGCCCTGTGCTCACTCAGTATAGGATCATCTGCTGCAAAGTTTGTGCAGGAGCAGAGATTAACGACTGACTGCGGAGTGTCTAGCTTTAAGCAAAACTCCACAGAGAGAGAGAATATATTACTGCTGTCTCCTGTCACTTAAACTCCTCCAGGATGGGCTGGGGAAGAGGCAGCTATCCAGTTACAGCTCCCAATAACTTTTAACCATTAAAAGAAGGCCGAAAACGAGCATTTTTATTTCACACCTTCATTTTTGAAAGCAGTTATTTTTCACAAGTTAATTTGCTGCATTGTGGGCAACGCTTCAGTAAGCCTTGGAGAGACAGAAATAGAACTCAGCAGCAGCACCATTGCAATCGAGCTACAATGTATAACTGATTTGAGACTGTGGCCACTAAAGGTACTACAACTGAGGGAAGCTGTGAAGGGCCCAAGTAGAATCATAGAATCCCTGAAGTGCAGAAAGAGGTCATTTGGCCCATTAAGTCTACACCAACACTCTAAAGAGTTACCGCTCCAGAACCCTACTGTATTCCCATAACTCCACATTTACGATGGCTAATCTTCCTAGTCTATACGTCCATATACGGCAGTTTTAATTATGGCAAATCAACCTCGCCTACACATCCTTGGACTGTGGGAAGATACCAGAGCAAACCCATACAGTCATAGGGAGAACTTGCTAACTCAAGTTACCCAATTAGAATTAAGCCCAGATCCCTGACACTGTGAGGCAGCAGTGCTAACCACTGAGCCACTGTACCAACCAGGAGTGATAGAACCATAGAATGATTCTTGCTACAATCTTGCAAATTCTGCAAAAAGTCACAAAACAGCCTCAAACTTTTGAATACTCAATTGAAAGGCCATAGAGAGTAAATTTTAAATTTCGTACAAAATTTTGATGTTGTTGTATGAGGTACATGTACCATTAAGGGAGCATAAATAAACTGCTGTCAGTCACTATGACCAAGAGAGGGTATGATGGACTAGTCCCATGACTCTGAATTCCATCCACAGCAGTAGGGGTATAGGTCAGACATTTGTATGCAGCCTTCCAGTAAATGTGTATTTTGACTTATCTTCTAGTAAAGATTCCACATTATTATTTTACCAATCCTTGTCATATGATTGGTATGTTTGTGTCAAATTGAAGAACATAATATTTGCTGTTGAGCCACTGCTCTATGAGTCATTCCAACTTCCCAGCAGAGCAGGAGTAACAAGTGTCAGGTTACTGTTGACCAGAGAGAAACAGCCATTTCGTGGTCAGTTCGCCCATATCAGTTTGGAATAACTGAAGGCTTTTTTAATATAAAATAGAACTCCAGAATCATCAGCAACTACCCTCCCCTTCTCACAATGGCCCTTGTGTCATCATCCTGCCTTTTGCTCCCTATGTCCTGCATCTTCAACGTCGCTCTTTTGAGGAAAATATGTCAAGACAACCAGCTAGGCACCCCCCCCCCCCCCAGCAGCAGATTGAAGAAAATGTGCTCCCCTTACCATAAAATGCGGCAGCACTATTTTTCATTTCACTGTAACATAAAGTCACAGAAATGTACAGCATGAAAACAGACCCTTCAGTCCAACTCGTCCATGCTGACCAGATATCCGAAATTAACCTAATCCCATTTTCCAGCATTTGGCCAATATCCCCCTCAACCCTTCCTATTCATATACCTATCCAGATGCCTTTTAAACATCGCAATTGTCCCAGCCTCCACCACTTCCTTTGGCAGCTCATTCCATACCCGCATCATCTTCTACTTGAAAAAAATTGCCCCTTAGATCCCTTTTAAATTTTTGTGTTCTCATCTTAAACCAATGCCCTCTAGTTTTTGACTCAGCTACCCTGAGAAAAGACCTTGACTATTCACCCAGTCAATGGGTCTCATGATTTTATAAACTTTTATAAACTCACCCTCAGCCTCTGACGTGCAATGCACAAAAATTCTGTATTTATGTGAAGGGCATGTAAGATTCGTTCAGGTTTGCAAAATAAATTGCATCTGCAGTGGCACCAACAAATGTGTTCAACCGGCTGTACCAAGGCCAAGCACATTTGTCGTGCTGTGACATCATTCTTTTCAGACATGTTTCCATTGACAATTTAATTACTCTTTTTTTAGATTACTTACAGTGTGGAAACAGGCCCTTCAGCCCAACAAGTCCACACCGACCTGCCGAAGCACAATCCACCCAGACCCATTCCTCTACATTTACCCCTTCACCTAACCTGCACATTTTTGGACTGTGGGAGGAACCCGGAGCACCCAGAGGGAACCCACACAGACACAGGGAGAATGTGCAAACTCCACACAGTCGCCTGAGGCGGGAATTCAACCCGGGTCTCTGGCGCTGTGAGGCAGCAGTGCTAACCACTGTGCCACTGTGTTACTGGAATTTTAATTACACCAGCTGCCATGGTGGGATTTGAACGTTGTGCCCTCAAAGTATTAGACTAGGCCTCTGGCTCACCAGTCCAGTGACATTGCCATTATGCCATATCCCCCATTACTCTTCTTATCCTTCAGATAAAATAACGTATTTCTGCACCTTGTGCAGTAACTTCAAAGTGAGCTTCTTTATTGAACTGTCTTAATGCTCAAAAATACAGAATGATTGTAAGGCAGAGCTCAAATTCCAAAAATAGAAAAGCTTCACATTCAGAAGTCTGAACAAACCATTTGTGAGAAGATAATGAAACCATAGAAACCGAGTAACTTTTCATTTTCAATGTTGCTACGACAACATTATGCACACTGGAAATGTATATCTCCTATGATCTGCCATCCAGTAAAAGAAAATGCAATACGTCTTGAACAGAAACATTTGTAAAGTGCACACTAGAAATCAAAGAAATAGTAATGAAACAGTTAAATGATGCCTAAATCTTGGAAGCAATGATCCAGGTATTCTTTTGAAATCTTCTGATTTCTGTTCAAAATGAAAATGCTAAACGTAGCTGAAAAGAGACAGGGTGTCAATGCTTTATATCTGGTACTCACCAGGATTAACGCAAGAATGGCAAATTTCAGTGAGAGCAACAATTCATACCACATAACAAAAGAATGTTGTTCAAGAAGGGGAGTAGGGATAACCCTAGTAATTATAGGCCAGTGAGTCTCACTTCTATTGTGGGCAAAGTCTTGGAGAGAATTGTAAGGGATAAGATTTATGAACATCTGGATAGGAATAATGTGATCAAGGATAGTCAGCATGGTTTTGTGAAGGGCAGGTCATGCCTCACAAACCTTATTGAATTCTTTGAGAAGGTGACTAAGGAGGTGGATGAGGGTAAAGCAGTAGATGTGGTGCATATGGATTTTAGTAAGGCATTTGATAAGGTTCCCCATGGTAGGCTACTGCAAAAAATACGGAGGTATGGCATTGAGGGTGAGTTGGGGGTTTGGATTAGGAATTGGCTGGCTGGAAGAAGACAGAGGGTAGTAGTTGATGGTAAAGGTTCATCTTGGAGTGCAGTTACTAGCGGTGTTCCGCAAGGATCTGTTTTGGGACCATTGCTGTTTGTCATTTTTATAAATGACCTGGAGGAGGGGCTAGAAGATTGGGTGAGCAAGTTTGCGGATGATACGAAAGTCGGTGGAGTTGTGGACAGTGAGAAAGGATGTGGCAGGTTACAGCGGGATATAGATAAGCTGCAGAGCTGGGCAGAAAGGTGGCAAATGGAGTTCAATGTAGGTAAGTGTGAAGTGATTCACTTTGGTAAGAGTAACAAAAAGATGGGGTACTGGGCTAATGGTCGAATACTTAGTAGTGTGGATGAGCAGAGGGATCTTGGTGTCCATGCACACAGATCTCTGAAAGTTGCCACCCAGGTAAATAGTGCTGTGAAGAAGGCATATGGTGTACTGGCTTTTATTGGTAGAGGAATTGAGTTCCGGAGTCCTGAGGTCATGTTGCAGTTGTATAAGACTCTGGCGCGGCCGCATCTGCAGTATTGTGTGCAGTTTTGGTCGGCATACTATAGGAAGGATGTGGAGGCACTGGAACGGGTACAGAGGAGGTTTACCAGGATGTTGCCTGGTATGGTAGGAAGATCGTATGAGGAAAGGCTGAGGCACTTGGGGCTGTTTTCATTGGAGAAAAGAAGGTTTAGGGGTGACTTGATAGAGGTGTACAAGATGATTTGGGGTTTAAATAGGGTTGACCATGAGAATCTTTTTCCACAAATGGAGTCAGCTATTACAAGGGGGCATAGCTTTAAATTAAGGGGGGGTAGATATAGGACTGATGTTAGGGGTAGATTCTTTACTCAGCGAGTCGTGAGTTCATGGAATGCCCTGCCAGTAGCAGTGGTGGACTCTCCCTCTTTATGGGCATTTAAATGGGCATTGGATAGGCATATGGAGGTTATTGGGCTAGTGTAGGTTAGGTAGGCTTGGATCGGCGCAACATCGAGGGCCAAAGGGCCTGTACTGCGCTGTATTTTTCTATGTTCTATGTTCTATGTTGATGGTTGACAAGTCTACTCAGGTCCAAGCCTTGCCACTGGTGAAGTTAACTGTTTCACTTTGCTACTATGCAGTGCAAAAGGAGTGGTATTCTCAGTGGTATGTTCCCATCAAGCCAAACAGACAGTCTCCTACCATGCAAACAAGTAACATGGTATATTATTTCAGTGCTAGTACTCGGTATGTTGATTGTACTTCTCACTGAGAAGCAGATTGTATCAAACAGGACATCTTTTGGCTGTTAACACTGGATATAATACTGACCATACTGAATCAATCCCTGACTACAAAACTCAGAATATAATGTCTCACATTAGATGTGATTCTGCAATCAGACAGCAAATGCGAAATAATTCAGAATGTGCTAGGAGTTACAGTAACAACAATTGAAGATTATCAGTCAGGTTCTCAATGTTCTCACTTATGCTAACTAGACGTTATGTATATTCATGTACAGGGACACGTTCTCTGCAGGAAAAAGATGCACTTTCAACCATTCTGTCTTTTTGTAAATTAAACAAAAATCAGGGATGATAGTTCCTGGCTATATTCTCCATGGTAATACCTCTGTCAGAACCAACTTGGCAACCAATCAGCACCCTTTCCTCCTACCACTTAAATTATTGCTGCCTTTGAAATTTTATATTCTCTTGTTTATCCTAATGAGTGCAAGATATTGAATTGAATTGAACTGAATTTATTGTCACATGTACCGAGGCACAGTGAAAAGCATTGTCTTGCAAGCAATACAGGCAGATCACAGAGTTAAATAGCATAGATAGTAAATAACAGGTAAACAGTGGCACAAACTAAAACACAGGCACAGGCAAATGCTAAGAGTTTGTGAGTCTATTCAGTATTCTAACAACAATGGGGTAGAAACTATTTGAAAACCAGCTGATCCATGTGTTCAGGCTTCTGTACCTTCTCCCCGATGGTAGAGGTTGTAGAAAAGCATTGCCAGAGTGGGATGGATATTTGAGAATGCTGGAAAAATACCCTGGGGAAGTATAACTTGTTAGCGGGAGGAGAGGAGCATTGACTGAATTACCATCGTGTTTCGCCATCCTTCAGATACTAGTTAGTTTTTCGCTTTGAAGTCATCAACTGCATTCTTCATCTACATTCTTTCGACAAAGATTTATAGTTCCCCACTGGGAAAATTGCTGGTGAGAGGGTACACAACATTTCTCAGGTGGTCTACCCACTGCTTTTCCACCTTAGATTTCCTTGAGTGGGTGATGCTATTTCCTATGGTAACGCCATTTCCGGTGGTGATGTCATTTCCTGTTCTTTTTCTCAAGGGGTGGTAAATGGGATCCAAGTCAATGTGTTTTTGATGTGCTTCAAGAAAGTCTTGCACATGTCTCTGTTTGGCTTGTCCTAGAATGGATGTGTTGTCCCAGTCAAAGTGGTGTCCTTCCTCATTTGTTTGTAAGGATATTTTTGTGGCTAGTTGATGTTCATGTATCCTGGTGGCTAGTTTTCTGCCTATCATTTCCGAGTTGCCTTTGATGTAGGGGAGAGTGGCTAGGGTTTCTGGACATGTTTTGCTTGCTTGTTTGAGTTTGTTGCTGAGAAATTGGTGGACTGTGTTCATTGGGTACCCATTCTTTTTGAATACACTGTATAGGTAATTTTCCTCTGCTCTGCATAGTTCCTTTGTGCTGCAGTGTGTCATAACCCATTGAAATGATGTTCTAATGGAGTTTTGTTTGTAGAAATGACTGCCAGATTACTCAAACCCCTTGGCATCATGGGAGCCCACAAACCCACCAACACACTAAAACAGCAGCTAATGAACTTGAAAGACCCTATACAGACAACAAGCAAAAGTAATGCCATTTACAAAATACCTTGCAGGATCTGTAATAAACACTACATTAGACAAACAGGCGGAAAACTAGCCACCAGGATACATGAACATCAGCTAGCCTCAAAAAGATGTGACCGACTCTCACTAGCATTCTTACATACAGATGAGGAAGGACACCACTTCGACTGAGACAACACATCCATCCTAGGACAAGCCAAACAGAGACATGCACGAGAATGTCTGGAAGCATGGCATTCCAACTGGAACTCCATCAACAAACACATTGACTTGGATCCCATTTACCAGCCTCTGAGAAAAAGAACAGGAAATGATGTAACCACAGGAAATAACATTACCCACCCAAGGAAACCTAAACACACAAATAGAAAGTGGGCCATGTCACCAGTGCTTCATCCGGAGGCTCACTGATGATGTTACCTAGTATGGTGACGAAACATCTGAAAACGAGCCTTCCAGCTCAGCGAGCAAACCTACATCCAGAACCTCAACGTGGTGTTAACTGTATATAAAATCTTGAGTATATATGAAAGCTTTAAAAATAATTGAATATTCGAATGGAAAATATGCACTGAATAATTTGCTACATAGGCAGGAAAAGAAAGTGAGTTCCATAGGGAACTTAAGAGGCCCTCTGAATGTATGCTTTGGAAGCAGCAACAATAAGTATTTTTTGTTCATTCTTGGTTTATGGGTGTTACTGGCTAGGCCAGGATGTAATGCCCATCCTTCAGTATCCAAATGATAGGTAAGAGTGATGGCTGTTCATCTGGCATCATATATGGGCCAAATCAGGTCAGGATAGTAAATTTACTTCAGAAAAGCACATTAGTGAACCAGATGACTGACATAGTTGGCATTAGACTAGCTTCTTATTATGACAGATTTTTAACTGAATTCAAATTCTACCATCTGCCATGATATGATTCAAACCCATGTTCCCAGAACACAAACAGAAATTGCTGAAGAGACTAAGTACATCTAACAGAATCTGTAGAGAGAGAAGCAGAGTTAACATTTTGAGTCCAAAGACCTTTGTCATGAACCCTTTCCCAGAATTTTAACCAGGGATTCTGCACTACTAGTCCAGAGATATAGCCACAACACCACCACCTCTACGACAACACTGGCAACTCCAAGGCTTTTCAGATAATTAAGGAATTAATTTAACAATCTAACCATAATTGTCAAAGTAAGTGAGCTCACTCTTCTAATGGTGTAGCCGAACCAATCCTCAGTGCACCTGATCAACAGCTCAATTCATGGCATATCTACTATCAACCTAGCAACAATATTTTCAATTATAACTCAATGCTTCACACAATTCAGACTGTTTCAAGTTTCTCGCACACATGGCAGACTTGTTCATCTGTGACAGACACAACACCCAATCAGATTACAAGGTATTTACTGACATGTTTCTCTCTTTCTTCCCCAAATGGCAGTTGATGATAAGTCAGTTGTTAGTTTTAATCTGAGACGGATAAATATTTGT
Organism: Chiloscyllium punctatum; assembly: GCF_047496795.1. NCBI lineage: Eukaryota > Metazoa > Chordata > Chondrichthyes > Orectolobiformes > Hemiscylliidae > Chiloscyllium > Chiloscyllium punctatum. The sequence continues at coordinate 147,415,649 of NC_092741.1, read as the reverse complement.
GAACCAAAAGTATTAATGAGTATGGGCCAAAGGCTGGTGTACAGAGTTAAGTCAGAAATCAGCCATGATCCCATTCAATAACGGAACAGGCTGAAGGGGCTGAATGGCCTACTCCTGTTCCTGTGAAGGGACACAGAACAGAGAGCAGGGGGTAGACTAGCTAGCTTGAATATTTTAGCACCTTTAATCGAACATAGAGGTCATGGAGCATCTCACCATGGGAAGGTGCATCAATGAGACCATGGCCAGTGGCCATGTGGAGAGATTGATAATGAGGGATTCCAGTTTACATAACTCTCTTCCCCACTGGCCATCTCTCCCTCTGCTCAGAATCTTTTCTGCAATGATGTAGCTTGCACTTCTCCATTTTTTCTCTCTCCAATATGGGCTGGCAGGCATTGAGTAAATTGAATCCCATTTGGAAAATTGTTGAGTGTACATTAGGTATATGCAAGTCATGTGCATTCCCATGGACATGCTGCCTTTGGCCTTCTAGGTAGTAGACATGGTGTGAAAAAATGTACTATCAGAGAAGCATGGTGAGTTACTACAATATATTTTGTACTGGTATGGTCACTGGACTAGTCATCCAGAGCCCCATGATAATGTTCTGGGGACATGGATTTGAATCCACTAATGGTACACTAATGGTACATGATAAGAAAGTTATAATTAAGGCACTTTACCTGAATGCTCGTAGTATTCGTAACAAAGCAGATGAACTAATGGCACAGATCATCATGAATAATTATGATGTGGTCGGCATCACAGAGACGTGGTTGCAGGGGGGTCAGGACTGGCAGTTAAACATCCAAGGATTTACAACTTATCGAAAAGACAGGGAGGCGGGCAGAGGGGGTGGGGTTGCCTTGTTAGTTAAGAACAAAATTAAATCTATGGCACTGAATGACGTAGGGTTGGATGATGTGGAGTCTGTGTGGGTGGAATTGAGGAACCACAAAAGCAAAAAAACCATAATTGGAGTTGTGTACAGACTTCCTAACAGTGGTCAGGACCAGGGGCACAACATATACCGGGAAATAGAGAAGGCATGTCAGAAAGGCAAGGTCACAGTGATCATGGGAGACTTCAATATGCAGGTGGACTGGGTAAATAAAGTTGCCAGTGGATCCAAAGAAAGGGAATTCATGGAATGCTTACAGGATAGCTTTTTGGAACAGCTTGTCATGGAGCCCACAAGGAGCAAACTATTCTGGACCTAGTGCTATGTAATGAACCAGACTTTATAAAAAATCTTAAAGTAAGGGAACACTTAGGAAGCAGCAATCATAATATGGTAGAGTTCAGTCTGCAGTTTGAAAGAGAGAAGGCAAAATCGGATGTAATGGTGTTACAGTTAAATAAAGGTAATTATGAGGGCATGAGAGAGGAACTGACAAAAATAGACTGGAAGCAGAGCCTAGCGGGGAAGACAGTAGAGCAAAAATGGCAGGAGTTTGTGGGTATAATTGAGGACACTGTACAGAGGTTCATCCCCAAGAAAAGAAAGATTATCCAGGGAGGGATTAGACAACCATGGCTGACAAAGGAAGTCAGGAAATGTATTAAAGAAAAAGAGAAGTTCTATAAAGTGGCCAAGAGCACAAGGAAATCAGAAGATTGGGAAGGCTACAAAAACAAACAGAGGATAACAAAGAGAGAAATAAGGAAGGAGAGGATCAAATAAGAAGGTAGGCTAGCCAGTAATATTAGAAATGATAGTAAAAGTTTATTTCAATACATAAGAAACAAACGACAGGCAAAAGTAGACATTGGGCCACTTCAAACTAATGCTGGAAGCCTCATAATGGGAGATAAGGAAATAGCTGGAGAACTTAATAAGTACTTTGCGTTAATCTTCACAGTGGAAGACATGGGTAATATCCCAACAATTAAAGGGAGTCAGGTGGCTGAGTTGAGTATGGTTGCCATTACAAAAGAGAAAGTGCTAGAAAAGCTAAAAGGTCTTAGAATTAATAAATCTCCTGGCCCCAATGGGCTACATCCTAGAGTTCTGAGGGAGGTGGCTGAGGAAATAGCAGAGGCGTTGGTTGAGATCTTTAAAAAGTCACTGGAGTCAGAGAAAGTCCCGGATGATTGGAAGATCGCTGTTGTAACCACCTTGTTCAAGAAAGGATCAAGACAAAAGATGGAAAATTATAGGCCAATTAGCCTAACCTCGGTTGTTGGTAAAATTCTAGAATCCATCATTAAGGTTTCTAAATTCTTGGTAGAGCAGGGTCGGATTAGAACAAGTCAACATGGAGTTAGTCAGGGGAGGTCGTGCCTGACAAACCTGTTGGAATTCCTTGAAGAGGTGACAAGTAGATTAGACCAGGGAAACCCAGTGGATGTGGTCTATCTAGACTTCCAAAAGGCCTTTGATAAGGTGCCACATGGGAGGATGCTGAGCAAGTTGAGGGCCCATGGTGTTCAAGATGAGCTACTGGTATGGATTGAGGATTGGCTGTCTGACAGAAGGCAGAGAGTTGGGATAAAAGGTTCTTTTTCGGAATGGCAGCCGGTGACAAGCGGTGTCCCACAGGGTTCAATGTTGGGGCCGCAGCTGTTCATGTTATATATTAATGATCTGGATGAAGGGACTGGGGGCATTCTAGTGAAGTTTGCCGATGATATGAAGTTAGGTGGACAGGCAGGTAGTACTGAGGAAGTGGGGAGCTGCAGAAGGATCTAGACAGTTTGGGAGAGTGGTACAGGAAATGGCTGATGGAATTCAATGTGAGCAAATGTGAGGTCTTGCACTTTGGAAAAAAGAATACAAGCATGGACTACTTTCTAAACGGTGAGAAAATTCGTAAAGCCAAAATACAAAGGGATCTGAGAGTGCTAGTCGAGGATTCTTTAAAGGTAAACATGCAGGTTGTGTCCATGATTAAGAAAGCGAATGCAATGTTGTAATTTATCTCAAGAGGGTTGGAATATAAAAGCACCGTTGTGCTACTGAGACTTTATAAAGCTCTGGTTAGGCTCCATTTGGAGTACTGTGTCCAGTTTTGGTCCCCACACCTCAGGAACGACATTCTGGCACTGGAGCATGTCCAGCGGAGATTCACAAGGAAGATCCCTGGAATGGTAGGTCTAACATACGAGGAACGGCTGAGGATCCTGGGATTGTATTCACTGGCATTTAGAAGATTAAGGGGAGATCTAATAGAAACTTACAAGATACTACATGGTGGACGCTAGGAAATTGTTTCAGTTAGGCGAGGAGACTAGGACCCGTGGATACAGCCTTAGAATTAGAGGGGGTAAATTCAGAACAGAAATGCGGAGACATTTCTTCAGCCACAGAGTGGTGGGCCTGTGGAATTCATTGCCGCAGAGTGTAGTGGAGGCCGGGACGCTAAATGTCTTCAAGGCAGAGATTGATAAATTCTTGATGTCTCAAGGAATTAAGGGCTACGGGGAGAATGTGGATAAGTGGAGTTGAAATGCCCCATCAGCCATGATTGAATGGCGGAGTGGACTCGATGGGCCGAATGGCCTTACTTCCACTCCTATGTCTTATGGTCTTATGATCTTATGTAATTTGAATTCTGTACTAAACTGGAATTAAAGACTTGCTTAAAGGTGACCATGTAACTATTACTGATCATTGTAAAAGTCCATCCAATTTCACTGATGTCCTTTAGAGAAGGAAATCCACTATCCTTACCTGGTCTGACCTCCATGTGTTTCCAGACCTACAGCAATGCAGGACTCTATTCCCCAGCTCCCCCAATTCCTTTTTCCCTTAGTTTCTGTGGAAGGACTTGATGAACTGACTATGGTCACCCTCCTGAGTGACCAAGCCAGAAAACCTGGACAACAGTGCCCAGATGTCTAACTGATGCTGGTACATCTACCCAACTACATTTTCTATACTCCCTCAGTGTCTGCTATGGAACCACAGGTCTGACTATGTCCTGCTCCTTGACTTCAGAGGCAAGGATCCCTGATCAAGTTCACCTTGACCAGATGCCTGACCCTAGCCCATCCCCTGGGCTGGTATTGGAGGCTGGTCTTGGCACACAATGCCTTTATGGACTTTTGTGAAGACTACTCTCTAAGACTTAGAAACATGATTGTGTGCTTGCTGTGTTTGCTGTATAAGATCTAGGCAGAAGGTGAAAGTGTGAGATTTCAACCATGCAGCAAAATCCCTTCTACTCAGGACAATAGACTAGCAGGGGAAGCTACCTTGCTGTTTGACTGCACTAATTGGCAAGATAAGGGAGATCAAGGCCAAGATGGTGCGAGGATGTAACTCAGTGTTAGGTAAGCAAGCACTAAGAGAGCAAGCGGGCAGCGCTGAGATGCAATCCGATCTAATCTGTGACCCACGTCCCTGACTGTATATAGAAGAAAGTGTGGACTGCAGATGCTGGAGATCAGAGTCGAGAGTGAAACGTCGATTCTCCTGCTCCTCGAATGCTGCCTGACCTGCTGTGCTTTTCCAACCCTGACCATATATACTAAATCTCCCTGTTGGAGCTTTCAACATTAGTTATCAGTGCACCCTACAATTCAAGTCTGGGCTTCATGAGCAGCCTGCATGGAGAGGTATCATGATGGTCCTGAGGGGTTGGCAAGTATCAGATGCCAATGTCCATGGATGAGGGACTCATGCAGCTGGTGCCCGTAAATCATGCAATGAGATACTTCCTCATCCATTGCAATATGGCAAACTTCAGAGCATGTGGTGAGTTACATTTGCCAAGTACCTGCATTAATTTCCATGTCAGATATTTTTGATGTCTAGCTTTTTTAACACATTTAGTCAGATAGGAAGCCGAAAACCAATGAGGTGAAGTGGGCCATTATCAAGGCTCCTGGCATCAAGATAAACCTTACCCGATTTTCCATCTGATTCTGCCACAAGTCTTGTCATAGCCCATGTGACTCAGAGCCCTTTAAGATTCCAGCCAGAATCTGAAAGGCAAGTGTCTTGCTCAAGTCAAGTAAACGATTCAACGGGATGTCACTGTATGAATGCTGCAGGAAGTAGCAATGAAAGGATGTCTGGAACCCCTCAGAGACATTATTTTGACAGATGGATATATACAGGAATGAAACGATAGTCCAAAATGCATCTTGCACAACAAAAAGAGAACCATTCTCCATAAGGAGATGACAAAGGGTACGCTGATGCGCAACCAGGAATCTGAGAAGGCAACAGAAGTGCTTTACTGCCAAGCAAGGCAACAAGATTAAGGATCACACATCAGCCAATGCAGTGCTTGTAGTGAATATCAAGCTAAACATCCAATCATGACTCTAATTCCCAGACTAGCCATGTATGAACCTCCAAGTAGACCACATTGCTTTCATGGGAATTGATTATTTTGACACTGTTGACTAATATTTTGATGACTAGGGGTTAGACAACTGAACCCAATAACTAGCAGTGAGACAGAAGAATGTCTGAAGCTGTTGGACCATTCCAGATACTGTGATAATGAGAGTAACCCTCAATTCACGTGGAGAACTTAGACATTTCATCAATGATTGGGATGGTCAGTATCGCACATCATCTCCACACTTCCCCCAACCAAACGGAAAGGCTGGGGCAGCAGTGACTGTTACTAAAGAAATCATTTAAAAATCAGGTAGATCCAGCACAGATATTTGCAAGGCAATCCTAAAATGGTGAAACACTGCATTCTACTGTAGGTCCAGTAAATAGCCCAGTCCAGCAACTAATGTCAAACTGCATCGAAGCTCCTGTCCCAAAGATAGTAGGCTGGCACAGTGGCTCAGTTGTTAACACTGCTGCCTCACAGTGCCAGGGACCCAGGCTTGATTCCAGCCTCGGGTGACTGTCTCTGTGGAGTTTGCACATTCTCCCCGTGTCTGGGTGCTCTGGTTTCCTCCCACAATTCAGTGATGTGTAGATTAGGTGAATTGGCCATGCTAACTTACCCATGGTGTCCAGGGATATGTAGAGGAACAGCTCTGCGAAAGGTCGGTGTGGACTTGTTGGGCCTAAGGACCTGTTTCCACACTATAAGGCTTCTATTTAAGACAAACAAACTACTGAGGCCAGAGATATTTACAGAAGTACGTGATAAAATCAGAGTGAAATGACAGAAAGCTGAAGTTTTCTTCAATAAAGCTGTCAAATTATTAGCACAGTTTAGGATTGGAGAGCTAATCAGAGTGCAAACATTCAATGCTCCCAACAAACTCAGACCCCTTGGCTACTGAGGACCTATGTGGTGAACTCATCACCTTAATTATACATGACAAACATGAGCAAAGAGTGATATTGTCACAAGCACAGATACATATGCACACATGAAGAAGCTGGTCTTTCACTGCAGACAGCTGATAAGGAAAATATAATATCACCAATAGCATAAGGAACAGAATGATCATTAGTCCTAGGTAAACGCCATTTCTAAACAAGGATACTGGATCATTGCCAGCAATTACTGCAGCAGCAACACTCACCACAGGACTGACCTTCCTGAAGAAGTAATAATAGCCTAGGTACTAAATGAAATCAGATGAACATCCGACAATATGCACTCATACTATTAGAAGACATGAATACTTGAAAGATTCTGAACTCAACAAGACTGATGAAAGTAGGACAGACTGCAATGAAAGAACTGTCTTTAATCAGGAGAAGTCCTTTTCTTTAGAAACCATTCATGTTATTGTAGCTGCAATTTATTGTAATTGTATTCTTCTTTTGCTTTTTTTTATGAAGTTGGGGTGTGTTTGGAGAAATGCAATAATAAACAGTAACTTGGATTGCCCTGAAGGAGGGTTACACCTGAAACCTCAACTTCTCCACCTCCTGGTGCTGCCTGGCTTGCTGTGTTTTACCAGCCTCCTGCCTGTCTTCTCAGTATTATTGCCAGGGTACACCACCAAATTTGTAATGCACTTGTTCAGTTTTGAGATCCTGTATCTCCTTCGAAATCATTATGTTATTTATCCTAAAAACAACCATCTAACAATATTTCTTAAACTCACTGTGAAACTTGAAAAGGTTCAGAAAGATTAACAAGGAGGTTGCCAGGATTCGAAGGTTTGAGCTATAAGGGAGAAGCTGCATAGACTGGGGCTGTTTCCCCTGGAGCGTCAGAGGCTGAGGGGTGACCTTCTAGAGGTTTATAAAATCATGAGGGGCATGGATAGGGTAAATATCCTAGTTAATTTTCCCAGGGTGGGGGAGTCCAAAACTAGAGGGCATTAAGGTGAGAGGGGAAAGATTTAAAACGGATCTAAGGGGCAAATTTTCACACAGAGGGTGGTGTGTATAACAAATGAGCTGCCAGAGGAAGTGGTGGAGGCTGGTATAATTACAGCATTTAAAAGACATCTGGATGGGTGTATGAATAGTAAGGGTTTAGAGAGATATGGGCCAAATGCTGGCAAATGGGACTAGATTGGGTTAGGATATCTAGTCGGCATGGACAGGTTGGACTGAAGGGTCTGTTTCTGTGCTGTACATCTCTATGACTCTATTTGCTCTCAGTCTGTGCTCTCACTTCGTCAACTTCCGTTATCATTCTTTGTTTGACAGGAACAATTTTGCTTTGGGTTGTCAAACTTAAGGAAAGCATTTTGTTTTTGTTTCTATTCCTCAGACATGTTTGCCCATTTCTTCTTCTCATACAATCTAGCACAGTAATTACATTGTATAATCTGTTACTGATTAATGAGGTCTGTGCAGTGACATTTCTACAACATTTAATAGCAGCTTTTACCAGTGGTGTATAGATGTCCTGGTTGAGTCTTATTTGCTTCCAATATTCTGGAAATATTAACTGACTCCTATGGGTCTTTATTTCTCGCTCAGTACTCAGACTTTGATGTGATTATTTGCTAACCTGGACACAATCCTATAATTATAGAGGCTCTACGTGCTGGATTTTATGCATTGTACTTATCCATTTTCATCAAATATGTTACATTCCTCAGTTTTTTCAACATGGGTTTAAAATCTGTCAGGCTTGGTGGTGTGTGAATGTTTCTGCAGACTGGCCCAACATTATCCTCTGTTTTTAGAGATTGTATCTTTCACTGTATGTAATTATATTTTACACGCCGATTGCATTCTCACTTGTCACACAGACTTAGGCAGTGGCTCACACTTGATTTTGTATTCAAAGCACACTGACTAATCTAAGCTTTACCTTTCTGCCTAAAATGTTCCTCCAATCTCAAATGCTATTTGGATTTCATACCTATAACTCCTAATATTAATATGAAATCAAACTATAAAATCAAGAAATGGGTCAATGGGCTGAAAAATGGCAGATGGAGTTCAATTTATATAAATGCAAGTTGTTGCATTTTGGTACAACAAATAAGGGCAGGACTCAAATGATTAATGGTAGGGCCTTGGGTAGTGTTGTAGATCAGAGGAACCTAAGGGTTCAAGTGTATAATTATTTGCAGTTTGTGTCACATGTAGACAAGGTGATTAAGAAGGCATTTAGCTTGCCTTCATTACTCAGTCCTTGAAGTATAGGAGTTAGAATGTCATGTTAAGGTTGTATAGGAAGTTGGTGTGGCCTCTTCTGGACTACTGTACCCAGTTTTGGTTGCCCAGTTATAAAAAGGATAGTATTAAGCTAGAAACGGTTCAGAAGAGATTTACCGAGATGTTGCTAGGTATGGAGGATTTGACTTATGAAGAAAGGCTAGATTGGGACATTTTTCACTGTCATGTAGGAGGTTGATGGGTGACCTGATAGAGGTTTATAAAATCATGAGGGGTATAGTAAGGGTTAATGGTAGATCTCTTTTCCCTAGAATAGGAGATTTCAAAACTAGGGGACACATTTTTAAGGTGAGAGGAGAGAGATTTTAAAAAAAAAACATGTGGGGCAAATGTTTTACACAGAGAGTGGTTCGTGTGTGAAATGAACTTCCTGAGGAAGTGGTGGATGCAGGCACAGTGACAATATTTAAAAGATGTTAGATAACCACATGAATAGGGAAGGTTTGGAAGGATTATGGGCCAGGAGCAGGCAGGTGGAACTAGATTAGTTTGGGATTATGTTCAGTATGGACCGGGTGGACCGAAGGATCTGTTTCTGTGCTGTATGACTCTATGACTCTATCATGCAATGGTGGATTGGGTGGTGGGAGGCTGCAATAGGAGCTGGGGAGTTGTGGAAATCAACTGCGCTAGAATCAGTAACCGCAATTTAATTTTACAAATTAATTTTGAGTTGCACGTTTGCTTGCAAGTTGTATATATAACTGGTGCACAATCTCAGCTGTACGTAAAGGAATACTGCACACATGGAAATTGGCTGTGCTCAGGATGGTGGATAGTCATGGAGTACAGACAGCACCCAGGTTTAATGAAGTATCACAGGCATTAATGCATGATGCAGTCACCTTTGGATGTTCTTCCTGGAAAGGATCACTTACATTCTGAATGATAGAGTCATATGTAGTGACATTACAATGAAAAGCAATAGCACCTGAAGTTAATGCATTTTAATTATCACTTCATCATGATAATGCCATAAAGTATGGAATTCTTCAACCATGGCTTCATGGAGATCACCTTGGCATCATCAGGTGTAGAGCTGAAAATGTCTTGCTGGAAAAGCGCAGCAGGTCAGGCAGCATCCAAGGAGCAGGAGAATCGATGTTTCGGGCATGAGCCCGAAGAAGGGCCCAAAGAAGATTCCTGAAGAAGGGCTCATGCCCGACACGTCGATTCTCCTGCTCCTTGGATGCTGCCTGACCTGCTGCGCTTTTCCAGCAACACATTTTCAGCTATGAGCTCCAGCATCTGCAGTCCTCACTTTCTCCATCATCAAGTGTAGACCCTGGGCCCAACAATCAGCCTGGCAGCTGGGCATTTCAAATTCTATTATAGGCTTTGTCCCTTCTTACCTTATTTCTGTTATCCATAGTCAGACCCCAACAAAGCCATTGATGTCATCCATCTCCTGGCCCAGTTGTAGCAATGATTGGAGACGGACCTTTGAAATTTAAAGAAAATGTTCATCCAGTTCTGACTGCCACTTCCAATGGACTGAGGATATTCTCAATACCACAACTGCCAGGTAGCCATTAGAATTTATGACCTTGGTAGTTATTATGCACAGATTTTCTGTCTCAGATAACAGATTGCAGTTCATGAATGGACCTTTCAGGGAGTTTGTTGTTTTCTTTAGGTTTTATCATGTCATGAGCTTTCCCCTCCATTCTCAAGCCAACGGGAAGGCTGAGGAAGTGCTTGAGATGGTCGTGATGTTGATGCCCCAGGATTTTCAAAACCATGAGCAGCTTGGGCAGAGTAGATGGGGAGAAGCTGTTCCAGTCCGTAATAAGGAACAAGAAGAAGAGGGCTTCGATTTTAAAGTCATGTGAAAAAGAAGCAAGGATGAATTGAGAAAAAACCTTGCTCACACAGCATGTAGTTAGAGTCCAGAAAGCACAGCTACGAAATATAGTGGAGGGAGGTTTAATTGAGGCATTCCATAAAGATATTGGATGAATGGGTACTGATGCGTGTTTGGGAGTGTTGCAGGCAGGATGGACTAAATTGCCACCTTGTGTGCTGTAATAATTCTGTTTCTTTGACTGACAATTAGCTTGGAGCACCACCCATGTACCAAGCTACTCCTTCACAAACTAGCCTCCCATAAACACAGTTGCTGATGGGCAATGTTAGAAGACCTAGCTTCCTGTCTTAAATAGTACCTGGAATCCCTAGATGGAATCCTTCATAGGACAGCTCAGCAAAGTTCTTAACATTGAAACATAAAAACATTGAATATAGGAGCAGGAATAGGCCATTTGACACCTCGAGCCTGCTCTGCCATTCAATATGATTATGGCTGATCTTCGAGCGCTATACCCTAATCCCACTCCTCCACACCCCCCCCCCACCTCCACCCCCACCTCCCCTACCACCCCCCCCCCCCCCCCCCCCCGCCCACCATATCATTTGATTGCTTCAGCCATGAGACCTGGAGCTACCTCCTCTTAAAAACACAATGTTTTCACTCCAGCCACTTTGTGGTAAAGAATTCCACAGACTCACCACTCTCTGGGTGAAGAAATTTCCCCTCATCTCAGTTCTAAAAGGTTTAACTCTTATCCTTAAACTATGACCCTTGGTTCTGGACACCCCCCCCCTCCACCCCCCACCCCCCACCACCCACCACCTCCCACCATGGGGAAGATTATTCCTGCATTTAACCTGCTCAGTCTCGTTATAATTCTCCAGGTTTCTATGCCTCATTCTTCTGAACTCCGGTGAATACAATCTGACTCAATCTTTCCTCATATCTCAGTCCTGCCATCACAAGAATTAATTTAGTGAACCTTCACTGTACTTCTATAGTAAGAACATCCTTCCTCAGATGAGGAATGCAAAACTGCACACAATATTCCAGGCGTGGTCTCAACAATGCCCTGTATAATTGCAACAAGATATATTTGTTCCTATACTCAACTTCTCTCACTATGAAGGTCAGCACACAGCTTGCTGTCTTTACTGTCTGCTGCACCTGCATGCTTACTTTCAGCACAAGACACCCCGGTTCCATAAAACACTCTACTCTTTCAGTTCACAACCATTCAAATAACAACCTGCCCCACACCATCTAGAATCTGTTTGGTCTCTTTCACAGAAATATGTTAACTCTCAGTCCACTGCTCTCATCCACAGATGATCCACACATTTTTCACACGTAGGATGATGTTCTTGTCCATAGCCTGCCTGTCTCAGCCCACAGACCATTACCCCCTCACATCACTCTGACTGATGGGGCCAGGGGCTCTGTGGACCCATAACTCTTGAGTCTTTGGGGGTTGTGGTGGGATTGGATAACATTAATAATTATGTAAGAACACATTATAGTTAAATGTTTCAGTTAATAATGATAAAAAACAATACTTTTGGAAATGATGTTGGGATCTCAAAATATATTTGAGGGAAGTTATAGTGATCTCGTGAATGTGCAGGTGAGACTTGGGGCATGCTGGGAATGTATCTTTGATGTTAGAAGTCATCTGTTTGGCTCACAGCAGGATAGTTGGATCGAGCATGGCTCAGCTCAAAAGACGGTCTATTGAATTCTCAGGTAAATAAAGGCTTTTTAGCTAAAACCCTCTACTGGTTGGACTGAAGATTTGTGAATCTTTCCTAACAGAATAAAATAGCACTGGTCCCCAAGAAGAATGATGGAGAAAGGGGACATGGAAGTGTAACCTCCACTCCAATAATTTCCACTAATCACCAGTTTCCTGTGCCCCATCACCAGCCCCCAGCCAAGCCAGCTGCTTTCCTGATGGTTATCTTTGCCCTGCGATGCTACATGTGGTCAGCCTTTGGTCGTCAATCTCTGATGAGGCCCTCAGAGAATTCAAAACCTAGAAATATAGCCCAGACATAATCTGAGCAGTCAGAGCATGGACCTCTATCTCTGTTGAAGCCAAATGTATGAACCACATGGAAACAAGACGAAGATTTAGACATTTCAATTCTCCAAGAGATGTGGACAGGATTGGATCACAAAATGTTGTATAGTCAATTTCCTTTTTCCAATACTGCCATGTTAAATATATTGATTAAGAACCATCTCTATATCTTGCCCATATTTACATCCCAGGTTGTCAACTCACCCTTTCAGTTATTTGTTGATAAATATTGACATCGGGTACAGGAGGAGGAGGATGGTCCTATGGTTTGAGCAGACTGAAGGATTTTATTCCTATCATCCAAAATGTGAATGCTGCTACTTGCAGGCAAGACTGCTTTCACCTGTGTGAACATAGAACATAGAACATAGAACAATACAGCACAGAACAGGCCCTTCGGCCCACGATGTTGTGCCGAACTTCTAACCTAGATTAAGCACCCATCCATGTACCTATCCAAATGCCGCTTAAAGGTCGCCAATGATTCTGACTCTACCACTCCCACGGGCAGCGCATTCCATGCCCCCACCACTCTCTGGGTAAAGAACCCACCCCTGACATCTCCCCTATACCTTCCACCCTTCACTTTAAATTTATGTCCCCTTGTAACACTCTGTTGTACCCGGGGAAAAAGTTTCTGACTGTCTACTCTATCTATTCCTCTGATCATCTTATAAACCTTTATCAAGTCACCCCTCATCCTTCGCCGTTCCAACGAGAAAAGGTCGAGAACTCTCAACCTATCCACGTACGACCTATTCTCCATTCCAGGCAACATCCTGGTAAATCTTCTCTGCACCCTCTCCAAAGCTTCCACATCTTTCCTAAAGTGAGGTGACCAGAACTGCACACAGTACTCCAACTGTGACCTAACCAAAGTCCTGTACAGCTGCAACATCACTTCACGACTCTTGAATTCAATCCCTCTGCTAATGAACGATAATACTCCATAGGCCTTCTTACAAACTCTATCCACCTGAGTGGCAACTTTTAAAGATCTATGTACATAGACCCCAAGATCCCTCTGTTCCTCCACCTGACTAAGAACCCTACCATTAACCCTGTATTCTGCAATCTTATTTGTTCTTCCAAAATGGACAACCTCACACTTGGCAGGGTTGAACTCCATCTGCCACTCCTCAGCCCAGCTCTGCATCATATCTAAGTCCCTTTGCAAACGACAAATGCCCTCCTCACTGTCCACAACTCCACCTATCTTCGTATCATCTGCAAATTTACTGACCCACCCTTCGACTCCCTCATCTAAGTCATTATTAAAAATTACAAACAGCAGAGGACCTAGAACTGATCCCTGCGGAACTCCACTTGTAACTGGGCTCCAGGCTGGATATTTACCATCTACCACCACTCTCTGACTTTGGCCGGTTAGCCAGTTTTCTATCCAATTGGCCAAATTTCCCTCTATCTCATGCCTCCTGACTTTCCGCATAAGCCTACCATGGGGAACCTTATCAAATGCCTTACTAAAATCCATGTACACTACATCCACTGCTCTACCCTCATCCACATGCTTGGTCACCTCCTCGAAGAATTCAATAAGACTTGTAAGGCAAGACCTACCCTTCACAAATCCGTGCTGGCTGTCCCTAATCAAGCAGTGTCATAAATCCTATCCCTCAGTACCCTTTCCATTACTTTGCCTACCACAGAAGTAAGACTAACTGGCCTGTAATTCCCGGGGTTATCCCTATTCCCTTTTTTGAACAGGGGCACAACATTCGCTACTCTCCAGTCCCCTGGTACCACCCCCGTTGCCAGTGAAGACGAGAAGATCATTGCCAACGGTACTGCAATTTCCTCTCTTGCTTCCCACATAATCCTAGGATATATCCCGTGAGGCCTGGGGGACTTGTCTATCCTCAAGTTGTTCAAAATGTCCAACACATCTTCCTTCCTAACAAGTATCTCTTCTAGCTTAACAGTCCGTTTCACACTCTCCTCTTCAACAATACGGTCCCTCTCGTTCATAAATACTGAAGATAAGTACATGTTCCGACTCAATACACAGTGTGCCTTCCTCTTCTCCTCTCCTCCTGTCCACTTCTGCCCTGTATACCTCTTCTCCTGTCCACTTGCCTTCTTAAGCATCTCCCTCTCGTGCATCTCACTCCAAATGAAGATGATCTCCTTCCAGCCCACCATGGCTGCATTGTTAATGCTGTGTTGCCAATTCTTTCTGTTCTTGCAGTTTGAAAAACTCCAAGGTAGAAAATAATTGTACGCACACAGCTCAAAAGATCTTCTATTGCATTATATTGTTTATCAGCACTCTGCCAAGTGTTTATCAGAGGGAACAGAGGCATCAGCTGCAATAAGTGAGCTTTTATTCAGATGGGACATTGGCGAGTTTAAATAACTCACTGAACGGCTGCTCAAATGTGCCTTTGTTTCCCTGGCCATTTGTCAAAACCTTGGGAAAGCCATGGGCAGTACTAAAATTTGGAGGCTGGTTAAAAACAAATCTGCAAATATCACATTACTGTGTCCTGAAAATGTTAATTGTGACACTAAATATAATATCTCAAAAACATTAAACATGCCCATTATACAACCAGAAATGGATCCATCAAAACTTGGTCGCATTCCTAATCTTAAACTTACAAATGCTAACACCCTTCCTTTTCCTAACTCATTTGTCCTTATCTACAATTCCTCCTTGATTTTCTGAGATTTAATTTTTCTAAGTCAGTGAGTGGTAAGGAACTTAACTTTGCATCTGTGATGGATACAGGTGGATTGACAGTGAAATCGCTTTGGATAGAGCTTTCCTTTCTGTGTTGTGATGTGAACAGTGACCTTAAAAAGGGGAAAACACAGAGAGGAATGAAGAAAATCAGAAGCTTGACTTTAAGAAAATAATTTCCAATTTCCCCTTAAGATTTCAACAGCAATTTCAAACTCTCTCTACTAAGCAGCAACGACTTTATTTCATATATTTTCATCTCATTAATACCATAGTGTGTCTCATTTCTCTGTCACTTCTAATTCTTCTCCCCTCCACTGAGAAAGTAGACAGCACTAATTTCTAACATGTAAATCAGAGCTGATATCTGGTAGCTGTGACTTATTGCTCATTTATCTCTTCGCCACAATGTCCTGCACACTCCATGGCCAGCATTCACCTTAACCCTTCCTCCGCTCAGTTCGGCATCAGTAAAATACCAGCCTTGCCTCGTCATCCTGCCCGGTCTCAGACCAACTCAGACAGCACTTCAACACCTTACTTAGGAGCTTAGGGACACCCCCAACCTAAATGCTTCTGCCAGGACATTTTCCACATAGTAATACTCAGCATTCACATAAAATGCATCCTATGGCTCTATACCTGTTTTCTTAGTGCTCATTGTCTTTCCACTTACTTGGATGCTGCCAACCTCTGTCCACTTCCCATTGCTTTTTCCTTTGTGCATACTCAGTAGTTTCAGCAGGAACTTGCAGACTCTGTGTGGTTCAAGTTGCTTTTTATCACTTTGGTCTTCATTGCTCAGTTAAAGGGCTGCCTACCTTTGCAGCTTGCATTGTGTTTTAGTGCAGGAAGAGAGGTAGGTAACTTGTCATGGTGTGCAAGGTCTGGACAGGCAACTGGGGTGGGCATGTCACTTTACTGTCAACATCGCATCCCCATTATATGCCAGGGGTTTTCATGGAAGTCAATGAGCCCTGGGGGAAGTGAACAACTCAAGTCTATGGAATTGGAAGTCCAGCTTGGGGTAATTGCAACTGCCTCAGTAATGCCACCCATCTGGTTTCGATTTGGTCTTCATTGGCAAGTCATTAATTGTCTAAGAATACACATCAAGAATTATAGCCTTAAGTAATTGTGACCGTCATATTCTGCACACTAATTGCTGTCTTGTCATGACAGCTAAGCAAATGCAACCAAAGCCATTTAAAAGTGACACTGGAGATTTCCATTTCACATATACATTGCGTAGCTAGCAGTAGAAGGCAATCCTTTACAGCTGCCCTGCTCAGACACTGAACTGTAAGCGTGCAAGGTGACCTACTCTTGGGGAATAAGGCAGGGCAGGTGACTGAGATGTCAGTGGGGGAGCACTTTGGGGCCAGGGACCATAATTCTATTCGTTTTAAAATAGTGATGGAAAAGAATAGACCAGATCTAAAAGTTGAAGTTCTAAATTGGAAAAAGGCCAATTTTAAAGGTATTAGGCAAGAACTTTCAAAAGCTGATTGGAGCCAGATGTTCGCAGGTAAAGGGACGGCTGGAAAATGGGAAGCCTTTAGAAATAAGATAACAAGAATCCGGAGAAAGTATATTCATGTTAGGGTGAAAGGGCAGGCTGGTAGCTATAGGGAATTCTGGATGACTAAAGAAATTGAGGGTTTGGTTAAGAAAAAGAAGGAAGCATATGTCAGGTATAGACAGGATAGATCGAGTGAATCCTTAGAAGAGTATAAAGGAAGTAGGAGTATACTTAAGAGGGAAACCAGGAGGGCAAAATGGGAACATGAGATAGCTTTGGCAAATAGAATTAAGGAGAATCCAAAGGGGTTTTACAAATATATTAAGGACAAAAGGGTAACTAGGGAGAGAATAGGGCCCCACAAAGATCAGCAAGGCGGCCTTTGTGTGGAGCCACAGAAAATGGGGGAGATACTAAATGAATATTTTGCATCAGTATTTACTGTGGAAAAGGATATGGAAGATGTAGACTATAGGGAAATAGATGGTGACATCTTGCAAAATGTCCAGATTACAGAGGAGGAAGTGCTGGATGTCTTGAAACGGTTAAAGGTCGATAAATCCCAGGACCTGATCAGGTGTACCCGAGAACTCTGTGGGAAGCTAGAGAAGTGATTGCTGTGCCTCTTGCTGAGATATTTGTATCATCGATAGTCACAGGTAAGTTGCCGGAAGACTGGAGATTGGCAAACGTGGTGCCACGGTTTAAGAAGGGCGATAAAGACAAGCCAGGAAACTATAGGCCGGTGAGCCTGACCTCGGTGGTGGGCAAGTTGTTGGAGGGAATCCTGAGGGACAGGATGTACATGTATTTGGAAAGGCAAGGACTGATTTGGGATAGTCAACATGGCTTTGTGTGTGGGAAATCATGTCTCACAAACTTGATTGAGTTTTTTGAAGAAGTAACAAAGAAGATTGATGAGGGCAGAGCAGTAGATGTGATCTATATGGACTTTAGTAAGGTGTTCAACAAGGTTCCCCATGGGAGACTGATTAGCAAGGTTAGATCTCATGGAATACAGGGAGAACTAGCCATTTGGATACAGAACTGACTCAAAGGTAGAAGACAGTGGGTGGTGGTGGAAGGTTGTTTTTCAGATTGGAGGCCTGTGACCAGTGGACTGCCACAAGGATCGGTGCTGGGCCCTCTACTTTTTGTCATTTACATAAATGATTTGGATGTGAGCATAAGAGGTACAGTTAGTAAGTTTGCAGATGACACCAAAATTGGAGGTGTAGTGGACAGCAAAGAGGGTTACCTCAGATTACAACAGGATCTGGACCAGATGGGCTGAGAAGTGTTAGATGGAGTTTAATTCAGATAAATGCGAGGTGCTGCATTTTGGGAAAGCAAATCTTAGCAGGATTTATACACTTAATGGTAAGGTTCGAGGGAGTGTTGCTGAACAAAGAGACCTTGGAGTGCAGGTTCATAGCTCCTTGAAAGTAGAGTCGAAGCTAGATAGGATAGTGAAGAAGGCGTTTGGTATGCATTCCTTTATTGGCCAGAGTATTGAGTACAGGAGCTGTGAGGTCATGTTGCAGCTGTACAGGACATTGGTTAGGCCACTGTTAGAATATTGCGTGCAATTCTGGTCTCCTTTCTATTGGAAAGATGTTGTGAAATTTGAAAAGGTTCAGAAAAGATTTACAAGGATGTTGCCAGGGTTGGAGGATCTGAACTACAGGGAGAGGCTGAACAGGCTGGGGCTGTTTTCCCTGGAGCTTCGGAGGCTGAGGGGTGACCTTATAGAGGTTTACAAAATTATGAGGGGCATGGATAGAATAAATAGACAAGGTCTTTTCCCTGGGGTCGTGGAGTCCAGAACTAGAGGGCATAGGTTTAGGGTGAGAGGGGAAAGATATAAAAGAGACCCAAGGGGCAACATTTTCACACAGAGGGTTTTACGTGTATGGAATGAGCTGCCAGAGGAAGTGGTGGAGGCTGGTACAATTGCAACATTTAAGAGGCATTTGGATGAGTATGTGAAGAGGAAGGGTTTGGAGGGATATGGGGCGGGCGCTGGCAGGTGGGACTAGATTGGGTTGGGATATCTGGTCGGCATGGATGGGTTGGACCGAAGGGTCTGTTTCCGTGCTGTATATATCTATGACTCTATGACCCTATGACATGGTCTGTCTTGCAGAAACATACAAACTAGAAGCAGGGCGTGCTTCACAATTCAGACTGATGATCCTCTATCTCAATAACTTATCCCCACTTTCTCCCCATACACCTTGATGTCTTTAATAGATAAAAGATTATCTGTCTGTTTCTTGAATAGATTCAATGACTCTGCCTCTGCAGTCTTCTAAGGTAAACAATTCCACAGGCTCATTACTCTTTGAGTGAAGAACTGTTTCCTCACCTTAGTCCTAAATGATCTATTCTGTATCCTGAGACTGTGACCCCTGGTTCTCAACTCCCCACACAAGGGAAAACATTCTTCCTGTATTTAGTCTCTTGCGCTCTAATTGAATTTTATGCATTTTAATCAGATTCCTGCTCATTTTTATACACTCTAGTGACTAAAGGCCCAGGTGAAACAATCTCTCCTTGAAAGACAGTTCTTGCATTCTTGATATCAGACAAATGAACTTCTGTTGTACCTCCTCAATGTCAAGCATATCCTTTCTTAGATATGGAGACCAAAACAACATGCAGTACTCCAAATGCCCTGGCCAAGGCCCTGTATAACTGCAGACTTCCAAACACAAACCCTCTCACAATAAAGGCCAATGTACCATCTAGCTTTCTAATTGCTTGCTGCACCTGCCCATCTACTTTCATTGCCTGGTATATAAAAGCACCCAGATCCCTTTGTTCATCCACATTTCCTGAAAAATCACAGTTTAAATAATACTTCACCTTTCTGCTGTTCAACCTAAGTGTAAATATTCACATTTAAACATGTTGGACCACACCTTTCATGTGTTTGCCTACCCAGCCAAACTTTCAAATTACTTTCAAATGAATAAGAGATTCTGTATTTGTATGCAAATGGTGGGTATCAAGCTAATCGCGATATTTACAATTCCCACCTCTTTTTTCTGGGTCATATGTTATGGTGGAACTTGTGTGACTCTGGTGCCCCTGGCACCAGAAACTGGTGTGAAGTTCCTCTTCAGGCAGCTTTGTGATGGGGATAAATAATGAAAAGTACCTTGTATCTCCTTCAAAGTACAAGCCTGTGGTGTGATTCTGGTCTCACCACATGCACCACCATCATTGGTACATTTGAATCCTGGGCGATGGGAAGCATGGGAATTCTCAGAATTGGAATTGTAACTTCTGGCCCTGCTCCTTACTATATCACTGTCTTTACACGATAATTGACAAATCGTTGGAGCGAAAATACATGACTGATATGATGAATGTTCATCACTAATGTGTACATATCAACTCAATTCAGATAATGATACACAACGATTGCATATCATTTCACCAATTGTCGATTCCATTTCATGAAAAAGAAAACTCTTAGACTGAGTGCTGCATAAGTTCTCCTCAATAATCAAAAATGACTAAGACCAGAAGAAATAGGAACAGAAATTGGATGGCAGAAGCTGCAGCTCTATAGATCCCTGGTTAGACCACACTTGGAATATTGCATTCAGTCCTGGTCGCATCTTTTTAGGAAGGATGTGGAAGCTTTAGAGAGGGTGCCAAGAAGATTTACCAGGATGCTATCTGGAGTAGAGGGCATGTCTTATGAAGAAAGATTGAGGGGGCTAAGGCTTTTCTCATTGGAGTGAAGAAGGGTGAGCAGCGACTTGATATAGATGTACAAGATGATGAGAGGCAGAGATAAAGTGGATAGTCAATGACTTTTTCCCAGGGCAGAAATGGCTATCATGAGTGGGCATAATTTTAAGGTGATTGGAGGAAGGTTTAGGGTAAATGTCAGAGGTCAGTTCTTTACACAGAGGATAGTGGGTGCATGGAATGCACTGCCAGCAGTAGTAATACAGTCAGATATATTTGGGACATTTAAGTGGCTCTTGGATAGGCACATGGATGATAGTAAAATGGAGGGTATGTAGGTTAGTCTCATCTTAGAGTAGAATAAAAGGTCAGCACAACATCAAGGACTGAAGGACCTATACTGTGCACAAAAAATAAAAGTTAACTTTGGAGCTTATGGTCCCACTCTTAACCAACCTACAGAAAAAACATTCCCCATCACATCAATTGTATGTTGGAACGGTTCCATTCTCTCAAATTTTAGATTCCCCAAGGGGTGGGAAATCTTTGTGGAAGATGTTAGATGCAACACGTTGTCAAAATACTAAGATTGGAATAGCGTTCCATCGTGGATTATTTGGAAGGCCCCAAAACCCACTGTGGTTACGATGGAGTTGTAGCAGATACAGTTGAGATTGGTTAGAGTCGGGTTTTTTATGTGATTTAACCACTCCTCATGCACAGTGGGGACAGAAGACTCAGATGAAAAGCTGCCAAGGGAATGGGGCAACCACCTGAACAGAATGAAGGTACCAGATTAGATTAGATTAGATTAGATTACTTACAGTGTGGAAACAGGCCATTCGGCCCAACAAGTCCACACCACCCCGCCGAAGCGTAACCCACCCATACCCCTACATCTACCCCTTACCTAACACTACGGGCAATTTAGCATGGCCAATTCACCTGGCCAGCACATCTTTGGACTGTGGGAGGAAACCGGAGCACCCGGAGGAAACCCACGCAGATACGGGGAGAATGTGCAGATGTCACTGGGGGCATGTCTGTCAAATTCTGGATCAAGTTGTAATGAAGGAAAATGTCTTTCATTGGAACAGGAAGACAAAATAAACCAAATATTCCAGAGACAATGTACCTCCTAAAATGGAGTTTATTGAAGATGATCAAGTCCCAGTGCTGTAAGAAACTTAGCATCAATAGCCTCACACCTTACAGTGCTGGTTATGATGCCCTGCCAGTGATCATTAAAATTATTACATCTTTCAACATCTTTGCTTCTGGTTCCTTGGATGAATCAACCATAGACCTGAATGGTATCTCAAATTTACCGATTGCTTCTGGGAAAGAGAAATGTGTGGAACTAAACGTAATTCAATCTCCTCAGCCTGATGGTCAACGTCTAAAGGTTCTAAAAGAGGAAACCTACAGAGTTAATGAAATAATTCCAAGGGGGCCAGTATCCTATCACCAAGTCACCCTCTACTTCCACACGCACAGTACATAAACTCTGATATGCTTGCTCAAAGCTAGTTCCCAGAGTAGTCAGAATCTCTGACACTCCTGTTCTTTTTTTCCTTTTTTTAAATTACCCCCACACTACTGCCTAACTGCGGTAGTGCTTATTTTTTCCCCAGCACCCATGTTGTGTGTGTTCAGGTGTGAGACACAGTGAGAGACACAAGGTGCACGATCTTTATTCGGTTTCCACCACCAGGAAGAAAGGAAACATCTGAGTGGCCAGTGACCTAGAATCCTGTTTTTTTTTTTTGGTTTTTTTTTTTTTTTTTTTTTTTTCAGGGTGTCAGTGGACACCCGCGTGCTCCTTCTCCAAGGACACCCGGGCATCTCCTGCTTATATTTCTTTTTTTTTTTTTTTTCTATCCTCACACTACTGCCTAAGTGCGGTAGTGCTTATTTTTTTCCCCAGCACCCATGGTGTGTGTGTGCAGGTGTGAGACACAGTGAAAAGACACAAAGTGCACAAATCTTTATTCAATTTCCACCACCAGGAAGATATGAAAAATACCCGCGTGGCCAGTGACAAGCACTGCCCTTCAAACCACAGGGCAATGCTGTGTGAGCAAAACAGTGAAGGGGAGGGTAGGGACTAAATCAAAATAGAGTTGGAGGGGGAAATAATGCACTCCACTCCCTGCGGTGCCCACCTCTCCCTGAACGACTCCAGGGTGTCGGTGGACACCGCGTGCTCCTTCTCCAAGGACACCCGGGCTCTAACGTAACCCCGGAAGAGGGGCAGGCAGTCGGCCCTAACGACCCCCTCCACGGCCCGCTGCCTGGACCTGTTGATGGCCAGTTTGGCCAGGCCCAGGAGCAGACCCACGAGGAGATCCTCGGACCTGCCCTCCCTCCTCCGTACCGGGTGCCCGAAGATCAGGAGCGTGGGACTGAAGTGCAGCCAGAAACAGAGGAGAAGGTTCTTAAGAAAATCAAAAAGGGAGTGCAAACGCCCACACCCAATATATACATGGTCCACGGACTCCACAGCGCCACAGAACAAGCAGTTGGGCTGGGAGTCCGTGAACCACCGCAACCTGCGGTTGCAGGGGACTGCTGCGTGCAGCACCCTCCACCCCAGATCCCCGAGAGAAAGGGGGAGGACTCCCGCGTAGAGAGCCCTCCACTGGGGATCTCCGCCGCCCGGTGGCAAATGGGCACGCCAAGGCGTGTCCGGACGGTGGAGAATCCTGTTTTTATCTGACAGCCAGGGCTCCCTGATTGGCCCTCGTTAATAACCCCAATCAGGGATCTCATACTCACCTGAACCTCCTTCCAATCACTACAAATATTGACTTTTTTTTATCTTGCAGAATACCCTCAGTATTAGAATGTCCCTATGCAACTGAAGTTAGTAAAAATGAGTTTGAAAAGATTTACAAGGATGTTGCCAGGGTTGGAGGATTTGAGCTATAGGGAGAGGCTGAACAGGCTGGGGCTGTTTTCCCTAGAGCGTTGGAGGCTGAGGGGTGACCTTATAGATGTTTACAAAATTATGAGGGTCATGGATAGGATAAATAGACAAAGTCTTCTCCCTGGGGTGGTGGAGTCCAGAACTAGAGGGCATAGGTTTAGGGTGAGAGGGGAAAGATATAAAAGAGACCTAAGGGGCATCTTTTTCACACAGACAGTGGTGCGTGTATGGAATGAGCTGCCAGAGGAAGTAGAACACAGAACAGTACAGCACAGAACAGGCCCTTCAGCCCACGATGTTGTGCCGACCACTGATCCTCATGTATGCACCCTCAAATTTCTGTGACAAGTGATGGAGGCTGGTACAATTGCAACATTTAAAAGGCATTTGGAAGGGTATATGAATAGGAAGGGTTTGGAGGGATATGGGCTGGATGCTGGCAGGTGGGACTAGATTGTGTTGGGATATCTGGTCGGCATGGATGGGTTGGACTGAAGGGTCTGTTTCCATGCTGGACATCTCTATGACTCTGTGACTCTATGACACACATGAAGAAAAGAGGGATGGGGAAAATATAATATTACAATTTGCCTGATGTCAAATAGTAGAGAAAATATTAGAATGTGTTATCATGACTGTGGTAAAACAGGACTTAGAATTTCACAATATGATTAGGCAGAGTCATCACTGACTTATGAAATGTCAATTACATTGGACAATTCTGTTTGAATTTTCAGAAGTTGGAACTAGCAGGGTAGATAAGGGAGAACCCAATTATTTAGCATGTTCAGATTCTTAAAAGCATTTATTAAGGTGCCACGCAAGAGGGTATTTTATAGAAAATTCTCATGGGATTGACCGACATGGAGTGAAGATTGGGTAATGAATAGAAAACAGGAAATCGGAGTAAGCAGATTATTTCTGGTTGGCAGGATGCAGCCACTCAGACAGGAGTGTCAGCCATTTGCAATCTGTATCATTGGCTTAGATGTGAAAACTGCGTAAATGTACACGAGAAAACAGTGTTCTGTTGTAGTCTTCTTCCTCAAGGTAGGATTGATTTGGAGGAGCCGGTGTTGGACTAGCATGGGACCAAGTTAAAAATTGCACAACAAAAGGTGTTGCGTGATTTTTAACTTTGTCCAGGCAGTATATACTTGCCTTGGGGGGGGGGGGGAGAAAAGTTGATCAGACTGATTCCTGGAATGCCTATATTCCTATGATGTGGAGGTGGTGGTGCTGGTTATTTAGAAACACTGTGTGATTTTAAATACATTCTTATTGGCTTAGAAGAGTGAGAATCACTAGAATAGCTATTTTTGAGGACATAGCAGGTCAGTACAAAGTTAAAAATCACATGACGCCAGGTTCTAGTCCAACAGGTTTAATTGAAAGCACGAGCTTTTGGAGCGCTGCTCCTTCATCCAAATCATAGCAGGTCTGGATTTTTTTGGCTGGGCACCTAGAATGAGAGGATAAGGTATCTGAATAACTTGCTGAACTTTGGACTGGGATGAATTTCTTCATTCAAAGTCCTGTAAATAGAGTCATAGAGTCATAGAGATGTACAGTATGGAAACAGACTCCTTGGTCCAATCATCCACTGTAGATGGCTGTGTATAAGCAACTATTGTGAAACTTCAAAGTTGAAATCAATAGATTCTTGTTCAAAAAGGAATTATGGGTATGTAGATAGTGTGCGAAGATACAACTGTGTTAGAGGATCAGTCAGATCTACTGAATGGTTCAAAGGACCAAATGGCTTGCTCTGACTCTTATTTCTTATGCTTTTATGTTCTAAAGGAGGAAAACATTTCTCTTTAGTTTTTGTACCATTTAGTACATGATTCTATGTGAACACACCTCATTGTAAATATAGCAGTAACCTACAACTCAATCCATTTTTGTTCTGCACTCTCGAGCCTCCATCTTTCATTATTAAGTCCAGTACTAAGATTTTCACAGTATTACAATCTGCACTAATGGTGGATCTAAGTGCAATTTTATTTGTATAAATAATTATAATAGATTACACTGTTGTTTTAGGAAGGGTAAAGTAAAAAAAAACTACTATTCATAGAATTTGTTGACTAATTTAAATGATTCCGGTTTAATCTTGTATTTTCCACTAAATTCACAAACAGAGCTTGCTTGAGTGACTTAATGATGCCCACTTCAGAAGTTCCATCAGAATTGAAAGTAATTACAACATGCATTTATTTATCATCATGTCTAAACCCCCCCCCCCGCCCCCAATCACAGTCTTAAAACCAACATCTCAGAAACTGGAAACAAAATATTTGTTCCCATATTGCTAATCACTCGCTATGCCACATACCGTTCTTGTTTAGTGTCACTATTAGCATTTTGTTAATTTATGGTAATGAGTCAATGTATTGCTGTAAACTCCATGGTTACTAGTTTATTAACCAATTTAAACGTGCTAACAGCCTGACTGTGAGAAAGAATTCTTGTGGTGATAATCAGTGAAGCAACATTTTGAAGCTCTCAAGCCAATTGAAAACCAAAATAGCACATTTTTTCTGCCTGCAATACAGAAAAGACAGTGGAGCAGAGCCCTGAGCATCCCACAGGCAGAAAATCATTTAATAGACTGGTTTAAAAATTCACTGTTATCAGAGATTTAAGCTTAGCAGTTGGAAGCTTTATGATGCGTACTGCCGACTTAAAGCAGCATCAGGAGTGGTGTTTAGCAATGCCATTGGTGCAGCTCAATTTCGGCTCTTCTGCTGGATTAATAGACCAGGCATCTCAGCCATTGACAAAACAAATGTCGGTTCAAATCCCTTGTCATTCTTAAAATCCGAGTTCAGCTTTTTGTTTAAAATAAAACAGCTTAAAGAATTATAGGCACGCAAAGGGTCACCTCAATACTTGCTGAGCAATGAGGCATCATTGAGTTCCCACAGAAAGGAACACGATCTCAAGAAGCAATAATTTGGAAGACTAATTAAAGTTAGACCTCATACACAAAAAGAGTGTCCCTCACCAAGAGTCACTTGGAAGTGTGACAATGACTAGTTGCATTGTTAGTCCAGTTATTATCATTCATTTATTCTGAAAGTAATTCTCAGCACATTTGGGATTGTTGAACAAATGTTGACCAGCATCTAACATGACAGATAAGGGACATTGCTTTCAGTGTTGGGCTACCAGTAGGTAGTAGGAAACCCAGGTTGAGGGTCGAACCAACTTTAGTATCATTCTTAAATATCTACCGTTGATTTATGTATGTGCCTGCGACAATATTAGTGAGGGTGACGATTGCATAGTCCTTTAAAGACCACCCTCCATCATCTTTTGAGGCATTATTAACACGCTATATTAGATACATGCAAGAAATGAACAGAATAGATGTTACTAAACAGAACAACAGCGTGTATAGTTATTTTTCACATTGTTGCCTGTTTAGATTGCATTCAGGATGTCAGTGTCTAGGAGGTAACTTCTAACATTTTTACTGCCAAATCGCTCAGATTCCTAATAAACTGGATTGGTTAATTTTCTGGGTGGCTAACATATTTTTTTCCCAGTGTTGCCTTGGCTTTTTGCAATCAATAAGGATGTTTAAACTGAAATGTGCCCTGGTATGACAATTCCATTGACTGAAGAAGGCAGCTAATGTTAATGCTGAGATTTGGCTAAAGAAGTCAAGTCACTATGTATAAAAGCCTGTAGCGTCTAGCAAGTGTATGTGAGCTGCATTGCCAGTCTGATTATTATCTTTAATTTGTTTTGAAGAGTAATTTATAGCACCCTTGGGATTGTTCAACAAATCATGACTAACCATGGGATCACATCTAACATGACACATCAGAGGGAATATTCTGAACCCCTGAGAGATGTGGACCATGTTGAGAAAGTTGGTAAAAATTGAGTGAAATGGTCACTGAAGAGCTTCTTAATGAGCAAAAAACTGAAGGAGCAGAAGTCCCACTTTCCAATCAAGCGCTGAATGGCAAGATTAGATTCTTGCTAGTGTGTAGTGAGAGGGGTATTTGCATACATTAACATGTAATCTCAGTATGCATTTTCCCATTCTCCCACCTGGCCGGTTGAAACTGGATGCTGAGAATCGCTAAGATGAAAGTCAGAGCAGTTGGCTGCAACTCACTGTTGGCACTCGAGATTTCCGACTTGAACACCCAGCATCAATATCTGAGGACAGAGACTGCATGCACCCAATATCCACAGACACACCACATACGAGCCTCACCACACCACCATGGCACATCTCTGTACTTTAATGCAACACTGTGGAAAACACTGACATCTATCATTGAAAAGCTGCTGCCAGGGAACAGCGCATACAGGGACAGGCACCCGACTCAAGCCTTAGACCAATTGGCTTTGTCTTGGGAATCTTCTCTTGCTCTCTTACACTTGGTGTCTGCTTCAAAACTCATGGCACTGCTGCCTAGCTTTGCTGTCACTTGCCAATTTGTGTTTTGTCAAGTCAGACAGAGCTGAAATGCTCACCGTACGTCGGGCTTGCCTTGCTGTGTAATGCAGACACAGAGCTGGGCAGCTGGGCATGTTTGACAGCAGTGATCACACAAGGAGTGCACATGTGGCTATATGGTATCATGCTGGGTCAAACTCACCCCTGGATCATGTGTCAGCCGAGCATATGTTCTCCAAGGAACTGGCCATGCTTTAAAATCTGAGGGAGTCGTCATTGGTCAAGTCACTGTTTAGGCAGGGATTCCCAGCACAGGAGTCAAGGGCAGCCTCTGATGTCAGTCCAGGGCTTTAGAACAGTCAGCCAGCCAGCTGTTCATAACGCCCACAGTCAGGGGCTCCTCTATAATCTGGGGAATGGTCACGGTCAGTCCTATGGGTGCAATGCAACCAATACAGGCAATCTCGGGAAGTCAGTCGGGGATATCAGTCAGCTGCCCAGTCACTCATTGCTTGGAAATGTTCTTCTAAAGTATTCAAGGGGATGGGCTACAGTCAGTCCTGGGTCAGTCAAGATGGGGATGGTGGGGGTTACAATGGGCCAGTACTGCAAGAGGGAATTGGTGGCACTTAATTGTGGATATTAGAGACAATGTGCCGGGTTACAGAGTGGATTACAATTATAGGGTAGCCACTCAATATATAAATGAGGGAAATGGTCCAGCATTGAAGGGAAAAATGGGTAATGTGGGAAAGGGTAATGGACAGTCAACAACAATCTGGCTTCCATGGGGGACAGTGGACTACTACAGCTACCTGGTTTACTCAGTAAAGCATGGATATGGTGGTTTGGATAGAATCAATGTCAATAATGTTGTATGTTTTAATTGTCTTGTGGGCATGAAAAAAATAATCTTAGTTGCCAAAATAGCAACCACCTTCTCAGTTTCCATAGTGGGCACATGGTGCAGGTGGTACTCACTTCATACCTTCGATCAGAAAACCTCACCTACTGTGAAGGATGGCTAGGCTCTGTGCCTTCAATGTTATATTTTTAACTGGACGGATATACATTCACACAGCTGGTGAGGGAAAGTGAATATATCTTTCTTTTAATCCATTCCTCAGATTTGTGAGTTGCAGGCTGGGCCATCGATTATTGGTGAGCTGCCTTCATGCACTGCTGCTGCCTATTTTGTCCCAGTTTATGCACAAGGCTGTTAGGGAGGGGACTTCAGGGTTTGTTTTTAAACCAGTGACACTGGAAGAATGATGAAACTATTCTGAATTAGCATGGTGAATGGACTTAGAGGGGAACTTGTAAGTCATGGCTTTCCCATGTATCTGTTGTCTTTATTTATCTCAATGGCAAGGGCCATGGGTTTGCAAGATGTCTAAGGAGACTTGGTGAATTTCTGCAGAGTGCTTCGCATATGGTACACTCTGCTGCTACTGAGCATTGATGCTGGAGGGAATGGATGCTTGCAAATGTGGTGCCAATCAAGCGGGCTGCTTTGTCCTGAATGGTATCAAGCTTCCTGAGTGTTGTTGCACTCATCCAGGCAACTGGGGACTATTCCATCACACTCCTGACTTGCACCTTGTAAATAGTGGACAGGCTTTGGGGAGTCAGCATGTGAGCTGTGCATTGTAGGATCCAAACTCATGAGAATATGCTCTTCACTTTCAGACAGTCAGACAGGATAACTACATATGAATGACTTCTGAGGGGGTTCCATCATCAAGATAATCATTTATTTTGTACTTTAAAATATGTATTTCTTTTCTGCAGAAGAACCACTGCTTGTCTAAACTTGTACTAGCTCAGGTATCACTATTCCATTGTTAGTGGAAGTCACATTGCCGATTAATATTAATTTCCATTTCTCCGCTTTCAGTCACTGAGCTTAACATACTAAAAATGTTTTTATTTCTTTATTGTTAAAGCACAGATATGTCTGTCGGTGACAAATTAAGTATAGTTTGAGATGCTTGGAATTTTAAATCTCAACAAGAATTTGAATAGCTCTTATTAATCACTCCTCCTCAAATACCATAATAAGAGAAGACTGTTACTCTCAAGAATATGCTCAAACAGCCAATAAATAAATCTTGACATTTTCAATTATGGTCATATTGAAGCATTGAGAATTAATATTAAATATTAATTCTGAAAAAATTTGATTTTCCAAAATAAAACAAGCCCATTTGTATTCTGAAAAATACAAATGCTTCGCTACATAACAGATTTTTTGAAAGAATAAATGGACAAGCTAGTGTTAAATTAGTCTTTAGCCATTCACATTGAGCTAAAGTTAATATTGCAAACAAAATAAATAAATTTCCTGTCTAACATACGACCTATCATCTGTGGCGTTTTTTTAAATAGGTCATTCAATGATGAGACTGTGATAGTTGTCATTACATTATTTATGCAAAAAATTGTGGAACAGCAAGTGAAGCAGTGGGAACGCGTTGTCACGATGTCCAATTGCAATTATATATAATGGATTTCTAAAGCAATTAACAGCACTTGCTGCCATTCTCTAAGATTGAATTCTACTTTATTTTTAGTTATCGCCAAAAATATTATGAAACTTACTGTATCAGAATGCAGCACATTTTAAATTGCATGTTGAGTTCTCTGGGGCATTGCATAACAAACACTGCCTGATCCTCAATACAAATGAACATTTTCATTCCTTGGAATCAAATAAAAAACAATCACAACATTATACGTTTATACATAGATAGTAAAGTAAGAAAGAAATGGGCTCGATCACACAAAACGTCTAGCTTTCCTGAGAATAAAATCATTTCTTCCAAACGTGCAGAGATAATAACAACAATATTTGTTTGCGCTTTGCATCATTGTGTTGTAGGCTGTACTTCATGAAAAAGAGTTAAAGAACATAGAGAACATAGAACAATACAGCGCAGAACCCTTCGGCCCTCGATGTTGCGCTGATTTAGAACATAGAACATTACAGCGCAGTACAGGCCCTTCGGCCCTCGATGTTGCGCCGACCTGTCATACCAATCTGCAGCCTATCTAACATTTGCTATTCCATGTACATCCATATGCTTGTTCAATGACAACTTAAATGTACTTAAAGTTGGCGAAACTACTACCAACTTAAGGGAAAATTTTATACTGTGTACATGTACACAAAGAATAAAGTTAAGACGGCCTACGTCCTATTATGAACAACCTTTACCATTAGCAGGGGGCACAGTTTTTCACATCGCTCTAGGTGGGATTTGAACTGACATCTCACAGCTTAAAAAACCTTCTGAACTAATCTAATGTGTTCCTCATTATGCTTTGCAAACTGTTATTAAGGTGGATTTGATGTTTTACTGTGGAAATAAAATTCAACAACTGTGGCTGAAAGTTTGGTAAGAAGTTGTGTAAAGGCTTTTTAAATAGGAAGAGAGAAATTGGGGTGTTTATGGTGCAGTTTCCAAAGAGCTGGGCTGAAGCAGCTGAAAGTTTAATGTGAATGTTGTAGTAGTGATGATCAAAGTACCCGAGGCAGATAATGGAAGCAAGAGGAAAGGTTACATGATGGAAGAGATTATTGACTCAGTGTGAGACAAGATGATGGAGAGATTTAACAATGAGCAGTGGTGGACAGGGAAGCAATGCAGATCAGCCATGAAGGATATTACGTGGAACAGGAAAAAGGAGGACTCAGTTTTCAACAAGCTGAAAGTTTTGGAGGGTGGAATCTAGGAGTTCAGGAAAAATCAAGGAGAAAGGTGAATAAAGCTTGAGTAGGGAGTTTACCACTGGAAATCCTGAGTTGGGTAGACAAGTGGACATGCCAAGATCGAAATAAGCAGTCTTGATGGTGAACAAGTGCAATGGTGAAACTCACCGCTAGGCCAATAGGATACCAATATTTTGCATGTTCAGGGGAATGGCAATTTTCCTGGTGTTGTTTCCACCTCTGGAGGGTTCAAAGGGGTGGCATTTTACAGAGCATTAACCCCTAGTGTCGCTGCTGGACTTATAAAACCCGTTTTAGGACCCAACATTCTCTGGCATACTGGTTTTTAATTTCAATCTTGCTGATTGATACTCAAAGCAAAAATCATTGTGCCACACATGCACGAGGATGTAGAAACCAATATAAATAAATGAAAATCAGTGCAGAAGACTGAGGCTTAAGGCAATGCAGATTGTATGCCAAACTTCTACTTTAAGCGCCTCTTCATTTAAGAAAATTAAAGTTCGAAATTGTTAGGCCATTATTTATAAGCGCAGCCTGTTCAAGAAAATGCAATTAAGGAAGCTTTTTGA
This sequence comes from Chiloscyllium punctatum, assembly GCF_047496795.1. Lineage (NCBI taxonomy): Eukaryota > Metazoa > Chordata > Chondrichthyes > Orectolobiformes > Hemiscylliidae > Chiloscyllium > Chiloscyllium punctatum. The sequence goes on along the minus strand of NC_092741.1, from coordinate 147,383,650 downwards.
TTTCAATTCTGTTGTCATAAAAATGGATTCAAAGTCACAAAAAGAAACAACCTAAGTCTCAAAGAAAAACAAGTCACCAAAACAATTGGAGTAAGATTCCATCAATACCAATTTTGTTCTCTGCTTAAATTCATTGGCTTAAAATATAGAAAGGTCCAGCAGAATCTTGTTTTCTTGAGACTAAATGTGGTGGAGGACCAATAAATGGATGTGACATCTGCTTAGGGATGGGGTAGGTTTTCTTTTACAATTAATTTCTTCTCAGCTCATTACTTATGCGTGCATGAGTAAAACACCAATTCCATTGGGCAGTTCAGCAGAAATCTCTGGTCTCCAACAGGTACTTCCAAAGTCCAATCTCCTGGGTCTATATTTAAAAGATACCCAGAATGCACTTCACTCTCTGACACCCAGAAGCATCACTCAACAACTGCTCACCCACTCCCGCAAGTGTCAGAGATCAGATAAAAAGTGATGGCCCATTTCAGCTGTGCCTTTGTAGAGATTCTCTTGAAGACTGCCCAGCAGGGGAGGGTTGTCCTTTTCCCAATGGATGGCAACCTGAGGCCATCCCAAAAGACAAGTGGCTGAGGAGGTTAGTGCACTTCCTGACTCAAGGGAACCTGGCACCAAAGCCACAATGATCTGCTATCTACCCTTTTAATCATAGTTTAGCATTGTACAGGGCAGTCACACGCAAGATTGGGTGCTATGCATCTCCATCAGCTTCCTCATGTGCAATTAATGTGTATCACTTTATTGTTGCTACCAATTGCAGTTACTGACACCAAGACACCACAGTGTTACTGCCTCTCAGGCATCTACAAGGATTCATACACCAAACGTAAAATGAGACGCAACACTCAGTAGCTCACATACCATCAGCTCACTGACCTTTCAGCACAACTAGGAGAACATATTCATCTAATAGCTTTCCATGGGGCAAGAATATAACTTGGAAAATGAGAAAATCAGGGAAAACTCCTCACAGGTCTTTCAGGCACACATGTCATATAATGCTTTATTGATTTTCATCAACTGGTGCTTTTTGACAACACCTTTCATATCTTTCCTCATATTGCAACTTGCTCACTGATACCATGCATAGATATTTAGAGCTCTGGAGACTGATGTCTCTATGCTCCTCAATTAATGCAAGCATAGTGCGCATGTACCCATCCTAATATTTGCTAATGTTTCTCTCCTTCTGCAGGAGAGGAACATGCATGTCCACATGGACTCGGACATTGGAATGCCTGACAAAAGGCTCTTGAGAACAACAGGGGAGAAGGTGCTTGTGTTGAATTGGAGATTGCATAACTGCAGTCATTGACTGAGAGACCCTCTAAGCTGTTACTTCCAGCTGCACAGCAAGCACCAGTCTTGATGAAATCTTGAGTAAAATCTGTGGGGTCACTCCATTAACTCATATTTGTGTTTCTCGCTAACTCCCAATCCAGGATGAATAGAAAGAGAAGGCCTAATCCATAGACCCATCTCTAGCAACCCTCAAATCACACGCCTGATGAGGAGCAGTTGTAAACCTTACAGAATACACCCAGAATGTGACCCCACGCCTTCTCTATCTTAAGCCAGTGAAGGGAAACTTGCCATAGTGGGTAAAGTATCTATAGAAGGCTTGAGGTCACATTCTAGTGAGCACAACACTAACATGGAAGTTAGTAGAGAAAGAAACAACCAAGGGGTGTGACACTTGAAGAATGGAGAACAGGGTTCTGCTAATAAATGATAAGCCTCTGGACATGGCAATTAATGAGCTGACAAAGACACAAAGGCGAGCAGAGGAACCCCAGATCATGCATAGAGCTGAGCCCTGGGCAGAGGAATCTGCCTAAATCTGACTGATGCCAAGGCCCTGAAATGGCAATAAGCCAATGGTGATGTTCAAAAGACAGTCCAACCCAAAACAGCAAGTCCCAAAAGGAGTGGTTGTCCATGTACCGGATAAAGAATGAATGGATGAAGGTGGCTTGAAAATGCAGCTGAGGAATGTTCGGAGGATTATATAAAGAGAAACGTATTCAGACCACACCATGCTAATGACATTGCTGAACTTAGAAAGTAAAGCATTAATACTGCAGTGATTCTTGGTGGTCTAACCAACCTTGTTCAATCTTTCAATTTCAAATATATAAACAATGCATCAAGGATAATATGATTAAAAAGTGGCAGGATGATCAGAAGAGATAAGACATTCACCAGTGGAGGTAACATACAAGCTTCAACATTAGCAATCCTGTTTAAAGGATCTTCATGGTCTGGTTTGAAATCAGAATGGAGACTGTGATGACATCATTAAAGAAATCTAGATTATAAAACCACTTGATGGGACAGAAGTCTTTTGGGGAGTGATATGGTGAATGATGACATGATTGTTGATGATGACATTAATATTCTACATGATGATGCCCTATAAGGAAGAGTTTGGAACATGTTATTTGATTCTGAGCTCCAGGAAGAGGGTGACTTTGATTGATTTTAATAAACTTGCAGTGGATGCTGGGTGCTAAGTAACACACTTTCTTGTACTGTGAACAAAAATGAGTGAAAATGCATCCTTCTTTAAAAATAGCTTTTATTTTCAATGAATTTAGTTTACAGAAATTAATGTGTATCTCTATGAATATTGATATTTTATTTACAAAATAATAAGAGTAAAAATAATATGGGCTCCTTTTGTGTTGGTTTCAAGGGAAGAGTTGGTGGGCACAGTTTACAACCAGGGAGCTCTGCAATAATGAGATGATGGGAGAGAATCGATCTCAACTTGCCGAAACTGTTACTCATGCAAAATGTCAACCTCCTAATTTTTATCAAAACATTTAATGTTTCAAAACTTGAATTTTTTTGTGGGTATACACTATATTTTCAAGATCCCACAAGCTGAGACCTTGAAACTCAGCATTAAGCCATTGTCTCACAACTTTTTAGAACGTGTCTGAATTGTGTTACAAGCAAATAAAAGAAATGGCTTTAACCATGAGGCTAGTGATGAAAATAACCTCATTAAGACTTAGCATGTTAAAGCGCTGCCGTGAAAGTTATCATCCAAAAGGATAATATTTACAACTAAAAACTCATTTAAACATTTAGGACATATGCATGATAGTTTCAATCAGACACAGTTGACACTCGACTTTTTACCTGGATATTAACGGAGTCTGAGAAATTTTATTTCCTTTTATATAAATCCAGAAGTGCCCTTACACACAACTGAATGATTTTTGTTTCATCACTAAATCACCCAGGGTTTCTTACCTCTCTGTTAATCACCACAAGTAAATTGCCTGTGCTCTCCAACTGCTTAATACACCCACAAATCCTGTTAAGGGCTCTGAGGGATTCTAGTGTGTGCACTGAAAATTTGATATTCAGATTAAATTATTTCAATGCAGCTAAGTATTAAGAAATTGCTCCAGTTCGACAAGATAGGCATAGTCTCTTTCCTAAATCCAGGCCCAGTTAATTCTGTAGGATTTTCCCTCACAGAAATTACGCTGTTTGGTGGGTCTATGGGCTGTATCTTCCCTTTCTTTGGTTAAATGCTAGTTGTGTTGATCCTTTTCAAAGGTTTCCCACCTCGAGGCCTAGCAAGTTTTCTGACCATACCCTGCCAGTCTCAACTCATTAACAACTCTCCCTGTCCTTCCATGGCAGCCCTCACATTCAATTCTGATCCCACTTTACCAGCAGTGTTCCCAGAACAGCTCAAGACTCAGCAGATATCCCAGAATTCACCAGTTTCTTTCACTATTTCTAAAGACCTGTTGTGCTTCCGGACAAACCAGCACGACATTTGCCTCAGATATGGTAGACCAAGGAAATCAATGCCCCAGTGTGTGGGTAAGGACATGGAGGTTCTGCTGAACAAGGTAAAACCACCTTGTGGAGTAGACAACACCATAGGACGGCAGTCAATTACCTGCTCCATTCTGCTAACACAAAAGTCCAAAGTCTTTTCCCTCAATCCTATCTCCTCCGCTGTACTCACACCTTCCGTAGCTCCATCACTCTCAGTAATGCCTGCAGCATCCACTCTCACTCACTGTTGTCACAAATCCTGAGACCACTACCCCCAAACTCCCACTGTGCGACCGGCTCAGTCACTCAGGACACCTCCCATAGTAACAACTGTGCAACCAATTTCATTTTCCATAATACTTGACACACTCTCTGTCTCATTCCAGAAGACAAACAGTCCCTACTCAGATAAAGAGTCAAACTAAATATTAATGAGGCAAGTTGTGCAGAAGAGTCCTGTAAGTGTGGATCATGAGGTTTTTATTGAGGCTGGCGCATGCCAAATGCCAGTCTGTGGATGTTGGGAGTATGTAGTCAGTCACTAAGGACCATGCCTGAGACATTGTTGACCAATGTGGAAGTTCTTTGGAGCACTGGTGAGCTGAATCCGTCGAGTGTTTGCTCTGGCTTATATGTCAAGTTATTTCAACATCTGGCTTGTTTGGTGGGATAGGGGGCAAAATATTAATGAGCCAAGTTGTGCCATCAACAAGATGTTCAATAAGTTACAATCCCCCTTATTTGGTGCTGCTGCTTAGTTAGAACCACATCATATCTCTTGGGAAAAGTAAAGGTGGAGCAAGATGCTCCGACATCGAGGTCAACCTTGCTCGACTTCTCACCTGATCCCGCCTCAAATCTCCTCACAGCCCTCATCACCCAAACCCTTGTCATATTCTGGCCTACACTGGTTTTGATAGTTTCATTCTGCCTTCAGTAAATCACAAATAGAATTAAATAGAAATCTGATGTTTATGCAATTAATGCAAGGTTGCATCTAAAACATCGCTAGTCTGACTGAGACTTGCCTCATTTTAATAAATGCCTGACTTCTCAGAACACTTTTTAAACATCACACACTACATCCCATATCCCTGTCTCTCCTGCAGCCCTGTAACCTGCCAAAACAAATGTCAGCTCTCCAACAAGTTCTGGCCTCTTCAGCAATTCATTTTATAAATTGTTCGACCACAGAAGAGGGAAAACTCAATTTGCTGAGGAATTTTAACCTTTTGGATCTTGATTCACAAGATGGGCTCGGATGACTTTATGTCGCATGTTGTATCTTCATCCTGACCATAGGCATTCAAAGTTGTCTTTGCCTGCAACTTTGTTTTTGCTTTGAGATTTGTCTTTCTCAGGTTGTCAGAGAGAATGACAGTAACATTGGTCAGCTAGTTTTCACAAATGCACAAAGAGGATGCGAGGTAGTGTCTGCAGGAACAAGCCTGTTCACTATATTTTCCATGACCATCTGCAGCAGCAGCATGGGGGGAACTCCACATTTGTGCCAAAGTAGCAGCTTTCCCTCCAGGCTTAATTGATCCAACCATGTGACAACACATCCTCCTGTCCATCGTATTCATAACAACACCGACTGTTACAATGTGACCATCAGCATGGAAAATGTACAGCAATGCCCAGGAGTACAGCAGCAGCCACAGAGCTATCTGCAAAGTCACTTGTATCTGAACAAGACAAAAGAATGACAGCTTGGCTCAAGGTAAAGAAGGCCTCCAGCTGAGACCATTGCTCATGATATCACTCACAGCGGCTCAACCATCACCAGATCACAATTTCAGTGATGTACATTGCAGCTCCAAGGTTGAATGCAACATAGACTTACAGTATACAGTGCTTCAGATGACTTTGTAAGTCAGGAGCCATTAGATCATAAGACCATAAGAAACAGGAACAGGACCAGGCCATTCGGCCCCTTCAGCCTGCTTTGCCATTCAATACAATCATGTCAGATTCAACACTCCTCACAACCACTCTTCTGTCCTTTCCCTGTAACCCTTGATTTCCCAACTGATCAAGAATCTATCTCAGCCTTAAATATAGACAAGGACTCTGCCCCACGATATCTGTGGCAAGGAGTTCCAAAGACTCATCTCAGACTTAAGTTGTGCGCCCTTTTTTCTGAGACTATGCCCTCTGGTCCAAGACTCTTCCCTGAGGTGAAACATCCTGTCTGCATTTAAGCCCCTTAAAAATCCCCTTGGTTTTCTCATTCTTCTCAAACTCCAGTGAATAAAGTCCCAACCTGATGATGCCCTCCACCGCATCTCCTCCACTTCCCGCTCCTCCACCCTTGAGTCCCGCCCCTCCAATCGCCACCAGGACAGAACCCCACTAGTCCTCACCTACCACCCCACCAACCTCCACACACATCATATCATCCATCGTCATTTCCATCACCTCAAAATGGACCCCACCACCAGGGATATATTTCCCTCCCCTCCCCTACCAGTGTTCTGAAAAGACCACTCCCTCCTTGAATCCCTCGTCAGGTCCACACCCCCCACCAACCCAACCTCCACTCCTGGCACCTTCCCCTGCAACGGCAAGAAATGCAAAACTTGTGCCCACACCTCCCCCCTTACTTACCTCCAAGGCCCCCAGGGATCCTTCCATATCTGCCACAAATTCACCTGCACCTCCACACATTATTTATTGCATCCGCTGCACCCAATGTGGCCTCCTCTATATTGGGGAGACAGGCTGCCAACTTGCGGAACGTTTCAGAGAACACCTCTGGGACACCCAGACCAACCAACCCAAGTGTCCCGTGGCTCAACACTTCAACTCCCCCTCCCACTCCACCAAGGACATGCAGGTCCTTGGACTCCTCCATCGCCAGACCATAGCAACATGACGGTTGAAGGAAGAGCGCCTCATCTTCCACCTAGGAACCCTCCAACCAGAAGGGATGAACTCAGATTTCTCCAGTTTCCTCATTTCCCCTCCCCCCACCTTGTCTCAGTCAAATCCCTCGAACTCAGCACCGCCTTCCTAACCTGCAATCTTCTTCCTGACCTCTCCGCCCCCACCCCACTCCAGCCTATCACCCTCAACTTGACCTCCTTCCAGCTATCGCATTTCCAACGCCCCTCCCCCAAGTCCCTCCTCCCTAACTTTTATCTGAGCCTGCTGGACACACTTTCCTCATTCCTAAAGAAGGGCACTTGCCCGAAACGTCGATTCTCCTGCTCCTTGGATGCTGCCTGACCTGCTGCGCTTTTCCAGCAACACATTTTCAGCCCAACCTGATTCATCTTTGCTCTCAAGACAATCCCTCCAACCAGAGATCATTCAAGTCAACCTTCTCCGAACTGCCAAGTTCCTTTATGTTGCACCTTTCTGCAGTTTCTTTTTCCATTTAAATAATATTTTGTTCTTTTGCTCTCCCTTCCAAAATGAACAGCTTTGCATCTTTGTACATTATACTCCATTTGCCAGCTTTTTGCCCATTTACTTAACCTATTATTCTCTGTAAACTGTTTGTATTCCCATCGCAAACTGCCTTTCCATCTATTTCAGTGCCATCTGCAAATTTGGCCACAGTACATTTGCTTCTTTCCTCCAACTCATGAATACATAGTGTGAACAGAGCCCTGTGGAATTCCCTTGATCACTGACTGAAAAAGAACCCTTTATCCCCACTCACTGTCTCCTACCCACAACCCAAATCTATATCAATGTCAATATTGAATTGAATTGAGTTTATTGCCACGTGTACCCACATGAATACTGTGAAAAGTTAACAACTTGCCACTTCGGCGCCATCCTAGGTACAAATGGCTAGGTGCAGAATTTTGGTTCAGATAGCTTACCTCTAACATCATGGGTTGTACCTTACAGCTTAACCTCTTGTGAAGTACCTTGTCAAACACATTCTGGAAATCCAAATACAACACTGATACCCTCTATCGGCGCTAGTTGTGACTTCCTTGAAAATCTTTAATAAATTAGTCAGACATGGCTCTTTCATGAAGCCATGCTGACTCTGCTTCATTAGGTTATGATTTCAAAATATTCTACTATTAACTTTATTAAATAATTGATTCCAAAACCTTCCCAATAATAGATGGGCTAGTCAGTCGTAGTTGCCTGTCTTTTTTTTGCCTCCCTCCCTCCCTTTTTGAATAGGGGCAGCTTTCCCAGCCTTTATAACTACTCTAGACCTCTCCAGGTTGGAAAATTACAACCAATTCATCCACTACCTCTATAGTTACTTCTTTTAGGATCTTAAAATGCAGGCTATGCTCCAATCAATGTTGATGGACACACCCTACATTATTTTCATCTGTCACACATTGTATGATATTCCCATTTGACAGGGGCATAAACAAAAAAGACCAAAGAATTCCCTAAAATAATGTAATCTTTACTTAAGAGTGCAAACATAATTTTAATATGCCCCAAAATGCCCTATTACCTTTTTTATTGTTGCATTTTGCTCAGTTATTTTTAATCAACACATTCAGATATGTTATTCAGCTCCTCATAGAGTCATAGAGTCATCACCTAAAATACCTCAAAAAAAGGAGCAGCTGTTACAACCAGAAATTTTTCCTGTCGTCCATCTTGGATTACCCAGAATTCACCTCTGGAGTAAGTGGTGTCAGCACAAAGGCCTCCTAGCTCAGAAGTGGGTACACTACTACTGCACCACAAGAACCTCATGTTTTGCCCTTTCATTTAAGTGCACGGTACCTTTAGATTCTACAGCATGGCTGACAATAAAGAGATGCAGCTGCAGAAGATATGCAATACTCTGGCAGGAAATCCAGAAACATGAATTATCACTGAAGAGTGATTGCAGAACTCTGCCTTAAATTTCAATGAGTTCCTGTAGCAGGCCAGGGTGATGTTATATACTCCCATGGATAGTTTAGCCAACTATGTGAGGCATGAAATATCTCAAATAAACAGGTACATGCAGGGTCTGAACAAAACTGCGCACAATCACCTGATGAAGGAGTGGCGCTGTGAAAGCTAGTGCTTCCAATTATACCTGTTGGAATATAACCTGGTGCTGTGTGATTTTTAACTGTGGGCTCTATATGTCACCTTTGATAGAATAATTGCTATCCTGGCCTTAGTCCTTCAGTGCCTAGTCAATCTGTACCTCAGTACTCTCCAGCAAAGACTTAGCAGTTAACTATAACTGGGCCATTATAGGATTGATGACAAAAGGGGCCACAGAATTCAGGATTCCAGCCAAAGCACTTTCTCTTCTCACCTATTACTCCAGTCAGCCAGATGGTGCAGGTCGAGCAGTACTCAGTAGAGCTCCACGAGGATGGCAGGGAGGTGAGCAGCCTGCCATTATTCCTACTAAAGTCAGAGGGTTGCACCACATCCAGGTGTCAGGGAAAGGAAGAGTTAAGATTTGTAGCTGCACCAAACAGATGTGTTAGATGTCATTATATTGTTACATTTCCAATCTTTACTTGAAGCAGATAAATACACCACTTCTACTTCACTTTGCCATCTTGCCAATTCTGTATTGCTGGCTGGTTGGAAAGTGAGTTTACAGTTGTGTAATGATGAATAGGAAGACATAACAGTCAGAAAGAAATGGAATGAGGGGGAAATGTGAAAGACAGCCTTTGCAGGATTTGCAATTTGTTTGAAGGATTGCTTTGCGCTGGCGATAGGATGGGTGCATTATAATCAGGGCATGGGGGTCTACAATGTGCCATGTTGATGGCACACTTCCTTCATCACTTTCTCTCTGTTCATTTTCTTCACGTTCTAATTTATCTCAGAAGCAACCAAAAGATGTTGTGATTACTACCAGGTTCACTTTGTATGTCCAAACTTCTCTGCTGCGCATATTGTTCAGAGCCCAGCACACCATGACTAAACTGGAGAGCTCAACTAGTGTATACTGAAGGAGGGCCTAACACATCTCAAACAAATCTCCAGCAGACTAATAGCTTGCTCAATGACAGTCCTGGCCACCAGTCCTCAGATTTTTGTGAAGTGGCAAGAGATTTGCCTTAAGTAAGTATCTCTCATCTTCAAGCAAACAGCCAGTAACTCTGCTCCCAGCTGCAAAGACGTCAGGGAAGTTGAATTGCACTGGTGGGAGGGTCTACGATCTGAAAACAGCACTTGAAAAATAAAATAAAATTGTCTCTACCTTTAACAGGATGCTTTGGACAGTTATCATACAAACCAGGCGTTTGAAAATATTATTTCTAGAGTCAAAACATTTTGCTTGTATTAGCATATGAATAACTTTGATGAGTGGTAGAAAAGATAGTCAGATAACACAGTTAATAAATACTGCAAAAGGCCAGATTGTTCGCAGCACACAACGGAACATGTAAAACCTATTGCTTAATATTACATTACAGCAAAATGAAATTATGTACATTGAATGGAAATGTTATATGACAGTCAAGAAACTCTTGGCTATTGTATTGCAGTTCTCAGCTACAATGATGGGAAGATGATTGATTTCTTTCTTGGAGGTCCAATACTGCAGGGTTGCAGGTTTCCCTATCGGCTGGTTCAATCTGAAGAACATTTTACAGTAGAGACACTGAGTGTTTACATTGTAGTTGCTTATCAATTTCATACTGTATATTGTACAAACAATTGGAAATACTGGCTCAGAGAAATTGACTGAATTCCAGTTTAAAACAGTAATGAGACAATGTGCAGCACATGAAAGGTAGCAATATGTCTGTACAATGTCATACTCAAGGAGCCTTGACTATAGTCTGTAAATATTCATTCACTAGAACAATATCCAGCTCCCTCTCTCCCTTTCTTCATCCTTCTGCCTCTCATTTCTCTTTCTTGTTCTTTTTCTCGTTCTCAGTGTTATTTAGACTAGTTTTGTGATCATGGATATTTTTTCAAAGCACCTATACAAAGCAACCAATATCAGTCACATGCCCAGAGATTTTCTATACATCACAATAGAGGAGACAAAAATGAATTGCATCAATCACGTACATTCTGAAGCTAAGTTTGTAAACAACTATCCATTTGTCAAATGGCAGCAGGCATCAAATAGGTGTGAAACTAAACCAAATCTTAAGTAAATTCATATCAGTTGCACAAATGAAAAATGTTGTTGATTTAACAAGACCTCTTGAAGTCACCAGTCTTGAAGGGTAACATTTCCTGATTTAAGGGATGCCCAAACTGTGAGTATGACCCCATTTGGACAGGTGTGAAATCCCTTTCAATATATGGGGATTATTTTATTCCCATCTGTTGCTCTGGCTTCATAGAATCAGAGAACTGTGCAGTGTGGAAGCAGGCCATTCAGCCCATCGATTCCACAGCGACCTTCCAAAGTGCATCCCAACCAAACCCACCCCCATATCCCAACCCTGTAACCTCGCAATTCCCATGGCTAACCCATCTAGCCTGCACACCCCTGAATAAATGGGGCAATTTAGCACGGCAGGCCACCTAACCTGCAAATCGTTAGACTGTGGGAGGAAACCAGAGTGCCCAGAGGAAACCCATGCAGACACAGAGAGGATGCACATGCAAACTCCCCACAGACAGTCACCCAAGGGTGGAATTGAACCCAGCTCCCTGGTGCTGTGAGGCAGCAGTGTTAACCACTGAGCTACTGTGCCACCCTAAAGCCCTTTTGCTGCTACATGCATAGCTGATATAAAGGTGGCTCTTTGTTCTTTTTAATGCAAACCTTTCTCCTGCACAACAGCCCCTTAACCCTCTCCAATCCCCCTCCAACCCACCCCAATTTGTAACCTGGGGTTACACAGATGAGGTCACATTGGGAAAACATTTATGAAGCTTTGCTCTAGTTTCTTGTAGTCTTTTGCACCAGTCTGGCATACTTTTAGAACAATGAGTCTGCAACTGGGGTAAGAGTGACAAACCAGTAACTGGATCGTGTGCACTGGGTTCCAATATCTAAATTAGATGGCAGCAGTATAAAAGCACTTAGTATTTTTGTATATCTTAATCTTTGACATAGGGCATTGTTCTTGTTGTCCCTCCCTACTGTAACTGTGCACTGAATATTTTCCAAACCTATTTAAGAGAATCCCACCATTTCTTTTTACACATTTGCAACAATGGCCAATTAACAGTGAAAATGGAAGGTAAAACTCGTAATTATTGCTTTGATAAATGGATTTATATCAAATGAAGTTACATAAGATGGTTATAATTAATATTGCAACTAACATTGAAAAGCTTTACCCTTGTCACTGACAATGAAAGTACATTTCAGATTTACCTTGGCAAAAGGACTGAGGGGATTGTTTATTTAGCTTTTTCCAACGAGCTGGTATAAGCAGGAAGGACTGAATGACCTGCTGTTGGAGAATATTTCTTAAAAATGAGAAAAAATCCTTTAAACCTAGTTTGAAGTAGATAGTTTGAAATAGGGAATGAGTGCCCAATGGCAAGAGAGGTTGAACATAGATAGAATGTTTCCTTGGATGGTGAGTCTGGAATTAAGGAGACAGAATCAGGTTAGGCGATTTATGACTGAGTAGAGGAGGACATTTATCACTCAGAGGGTGTTCAATCTTTGTAATCATAATCTCAGAAGGCTGTGGAAGCTCAATCAATGAGCATGTTCATCTGATTGCATGGCAGAGCACTCCCAATAGGAAAAGTGGCCTACACCTGGTGTTATGTTGCCAACCCTTTGATTGCTCAAGAAGCCAAAGACAAATGTTCTCATATGTTTAAAGAAAAGGAGTAATGTTTGTCACTCACCACTTGAAGGGGTTCAGATGGGCACCCCCTCATACACATACACACACATTCGAGAAAAGACATGCACTTTGGTCATAAAAGACCAAAGTAATTCACTATCACCGCAGATTCCTCAGAGATGCAATCTTAAACTTTGCAAGTCTATGAATTCCTTCCAGTTCGCTGGAGAAATTGAGCTTAGAAGTTTCTAATGACAGGTTTTCAGTGGCCTACTACTGTTGTAACAAGATTCGGTCTTCATTGCAATTGAGATGTGGTCAAACCCCTCTTGTGCAAAATTAATTTTTGGTCTTCAAGTTAAAAGCTAGCCTCAATTCTCTGATAGATCTTAGATGGGGTCCTTTCTTTGCTGGTCTGACTGAATGATTCTCTCTCTGTGTCTCTGAGACTGCTCTCAAAAAATTGTCTGAATAAATGGCCCTATCTAATTTCTGTCAGGCGACCATTTAACTGTTTTCCATTGCCAACACAAATACTCACTGATGTTTTGGGCATTGACACACAGAAATATTTGAGTTTCATATGCTTGCGTCTCCTATTGGTAGAATGTGTTTCTTCTCACACCCACTCTATGGAATTCTGAGACAACGATAAGCCTATTGTGAACAAGCTTCTATAATTATGAAAGCAGTGCCACCCACTAACCAACATGAAAAGATGTTTCCACTTTAAAGCCTTCTCAATGAAATGTCTCAAAAATATATTTGCATTTTAACCTCTTATCTAGGTAAGCTGGCTAGCTTCCAGCTTTGCATAGCTCATTGTATACATTCACAGCAAAAGTTTCACCTAATCTTACAGCTCCTGTTTCATTTCAAAATTGTTCCTCTCTCCATTTTGCTTGTTTATTTTCCATAAATCCATTGAGCATCATTGCAAGAGTACGACATTATAAAGTGCAGTTTTAAAGGACAGCAGTGGTAACTGTCAACCTAACACGGTCTTGAAAATGCAGCACATTTAACTCCAGCTTCGGTTCGTTGGATATTGGTGGCAAGAAACAGGGAAATATGAACAAAATCTGGTATTGCTGGATCCACTCAGCTAGTCTGGTAGCATGTATGAAGAGAAAGCAGTCTTCAGAACTGAACCTGAAATTTTAACTCTGCTTTTTCTCCACACATGCTGCCAGACCTGCTGAGTTAATCCAGTAATTTCTGTTTCTTGTTTCTGATTTCAGGCATCCACAGTTCTTTGTTTTTATTTTGGGACAGGAACTTATTGTTGACTGACACAGCTCCACTTTGTATAAGAATTAGACTCAGAGTGCAAACATTAATTATCATTTGGGCTCATAATGTGGCTCAGTTACACAAACATGAAACTGCAGGCATTCATGTGCACAACCCAGTCCTGAGCAAATGGAAAGAACACGCCCTGACCCTTCATCGTTTCAATGAAACAAAATCATGGGGGACAATTGTTCATTGGTGAATTCCCCATGGCAACAGGTCAACCAATCAGAATTAATCTGCCTTGTTTTAAAAATGTAATCAAAAACTTAAGGAATAATGGTTCCTTCATGCATTCATCATGGCAATGCCTTGTCCAATCACAGTCCACTGAAAACCAATCATCAACCTTCTCTCAGGCAGTGTCAATTGTTGTTTCTCTTTCAAATGTGGTGTGTTTGGGTGGAATGCTATAGTGCCCAGAATAGCTTTGGCTAGGGTCCAATGAGGGTGGTACTTTCCAACCAGCATTTCAGGTGTGGAACTGAGGTTCTCACTAGGCAGCTACATGGCTTGCTTGTTGTCAGCGTCGTTGACTGCTTGTCTCACCTCGGTAATGCGCAGCTTCCTATCCCAGCAACCTCCACGAGGAAACTAGGCATTGACAATTCACAACATGAAAATCAAAATGGGTACCTGGCAACTCGAGCTCACTATTTGCTCCTCTGGACCTCTACCCTGGAGGTGGAGCACCAGCATTTGAGGGCATCTGCTGCACTCTCCACCACCCACACCTCCCCCAACTCCCACCCTCCACCTTGTATACGGCCAAAGTCCCCCAACACCTTCCAGCCTCTCTGTACCTATGTGACACCTTTCCGATTCACTCACAGGATGCTTCTGCACTTTAACTGTGCCCTTCCGTCTGCACCAGCAACTCGCATTGATACCTTACTGTGAGGCACTCAGCTCATGGATTAAACTGGGCTGCATCTCAGAGCTGCACTCACTCTGTTAGTGTTCATTCACCTTCAGCCTACTTGGATGCTCACAGCATTCCTGCCTTTCATTGCCTTTCACACCATGCACTCCCCCCTCCACTGCCCTACTTCCCTCCTCAAGGCTCACATACCTTCTGTCTTAGCATGTATCTTAGTGCAGACACAAAGGCAGTGACCCTCAGACAAACCAGGAAGGCAGTCAGGGGTTCCCAAAACTGTAAGCTGAGGGCAGGCTATGATACTGACCTTGGGCTGCAGAAAGCTGAAATAAAATCCTTAGGCCAAAATTCTTAGGCCAAATATCAGGCTGACCACCGCCCACCTTGGCTCTTTCTGCCCTATTATAGGCTGATTACCCTTGGAATGAGAGATGGAGATGAAAAGTGGCTCATTTTTTTGTTAGTGATGGTACTGACAGAGGAAAGGTGGTGAGACCCACCAAGGGAGTGAATAGGCAATGCAGAGACCATAGAGGGTGAGTAGTCTGCAAGGGATTGGTGAGTAAATGTGATTGGAAATGAACATCAATGGGCATGCATGGGTCTTGGTGGGATGAGGGTGCAGTGGCAGAGATAGAGTGACAATGATGTAGCAGACAGAAGCTGATGGTGTTTGCCCTAGTTGAGGGATAAAGGTCATTGATGTTCTTCCTTCACTGCCAGGCGATCCTCTAGATGACTGAGACCACACTGACCTGGATGCCACCTTTGGTCTAGGCTGGCAGACTTTGATGGTACAGCCTCTCTGACGGCTCTGGGGAAGACCGGATGACCCTCCTGGGCACCACGCCATTCACCATGACCTCCGGGGACCTGCTTGCAAAGCAGGGCACCAATGCCCCCTTATCTGCAACACATGGACAATTCTGGTAGCAACACCAGATTGACAGCACCTATCAGGGTGCACATGACATTTTAAATATGTCATGGGCACCAATGCTGGCAGCCTATTCTGGTATATCTCTGGAGAGATAAGTTGGAAATTGATATAACCCAGTTAGCATCAGTTGAGAGAGGTTCCAATGGTGAAGGAGTTGGTAGTTAATGAGGCACATTTGGGGTGATAGCTGGAGAGAGACCCTCCAAGAAACTTCATGAAGTTTGGGTTTGGAATGAGATGGTCATTCAATCCCATATGTCTGTTTTCGATGACTGCTTAACAATAATCTTTTACAATGTGACTCTATTGTCAACAAAAATCAATTATCAATTGATTAATTTCTTTACCCAGCACATTTTTACCCATATAACTTGCTACTGCCACAAGGCAGCTCTATCCAACCTTATTGAGGATAATTTAAGGTGGACAATAAATGCTCGCCCTGTCATATTGCTGAGGATCACATATCGATGAAGAGGAGGAGGGCTGTTGTGGCGCAGTGATAGTGACTCTACATCTAGGTCAGAGGTTCTGGGTTTAAGACCTACCTGCTCTAGACATGGGCCGTAGCATGTATCAACAAGTTGATTTAAAATATCAGTAAATGAACAGGAGTTGACTAAAGATTGACCCTCACGGAATTTTGAAAGCAATCGTGTCAGGGTAGAAAGAGAAGCCATTGTTATATCTTATTACAGTGAAATCCACCAATAGGAAGGGGGTTAATTTGATTAGAATGCAGGCGATCTGTGATCACCATCACCACATTCTGGAGATGTGTGCCCACTACCCTGGCAGCTCCTATATTTGAAGGCACTGTCATGTACCCAGTGCATTTGAGGATCCAGGAGCCTTATGAAGCTGGCTACTGGGAGACAAGGGCTACCCACTGAGACCATGATTCATGACACCATTGCACAACACTCAGCACAGATATAGTGCTGCCCATACTTTGATAAGGGCAGTGGTGGAGGAATCAATAGGGTGCTGAAGATTTAGTTACAGACAGGGTGTACTGCATCATCCTGGCATACTGCCCTCTGGAGCAGAAAACGAGATGATGTGATCAAACTTGAGGATCTGAGCGAATGGAACATGCTTCTAAAGAGGATGATGAGGACACTGGGAAGGAGTTTGATCTCCTCCTGAATGTCAGAATCAGCTGTGTTGGATTCTCCAAGCTGGACTGAAGCTGAGTAACACCAGAGCCCGGTAGGTGAGAGCAGCAGATTATCATGGACTATGAAGTAGAGATTGGGCAAAGTGTCAGCATTTGATTGGCATTGTGGGGTTGAACTGAAGGCTCCATTGGTTTTGCTTGTGTTGCCTTTTGCTGGCTGTAAATTCACATTTGGAATTGTCTGATTGCTTGCCTCAATAAAATGCTCCTCTATTGGACAATGACAAGCTGTGAGTGTCCACTAGGCACTGGGGACAGAGGAGCAGTGAATCAGAGAGGGTGGTTAGATGGGATGTAACTACAGACAGGTAACGTGTGTGGTGTAGTGGTTAAATGGTTAACAAGGTGAGTCTGTATGTATGAAGGACTGTTAGCCATGTGCCATGAACAGTGTAGCTTTCTGTACCATGACATCACTGGTCAGAGGCAACACCAGATGCCAACACTTGTACAAGTGCACAATGGCTTTTCAAAGAATGTGGAAGCACAGGCGATGGCAGTCTTTCAGCAGACACCTGCTGAGTGGAAAGTTGTTCTGGGAATGGAGTGTGGTAATTTCGGAATAGAATTGGACATGAGGGATGCTATAGGGTCAGGGTAACTAGTTAACTAGGCATTTTTGGTGAGAAATCTTGATAGGCCTTGAGGTGGGTCTTCCTCTGAAAAAACCTGAGTCAATTCAAAACTTAGCCAAAGAAAATTTAAGACTGTATTACCTGCAGAAAAATGACTGACAAGGGCAAAGAGGGATATTGCAAATGGACGAGTTACAGAAGAGTCTTTTTCGCCACGTTCCCTGGAGCTACATCTGCCACCTACCCCCCCCCCGCCCGCCCACTCCCCACCCCCCACCTCCCCCCACCATGGAGTGGAAGCCAATATTGGAATTATTCAAACATTGTGTTATGGAAAAGAGGGGCATTGATTTTGGAGCTGACAATGTGTTTGTGCAGCGGAAAGGGAGGTTGGAGGAGGGATTCAAAGAGTGTCTTTCAGGAGGAGTGTCATGCCAGGGACTTTAAAAAGGAAGGAAATTATTCCTGAGGAGAGAAAATGATTGCCTGGGGCCAGGAAATGAAATTGGGTAGTTTTCAGTTTAATGAAAATGGCCCGAGAAAGCTGGGAGGTAAGGCTTCAGTCAGCTCAAAGCTACTAAAAACTACAGAAATGTCACATTGATTCTGCTGATTGCCAAGAACACTGGATGGGAATTATTCAGCCTATGGTGTGCTACTTTCTGTTCTCTAAAATAATGGCTGGTAATCCAGGCCCTATTGCCCCTGTGATTTCACAGCATCCACTCCACTCTGTATAACGACTGTGACATAATGGGTGTACTCACAAATCCAGCATCACCCGACATTTTAAATTATTTTGTCTGTAGCTATTCACATTGCAGTTTCATCATTTGCAAAATATAGAATACAGCTTTCCGTTTATGCTGATGATGATCTTATGAGGATCATTCTCAGCCTGCGGTCCCACTAATGGACACACATATCATTGATACAGTGACTATACAGCATAGTGGGCCAATTCTGCAGCCCTTAATCTCACTTTATAATGCTCATCACTGTGAGCACAACTTACAAAATTATCCACAGAATCAACCTGCTGCTTTCTTGGAATAAACTGAATGCCAATGAAGAAATATGCTTTTGATTCCTGCGTTCAAACATTTCTGCAGGTTGTTTACCATTTCTTCTGTACAGAACCTGACTGCATGATATTTTAAGCTCTGCTGATTAATATATCTACCGTTGTTTTCTGCGATATTACTTCCAGCTTTAGTTAAGGATGGAGGAAACTTATGGTAAGTGTCACAGGCAGATTTTCAGCATTGAAGAGATCACTCTTTTCATATTGTTATGAGAGCATATGAGTCACTGTTAGGAAGAATGTGTCACTGGGGAGAGGGCAGCATAATTAATCTGCAAAATCAGATCACTTTTATTGAAGTGTTTGAGTGAGGAAAATAAAACTGAGTATTAACGCCAGAAGATAATGAATGTCGAAATAAAACTCTGTTTATCTTTGAAAAAACATAATGTAGATAAATAGAAGTGACCCATTAACTCTGAACTAGAATATGCTGAATTCCTTGGGCAGAATTTGATTGTCCCCAGCAGTCAGGTTTAAAGGTGGCAAACACATTCAAGATTCAGTTGCTCCTGTCTGAAATTCCCCCTCTTATACCTGTGTGCACACTGACCTACATTTATTCATGTTCAAGCAGTACATTAATTTTAAAATTCCAATCAATCTTTTTAAACCCTTCCCCTTCCATTCCCTAACTCTGTAATTCCTGTTCACATGACTCCCTGTAATATCTGTGCTCCTCAAATGTTGACCTGTTGTGTATTCCCAATTAT
This sequence comes from Chiloscyllium punctatum, assembly GCF_047496795.1. Lineage (NCBI taxonomy): Eukaryota > Metazoa > Chordata > Chondrichthyes > Orectolobiformes > Hemiscylliidae > Chiloscyllium > Chiloscyllium punctatum. The sequence goes on along the minus strand of NC_092741.1, from coordinate 147,364,491 downwards.
AATTGTTCCAATACTGGTAGCCATGCCACCTCTGGGCTGCCATTACTAGCCCCTCTACCTCTCCGTCTCACTTTCCTCCTTTAAGACACTCCTTAATCCAATCCATTTGAACCCGCTCTTGGTCATCAGATCAAATATTTCCTTATATGCCACAGTCTGTTTCCTAACTCTCCTGTGAAGTGCTTTGGACCATTGCATTGAATTGAAGGTTATATAGAAACAAGTTGTTTCTATTGGTAGCACAGTGATGGGTATGTGGTGATTTACTTTGTGTGTGAGAGGCAGCCAGTGGAATATGGTCCAAGAGTGTGGCGTTGGAAAAGCACAGCAGGTCAGGCAGCATCCGAGGAGCAGGAGAATTGACGTTTCGGGATTAAGCCCTTCATCAGGAATTGTGCCCGAAACGTCGACTCTCCAACTTCTCGGATACCACCTGACCTGCTGTGCTTTTCTGGCGCCACGCATTTCGACTCTGACTCTTTTGTCAGAGAGCTTTTAAAAACACATTCCATGAGCTTATCTAGTTTTGAGAGGTTTGTCGAACCTCTTGCAGAACACCATCCATGCCTTCAGGTCCTGATAGCTGGCGCTGACTGTGAGAGCTGTCTGCTCCCAACACCTTCACACCATTTCCCTCTGAACCCCTGTTGATATAAAGCCCCCTCCATCCAGTGCAGTGTCGGTGAATATTGCAACATGAATTCTCACAGGCCAGCCAGCCGACAGCTCCCCTTTATGTAGTGTGCAGCCTGACTTTACATAGCGCTTGCCTCAGGTCCCTTAATGAGGGGTGCAGCCATTTCGTAGCTCATTAACTCAGTCCATATGCAGAAATTATGCAAATAAACAGACGGCAAGCACACTACCTGCATTAGAAGTAATTGGTTCTCATTAATTCTGATTTGCAATCTAAATACTCTGTTTCAGGGGCTATCAAATTTAGCCCCCTTAATTACCGGATCTGTTTTCTTGCAAAGGCATCTCTAAGGGAGTTAAAAACTGGCAGGTAATACACGAAGGCTGAAAATAGAACAGAGTAGCATTTCCAGCTGCCACTGTGCTAGATGCAGAGCTTTCCACTCTGCTTCTCACAAGCTGTTTTGAGATTGCAAGGGAGATACTCTAATTACAGCAACAGCAGCAGAGTCGTGTCTTATTACAGCTAGAAAAGTGTCCGTGCATTGACAAACTGGAGTGCAATTGTGACGTCACAAAGAGATTCAGTGGCGCATGGGAGGAATGGGACTGAGTTGGTTCAAGTTGTGGCTAATGGTTGTGATCAGAATATAAAAATGAAGCCAAGCATAAACGTTGTTGCTTAATGGAGAAATGCCAGGCACAGATAAAAGACTGATTCCTGTGCAGAATTTTAAAATTTTAATTCATTCACAGCATCGATGGCCAGGCAGCATTTATTACCCATCCCTAATTGCCCAGAGGGCAGTTAAGAGTCAAAAACGTTGCTGTGGGTTGGGAGTCACTTGTAGGCCAGACCAGGTAAGGACGGCAGTTGACCCGACTAAAGGAGACTACTGAACCAGATGGGGTTTTTCCCTGACAATGATTCAGGATTATCATCAGACTCTTAATTCCAGACACCTATTGAATTAAAATTCAACACAGGCCCCCAGAATGTTGTCTGGGTTTCCGAGCTAACAGTCCAGTGATAATACCACGAGGCCATCCCTTCGTCTGAGAATGAGGTGACCTCAATGAGTAAGACTTTGGAGACACTGAAATTGTGCTCGTTCCATTTATTTTCAAATGGTTTGGCAAAAAAAAGCTACTTCCACAGGCATGACCTGGGATTAATCAGGCAGCTGCAGAACAGGAAGCAGAATCTGAGTCATAGAGTCGTAGAGTCGTAGAGATGTACAGCACGGAAACAAACCCTTTGGTCCAACCCGTCCATGCCGATCAGATATCCCAATCCAATGTAGTCCTACCTGCCAGCACCTGGTCCCACAGTCATGATGGATAGAGGCAATTGTTGGCAATGGCCTTGACAGTGATCAATATTGCAACAATAGAGAAGCCACAGAACCTGGTAAGACAGGGTCGATGGTGAGGAATATGAACAGGATCATTTATACAGCTGAAGGTTTGAGAAAGATGGTGAATTCCAATTCAGAGCAGCAAGGGAAAGGAATCTGACAGACAGACTGACATTACTGAGAATGAGGAGCTACTCACTGCACAGTCAACTGATGGCCTGGAAAGTGCATATAGAGTCAAACAGTCATAGAAATGTACAGCATGGAAACAGACCCTTCGGTCCAAATCATTCATGCCAACCAGATATCCTAACCTAATCTAGTCCCATTTGCCAGCTCCTGGTCCATATCCCTCCAAACCCTTCCTATTCATATAACCATCCAGTTGCCTTTCAAATGTTGCAATTGTACCAGCCTCCACCACTTCCTCTGGCAGCTCATTCCATACATGTACCACCCTCTGTGTGAAAACGTTGCCCCGTAAGTCCCTTTTATATCTTTCCTCTCTCACCCTAAACCTATGCCCTCTAGTTCTGGACTACCTGACCCCAGGGAAAAGACTTTGCCTATTTATCCTATCCATGCCTTTCATAATTTTGTAAATCTCTATAAGGTCACCCCTCAGCCTCCGACGCTCCAGGAAAAACAGCCCCAGCCTGTTCAGCCTCTCTCTGTAGCTCAAACCCATCAACCCTGGCAACATCCTTGTAAATCTTTTCTGAAACCTTTCAAGTTTCACAACATCTTTCCGATAGGAAGGAGACCAGAATTTCATGCAATATTCCAACAGCGGCCTAACCAATGTCCTGTATAGCCGCAACATGACCTCCCAACTCTTATACTCAATGCTCTGACCAATAAAGGAAAGCATACCAAACGTCTTTTTCACTATCCTATCTACCTGTGACTCCACTTTCAAGGAGTTATGAAGCTATACTTCAAAGTATCTTTGTTCATCAACACTCCCTAAGAACTGACCATTAAGTGTATAAGTCCTGCTAAGATTTGCTTTCCCAAAATGCAGCAACTCGCATTTATCTGAATTAAACTCCATCTGCCACTTCTCAGCCCATTGGCTCATCCGATCAAAATCCCGTTGTAATCCGACGTAACCTTCTTAGCTGTCCGCTACACATCCCGTTTTGTCATCTGCAAACTTACTAACTATACCTCTTGTGATCACATCCAAATCATTTATATAAACGACAAAAAGTAGAGGACCCAGCAGCGATCCCTACGGCACTCCACTGGTCACAGGCCTCCAGTCTGAAAAACAACCCTCCACCACCACCCTCTCTCTGTCTTTTACCTTTGAGCCAGTTCTGTATCCAAATGGCTTGTTCTCCCTGTATTCCATGAGATCTAACCTTGCTAATCAATCTCCCATGGAGAATCTTGTCAAAAACCGTACTGAAGTCTATATAGATCATGTCTACTGCTCTCCCCTCATCAACCTTCTTTGTTACTTCTTCAAAAAACTCAATCAAGTTTAGATTAGATTACTTACAGTGTGGAAACAGGCCCTTCGGCCCAACAAGTCCACACCGACCCGCATCCACCCAGACCCATTCCCCTAACACTACGGGCAACTTAGCATGGCCAATTCACCTAACCTGCACATTTTTGGACTGTGGGAGGAAACTGGAGCACCCAGAGGAAACCCACACAGACACAGGGAGAACGTGCAAACTCCACACAGAGTGCTGCCCTAGGCGGGAATTGAACCCGGGTCTCTGGCGCTGTGAGGCACCATTGCTAACCACTGTGCCACCATGCCGCCCAGACCAGATTTTCCATGCACAAAGCCATGCTGACTATCCCTAATCAGTCCTTGCTTTTCCAAATACATGTACATCCTGTCCCTCAGGATTCCCTCCAGCAACTTGCCCACCACTGATGTCAGGCTCACCGGTTTATAATTCCCTGGCTTTTCCTTACCACCTTTCTTAAACAGTGGCACCACGTTTGCCAACCTCCAGTCTTCTGGCACTTCACCAGTAACTATCGATGATGCAAATATCTCAGCAAGGGGTCCAGCAATCACTTCCCTAGCTTCCCAGAATCCTAGGGTACACCTGATCAGGTCCTGGGGATTTATCCACTTTTATGCATTTCAAGACTTCCAGCACGTCCTCCTCTGTAATATGGACATTTTTCAAGATGTCACCATCTAATTCCTCACATTCTATATCTTCCATGTCCATGTCCACAGTAAGCACTAATGCAAAATATTCATTTAGTATCTCCCCCATCTCCTGCAGCTTCACACATATGCTGATTTGCTGATCTTTGAGGGGCCCTATTCTCTCCCAAGTTACCTTTTTTGTATTTATATGTATTTATAAAAGCCCTTTGGATTCTCCTTAACCCGATTTCCAAAGCTATCTCATGTCCTGTTTTTGCCCTCCTGATTACCCTCTTAAGTATTCTCCTACTGCATTTATACTCTTCTAAGGATTCACTTGATCTCTCATGTCTATGCCTGACATGTACTTCCATTTTGTTTTTTAACCAAAACCTCAATTTATCTAGTCATCCATCATTCCCTACACCTACCAGCTTTTCCTTTCACGCTAACAGGAATATACTGTATTTGGACTCTCATTGTCTCACTTCTGAAGGCTTCCCATTTTCCAGCTGTCCCTTTACCTGCGAACATTTGCCCCCAAGCAGCTTTTGAAAGTACCTGCCTAATACCGTCAAAATTAGTTTTCCTCCAATTTAGAACTTCAACTTTTAGATCAGATCTATCCTTCCCCATCACTATTTTAAAACTAATAGAATTATAATCGCTGGCCCCAAACTGCTCCCCCACCTCAGTCACCTGCCCTGCCTTATTTCTGAAGAGCAGGTCAAGCTTTGCACCTTCTCTAGTAGGTACATCCACATACTGAATCAGAAAATATTCTCGTACGCACGTAACAAATTCCTCTCCATCTGAATCCTTAACATTATGGCAGTCCCAGTCTATATTTGGAAAGTTAAAATCCCCTACCATAATCACCCTACTATTCTTACAGATAACTGAAATCTCCTTACAAATTTATTCCTTAATTTCCCGCTGACTATTAGGGGGTCGATACTACAGTCCCAATAAATGATCATCCCTTTCTTATTTCTCAGCTCCAATCAAATTACTTCCCTGGATGTATTCCCAGGAACATCCCCCTCAGTACAACTGTAATGCTATCCCTGATCAAATACGCCACCCACCCACCCTCCTCTCTTGCCTCCCTTTCTGACCTTCCTGTAGCATTTGTATCCTGGAACATTAAGCTGCCAGTCCTGTCCATCCCTGAACCATGTTTCTGTAATTGCTATGATACCCCAGTCCCACATTCCTAACCATGCCCTGAATTCATCTGCATTCCCTGTTAGGCCTCTTGCATTGAAGTAAATGCAGTTAAATTTATCAGTCCTACCTTGTTCTCTGCTTTGCTCCTGGCTTACCTGACTGCTTGACTTGTTCCCTTTCCCAATTGTACCAGTCTCAGGTATAGCTCTTTCCTCAATGTTTCCCTGGGTCTCACCCTGAATCTTACCAATTTAAGTCCTCCTAAGCAGCTCTAGCAAATCTTCCTGCCAGTATATTAATCCCCTTCCAATTCAGGTGCAATTCATCTTTCTTGAACAGGTCACTTCTACCCCAGAAGAGATTCCAATGATCCAAAAATGTGAATCCTTCTCCCATGCACCAGCTCCTCAGCCACGCATTCATCTGCTTCATCCTCCTATTCCTACCCTCATTAGCTCGTAGCACTGAGAGCAATCCAGATATTACTATCCTCGAGGCCTCCTTTTTAAATTCCTGCCTAACTTTCCATTTTCTCCCTTCAGAATCTCATCCTTTTCCCTTCCTATGCCATTGGCTCCAATGTGTACAATGACCTCCTGCTGGACTCTCTTCTCCTTGAGAACATTCTGCATCCCTGAATCATACTAATTTAAATCCTCCTGATTTTTCTGATTTTTCGCTGCTGGCCGCAGAAACCTCTGTCTGTACCTCGGACTAGAGAGTCCCCGAACACAATTGGTCTTTTGGAACCCGAGATACGCCTCATTCCATTAGAGCTTGTCTTGATATCAAAAACTTGGCTGTTCGTGCTACATTCCCCTGAAAGTCCATCACCTTCTACATTTTCCAAAACAGCATACATTTTGAAATGGGGATAACTACAGAAGATTCCCACACTTCCTGCCTTCCTCTCCTACCTTTCCTGGAGTTAACCCATCTTTGTGACTGCATCCTTGGCTTTTCTCCCTTCCTATAACTGTTATCCCTCACATTCCCTTGCTCTTGTAAATTCCTCATTGCCTCTAACTGCTTCTACAATCAATCCATTCGATCTGGTAGGATTCGCAACCAAAGACATTTCCTGCAGATATAATTCTCAGTAACACACAAACTCTCCCTAACCTCCCATATCCAACAAGAAGAGCATATCATTACATTAAAGGCCATGTTTGCTCCTTCACAACCTGCAGACCCCAAAAAATAGCACCGTCTTACTGCTCTAAATAAAACAGTGCTCCAGGCTAACTTATTACTTGTGGTTTATATTTTTAAAATTTTATCAAGAGAGATTTCAATAAAACATATAATCAAGAAAGATCCACTCTACTCACTACTCTATCTTGAGGAGAAACTTGGATGAAGTTTTGTAAAGGCAACAGACCACAAAAATGTTAATGGACAGGTGGAATATGTAGAGTACAGTGAAAGTGTCAAGAAAGGAAAGGGTTCAGAGGAGTAGACATCGAAAATTCTTCAAACGTTTGTAAGAGTTGATGCTGGTAAGATGTTTGTCACTGTCCGAAGAGCCTGTATTTGCATTAACCTTGAAATGAGGGTCACAGGCTCAGAATAAATGGACAGCCTTTAGGACTGAGATGAGGAGAAATTTCTTCACTTGAAGAAGAGTGAATCTTTGGAATTCTCTTCTCGGGATGACTATGGATATTCAGCCATTGAACAGATTCATGAACAGTGGTCAATAAATTTTTTGATACCAAAGGGATCAAAGGAAATGGAGGTAGGGTAGAAACATGGGATCCAGTCGAATATCAGCCATGATTTTAGTAATTATTGGAGCAGATTTAAGGGGCCACTTAATTTGCTGGCACTCCTATTACTCACATTCATATGTTCTCATGCACTAGATATATATGACTCTGTGGTAAAGACCATACCAATGCCACAGCAGTTTGTGTGGGGCAAGTAATAGAACACATAACTGGGCACAGAGGCAGCAACTTTCCACCGCCCGTGAGTTACATTTAGTTAGCTGTCAGTATAATGATCAATATAAGGTTATGAATAGCAAAGAGATGTTTATTAATGAATGGTCTGCAGGCAATGTTTTTCTTGGAGATTCAGTTCCTGGTCCCACAGTGCTTTTCTCCTTGACTGAATCCACCAGATTTGTTGGTGAGCACTCCTACCACCTAAAATTATCATGTACCTTTAACGAACCACCAGTGGGTCATTGTTGATAACATAATTTGCCCCTAGAATGGTTTATTGATGCGTTGTCTCTTTTTAACCTGGTTCTGAATTTACTGGACAGTATCAGAGACTGTTATGGAGAAGCAGTGAGCAAAAAGGCTTACAGCCAAGGATTTGGGCTTACGGACCGGGGAGCAGGGACAATGTTGGAGCCTGGAGGGGAGGTGTGTGCAGTGATGAGCTTAAAAACTGTGGGCCCCATTCACAAATTGGGTTTTCCCAGCGTGGAAGTTGAGAAGAAACCTGGTTGCTCAGAGTCAGGCTTCTGGCACCACAAGCGATGTCACTGTACAGGAGGAGGAGAAGATAATGAGAGAAGATTCTTTCTTCAGGAGCACAGACAGGAGTTTCTGCAGTCACAGAGGTCAGCATGGTGTGTTGCCACCCTGGTGCTAGGGTCAGAGATGTCACCGAGTGGTTTGTTGGGCATCCCAAAGTGGGTAGGTAATCAGTCAGAGGTCGTTGTACACACTGGTATCAAAAGATTACATAGAACAAGGAATGCATTAGAGTTGGCAGTAGAGAAGCAGAACCCCGAATGTTGCAATCTCAGGATTACTCCAGTGCCGCGTGCTGGTGAACACTGCAATAGGAGAATGGGGCAGATGAAAGCATGGCTCAAGAGTTGATGCAGAATGGAGGACCTTTAATTGCTGGATCACTGGGCTTGTTCCTGGGGAAGGTGGGTGAAAGTACTCCACAGAGGCTGGTATCCCATCATTAAGTCACCTCTTATTTATATGAGGAGAGCCCCTGACACTGATCCAGCTCTCAGAGTGAACCGAACCCCTCGACACTCCTGTTTATATCTGTCAGCCAGGGCTCTCTGATTGGACCAAGTTAACAGCCCCAGTCAGGGAACTCATATTCGATGAGGTTCCCCCTTGGTGACCTTGTTACAATCCGTCGTGGGACAGTTTGCATCTGAACCACAGTGGGATTAATATCCTGTGGGAGAGTTTGCTAGTATTGTTGGGAGGAGTTTAAACTAGCACAGTCGGGGCACGGACACAGTGTGTTCATTCAAAATGAGCACAACATTATTTAAAAAGAACCAAGGCTGAGCAAATTCAGCCATGTGGAATCTCAAGGAAGTAAGGTGAGGCTGGTTGGCCGCTACTGAAGTAATCTATTTGGGTGCTTGCATTACCCGCAACACAACTTAGGTAGTGTCTCCCACCCATCCTCCTCCTCTAATCAAAAATAAAGGTCTGTGCACCGGATTGGTAAGGTAATAGTTATATACATTCTTTATTTTTCTCCAGTCACTTTGGGAATTTAGAACAGTGGGGAAGGAGGTTAGGACAGTTGAATGTTCGTCCTGCAGAATGTGGGAGGTAAGGGTCACCACTTGTGTCCCTGCTGACTACATCTGCGGGAAGTGCACCCAACTCCAGCTCCTTGAAAACTATGTTAGGGAACTGGAGCTGGAGCTGGACGAACTTCAGATTATTCGGAAGGTAGAGGGGGTTTGTTGAGAGGAGTTACAGGGAGGTAGTCATACCTCAGGCAAAAGACAAAGGTAGATGAGTTTCCATCAGGGGACGAAAAGGGAACCAGCAGAGAGTGCAGGGATTCCCTGTGGCCATTCCCCTCAACAACAAGTGTACCATTTTGGATATTGTTGGGGAGTTGGGGTGTTACTTACCATGGGTAAGCCATGGGGTACAGGTCTCTGGCACAGAATCTGTCCCTGTTGCTCAGAAGGGAACAGGGGAGAGGAGCAGAGCATTAGTCATTGGGGACTTCATAGTTAGGGGGACAGATAGTGTGTTTACTCCCAGGTCCCAGGATTCGTGATGTCTCTGATCATGTTTTCGGGATCCTTGAGGGGGAAGGGGAACAGCCCCGAGTCGTGGTCCACATAGGCACCAACAACATAGATAGGAAAAAGGATGGGGATATCAGGCAGAAATTCAGGTAGCTAGGGTGGAAGCTTACAGCTAGAACAAACAGAGTTGTTTATCTCTGGTTTGTTACCCTTGCCACATGCTCGCGAAGCAAGGAATAGGGAGAGAGAGGAGTTGAACACCTGTCTACAGGGATTGTGCAGGAGAGAGTGTTTTGGATACCTGGATAATTGGGACTCATTCTGGGATAGGTCGGACCTCTACAAACAAGATGGTCTACCCCTGAACCAGAGAGGTACCAATATCGGGGGGGCGGGGTGGGGGGGAGGGTGTATTTGCTAATGGCACTCGGGAGGGTTTAAATTTATTCAACAGGGGGATGGGAACATAAATTGTTCTTCCACTGTCCAGGAGGTTGACAGTAGTGAGTCAGAAATAAGGTTTCAAGGCTGCAAGAGTGCACTGGCAAGCAGGAAGGTGATTTGAAGTGTGGCTACTTCAACGCCAGGGACATCCAGAATAAGCTGGGTGAACTTGCAGCATGGGTTGGTACCTTGAACTTCAATGTTGTGGCCATTTCTGAGACATGGATAGAGCAGGGACAGGAATGGTTGTTGCAGGTTCTGGGGTTTAGATGTTTCAGTAAGAACAGAGAAGATGGAAAAAGAGGGGGAGGTGTGGCATTGTTTGTCAAGGCCAGTATTACAGTGGTAGAAAGGACATTTGAGGACTCGTCTATTGAGGAAGTATGGGCCTGTGGTTAGAAACAGGAAAGGAGAGGTTACCCTGTTGGGAGTTGTCTATAGGCCTACAACTAATTCCAGAGATATAAAGGAAAGGATAGCAAAGGTGATTCTGGATAGAAGTGAGGGTAACAGGATAGTTGTAATGAGGGACTTTAAATGTCCAAATATTGATTGGAAATACCATAGGCAAAAGTGAGGACTTCAGATGCTGGAAATCAGAGTCTAGATTAGAGTGGTGCAGGAAAAGCTCAGCAGGTCAGGCAGCATCTGAGGAGCAGGAAAATCAATGTTTTGGGCAAAAGCCCTTAGTTTGAGTACTTTAGATGAGTCACTTTTGTCCAATGTGTGCAAGAAGGTTTCCTGACACAGTATGTAGACAGGTCAACAAGGGGTGAGGACATATTGGATTTGGTACTGGGCAATGAACCCAGCTAGGTGTTAGATTTGGAGGGAGGTGAGCCCTTTGGTGGTAGTGACCACAATTCAGTTATGTTTACTTAAGCGATGGAAAGGGATTGGTATATAAAGCAGGGCAAGAGTTATTGCTAGGGGAAAGGCAATTATGATGTGATTAAGCAAGATTTAGGATGCATAGAATGGGGAAGGAAACTGCAGGGGATGGGCACAATTGAAATGTGGTTTATTCAAGGAACAACTACTGCATATCCTTGATAAGTATGTACCTGTCAGGCAGGGAGGAAGTGGTCAAGCAAAGGATCCATGGTTTACTAAAGAAGTTGAATCTCTTTTCAAGAGGAAGAAGATGGCTTATGTCAGGATGAGATATGAAGGCTCAGTTAGGGTGCTTGAGAGTTACAAGTTAGCCAGGAAAGACCTAACGACAGAGCTAAGAGGAGCCAGGAGGGGACATGAGAAGTCATTGGCAGGTAGGATCAAGGAAAATCCTAAAGCTTTCCATAGGTGTATCGGGAATAAAAGAATGAGTATAGAAAGATTAGACCCAATCAAGGATTGTAGTGGGAAGTTGTGCGTGGAGTCCAAGGAGATAGCAGAAGCACTGACTGAATAGTTTACATCAGTATTCACCCTGGAAAACGACAATGTTGTCGAGGGGAATACTGAGATACAGGCTACCAGACGAGACGGGATTGAGGTTCACAAGGAGAGGTGCTAGAAATTCTGGTAAGTGTGTAAATAGATAGGTCCCCTGGGCCGGATGGGGTTTATCCTCAGATTCTCTGGGAAGCTAGGGAGAAGATTGCAGAGCCTTTGGCTTTGATCTTTATGTTGTCATTGTCTGCAGGAAGAGTGCCAGAGGACTGGAGGATAGCAAATGTTGTACCTTTGTTCAAGAAGTGGAATATAGACAGCCCTGGTAATTATAGACCAATGAACCTTACTTTGGTTGTGGGTGAAGTGTTGGAAAAGTTTATAAGAGATAGGATTTATGATTATCTAGATAGGAAAAAGTTGATTATGGATAGTCAACACGGTTTTGTGAAGGGTATGTTGTGTCTTACAAACCTTCTTGAGTTCTTTGAGATGGTGACCAAACAGAGAGATGAGGGTAAAGCATTTAATGTGGTGTATATGGATTTCAGTAGAGCATTTGATAAGGTTCCCCATGGTAGTCTATTGCACAAAATTTGGATGCATGTGATTGAGGGTGATTTAACAGTTTTGACCAGAGGTTGGCTAGCTGAAATAAGACAGAAGATGGTGGTTGATAGGAAATGTTCATCCTGGAGTTCAGTTACTAGTGGGGTACCGCAAGGACCTGTTTTGGGGCCCCTGCCGTTTGTTATTTTTATAAATGACCTAGATGAGAGCGTAGAAGAATGGGTTAGTAAATTTGCGGATGACACTGAGGTCGGTGGAGTTGTGGATAGTGCTGAAGGATGTTGCAGGTTACAGAGGAAAATAGATAAGCTTCAGAACTGGGATGAGAGGTGGCAAATGGAGTTTAATGCAGAAAAGTGTGAGGTGATTCACTTCAAAAGGTGAACAGGAAGAAAGAGTACAGGGCTAGTGGTAAGATTCTCTGTAGTGTAGATGAACAGAGGGATCTCAGTGTCCATGTACATAGATCCCTGAATATTGCCACCCAGGTTGATAGGGTTGTTAAGAAGGCATACGGTGTGTTAGCTTTTATTGGTAGAGGGGTTGAGTTTTGGAGCTACGAGGTCGTACTACAGCTGTACAAAACTCTGTTGCGGCCACACTTGGAGTGTTGTGTACAGTTCTGGTCACCGCATTATAAGAAGAATGTGGGAGCTTTGGAAAGGGTTCAGAGGAGATGTACTAGGATGTTGTCTAGTATGGAGGGAAGGTCTTATGAGGAAAGGCTAAGGGTCTTGAGGCTGTTTTCATTAGAGAGAAGAAGGTTGAGTGTTGACTTAATTGAGATAATCAGAGAGTTAGATAGGGTGGACAGTGGGAGCCTTTTTCCTCAGCTGGTGATGGCCAGCTTGAGAGAACAGAGCTTTAAATTGAGGGGTGATAGATATAGGACAGATGTCAGAGGTAGTTTCTTTACTCAGAGAGGAGTAGGGCATATAATGCATTGCCTGCAACAATCGTAGACTCGCCAACTTTCAGGGTATTTAGATGGTCATTGGGTAGACATATGGATGAAATTGGAATAGTGTAGGATCGATGGGCTTCAGATTAGTTCCACAGGTCAACACAATATCGAGGGCCGAATAGCCTGTACTGCGCTGTAATGTTCTATGTTCTACTTTAATGCCAGATGTACGAGAGATAAGACAAACGAGTTAAGGGTGTGGATTGACACAAGGAAGTACAATACTGTTCCTCTCTCAGAGACATGGCTAAGGAGAGAACATGACTTATCATTCTAAACTATAGGATCTTTAGGTAGGACATGGGAGGATGTGAAGTGGAGGTGGTGTTGCGTTATTAGTTCAGAGTTTAGTTACCATTTTGGAAAGGATGATTTTTTGGAAGGGTCATTAAATGGGACCTTTTGGGTAGAACTTAGGAATGAAAAGAGAGTAGTCACACTGTTTAGGTGTGTGTTATAGGCTCCCAAACTGTCAGTGGGCAACTGAGGTGCAGATATTTCATCAATTCTCTAACATGAGTAAAAATAATAATGGTGTAATTCATTTAGGAGATTTCAATTCCCAACTATTATTTGAGCTCATCATAGTATAAAGGGTATATGGAGGGTGGAGTTCTTGAAATGCAAGTTGGAGAGCTTTCTCTGTCAACATGTAGATAGTTCTCCAAGGGACAGTGCAATGTTGAATGGAATTCTGGGGAATGAAGCCAGACATGTGTTCAAGGTCACGTGGGTGATTTTAGTGATAGCATCTACAACACATACTCTTTAAATTTGGAATGGAACATGAGAAAGGCGGTTGAGAGAAAGGTTTTGCACTGGATTATGCAGATTTTATTAAAATAAGGCATGATCTGGCTTCCACATCCTTCCTATAATGCGATGACCAGAACTGTATGCAATACTCTAAGTGCGGCCACACCAAAGTTTTGTACCGCTGCAACATGACCTCCGAAACTCAATTCCTCTACCAACAAAAGCTAACACACGCTGTATGCCTTCTCAAAATACCTAACAACCTGGGTGGCAACTTTCAGGGATCTACATACATGGACACCCAATAACTCTCTGCTCATCTACATTGCCAAGAATCTTACCATTAGCCCAGTGCTCTTTATTCCTGTTGCTCCTTCCAAAGTGAATCATGTTTTAAATGCTGTAATTGTACCAGCCTCTACCACTTTCTCTGGTAGCTCATCCCATACACACACCACCCTCTGCATGAACAAATTGCCCCTTAGGTTCCTTTGAAATGTTTACCCTCTCACCTTAAATCAATGCCCTCTAGTTCTGGACTCCCCAACTCTTGGAAAATGACCTTGGTTATTCAGTGTATAAACCTCTACAGAGTCAGTCCTCAGCCTTTGATGGTCCAGGGAAAATAGCCCTAGGCTATGCAGCCTGTACCTCCAAACCTGGCAACATCCCCGTCAATCTTTTTTGAATGCTTTCAAGTTTAATAGCATCTTTCCAACAGGAGGGAGACCAGAATTAAACACAGTATTCCAAAAATGGCTGAACCAATGTCCTGTGCAGCCACAACAGGTGATCCCAACTCCTACATACAATACACTTATCAATAAAGGCAAGTGTATGAATTATAATAGCATACCAGTTATACTAGGACTGATATCTGACTGGTGTTAGCTGTCTATAAAGGATCTTTTTGACAAATGTATTGATTTCCTTTTTCCTTCAGCTATGTCTCTACTGACTTTCTGTCAATGTCGAAGGAACAAAAAGTAAGTTGACCAATTATGGTAGTAAACTAGATCAAGGGAATATTATGTATGTGGTATAAAGCCAAACCAGAGCAACAAATGGAAATAACCAAATTAAAAGGTAAGGTACAGACCATGGGGCTACTTTCTGAAGAGAGAAAGGTGACTGGGGGTAGTTTAACTTGAGGGTCACCATCCCTAAGGGCGTCAGGGGTCAGATTGAGGAGGAGAAATCTTTATGTTAACCTCGGCCAAAACAGGAATTGAACCAATGTATAGAGGCAACATTCTGCATTGCAACCCAGCCATCCGCCCTTTGGCCCACAATGTTGTGCTGAGGTTTAATCCTAATGTAAAATATAATAATTAACCTACACACCCCTCAACTCACTGCTGTCCATGTGCATGTCCAGCAGTCACTTAAATGTCCCTAATGACTCTACTTCCACCACCACCGCTGGCAATGCATTCCATGCAATTACAACTCTCTGCATAAAGAGAGTTTCCTCTATACATTTCTCCTAATATCTTAAAACTATGATCCTTCGTACCAGTTAGTCCTGCCCTGGGGAAAAGTCTCTGGCTATTGACTCTATCTATTCCTCTCATTATCTTGTATACCTCAATCAGGTCTCCTCTCTTCCTCCCTCTCTCCAGAGAGAAAAGTCCAAGCTTATTCAACCTTTCTTCATAAGGCAAGCTCTCCAGTCCAGGCAGCATCCTGGGGGATAAACCTTCTTTGCACCCTCTCCAAAGCCTCTGTATCTTTCCTATAGTAGGGCGACCAGAACTTGACACAATATTCCAAGTGTGGTCTCACCAGGGACTTGTAGAGCTGTAGCAAAACCTCGAAGCTCTTAAACCCGATCCCCCTGTTAATGAAAGCCAAAATACCATATGCTTTCTTAACAACCCTATCCACTTGGGTGGCAACTTTGAGGGATCTATGCACTTGCATACCCAGATCCCTCTGTTCCTCCACACTGCCAAGAATCTTGTCTTTAATTCTATATTCAGCATTTGAATTCGACCTTCCAAAATGCATTACTTCCCATTTATCTAGGTTGAACTCCATCTGCCATTTCTCAGCCTAGCTCTGCATCCTGTCTATGTCACACTGCAGCCTTCACTAGCCCTTGATACTATCAACAGCACCTCCAACCTTGTGTCAAGTATTAAATATTTAAACCCTGAACCAAATCCATCTTTGACATATTGTTTTGAGCAAATGCTTTTGCAGGAGGTAGGTTGCTATTTGCTTATCAGAATAAAGCATTACTTTTATCTAACCTTACAAACCAAATTCAGATTGTCTGGATTTCCTGGCCTATAGGAATTCCAGCAACAAAAGGAAGGTTGGATGCATAGGAAGTAAAATTCCCACTCCTTAATCCAACATTTCTGCTTCAACAAACCTCTACAAACCCTCAAATCTTCCCCAGATCTCCATTCAAGCCTCCAGTTTCCATTCCCAAAGGCCTCTGATCTTTTATCCTTACCCTCCCACTTACTGACCTGATGCCTCTGAGGCCTGTGATCACCTATCCTCACCCTCCCACCCACCGACCTGATGCCTCTGAGGTCTCTGGTCTCCTGAGTGGGACTTTGCAACCTTCTCATGAAGCTCCTGAACTTCCCCGGCTCATTCTGTCATTCCTCAGGCCTCCAATCTCTGAAATATATCGGCTCAGAACAAATTACACTGACTCCGGAAATGGGTCTTACCCTCCCTCCTCCATAGTCTCCACCAACTCTTGCACCTGGAATGTCAATGCCCCTATAATTGGACCTCTACCCCCAATCGAGAGAGTATTCAGCTCAAGGTTAGTCTTCCACTGCCTGCTTTGAGAGATTGGGCCAACTCAATCGAATGATCATCCTTATTAATTGTATATTCAGAAAGCTTCTGGTTGACTGTGAGACTCTTGATTGGGGTTGTTAAACTAGGCCAATCAAGAAATCCTGGTTGACCAACATAACCAGGGGATTTGGAATCTCCTCAGTTTAGAGAGTGACTCTGAGCTGGTTGACCACAAGTAAATAAAGGGTGACTTGGTGATGGGATACTGGCCTCTGTGATGTTCTTTCCAAGTGGTAAGTAGCTCTGGCAACAAAGGATAGAAAATTTGTGTTTCCTTCTTTGCATACAATATTTTCTATGTGTGAGCCGAGCACATGGTTCATGAAGGCCAATAATGGACCCTTTTGGGTAATTGGCATTTTTCTGTTTGTGTGAGATGATGGGAGTGCAGCCTCAGAATTTTGCTGAATCAGATGAGATCATCTGCATTTGTTTTGATGACTGAACTAGCCAGTCCTGGAAAGCCGTATGTATGGTATAAGTATTGCCAGTACAGGGTGATCTCTGTTCGCACTGTGTTTGCATAGCTGATGCCTCCTGGTAAGATTTTCAATCCACATGGAATGATTATGACAAGCTCTTGCCCTAAAGCTGACATTGCCATTTGTGTGGATCATCAGTCAGTTTCCGACTTGTCGTTTGATTGTGGATTTTCATGTCCCTTTTGGACAGCACCCTGGAATCAGAGCTTTGGCACCCTACTGGGCTCTTGACAAAGATTTCTTCACCAATAGGATATGCGGGGGATGTGCCAACCTTTGAGTTTGTACTCATACCCAAGCTGGTGAGACCTCTTTTAGTGAGCATTCTTAACAAGTTTAGCTGTATCCTGGAAAGTTTATCCTGCGCACTCAGTGGCATCTGTTGTAACTAAGTGAGAAAGGGAAGCTGGTTAATCTGGTCACCTGAATAAACTGAAGGAAATATTTAATATAACATGGATTTGAAAGGGAACAAGTATTTCAATAATTTGTTGGAATTTTTAGAAGTAATAAAAAGGGTGGATGAGGGCAAGGCTGTTGATGTGAGATACACAGACTTACAAGGCATTCAATATGTTATTGGCCAGGCCAGACCAGTCAAAACATTCTTAAGCAGGCAGCCCCAGACCATAACTTTGCAATTAGTTTCAGTAAGTGTACGGTGAAAATTACCCGGAGTAAGTTAGTGAGGTTGACTACCAGGTTTAAAACAGACAAAAAGTTTATTCACAAAATTACACAATGAAACACAAAGAACAGAGTAAAGAACCCCAACAGAGCTCAGTCTATTCAAGGTAGACTTAATTATGCTGTTCTGAACATACACAACAGTCTCAATAAGTAAACCCCCTTAAAAACCAGTACAAATGGAACACATGCTTACAGGTTGAGGTTAAAAGGGCAGAAAGGGAGAGAGTTTGCTTCCCCACAGCTCACTGCTGAAGTCACAATTAGGTCTGCACTGAACAAAACTGCTCATTTAGAGAGCTGACCGCTCCCCTTTCATTATACAGGTCACTTCTAAAGCATGACCACTTTGGCCTGAAGTCTCATTTGTTTACATATAAACAAAAAGGCCTCTCAATACCAAACCAAACTGTTCAGAGTCGGGTCTGGTTTATTACCCTTCTCAAAAATATTAGGACATAGCATCCTTGAGCCAAGTCACAGCTTTTAGAAAAAAAGAGGACTAGCAATGTGACAAGTACAAATGGCCACACAACAGATTTGAGGAAAGTATTGGGCCCTGAATTAAAAGGGACAGTAACAATATAGATAGTGTTGATCTAAAGAGTCATACTGGACTCCAGACATTAACTCTGTTTCTCTCTCCAAGATTGTTGCCAGACCTGCTGTATTTCTCCTGTCTTTTCTGACTTTATTTTAGATTTCTAGCAATTGCGGTATATTGGTTTTTAGGTCAAAACTAGAGCTTTCCCTCTTCCTGATAAATGTAAATGATTTAGATTTTGGAGCACAGCGGTCCATTTCAAATCTGTGGATGACACAAAATATATAAACCATAAGGAGGTCAGTGTAGAACTTTAAAAACACATTGAAAAGTGGGTGGATAGGTGGCAAATGAAGTTCGATGCAGAGAACTGTGGGGAGGTAAATTTTTGTATAAAGACCACAGATGGAATAAACCAATGGTTGCTATTCTAAAGGATGTGTGGAAACAGAGATCTGGGTATATATGTGCATTAAGTCACCTGACACAACAGGTAGATAGAGCTGTTTAAATAAAATAGTGTTCCAGACTTCAGTAAGATGGAAAAAAAAGTACAAGAGCAAGGAAATTATGCTGTGAACACAGCCAGTCCACCATGCAAGCCAACCTTCCATCCATTGACTCCATCGACACTTGGCATTGCTGTAGAAAGGCAGCCAACATCATCAAGAACCCTTCCCACCTGGTTATAAGTTCTTCCAATCTCTTTTGTCAGGCAAAAGATACAAAGGCATCAACAACTGTATCAATAACTTTGCCCCTGCTGTTACTAGACTTCTAATGGACATCTTAAATTTCAAATCTATTGTTGATCTTGCTTTTTGTACACCTTTGCAACTGTAACTTTGTATTCCTTGCTCTGTTCAATTATCAAATTATCTTTGAGTATTTGTACAGTATGATCTGCCCGTGCTACATGCAGAACAAAGTACATGTGACAATAAGAATTCAAATTAAATCAAAACTTACACAGGATACTAGTTCGACCTCAGCTGGAATATTGTGTACAACTCTCGGTGCCACACTTCAAGAAGGATGTGAATGCTTTGGAGGGTGTTCAAAAGAGGCTACATTTGAGTGGTTCAAGGGATGACACACTTTGTGTTGGAAGGCCCCAGGGTGGATTGGACAAGTTGGGGCTATTTTCGTCAGAAGGCAGCTGAGGGATTTCCAAAAGCTCAAGAGGTCTGGTCAAAGAGAGGGAGAAATTGTTCCTACATGTAAAAGGATCAAGAATCAGACACCGTATGGCAAAAGGCATTTTTCTGTACCATTACAACTCTATGAATATGTATATTCATATTCAATGTTATATAACTCTCAGTTTTGTTCATTGTCTTTATTCAATATTTAAGGGTTGATCTTAGAAATTAATGCTCCCAGTAGTGAAATGTGTGTGTTGTAGTCACACATCAGAAAAACACAGAATTTTTAAGAAATGCTTTTTTTAAATATGAACCTAGTTTTTCAGCATTTTTCATACCTGACCACAGGGGAAAAAGAGAAGCATTAGAATTAATATTGCGAATGATTGACATTCTTTCTCCCTGCCAAGAGTATTACATAATGATGACACATATCAGAATGCTGTCAGTGGAGGACAATATACCCATTCCTCAGCACAAAGAAAGAAGCATTGATTGAGTTAATTCCTCTGAATGAAGCAGGGCAAAGAATTGATATGAACTGAGAATTAGATCAGCACTTGAAGGATAAAGAAATTCAGATTCTTCAGAGGAAAGATTGGAGAGTGGGAGTAGCTAAATTGCTCTTGCAAAGAGCCAGCACAGACTTTTCAAACAGAATGGTCTCCTGTGCTGTAATCAATCAATAGTTTCTATAATACCTGGGAGTTTCAGTTTTCATTATGGCAGATGATCAGAAGAGACAATTTGTTCAGAGAAGTCAGTGATTCCAAGTGTGAAGCATCCATGAGGGGATTCAGAAGCCAGTGAGCCAGCAGTTTGGGACATTGCTGCAATTGCAGCCAGGCCATGCCAAAATTGTAGGGTTAAAGGCCATTCAAAGGTAATTGCAGCCTCAAGGTCAACACCCATCTCAACTGCTGACCGATGTGTGGGTTACTATGATGGTGGGTCTTGGGTCCTCTATTTCAAGAGGAACACAGCACAGGGCCTAGAGAGGGCATCGCTGCCTCTTCAGCTGGGGGACCCACTTTATTGTTGTCCTCCTCTATCTCCAAGAAATCCAAGAGTGACTCTGCAGAGTGTCACTTTACCTGGTGAATGAAGGAGACCTTGATTGATCAAGCCTCCTGCACTCTACTGTCCTTCTCCTTATGAGGTCCATGGGCTGTTCCTGTGATGGGCACAGGACTGTGCAGGACCCAGATGGGGTATGCCAGCTAGGTACGATGAATCGTGCACCAGGTGGGTGAGGAACCAAGTGGATTAGATAACAGAGTGGTCAGGTAAGTAAGTGAGTGCTTAGTATAGTTCAGGCATGTGTTGAGTCTGAGATTGGGGTGTAATACAAAGATAGGTGGATAGTCTGAGGTAGTGTTAAGGAAGCTGTGAGGCTGCAGAGGGACTTGGACAGGCTAGGAGAGTGGCCAGAGAAGTGGAAGATGGTATACAATGTGGAAAAGAGTGAGGTTCTCTCGTAATATTAAGCTCAACCATGTCAGAAGCTTAAAGGGACTTTCTTGGACGATTCCAGAAGCATCAACATTTTTATTTCCTAAGGTGCCTACTGTGTATGGGACATTGTACAAATCCAGTCTGCTCTGTTCCAACAACTCTGCAGATATCATTTAGTATTAAGATACACCACATTGATTGTAATCTTAACATAGATCTGTTACCATGCTCCATTTTATTAAAATAAAACAAAGAACTTCAGATTCTGGAAATCTGAAACAAAAACAGGAGTTGCTGGAGAAACTCTGCAGGTCTGGCAGCGTCTATGGAGAGAAAACAGAGTTAGCATTTCAGTTCCAGTGATTTGTCTTCTTCCAGCTCTGAAGAATTACTTGATTTCCCTCTGAAAACTAAAAAACCCCAAACCTTTCTTTCCTAAACTTTGGTAAAGCAATTGCTGCAGAATCATGAAAAAAAATTACCTTCCAGAATCAACACTTCAACCTTGCTGTCAGAGAAATCCAAAATGAATGCCATTGACCCGTCATTTCTGCTTTTGTTTCATTTTTTAGTAAATGAGTTTTAATATATAGCAGAAAAGATCTCATAAAATTATTTCAAAAAAAAGAGCAGGGGTGTTGTCCCTGATCTCCTGACTATTCTTTACCAGATTCACAATAAAGCAGATTATTCAGTTGTTATCACTTCACTGTTTATGGGACATGACTGAGTGCAAATTGGATGTCACTTTACCATGTAATTGTAGCAACCGCACTATATACTCCATTGGCCAGAAGGCACTTTGGATGATATGAGGTAATAAACAGGGTTATTTAATGCAAACCTTTCTTTCTTATTGCATTGAGTTGATTCATTTATTCCTAATACAATCCATTGTCTCAAAAACCTTAGCTTCCTAAATTCACAGATGGCAGTTACCATAACATTCTATTCATTAGAAACCCTGACTCTAGGCAGGGAAGATAAATTTTGTGTCGTGCAGATCTGTAAGTTATCACAGATAGAGACATAATTAACTGGCTTTAGTATCTAAGCTGTAATGAAACACTCTCTGCATATCTTGTGAATGCATTGCATCAGAAGTACTCGCCTTGCTGCATTATTTCCTTAATATGTCATGCAATGTAATTTTATTTCATCTTAGCCTGATGTGTAGATGCCAAATTTGCTCAACCTCATCATACATTTGAACTTCAGACATAAACTCTAGACCTCAGGGAGCTAGAGAAAATTACTTTGTGAAAAAGAGTAAAGTGACATTTTGAAAGGCATGCTCTGGGCTATTTTCAAGCTTCTTTGCCAAAACACTCCACAAAAACAGAAATGCATGCAATCTCTCTTCACTTTAGACCAGTAGTTTTCAACCAGAATGCCACATGACACTGGTGTGTGCCGCAAGCACTTTGTGCCACAAGGTTTGTTTTTAAAGAATCCATTCAGTCTGGAAACAGGTCCTTCAGCCCAACCAGTCCACACTGACCCTCCCAAGAGTAACCCATCCCCCCACCCAATATTTACCCCTCACCAATATACCTAGCCTATACATCCCTGAGCACTGGGGAAAACTTACTTAACCTGCACATCTTTGGATTGCAGGAGGAAGCCAGAGCACCTAGAAAAAACCCACACAGGGAGAGTATGCCAGCTCCACATAGACGGTCACCTGAGACTGGAATTGAACTCAGGTCCCTGGTGCTATGAGGCAGCAATGCTAACCACTGAGCCACTGTGTCAGCTTTTGCACAAAGATAAGGAAAATCAATGTAAAACAATCATTGTTTCATCTTAAACAACAGTCTATCCAATGAAAATTCCATCCAACTTCATTAAACTTGTGAAAATTAGCCATCAAATTAAAACCATGGTATTGGTCTTTTGATTGTAAAATGTGAACATTCTAAACACAGCTAGCTAAAGGATCTCATGGTAATTTTTATGAGTGACTTAATCCCTCATGGATGCTTCACATTGAGCCCCTACGTGTTAAAGGGAGAACATTTCTCCAGAAATATCAGGTGATCTGGTGTCAGAAGGGGAGCGTTTGTTCCCCCCAAAGAGTTCAGACTGCATAGAGAAGTCATCGTCATGTGGGGAGCTCTCTGTCTGTGATCCTGGAAGGTGTGCTATTCAAGGAGTTGGAAACAGCCAGCAGACATGGGGAAGGGATCAGAAGCATGGAGGAGGACAGTGGAATGGGGAGAGCTCAGAGTATGGCTTGAAGCTCATTGCCAGTGGGAGAAAGGATGTTGTAGTACCTTCCACTTAATCTGCTAAAATGTTTTATTTTATTAATTTATTCTAATTTGACATGATTTATTTTTGCTTCCCTTTCACAAGGGTGCCTTTCTTAAAACCAAGTAGTGGGTCCTTCACAAACAAGCTGATTTTCTTATAAGTTTGAACTCACTCCCTGGCAGCAGTTTCTCGGTAACCTCGACATTTTCACATTTTCTGCAGTGTCACTCTTGGATTTGTTTTCACAGTCAGCTTCTTTTGCTGCTGCATTCAGAATGAAGCCCACATGGGATTTTTCTGGTCAATGCCTTAATGAATTGTACCTCTTAAAATTAAATAGCAAAGGGCATTTGCATTATTAATGAAAACAAAGTATAACATGGTACCAGAAATAATTTATTGCAATTAACCACTGTTAACAAATTAATTACAATGCTGTTTTACGAAGAAAATCTCATTTAAATAATGAAATGGGAGACAAATTCTGGAATGATCCACTAAATAATCTCGGAGAAAGTGAGGACTGCAGATGCTGGAGTACCAGAGTTGAAAAATGTGGTGCTGGAAAAACACAGCAGGCCAGGCAGCATCTGAGGAGCAGGAGAATCTACGTTTTGGGCATAGGCCCTTCTCAGGAATGAGGCTGGTGTGCCAAGTGGGCTGAGGTCCCGCCGACCCAACCAGTGCCCTTCCACTGGCCCGTCCTTCGACTGACTGAACTGGTCCTCACTCTTAACGACTTCTCCTTCTAATCCTCCCACTTCCTCCAAACCAAAGGAGTAGCCATGGGCACCCGCATGGGCCCCAGCTATGCCTGTCTTTTCGTCGGATATGTGGAACAGTCCATCTTCCGCAGCTACACTGGCACCAACCCCCACCTTTTCCTCCACTACATCGATGATTGTATTGGCACTACCTCGTGCTCCCACGAGGAGGTTGAACAGTTCATCCACTTTACTTTCCACCCCAACCTCAAATTTACCTGGACCATCTCAGACTCCTCCCACCCCTTCCTAGACCTCTCCATTTCTATCTCGGGCGACCAACTCAACACAGACACTTACTACAAACTGATCGACTCCCACAGCTACCTAGATTACACCTCCTCCCACCCTGCCCCCTGTAAAAATGCTATCCCGTATTCCCAATTCCTTCGCCTCTGCCGCATCTGCTCCCAAGAGGACCAATTCCACTACCCAGCAACCCAAATGGCCTCCTTCTTCAAAGACCACAATTTCCCCCCAGATGTGATGGACGATGCTCTCCACCGCATCTCCTCCACTTCCCGCACTTCCGCCCTTGAACCCCGCCCCTCCAATTGCCACCAGGACAGAACCCCACTGGTCCTCACCTTCCACCCCACCAACCTCTATATACAGTGTATCATCCGCCGTCATTTCCGCCACCTCCAGACAGACCCCACCACCAGGGAGATATTTCCCTCCCCAGCCCTATCAGCATTCCGGAGAGACCACTCCCTCCGTGACTCCCTCGTCAGGACCACACCTCCCACCAACCCCACCTCCACTCCTGGCACCTTCCCCTGCAACTGCAAGAAGTGCAAAACTTGTGCCCACACCTCCCACTCACCTTCCTCCAAGGCCCCAATGGATCCTTCCATATCCGTCGCAAATTCACCTGCACCTCCACACACATTATTTACTGTATCCGTTGCACCCGATGTTGTCTCCTCTACATTGGGAAGACAGGCCGCTTACTTGCAGAACGTTTCAGAGAACACCTCTGGGACACCCACACCAACCAACCCAACCATCCCGTGCCTGAACACTTTAACTCCCCGAACCACTCTGCCAAGTACATGCAGGTCCTTGGCCTCCTCCATCGCTAGACCCTGACCACATGACACCTGGAGGAAGAGCGCCTCATCTTCCGCCTAGGAACCCTCCAACCACATGGGATGAATGTAGATTTCTCCAGCTTCCTCATTTCCTCTCCCGCCACCTTATCTCAGTCCCACCCCCGGATTCAGCACCACCCTCTTGACCTGCAATCTTCTACCCGACCTCTCCGCCCCCACCCACTCTCTGGCCTATCACCCTCACCCTCACCTCCTTCCAACTATCATATTCCCAGTGCCCCTCCCCCAAATTCCCTCCCCCCTACCCTTTATCTCAGCCCGCTTGGCACACCAGCCTCATTCCTGAAGAAGGGCTTATGCCCGAAACGTCGATTCTCCTGCTCCTCGGATGCTGCCTGGCCTGCTGTGTTTTTCCAGCACCACATTTTTCAACACTACATAATCTGCCTAACTAACAGATTGTGAACTACCCAGTCGTTGTGTTGTCAATTGCATTAGTTAATGATTTAGCTAAGTTGCTTTGCTTCCATTGTTTCTTACCCCTTTTACAAATGTTATGAATTATTTTTTCCCCCCACTGTAATACAACCGTACTTCAGGATCCATCCTGTGGCTTATTGAAAGAATACTGGATTAGTGCTAAGCAACATTGGGGTTCAGAGTTCCAATCCATATTTCTCCGCTCCTTATAAAGTCTGTCCTAGATTTTATAGCTAACCCCAGCTCTATATTTACCAATGACAATATTAGTGGCATAACGTTAAGTTTAGTTATTCAATATTTATTCAGTGATACCAAAAAACATTTTTTAGTCACTGACTTGATCTGAAGTTATTGAAAGCCATAGCCGGCATAAAAGGGGCTAAATGCCTCCTCCTGCTCACGTTTAATATTTTTTCATCTTCTAATTATGCTGAGACATTTAAATAATTCAGTTAGCCTGGAAAGTTTGATTCCTTAACAATTTGTTCTTGGTGTTTTGAGGTTTTCCACCAAAAATATGTGCACACCTCAGGTGTTAATTATGCCAGATATCATTTAAATTACTGTACATGCAGTGAATGTCAATTAGAAATATGCAGAATGGCTATGTAGTAGGATCAAACAGTGTGTAATGCTGATTTCACAACAGTGTTGCCATTTGGGAGTGAAATACTCCAGCTCACATGCAGTCTCAAACTCTCAAAAGCCGATATACAGTCAGCAGCAGGAAGGTATTGTAGGATTTTGGCTCAATCTACCAACTTACTTTCTTCTATGTGTGAGCCCAGTCCTGCGTGTTCTTTTAAATGAAGCAATAGGAGAAGATATTCAGTCTCGCACTCTTAATTTATTTTAAACAGTAAGTGGACAAAGTATACAGAGCTCTGGGTCTAAACCTTTTTGTCCCTGACAAACTACAAAGTGTGCCAGTTCAAAAAGTAATTCTGTCCCTAACCCAGTCTTTTATACAATAAAAAAGGTCATGCAATCACTGAGGTAGAATTATCTTCTGATTGGCTGTTGATCTGACTCCATCCTCTGCCTCCTCACATTCCCGGATGTCCGACCCCACGTGACCTTCTTTTGCCCGCGAAACGGAGCACCACGTGACCTTCTTTGGCCCGTGAAACGGAGCATCACGTGACCTCCTCGCCCGCGAAATGGAGCATCACGTGACCGCCTTGGATTCTTCCGGGGCGCGAAACGGAACGTCACATGACCCCCTTCTGCGCGCGTTAAACAGCATCACCACAGACTTCCGAATGCCGAATACATTTACACTCGCAGCCAGCCTTCTATTTTACAAGTAAGCCATATATTTACAAATCCCCCTTTTGGTCTCATAAAAATGAGACCAACCAACCAACCAGTTCTATACGTCACATTCGCTCTCCGATGCGTAGTCTTCCCCTCTTGCCAAAGCCATGGTTTCCGTCTCCATCAGTGACATCTGGTAGGGCGGGGGAGCCTTCCCTTCAATTGCTGTAATAATTACCCTGTTCAACAAAGATCTAATACAGGGAATACAACAACATCCGCACAACACTAACACAATAATCATATCACCGAGGGACATAAACACAGAGACAATTAATCCTTTCCATTTCCCAAACCATGAGTCAAACATACCTCCTAGAGGGTTATCAATACCGGAATGTTCATGCATTTCTTCAGACAAGGTTCTTAGTCCTTCCAGGGCTCTGGTTACTGAGCCATCGGGTGCTGTATTATTGAGGATAAACGTACAACATTGGTCTCCGAACATAGAGCAAACTCCCCCTTTTTCTGCTAACCACATATCTAAGGCCATTCTATTTTGTACTGTCATCAATGAAGTCGCTGCCAATTGTTCAGACAGTCCCACCACCGCATCTCTAGTTCTATTAGCTAGCCTAAGTACATTGTAATGTACATAATTAATTCGGTCAACGTTTTTATTCGGCGTAACTGGGAATAGAACACCAATAATTGGGAGATTCTCAAATCCTGCTGCTATCTGGTCTGCCAATTTATATTCATCAGGTACACCGCGGGGAACACCTATTGCATCTATGTAAGTAGTTGAGCCAGATGTGACATCAAACAAATCCCTGTGAATTTGCGTATACGGATTAATTCCCTGTTGTCGTTCTCCTCAAAGAAATAAGGGTACCCCTAACCTGACCATTGCACAGGTTCCAGACCAATCTGGAGGTAGACTAACATATAGTGTTCTATCTCCACAGTACCAAAAAAGATCAGCTCTGGCCCAAACCATTGTGCTAGCATTCTGCCAGCTAGTTACATTAATTGTATCCTGACACCAGTCAGCGGGCATGTCTCCCAAGATTATATTAGACCTTCGAGCGAAACACGTGTAATTATTGGCCCTTGGAGTAAACACTGGAGGTAACGTGGAATTCTTTACAGGTGGGAAAATAGCACTTAATGTGGTATAATTTGGAAGGTCCGCCTGCATAGTGAGGGCCATCATGCAGTGAAATCCTGTTGGGTCTATATTAGGGAACAATGGGGCTGGGGTAGTATATAGGGTTGGCCTGGCCGAAGAACACGCGACGCAATTACTCATATTCATTGAGGTTGCGGTTGCTGTCATCCAGTCCAGCCATAAATTCTTATCCCCATACCCGGTAGCTAATTTAATAATGTCCCTTCTCGTAAGGTTGTTGTGGTCTATTTCCGCAACTCCTGAACTTGGTTCTACCTCCATACTTGTATTTTCAGTTTGTGGCTGGCTCATAGGAGGGTCCACTAAGGTTACCTTCAATAATCCCATGTTATCCACTCCAGATTGATCTACACCTATTACAAGATAAAAGCTTCTGTCATCATTCTCACAGTAAATCTGTACCTCTTTTGGACTAGGATTAATATCACATTTTGTCAGGGTTAACAAAAGTGGATTTTTTAGCTCTAAAGAATGATCGAGTTGCCCCTTTGTCAGGCTCACATGGTCTCTAATGTTCCATCTACTATCCGAAGGTGACGACCTCTTGGGAGTCCATCGTACCCCAGTCCATGTTAATACATTATCCCACAACGGGCATGGGTTATAGTAAATGGCATAGAAGGAAAAATATACATCATACTCCCTCCAGCTCCCTATATCTTGGCCACAATAAATTACTTCACATAAATCAAACTGGTATGTTGTACCATGATTTCTATCGTCTCTGATGTGTACCTGGCTCCTCATCTCCCTTAAACATTTATCCGCCTCTTCTCCTGTTGATCTTTTATTCCTGGAACTTCCTCCCTCGCCTGTGTGTTTGTCCCTCGTGGTTAATACTCCTATTAACAGCGGCATAACACTTATACATACAACAATAGCAAAGACTCCCAACCTCCACAGCCTAAGGTAATGTGGGCTGCTTACAGAGATAGACATTATATCCTTTACACAACTTTGCTTAGAAATCTTGAGAACCTCTCCCCCCTTTTTTCCAAAGCCTTCTTCCTGCAAACGTTAAAAGTTTAAGACCCTTCTACTCTTTTTCTGTTCTTATTTGTTCTAGAGTTCTTGTTGGCGGTTCCGTAGCTGCATACTGGCTCCAATGGTACCAGCTTTCTCCTTTCCCCTGTAGTCTGACTGCATGAGATGTCCTCTCCACCACCTTATAAGGTCCTGAACACCTCGGCTCCGACCACTTCCGTTTGATCACCTTCAACAGGACCCAGTCTGTGGTAGATGGCGTCTGAGTCTGTAGTTCCCCCTTTTACGATCCAACCTGTTTGGAAAAAGCTGACACCAGAGCTGTTAGTTGGTCATAGTAAGGTTTGTACCTTAGAGAGGCTCCTCCTCCCTCTAAGATCTGTATTCCCGCTCCTGGTCCCGGGAACTGCTGCCCTGTTGTTAGCTCATACAGAGTGAACCCAGTAATAGAGCTTACTGAGCTCCTAATGAACATTAAAGCTAAAGGTAGGGCATCCACCCAGCTTAACTTTGTGCACACACTTTTCCTATTTTTCCTTTTATGGACTGATTCATTCCATTTCCTCAGTCACTTTACCCTGTGACTGAGGATGATACACTGTTCCAAATGCATGTTTCAGTCCTAAAGCTGCTTCAACTTCTTGCAGGTCTTTGTTCTTGAAATGTGTGCCATTACCTGACCTGACTCTCTTTGGAAACCCATGCATTGGAATGTATTGGTTTATCAAGAATTTGATCACTGTCTTTGCGTCTTCCTTTTTCGCAGGTATCGCTTCTGGCCACCCAGTGTATGCATCCACTGCTACCAAAAGGTACCGGTATCCGTTTACTCTCTCTATCATGTCAGTGTAGTCGATCACTATTTCCTGACCTGGCATTCTTGGGAGAGGGAATTTTCCCTCGTGTGGTTTCACTGTTGGTCTCACATTGTATTCTGTACATGTTTTACATTCCCTGATATAATTTTCAATCATTGTTGGCAAGAACGGATGCCACCAATGTATCAGATACCTCTGCATCTGCGTTTTTCCACAATGGGTCAACCCATGAGCTTCCTGGAGCATGGAAGCTCTCAAACCTGGGGGTAGCACTGGTCTACCATCCGGTGACCTCCAAATCCCTTCTGACTCTGTGGCCCCTCTCTCTCTCTCCAAACTGTCAGTTCATGAGGAGAGGCTTTCTGCTGCTCTTTGATTAACACATTCGCCTCACAGGCAGGCAGCAGGCCATACACTGTTCTCTCTGTTTGCATCATTATATACTGTGCTGTATAGCCTGCTGCTTCCTTTTGCTGCTGAGTCTGCTTCCTGATTGCCCTTCACTTCTACTGTATCTGCTTTATCATGTCCTCTACACTTGACCACCGCCACTTCTGCAGGTTTCATTAGGGCCTCCGCTAATCTTTTCATATCTTTTCATGTTTATTTGGGGTTTTTGCTGCTGTTAAGAATCCTGCCCAGATCCATTGACTGAGTTCTACCTGTATAGCCCCCGCCACATATGCAGAGTCAGTGTAGATATTTACTCTTTTTCCCTCTGACTATTCTAACGCAGCTATCATTGCCTGTAGTTCAGCCAACTGGGCTGATTCTTTGCCTGTCACTTTTCCTGTCAACACTTCCTCAAATCCCTCACTCGTCCGTCGCACCACTGTATAGGCTGCTTTAAGTCCTTCAGTTGGATGTCTGTAACAACAACCATCTGTGAACAGCACTTCTTCTGGGTCTACTAATGGAATTGCCTGTAAATCTGCCCTAACTTTGGTATCTCTCTGTACCCTTTCCTCACACATGTGTGGTTCTCCTTCTCCCATGTTATCAGCCATGTTAATTCCCTCATGTGTAAAAATGATATGTGGTGCATTCAAGATTTTCTCTAACCTGGTTTGCCGCAGTGACGTCATTGTAAAGGCTGTTGAGTTCACATAGGCCGCTATACAGTGTGTCATCAGTACTGTTAGTGAATGGCCCATGACTGTATGTGCTACCTTTTGGAGAATTTTTGCTACCCCTGCTGCATGTCTTGTACCTGGTGGGTGTCTGTCCTCTACTGGGTCAAGGGTAACACTTGCATACATCAGCACCTGCCTGCCTCCCCCTTTTTTCTGAAAAAGAACACCATTTATTGTGTGTAATCTTTCAGAAATATTGTGGAAAAATGGCTCTATGTAATCTGGGACCGCTAAATCAGCAGCCCGCGTTAGGGCCAGTTTAAGAGATATGAAAGTTTCGTCTGCCTCCGTGGTCCACTGCAAATGGGCCAACAAATTTCTCATGCCTTGTTCATTTACCATGGCCCTGAGAGGGAAAGTGAGCTCCCCATATGATGCAACGAATTGTCTACTGTACCCTGCCAACCCAAGAAATGAGAGCATGTCTTTTACAGTGACTGGTTTGGTATGATGCAGAATGGAGGATCT
The DNA here is from genome assembly GCF_047496795.1 of Chiloscyllium punctatum. Lineage (NCBI taxonomy): Eukaryota > Metazoa > Chordata > Chondrichthyes > Orectolobiformes > Hemiscylliidae > Chiloscyllium > Chiloscyllium punctatum. The sequence goes on along the minus strand of NC_092741.1, from coordinate 147,333,545 downwards.
ATGGGACGGAGACACACCTGTTCCCTTAGCGGAAATAACTCTACCCAGAAAAGACACCGTTTGTCTGCAGCATTGCAATTTTGCCCGTGAAACTTTGAAACCGACACTATACAGGTGAAACAGCAACGACTTTGTGGCTTCCAAACAAGAAACATGGTCGGGTGCTGCCAAAAGAATGTCATCCACATACTGGATCAATACCACCCCCTTTGGCAGCGTCAGATCCTTCAGCTGCTGTTTCAGTACCTGATTAAACACCCCAGGTGACAAAATGAACCCTTGAGGGACCCTTGTATAACGTAGTTGTTGGCCTTTGTAGGTGAATGAAAAAATGTCCCTCAGATGATCAGCTAGGAGCAAACAGAAGAACGCGTTGGCCAGATCAATGCACGAGAACCACTTATGGTCAGGGGTCAGCACAGACATCGCAGTGTAAGGGTTTGGAACTGGAACTGTTGGAGTAGAAACAACACTATTGATCTGTCTAAGATCATGCGCCATCCTATATTTACCTGTATTCTGCTTCTCTACAGGTAAAATAGGGGTGTTCCAGGCTGACCGGGAGGGTTCTAGCACCCCTGCTGCTAACAATCCTTCAAATGTGTCGGCAATGCCGGCTTCAGCCTCATTGTCTCATTGTGAATATTGTCTCTGCCAAATCGGAGTGTGGTCTATTAAATCGAATGTGATTGGTGTGACGTGTTTGCAGTGACCAACGTCCGTTGAACTCGCTGACCACAAGGTGTCTGGTAGAATGTCAAGCATCGCTGCAGCTTGTGGATGGTCTGTTTTCTCCCTGCCATGAAACCTTTCAATCTGCCTATGTTCCAGCAGTACCTTATCAGTTGTCCTGTACATAATTCTATAGGCTTCCTCTGATGGTGAATATTGTAAACCGGGTAACTGAGTCCACACCCAGTCTGTTAGCACCATCAAGCGTTTGGACATAGGTCCCAGATCCTTGGCCTGATATTTAGCATGCACGGCCAATGTGACATGAGGTATAGCTTCTTCAGACATCTCATACCATTCCAACTGTTCTGCAGTTAATTCAACAACCCCCGCCACACCTTCTTTTCCGGGCAGAATGCAACTGGAGGAAATATCCCATTGAGTCCCTTCTAGATGCTGATAGAATGCATACTGATAAATTTCATTATCATCTCTATCATAATATAAGGTAACGTGAAGGGGATCTGCAGGAGGAGCATTGGGGTGCAACATCTGAACCCAGGGTCACCATTGGTTGTATAAAGACTGTATGCCGTTGTTCTGCCTGTTTTCGGGTTCGAGGAGTCCCCAGTATATATCTGCCCACTGCCCTTCTGCCGTTGGTGATGGGTCCGGTGATAGCATCATTTGGGATCCAGAGTGAATTATTGTCATAGAACAGTTGACGGAATGGCCATTTGGAAAGGTCACTACCAGTCCGTCTGGTCCGCACAAAACTGAGACCCCACATCTCACCAGCAAATCACGTCCCATCATTTAACAGGGCATGCAGGTGATAAAATATACTGGTGACGAAAGGTCTGTCCGGCCACTGATGTGATCAGTGGTAATGTCAAAGGCAGATTTTCTGGTTTAGCCGAGAACCCTACTAACTGGACGCTAGAGGATGACATGTTTGACCGAGGTATATCACAAGTGATGGTAGAAAATCTTGCACCCGTGTCAACCAAAAAAGACAGATTCTTGGCCATTACCCTCATTTGCATATAGGGGTCTGCCAACCCCACATGCCCCTGGGTTCTCGGGCCCCGTCAATATTTGTACCCCTGCCCTTCCAGCATAGTTTGGGGATACTGTCCTTGCACCGGGGCTGCAGCTGCATTTGGGACTTGGTAAGGCTGAGCAGCCTGTTGGAAAGGAGGCTGACTTGAGCGGACATACTGTCCTCGGATCAATCCCTGGCCTCCCTGGGGTCCCCACAACATGGGACAATTTCTTCTCCAATGCCCGGGTTGGCCACATTCAAAACAGGTGTTGGGTGGCTGACCTCTGAATCCTCTGCGGCCCCTTCCTCTACCACGCATTCCTCCTGGAACACCTATAGGCCTGCCCCCATGGGGAGGTGGTGTGGCATCCAATCAGGTGTTGGATCTAAACTCGGCAGGTTATTTTGTGGCGACGGCTGCTGAACCATCTCATTAGTCGTCTTTTGGGAGGCCTTCCTTGTATCATTAGCCTTCCTCCTAGCCTCATCAAGCTGTAACTTCAGCAACTGCACTTGAGCTGACTCGTTGCTCTGTTTACCTTCATCCTGTTTTGTCCTGTAACACTTCATGTGGTGCGTCAAATGTTTTTCCCACTGTTCTGTAGAACAACCTGGGATATCAGGGTTACTCTCCATTGCCTCTTTTACTTCCTTAGGCATCCCTGCAATAACAGCATTCCTAAATAATGTGATCTGTAGCTGACCTGACCCTGGGTGGCTACCCGCAGTGTCTGTCAATGTGCCCTTACACCTAGCCAAAAAGGCAAGCATATCCTCACCCTCCTTCATTGTGAAGGTGAGTGAGTGCGTCGCTCCCTTTGGAATCGGGAATCTCTCCCTCATTGCCCTTCCCACACAGGTGGCATGCTGCGCAAACGGGACCGAATCAGGTAATAAGGTGGTCCCTGCAGATGCTTCAATCTGCTGTATTTCCCACTTACTCAATTGCTTACCCAACAATGCTCTCCAGTCGCCCATAGCTAACTTGTGACCTAGTGTATATTGGGAAAATTTAGTCATCCAGGGCCCACCTCCCTCCATGGGTGGGGGCATTTTATCCAGGATACAGTTCATATCAGTGTATGTGAAGGGCTGATAAACATCCTCCATATAAGAGCCTCTGTAAATTAATGGCACTTGGTGGTGCTGATACTTTATAGGTTGTCGTAATGTGTCTCTTTGACGCAGGTTGTAACTTGGTTCAGGTAAGGGCTTCAGTGGAGAGCCATATTCGGTATGCATTGTGAGTGAGCCTTTCAAAGTGACTGGGTAGGTGTTTGAGTCATCCTCTGTCAGGGATTCTTCGTCCTCAATATCTATACTACTTTTAGACTCGTCCCCATCCAATTTCTCTCTATCCCGTTCTTCCCTCAAATCTCTCTTTCTTCTGTCTGAGAACCCATCATCCAATAACTGACCTGAATCATGTAATCTTCCCCTCTTTTCATTCTCAGCACTAGACAGTGTCGAATGAGCATCTGGCTCCTGCACTGCTAAATATCTCCCCTGTTTTGGCTGTTCTTTGTTTCTACTGTGCGTCATCATCACTCTGTTTGCTTCCTCCGCTTCCTTAACCCTCTGATCAACTTCTAGTGTTAATTTTTCTACTTTTCTGATGCTTTCTTCTACAGCTTCTGCCAGTCTCTCTTTTACTACGTTATACTCTCTTGTTCTTAGTTCTTGCACATCTAACACCCCATCTTGAACATGCATAAGTGGCATTTGTGTTACAGGATATGGGGGCGGTAATTGTACCGCAGGCAATTTAGGATATAATGGCGCGGATGGTCCTGCCTTTTCTGTCGTCTTTGTCAGTTCTATTGTAGAGGTACCACCTACTCTCTTTTGTAATGTTTCTACCGCCATACAGGCTAACGTCATGTTATGCAAATGAATCCTCCTGTCTTTTTTCTCCCCGCCTTCTTTTGTCCACTTTCTTCGAACTAATATTGACCCTTTCTTTCCCTTCATGTACTTTTCCACTTCTAATTTAGCTTGCTCTTCTGCTTTTCCTAAAAACAGTGACAATTTCTTCCCCTCCTCATCTTTAGGGACTTTGCCCTGTTTCTGTAATTCCTCCCAAATCTTATCATATTTCTCCATCATTGTTTTTTGTTTGTTCTTTGCGAGCCCACTGACTAACTGACTTCTGGCTTTACCCCACTGCTGTTTTACGGGCAACATTAAATCGGAAGAACATCCTCCGTATTCTTCACACTCTTTATCAAATTCCCCTTCCATTTTATGTATTTTTGTTTTAATCCTCCCGTCCAGTAGTCAGTTGGTTTGGATATAAATATAACCGAGCAACCAACCCAATCAGAGACAAATCCAGTGGCCAGTCAGTTTGTATGGAGTACATCCGAACAACTGACCCTTTCAGCGAGATTTATCAGCAGTTTCGTTGTCACCGTTAGGTTTCCACTGCCGACTCTCTCTCACTGAAACACCACCATCTCTGTCTTCAAATCGCTACTAGCTTTTCTACCACCCTCTGTACATTCCCCAATATAATTCTTAAACTTACAACACATCAATCATAAACCAAAAATTATGAGCGGTGCTTTTATGAGATCCTGCTCAATAGACTTTAAACCTCCTCACATGTAAGTACCTTGTTGCTTTTATGAGGACTCTAACCCCACGGGACTTTAAACCTGTACGTCTCAAACTTTGTTGCTTTTATGGGGACTCTAACCCCATGGGAGTTTAAACCTGTACGTACTATATCAATACTTTATCCACTTACTATTACTGGAACACTTGCAGTATAATGACAACCATCAATTTAGTATTTCCAATTGCAGAACTTCAATATAAACAGGTGTCTGCTCACCTTTTTTATGTGGCGCTGCTTGTTGTTGTCATCAAACTTCAGTTGTCCGTTGTTTCTATTATTCTCTCTTTCCGTCACTTCTCCGTCTTCATCACGTCGGGGTCACCAAATTGTAGGATTTTGGCTCAATCTACCCAATTTACTTTCTTCTATGTGTGAGCCCAGTCCTGCGTGTTCTTTTAAATGAAGCAATAGGAGAAGATATTCAGTCTCACACTCTTAATTTATTTTAAACAGTAAGTGGACAAAGTATACAGAGCTCTGGGTCTAAACCTTTTTGTCCCTGACAAATTACAAAGTGTGCCAGTTCAAAAAGTAAGACCTATTCCTGTCCCTAACCCAGTCTTTTATACAATAAAAAAGGTCATGCAATCACTGAGGTAGAATTATCTTCTGATTGGCTGTTGATCTGACTCCATTCTCCGCCTCTTCGCATTTCCGGATGTCCGACCCAACGTGACCTTCTTTTGCCCGCGAAACGGAGCATCACGTGACCTCCTCGCCCGCGAAACGGAGCATCACGTGACCGCCTCGGATTCTTCCGGGGCGCGAAACGGAACATCACGTGACCCCCTTCTGCGCGCGTTAAACAGCATCACCACAGACTTCCGAATGCCAAATACATTTACACTCACAGCCAGCCTTCTATTTTACAAGTAAGCCATATATTTACAGTATGAATGCTTGTTAAAAATCAATCTGTTCAGCCATGTCATGGCACACCTCAGGAGCCAGTGGGACTTGAACCTTCTGATCCAGAGGTCAGCACACTGCCACTGTATGACAAGATCCACTTTCAAATCTCACTGTCTGCCATGGTGGGATTTGAATCCATGTAACTGGAACATTTGAGGTTGGGATTCTGGATTACTCGTCCAGTGACTTTACTATGACATCACCACCTCCCAGCAGGAAAGTACAATCAGTTCTTCATTAACAACACCCTTAGCAGGAGCCAACACTAAAGGGTCAATCGACTATACTGTGGAGACAGACAGGTAACAATTGACAAAATTGCCCAATTATATCACAGGAGCCAGTAGGACTTTTAACCTAACTTTTAGAACAAGTTTACAAGTTGAAGCAAAATTATTTGCACAGAGAAATAGACATTATTGAATTGCCTTCTTGAATTACTAACGAGGAAGTAGCTAATACACTCAAACCACACAGCAGTACGTGCTTGCCCAGAATGAAATGACTGTTTTGAATATTGCAAACCTGTGGCTGAGCCAGTAACAGGACTTAGAAAATAATAAATGCCATCCAAATATATGAAGATTAGTTCCAAGACTCTTAGAAATGTTACCCTCAAAGTTGCTACAGAACCTATTTACTAACACAAAGATGCTGATATGCCTGCCTTTTTCCCCTGTCTAATTATATTTGCATGTTGGATAGTTATTCACGAATGCAGGATGTAGGACTGATTGAAGATGCTACTATCAAAAGTAATGGAAACAAGAGGTGATGCATCGATCATGGAGTGTCACTTATTTCTAAGAAACTTGCATTTAGGGACAGAAAAGTATCTATCAAAGATAACTTTGAGTGGTAGTGCCCACCTGTACAACTGACATAGAGATCCATGAGTGAGCGACAAGGTGAGTACTGCTTGAAATGATGGTTAAGTCAAGAGCATATTAATGAAATTAAAAAGGGCAGTGTACTGAATATTTGTATGTTATCCTTGGTGCAATAAATAGTTAAAAGAGTACCAAGTTATATCCAATTGTGATCCTTCTGTATTTTACCCATCAGGACAAACTCAAATTGGACTCTAAAATTAGCATCTAACAATAAAGATGAAAGCTCTCCCTAACTACAAAGGACCTTCCATAGGTGCTCCTATTTTTAGAAGGATTATTAACGACTTACAGTTAGATGTTCATTGGCTTGCATTGACCAGTGCTGGTGAATTTGAGAGTTCCATAAAATCGCTCCTATTGAGGGAGGGTTGGTGGGGGGTGGTGTGACTTTGTCCTGACTTCAAGGATCTGGCCACAACCTCATGATCCCAGACCTGGAGACAGGTTTATGTTTTCTACTTGGAATAGACGCTGTGAGGGAGAATGAGCAGGGAAACACAGAGCAGGACAACCTGTTGAAAGAATGAGGAAGAAGAAAGAAGGAGACTCACTAAAGAGTTCAGGAAGGATTCTCCAACATGAATCATAATGATGAGTGATATCTTTATATCAGCATTTACTTTATGTCAGCAATCCCGGTAATCTTCTGGAGGATAGCTCGCTTAACAGCTACAACAAGTTGCAGAGCTTTTTGACCAGAGGTGACTACAGCTATGCTGACTTTGCATTCTAAATATCTGAGCCTGAAGAAGGTCTAAACCTGAAACGTTGACTTCTCCACCTCCTGATGCTGCCTGGCTTGCTGTGTTCTTCCAGCCTCCTGCTTATCCACTTTGGATTCCAGCATCTGCAGTCTCTAACTCTGTTAGTTCAGAAGACAGAAATGTGCTGCAATTGAAACGGAGTCATCAGCAATCCCATATTGTTTCTGTGGTGGATGGTTTCACAAGCGTGCTGAAGGATTTCGCCACCACGTCCACATTGGAAAGGATAGACTCCCAGCTAAATGAAAATCTCTCTGCCACAGTGAAATCACATTCCCCATGATCCTTCTCAGTGATGGCAAGCTTTCCAGCAGGATTCCTGATGTGGTAATCATTCCATTTTGCCTCTTCTGTACACCACCTCATCAAACTCCCTTGTCCTTAATGGCTAGAAGGTGCTAGTGACTTTCCTGTCCACATGATCCTTGTCTTCTTTACTGGCTGCAAACCTCAAGCCTAGTGTCTCGTTATGTGAAAAGCCTTCCTCTCAACTATTGGGGTGGCACGATGGCTCAGTTTGGGGTGACATGGTGGCTCAGTGGTTAGTACTGCTGCCTCACAGTGCCAGGTACCTGGGTTTGAGTCCCACCTTGGACAACTGTGCTTGCACGTTTCCTCCAGGTGCTCCAGTTTCCTTCCACAGTCCAAATATGTGGAGGTTATGTGAATTGGCCATGCTAAATTGCCCATAGTGTTAGTTACATTAGTCAGGGATAAATATAGGGTAGGAGAATGGGTATGGGTGGGTTACTCTTCGGACAGTCGGTGTGGACTTGATGGGTGAAAGGGCCTGTTTCCATACTGTGGGGAATCTAATCTAATCTATTCTGTAAATCATGCATTATATTAGCATCTGAGCCAGCGATCACAATTGAAACAGCAAGTGATATGTTTCTTCATCATCAATCTCTTCCTGTCCTTCTACATCTTTCTGTTTCAGCATTGGCTGGTCCAGTTGTCATGTTTCAATATCTGAAAGAAAAAAAAAGACCCAAAGCTAGAGTTGGGATGGAAGGTGGAAACAAAAGGTTACAACATCTGCAGCTTGCAAATCAACAACACTTGTGGGCTGAGGGGGATAAGGTGGATGAGTGCATGATTGAATTCACAGATAATGTGAATTACAAGGGTCTGTTTCTAAATATTTTGTTCTGAGGGTTTGAAATTTGTCATTCCTAAATTTGTCCTGTGAGCACAGACAAAAAGGTTTAGCAACATGTCTCTCTTTTCAGCAACAAAAAGTAAGGGGAATTGTACTTTCAAAAACATTCATCATTAATTAATAACTGAAGAAATATAATCATGGCACATTTTAAAAGTTAATTACCAATCCAGATACATTGTCTTATGGTAGTTAAGACTTATTGCATCATGTCACTAAATTAATCCCTTTTTTCTAAAAGCTGTTCCTTGGCTCAAGGATACCCTGTCCTTGATATTTTTCAGAGGGGTATTAAACCAGGCCAGGCTCCAATCAGTCTGGTTTGGTACGGAGATGAAAAGGCTTTTGAGAGGCCTTTTGTTTATATGTAAACAGATGAGACTTCAGGCCAAAGTGGTCATGTCTTAGAAGTGACCTGTATAAAGAAAAGAGAGTGGTCAGCTCTCTAGCTGAACTGAGCAGCTTAGTTCAGGCCTGAACTGGTAACGAGTTCAACAGTGAGCTGTGTAGAAACTCTCTCTCTCTCTCTCTCTCTCTTTCTGCCCTTCAACTTTAACCTGAAAGCATGTGTTCCATCTATACTGGATTTTAAAGAGAGCTTGCTTATTGGGACTGTTGTATATATTCGGAACAGTATAATTAGTTTGGATAGACTGAGTGCTGAAGGGGTTCTTTATTCTGTTCTTTGTGTTTCATTGCGTAATTTTGTGAATAATTTTTTTTTTGTCTGTTTTAAACCTGGTAGTCAACCTCACTAACTTACTCCAGGTAATTTTCACTGTACACTTATCCAAACAAATTGCAAGGTTATGGTCTGGGCTGCCTACCTAAGAATGTTTTGAATGGTCTGGCCTGGTCCAGTAACAATCACTAAAAAAGACAGACATTCGAATGGAAAAGTTGTAAATATTTCTAGCACAGTTAACCCATATCCCTGGCTAGGTCACTCTTCTTTTTTGCCAATCCCAGTTGTCCATAACAAGATGGTAGTGAAGTCATTTCTCGAACCTCTGCAGTCCATGTGGTGTAGGTAGAGCCATAGTGCTGTTGCAAAGTAAGTTCCAGGATTTTGGTCCAGTGTCAGTGAAGGAAGAGTGATATAGTTCCAGGTCAGGTGGTATGTGCCTTCGATGGAAAATTGCAGGTAGCAGGGTTTCCATGCATTTGCTCCCCTTGTCCTTCAAGGTGCTGCAGATCATGGGTGTTGAAGGTGCTGTCAAAGAAGCTTCAAGTTGCTACAGTGCATATTGAAGATGGAACACAGTACTGCTACTGTGTATCGATGGTGGAGGGAGGAGATATTGAAGGTGGTGGATAGAGAGCCAATCAAGCGGGCTGCTTTGTCTCGGATAGTGCTGAACTTCTTGAGTTTTGTTGGAGTTGCATCTACCCAAGCAAGTACAGAATATTTCATCATACTCCCAAATGACTGGAATTTGTTGCTTATCAGCCTCTTACTTGAATATTGTCTAAGGTTTGCTGCATATGCCACAAGATCAAACACTAGATTCAAATCCCACCTGCTCTAGTGGGCGGCACGGTGGCACAGTGGTTAGCACTGCCGCCTCACAGCGCCTGAGACCCGGGTTCAATTCCCGCCTCAGGCGACTGACTGTGTGGAGTTTGCACGTTCTCCCCGTGTCTGCGTGGGTTTCCTCCGGGTGCTCCGGTTTCCTCCCACAGTCCAAAGATGTGCAGGCCAGGTGAATTGGTCATTCTAAATTGCCCATAGTGTTAGGTAAGGGGTAAATGTAAATGTAAATGTAGATGTAGATGTAGGGGTATGGGTGGGTTACGCTTCGGCGTGGCGGTGTGGACTTGTTGGGCCGAAGGGCCTGTTTCCACACTGTAAGTAATCTAATCTAATCTAATCTAATCTAAACACATCTGAATGGGCTGATTAAAAATATCTGCATCCAAAACACCATTTATGGAATCTGACTGCTTCAATCCACCTACATGAGAATGATCATGATTTATTTTAATTAACACTCACAGAATGCCAGAGTTTTCAAATGAGAAGGATAGCTTTGAGTGTACAAAGAACTTTACAAAATAAATCTGTGAGGATTCAACCTTGTAGATTGATCCAGTCAAATATTCTAGTTTGTTTCTCAGAGAAGGTAAATTCCTACCTGAAATAGCTAGATTGTTGGATTTATGAAACTGATCAGAAGGTAGAGACAATATTCTTGTATAAATAGAGTGCACTTAAATATCCATTCATATTCAGCATTCTGATTTCAAATTGAACTTAGATTGTTGATCAGAGCAGCAGCTAAACATATGAGTGATTGGGAGATTCTTCGTGGTTTCTCTTTCTTACCAACAGTTTGTCTTCGGAAGAACATTTTACCTTTAAAACTGGACTAATGCATTACAAAATGAAGTAAAAGCTATTTAAAATGACATAAAGTAAACTTTGCTTAAGTCATAGTATTGACTATGATACTCCTTCTGTGAAAGTATATCTAAACTTAACCTCCTGAGATTTATGAATTTTGTAGTTCAATTTTATGACTTTTTTTCTATCCTCAAGGCTTATTATTCTAAATATTTAATATTATAGCCCCATTGCCAATTCTTTTATGACCTGCGTTTAGACATAATAGATTCTGACAGAGCCATATATATACTTATTAATTATCATAACTGTGAATCATTCAAGTTATATATTATTGTATTGAATAGCAATCAGCAGAGAGCTCTTCTAGGGACAGGGTCCAATGATGGAGCCAAAAAAATCACAATATATTTATATAAACACAGATGATAATCAAATTTCCATCCCATGTTTTAAATGCTATGTTTCCCACACCACAATAAGATCACCTAGCAACAGCATTAAGCTATTGGAATTAACTGAAAAAGATTTTCAGTATAATGTTAGAGCTCCTTTTCACTGAATCAAAATTAGGTAGAGTTTAAACTTTGTCTGCTTAAGAGTTTACGAATCATTTTCTAAATAGTGTATCTCTTCCTAATCCAACGTATTCAGTTTCATCAGAGTCTCATTAATAAAGTACGTTTTCAAATATGTCTTTAGACTAAGATGTTTTGTGTATGGAATGTCATTTATCTCCCTTCTAACTGACTAATTATTGACTAATTGCATTCTGCCAGGGGAGAGAGAGAGAGACTGTTGCTTTTGTGCGACAAAGCAACATATTCTTGGGTCTCCAGTTAGCATAAAAGCTAGAAGATGCATTCATATTATAATTAAACAATGACATTCAGAATACTCATGGGTCATCAAATCCAGATTAGGACATGGCTAATTCCATTTCAAGTGGAGGTTACTTAATTTGCATCTTGACAGCAAGTATTCATACCACTGGGAACACATCTCCAACATTCTTCTAAGAATGCAGTAGTACTAACAACGATGTAAGTGCATGAGACCTCTTCCAAAAAGATCAAAAATTGCCACCGTGATATTCTTTGCATGGTGGTTAATAGAATACACCGTGATCCTTTTTGTTCTTCAAGGATTCAAATTGAAAGCATAGATTAGACTCCCAAGTTGGGCCATTGAATATTCCACTTCCTTCTTGACCCGTCAGATTTGGGGATGCATTAGGGGAGATGTCAGAGGTTGGCAGAGAGTGGTGGGTGCATGGAATGCACAGAGCCACAAACATTAGGGGCATTTAAGCGACAGCTGGACAAGCACACAGACAGCAGTAAAGTGAGGGGTGTGTAGGTTAGGTTGATCTTATATTAAGGTAAATGCTCAGCACAACTTTGTGGGCCAAAGGGCCTGTACTGTTCTATGTTCGAATCTGACCAGACAAACTCACAGGACATCCTGCTATAGGGATGTTGTCCTCCTTGCAACATCATGAGCCTTGCTCGAGGTAATTAAAGACTCCATCATATTTTAGCGAATCCTACGACAGACGTATGCCAGAAAAAGCTATAATATGATGACCGTAAATGAAATTTGATTTTTTTTTAAAGTTATGATTGAAAACTTTGTGGCTGTTCTGCATTTTTGTCAAAGAAGGATTCATGCTTCAACTGACTTGAGACAATAAGCTTAACAGTTTGTTTACAGGACATAGCCAACACCTTATTATGACAGGCCCATGGAAGTTTTATATAAATTGGTTGGTTCTTACTCTCTGCAAGAAAATATTTTGCCTGTGTGCAGTATCTCACAATGGTCAGAAGCATGGACATTAATCTGCTCCTTACCACACATGGCACAACATTTGAGAATCTTGTACCACCCATTATTCTCAACAGTAATTTATTTCTGGCTGAAGCAGAAGAAATAGTACAATTCTCAATCCAAGAAATATTTTGATTTTTTTTAATTCTGAGTTTCTGTATCTTCATGAAGTCAGTGACAGAAGGGGATGTAACATATTTTGTTTAAAAAAGTCTCCTATAATTTATGGAAAACAATTCTATAAAATGCACTGTCATAATTCTCAATTGCCAATGTAAAACGTGCACTGTTGGACAAATGCCTTTAACAGATTCCTTCCTTTCCTTTGCACTTGGGGATATTGGATGGGTTTGTATAAATGGCAGTTCATGCCCATTGCCAGCTTTATGTCTGGTAGGTAGGTTGAAAATAAAACCCAATAGATCCCCAACCTTAGAAACTTCAGGGATCATGAGGAAAATGTGTTCTGTTGAAAAAAAGTGGCACACATGAATATTAAAGTAACTGCTTTTCTTTGCATCTGTTTATTACTTTAAGCACTCATTCACATTTGCCTTCTATTTTAAAAAAAGATCAGTTAAAAACTCTTTGCATTGTGCAATACTTCTGACCTTTGGGGATATGTTTCAATGGCAAATATTCCGTGATCCACATTCATAAGTACGCAGTGTGACTCCATCATTGACCACTCCTCTGGTGAAGTGCACTGCCAGGTTTTCAAACACAGCAAAGAGACCAGGAAGGTCATAGGTTCAATATAAATTGGTTGATCTCAGTCAGGCTGGAGGGAGATTGACTTTTCTCTTGCCTACTGCAAGTTCACAAAGGCCAATTGCAACAGCCATATTATCATTGACCCAGTACAACGCAGGGATTAAACCTTCCTGATCAAGATGGCTCAGAAACCCCTCATATATACTCACAGAGCAGCAGCTACAAAGATCATTATATTATTGTTTCCATGGTAACATGAGTAGCACTCAGATCTTTCATAGAAGAATTCTGAAAAGGCACTTTGAGTGAAATGCATTTAGTTCTCAAAGGAAGTAGTCAGAAGAAGCGGTTGCTAGGTAATGTAGACATTTATTTGGTGACCTTTTCAGATTGACAATAGCCACATCTTTGAGCTGTGATTGATTAGTGAAGGGTTCAAAGGAACATGAAAGTCACAGAGCAGGTGGATGACATAATCAGTGGAAATGAGTGTGAATGAGTGTGATTGTTTTACAAGTCTTCTCTGCCAAATGTATCCAGTTGCTTGTTGCATCGCTTCCTCGCTCTGGACTTGAGGATAAGTTCAATCCTTGCTGTTATTTAAGCTGATCTCCTTCTGCATTACAAACGCATACATTGAGAAAAATGTGGATAATTCAATGGATAACTTTTTTCAAGTGCATTTATTAGGTATGAAGGGTGAAACAGCTGCATTTGTACACTCGCAAAATCCTAGGAACTGTGTTGTGGTATTTTTGGTAGAACTAAATAAAAGAGAACTGCTGGCCAAGAGTTGATGAATGCATCTCCCTGATCTTCTCCAACAAGTGTTAGAGGATCTTTACAATTCACCTCACAAGGGGACAAGACACAGTTTACATTCTTAGCCAAAATTTAGCATGTCATACATTGCAACTGTTCCCTTTTCCTGTAACCATTTTTTTCCATGTTGTTTGCATTGGTTTTGGAGTTTCTTTTTACCCATGTGACTGCTTGGAAATTGAGTTCTTAAGACTGAGACCAATGGGTTTTGGAGCAGATTCCAGGAGCTAAATGGCTTACAACTATTACAGAACTGTCATTGGTGAGTTGTGAAATTGGGACAATAAGCTGCAGTTCTAGATTATTGTCATCAACATCAACCTTGGCAGTCAGTTACCTTCTTAAATAAATCAGGTGTACTCAACTGACGAAAAGATGATTTAAAAAATAGTTATTAAGATAATGTAAAAGTTACTGCCTAGACCAGTATTAATTGCTAGTTATCATTAGGGCGGCAGTGTGTTGCTCTTTTGAATCATAACAATCCATGGGCTGTAGGTACTTACACCTTGCTATTGGGAAAGGGAGTTCCCAGATATTGACTCAGTGACACCAAAGAAACAGCGATAACGTTTCAAGCTAGAATAGTGTGGGACTTTCAGGAAAACTTGCTGGGACTGGCTCTAATGCAATGTCAGGTTCCAAAAGGTCAATTGCGTTAGGGGACTCTCTCATCCGAGGCACAGACAGATGTTTCCGCGGCCAGCAGCGAAAAATCAGGATGGCCTCCCTGGTGCCAGGATCCAGGATGTCTCAGAGAGGGTGCGAATGTGCTCAAGGGGAAGAAGGACCAACATGAAGTTATTACACACATTGGAACCAATGTCACAGGAAGGGAAAAGAATGAGATTCTGAAGGGATAATATAGAATGCAAGGCAAGAATTTAAAAAGAAGGTCCTCGAGAGTAGTAATGTCTGGATACTCCCAGTGCTATGTGCTAGTGAGGGCAGGAATAGGAGGATAGAGCAGATGAATGCATAGTTAAGGAGCTGGTGTACGGGAGAAGGATTCACATTTTTGGATCACTGGAATCTCTTCTGGGGTAGAAGTGACCTGTACAAGAATTACAGATTGCACCTGAATTGGAAGGGGACTAATATATTGGCAGGAAGATTTGCTAGAGCTGCTCAGAAGGATTTAAATTAGTAAGGGGGGGAGCCCAGGAAAATAGCGAGGAAAGAGATTCATCTGAGACTGGTACAGTTGAGAAAAGAAGCGAGTCAAACAGTCAGGGCGGGCAGGAACAAAGCAGAGAACAAGGTAGGACTGATAAGTTAAACTGCATTTACTTCAATGCAAGAGGCCTAATAGGGAAGGCAGCTGAACTCAGGGCATGGTTAGGAACACGGGACTAGGATATCATAGCAATTACAGAAACATGGCTCAGGGATGGGCAGGACTGGCAACTTAATGTTCCAGGATACAAATGCTACAGGAAGGTCAGAAAGGGAGGCAAGCGAGGAGGAGGGACTGGTGTTTTTGATAGGGGATAGCGTTACAGCTGTATTGAGGGAGGACATTCCAGGAAATACATCCAGGGAAGTAATTTGGGTGGAACTGAGAAATAAGAAAGGAATGATCACTTTATTGGGATAGTATCATAGACCCCTAATAATCAAAGGGAAATTGAGAAACAAAGTTGGAAGGAAATCTCAGCTATCTGTAAGAATAGTAGGGTGGTTATGGTAGGAGATCTTAATTTCCCAAACATAGACTGGGACTGCCACAGTGTTGGGGGTTTAGATGGAGAGGAATTTATTAAGTGTGGACAAGAAAATTTTCTGATTCAATATGTGGATGTACCTACTAGAGAATTATCAAAACTTGACCTACTCTTGGGAAATAAGACAGGACAGGTGACTGAAGTGTCAGTGGGGGAGCACTTTGGGGCCAGTGACCCTAACACTATCAGTTCTAAAATAGTGATGGAAAAGGATAGACCAGATCTAAAAGTTGAAGTTCTAAATTTGAGGAAGGCCAATTTTGACGGTATTAGGTAAGAACTTTCGAAAGCTGATTAGGGGCAGATGTTCGAGGGTAAAGGGACAGCTGGAAAATGGGGAACCTTCAGAAATGAGATAACGAGAGTCCAGAGAAAGTATATTCCTGTCAGGGTGAACGGGAAGGCTGGTAGGTGTAGGGAATGCTGGATGACTAAAGAAATTGAGGGTTTGATTAAGAAAAAGAAGGAACCATATGTCAGGTGTAGATAGGATAGATCGAGTGAATCCTTAGAAGAGTATAAAGAAAGTAGGAGTATACTTAAGAGGGAAATCAGGAGGGCAAAAAAGGGACATGAAATAGCTTTGGCAAATAGACTTAAGGAGAATCAAAAGGGTTTTTACAAATACATTAAGGACAAAAGGGTAACTAGATAGAGAATAGGGCCACTCACAGATTAGCAAGGCGGCCTTTGTATAGAGCCATAAGAGATGGAGGAAATACTAAACAAATATTTTGCATCAGTGTTTACTGTGGAAAAGGGCATGGAAGATATCGAATGTAGGAAAATAGATGGTGACATCTTTAAAATTCCATATTATAGAGGAGGAAATGCTAGATGTCGTGAAATGCATAAAGTTGGATGAATCCCCAAGAACTGATAAGGTGTACTCTAGAACTCTGTGGGAAGCTAGACAACTGATTGCTGGGTCTCTTACTGAGATACTTACAGGTGAGGTGCTGGAAGACAGGAGGTTGGCTAATGTAGTGTCACTGTTTATGAAGGGTGGTAAGGACAAGCCAGGGAACTACAGACCAGTGAGCCTGATATTGGTGGTAAGTTGTTGGAAGGAATCCTGAGGGACAGGATGGACATGTATTTGGAAAGGCAAGAACTGATTAGGGATAGTCAACATGACTTTGTGCATGGGAAATCATGTCTCACAAACTTGATTAAGTTTTTTGAAGAAGTAACAAAGAGGATTGATGAGGGCAGAGCAGTAGACGTGATCTATATGGACTTCAGTAAGGTGTTCAACAAGGTTCCCCATGGGAGACTGATTAGCAAGGTTAGATCTCATGGAATACAGGGAGAACTAGCCATTTGGATACAGAACTGGCTCAAAGGTAGAAGACAGAGGGTGGTGGTGGATGATTGTTTTTCAGACTGGAGGCCCGTGACCAGTGGAGTGCTGGGTCCTCTACTTTTTGTCATTTACATAAATGATTTAGATGTGAGCATAAGAGGTATAGTTAGTAAGTTTTAGATGGCACCAAAATTGGAGGTGTAGTGAACAGTGAAGAGGGTTACCTCAGATTACAACAGGATCTTGATCAGATGGACCAATGGGCTGAGAAGTGGCAGATGGAGTTTAATTCAGCTAAATGCGAGGTGCTGCATTTTGGGAAAGCAAGTTTTAGTAGGACTTATACACTTAATGGTAAGGTCCTAGGGAGTGTTGTTGAACAAAGAGACCTTGGAGTGCAGGTTCATAGCTCCTTGAAAGTGGATTGCAGGTAAATAGGATGGTGGTATGCTTTCCTTTATTGGTCAGAATATTGAGTACAGGAGTTCAGAGGTCATGTTGCAGCTGTACAGGACATTGGTTAGACCACTGTTGGAATATTACTTGCAATTCTGGTCTCCTTCCTATCGGAAAGATGTTGTGAAACTTGAGAGGGTTCAGAAAAGATTTACAAGGATGTTGCCAGGGTTGGAGGATTTGAGCTATAGAGAGAGGCTGATAGGCTGGGGCTGTTTTCCCTGGAGTGTTGGAGGCTGAGGGGTGTCCTTGTAGAGGTTTATAAAATCATGAGGAACATGGATAGGATAAATAGAAGAAGTCTTTTCCCTGGGGTCGGGGAGTCCAGAACTAGAGGGCATAGGTTTAGGGTGAGAGGGGAAAGATATAAAAGAGACCTAAAGAGCTATGTTTTGAGGCAAAGGGTGGTACATGTATGGAATGAGTTGTCAGAGGAAATGGTGGAGGCTGGTACAATTGCAACATTTAAAAGGCATCTGGATGGGTATATGAATAGGAAGGGTTTGGAGGGATATGGAGGGCGCTGGCAGGTGGGACTAGATTGGGTTGGGGTATCTGGTCGGCATGGACAAGTTGGACCGAAGGGTCTGTTTCCATGCTTTTCATCTCTATGACTGTATAACTCTAAGTGGTGATTCCATATATCTGCTGTCTTTGTCCTTCTAGTTAGTAGAGGTTAGCAGTTTTGAAGGCACTTTCAAAGATGGTTTTGCAAATGCTGCATTGAATGTTGCAATTAGTAGCCACTGCTGCCATTCCATATTATTGATGAAAGGGGTTGAATGTTGAAGGTGTGGATAGTGTCAATCAAGCAGGCTCCTTTGCCTTGGATAGTATTGAACATCTTGAGAATTGATGGAGCTGCATCATCCAAAGAAGTAGACAATATTCCATCAAACCTCTGACTTGTACCTTGCCAATGGTTGATCGGCTTTGGGAAGAGAAGAGGTGACTTACCGTGTCCCTGATCTGCTCTTGTACACTCAATATTTATATGGCTGCTCCATTTCGATTTCTAGTCAATGGTAATCTCCTGGACCTTGGAGAAAGGAATGCTGAGAGAGTCATAGAATCCCAACAGTGTGAGGACAGGCCCTTCAGCCCAACAAATCCACACTGACTCTCCGAACAGCAACCCACCTAGACCCATTCCCCTACATTTATCCCTGACTAAAGCACCTAACACTATGAACAATGTATCATGGCCAATTCATCTAATCTGCACATCTTTGGACTGTGGGAGGAAACTAGAGCACCCAGAGGAAACCTACACAGACACGGGGAGAATGTGCAAACTCCACACAGACAGTCACCCAAGGCTGAAATTGAACCGAAATCCGTGGTACTGTCATACAGCAGTGCTAACCACTAAGCCACTGTGCTACCCCAGTTCGATAGAGACATTCTGAATCATGAAATAATTTGGAAAAGAAGCCCTGAGTGTTTTATTTTAGAATGCACTGTTGCATAATGTGATAGATCAGATTGGCTTAATTAAAATATTCAAAGAAGTAATTAGATGTTAACTATAAAGGAAGGGTTATGGGGAGGACGCAGGGGATTAACACAAAGTGAACCGCTTTTTTGGAAACCCAGTACAGACAAAGTGGGCTGAATTGTGCTGTATTATTCTATGTTCTATGCATGACCTTTTTCCAGTAAGATTGTGTTGATGTTGGGGTACTCAGTAAAAGTAACGGTGTTGAATGTTAAGGGGAGATGTTTAAATTCTCTCTTCTGAGATGTGGTTTTTTTGCCTGGAACTTAAGTGGCAAGTAACATTTGTGACACACATTGGTCCAAAACTGAAAGTTGTAAAGATTTGCATATGAACAAAGACTGGTTTAGCAGCTATAAAGTCATGAATAGAACTAAGCGTTGTGGAATCATCAGCAAAACATCTTCACTTCTAACCTTCGATAGAGGGAAGTCCATTGATGATGTCAGTGAAGGTGGTTGGGCCTTGGACACTGAGGAAATCTTCCTGTCAGTATTATTTCTCCTGTTGTTTCTTACTAATGTGATTATTTCTTTTTATTTTAAAGCTTTTCAGCTCTGCATTGTCTCAGTGTTGCTGTATTCTTGTTGTTTTAAAAGCTTTTAGTTTTACAATTTTTTTTTCTCCACATCCTGAAGGCTGAGAAGTAAAACAATTCAGTTTCCCAGTATTCTAACTAGAGGGTTTCTCTGTGTTTTTGCAGCCAAAATGGAGGTTTCCTGCTCTCAGCAACTAAAATTTCAAGTTTTCTGCCTTTTTGCAAGCAATATAAATGAATCTCAGTCTTTTCAGCCGATAAACAATCTTTGTCCTTTTCCCCAACTTGACCAAAACCTCTACGTCTCCACCCCATTTTTATCCTTCAGGACACTCCTTTAAGACCTATCCCTCGAACTTGTTGGTGAGCTGGCGTACTAACCCCTAATTTAATCAGTGCAATATTTTATTTTCCAAGATCTCTGTTAAATATCTTCAAGACGTTTTATTAGGCTGTAAGGTCTATATGAAGACAGGTTGTTGTTAAACAAGTTACAAAGCTACCATGGCATGGAGTATTCTTTCACAATGTCACAATCATTCTCTCACATTCATAGAGCCACATTATCAAAATTTTACATAATTAAATTGCTAATTTTTGCCCATTCAAAATTATATCTTTCAATTGCACTTAATTTCTGTTTTGTTGCGTATGATAAAAACAAAAGTCCTGGGGTTTTTAATTTCTGGTTTCTAACACGTGCAACATTTTATATTCATAATACTGTTGTATTATTACCTGCAGGGCAGAATGTTCAATTATGTTTGTACTGTGGTCGAGCTAGCCTTGTTACATCGCCAAAGGTTTATTCAATGCTTTGAATAACATTCCCTCAAGATGCATCACAAAACTTCATTTTGCATTGAATAGTTACTAATCACTGCAAAATACTTACTATTCTATCTTTGCTGAAAGACAGTTATTGTTTTTGTATTCATACTTATATAAACACACTTATTCATATTAAGAGTTGTTTTCTATTCATAATCTCATCCATTCATTCCTAGCGAATAAACACCAATTTAGTTTACTTTTTTTAATGAGAGATTCAAAGCAAATTATCAGCACTAGATTTCAATTAAACATCCTTCGCACAGATTGGGAAGGCATCTGTGTTATTGAATGATTGCTATAGAATACCGTTGTTGGGGGGAAAGCTGCCGATAAGAGCCTGCCAGTGTTATTTATTAAAATCCTTTGGAAATGATTGTAACACTTATCCATAGTGATCAAAGCATAACGAAACTGGAACATGCTGTGCAATATACATATTAGAGATAAGATTATGTGTTGCAGTAATATGTATTGCCCAGTCGAGAGAGTGGTGCTGAAAAAGCACAGCAGGTCAGGCAGCATCCGAGGAGCAGGAGAGTCGACATTTGGAGCAAAAGCCCTTCATCAGGAATTTTCATGTAATCAGGAATCGGGCTTTTGCCTGAAACATCCACTCTCCTCTCCTCAGATGCTGCCTGACCTGCTGTCCTTTTCCAGCACCACACTCTCAACTTTATTCTCCAGCATCTGCAGTCCTCACTTTCTCCAGATGTATTGCCCAGCCCTAATTGCCCACAGGGCAGTTAAGAGTCAACTACATTGCAGTGGGTCTGGAGTCACAGGTAAAACAGACCAGGTAAGGACAGCTGATTTCCTTTAAAGGACATTAGTAAACCTAATGGATTTTAATAGCAATCAGGTTGCATTTGCCTTTCATTTCAGATTTTATTGAATTCCCTGTCTGCCACAGTGGGCTACAAACTCATGTCTCCAGTACATCTGTGTGGAGTTCTGGATTTCTAGTTTTCTGACGTTGTCTTTGCCCTAGCTCCTGCTCCTAATGCTGTGTTGTTATTCAGTGTGTGTTTCAATTTCAATCAGGTCCTTTATCAGTCACGTTCTGAGGCATATTTAAATTCCACCACTATTTCATACCAGTTACCCTTCTGTGTTGTTAACAGGCTTTTGGCCACTTTACATTCTTTAACCTCTTTCATTTTGGATTCAAATATCTTTTCGACCCCCACCTGCATTGTTCTCAACAACTGTTTCTACATCCCTTAGCCAGGCTTATTGTTCCTGCAATATTTAATTGCGTCTGCTGAATGGACCCTTTAATGGCGTGAAAGCATTCCTAATTCTTTGCGGAAAGTGCATCATTACTTTGCTAACTACTTTGCTGAGTCCTCAGCTTTCGTGGTAACCTCCATACTTTCACAAACCCTGGAGATATCAGAGAGAGCTATTTTATAGCTGAACTTTCAAATGCTGCAACCAAGCATTTTAAAGCTCCTCTTGATTTCTGTGTAAGCCATTTAACCTTACACAGATGATCACAGGTAACCCTTTCTCTTCCCTTGATAGATGTTTTAAAGTTTTTCTCAATCTGATCTGCTCAAACTCGAGCCAACTATCTCCTTTTGATATTATCTTTTTCAAATGCCTGGCCATTTGAAGAGTCTCTGGCAGCCATAGTCACATTGCCTCTTTCAGTCTCTTTCTTTATATTTTTCTGGGACAGTGCCTCCTGCTGTTCATTCTTTATATTTAAAAAGCAGCTTCACAGTTTACAGGCAATTTTATGACCTTATATTAGATTACTTACAATGTGGAAGCAGGCCCTTCGGCCCAACAAGTCCACACCGACCCTCCAAAGAGCAACCCACCCAGCCCTATTCCCCTATGTTTATCCCTGCACCTAACATTACAGGCAATTTAGCATAACCAATTCACCTGCACATTTTTGGACTGTGGGAGGAAACCCAGGGAGAATGTGCAAACTCCACACAGACAGTTGCCTGAGGCAGGAATTGAACCCAGGTCTCTGGTGCTATGAGGCAGCAGTGCTAACCACTGTGCCACCCAAATTGTTCATTTGATAATTTTTAGTCACCAACTTACATGGTCACTATATAGTAGCCAACAATAGCTTGTATTACTGCTGAAGCTCCAAAATTTTTGAAAACATTTTTATACTCTCAATAATGTAGCTAATTGAATTTACAACCAATTGCTACATGCAAATGATTACATTCTGTATTCAACAACATCCATTTTATTCCCAACAATGATTAAAATTTAAAAACACAATATTTTTAACAACACAATAAAATACCCTGCCTTTGCAAAATATCACATGGGGGTAATTTCGCCTTGATGGGATAATGTCAAATAGGTGATAACAGCCTCCTTTGCAGCATAACTAATTTTTATTTTCATTAAATTAGTCAAAGCAAAATAGGAAGTCTGGCAGTAATTACTTCTCAACTTAATACTGTCTGACAAAGGTTCTATGGTTGTGCCAAGTGATTGAATTGATTGTTTAGGGATAACCTAACCTAATAAGAGAGTGATGTTCAAAACATGAGAGTAAACCAGCAAGAAATATAGAGGCAGTGAATCACAGAGAGGTACAGCATGGAAATAGGCTCGTCCATGCCAACCAGATATCCTAAATAATCCAGTCCCATTTAGCCCATATCACTCTAAACCCTTCTTATTCATATACTCATCCAGATGACTTTTAAATGTTGTAACTGTACCAGCCTCTACCATTTCCTCTGGCAGCTCATTCCATGCACGTACCATCCTCTACATGAAACGATTCCCCCTTAGGTCCCTTTTATATGTTTCCCCTTTCATCTTAAACCTATGCCCTCTAGTTTTGGAGTTCACCCATCCCAAGAAAGATCTTTACTATTCACCCTACCCTTGCCCCTCATGATTTTATAAACCTCTATATGGTAAACCATCGGCCCCCAATGCTCCAGGGAAAACAGCCCCAGCTTATTCATCCTCTCCCTTAGCGCAAAATTTCACCCTGGCAATATCCTTGAAAATCCTTTCTGAACCCTTTCAAGTTTCACGACATCCTTCCTATAGGAGGGAGACCAGAATTGCACACAAAATTCCACAAGTGGCCTAATCAATGTCCTTTACAGCTACAACATGATCTCCTAACTCCTATACTCAATTAATTGACCAATAAAGGAAAGCATACTAAACACCACCTTCACTATCATATTTACCTGCAACACCACTTTCAAGGAACTGAATCTGCACTCTTTATTCTGCAACACTCCCCAGGACCTTACCATTAAGTATATAAGTCTTGCTCTGATTTGCCTTTCCAAAATGCAGCACCTTGCATTTATCTAAACTAAACTCCATCTGCCACTCCTCAGCCCATTGGCCCATCTGATCAATATCCCATTGTACTCTGTGGTAACCTCCTTCGCTTTCCATTACACCTCCAATTTTGGTGTCATCTGCAAACTTACTAATCATACCTCCGATGTTCACATCCAAATCATTGATATAAATGAGCAAAAGCAGTGGACCAGTGCCAGATTTGTGGTCGCAGACCGCCAGTCTGAAAAGCATCCTTCCAACACCACTATCTGTCTTCTACCTTCATGCCAGTTCTTTATCCAAATGGCTAGTTCTCCCTCTTTTCCATGAGATCTAACCTTGTTAACCAGCCTACCATGAGGAACCTTGTTGAATGCCTTACTGAAGTCCATATAGATCATGTCCATCTCTCTGCGCTCATCAGTCTTCTTCACTACTTCGTTAAAAACTCAATCAAGTTAGTAAGACATGCTTTCCCATGCACAAAATCATGTTGACTATCCCTAATCAGTCCTTGCCTCTCAAAATACATGTAAATACTGTTCCTCAAGATTCCATCCAGGAACTTTCCCACTGCTGATGTTAGGCCCACTTGTCTATAGTCCCTGCATTTTCCTTATCACCTTTCTTAAATAGTTACACCATATTAGCCAAACTCCAGTTTTCCAGCACCTCACCTGTTGTAGTGGACGATACAAATATCTCAACAAGAAGGCCAGCAATCACTTTCCTAACTTCCCACAGAGTCCTAGGATATATTTGATCAGGTCCTGGGGATCTATACACCTTTATGCATTTTAAGACATCTAGCACTACCTCCTCTGTAATATGGACATTTTCAAGATATTTCTATTATTTCCCAGGTTCTCTATCTTCCATATCCTTCTCCACAATAAACACTCATTTAGTATCTCCTCCATCTCCGGCAGTTCAACACAAAGATGGCCTTGCTTTTCTTTAACAGGCCCCAGTCTCTCCATGGTTACTCTTTTGCTCTTAATGTATTTGTAGAATCCCTTTGAATTCTCCTGAACTCTATTTGCCAAAGCTGTCTCATGTCCCCTTTTTGCCCTCCTGATTCCCCTCTTAAGTATACTTCTACTGCCTTTATACTTCTCTAGGGATACACTTGAACCCTGCTGTCTATACCTGACATGCTTTTTTTTCTTATTCTTGACCAAAACCTCAATTTCTCCAGTCATCCAGCACTCCCTACAACTACCAGCCTTGCCTTTCACCCTAACAGTAACATACTGTCTCTGGACGCTCGTTATCTCATTTCTCAAGGCTTTCCATTTTTCAGCTGTCCTTTTTACCTGCAAACATCCATCCTCAATCAAGTTTTGAAAGGTCCTTCCTAATTCCATTAAAATTGGCCATCGTCTAATTTAGAACTTTAACTTTTAGATCCGATTGATCCTTTTCCATCACTATTTTAAAACCAGTAGAACTTTAGTCATTGGCCCTAAAGTTCTCCCCCACTGACATCTCAGTCACCTGCCCTGCTTTATTTCCCAAGAGTAGGTCAAGTTTTACACCTTATGTTGACAATATGAGTTTCTACAAGCACACAACATTGGAGAGAGTGGTTAAAGTCAATATTTAGTGCCTTACATTAGTCCTGAGATGAGAGAATTAATAATGAGAAAGGAGACATAGCAGATATTCCACATGAGTTTTGCATGTGTCTTAGTAAACAACACAGAAAGCACCCCAAGAATAATAGAAAATCAAGTGGCTAAAGGAAGTAGAACTGAAAAATGATTGCTAGAAGTACTTGGGAAAACGCGTGGGAGTAATACTTGGAAAGTCCTCTGGATTTGAAGTCCCACATTCAAGGGTCTTAAAAGAAATGTCAGCAGAGGTGGTGGTTGAATTTGGTGTAATCTTCCAAAGTTCCATAGATTCCAGAAAGATCCCAGCTGATTGGAAAGCCAAATTTTTTTTAATTCATTCAAAGGGTGAAGGTATCACTGGCCATCAATGCCAACTATATTATGATTTGGAGATGCCAGTGTTAGACTGGGGTGTACAAAGTTAAAAATCACACAACACTAAGTTATAGTCCAACAGGTTTAATTGGAAGCACTAGCTTTTGGAGCGCTGCTCCTTTATCAGGTGGTTGTGGAGAATAAGATTGTAAGACACAGAATTTATAGCAAAAGTTTACAGTGTGGTATAACTGAGATTATACATTGAAAAATACCTTGATTGTTTGTTAAGTCTCTCATCTCATGTTAAGTCATTATGAGAGATTTAACAAAAAATCAAGGTATTTTTCAATGTATAATTTCAGTTATATCACACTGTAAACTTCTGCTATAAATTCTGTGTCTTACAATCTTATACTCCACAACCACCTGATGAAGGAGCAGCACTCCAAAAGCTAGTGCTTCCAGTTAAACCTGTTGGAACATAACCTGGTGTTGTGTGATTTTTAACTAAGTATACTATGGCAAGTATATCCTTTCTTTGGGAAAGAGACCAAAAAGTGCATACAGTGTTTCAGGAGTGGTCTCACCTAGGCCCTGTACAACTGCCCTCAAACCTTCTTGCAATGAAGGCTAATATACCATTTACCTTTCTCAGTGGCTGCTTCACCTGCATACTTGCTTTCAGAAACTGGTGTATAAGGGCCCTCAGATCCCTTCATATATCAACATTTCCTAATTTAAATAATACTGTGCCATTCTGTTTATCCTACAGAGGTAAACAACATCACACTGTTGATATGAGGTTGCCCATTCACTCAATCTGTTTAAATCAATCTGAACCACCTATACATCTTACACACCATCCACAACCCCACCTAGATTTGTGTTTTCAGCAAACTTGAAAATATTACATTTGATTTCAATATTGTCGATATATAAACAGAAACAGAGACTTTAAACTGGAATCTACCAGCCAGCTAGTCATCTCTCTTTGGGAAAGTACTGGAATTCATTGTTAAGGAAGTGATATCAGACATTCAGGAAATCATAATTTAGCAGAATCAACATTGTTTTAGGAAAGGAAACCC
Source organism: Chiloscyllium punctatum (assembly GCF_047496795.1). Lineage (NCBI taxonomy): Eukaryota > Metazoa > Chordata > Chondrichthyes > Orectolobiformes > Hemiscylliidae > Chiloscyllium > Chiloscyllium punctatum. The sequence continues at coordinate 147,307,098 of NC_092741.1, read as the reverse complement.
AAATTTATTTCAGCTCTTTTAAGGTGTAGCTAGCAGATATAGACAAAGGGAAATTAATAGATGTAGCATATTTGGATTTTCAAAAGACATTCAAAAGGTTACATAAAAAAGTTATGACACAAATAAGGGATCATGGTGCATGGAATAATAAATTAGCATGCATTTAGAATAAGCTGACTAATAGCAAACAGATTCTGAATTCTGTCATGTGTTATAGGGATCAGTGCTGAGGCCTCAACTATTTACAATGAATCTTAATGAGTTGGATGAAGAGATTATGTGTATGGTGGCCTCATTCACTGATTAACAAAGTCAGATTTTTAAAAAATTGTGAAGGGAGTCTGCAAAATGATATCTATTGGTTAACCAGAGGAATAAGGACTGGTTAACCAGAGGAATAAGGACTGGTTAACCAGAGGAATATGGATTGATTAACCAGAGGGATATAGGTTAGTTTAATCAGTGGGAAGATATTTGGCAGATGGAATATAGTCAGGAAAGATGTGAAGTTGCCAATTTGGCAGGAACTGTGGAGAAAAAGAATAGTATTTGCAAGGAGCAACCACAAAGGGATCTAAGTGTCCTCATGCATGAATCACAAAATGTTAGTGGAGCAAGAAATTGGGAAGGCAAATGAAACCTGTGTCTTTTGTTTTACAAGGACATGAGGTATAAAGGAGTTCTTGTTACAATTATACAGGGCTTCAGTGAAACTGCACCTTGAGTACATCATACAGTTTTAATCTCCTTATATGTTAGGGGGTATACCTGTACATGGGACTGTTCAGAAAAGGTTTACCATGCTGTCTCTTAGGATGAAGTGGCTGTCTTATAGGAGTAGCTGAGCAGCTGTTCCTTCTGGAGTTGAGAAGAATCCAAGATGATCTTCTCGAAACATACAGCATTCTGAGGGTGTTTGACAACACCAGACACTGTGGGATGTATACCCTCACGGAGGAATCTATAATTAGTGACACAATTTCAAAATGAGTCATCTACCATTTAAGATGCAGATAAGGAGGAATCTCTTCTTTCAGTAAATTGGCAATCCCTCGAATTACCAACTCCAGAAAGCAGTGAAGGCTGTAGCCTTGAATACGTTTACAGCTCTGTTAGATAAAATTTTGGTCAACAGAAGGGTTCCAGGCTTTGATGTCAAAGACAGGATATTGGACTTAAGGCTGCAATCAGATTAATCATGATCTTATTACATTGGCAGACTGGGTCAAATGGCCTGTTGCTGCTGTGTCCTTATGGTGGAGAAGGTGGTCTTTGGACTGTTCCTGTGCTTTTGGTCAAATTATTCTTTCAACTGACAGAGCCACATGCACATCTGTCATTCATGACTATTAAGCCAACAGATCAGATATAGGGATCTCGAGGTTGTCTTGAGAATGCTGCCCTCAGAAAGCCTGATTATAACTTTGCCTGGTGACAGATGGTGTAATATTGTTTGATACCTAAACCGGCTCCAAACACTCCCGAAACTAAAAGCGGAAAATGTTGGAGAACATATCAGGTCGGCAACATCTGTAGAGAGAGAGGGAGAGAGAGAGTGGAAATAATGTTTCAGGTCCTGCCAAAAATGTTATGATTAAGCTTGTCCGTGAAGACCCTTTAGTCTTTAAACTTGATCAATTAAGGTCACTGGGTATGACTTTCACTCCACCTTCTAGAAGGTAGAACGTAGAACAGTATAGGTCCTTCTGCCCTTGATATTGTGCTGACATTTTATCCTGCTCTAAGTTCAGACTAACTTTCATTTTACTATCACCTATGTTCCTATCCAAGAGTTGCTTACATGTCCCTAATGTATCTGACTCTACTACCACCACTGGCTGTGCATTCCAGGCACCCACCACTCTCTGTGCAAAGACCTCCCTATGATATCTCCCCATAACCTTCCTCCAATCATCTTAAAATTATGCTCCCTCATGATAGCCATTTCCACCCTGGGAAAAAAGTCTCTGGCTATCTACTCTATCTTAGCCTCTCATCATCTTGTACACCTCAGTCAAGTCACCGTTCATCTTTCTTCCCTCCAATGAGAAAGGCCCTACTCCCTCAACCTTTCTTCATAAGATATGCCCTCCAGTCCAGGCAACATCCTGGTAAATCTCCTCTGCATCCTCTCTAATACTTCCACATCCTTCCAAAATGCGGAGACCAGAACTGAATACAATATTCTAAGTGTGGTTTAACCAGGGCTCTATAGAGTTGCAGCATAACCTCTCTACTCTTAAACCCAATCCCCCTGCTAATGAAAGCCAACACACCACATAGTTTACTTGTCAGTTGCACTTTGATGGATCTATGGACATGGACCCCAAGATCCCTCTGTTCCTCCACACTGTGAAGAATCCTGCCTTCAACCATGTATTCTGTATTCAAATTCAACCTTCCAAAATGAATCGCTTCACACTTTTCCAGCTTGAACTCCATCTGCCACTACTCAGCCCAGATCTACATCCTGTTAATGTCCCATTGCAACCTATTACAGCCATCCACACTATCCACCACTGCATCAACCGTTTCATTGGCAAACTTACTAACCCACCCTTCCACCTCCTCATCCAAGTCATTTATAAAAATCACCAAGAGCAGAGGTCCCAAAACCGATCCCTGAGGAACATCACTGGTCACCAAGCTCCAGGCTGAATACTCTCCATCCATCACCACCTTCTGTCTTGTATGACCCAGCCAATTCTGTATCCAGACAGCCAGATTTCCCTGCTTCCCATTCCTCCTTAGATTCTGAATGATCCTACCATGGGGAACTTTATCAAATGTCTTGCTAATTATCCACGTACACCACATCCACTGCTCTACCTTCGTCAATGTGTTTTGTCACATCCTTAAAGAATTCACTCAGGTTTGTAAGGTATGACCTGCCTCTGACAAAGCCGTGATGACTACCTCTAATCAAGCTATGGTTTTCCAAGTAATTATAAATCCTGTCTCTCGATATCCTCACCAATAATAGGTAAATCAAGACAGAAACCTCCTATGCACATGAGCAATTCTTCCCAAATCTGCTAATAGTTCCATATAATGAGGAACAGAACTTTATCCTTTTGTTTGGTTACCAGAGGAACAGTTCTGTCTCATTTGCATGCACACATTCATCTGCTATAATTTCAGCCCCTGTATTTGGAGAAAAGGTGTGTGTTCTCTTTACTGTTTCACCGAGTAAGGTGATTTATTAAGTCTGTAATTTAGTATGTATTGTTCATTTTTTTCTTCTGTTCATAAGACCATCTGTTCCTTGACTGATAGTTTGTATTTCGAACCTGCTTTTTGAAAACAGTAGTACCTCATGGCACTATGGGGCACATTCCTACAGCTACTTTACCACTTGGCAGCTCTGTTATGATCTCTAACTGTTCCAAATAATGGTTTTGGACAAGAAAAGAAAAATTCTGGATCCTAAAGAGACTCTATCAACAATCAAACCAATGATATTTTCCCGATTTGATGTCCCAAACATATACCAACATGGGTCTTCCCCAGTTGAAAAGCTTGTAAAGGTAGCAGGGCAGCTTAGTAGTTAGCACTGCTGCCTCACAGCACCATGGACCCTGGGTTCAATTCCAGCCTTGGGCGACTGTGTGTGTGTGGAGTTTGCACATTCTCCCTGTGTCTGTGTGGGTTTCCTTCCACAGTCTAAAGATGTGCAGGTTAGGTGAACTTCCCATAGTGCTAGATCCATTAGTCTGGGGGAATGAGTTTGGGTGGGTTACTCTTCAAAGGGTCAGTGTGGACTTGGTGGGCCAAAGGGTCTGTTTTTACACTGTAGGGATTCTAATTCTAAAAAGATGTAAATGGTGTTTCCAGATGGTCCAAAGCACAGAAATAGGGTCTTGCTGAACATTTATACAAAAAGATTTAAATTGAGGACATTTTGTTTTCAATAACAATAAAATATTTTATATTTATTGCTTTTAACAGAATAATGGTATTCCAGGCCAATTTAGATGCATTAGCAAATAAACTTTGATACCAAAACACAGAAGCAGGTATTAAAAATAGTCACTGGAAAAGGTTGTTCAATAAGTAAATTTTAAGGAATGTCCTAAAAAAAGGTACAGTGGAGAACCACAGGCGAGGAATCCAGAGTTCTTAACATTGGGGATGTCATTGAAACAAAGAAGAAAGTTTGCAGGTGTGAGGGTAATAGGGAGATATGGAAGGGATGCTCGCTCTCCCTAAAACTCCTTCACCTTTGATGGTTTCTATGATTCTTAATGGACTTTGCCTATAAAATATGCAATCGCAAACATGGGTGATCTACTGGTGGTGATTAATAAATTTTTTTTAAAACCACAAGAGATTTGGTTTTGGCAAACAGCACCATCCTGTTGTGTGTAAGAACATTTCTGGATACAGAAAAGTAAAAGAATAAAGAAGGTATGAGGTCATGCTATGGGAGTCAGGCCAGAGAACGTAGGGCTGTTGATCATTTGAGACTTGGTGCAAGTCAGGATTCTGGCATGAGAGCTTTTAATGAATTCAAGATCATGGAGACTAGTCAGGACAGTATTAGAATGGTTGAGTCCAGAGATAATACCGCTGTGGGCGGCACGGTGGCAGAGTGCTTAGCACTGCTGCCTCACAGTGCCAGAGACCTGGGTTCAATTCCCGCCTCAGGCGACTGACTGTGTGGAGTTTGCACATTCTCCCCGTGTCTGCATGGGTTTGCTCCGGTTTCCTCTCACAGCCCAAAAATGTGCAGGTTAGGTGAATTGGCCGTGCTAAATTGCCTGTAGTATTAGGCGAAGGGATAAATGTAGGGGAATGGGTGTGGGTGGGTTGCGCTTTGGCGGGTTGGTGTGGACTTGTTGGGCCGAAGGGCCTGTTTCTACACTGTAAGTAATCTAATAATAAATAATAAGAAGTGGGCTCCAATAGCTGAGAAGAGGATGTACACTTGCAATTGATGGATCAACCTTTGTAAATTATCATTCAGTTAAATCTAGTTTAACAACATTTTGAATTGTTATTTTAAAATATCCCATGAGATTGTGTCAAGCATATGAATGTTATGAGTAGTCAAGTTCAATGAAATCTGGATGCAGGTACAGTTACAACAGTTGGATAGGTACATGACGTGGAAAAGTTTAGAGGAACATGTGCCAAACACAGGCAAGTGGGACTAGTTTAGTTTGGGAAACTTGGTCAGCCTGGATGAGTTAGACTGAGAGTCTGTTTCCATGCTGTATGACCAAATGACTCAATAACTGCATAAACCACTATTGGTATTTATCACAGAATCATTGAATCCCTACAGTGTGGAAATAGACCATTCAGCCCAACAAGTCCACACTGACCCTCTGAAGGGTAACCCACCCTGACCCATTACTCTACATTTACCCCTGACCTACACATCCCTGGACACTATAGGCAATTTAGCATGGCCAATTCACCTAACCTGCACATCTTTGGATTATGGGAGGAAACTGGAGCACCCAGAGGAAACCCATGCAGACACAGGATGAATGTGCAAACTCCACACAGAGGTTGCTTGAGGCTGGAATCGAACCCGGGTCCCTGATGCTGTGAGGCAGCAGTGCTAACCACTGAACCGCCATGCGCTGCATTAGATCATTCAGTAAAGTGGACAAAACATCAAAGTCATCCATGGATTCTCCTTTCATTATCATTCAAAAAAACAAAGAACTAACATATTTCAAACATTTTTACTAACATATTATGATGACACAATTGTTATGGATCAGGCCAAGCCCCCTCAAACCATTTCAAGAAGGGAGTGCAGACCTTAACGTTGCTCGTTGCTTGAGGCAAATTAAGTTGGATATTCCAGGAGGGAGGCAGCTGGTCAAACCATTTGGCTTCAAGTCAAACAAAATGTATTTACATACCACCAAACGAAACACAAGCAAAAGAAAACAGAATTTAGAATAACACCTATTTGACGATCCAACCAACATGATATCCCCACAAAGGAGTTGGTCCAGTTTCCTACAACATCCCTATTAACATGACCTTTGCCAAACAAGCTAAGCGTAAATATAGGCTCTTACAGGAGAGATGTTAAAGAGATGGCAGAGGGAATCTGTTGAGTCAGGGAACCTGTTTTCCCAGCAGCTTATTTTGATCAGAAGCTTTGAATAGACGGCTTGCTAAAACCAAACCAAGGGAAGAAAAAAACGTAAACTGGGAAAACTCGCCATTCCCCTTTCATTGTACAAGTGTTTTTTTTTAAAAAACACAACCTAAAAGCCATTTCCCTGATTTTTGCTTGAAGCAGTATTCTGTGAGCCATTAGCAAAGTCTCTAACCCAGACAAATCAGAACCTCTGCCTTTTACAACCCCTCTTGAAAAAAGCCAAGGACAACATAACCTAGGTAAAGGAACAGCATTGTCACACAATAAACTCATCTCTTAGGTATACATAAAGATGTCAGGACAGTATTTCACAAACTAACAGAGTTATCTCCAGTGCCTCACCAATACTTAATCTTCAATCAAAATTACAAACACAAAATATTTGGCCATTATCACTTTGCTATTTGTGAGAGTTTGCTTTGCACAAATTAATTGCAGCATTTCTTACACTGCAAAAGGGATCACACTTCAAATGTACTTATTGGCTAAAAAGCCAGATGGTCATGAGAGGTGCTATGTCAATCCAAAACTTTCTTTTCTTTTCTCATTATGGTAAAGCAACATAATTGAAATAAATCTGTCATAAGGCAGGTAGTTAACTACAAATGAAAAGTATTCGATGACAGATGGAAACGATTAATGGGACCTGTAAAATCACCTTAAAACTAGAATTTGAGAACTTGGATCATTGCTTATTAATTCGTAAATTATTCATTTTTCATAAGTCCAATTAAAGAATTCCATTTGGCAAACCTAAATTATTATTTATATTAAATCCACATAATTTGAATGAGCTTTTTTTCTGGTTTAAAGGGAAATCAGCAATATCTTAAACCAAGTGTTTGAATTGTTACTGGCAAGGGGAAGCTCTGTAATGTTTAAAGATGTATCACATAAAATTTCTTCTAAACTAAATTCTATTTGTGGAAGACTATGACAGTTCAATTGCATACGCCAAGGTAAAACATTTGTTTACCTCTTACTGCCAGCTATTAGTATTTGGAAAGCAGGTATAACCAGCTTTGTTGGGTATGAAAGTTAAATAGCTATGTTCCAGTATTACCACCATTGCACTTCTTTACCCTCCAATAATCCAGTCAATGTGAGCAAGAGAGAATGTAACCATCACCCCTTCATATTCAATAATATTATCATCACTAAATACCCCTCGATCAACTTCCTGGAGGTTAGATTACTTACAGTATGGAAACAGGCCCTTCGGCCCAACAAGTCCACACTGACCCTCTGAAGGGCAACCCACCCAGATCCATTCCCCTAACACTACAGGCAATTTAGCATGGCCAATTCACTTAAACTGCACATCTTTGGACTGTGGGAGGAAACCCTCACAGACACGGGGAGAATGTGCAAACTCCACACAGACAGTTGCCTGAGGCAGGAATTGAACCCAGGTCTTTGGCGCTGTGAGGCAGCAGTGCTAACCACTGTGCCACCAAATTGAACAGAAACTGAACTGAGCTAGTCATTTAAATACTGTGGCTACAAGAGTAGATCAGAGGGTAGGGATCCTACAGTGGTTAACCCACTTCCTGCCTAAAGCCTCTCCATCATCTACACGGCAGAAGTCAGCAGTGTGATAGAATACATCCCACTTGCCTGATGATGATTAGCTCCAACAATACTCAAAAAGCTTGACACCATCTAGGACAAAGCAGCCTACTGATCAACCAGAAATTTAACTGGACTTGTCACATAAATATAGTGGCTACAAGGGCAGTTCGGAGGCTAGGAATACTGCAGAGAGTAACTCACCTCCTTACTTCCTAAAGCCTGTTCACCATCTACAAGGCACAAGTCAGGAATGTGATGAATACTCCCCACTTGCCTGGATGGGTGAATCATCAACAACACTCAAGAAGCTTGACATCATTTAGGACAAAGCAGCCCACCGGATTGTTACCACATCCACAAACATTCATTTACTCTACCACCGATGCTCAGTCACAGTGGTATGTACAATCTACAAGATGCAATGCAGAAATTTATCAAAGATCCTCAGACAGCACTTTCCAATACCACCACCATTTGCATCTAGAAAGACAAGAACAGGAGATACGTAGGAACACCACCAACTGCAAATTCCCTTCCAAGCCATTCATACCCTGACTTGGAAATATGTCGCTATTGCTTTCCTGTCACTGGGTGAAAATCCTGACATTTTGACCCTAACGGTATTGTGGGTCAACCTACAATGTGTGGACTGCAATGGTTCAAGGTGAGAGCTCACCACCTTCTCATGGGCAACTAGGAACAGACAATAAATGTTAGTCACTTACTGGATTAGTGGTGCTGGAAGAGCACAGCAGTTCAGGCAGCATCCAACGAGCAGCGAAATCAACGTTTCGGGCAAAAGCCCTTCATCAGGAATAAAGGCAGTGAGCCTGCAGCATGGATAGATAAGCTTTACCTTGTTGATTTTAACCCTACTGCGAATCCTCTTGCAAGGATGCCTGCCTTGAAGAAGTTTTCCTCCTCTCTCTACAAGAATCTCAGGGAGTCCCTCTCCCACTGCAACTCCCAGGTCATTTACTCTGCTCTGAAGCTCTTCAACCATGTTACTCTATGCTACTCTCTCCCCACCCCCACCCTCCTCTAGCTTATCTCTCCACGCTTCAGGCTCACTGCCTTTATTCCTGATGAAGGGCTTTTGCCCGAAACGTTGATTTCGCTGCTCGTTGGATGCTGCCTGAACTGCTGTGCTCTTCCAGCACCACTAATCCAGTATTTGATTTTCAGCATCTGCAGTCAATAAATGTTAGTCATCTAGTGATGCCCATGACCCACAAATGATTTAAAATAATTCACTGCCTCCACCACTGACACTCAGTAGCATCAATGTGTATCGTTTACAATATGTACCACAGAAATTCATCAAGACTTCTTAGCACCCTCCAAACTCAAAACTACTTCCATCGAGGAGAACAAGGGCAGCAGATACATGAGGACATCATCACTTCCAAGTTCCCTTCCATGTCCTGACTCAGAAATATATGGTCATTCCTTCACTGAAGCTGGGTCAGAATACTGGAACTCCCTCCCTAATGACATTACAGGTCCATGACCTCAAACAGACTGCATCGGTTTAAGAAAGCAGATTACTGACAGCTTCTCAAAGGCAACAAAGGATAGGTAACAAATGCTGGCTGGCCAGCAATGCTCACATCCCATGAACAAATAAAAACAAATTCCATTTTTGCCTTTTTAAATTTTTTTAAAACACATGTGAAAATAAAAGATCTATCTCAGTGATTGTTGTAAAAGTCCGTAAGGCCATAAGACATAGGAGTGGAAGTAAGGCCATTCGGCCCATCGGGTCCACTCCGCCATTCAGTCATGGCTGATGGGCATTCTCCGCATAGCCCTTAATTCCTTGTGACATCAAGAATTTATCAATCTCGGCCTTGAAGACATTTAGCGTCCTGGCCTCCACTGCACTCTGTGGCAATGAATTCCACAGGCCCACCACTCTCTGGCTGAAGAAATGTCTCCGCATTTCTGTTCTGAATTTACCCCCTCTAATTCTAAGGCTGTATCCACGGGTCCTGGGGTCCTAGTCTCCTCGCCTAACGGAAGCAATTTCCTAGCGTCCACCCTCTCCAAGCCATGTACTATCTTGTAAGTTTCTATTAGATCTCCCCTTAATCTTCTAAACTCCAATGAGTACAATCCCAGGATCCTCAGCCGTTCCTCGTATGTTAGACCTACTATTCAAGGAATCATCCGTGTGAATCTCAGCTGGACATGCTCCAGTGCCAGTTTGTCGTTCCTGAGGTGTGGGGGCCAAAACTGGACACAGTACTCCAAATGGGGCTGAACCAGAGCTTTATAAAGTGTCAGTAGCACAACGGTGCTTTTATATTCCAACCCTCTTGAGATAAGTGACAACATTGCATTCGCTTTCTTAATCAGGGACTCAACCTGCATGTTTACCTTTAGAGAATCCTCGACTAGCACTCGCAGATCCCTTTGTACTTTGGCTTTACGAATTTTCTCACCATTTAGAAAGTAGTCCATGCTTGTATTCTTTTTTCCAAAGTGCAAGACCTCGCATTTGCTCACATTGAATTCCATCAGCCATTTCCTGGACCACTCTCCCAAACTGTCTCGATCCTTCTGCAGCCTCCCCACTTCCTCAGTACTACCTGCCTGTCCACCTAACTTCGTATCATTGGCAAACTTCGCTAGAATACCCCCAGTCCCTTCATCCAGATCATTAATATATAATATGAACAGCTGCGGCCCTAACACAGAACCCTGCAGGACACCACTTGTCACTGGCTGCCATTCCGATAAAGAACCTCTTATCCCAACTCTCTGCCTTCTGTCAGACAGCCAATCCTCAATCCACACCAGTAGCTCACCTTGAACACCATGGGCCCTCACCTTACTCAGCAGCTTCCCGTGTGGCACCTTATCAAAGGCCTTTTGGAAGTCTAGATAGACCACATCCACTGGGTTTCCCTGGTCTAACCTACTTGTCACCTCTTCAAAGAATTCCACAGGTTTGTCAGGCATGACCTCCCCTTACTAAATCCATGTTGACTTGTTCTAATCCGACCCTGCTCTTCCAAGAATTTAGAAACCTCATCCTTAATGATGGATTCTAGAATGTTACCAACAACCGAGGTTAGGCTAATTGGCCTATAATTTTCCATCTTTTGTCTTGATCCTTTCTTGAACAAGAGAGTTACAACAGCGGTCTTCCAATAATCCGGGACTTTCCCTGACTCCAGTGACTTTTGAAAAATCTAAACCAACGCCTCCGCTATTTCCTCAGCCACCTCCCTCAGAACTCTAGGATGTAGCCCATCGGGGCCAGGAGATTTATCAATTTTAAGTCAGGTTTGTTTAAAAGAAAATAAACTATTTAAGATCAGATCCCCCAATCTTTTCTGCACATTGCTTGTTGGAATTTTCATTTTCAACCTCTAGTTGTCTAAAATCATTTTTCTTTGTTTTACTCGATCTACATCCCTTTAATTTTCTTTCAGTCAGCCCCTTCGGGTTCTCATGCCTCAGAACATGGCCAATCCAGTGTTTTTAAGCTTTTCTTGATTTTCATTAACAATCTCTCCTCCTCCAGCATTCTGGAAACTGCATCATTACTCTTGTCTTCTTTACAGGTGACCAGCTCACTCCTGCTCCAAAGCCAGATGCTGACAATTTTAGATACACTGACTTGGTGGTCAGCAGCTCTTGTTCTCCCAGTAGCACTAGTTACAGTAATGGCCAGGACAGAGACTGCAAGCAATCCCCAGATTCAAACTCTCAGAGTTCACGGCTGGCTCAGTGAATGGTGGTCTCAGGGGGTGGAGAAGGGGCCCAAGGAGAATAGAAAGACTGGGCTGAGGCCCTAGATGGGAGGGGGGAGGCAGACCACTGGGAGCAGATCATTGGGAAGTGGTTGGCATGGTAGCACTGCTGCCTCACAACACCAGGGCCCTGGGTTCAAATCCAGCCTCAAGTGATTGTGTGCTGTTTGAACAATCCCCCCATATCTGCGTGGGTTTCATCCGGGTGCTCAGGTTTCCTCCCACAGTCCAGTGATCTACAAATTAGGTGGATTGGCCATGCTAAATTGCTAATAGTATCCAGAGATGTGCAGGTCAGGTGGATTGGCCATGATAAATTGCTCATAGTGTCCAAAGATGTGCAGGTTAGATGGCTTAGCTATGGGAAATTGCTCATGGTGTCCAGACATGTGCAGTTTAGATGGCTTAGCTGTGGGAAATTGCTCATAGTGACCAGAGATATGCAAGTTAGATGGCTTAGCCATGGGAAATTGCTCATAGTGCCTGGAGATGTGCAGGCTGGGTGGATTGGCCATGATAAAAAAATCCCATGCAGGGTTACAGGGATGAGGTCAGGGCCTGGGTTTGAGGAGGATGCTCGTCAGAGGGTCAGAGCAGACTCGATGGGAGGAATGGCCTCTTTCTGTACCGTAGCGATTGTATGATTTATGGATATGCGCAGTGTGAAAAGAGGATCCTCAAGGGAGGCATTCGTTGTCTTCAGGATGGAGACCTCAGTAGTGTAATCTACTGGGCTTTCCTCCTGCCCCTGAATTCTTTAAGTCAGACCCAAACTTGAGGGTAAAGCTAGAAGTGGCCAATAAGTGGCCATTTAAGGCTTGAGTTGAGGGTAGGGCAGACAGGCCACCACAAGCTTTGCTCGCCCATGTAAAAATTGCAAGCAAGTCACAGTAGGCCAGAGGATAGGTGATAAAGACAAAAAAGATTGGTCAGCTATATTCTTCGGCACAGGAACTTGCTAAAGGTGGTGAGTTAAGAGACATGTCAATATGCAATTCTGCCCTGCATTTCCATTCAATTTAATATATGGCTGACTGTTTTTCTTAAGATCTGCCTTTCAGACCCCAAAAATAAGATAGTCCATATCACAGCCTTGATCACTATTTTCTTACGATATCTCCTGCTACAAATTGGCAAGGGAGAATAAATTGTTACTCCTCTTTTTAACCTCTGACTGAGCACAACAAAATTATAACTTTTTTTTTCTCACAGATCCATATCACATTTCTGTTAAAATATACTTTACTGGATCGATGTTAATAAGCCAATTACAAGTTTCTCTTAATTGAAAGTGAAAGGAATTTTCATATTTACTCAAAAAAAAGTTACCTTAAACAGACAGCAATAGATATGAAGTTTCAAAAGGGGAGAATGTCCAGTATAAGAGGAAGAACAATTATAGGCAATTTAAAAAGTTATTGAAGTCCTTGGAGTTCTGGGTCTTAACTCAAGACCATTCTTGATAAAATAATGTTCATATCAGCAGCAATTGCAATGTTTGTGGATACGTTTGAGTTCTTGGTAAATGAATCTTTCTCTGATTTGCCTTTCACTGAACTTTGACTTCTGACGGACTAAGAGAAACAGCATGACAGAGCGAGATAGAGTTGTGTTACAAATTAATGCTCGTTCCTTTCTGAGAAAGGGCCATTGGACTCGAAACGTTAACCCTGATGCTGATGTTCCACAGATGCTGCCAGACCTATGAGCATTTCCAGCAATTTCGGGCTTTGTTTCTGATTTCCAGCATCCAAAGTTATTTTGCTTTTTATTTTGTACATTCCTTTCTGTCAACTGCTCTGCCAAGTAGCTACTGAATTCTGTGTAATGCCTATCTGTCTTCATTTTATAAACTGATTTTTGAAGGAATGTTAGGCCAGCATTTATTGCCTATCCCCAGTTGCTCTCGGGGAGGTGAACATTGATTTGTAACAAGAATCAATCTTCTACCCTTCGGCCTACCGTGACTTGCCTGCAATTTTTACATGGGCGAGTAAAGCCTGTGCTGGCCTGTCTTCCCTACCCTCAACTCAAGCCTTAAATGGCCACTTATCGGCCACTTCTAGCCCCTCACATTTGGGGCTGACTGAAGGAATATAGGGGAATGAGGAGAGCCCAGCAGGTCACACTACTGAGGTCACCATCTTGAGAACAATGCATGCCTCCCTCAACGGTCCTCTTTTTACACTGGGAACTACATAATTCATTGAATCCCTACAGTGTAGAAAGAGGCCATTCATCCCTTCGAGTCTGATGTATTACAGAAATTCATCAAGGCTCAATTGACAGCAGCTTCCAAATGTACAATCACTACCATCTATGAGTGCAACAGAAAGATGGGAACTCCCTCATGGCATTGTAGGTGTATCTACAGCAATTAAGCTGCAGTTACACCTACAATGCCATTAGGGAGGGACTTCCAGTCAGTTTCCCCTGAGGGAACGGCACTATATCTCCAGCTCAGGATGGTGAGTGGCTTGGAGGGGAACTTGCAGGCACTGGAGTTCCCATGTTTCTGCTGCCCTTCTAGACGGTGGTGGTTGTATATTTGGAAGCTGCTGTCTATTGAGTCTTGATGAATTCCTGTAATATATCATTGCAAACACTGAGCATCAGTGGGGACGGGAGTCAATGCTTTTGGATGTGGCACAAGACAATTGGGTGTGCTCTTTTCTGGATGGTGTCACGCCTCCTGAGTGTTGTAGGGGCTGTTTTCCCAAAGGGAGGTCACAGGCAACCTTTCATTTCTAATAAATGCAATTATCATGTGGGTGTAAACCAAACAGGCAACATGAGTTCACTGGCTCAGTTAACTGACATCAATGTTTTTAGGTAAAATAGTAATTTCAGTTCAGGTGACTTAGTATATTCCTCACTGGTTTCCTGAACCTGCCTCATGTTCATATGATCATTCCAGCCATTTAGATCAATACTTTTTCCTTTCTTAAAAATACGTTCATGCAAGAAAGTTTCAGGTATTAAAATCAGGTGATACAAGTTAAAAATGGATAGTCTATATTACATTACTATTGGGACATTATTTATTCCAATGCGGAGCAATTCTTTGTGCTTTGGGAATTGCTTTCCTTCCTCTTGATATTCTGGATCTTATTTTTCATTTCAGAGGCAATGGCGTTCTGACAAGTTCTTTTCCAGATACTTAAAGCCTGACACCTGTTCCAGCAGCTGACCACCCTTAACCTTGGCTTTTCTTGCATAATTTCTTCCAAGTTTCATAACTGACCTTGTTTTTCCATTAATTTCCATAGCTCCCACCACCTAGTTCAATCCATGCATTAGTATCTGCAGACCATCTACTCCGCCAGGCACAAGCTTGCAAACTAGATATAGGAGCAGAATTAGGCCATTTGGCCCATCAAATCAGCTCTGCCATTCAATCATAAGAACAAAGAAACATAAGAACTAGGAGCAGGAGGAGACCATGTGGCTCGCTGAGCCTGCTCCATCATTCAATAAGATCATGGCAGATCTTTGCATGGATTCAACTCTACTTACCCAGCAGCTCACCTTAACCCTTAATTCCTTTCTTGTTCAAAAATGAATCTTTGCCTTAATACCATTCAGCAAAGTAGCCTGACCTGCTTCACTGGGCAGGGAATTCCACAGATTCACAACCCTTTTAGTGAAGAACTTCCTCAACTCAGTCCGAAATCTGTTGCCCGTTATTTTGAGGCTATAAACATATCATGATCGTTATGTTTTTGGACCCCATTCTCCTGCCTCCTCCCTGTAACTTTTCATCCCCTTACCAATCAAGAACCTATCTACCGCTGTCTTAAAGACACTTAATGACTCAGCCCTCTGCAGCAATGATTTCCACAGATTCACCACACTCTGGCTGAAGAAATTCCTCCTCCATGAGATTTATGTTGTTGCTTTTTTTTTCCAAGAGAAGGAATCTTGTCACTATCACTGGGTCTAGATGTGGAACTGGCAGGAGCCCTGCATTAAAACCCACTATATGGGACATCCTGTCATATCAAATGAAGTTAATTTCACAGTGATGGATCTTCCCTGGCAGTGAAAACCCTGGGTGAAAGTCTTACCCGCTGACAGCAACTGGTCAATCAGACACCAGCAGCTCTACATTTCTTGGCAGCGCCAGGAAAGAGGTGGTTGCTACGGTAACACGCCAACCTAAGGTTAGGATCTCTGAGGGATGAAGGCGCCACACGAATGAAGTTGAGATGGAGATTGCAGGGGTTGGGATTTTGTAAGAAGGGTGCAGCTACAGGCCATGGTTTTAATGGCATCCCATTTCCCAATATCAGGTTCCTAAACAAGGCCTTGTGTACTTTGTGAACAAAGGACTTCACTTTGGAAGCCTGCAAGCAACCATGGCAGGGTTTGTTTTCTGGGCTTTTAACACGGCCTGCTAATGGATAAATACCAATGACACCAGGGTGAGACCCTTGACTACATCCTGACTTGGATTTAAATTGGGAATTGACCAAAAAGTAGCTGGACGCCTGTTGTTACTTTCCTGCCTAATTTAGTGACCCTCCACCAACCTTGCCATGTGAACAGCATTCAATTCTGGCTATAGAGAGGGAGAGTTAACTGTGTTTAGGTGTCAGAAACCCGTTGGTAAAGTTAAGCCAACATGTTGGAGTGTTGTTTGATTTATGGAGGATTATACTTAAGCCTGCACCATGTAGCTGGGACTCACCCATCTCTAATGGTCAAGGATGCAAGGTCCCACTGATCTCCATCAGCTCCTGTTTCCCAGATGCCAGCTGCGAGATGTAAGAAAGTAATTATTGACCGTGAAAGGCATTCAGCAGTTGAAGCTACCTGCAGGGATGATTTTCTTTAGCTGTTTTGAATAATAATGATGAAAAGGTTCCTCTGCTGAAAGAATTTTTAAGCAAGCTTTTTCACAAAGGTAATTCTTAAATTTATTTATTTTAACAAACACCATTTGGAGAAAATGACCTGTGATCAATCAATATCACTCTCCATGGTACAGGAACCTTGAATAAGAGTAGACTATTCAACCCATCAAACTTCTCTTTACATTCGATGAGATCATTGCTGATCTGTATCTTAATTCCATCTACTCTCTTTGGTTCCATCAGGAGAAGAGCAATTTGTATTCATATAGTGTCTTTTGTGACTTCAGGAAGTCACAAAGTGTTTTTATGGTTAATGAAGCACTTTTGGAGTATCGTCCCTACTGAAGTGCAGCAAACTCTTCAAAATCTTGCTTAACAAAAATCAATCATCCCCATCTTGAATTTGCTTGAGAACTGGAATCATCTCCACTGGGAACCAAGTGTGGTTTCCATTCACTCACAGAAACGTGGGCTTATATAATATTTCAGTTGTTATACAATGCTTCAAAATCACAGTCACTAAACAGGCATGCTTGCAAATATCGGTGCTGTTCCACAGTTCAAATAAACAGAGAGGGTTAGCAGTAAGGAAGCCATCATAAAGGGCAGGGAGAAAGTGACAACTGTAAATGCTGGAGATCAGAGTCAAAAAGTGTGGTGTTAGAAAAGCACAGCTGGTCAGGCAGCATCTGAGGAGCAGGAGAATCGACTTTTCGATGGGTGGCACGGGAGCACAGTGGTTAGCACTGCTGCCTCATAGCGCCAGAGACCCACGTTCAGTTCCCACCTCAGGTGACTGACTGGGTGGAGTTTGTAAATTCTCCCTGTGTCTGCGTGGGTTTCATCCAGGTGCTTCGGTTTCCCCCCACAGTCCAAAGATATGCAGGTTAGGTGAATTGGCCATGCTAAATTGCCCGTAGTGTTAGGTGAAGGAGTAAATGTAAGAGAATGGGTCTGGGTGGGTTGTGCTTTGGCGGGTCGGTGTGGACTTGTTAGGCCGAAGGGCCTGTTTCCACACTGTAAGTAATCTAATATTATGCTTGAAATGTCGATTCTCCTGTTCCTTGGATGCTGCCTGACTGGATGTGCTTTTCCAACACCATACCTTTTAATCATAAAGGGCAGGCCAATTACATATGAAATGAGGAGGAATTTCTTCATCCAGAGTGTGGTGAATCTTTGGTATTATCCAGAATCATAGACTCCCTACAGTGCAGAAGTAGGCCACTCAGCCCATTGAAGCCACACCAGCCCTCTGAAGGGCATCTCAACCAGACCCATCCCCTCCAACTTTATTCCCTGTAACCCTGCATTTCCTATGACTAATCCACATATCATTGGGCACTATGGGCAATTTAGCATGGTCAATCTGCGAAACCTGCGCATCTTTGGACTGTGGGAGTAAGCCAGAGCACCCAGAGGAAATTCCCCCAGACACGGGGAGCGTGTGCACACAGACAGTCTCCTGAGGGTGGAATCGAACCTGAATCCTTGGTGTTATGAAGCCGCAGTGCTAGCCACAGTGCTGCTCCAGAGGGCTGTTGAAGCTCAAACGTTGAGTATGTTGAAGACAGATATTAAAAGGTTTCTGAATACTAACAGCATCAGGGGATATGGAGCTCATGTGGGAAAGTGACATTCAGGATCAGCCATGACATAAGGTAAAATGGAGGGTAAAGTTGCTAATGTCTTAGCAGACCATATTAATTTAGGAGAGATAGAGAGTGGTGACTGATAGTGACTTAATTTGAGGGTCGTCACATCTCAGGCAAGGGAAGAGATAATAGAGTCCTTCATGGTAACCATTGTGGGGAAAATGTACCTACACAATGTTTCTGTTACACTGTATTACAAACTACAAATTACAAATTACAATCCAGCCAACTGCACTAACTGAGCACCAGCCATGGTCTAATGGAATGCTGGAACAGGCTCGTCAGGCAAAATGGCCTACAGCTTTTCCTCTGTTGGTATCTGGCTGTGAACACAGCTTCAAAATTCAGGAACTAATCATTGATGTGAAGGGGTTCCACCAGTATGGTGTTGGCCCATGGAACATGGAAAATAACCAAGGAAGGTACAAGATGGTGCTTCAAGAGAGATGTCAATAACGAGATGCCAAACAATGGTGAGGAAGAGTTGATGAAGGTCATGACAAGAGTGAGGAGGTGGACTTTGATGAGAGTTTTGAAGAAGAAAATATATAGTCTTGTATATTTAGGACAACATTTCAGACTGTGGGCCTAGGTTGGTTGAAGACCCTGTGGTTGAAAATACTGAGGAGAGACAGGAGGGTGCAAATGTTTTCAGAGTTAGAAGATAGTGAACAGGAACACAGGGTTGAATGAAGTTGCAGAACTATGAACAGTGAGACCATGAAGGCACCCGTAGAGAAGGGAAAGGATTCTGACACTGATAGATAGGAACTTTGAAAGGATCTGTAAAAGTAGTGTAATCATCCTCTCCAAACTTTGCTAATGCAAACCCTAAATAAGGCAACATCAGTCAAACAGAACACAGGAGAAAGTATAATAAATCATGCCCTTAGTCAGGTAAGCAGATTTTCTTTCTGATTTAGTTGGATAAAATCAATATTTCTACTGTCTGTTTTTGGACAATGTGTTGTACAATAGCTGTGTAGCTCTTGAATTGGCTCTCAAAATTCATCCTAAAGATAAAAATCTCATTTTCCAGTGAAATATAAAGATGCGAGAAAGATATCCTTATCATTATATATCATTTTTCTCTCTCCTTCGTTTGCTATATTTACAATGCCAGTAATTGATGGATTCATGACTGAGCAGCAGTTCAGGTTCACAGTAACCATAACAACCAGAGCTCTGTAATTTCCAGACTGCACAGGCTTGCTCTCTCTAGCTAGTTTGATAGCAGAGCCTAATGTGTAACTCTTATCAGCCAGTGGATGTTATCATGCAGGCCAGTTCCCAAGCCTTGGCATTTGTGCTTGCCACAGATTAGTTCCAACTGGCAAAACCTGCGCTTATCTATGAACATAAATATGACCTTTAGAATGTTGGATAGTAAGGTCTTTAACATTTTGATCTGTATCAGAATAATGTAGCACATACTCTTAATTGCTTTGAACTATTGGAGAAACTCAAACAGTCTTACAAGCGTTGACACAGACCATTCAGCCATTTGTATGAGCTATCTAATCTATCTCACCCAGCTGCTCTATCCCTACAGCCTTGCACCTTTCCCTTTCAATGTTTGTATCCAATCCTGCATTGTGGATCATCTTGCCAATATATAACATTCTTCTCCTTTCTGCTTAAATTAGACACTAACTTGAACTGATTGCATTCAATTATACAAGAATAGAATTCCTACATAGGATGGAAATAGACCATTTGACCCTACAAGTCCACACTGACCCTCTGCAGGGTAACCCACCCAGACCCATTCCCCAACTATTATACATTTACCCCTAACTAAGGCACATAACCTACACAGCCCTGAACACTATAGTCAATTTTAGCATGACCAATTTACCTAACCTACACATCTTTGGACTGTGGGAGGAAACCGGAGCACCTGGAGGAAACCCACGCAGACACAGGGAGAATGTACACACTCCACACAGATGGTCACCCAAGGCAGGAATTGAACCCAGGTCCCTGGTGCTACAAGGCAGCAGTGCTAACCACTGAGCCACTGGCTGCCCTAAATAAATCAGAAAATAACAAAAGAAAGATGTTACTTAAGGAGAACTTTTCCCAGGCATTGAACAATGTGGACATGGGTGGGAGAGTTGGGAATATGATGTGAAATGGCCAGCGAGAGCTTTTCTACAAGAGCCATAAAATCCTACTTTCCAACCAAGTGTTGAGCACCAAGGTGAGATTCTCACTAACAAGCAGCAAGAAGCCTGTTTGTTTGCATTAGCATTGCATTAACATCTCATTTATATGTCGTTTCCCATTCTCTCACCCACTGGAAAGAAACTAAACAATGATCATTTCCAGTATGAAAGCAAAAGCTGTTAGCTGGTGACTCCAGCTCATACCTCGCTCGTTTGGCCATCCATCTTGAATATCAGGCACCAACTTCTCAGGACACACACACCTCCATTGCATTCAACATGTACCAACCTCACCATACCATCATGGCACATCTCTGACCCACGTTCTGTATAGCTCTGCATGTCAATGATTCACTTTGAAGCACCTTGGCTCCTCTCATTGCAATGCTGCTGCGTGGACACTCTGTGCACAGGGACAGCTCACTGGACTGGGCCAGGCTACATCCTTGCTCAAAGCATCCTTGACTTTGTTGCCTTGCCATTCTGAGTACATGAGAAACATATTGCGTGTTCATCAGTTAAACGGCCTTGGCTGACAGTTTAAGGGGAATGATCTTCACCAAGGCAAGGGAATGTCTGTCAGTCATGGCATTCTGGTTCAAACATCAAAGGTATGATCCAATATCAGTCCAAGGGCTTGGATACGGTCAGTAAACTGCTTAGGGTGGTCCTTGCCTATGGGTGCGTATCACTTCAGTACAGAATGTGGGCCACAGCCAGCCTTCAAGGTCCATTGCAAATAATCAGAGAATTTGCAGTAAGCCTATTGGGGAGCTACACACAGATCTGTCAGGGGTCTGGCCATTCATTGGTCAGGGCTGTGTATCCAAACCAGTCAGTCAGTGGAGCAACCACTGACACCAGGGGACAGTTACCAGGAACCACTGCTAGTGCAGTGAAGTTGGGAAAGTCAATCATTGTGAAGCCCATAACTTGACATTTAAACAGAGGAGGCTATAGTTTTTTAAATTTTTCATGGGGCAAAGGCATCGGTGGCTGAGCCAGCATTTATTGCCCATCCCTAATTGCCAAGAGGGCAGTTAAGGGTCAACCACATTGTTGTGGGCCTGGAATTGCATATAAGCCAGACCAAGTAAGGATCACAGTTTCCTTCTCTAAAGGACATTCATGATCCAGATGTGTTTTTCCAACAATTGACAATGATTTCATGGTCATCATTAGATTCCTAATTCCAGATTTGTATTGAATTCAAATTCCACCATCTACCATGGCAGGATTCAAGCCCAGGACCCAGAACACGGCGGCACGGTGGCACAGTGGTTAGCACTGCTGCCTCGCAGCGCCGGAGACCCGGGTTCAATTCCCGCCTCAGGCGACCGACTGTGTGGAGTTTGCACGTTCTCCCCGTGTCTGCGTGGGTTTCCTCCGGGTGCTCCGGTTTCCTCCCACAGTCCAAAGATGTGCAGGTCAGGTGAATTGGCCATGCTAAATTGCCCGTAGTGTTAGGTAAGGGGTAGATGTAGATGTAGATGTAGGGGTATGGGTGGGTTACGCTTCGGCGGGGCGGTGTGGACTTGTTGGGCCGGAGGGCCTGTTTCCACACTGTAAGTAATCTAATCTAAAAAAAAAGTAATCTAATCTAAAAAACATTACCTGGGTCTCTAGATTAACAGTCCAGAGATAATACTACTTGACCGTTACCTCCCTGAGGACACTGGGGAATTTGGGATACTGCAGGAAAAGGTCCTATTGATGGTCACCATCACTGTTGGTTTGATGGGAATACAGTACAGCATTATGAAGTGGTAGAACTGGGGCATAAGCCCATGTGGCGTTTATGAACATGTGGAGACTCATTACTGATGTCAAGGCAGGGAGAGTCAGAAAAGAAAGGGAGATGCAGTTTCAGAGAATAGACTCTTGATTACCAGGCTTAGCCTGGCGCTCCCTGTGTCAAGTGGAACTTACATCGCATTTCACACATGTGCAACTCTTAACTATGAAATGGAAATGTAATATGGCTACGTCCACACTATGGGTTTGGTGTCAATGTTTTTTTTTCCCTGGTTGAGCATGCAACCTCCATTGATGCGAGGTATTTCAGGTGGCATTAATTAGCTACTTACACAGTCATCTGTAATCAAAGCACTATGCATGTGAAATACAGGCACTGTCTGACTGAGTGGGATACAAATCCTGGTGAAAGTCAATCTCGACCATGAGGTTGGTCATAGCAGATTGAAGATAATCATCTCTGTGAAGCAGATCTAGCGAGAGACAACCTTAAAGTGGCACCTGGGACCATAAAACACAAAGATATTGCACAATCTCATTAGCTCCACAGGAACATGGAATGGAATTTCTCTCACTTTGAACTGTAAATATCTGCCAACATGCTCTTAGATGCATTGATGCCTTCCTTAGGTAATGTGGTGCTTGCAGGACAAGCTCTCAGTCCTCATTCAGCACATATTCTCCTACTGCCTTATTACAGCATGAGTACGGCCCTCCACACAAGGTATCTACTTCTCAGGTACAGGCATTCCATGGCCCTCCGTCTCAGAGTACCCCATGTCTCACTGTGTGGAGCTGAGCTTTTCTTCATGAGTGATACAAATTACTAAGGACCTGTTCTGTTTCTCATGGTCCTGATACAGGTTTGTTGGAAGTGTGCAACCATAGTAGAGGTTATCGTTGAATCATAGAATCCCCACAGTGTGAAAGCAGGCCCTTCAGCCCAACAAGTCCACATCGACCCTCTGAAGAGTAACGCCATTCCCCTACCCTATAATCCTATATTATCCCCTGACTAATGCACCTAACCTACACATCCCTGGATATTATGGGACAATTTAGCATGGCCAATCTACCTAACTTACACATCTTTGGATGGTGGGAGGAAACCAGAGCACCCAGAGGAAACCCACACAGACATGGGAAGAATATGCAAACTCCACATAGGCAGTTGCCTGAGGCTGGAATCGAACCCAGGTCCCTGGCGCTGTGAGGCAACAGTGCTAACCACTGAGCCACCACGCACAGAGAAGTGGAGGAGGGACAGATCCCTCAGCAAGCCCAGGATGACGACAACCTCCACCTGACAAGGTTGCAGCTGAAGGTCTCCTCAGGACATGCAGGAGATTCAGGAGGCCCAGAGTTGGTCATCCTCCCACCCAGTGAGGTCTAGTACAGTCTCTTATGTCAAACAAATGGTGGAAGGGGATGGAGCTCTCATGGTGCAATTGTTACATCCTTCCCTCTCAACCAGGAGACCTTGGTTTTAGTCCTATCTGCTTCAGGGGTATTTCATTACATGTCTGAACAGGCTGATTATAAAAATATCTGAAGCAAATTATGATGAGTAGATGGTCCTTCAATTGGTTCCAAATGAATTGCATGATTTCCCGTATTTCTTCTTAAGGGTCTGGTTTCATCAATATAACAAGTCTTTTGATTATTTTTGTTTGACTCCCATTTACTCTAAATTTATACAGTTTGAGGAATGAAAGGCTGCTTTTTGTTCATTATTCGATTTGCTACTCTATCTGTAACTGCTGTTGATCAATAACAATGAATAAGTAATTAGTCAAATGGATAATAATGCAGCAGCATGAGGTAATCCAAATGTGTTGCAACTATTTCATGTTTATTATTCTGTTAAGGACCTGCTATTTGAATCAACTATGGATCTGACACATGCAGCTGCTATAACTACCATTCATGGCTGTTAAAACTAAGCCAATGATAAACTCTCCAACGTGTGTGTGTATTTATTCACTAATTAATCCCCTTTCAACTGAAGTACCACATTGAGTATTTAGGGATGATGAATTTCCTACTATTTGTACATCTTGGGTCATCCTGATGGTCAAACCATTAAGTGTTATTTAGGGCAAAGAAGGAAATATTTCAACTCTGAGTAATAAAACTACACTAAAGAAATAGAAGTCCTCGTCAAACATCTATGAAGGCTTGAGGCATTGCAGACCTGCTTGGTCATTTATGAGATTATTGATTCAGCTTCAATGCTTCGTTGTCAGAAACCACACTGGTGCCAGTTCAACTCTTCTTCCTTTACATTGCTTCAGGAGCAGAGGCTGTCAGGGTTCCTCATCAATCCAATACCCTGCTGGAGAACACATGTAACTCCAAGATGTCACTTGCAAACTCGAGTCGGGGAACAGATGTAATTACGTGCTTTATGATTCAATTATGGGTTTCTGCAGTTGCGCTAGGTGAGACTGGGAAATGCTATTTGGACAGTAGGTGGTCACATTGTTTTTGTCCAGTCCATTCAATGAGGGTCATCCAATGCTCTGGGCAAGACTAAAGTCACAGATTCATAGAAATGTACAGCATGGAATCAGACCCTTCAGTCCAACTTGTTCATGCCGACCAGGGATCATATCCTAATCTAGTCCCATTTGACAGCATTTGGCCCATATCCCTCTAAATCCTATTTATTCATATATCCATCCAGATGCCTTTTAAATGTTGTAATTGTACCAGCCTCCACCACTTCCTCTGGCAGCTCATTCCATACACGTACAACCCTCTGTGTGAAAAAGTTGCCACTTAGGTACCTTTCAAATTTTTCCCCTCTCACCCTAAACCTATGCCCTCTAGTTCTGGACTCCCATACCCCAGAGAAAAGACTTTGTCTATTTATCCTATCAATGCCCCTCATAATTTTATAAACCTCTATAAGGTCACCCCTCAGCCTTTGACACTCCAGGGAAAACAGCCCCAGCCTATTCAGTCTTTCCCAAAAGCTCAAACCCTCCAACTCGTTTCAATATTCCTGAACTCTGGCCTCATGAGCTTCTCTCACTTGCAATCTCCATTTGGTCACAACACAAACATACTCTAATTATGGTCACACGCAGTCCAAAGACCATCACTATGCAGATCTTAAAAGACCATGTTAGTAGAGGAAACTGGCATGTTTATGATACCATGCACTCGGTACGAGTGGGTAACAAATGTGTTGTGTGGAAGAGATGCCAAAGGTGCCACTTTGTCAGGGTTGGAGCTTTACGTTTGAAATCTAGCATTGCAAACCAGGATCAATGCAAGCTTCAGCAGTTGGATGGGTGACAGGAACTGAACGCTTGGTGCAATGATCAGGCTGTATAAAAACCTACTGGAAATATCTCGCAGGGAGATGGAGTCTGGCTCCATTTGGCCAGTAGCTTGATATTGAACCCTGACACCATGGTCTCCAACAAGGGAAATCTGACCAGCTCCATCCAACATTTTGTGGAGCCTAACATCATGCAGCATCTGATGACTGAGTTTCTAACACTGACTGCAACCTCCATGGAATCCCAAGAAGCTTCCATGGAATGGTACAGTATTGCAATAGAGGTTCAAGCAACTGCTGTGGTGGCTCCGAGATCCTTGTTTGAAAGGGAATGGAGACCAGTTTCATTGCCCAAAGGTCAGTTCTCCAGCGATTGGAACAGATGCCCAAAGTTTGTGTTATGAAAACCAAGGAGCAGGAATTTACTGGAAATTCGCTGGATTGCAGGTACCCCTTGCAGTGAACATCTGACACCTCCCATGCAGTTGACTGTCATCGAGATCACAGAATCCCTCTGGTGTGGAAGTAGGCCATTCGGCCAATCAAGTCCACACCAACCCTCTGAAGAGCATCCCAGACCGGTCTCAAGTGCTTTTCTATCAACATCACAATAGGAGGCCATTCAGCTCATCGTGTCCGCACTATCAACAAGTAACCATACAGCCTAACCCCATTTTCCAGTCCTTTGGTCACTGGTCAGGTGGCTGTGGAACTCCAAGTGCATATTTAAATACTTTTTAAAATACAGTGAGTAGTTTCTGATCCTACCACACTTTTAGACAACACATTCCAGATCCTACCACCCTCTGGGGGCAAGTATTTCCCTTTGAGTCTTCATTTTTCTGACAATCCCCATTCCCCCTCAACATGTCTTATTTGTGTTTCATTGACCTAACTCTCAGTAGAGCAAGTGCCATTTTCTACCTTGCATACCTTCACTTATACCTAATTTATATCTCTACCCCTTTTTCATACCAAGAGTAAACACTTTTAATTTCCCTCTGGGCACCCTCACAATTGTTCTGAAGAAGTGTCATATCAGAACTGCTTCTGTCTCTACAGATGTTGTCAGACCTGTTGAGTTTCTCCAGTGCTGTCAATTTTTATATTCAGCAGCATTTTTCCCTCTCTGCTGCAAAGTGGGAAAATCTATGAAAGTTGGGAAAATATAGCGAGATTTTTTAAAAAAAACAATCAAAATCTAAGCATCAAGAAAAAGTATCTCTGATTTTCTCCTCAAGCTTCAAATTGTGATCTCAGAATCTATTGAGCGTTGACAATTTTATTTTTGTGTATCTGCAACACTTTGTCTGATTTACACAGTATATCCATTTCTCTTCCAATTTCCTGAGAGTGCAAATATCTGACATGGAAATCAGAGTGGGGTCTTGGTAGCTGCAGTTCACTAACTGTCTTGTCCTGTTCATTGTTTAATTGTGTCTCCAGTACAATATCGATTTCTGCTCTATGGCCACCATTTTCCTCCATGTAAGTCAGCAATGGTGAACCATTAGCCTCACCACAACTTTAAGCCTGCTCTCAGGCCCAGACTCACACCATTTCAGCCCTTCAACACTTTATGTTGGAGCTCAGAGATGCATGCTTTTGCCAGATTAACTCGCACGTGGGGCCATGTGTCAAACCAGGTGTGTCTTCCACCTCTTAGCTTGCTTTCTTAGCACTCATTTACACTGTGCTCACTTACCGGCTGCCAGTCTCTGTGTCATTCAGAAGACCCTGGCAGGGTGAACACTTTCACCTCACCATGAGACAGACCCCAAAGAGCCCATTGTGCAATTAATGAGGTGAAGAGGCAGGAAGCTGTGTGAAAGAAGTTGCTGTCCACCATGACAGATTGGGTCCCATGAGTTTCACTTGATGAAATGTTTGAACTGAAAATGGGAATATTTCATCCACAGTCTCTGATGCCACATACCTCTCCATGATGATCCCAGCACAGCATATGGCCACAGAGTTTGCTGCTTCCCACCTGATTATAATCCACACTGCCTTCCCACAGGAGGGATCTGAGGCTTGTGTTTCCCTTCCTTAAGGCAGGTCCTGCTGGCACAATTCTATCTGCTGTCAGGGCCTGGAAGAGAGAGAGAGAGTGCAATGTGTATAATAGGAATGTTTCACACCCTTGAAGAGCTGTGCGCAGTGTGTGCATTGTGAGTAATGCCTGTGAAGAATAGATGCGTGAATATCAGTTTGTAGTTAGAGGGCGGATGAAGTGCGTTTAGCTTGTGATACTAATGCAGCTTTGAGTAGTGACCTATGAGATGGGATCTTACCTTCATCACTCACCCTGAGTGCACTCACTGGAGCAGGCATGATGGGCTGAATGGTCTCCATCTGTGCCCTAACACACTTGTGATTCTATAAAATCATTTCATCTTTGTGCCACTGGAGGCAGCACTCTTGCCTAACGTCTCCTTGGAGTCTTCCTTCCACATTAGCCTCAATATCCTTCTCTCTCCTGTGGGTAGAGGTCATCTTCCTTACCTATATCCCCCACCAGGACCTCCAATGCTGATGATGAGAATATGTAAGCATTTCCCATAGCACTGGACTATTCTTGATATTTGCACACTGCATACCTGAGTGGAATTGGGAGTTAGGGTTAGTGGAAGTGGAGCATGCATATACTTCTCCAAGAAAATTGTTCCTAATCAAAACTTGAATGCTGAAAGTGCAGCTCTCTGATTTAAATTATGATAAATCAAAAATTATACCCCAAACATTGAGGTCAAATCTAGACTCTAAGGCAGGCTCATCGTATTAACACAGTACCAACAAATTTCCCAAAAGAACATCATGCACTTTTATGTTTGCTCCTTTGTATTTTGCTTCTATTAAATAATGGTTGTACAAGGTCGAAATGTTGCATGGTTAAGTTGAATCTTTCAGCTTGGAAATTTGCCAAGATCCAGAACTGCAGCTACGTTTCATCTTCACCTGAACAATATGACAGAGATCGGATTGTGCTGCCATGGGTCTCCACTGTAACAGTGCATAATCTCCCTCCTTCTCAGACCACATTCTGGAAACGCCTCCCACCTCTCTTTCACCCTCGTAACCCAACTGACTACAACCTAGAGACATAGTTGGAGTTGATGATGTCGGTAGAGGAGTAGATGGTAGTTCTGTTGCACTGGAAAGACACCAACCCAGCTTTCATTATCTAGTCTGGGCAGTTCCAAACCTGACACATAGGCGCAATGGATCAACAAACATCAGGAATTTTATGCAAGGCAGACATAAAATGTTGGATTAGTAGCTATGTATTAATAGCTAGACTACATCTTCCAAGAGAGCGAAAGTGAGGACTGCAGATGCTGAAGATCAGTGTCAAGGTTGGAGTGGTGCTGGTCAGCAGATTCCTGATGAATAGCTTTTGCCCGAAACGTCGATTTTCCTGCTCCTTGAATGTTGCCTGACCTGCTGTGCGTTTCCAGCACCACTCTAATCTAGACTCTGCATCTTCCAAAATGTTAAATAATATCAATTCATAAGGAACTGGGGTTTGAGTGTAGAATATGATAGAGATATCCTGCTGAAGTCTCCCTGATATAGAATGTGAATAGTTAATAAAGACTATTGGTTGTCAGGAACTTGCTTGTAGATTATCTTTTATAAAGAACACCCAAAGTCAAACCCATTGTTATAACAATAGATGTTGATAATATTGAGCGTCTTGTGCTATTTTTTAAATAACTAGTTGATTGACACTGATGTGTGTGAAATGGTCACTTAATTTACTGCAGCCACTTATCCAGTTAGAGATCTTGTGACACATGGGTAACACTCGTGCCTCTGAAACAGAAGCTGTGGGTTTGAGGTCCACTCCAGGAACTGATGGTACGTTAACATCCTCGCCAATGGGATTTAATATGGGAAAATGTGAAGTTTTATATTTTTGCAGGAAGAATAGCAGAGCTGAAATTTATTTAAATGCAGAAAGCTGCAGCAGAGAAGGATGTGAGAGCCTTGTGCATGAGTCACAAAAAACTAGCAACCAAATTCAGCAGGCAACAGGGAAGGCCAATGGAATGTTGTCCATTATTTGAACTGTAATGGAGTATAAAAATTGTGAGGTCTTGTAAACTGTACAAATCACCAGAGTCGGACCACAAATAGAATACTGTCGAAGAGTGTGTAGCTGGAAAAGCACAGCAAGTCTGGTAGCAACTGAGGAGCAGGAGAATCGACATTTCAAGCATAAACTCTTCATCAGGAATGAGGCAGGTGACCCAAGGGGGCTGAGAGATAAATGGGAGGGGATGGGGTGGTGGGTTGGTAGCTGGGAATGTGATAAGTAGATGAAGGTGGTGAAGGTGATAGGTCAGAGATGAGGGTAGAGTGGATAGGTGGGAAGGAAAATGGACAGGGAGGACAGTTCAAGAGTTTGGTATTGAGTTGGAAGGTTGGATCTTGGATAAGGTGGGGTAGGAGAAATGAGGAAATTGGTGCAATCCACATTGATCCTGTGTGATTGGAGGGTCTCAAGGCAAAAGATGAGGCGTTGGGTTATAAGTGTTTGGTGGTGGAGGAGGCCCAGGACTTGCATGTCCTTGGCAGAGTGGGAGGGGAAATTAAAGTGTTCGGCCACAGGGCAGTGGGGTTGTTTAGTGTGTGTGAGATCCATAGATGTTCTCTGAAATCTTCCACAAGTTGGTATCCCGTCTTCCCAATATAGAGAAGACCACACCGAGAGCAACAGACACAGTAGACGACGTGTGGAAGTACAAGTAAATCTCTGTCAGATTTTGAAGGATCCTTTGGTGGTTTGGATGAAGGTAAGGGGGGAGGTGTGGATGCAAGTTTTACACTTCTTACGATTGCAGGGGAAGGTGCTAGGATTGGAGGGGGGCTTGGTGTGTGGCGTGGACCTTGCAAGACAGTCGTGGAGGGAATGGTCTCTCCAGAATGCAGATAGGTGTAAGGAGGGGACTTGAGGCAGAAATTCAGGGAGCTAGGATGGAAGCTTAGAGCTAGGACAAACAGAGTTGCTTTCTCTGGTTTGCTGCCCATGCCACGTGCTAGTGAGGTGAGGAATTGGGAGAGAAAGGAGTTGAACACGTGGCTACATGGGATGGTGCAGGAGGGAGGGTTTCAGGTTTTTGGATAATTGGCGCTCTTTCTGGGGTAAGTGGGACCTCTACAAGCAGGATGGTCTTCATCTAAACCAGAGGGGTACCAATATCCTGGGTGGGAAATTCGCAAAAGCTATTAAGGTGGATTTAAACTAATTCAGCAGGGGGATGGGAACCAAATTATAGGACAGGTACAGAAGAGGATGAGAATAGGGAGATCCCAAATCAAGTATCTGACACTGGCAAGCGAGAACCTGGTTTGAAGTGTGTGTACTTCAACGCAAGAAGCATCCGAAATAAAGTGGGTGAACTGGCAGCATGGGTTGGTACCTGGGACTTTGATATTGTGGCCATTACAGAGACATGGATAGAGCAGGGACAGGAATGGCTGTTGCAGGTTCTAGGATTCAGATGTTTCAGTAAGAACAGAGAAGATGGTAAAAGAGGGGGAGGTGTGGCATTGTTGATCAGGGACAATATTACAGTTGTAGAAAGCCTGTTTGGGGACTAATTAACTGAGGTAGTATGGGCTGAGGTTAGAAACAGGAAAGGAGAAGTCACCATGCTGGGAGTTTTCTATAGGCCTCTGAATAGTCCCAGAGATGTAGAGGAAAAAATAGCAAAGATGATTCTCAATAGGAGTGAGAGAGGTAGGGTAGTTGTCATGGGGGACTTCAACTATCCAAATATTGACTGGGATCACGACAGTACGGGTACTATAGATGGATCAGTTTTTGTCCAGGGAGGGCTTCCTGACACAGTATGTAGACAGGCCTACAAGGGGCGAAGCCACTTTAGATTTAGAACTGGGTAATGAGCCTGGCCAGGTGTTAGATTTGGAAGTTGGTGAGCACTTTGGAGACAGCGATCACAATTCTGTCAGGTTTACTTTAGTGATGGAAAGGGATAGGTGTACTCCACCGAGCAAGAGTTACAGCTGGGGGAAGGGAAATTACGATGCAATTAGGAAAGGTTTAGGAAACGTAGAAAGGGGAAGGAAACTGCAGAGGATGAGCACATTAAAAATATGAAGCTTATTCAAGGAAAAGCTGCTGTGTGTCCTAGATAAGTATGTACCTGTCAGGCAGGGAGGAAGATATAGAACGCGTGAGCCGTGGTTTACTAAGGAAGTGGAATCCCTGGTCAAGTAGAAGAAGGCTTATGTTAGGACAAAATGTGAAAACTCAGTTAGGGCGCTTGAGGGTTACAAGGAAGTCAGGAAAGACTTAAAAAGAGAGATCAGGAGAGCCAGGAGGAGACATGAGAAGTCGTTGGCAGATAGGATCAGGGTTAACCCTAAGGCTTTCCATAGGTATGTCAGGAATAAAAGAATGACGAGAGTTAAAATTAGGGCCAATCAAGGATAATAGTGGGAAGTTGTGTGCGGAGTCAGAGGAGATAGGGGAAGCACTAAATAAATATTTTTCGACAGTGTTCACTTTAGAAAATGAAAATGTTGGCGAGGAAGATACAGAGATACTTGCATCTAGACTAGAAGAGATTGAGGTTCACAAGGAAGAGGTATTAGAAATACTGCAGAGTGTGGAAATAGACAAATCCACTGGACCGGATGGGATCTATCCTGGGATCCTCTGGGAAGCAAGGAAAGAGATTGCCAAACCTTTGGCATTGATCTTCAAATTATCATTGTCTACAGGAATAGTGCCTGAGGATTGGAGGATAGCAAATGTGGCTCCCTTGTTCAAAAAGGGTAGTAGAGACAATCCTGGCAATTACAGACCCGTGAGTCTCACTTCAGTTGTTGGTAAAGTATTGGAAAAGGTTATAAGAGATAGGATTTATAACCATCTAGAAAAGAATAATCTGATCAGGGACAGTCAGCATGGTTTTGTGAAGGGTAGGTCATGCCTGACGAATCTTATTGAGTTTTTTGACAAAGTGACCAAATAGGTAGATGAGAGTAAACCAGTTGATGTGGTGTATATGGATTTCAGCAAGGCGTTCGATAAGGTTCCCCACAGTAGGCTATTGTACAAAATGCAAAGGAATGGGATTGTGGGAGACATAGCAGTTTGGATCAGTAATTGGCCTGCTGAAAGAAAACAGAGGGTTGTAGTTGATGGAACATGTTCATCTTGGTGTCCAGTTACTAGCAGCGTACCGCAAGGGTCGGTGTTGGGTCCACTGCTGTTCTTCATTTTTATAAATGACCTGGATGAGGGCTTAGAAGGGTGGGTTAGTAAATTTGCGGATGACATTAAGGTCAGTGGAGTTGTGGATAGTGATGAAGACATGTCGTAGGTTGCAGGGAGACATAGATAGGATGCAGAGCTGGGCTGAGTGGTGGCAAATGGAGTTTAATGTGGACAAGTGTGAGTTGATACACTTTGGCCAGAGTAATCAGAATGCAAAGTGCTGGGCTAATGGTAGGATTCTTGGGAGTGCAGATGAGCAGAGAGATCTCGGTGTCCATGTGCACAGATCCCTGAAAGTTGCCACCCAGACTGACAGGGTTGTTAAGAAGGCATACAGTGTTTTGACCTTTATTAATAGAGGGATTGAGTTCCGGAACCAGGAGGTTATGCTGCAGCTGTACAAAGCTCTGGTACGGCCACACTTGGAGTATTGTGTACAGTTCTGGTCACCGCATTATAAGAAGGATGTGGAAGCTTTGAAAAGGGTGCAGAGGAGATTTACTAGGATGTTGCCTGGTATGGAAGGAACGTCTTACAAGGAAAGGCTGAGGGCCTTGAGACTGTTCTCCTTAGAGAGAAGAAGGTTGAGAGGTGACTTAATAGAGACATACAAGATAATCAGAGGGTTAGATTGGGTGGACAGGGAGAGCCTTTTTCCAAGTTTGGGGATGGCAAATATGAGGGGACACAACTTTAAAGTGAGGTGAGATAGGTTATAAGACAGATGTCAGAGGAAGTTTCTTTACTCAGAGTAGTAAGGGTTTGGAATGCTTTGCCTGCATTGGTAGTGGATTCGCCAAGTTTAAGTGCATTTAAGTCGTCATTGGACAGGCAAATGGACGTACATGGAATAGTGTAGGTGGGATGGGCTTCAGATTAGTATGACAGGGCGGCGCAACATTGAGGGCCGAAGGGCCTGTACTGCGCTGTAATGTTCTAGGTTCTATGTTCTATATCCCTGGTGGTGGGATCTGTTTGTAGGTGGCAGAAAGGGCAGTGGATGATGCAATGTATTCGGAGGTTGGTGGGGTGGTAGGTGAGGACCAGGAGGTTCTGTTGTGATTGGAGGGGTAGGGTTCAAGGGCAGTGGTGCAGGAAGTAGAGGAGATGCGCTGGAGGGCACTGTCGGTCACATGGGAGGGGAAACTGCGGTCCTTGGAGAAGAAGGCCATCTGGGATGTTCTGTGGTGGAATTGGTCCTCCTTGGAGCAGATGTGGTGGAGATGGAGGAATTGTGAGAGGCAGTGTAGGAGAAGATGTAGTCCAGGTACCTGTGGGAGTCAGTGGGTTTGTAGTAGATGTCTGTATTGAGTTGGTCACCAGAAGTGCAGATGGAGAGGTCCAGGAAGGGGAGGGAGGTGTCCAGGTGAACTTGAGGTCAGGGTGGAAGGTGTTGGTGAAGTTCAACCTCCACGTGAGAGCACGAGGTGGCGCCGATACAGTCATTGATGTAGGAGAGGAAAAGGTGGGGAGTGGTGCCAGTGTAGCTGCAGAAGATGAACTGTTCCAAGTTCCCGACGAAGAGGCAGGTATTGCTGGGGCCCATGCAGGTGCTCATGGCTACCTATTTGGTCTGGATGAAGTGAGAGGATTCGAAGGAAAAATTGTTGAGGGTGAGGACCAGTACAGCCAATCAGATGAGAGCGTCAGTGGAAGGGCACTGGTTGGGTCGGTGGGAGAGGAAGAAACAGAGGGTTTGGAGACCTTTGTCATGGTGGATGGATGTGTACAGGGACTGGATGTCCATGGTGAAGATGAGGCACTGGGGGCTGGGGAAATGAAAATCATAGAAGAGGTGGAGGGTGTGGGAGGTATCCCGAATGTACTTGGGGAGTTCCTGAACCAAGGGGGCCAGGACAGTGTCAAGGTTTGCAGAGATATATTTGGTGGGGCAGGAGCAGGTCTCATAGTCCAAGAATCCAACACTGTCTAGTTCCACCACCTACCCAAAATTCCCAAACCTGACTGCCCCAGTCGACCGATCATCTCAGCCTGCTCCTCACTTTCTCCATTCTGATCTCGAGCATCTGCAGTCTTCAATTTCTCCACAAATAGAATACTACCAACA
Organism: Chiloscyllium punctatum; assembly: GCF_047496795.1. Taxonomy (NCBI): domain Eukaryota; kingdom Metazoa; phylum Chordata; class Chondrichthyes; order Orectolobiformes; family Hemiscylliidae; genus Chiloscyllium; species Chiloscyllium punctatum. The sequence continues at coordinate 147,272,595 of NC_092741.1, read as the reverse complement.
GTTTTGGCTACTTCGTCTAAAGAAAAATATATTGGCATTGGAGGCAATCTGGAATAGGTTCACTAGGTTGAAACTGGAAACGGAGTGCTTTACATGTGAGGAGAGGTTGAATTGCTTGGGCCTTTCCTCATTGAAGTTTAGAAGAATCGTAGTTGACTTCAGTAAAACATGCAAGATTTTTGACAGGTTTAATGTTGAGGGGTTAATTCTCCTTCTGGGACAGTCTAGGACCAGAGGACATTAGGGCAGCACGGTGGCTCAGTTGTTAGCACTGTTGTTTCACAGCATCAGAACCTGGGTTTCATTCCCACCTCGGGCAACTGTGTGGAGTTTGCACATTCTCCCTGTATCTGCGTGGGGTGTGCTTTGGTTTCCTCCTGCAATCCAAAGATGTGAAGGCCAGATGAATTGGCCATGCTAACTTGCCCATAGTGTTAGGTGCATTAGTCAGGGGTAATTGTAGAGGAATGGGTCTAGGTGGGTTACTCTTCAGAGGGTCAGTTTGGACATGTTGGGCCAAATGGCCTGTTTCCACACTTTTGGTAATCTAATCAGCTGAAAGTAAGTGGGTCACTCATGTAAGATAGGTAAGGAATTATCTAGTGAATCAGTAGAACTCGTTACCACAAAAGTCTGTTCAGGCTGGGCTGTTCAGTATATATTCGAGGCTGGGTTTTTTTGATTGGTAAGGGAATCAGGAATTATAGGGAAAATGCAGGAAAGTGGAGGTGAGGGCTACGAGATCAGCCATGGTCTCACTAACTGATAGAGCAAGCTCATTGGGCTGAAGAAGCTGTGTCTGCTCTGACATCTCCTGGTCTTATCATCAAACTGCAAATACGACAGTAACAATGGGGCTGATTCCTGGTCCACCTCTACCATAATAATCCATAACTCCTAACTACATATTACATGTTAGAATGTATGTTGCCATAATAAACCAGATTCTTTAAGTGAACTTTAACACATTACCCCACAGATCCAGTTTTAGCAGCAGGCACCTGGTTGTGTTGTCCAGTAACACTTTGTACATGGGAATGTTTTACTCTGGGATTGATTAATGTAGCCACAAAGTGTCATTCACATCTAAAAATAATGCTTTAATTTAATTTGAAAACTATTACTGTACTTAAAGTTTGATAATGTTTTTATCAAACTCTGATTCCTTCTTTACGAATCAATAGGTACCTTAGGGATTTTCTTCTGCATAGCTACTTGTAATTTTTTTGAGTCAATGATGTTCTTTTGAGATTAAACGGGGAGATGTTATAATACACAAATGACACTCTGGCAGTTCATTTTATGCCACAGTCCAATTGATTATGTAAAGTGCTGTGGGGCTGTTAAAAACCAACATCTGTAAGAATTAGTATGCAAACTGTACTCCAGATCTCCTATTCTATGTGGAATAGGTGAAATATGTCTTCTATTATATTTCTGCCAAATGCCTTCACAAATATTGGGTTGGCTTTTCCATTGAAGTAGGGCCAGGATGGCACGTGGAAGAGAAACATGAGACCCCCTTCCCGAAAGTATTCCTGCATTCAGGGGATTTTCCTGGGATTATTTGAGAGTTGGGTCAGCTGCCCAATTCACAGAGGCATACAAACAATTAACGCCCACTCAGGAACCATTCTGTTGAGGCACTGGTATTTTACAAACATTGGTGTGGCCCTTTGCCATGAGTAAGGCGGTGCCAGTTTAATGAAGGTGGTTTTCCAACAATAGCCCAGCAGGCCATCAAAGCTGGGTGGGGAGCATGCCACATGTTGAGGCTGTAGGATGCAAAGCTATGAACAAACATGTGGAGAGGTTGCCCCAGCAGCTCTATGTCTGTGTTGACTGTGGGATTTTCGAATCATAAATTCAACGCAGGCGCTGAATGTTTGTCATGTTGAAGCTACCTTGTGCTTGGCTGCTCACTTCAGCTCTCCCAACTCTCGTGCTAGCTTGGACATTGCTTTCGACCCCATTGTACTCTGGGGTAGTTCAGGACCCCTGTCTAGGCCCATCGTCAGGGACCTCATAGCTCCTAAAAAAAACTAACACTTCATTTTGTTTCAGAAAGTTAGCATTTCTGAACAGATGGAACATCAGAATCTGCATTCTCATGGTGATGTCCTAAGTGGACATTGATCTTTGCTGGGAGTGGAGGGCAGGAACTGAGCGCTTTTGGGACTTTCCAGTTTATTTGCTCACTAATTCAACATACCAGTAACTCTGTTTTTATTCACAATTGGGTGATTTGCTTAATTTCTTTGTTAACTGTACAATTATTTAATTAATTATCTTTAGCCTTGCTCTCCTATGTCATGCTTGCTATCTTCCATTGATCACTCTCTGTAAAGTTATTGAATAAATAGTTTGCCCTACAATATCTGGTATAATCAGAATTTTCTAAAGAACAGACAGTTCCAAGATTTCACACCTTTAATCAAATTTTCTTCCTTTAAGAAGTCAAATTTGTTTTAGTTCTATTATGCAGCTCTGATGTATTTTTTGTGATAATTTTTTATGTTTTGTTTCCTTGAACAATAGTGAACTGTGTCTTGTCTATCCCATTTAAATCTTTATTATCTTCTACTCGTTAAGCATGTTTTAATATGAAGAAAATGCTCTTGGTAGATTGATCATTTATGGTTGGTGCCTCTGCTGTTCATATCCTGTAAATATATGCAATTTGGGATTCCTGGTAGACAAGCCTTAATTACTGCAGAACTACCAGCAGTGCCCCAGTGCCACAGGCAAGAAATCACAATCCCTGTTTGTCAAGTAGAGATTGAGCGCCTTCCTCTGGCCAGATCAAGGTCTGCATCAGTTGTGTGCTCAAAAGCCAATCAAAGTTTCTGTTTCCCTTTATGCTCACAAAGCCAGGCCCACTGTGGCACATTTGAGGTCCCCAATGGATTATCTTCTGTCCACCTGCTATTTCAGGCACAATGAGCAGCAGCATAGTACTTATAGACACCAGCGTTCTTTTAGAGAGAGCCAAAACTAACTTCACTTTTCAGGCCTGCACAGAACACCAACTTAGCGTCACTTCATCTTTTATGGATGACATAACTCTACAGAGGCTGATGTCCCAACAGTAGGTCACCCTTTATTTACATATGGAATGAGCTGCCAGTGGAAGTGGTTAAGGCAAGTACATTAACAACATTTAAAAGGCATTTGGACAAATACATGGGTTTGGCATAGACCAGTTTGGGCCAATGGGCCTGTCTCCATGCTGTAGAACTCCATGACTCTTTTAATGGTAAGGTCCTAGGGAGTGTTGCTGAACAAAGAGACCTTGGAGTGCAGGTTCACAGCTCCTTGAAAGTAGAGTCGCAGGTAGATAGGATAGTGAAGAAGGCATTTAGTAAGCTTTCCTTTACTGGTCAGAGCATTGATTATAGGAATTGGGAGGTCATGTTGCAGCTGTACAAGGCATTGGTTAAGCCACGTTTGGAAGGTTGTGTGCAATTCTGGTCTCCTTCCTGTAGGAAGGATGTTGTGAAACTTGAAAGGATTCAGAAAAGAACTATAAGGATGTTGCCAGGGTTGGAGGTTTTGAGCTATAGGGAGAGGTGAATAGGGTGGGGCTGTTTTCCCTGGAGTGTCAAAGGCTGAAGGGTGACCTCATAGAAGTTTATGACATCATGAGGGGCATGGATGGGGTAAATAGACAAAGTCTTTTCCCTGGGGTGGGGAAGTCCAGAATGAGAGGGCATAGGTTTAGGGTGAGAGGGGAAAAATTTAACAAGGACCTAAAGGGCAACCTTTTCACGCTGAGGGTGGTGCGCGTATGGAATGAGCTGCCAGAGGAAGTGGTGGAGCCTGGTACAATTGCAACATTTAAAGGCATCTGGATGGGTAGATGAATAGGAAGGGTTTAGTGGGAAATGGGCTGAGTGCTGGCAGGTGGGACTAAATTAGGTTTGGATACCTGGTCAGCATGGACAGGTTGGACCGAAGGGTCTGTTTCCATGTTGTACATCTCTATGACTTGATGACTCCTTGTCCGTTGTACTGCGTCAGACAGAGTCAGGCACCACAGTGTCAGTATCTCCGACACTTAACCTTTCTGGGTTAGCCAATGCTCCCTGATTGGACCAGATAAAGAGCCTCAGTCAGGGAACTCACATTCTGCTGACTCACCTTGTTACAATGTCAAGTTATAGCCAATTATGAGGCAGAGGAGTTCAGGAATTGATAGCAATCCAGTATCAAAGGCTCATTCGGGTCAGTCGGTGCACTAAGGCGGTGAGGTGAAGTTGGTTCTGTCATTCTCGGCTGCCATATAGCCTTGCTATAGCAATGGAGACCAAAACCCATGCATCAATATTAAATCAAAACTCAAGTTGAAAGGCATTGTATTCATAACAGTGACTAAAGACCTTGAAATGTCAGAAAATATATAACTTCTGTATAAGAAAAGACATCTTGTATAAGAAAAGGCATCAGTCATTCTGTGCCAGCAACAGATCACAGATGGCACCGAGCTAAATATCTGAACAGCACAGTACCTTTATCTCATGCTGGCTGGTTCAGTAATGCAACCCCTCCATGCCCACACACCACCCACACCCCATTCTATTCCTCTTTCATCCAGCTAAACACATTCAAATAGACATATGCTGAAGTTCATATGCAAAGCTTTCAATAAGAACAATGAATGTTTCCACCAAACACCTTCAAAGTATAAACAAAATGAATAAAATAAGATTACTTTACATCTACCTTGCAGTCTTTCGTTCCTCCTCTCGGTCAAAACATAGTATCAGCATCTTGAATTTGCGGGGAAACTTTGGACCATGCATGTTTGGTGGGGGTTGGTTTGGGGGGGGGGGGGGGGGGATGCTGAATGGGGCCAATAAACTCAGAAAAACAGCATCAATGATTCTTTGTGCCATGTTTCTGATGATTTTCAGTTGAGGTAGCAGCAGCACAGAAGGAGTCTGCTGCTGAAAGTTTATACCACTGCCTCCAACACCTCTGAAGTTACACACCATTTTGATTGAGAAATATATCACTGTTTCATCATTGTCACTAGGTCAAAATCTTGGAAGCCCCTACTTCCCAGCATCTAACTACATGAACTGCAGCAGTTCAAGGTCTACCATTCCTTTCTGAACATCAATCAGGAACGGAAATAAATAATGGCCTTGGCAGTGACGCAAGAATCTCATGAATAATTCAATTTTTAAAATATTGTGAATGTATAGAACGAGGAAAAGGAATCAGCCTGGCAATTCACTACATAAAATAAAACACCAAGCAACCTGACTGTCTTGTATAGCATACAAAGACTGTTTAGACTATGAAGATTAATTTCTACTTAACCAACAGTAGGTGGAAACTTGCATCAGTTAGTTCCATACTGTAACATGTCAGTAAACTAAGCAAGAATCTACCAGGTTAATTGACAAAAAGACATGATGGGGTTTAATCCATCAATAGTATATACAGTTTATGATCACGGAATGGTACAGCACAGAGAAAGGCCTGTTTGTCACATCAGCCTGTGCTGGTGCTTTGACAGAGTGCACCTATCTCACTTCCTTACTCTTTCTCTACATTTGTGTAATTTTTTTCCAACCAAGTTGTTGATCGCCATTTTAAGAAGTTTTAACTGCTTTTGTTCTTTTCTATTATCTATTGACATTTACGTTCTCTTGAACTTTTATGCAAACTATTCAGTTTTGTTTTAGGTCTCTGTCCTATTAGTCACAGCTTCATAGAGTCCTACAGCAACTCCTCCATGCTAATCAAAATGTCCATCCACGCTAACCCCATTTCCCTGCACTTGGCCCATATCCTTCTAAACCTTTCCTATCCATGTATTTGTCCAAATACCTTTTAAATGTTGTTTATGTGCCCATCCCAACCACTTCTGCTGGCAGCTCATTCCATATACGTACCACCCTCTGTATAAAAAAAAGCCCCTCAGGTTCCCTTTTATTCTTTCCTCTCTAACCTTAAACTGATGCCCTCTCATCCTCAACTCCCCATCCCTGGGAAAAAGACAAAGTGCATTCACCCTATCCATCTCTCTCATGATTTTATACACCTTTAAAAGGGTCCCCCATCAGTCTCCTACCCTCTAAAGAAAAATGTCCTAGCTTGTCCAACCTCTCCCTATAATTCAGACCACTGAGTCCAGGTAGCATCCTTGTAAGTTTCATCTGCACTTGCTCCAGTTTAGTAACATCCTTCCTATAACAAGATGACCAAAACTGAACACAATACTCCAAGTACAGCCTCACCAGTGACCTGTATAACTGCAATATAACTTCCCAGCTTCTATACTCAGTGCCCTGACTGATGAAGGCAAGTATGCCAAAAGCCTTCTTTGCTGTCCTGTCTACCTGGGACTCCACATCCAGAGAACTGTGCACCTGAACTCTAAGATCCATCTGTTCCACTACTCTCCTTATTTGCACCAATAGTGTATTAAAATAAATTGACTTTTGAGTGACCCAAGTTGGACTCTTTTAGTATTCTGAATGCTCACAGTCATGTAAAGTGTCTGATGGTTATGTTTCACTCAAGGTTAAGCTACATTATCTTCTTCTCTACTATTCCACAATAATGGACATCTGAAAAACAAAGTGGTTTAGTGTGAACAAGGTTGGATATTCAGTGTGTTCCAGACTGCCTGCCTCTTTTGATGCTGTCTTTCATCCTCCAAAGCCCGGAGAGAGAAGGGAAAAATATAGATCTCACTTAGGCTGAGCTGAACAACAGCACAGAACAGATGGAGTGGAACTTTATGAAGGTATAAATAGCTGGAGTAGTGCAATCCAAAGATAACATGAAATAAGTGATGAAGTCAAGGCATTTGCGTATTTGTTACTTGATGCAACATCCAGTAGACATCTCTTTAACAAACAGGAAACAACATGGCTGGATGGACCAATCATATATTTCCATTTCATTGTCAGTGAGCTCCTGCAACTCTGTTTCAATACTGAGACATCACGGGGCAATGAGACAATTAATACTTCGTTGGTATTGGGAAATTAAAGAGTCTGGAACATGCTGAATGAACAAGTGTTCAGTTCACAGGTTTTATATACAATGAGGATACATGTGTGGGCTACAGTGCTGACAATATGAGTCAGCTGCACTTGATAAAAAAATTAATATTATGGCATTGAACATCACATTGTTAACCCTGGTATCATGGACTTGATTGTAGGTTTTATTTTAATCTTGATGTGACTGCACTGATCTGATAATATTGAAAATGCAATGAGCCCAGTCAGCAACCCAGCAACAGCACTGGAGACTTGTGCTCTCGGTCTTACTGCAAGCTGATCCTCACTGTTCTGGTACAGCGACAACACTGACATCTACCTGACTATTTAAAACATTTCCATGGTACGACCTGTCTGCGAAATGCAGGGAAAATCTAATCTGGTCAATTACCACCCGAGCAGTTTACTCTTGATCATCGCCAAAATAATCAAAATTGTCACCTCGTACTTACACAGGAATAAATTGCTCAGTAACATTCTACTTCAGTTCTGCCAAGTCCACTGGCTCATTTCCTCAAGATAATTGTATTCCAAACAGGGCTGGAAGAACTGAACCCAAGAGACAAGACTGACTCCATTTGACTTTGAGCCAACATTTGATTGAGTATGGTGTTAAGGAGCCCTGGCAAATGCGAGTCAGGAGGAAAGCTCTCCACTGGTTTGACTCATGTTCAGCACAGAAGAAGATTTATGCATTTTGGAAGCATTCTTTGGTACTACACTCAGTCAAAAGTGGCATGAATATTAAATCCAATCACTTTTATCTCCCCTCTGAAGTTTGTCCGCAAATGGACTGAGACTGTAAAGAGGTCAGGGACTGATCGAACCCAAACAGAGCATCAGTGAGCAGGTTATTGCTAAACAAGTGCCGTTTGATAGCACTGTTAATGATCCTTTCCATCAGCCAGACTGACAGGGTGGTAACTGACTATGTTGGAGTTACCCTGCTTGTTGTGTACAAGATATAACTTTCCACATCGTGAGGTAGATGCCAGTATTGTAGCTGTACTGGAACAGCTTAGCTGAGGATCACAACAAGTTCTGGAGCACACATTTTCGGTGCTAATGCTGGAATATTATCAGAGCATTTACAAGATCTGATGCCTTCAGCTGTTTGTTGATATCATGTGGAGTGAGTTGAATTTGCTGAAGACCTGGTATCTGTAATGCTGGGACCTCTGGAGGAGTCTGAAATGAACCATTCACTCGGCACTTCTGGCTCAAGGTTGTTGGGAATGATTCAGCCATATCATTTGCACTTATGTTTTGGTGCCCCATTACTGAAGATGGGGATACTTGTGGAGCCTCCTCCTCCTCCAGTGAGTTGAATAATTGATCACCATCATTCATTATTGGCAATGGCAGGATTACAGAGCTCAGATCTGATGTGTTGGTTGTGAACTGTTAGCTCTTGCAATCCCTTGCTTATTATGCACTGCTTGTGCTGTCTGGCATGTAAATATTCCAGTTTTCTGACTTCGCCAGGTTAACAGACCATTTCAAGAAAGATTTATGCCCGAAACATCGATTCTTCTGCTCCTCAGATGCTGCCTCTCCTGCTGTGTTTTTACAGCACCACACTTTCGACTCTGATCGTCAGCATCTGCAGTCCTCACTTTCTCCCATTTCAAGGAATGCCTGGTATTGCTCCTGATGTGCCTTTCTTAGTTGTATCATGGTTGATCCCCAGGCTTGATGGAATATGCTAGAACATGAAACTGAAGGTTGTGTTTGAGCACAAATCTGCTGTCGTTGATTGCCCACAGCATATCAAGAGCACCTACTTCCACATTGCTAAATCTGTTCAAACTCTATCTCACTTAGTACAATGGTAGCATCCACAATGATTGTGTGGTGGTTACTCCAACTGGTGGTGGCATGGACAGATGGATCTATTACACGCAGATTGATGAGGATGAGGTCAAGTATGTTTTTTCTCTCTCGTTTCAACCTCAAATGAATTAAATGCTTGAAAAGTTAAGATTCAATAAAAAAAATGCAAAACCCAGGTGAATCAATAAATAATTTCATTTCTGGTCTCTAAGGGTTAGTGTAAAGGTTTAAATATGGTGACTTAAAGTCATAATTCATAAGAGAATTATTTAAAATATTATTGATGTATCTTTGTCTGATGTATTATTAACCAAAGAAGCTCTAACCATAAAATATCACATCAGATAGGACAGTCCTGCAGGTAGGACAGACAGCAGGTACTAAAATTCCTTACAAACACTGTGCAGCAAATTATTATCTCAGTGGGATCTGTGACCATCTATAAAACCCACATGGTTTTATTGTAAAACACTAAGTTACTTGAAGAATGTATGCCAAAGTAGCTACAGAAATGCAAAAGATCAAAGAACTACTCACACAAATAAATAAATGAGGTAAGACAGTCTCAAGTAGAAGGTAAATCTTAATATTTCCTTGGGAAATTCAGTGACCACACCAAACATTTTGGCATTCAAACATTATATCAATTGATAATCCATGAATTTCAGGATGTGGAGGTGCCAGTGTTGGACTGGGATGGACATTGTCAGAAGTCACATGACACCAGGTTATTGTCCAACAGGTTTATTTGAAATCTCAAGCTTCAGAGCACTGTTCCTTCGACAGGTTCCCTCCACTTCACCTAACAAAGGAACAGCACTCCAAAAGCTTGTGATTTCAAATAAACCTGTTGGACTATAAGTTGGTGTTGTGTGATTTCTGTCAATGAATTTCAGGTTAGTTGTGGGGGAAAGTGTGATTGTACACCCAGATAGGGAGCCTTGGTTGACATAACACTGTTTACAGCTGACAAAAGTTAGTTACGTGATCTATGAGGCTTCTCACTTCATGTTAAAGTTATGTTAGAAACAAATCTCCAACACATGTGGCACCAAATACTAGAAAACATTTATGAACTGCAAAACCAAGAATTTTCACTCCTTGATAGAAGAGCATGGGTTGGTCTCAATCTCATTCAAAGGATGAAATAAATAACAAATGGTAAAGGGAAAATTGGTTTTATGTTTTACTGGGGACTCTAAGTGCAAGTCAAAACCTAAACAAAAATTTGAACCTCTTGAGGTTAGTTCTGTTGGAGTGAAAATTTGTTTCATACAGTCAAGGAGACAGTAGTACCTTGGCTCAAATGTTTTCCATTGCTATCATAACAAAATAGAGTTCAGGTTCCAAGATACAATAAAGTTCAAAGGAAAGAAGAAGTGAAGAAGCCATCACCTACATTATCTCACTGACATATACCAGTCAAAAGGATGGATGGAGATAAACAAAACATGGAAGCATCTGTGAGAAACTTGAGTCCAATGATAAAATAATGCAATGAGCAACAATTTATGACAACTTCAGTCTGACATTGGGTGCTGACCGTTTTAAGAAGGAATGAGTTCAACCAAAGTATCCAATCTTTACACCTTCCAAACAAGTACCCCAAGCAAAGATGAAGGTTATTACATCAAACAAGACGGAATCTCCAACTAGCAACAATTGATAAAATAAACAAGCTGGTTTCACTAATACTTCAATCACTGTAAGAAAAAGAAAAAGCTTAACATTTTTACAATGTTGAGTTGATAAGCTGACTTACTACAGCTCATACCTTCAGGCAGAAGCACAACAAGTTCCATGCACAAAGATTGATGTAGTGGTACATAGAACACACAGTAGGCACCACTAAGAAATAACAAGTACCTAAGACACTGCAAAAAAAAAGTCCTCTTATAACCAATAGTAATAAAGAAGAGAAGATGCTAAAGAGCTTCCAGTTCAAGAGAGAAACACAGCATACAGATCATCAGGAATACAATCCAAATCAACTATCTTCTACTCAACAAACTAGCAATTCTTCTCAGTCCAAAAAGAAAATCATCCAGATTGTCTGAATTCATAAAGTTAAAGACTTGGGGAGATGAGTTAGGAAGAAGGGCTTATGCCCAAAACGTCGATTCTCCTTCTCCTTTGATGCTGCCTGACCTGCTGCGCTTTTCCAGCAACACATTTTTAAGCTCTGATCCCCAGCATCTGCAGTCCTCACTTTCTCCTATGTGACTACATATAAAAAATAATAAAATTTGAGGAAAAATACTTGGAGGAGATGATGTCTATGAATTTTAGAGAATCTGAAAGGGTTAATACTTACTGAGTGCAGTAAGCTTCCCTCCAATGTATTGATGACGTAGGAACTTGGTCAGAATACTTGGTGCTTGAAGGAGACAGGCCAGCGTACTCCTACTAGTCTCTGTAGTAGTGTGTTGAATTTTAATTCTGGAAGACACAAGTTTCAGGTTAATGATAGACACTTTTCTGAACAGCCAGCGAGAGATATGGGCAACACCAAGGAGTCTCAGAGCCTTCTTGTGGTGCCACCTCTGACAGGTCTCTGAACATTACATGCAAGCAATACACCTTCTATCTCATTTGGCTGTAACTAATACAAAGTTAACAGTACATGGCTGATTGCTATTACATTGTTAAAACAGATACTTCTCAATCTTACAATGGCTAGAGATTGCTATCTTCCTGTGACAAATATCGAATTGTTCACATGAGCCTGTTAATGTATTATTCACAATCTTGTGTTAATAGGTAAGGAGGTAGATAATAGGATCCAGTACTGTTCTCATTGTTGGTCTTCACGTACCCTTGTTAATAGGTAAGGAAGTGTGTAAAGAGGAACAGGAGGCAGTCAATAAGACCTATATCCAGGGCCGACAGTCTTGTTCAGGGAAACAATCTTTGCTGGGGACTGGGAGCAAAATACACACAGCTCCAGATGATTCCAGCAGTTCAGAGGTACAGACACTTGCTGTGATTTCCAGTCTCAGCCTGTCAAAGGACAGGTACACAATCAAATACATAACAAGTCATTATAATAGGGATATTTTCGTCATTGAATTCCCAGTACTGGACTCCAAAACATTATGATAAGCCAGTATAACAGAAAGTTTCACTTCTGAATTCCCAAACTTTATCAGTGTCCTACTTCATATTAGACCAGTTTGGGCTTGGAGGAGCCCACACACAATGGGAGTCTCGTAGAAACGACAGAAAATTCACAGAGGTACTTTTAGATGTAAAACTTTTCAGCAGATTTTCCCAATTAGTCTAAGGATTGTGTGAGCCTGTATTTTTGAATCATTGCTGTATCTAAATATGTCAATGTAAGTCAGGACTGGATACATAGTCTTCAAAAGCCAAATGTGATGTTTGCTTTCTCCTTCAAATACAAAAAATGAAGCGATTTCTAGTTCAGAAACAGATCATTGATATACATGGTCAAAAGCTGATCATTGAGCTCTCTGGACATTAATGTGGCATACTGTAAAACCTTAAAAAAAGCCATTGGATTAAGTGCAGGAACCTGAGTAGTCACGTGGATTCCATTAATATTACCTGGGCACTGGGAATTCTACTGTGTGAAATAAATGTTGGAACTGTTCATTCTCCTTCCAATTTCTGAGGATGTGAAAAGGAAATAGCAACTTAGTTTAGTTTGGAAACCACTGTGCAATGCTCCTGTGCATTGCGTGTTGACTGAAATTGCTTCTACCTCCTGTGCTAACTCAGAATAGACCCTGAGGCATCAAATTCCTAAAGGAAGCTGCCTGTATTCAGCAACAGCACAACACTATTTCCGTTTCACTGCTAAACCAGAGGTGGTGAGACTATTTTCATTGAATAATCCCTGGGTCTGGCCGAATGGCGCAAGTCCTTGCTGCAATTTAACCATCACTCTGCCCATCCTTATCTCTCTTTTACAAATAACAAGCATCAAAATCAAGAGGAGAAATTTCTTCGTACAGATTTTTAACTGCAGCAAAGATCTATGTAAGTAACTTAAGGAACAAACAAAACATCTCAAACAAAGCGGCCAGTTCACTTATAACAAATACGTTTGTGCACTGTAAAACAAGAATCAGTTTGCAACAAGAAGTGCTGCACAGATTATAACAATTCCCCAGGACCAAACTGCCCATTGCTTGTTCCCTGCACAGTTTGCATCGGTTTCTTCAACGATGAGGAACCCCATGTGAGACTTGCACATCTTCACTCAGGGTGGACACATCTGAAAAGCCCCACCTACCCAATCTTTCTCTCAATTGTCCCACACTCTGCCTTACCTGGATAATCCATTACATTTGAATAATCTGAGCACTATGTCCATTTAGTTTCTGGTAATTTACATGTTAAAATGAGAGTTACATTTTAGGTTTTTGTGCTGAGCACTTTTCTCCAACTGAAAACTCCAGTCAGAGAATGTTGCAAAGGGCTCAGTTTCAGCAAGGATGATCACCCTTCCAGTATCATACAACTGGCTCATTGTTCCATACTCCAACACTATAGGCAGCAACAAACAACAAGGATACCAGCCTCCATCATATTCTCTCATTCAGCAGGGAACCCCCTTCCACACAATAACTCGAAATGATTGCCCACTTCCTGTTAACTCTCAAACAATACCAACTGCCTGACACATGCACTTGTAAAATCTACAATGCTTTAAATAAATAATTACCGGAAACTTTGCTTCTACAAGGTCATCACAAATAAAAACAGAAATAAAAGGGACCTAAGGTGCAACGTTTTCATACAGAGGTTAGAGCGTGTATGGAATGAGCTGGTACAATTACAATATTTAAAAGGTATCTGGATGGGTATATGAAGAGGAAGGGTTTGGGGGTATAATGGGCCAAGTGCTGGCAAATTTGATTTGGCTATCTGGTCGGCATGGACAAGTTGGACCGAAGCATCTGTTTCCGTGCTGTACATCCTTATGACTCTTTGACTTTAATGTAAGTAAATAGGTTTTCCTATCGTCTTGGAATTGTCTGTAAATCAGAAACTGTTGCATCAACATTAATTGAGTATTTTTTAATTACCTAGAAATTTGGTTAGGCATTACATTGGCACCATGTGATCCCAATTAGGTTCTTCATTGCTTCACAAGCCAATCTACTCCACACTTGAGGTGACCCATGATCCCACCTAACCTAGTTTGACCTGATCACCTGATGGCCCAATCTGCCTGAACAAAAATCCAGATATATCTAAAACCTTCATGGACTCAGTACTAAGGGTGCCAGATTGAGGTACGGTGTCTGTATTTCCTTGTAATTCATATGGAGAGAGTGCTGTGTAGTAGTATTTGCCATTGAACTTGGAATGTGCCTTAAGTCATCGTGGCAGTGGAATTAAAAATTCAGTCATAAAACTAGAATTGAAAGTAGATGGCAATTAAACTATAATCATTTGTTGTTTTTTGGAAAAAAAGTCTGTCTGGTTCATTAATATCTTCAAATCAGCTATCATTACTTAGTCTGTTCTAAGTGTGACTCCAGACACACAGCAAAGCAATTGACCCTTAACTGCTGTCATAAATGTCCTAGTAAGCCACTCAGTTCAGGGGCAATTAAGGATGGGAACAATACCCGTCTTGCCAGCAATACCCACATCGTGTGAACACAATTAAAAGGTAGATTGAAATAAGTGGGATTAAGGAGGTTGAATAACTTGAGCTTGTCTCTCTGCCTGCTTCATCGTCATAAAATATTAGCTCTTAAATATTAGCCTCAGAGATTCTCATCCTGTAACACAAGTCGACTATTGTAGTTAGGTTGATGATTTAATGTATAAACATGTATCAAAAACTGCTCCTGCTGGTCTACATCACAAACAGACCTTTTACAGCATTTCAAATGCATTTCTGGAATTTATTTTTCATTTACTTCCCCTTGAGAAAGAAAGAAGAGTGTTTAAAATTTTAAAGTAGTAACCAATTACAGTTGATGCAATCTTATTCCGAATGCTCCTGGTGAGTAAGGAGCCGACCATTTGAAACCTTGTGGTTGTGAAATGCCCTCAGAATACTGGAGTGCTGAAGTTCATTCCACTCAATCCTGGCAAATTAACTGCTGCTGACGGGATCACTTTCCATTTTACCAGGAGAATTGTACTGTGGGATAGAATGAATCTGTAAACTCTCAACGTTTCAAAAAATGTCCATCATTTTACAAGAACTTGGACAGTCATCCATTATGTTGAAAATAATTCCATTATTTTCTACATTAGCTCTGCCTGATTGCACTAATGGAATCCCCTGACCTATTCATTCCAAACAACCTGATTCAGTTTTCTTATCTCTTAAAAAGATATTTGACATTGCTAGCTCCTCAGTGATCTTTTTGCATTCCCTTTGGCAGTGAAAAGCCCAAATCCTGTTTTTCCATATCTAATGCTGGTCCAGCAACAGCCAATGCAGAATGCTGTAATTCCATGAGCTGCAAAGTCAAGTCTGTTGTGGAGCTGCTACTGACCAACCTATGGGTTCCTGATCCACGATGGCAGATGGGGAGGGTTCTGCGATCTGCGATAAGTTGCAATCTGATTCCATAATATGAGATAATTTCCCTACTAAATGTCCTAACTGACTATCTTCTGCTATCTAGCAGGTAGCCTTCACTGTTAGCAGCCTATTATACAACAAAGAACAAAAACCACTGAGTCACTTGTACCTCTGTCAGCTTTTAGAAAGAGCTATCCTATTATTGGGGGTCAGTTAGCTTTATTCCTGATGAAGGGCTTTTGCCCGAAACGTCGATTTTACTGCTCCTCGGATGCTGCCTGAACTGCTGTGCTCTTCCAGCACCCCTAATCCAGAATCTGGTTTCCAGCATCTGCAGTCATTGTTTTTACCTGGTCAGTTAGCTTAGTCAGTTCAATGGAATGATGTGTGGATATGAGGGTAATGCCAGTTGTGTGGAGTTCAGTTGCTGTTCCAGCTGGGTAGGTATGTCCTATCTGCAGTAAAAAGCTCATGGTACTTTGTTGTGATTCAACAAATAATTACATTCAAGGAGAAGATGGAAGAGGAAGACACAGATACTCCATCTTTCATCATAACTCCGCAACTTTTTTCCTTTCCAGTTGTATATCAGATTCACCTTTCTAAATTTTATTCAGAGTTAAAACTTAAAACTGTTTCAATTTCCATTTTCCACATTTGTTTTTACAAATTCTGGATCCTTCAGACATCTTGCCCATGTCCCTAAAGAACTGTGAGTATGGAATCACGCGCTCATTCACATGAAGGCTTATGGCAGAAACTAGCTATGCTGAGTATGTGCCATCCTTGAATTGATGCCAGTCAAGTGGGCTGCTTTGTCCTGGTTGCCCTTGAGTTTCTTGAATGGTATAGGAGCTGCATTCACCATACTCCTGACTTGTGTCTTGTTGAGGACACCCCTCTTCCATTTCACATGCTCTACCATAAGTGCAGTGTGCAAAAAAAACTTAAAATTCTCACTTTCCCATGTTACACCAACCGTTGATATTTCCCAGGTCACATTCTCTTCAACCAATAGTGTTGAGCAACTGCTACAGTCAGAATGCAGTTTCTCTTTAAGAGGGGCAAGCTGACTTTAAGCAGGGAAGGGTAATTTTACATGGGTATAACTACAAAGAATGTGGGCCCCCTGCTAATGCATCCAGCTAATTAACAATGTAATTAGTTGGATGCCACAGTCATGGAAATAAGTAGCAGCAGGAAACTGGTGTGCTGCTGACATTGCAATCAATGGGTGTGGGATTAATTGCATATCACAGCGATCAAATTTAGCCCCAGTGCTTCTTGCACAGTACTCTTACATTCTAATCATAGTATCAAGGAGCCTACTGGCAAAATATAATTAATACTCATGTCCTTTTGCTGGTCTCTGAGCTCCTTTAGAAATATTGGCCAATAATAGAAGCTTTTGTTGCTTTAAGTAGGGACAATGAAGTTCCACCAGATTTATAACATACAAATTGATATGGACTAACTGACAGTGTGCAAGTAATCTGTGTTGACCTGCAAAGTAACTTGTGTTTCTCTTGGTATTTAGAGCAACTATGGGGATGGTTGTCAGAGTGGAACAGAGCTTGTGAAAGCTATTATAAACCAACAACTGAGAGGGAGGGGGGTGGTTGTGGGAATTGGGGGGATGCAGTGAACAGAGATCATACCTTGAAGGTGGGGGGGGATGGTCAGAGCTCAGAGGTGGGGAGCGCAGGGAGAAGGGGCAGAGCCAAACGTCCTGGGGGGGGGGAATGATTAGAGATTGAGGCATGAGTAGTTAAAGGTTTCCATGAGGTGTCTTTGAGTCATCCTCCTCCAAGCTTACAAGAAACCCAGTCAGCTACTGCCTTTAATCAGAACTCCCACCGTTTAAGAATCATGTGCTACTAAATTTAAGTCACGACACCACAGATCTCATGGATATTAGTGGATAGACTATTGCCAGAAATGGAGACAGAAAGGTCAAGGAAAGGAAGGCAAGTGTCAGAGATGGACCAGGTGAAGGTGATGGAGGGATGGAAACTGGAAGCGAAGTTTATGAATTTTTCCAGGTCAGGAGGAGAGCATGAAGCTGCACCGAAATAGTCATCGATGTACCAATTAAGCGCATGGCCCTGAGTGTGGCTATTAGGATGCGGTGAGAACAGCAGTTGGAAAAGTGTTGTATATCGTGCAAGTACCTGTATTCCTGGAGGCTGCATGCAGGGTGGAATTTGAGCTGAAATCCATGTGGAGTAAGTCGGAGGCAAAGACAGTCACTGAGGAAGGAAATATGGCTGTGGAAGCGAGTCTTAGTAAATACCTTGTCTAACACAGAGAGAAAAGGAAAACAGTGAAGGTGGACAGGGGGAGAAAGACAAATGAAAATCCTGTCTGAGAGAAGAGCAGCACTTCTTCAGGGTAGGCATTCCTGGGAGAGAGGTGGCAGTGGGTTAAACACCTGGATACAAGCAAATTACTGCAGATGCTGGAATCTGAAACCAAACGAGAAAATGCTGGAAAATTTCAGCAGGTCTGGCAGCATCTGTAAGGAGAGAAAAGACCTGACATTTTGAGTCTAACTGACCCTTTGTCTTGAAACATCAGCTCTTTTCTCTCCTTACAGATGTTGCCAGACCTGCTGAGATTTTCCAGCATTTTCTCTTTTGGTTTCAGATTCCAGCATCTGCAGTAATTTGCTTTTACCACTAGATTTCATCATTTGTCATGTTAATTATGTGTCTTCTGCCTTTTGTGGGAATGCTAACCCTGGCCTGTTAAAACTCAAATCCACAAGAGTGGGCTTTTTGACTGATCTGTTACTTCAGTGCATGGTCTCAATCCCACAGCTGCCAGTCAGAGTGACTGGGACATTATTAAGGTCAATATGTGTTTTATTTTAATCTAATATTCAAGTCACTGCAGCCTCATATCACAATTTGGGATTGAAGTGCTTTGAAGCCTAATTAAATGAACAAAATCTCTTTGCACAAATCCTTTCTTTAATGACTAATTTTTGAAATAATTTATTGAATTAGCACATTTAACTGGGTCATTATGTTACAAACTGTGGCTCACTTGAGCCATCTAATGGCACATTTTTCAACCCAGCCAGCACAGGCTAATGAAGTCTACAAAAACATGGTTCACAGAGAAAACATTAAAACAAAAGAGTGGTTATAATTGGTTGTTAATCTGTTATCAATTGATTCTTGTCTTTAGTTTATAAGTAGTTAGGGCATGACATCACAGAATTGTAGAATCATAGAACAGTAAAGCTGTGTAGAGCATTGTCCAGTCCATTATATCTTGCTGGTCCTTTGGCAAGTGATCCAATTATCCCATTGCCCTGCTTTCTTCCCACAGCCCTGAAATGTTTGCCTTTTAAGTAAGTAAACAGTTCCCTTTCAAATATTGCGATTGAGTTCACATCCACCATCTTGTCAGACAGTGTACCCCAGATCATAACAACTTGCTTTGTTAAAAATAACTCTTCCCTTACGTCCATTCTCATCTTTTCATGTGACACTTTTCATCTGTGTCTATCTGAAAGAGCACAGCTCCCTGTTGTGTGAAAGAAGCATTTGTGATAATGACAGTAGGTAGCTCTTGGTAGTAGTGAACTAAAATATCAGGTGTTATCCACCTTCCAAACAATATAATGAAGGTTGTGAATAACGTCAACTCTTTACAGCAAAGTAGTTGCCAAATAACAAGATATTTGCATAAAAAAAGAAAAACTGCAGTACTTGGAAATCTGAAACACAAACAGAAATTGCTGTAAGAAACTCAATGGGTCTGACAGCATCTAGGAAAGAAAGCTGAATTAATGTTTCAAGTCCAATGTGGATGGCAACATAAAATTAAAAAGGGATATTGATAGATTAGGTGAAAGGCCAAAGCTGTGGTAAATGGATTACAATGTAAGTGTGAGGTTATCCAGTTTTGACCAAAGAAAATGGCAGATTGTAGTAATTTCTAGATCGTATCAAGTAATATACAGTGGATGCACAAAGAGACCTGTGCATTCAGGTGCATAAATCTTTAAAATGTCATGAGAGGATGCAGAAAATAATCAAGAAGTTAATGGATTGCTGGCCTTTCTACCTAGGAGTACAAGGATGCAGACATTATGCTGCAGTTACACAAAACCTTAGTTAGAGACCACTTGGAGCACTGTGAGTAGATCTAGAACCACACTTTGGGAAGTATATATTAGCCTTGAGAAAGTAGAACGTAAATTTACAAGAATGATACCTCATCTTCAGGGCTTAAGTTATGAGTGGCGATTATACACAGTAGGCCTGATTTCTCTAGCATTTAGAAGGTTAAAGGATGATATGATCACAATCTTCAAAAGATGAACAGAAGAAGACAGGGTAGATAAAATAAACGAATTTCACTTGTTGTGAACTTAGAACTAAGTGGCATAGTCTAAAAATTAGGGTCAGATCATTCAAGAGAAATGTTAAGAAACATTTCTACACACCAAACGATGGTAGAAGTTTTGAATTCTCTTCCACAAATATGAGTGGATGCTGGATCAGTTGTTAGCTTGAAACTTACACATTTGTTTTGTTAAGCAAAGGGCCAGAAATGGGCCAAAGGCAGGTGTATGGAGGTAGGCCACAGATCAGCCATGATCTCACTGAATGGTGGAACAGGCTCGAGGGGCTGAATGGTGTACTCTTGTCCCTACGTCCAATATTCCCCAAACACTGACTTGTTCTTTTTCACAGCTGGAATAGCATCTTTTCTCCAGCAAAGGAATCAATTTCTCTCTTTACTTTTGGCAAAGCTAGATGAGGGAATTTTCTGAGTGCACACTGATGTACTGCTGAAAATGTGTTGCTGGAAAAGCGCAGCAGGTCAAGCAGCGTCCAAGGAACAGGAGAATCGACGTTTCGGGCATAAGCCCTTCTTCAGGAATTAGGCTGGTGTGCCTATCACCCTCACCTTGACCTCCTTCCACCTATTGCATTTCCAACACCCCTCCCCCAAGTCCCTCCTCCCTACCTTTTATCTTAGCCTGCTGGACACACTTTCCTCATTCCTGAAGAAGGGCTCATGCCCGAAACGTCGATTCTCCTGTTCCTTGGATGCTGCCTGACCTGCTGCGCTTTTCCAGCAACACATTTTCAGCTCTGATCTCCAGCATCTGCAGTCCTCACTTTCTCCACACTGATGTACTGGCTTTGTTACTAGACTTGGAGTGTAACTATATGCTTTTTTTTTGTTTTTTAACAATTCCATTTTTTCTAGTTTGGATGTCAGCTTTGGAAATTCAGCTCTGAAGTTTTACCCTAACTTCTCCACTTTCCAGTTCCCCAACTCTGCAAGTCAGATGTAAACAGGTAGGCTTTCCTGCTTATGAGTGATTCTAGACCACATTGAAGGCTCAGTGATTTTCTTTCTCTTTTAAATGGAAGGGGGTACATTCAGCTGTTCTTGATTTCTACATCTCCCAGCCCATCGTTTTTTTTTCACGACGTCTGAAGAGAAGTTTTTCCGACCACAAGCTAGCATCAGAAAGAAATGAGACTGCTTTATCTGGATCTAAATTAATGTACGTTTCATTTCCCTTGAATGTCTGCATGATAGTTACTTCTGCATAATTCCTAGATCGCTTTAATGAAAGGCATCTCAACATCAAAATAGTACTGATGACTTCTATTTAAAAGATTTATTAAGATGTACCCTGAACTTAAAGATTCGAGTTATAAGGAGAGGTTGAATAGGCTGAGTCTTTTTCCCTGGAATGTAGGGGTGACTTTATATCGGTGTATAATATCATGAGAGTAATAGATAAGGTGGATAGCCAATAACGTTTCCCTGGGGCAGGGGAGCCTAAAACTAGACGGCAGAGGCTTAAGATGAGAAGGGAGAGATACAAAAGGGGTCAGAGGGGGAACTGTTTCACACAGAAGGTGGTGAGTGTCTGAAACGAACTGACAATGTCATCATTTAAAGCAGTTAGACAGGTACGTGGATGTGATAGATATAAAGGGATGTAGACAAATGTTGGCAAATGGGACTAGATTAATTGTGAAAAACTGGGCGGCATGGACAAGTTGGACTGAAGGGCCTGTCTCCATGCTATTAACACCCATGGCTCTATTTCATGGATGTTGCCACCTTTCACAGGCTGCTCTTTTAGTTTACTCTGTACAAGCTTCTTGTTGAGGCACGCAACCTGAATGTGATTGATGTTTCTGCTAAAAACATTAAATTTACTTAAGAAATATTCTACTGTGGCTTCATCTTGCCACAAGACTGCAAGACAGAGAGATCATGTGACATTTTATCACTTCTAGTGATGATGTACAGTGTGTCATAGAAGCACATCACCCAGTCAGGCCTAACCCTTTACACTACACTTTGTTTGGCAAGTTCTTCCAGCAGAAAGAAAATTTCAACGACTTTACACTAAGTATAAATTTCATATTATGGGCATTGCGTTGCAAAACGTTGCCATATTACAAAACAATTGAGACAAAGATGGTCACAATTTGTGTAAACAGATATTAAGCAGAAGACTATAGTCATTGCAAAGGTTATAATAGTGATAGTATTTTTAGTCTAATAGAATTTCTACAACCAAAGATCATTCATATAAAATTAGATTCTGCTACTCTCTGAGAGTAAAATAAGACAATTTGTGTATAACTTTTCACAGGGCAGATTTTATTGTATGATTTACAAAAGATTTGCATGCACATACAATTACATATTACACTCTCTTTAATACAATTTTAAAATTGCAGAACTTGAATATAAACAACGAATTATCCGAATCAGGACTGAAACATGTCCAGAAGGAGGTTACATGTGAAACACTAATACAATCCAAAAGATGAAGTTTTGGGATTTGTTTTATCATCTCTATCAGGACTGGATTACTTTAGATGGGAAAGTTGAGATTCTAGTCATTGTTGGACTTGTGGGTGAGTTTTTATATCAAGTCCATCATATAGTCATAAATTATACATTATAATATAAAATTGACACTGTTAAAACCAATAATAAATTCAGGCGAAACTTGATCACTCTTGCAGGAATGGGAATTGAGTGTCTAAGGCAAACAAATTTAGATTTAGATTAGATTCCCTTCAATGTGGAAACAGGCGATTCGGCCCCACCAGTCTACACTAATGCTCCGAAGAGTAATCTACCCGCACCCATTTCCCTCTGACTAATGCACATGACACTATGGACAATTTAGCATGGCCAATTCACCTAATCTGCACATCTTTGGCTTGTGGGAGGAAACCAGAGCACCAGGAGGAAACCCACACAGACATGGGGAGAATGTGCAAACTCTACCGAGGCTGGAATTAAGCCCGGGTACCTGGTGCTGTCAGACTGCAGTGCTAACCATAAGAAGGAACTGGTTAAGTATTTAAGGGGAAACAAGTAAATAATATACTGATGCAACAAAATGCATTAATTTGTGAAGGCATTTATGTCCAACATAAACACAGAAACATACTCATTGGACAAATGGCTTTTATCCATATACCAAAATGCTTATGACTTTTTAATGCATTTCACTGGCAAGACGTCAGAATAAATATTAACCAATTGCTTCAGCTTTCCCCAGGCTCTGTTGCATTTCAATATTGTTTCTCCAAATAATTCACTCTCCCTTTGAAGGAACCTCAGGAAACAACAGGAAAATGCTGCCTTAAATACTTTCTCTTAGTGTCAGAGATTCTTTTACCAAAGTTACAGTGGACAAGTGGGATAATTTCATAGGGATTTGCTTCCTTTCTGAAGTGAAAAAAGACATCAGATTTGTACATGAAAGTAACACTGGTGTCAGAAAGCTGAAATCTCAGATATTTCAACCAGGAAGATAATAATTCGGCCTGCAGTATTACCAGCTCCACAGCAAAGCTGTACTATTTTGTTTCATGATCATTTTGTTGTACTGCTCCCACATTTTGTTCATCAATTGTTCACCTTTTACAATCTTAATGCCATAGAAACTTGAATTCAACAGCCACTTGTAATAATGTGTTCATGTTCTCAATATGCGTGAAAGTATCTTCTAATCTCCCAGTTCTATTTCTCTTTGTAATTGTTCATTGATACTAATTCACCAAACAATAGAAATAACCCTCTATCACTTATTCTCTCAAATGTTTTTGCAATTTTGAATACTTCTATTTATATTTCTGTTTCACTTCCTTATTTTTGTGAAAGTATCTGATTTTCTACATCTCCCACCATAATTAGAGCTTTTCACCTTTGTACTCTCCAAGAGAATGTATATCATTCATTTTCAGTGACTCCAGTTCCCTTAATGATATGGACCTTGGTGAATCTTAATGGACCTTATGAACCTTAATTTCACTTAATTAGTCATAGTCTCTAAAGGATGCACAGGCATTAGTCTACATTAGAGAGACAGACAGACAAATAGACAGATAGATAGACAGATACACTGACAGACAATTGGTTATATAATGGAAGGGACATCACAACATGGTCAAAGTAGGGTGACAGGCCTCCATGAACTATTCCAACACCTGACTGTTTGATACAATATGAAGTACTTTTTGAAGGTCTATACAGAAGAAATCTACATAAAGAGAATGAAATGGCAAAAAAAGAGAGTTTGAAAAGAGATTTGTTGCAAATATAAAAAGGGAAACAAAGATCTTTTACAATTTGCGTGCTTATAAATGTACCAATGGAGTTAACTCAATCATCTCATTGAGATAGAGAATATGGCTGAGGTACTAAATAAATATGTCATATCTGTCTCCACTGCCAACCTCAAGGGAAAGGAGGCAGGAGAAATATTGGATAGCATGATAAATAAATAAAAAGATATTTAAAAAGTTGACACTCCTGAATTTAAAAGAAAGTCACCCAATTCAGATGGAATGCATTCAAGGTTACTGAAGGAAGTTTAGTCTCTCTCTCTTTGACTCTCTTGTGTCACACATGAACCATAATAAGAATTTAACTGTTTTACCAAGTTCCCAACATGGCCAATCATATATTTCTCTATTAGAATGAATAGATCTATCAACTAAATTCTTTTAATAACAAAACACACACTGTTTGCAAAATGGTAGTATAAACACTTATCCCTTGAATGAACTCAAAATACACATACATACACGCATGCAGTAGGGAAAGAAAAGAAAAAATATATCTATAGAGATTCTCTTTGGGGGGAACTCACTTTGGCTGATAATGATTAGTTCTTGAAGCAAAAAGGTTCTTGAATATACAGATGGTAGTTGATTGAGCATTCTGACACAGACAAGTCACTAAACATATCGAATTCTCTCTGACATCTTGATTTGGAAGTGCTGGTGTTGGACTGGGGTGTACAAAGTTAAAAATCACACAACACCAGGTTATAGTCCAACAGGTTTATTTGGAAGGACTAGCTTTTGGAGTGCTGCTCCTTCATCAGGTGGTTGTGGAGTACATCTCTGACATCTTGGCAGACATAATTTAATCTGAAAACATGTATCACAAAATTTTCCAGTGCTTCTTCAAACGGCCAGTCAGGTATCACAATGCACTCACAAGGAGGGTGTTGCAGAATAGCCGAGAAATGAGCCAGACAATCACTTCCTCAACAGGCTTTTCCCCAACTGAAAACCAAATAGTCTTCACCTAACAACAAGAAGCAGGTTCTGAGGAAGGGTCACTGGACCTGAAACGTTAACTTTGATTTCTCTTCACAGATGCTGCCAGACCTGCTGAGCATTTCCAGAAACCTCGGTTTTTGTTTGTGACAACAAAGCCCTACATTCATTGGAACTTATTCTCTTCCAGTCATAAACTCAGTCTGCATTTTCCAAATAATTAAGTGAAACCATGTAACTCCCAATGAACCCCCATACTTAAAAAAAGTTCCAAAGTAACCTTTCAGTGATGCCTTTAATAAAAACAAGTTCAGGTGTCTACACAAAATTTCAAATGAACCTTTCTTTTCCACAATCTTTTAAAACACATCTCCTCAAAAATTTAAGTATGAAGCCTTTATAACAAGGAGGTAAAAGAAGAAATGGCTGTTATCTTTCAAATCTCCATGTATAAGTGTGGTGGCACCAGAAAACTGGAGGAATATAAAATTTAGATCTATAAGCAACAAAACCCAGGAGAGGAAAGATGAATTAAATGTTGCAATGTAAAAGGGATGTAAGAGGAGAAACTGGGAGATATATTTGCGCAAACATTTGGCAGGACAAATTGAGAAAATATTTAAGAGCATATGGGATCCTTGGCTTCATAAATAGAGGAATTGCATACAAAGACAAAGGAGTTTGCTATATCTTTTTAAACACAATGGTTAAGCCTGCTAAAATAATTGCTGTGGGGCAGTTGAGGATGGGTAGACAGCGGGTACACAGGAGTGAGTAAGGCACGCTCCCAGATTCAACCACAGCAGCAGAGCAGCTCATGGTTATCTTTGATTCATTCACGCGTTTCTTTAAATGAGTTTGGCATTTTTTTTAAAATTCATTCACAGAATGAGGGCATCCCTGGCTGGGTCAGCATTTATAGCCATTCCTAATTGCCTAGAGGGCAGTTAAGAGTTAATTGCATTGTTGCGGATCTGGAATCGCATGTAGACTGAACCGGGTAAAGGTAGCAGTGTCCTTCCCTGAAGGACATTCCTTATAATGTACCATACTGGATACAAAAACTACATTGTGGAAAACTAAAATATTTCTATTATATTATTTTGGATGTGTAATGGTATTTCTGTAAGATATACATCTGAATTGTCTGCACATCAGCTCATAGGTAAGTTCTAAAGTAAGGTTAATAACCTGAAGTGTTAACTCTGTTTCTCTTGCTAGTGAACACTTTGACCTGATGAGAATTTACAGCATTTTCTGTGCGTGTTGTGAGATATATTTGTGCTTATTTAGTACAAATGAACAAGTAATTCAAACCAAGCAATAAAACTCGATGTAAGCTTTTAGGAAGACTAACTTTTATCGCCAAGAGTATTTCAGTACAGAAGTAGTGAAGGCTTTACTTAATTGTCTAGAAGTTTGGTTAGATCACACCTGGAGCAGTGTGTAAGTTTTGGTCTCACAAAGAAAACATTATTGCCATTGTACAACTAACGTTCACCTAACTTGCTCCCAGAATTGCAGGATTATTGAATGAACAGACAAACTGGGCAAAGTAGTTTTGTATTTTCTGAATTTCGAAGATTGAGAGTCGATATCATTGAAGAGCACTAAATATAAGATGCTTCCCCTGGTTGAGGAGTCCAGAGCCACTTTTTGCAGTGCCCTGTCATCTGCTCAATGTGGGGTGATCACGGAATGGGATGATTTCAAGCAGTCGAAAACGTTCACTTTCATTCAGCAACAGCGAAAACAAAGAGAAGAATAGGCTGCATTTGCTTCTGGGAATAGATCGGCTGCATTTGCCTTTTGAGCAGCAGAATGATTTAGTCAGCAAGTGATCGTAGCACTGTGCCCAGAACAATGATGACCTCTGCTTTTCCTGGTTATATTTCCAACAAACCTATAGGGGAACATCAGAAACAATAAAAACCCTTAGTGACGTGAGTATTCAGCATCCCATCACACACACATGATGGTCGATCATTATCCTCCTATTGTGGGACATGGAAGACTCTGACAAGAAGGATCATAGGTTATCTTTAAGGGAGCTTTGAAACAGGGAAACTTACTCTGATGCATATATTCTGAAGTATTCTGATGTATTTATACAGAAGGCAATTGTAAGAGAGTGGTCCAGGAAATGGCTGATGGAATTTAACGTGAGCAAGTGCGAGGTCTTGCACTTTGGCAAAAAGAATAAAAGCATGGACTACTTTCTAAATGGTGAGAAAATTAATAAAGCCAAAGCACAAAGGGATCTGGGAGTGCTAGTTGAGGATTCTCTAAAGGTAAACATGCAGGTTGAGTCTGTGATTAAGAAAGCGAATGCAATGTTGTCTCTTATCTCAAGAGGGTTGGAATATAAAAGCAGAGATGTACTACTAAGACTTTATAAAGCTCTGGTTAGGCCCCATTTGGAGTACTGTGTCCAGTTTTGGTCCCCACACCTCAGGAAGGACATACTGACACTGGAACGTGTCCAGCAGAGATTCACACGGATGATCCCTGGAATGACAGGTCTAGCATATGAGGAACGGCTGAGGATACTGGGATTGTATTCGTTGGAGTTTAGAAGGTTAAGGGGAGACTTAATAGAGACGTACAAAATAATACATGGCTTTGAAAAGATGGATGCTAGAAAATTGTTTCTGTTAGGCGAGGAGACTAGGACCCGTGGACACAGCCTTAGAATTAGAGGGGGTCATTTCAGAACAGAAATGCGGAGACATTTCTTCAGCCAGAGAGTGGTGGGCCTGTGGAATTCATTGCCACGGAGTGCAGTGGAAGCCGGGACGCTAAATGTCTTCAAGGCCGAGATTGATAGGTTCTTATTGTCTAGAGGAATTAAGGGCTACGGGGAGAGTGCTGGCAAGTGGAGCTGAAATGCGCATCAGCCATGATTGAATGGCGGAGTGGACTCGATGGGCCGAATGGCCTTACTTCCACTCCTATGTCTTATGGTCTTATGGTAAGTGGAGTAGAATTATTTAAACCTTGTCTCCCCCCACCTGCACATCACTCAAGAGAGGCAGTATTGCATAGAAGAGCACGTTGCAGTTCAAGGTAAGAGGGAACCATCTCTGTGCCGTTATGCAGTCTCTGAGATATTCAATTGTCTTTGTTTATTGTAGCCCTCAGGTGTCATTTTTAAGGTCATCTTTGCTTATTTCTGCTTCATCAGAAATGACTATGTTCAATCTGAAATTACCAGTTACATACTTTTGATTGCTAGTGGCTTGGATTTATATTCCACACAATGCCCATGCGAATGGTATTGAAGTGCTAACTGCATTGTGGGTCAGCCCACAGCAGGTGGACTGCAGCAGTTCCAGAAGGCAGCTCACCCCCACCTTCTCAAGGGCAACTAGGGACAGGCAATAAGTGTTGGCCCAGCCTGCAACACCCACATCCCACAATAAATAAAAGAAAAAACAAGCAGTGCCCAGGATTACAGGTGACTTCAACATGTACTGTGCAAATGGCTGGAAGGGATTCACATCACTGACAAGTTCACAACAGAGAAAATGCACTTACCCACCTACTCAAAGTAGCTATGTTATGTTGTTGAGCCCCCTCCAGCAACCACCCATTCCTCCATTGCACAATCCCTTCCCATTATATGCTGGATTGTGCTGTCTACAACTGTTGTTTCTGCATCCCAACGGGCTGCCAAGATCCCCACAACTGACTTCCCCAGCTTCCGTACCCGAGCTATAGTCCCCGATCAGAGCCCTGACTCTCGTCCTCCGGGCTGACCATGACCAACTTGGATGGACAGCCCAGACTGATGAGAAATTGTATTATTTTCTGCTCGGTTTTGCTGCTGAATGACCAGGAATTGTCAGAGAGGTTGAACTGGACCTGCAGGAGTGACCATGGACCACTCCCCAGAAAGTAATGAAATGGACTCCCTAACCTGACTGTCACAAGTGACTGACTGGTCATCTCCAAACCCGTGGGCTGACCACCAGGATATTGTCCTTGACTTACGGAGCTGGTGCCCCGTGACTGATGATGATCCCTCTGGGCTTCACTGAGAATTACTCCCCTTAGACTCTGAGTCATGGCCATTTAGTTGAAACTCATGTAGTGTGATGGCAGAGCGTAAAAAAATCAAAGCAAGGCAGAGATACTGTTGAGTATTTAAGTAGGCATGAAGTGATTGAGTGTTCAGAACGCAAGCAGGAAGCACTGAAATGCATCCTCGTCCCCAGTTGATGATGAAAATGTGTTGCTGGAAAAGCACAGCAGGTCAGGCAGCATCCAAGGAGCAGGAGAATCGACGTTTCAGGCATCAGCCCTTTCTTCAGGAATGAGGAAAGTGTGTCCAGCAGGCTAAGATAAAAGGTAGGGAGGAGGGACTTGGGGGAGGGGCGTTGGAAATGCGATAGGTGGAAGGAGGTCAAGGTGAGGGTGATAGGCTGGAGTGGGGGTGGGGGTGGGGGCGGGGGCAGAGAGGTCAGGAAGAAGATTGCAGGTTACGAAGGCGGTGCTGAGTTCGAGGGTTGGGACTGAGACAAGGTGGGGGGAGGGGAAATGAGGAAACTGGAGAAATCTGAGTTCATCCCTTGTGGTTGGAGGGCTCCTAGGCGGAAGATGAGGCGCTCTTCCTCCAGCCGTCGTGTTGCCATAGTCTGGCGATGGAGGAGTCCAAGGACCTGCATGTCCTTGGTGGAGTGGGAGGGGAGTTGAAGTGTTGAGCCATGGGGTGGTTGGGTTGGTTGGTCCGGGTGTCCCAGAGGTGTTCTCTGAAACGTTCCACAAGTAGACGGCCTGTCTCCTCAATATAGAGGAGGCCACATTGGGTGCAGCGGATACATTAAATGATGTGTGTGGAGGTGCAGGTGAGTTTGTGGCGGATATGGAAGGATCCCTTGGGGCCTTGGAGGGAAGTAAGAGGGGAGGTGTGGGCGCAAACCATCATCTCCCAGACCATCCATAACCTCATCACCTCAGGAGATCTCCCATCCACCGCCTCCAACCTCATAGTCACACAACCCCACACCGCCCTTTTCTACCTCCTGCCCAAAGTCCACAGACCTGACTGCCCCGGCCAACCCATTGTCTCAACCTGCTCCTGCCCCACTGAACTCACCTCTGCATACCTCGACACGGTCCTGTCCCCCTTAGTCCAAGAACTCCTCACCTACGTTCGGGACACCACCCACGCCCTCCATGATTTTCACTTCCCCAGTCCCCAACGCCTTATCTTCACCATGGACATCCAGTCCCTGTACACCTCCATCCCCCATCACGAAGGACTCAAAGCCCTCCGCTTCTTCCTTTCCCACCGTACCAACCAGTACCCTTCCACTGACACCCTCCTTCGACTGACTGAACTGGTCCTCACCCTGAACAACTTCTCTTTCCAATCCCCCCACTTCCTTCAAACTAAAGGAGTAGCCATGGGCACCCGCATGGGCCCCAGCTATGCCTGCATCTTCGTAGGATATGTGGAACAATCCATCTTCCGCAGCTACACTGGCACCACCCCCCACCTTTTCCTCCACTACATTGATGACTGTATCGGCGCTGCTTCGTGTTCTCACGAAGAGGTTGAACAGTTCATCCACTTTACCAACACCTTCCAACCCGACCTCAAATTTACCTGGACCATCTCAGACTCCTCCCTCCCCTTCCTAGAGCTCTCCATTTCTATCTCGGATGACCAAATTAACACAGACATTTACTATAAACTGACCAACTCCCACAGCTACCTAAACTACACCTCCTCCCACCCTGCCCCCTGTAAAAATGCCATCCCATATTCCCAATTCCTTCGTCTCCGCCGCATCTGCTCCTAGGAGGACTAGTTCCAATAGCGAACAACCCAGATCGCCTCCTTCTTCAAAGACCGCAATTTCCCCTCAGACGTGATCGACGATGCTCTCCACTGCATCTCCTACACTTCCTGCTCCTACGCCCTTGAGCCCCGCCCCTCTCATCACCACCAGGACAGAACCCCACTAGTCCACACCTACCACCCCACCAACCTCCACACAATTCATATCATCCGTCGTCATTTCCGCCACCTTCAAACGGACCCCACCACCAAGGATATATTTCCCTTCCTTCCCCTATCAGCGTTCCGAAAAGACCATTCCCTCCGTGACTCCTTTGTCAGGTCCACACCCCCCACCAACCCAACCTCCACTCCCGGCACCTTCCCCTGCAACTGCAAGAAATGCAAAACTTGCGCCCACAACTCCCCCCTTACTTCCCTCCAAGGCCCCAAGGGATCCTTCCATATCCGCCACAAATTCACCCGCACCTCCACACACATAATTTACTGCATCCGCTCCACCGGATGTGGCCTCCTCTATATTGGGAGACAGGCCGCCTACTTGTGAAACGTTTCAGAGAACACCTCTGGGATACCTGGACCAACCACCACTTCAACTCCCCCTCCCCTCCACCAAGGACATGCAGGTCCTTGGACTCCTCCATTGCCAGACCATAGCAACGCGACGGCTGAAGGAAGAGCGCCTCAGCTTCCGCCTAGGAACCCTCCAACCACAAGGGATGAACTCAGATTTCTCCAGTTTCCTCATTTCCCCTCCCCCCACCTTGTCTCAGTCCCAACCCTCGAATTCAGCACCACTTTCCTAACCTGCAATCTTCTTCCTGACTCTCTTCCCCCACCCCCACTCCGGCCTATCACCCCCACCTTAACCTCCTTCCACCTATCCAACGCCCCTCCCCCAAGTCCCTCCTCCCTGCCTTTTATCTTAGCCTGCTTTGCACACTCTCTTCATTCCTGAAGAAGGGCTCATGCCCGAAACGTCGATTCTCCTGCTCCTTGGATGCTGCCTGACCTGCTGCGCTTTTCCAGCAACACATTTTCCAGCTCTGATCTCCAGCATCTTCAGTCCTCACCCTCTCCCAGTTCATGATATCAGCTCATGTTCCCACTCGCAATGTGCCCTGGCAGTATCATTTCAATGAAAAGATACCAGTGGATTCCAAAGTGCAGTGTTGAAGTGGTGATCTATGTTGTGAATGAGTCGGAGATGTGCCATGAGGATCTGGCTAGGTTTGTACGTGCCTGATGGCACCCTCCTTGGATATGGGCTGTGGGCACTCAGTGTCCATGGGTCATGCCCTGAGATGTTGTGCAATTCTGTCCATGATGGGGGCTGAGAGGCCTGGAGCTGTCACAAATGTTTAAAACATGTGAACAGGGGTATGCGGAATCCCCAGTTTACATGCCTGGTAGACTCAGTTAACAGAAACTGGTATGATGACTCAACGGCCCACAGGGACCCAGGTTTGATTCCAGCCTTGGGTGACTGTCTGTGTGGAGTTTACACATTCTTCCGGTGTCCGCATGGGTTTCCTCTGGGTGCACCAATTTCCTCCCACAGTCCAAAGATGTGCAGATTGGGTGGATTGTCTATGCTAATTTTGGGTGGCATGATGGCTCAGTGGTTAGCACTGCTGCCTCAGAGCACCAGGGTCCCCGGTTCAATTCTAGCCTTGGGCAACTGTCTGTGTGGAGTTTGCACATTCTCCCCATGTGTGCGTGGGTTTCCTCCAGGTGCTCCGGTTTCCTCCTACAGTCCAAAGATGTGTAGGTCAGGTGAATTGGCCATGCTAAATTACCCATAGTGCTAGGTTCATTAATCAGGAATAAATATAGGGGAATAGGCCTGGGTAGGTTACTTTTCGGAGGGTCGGTGTGGACTGGTTGGGCTGAAGGCCCTGTTTCCACGCTGTCAGGAATATAATCTAAATTGTCTCCGAACTGCCCAGTAATGTATAGGTTAAGTGGATTAGACATAGGAAATGCAGAGTTTTAGGTATAGAGTAGGAGGGTGGGTCTCAGTGGAATGCCCTTCAGAGGTCGCTATGGACACAATGGGCTGAATGGCTTGTTCCTGCTCTGTGGGGATTCTATGAAAACACAGACCAGGTTTCCATACCTAACAAGAACTACTGTTTGTTATAAATAACTAGATTCTAACCGCAGGTTAAAGGTATGAACCATTGATATATAACTTTATTAGCTAAAATTGTAGCCCTCCTGAAAAAAAATCCTACACACACACAGAGGCAGGCACAGAGACACATAGACAAAAAACAAATTACAGTGTGGAAAGAAAGAAAAACACCAGAGTTTCACATCAATAGCACCAGTCCTTGGGATTGATGGAGCACTTGTTTTGACCCCAAGTCCTCCACTTCTGTGACCTTGCCTTCAGGCTCTCACACTTCTTCACAGGAAAAGCACAAAGTGACTTGTTCACAAATTATAAAGTACCCGGCTCATTGGTTAAAAGCATTAGCTTACAGCAACTCGTGAGAGGAAATGAGTGGCTTCCTTCAGGCTTCAGGTATTTTACTGCAGAGAGAGAGCGAGAGAGAGAGAGAGAGAGAGAGCGAGAGACCACCTCCCCTTTCCAGAAATCCAAACGATAGTCACTGTACTGTTCCTATCTATAAACTGTTCAGCCAACCAGAAACAGATCAGAGAGTTGTCATCAGGTTAATCACCTTCACCATTCACAACTGGCCACAATTACACAAACTAGTTACTTGTTACAAAGGGATTTCACTTTATACACAGAGTGCATTGCCAGCCTGCTTCCTCTTAACTTGCCCCCCCCTCTCAAAAATTAAATGTGACCCACATTTTGTTTCAATAACTTGTTTTTAAAAGCACAGCCATTCTTTCCTCAGTCCTTTGCGGTAAAACAGTTCTTTTACTAATTCAACCCACAACCGAAAACAAAGTAAATTGATTAAACATGTGGCTTTTGCAGTGGTTAAGATGAAAATATTGGGAAATTGTGAATGGAGTCTTTCCCTGTGAGGCCACTGTATTGGAGTCCCAGCACAGTGGTGAATCCCTGTCTCACCTCACTGCGTATTTTCAACATTAGTCACAGGTAGAATTATAGAATCCTACAGCAATTTAAAAAATAGCTATTCACACCACTGGGACCAATTTTATCTTTAAGATTTGAAGGAACTAGGAGCCCATCCATTGACGCTAGCTCTTTGAAAGTGCTATCCAATTAGGACCAACACATTCTCCTTATACAACAATCCTCCAGGGTTTCCTCTCAAGTCACCAGACAATTTTCTATTAAAGATATTAATGTGTTTGTATCCATCAGCCCTCAGTCAGTACATTTCAATGCTTACCAATACAGTAAGAGACCACATATTGCTATTGGGTCTTTTGCCAATTGCTATAAATCTGTGTCCTGGAATTAATGTAAAATCATAAGAAGTTGTATAGTTAAATATAGCTTAGGTATGTCTCTACAAAGGCTACCCTCTTGTCATTGTCCGACTGCTAGCTGCCAGTGTACCAGATCCAATAGCGTCATATGAACAGGGGAGGCTGGATAGGCTGGGACGTTTTAGCACGAGAATGTAGTCGGTTGGCCTTGTAGCAGTTTATAAAATCGTGAAGGGCACAGACAAGGTAAATAGCAAAATTTCTTTTCCCAGGATGCAGGAGTTCAAAACTAGAGGGCATACTTTTAAGGTGAGAGGAGAAAGATTGAAAAGGGAACTAAGGTGCAATTCTTTCACAGGGGTGTGGTTCATAGTGAAATGAGCTGCCAGAAGAAGTGGGAGATGCAGGTACAGTTACAACATTTAAAAAGCATTTGAATACATGAATAGGGGAGGTTTAGATGGATATGGGCCAAATGATTGCAAGTGGGATTGCAAATCGGTCTGTTTCTGTTCTGTTTGACTCTGACTCTATGACCTCCTAAAATGGAAGAAAATTATTGTTGCTCTTTCTGGAGGCTGGCTTTTGATTGGCAACATTGAGCCCAATCTCCTTTTATTATTTTGAGGTTGTTTTTAAACTTATGGTGTGGAATCACATAAAGGTCTAACTGATATGGACTATAACGAGATTTGTGGTGGAATTGAACAAGAAGTCCAGCAACGTCTATCTCCACATCAGCAGCATCGCGTTACACCTTTTCAGCTTTTCACAAGTACCATGGCGAATTGCTCACTAGTCAGCAGAGAGTAGCTAACGAGGGAGCATTATTCTTGTTAAACGCCTTGCTGATGACTTAGCTGACCACATTAATATTAAGCTTCTGACTTACCAAACAAGTCGGATGTTAAGAAACCTCAATATCAGAGTGGATACCTGGTGAATTCAGCTCGCTACTCGTTCTTAACCAACTCCATGTTGGACACCAAGCACCAACATCCCAAGGCACACCCAATAGGCACCAGCCTCATACACTCACATCCACAGACATTGACCCCTGACACATGGAAGCCCCTAAGAACTCTCCTGACACACCTCTGATCCACAAGATGTACAAAGGACCCAAATTAGTCTAGTCAGACCATCAAGTATGCTCTACTGTTCAATGCAATAACTCCGGATGCTTTAACATTTCATCCTGCAATGATAACTGTCATCATAATGCTGCAGCAAGGAAAGACTTGTGTACTGAGGAACACACATCCAGCTCATGGACTGGACCATGTTGCATCTCCTGGTCCTTTGCTCATTTATAGTGCTCCCTCACTCTGACTATACCTGAATGCTCATTGCCCTCTCAGCCAGTGATGACACATATTGTGTCTTGCCTTGCCATTGAGACAAAGCCAGAAAACTATAATAGTTGTCAGCAGGCCTCAGTCAAGTCAGGGGACAGCCTTTGGTCAGAGGTTCCCACACAGTAAGTCAAGGACAGTCTTGAATACCAGTCCCTGCATTTGGAAACGGGCACTGAACCACTCATAGATCAGAACCAGGGTGCTCTGGGGGGGAGTGGTGGTAGTGGTGGTGGTGGAAGCTAATTATTAAGTGGCTCTCTCCCAGTCTTCAGTCTTTCTGTCCTATTGTTTTCCTCCTGGAATGAGAGCGAGGGAGGTATTCAGGGAGGTGAAATTGGATGGCACAGCTCATACTGTTGATACTCTTGGGAAGTATCTCAAGTGAGTGAGTTGGCAATGCAAAGGGCACGCAGGGTTGGAGTGGGTGAGAGAGATGTTAGGCAATAGTGAGACTGGTAGAGTACAACCCTTACTGAGGGATAGGTACAGGAGCAGAGATAGACTGTGAGGTATCTGAGAGAAGATGGTGACATTTAAACTGGTGGAATGGAGAAGGGCATTGACCTACTTCCTATGTTGTTCCTACATTCCTCCAAACAAAAGGGGCTGCACTGAGGCAGATGGTAAGGCTGACATGGTTAGATGTTGTGGCCTCTGCTGCTGGTCCCAGAGGAATGGTACGTCCTGCTTCTGCACGGCCCCGTCCAGCAGGATCTCCAGATCCATGCCTACAAAGCAGAACAAGATAACCTCCTGTCTGCCATGTCAATAACAATGGCAGGAACCATGCAGGGCAACTCCAGACATGGCAGTGTTTATCCGGGCGCACAACAGGCTTTTAAAGATGGGACAGGTACAAGGGGTACTGATGCATTCAAGGATATCTTGAGTGGCAAGCTGTTCTGAGAATAGCATATGGTAGGATGGTGTTAGAATCAGACCTGAGGGACACCTCAGGTGTTAGTAATTAATGAACCAACTTTGGTAAAGTACAACCAGGACACACTCTGGGTCTTGTGGAGAAATCTCCCAAATAAAAGCTCAACATATCTTGGATGCATCCAAAAAGAAGTAAGTTTCAACTGCTTGTGTTCTTAAAGTCACTTCTTAGATTGCAATTACAATGTTTGTCTCTACTATCTTTCATTCATTGGTTAAGTTATAATTAATACAACTTGAAATTGAACAGATTTCAGTTGGCAGGACTGCAGTGTCACATGTCAACCCCAGTTTTAATGTAACTTGCCTCGTGTGTGTGTGTGTGTGTGTGTGCACTTGCGTATTGAATTGGATATCTTACCCTGACTTTATGACCCATTAGTCTCTCAAGGGTAAAATTGGTGTCATGTTGCAAATTACTGAAATCTGTGCATACTGTCTGTTCAGATCTTTAAAGGTAAGTTCGATGACTTGAGCCACAGATATATGAATGAAGCCTCAAAGTTAATCTGTGTAAGAAACAAGCAACTCACAGATATTTTATGGAATGGCACTCCAATTATTGTACCACTTTGTTTAGCTTTTCCGAGCAATTAAAGTTATTTACTACTATTTAAAACTAATGTTTTGTAGATCATTAGGTAATGATTCTACTGATAGAGGTTTACTTTAAAACAAAAATCAATATTTAACCATTACTTCCATCTGCTTCCTCTTTCCATCTACTTTTCTCCTTCCTGCTAGGATAAACATCATGTAGATGCACAAAGTAAATGATGTTTCCACTCCACATATTCTGATAACTCTTTATAATTTTAAAAGGAGCCCATAAAAAGGTGCTGGTATTTTCAGAACTTTATCCACGAAGCTTAGACTTTTACGTCCTTGCTCTATTGAAGATTTGGAATTTTACATAATGGAAAATAACCATCAGTTTGGTTTGCGTTATATTTGTTGCCATTTTACAGTTTATTTTACAAAAAGGATTTCTTACTGAAAACAAAAATTACAAATAAAATTTTCCCATTCATCCTTCATTTGCTTAAAAAAGGTTGTAACAATATACAGGGAACAAATCAACATTGGAACAAATGTATCCAGAAAGCACAGAATCTTATGAACATCACTCCTGTTCTCTAATTATTTTATCATTTGGTCAAAAGAATCATTGATGGTATATCTTCATGCAATTAGGCCTCTCCTTCACGAGACCTTCTTGCTCTTGTAAACCATGGCAACAGCAGAAACAGGATTGACCTATCCTGTGGACTGATGAATATCAGTGGCACATTTGTCAGACTTGGGTAATTGAATTGGTGACACAGCAATTTCTTATTTCTTTCATTTAATAGTAGGCCAGGGCCTGCAATCTAATTTTAACACTTCCTGTAGGAAGAGTTAACAAATTATCTCCTGCTGTCATCTGCCTATGCATTCAAAGCCAAGTGTTCGAGTAAAATCCTCTTTTAACTTTGAGCTTCTTCCATACGTCATTAGTTATCAATCTCACTTCATCTCCTCCACGCAAAGCTTTTAGGACAAATGGAATTTTGCTTGAACTCATTTCCTATGGCCTTTTACTGAGAAGTTACTGAAACATTTTCTTCACCAAAACATTGCTTTTATCCAGTTTTTCACCAGGATTTTTCCTTTTATCATGATCTTTTAAAAAAAACTGAACTGGAAAGGTAACTATTATACACTCAAAAGCCTGCACTCTCTTCCTTCCTCAGAATAATTGTTTAGAAATTTGAAAAAACACTGTCTATTAACTCTCACTCCAACACTTACATGAAAGTGGTGCTGGGTATATTCATTCCAAATGTGAGAAATCATTTTTCTATGCCAAGTCCCATAATTTTTTTTGCCAGGTTTATCTTTTCCATTTGCTACATATTTTATGTTATCCTATTGATCGATATGCAGACAGAAAATAATCCCGGAAAGTTTAAATGAGTGTTCGTTCAAACGATCTTGCTAATAAAAATAAGTCACCATAGCCCTATTCTCTCATTAGAGAGAGATGATTGGTGGTGATTTAAACTGCGGGGCACTTTGCATCAGGTGAGGGGAAAGGTTGAGAAGGAGAGTCCTTTATGGCAACCTCAGCCGGTGGCAGGAATTGAACCCACACCGTTGGTATTACTCTGCATTGCACACCAGCCCTACCACCATACAATACCTTTGGCTGATGAATCAGTGCTCCTTCATGGTCAACACAAACTTAGAAGAAGAATTGAGGGTAACAATGGCATAGATTGTACTCTGGGTAGGGGACTTGCACATCCTTTATGAAAAGTGGCTCAGAAAAGCACTATTGACTGAGCTGGTCAAGTACTGAAGGCATAGCTGCTAGACTGGGTCTGCGGCAGATGGAGAGGGAACCAACAGGATGGAAACATATACTCCCCCTCATCATTATCAATCTGCCTGCCACAGCTCCATCTGTCCACGACTGTATTGAATAAAGTGACCGCCACATAGAGTTGAATACAATTCAACTGGGTTTAGGGTTGTTAAGAAAGCAGACGGTGTTTTGGCTTTCGTTAACAGGAGGATCGTGTTTAAGAGCCGTGAGGTTTTGCTGCAGCTCTACAAGTCTCTGGTGAGACTACACTTGGAATATTGTGTCCAGTTCTGGTAGCCCTATTATAGGAAAGATACAGAGGCTTTGGAGAGGTTGCAAAGAAGGTTTACCAGGATGCTGCCTGGACTGAGGGCATGTCTTATGAAGGGAGGTTGACTAAGCCTGGACCTTTCTCTCTGAAGAGAAGGAGGAAGAGCGATCACCTGATCGAGGTATACAAGGTGATGAGAGGCATGGAGAGAGAAGAATAGTCAGAGACTTTTCCACAGGGCAGGACTGACTGGCATGAGGATCACAGATTTAAGTTATTAGGAGGAAGGTATAGAGGAGATGTCAGAGGAAGGTTCTTTACACAGAGAGTTGTGAATGCGTGGAATGCGTTGCCAGCAGTGGTGGTGGAAGCAGAGTCATTAGGGACATTTAAGCGACTGCTGGACATGCACATGGAGAGCAGTGAGTTGAGGGGTGCGTAGGTTAGGTTATTTTATTTTAGATTAGGAATAATCGTCAGCACAACATCATGGGCCGAAGGGCCTGTTCTGTGCTGTACTTTTGTATGTTCTGTGTTCTCTCGACCACCATGTTCCACCTTCACATTGAAGATACACTTCATTCTGCTGCATGGCACTATCACTAAGGTTAAATGAGTTAGATTTTGGAACAGATCCAACAACTGTGGGCGGCACGGTGGCACAGTGGTTAGCACTGCTGCCTCACAGCATCAGAGACCTGGATTCAATTCCCAGTCA
The DNA here is from genome assembly GCF_047496795.1 of Chiloscyllium punctatum. NCBI lineage: Eukaryota > Metazoa > Chordata > Chondrichthyes > Orectolobiformes > Hemiscylliidae > Chiloscyllium > Chiloscyllium punctatum. The sequence continues at coordinate 147,232,819 of NC_092741.1, read as the reverse complement.
ACTGACTGTGTGGAGTTTGCACATTCTCCCAGTGTCTGTGTGGGTTTCCTCCAGGTGCTCCGGTTTCCTCCCACAGTCCAAAGATGTGCAGGTCAGGTGAATTGGCCATGCTAAATTGCCCGTAGTGTTAGGTAAGGGGTAGATGTAGGGGTATGGGTGGGTTGCGCTTCGGCGGGGCGGTGTGGACTTGTTGGGCCGAAGGGCCTGTTTCCACACTGTAAGTAATCTAATCTAATCTAAAACTCAAAACTGGGCATCCATGAGAGACCATGAGCCATCAGTAGTAGTGGAATTATATTCAACTCTAAGCTGACCCTAAGCTGTCATACCCCCTACTCTAACATTACCATCAAACCAGAGGATCACCCCTCAGTCAAAGAAAGGTGCAGGAGGACATTCCAGAAGAAGCACCAGGCATACTTACAAATGAAATGTCAAAATTGTGAATCTACAAAACAGGACTACTACATGTTAAGCAGCAAATGATAGACAGAGCTAAGTGGCTCATAATCAAATTAGATCAAATCTAAGCTCTGCCACATTTCAACATGAATGGCAGTCAATAATTAAACAACTTACTGGTGGAGAAGCGTTCACAGATATACCCATCCTCAGTAAGGGTGGTACCAAACATGTTGGTGTAAAAGATAAGGGTAAAGAATTGGCAATAATATTCTGCCAGAAATGGTGGGTGTATGAGTGGATCCACATTAGCCACCTCCAGAGTTCCTTAACATGACAGATGGCAGTCGGAGCAAATCACTGCAGATGACAGTACTCAGGCAGTTTGATTTACTCCAGATGATGAAGGCTGTGGGACTTGAGAATATTCCACCAAAGATACTGAAGTTTTGTGCTCCAGAAGTAGCTCCACCCTTACTGAACTGTTCCTGTACCATCACAAATGCAGGCTGTACCTAACAATGTGGAAAATTGCCCAGACAATTTGTACACAAAATCAGGACAAATCTAATACAGCTGCATACTGCCCCAGCAATCTACTCTCAGTCATCAGAACAGTGATGGAAGGGATCATAAACCATCAGCATTTCAGAGGTTCACCATTGACTAGACACTGAATTGGATGAGCCATATACATTCTGTGGATACAGGAGCAGGTCAGAGGCTAAGAATTTGCAGCAAATAACGCACCTACTGATGCCCCAAAGCCTATCCACCATTTATTAGGCACAGCTCAGGAGTGTAATGAAACATTCCCCACTTGCCTGGATGAGTCCAGTTCCAAAAACACCCAAGAAACTTGACACCATCCAAAAGAAAGCAGCTTACATGATTGACACCCATCTATAAATGTGTATTCACTCCACAGCCGTTCAGTAACAGCAGTGTGTACCATCGACAAGATGCAATGCCAAAATTCATACAGGCTCCTTTAACATACCATCCAAATCCATAACCACTACTATCTAGAAGGAGAAGGCAACAGCTACATGGGAACACCACCACCTGCAAGTTCCACTCCAAACCTGACTTGGGAATACATCATTGTTCCTTCACTGTTATAAAGTATAAAGCCTGCAACACTGTCATAGAGTCAAAGAGTGTAAAGCATTGAAATAGACCCTTCGGTCCAACAAGTCCATGCTGACCACGTTCCCAAAATAAACCAGTCCCACCTGCCTGTATTTGACCCAATTCCCTCCAGACCTTTCCTTTCATGAACTTATCCAAATGTCTACTAAATGTTATAATTGTACCTGCATCCACCACTTTCTCCAGCAGTTCATTCCTCACACGGACAACCCTTTGCAAAAAAGTTGCCTCTCATGTCCTTTCTAAATCTTGCTCCTCTCACCTTAAAAATATGCCTGCTAGTTTTAAACTCCCCCACCTAGGGAAAAGACCTTTAATATTCACCTTATCTATGCCCCTCATGATTTTTATAAACATTTATCAGTTCACCCCTCAACCTCTTACACTCCAATAAAAAACTCCCAGTGTTTCCAGTCTATTTTTGTTTTTCAAGCCCTCCATTCCCAGCAACATCCTGGTAAAACATTTCTGAACCCTCTCCAGTTTAATGATATTCTTTCTATAACAGGGCGACCAAAATAGTCCTCCAGAAGAGCCTCACCAACATCCTGTGCAACCTCAGTTTGTACGTATATTGAATGGACTGCTGTAGTTCAAGAAGGCAGCTGACCACCACTTGCTCAAAATGGAACTATGGATGGGCAAGAAAATGCCAGCTTTTCTCGTGAAGCCAACACCTTTGAATGATTAATAAAATAGACTTACATTCCTGTGCATTTTGTGACAATGGTGTCACTGATTATTTTGTCCTCGATTTTTTTTAAAGATAGGTCGTAAAGGCAGAGGTGTTGAGGGGGCTAGGAAGAGCCTCATTTAACAATGGCAGGGGAGTGGCCAGTTCTCCCATTTCAGGTCTTTTCTAGTTTGGTTTAGCTGTGGCTGTCACTTGCGGCTGGAGTCCAGGAAAGGTTACAAGCTTCAGTAAATAGTTTCTGATTGACTTGCTCTCAGAAATCTCTTTGGATGTTGTTCCCTCCTGCCTGTAAGAATCTGGGTTTGAATTTACCTTTTTGCCAAGAGGTGTCTATATGGGATGTTACTGGACTGATACAGCTCCTTAGTTAAGTTGCTACGTTGGGCCAGTTAAGTTTTCCGATAGTTAAGTTATTCTAAACTCCATTTTCTTTTGTTCGTGTTTCAACTGTAGTGTTCAAATAAATTCTGTTTTTTTTTAAAGCTCAGTGAGTTGACCAATTGCATTGCACCTGGAACACCCACTTCCCACCTGCCTTTAAAATAAGAAAAAGTTAGGCTACCTTCTTAAAATATTTTGAGGGGACCTGACCTGGTCCGTAACATTCTCCACTCAGTATTAACTTACCAATGATCATATAAAGGTAATTCCATCCTAAGGTCCCAGACTAACTCCATCACCATTAATGAGGGGTCAGTCTTCATGTTATATTGTCTCCATTCATTCTGCTGTGGTCACACACAGTTTGTGGGTGAAAACAAGGAGTCTGTATTGGCTCCCTAAAGTCCTCTCAATAATGCCAAACCAACTGCCGTTGTATTTATTGCTATCATGATCTCAAGTCTTCTTATTATTTAAGCACAGTGCATCTTATGTGGATGCTCTACAGTAGTGTGTACTTTACCCTTGAAAGGCCAATAGGAAAATAATTACAGTGGATGATCTGGTATCAGTATTCCAGGTAAAACAACCATCATCTACTAACATTGATCCCAGTCAGATGTAAATACCACAAGGTTCTAGCAGTGGTCATAGAGTTATAGAGATGTACAGCATAGAAACAGACCCTTCAGTCCAACTCGTCCATGCCGACCAAATATCCTAACCTAATCTAGTCTGATTTGCCAGCACTTGGCCCATATCCCTCCAAATCCTTCCTATTCATATACCCACCCAGATAGATGCCTTTTAAATGCTGTAATTGTACCAGCCTCCACCACTTCCTCTGGCAGCTAATTCCACACAAACACCACCCTCTGTGTAAAAAAGTTTCCTCTTAGGTCTATTTCAAATCTTTCCCCTCTCACCCTAAAATTATGCCCTTTAGTTCTGGATTCCCACCAGGGAAAAGACCTTGTCTGTTTACTCTATCCATGTCCCTCAGGATTTTATAAACCTCTGACCACAACCACCTTTCCCTTCTATAGGATGAATGGTCATCTGTTTGAAACAGGAGGAAGGTGTTGCTAACCATGGATCCGGAAATCTGCCAATTTACATTTGCAACAGCAACTGGAAAGAACAAAAAAAAAACTAAAGCTGCTGGAAATACTCATCAGACATGATGGCAACTGTAGAGGAAGAAACATTTTTTGTTTTGATTTCAGTTTTCCATTATCCACCGTTTTGTTTTTGTATCAGAAAGAACAAAACTAAAAAATAATAATTTTTTTAAAAATGCAAGTGAGAACTAAGAGGAGAAAAATGCATGATTTTCTTTAAAGTCAAATAATTTATCAATTAAGGAGAATGAGTGAAAAAAGGGTTAATTGTATCTGTGCAAAATGAATAATTAACTGAATATATTCTCATTAGCTACGAGATGAGAAGGAGGTAAACAGCAGTTGATAACTGTTTCACTGTTTCTGCTAAAGCAGGAATAACAGTTCCACAATTACCACAGATAAAACCATTTAATTATGTCAGTAAGGCATTCATTAAACTTTGTTTTTGTAATAATTAGAAATTATTTAGTAGTTTCATAAATAGAATATCTGTGATTCAAGGGTTGTTCATTTAAAATTCAGGAACTGAAAGTGGTGAGCGATAGAGACAAAGACAACAGGCTAACTTTGATGCGGTGATGTGTGAGGAACACAGCCTTTTCAATAAATCCAACTCAATTAAAACACAGTCGGACAGCCCTCAGGTGATTGGGTATTATCTAATTTCTCGAAGGTTACACAGGCAATCAAAAGATCCATTGAGCTTTGGAATTTCCATTATTCCACTTTGGGATACGGTTTTCTGTCGTTAAATGAACAGGAAAGCGCTCATTTATGTAGCATCTTTAGTGCTGATAATATGTTCACTCTCAACTAATAAAGTGTCTTTGAAGTGTAGCCATTCGAAATTTAGGAAGCGCAGTTGTTGATTTGAGATTGTCAATGTTGTTTTGAGGAATACATTTTAGTCAGGATACCAGGGTTAACTCGCCTAGTACTTGAATTAACTCCACAGATTGCTGTCACCAATGTCATCCTGTATTTACACATGGAGAGTCCCTGGCGCTGACACAGCTCCCTCAGAGCCGGATCTCAGAGTGAACAGAATCTCTAACACTCCTGTTTTTATCTTTCAGCCAGGGCTCCCTATTTGGAAGAGAGTAACAATCTCAATCAGGGAACTCACATTCGATGAGGTCCACCTGGCTTACCTTATCATCATCACTATACTTTTGTTTAAAATAATGTCAACTGATTACTTACATATACACGGGAGAAGACACATGAGGCATTCAAAGACGTTTAACAGTAGAGTGTCAGCCTAGATATCATTATATTAGAATCCCTTTTGGAATTTTATCCTCCAACTTGCTCACTTAGAGACAAGAATGCTAACATTTGAGCCAAATTTGACCAAATCATCCAATCAATTCACTCTGAGTCAGCCTCACGCAGCTAATGAAAACCATTGTCATAACCATAACCTGTTACGTCATATTGTCACTCTTTCAAGATGTAGTTCAGAGATGAAAAAAACATAAACAATTGTTGTCCTTCTCGTTCCTTTGTTACTCTGTTTATTTGGACTCCTGCCCACCTTCTGAGGACCCCTTCACTCGCCTTCAACACACTGCATCCACCTGGACACCCCGCGCTGGCCTATTACCCACCCTCGACCTCTTCATTTCCAACTGCCGCCGAGACATTAACCGCCTCAACCTGTCTACCTCCTTCCCCTACTCCAACCTCTCACCCTCACAACGCGCAGCCCTCCACTCCCTCTGCTCCAATCCCAACCTCACCATCAAGCTAGCAGATAAAGGGGGTGCAGTGGTAGTCTGGCACACTGACCTCTACCGCTGAAGCCAGACGCCAACTCGAGGACACCCCCTCCTACCGCCCCCTCGACCATGATCCAACCCCCATCACCAAACCATCGTCTCCCAGACCATACAGAACCTCATCACCTCAGGAGATCTCCCAACCACAGCTTCCAACCTCATAGTCCGGGAATCCCGCACTGTCCGGTTCTACCTCCTTCCCAAGATCCGCAAGCCTGACCACCCTGGCTGGCCCATTGTCACAGCATGCTTCTGCCCCACTGAACTCATCTCTACCTACCTCGACACTGTCCTATCCCCCCTAGTCCAGGAACTCCCCACATACATTCGAGATACCACCCACGCCCTCCACCTCCTCCAAGACTTCCGTTTCCCCGGCCCCCAACGCCTCATCTTCACCATGGATATCCAATCCCTCTACACCTCCATCCGCCATGACCAGGGCCTCCAAGCCCTCCATTTCTTCCTCTCCCGACATCCCCAACAGTACCTTTCCACTGACACACTCATTCATTTGGCCGAACTGGTCCTCACCCTTAACAATTTCTCCTTTGAATCCTCCCACTTCCTCCAGACCAAAGGCGTAGCCATGGGCACACGTATGGGCCCCAGCTATGCCTGTCTCTTTGTTGGCTACGTAGAACAGTCCATCTTCCATAGTTACACTGGCACCACTCCCCACCTCTTCCTCTGTTACATTGATGACTGCATTGGTGCCACCTCGTGCTCCCGCGAGGAGGTTGTGCAATTCATCAACTTCACCAACACATTCCACCCTGACCTTAGATTTACCTGGACCATCTCTGACATCTCCCTCCCCTTCCTGGACCTCTCTATCTCCATTAATGATGACCTACTTGACACTGACATTTTTTACAAACCCACCGACTCCCACAGCTACCTGGATTACACCTCTTCCCACCCTACCTCCTGCAAAAATGCCATCCCATATTCCCAATTCCTCCATCTCTACCGTATCTGCTCCCAGGAGGACCAGTTCCACTACAGAACACACCAGATGGCCTCCTCCTTTAGAGATTGCAATTTCCCTTCCTACGTGGTTAAAGATGCCCTCCACTGCATCTTGTCCACATCCCGCACCTCCGCCCTCAGACCCCACCCCTCCAACTGTAACAAGAACGGAACCCCCCTAGTGCTCACCTTCCACCCTACCAATCTTCGCATAAACCAAATCATCCGCCGACATTTCTGCCACCTCCAAACGGACCCCACCACCAGGGATATATTTCCCTCCCCACCCCTTTCCGCCTTCCGCAAAGACCGTTCCCTCTGTGACTACCTGGTCAGGTCCACGCCCCCCTACAACCCACCCTCCAATCCTGGGACCTTCCCCTGCCACTGCAGGAATTGCAAAACCTGCGCCCACACCTCCTCCCTCACCTCTATCCAAGGCCCTAAAGGAGCCTTCCGTATCGATCAAAGTTTTACCTGCACATCCAACAATATCATTTATTGTATCCGTTGCTCCCGATGCAGTCTCCTCTACATTGGGGAGACTGGACACCTCCTAGCAGAGCGCTTTAGGGAACATCTCCGGGACACCCGCACCAATCAACCATACTGCCCTGTGGCCCAACATTTCAATTCCACCTCCCACTCTGCCGAGGACATGGAGGTCCTGGGCCTCCTTCATCGCCGCTCCCTCACCACCAAACGCCTGGAGGAAGAATGCCTCATCTTCCGCCTCAGAACATTTCAACCCCAGGGCATCAATGTGGACTTCAACAGTTTCCTCATTTCCCCTTCCCCCACCTCACCCTAGTTCCAAACTTCCAGCTCAGCACCGACCCATGACCTGTCCTACCTGCCTATCTTCTTTTCCACCTATCCACTCCACCCTCCTCTCTGACCTATCACCTTCATCCCACCCCCATCTACCCATTGTACTCTTTGCTACCTTCCCCCACCCTCCTCCCTGACCTACCACCTTCATCCCCATCCCCCCACTCACCTATTGTACTCTATGCTACTTTCTCCCCACCCCACCCTCCTCTCATTTATCTCTCCACCCTTCAGGCACTCTGCCTCTATTCATTATGAAGAGTTTTTTGCCTGAAACGTCAATTTTCCTGCTCCTCAGATGTTGCCTGAACTACTGTGCTTTTCCAGCACCATTCTACTTCAGAATCTGGTTTCCAGCATTCGCAGTCATTGTTTTTACCTGCTCTGTTCATTTGCCACAATCTCCTCTTTCTGTTTCTTTATTTTTATGCTTTCTTCATTTTTTGGTCTGTCCTTTTGTATCGGGATATCTGACATCTTCTTTTGTCCATTCCCTGAGTAGATTGTGCGAAATACTGCTCCTACCCAACAATGGGAAAGTCAATATCGAATTCAGGATCTGAGCAAGCAGCTCTGTTGCATGTAGTCATTAGTAATGATTGCTATCGTTTTTCCAAATGTATTTGCCTATATTTATGTATGTGGCCATGACCTCATTGAATGTGGAACAGGCTTGAGATGTCTGAATGCTTACTCTTGCTCCTGTGGTGTTTTTGAAATTTAAAGAGGAATTGTATTTTGTGTATAATGCTAAGATCCAAAATTAAACAAGATATTTTGAGAAACCATTCTCATCCAGCAACAGAAAGATTTCATTATTCTCTGAGAAGACACGTGATAAAAGACATCATTCCTTCAGAAAAATCAGTGATTGAAGAATTATTTTGTGAATGAGTTTTGACCGAAGATAATTTAAGGCTACATTTCCTCAGGGGAATTCACCAGACATCTCTCAAAATCTGTATTGCTCACGGAGAAGCTGTGTCAATCCAGAACATGCCCTGAATGATGGCTGACATTTGTACGGGACCGAAGGAGTTTGGTGTCCTGCTTTGTGGGCAAGGATGCTGCAGGCCCTAGTGATGTGGTGCCAACTGGGGATATCCTCTTTCCCTAGGACCATCAATGAAGGCCATGACACCAGAACTTGCCAGCCTACCCAAAGAGTGTGACCAGGCTAAAACATTCCGTTATCTGGAGCAATGGTAGGCCAAAGGTCAACGTCCTTCCCGTCTGCCCCAGCATGAGTGCAACCATTTTCTGCTCGGTACTCCCTCACTCACTCTATCTTTCCCCCCATCTCCCACCATGCATCATGCTCTACCTGTCTCATCTTCCCTCAGTCACTGTCACACATCCCAACTCCCACCACTCCGGTGCCTTCTGTGCTGTCTGCTCACTCACTCCCCACATGCATCAACAGTATTAGCTGTTTTACCCACCTACATTTTCTGTAATAGTTGCCTGTCTTTCAATCCATGAGGAAAATGGATCACAAAAGGCTGGAGAAACTTAAGACACATGCTGTGCTGCTGGTTTCTCACCCACTCTGAGAGAATCCTGACTTTAACCACCCCAAACAGGGTGTCAGAGGCTGCCCTATACTCACTGTGTTGGAGGTGGAGAGAGAGAGAGATAGAAAGAGAGTGAGCATGTGGGATAGAGTGTGTGAGTGTATATGTGTGCATGTGAGAATGTGTGCATGCAAGTATCCGTGCTTGATAGAGTGTGTACGTGAGTGTGACAGAGTATATGCCTGTGAAAAGGTGCACGCCTAAGTGTGTGTGTGTGTCTGTGTGTCTGAGAGAACATGTGTATTAGAGAGGGTCTGCGTGAGTCCGAGTGTGTGAGGGTGCATAGTGTATAGCCAAGCAAAGGCCTTCTGACAACCACCAACATTCCCTGCCTTTGCTGTATTATCTGCTAGTTAGTAATATGAACATGATGTATCTGGGTGGGGGGGACAAAGTGTAAGAACACAGTCAGAGTGAGTGAATGCTTTGACAGTGAGTGAAGAGCCTGGAGAAGCAGCCTGATCCAGTCCACAACCTCAGCATGTGTCCCTGAGCACTCAGTAACCTTGCTGCAGCATTACAATGAAAGTTGCCAGTTCAGTGCAGGAACACCACTGAAGTGTAGAAGTGTCCTGAGAGTGGATGAGTGATTTGTCATGAGGGTTCTCAGAGGCTGTGACATGTTAGAAGCCAATGCTCGTGGATGTGGGCTGCATATGGCTCGTGCTCAGGCAACGTGCCCCAAGATGTTTGTGCCCCATTTCTAACTTGGTCATTCACCATGTGAGCTGAAACCACACCCCTCACACTCTGCTCTCTTTATCAAGTTTTTCAAACATCTAGCTTGCAAGGCCATTTGGTGAAATGGGAGCCTGAGTATGAATGAGGCACATTGTAGCATGAGTAAGACGTTTAACTATCAATAATGACCATCAATAGACATCTCGCTGTTGCCTAGTGATAAAATCTCCAAGCTGCTGATGAAGAATGTATGGAGTAATATAATCTGACATTGCAATAGGCCAGAGGGACTTGTCACTCAGTTCTACCATTCAAGATGTCACAGGCCACATCCCTCAGGTTCCTCTAAGACTCTACCCCAAGATCTAGAACTTTGGTCACAGCCAGGTTTGAGCAGGCAGTGAGTTGAGGACTTCTGCCTCCTGGCTCCACGTGAAGGTATATCTCTTTTAAAATCTTACTTATGGTTGCCATCTGGTTTTCTGGACTGCTGTCCCAGGGCTAAGCAATCTTGCAGCAAAGTCCTCTATTGTGTGTTAGGTTCTTTGACTCATATCCTCAGCATCATGATTGTGATAGGCTGTGACCACTAATACTGTACCTGAGCATAGTTCATCAGTTGAAGCCTGACCAGACAAAAGTGAATGAGTGACTCTGTGTGTACTGTATATTTTTGGGGGTGTTCATTTTGTCTGTGTGCGCGTCTCTTGTGCATGTATATATATTGTCTGTACCTATATGTGTATGTATATGTTTGCATGTGTGTGTATGTCTTTGTGTATGTGTCTGTGTATGTATGTGTGAGTGTGTCTGCATGTCTGTAAGTGTGTGCGTGTGTCTGTAAGTGTGTATATATTGGTGTGCACGTGTCTATGTGTGTTTGTGTCTGTGTGTGCGCGCACCAGGGAAGGGGTGAAATGTGGTAAGGGGTAAGGGGAGCAGTAGCTGCAGGCTTGACGTGGATGCAGGAAGAATTCTTCATTCCCAAACTGCCTCTCTCAAAGCAATGTTATAAACCTGGGAGTCCTGCAATGTTTCTTTGCCTGTCACCGTAAAATAACATTCAGCAACAGAGTTGCCTACGGCCAAAATGTACCTTTTTTTTAAAACTTGTGCAGGCTGTATTTAAATGTACTAAGTGGTGCCTGCTATACCCAGTTCCCCATTAGATGAGATAGTTTAAAAAGACTCACAGGGACATATATTTTATAAATAGAGACAAGAGTATAATAGCATGAAAATTAAGCTAAACCTTTATAAAAAAAAGGAACCTGATGAATTACACAATGGACTCGACACACCACAAATCAGACAGGCCTTCCCATCACTACATTTATTGATGATGAGCCTGTTTTAGGCCTTTGAAAATAAAATAATGCCATTGAATTTCCACCCCAATGAATGATATTGATGCTTCTAAATTTCCCTTCACGGGTCAGAAGAATTTTCTACTGTGGTCTTGGCAATTTCCAAAATAATTTCTTTCACTCTTGGTTCGATTTGTCTTTATTTAACTCAGCCCACCAACACACAAAGCAGCTTAGCTTGAAGGATGTGACACTTATTCAACAACCTTCAGGCTCCAGTGCCACTGTGCAGTAATCCAAGTACTCCCACGTTGCACTTCTTCATCAGTATTCTGTGTTTGTGCTGCCACTCTGAAGCCCAGATCAATGACATAAATTGAGGAGAGCTTTTTTTTGCCTGTCAGTACATCTGAGACTTTCTTGAAGCTACCAAACCCTTTGATTTGATTGCAGCTGAAACAGAAATCATTTTTTAATCAATAAATTCATGTTTTATCGCAAATTCACAGTGACTACCTAACCTAATTTTTAATAAAGAGTTATTGTTTTTTGAGGTAGAAATGAATAATGTCTCTCCCGCTCCTGAGAATGTTAATTTAAATTGCTGAGAATACCATGGCAACAAAAAGGAGAATTCCTTCACCCATATGGCCTGGATCCTTCTGTCTTCCAGCTGTGTCCGGTTAATTAGGATATTCAGCCATGTTCTAAGTGATACCACAACTGTTACAGTGCTCAGAGAGACCACTGACTTTTAAAAAGAACAATTCAATTTCTGGTTGATAGCTGAAATTAGAACACCGAATTTTGTGATTTCAGGCTTTTACTGTAACAAACAGATTAAAAGCACTATTTACAATTTACATGCAACTCTTACTTCAAACTATAAACCAGAGCTTTCTCCATTTTAACACAATGAGAAAGTCAACTTCACGAGTATCCTTTGCCACCACTAAGGAACAATTTGATTTCCATGAAATTAAGGCAAAGCAATTTTCAGCTCTCAAGAGTTTAATTCCATTCCCTTCTTTTTCCAACTTGGTGACTTTTAAACACAGAATGGTCTTTCACAGTCCGGATGCCTTCTGTTGACTCTCTTTCTCTCTTCTGCACAAAATGGGTGAATTTTATAGCCTAATTTCAAATCTTCATGAACTGGGTCTTTTCAATCCCACCTGCATTCCTTCACAGTGAACTATAGAGACATGTGCAAGCTGGTTGCATTAGCCATGGTAAATCCAGCTATATGCAGAGAGGGTAGGGAGACGGGCTGAGTGGGATGCTCGTCAGAGGGTCAGTTCAGACTCGATGGACCGAATGACCTCTTTCTGCACTGTAGGGATTCTATGACTTTCATCCACTCACTGCTCTCTTTCTCTCAAATTGTTGCCTCCGACTGAGCTTTCCGAGATATTTTCAAAACCCTTCCCCTCTCAAAGCCCAAGTCCATGACAACTATCATGCCAATTAGCTATCCTTCTGATCCCAGCACTCGTTCACCTTGCAAGATAATGAACAGCCTAAAGCACAAATGTTTACATCTTGACATTTTTAAGAACTTTCTGTGAGTTTGGAGAGCATCAGTCTAACCACTATAAGCACAGCATGTGCTATCACTATGTTCACTCTATACCTTCTTTCATGTTTCACTTTAATCTTTAAGAGCCATGTAACCCAGACATGTCGTCAGGACACAAGAATTTCTAGTTGATAGCTGAAAGGAGGACAGACGATTTTGTGTTTTTAGACTTTTACTGTAATAAATAGATGAAAAGCACTATTGACTAATTACTTTGTTATATACAACTTGTAATTCAAACTACAAACCAGAACTTTCTTCTGTTAATTTTAAGACAATGAGAAAGCCCACATCACAGATATCTTTGCACTACCATTATGGAGCCCCTTGATTTCCATGAAATCAGGGCAAAGAACAGGTCACATATCCCTTCAGTATTTGCTAAATTAAAGACACAAGGTGACATCTTAATGAAACATTGGATGGGGGGGTCGATGGGGGTGGAGTGGGTGTTCTTATCTGCCACCCTCAGAGAGGCCTACACTGCGCCTTCCCAGGAAGGCCTGCGAAATATCATGCTAATCAGGCAATGGCAAGGACATTGGTGGGCTTTTCCTTAGAATCAAGACTGTGGGGGGGGGTGCGGGGGGGTGGCTTTTCATTGGAATCAAGACCATGGGTGGGGGTGGGGAGTGTGGGAGCTGGCTCAAGTCCCACCTAGTAAGAGCTGTCAACCAATAAGCGTGTGTTGCATTCAGCAACGTCATAGAAGCAGCCATGGCTGCGATAAACTCCCCCCTCCCTGTTCCCACCACCACCCAACCATCAGGGAGTTCCAGCATTGTGAAGAATCCAGGAGATGTAGTGGGGTGGGTTTCTTGATGTGAGGTGGGGGCCTGCTGCAAGAATGGAAATTGAGTAAGTGGCAAGAGGAAAGACATGTGTCAACAGGCAAATCCCAATATCAGGCTCCAATCACCTTCAGGAGCTTTCCACAGCCCCACCTGACCCTCAGGTAACCTGCAGGACAGCGACTGTCATGAATACCCCATGGTGACAAGCCTTCTGCCACTGGGTTGATCCAGTGGCTCCATGCAGAGACCTTTAGATCATCCTTAATTGTCCCCACCGGGCTATCAATCAGCAGCAATGCTGGGACATTGATTATGAGCCATGCTGCCAGAGTGTAATTCTGGTGAAGATGAGAGGGCAGCAGAGTTTGGCTCGGTCACCACCTTGCCCATTTAAGTGCCCTTCCCATCTCCAAACATACCACCCCATAGAATCGAGGATTCTTCCCATAGTCACAAAATATTATAATCTTAGAAACCTCACATTTTGGTACCAGGTCTGAAAAGCTACATTTAGTTGCATGTGTCGAGTTAAAAAGAATGTGTGACACGCCTGTGGAAGCGGGACCGCAGGGTTACAACATCGTTTGTAGTATGTGGAGGTGTGAGAAAGGGGAGTTTGGATTGAGTTAAGGGCATGTGGTCGCCAGTGATTGGGATGCAGTTGTTGCAGAGGTCAGTTGCATTTCACATGAGGAATCAGTTTTGTTTTATTTCAAAAATATACTTTATTCATAAAATGATTTGATGGTCTGTACATTTGATCATGCCATACATATGTCCACATTTACAAACACAGATTCGAATTTATCCTTGTCATATACAGGCCTGTGCATTTTTCAATCTTGTACATATATTTGGCTGAGGCATCAGCAGAGCCCAAAAAACGTCCGCATGGGCCCCCTGTTCTTCTTTAGGCAGGCCGATCTTACACTATGGTCTTTCCCCACCGCGCCTTGGCGGCAGCTGCCCCAAGCTTCAGCGCGTCCCTCAACATGTAGTCTTGGACCTTGGAATGTGCCAGTCTGCAACACTCGGTCGGGGTCAACTCCTTCAGCTGGAAGATCAACAGGTTTCGGACCGCCCAGAGAGCGTCCTTCACTGAGTTGATGATCCTCCAGGCGCAGTTAATGTTCGTCTCGGTGTGAGTCCCGGGGAACAGGCCGTAGAGCACGGAGTCCCGCGTCACGGCGCTGCTCGGGACGAACCTCAACAAGCACCACTGCATTCCTCTCCAGACTTCCTCTGCATGGGCACAATCCAGAAGGAGGTGTGTGACAGTCTCATCCCCCCCGCAGCCACTTCGAGGGCAGCGTGCGGTGCGGCAGAGAGTCCGGGCGTGCATGAAGGATCTCACAGGCAGAGCCCTTCTCACCACCAGCCAAGCCACGTCTTGGTGCTTGTTGGAAAGTTCTAGCGATGAGGCATTCTGCCAAATGGCTTTGACAGTCTGCTCAGGGAACCGCTCGACAGGATCTGTCCTCTCCTTTTCCCGAAGGGTCTCAAGGACGCTACGTGCTGACCACTTCCTGATGGACTTGTGGTCAGAGGTGTTTTTCCTCATAAATTTCTCCACGAAGGACAGGTGATACGGAACGGTCCAACTACTCGGAGCGTTCTGCGGCAGCGAGGCCAGGCCCATCCTTCGCAACACCGGGGACAGGTAGAACCTCAGTACGTAGTGACACTTGGTGTTTGCGTACCGGGGATCCACGCACAGCTTGATGCAGCCACACAGAAAGGTGGCCATCAGGGTAAGGGTGGCATTGGGCGTGTTTTTTCCCCCATTGCACCGGTCTTTGTACATAGAGTCTCTTCGGACCCGGTCCATCTTTGATCTCCAAATGAATTGGAAGATGGCCCGGGTGACTGCGGCGGCACAGGTCCTGGGGATAGGCCAGACCTGTGCCACATATAGCAATACTGAGAGTACCTCACACCTGATGACCAGGTTTTTTCCCCGTGATGGAGAGCGACCGTTGCCCCCATCTGCCTAGTTTCTGTCTCATCTTCCTGATCCGCTCCTCCCAGGTCTTGGCGCAAGCCCCAGCCCCTCCAAATCAAATACCCAGCACCTTCAGGAATCAGTGCCAGGAATAGGAGATCAAGGTGTGGAAATCTTGCATTCAATGTGATATTGGAGATCCCTGATTGTACACAGCTCATCCTTTAGGGTTGGGGTTGGGGGGTGGGGGGAGCGGAGTGAAGCCTGTGAAATAGTAGCAATAGTGACAAGAGTAGTCAGTTATGGAGCAGGAAGGACAACTCCTCCATTCAGATAAACTCATTTCCATTTTGATTGCAGGAAAACCCTCAGCATGTTCTCCCTGAGTGAAACTAGCACTGATTGCTTCAAGTCCAACCAATCTCGGGAGGAAATATCAAGGAGGGGTTTGACTTCTTGTTTGCATATGCAAGAAAAACTCACTTCAGCTTCAGATGTGGTTGCAGTTACAACTCTGTTTTTATGCAGTAGCCAGTTTCCAGAGAGAGAAAAGATATGTAGATGCACCCTGCCACAATTCCAGGGAGTTTATGTATTCACTGAGAGGTTGAAGTAATTTCTCGACAAGCCTTTTAAATACCTTAGTCAGGAAATGTTAATGAAGACACCAGCAATCAACACACATTATGTCAGCGATACCCCCATCTCATTAACAATTAAAAAGACACTTTGTTTTACTATGTCAAATTCGCGGCAGCTTATTCTTTTGAAAATTTCTTTGTGTTTAATAGAAACCAAAATGGCCAGAGGCTGTTCTCATCTTTGTTCCCATGAAAATCAACAGCTTACATTTTCACTTTATCAAGATAAATGTAATAGGTTCTTGGGTTAGACATTTCATGACACGAAAACAAAACTTAAATAGAATTCATGTCTTCTTCAAAAATAGATGTTGAATGTATTTCATCTTTGTATTGTGTACAGTAAGTCTGTTTCTCCTGATTGATTTGATTTATTGTTACATGTATTTTGTCCTATGATTTGCCATTTAACTTATGTAATATGCATTTAATTTAAATTCAGGAAGCTAATATAGTCATAGCGAGTCAGCGCGTCATAGAACATGGAAACAGACCCTTTGGTCCAACTTGTCCATGCTGACCAGGTTTTCCAAAGTAAACTAGTCCCACGAACCTCCATTTGGCACATATCCCTCTAAACCTTTCCAATACATGTATCTGCCCATGGTCTTTTAAATATTCTAATTGTACCTGCATCCACCACTTTCTCTGGCAGTTTATTTCACATACGAACCACCTTATGTGAAAGAGTTGTGCCCCAGGTCCCTTTCAAATCTTTCTCCTCTCACCTTAAACCTATGCCCTTCCATTTTCGACTCCCCTACCCTAGGGTGAAAAGATCTTGGCTATTTACCTTATCTGTGCCCATGATTTTATAATCCTCTATAAAGGTCACCAGACAATCTCCTATGCTCCAGGGAGAAAATTCCCAGTCTATCCAGCCTCACCAGTCCTGCAAACATTTTTGTAAATAGCAGAGTGACTACTGTACACAGTACTCCAAAAATGGCCTTACCAACGTCCTGTACAACTGTAAAATGATGTTGTGACTCCTATACTGAATGCTCTGACCAATGAAGGCGAGCGTGCCAAGCACTTTCTTCACTACACTGCCTACCTGTGACGCCATTTTCAAGGAACTATGTTACCTGAGTCCCTAGGGCTCTGTATTCGACAGCACTACCTAAGGTTCTACCAATAAATCTTACCCTTGTTTGTCTTACTAAAATGCACTACCTTTCATTTAGGCATATTAAACTCCATCTGCTGCTCCTTGGCCCAATTGACCAAGATCCCATTGTATCTTCAGATAACTTTTTTCATCAATTTTGGTGTCAGCTGCAAATTTACTAACTATGCTTCCTATATCTCATACAAATTGTTTATGCAAATGACAAACAACAGTAGACCCAATACTGACCAAAGTCATCACCTTAAATTTTTATGTAGAGGTATACATGACTCTTCCTATGCTCCATGTCCCACTAAACAGAGGAGTATGTTAAATAATGATTTGCAAGAGATATGAATTCCTACTGCTCACATGACTAAGAACCTATTCTGTCCCCAAACAGGTTAATTGGAAACATGATCATTGGATTCTTGTCTCTGACACTGCAGTGCAACCTCCAGTTTAATCCTCAGGATGTGCAGAGTCTACTGTTCTTGATGCCACTTCCTGATGTGCAGTGATGTCACTGACTAAGAATGATCTGGGATACTGCCACAGAACTGTGCCAACTGCTGGAGTGACAACTGTAATGTGAAGGAGAGGATAATTGTTCCATCCCAATGGCAGCCAAGGTAACAGTCATGTTAAATTTTAATGCAATTGGTATTTCCAAGGATTCACTGCTGAACTGTGTGGGATCTATTTTACTGGTACACTTGTGTTAAATCACACTATACCTCAATCCTCCTCCCCCCCACCACTGCATCACAGACAGTTGGCTCTGACCACTTTGCTGGCTTCCCCCACGTGCAGGGCACAATAGGCCCTATGCATGTCAGGTTAAGAGTGCCATTCAACTATGCAACTAACTGCATCAGTGCCACTCAACTATGCAACTAACTGCATCAGCACAGAAACGGTGCCATTTCATAATTGTGCAAGTTTTTTTGTGATCATCAGTGCCACCTTTTGGAAGTCTGTGCCAGGTGACCCGGCAGCTACCATCCTGTCGGGATCCTTGAACGTGCTCCTGTTTCATTTCAAGGATTGGTTGCTTTACTTGGAGACAAGGTTTGTAACCGTGGTTGCTGCCTCAGTTATGCAACTCCTGATTGAGACTGAGCATCGATACAATGCAGCCATTCTTCATACAGTCTGACGTTAGATTTGCTAAAGATAAGGTTCTGATATTTGGTGAGTTTGGAGGTGTGGGGCCTTGCAATACATTCCTGACAGAGTGTGTCAGGTGATTCTCTGCATAACCAGAGTAGACAGATGCTCAGGAGCGAGGAGAGCAGCGATGGTCTTCCGAAAGGACATTGAGCAGGGGGAACGTCACCTTCTGCAGGAGAGTGTGCTGAGGTAACAAGCCAGACAGAACCTGATTGATACCTGCTTCCAGAAGCTGCGGGCTGGCTGCAGTGATCACTCATTGACTATAAATTTGTAGGTGCTTGAAAGACGATCAGTTCCTAGGAGAAAGTGAGGACTGCAGATGCTGGAGATCTGAGCTGAAAAATGTGTTGCTGGAAAAGCACAGCAGGTCAGGCAGCATCCAAGGAGCAGGAGAATCAACGTTTCAGGCACAAGCCCTTCTTCAGGGAGGAAGGCTTATGCCCGAACCATCGATTCTCCTGCTCCTTGGATGCTGCCTGACCTGCTGCGCTTTTCCAGCAACACATTTTTTCAGCAGACGATCAGTTCCTGTCTGTTCCTGGAGGCAAATGCAGTGTTTTAATTTGTTTACTTTTGCTGTTCCCGAATAAAAAATTTGAACAGTTTGAATGCTTTCCTGCATGTAATAGCACCACAGCAGAGGTCATGACAGACTGGACATTGGGGAAGAGTAGCACTCCCTTGGACAGGGCTGTACGATGGGATGAAGCAAATGATGCATAACCCGTGTCACTTGGTTCATAAATAGCAATAGATGTCCGAATGTGCATGGCAGGTGCAAGAAGCATTTGTTTGTGGTTTCCCTCCCATTACATGCAGGGTGAAGGGCAAGTCCATACTGCAACGTTTGATTGGGTGCACAGCTGCCCTTTAGAGATAGCACCAGTGACAGGGATTGCAGGAAGGGCCAGACCTAGTGAGTGAGAACATGAGCTGGGTGCCATAGGGGCATGGTGTACTGGTAATGAGCTTAGTTTGAGTAGATGGTATGAGAAAGCTTGCTCAGGCTTGTGGAGAGACCCTGTCATGGAAGAGAGAAAGTCATGAAGTAGAAACGTGGCTGATTGTGAGCTGTCAGATTAGCAGTTGTCAAGGACTTCGCACAGCGATCGTTGCTATCAAGGTTGTAGCGAAAATGAATTGCACCTGAGTCATCAGAACAATCAGATCTGCTCATTCACCGAAATGCAATCTTTTTCACCACAATCATTGTTTGAAATGAATTAAAATGGCACCCAGTCTTATCCACTGGTCAAATTATTATCATAATTACTCAGCGAGATGCTGACTAAAATTGGATGCGTGGTCCTTCCCTTAATCTCTGTAATCAAAAAGTTTGCACACGATAATTGAAAAGTTATTCAGCATTCTGATTCACCAATCACCATTGTTTGTTAAATTTGGCCATCATTGGCCTGCTCTATTCATTTGATGACCTGCACTGCAAAACATTTAATCACAGGCTCTGCTGTTTGGGTTTCTAGATTGTCATGATGACAGATCAGAATGCTAAAAGTACAACGGATCTTATTTTTTTTTTACTATTAATTCCAAATGCATTTTTTCAGAATATGTGAAGGACTGCTACGAACAGAACAGATAGTAGGTGTAAATTCAGTGCTGTTAGGCAAATTCCTGTGGGCTACCCATAGAAGATTTCACCAGTAAAGAGTCAGGTAAATATCAAAACAGAAAGAAATGCAACAGGAACAAAAAATGAGGGGCTAACTACCTTCTCTCCCCACCCCTTTGCAGAAAACCACATTGCAGACAATTTGTGATTTATCCTTCCAAGAATATGCAAAGAAAGGTTTAAAAACCAACTGCAACACTTTCAGTGCGTGTCAGTGGAAGAAGGTATATTATCGAAATGAGGTTTACACTTAGTTGCTTGGGTTCAGGTTAGTGTGCTGATAATGACTCTCTCCCCCAGTGTCCCCAACTCATGTGCGCATGTGCAGATAGGGTCATAGAGTCACAGAGTCATAGAGATGTACAGCACGAAAACAGACCCTTCAGTCCAACTTGTCCATGCCAACCACATATCCCAACCTAGTCTAGTCCCATTGCCAACACTTAGCCTCTATCTCTTTCAACCCTTACTATTCATATACCTATCCAGATCCTTTTAAATGTTGTGATTGTACTAGTCGCCACCAATTCCTCTGGCAGCTCATTCCATATACAGACCATGGTCTATGTGAAAAGGTTACCGTTTAGGTCTCTTTTATATCTTTCCCCTATGCCCTCTAGTTTTGGACTCCCCCACCCCAGGGAAAAGACCTTGTCTATTTATCCTATCCATGCCCCTCATAACTTTGGAAACCTCTAAGGTCACCCCTCAGCCTCTGATGCTCCAGAGAAAACAGCCCCAGCCTGTTCAGCCTCTCACCATAGCTCAAATCCTCCAACCCTGGCAACATCCTTGTAAATCTTTTCTAAACCCTTTCAAGTTTCACAACATCTTTCCGATAGGAAGGAGACCAGAATTGCATGCAATATTCCAACAGTGGCTTAACCAACATCCTGTACAGCCGCAATATGACCTCTCAGCTCCTGTACTCAATACTCTGACCAGTAAAGGAAAGCATACCAAACGCCTTCTTCACTATCCTATCTACCTGCAACTCCACTTTCAAAGAGCTATGAACTTGCACTCAAAGGTCTCTTTGTTCAGCAACACTCCCCAGGACCTTACCATTAAGTGTATAAGTCTTGCTCTGATTTGCCTTTCCAAAATGCAGCACCTTGCATTTATCTAAATTAAACTCCATCTGCCACTTCTCAGCCCATTGACCCATCTGATCAAGATCCCATTGTACTCGGAGGTAACCTTCTTTGCTGTCCATTACACCTTCAATTTTGGTGTTATCTGCAAACTTACTAACAATACCTCCTGTGTTCACATCCGAGTCATTTATATAAATGACTAAAGCAGTGGACCTAGCACCGATCCTCGTGGTAGACCACTGGTCACAGGCCTCCAGTCTGAAACCCTCCACCACCACTCTGTCTTCTACCTTCAAGTCAGTTCTGTACCCAAATGGCCAGTTCTCCCTGGATTCCATGAGATCTAACCATTCTCCCATCTGGATCCTTGTCAAAAGCCTTGCTAAAATCCATAATAGATCACATTCATTGTTCTGCCCTCATCAATCCTCTTCATTACTTCCCGGATTGTCTTCCTCCTTGAGAGTACTGCAGGATACAAATTTGTGCTAACAATGCTTCAAACACATCATCCTCCTAAAATGCACATATTTCCTTAAACATTTTCTTAACGGTGATGCTTTTTCAGAATAGATTACTATGTATGGTGCTGCATAATTGAAAGATCTAAGACATCCCTGCAGATTTTCATTATCTTGAGAAGTCAGCAAATAGACATGAACTCTCAAGAAAGCATGGTTGAATTTGCTTCTTTGAAAAGATACATTCAATATTTTTTCCTGGAAAAAAGGCATCTGCAAGGAAGAGATCATTTTAAAATTGGCCGTGCTTGCAAGCAACTGAAGGGATGGGAGAATAAAAGGAGGGAGGCTCAGTTCATCCCTCTTATTGGGAGCCTAACAATTGGAGATATCCATCTCGAATTGAAATAACTTGCCCAGCTCCATCAGGGCATTCATTAAAAGTTGAAGGCCAAATTGACATTTGTCAGACTGTTGAGTATCTGCAACTGTACCTTATAATAGGTGATCTTTGCTCTGGGGCACTGTATGCTACCTCATCATGGCACCAGCAAATATTCCCAGACCCATGTGCATTTATGTGTGATAATATCACAATCAGTTGGCCTTATGATATCACCCTATCACCAACAGGTAGTGGTCAACCTGCCACTCTGTACATGCACCTTTTCTTTCCAGTCATTTCATAGAGAATATCGAAAGACTCAAACTGAAATTTGGGACCGTGACACTCTTAGGCTGCCGTTCTAATTTACCACCATGTGCATCAAATATTATGAGGTAACATGGTACTTACAGTGCCAAAACAAGCCCATGTCATTGTTTGTGCTCCACATCAACCTCCTCTTACACCTTTATTACCTAACCCCTTCTGTTCCATTCCCCCTTAACTAACTTGCCCAGCTCCCCTTGAAGACATCAATGCTACTCATTTCACCTACTGGTATTCCGTTCTACATTCTAAGCACTCTCCATTTAAATGTGTTTCTCATGAATTCCCTATTGGATTTGTTAGGCACTATCTTATCATTACCAATCCTAGTTCTGGTCTGGCTTGCAAATGGAAATGTCTCGAAATCAATAGAACAAGCCCTTACCTCATTGTGAGACCTAACAAGTCATCCCTTAACATCCTCTAATCTAGAAAGAAACCCAGCCATTTCAAGCTTTCCCGAACTGAATAACCTGTATAAATGCATGTGATTTGCCAAGCCAGTCACTGAATGCAATAAAACTGAATGGTGAGTATACATTTTAATCACTTTCTTGCTGCTCAGGGTGTAGATAAGTTGTCAGTTTTACATAGCTGAGAAGCAGTTTCTTTATTGTAGCAATGAAAAAGTGATGGCGTGACTTAGCGAGTTAGCTCTAAACCCTACTCCAAAGCGTAGGGTTATAAAATATAATTCCAGTCAACCATTAGAAACAAAATTAGGTTGTGCGCACAGAGGCTTCAGGACCTCTTGAGAACTGGATAAGGTTGCATTACATTCTAAATAGATGTGTGCGCAATTTCCTGAAACTTTAATTTTATTAAATCAAGAATGGAGCTTGCTTGGTGTAAGTAATAATACCTCACCTGGTTGTCCCCAAAAGCTAGCATGAACCATGCACTGGTATGGGATTTTATTGCAGCTGTAACCGCATTCTAAATGAATATCATCAACTGCACAGACTAAGATCAAATTATTATAAAATTCATATAGGTGCCAAAACATTATTCAGTTAAGAAACCTTGTGCTTGTTTTTATGTCCTTGAGTAGTTTGATTAAATTTCAGTGCTGATAGGTGATTGGATGAGATGAATGGATAATTTTACTATGCCCTTGGAGTTTAAGTAACAAAGTGTTGAATTAAATAAACTGAATTTATTTAGTTTTGATACTTTACTCTATGCTCCAACTTCCCACAGCACTACCTGCCTCCAAGGACTCCATCAATTATCACTTTTCACCTTGGTACAAATTATCTAAATTCACTATCCAACCCTTCCAACACCTGACCTCATCTCCACCAGTCTGCCTGCATCTGCTCTTTCTTGGTTCCATTTAAAAAGGTATTCACCGATTAAATTGTTCCCAGTAACATCATTGTGATATAATCACTAAATTAGTACAATGTTTGGAAGGATTAATATCTGTAAAATTAACATGAGAGAAAACAAATCATAGAAAAGCATCAGGGGTTCAACAAAGTTGGGCATACATAGTTCCTTCATATGTAACGCACCAATCATTGTTCAAATCTTTTGAGGGTTCCATAATCTCTCTAAATGAGACCAACTAATGTACAAGTCAGCCCAAGGGATCTCCTGGTGCCAAACTTGGTTTTTCCTATTAGTCCTTGATTACATTATCTTGAAAAATATGGTCTACTTCCACATTGACTTTCATCCAACTCAACCTCCATCTCCCTGATTCGGCCTAAGATAATCATAGTGTTAGATTGAAAGGGAGAGATTGTAGAGTTACAAAGAATAAGTCAGCCTAAGGGTTGGGGTGTTGGAGGTTACATCAGTTTTGCAGACACTTGGAAACCAGTGAAAGGACTGGTAATGTACAAAAATGTAATGTACATTCGAAAAACTTAAGTAACCTAACCAGAAGAAGAAGAAGAAAAAAAAAACAAGTTGTAAGAGCTTTTACAACTAACTATATAAAAAAGAAACAGAGTAGCTAAAATAAACATTGGTCCATTAAACGCTGAGACAGGACGAATTGTCATGGGAAATAGGAATGTCAGAGACATTGAACAAATATCTTGGGTCAAATAAAAGCAAAATGAAATTTGCTGAAAGTGCTGGAGAAGCAGCCTAAATACCTTAGTACTGAGTTTGAGATCCTCTATCTTCCACTTTTATGACCATAACCTATCAGTTTTATATCTCATTGCTTTTGCTGTCAAAAGAGTGCACCCTTCCAACCTTTCACTGTTACACCTCTACCCTCCTTACCCATCGTTAGCTTGTCTTTTGCCCTGGGCACACACAGAATCCATTCCACTGGTTCCTATTTCCCCATCAACAGTGTAACAACCATCATTTTCCATACCTTTCAGTTCAAAGAAGAGCTATATAGAACTCGAAACATTAACTCTATTCTTCTCTCCACAGATGCTGCTCCACAGAATATTTTGTGCGCATTTTCACAGTAGAAGACACAAATTTATAAACCAGAAAAACAAGGTAATCAGCAATTTGATTGATAAATTAATTTGTCATGTTATGTCTCATGGTCAATATCAGCATGCCTTTAAGACATATCACTTCTGTACCATGGTATGTGACTTGAGGTCTAAAGGTCTTATGCTCAATCTTACCTAGAATCATGTGCAACATGAGATGCTATTGAAAGCATGCAGCCCAGTTTCAATAAAGAGCTTCATACTCGCCCAGACACCATATGCCTGAGTTGTATAATTATAGGGTGTAATAAATGCCTGTTGGATATTTTTCAATACCATGGTCTCAGTGCCCAGTTTCTTAGGTAACAAGAGGCTCACAAGTGCTGCTGCATCAAGTAAATTACCATTCTGGCAGCAAAATCATATCATGGTTAGCAATGGTACTCATCTACAAAAGGAACTCCAATATTTTACATGTAGATATTTGGAACACTAATTGAAGACCAACTGAACAATCTTGGATGTCAGAATTTAGGCCACAAGCAGCAAGCTTATGTGAATACAAGCAGCTCTACAGATCTATACATAGGAAATCCAGCAACAAGGTGACAGTTAAATATCCTGAACTACCGCTCCGAAAAACACCCCGAGAGGAAAATCCAGGAATGTCAGTTTGTTGTTGTTTCATCCATACAGGTGAGGAAGGACACCATATGGGACAACACATCTGACCTAGGACAAGCCAAACAGAGACATGCACGAGAATTCCTAGAAGCATGGCATTCCAGCTGGAACTCTATCAACAAACACATCAACTTGGATCCCATTTACCACACCCTGAGAAAAAGAACAGGAAATGTCATCACCACAGGAAATAATATCACCAACCCAAGGAAACCTAAACACATAAATAGAAAGTGGGTGACTAACACCAGTGCTTCACCGGAGGCTCACTGATAATGTTACCTAGTATAGTGACAAAACATCTGAAAATGAACCTTCCAGCTTAGCGAGCAAACCTACATCCAGAACCTCAACCAGAGTTACAAATCTTCTCCAAACTCATTATGCTGTACTTCTTAAAAAAAAAGAGCAAATAACTACAAAAAGGAAATACATTTCAAACATTCGCTTGTGCACTGGGCAGCATCCAAATAACATATTTACTGAATTACAACTATCGAAACAAAATATGAAGCTCCATTTAACAAATCAAGTCATAATTGATCCAGAGAAAAGATCTCTAAAAGTGTTACTTACCATTAGCAAAGATGGGCTTTGCAGAATTTACACATTTCAGTACTTCAGTGGATGATCAGAAAGATTCAGAAAAGCTCTGGGAGGTTCAAACAGACCAGCTCAACATAAGAATTTAATTCAGGATTACCAGGCTCCAATTTATGCCATTGAGTCAGTAATCTCTAGATTTTGTTGGTCAGTTTGTTGGACGATGCTGCAGCAAGCACCATGTGTTTCAAATTAGGAACTCTCAGAGAGGATTATTGAGGTGGAAGCAATGCTTCACTTAATTAAAGATCTTCTGAGCAAGGATCAAGGGCTTTACTACTGACATATTCCTTGAGGATGGACAAGTATTAAGCCATAATGCTAGAACAACCACAGCTACATATTTTATGTACAGTTAACATTATTACATCGGACTGTGCAGCAAGTTCATACACTTCCATGTTGAACACCAATTGGAGCATGCATGGATATTAGTCAAGGCATGGAATGTACTGAGTGGCAGACATCAACGTTCATCACCAAGAATGACTTGGTATCTATTGGTTCAGTTGGTTGAATCTTGAAGAATAAGCAGGAGGCTAGAGAACAGAGCAAGCCAGGCAGCATCAGGAGGTGGAGAAGTCAACATTTTGGGTATAACCCTTCTTCAGTCCTGAAATGTTGATGTCTCCCCCTCCTGATGCTGCCTGGCTCGCTGTGTCCTTCCAGCCTCCTGCTTGTCTACTTTAGATTCCAGTGTCCGCAGTTTTTTTTGTCCCTAACTGAATCTTGAATGAATCTGACTGAGTCTGTGGTAAGTGGCAAGGGAACCAACAAAAAAGTGTAAGTATTCTCATCATCAGTAAACAGTCACTGATGCACCGATGACAGCATCGATAGGAGTAACCACTGCCCAGTCCTTGTGGAGACAAAGTCCCATCTTTGAGCAGAGCTATCAGCTCAAAACTGGGCATCTATGAAGCAGTCGGCCATCAATAGTAGCAGAATTGTATTCAACCACAATCTGTAACCTCATGGCCTAGCATAGCCTCGAATGTACAAGGCAAAGGGATCAGAACTGCTCAATGAGGATTGTAGGAGGGCATGCCAGGAGCAGCACCAGACATACCTAAAAATGGGGTGTTGACCTGGTGAACCTGGACCACTGGACCATTTGAATGCCAAGAAACATAAGCAGAAAGCAATAGACAGAGCTAAGCAATTCCACAGCCGTTAGATCAGATTCAAGTGCTGCACTCCAGACACAGTTGTGGGTGGTGATGCATAATCAAACAGCAGAAGTTGAGGGCTCCTAAATATAATCTCATCTTCAGTGCTGGGGGAGCCCACTACATCAGTGAAAAAGACAAGACTAAAGCATTCACATCTGTCTTCAGCCAGAAATATGGACAATACATCTTGACCTCCTCTCAGAGCTCAGCATCACAAATAGCAAAAGTGAGGACTGCAGATGCTGGAAATCAGAGTCTAGATTAGAGTGGTGCTGGAAAAGGAGAGCGGGTCAGGCAGCAGGAACTCTGATTCCTGATGAAGGGCTTTTGCCAGAAACGTCAATTTTTCTGCTCCTCGGATGCTGCCTGGCTTGTTGTGCTTTTCCAGCTCGAATCCAGCATCACAGCTGTCAATCGTCAATCAATTCGATTCACTTCGCTTGATATCAAGAAAAAGTTGGAAACACTGAATGCTGCATAGGCGATGGAGCGTGAGAACATTCTCGAAGACTCATGCTCCAGAACTAGCTGCAGCCCTAGCCAAGCTGTTCTAGTAAAACAACGACATTAGTGTCAACTTGACAATTTGGAAAATTTCTCCATCCATCCACTGCAGTCTACACAATCATTAACAAAATGATGGAAGGGAACTTCATTCCAATCTTGGTTCAAAAATGAACATAAAAACTGAAATCCACAGGTGAGGCAAGCTCACTGCTCTTGACTCCAAGGGAGCACTTGACCAAGTGCACTATCTCTGTTGGTTAATGTCATACCTGGCACAAAGGAAGGTGGCTGTGGTTTTTGGAAGCCAATCATCCGAACCCCAGGATAGCATTGTAGGAGTTCCTCAGGTTAGTGTCCTAAGCCCAACCATCTTAACTAAGATCTTTCCTCTGTCATAAGGCCAGAAGTGAGGATGTTTGCTGATGACTGCAAAATGTCCAGCACCATTTGCAACTCATGAGGTATTAAAGTAAGCCATGTCCATATACAGCAAGATTTGGATAAGAGCCAGGCTTAGACTGATGGGTGACAAGTTACCTTCATGTCACACAAGTGCCATTCAGTGTCAAACTCCAACAAGAAATAAGCTAACTATCAGAAAGCCTCAGGCTGCAAATCAATACAGATAGGTTGGCCAACTGTGCAGAAGTATGACAAATGGAAGTTAATCCTTAAAAGTGTGATGTGTTGCATTTTGGGAGGACTAACAAGGCAAAGGACTAATCATTAGACATTAGGAGCCTAAGTACTGCAAAGAATTATGTGTATGTCCATAGATCCTTGAAGGCAACAGGACAAGTGACAAGGTCATTAAGAAAGGCAAGTATCCCATATGGCTTATTAACCAAGGCATTGACTACAAGAGCAGGGAGGTTTGAGAGAATTATATAATATGTTAGTTACACCACAGCTGGAGTACTGTGTATATTTCTGGTCACCACACTATAGGAAGCTTGACATTGCTCAATACAGAGAAGAATCTCAAGAGTATTGCCTGGGCTGGAGGGTTGCACCTATGAAGAGAGACTACATAGTCTGGGGGCAGAGCGGGAATCCTGATTGTATGCTCCTCATAATTTTGTAGATTCATCGAATGCAACTTTTCCATTTAATAAAGGGCTCAATAACTTGGGCATAGAGTTCAAGGAAGAGGCAGGAGATTTAGAAGGGATTTAAGGAAGAATTGTTTTACTCAGAGGGTAGCATATATCTGGAACTTACAACCTGAAAAAGGATGGTAGAGACAAGAAGAATCATTGTATTAAAGTGTCATAGCATACAAGCATACAGACCATGTGCTAGAAAATGGGATTGGAATGGATCTGAACTTGATGGCCTGTGCAGACACAATGGGTTGAATGCCTCTTTCCATGCCGTATAACTCTGACTCAATTAACCTTTCATACTCAATAGCATTACTGTTGCTGAGTCCCCAACTATCAACATCCTGGAGCTACCACGGACCAGGAACTGAACTGGACCAGTCGTAAAAATACAGTGGCTACAAGAGCAGGTGATGAGAGACTCACTTCCTGTTTCCTTAAAGTTAAAAATTACACAATGCTAGGTTATAGTCCAACAGGTTGATTTGGAAGTACAAGCTTTTGAAGCACCGCTCCTTTGTCAGGTAGCTAGTCAGGCAGAATTATAGGACAGGGTAAAAACAAGGACTGCAGATGCTGGAAACCAGAGTCTGAATTAGAATGGTGCTGGAAAAGCACAGCAGGTCAGGCAGCATCCGAGGAACAGGATTATAGGACACAGGTTTATAGCTCCACTAGCTACCTGACAAAGGAGCAGCACTCCAAAAGCTAGTACTTCCAAATAAACCTGTTGGACTATAACCTGGTGTCACGTGATTTTTTTTAACCTTTGTCCACCCTAGTCCAACACCGGCACTTCCATATCATATTTCCTTAAGGCCAATGTACAGGACGCAAGTGAGGGATGTGGTGGAATACCTTTCATTTTCTGGGATGAGTGCATTTCCAACAATACTCAAGAAGTTTGACAACATCCGGGACAAAAGCATCTGCTTGACTGGCACACAATCCACCGACATTCACTCTCTCCACCACTGACACACAGTGGCATTGTTTAGCATCTGCAAGATACACTGATACAAGAGACTCTGTTCACAGCGCTTTCCAAAATGTCACCTCTACCACCCTGAAGAGCAAGGAAGCACCACCAGTGAAAATTCTCCTCCAACCCATTCGCCATCAGGACTTGGAACTACGTCATAATTTCTTCACTGTCATTGGGTCAAAATTCTACAACTTCCTCCCAACAGCGCTGCCAGTGTCCTTTCAATACGGCAGTGGTTCAAGTGAATAGCTAATCACCACCTTCTCTGGGGCAATTACGGATGGGCAATAAGTACTGACCTGGCCAGCAATGGCCACATTCCATTAATGAATGTATTCAAAATGGATCAGTGAATGTACATATAAAATGTACTAATCAGACATTAAAAAAATCAGGAAAAATGTTAATGGAATGTTAGCTAAAGCGCTAAAATACAAAGAGAAGG
The DNA here is from genome assembly GCF_047496795.1 of Chiloscyllium punctatum. Classification (NCBI taxonomy): domain Eukaryota; kingdom Metazoa; phylum Chordata; class Chondrichthyes; order Orectolobiformes; family Hemiscylliidae; genus Chiloscyllium; species Chiloscyllium punctatum. The sequence goes on along the minus strand of NC_092741.1, from coordinate 147,202,864 downwards.
AATTATTGTGACAACTGTAGTCCAGATGTAATCTAACCAGAGATTTATAATATGCAAGGTTCTGAGAACACACCTTAGAAAATACCCTTGGACACAGGCCAACATGGATTCACCAGAATATTGTTGTCAGATCCTCCAAGCATTAAATTATGAGGAGAGCTTACATAAACTAAGCTGGTTTTCCCCAGAATTGTAAAAGCTAAGCTGTTACATGATTGCAGCTGTTTGGAATATGAAAGGAATTGTTCATGAGAAACTGTTTCCTCACCCACCCACCCACCCACCCCACAACTGGGGAAATAGAGGACAGAGCAGGTAATCTTTAAAATCAGAGCCAGCTGGTCAGGATACAAGGTTGGAAGCATTTCTTCAGCAGAGTGACAGAAGTATGGAACTCTCCCTCAAAAGTAGTAGGTACTGACTTAACTGAGATGAACAAACTTTTACTCTGCCATGGGAAGAAAAGAATATTGAGCTAAGGTTGGCTGATGGAGTTCAGAGATATAGATGAGCCATGATTATTGCCAGAACAGGGATTGGAATGGCTGAATTCTGCTATTATGTTAAAGTGCCCCAAAATTAAAAGTCCTTACTTTTCAAATTCTTTCCATGAAAGAGTGGGATTGTATTCGTTGGAGTTTAGAAGATTAAGGGGAGATCTAATAGAGACGTACAAAATAATACATGGCTTTGAAAAGGTGGATGCTAGAAAATTGTTTCTGTTAGGCGAGGAGACTAGGACCCGTGGACACAGCCTTAGAATTAGAGGGGGTCATTTCAGAACGGAAATACGGAGACATTTCTTCAGCCAGAGAGTGGTGGGCCTGTGGAATTCATTGCCACGGAGTGCAGTGGAAGCCGGGACGCTAAATGTCTTCAAGGCCGAGATTGATAGGTTCTTGTTGTCTAGAGGAATTAAGGGCTACGGGGAGAACGCTGGAGCTGAAATGCGCATCAGCCATGATTGAATGGCGGAGTGGACTCGATGGGCCGAATGGCCTTACTTCCACTCCTATGTCTTATGGTCTTATGGTCTTAAAACATTAAAACTATGGGTCAGATATGATTAGGTATGAATTTTGAAGCAAACTGAATCAATTATCTAACACACTGATCAATAGGACTTAATCTCTGTGATTGAGGCAATGCCCAATACAGTTCTCAAATGTTGATGCTGAATTGTAACACAGGGATGATCCAATTGAGTGTAATACTGCACTGCGGACAGATCAGCATCCTCCCTACAGTGGAACTACAACAATGAAACAGCTGGAGTTTGTTAGCTTTGCTGTATTTTACAGATAACAAATTGTTCACTTGCAATCCCTTAGAATGCTGTAGAGCCAGTTAACTTCTGCCTTAGTAACTTGTAGTTAGCACAAAATGGTCATCTTACTTGAATGATCTGAACAAAGGAACTGAGGCATTATTGCTAAGTTTACAGATGATGCAAAGATAAGTGGAGGGATAGGTAGCATGGGGGGGAAGTGGGGAGGCTGCAGAAAGACTTGGACAGGCTAGGAGAGTGGGCAAAGAAGTAGCAGGTGGAATGCAACGTGTGAAAGTGTGAGGTTATGCACTTTGTGGAAGAATAGAGATATAGACTATTTTCCAAACGGGGAAAGCCTACAGAAATCTGACGCACTAAGGGACTTGCGAGTGCTAGTACAGAATTCTCTTCTAGTAAACATGTAGGTTTAGTTGGCAGTTAGCTCAGCAAATGAATGATGGCATTCATTTCAAGAGAGCTAGAATACAGGAGCAGAGGTGGACTGCTGGGGCTGTATAAGGCTCTGGTCAGACCGCATTTGGAATCGTGTGGATAGTTTTGTGCCCCTTATCTAAGGAAGGATGTGCTGGGATTGGAGGGGGTCCAGTGTATTTCCGGGGATGAAGGGCTTGTGATATGAGGAGCAGTTGAGGTCTCTGGATCTGCACTCGATTGGGTTAGAAGGATGAGGGCAATCTCATTAGAACCTACAGAATACTGAGGGCACTTGGATAGAGTGTACATGGAGATGTTTTGACTAGTAGGACAAACTAGGACTTGAGGGCACAGTCTCAGAGTGAAGAGACAGCCCTTCAGAATGGAGATGAGAAGTAATTCATTCAGTCAGAGGATGCTGAATCTATGGAACCCACTGCCACAGAAGGTTATGGAGGCCAATCATTGAACGTATTTAAGACAGAGCTAGATAGGTTCTTGATTGGGAAGGGTATCAAGGATTATGGGGAGAAGGCTGAAGAAAGGGGTTGAGAAACTAATTAGCAATGATCAAATGATGGAGTAGGCTTGATGGACCAAATGGTCTAATTCTGTTTCTATGTCTTATGGTCTAATTGTGGACTAATCATTTCTGGAGGATACTGCCACGTTTGACGCACTTGACTCACGGGTTTCCAAGCAATGTACAGCTGAGCTTCGATGTTAGGTGTGAGTGTCCATGTCCATGTGAAATTATACATTCGCACAATACAAGGCAAATTTCCTAAAAGAACCTTCCTTTTAAAATTTATCTAAAGTTATGGCTTGAAGCCATAGTTGAGGATTCGTATTGCATTTTGACCAAAATCCTGACAAAATATTGCAGACAGATACTTGTGCTACAAAAGGTGCAATACAAGATTGGCTTCTAATGTGGTAGGCAGATGGTTTAGGGGCAGCATGGTGGCTCAGTGGTTAGCACTGCTACTTCACAGTGCCAGGGTCCCAGGTTCCATTCCAGCCTCTGGCTACTGTCTGTATGGAGTTTGCACATTCTCCCAGTGTCTGCGTGGGTTTCCTCCGGGTGCTCCGGTTTCCTCCCACAGTCCAAAAATGTGCAGGTCAGGTGAATTCGCCACACTAAATTGGCCATAGTGTTGGGTGCATTAGTCAGAGGGAAATGGGTCTGGGTGGGTTATTCTTTAGAGGGTCAGTATGGACTTGTTGGGCTGAAGGGCCTGTTTCCATACTGGAGGGAATCTACTCTAAAGTGCAGGCCTTATTGTATCATAGAAGGGGATTGCCAAGACATTTATGGCTGTAGGGGGTCATTTGAACATTTGCTGATGTGATTTTGGTGATATGGGATGGAACACACCATTACATTGAGCAAAATCTTCCTTCCCATGAAGTTAACAGGGAGCAAGATTGAATAGTTTGTATATAGAATTCCCCCCACCAATATCATTCCCCCCCCACCACTGCCAGAAGTTCATATTATTCCTACTCCATATACCTTTATAAAGGAGAGTGCCTTGTAAGCATGTAAGAGAAACAAGGATTTTAAATCCAGAATATTGCCAATTCCCACCATTTTCTTGCACTAGCAGTATTGGTTCATCAGATATAAGAAACTTTTATTTTTTATTAGCATTCATGTTTCTTGTGCTTCATTTTGAGGGTCAAGTTGTGCATAAACAATTACTATGTTGAATTATTCTAAGTTCAATCAATTTCCTAGCATATTTGACCTGGACGGATGGAAGGCTTGATTTGTAATTTCTTCGAGTTCAAGATAACGCCTCGAGCAGGTTTACTTTGAACATTCTCATATTCTCAAACAAATTGAACATGTTAATCTGCATACTTGTTAAAGATTTCAATGACATTAATCCATAAAGCCGTTCACAAAAATCACTTCAGACATCCCTTTCTCCACTTTAAGGCAGCCCTGCATTCATGCAAAAGTGTTTGAAAATATAACAAGATAAATTACCTTCATAAGTTACCTCAATAAATGCAAAACTTGCGCCCACACCTCTCCCCTTACTTCCCTCCAAGGCCCCAAGGGATACTTCCATATCCACCACAAATTCACCTGCACCTCCACACACATCATTTAATGCATCCACTGCACCCAATGTGGCCTCCTCTATATTGGAGAGACAGGCCGCCTACTTGTGGAACGTTTCAGAGAACACCTCTGGGACACCTGGACCAATCAACCCAACCACCCCGTGGCTCAACACTTCAACTCCCCCTCCCACTCCACCAAGGACATGCAGGTCCTTGGACTCCTCCATCGCCAGACCATAGCAACACGACGATTGGAGGAAGAGCGCCTCATCTTCCGCCTGGGAACCCTCCAACCACAAGGGATGAACTCATTTCTCCAGTTTCCTCATTTCCCCACCCCCCCACCTTGTCTCAGTCAAATCCCTCGAACTCAGCACCGCCTTCCTAACCTGCAATCTTCTTCCTGACCTCTCTGCCCCCACCCCACTCTGGCCTATCACCCTCACCTTGACCTTCTTCCACCTAACGCATCTCCAACACCCCACCCCCACGTCCCTCCTCCCTCCCTTTTATCTTAGCCCGCTGGACACACTTTCCTCATTCCTGAAGGGCTTATGCCCAAAACGTCGATTCTCCTGTTCCTTGGATGCTGCCTGACCTGCTGCGCTTTTCCAGCAACACATTCAGCTTTTTACCTCAATATATTACCAATGCACAACAGTGTCATGACTTGACCCCTGTGAGCTGCCTCCAATGCAAACAGCACAAAGGCAGACCTGTATTTCCATGTAATACAATCTGCTTCAAGTTGCAGATTTTTAATAGTGGCCTGCTCTATTTTGCATCAAAAGGTTCAACCTTTCCTAAAACGAGAATCTGTTGTTGCAATTCTAACAAAAGTGACTTTGAGTTTAGACCAACATCAAGTCCATTTATTTCTAATAATCTTACTATTGACAATAGAGGAATGGCAGAAATAAAAGTCCCGAGATCCACATCCCGAGAATTTTGACAGGCTGTTGTAATTTGCCCTTGAATCTGGCAATCAGCCAAATCTCACGTTCTGTACTACCTCAATAAAATACCGCTACAGAGATGACAATGACTTTATTTGTTGCCTGTCTCTGTTTGTTGAGTGTCGTGATAGCATTAGCATTACAGATTCCACAGTGCAGAAACAGGTTATTGGACATGAATGTTTTATATTAGTGATTGTGATCATTAAATACTTCAAACAAATTTTGCCAGAAACTGGTATGTAGCACTCAGTGCCTATGCACCAATCACAGGCAAGAGATAACGTAAAATCATTCTACAAATGATCTCAGCAGGAGTTTTTAAGAGTATCACCACACCGGGAAGAAAACTCATTCTTGGTGACTTCAATGCTGGTGTTGGCACAGCCTGTATTATACACAGGGTGGTGCTTGAACTGTGTGTAGAGTTTGTACATTCTCCCTGTGTCTGCATGGGTTTCCTCCGGGTGCTCCAGTTTCCTCCCACAGTCCAAAGATGTGCAGGTGAGGTGAATTGGCCTTGTTAAAGTGCCCATAGTGTTAGGTGCATTAGTCAGAGGGAAATGGGTCTGGGTGGGTTACTCTTCGGAGGGTCAGTGTGGACTTGTTGAGCCGAATGACCTGTTTCCACACTGTAGGGAAGCTAATTTAATCTAATAGTATGAAGTGAGTTGCCAGAAGTAGTAGCAGAGGCTAGTACAATTGCAACATTTAAAAGACATCTGGATGGGTGCATGAATAGGAAGGGTTTAGAGGGATATGGGCCAGGTGCTGGAAAATGGGACTTGGTTAATTTAGGGTATCTGGTCAGCATCGACAAGTTGGACTGAAGGGGTTTTTTTTGTGCTGTATATCTCTATGACTTGATAAGATCAGAGTATTGGAACACCATGGCATTGTAGAGGAATCTTCAACAACTTGATTCTTCTGCTTAAGTACAGCAAATTTAACCTTACCTTCACAATCTTCTATCGAACTGATAAACAGAAACCAACACGGATGTGCCTGTATATAAACAATGATATGTATTGGACTAGTTATTCTAGGACAGAGACCTCAAGGAGACATACTGCACATAGTGTCTTAGCTGTGCAGAATGTTGGCTGGACCAATGGCTTGAGAGAAGCATCAGGTGTTTGAAGGTAACACAAATTGCTACGATACAGGTTAAAATCAGAGAGATACGGTCATAGGATACCTGTGACAGACAGCAGCATCTAAAGGAGCAAGAGAGGGGAGACCATGGAATAGACAGCAGATCTGGTCTAATCCAGTCCAATCTGGTCACATTAGTTTCAGTATTTGTAAAGATTTTTAGTCACAAAGTTTACTGATACTCTTAAGGTGTTGGCATTTCTTATTTATTTTAGCATGTGAATAGCAAATCAGTGCAAGTAAACATTTATTAAAATAATAAGCGATTAAACACAGGCCAGACTAAAATCATTAATTAACAATTAAAATAATTCAATTTGATAAAGATGGCAGCTGCAGAATGTGGGAACTTGTACACCCATATGATCTATTAAGGGCCAACACAGTCAGTCAGTCAGGGTCTCTGGCCGAAGGAACTGTGCGCACTGCAACACATTAGGAGATGTTATAGTCATTTGGCTGCACTCACATCCCTTAAAATAATATCATCTGATCTGGTCCACAGTCAGGGACAGGGGTACGTGACTGCAAGTGAACCAAACATGGAGATTGCGAAGGTAGAAGTGGAAAACATTTAGTCCTTGCAATTATACAATAGATTTGAGGTTGTAGCAACCTCCACGTGTTGTGCAAAGTGATCATGGCACCTCATTACTCAAAACCATGCAAGAAGATGCTGAAGGAATGGAAGGGTTAATAGGAATATATCGATAACATGGGATCAGTATAGTCAGGAAGACAACAGTTTCCTGCAGCTGAGAACGAGACTCCAGAAAACAATGTTGCTTGCCTGATACCAAAGTTGGGGTCATTGCTCTGGGCTGGAGAGGAATTTGAAGGAGGAGGCAAATGGTTTAGTCGTTGTGTTTGCTCAGGTACCAATGTCACAGGTAGCACTAGGAATTTAAATGAATTTTGGCATTCATTCAATACTGAGATGACATAAACTTTTAAAAAAAACAAGATGTTTCCCAAATATAATTGAAAATCATGAGATAATAGAGAGGGATGAACATTGAACAATCACCAAAGCAGTGGAAATGTGTTGGGACATCTAGTTGACCTAAAGCCTGAGTGATTCCCAGGATCTGATGGTCTGTATCCCATGATCTTAAAACTGGCTGCATAGATAGTGGACGCATTTGCAATAATTTTTCACAATTCCTTAGATTCTGGAAGGATCCTCACAAATTGGAAAATAGGAAATGTAAGTCCTTCACTCAAGAAAAAAGAAATGCAGAAAATGGAAAACTATAGGCTAGTTAGTCTAACATTTAAAAGATGGGCTTTGTCAAATAGAAATACTTGGATTTCCAAAGATATTTGCCACAAAGGTGACTGCAAGGTAAGAACAGATTATGTAGGTGATAACATATTAGCATGAATAGAGATTTGGTTAGTGAATAGGAATAATGAGGTAATTTAGTTAATAAGGCAGATATTTCATCATGGGTGACACTAATCTTCATGTAGATTAGGAAAAATCAAATTAGCAAAAGTAGCCTAGAGTGTGCATTTGGCACAGTTTTCTGTAATATAAATTTATAAGTTCATAAGATACAAGCAGAATTAGGACATTTGGCCCATCGAGTCTGCTCCACAATTCCAGCATGGCTGGTATGCCCCCTCACCCCCATTTTACTGACTTCTCCCCATTTCCCTTCAACTCGTTGCCAATTAAAAATCTGTCTACCTCCTCCTTAAATTTACTCACTGCCCCAGCATCCACCACACTTTGGGGGAGGAAATTTCACAGATTCACACCCTTTGGGAGAAGTAGTTTCCCCTCAACTCTGTTTTAAATTTGCTGTCCTTCAGCCTGAGACTATGACCTCTTGTCCTAGAATGCCCCACAAGAGGAAGGATCCGCTCCATGTCTATTTTATCCACACCTTTTAATTGTCTTGAATACCTCAGTTTGATCTCTCCAGAGAGTTTAGGCCTAACCTGTTCAATCTCTCCTCATATGACAAGACCCTCGTCTCTGGGATCAATCTAGTGTGCCTCCTCTGAACTGCCTCCAACGCCACTACATCTTTCCTCAAATAAGGGGACCAAAACTGTGCACAATACTCCAGGTGTGGTCTCACCAATGCCTTGTGTAGTTACAACGATACTTCCATACATTTATATTCTATTCCTTTAGCTGTGAGAGCCAACATTCCATTCACTTTCCTTATTATCTGCTGTACTTGCACGTCACTTTTCTGTGACTCATGAGAGAGTACACCTAGACCCCTCTACACTGGAGCACCCCAAATTCTCTCCTGAATAAAATAGGAATGTGAGCTATTATCTTATCTATCCAAATGCATGACCTCACACTTATCCATGTAAAACTCCATCTGCCACATTTTGACCCACTCTCCTGACCTATCTATTTGCAAGGTTCTTATTTAATCATTGTCTATTTTTGTGTCAGCTGCAAATTTGGCTAGCGAGCCTTCTATCCCTGTATCCAAGTCATTAATGTAGATTGTAAATAGTTGGGGTCCAAGGACCAAACCCTGTGGTACCCCACTAGTTACTTCTTGCCATCCAGGCAGAAAAAAATGTCCTGACTCGGTCTTCTGTCCATCAGCCATTCATCTATCCAAGCTAATAAATTACCCCTAATCCCATATGATCCAACCCTTGTGAATTAACTTTTTGTGTGGGACCTTATCAAATGCCTTCCAAAAGTCCAGATATTACATCGACAGGATCCCCATTATCCACTTTGCTAGTTATATCTTCAAAGAACTCTAACAAATTAGTCAAATGTGATTTACTCTTCTTCAAACCATGCTGACCCTGATGGATAGAGTTTTGACTTTACAAATGTCCTGATATTGCTTCCTCGATAATTTATTGTAACACTTTCCCAACAGATATTAAAGTAACTAGTCTGCAACTTCCTACATTTAATCTCCCTCCCTTTTTGAATAAAAGGTGTTATATTAGCCATTTCCCAATACACTGGAACCTTGTCATATCCAGGGAGTTTTGGAATATTGTAACCAATGGGTCCACTATTTCCGCTGTCACTTCCTTTAATACCTTAGGATGTAGGCCCTCAAGCCTAGGGAACTTGTCTGCCCTCAATCCTAATAGTTTGCTGAGTTCCTTTTCCCGGTCGATATTGATTGTTCCAAGTCCTACCCTTTCCAAAGCCTCTGACTTGCCTATTCCAATAAGAATGGTACTATTTTCCTCCACCATGAAAACTGAGGCAAAATATTGATTCAGTATCTCTGCCATCAGTGTCCCTCACTATTAACTCTCCAGTTTCATCTTCCAAGGGACCAACATTCATTTTCATGATTCTGTTCCCTATTATATACTATGGAAATTGTTTCTATCCTTTGATCTTTTGTACTAGTTTTCTTTCATAATTTACCTCAGCTCTTATTAATTTTTTAGTATCCCTTTGTTTACATTTGAAAGTTTCCCAATTTTCCAGCCTGCCACTGTCTTTTGCCAGTATTGTGGATCCAACTAGGGATCAGGCTAATTTGAATCTGGCAATATGTTATGAGTCACCTTCGATAAGTGCTCCCAGAGTAAATGGTCTTTCAGCAAACAGTGACCATAACAGTTGAATTTAGCATTCAGTTTTAGTAAGAAACTTGGGTCAGAAACAACTGTTAACTTTTGTTAGAGTAACTACAGAAGGATAACAACAGAGTTGGAGTCCTTGCGCATGAATCACAAAACGCTGGCATCTAGGTTCATCAGGTAGCAAGGATGGCAAATGAAATGTTAGCATTTATTCCAAATGAAATGCAGTAAAAAGTATTGTTTTGTATGCTAAACAGACAAATTATACCTTACATAAGTACATCAGGGTAATTGAACAGAATGCAGAGTTTAGTGTTACAGGTGCAGAGAAAGATCAGCTTTAATATAAGAGGGATCAGTTCATAAGGCTGATACCAGCAGGGAAGAAGCTGTTCTTGAGTCTGTTAGTATGTGTTTTCAAACTTTTATATTGTCTGCCCAATGGAAGAGAATGAAAGACAATATAACCGGGGTGAAAGGGGTCATTTATTATGTCAGCTGTTTTCCTCAGGCATTGGGAAGTATAGAGGAAGGCTGGTTTTCATGATGGACTGGGCTGTGTTCACAACTCTCTGTAATGCTTTGTAGTCTTGGATAGACCAGTTGCCTTACCAAGCTGGGATGCATCTGGATAGGATACTCTCTATGGTGCATCTATAAAACTTGGTAGGCTTAACAGGTCAGCTTTGTATCCATTGGAGCTTAGAAGATTTTTAAAAAAGTGATCACATTTCAAAAGATATGACCTTGATGAAACTAGAAAGAGAGTGAGTACTGGCTGGAAAATTCCTCTCTTTGGAAGAGTGGGTGTGGAGACTAAAACTGGGGACATTGTTGAAGAATAAGAGGTTTAAAAATAAAAATTCTCCCTTTTAAGACAGATGAGGATTTTTCTCTCTCAAGATCAAGAGGAAATTGTATGTCTGAAAATGTCAGAATTCACCTAGGAGCATGAAAATAATAAAGGAAGAGCAGAATATGAAAGTAAACTAGTGAAAAAAAAACCAAAACTGGACAGTAGGAGCTTCTATTGGTAAAAAAAAAGGGAAGAGATTAGCAAAGACAAAAATGGGTCCACCACAACCTGAAAGATTTTCTAATTCATAATGGGGAATAAGGAATGGCAAAGATACCTAATTAATACTTTGTATCTGTTTTCATTGTGCAAAGTGCAAAAAAAACCTTCCCTTAACCTCAATGACATACTAGAGACCGAATTCCAATTATCAACATCCTTGGGGTTATCATGACCAGAAACTGAATTGAATCAGACAAATAAATACTTTGACTATAAAAGAGCAAGTCAGAAACAAATAGCTCACCTCCTGACTCCCCAGATCCTATTCACCATCTACAAAGCATAGGACAGGAGATTGCCTAGTTGAGCACAACGCCAATAAAACTCAAGAAGCTCAGCATAAAACAGCCTATTTGATTGGTACCCCATTCAAGATTCACTCCCTTCACCACTGATGCACAACACAGCAATGTGAGTCATCTATAAGATGCATTTCAGTGACACACAAAGACTCCACCAACACCACCTCCAAGCCTGCAACCTCTACCATTAACAAAGGCACATACCACTCTCAATTGCCATTCCTTCATTGTTACTGAGTCAAAACCCAATATTGTTCCTAGTCAAACAGGTGCATGGGATGGAGGGGAACTAGCAGCTGGTGGTGTTCCTATATATCTGTAAGTTCAATGTAGTGTTTTATTCATGGGTCTAATCCCGGAATCAATCAGGATTTGATTGAAGCAATTGAACATCATTTATGCTCTGAACAGTCATATTAACCAATTTCAAATCTACAGAACACATCCCCAATATCTGCTTCTGGATCATTGGTAAGAGTAGTAAAGATGAAGGACTAACAGAGGCTTCTTCAAACATATATGACATAATTTTCTGATAAGTGTCCTTTAATTATAGGTTTTGAGTGATAAGGCTTTAGTTTAACATGGGGAGCTATTCATATCAGATTGTTAACATAATGACTTACAACTGTTCTCTCATTCTAATCTGATATTAGAAACTTTGGACCCTGGAAAAAAAAATAATAAGCACTACCGCAGTTAGGCGGTAGTGTGGGGGAGAAAAGAAAAAAAAAGAAAAAAAAAGGAAAAAAAAGAAACTTTGGACCCTAAATTTGCATATTTCCATTTGTATTTTAAAGTGAACACATCCTTTCATCTCCGTCTTTCAGAGTCAGGTGTTTTCAGCTGAGACCTCGATAAAGGGAATGACGATGAAAATCTGCGTCATACACCAGGACATAAACAGCACTGCTTTAAAATATCATTGGCATCAAATGTTGAAACACAACTCACAACTCATAGAGTCATAGAGATGTACAGCATGGAAACAGACCCTTCGGTTCAACCTGTCCATGCCGACCAGATGTCCCAACCCAATCTAGTCCCACATGCCAGCACCCGGCCCATATCCCTCCAAACCCTTCCTGTTCATAAGACCCATCCAAATGCCACTTAAATGTTGCAATTGTACCAGCCTCCACCACACCCTCTGGCAGCTCATTCCATACATGCACCACCCTCTGTGTGAAAAACTTGCCCCTTAGGTCTCTTTTATATCTTTCCCCTCTCACCCTAAACCTATGCCTTCTAGTTCTGGACTCCCCGACCCTAGGGAAAAGTCTTTGTCTATTTATCCTATCCATGCCCCTCATAATTTTGTAAACTTCTATAAGGTCACCCCTCAGCCTCCGATGCTCCAGGGAAAACAGCCCCAGCCTGTTCAGCCTCTCACCATAGCTCAAATCCTCCAACCCTGGCAACATCCTTGTAAATCTTTTGTGAATCTTTTCAAGATTCACAACGTCTTTCTGATAGGAAGGAGACCAGAATTGCATGCAATATTCCAACAGTGGCCTAACCAATGTCCTGTACAGCCACAACATGACCTCCCAACTCCTGTACTCAATACTCTGACCAATAAAGGAAAGCATACCAAATGCCGCCTTCACTATCCTATCTACCTGCTACTCCACTTTCAAGGAGCTATGAACCTGCACTCCAAGGTCTCTTTGTTCAGCAACACTCCCTAGGACTTTACCATTAAGTGTATAAGTCTTGCTAAGATTTGCTTTCCCAAAATGCAGCACCACGCATTTATCTGAATTAAACTCCATCTGCCACTTCTCAGCCCATTGGCCCATCTGGTCAAGATCCTGGTGTAATCTGAGGTAACCCTCTTCGCTGTCCACTACACCTCCAATTTTGGTGTCATCTGCAAACTTACTAACTGTACCTCTTATGCTCACATCCTAATCATTTATGTAAATGACAAAAAGTAGAGTACCCAGCACCGATCCTTGTGGCACTCCACTGGTCACAGGCCTCCAGTCTGAAAAACAACCCTCCACCACCACCCTCTGTCTTCTACCTTTGAGCCAGTTCTATATCCAAATAGTTAGTTCTCCCTGTATTCCGTGAGATCTAACCTTGCTCATCAGTCTCCCATGGGGAACCTTGTCGAACGCCTTACTGAAGTAACAAGTTTAATATTGTTTTTAGACTATTGTGGACAATACTTACTAAGTCTAATCAAATTTGCCAAGGAAGTGAAAGTTACAATACAGTGGTGATGATAGGAATAGATTACAATCTACATGAGATGACTTGAAGCAGGTTCCATTTACTTTTGAGCTTAAAAATGTGTTGCTGGAAAAGCGCAGCAGATCAGGCAGCATCAAAGGAGCAGGAGAATCGACGTTTCGGGCATAAGCTCTTCTTCTGCCCAAAACGTCGATTCTCCTGCTCCTTGGATGCTGCCTGACCTGCTGCGCTTTTCCAGCAACACATTTTTAAGCTCTGATCCCCAGCATCTGCAGTCCTCACTTTCTCCATTTACTTTTGAGCTCATTTACAAAAAAAATTTGCAATATCATAATAAAAGTGATCTCCTTCACAAAAAAAGTTCCTCTTTTCCTAACAAAAGATAAGCCAGATATTTTCAAATTGAAGATATTGTGGGAAAGAAATTGGATTGTTTCGATCCACCCACAAGTGTTTGATGCTTTCTATGGTTGATTAAAATTGCTTCCATCTTTACGAAGTGTCGAGGTCGATCCTGAAAGGGCTTTCTTTTATTCTTTCATGGGAGTTGGGCATTGCTGGGAAGGCCAGGATTCATTGTCCATCCCTAAGTGCCCTTTAACTGAGTGGCTTGCATTTCAGAAGCAACCATGTTGCTGTGGGCTTGGAGTCACATGTAAGCAGATTTGACTCACTAAAAGGAGAATAGTGAACTAGATAGGTTTCACTAGTCATATTTTCATAGTCACCATCACTTGAGATTGGCTGATATTCCAGAATTGACACTTGAATTTAAATATTATTAGATACTATGTCAGATTTGGACCTACGGACCCAAACCATTAGTATGAAATTCTAGATTGCTAGTCTAGAGACGTTACCACTTCACAACTGCCTCCCTCAAAGCACTCATTTACAGACATGAGTGAAAGGCGACCTGTCTCTTGAATTGCAGGACTTGGAAAGCAAACAGAATCTACACAGAGCAGAACAACTACTGACCATCAGACACTGCATTATGATTGGATCTGCAAATGTGAGTGATACTTGGGGTGGCATGGTGACTCAGTGGTTAGCGCTGCTGCCTCACAGCGCCAGGGACCTGGTTTCAAATCCAGCCTCAGGTGACTGTGTAGAGTTTGCAGATTCTTCTTGTGTCTGTGTGGGTTTCTTCCCACAGTCCAAAGATGTGCTGGTCAGGTGAATTGGCCACACTAAATTGCTCATAGTGTTAGGTGCATTACTTAGCGGGAAATGAGTCTGGGTGGGTTACTCTTCGGAGGGTCGGTATGGACTTGTCGGGCCAAAAGGCCTGTTTCCACACTATAGAGAATCTAATCTATTAACCAGAATTTCCACAGTGGAAAGAATGGAGTCCATGCTCTGCACAAAATCCTGTAGCAGATTGATGCCAAATTTTTACAAATTCTGCCTGATGCATCAGTCATTTTCTTATACACACACATACAGACATAGACACACATACACACATAGACACACATATACACATAGACACGCATACACACATACAGACATCAACACATGTACACACATAGACACGCATATACACATACAGACATCAACACGCATACACACATAGACACGCATATACACATACAGACATAGACACACATACACACATACAGACATCAACACGCATACACACATAGACACGCATATACACATACAGACATAGACACACATACACACTTAGACACACATACAGACGTGGACACACATACAGACATAGACACACACACTGCTAGCTGTCCCATCAAATATTCATGTGTATTTTCTGCAGTATGTGTAACTACATCCTCTGGAAAGCAGGCTTCATATGATTGACTTTTCACCACGTGTACATCCTGCCTCCGTGCTGTCCTCCAAATATACAAAGGCAATATCAAACGTAACGACAGTGACTGTGAAACTGACTGATGATGCATCTTGATCTTTGCAGTCTTCCTGCTGCTCCTCCATGTCTGTCCAGTTTGTACTTCTTGAAGGACTACAAAAAATGGTAAGATAAAAGGATGAGGTTTCTATGAAGAGAGGGTGGGGTGGGGAGTGGAGAAAGTCAGTGATGAATGTTTATTTGTAATTCAGAAGATAGGGTTTGTGCTGGAAATGTGGTTATACAGGATTAGATATAAAGAATATCTATAATAGTTTCATCCCCAGAACTAGTAATCCTTCTCAATAATGGGCAGTCATCTTCCCCACTGATATTAGGACATGTAGGATGACTTATGTTCTGGTTAGCTCCTCCTGCCTTCAGTTTCTGCCACATTGTATGGCAGTGTCTTCCTCCTTCAAGCCGAACAATCTGTACAGGTGATCTGACTGCAAACAGTGCATGTGCCCTAAGGGATTGAATAGCTGAAATAGGGAGTTAACTACAGGATGCTGGAATGATGTTTGCAGCAGTATTAATTGTATCAGTGTGTGGTAAAGCATATGAATATTGAATATGAATCCTAATTGATTGAGATTGTTAGTATATAATTGATGGTGGTGTTTTGTATTGAACAACATGCATGGCTAGTAGTGTAATGGTTAGGATATAGCTTGATCATTCATATTGAGCTCCATGCAGCACTTTATCCAGATCCTACAAGCGTTGGCTTCCTAAAGTTTACCTCCACAGCTTCTATAACACATGCATCTTTAGGATTCCCTGACACCCTGCAGGTACAGTACATGTCTCTTCCCTCCCACCTCCTACAACAAAGCAGCCAATATGTCTTCAGCAAAGCATAGAGATCACTCTTTTCCATGTCCAACTATTTAAATGACTCATAGGACAGATTTACTTTCTAATCACTGCCAGTACTTGCTTCAGCTAGAACACACCTCTCCTGATGGATATGCATGTTGTTTTAAGCTGTGCTGACCAGCTTTAACTGATGTTGGGCATTCATAATATTGACACTCTGCTGATACACCCAGCCAATCCACAGAGTGGCTAGTGTTGCCTTTATTGAAATGAGTAGGCAGCTAAAAATTATTGGAAAGCCTGCATTCTGATCAACAAGCACTGGCTAATCATACATCAGGTCCATTTGATCACCTTCCTTTTTAAGAGCTGAACTTAGTGAAAAAAAAGAAATGAAATAAGCTTTCATATTTAGAATAATACTATTTGCTAATAGCTATTGCCACAGTTGTAGAATAAATCCTTTTTATTTCAAAGAAAAACGAAAGCTGATCCAACCTTGTAAAAGGCTTGTTATTATAATTAATATGGTAATAACAGACACAAAAGAGATTGGATTGAATTTACTACCAAATAATATTCTGCTGTTGCCTTGGTATTCCAACTCTAAATGCACGCTCACAAAATGATGTTTGTTCTGCACTGATATGAATATTTATCAGAAGGGCAAATGTGATCACTATTTTCATTTTATCATGACGTCTTTTTAAACAAACATTGACCTCTGTGTCATTGGATGATTTATACTTTGTACCTAATTAAACGCTTTCAAGTCTGGAAGTATTATTGAATAACTTAATCATACATGTCTTTTCAAAGTTCAACCAGCAGAAAGGAAAATTTACAGTTAGCCAGTACAATATTAAAGAGAAAAGTATAATTTTCACCTGTTTTTATTTGCTGTATCAACTTCATGAAAAATGAAAGTAAACATATTTGTTAAATTGTGCAGAGTTCAATTTTCAATGGGAAAACATTTTTCTGAAGAACTGGTTATAAAAATAGTTCAGAAGCTATTTAAGGGGAATATCAATCAGCTAGTAATTGATAGCCTGAATCTACATGTGCCAATGGAATGCTTGTGCATGCTCCTTGACATATAGGATGATAAGGTACAAGTAAAAGGGATTCACAGTGATCCAAATTCTAGGTCTTGTTTTATAATGTATCATGCAATATAAGATGAGTAAAGTAAATCTTGTTCTGTAATTTTCATACCTTAATTTGTAGACTGCACTTGCTGTATCTCATCACATATTACCAGGAACACTAGCAATCTTGATTGTGGCGATAATAATAATGATCCACCTTGCTTAAATTATATTAATCTTAGCTAGATATAACGTTTCTCATTTCTTTTATAAATTAAGTGGGCATCAGAAATAATTGATAAATTATACTTAATTGTTGCGAAGTAATGTTATAAAACATTTCACAGCAAATTGTCAACAGATAAATATTACATTTTATGCCCTAAAACAATTAAAACAATGCTGAATATAATTTATAGACTTAGATAACAGGCATCTGTTGATTAATTAATTTCACTGAAATAATCCTTTGCATCAGCTAAAAAAGCACATAAATACCATTAGCTTTCGAAATAATTGCTTCATACATTGGCACAAAGTTAGCTGCCGGCAGCCTTGAGGTAATAGACTTCAGTTGCATAGTGAGGCGTTCAATATTTACATTAATGACTCCCAGTTCCATTTAACTATCACATGTCTTGACGGCTCCAGTGTCATGTTGGTTGTCTAGCATGCTGCCTATCATGAGAAAAAGTATATTCACTTAAATACTTGGCAGACTAAAGGCATTGTCAACGGACACTGTTATGAATTCCATTCCCATCCTGACCATAACCTCAAGCTCACCCAGTCTATTTATAACCTTTGCATACTATTCAACTTTGATCTTAGTTTGCAATTCCACATGCTATCCATCACAAAGACTGCCAACTTCCACCTCACTGTAATATTGCCTGTCTGCGCTGCTGCCTCTGCCCTGATGTTGTTGAAAGCCTTTCAAAACAACAAAACCAGCTGTATCAAGAGAGTTGAAGGGCAGACTAGTATAACTGTCACATTGCACACAGAGAGAGAGATGGAGAACTCAATTGACTAACTACAAAGTATATTCCAAATTTGGGGTCATTCCCCTTTTATAGTTTAGGAGGTAAAAACAATGACTGCAGATGCTGGAAACCAGATTCTGGATTAGTGGTGCTGGAAGAGCACAGCAGTTCAGGCAGCATCCAAGTAGCTTCGAAATCGACATTTCGGGCAAAAGCCCTTCAACAGGAATAAAGGCAGTGAGCCTGAAGCGTGGAGAGATAAGCTAGAGGAGGGTGGGGGTGGGGAGAAAGTAGCAAAGAGTACAATGGGTGAGTGGGGGAGGGGATGAAGGTGATAGGTCAAGGAGGACAGGGTGGAGTGGATAGGTGGAAAAGAAGATAGGCAGGTAGGACAAGTCCGGACAAGTCATGGGGACAGTTACTGAGCTGGAAGTTTAGAACTAGGGTGAGGTGGGGGAAGGGGAAATAAGGAAACTGTTGAAGTCCACATTGATGCCCTGGGGTTGAAGTGTTCCGAGTCGGAAGATGCACATTGATGCCCTGGGGTTGAAGTGTTCCGAGGCGGAAGATGCAGTTTGTCATGTATCAGGTTGATGAAATATCTTTTATGTCCAGAATGACCTCGTTTGCTGTAGTTTTATAGTAGTAATAGTTTTATCAATGTTACAAACCAACTGTGTGAGCCACACTGCACTCAAATCAGGGCAGAGCAAGCAGTTAATTAATTAAAACCTTGCGCAAGGGATGGATTCCAGAGCCCAGCAGCTGAAACTAGTCACAAATTTCTGAAATAAAACAATATTGTAAACAACATAATCTACAGTATTCTAGAATAAGTCAATTCACCCAAGCTCCCAATGTTAATAGGCCTTTAGACAATGAGAAGACCCTGATCTGGATCTGAATAAATGTCCTTTAGAGAAGGAAATCTGCCATACTTACCTGGTCTGAATTACATGTGACTCCAGGTGCGCAGCCATGTGTTTGTGCCCTCAGGGTAAGCAGGGATGGGTATAAATGCTGAATTAGCCACTGACGCTTACTTTTCATGAACAAGTAATTTTTAATACTCCAGTAGATGCGAGATTATGCTGTTGGGGCTAATAAATGAGCTGGATAGAGAATGACTAGCTAACAGGAAACAGTGTGAATAAATTTATCATTTTTTCAGTGTGGCAAACTGTAGCTAGTGATGTGCCGCAGCAATCTGTGCTGGGCCATCAAAATTTATCATCTATTTAATTGGATAAAAGGACAGAATATATTATATGATGATTTGCTGCCATATATAGGAAAGCTAGTTTTGAAGAGGATACCAAGAGTCTGCGAAGAAATGTAGATGTATAATGTGGAAATGAATGAGGTTGTGCATTAAAAAAAAAGCAGAGTATTGATTAGAGAAAGGTCACAGGCTTTTACATTACAGCAGCGTCTGGGTGTTCATGAATCACAAGAAGTCAGCATTCAGGTACAACATATAATTAGGAAAACAAATGAAATGTTAACCTCTATTACAAAAGAGGTGGACTCTAAAAGTAGGGTTATCTTGTTGCTATAGTTCAGGGCATTGGTGAGATCATACCTAGAATACAAAATATAACACAACACTGGTCACCTTACAGAAGAGGTTGTAGTTCAGAAAAAGTGCACGACACTGATTTCTTAGCAGCAGGGTTTATCTTATAGAAAAGTTTAGCATGTTGGACATTAGAATTTAGAAGAATGGGATATGATCTTATTAAAACATAAAAGATTTTAAATGAGCTTATGAATTTTGAAAGCATGTTACTTATTTCTATTAGAGGAATCTAGAATTAGATGTGTAGTTCAAAATTAGGGGTCACCTATTTAAGATGGAGACAAGGGGGAATTTCTTTTCTCAGAGGGTTACCGGTGTCTGGAATTACCTATTCTCAAGAACAGGGAGGAGCTGGGCCATTGAATATATTGCGACTGAATTAGATGTATTTTTAACAGGTGAGGAAGTCAATCATTATGGAGGGCAGACATGTCAGTCACGGTCCTATTAAATGGTGAAGTGGGATCAAGGTTGAGTGCCCTACTATTTCTTACGTTCTCATGTTAACTTTTCCTGAAGTCCAATCACAATTCAATTCAGTGATTCTGTTTCCCATAACACTCATAGTTACACATACCCTGGGCACAAGCATGCCCACTCTAATCTAGACAGTAGGAGCTAGCACTGAGTGAAAAGAAAGTTCACTGGAATGCAAGGTTACAGACTAGCTAGGCTGCAGAGTCAAACAAGACATTGATGTGCCAGACGAGAGAAGAAGATCGGTGTGTGCATTTGCCCAAAATGTTTGACGCAGTTGGAAGTTTGTCAGGCCGCCTGCCCACAATGTGAAAGCACACAATGGATTTCAGTTCCTCCATGCTGTCCACTTGCTGGATTGGGTGTTGCTCCAACAACACTCACGCAAGTCGCCATCATCCAAGACAAAGCAACCCATCTGCTTTAGATCCCATCCATCACATTAAACACCTATTCTCTCCACGAGTGACACACAGTGATTGCTGTGTGTACCATCTTTAATGTACACACTGCAGCAACCCACCAAGGATCTGTTAACAGCCTATGGCCTCCAGCTCCTTAAAAGACAAGGCAACAGATGTAGGGAAATAGCAATTCCTACAGCCCATATGTCACCCTGATTTTTCATTATTTCTGAGACAAAATCCTAGAACTTTCTTCCTTAACAACACTTTGGGAATATACTTCAATACATAGGCTGCAACCATTCAATAAAGTTTACTCCATCATTTTCTTGAGTGCATTTAGGGAGGGGCATTAAGTAAGGATGGGCCATGCCAGTGATGTCTACCTGAATTGACATTCATCCTGAGACAAGTAAGGATATGCTGATACTTAAGATACAGTAATGGTCATGTCATGGAAATAGTGCTGATCAATAAATCTTATGTGCTGATAAAAAGGAAACTCAATATAAAATTGTTGAATACCACGTGCTCACCTTCAGTGACGAACAATTTCCTTAATTAACACTTTGTTGCAATTCCAATGATTAGCATAAAGAATATTCTAGCCATCCCTGTGGAGGACATACTCAATTGTCAGGAGAAGGGGCAATGAATTAAAATTGGGTTGCAGTGATCAGGGAGCAGTTAATCACTAAGGGAAGTGTAATAAAAATTTTAGAAAGGATAACATCTGGAACTGTGTGAATAGCCCCTCCCATAACTTTGATGCAATAGATCACGTGATTGAGAGATTTACAATCAGAACCAATGTGGCTTTGGCCGCGTTGGACATGCTTCTGCACAACTGTATGTAATTCCTGAATATGTTAAAAACTTACTGTTACAGTTAAGTGTAAATTTTAATCTTAAAGTTACTGTTTAAATCTACCAAAGGCTGAGTATTCTCTCCCAAGCCAGCCCAACCATATATACATAGAACATAGAACATAGAAAAATACAGTGCAGTACAGGCCCTTTGACCCTCGATGTTGTGCCGATCCAAGCCCACCTAACCTACACTAGCCCACTATCCTCCATATGCCTCTCCAATGCCAGTTTAAATGTCCATAAAGAGGGAGAGTCCACCACTGCTGCTGGCAGGGCATTCCATGAACTCACGACTCGCTGAGTAAAGAATCTACCCCGAACATCTGTCCTATACCTACCACCCCTTAATTTAAAGCGATGCCCCCTCGTAATAGCTGACTCCATACGTGGAAAAAGGTTCTCACTGTCAACCCTATCTAAACCCAACAAAACGGAAGGGCTCTTATAGTTCACTGGGGCTTCCTTATCTCTGGGCCAGGAGGCCTGGGTTCAAGGGGCCAATGAATCCAGAGGTGTCTCATATCACATCTGAAAATATCAATAACAAGAAGGAGTTTGGAAAATAATGGGCATGAGCCAAGGGAGCTGGCCAAGGGTGCAAGTCTGTATTGGGAAGAGAGAGTGTGGAAGGGCCTGACTGTTCAGTTCAGTTTAGCCCAGATGGCTGCATAGCTGGGGGTTTCCAGCGCAGATTGACACAAACAATATTGGTTTCATTCCTTCCATCTCAACCTCTCCCCTCACCTGAGCCTCAGGGTAAACCACCACCAGTTGTCACTCTCTATTCAGAGAGCACTGGATCGTCTGGTAAGATTGTGGCACCTTCACCGTAGCTGCAGGCATCCACTCTGAGAGTCTGAGTGATGCTCCTGATTAGTGGGGAATGAATACCTTTGACCTTTGATACCATCAGGTGACAACAGGGGCATTGACTCTCTGCCCATCACACCACAGGATTTGCTGTACTTCTCAAGTATAGGTAATGACCTGACAACCTGGTAATTGCAGGAGAAAAGCTGGCCTTCTCCCACGTGGCAGTCATGCTAGTTCCACACTCACTTCTGAATCGGAATTCCAAATAGAAGCTTAAGTACACATTGCCTTTAAATACAGTTGTGATCATGTCATACAAGAATATATCCAACAGGGGATCAGAAGTAGTTGAGCTGCGGACACAGATACCAATCTGTTCTTTTGAGCTCTGGGTTTCATCCATAACATACTACCCCAACCTCACTGTGTTTTATACCTCAGTCTTTAGCTTCATATTAACAGAGGGGTCTACTGTCATACAGCACAGCAGGAGATGACTTAACGCATTATTTTTGTGTCGGTTATTTGAAAGAAATATCTAATTAAATCTGCTCCCCTTGTTTATCCATATAGCTCTGCAATTATATCCTCTTTAATTACACTATACTACAATAGATTTAAAAAGTCTGACTTTTCCATTCAAAGACATTTCCAACAGTACTAGTTCAATTGTAATATCATGACTTTAACCATGGAAACAATATAGTGGCATGTAAAAACACAATTAAAATTGCACACTTGCTGGTTTTACAGAAAAATTCGTATCTGTTCTGAAGCACTGGATTAAGTCTCATTATTTTATTAGTTGAGTACAAGTCTAGTCATGGCTGCCATCTGCTGGTCATTAACAATACTCTTGAATAGATTGCCAACTGGCTGAGCAACACTAACACAGGGCCTCAACTCAGAATGAAAAAGGTCACTGGCCCAAGCTTTATATGATATCATTAGTTATACACCATGAATTGATTTGTGTAAAATGCTCTTTTGACTACCAATTTTTCTGAATAACCTTTTATGTTAAAACAAAACTAAGTTGAATTTCAATATATTCAAAAGAGAAGAATGTGTCTTGTTATTTGCATCTTTACTAAAATGTTTCCTTGATGACTGCTACAAGGTAATGCAGTTTGATGATCAGTGACACAATATATTAGGAATTTACTTTCAGTTTTTGGAATCGGTCTCCAACAATCAGGCAGGCGGATAATTTACGCTTTGATCTAAATTTGGCAGGTTACATTTTTATGCATTTCATATATTATTTATCGGATGATTGAATAGGCTTTAAAATGATAAGCAATCAAATAATAGGCACATGTAGAATATACTGCGACAGCTGCAAAGTCTTACTCTGATTTGTTTCAAATTTTACATGAATTCCAGAGCATGACCTTTTCCTGACCCTTTAAGAAATATGGCAAAGAAGTGATTCTGTGTGAAGAACAAACCACTACAGCATTACCAAGGCATCTAAATCCACAGATTGGATTTAGTTTCCAAAACACTGCAATCATTGTCTCACATAACTTCAGTTGCTGGTGTGGCAGGGTGCCTACACTTAATATCTGCCTAACTAGCCAGGAGGAGACTTTTCATTCACTGTCCTCTTTAGGATACCTTCTGACCTCTCTGTAATGGCGAGATCCAGTACTTTGGTTGGAAATGGAAAATTGTAAGTGGGGAAACACTAAAGCGCCATCTTGTGGTTTCGAATTTTTAAACCGTAGCTGAAATAACGGAACCTCAATCCTGCCTTCAATGTGCACAGGACAGGTATTAGTTGATCACATGGCACATAGGGCACATTGCCTCTGAGCCTTACAGGATTGAATAGCAAACATTCGGAAAATGATGAATCTTTTCATTTGATAATCTTAGGAAATGCTTATCTCAAACGTTCCCTCAAGTGGTTGGGTAGGCTGGGTTGAATCAACAATAGAGCAAATCATTGAAAATGATGTGGAAAAACCAAGCTCAGATGGTGTCATAACATCTTCTCATTCTTTGCTTCCTTTTTATCTGATCTGAAAATTCAAAATGTTTCATTAGATTGACTTATCTAATACATATCGAATAATACATTAATTTTCAACTTAGCAAAAGGTTTATGGAAAAACCATGAATGTTAGTTACTTTAAAATGAGGATTTTAATCAAAAATTAAATTATAGGAAATATTGATAGATAATTACCTTCCACTAGCAATGTTTACATAAATAATTACTTTCTCCTTTAACTCGAGAGGTGCACTATCCTTAACTCTAGTCATATTCATTCCACATTTCTCACTTTTAATTGAAATAAAAATAATGAAACTACTCCCAAAATAAAAACAGAGCTTTGTGGAGTTGAATGCTGCCTGCTTTATTCAAAATAAATTGTCAGTCATAGTTTTAACTTATAAACAAATCGTGCAGTTGTTTATGTTTGAATCGGGAGGATTGGGCTTCCTTCCAGCTAATGGCTCATAATCCAAAATGTTGAGTAATAGTGACAACATTGTACTGAGTTATGTTTCCAAATGTCATTGGGGCTTAACTCCTGGGGATTGCGGAAAGAAGGAAAGGTTGAGCAAGATAAGCAATGCCACAATTTCAGATCCAGGGAGAGATTGTAGAAGATTGTGACATGTTGCAATTTCAATAGATTTAGAGATGAAGTAGAGTGATATACTTGAAGCTGAAAAGGAATAGGAGAGGGATGTTAAGAAGAACAGAGAGATGAACCAATAAATCTGTCAATGAATACAAGAGATGTGCTCAATTTCTCAGGATGTGGGAATACTATTCAACTTACTGGACAGGTATTAGGAGCACCAGAACAGAGAGCTGTTGGAGGATTAAGAGATTAGCAAGTGTGACTTCTTTTCAATCATGTTGTTTTTGCCAATGTTCATTGACAGATGTTCTGCAGGAAGATGCATTTGGCTTCAATGTCCTGTGTCTCTGCATACATCAATTACTTCACCACGCACATAGAGTGAAGGGAGCAGCTGGGCCACAGGGAAACAGTGTCGCCATCTCCATGAAACATAAGAAGTCAGCTCCATTGAAAAACATTATCACATGCTTTCCATAGCACCCATCACAATGGACAAGGTTTTGTGTCTCTTTTTCTCCTGTATAAAACTTATTTTTGAAATAAATCTTCAAGATTTGTTCCACAGAATTAAGGATAGTATTATGATGTAAAAGCAAACACATTTTGTGAATGACACTGCAGATGAAGAAACTGCCATTAACATTTCAATTTTTATAACTTTTATTTTAATATGAATCAGAAATAATGCAAATTGCACATGATTTAACAGACAAATAATATTTCAAATAAAAAGGTAAATTTCACTTCATGTTGTCTATACAACAAAGAAGTTTTTTTTATTTGTTCACATAATGTGGCATTATTGGCTAGGCCATCCTGGCTAGAGAAGGCGGTGGTGTGTTGCTTTCTTGAACTTCTGCAGCCCATAGGTTGTAGGTGCACCCATAGAGCTTTAATGGAGACATTTCCAGGATTTTCACTCTGGGACAGTGAAATAAAGGTGATATAGTTCCATATCATGTTAGTGTCTTGGAGGGGAACTTGCAGGTGGTTTCATTCCTATGTATCTGCTGGCCTTGCCCTTCGAAATGACGGAGGTACGGGTTTAGAAGTTGATAACTAATAAGCCATGATAATTCATCGCAGTGCATCTTGTACGTGATACAATTACTCCTATTGGATGGGGTGAATATGGAAGATGTTAGAAGGGCTGTTTTGTAATGGATGGTGTCAACCTCTTGAGTGTTGTTTGACCTGCAATCATCCAGGAAAGAGGAGAGTATTCCATCACACTTGTGACTTGTGTCTTATAGATTTTGGACAGTCCTTGAGGACTGAGGAGCTGAGTAACTTAGAACAGAATTCCTGCCTCTGACCCACTTTGTATCCATTATATTTCTATGGTCAGTAGAGTTAATGATGTTGATAGCAGGGGATGCAGTGATGGTAATGGTATTGAATGCCGAGGGGCAATGGTTCAATTCTGTTTTGTTAGAGATACAAGGAGCTTGACTGGTAAGGTAGATGAACACCGAGCATTGATCAGCAATGCTGGAAATATGATACTATTGCCACATGAAAGAAGGCCAGGGCTAGCAGCTCAACATTCCAGGGGATTGTAGGCACATGGGAGAGGGGATGTACAAGAGGTGGAGGGCATTACATTATTAATAAAGAAAGCCATTAATGCAGAAATGAGCAAAGATGTCTTGGAAGAGTCTTGAAAGGAGGCCATCTGGGTTGAGCTTACTTTACTGGGATCATACTACACGCCTCCCAACAGTCAGAGGAAGATAGAGGAGGACATATATCAGCAAATCACAGAAGGCTGTGAGAGAAATAGGGTTATAGTTGTAACAGATTTTGACTTTGCTAACATTAACTGTAATCAGTCTAGTGTGAGCGTATTGGACAGGGTCAAATTTTTAAACATTCAGAAGAGCTTTTGGTATAAGAGCATAGATAATCCTACTGGAGATGGAACAGTGCTAGACCTAATTCTAAGGGGTAAAACTTGTCAAGTACTTAAAGTTTCAGTGGGTGAGCACTTTGGGGATAGTGACCTTAACTCTGTAACTTTCAAAGCCATTATGGTGAGGGATAGTGCAGAGTTAAGTGTCAAAATTAGGGAGAGGCCAATTTCAATATATTAGACAGAATCTGGCAAACATAGGCAGGGATAAACTGCTTGCAGGTAAGTTTACATTTGCAGGTAAGTCGGCTAGGGCAACCCTCCTCAGGGCAAGGGCAATTATATTGGGGAACTCTGAATGTAAAAGATATTGACAGTTTGATAAAGATAAAGAAGGAAACATACGTGTCAGAAACAATGCATTAAAAACAGAGGAGGTCTTTCAAAAGGAAAAAGAAGGTGTAGAGGGTTACTTAAAAGGGAATGAAGAGGGCAAATAGGGGTGACAAAATATCTTTGACAAATTAGGAAATCAAGGAAAACCTCAAGGCTTTTTTACAAGTACATTAAGAGAAAAGGATCACCAGGGAAAATGTGGGACCTATTAGAGACCAAAGGGACATGGAGCCAGTCCATGGGCCGAGGAGTGGCAGATGGAGTTTAATTTAGATAAATATTAGATGCTGCATTTTGGAAAGGCAAATCAGGGCAGAACTTATACACTTAAGGGTAAGGTTCTGGGGAGTGTTACTGAACAAAGACAGTAGGAGTGCAGGTTCCTAGTTCCTTGAAAGTGGAGTCATGGGTAGACAGGGTAGTGAAGATGGCATTTGGTATGCTTGCCTTTATTAGTCAGTGTTTTGAGTATAGGAGTTTGGATGTCATGTTGTGGCTGTACAGGACATTAGTTATGCTGCTTTTCGAATATTGCATTCAGTTCCGTTCTTCCTGCTGTAGGAAAGATGTTGTTAAATTTGAATGGGAACAGAAAAGATTTATAAGGATGTTGCCAGGGTTGGAAGGTTTCAGCTACAGGGAAGGGCTGAATAGACTGGGTCTATTTTCGCTTGGGCGTCAGAGGCTGAGAGGTGAACTTACAGAGGTTTATAAAATCATGAAGGGCGTGGATAGAGTGGAAAACCAAGGTCTTACTCCCAGAATAGGGGAGTGCAAAACTAGGGGCCATATGTTTAAGGTGAGAGGGAAAAGATGTAAAAGGAACCTAACGGGCAACCTTTTCATACAGAGGGTGGTGCATGTATGGATTGAGCTGCCAGAAGAAGTTTTGGAGGTGGGTATAATTACAATATTTAAAAGCTATCTGGATGGGTATATGAATAGGAAGGGTTTGGAAGGATATGGGCCAAATACTAGCAAATGGGACTAGATCAATTTAGAGTATGTGGTCAGCATGGAGGAGTTAGACTGAAGGGTCTGTTTCCTTATGTACATCTCTATGACTCTGTGACTCTATGACCAGGGTATTGGTTGTGATGGAAAGTCTTAGTTAAGATGAGAGGCTGGATAGGCTAGGCTTGCTTTCCGTAGGGTAGAGGAAGCTGAGAGGGGAATCTGATTGAGGTGTAAAAAGTTACGAGAGGCATAGACAGTAGATCGTGAGAATCTCTTCCCTGTTGCAGATGTATCTTTGGCCAAACAGCACATGGTTAAGGTGAGACGCAAAGGGTTTAGAAAAGATCGGAAGGAAAAGAAATTCACACGAAAGGTGGTAGAAATAGAGAACATGCTGCCTGAGAGGGTAGTAGAGGCAGGTATTCTCACAACATTGAAGGAGGATTTAGATGAGTACATAGAATAGGAGAAAGTGAGGACTGCAGATGTTGGAGATCAGAGTCGAAATGTGTGGTGCTGGAAAAGCACAGCAGGTTAGGCAGCATCTGAGGAGCAGGAGAATCGATGTTTTGGGCATTCAAGAATTCCTGTTGAAGGGTTTATGCCTGAAATATCAATTCTCCTGCTTCTCGGATGCTGCCTGACCTACTGTGCTTTTCCAGCACCACACTTTTCGACTGAGTACATAAAATGTCAGACTATTGACCAAGTGCAGGTAAATGGGATTAGTGTAATTTGGTGTTTCTTGGTATGCATGGACTAAGTGGGCCAAAGGGCCTGTCTCTATGTGTATGACCCGACTTCATTGTCGGTCATTAATACTTGCATCACATGAATGTCAATTATCGCTTATCAACCCAAGTCTGAATGTTCACCAGATCTTGCTGTACACGAACAGGGCATGCTCCCATAACCTGATGAATTGTGAATGGTGCTGAACATTGTGCAACTATCAGTGAAAATCCACACCTCTGTCCCCATGATGCAGTGAAGGTCACTGATGAAGCAGCAAAAGATGGTTCCAATTGGGAAATCACCACAAGGAACTCCTATAGTGATGTGCTGAAGCTGAGATGATTGACCACCACAACCACATTCACAACCACAACCACCTTCCTTTTTGCCAAATATGACTTCAACCATTGAAGTATAATTCCCGTTTCCCACTGAGTCCAGTTTGTTGATGTCACACGCTATTAAATCTGGCCTTGATGTCAAGGGCAATAACTCTCTTTCCTCCTTTTGAGTTCAACCCATTTATTCACAATTGGGCTAAGGTTGTAAAAAGGTCAGGATCTGAGTGGCCCTGGCAGAAGTTAAACTAACCATCAAAGAACAGATTATTGTTGAGTAACATAATTGATAGCACATCAATGACCCCTTCCGTGACTATTTGACACTTCTGAACAATTTTCCAGTATTAGAACTGTACTGGAACAGCTTAGCTAGGCACATTGCTGGTTCTGGAGCACAAGTTTTATTGAATGGTTGGCTGTCTGCTGTGTCTTGTGGAGTGAATTGAACTGGCTGAAGACTAGCATCTGTGATGCTAGGGCCTTCAAGAGGAGGCTGTGATGAAATGTCCACCTGATAATTCTTGGCAGTTGCTTTACCTTGGTTTGGCTTTTTGTGCTTTGCCCCTCAAGCAGACATTCAATGCTCGCAGTACTTTGTCTTGGCCTGCTGTTTAGTCAAGACACAGCTGGGTAACTTGTCATGGTTGGCAGCATTCATCAGTGGAGAGGCGATAACCTAATGGTATTACTACTAGATTATTAACGGAAGGTAACATTCTGAGGACTTGGGTTCAAAACCTGCAATGGCAGGTGATGGAATTTGAATTCAATAAAACTGTGGAAATAAGACTCTAATGATGAACACTGAAACCACTTTCGATTATTGGGGAAAAACCTGTCTGGTTTACCAATGCTCTAGTAGGGAAGGAAACTGTCTCCTTTAACTGGACTACATGTCACACCAGACTCGCAATAATATGGTTGACTGTTCACTGCCATCTGGGCATTTTCTGGGTGGGCAATAAATGCTGAACTAGCCAGCAATGTTCCATTCTGTGAATGAGTTAAAAAAAATGTTGAAAATGTTGCTTGAAAAACATTGCTATGTCAATCTTACACTTACACCATGGGTTTGCAGCTTATGCACCAAACAACGTCTCATGTGCTTCAACCAAATGGCCATGACTCAAAATCAAAGGGAAGTATCTTCATTCAAGCGGGGGCTGCCAGCAGTTAGGGAGGCCCATAATAGTTAGGCAAGGACAGTCCAAGGGCTTAGGCATGGTCAGTCATCCTCACAAGGTGACGAATATCCAGGCTCCAATTTGCTACAGTCTTGGAAATGGGAACACAACAGGTCCAGTGCCAGGAGTCAGGGCATGTATGAATCATCAGTTGGAGACCCATACAGAGAATACTTAGAGACCTGTTCGGTCATTAGTCAGGGTTACCAAACATGTTTATCCATCAGGAAAGTGGGACATAGTCAGCCCTGGGGCCAAGTCAATGAACTCCAATGAAGGGGAAGTAGCAAGGAACATTTGTGTTATAGGGAGGTGATAGAATCAATACTGTGAGGTAGAGGCAGCAGCCTGGAATGGTGAGGATAGTGAGGACAGTGAAGAGTGGAAAGTCAACATTCTTTCTTTGAAAAATAATCAATTCAATAACCTCCTTATCAGAGTGCTCATGGCCCATTGTATGGAGCAGATTACTAAGCCATCATTTGAGAGTGATGCAAATATTAACTGCTGATTTTACTAAGGATCTTTGCTTCTTTTATTCACAGGATGTGGGTGTCACTAGCTAGACTACCATTTATTGCCAATCCCTAATTGGTCAGAAGGCAGTTAAGGGTCAACAACATTGCTGTTGTTCCATGTCAGCCAGACCAGGGAAGGGCGACAGATTTGGTTCCTTAAAGAGGAGCACACCAGTCACATTGTGAAGGAACAGTGGGACATTGTAAGAGGTACATGAGGACTCAACCTTCTACCTCCCAGCCCAGCATCACTCTCAAAATATATCTTACATTATGCTTCAAAATTATATTCTACTTTAAAATGAGAGGAAATCAGTTCCATGCTTCTGTGCAGCCTATGAAATCTTGCGTTAGCTTTCTGATTTATGGCTATCAGGTGAAACTTTTATGGTCACCAGGGATTTCTTTGGCCTCACAGAAACAACTACCTTCCATCTGCAAAGACCAATGGCATAGTCAATGTTGCTTGTATCCAACATTTACACCCCACACCACTGCTTGTATTTCACCTGCGCAGTGATATGATCGCAAATAACTTGAACCTGTACTCAGCAAGGGTGTGATTGATACAAATGCCCCTTTAAAGGGCCTGCTATCACTCAAAGTGGAGCCTGTGTTTTAACCCAGAAGAACACCACTGACTCTGCCCACTCCAGATATAGTCACAGCCATTTTCCATTTAGAGGTTACAATTGGGAGTCAAGAGATCACAGAAGGCAATGCAGGTCACACTGGGCACCATGAATCTTTAGCTCAGCATAGTCATCAGGTCTCCAAACCTTCATCTCTCTTTTTCCTGGCACTCCCCTGGACAGCCCATCAGTGGTGATCCCCACATGTTCCTCCTCACCACGTAGAGTTACAACTACAACTCTTGTCCTGACCTTCTGAGTCCCATCTCTATCGTTTAGTACTGACCACCACCATGAAACACACCATGTACTTTGGGAACACCATAGTTATAGTGACCAGCTATAACCCTTTTCTACCACATTCCCATATTCTCCTGTGCACTTTCAGCTCAACCGCTTTCCTTCCATATATCAAATTTCCCATCTTCACTACAAATGTTATTGATGGATCCAGCCAGTGAAGGAATTACGATTACAGTAAGATGCAGTGAAATAGAGGAGGAGTAGATGCACCAGCAAACCCCAGGGACAACAACAGTCTCCAGCAGATGCCCAGCAATTCCCCCATGAAGAGTTGAATGCCACAACTGAAGATCCTCAAGATCTGCTGGACCTACAAAGTGTTCAGAGTCTAGTGTTCTCAATGCTATTTCCTCTAGATGACTGAGGCACAATGTCAGCACAGACTGAGAATGTCCTGGGTCATGAGTGCTGCTGGAAAAGCTCAGCCAGTCAGGCAATATCTGAGGAGCAGGAGAATCAACATTTCAAGCATAAACTCTTCATCAGGAATGAACCTCAAAATATTGCCAACAGTTGGAGCAGGACATGTGACCTGAAGGGCTGGGTAGCCATTTTACCCTCAAGGTTGTCAAAGTGACTGGTTTTCAAACATTTTTCCTGCTTTTAGAACTTTTTAGCCAGCCAAAACAATTCGTTCAATGTTTTTCAACTCTTACTCTGCATAACATCAAAACTTATTAATCTCCTACAAATGATTTGCTTCTGCTTTTCAAAAATTCTGTGTTCCCCTCAACTTCCTCCTTGCATCTGCATTGAAGCATTAGTTGCTTTCACCCTTCAGCTCATCTGCTTGTAGCTCTCCTTTATGTATTCTGTTCTCCTCGTGGTTTCTTCCTTAACTTCCTGCCTCCTAATGCTGCTTCCAGGTCAGGAGTCAAAGGTCCCACTAGGACCAGTATATCCAAGCAAATTACAATCAATATCTCTAAAATTTCCTCTACATCTAGAGGAAATAGCATTGAGAACACTAGACTCTGAATACTTTGTAGGTCCAGCAGATCTTGAGGATCTTCAGTTGTGGCATTCAACTCTTCATGGGGGAATTGCTGGGCATCTGCTGGAGACTGTTGTTTTCCCTGGGGTTTGCTGGTGCATCTACTCCTCCTCTATTTCACTGTATCTTACTGTAATCGTAACTATAACTATGGTGCCAATTTTTTTTGTAAATAATTAAAGGTTCTACCTGCTTGGTAAAGAACTTATAAATTTCCTTTACTATATTGTTTCTGAATCCAGGGATATCACAATAAGGACATCATTGTAGTCAACATTTTGAAATGAGACTAGTGCATATTACTGCAGATTAATTATATTTTGTTCCAGAATGACGCGTTCTTCAGAGTAACGTTGAATGATAAACAACTTTCTGTACAATCGCTAACTTAGTTATTTCCATGCTATTGCAGTTCAGTGTAGCATTAATTATATTGCCTCAGCGATGGAGATGCGCACGCTGGACTTTGCAAAGAAGGGAAATATGATTAAGTGCATATACAGGCTGAATATTCCTTTGGGGGAAATGCTTGTGACATGGGACGTGTCAATCTCTGTTCTGGTGACAAGTGTAAATGACGGTATCGATTTTGCCAATTATGTATTAATATTGATTCGTCACTGATCTGCAGCAGTCTAGCCATACCATCCAAGCTGCAGAATTCAAAGTTCTTTTCTCTTAAAATTGAGTATCTTCAGTTGTACTATGACCATTTCATGCATTCCTCTGCTTTTATTTCGTGTACATCATGTTAGACTTTGAGTCAGCCAGAGTTTCTTATTACAAATGAACTAGTGAAAAGCAGCCCCCAGTCTAGTGGTTCCATGAGGTGAATTAGCGGAATTGGGCGCATAGGCCAATTCCCACAAGGAAACAATCCAAAAATATGACAGCGGTTCCTCATCCCAACAGCTGCAAGTTTGAGACAGCTATGTTTTGCAATCCAGCAGCAAATTTCATCCACACACGAAGCATTCATGCAGCAAATCCAGAAGACTGACAGACGAAAATTTCAAAAAAGAAAATCTGATGTATGCTTAATATGATGTTCAGGTGACTCTCAAAATGCTTGTTCAGCAATCCTGCCTGAAACACATTTAATTTGGAGTTTTACTTCAGTTCTTGGACACCGAAACATTTTTTGTGTGCCTCACGCAGTGATCATAGCAATCTGAATACTGATCCTGGAAGGCATCATTGCAGAGCACTGAAACATAAGCATTTTCAGTGAGATATGTGGATTCACTGGTTTCCTCAAAAGCATGTCCCCGTGATGCCCATCTTCAGAATCCCTTTGGCCCCACACCGACCAGCATCCCACATTGAAGACTGACCCAGACCACTGAGCCCCTCACCCCAAGCCACTGCCTACCTCTTTCCAACTCCCTGCACTCATTTCACTGGATTATTGTCCTTCACTAATTGTCTAATTAGCACCAAATGCCATTAGCTCCTCCAAGGACACAAGTAAGGGGCTGGACTGTCATTGATTTCAGTGACAAAAAAAGTGTCACCGGACTCAAAAACGAACTCTGATTTGTTTTCACAGATGCTGCCAGACCTGTTGAGCTTTCCCAGCAACTTCTGACTTTGTTATTGATTTCAGCAATGTCGCTTCAAACATTTTTCTAATGCTCACACACGTGGGTTCTGGTTTCAAAATCAGAGTAAGGTTTCTCCTTTGTCTCTGCTGGAAAGCTGACATATCCACACCCACTCTGAACTCCTTTGACTCTCTTGTACTCTTCGACTTTGACAGTGACAACATTGCTTAGCTGTAAGTTTATGAACATTGGGAAGCTTATGAAACCAGAGATGATATGAAGGCTGTTAAAGGACAGAAACATATGGCAGGGTTTCTCTGTCCCTACAAATGTTTTAGAATGGTTCCTTTTATTTTACGCAGTCTCTCTGTTCATTGGGCCAAAACATATTCCCTCACACTTCTCCACGAGAAGTTTATTTGCCACCTGCCTGACAACTGTCCTCCTTACACTGCTTTCAAGTCTTGTATCATCTTTGAAAGTGTCTCTTGCACTGCAAGATTTATCTCATTTATATAAATAGGGATGAGCAAGATCTCAATGTCGACCCCAATACAAACCTTCCACCGGTCTCAAAACTATCGACTATTACTGTGTTACCATGATCTTGATAAAACCTGCTTCCTTGGTAATATTCAGTCTTCTATGAGCACCCACAGATCTCAAAATTGGGGTTATAGCAGCATTCATACCTCTCAAGCCAAGTACATTGGATGATATATTGATGGGGATGTCAATGTGGGCAGGCAGTTAAACCGTGCACAGTAGAGAAGACAGTTCACAACGTCAATAAGTTGGCAATGCTGATTTGACAAAAATGCTCTAAGTTTTGTGCACAGTGCCAGGTTGGTGTCGTTTTCCTCCATTTTCCTTAAGATGAAGCAAAAGGTATAATGGTGGTCTTCCTGATACACCAAGCGTTTGAATGTGGACATACATCAGCCTTCTTTTACGAAATCTCCAATTGAAGTGCACTTCCAAGGATTCTGCACAATATTCCTGCATGACCTCACCCTCTTGAAGGCTGGTGCCATACTATCTTTGTCATATCCTATGCCCTGGCTACACGCTACTGGCACCCTGTAGATTCACAGGAGAGTGAGATCAGAAGGAAGATGCACTCCAGAGGACTTGGGGAAGGACTGTGACAGGATGATGCATAAATTAACTCTGATGAGTTCAAGATCCTAGATGCATTGGTTGGTCTTTGGTTGTCAGACAGCTTCCTGTCATTGTCAAGGAGAAAGGAAGTGCCCAGTTTCACTTGGCAGTGGGATCACATAGCACTTGCCTTCTCTGCCTCTGCATCATCTCCTAGCAAGTTGGGGGCCCAGAGAATTTGAAACCATTATCCCCAAAACTGTTGCAGTCTTTGTGTGGACAGGTCAATGGATCATCTGACCACCCTTGTGGATACAACAATCCTCCCTATTAAATCCAAAACTCACCACTACTCCTCCAGAAATGCTTCATGCATTTTGCAATAGCAGGCATTATGTTAAATCATCTTACCTGTGAGTTGGGTGCCTGGCCTTTAAAATAGCACCAGCACTCGGCCCTTTTTGCAGCTGAATATCTGTAGTTTGGTGAGTGACATGTTGCGTGGAGCTGTGTGATCTAAGTTTGCAAACAAACCCTTACATCAGCGGCTAAGGCTGCTTTGTACATTCTTGCTGGCATCAGTTGAAAGGTTTTTGGCATACACTGGGGATGTCCATGCAATGTTCCCAACATAGAGCTCTATAAGGGCTGCACTAGAAGTGGCTGAAGGTGTGAAGCGTCAAATTAGGAGGTCTTCAACTTCTGTAGTAGCATCTTCAGTGGCACTATGGATCCCAGTTTCACAACACTGGCTTTCTAAAAGTTATGAGAGCAAGCAATTGCAAACTGGTACTTTCTAGCTTAGTTTGACAGATTAAAATCTTTGAAAATCTGCAACACCTTTTCTGTTCAATGGCTGTTCAGGCAACATTATACCAAGTGTACGAGCACAATCTGTTGCTCATTTTGATGTATTAACTCATGAGTCATGCATGCATTGATTCGCCCACGCAGGATTATAGGAAAGGATTGTCAATTAAATGCATTGTAGCTAGCAGGCTATTATAGGATTGAGTGGGTAGTGCATTGTTTTTGGGATTTATTTTTTCTTTATTCTCAATTAGGCAAAGGATCCAACTTCAAATCTTGGCTAATGATGTTCCATTCTCAAGGTATTCACCATCTTAATTTCCTCAATTTGAAAAGATATAGCAACTTTATCACAGCATTCCAATTATGTTCTATTTTAGGTCTGCAATTTTAGTTAAATACCCAAACTAATGGGTTCATGAGTTACATTATACTCATCCTTAATAGCAATCTATTACTTATATTCCCACTTGCATAGAAAGGTTCTTTCAAAGTCTGATCAGCAAAATTAAACAGGAAAGCAGAAGTGCATAAGAACTAGGAGCAGGAATAGACAATTTAGCCCCTCAAGCCTGTTCTACAACTTGATATGATCATGACTCATCTCATCTGACCTTCAACTTCACTTTCCTGCCCAGTCTCCATAACTCTTTAACCTATTGCTAATTAAAAATCTGCCTAGCTCCTCCTTAAAATGACTTAATGGCAGAGTATCCATCACACTCTGGGTGGTGAATTCTACAGATTCATGACCCTTTGAGTGAAGCAATTTCTCCTCACCTCTGTTTTAAATCTGCTACCCTTTAT
Source organism: Chiloscyllium punctatum (assembly GCF_047496795.1). Lineage (NCBI taxonomy): Eukaryota > Metazoa > Chordata > Chondrichthyes > Orectolobiformes > Hemiscylliidae > Chiloscyllium > Chiloscyllium punctatum. The sequence continues at coordinate 147,166,158 of NC_092741.1, read as the reverse complement.
TCTAAAACTATGACCTCTTTTTCAATGTTGTCCAACATGAGAAAACATCGATAAGATGTTAAAGGGATTGACATATTGAAAACATCCTTTCCACAATTCTGTCATGCTTCTAAACCTCAGGCCTTAGCTACTTAATCTCTCTTCCTAAGACAAACGCTCCATCTCTGCAATCAATCAGGTGAACTCTCGACAATATAAATACAACCCTCCTCTAATAAGGGGGCCAAAACTGTACACAAAATCCAAAAGTGCCCATGAATCCGTGGTATGATTGCAGCAACACTCCCCTAATGTTACATTCTATTCTTTTAGCAATGAAACAAAAATCATTAAAATCAATCACAACTGAGGCTGGAGGAGTGCACTGCCACTCTCATGCCACTCCAGGTCCCACATGAAGTAAAACATAGTTTTTTTTTAAGTTACTGATATAGCTAATTAAACATCTTACCTAAGGGGTTTTGAAAAAAATCCATCAATCAGAATTCTTAATTAACACACTTATTTGGTTATTATTAGAACAGACTTATTCAATGATGGTGCAGTATTTAGTTGACATACACAGATAATAAAGAAGTATGTATATAAATATCTTATAAATATCACCAAAAACACATGCAAACAGATACACAAAATTCAGTAAAAGGGATTAGCTTTCTGATAAAAAGACTATAGTCAATATGTTATTCTTGAAGATAAAATGATAAAGTATTAAATGTTCCAAAGTCTATCACTGTGATGTCTAGCATGAGTAGTCAAGTCACTGAGCACACATAATTCTCTATGAAGTCTTTCAGACACAGGATGCTCACTATATTGAGCAGTCCCTGTAATCATTCTTTGTGAAGCTTCAGTCTGAACTCAAATGGCTTTGCTTTGCAGAGTGAGGAGGGATCAGTTGGGTAGCTCATGTCTGCAGGCTTCTTATTGTCCAATAGAAGACCATATAAAAACAAGAACCCCTCCAAACTAGTCACTGTTCAAATAGCTCCAGCAGAATCTGTAACACAGCAAGCAGCTCTCACCATTCATGTGATTTGCAGGAAACCCCGTTTGAAAGAAATCACTGATCTCCACAGTGACCTTTCAGCAATCTCTTGTGTATCAACAGATCTGAATTCCTCCAAGAATGACTAAATACAAAGCATCATCATAACAAATTAAACTCTGAGAATAACAATAAGTAAAAAGAGCATTTAGCATCAATTAAATTCATCATTTAAAACTTTTCACATCATTTAGGGAAAAAAAACCTGACACTGTTAAATGGTCTGTTTTATTTGCAATATCATAGTGGTAACTGATTCCTTCTGATATTGTGAATCAGTTTAGCAAGGCACATTGTTATATTAACAATAAAAAAAGCATTAGATAAAGCACCTAGTTGTGAACTATTCATTAATTTAAGACACAACACAAACACAAGCAGCCCAATTAACCCTGCCAAGTCCTTTGTAATAAAGTCTGGGGCTCAAACTGGGAGATTGAGCCCACAGACTACTCATTCAAGAGCATAATATAGTGGTCTCCGTGGAATGGAACCAATTAACAAATGTTCAAGACCCTTCCATCACCATTCATCAGTGATATACAGTTGGATGAGAGTGCTCCTGGAGATCTGCAACATTGACTCTGGATCCCATAAACTTTCGTGGGTTCAGGTCAAACATAGGCAAGGAAATCTTTGATCATCAACTCTATCCTCACTACTCCTCCATGCTGAACAAAACTTAGAGAAAGTACTGAGGGGAGCAAATGCACAGAATATACTCTTTCTGGTGTCTTCAAAGTCCATAACCAAAAAGGGTTAATAGCCACACCAATAATTGAGTTGGTGAGTTCCCGAACAACTTAACTGTCAGGCTGGATTTACAGCAGGGGGGTTAGAGAATCAACATGTGGAGTAACCAGTTTTGGACCTTGTCCTCACCTTTCTTATTTTTGCAAATATTCCTGCTCATGGAAGCATTGATCATCATACAATCCCTTACATCTTCATCGTGAGACGACAGTTCATTGTATTGTGTGGCATTATTATTGTATCAAATGAGATAGATTAAGAACACAGCCAGCAGTTCCAAAAAGAGCATTAATATGGTATTGAGCACCATCAGCATCAGCACAATAACATTCCATCACAATATATAACCTCAACATTCAACATTATCATAATTCCTTCATCAATAAGTGACAAAGCCTAGTTGAACACATTTTGTGGATGAGCCAGGAGCAAACTGAAATCCATTAGGATCCAATGGAACCCTCTCCAATGGAGAATGTCATTTCTATTCATTGCTGATTTAGAGTCAAAGTCATAGAGTTATCGGGTAATACAGCATGGAAACATCCTTTTCTCCAACCAGTCCATGCCGACCATGTTCCCAAACTAAAGTAGTCCCACCTGCCTGCATTTGGTCCATATTCCTTTGAACCTTTCCTGTTTATATACTTATCCAAATGTCTTTTAAATGTTGTAACTGTATTTGCATCCAGCACTTCCTCAGGTAGTTCATTCCACGCAATACCCATTCTCTGAGAAAAAAAGTTACTCCTCGTGTTCTTTTTAAATCTTTCTCCTCTCACCTTAAAGACATACACCTTAATTTTGAACTCCCCCACCCTAGGGAAAAGACCTTTTCTATTCACTTTATCTATGCCCCTCATGGTTTTATAGCCCTCAATAAGGTCACCCTTCAACCTCCTACACTGTAGTGAAAAGAAATCCCAATCTATTATTCTACTTTTATAACTCAAATCCTCCATTCCTTGCACCATTCTGGTAAATCATTTCTGAACTCTCTCCAGGTTAATAATATCCTTCCTATAACAGGACGATCAGAACTGCACAGAGTACTCCAGAAAAGGCCTCACCTACATCCTGTAGAACCTCAACAGCACATCCCAACTCCTATATTCAAAGGTCTGAGCAATGAAGACGAGCATGCTAAATGCTTCTTAATCACTCTGTCTACCTATGACGCAAATTTCAAAGAATTACGTAACTGAACCGCTAGGCATCTCTGTTCTACAACAGTAACCAAGGCCCTACCATTAATAGTATAAATCCTGCCCTTATTGGTTTTACAAAAATGCAAGACCTTGCATTAATCCAAATTAAACTCCATCTGCCACTCCTCAACCCATTGTCCCAATTGATCGAGATCTCTTTGTAATCGTAGATAACCTTCTTCTCTGTCCACTGTAACACCAATATTGGTGTAATTCAGAAATGTACTAACCATGCCTCCTATATTCTCAGCTCAATTTTCAATTTCCTAATGAATGCAGCAAGACTTGGACAATATTGAAACTTCACGTTATCAGTGCAAATAATTATTGTGCCAGACTGCTCCAAACAAAGATAACCCCTAACAAAACAGTGTCTTATCACCTCCCCCTAGACATTCAGCAATAACAGCTTATATGTATATAGCATCTAAGTAAAATACATTAAAGTGCTTCATGGGAAAATTATAAAACAAAAATTAAACAAACTTAATGGCAGTACTGTTTCTGAAGATCCCTCTATGTGAAGTTACCATTGATCAAAAACTGTACAGAACCAAACACAAATGATACAGCTGCTGGAATTAGTCAAAACCTGGTGTTCTGCAGAAGGACTTGCTTCAAACATAAATCCTCATCATGCTCTTCACGGCACTTACCACCAAACAGCTCACAAACTCGCTAAGATTCAACCCTGTATCTTCTTCATGTCAGAGAATTCCACCACCCAGCTTCATCACATTACCTTCTTCATCCCTTTTATTACTAACAGACCATGTTCCCTTCAGCTGAGCATGTGTGCGTGGTCACCCACCAAACCTATGCGCACCCTGTGATCATCCATGCACTTGATGGTCACACACAGATAGCCAATGGAGGAATCTACCAGACCTCCACTCAGCAAATTCCCAAAGGCCATGTACAGAAAGCCCAGAAATCCGAGTCAGAACAAAGCCCAGGCCTTTGGGACTTACTACTCCACCACACAATTACTTCCAGCTCCAGACACATTGTAAAGCCTTGTGAGTGTTGAAGTAGGCACTGGGAAGGAGCAGAAGCTAAGTTTGCCCTGTTCTTGCACTATAATGGTTTTTGATTTTTTAGACGGCAGATTTAGATAGACGACATGGATCAGCGCAGGCTTGGAGGGCCAAAGGGCCTAATCCTGTGCTGTAATGTACTTTGTTCTCTATATGTTTACATCATCTCCGGTCGGGGATTCAAGGTGAAAGCTGTAGGAACAGGGTTGGAGAGTCCTGGGGAGCTTACAATCTTCTCAGCTGTGACCAGCAGGATCAGGCATGATGTCCAAGAAGCAGACACCATTTCAGAAGGGACTATTATGTGATGCAAATAGCAAATTACATTTTCTTTCCTTTTTTGAAGTTTCATTTTCTTGATAAGTTTAAAACATATCCAAAAAAATGACTCTTCAATCTCCTTAAAAAAGGAAATCCTGCGCACTTAGCTTTCTGAAATAATCAAAACTTAATTACCATCTTTAACACAGAAACAGAACATATGAATTAGTGAGATTTTTACTTATTGTATGCACAACTTGCTGTAAGGCAAATGCTGTTGTTGAGTTCAACACTGGGAAAAAAAAATGGAGGATTGGAAACTGAACTACCTAAAGCAGCGTTTGAGTCAAAAAATGAACATGAATACCAGCGTTAGTTTGCTAAACCAAAGCAAAGCTGAGATTATGCCATCCTGTCCTGGACTCTGTCACAAGGGAAACAATCATCTCTTATGGACTAGGCCAGACCACTCAAAACATTCTTAAGCAGGCAGCCCCAGATTATAACTTTGCAATTTGTTTTGTTAAGTGTATACCGAAAATTACCCGAAGTAAGATAGCTAGGTTGACTACTAGATTTTAAAACAGGCAAAACTTTATTCACAAAATTACACAATGAATCACAAAGAACAGATTAAAGAACCCCTACAGAACTCAGTCTATCCAACGAGACTTAATTATGCTGCTCCAAATATACACAACAGTCCCATTAAGCAAACTCCCTTTAAAAACCAGTATAAATGGAACACATGCTTATATTTTGACATTGAAGGGCAGAGAGAGAAAGAGCTAAAGAGAGAGGTCAGACTGAATTAAAATCTGCTCGACTCAGCTAGCTAAAGAGCTAGGTAAAAACAATGACTGCAGATGCTGGAAACCAGATTCTGGATTAGTGGTGCTGGAAGAGCACAGCAGTTCAGGCACCATCCGAGGAGCAGTAAAATTGATGTTTCGGGCAAAAGCCCTTCATCAGGAATAAAGGCAGAGAGCCTGAAGGGTGGAGAGATAAGCTAGAGGAGGGTGGGGGTGGGCTGAAAATAGTATAGAGTACAATAGGTGAGTGGGGGAGGGGATGAAGGTGATAGGTCGGGGGCGGGGGGAGGGTGGAGTGGATAGGTGGAAAAGGAGATAGGCAGGTAGGACAAGTCATGGGGACAGTGGACTTCAATGTGGACTTCAACAGTTTCCTCATTTCCCCTTCAACCACCTCACCCTAGCTAAAGAGCTGACCACTTCCCTTTCATTATACAGGTCACTTCTAAAACATGACCATTTTGACCTGAAATCTCATCTGTTGACATATAAACCAAAAGACTCTCAAAATCCTTTTCATTTCTGTACCAAATCAGACTGATCGGAGCCTGGCCTGGTTTATTGCCCCTCTGAAAAAAAATCAAGGACAGAGTCTCCTTAAACAAAGAAACAGCTTTTAGCAAAAAAAGAGACTAGCTTTTTGATACTCCTTATCTACCCTAAGAATCCTATATGTTCCAACAAAGTTTCTCTCTCTCTCTCATTCTTCTAAATGCCAATGAATGCGTCCTCATCTTATTCAATCTCTCTGCATAAGAAAATTATCTCCATACCCAAGATCAATCTAATGAAACTTCCCAGAGTAGTCTCCAATGCCTGTACACCTTTCCTTACATAAGGAGACCAAAACTGTTTGCTGTATTCCATCTGCTCTGACTAGTGCCTTGTATAGTTTAGTTACCCTTTGCTACTTTTATATTCCATCCCCTTTGAAATAGAGGCCAACAGTCTATTTGCCTTTCCTGTTACTTGGGAGTCATAGAATCCCTACAGTGCAGAAAAAGGCCTACACCAACCCTCTGAACAGCATCCCAACCAGACCCCCATCCTATCCCCATAGCCCCATATTTCCCATGGCTAATCCACCTAGCCAGCACATCCCTGGACGCTATGTGGCAATTTAGCCTGACTAAACCACCTAACCTACACATCTTTAGACTGTGGGAGAAAACTAGAGCACCTGGAGGAAACCTGTGCAGACATAGGAAGAATGGGAAAGCTACACGTAGACAGTCGCCCGAGGCTGAAATCAAACCCGTGTCCCTGGTGCTGTGAGATAACATTGCTAACCATTGAGCTACCATACTGCCACAACTTGATGCTGAACTTCTTGTGGTTCATGCACAAAGACCTAGGACCTTACCATACTTGAACCTTAACATGTTTACCCTTGTTGTTAAATTTTGTTATGGCTTCACTTCCTCTCTGTGGCTGTAATCTTCTCCTGCCCCTACCACCCTGTTCTAAACCTCTCCATTCTATTGAATGTGATTTCTTATGCAACTATCCCATTTTGTTAATGCGTTCACTTGTCTAGGCCTCAAATTATGAAATTCTACAAAATTCAAACTTACAAATTGGGGCAGAAATACATCAAGCACTTGATGTGCCATTTGATAAGATCATGACTGATCTGATTGTGGCCTTAACTTCATTTCCCACCTCGGCCTAACCATTTTACTCACTTGTTAATTAAGAGTCTATCTGACTGCCTAAAAACTATTCAAGATTCTATTAATTTTCTAATGTCATACCATTTGAGTGAAGGCACAGAACTGCCCTTCTTAACTGGATGTACCTTGAAGATGAGAACACCAAATGAAATGGAAGCTTTTAGTGAAAATGCAGTTAAGCCAAAAAGACCTAACTACCATTGTTGCAGTTATCTGTGTTTCATGATTTTGATATATTGAGCCATTTGTTGGGCATGCTGAATGGAATTAGATTGGTGAACCAATCTATTGATAAGATTAGATTTTTTAGATTAGATTACATTGCAGTATGGAAACAGGCCCTTCGGCCCAACATGTCCACACCGGCCCACCGAAGCGCAACCCACCCATACCCCTAACCTAACACTACCGGCAATTTAGCATGGCCAATTCACCTGACCTGCACATCTTTGGACTATGGGAGGAAACCGGAGCACCTGGAGGAAACCCACGCAGACACGGGGAGAATGTGCAAACTTCACACAGTCAGTCGCCTGAGGTGGGAATTGAACGCGGGTCTCTGGCGCTGTGAGGCAGCAGTGCTAACCACTGTGCCACCGATAAGGACAGCTCCAAAGTGAGTTTTGTGTCTAACAAATTTGGTGGATGTAATATCTTGTAATTTTTTATTTCAGAATTCTCGAACTTTGTTTTCCTTTTAACTCTACCATTTCTTTCTTTTATTTCTCTGTATATTTTTGTCACCTTTAAATGCCTCAAACTTTTCCTGCTATTTGATGCTTTTGAAGTATTTTTAATTATCTTAGAGATAACCAGCCTTATAAAGCCACCTGATTTCATTGTTCCAATTCTTCAAAAAATATATTTTTTGTAATGAGTAAAGTGATTAATTCATGGCTTTGTATTGTGTATGCCATTTCTTTTCTCTATTCATTTTGAGGTTTAATGATTCTCCGGCTTCCAATTCTGATGAAAGGTCCACACCTCGAATGTTAACGCAATATTTTTCTGTTTTAAGATTAAGGATTGCGTAATTCCAGATTTTTAAAAAATTTCAGATTTGTACTATTTTCACAAGCAAAAACAGAAATTGCTGAAAGAGCTCAGCAGGACTGGCAGCATCTTCTGCTGCAGCAATTTCTCTTTTTATTTCTGATTTCCACCACCTGCAATTCTTTCGACATTTATTTTGCACCATGTTCTGTTTGTCTCTTTTTAAAAGTCGCTGAAAATCATGCCTGAGGAGGATTGACAGCCAACTGATAAGTCCAGGAAAATAATATGATTTCCAATGTCACTCGAAACAAAAAAAGTACAGTTTTCTCCTGCCAAATTCTATGACAATGTCTAGCTATATTCTAAAACATCTTGTCATAATGTCTCGGTGATTTCCATTAAAGACCATAATCTGTTCATCCCTGTGACTGATCACCTCATTAATGGTAGTTTCCACAGCAAAATTGCTTTTCAACAAAGCTGCTTTTCTGTTGTTCTGTGACCCTTAAGTCCCTTTCATTTTTCCGCATAATATTAGTGTGCACAACCTATTTGTGTCCAATTTCTGCTTGTCTGCAGAGCCCATGGATCAGATCATAAATTTTACACAATGCAGAAATTGAGTGCTCAGAGATGCTGCAGTGACCTGTAGTGCAAAGGTTTAATTGTTAGTGATTCATTGAATTTCCTAATATTACCTTTAATTCTGCTGCAGTTGGCAATAAATTGACAAAATGATTGCTGACTGGCAGAAATTAATCTGCTGCTTGACATACACCTTCTGCCACTGATGGACTTTAAGTCAGTGGGGTACAAAGGATTTGTTTACCATATTTTTACAAGCTCTGCAGTCACCTGATTGTAATAATATGATTTTTAATGCTGGATTAATGCCAGTGTCTCTGCAAATTATGAACCTTAAGTAGACAAATGTAATATTAGGACAGGATCCCACTTTAGGATGATCAGAGCTATAAGACCATCTGTCCAAAAATGATCAGCACTGGTTTCCAACCTTTTAAACTAGTCTAGTAATTACTGTGGATTACAGTTGTGTTTTAACGATTAACACTTTGGTGTTCATGCAAGTGAAGATGTCATTGCTGCATAAGGCAATAAATATCGGCATTGTGCATCGCAGAGTTAGCAACATATAGGTCAGGTACATCACTAGAATCAGTGTGACAGTGATAGTTTGAGAGAAGCAGCTGATTTAAAGATAATTAGTGCAAATTTATGAGCTTCTTTTTGTTGTGGAGTTACATTCATTAAAAACTAGTGAAACCTTGGATATTTTAAATTTGCAAACATTCCTCCTAGTGTTCTTTAGCCATTTGAAAAACTAATCAACTTTGTGTGCTGGAAGCAGCCAGCTGAAGTCCACAAAAAAGCACAAAATGGAACATTTTCATTGGGTAACTGTGAAAAACTATTTTTGTTCAATTGTTGAGAAAGATAACTTATGGGCATTGAATTTATAACTTAGCCATTCTGTAAAATTAAAATAAATCATATTCATGTCCAGATGAAACACTAGATTTAACTATGAGTCAATAAAATGTGACATTGGAAAAAAGCATAGCAGGCCAGGCAACATTTGAGGAGCAAGGGAGACGACATTTCAGGCATAAGCCCTTCATCAGAACTCTGATGAATGGGTTATGCCTGAAACATTGACTGTCTTGCTCCTCGGATTCTGCCTGACCTGCTGTGCTTTTTCCAACGTCACACGTTATCAATTCTGACTTCTCCAGCATCTGCAGTCCTCACTATCTCCTAAAATATAGCGATTATTAAAAAAAGTGTAAACAAAAATTAAGAAAAGTTCACTGACGTTTTTCAAAACATTAGGTTCATTAAAAATTCCTGTAAATTGGTGCTGAAAATAGTAAAATCATTGTCTTAAAAAAAAGAAAGAAGCATATATCTGACAATAATAGACATTTTAATGAAGATGTGAGCATTATTACCTCCTGAGAGAAAATAAAATTTCAATAGCAGGATATGCCCTTGCTGAAACAGTGTAGGTTACAGTTTATCAGTTCATTATGACAGCAGTTTTCTCACATTTACAACCATAATTGGTGCGATTAGTTTACAGAGAATGGAGGTGAGATGATGGGATTTGTGGTTACTTGTGTCTATTTTGTTACTCCATCTGAATATGGCTCAGCAGCCTGTTTTAATCCAATGGTACTTTTCCAGTGCTCAGTTCCTTCATCATGAACCTTTCCAGTACCTTACAAATATCCTCTTAGTTTCTTTCAGTATGGGATAAATATCGTCTGATTCCAGTAATTTATTCAGAGCCCTTTTAGTCTCCCTGGGGCCTCTAGTTCATTCATAGCAATGTCATTGATTTTATTTGGATTACTGTTTAGTGAGTATGTTGCTCTTGTATTTCCTTGTGAACAACTGGAGGAAGTATTAATTCAGACTATCGATTGCTATGTGCTCATTCTCAGTCTTTGAGAACATTGACACAGGAATAGCTGCCACATTATTGCTGTAGTCGGAAATTAATTTCTTGCTGCCATGTTCAGTCTGTTGCTGTATTTTACTTTAGGTGTCTCTTTGCTCTCCAGATCACCTATTTAACATTTGTCCTGCACGTGCTGATGTTAATTCCATTAAACCTCTTTTGCTTTCTAATTCTGAATATTATACATTTATAGTAGGATTACCGAAATCAAAAATCTCATTAGATTCAGTAACATTACATTGTACAACTGGTTATATAGAAGAGGCACATAATCTTGTCTGCATTTGCTGGTCAGTAAAGGAAAACACAAAATTATTTTTGTTTTAGTCATATATTTGATTACTTGTTTAATGATTTACAAATAAACAGTTCAAGTAATAAATTCAGATTAACAATACTAAAAGTAATATTTTACATAGATTATGCTCATCATTTCCTGTTAAAGATTAGATTTCCATGGCTTAAATTTGTTAAAAGGTGTTAAATTAAAATACCAATAAAATTAGGACATTATGAAGACAGATTCTTAGTATTGCAGGTGCAATAGTGTTGCCAGTCAAAACTACTGCAAGCCACAGGATCTGAAATACATCAATAGAGTGTTGCAAGACCTAAAGCTCCAAATAATTTGTGCTGTAGGATCTATGGTATTAAATGGTTAAGTTGAGAAAAAATTTATCTCCTTGCATAAACTGTAATTATATGCATTATACCATTTCCGTAACAAAGCAGTTACATAGCACATTCGTGACTGTGGTGATCTTAAGTGTATTTGACTGGATGGGTAACTAGGTGTGTGGGTGAGCGATTGCCTAATTATGTTCATGGATAAAACTCGTGGGTGAACAAGTGTGGGCAGATGAAATGTTGACTCTTGTTGATTGTATAGATGTCTGAGGCCTGAATGTATGGAGGTGGATTGGTGAAAAGCTGCATGGAAGAGAATGCATACAATTGTATGATTGTTCAGTGGAGGTCTTTGAATTAAATTTGTTTTGTTAAGGTAACTGTAATGGTAGGGAGGGGTTCTTTAAAATATTCTATCTCCTAATGAAAAGAAACATATTCATAAAATGTTCATTTAATATACATCTTTAATGTGCCTAAAAATCCATTATATAATCAGCAAATTAGATTTTGAAATTTTATGAAACAAGAATTATTATCAATTGCTTGGAATATCTGCCATTCTGGGATATGGTTTTCTTTTGTCCACTCAACATGTCGTGCTAGATGGTGGTTTCAAATTTTACATGTGATAGTGTGATTGCTTCTCTTTGTGGTTATCTAGTCTGTTGCTGTCTTTCTTAAAGCAGGATGTGGAGGTGTAAATATTGGACTGAAGTAACCTTCACCCTATGAAGGAACAGCGCTCCAAAAGTCTGTAATTTGAAATAAACCCGTTGGACTATAATCTGGTGTTGTGTGACTTCTGATTTTTGTAAATCAAATTACTGTCGGTATGGTCTGACAAATGGAAACACTTGCTCGGCTGAAACTTTAATTCCATAGTTTTCTCTAGGATGATTCAGTCCAGATCTCATTACAGCCTGGATCCAAACACGGACAAAATTGAATTTCTGGAGTGAGGTTAATATCGTAACTTCCCTTGACATCAGGCAGTATGCGAGTGTGGCATCAAGGAATCCTAGGCAATAGGTTTTGATGGGGGAAACTCTTTAATGGTTGGAACCAAACTTGGCACAAAAGAATATGGTTCTTTTTGTAAGGCCAAATATCTCATTCACAGAACATTCTTTAGGTCAGCATCCCAGGCCCTACTGTAGTAAACCCTTTATTCCTGATGAAGGGCTTTTGCCCGAAACGTCGATTTCGCTGCTCGTTGGATGCTGCCTGAACTGCTGTGCTCTTCCAGCACCACTAATCCAGTATTTGGTTTTCAGCATCTGCAGTCATTGTTTTTACCTACAGTAAACCAAGTCAACTTACCTGCATCTTGAGGTTCGGTGTTCACTGATGACTCACAAGTATTCAGCCCCACAACAGACCATTCCCTCGTGTAGTAAAACCCGGCCATCATCCAGATTTAAGCAGATAGATGGCAGGTACCATTTCCACCACAGTGCCAGGCAAAGATCATCTCTAAGATGACAAAGCCTAAACACATTCGCTAAAATACTGTAAGGATAGTGTAGACTTAAATGAGGAAGAGCTCGTGTTTTGGCAAAGGGTGCAGTAAGCACTCTGACACCCTGCCAGGTATTAATTAAGCAACTGTTTGAACAAGCAGTAATTGAAGTGTTGCATTGCAGATGATTTGGAGCTGGTGGGGGTGGGGGTGGGGGTGGGGGTGGGGGGCAGTGGTTTATAGAATGCACATTTTGGCGTCAATAAAAAAGTTGGTTGATCTGTGGACTAGTGGCCTGTTATCAATGACTGTCAACTACTGCATGATTGGTTCCCAGGTAACTAAGCAGCTTAAATCTGGTAACATGTGACAGAGAAAGAAAGAGAAGGGGAGAAGTGTTCAATTTGCACTCAGCTTGGAACTGGTCTCTTGATCCTCTTCAGATAAAACACACTTCAAACCTGAAAAAAAAAGTTTATCTTTCGAGCAACGGTTATTATAAGCTGTGACTTTTAACCAATAAGCTAGAGATTTTTCAGACGGGAATTTGCCATCTTTTTGTCCCTTACCAACCGGTGGAAGCATTCACAGAAAGATGATTGAAGGAACATTCTGGCCATCTAGAAGGTCATAAGGATCATCTCAACCTGGGAGCAAAAACTACAGAAGCAACTTTCCCAGTTCTCCCCTCTATCCATAAGCTATTTGACATTCTCTGTTTGACTGTGTATGTGTGCAAGTGGGGGCTATAAGGGAATTAGAGTTTTAATTATTAGAATTAGAATTCAAATTAGAATTAAAATTAAAATTAGAATTAGGTTTTATTGCCACTTGTACTTAAGCACAGAAGTACAGGAGGACAATGAAAAGTGCATAAAGTTGCCATTCTCCGGCACCATCTTAGGTATAAAGATTTGAGTGAAGAAACCATCTTAGGAACAAAAATCAAAACAACCATCTAGGATACAGAATTTTAAAAAAAACAAAAGGGGAAATACAAAAAAAAAGAGCCAACAATAAAGGGGAATCTTTCAGATCTAAAAGTCTTATCTCCATTAAGGAAGTTGGTGAGGTAAGTGGGCCACCCTTGGGCCTTGGGTTTCAGAGCTGCTGCTTTCACTGGCTCTTGGAAGTCATTCCCACTGCCACTGCAGGCCCTAATCAGTATCATATTAGCATTATATGTCATGATGAAGGGTTTCAGCCCAAAACATTGACTCTCCTCCTCCTCGGATGCTGTCTGACCTGCTGCTCTCTTCCAGCTTCACATCCATTGATCTTGACTTCCAGTATCTGCAGTCCTAACTGTCTCCTAGTATTATATGCTGATGGTTTATAATTGTTTACTTGTAGCTAGAGCCTAATTACTTGTAATAAAGAGTGACTTTTGTTCAGTACAAAAACCTGGCTCTTGCTTTCTATCAATCTGGGTCTCTGAGTCAGGTACATTGAGGAATACTGCATACTTTAAAAAACCTTTAACTTTAGTGATGACTGCAGGAATAGCTGACTTAATTTCCAGTGAACTATCCCAGTGAGGTGTGACAATTCAAAGATACTGCCAAATTGTCTTTATCTTAGGAATGATCATTCACCAAATACTGAAAAAAGACCAGCCACATAAATGATGTGGTTAATTGAGTAGGTCAAAGGTTAGCTTACTTCCTGACTCCTTAAAGATTTTTTTCACAGGAGTGTGATGGAATATTCTCACTTACCTGATGGCTTCAACTACAACAACACTCAGATATTCAATACCATCTAGGATAAAGTATTCCACCTGATTGACACTTCATCCACCACCTTAATAATTTTAGTTCTCTGCCACATGGTAACATAGCTACAGTATGTAGCATCTCGAGAATGCACTGTAGCACCTTCCAAATAGATTTGTTTTGGCAAATACTTACTAACTCTATCACCTAGAATATCCAGAGCAGCAGGCACATTGGAACACAATCACACACGAAGTTCCTTATTTAATCACTCACTATCATGATTTGGACATGAGTCAGCATTCCTTCATAGCAACTAGGTTCAATTCCTGGAAGTCCTTGCGAAAAAGCACAGTTGGCACCGCATTACTAAGCAGTTCAAGAAAAAGACCTGCCACCATTATAAAGGCAACCAAGTATGAATAATAAATGTTGATCTTGGCAGGGATGCCCAAATCCCAGAATTTAATCAAATAAAAATGTTGGATTTGCTGTTTTTGACCCATTGCACTTTAACTTTGGCTTTCTGTCTTCAATTCAATGCAGCGTCAATGATTTGGAAATGGAATTAGGTAATAATAGACATGTACGTGTACTCTACCCACCAGGAATTAAATAAAATGAAAAGCACATGGGAAATATTTCCTCAAGGATTGACAGTAATAAAAATGCTACAAACATCCAGGACTTTAAAACATGTAAAACTTCCAGTAAGTCTGTGGCAGAGAAATTGGTAGCTGTAAGAAAAAAACTTTTTCAACAAAGTTCATAGGTCTATTCAAAATAATGGACGACAGTTTAAGAAATCTGCATATTAAAATGAACAAGTAAATTAGAGGCAATAAATATGTATTTTCCCAGATGGCCACTGCTAGCAGCTGTGGAATTTTTCACCGCAATGAGTATGTGGTACTGGATAAAAAAATAATATTTTCTAATTCACCTTTTCAGCGATGTTATTACACATTTCTGGAGCAGGTGGGATTTGAACCTGAGCCTCCTGGCTCAATGGTAGGGTCATCAGTGACCCACAAGAACTGCAAAAGGTTGTTCACTGCCACCAATTCTCCCTTTTGTCTCAGATCTTTTTAGGGATTAGTGGTAGAGAATATATCGCAGTAGAGTATCTACAGAAGAAACATTATTCTCAGATAAGAAGAAGGTTTGTTGCATGAAAGCAATAAGTACAAATACATTTCGTCATTACTCAGTAATTAATAGGTCTTTAGGAAACTGGTGCAGCTCCACCTACTCCTTATGAAAGCGAGAATAGATGGCATTGCCTCCATACATGAATTGTGTGTAGCCTAAGTAGAATGGGTGGTGCTAATGTAACACGAACATTAACCCAATAAAACTGAAAGAACTATAGATGTAAAACAGAAACATTAACCCCTTGAGAACAATTACCTTATACAACATAATATTCATTAAATCCCTACATTGTGGAAGCAGGCCAATCGGCCCATCAAGTTCACATCAACCCTCCGAAGACTGTTCCAACCTTATTACCCTGCATTTCCCATGGCTAATCCACCTAGCCTGCACATCTCTGGACACTATGTGCAATTTCGCACAGCCAATCAACCTAAACTGCACATCTTTGGACTGTGGGAGGAAACCAGAGCACTCAGAGGAAACCCACACAGACTCCACATAGATAGTCACCCAAGGGTGGAAAACTGTACCCAGTTCCTGAGCCACTGTGCCACCCAACATATCCTTCAACAATTAGCATCACTGATATCCAATGAAATCAAAAACAGAAAGAGGTAAGATAAATTGAATAAATTAATATCCTAACAAGTTGGTAGAACTTTAAAGATGAAAAATGTGATCCAAAAAGCAAGTGAATGAAAGCCTTGAAAAAAAGTTCTGTTGAAGGGTCTCTGGATTTAAAATGTTAATTATGTTTCTCTCTCTCCAGATGCTGCCAGACCTGTTGAGTTTCTCCAACACTTTCTGTTTTTATTTTCAGATTTTCACTATCCACAGTTATTTGTTTTATTTTGTATGAGTTAAAGTGCTGCCTATGTATCCCTGCTTTGGTTCAATTATTCCTTCTTTCTCTAACCTTTCACTTAAAAACCATACTTAGCCAAGACATAAAGTAAAAGTCTTATGTCAGCATACACATCCTGTCATTTTCCAGTATAAATTCCTATGAAACTGTCCATAAAACTTCTGTCCTCCTTTTCCATTCTCAATGGAGGCATTGCACTACCATTTGTAAAATGGAGTAATAGCAACCACCAATACCATGGTGATTTAGTGGTTAGCACTGCTGCCTAATGGAGCTGGGTTCGACTCCAGACTCAGGTGAGTGTGTGGAGTTTGTACAGTCTCCCCATGTCTGCATTGGTTCTCTCCAGCTGCTTCAGTGTCCTCCCACAATCCAAAGATGTGCAGGTTAGGTGGATTGGCCACGCTAAATTGCCCATAGTGTCCAGGGATGTACAGGCTGGTGGGTTACCCATGGAAAATACGAGGTTACAGGGATAGGGTAGGGGGGGTGGGTTTGGGTTGCATCCTCTTTGGAGGGTCGGTGTGGACTCGACAGGCCGAATGGCCTGCTTCCACCCTGTAGGGATTCAGTGATTCAATGACTGAACTGAAAGTGAATTACATCTGTGCAATTTCAATAAGGCCTCATACAAGAGATTAATATGCAAAGTTAAAGTGCATGGGATTGGAATTCATGTACTGAAATAGATTCAGAACTGTTTGACATACAGTAAACAAAGATCTTCTTCTGAGCGGCCAGCAGTGACTAGTGGGGTGCCACAGGGATCATTGCCTGAACTCCAGTTAATCACATTAATGATCCAGATTAGGAACCTTCATGTTATACCTCCACGTTTGCCGATGACACAAGCTGGATAGGATGGTGTGCCGTGAGGAGCATACAGAGGAGCATCTGTATACTGTGGACAAGTACAAGGCAGATGCTGTATAATGTGGACAAATGTGAGTTTATCCAGTTTGTTAGCAAAAACAGTTATGGAGATTACAGTATTATCTGAATGGCGATAAATTGGGAAAGAGAGAAAAATAACAAGACTTGGGTGTCCTTAAACACCAGTCACTGAACGTAAGTATGCAGATATGGCAGACAATGAAGAAGGCAAATGGCATGGTGGCCTTCATAGGGAGAGGTTTCAAGTACTGGAGCAGGGATGTTTTGTTGCAATTGCACAGGATGTTGGTAAGACCACACCTGGAGTGCAGGTTTATTTCTTTATCTGAGGAAGCATGTTCTGGCTAATGAGAGAATACAATAAAGATTTATCAGACTGATTCCTGGGGTGGCAGACTGATGTACAGGGAGAGACTGGATAGGTTAAGCTTCATTCACTTGGATTTAAAGTTTGGGAGAAGATTTGTAGCTCGGGTGCTCGTTGTTGTGGTAGAGACAGGCCACTATAAATGCTGGAGGAAACAGCACAGAAGTGCTTCACAGGAGGCTCCCAAGCACTGAGGATGTCACCTAGACAGGGGACAAAACGTTTGCAAGACAAATTCCCAGCTCGGCGAACAGAACCACAACATTTGGGTTTAAAAGAATGAGGGGGGATTTCATAGAAACCTGTAAAACTCAATCAGCATTAGCCAATGTAGATGTAGGAAAGATGTTCTCGAAGCTTGAGCAGTCCAGAACCAGCCTAAATCTAAGGGATAAACCTTTAGCACTGAGATGAGGAAAAGTTTCTTCACCCAGAGAGTGGTGAGCTGTGGATTGTCTTCCACAGAAAGCGGTTGAAGCCAAAACATTGCTAAAGGAATCAAAGGTTATGGCGAGAAATTGGAAACAGGGTTCTAAATTGGATGATCAGCCATGATCACATTGAATGATAGAGCTGGCTCAAAGAGCCGAATGGCTTATTCCTGTTCCTATATTCTAAGTTTCTATATAGCAATTGATATATTGATATATAACATAAATATCATAAAAGTGAAATGCACATCCATGAGTATTTTAAAGCAGAAGTAAACTTATTAAAGCACAGTCATTAATTTTGAACTTTGGGGATGTGCACAGATAAAACAAATATCCTAACTTTCTTCAATAGGGCGTAATCTAGTAATGAGGAGAAAGTGAGGACTGCAGATGCTGGAGATCAGAGCTGAAAATGTGTTGCTGGAAAACTGCAGCAGGTTAGGCAGCATCCAAGGAGCAGGAGAATCGATGTTTTGGGCATGAGCCTTTCCTGAAGAAGGGCTCATGCCCGAAACGTCGATTCTCCTGCTCCTTGGATGCTGCCTGACCTGCTGCACTTTTCCAGTAATCTAGTAATGACCCTGCCTAAGTTTTGAACATCTTTAGAAATAGCATTACACTAAATTGAAACAAGATGAAATCCTATTTGAAGCTCCCAGGAAAGACCAGAAACTAGAATCTGATACAGGAACTGAATTTCTGCAAGCATAAAATAATAATGGCTTTGCAACTGCCATCAGCAATAGGAGCACAGAGGAATCCTTTATTGTGACCTCATTTCATCTCCAAATCACGGTGACTAAATGGAACTAAGGTCACAAAGGCATGGTTAAAATATAGTGCATCAAACAGAGCAAATCCAAAATAGGATCAGGGTTTCACTCTCATCATAGAGCTAAAGTAATCATAGAGCTAAGCCGACCCAGATGTTGCATTTTAATCAGTTTCAGCATCAAGGTTGAGACCCACAGCAGCAGGCTGCATTGTGTACTAGAGACATGATTAATGTGGCTACAGTATCCTCCACGTTTGGGGGCATGTTGTAATTAAAATACTATTTGCTTAGATTAGATGCATAGATCTAAGGTGTAGATCAGAGATATACATAATAGGATAGTTCCTTATACAAAACAAGTCTTTAATGTGCTTTGTTTGTGCTCATGTATATGTGTGTGCGTGAGTGTGGGGTACTTACTGCTGCTAACCTATTGTGGTAATAAACCACTGGGCTTTATGATTGAATTTTCATTAAATTTAGCAAAGAAATAAGGAGTTAATAATTCAATCCTTTAAATTATATTTTTAAATATTATATATCCTATTACATAATTATTCATTTCTATTCAAATTTGATTGAATAGAAAATGGTTATTTGGCTAAAAATAAAATATTAAGTTGCTGGGGAAGGTGGAATAAAACCTGCTGGAAAATCTCAACGGATAAGGCAGCACATGTGGTAAAAAGAGAAAGATTAGGTTCACTTTATAGGCTGATGTCCTCTCATTGGAATTTTCTTTTCTTGTCCTTTCAATGACAGATAATTGTCTGAGCATATTCATTATGGCCAATAAGATCTTGATTATGAAAGCAGATTGTGAACATCAATCATTTTTAAGGGACATTCGTCATTAATTGGAATGGTTGCTGCACAGCACTGCCACAAGATGGTGCTACAAAGTTTCTGCAGTAGGTGTGTCCAGTCCAATCAGAAAGGAGATGTTGTTGAAGTTATTTGTGGGGAATGGGGTGGACCAGTTGGGAACATTCAGGGAACAGTGATCATTGTATCATAATGTTAAAGTTGGCTATGGGGAAGGACAAGGACAAACCTTTAATGAGGTAAGGATAGCATGCTAAATGAATAATGGGCTGTATTTAAATAAGAGACAGATAAAGTACAGTTAAGTATATACCCCTGAAAGGTCAACAAATCCTGAGTTTCCCAAATGAGGAAAGATTCTGATGAAGCAAAAAAGCTTTGCTTATGACAGAAATTGTGAGTGGCATGATGACTCAGTGGTTAGGACTGCTGCCTCAAAGCACCAGGGACTCTGGTTCGATTCCAGCCTTGGGTGACTGTCTGTTGGAGTTTGCGCATTTGCCTTGTCTGTGTTGGTTTCCTCTGGGTGCTCTGGTTTCCTCCCACATTCTAAGATGTGCAGGTTAAGTGGATTGGCCATACTAAATTGTCTATAGTGTCGTAGTTTATGTGGGTTGACCATGGTGGTTGCGGGGTTACAGGAATAATATCTGGATGAATTGTCTTCAGAGGGTCAGTGTGGACTTGATGGGCCAAATGACCTGCTTCCACACTGTAGGGATTCTATTTCTAATCTCATATTCTAACTCAAGTCAGGTGAGTAATACAATTGAAAAGCAAGCTAAATGTATAAGGTTCTGAGAGAAATTGAAAAAGGAAATAAGTGAAGGAAACAGAGAGAGTAAGAAAACACTAACAGCAAACATTGAAATGGGAATGTAGAAGTCTTCCAGAAGCATATAAGTAGTAAAGTTTCATAAGAGGAGTGTGGCTGTTCATGGACCATAAATGAGATTTATGCATGTAGTGAGGGAGTATGGTTGATGCATTAAATTAATACTTTGCATTGTTTTAACAAGGATGAAATGCTGCCCAGGTCACAGTGAAGAAAGAGATGATTCAGATACTTGAATGTTGTAAAATTGGTAAGTGTGGGGTACTGGTTATTCTTAAACACCAATACTAATTGAGGTGTACCCAAGGATGCTGAGGAAAGTGAGATTTTAAATTGTTAATTGTTTTTGGACTGGAGCAGATTTTATAGTGAAGTTTCCCCACAGATCAGCATTGGAACCTCCGTGTTTACTGATTTATGTTAATGGCCTTGACCATGGTATAGAGGGGATATTTTCAAAGGTTGAAGATTGTAAAGAAAGTTGGAAACATTGTGCTCTGGTGCAGTAACTGGTGCACCTATCAGGACATAATACCCCAGCTCAACTCTCCACACATAGAAACATAGAAGATAGGAGCAGGAGGAGGCCATATGTTCCTTGGAGCTGCTCCGCCACTCATCATGATCATGGCTCATTGTCCAACTCAATAGCCTAATCCTGCTTTCACCCCGTAACCTTTGATCTCATTAATCCCAAGTGCTATATCTATCTACCTCTTGAAGCCATCCGATGTATTGGCATTAACTACTTCCTGTGGTAATGAATTCCACAGGATCACCATTCTCTGGGTGAAGAAATGTCTCCTCATGTACGTCCTAAATGGTCCTCCCCGAATCCTCAGCCTGTGACCCCTAGTTCTGGAAACACCCACCATCAGGAACATCCTCCTCTCATCCACTCTGCCTAGTCCTGATAGAATTTTATAAATTTCTAGGTGATCCCCCCTAGGTTTGTGTGAACACCATTGAAAACAATCCTGACCTGGTCAATCTCTCCTCAAACGTCAGTCATGCCATCCCTGGAATCAGTCTGGTGATCTTCGCTGCACTCTCTCAAGAGCAAGAGCATCCTTCACCCCAAGGAAAGCCTTTAAAAATGCTTTTCCAGTTTATAAATTCCTACTTCAGAAATAGAACCAGTCTGACTCAATGTTGGAATACAGACAGACTGTAACTGCACACCTTTAATGCATTGTCTGAGCTGAGATGTCACCTTTTTAAAAATAAAACCTTAAGTTATCTTTGGAATATGACTTGAAAGAAGTTGTGGAATTTACATATTAATGAATCAAAACTTGCATCCCCATTCGAAGTGAATAAAGAATTAATAGCAATCCAAGTTTGTTCAACATCAGTTGTATGACACTTTGATATTTTACTATAAATTCTGTGTCTTATGATCCTGCCCCACTAGCTACTTGACAAAGGAGCAGCACTCCAAAAGCTTGTACTTCCAAATAAACCTGTTGGGCCAGAACCTGGTGATGTGTGATTTTTAACTTAATCCAGTTGATCAGCCCATTCCTTCTGCAATGGACTGAAAGGGAGATGGACAAGGCCACTCTAGCTGTCAATCAGGCAGTGCCCACCCAATTGGAAAATACGAGGGGGGTGGGGAACCGGGGGCTGTCAATCAGGCACAGCCTCGGTTAATAGGGGGCGACATGGGTGGGATTCGTTTGCAGTCTATCGGACGTAGCCCCAGCCAATAGGATAGGGAAATGGCTTGGACTGCGATGGTTGTCAGGGTGAAGGAGACGACATTGGCTTCAGGAGCTGTCAATCACAATGAGCTTCGACCAATTGTAAAGGAGCATAGGCTGGGCCCGGTGCCTTGTCAATCAGGCGTTTGGGGCGGTGGATGGGCGGGGTCACACGTCCAGTCAATCAGGTCCCGTCCAAAGGAGAAAGCAGGACCCGACGCACGGGCGATCAATCAAGCGGTACGCCAACATTGGAGGGGGAGGTGGGCGGGGCCACATGAAACGTCAGTCAGGAGACACCCCTGAAGTAGGAGAGGGGGAAGCGGGGTTAAAGGCGGTGTCAATCAGGAAGCACGCCGGCCAATGGGAGAGGGGGAGCGGGGCTACAGGCGATGTCAGTCAGGAGGCACCCCGACCAATGGGAGAGGGGCGGGCTGATGGGGATGGGCTGGATCTGAGGTTGGTGTGCAGCGCGAGTTGGCAGCTCGAGCTCAGGACCGTTAAGAATCAGCAGCGGTAGCGGCGGGGCAGGAGAGTGAAGTGGTACCGGACACGGAGATACAGGGCACACCGACACAGCTTTACCTGGATGGTTCACAAGGTGAGGCTTCGGGGCAGTGCAAACATACAGGGGCTAGGTAAGGGGGGGGGGGGGGTGTTTTTTTTTCTCCTGTTTATTCTCTCTTCTGTGTTCCCAGTTCCTGCAGCTTCTGCTGGGGGAAGGAAAAGTAGTGATTGAGAGCCTGGAGCTGTGTGTGTGGGAAGGAGAACCGGACTAATCCGCTTCTTGTTGTCTCAACATTTACAGGCTGAGGGGGGACAGTCCTCTTGAGTGGGCTCTCAGATTAAAGGATGGCTTGGTGCCAGTCAGCCCAGTGTAGCCTCATGGCTGTCTGTGGCCTTTCTCTGCTTCTCTCTCTCTCTCTCTCTCCCCACCCCCCCACCATCATTGCAGCCTCTACTTAAGTTTTATGAGAGCCTTGTGCGCTTTCAAATAAAAAAAATGTTAACTCTGCCCATTCTGCCAGCTTTAAATCAGAACGGTGTGCTCTCGTTCTGGGCACTTGTCTCCGTGTGCATCTCCAAAGATGATCTGCAGTGCACTGGCACTGCTGCAGATCTTGACATGGGAAGGTTGATTCATTTTGCCACAGTGGCATTTCTTATTGCCTGAAGATGAGCTGACTAGATCAAAGCTGGTTGCCAGTGGATTGCATGTATACAACTGTGATTGAAATAAATCTCTGATATTTGAGCATTCATGGCAGCTTTAGGATTGAGGGCAATGTTGCAGTGCAGTGGCATCAATTGCATTTTGCAAGAGAGGTGTTATGAGCAGTATTATTACCTTGCTGGGTTAAACTGCTGTGCAATCAAAGGACCTCTGGCTTTCCTCAGGTATTGAGGATGTCATTGAACATGTTGAAGTGTGCAGTGACTTGAGTATCTGGAGGAGTTATGCATAGTTTGTTAGCTGCTTTGTCCAGCTGCACACACAAACTTAATGACAAATAAAATTAATCAGTTCTGATGAGAGGAGGAGGTGATGGGAATTGATGGGGGTGGGGGTGGTAGTCAGATATACAGTTAGTTTAACTTTATGTTCAGTGTGCTCCATAGTCCCTTAATTGAAACTTCATTTGGATATTGTTTAGTATAGTATTGGTGAATTTCTGCTAATTTCTTGTATAGGTTCAACACTAACATGACAATATTTTAGTATCCTTTATTTTAGAATGTGCTAAAAATTAGATTCCCCAGAGTGTTTCATACATTCACTGATTTTTATCTGCTACAGTAAAAATTTCATCAGTGAATTTTGATGTTTTCTACAGTATTTCTTTTACTGTAGTTCTTTTACATTGCTGCATCTGATTTCGATGTCTGTTTCATCACTCTTTTCAAGCATATTTTTGCCATATTTTTTCTTTCCTCATAATCTATTTAAACTTGCATGGCTGCTTTGTGATGCCATTAATTGAAAAAGTATTTTTGCCTCCCAACTAACTATTGGGCTGGTTTTCTCTGATTGGTAGGCTATCATCCTCTTTGTATCTTTTTCATATTTATTACTATCTGCACATTACACTTTGTAAGTTTTGCAGAATTCTACATCGGTATATTAGCTGACAACACCCAGGTCTACCCACCAATAACCCCTCTTGATTTCTGTTGTTTTAACATAGTTTAACTGCATGTATAATATCATCTAATCCTGGATGAGTAGAACAAATAAATATTGGGAAGACTATTGTCTTTTAGGCCCTGAGACCAACTCATTCCTTTGGTGTTATCTTCAACTTGAATCAGGTCCTCACCACTCAACACCTTGCACCTGCTAGTCTGTGTTAGTACCTCGTTTAAAAATACCTTTAATTTAAAAATTATTGACCTTGTTTCCAACTTCCTTTATAGTTTTGGCCCTGTTTGTTTCTTCAGCTCTGTTACCCTCAAATATCTGTTTCTCCAATTCTGGCCTCTTTCACATACCGACTTGTAAGTATTACACCATTCTTTGTCTTGCATCCTAATGTCTCACCCTGAACTTTGGAATTAATATGTATGAGCTCCTCTGCCTGACTTTCAGATGCTTTTGAATCTACTGACGAAGTCCTCTAGAGGGTGAGAATAAGGACCTCATGGTAGATAATAAAGAAATGGCAGATGGAATGAATGTTTTTCTTGCGGATGGGAAAAAAAAATCCCAGTAATAGTTGTAAATCAGGAGGTTGAAGGAAGAAAGGAACTTGGTGAAATTTATTATCATTAGGGAAATGGAAGTGAGCAAACCAATGAAGCTCTAGGTTGATAAGACTTTGGGTCCTGATGGATTTCATTCTAGGAGCAAACACGAGGTGAGTAATGAGGTAGTAGATGAATTAGTGCTAACTTCCCAAAACCCATCCGATTCTGGATAGGTTACATCAGATTGGAAAGTAGCAAATATAACCTCTCTACTCAAAAAGGGAGAGAGGCAGCTATAGGCCACTTAGCTTGACAGCTGTCATCGGAAGGTATTCAAATTTATCATTTAGCTTTTGAGAAATTTAAGCTGATCTTGAAAGGTCAGCATAGTTCTATGTTTCATCTGTTTATTAGAATTTTTGCAGAAGCAACATGTGATGTAGAGAAAAGGAAACTCAATGATGTACTGGACTTGTATTTTCCAAATTACCTTTAAGGTTCCATGTACAATATCCTGTCATAATGTAGTAGCAGCAGTTAGATCCTAAAAGAGGTAGCTGCAGAGGTTGCAAATACATTGCTTGTAATTTTCCAAAAAATGCTTGGAGTCTGGAGAAGTATGAGAGGATTGGAAAACTGCTAATGTTCAAAATAGGAGGGAGGCAAAAAGAAGGTAACTATAGGCTGATTGTCTAACATCTATTTTTGGAGAAATATTGGAATCAATTATTAAGGAAGTAATAGCAGCCCATTTGGAAAATCATAATCTAATCAAACAGAGTCAGCATGGCTTCATGAAGGGAAAATCATGCCTGACTAGTTTCAACATTTTCAAGGAAATCTCAGCCAGAGTGGATAGAAGGGAACTAACAATTGTGTTTTATTTGAACTTCTGGAAAATATTTGACAAGGAACCTCAAAAAGATTAAGCCATGAGACAAGAGAACATGGTGTTGGTATTATATTGGCATGGATACAGAATTTGCTACTGGGCAGGAAACAGTGAGCGGGATTAAAGAGTTGTTCTTCAGATTGGCAATCTGTAACCAGTTGGGTTACATAGGGGTCGAGCTCGAACCATAATTGTTTACAATGTATATTAATGACTTTGGGGAAGGATGTGAAAAGTGCTATAGCTTATTTTAATGACAGCAGAAAAAATAGGTGAAAAGGCAAGTTGTGAGTGGGATACCATCAATTTACAGAGAGTGATTTATAGGTTAAGTAAAAGTTGGCAAATGGAGTATAATGTGGAAAAAAAAATGAAGTTCATTTTAGAAGGGAGAACAAAAGAGCATTGTATTATTTAAATGGAGAAAAACTGCAGAAAGCTGCAACAAAAAGATTTGGTGCTTGTGTGTGAAAGCTACCGCACACATGCAGGTAATCAGGAAGGTGATGGAATGTTGCCCTTATTTCAAGGGACTTGAAGTATAAGCGTAGGGAAATCCTACATTCTTTCTTCAAGGTGTTGGTGAGACCCCATCTGGAATACTGTGAGCAGCTTTGGTCCCCTTCTTTAAAGAAAAGGTATCACTTCATTGGAGGTACTTCAGAGAAGATTCACAAGAATGATCCCTGGTATAGAAGATTGTCTTATGAGCAAAGTTTAAACAGTTGATGACTATGCTTCTTAGAAGAATGAGAGATGATCTCATTGAGACTTATTGGATTCTTGAGGAGCTTGACTGGGTAAATACTGACAGGATGTTTCCCTTGCAGGGAGAATCCAGGATCAGAGGGCATAGACTCAGAAGAGGGTTGCCTGTTTAAAACTGAAATGAGGAAGAATTTCTACTCTCTCTGGGACATGAATTTTTGGAATACCTTGCCACAGCGAGCTGTGGGTGCGCAGTCTTTGTGTATATTTAAGGCTGAGATAGATTTTTGAACAGTAGGGGGATTCAAGGGTTATGGGAAAGTGAATGAGCATGGATGTGAGGAGTGTTGGATCAGCCATTATCCTGTTGAATGGCAGAGCAGTCTTTGAGGGGCCAAATGGCCTACTCTTGTTTCTATTTCTTGTGATCTATGAGTTCATGGTGTAGTGGATAACATCCTAGCATGGTGTGGCAGATTGGCTAGCTGTTGCAAAACAAAATGTATGCATAAATGAATCTTTTACAGATTGTCAGGATGGAAGAAGTGGGGTCCTGCAGAGGTCTCTGTTTGACCCTTGTCTTTATCCATGTCATTGATATTAATTATAAATTAAGGAGAACAAAGACGTGGTAGCTAAATTTGCAGAGAATGCATAAAAAATACATTGGTTAAGAATATTGTGAAGATGACATAACCAGTAAGCAGGCAGTTACTAATAGGTTGAGAATGCATAAATCTGGTTGAAGTATAATGCAGAAAAAGTTTTTCACTTTCGCAAGTAGATTAAATAAGCAGTGCATGATGTAAATGGAGAACAATTGCAGAATTGAGGTGAATAATTTGCAGACATCTAGTATATGTGTACATTAAGTAGTTAATGCTGATATAATGTTGTCTTTATTTTCAATTTCTCTCATAAAAATTAAGATGTTACGATGCGTTTGTGAGACTACATCTTTAATATTGTGCACTGCTTTGGTCGTCTTCTCGAAGAAAGTGTGTAAATGTGTTGGAAACAATTTGGGAGTTTACTGGTTTGATACGTGGAATGATTGGGTCGTGTAATGAGGGAAAATTGGGCAGGCTGGGCTTTTTCTCAGTGAGGTTTAGAGGAGCATGAGGTGATTTGCTTGAAGTTTACATAACTCTGAATGGACTTTACAAAATGGATGTGGAAAGGATATTTCCTTAATTGGTGATTTTTGTTTTTGTTGAGATCAGGAATGTCTCTTTTAGAACAGGTATGAAGAGAACCTTTAGAGGAGCAAGTTACTGCAGATGCTGGAATCTACTGTAAACAAAAAATGCTGGAAATCAGTGGGTCAGGCAGCATTCATGGAAAGAGAGCAAGCTAATGTTTTGAGTCTAGATGACTCGTCACAGCTTGCTTTGTCTGCATGGATGCTGAAGAGAATCTTTGAGTTGAGACTTTGGAACTCTGCCTTTAGAATGTGGTGGCAGTGGATGCATTTAATGTTTTTAAGGTTGAGATAGATTGAATTTCTTGCCTCACAAGAGTCTGAGGTTATCAGGGGTAAATGCAAATGTGGAATTCAGAACAGAACTGGATCAGCCATAATGTTATTTAATGATTTTAGCAGACTTGAAGTGCTAAGTGACCTAACTCTGCTCCTAACTTGTAAATCTACCTTTTTACTTTTTAAAGCTCAGTGAATGTTTTAACGGTGCTCTGTAAGTACATGTTGGGGTCACTTGGAGATTTAAAATTAACCTTGGCAATTTTAGGTGTCTAGTTGAAAACAATCATTGTGCAGTATTAATCATAATATGTTAATAATATCTTCCATAGGGACAAAATCGCAGTTGTGATCAAGAGGGAGGAATTTATGATGTCATTGGAATGGCTGTATAATCTGTAAAATTAGAATCCTATTTATATTTTCACTGTTAATTTTTGTAGTTAATTTACTTTCCCAGCTTCTAATTTAAAAAAATACACAAAATATTGTCCCTATCCAGTTATTGGTGTTGAGCATGACTTAATGATGGTACAACAAAAATGACTTATTTATTGGCAATTCATGGAATCTAATTCATATCCTGTAGCTGCTTACTGTACATTTTTTTTCTCTGCTTTGCCTATTAAGCTATTTGAACAATGTGAAGTTTTTAATATAAATGGTATTCTGTTATTACAGGCTTAACATGAATAATGACAAATAGAGAGGAAATAAAGCATTGAACCAATAACTTTATTCTATGTATTTGTTTTTACGCAAGTTGAATGATAAATCAGAATATAACACCACCTTTTTAGAGGTGCAATATGCTAGTTGAACATTTCTCACTATTAACTGATTGTATGGGTACAAATGAATGCTGAGAATATGGCATTTGTGAGGGACAAACATGATTGAATTTAATATAGTGGATATTATTGTGGAAATCTTCAGTGTATTGTCATTATGTTGTTCGAATTTTTATCCTGGAAGAAAGTTTGAATTACTGTTTTGATTTCTGGAAATTTGTTGGAATGAATGGATCGGCAATTTGTTACTGATAAGTATTGAGATAAGTAGTGTCTTAATTTGAATAATAATCCAATTTAGTTTGGATTGTATTTTGTTGGGTCTGTTCACTTTAGTTTTTGCCAAATTTCTGAATTGATGGTGTAAATATCTTAGAACAGTGGTAAATTTCAAGCTGGTTCAACATTTTGTCATTTTACTCAAATGAATTCTCTTTTATTAAAGTTATTGACCAGTTTTGAATGTGCTCAAGAGTTTCATTTTTAGGTTTGAAGAATTTAAACCAGGATTCAATATTGTTTAACACTTCTTTCACATGGCCTCTAATATTATGCTTCCAGTCCCTCCAGCTAGAATGTAAGTGGTTTTACTGAATCCATTCTCCTCAGGCAAGGAACTGTTTAAATTAAGACAAGTTGACCTATTGTGTATGGCAAAAAGAAACTTTTTTAAAAATGTCTGGAGGCAGGTTAAATAAGCTAGAAATCATGAAACAAAAGTTTTTTTTGGTCCTTAGAACCTATTTCTTTTATAAACAGATATTTTGCTTCTTGGGAGAAGTACTACAAAGACTTTGTTTGCCTTAAGAAAAGGTAAATCATGTGTGAATTCACACCCTGATTATCACTATAACGCTAGATTATTTTGTCTTTGAGCTTATGCACAATCCTAGCACATTAGTAAATGTTATGCTTCTCGCAGTATTTTATTTTCTTCTAAAAAGTGAAGTCTCTATAGTCTTACCAGAACGTAATGCTGCTCTTCAGAGAGGGAGGCAACTGGTGGTGGTTTAACCTGAGGGTCACAATGCCTCCGGCAAGGGGAGAGACTGAGAAAGAGTCCTTCGTGGTAATGTTACAGGAATCTAACCCATTCTGTTAACATCACTTTGCATCACTAACCACCTACCCAGTCAACTGAGCTAGCTGACTCCTTCCTTCAATGGAACGTTCTACGCTGGTGGTAGCAAATGATGGCTTATAGCTTATGTGGTGGCTAATGGGTGGAAAGTGAAAACTATGACACTCAATCGTTGTTGTGGGAGGAAGAAAAAGAAGAGACAGACCAGCTTTTCCTAGCTGCTATCAGTTCTAGAAAATGATTATTGGCTTTGAAAAATTAACTATGCTATTCTGAAATTGACAGCAACTTCTGAAGTCCAGAACTGTGAAGTTAATCAGTAGTTGAGAACTTGTTAGTGATCCTCTGCTTTTCCATAGGGAACCTGTTGAAGTCTCAACAGACTGCCATGAATTAAAATCACTGAACTGATGCATACTTGTCCTTTTTTAAAATTCATTCTTAGGATATGGGCATCACTGGCTAGGTTAATATTTATTGCCCATCCCTAATTGCCCTGACGAAGGTGATTATGAGCTGTGTTCTTGAACCCCTTCAATCCTTCAAGTGCAGCGACACCACCTTGCTCCTAAAAGGGAGTTCCAGAATTTCAAATCAGTGCTTGAGAAGGAAAGGCGATACACTTTCAAGTCAGACTGGCATGTGACTTGGAGGGGAGCTAGCAGGTGGGAGTCCCATAAATCTGCTTTTTTTTTTAAGTCTTACAAGTTGAGTTTGGAAGGTGCTTTGGAGGAGCCTTGGTGAGTTACTTCAGTGCATCTTATACACTGCTGCAGTATGTCGATGGCGAAGGAAGTAAATGTTGAGAGTCGTAGATAGTGCTCATCAAGTAGGCTGCTTTATTCTGGATGATGACAAGAACTTCATCATACTCCTGACACTTGCCTTATTGATGGTGAGCAGGCATTGAAGAGGTATGAGGTGAGTTACTTGGTGCAAAATTTCTAGCTACTATCTTACACTTGTAGCCACGTTATTCATATGGCTGGTCCAATTCCACTTTTGTTGAGTGTGTTGGTGGAAAAGCACAGCAGGTCAGGCAGCATTCCTAGACGCAGGATTCTGCCTGACCTGCGGTGTTTTTCCATCACCATGCTCTCGAGTCTCATCTTCAGCATCTGCAGTTCTCACTTTCTCCCAGTTCCATTTTTGTCTGTTATAATGCTGCTCCATGTTGATAGTGCTGTTTTATATTATTAGTCTCACTGTTAAAAACCATGAAAAAGTACAAGCTTGTTCAATATGATGTAATTGGGTTTTAATGGCATGTTACGTTCATAATTGTTGCTAAAAGCTCTGGCCCTGAAGCAATATTTATTTTTATTTCTGGAAAGTCTATTTTTTTTCTAAAATGATGACATTTTATAGAGCATTTTTCTATGTTTATTTCAATTTCTACATGTAAATGTCCCAATGATTTATTTAAGTTGCACTTACTGTAAAAAATTATTTTTGAGTGGAGGATAATCAGTGCATTTTACTTCTTGGTTTGCTTTCTGTGGGAATACCTCTTGCATAAGTACTTTTTTAGCATGCTTAATGATATCACTATTGCAGGATCCCTGGATATCCTCTTGTCTTGTTCAAACATAAGGCAAATTCATTCTATTACTAGCTATTTTTGCACTGCTTTATTCATTGTGATTGTTGACCTCAATATCCAGCCTACAGTCAATGTCAATTTGTTGTAGATTTTTGCTCAGGATTTTTTGTGAAGAATCAGATGAAAAATGAATCTAAGTAAACATTAATAATAAATGAGATGTCTTTTCCAGTGCTATGTATTCTATAGAATATCCTGATTAAAGAAACTATCTCATTTTTGGCTTATTCAAATTTTTAGAATGTCAGGGATGTAACTGATCAGAACAGGAAAAATTGACTTCAAAGACATGGGGGGGGAGCTCAAATTTTGATTAATTTGCTTGCTTGGATCTTAAGAGATTGCTTTTGTATTTCCGATGTGGTTTTGCTTGGTTTTTCTGTACTTGATGTAGAAATTAGCGAGGAAGGGTATGATCTGCGGTGTTTTATAACAGTTGAAATTAAAGGACGTCCACTTGGAGAAATGCACCAATGGGTAGGTCAGCTAGAAAGTCAAGTTTGTAATTTGATAACTAATGCTATTATAGTCAATAAAGATGAAGGAATTTCAAGATCAAGTTCTGTTCAATGCAGAGGTTTTCAGAACCTTTGCATTGTTCCAATGTTACAAAAGTGGACGTTTAGAACTGAAGAATTTTACATTTTGAAATGCTGCCAATTATGTTGATTTACATCTTTATATTTGTATGTATACAGCTATGTTTGGGCAGGTACCTAAATCATAAATTTACTTGCAAACCACACAGTTTTGTGCACAATTTACAACTGCTTGTACCCAGTACATAAATTCTACTGACGTTTTATATTCATGGTTTCCTCCCACAATCCAAAGATGTGCAGGTTAGGTGAATTGGCCATGTTAATTGCCCATAGTGTCCAAGGATGTGTAGGTTAGATGCCTTAGTCAGTGGTAAATATAGGATAATAAGGTAGGGGAATAGGTTTGGGTAGGTTACTCTTCAGAGGGTTAGTGTAGACTTGCCTGTTTCCACACTGTAGGGATTCTATAAAGACCAAACCTGGATCATTAAAATATGGTGTACTTTTTTCTACTGAGGGTGCTGTTGAAAAAACTCTTAAGTTCATGAGAAAAGAAGCAGATGTGGGCCCATGAGCGTTATCTACTGTTCATTATGATCACTGCTGATCAACCTCACCACCCAATTTACTGTTCTAGCTTCCTTTGTCTCTTGATTCACTGTTGTGCTCTCAAATCTTTATGGTCTGAGTCGCAATTGAAATCCAAAGATATTTCAGTCTAGGTCTTGACTATATTTAACAACTGAGAACCCAAAGCCATCTTAAGTAGAGAATCATTCCAGGAATTTAAAACGCTCAGTAACACATTTCCTCCTAACTCAATCCTAAATGGTCAACTCTTTATTCTCAGACTGACACTTTTGTATTATGCAGTCACAGACAAAACCCCATTGGCATCTACTTCATAAACTTTCTAAAAATGTTGTAAACTTCAATGAGATCATCTCTCATTCTTCTGAAGTCCAGAGGTCATAGAGATGTACAGCATGGAAACAGACACTTTAGTCCAACCATGCCAACCAGATATCCCTCCAAACCCTCCTTATTCATATACCCACCAAAATGCCTTTTAAATGTTGCAATTATACCAGCCTCCACCACTTCCTCTGGCAGCTCATTCCATACATGCAACACCCTCTGTGGAAAAGGTTGCCTCTTAGGTCTCTCTTATATCTTTCCCCTCTCACCCTAAACCTATGCCCTCTAGTGCTGGACTCCCCGATCACAGGGAAAAGACTTTCTATATTTACCCTATCCATGCCCTTCACAATTTTGTAAACCTCTTAAGGTCACCCCTCAACCCATTTTACTCAAACTTTTTTTTATAAGATCATTTTGTCCTAGGATTCAATCTGGAGCATCTTTATTACACTCCTCTGCTAGGTTTATTAGGTAAGAGGACCAAAGCTATACTGTTTCAGATGACTCACCATAAGTTCTGTTTAACTGGAGAAGACTTCCTTACGGTTACATTCCTACGCTCTAATAATCAAAGCTAACATACCACTCGCCTTCCTAATTCCTTGCTTTCCACACTTTTTAACTTTCTTTGATTCATGCACAAGGAACCCAAATCCATCTTAGTACCAACAATTTGTTTTTATTTAAAATGCCTCCTGTAATTTTGCTACCAAAGAGTGTAATTTCCTATTTTCCCTCATATTTTACCATGTTCGCCATCTTTTTGACCACTTTCACATAATCTATCTACAGTCTTTTTTAGTCACCTTGCACCTCACTTTCCCACCTTGCTTATTTGCTTAAACTATTGTCTTGTTTATTTTGAAGTTAGCCATTTTAAAGGTATATCTGACTTCATGGTCTTGGTATTTCTGAAACCTGTGTTCTCTGAACTTACTTTTATGCAGATATTGTCCAGATGACCTTGCTTCACCTTTAGTTTAGATGTTTCCTATGTAATATATATTCAGTAGATAGAGGGGGAAGAAAGCTAGAGCAAATAGGATATCAAAGTGAACAGCAAATTAAACAGAAACTAAATAACAAGGAACATTTACCTTGTAAATGTTGGAGGCAGAATGGGAAAGGGGCCCACTAGACTAAACAAACGAGTATACAGATTCATGACATAAGGGCATAGCTAAATATGGAATAAAGCCATCGTGTTAATAAGTCCTTAGAATACTGCAACAATAAGCAAATAATTATAAAAGGCTTGAAAGCGACAATGGATAATAAGTGCAAGACAGTTCATACTTTTAAATGTTTGTTTTGTCCAAATATTCACACCGGAAACTGTAAGCTGTATGCTCTCTCTAAATAGAGAGAAGCTAAGCTAAAGTGATGACATAAGATTACATGTTTAGACTATCTGAAAGTGCTCAAAGCAAATAAATCGGCTAGGACAAGTGGTGTTCATCCTCGAATACTGGGGAGAACAAAAGAGGAGTTTAGTGAGCATTTTATAACACTGAGGATAGGGAGGCTCTAGTTGATTTAAAATAAATTAATTACCCATTTTCAAAAAATATGATGAAACAAATCTATTAGTTTTTCCTTTGTACTATAAAACATTGGAATTAATTAGGTATACATTTAAGATTTGTATGCCTAATCACTTGGTAAAAGACAAACATGAATTCAGAAGATGCATATTCTGCCAGTGCTATGCCAGATGTGTTTTGCAAAATTCCAGTGTGCTATACCTTGACTTACAAAAGCTTTTGATAAAACTTCCTCTTCAAAGGCTT
Source organism: Chiloscyllium punctatum (assembly GCF_047496795.1). NCBI lineage: Eukaryota > Metazoa > Chordata > Chondrichthyes > Orectolobiformes > Hemiscylliidae > Chiloscyllium > Chiloscyllium punctatum. Next base: position 147,131,735 of record NC_092741.1, on the reverse strand, counting down.
AAGTGAAAGCTATGGATATTTTGATTGGGTTAGGATTAGAATCTGCAAAAAATTGAATATGAAATTAGCTGGAAAGTAGAAGGTTGGTACTTGAGATATTGTCTGAGAGTGCTCTGGGAACTGCTTGTATTTTGCATCAGTGACCTAGATGCAGAAACTGAATACTAATTCTCAGTGCAGTGGATGAGGGGAGTACCTCTCCGATTGAGTCAGATGACATATTTGTGAAAGTAGAATAAAGGCAGATGAAATTTAATGACTACAAATGTAAAGTGCTGTACATAGAAAAGAAAACCACTCTAAAAGTAGTGTTCAACATGTTCAATCAGAACCTCTAAGATGGTTGTAATGGTAAGCTTTGAGCATTAATATAAAATGTATTACACCATTAGAATGAGTGTTGCAGGACTACAGCCATGTTTCTGAGCCAGAAAACCCAGGTTCAAGTCATCACATCTCTGAACGTGTAGATTAGAAAATATCTAAATTAACAGAACCTTATCAACACATGGAATATGCTTCCAAACAAATTTGTAAAGCAATAAAACTCCGCGTTAAGTGACAGCAATGGAGCATTTTGATGAGTATGTAAGATCTTTCTGGATGGATGCACAAGGGTCATACAGGCTTGTTCCCCCATAGTTCAATTTTGTTGTAGTATATTACAAGATAGGTCAGATGTATTGCTTCATAAGGAAAGGGACATTATATTGTAGCAAATATAATGTGTGCATTTCCTTAATGTTTGGAGATGTAATTACCCTACATTCGTCTGAGTGCTGGGTTCACATTGAGGTCAACTTGTGAATGACAACACTGGCTTTCTTTAGTTGACAGGTTAATTGAGAAGTTGACGTATTATGGATGCATTATTTCTTGGGCAGGGAACTAAAACAGTGTTTTTAAATTGTTTTGCTTTCAGAAGAGTCAAGTGCAAGAAGAATGTATAAATTGTCAAAATCCTAACAATTACTGCTTACCAAGTTGAAAACATTCCCACATTTTACAGTTAGCTTGCAGCTGTTTAATTATTTCTTACTTTGTTTTAGCTTTTTGCTGGAGTGTATGAGAGTATAAAAGATGGAGTTATTGTGGTTGAACTAATGGTAAGGCTATCAGCACTTGCTGTTACTTATGTGGAAATTGGACAGCAACTTCCAGTGATTGTGCATACACAGCTAAATAAGGAAGCCAGACGCTTGGAGATGCTCTACTTCTTTAGAAGCTGTGCTGTGATGGTATTTCACTTTCTGACTCATGGTTCAAATGCATTTATTGCATTTATCTCTGAGATGAATACTGAACTTGCTAGGAAATAATCAGGCCTTGTCCATTTCAGCATAAGCGTCTGTTATCAACATAATAAGTCTTAATTATGGGCAAACAGCTTCTGTGATATGGAAAATTAACCTATTAGTGTGGAGCTTCATTCCTTCAACATTTCTCCATCTTTGAAGCTTTTACCATTTGTTATATCATGAGACAATAAGAAATAGGAACAGGAGTAGCCATTTGGTTCCTTGAACCTGCTCTGCCATTCAGTAGGATCGTGGCTGATCTGACATTCCTAATGGGAGAAAGTGAGGACTGCAGATGCTGGAAAAGCGCACCAGGTCAGGCAGCATCCAAGGAGCAGCAGAATCGACTTTTCGGGCATGAGCCCTTCTTCAGGAATCGACATTCCTAAGGTCAACTTTGCTGTCCTTCTCCCATAACCCTTGATTCCCTTACTGATCAGTCTGTCTATCTCAGCCTTAAATATACACAAGGAGTCTGTCCCCACAGCTCTCTGTTGCAAAGACTCTTAACTCTTTCAGAGAAAAAATCTTAGCCTTAAATGGGCACCCCCTTGATTCTAAGACTATACTCTCTGATCCTACATTCTCCCATCTGAGGAGAATCATCCTCTCCGTATTTACTCTGTTAAGCCCCTTAAGAATCCAGTATGTTTCAATGAGATCACCTCTCATTCTTAACTCCCAGTGCGCACAGTCCCAATCCGTTTAATCTTTGCTCATAAGACAATCCTTTATTGCCAGGGATCATTCTAGTGACCCTTCTCTGAATTGCCTCCAATGGAAATATAACTTTCCTTAAATAGGGATACCAGAACTGTTCACAGCAGATGTTAATTTTCAAAAATTAATCTTCCTTTTTATTTCATTTTAATGCACATTTGATTTTATATTGAAGGTATTCCAACAAATATATCATGGTTAAGACTACATAGCTTATTAATAATTCTCTAATTTGTTTCATTGGGGAGATACTGTGTTGCTTGCCTTGGTCTCAACAGGCCTCAGCTGCCAAAGGAAGACCACTTTTCTTTTTAACAGCAAGTTCCGAAACAAATTTCCTGTTGTGTTCTTTAAGCATACCTACACTTCCAATCTGATATTTCTTAGTTTTGGAGAAGGTTTCTGGATATAAGCGTAGCACATAGTTGAACTGGTGGATAACTGGCACTATGGAGAGGCTAGCTCAGAGGTATGGAGGAAAATTTTATGATAGTTTGTTGACATGGAAGTACTAAGCATTTGGGGAGAGGATAGTTTGAACTGGATCATGGGTTCTGTTGAATGGTGGATGTACAAGGTAATAATAATAGATAATATAATAGATTATTAGTGGGGAATTTGGAGGTAGAATGACATCTAAGTTCAGTAAACCCAGCAATTTGAACAAATGTTAATGATGTTGAACATTTTTGGTGGTCAGCAGGAAGATCTATTTGGACCAGGGCAATTGCCAAGTAGTACTATGAAAGCATTTCTAACAGAGACTGACAGCTGCCCTGAAGGAGCAGGGCAGGAGTAGCTAGACTCACCTAATGGGACCAAATAAACATAGGAAGTTTGAGGAGTGAGAGTGATTATGGAAGGAAATCCACTTCTAGGAGGAAGACTGAAGTTTGAGGACTGCAGAAAGCAGAGATGTCAGGGCTGAAACAACTGTCAGAGGACAGGAATGAGATCAGAAAATGCTATTTATTCACAGAAGATGAAATCTGTCCAATTTATGCTTTTTAAAAAAACATTTTCATAGATGTGGGTGTCACTGACAGGGCTGACATTTGCTACCCATTCCTAATTGCCTTTGAACTGAGTGATATGTTCGCTCATTTCAAAGTGTAGTTAAGAATCAATCACGCTGCTTAAAGTCTGGAATTGCACATAGACCAGACCAGATAAGATCTTTTTCCTTGAAGAACATTAGTGAACCCGTTGAATTCCTACAATAATTGATAGTTGTCATGGTCACCATGACTAAGACTAACTGTACATTTTCCAGATTTGTATTAATAGAATAAAAATTAATTAATTATACCAGCTTCCATGGTGACTTTTGACTCATGTTCCGGAGCATCAATTTGAGCCTCTGAACTACTTATTATTTCCATTGACTTTATCCCAGTATCTTCCTCTCTGTATCCTTATAATAAGATAATGGATTAAATAATAGCTTTTAATAAGCTAACAGTTAACACTTTGAGCTTCAAATTGCTATTTCTCCAAATCTGTTGTGTATTATTGCTGATATGGCCATCAGACCTTTTTTAAGTTTTCAATTTGGCATGGATTATTTACAACTTTTTTCTTTTTGGTGACTTCACAGGACATGAGTCAAACTGTAGTGGAACAGAATTCATTAATGAGCCAGGCTTCCTTCCTTGAAGGATATTTGAAAAAAATTGATTTTTGTAACCATACAAAAACAATCCTAGCAAAATCCCACAATTTATTGAATTAAATGATTGAATTTGATCTATCGCCAGTTAGATTTCTGTTCTCATGGTTAAACACTAGACTTAGAGTCTTAGAGTCATAGTCATACACATGGAACCAGACCCTTTGGTCCAACAAGACCATGCTGAACATAATCCCAAACTAAACTAATCTTACCTGCCTCCTCCTGGTCTATATCCTACCAAACCCTTCCTATTCATCTATCCATCCAAATGTCTTTTAAATGTTGTAATTGTACCTTTATCCACCACTTCCACACGTGAACTACCTTCTGTGTAAAACATTTACCTCTTGTGTCTTTTTAAAATCTCTCTCCTGTTACCTTAAAAATATGCAAACTATCCTTGATAATCCCCATCTTGGGAAAAAGACCACTACCATCAACTCTATTTATATCTCTCATTATTTTATAAACTGCCATCAGGTCACCCCTCAACTTTCTATGCTCCAGTGAGAAAAGTCTTTCTTTCTTTCTTTTATAATTCAAATCTTTCATACCTTTGAAATTAAATATTAAAAGTGTAATTTAAACGCTTCTTAAAGTTATGTGGCAAAACCTTATGGACCCCTCTATGCTGAGTTTGGACATGTCATTTAATTGGGGAGAGTGGGGTGTGGCGAGTGGGGACCTGTTAGCTTCCTGCTTCCATCACAACCTTCCCACCCTGACATTAAAGTAGACCCTTAAGTGACCAATTATTTGCTACTTCAAGCACTCATCCAACTGCTGCTGGTATCAATCCAGAGGCAGGTAGGGGCTCGCTGCATAGGGAGCATGACAGACAAATTCTGACACGACTTCTGAAATTCTGTTTGCTTGCAGGCTCCTGGTGAGGTCCCTCATTCAAAGGTATCTGGACACAGCATCCACCATCTCTCTGGCGCTGCTGAGTGTAGAAGAGCGTCTGGCCTTTGGCTGGCATCTCTGTGGACACAATCTCCACCCCTTAAGTTCTCCCTCCTGGGGGAGGGCCACTAATGGGTTGTGAAATGCTTGAAAGGAGCATCTTCTCTCAGAAGCAACAGATGTTTTATTGGCACTTATTTTCAAATCCCTCCATGCTTTGGTGTTTCCTATATCTGTAATCTGCTGCAGCCCCACATTCCTCTGAGATATTGCACTCATCTAATTCTGACCTCTTGAATATCCCTAACTTCAATCTCTACACCACTGTTGCCTAGGCCACATGTTCTGACACTTTCTCTGTACATCTCCATCTCTTTTCCTTGCTTTTCTTTAAGACACTCCTTTAAAACTTGTTCCTTTAACCAAACTTTGAATCATCTGACTTAATATCTGTGTATGTGGCTGTCAAAAGTTTTATAATGCTCATGTGAAGTGCTTTGAGACATTTTGTTGTATTAAAAACACCATAAACAGTATGGATAAATTGTTGAGTTGTAACGATATGATATAATTGTGCAAGGTGTGCATGTCCTCTACCACTGGAAATTTTTAGAGGGAAATTAATTATTTTGATTGTGTAGTATTACATGCCAATATTAAGCAAGAGTTACAAGCACCTAACTGACTAGCAAATAGACTTCAGTAAAATGAATACTCTTTGGAAGTATCAAGCTAAGTCTCCGCACTGGGTGAAAAAAATTAAAAACTGGAAAAAGTCGACTTTGTTCAGCTCTAGCTCTAATTTCTAAGCATGGTTTGGTTGAAAGATAGTAGCAGTATGAATAGTTTCAGAAGTTTGTCCATAGTAAAAGGACTCTAGTTTGATATAAGCCTTCTCCTAAATACTGGATTGTTTTCAACATTGTGAGCCTTCTTTTAAGTTCTGGATTGTTTTCAACTTGGTGAGTCAAGTTTGCATAGAGCAGGCACTTATTTCAAGGGCCACTGCTTGGTTACTAAACCCTCCCAACAGTCAATCCCAAAATTCTGAAGTTTTCCTTTTTTTTCCTGATAAATTTGCTAAGAACCACTGTGATATGACAGCTGTCAGTAAATTTCTACTTCAACCAATAAATAATACAATTTTCAAATATGTAGGTTATTGTCAGTTCTGTGATTTCCTTTATGTAAAGAAAGCATTTGATTATGTACATTGTATTTTCTCTCTTACTGCTTTATCTGAAATATCCAACTGAACATGGTATTACTTGCTTGTCTGATGACTGACTGAAAGATAGCCTGCTCTCATACCAACTTTTAGAAGTAAGGTGACTTCATTACTAAAATAGAATTTTGGCTTTTTGCTTTGAGAAAGTGTCTATCTGAATTATTTCCCTATTTGCTTGTTTGTACCAATTTATTCTACTGTCAGTAACTTTCACTCCTGTGAATGCAAACTAAACCTCATTTACACATCCTAAAAGAAAAGTATTTATGAAAGTGGTAACACACTAAAGTAATGGAAGGAATTTGTATAACTGAGTAACACATCATTGATCTTGTCGTTGTTGTTTAATCAGTTAATTGTTAGTTGGAATCTTGAGAGATGTCTGCTTTGTAATCAAAATAAAGAAAGTTGTAAATGTACAGTGGAATTTTTGATATCTAAAGAGACAAATCAACATTCTGGGTGTAGTTTCTTAGTTGTGCTGGTGAGTATTTCATTACAGTACTGTCTTTTATGTAAGAAGCACTCATTGGCTTGAGTCTGATTTTGTTTTTCTCTTATCTATCAGCAATGTGTTGTAGTTTGTGAAATCTTCAGGGATATTTGCCTCGCATGAGCAGCAAAATTGCACGTAGGTCGGGTGATTGGCAATTTTTCCATTCTGAATATTATGACAAAAGTTCACGTTATTCATGATCCATTTGCTTGATTATGTTGGTGAGTGCTTCTAATTGGACAGTTGTAATATAGCCAATCTAGTGGAATATGGGTTATTTTAAATACAATAATTGATAGAGTAACAAATCTCTCCAACAGTTATCTTCTATTGATGACCCTTTGCTTGTAATGTCCTAGAATAATTCATTCCTGTATGTGCTGCTCCCATTGAAGTGAATGACAGCAATGCAGCTGGTACTGCACATTATTGTGGCAATAATGCAGCAAACCTCATTGCAAGCACCATTTTGAGTAAGGTTTTTATTCTTTTGGTTGCAGATATGTGGAGAGGAAAGTATCAGTGAGGTCTGAAGTTGATTAACATAACAGTGGAATGTGGTTGCCACTCCTTTGGATTTCCATGCAACAATTCTAATAGCACAATGAAAATACTGTTACTGAACAAAATGCTTTTTGGCGGTTAGCATCTAAGTCAGCATGGTAAAAGCAATGACTGCAGATGCTGGAAACCAGATTCTGGATTAGTGGTGCTGGAAGAGAAGGGCTTTTGCCCGAAACGTCTATTTCGAAGCTACTTGGATGCTGCCTGAACTGCTGTGCTCTTCCAGCACCACTAATCCAGAATCTAAGTCAGCATGTCTGTATACTTAGTATTTGTGATTTGGAGGTGCTGGTGTTGGATTGGGGTGGACAAAGTTAAAAATCACACAATGCCAAATTATAGTCCAACAGGTTTATTTGGAAACACTAGCTTTTGGAGCGCTGCTCCTTCATCAGGTGATTGTGGAGTATAAGACCAGAGTATATATTCAGAGCAGTAGTGAAAGTAAACCGTGAATGAAAGTTGATTTGATGACCAAAAGGGTTGGTTTGAATTTCCCCAACTTAATGATCTATTTTCCAATTAAAGTGAGTGGACACTTGTGACATTTATTTCAACCTGGGGTTTGGGTCAGCAACAGAACTCTTTTTCAAGAAAGCTGGTCTTTAATGTTCAAACATCTCTGACACTATCTGTAATGCCATCAGGCAAGCTAAACAACCAGTCACATTAAAGGATTGCCATACCTACTGAATTGGAATGTAATTGAAGGATTTTATCATTCTCTTTGAATACATTTTGTAGAAAACAGAGCTAATACTGGGAATTACACATGGATTTAAGGTTGAAGCTGAAATATAAACTTTTTAAAAATATATTTATGAAGTTATAATGAAGTATTTGTCAGTTCACAAATACAATTTGTTTATCAAAGCTAGGGTCGTCCAAGTACCACTTCCAGGAAAAAGTGAGGACTGCAGGTGCTGGAGATCAGTGTCGAGAGTGTGGTGCTGGAGAAGCACATCAGGTCAGGCAACATCTGAGGAGCAGGAGAATCAATGTTTCAGGCAAAAGCCTGACCTGCTGTGCTTTTCCAGCACCACACTCTAGACAAGTACCACTTCCCTCAAGCGGGTAGGCATCCCTTTTTACATTCTCCCCATATGAAACTGCCTCACCTGATGCTGTTGAACACCCTCTTAATTTCCTACTTCAGGACTTCTGTTACTGTCCTCGTGGACAAGCTGAACATAGGCTTTCCCACTTTGGATTGAATTCAATGGAGGCAAGATAGCGGTTGGGTCCCCAGCACCACACCCATCTGCTTAAATGTCTCCAAACTTTCCACTGGGGTCTTTTAGTTCTGACAGAACTACTGACTTTCCATGTTTAACTACAGATAATCGGTACCAGATTTTGTTAATTTCATAGAGTAATAAACAAATACTTTTTGGTTCTGGATTAGTGGTGTTGGAAGAGCACAGCAGTTCAGGCAGCACCCAAGTAGCTTCGAAATCGACGTTTCGGGCAAAAGCCCTTCATCAGGAATAAAGGCAGTGAGCCTGAAGCGTGGAGAGATAAGCTAGAGGAGGGTGGGGGTGGGGAGAAAGTAGCATAGAGTACAATGGGTGAGTGGGGGAGGGGATGAAGGTGAGAGGTCAAGGAGGAGAGGGTGGAGTGTATAGGTGGAAAAGGAGATAGGCAGGTAGGACAAGTCCGGACAAGCCATGGGGACAGTTACTGAGCTGGAAGTTTAGAACTAGGGTGAGGTGGGGGAAGGGGAAATGAGGAAACTGCCTTGAAGTTTTCCTCCTCTCTCTACAAGAATCTCAGGGAGTCCCTCTCCCACTGCAACTCCCAGGTCACTTCCTCTGCCCTGAAGCTCTACTTCAACAGTTTCCTCATTTCCCCTTTTTCCCCTCCCCCCCCCCCCCCCCCCCCCCACCTCACCCTAGTTCTATACTTCTATAGACTCTATAGAATCCTGGAAGTTAACAACCAATGTTTTCAGATGTTGCTGCTTCACTGATTTTAGGCCTTTTTATAATTAGATTAGATTACTTAGTGTGGAAACAGGCCCTTCAGCCCAACAAGTCCACACTGATCTGCCGAAGCGTAACCCACCCAGACCCATTCTCCTACATTTGCCCCTTCACCTAACACTGCGGGCAATTTAGCATGGCCAATTCACCTAACCTGCACATTTTTTTTGGATTGTGGGAGGAAACCGGAGCACCCGGAGGAAACCCATGCAGACACGGGGAGAATGTGCAAACTCCACACAGTCACCTGAGGTGGGAATATTGCTAATTTTAATTAGTCTTTCCACCTATGATGGCTGTGCCTTAGCTCTGGATTTCTTTCCCTAAATGTCTCTTGCCTCTTTCTCCTCATTTATGATACAGATTAAAGTCTACCTTTGTTACTAAATCTTTGCTTATTTTGTAGTAATATCTCACTCTGTGTCTCAGTGTCAGATTAGTAATTATGCTGCGCTGGAATTTCAATGTTATGTACACTTAAAGGTGTTGTATAAATCCAAGTTGTTGCAGAGTACAAAAGAATTCACAAGAATCCTGTGATTTGCACAATCTGTACCAGATTACTGACCACCCGAATGCCGGAGGATGGCATAGATTTAGGTGTTCTCATCAATGCTGATGCCAGGCATTGTCTGGCTGCATAATGTCTCAATGTTATTGGCAGAGTTGAGCAATTTGATGCCAAGATGACCAGGGTTGTGACTCGTGCTGAAACTCCTGTCATCTTTGAAAATGATGGTCCTGTTGTTGAGTTTGAGGGGTTTATTGTTCTGTGTTAGCTATACATCATTTTGCAAAGCGTGCAGCGCTGCATTGTGTAAGTAGTATTGCACTGCACTTGTCAGAGCGTGCACTTAGAAATAAAAAGTTTCCAGTTATTGGTAAGTCGACTTCACAGGCATCTGGAAACACTTTAATGTATTTAAAAATGCAGTTTACTTTTTTCTTCCGCTTTCTGATGTTTGAGAATTACTTGTCATTTGGTTTCTAATGAAATGTGGTGAGGAGGAGTAGGGTAGACAGGCTGTAAATAGAATGAGGAGCTTCTAATTTGTTAAAATGTGACTTAATCTTAGTAATTTGTCAGATGGAATATGTGAAACTTTTAACTTTGAGATATTAGAATAAAAATAAAACTTGTATATTTGGCACACATTAAACTCAGTAATATTCTGAATCCATTTGTAGTGGTTATAATGGAGTGCAGTGAAATAAATCACCCAGGCTTTTCTCAGTGATTTTAGGGAGGTGATTGCCTAGTGGTGTTATGCTAATCTAGTAACTTGGAGACCCAGGTAATGTTCTGGGAACCTGAGTTCGAATTCCATTTCCCCCCCCCCTCCCAAAGATGGTGGAAGTGAAATTCAGTAAAAATCTGGAATTAAATGACAAATAATGATCATGAAACCACTAATTGTCAAAACAAAACCCCATCTGTTTCACTAATGGCAGTTTCTTTCCCAAAAAAGACATCCTTACCCAGTCTGGGCTACATGTGACTCCAGACCAATAGCAAAAGTACAGTTGACTCTCTGGGCAATTGGGAACAGCAAGTAATGTTGTATGGAAAATATCTCTCATGGAAAAGTGTCTTCTGTCCCTGGGAGACAGATAGAGTTGGACTTATTTCAGGCTTCTTTGCAGATGGTTTAAGGGGCCACTTGCTGTGACTACAACTGGTCTAATATGATTTATTTTCTGAACGATTAAGTCATTGGATTTTACATCTTTGTGTAATGCAGTTTTATTGTAGAACTCACTTTGTTCTTTACTGGTATCTTCAATCCATTTAATGTTTAGAATTTTGCAAGTCCATAGTTACTTAAGAACAGTTTTTACTGGTGAGGAAAAGAAATTTAAAACAACAAATAAAATAAAAATCATCTCAACCAAAACTCAGGTTATGAAAAATTGTCACAGATTTACACTGTGGTTGTAATACAATGTTAACTTCTGTTCTGGGTTTCCTTTAATCATGGCATCAAACATAAGTTGTAGACCTTCTCAGAAAGTGGCAAATGTGAAGCGGTATGAGATTGGGGTTAGTGGTACATGGCTTGAGGCATAGTGTAGGAGAGGGTTTCATATTCTTGGCATATTGGGCAGGAAACATCAAATCAAAATGGATGGATTGCCCCTCAAACTGGCACCAGCATCCCTGCCAATATATTTTCCTTCTACAGGAACCACAGATCCATGTACAGCAATGACTTTGGAACTGGAAGTCAGTGCTACAAGTGGTGTCAGTACGCTGATTACTTGCATGTGCCTCTGTCCGCCATGGGCGATTCATCACTGCTGTTAAGAATGTTTTAACAGTATAATAGTGGAAATAATGAATAACGTGCATAAAGGGATGCAAGTACTGGACTGTAGTTGAGAAGAACAGCTAACCATATTACATAGGTGGTTCCTAGTGAACTCCATGAAGAGAAAACAGACCAATTTAGAATTCATCTGTGACTTCACAAAGTGTCGTGAATAAGGTTAGTGAACTACAAATGCTCATAGGCCTAGAGATATAATGTTATGGCAGTGTCAAATAAGACAAAAAAGTTGATTACCACTGACTGCCATCCTCGGTTAATGAATCCGTAGTCCTCCAATTTGAATAATACTTGGAAGAAATAAATATGGCAAACCGTATGGATAGTTGCAATTAACTACCATAGGGCATGGTTAGGCTAACAGAATACACAGACTTGTTAACATTTTAATACAAAGGGGTGTGAAGTAATCCATTTTGACTGCAGGATGAAACAACCACAATAATTAGGGACAAGTTTCTAAAGAGCGTGCAGCACTGAAGACCTGAGGGTTCATGTGTGTTGTGACTGGATTAGTAAAATAACTGCTAACTAATTTATAAATCTGTTCTTCCTTTACAGACAAAATATCTGAACTGAAGAACTTTCCATTTTAAAGCTTATTTAGGGACAAGTTTTGACTGTTTGAGAGGGTTTTTTTAAGTTGAGATGTCAGTTCAAATCCCACCTAGAGTGATGTGAAAAACTGTGCCCCCTGCTAATGGTAAAGGTTGTTCATAATAGGACGTAGGCCGTCTTAACTTTATTCTTTGTGTACATGTACACAGTATAAAATTTTCCCTTCAGTTGGTAGTAGATTCGCCAACTTTAAGTGCATTTAAGTTGTCATTGAACAAGCATATGGATGTACATGGAATAGCATAGGTTAGATAGGCTGTAGATTGATATGACAGGTCGGCACAACATCGAGGGCCGAAGGGCCTGTACTGCGCTGTAATGTTCTATGTTTTAAATTGACAAAGGAGAAATGAATGATAGTGAGAGGAATGAGAGAGAGCTTTTTCCAAATAGGATGTCAAGTTGGGACCATATAGTTTACAAATGTCTCTTCTGGTGATGCAATTGACTACTATACTATCTTCTGAGATTAGAGAGAGAATCTACACAAGCCAGTATGAGCAAAATCACTTTGTTGCTCTGAACAGAAGAGTTAGGTCAGTCATCTCTCAGTGTAAAAAGAAGAATTTATTTTGCGACAAACGTCCCACTTTGTGACTTGAGCACAAAATAAGTTAAGATTCATTGCAGTACTTGAACAGTGTTTTGAAAGTACAGTCTGAAACTACATAAAGATATAGCGTAAAATCGCACAGAACTGTGGATGCTGTGAATCGGAAACAAAAAACAGATTGCCTGAAAAGCTCAGCAGATCTGGCAGCATCTGTGTAGAGAAATCAGATTAAGGATATGGTATACCTGTTTCTTTATTTTGGGTGCCAAAGATCCTGGCACTATTGGAAGAAAGGTGGTGAATGCTTCTGGCACCCTAGCCAGCAATTGACTGCCATGCTATATTGTCCAAAACGAGCTAACTGATCCTTCCAATTTGCAGGATTTTGCTGTATACAGCATGGCTACCTTGTTCATCTAAGCTGTGAATCAAAGTAATCCAATCTGTACGAAGTGTTCTATGATCATCTTCTTGAGAGTGTGACAAGTTCATTATAACTGGAAGTTCCTACTAAGATTGCTATCAATATGGGAAAGCATTTATTGTCGTTATCTTTTCCTAATCCATTTGTTGTGGATTATGTTCTACTTCTCCATTTTTCAATCTTAATGTGCCCCTGCTGTTTCTGTTTCTCTCTCAATTAATTTTTAATTTTTACTTCTGCCCATTGCCTCTTTTTAGTATAGTAGTCTTTATGACCTCTTATGGTAGCAGCTTCTTTGCCTACATTGCTAGCTTGAAAGTCAGTGAAAACTATAAATGCAGTACAATAACTCTTGACTTTGCTGTAATGCACCTGAATTTATCACTGCGGTCATGAAAATTTGTAACATTTGCCAGAATTGTTGGCATTTTTTTCATTTATTCACTCAGGATTTGGATGTCTCTGGCCAGGTCAGCATTTAACTGTCCAACCCTAATTGCCCAGAGGGGAATTGAATTAACACATTGCTGTGGGTCTAGAGTGATATGTGGGCCAGACCAAGTAAGGATGTCAGTTTCCTTCTTAAAAAGACATTGGTGAGCCAGATGGGTTTTCTGACAGTTGACAATGGATACATGATTGTCATTAGACTCTTAATTCCAGAATTTTATTGAATTCAAAGGTCTCTGGATTAACAGTCCAGTGATCATACCTCTGGGCCATTACCTGCCCATCTTCCTGATCACCATAAGTGTTTGTCAAAATAATTTTATTAATGCATCATAGTGATTGCTTTTATTAACTTTTATGTTGTGCAGGTCACAAAGAAATTTATTCTTCTTGGTCAATGTCAAATCCTTTTGATTTTTTTTTCAATACTAGGATATATACCAATGAAGCCAATAGGTGCATGTGAAGCTTTAGTATGCCATATATTTTAATGTGAATCAAGGTACAGATCATAATAGATTCAACTGTTATAATTTGAGGTTTACTTACCAAAAGGCAAAGCAGTGCACTAGAAGTTGGATTTTCAGACAGTAACAAATTCAACACAGGAGATCTTTTCAAAAAATGGCACAAATACTAACGTGGCTCAGTCATATGAAGCTAAGAGTGTTGGTGGATGGTCGTTTATCTAAACAAGAGTGTAGCGTTAGGTCTGCCCACAAGTCAATTATGTGTCTACTATTTCTTACAATTGTTACAAATGACCTTTTAGTCTTTTTATTTTTGTTCCAGATCGGCTTCACAGAATTGGGAATTATTCCAGCTCAGTGAACCAGACCTTTGAAAATAGCTTTCTGCGTTTTTAATCTTTTGGTCTTGGATTGTCTGGGATTAAGAAAGTTGTCTTAGTTGGCTGGGGGGGACAGTTTGCTTTGAGGCTTGATCATTGTGTTCAAAGTTTAAAATTAAGATTATAAAACATGTCTTCTGTTCTTAACCTCTCACTCCCCTTATTCTCATGGCCCATTCATGTTAATCTGTACCTACTTCTCATGGTATCTCTTACCTCTGTGCCAATTTATTCTGTGTATCCATTCACTGTGGCTTAATACTCTAAGGCGAATCTACCCACCTTTCATGGCCCCTCATGGCCCCTCATACCCCAGGTGACCTTGTGTCAGAGTCAACTCAGCTCCTCACTACTACTGCCCTTTGCCTTTCCTTCTCCATGTCAACCCACCTATTATCCTGCACGGGCACAACGCAATGGGCATCTTGATAGAAAATAAACTTGTTTGTCTGCTCATGATGTATACATTAGGAAAAAAAGACTAAGTGTCTCAAAAAAACCTCATACAGTAATTAAACCAAAATCCCACTTCAGTGAAAGCAGTGATTATTTAAATGGCCAGCTGCCTGTGCAAAGCATGTATGCTTTCAGTTCTGTTCCTGCGAAGAATGCTGGGTTCAGGATGGAACATGGGATTCCTGACTTCCCACATTATGGCATGATGGAGATGAACTCTATTTTGGTGAAAATCAGAACTATAAATTCAAATGCAGGGATTTCCAAATGCTAGCATACTTGGCAAAGTAGTAGATAGTGATTACAATGAAAAATAGGCAGGATGGTGAAGTGTGCAGAAGCTTTTGGGATTTAATGCAGAGAAATAAAGTGATGCACCCTGGGAAGATATGGAAACCTAGTACCCAAAAATTTTTAAGTATACATAAACAGAGAAGCTTTGGTGTTTATCTACGCATCCTTCCAAATGTGCAACCTCTAACGCCTAGAAGGCCAAGCTGCATAAGGATGAGAATACCAAGGGACTTTCAAATTCTTCTCCAAGCACCGCACCATCCTTCAATGGTTCCTAGCTCAAAATCTGGGAGATCACTAACAGGACTGTGGATTTACCTATACCGGTGGTTCATGACCAATTTATCAAGGATAATTAGGACTGAGCAATATGTGATGGTTTTGCAAATGATGCTCACATCACATGAAAGAAAACAAATACCTAGAAATTTAAGGTGACATTGACAAGATGGCTAAAACAAGTATGCCAGCTGTTTGGGTTTCTAAATAAAGAGGAAGAGAATATAAAAACAAATACCTGTCGATCACCCTGAAAGTTTATAAATTGCTGGTTAGGGGTTCAACTAGTGTACTGTGTAGTCAGTTTTGGACACTAAACTTCAAGAAAGATGGAAAGGCCTGAGGATGGGTATAGAGGAAATTTAGCAGACTATTGTAAAGGTTGGGGGATTTTATTCTTGAGGAGGGGGTCAGAAAAATTAGGACTATTCTCTTTGATACAATTTAAGATTAAGAGGTGACCTCACAAATATTTTAATTGAAGAAATAAAGGAAATAGATCAGTTTCACTAATGAAAATCTTTCAGGATCTGGAACACTAAAGTGGTGGAAGTGGGTTCCATAAATAATTTTAAAAGGGAGTTGGACAGGTATTTGGGATCTTGATACTCTTGAACAGTATAAAGGGTGTTAGGGCATTCTCTCTGGATGGTAAAAATGGGATATGAGAGCGCCTTGGCAAATATGGTTAAGGATAATTCAGAGATTGTACAAAGTACATAAGCAAAAGATCAACTAGGGAGAGAATAGGACCCCTTAAAGATCAACAAAGTCTTATGTGTGGAACCACAGGAAATGGGAGAGATACTAAATGAATATTTTGCATCATCATGTACCGTGGAGAAAGATGCAGAGGCTAGGTAACTTGGGGAAGGAAATATTGATGTCTTTAAAACCAATCTCATTGCAGAAGAGTTGGTGTTGGAGGTCATTTAAAAAAAAAATAGATAAATCTCTGGGATCTGATCAGGTTTATCCCAGGATGCTGTGGGAAGTTGGGGAAGAAATTATGGGGCCCTAGCAGAGATACCCGTGTCATCTATAGCCATGGGTGAGGTGCTGAAGAACTGGAAGATGGCTAACATCCTCCCTTTATTTAAGAGAGGCTGCAAGGAGAAGCCTGGGAATTATAGACCAGTGAGTCTGACATTAGTGGTGAGTACGTTTTCAGAGGGGCTTTTGAGAGATAGGATTTACATGCATTTAGAGAGGCAAGGATGGATTATGGATAGTCAACGTGGTTTTGTACATGGGGAATTGTGTCTAATAAACTTGGTTGAGTATTTTGAGGATGAGGGCAGTGTGGTTGACGTATTCTGCATGGATTTTTATAAAGCCTTTGACACATTTCTGCATGGTATACTGGTTAGTAAATTTAGACCATATGGGCTTCAGGGAGAGCTTGTCAATTAGGTCCAAATTCGCTGAACTGTAAGAGACAGAGGGTGGTGGTGGTGGTGGTGGTGGTGGTGGAAGGTTGTTTTTAGGACTGGAGACCTGTGACTTGCGGCGTTCTGCAAGAATCCATGCTGGGTCTGCTGTTGTTTGTCATTTATATAAACTATTTGGATGAGAATTTAGAAACCACAATTGGAAAGTTTGTGAATGACACCAAAATTGGTAGTATAGTGGACAGTGAAGGAGGTTACCTCAGAGTGCAAAGGGATCAGGAGTGGCAGATGGAGTTTAATTTGGATAAACGCTAGATGTTGCATTTTGGTTAGATGAACAAGGGCAGGGTTTGTAGGGCTCTGAGATTGTTGTCGAACAGAGACCTAGGGGTTAAGGCAAGTAGATCTTTGAAACTTGCATCACAGGTAGACAGGTGGTTAAGAAAACCCTTGGCATGTTTGTTCATTGCTCAGACCATTGAACATAGGAATTGGGATGGCAAATAACAATTGTACATTGGATGTTGGTGAAGTCACTGAGTACTGCGTACAGTTCTGATTGTCCTGCTATAGGAAGGATATAATTAAATTAGAGAAGCTGCAAAGAAGATTGACGAGGATGTTACTGGGATTAGAGTGTTCGAGTTAAAGGTGGGGCTGGATAGGCTGGGACGGTTTTCACTGGAGTATACGAAGTTGAGGTGTGACCTTATAGCGGTTTATAAAATCATGAGAGGCATAGATAAGGTGAATAGCAAAGGTCTTTTCTCTAGGGGTAGGGTAAGTCAAAACTAGAGGGCATATTTTTAAGGTGCGAGGAAAATAATTTTAAAAGGGACCTGAAGGGTAACTTTATTACTCAGTAGTTTGTATGTGAAATAAACTGCTAGATGAAGTGATAGATGCAGGTACAATTACAAATTTTAGAAGACATTTGGTTAGGGAGATGCATGGAGTGGCACACTGACTCAGTGGATGCACCGCTGCCTCACAATGCTGGGGACCAGGTTTGATTCCAGCCTCCGGCAACTGTGTGTGGAGTTTGCACAATCTCCATGTGTCTGTCTGTGTGGGTTTCTTCCGGGTGCTCTGGTTTCCTCCCACAATCCAAAGATGTGCAGATTAGCTGAGGTGGCTGTGCTAAATTGCCCATAGTTTTCAGGGATGTGGAGGTTAAGTGCATTTGTCAGGGGTAAATGTAGACTAAGGAACAGGAGAATCGACGTTTCGGGCATAAGCCCTTCTTCAGGAAGGGCATTTTTTCCTGAAGGGCTTATGCCCGAAACGTCGATTCTCCTGTTTCTTGGATGTTGCCTGACCTTCTGCGCTTTTCCAGCAACAAATTTTCAGCTCTGATCTCCAGCATCTGTAGTCCTCACTTTCTCCTCCTCCTAAATGTAGACTAACAGTAGGGGGATAGGTTTGGGTGGGATACTCCTCAGAGGATTGATGTGGACATGTTGGGTCAAAGGGCCTGTTTCCACACTGTCAGGATTCTATTATTCTATTCTATGAATTGGAAGGGTTGAGAGGGAACAAAAACAGAAATTGCTGGAAAAGCTCAGCAGTTCTGGCAGCATCTGTGGAGAGAAATCAGTTAACGTTTTGGGTAAAGTGACCTCCCTTCAAAACTGGGGAAGTTTTGAGGAAGGGTCACTCGATCTGAAACATTAAATCTGATTTCTCTCCAAAGATGCTGCTAGACCTGCTGAGCTTTTTCAGCAATTTCTGTTTTTGTTTCTGATTTACAGCATTTGCAGTTCTTCTGGTTTTGTTTAGATTTAGAGGGATATGGATCAAATGCAGGCAAATGGGACTAGTTTAGTTTGGAAACTTAGTTGGCATGGACGAGTTGGACCAAAGGGTCTGTTTCCATGTTGTATAACTGATTCTCCAAGGGATTTGCAGGCTTACAGACCAAAAGCTCTAGGTGAAATACTAAATGTGTGTTCTTTTAAAGAGTCAGCACAGATTTTGTAGGTCGCATTGCTTTTTCAGTGCTATTGGTTTGAATAATTCTATGTATAGTCTTTGTGGAATAAAATACTAGGGCTGTGGTGTCCAACCTATAGCCTGTGAGCTATAATGAGCCTTTGCTGTAGCTGGCTGAGTATGCACTATGGTAATGACTGTGAGAATGTTAATAGTGGGTGATCAGGTTTCAGGTGTTTTTTTTGTTAAAATCAGCTGCAGCCCACTCACTTCCAGTAAGAATCAATTGAGCTTTTGCTGATTTAATGCACAATTAAGATGACAAAAAACTTACAGTACAGTAGAAAGTATACAGTAGTGATCCCCTCACCCACAGGGTATACGTTCCAAGACCCACTGTGGATGCCCAAAACTGCGGATAGTAGTGAACCTATTCATTTAAATGAGAAACGTACCTCCCTGGCAGCCCCAGGTCCCTGGTTCTGGAATGTTACATGTAATATGTTCGGGATGCGGTAAACTGCGGGTAACTGAAACCGTGGTAGCCAGACCTGTGGATATTGTAGTTGCCCTGTACTCATTTTGTCCGAGCTTAAATTCTTAATGATAATTAAAATAAGATGCACATTATTTTGATATCTAAATATAGATAAATTTCATTTGCAATCAATTTTCTCCATTCTACTTCAAATGCGACTTTAAAGAAAATAATCAGTATACGTAATAACAAAAAAAAAGCTGTAATAATTGTTTTTAGTCATTTTTAACAACATTAACATCCTCTCACCATTCTTTTATCGATCCATAAGATGAAATTTTCCATGTTTCTAAATACTTGCTCCAAATTATTCTATTCTGGATTTAATAGGGTGGGCAGAGCATGGAGAGATAAATCTGCCTGAGAGGCAAACTTCTGAATTTCCTAATAAACTGCAGCACATGCTGCTCGCACCTGTCAAGGTCATGCCATTAAAGAAGCTTGCAAGTGACCTTTTTGTCACACTATTCTTCCTAACTGAAATAGTCTCTTCAGAGTTTCAGACTTCCTGGGCACACTTTGCTCATGCACGTTTTAAGTATTTTGTTCCAGAGGATATTATAAAAATATTTGCCCTTAACGTTTTTGTTTCCAGACTGCTAAGGGGTGATCTCCAATCTTCTCTCTTTCTATCTCAAATACTCTAACGATAAAATGTTTTTGGTTTAAAATCCTTAACCTTGTCATAGAGTCACAGAATCGTAGAGATGTACACCACTGAAATAGACCCTTTGGTCCAACTCGTCCACGCCGACCAGATATCCCAACCCACTCTAGTCCCACCCACCAGCACATGGCCCAGGTCCCTCCAAATCTTTCCTATTCATATACCCATCCAGATGCGTTTTTAAATGTTGCAATTGTACTAGTCTCCACACTTCTTCTGGCAGCTCCTTCCATACAAGTACCACGCTTTATATGAAAAAGTTGCCCAGTAGGTGTCTCTTTTTTTATATATATATATCTTTCCCCTCTCCACCTTAACCTATGCCCTCTAGTTCTGGACTCCCCCAACCCAGGGAAAAGACTTTGCCTATTTACCCTATCCATGCTCCTCATGATTTTATAAACCTCTATAAGGTTGCCCCTCAGCCTCTGACGCTCCAGGGAAAACAGTCCTAGCCTATTCAACCTCTCCTTATAGCTCAAATCCTCCAACCCTGGCAACATCCTTGTAAATCTTTTCTGAACCCTTTCAAGTTTCACAACCTCTTTCCAATCGGAAGACCAGAATTGCATGCAATATTCCAACAGTGGCTTAACCAATGTCCTGTACAGCCGCAACATGACCTCCCAACTCCTGTACTCAATACTCGGACCAATAAAAGAAAGCATACCAAACGCCGCCTTCACTATCCTATCTACCTGAGACTCCACTTTCAAGGAGCTATGAACCTGCAGTCCAAGGTCTCTTTGTTCAGCAACACTCCCTAGGACCTTACCATTAAGTATATAAATCCTGCTAAGATTTGCTTTCCCAAAATGCAGCACCTCACATTTATTTTAATTAAACTCCATCTGCCACTTCTCAGCCCATTTGGCCCATCTGATCAAGATCCCGTTCTTCAATGCTTAAAGAAAACAATGTGCTGGCGAAACTCGGTTGATCTATCATTATCTATGGGGAGTAAAGCAAAGTTGATTTTTAAAGTGTATTAACTTGTCTTTAATGCTTTGTTTGTGTTTGCTTTACTATAAGTAACCCTAATTCTTAAAAGTATTTCATTTTAACTAAGCCAATTAAACTTAAGTTTTATCTAAATCATCATTCTTAGTACCTTGGGGTCGAGTGTGTGGCGCTGGAAAAGCACAGCTGGTCAGGCAGCATCCGAGGAGCAGGAGAATTGATGTTTTGGACATAAGCCTTTCTTCAGGAGCTTGTGCCCGAAATGTTGATTCTCCAGCACCTCAAATGCTGCCTGACCAGCTGTGCTTTTCCAACACCACATTTTCTACTCTGATCTCCAGCATCTGCGGACCTCACTTTCTCCTCATTGATTCTTGGTACTTCTCCAGTGACTATGTTCTCTGTAGGCAGTAAAGTGAAAACAGTCTTCCTAAAATCAGACCTAACAGGTTTACACAACTATTAAGTGACTATAAATCACAGCTTTCAAATACCTGTTACTTCAAGATGCCTGATCTGAAATATGTGTCAAGAATTAAGATGTCTATCTTATCAATAAATGAACCACATTACTCTTGAATTCATGTGGTCCAACTCAGTTATCAGTAAACTTTTAATGCACTTGAATGAGTGACTCCACTAGTTATCTCCTTTCTTTTTCGCATTCCGGAATCAATGGAGTTAGCTAGAGCAGATCTATTTTTGTCAAACACAATGGTTTAATGCTATTTTAAAAAGTGCTTTGGTGAACACAAAGGTGAGGTAATGAATAAAGAAGCAGTTTTGCATCTAAAAATATTAATGAAGATATGCACCCTCCTAGAAATGGCCTTAATATTTGTTATGCCAGAGGAAGTAGTTAAGTTAAATAAATAAACCTGTTGGAAATATTTATATCAAGTTTACTCTATCCATTATGGTGCTGGTGAACATACATGACGGTGAAAGGTTCAAATTTCAAACAATAATGCATAGAATACAAAAATGTTACACTGCTTTGCAACCATTGAATGTGTGTTGCTGTATTGGGAAAGAGGAGACATATACAGTCTTGTTCAGGTGTAAAATAATAGATTTGGTACAGAGTTTTCATGTGAGGAGCTCCCAGTATCATTAACCCAGTGGTGGAGGAGTATGGAGGTTGATGCTAGTATTTGCCTGTTGATATCAAGTCAAGACAGCATATTTTATTTTGAGGAATGGTTTGGGGATATTTAAAAATGTTGATTTCTACTACCTATTAAACAATTATGTTGTCATAATTTAGTACTATTTACCTTTTTTTACCCCCACCCCTTTTGACCCTATTCGCTACTATTTTTATATTTGTAGATTTTGTCCCTAACTGTTCCACTCTGGGTATCAGTACCTTTTAATAGCTGCCATGCAAAGGTGCAAATCCTTTTGCTTTACAAGCCTATTTATTCCCCCCCCCTCCAGACTTGGCCCCCCTTCCTTCTAATTTGTTTGAAGCCCTATCAGCAGCTCTCTTTGAATGCCACTGTTACAGCCAGTGTCCCATGGAATGAATCTAATTTCCCTCATACCAATCTTTGAGCCACACATTGCACTATTTGTCTTTCGTTACCTTATGCTAATTTGTCTGTGGTTTAGGTAGTAATCCTGAGATTGTTACCTTGGATGTTGTATTTTTTAATCTAACTTCGAACTGTGCAATATTTTCCTATAGGACCTCTTTTCTCATCTGTCCATGTCTTTCATATGAATGTGGACATTGAAGTGGGAGGAGAATGATCCAGTTAAGTTCTTTTCCAGCTCTGACAACGTGTCCTTTAACACTGGCACGGTACAGGCTGTTGGAAATGGCTCAAGAGTCTAGCTTCTGTCCTGATGATGTATAACCTCTTTAGATGCCATGCACAGCAGAAAACTCCAGTCCAAAAATAAGAATACAAGTAACTTTCTCCAGAGTGCTATAATCCATGTGTGTGCATTCTAGTTTCAAAAATGCATATGTTGTCAATAAGTGTAATCTTGAATGAACTCAGGTACACTTTTGACTTGGATCGTATTTATATGTTGCAATTGGTTAAATATATGGGATGTTTCATCAGCCAAATTTGATTAAAAGAACCAGAAAATTGTAATGAAAGATCTGCTGAACTCCTTATTTGAGGCCGTTGCATCTTGTTTCTTAATTATAGATGACAAAACTTTAATCATTGTTGCTATTGCTGTGATGTGGTTTGTTCTGAAAGTTTTTGTATCTTGTGTCAGAACAATACATCAAGAGGGGTAACAGAGTTGATGAAGGCTGTGCTATTGATAAAGTGCACACAGATTTCCAAGATATTTGATATGTATAAAGACTTTTTTTGTATTTTTGTGCTTTTTAAAATTGCAGATTGAAATTAGAGAGAACTTTTTTTTTAAAGTGTTTCAGAAGGATGACTGCATGTTTTGAAAAGCAAGAAACCTGACACTTGTGGCAGGCACTATGTAAGCAACTGTTTGAATAAAGAGCAATTGAAGTTTGAATTGCAGATGAGCTGGAGCCAATAAGTTATGTACAGATGCATCTAGGTGGCAGCAAGGTGATATTACTAGTCTGTGGACTAGTAATGAGCCATCAATGACAAAAACAATCTATTGCCTGCCAACAACCAGGTGATTTTGTTCCCCTGTAACTGAACAACTTAGAACTGTGAATAAGATACAGAGAGAAGTGGTTTGGTCTCAGTCAATACAGGAGCTCTCTCTTATTCTGTGCAGTTAGAATCCACTTTAAACCTGAACGAAACAGTTGATTTTTTTTTGAAGTTGTTGTAAGCAGAAACTTTTAACTGATAAGTCAGAGATATTTTTAAAGTGAACTAGCCACCTTTTTATGTCTCCTGCAAACCATTGGAAACATTCAGCGAAAGATGACTGAAAAGTAACATTCTGACAAACATGAGAATTATAAGAATCATCTCTGCAATGGGCAAATCGGAGCCACTGAACTGGTTCCCAGTTTTCCTCTGCTCATGCTCATAACCTTTTATTTCCCCTGTCTGCCAGTGTGTGTCTTATGGTGGAGGTTATAAGTGGTTAGAGTTTTAATTTGTACTGGTATAGGGGGATGGTTTATAACTGTTAACCTGAGGCTTGAATCTAATTACTTTATAATAAATAGTAATTCTTGTTAAGCATAGAAACTTAGTCCATGCTTTCTATCACTCTGGGTCTGAAAATCAAGTAAATTGTTTAGTCTTCTGGAAAGTCTTTAATTTTTGTGACTCAAAAATAGTGGGCCTTAATTTTCCATGTGCTGCCACAGTGAATCATGATGTAGTGCTATAAAATGGAGTTACTTTATTTCATGACAGTCATAACTTTATTTGTAAGTAGTAATGATATGGGTACAAAATCGGGTGACAAGAAACAGTGGTGGTTATTTGATGTTTCTTGGATTGGAGAGAGGTTTGTACTGGAGTTTCTCAAGTTTGATTTGAGCTTCTTGCTTTTCCTTACATATGTTAATTATCCAGATGTTGATGTACTGTGCACAGTTTCAAAATTTGCAGATGGAAAGAAACTTGGAAGCATTGTGAACTATGAGGTGGATTTGTGTACAATTTCAAAACAATGTATACAATGTTGGAATAAGAAGAAATGTGGCAAATGAAATTTAGTGCAGAGAAGTGTGAAGTGATTCACTTTGGTAGGAGGAAGCCAGACAGTATGAAATAAAGGGTAAAATTTTAAGGAGGTGCAGGAGCAGAGAGACCTCTGTAAATGCATCAGCCATGGAAAGTGGCAGGACAAGTTGAAAGAGTGACTAATAAAGCACAAACTATGCTGAGTTTTATTAATGTCTACAGAGAATACACTAACAAGGACGTTGTGTTGAAATTATACAAAACATAGGTTTGGTCTCAAGTGGAGTATTGCACCCAGTTCTGAACACTACACTTCAGGATGGATGTGAGGACATGAGAGAGAAGCAGAAAAGATTCATGAGAATGGTCAAGGATGTGGAGTTTCATTTTCATAGCTTGGAGAAATTAGGGCTGTTTTCCTTTTTGAGAAGGGAAGTTTTTGGGGAAATTTTACAGATATTCAAAATGATGAGGCCTTCAGTCAGTAGATAAGGAAAACTGTTCTCACTGTTGGAACCATCAGGAACGAGGTGTCACAGATTCAAGGTAAATGGCAAATGAAGCAAAGCAAACATAAAAGTTTTATTTTTGTGCAGTTCATAGTTAAGATCTGGACTGCACTGCCTGAGGATGTGGTGTCAGCAAGGCTATTCAAGGCAATCTCAAGCATTAGATAATCTGGAAAAAACATTTTATGGGGAGAAGGCAGGGGAGTGGAATTGGATGCATTACTCATTCAGAGCTGGCGCAAGTTGTCTTTTTACGCTGTTACACTTATGTAATTTTGAGATTATGCAACATGGTCCTGCACTCTCCCATGAGGGGAAACATCCTGTCAGCATTTACCCTGTCAAGCTCCTTAAGAATTCTATTTGTTTCAATGAAACTTACATCCATCATCTCTCATTCTTCTGAACTCAAGTGGGAAGAGTACCAACCTGTTTGAAGCTGTCCCACACCTTCAAACCAGGATTAATCCTAGTGAACCTTCTGAGCTGCTTGCAATGAAATCTTAAATAAGGGGACCAAAACTGCTCACAGTACTCCAGGTGTGGTCTCACCAGCAGTTGCAGTAAGACTTCCCAACACTTATACTCTCGACCCCTTCAAATAAGGGCCAGTGTTCCATTAGCCTTCCCAGTTACCAGTTAAACCAGTGTGCTGGCATTTTCTATACGTGTGTCCTCAGTCCTTTTGTGTTGCGGCTTTCATGCCGTTTTTCTCCATTTAAATGATATTCTATCTTTTATTCTCCCTATCAAAATGAACAACTTCACATTTCTCATGTTATAATCTTTTGTCAACTTTTTGCCCACTTACTTAGTTTACACAGTGATACTGACATGCTATTTGTATTCTTCTCTCAACCCATCTTTCCACCTGTTTTTATGTTGTTTGCAACTTAGACTACTGTATGTTCTTGTGCAGCCTCCAAGTCATTAATATATATTGTAAACCGCTGCGGTCTTGCTGTTATCCCTGTGGAACTCTGTTTGTCACGGGTCACCAACCTGAAAAAGGACCTCTTAACTCTAATTGGTGTTTCCTGCCATTAGCCAGTTCTCTGTCCATGCCAATAAACTGTGTGGGATTGGAAGCAATGGCTCATGATAGCCCATTTATGCAGTTGATACTTTTCGGCAATACCTTCAAATCACTTCAGCATGCAAAAAAACTAATACTCAATCTGAGATATTTATGGAATAGAATTTTCATAAAATTTATATTTCCATTTTCTACTACATTAATTTCAGCTTAACTTACAAGGGACACTGCAAATGAGAGGCTATAGAATAATGAGAATTGTGATGTTGAGTGAATGAAGAACTGTCCAATGTTTGCGCCAATTAAAGCCAATAGCACATGCTATTGAATTACCTTGTTTGCTAATATTAGAAGGCAGTTGGTTTCCAAACTTTTTCCTGTTGTGACCTAATTTTAAAGCTTGAATATTACCATAACTTGAGAATGTGTCAAGCTGTGGAAGCAATAGGGAATGCAGGAGTATGTAAAAATGGTAACTGTTTAAAACCTCGGGTTCATTAGAGTCATAGAGATGTACAGCACGGAAACAGACCCTTCAGTCCAACTCATCCATGCCAACCAGATATCTTGACCTAATCTAGTCCCATTTTCCACCATTTGGCCCATATCCCTCAAAGCCCTTCCTATTCCATGTATACCTGTCCACACGCCTTTTAAATATTGCAATTGTACCAGCCTCCACCACTTCCTCTGGCAGCTGATTCCATACAATTACCATTCTCTGCATCTTGGGTCCCTTAGATCCCTTTTATATCTTTCCCCCCTCACCCTAAACCTATGCCATCTAGTTCTGGACTCCCCACCCCTACCCAAGGGAAAAGACCTTGTCTGTTTATCCTATCCTATCATGATTTTAAAAACCTCTATAATATCATCTCTCAGGCTCTGACGCTCCAGCGAAAACAGACCCAGCCGATTCAGCCTCTGCCTATATCTCAAATCATCCAACCCTGAAACATCCTTGTAAAGCTGGATGGAAGTTTGCTTGCTGAGCTGGAAGATTCATTGAGACATTTTGCCACCATAATACATAACATTCATGAACCTCCAGTGAAGCACTGGTGTTGTGGCTCACTTTCTATTTGTGTTTAGGTTTCCTTGGGCTGGTGATGTTGTCATTTGCTGTGGTGATGCCATTTCCTGTTCTTTTTCTTGGAGGGTGATAGATGGGATCCAGGTTGCTGTG
This sequence comes from Chiloscyllium punctatum, assembly GCF_047496795.1. Classification (NCBI taxonomy): domain Eukaryota; kingdom Metazoa; phylum Chordata; class Chondrichthyes; order Orectolobiformes; family Hemiscylliidae; genus Chiloscyllium; species Chiloscyllium punctatum. The sequence goes on along the minus strand of NC_092741.1, from coordinate 147,104,800 downwards.
TTTGTTAGAGTTCCGGCTGGAATGCCATACTTCTAGAAATTCTCATGCATGTCTCTGGTTGGTGTGTTCTAGGATGTATGTACGGGCACTAGTGATACTGGGTGATGCCTTTTTGTAGTTAGTTGATATTCATTCATAACACTAGTGTCTCACCGGAGGCTCACTAATGATTCTATTCAGTATGGTGACGAAACATCTGAAAATGAACCCTTCAATTCATAGAATCTTGACAGTGTGGAAACAGGCCATTTGGCCCAACAGGTCCACACAAACCCTCCGAAGATTAACCCACACAGGCCTGTTCACCTTCCCTATTATTTCACATCTCCCTGACTAATGCACCTAACCCACACATCCCTGAACACTATTAGCAATTTCACATGGCCAATCCACCTAACGTACACATCTGTGGGAGGTAACTGGGGGACCCGGAAAAAGCCCACGCCAAGATGGGGAGAACGTGCAGACTCCACACAGATAGTTGCCCAAGACTCAAATCGAACCCGAGTCTCTGACACTGAGGCAACAGTGCTAACCATCAAGCCATCATGTTGCCCTATATGGCTTATTTTCAAAAGAAGATCTTTGGACTTGGTTTTTCAGAACAGGAATTGGACTTTAAATCAGTCAGTTTTTTTAAATAAAATGTTTAAAGATCTTCTTTTACACATTTGTGTTCTCTTTTTTTTAAAAAAAAATTTTTAAATCAGGAAAGGAATCTAGCAAGGTGTTTGTGTCCTTTTGGTCACTATTGGTAACATTGGTATCCTACACCTTCCATGGTGACAAATTGTATTTCCCTATTCAGAGAACATTCATATCCTTTACTTAAACTATTGTGACCTAAAGCTTTATTTAATGGAAATATTAAATCTTTGACCAACTTTGACTTTTCCTCAGCCAGAAAAAGTAGACTGAAGTTTGCTAATGCAGACATGCCTTCTAATTTATGTTGACAATAAATGAACTATTGTGTCATATTTTGTTGTAATTAATGGTAACTGCAGCTAAACTTCATACATTATACCCCTGAATTTTGTTAGTTGGAATGTAAACCCATGTATGTTGCTTAAATGTGCATTTAAACCTCTTGAAAAGGTTCCTGATGAAGGGCTTATGCCCAAAACGTCAACTCTCCTGCTCCTCGGATGCTGCCTGACCTGCTGTGTTTTTCCAGTACCACACTGTAGACATTTGAACCTCTTCGACAATGTACATGCAATTATGTACCGAACTGCAGGAAAACCTCGTCCTGTTTTTTTTTAAATATATAGCTGTTTATGCTACTACCACCTATCACAATCAAGTTTGTAGGGTATCTGTCATTTCTATCATTTTGTTTCTGCCTGACCTAAGTGATACATTAATTTTTTAAAAGGACCATATTTAAAATCCATGTGGAACGTGTACTTTACTAATTTGTTTTCCACTTTTGCACTTCAGTTAACAATACATTTTGCAAATACATCAAATGTTAATTTAGGAAATGAACAGAATTGTAGAATAGTTACAAAACGGAAGCTATTTGGGCATTTGAGTCTGTGCTTCTTCTATGCAAGAGCAGTCCAGCTAGTAATCCCACTCTTGGGCCCTTTCCCTGTAACCCTGTATTTTTGTTTTCCCTCCAGGTGCCTTATTCAGCTTACATTTGAAAACTTGCATGTTTCAGGTTATAGTTTGATTTAGTGTTATTGACTACATTCTAAATAAATAAATGTAAGTTTAAGATTGAGGCTATTTTAAAGCTTTGACTTTCAACATTTTTGTGTAATATAGTGCAGTCTGTTTAGTCACGAGGGGAATTTTTTATGCAAGTTCAGAAAAGCTTAGTTGTTTTTAAGTTGGAAAACATTTAACTAAAAAATTAATTTGATTCCATTTATCTGCCTTTTGCAGAGTGAATGTAACAAAAGTGGGAAAAACAATTGTGATTTTTAAATAGAAAGCTGCTAATGCTGGAGGCTGCTGCAGCACCATTGCCATCCAGTATTAAATTTACAATTGCACTGCTGAAATTGCTAGACTGGGATACTTGAGTTTCTACTGTCACGCTGCAAAAGCAGAAGTATAGCACTGTGTATAAACACTACCTTAGTGGGAAAACTAGTTCTTTTGTTTAACCAAAGACGCTGCTTGGCAACTGCATCTTTTGTTAGTATAGAATGACAAAAAAGGTTTCTGAGCCGGATAATCATTGCTTCAGAAGCCTGCCATTAAATGGTAGAATGTAATAAAGATAGTAACACAAAGTATGCAACAAAGGCTGGGTAGCAATTTATGGAGTGGGCCAAAATGTCAGGATGGACTCAACTTCTGATTGGATTTGTAAATTCCAAATAATGCCAGGATTTAGTTCTTATTAAGTTACATTTAATTGCCATGGCCATATAACAAAGTGTAGTAATACAAGTAAAATAGCCTTTTTAAATATTATTTCGGGGGTATTCTTAGTTCTGCTGTCTGAAATGATCTGTCACCTTTTCACCCGTACACCAAACCTTACCTCAAAATCTGTCTTGCATCCAACCATCCCTTGAATAAATTTTGAAGTTTTAACATTGCTCCACAGTGAGGTGTGCTGTAATGTTCATTATTTCCATTTTTTTTTAAAAAAGATGTTATTGTTTATAACTTTGCCACTGATCTGCTACTCAAGTAACATAGAATGGACTTGAAAGGGAATATTATTGCTTGCTGCACTTGCTTCATATTTATTCCAGACAGGTGTTGTAAAGTATGTCTGTTTGAGAGTGATTTTTGCAACTGCTAAATTCCATTCACTACTTATAAAGTTGCCTAAATTGAATCTGTTCTCTTCAGCCTAATGGGACAGCTCCTCAGATGAGATGCAATGCATCTACCCAATTTATTTAGCTTATTACAGCAGGGGTGTATACATGTGGTGTTTTTATATCCATTTGAGACAGATATTCATTTCAACACAGCCTAGCTGTTGTATTAAGAGCTTTCACTCTGAAAGGAAATTAGAGGAAATAACTACATTATTTTACACTCATCACGTCAGCTTCATATCCATCTGTAACTCTGCTGTGTAAAGGAAAAATTATTTTCTGCACTGCTGGCTGCAGTGTGGATGTTTCAGTTTTGTTAAAGCATCCAGCCAAAACTACTACTCCCCTGACCTAATTGGCTATTTAGGATGTAAAGTGTCTATTCCCACGGGTAAATTACGACAGTGGCCAGTACAGTTATGACTAAAGCATTGTATTTTTGCTTAAACTAGTATTTTGGTTAAATGATTCAAGTCTGGACAGAACTCTGGATTTTATGTGAAAAATTTGAAATAATGATTCAAAATAAGAGAACCAAAAACATATATTCTGTTTAATGGAGTTTATTTTATGTGGGATTACAAACTTGTCAAAAAGATCCTTTTTTAGAAAGTAGAATGATGCAGCACAGGGGAAAGCCATTTGGCCCATTCTGTCTGCCTGTTCAATGGTAGTGCTATTCATTTAATCCACTGCTGCTTGTTTCCTGAATCACTGTGAATAATGAGGAGCTTGGTCCTGTCAAATATTTATTTATAGTTATCTGATTTCCTTTTGAATCTACTTTTATATAAATTCCTGCATTTAAAAAAGCCGAGGATTCTATTTATTTTTGTACCCCTCTCTCTCTAATCTCTGTTACTGCTCTCAAAATAGCAGATATTCTGTATGACCTCTCCAAACACTTTCTATCAAAATGTACGATGATACATACCTGATCAATTAATTTTATTTGCCATATGTCTGCCCATTTTGCTAGTCTGTGTCAAGCATAGGATTCTGGATGATCCAAGATGGAGGATGGGAAAAAAATTTGAGGTATTTTAGGTGTTGGAGGTGATTTCCTCGAATTGAAGGTGCAGAAATTACCGTTCTGTATGCTGTTGCATTATTTTGATACTTTTCAGAAAGGAAAAATAAAAACAACAGCACTTTTTTAAAAGGGAGAACACAATCAGATAAAAGCAGCACATGGTCAGTGAAGGACACCGCAGCGAATCTGTGAAATTACTGTCTTCGGTATTTTAATTTATGTATCTCTGGACATCCTGAGTGCGTCTAGAAAAAGTTAAACGGTGAAGTTCAAAACTGATCTTGGAGGAACCTGTGTGCGAGAATTCGCAGCGCAGGAACAGAATGCACAGTTTTTATAAGTGTAGCCTTCCTGTAAACCTACAATAGTGTGTAGAGTGGGATTTTTCTTGATTATGTTTTGATTGTCTATTGATTAAATTTTAAAAAAATATTACCCATAAGTATTCAGTTAGCCTGGAGCAATTTTTTTTTAAAAGAACAATAAGAGGTGCCATTTTCTGGGTCTGTAGATTTGTGAAGGAGCAAGATGGCCTTCAGTAGAATGATATGCTCTTACTGTTGGATGTGAGAGTTTAGGGAGAGTTTTCATGTTACTGAGGATTATGTCTGCAGGAAATGTCTTTTGTGAATTCTATCAAACTGAATGGATTGGTTGGAGCGACAGTTGGAGACAATGAGGAATTTATAAGAGGTGATGGTGTGATGGATGACGTTTATAGGAAGGGAGAAAAGCTGCAGATACAGTCACATAGATGGGTTAACTCCAGGAAAGGTAGGTAGCGCAGAAATCTGTGGTTATTCCCATTTCAAAAAAGTATGCTTTCTTGGAAAATGTAGAGGATGATGGACTCCTGGAAGAATGTTACATGAACAGCCAAGTTTCTGGTATTGAGACTGACTCTACTGCTATGAGGGGTACATCTGGTGCCAAGCAATCGATTTGTGATAGGGGGCTCTCAAGTCAGAGGCATAGACAGACGTTTCTGCGGCCAGCAGTGAAAAATCAGAATGGTGTGTTGCCTCCTTTGTGCCAGGATCAAGGATCTCTCGGAGGGTGCAGAATGTTCTTAAAGGGGAGGGGGACCAGCAGGAGGTCTTTGTACACAGCAGAGCCAATGACATAGGAAGGGAAAAGGGTGAGATTCTGAAGGGAAAATATAGAAAGTTAGGCAGGAATTAAAAAATGTCCTCTCGGATAGTAATATCTGGATTGCTCCTAGTGTTCCGAGCTTGTAAGGGTATGAAAAGGATAGAGCAGATGACTGTGGCTGAGGAGCTGGGGCGAGAGTTCACTTTTTTTTGATCATTTGGAATCTCTTCTGGGGTAGAAGTGACTTATACAAGAAGGATAGATTGCACGTGAATTGAAAGGGGACTAATACACTGGTAGGGAGACTTGCTGAAGCTGCTCTGGAAGACTTAAGGTGTGAGGTGGTGGCACCCAGGGAGGTTGTGAGGAAAGAGATAAATCTGAGACTGGTACAGTTGGGAAATGGAGCGAGTCAAACAGTCAGGGTAGGCGGGGACAAAGCAAAGAACAAGGTAGGACTGTTAAATTAAATTGCATTGATTGCAATGCAAGAGGCCTAACAGGGAAGGCAGATGAACTCTGGGCATGGTTAGGAACATGGGACGGGGATATCATAGCAATTACAGAAACATGGGTCCGGGATGGGCAGGACTGGCAGCTTAATGTTCCAGGATGCAAATGCTATAGGAAGGATAGAAAGAGGGGCAAGAGTTGAGGGGGGAGTGGCCTTTTTGATAAGGGATAGCATTACAGCTGTACTAAGGGAGGATATTCCTGGGAATACATCCAGGGAAATTATTTGAGTGGAACTGAAGTAAGAAAGGGATGATCACCTTACTGGGATTGTATTATAGGCCCCCAAAAGACAGCAGGAAATTGGGAAACCGGTTTGTAATGAGATTTCAGTTATCTGTAAGAATGATAGGGGGTAATGGTTGGGGGTTTCAAGTTTCCAAACATAGACTGGGACTGCCATAATGTTACAGGTTTAGATGGAGAGGAGTTTAAGTGTGTACAAAAAATGCTCTGATTCAGTATGTGGGTGTACCTACTAGAGAAGGTGCAAAACTTGACCTACTCTTGGAAAATAAGGCAAGGCAGGTGACTGAGGTGTCATTGAAGAGCACTTTGGGCCCAGCAACCATAATTCTATTAGTTTTAAAATAGTGATGGGAAGGATTGACCAGATTTAAAAGTTGAAGTTCTAAATTGGAGGAAGGCTAATTTTGACGATATTAGCCAAGAACTTTCAAAAGCTGCTTCGAGGCACATGTTCGCAGGTAAAGGGACAACTGGAAAATGGGAAGCCTTCAGAAATGAGATAATCAGAATCCAGAGACAGTATATTCCTGTTAGGGTGAAATGAAAGGCTGGTAGGTGTAGGGAATGCTGGATAATTCAAGAAATTGAGGGTTTGGTAAAGAAAAAGAAGGAAGCATATGTCAGGTACAAGTAGGAGAGATCGAGAAAATCCTCCGTATAAAGGCAGTAGTATACGAAGAGGGAAATCAGGAGGGCAAAAAGGGTATGTGAGATAGCTTTGGCAAATAGGGTTAAGGAGAGTCCAAAGGATTTGTATAAATACATGAAGGACAAAAGGGTAACCAAGGAGAGAATAGAGCCCCACAAAGAACAGCAAAGCAGCCTATGTGGAGCCGCAGGAGGTGGGGGAGATACTAAATGAGTATTTTGCATCAGTGATTACTGTGGAGAAGGACATGGAAGATATAAAATGTGGGGGAATAGATGGTGACATCTTGAAAAATCTCCATAATATGGAGGAGTAGGTGCTGGATGTCTTGAAATGCATACAAGTGGATAACTCCCCAGGACCTAATCTGGTGTACCCAAGAACTCGGTGGGAAGCTAGGGAAGTGATTGCTGTGCCCTTTGCTGAGATTTTTATCCTTGATCGTCACAGGTGAGGTGCAGGAAGACTGGAGGTTGGCTAACGTGGTACCACTATTTAAGCCAGGTGGTAAGGAAATGCTAGGGAACTATAAACCAGTGATCCTGATATCGGTGGTGGGCACATTGTTGGAGATAATCCTAAGGGACAGGATTTTACATGTATTTGGAAAGGCATGGCATGATTAGAAATAGTCAGCTTGGCTTTGTGCATGGGAAATCATGTCTCCTGAACTTGATTGAGTTTTTGTTTGAAGTAACAAAAAGGATTGAGGGCAGAGCAGTGGACATGATCTATGTGGACTTCAGTAAGGTGTTCAGCAGGTTAAAACTCATGGAATGTAGGGAGGACTAGCCATTTGGATGTGGAACTGGCTCAAAGGTAGGAGACAGGGTGGTGGTGGAGGGTTGCTTTTCAGACTGGAGGCCTGTGACCAGTGGAGTGCCACAAGGATCGATGCTGAGTCCACATTTCATATTAATGATTTGGATGTGAACATAAGAGGTATAGTTGATGTGTTTGCAAATGACACCAAAAGTGGACAGTGAAGAAGGTTACCTCCGTATAACAGGAACTTGATCAGATGGGCCAGTGGGCTGAGTGGCAGCAAATGGAGTTTACTTCTGATAAATACAAGATGCTGCATTTTGGAAAAGAAAATCAGAGCACTTAATAATAAGGTCCTGCAGATTGTTGTTGAACAAAGAGACCTTGGAGTGCAGATTCATAGTTCTTTGAAAGTGGAGTTGCAGGTCAGTAGGATAGTGAGGAAGGCTTTCGACCAATAAAGGACAGCATACTAGAATATGGAGTATAGGAGTTGGGAGGTCATGTTGTGGATGTACAGGATGTAGGTTCAGTCACTTTTTTGGAATATTGCGAGCAGTTCTGGTCTCTTTCTTTACAGGAAGGATGTTATGAAACTTTGAAAGGGTTCAGAAAAGATTTACAAGGATGTTGCCAAAGTTGGAGGGTTTGAACTATAAGGAAAGGCTGAATAGGCTGGGGCTGTTTTCCCTGGAGGTTTGATGCTGAGGTTTATAAAATGATGAGGGTCATAGGTAGGGCAAGCAGACAAAGTCTGTCTTTTCCCTGGGGTTGGCCATTACAAATTAGAGGGTATAGAATTGGTGTGAGAAGGGAATGATATAAGAGGGACCAAAGGGGCAACCATTTCACACAGAAGGTGATGCATGTATGGAATGAGCTGCCAGAGAAAGTGGTGGAGTCTGGTACAATTGCAGTATTTAAAAGTCATCTGAATGGGTATATGAATAGGAAGGGTTTAGAGGGATCTGTGCCAAGTGCTGGCAAACTGGACTAGATTAGGTTAGGATATCTGTTCGGCATGGATGAGTTGGACTGAAGGGTCTGTGTCCGTGCCGTACATCTCTATGGCTCTATGACTCCACAGACAAGCATAGAATCATACAATACAGAAGAGGCCCTTCAGCCCATTAAGAATGTACTGTCAAAACTATTCTCAATCTGCCTTAGTTCCATCTGGCAGCACATGACCCAAAGCTCAGAGTTTGACATGAGTTTTATATTAACTAAGTGCTTGAATGTCCATGCTGTGATTTTTCTGCACTAATTGCTTTTCCTTGCAATTATATTTTCAATTAGTATCATTTCTGTTCCAGTTTATTTCTTCTTAAACTGCAGAGTCTTCATAACTGGTATTAAGTCAAGTTTGTTTAGATGCTTTCATGAGGGATTAAGTAATTGTCTAAGAAACTGCATTTTTAAATGAAAAATGCTTGTCAGGTCAGGCGATAAATATGGAGAGCACAGGTAACAGTATTTCAGATGTAGCCCCTTTGTCAGAATTTTAAAAAAGAATAACAATTTTTAAAAAGAAACAGAATACAAGCAATAGGAGAGGTAACCCACACAAACATAAATGCCAAGAAAATAAATTCAATGTCTTGTAAAAAGCTTTCGTAGACACAGGAAATACTTGGCACAAATGATATCAACTTGGGAAAATAGAAGGCATAATGACAAATCCAAAACATGAATACCATTTGAATACCTGAACAATGTGATTAATGAGGCTCATCACAATCTAGCACAGATTCAGGATGGATTTACAAAAGAGAAATTATGCTTGACAAATCTTCTGGAATTTTTTGAGATTTAACAAGTAGAAATGAGGAGGAGCCAGTGGATGTGGTTTTCCTGAACTAACAGAAGACTTTTAATTGGGTCCCCTATGAGATGAGCTTGTAAAAATAAAGCTCATGGAATTGGGAACAGTGTACTGACATAGAAAGGGAAATGGTTGACAGACAGATAGCAAAGAGTAGGAATGATTTTTTTTCCCAACTGGCAGGTATTGACTCAGGTGCAGAAGGGATCATTACTTGGACCCCAGCTATTCACAATATATCTTATGGAGATACATTTTAGCTCCCTTGTCTAAATCAATATTTTCAGACAACACAAAGCTGGATGGGAAGGTAAGATGTGAGGATGATGCAGAGACACTTCAGTGTGATTTGGACAAGTTAACTGATTGCACATTCATGGCAGATGAAGAATAATGTAGATATATTTGAGATTATCCACACTGGTAGCAAAAACACTAAGGCAGGTTATTTTCTGAATGTAGATTGGAAAAGGGAAAGGTTCAAGACCTTGGTGTTCTTGCATACCAGTTGCTGAAAGAAAGATGCAGGTGCAGTGAGAGGTGAATAAAGCAAATGGTATTTTGGCTTTCATAGAAGATTAGAGCACAGCAACAAGGATAGTTTGCTACAATAACAGCATCTGGAGTATCTTGTTAAGTTTTGATCATCTTTCCTAAGGAAGGATGTTCTTGTTAGGGAGGGCATACAGTAAAAGTTTATTGAACTAATTCCTGGGATGGCAGGACTAATGAACGACGAGAGACTGGATCATTTGGGGTTCTGTTCACCAAAGTTTAGAGGAATGAGAGGGATCTCCATAGTAACCTATAAAATTCTAACAGAACTAAACAGAGTAAATGCTGAAACCAAATCTCAGCAGGTCTGGCAGCATCTTTAAGGAGAGAAAAGAGCTGACGTTTCGAGTCTAACTGACCCTTTGTCAAAGTTGGAAGAATATTCCCGATGACTGGGGAGTTCAGAACCAGCAGTCACAGTTCAAAGATAAGGTAGGTCATTTAGGACTGAGGTGAGAAGAAATTTCTTCACCCAGAGAACAGTGGCCTGTGGAATTCTCTGCTACAGAATGCAGTTGTGGTGAAGACATTGAATGTTTTCAAGAAGGAGTTAAGTATAGTTCTTAGGGCTAAAGGGAAATAAGGATATGGGGCGAAGGTGCGAATAGGGGTGTTGAGTTGGATGATCAACCAATGATCATATTGAAAAGCCGAGCATAATTGAAAAGGCTGAATGATATTTCAATTATCAGTGTAGCTTTCTTGTGGTAGATATCATCTTGATAACCATCACTACTGCCCTGCCATCTCCCACCCACTGCCATGGTAAAGAGTTCATAGTTATGAGATTTTTACATCTTGAATTTAATCTAGGAACAAGGTCATATATATTACAAATATTGCAGTATTTTCTTGTTTTAAGCAACTACCTGCATTGTTGGTTTAGAGATTTCGGCTCCCTCGATGGTGAGAATCGAAAATTATTAGGCGAGTTAGCCCCATTGCAAACTTGGCACCTTCTCGCCACCAATCAAGTGCTGGGTGTGAAAGTACACTTCAGACTCTTTAGATGTCCCTGTAATTAAGGCTCTTAAGTGGTCAATTAACAGCCACGCAAGGGTCTCAACTGCCATTGTCCTGATGATCTGCCTCCCTAGCAGATGAGAAAAGTGGTTGGTTTCCCAATAAGTTCCTGTCTGTTGTTTTGGTGGACCTTTTTATTTGCTTCAAATATGGGACAGTTGGAAACACACATGGGGAGTATGGGCCAAGGGGGTAGCCTTTTGGAACCACCTACCTGCCCTTGCCTTTGCTTTGTTAAACCTCTTTCTCTACCTGTGAGAAGCTTGCCTCTCACCATTGTATCTGTTAAAGGCTTAGTCTTGGGTGATAGTCTTTAAGACCCAGAGACTTGATTTTAATTGGCTAGTAACAACAGGTGAGATGAGGCTTTATTGTTGAAGCTTGCAATATTACTGTTCCCTCAATATTAATAGGTCAAAATCCTGGAACTCCCTAGTGCGTGGGTCTATACCAAATGGCTTGCAATGGTTCAAGAAGGCACCCACAACCATCTTAAGGATAACTAGTGATAGGCAATAAATACTGGTGCAGCCAGCAATGTCCACATCCTATGAATTTACTCTCATCCCATAATGAATAAATATTAAAAATAATCATGAAAGGAGGTTCAAATCCAACTTATCCATCCAGGATGGTTGGCCAATCATTCCTTATGAATGCAAGTCATGTTCCAGCAGATGAGTTTGATGAGGAGGGTGGGGGTATCCATAGTCGCCATCTACACTTATTCTTCAGAAGCTTTAGGTAATGAGCGTGAGGCTGGTAGGTTGAAGCTAGAGTCATTCACCACCACCTTTTGGGGATCTTCAGCTGCTGGCTCTCATTAGTGGCTGCAGCAGTCACTTAAGAACCCATCTTTGCTAGGCTTGGTGACAATGTTGTAATTGACTTTTTTTCAATGCCGTTGTCTTATGGTCAGCAAGATCGCAAGAATGTTCCAAGTGCTATTCCATCTCCAGTAAGAGAGCAGTTAATCTCTGGGAACGTAAGAAAGAGTGCAACGTATCAGTGATTGTACTTGTGATTCTTCACATCAGTTACAATGTAACAAAATGATATGCCCTCGCACAGTGTAGAATAGAGGCTTCACCTCTGTAAGGATTCCATTGTCATGTCATTGATAAGGAACTCTGAGCTATGTAATCTCATGTAAATGAATGTTGTCGAACCAAAGCCCTAGTGCTGCATTGGGTGAGTTAAATGCAGACATTATAGCACTTTGTTTTCTTTTTAAAAACAAAACAGCTGCCTTCAAATATTGCAGATGATGTGATTGCATAATTACAGTTGTGTGGAATATGAACCCTTCAGCATTGCATTCCTCTGTCAGGTATAAAAATTGATCCAGAAATGGCAAAATCAGGTGAGACTTTAAATTTGCATTTGCAGAGCTTCACCTGTCTACCATTACATTGGACAATTGACGCAAAGTATATCATGGTCATTTTTGATGTGGAGGTGCTGGTGTTGGTCTGGGGTGGACAAAGTTGAAATGGTCATTTTTTATTTGAGGCTTTAGTGATTTAAGTACAATCACAATATCTCTAACATAGAAACAATGTTATTTCTCTTATCAGCTTCTGTTCTAATACAAGCTGCTGGAAAAGGGGGCCTGAATGGATTAGTGGTAAATGAACAAACAGTAAACCAAAATGACAGTAATATTACTTACCATGTATTATAAATGCAAATGCTTTAGAGTATGTTCAAAGACTGATGTACACAGGAGCTGAGATAATTCAAATGTGACAAACTGGTTTGAGTTGATTCACATTCCTTTGGAATAATGGGCTACATTGAGACTTTGATTTGTTATCATTTGACAAAAGTGCAATTCAAGCATTTTATCACTTACTAAATACATGTCTTCTTTGATAGATACCTGTATAATGCATCAGCATCTGGTTTTGTGCTAATGGGGAAAGGGAATAATGGGGGTATGTGGAGATAGAAGCCAGTCACTGGTTCATGGGGGAGTGGACAGAAGCAGCGGGAGGTTGAAGAGTGGGCACCCATGGATTTGGCAGCATTTGGGATGGGGAAAGAAGAAAACGGGTATATAAGATAATGAGAGGCATAGATAGAGTCGATAGCCAGAGTCTATTCCCCAGGGCAGAAATGACTAACACGAGGGGTCATAGTTTTAAGCTGGTTGGAGAAAAGTATAGAGGGGATGTCAGAGGCGGGTTCGTTACAGAGTTGAGAGCATGGAATGCGTTGCTAGCAGCAATTGTGGAAGCAAGGTCATTGGGGACATTTAAGAGACTGCTGGACATGCATATGGTCACAGAAATTTGAGGGTGCGTCCATGAGGATCAATGGTTGGCATAACATCATGGGCTGAAGGGCCTGTTCTCTGCTGTACTGTACTATGTTCTAATGATTGAGAATTGACTTAGGGTGGTATTTGCCTCAGTTGGATTGTGTATAAGACATTTATCCATGCAATTTTCCATCTTATCAGTGTTGTAGCTGTACTGGAACAGTTTTGCTTGTACAAGGCAAGCTTTTGGAGTACCTATCTTGAGTAGTATTGCTAGAATTTCATTAGATCCCATAGTCCTTTCAGTATCCAGTGATCCCAGCATTTCCTTGATATCACGTAGAGTAAACTGAACTAGCTGAAGACTTCCATCTGTGTTGGTGACCTGTGGAGGAGACTGAGATGGAAAATCCACTCTGCTCTTCTGGCTAAAGATTGTTGCAAATGCTTCAGCCATCCCTTTTACACTGTACTGGGCTCTCCTATCATAGTGGATGGGGATCTTTATGGGGCCTACTCTAGGAAGTTGTTTAGTTGTCCACCACCGTATGATACTAAATGTGGCAGGACTGCAGAGTTTAGATCTGATCTGTTGACTGTGGAATTACTTAGCCTGTCTATCACTTGCTTATGCTGATTGTATGAATAATCTTGTTTTGTATTTTCACCAGGTTAACATCTCAGTTTTAGGTATGCCTGTTGTTGCTTCTGCATGCCCTCCTATGCTCTATTGAACCAGGGTTGATCCCCTGGCTCAAATTAGACTAGTGGGTTTGGTGGACCACAAGGTTGCATATTGTGTTGGGAGTACAATTTCTGGATCTGTTTGAAGTCAATCACATTTAACAGGATAATAGTGTCACACAACACAATGAAGAGTATTCTTAATACAAAGAGATGACTTCATCTGCTCAAGAACCTTGTAAAGGTCACTGCTTCCCATACTGTCGTGAGACAAAACAAACTGCAGATGCTGGAATCCAAAGTAGACAGGCATGAGGCTGGAAGGGCTCAGCAAACCAGACAGTATTAGAAGGTGCAGAAGTTGATGTTTCAAGTTTAACCATTCTTCAGGACTCTGGGAGCTGCAGATAGAGGGAGAAGTGGGGGCAGGATGGTGAAGTGGGGATAGGTGAAGACAGGTAGAATGTATGACCTGGTTGGTCAATGGGAGGAATAAATCTGGTAGATGGCAGAGAGCAATGGAAGGGAGGGGCTGGGAAGGGATTCGGGGGAATGGGAGGGAGGTTATTTGAAATTGGAGAACTCCATGTTGAGTCCTCCGGGCTGTAGGGTGCCCAGGCGGAAGATAAGGTGTTGTTCCTCCAATAGGAGCTGTGGTTCGTTTTGGCAATGGAGGAGGCCAAGGATGATCATGTTGGAAAGGGAGCGATTGGGGAGAATTGAAATGGCTGGCGACTGAAGTCTGTCGGCCCATGCGGACCTGGCTGTGATGCTCAGTTTACTTTCGGTCTCCCCGATGTCGAGAAGACCACATCCCATACGGTCATGAGCAGACGAATCTGCCTGCTGCAAATAGTTGAATTTGCTTGCTGGTTCCCTCACCATCTGCTGTAGACCCAGTCTAGCAACTATGTCTTTTAGGATTTGTCCAGCTCCACCAGTAGTGGTGCTGCCAAGTCACTCTTGGTGATGAACAATGAAGTCTCCCACCTAGAATGCATTCTACACCCTTTATCGCCCTCCATGTTTCCAAGTGATGTTGAACTATGCTACTGCCTCCCCCTAGTCAAGTAGTCAAAGTCCAACATATTTACAGTCAGCATTGAGTTGTGGAGAGGTTTGCACCCCCCCCCCTCCCTCCACTGCTAATGACAGATGTGTCAAATGAAGTAGTCTTTGTGATCTCAGCCTTTTCGTAACCAGGAATGCACATGACATCAGCATTGGAAATAGAGCTCACTATTGACTGGCACAAGCTCAGTTTGTTAACTGAAAGAATTCACAAACAATCAATGCTAGAGTTGTTTTGGAGATCTGTCAAACAATGATGTTAGTGTCATAGGTCATGCATCATTTATATATGACCAGTTTAATTTATTTAATTAGATTTTCATGTTGGTTCAAAACCTGAACACAGTCTAGTACTTCAAGGTATTTTCATCAACTCGATTGCCGACCTTGAATTTTAAAGGAAATATTTGTCTTAATTAGGTTACCTTTCTCCTTAGAAAATATTTCTGCTTACTTTCAACCAAAATTGTTATAAAATGCAAAAATGTCTCAATAAACAGTTTGTTGTATTTAATTAAGATTTATTGGTGTTGATTTAAATCTGAAATAGTTGAATTAAAAAAAAGTATAGATTTCTGATTCAAAATTGATGAGGCTGATTATTAGAAATTGAAACTTCAGTGTTTTTCTGATGTGATGATGCTGAATAATCTTAAGAACATATTCTTAAATCTTATTTTAATCCGTGAAATGGCTGTTGGCATTTAACTGACAGCTTATTGGGAATTGAAAACAAAAAATGTTGGAAATCACAGCAGGTCAGACAGCGTCTATGGAGAGAGAGCAAACTAACACTTCAAGTCTAGATGACACGTCATCAGAGCTGACGTGAAGTGTGGAGGGCGCAGCATTTATGCAATAGTCTGGGTGGAGTGCTTGGGCAGAACTTAGGGCAAGACCTACACAGTTAATGGTTTGTTAGTGGGTTGTGTTGTTGCACAGAGATACCTAGGGTTTCAGATACATAGTTCCTTGAAAGTTGCTTACAGGTAGACAGCGTAGTGAAGGAGGCATTTGGCACACTTGTCTTCATTGGTCAGATCATGGAGTCTGGTAGCCCTGCTACTTGAAAGCTATTAAATTGGAAAGGATGCAGAAAAAAATTACAAGAATGTTGCTGGGACTGGCGGATTTGAGTTATAAGGAGAGGTTGGACAGACTGCGGCTCTTTTCCTAGGAGTGTAGGAGGTTGAGCGATGGCCTTGTAGTCGTTTATAAAATCGTGTTGGGCATAGATAAGGTGAATAGCAAAGGTCTTTTGGAGTTCAAAACTAGGGGACACCATTTTAAGGTGAGAGGAGAACGATTCAAATGTGATCGGAGGGGCAACTTTTTCAGAGGGTGGTTTGTATGTGAAATGAACTGCCAGAGGAAGTGCGAGATGTAAGTACAGTTACAACATTTAAAACCCAATGGGAGAGGTACATAAATAGTCATTAGAGATGTACAACATAGAAACAGACTCTTTGCTCCAACCTGTCCATGCCGACCAGATATCCCAACCCAATCTAGTCCCACCTGCCAGCACCCGGCCCATATCCTTCCAAACCCTTCCTATTCATATGCCCATCCAAATGCCTCTTAAATGTTGCAATTGTACCAGCCTCCACCACCTCCTCTGGCAGCTCATTCCATACATGTACCACTCTGTGAAAATGTTGCCCCTTAGGTCTCTCTTTTTTTTTATATATCTTTCCCCTCTCACCCTAAACCTATACCCTCTAGTTCTGGACTCTCCGACCCCAGGGAAAAGACTTTGCCTATTTATCCTATCCATGCCTCTCATAATTTTGTCAACCTCTATAAGGTCACCCCTCAGCCTCCGCTCCAGGGAAAACAGCCCCAGCCTGTTCAGCATCTCCCTATAGCTCAAATCCTTCTCCCTGGCAACATCCTTACAATTCTTTTCTGAACCCTTTCAAGTTTCACAACATCTTTCCGATAGGAAGGAGACCAGAATTGCAAGCAATATTCCAACAGTGGTCTAACCAATGTCCTGTACAGCCACAACATGACCTCCCAATTCTTGTACTCAATACTCTGACCAATAAAGGAAAGCATACCAAACGCCGCCTTCACTATCCAATCTACCTGCGACTCCACTTTCAAGGAGCTATGAACCTGCACTCCAAGGTCTCTTTCTTCAGCAACACTCCCTAGGACCTTACCATTAAGTGTATAAGTCTTGCTAAGATTTGCTTTCCCAAAATGCAGCACCTCGCATTTATATGAATTAAACTCCATCTGCCACTTCTCAGCCTATTGGCCCATCTGGTCCAGATCCTGTTGTAATCTGAGGTAACTCTCTTCGCTGTCCACTACACCTCCAATTTTGGTGTCATTTGCAAACTTACTAACTGCACCTCTTATGCTCGCATCCAAATCATTTATGTAAATGACAAAATAGAGGACCCAGCACCGATCCTTGTGGCACTCCGCTGGTCACAGGCCTCCAGTCTGAAAAACAACCCTCCACCACCTCCCTCTGTCTTCTACCTTTTGAGCCAGTTCTATATCCAAGTGGCTAGTTCTCCCTGTATTCCATGAGATCTAACCTTGCTAATCAGTCTCCCATGGGGAACCTTGTTGAACGCCTTACTAAAGTCCATATAGATCACATCTACTGTTCTGCCCTCATCAAGCTTCTCTGTTACTTCAAAAAGCTCAATCAAGTTTGTGAGACGTGATTTACCACGCACAAAGCCATGTTGACTATCCCTTATCAGTCCTTATCTTTCCAAATACATGTACATCCTGTCCCTCAGGATTCCCTCCAACAACTTGCCCACCACTGAGTTCGGCCCACTGGTCTATAGTTCCCTGGCTTGTCTTTACCGCCCTTCTTAAACAGTGACACCACGTTTGTCAACCTCCAGTCTTCTGGCACCTCACCTGTGACTATCGATGATACAAATATCTCAGTAAGAGGCCCAGCAATCACTTCACTAACTTCGCACAGAGTTCTCTGGTACACCTGATCAGGTCCTGGGGATTTATCCACCTTTACCTGTTTTAAGACATCCAGCACTTCCTCCTCTGTAATCTGGACATTTTGCAAGATGTCGCCATCTGTTTCCCTACAGTCTATATCTTCCATGTCCTTTTCCACAGTAAATACTGATGCAAAATATTCATTTAGTATCTACTGAAGAGTCTGTTTGCATGTTGTATGATTCTAAGTGGTTGAATGCAGCACAAGTCATATTGTACAAGTGCTGTATGAAGATTTGTCTTCCCACTCCCATATCATCCTTGAAGAACCCCTCATTGTTCACAAGTAGAGACCGCATGCTCAGACAAAAAGTCTGGCCACTCCAGATATGGCCACAGACATTTTTCATTTCCAGCGTGCATTTACAAGTTGCATGAGTATTGGAAGGCAATTCAGATCACACTTGACACAGTGAGCTGCAGGTTCAGCATGGTAATCGAAGCCTCACCCAAAAGCATCCATGTTTCTTTCTTCCTTGCAGAGCCTTTATCCATTCTTATCCCCAAGTTTTGACTTAGTGTAATATTAAGTTCAAGTCCTGAGGTCCTGGCCCTACAGTTTAGTTGTGCTACACTGGTCCCCCTAATGAGTTCAGAGCCAACTGGTAGATTGTTGGTAAAGATGATGTTTGGTATGCTTCTCAGGATGATCAGTGCATTGAGTATAGGAGTCATGTTGCAGCTGTACAGGACATTGGTTGGAATACTTTTGGAATACTGCATGCAGTTCTGTTCTCTCTGCTGTAGGAAAGATGTCAAATGTGAAAGGGTTCAGAAAAGATTTATATGGATATTGGTAGGGTTGGGGGTTTGAGCTATCTGAGTAGGCTGGGGCCACTTTCTCTGGCGCATCGGAAGCTGAGAGGTGAATATATGGAGGTTTATAAAATCTTGAGGGGCATGGATAGTGTGAATAGCCAAAGTGTTTTCCCCAGGCTAGGGAGGTCCAAAACCAGAGGACCTAAGATTAAGGTGAGAGTGGAAAAATTTAAGAGACCTATGTGCCAACTTTTTGACTTCCTTGTGGATAAATATGCAATGAAAAGAATTAAAAGACCACAATGAAAATGGAATAAATGGACAAGGATGGAGCCTGTTCTCATAATTCCAAATGTACTTCACTGAAAATGGTTTATGGGTTCTGTTTTACTTTTCTACTATGTCTCCTTTTCCTGTTTTCAAATCTTTTTATTACAAGATATTTTGTGCTTCCTGTGGCATAGCTTATCACCAAAACATCTCAGTTGGTTTTAAAAGCGAAGGACTGATTTCATTGTTAGCGAAGGTGGAGTGCAGGGGTCTCCAATTAACACACATCTAACTTACGAACACTCATACTTATGAAAGCAATCCAATGCTGAAGTGTAATTTTAAAGATGAAATATTAACATTTCCTGCACTTGACAAATGGCTACTTTATATTGTCCTGCACTGTTTTGCCACTTGCATACAAATCCGCTGATGAGCAGACTCAAAAACAGAACTCGTTTGCAACCCAGGAATGCCCATTGATATTTTTCCACTGCAATGATATGTCCTAAGACATTAGAACAGAAATATTAGCTGTATATCACAATTTTCAAGCCAAAGTTTTGTGTGTAAAATAATGACCACGTCTTAAAAGACTACATTGCACAAGATTACATTTCTGATATGCACACAATGCATCGACATTGCAAACAGTGTGAAAAATTGCCAGTTAGAATTAGCTTTATGCTGTAGGCTATTACTCATTAGAACTTTGGTCAATAGCTCAAAACATCTCACTTGTGGTCAGTTAATAAGAAGACTTTCATTCAGTTTCTTGAGTGGTTTTGAATCAAGCTTGCAGAAGTGAAAAAAAAGTTCATTCCTTCCACCACCCAGTCCCAAGTGCTAATGCCCTTTTTTACTCTGAACCTTTAGGTAATTGAACCTTAATTTTCCTTTTTTACACTTTGCACTTGAACAGTGCATGTGCATTAGGAAAATGGAATTTGTGCATAAGTTCCACCTCTTATCTCCACGTACTGAAGGGTACAACTACTTTTGTATTTGTTCATATGAGAAATAAAAATGAGTTTCAGTGGAGGTAGGATGGGTTGATTTTTGAAATGCTGTGGGAACGTGTTTGCTTATGATATTTTATTCAAACTACCAGGTAGGGAGCTAAAGAACTTCGGCATGTCTATAAAGACACTTACAAATTTTTATACATGCACCATTGAAAGCATCCTATCTGGATGCATCACAGCATGGTATGGCAACTGATCTTCCCGAGACCGAAAGAACCTACAGCGTTGTGAACACATCCCAGTCCATCACGCAGACCAGCTTCCCATCTATTGACTTCATCTATTCCTCCCTCTGCATCGGGAGAGCAACTAACGTAATCAAAAAATCCCTCCCACCCGGTTATACTCTCTTCCACCCTCTTGTCAGGCAGAAGATGTAAACAAACTGATTCAAGAGCTGCTTCTTCCCCATTGTTACAGGACTTTTGAATGGAACTCTGATAATATTGATCTCTCCCTGCACTTTCTCGATAGTTTGAACATTGAAAACACAGAAATACGTCTCTGAAAAATCATGTCATTTATAGATGAATATTACCAATGGTGCTGTTGATGTCAAAAACAGTGCAGTATGTATATTGTCAAACTTCTGGTGGTTGATTCTCCATTTTTTTTTTGCTGACTGTTGAATAATCAAAAGCTTGACCTAAAGATTGGAATTCCCTGTAGCAACTTCATTTAGTCTCATCTGTGAAAACTATAGTGTTTGCAGTTGGAGATTGTAAGTTCTTTGTTAACAAAGACATATGAGCTGTGATGCTTCATCTGGTTAATTTTTGTTCGTTAATAGTCATGGCATGGTCAGAAATAAAACGTGCATATGTCGTAAAAATCTCGTAAAGAATTTGAAGATGTTCTACAAATTGGTGATTCATTTGTCTTGGATTTATTTACTGCTTAGAATTGTGACAAGCATTCATCTTACAGCCGAGTTAGTTGTTCTAGGCCTGACACTGAGAGTCACTGTTTTTGATTTAATTTTGCTCACTTGAAATGTAGATTGGGCAAAGGGGTGCCGAGGTCAGCTTTTCCAATTTGTGACACACCAAGTTCCTGGCTATTGAAATAAATGTCTGGAAAGCGAGGGTACCATAAGTTTTCATGTAATTTAGTTTCTCAGTGTAGTGAAGGGCAGAAGCTGCATTATGTTGTTGTCGTCATCAATGTGCATTTTTGAGGTGGTACTTAGCAGTCATGTGTTTGATTTGTGTTTTGAAGTGGATTAAAATGATCAAAATAACAATATAGAGCTGCATGAATTAAAGCACAAGACAATATTTTACAAGAATATTCCTTGCAAAGAAGTGGCTAAATGGTGCCTTTTGAGGCAAAAAGTGCTTAGACGGATAATAAACTTTTTCTGAATTAGGAATTTTGGCATGATGTTGGCACCATTTTTAATTCTACACTGAAGATCTTCTCTTGTGATAATGCATTTTAAACTCAACCTTTGCATTTTATGACTGTTATAAAGCACTCCACAGTTCTGCTATTTATGTAATGTGGATGACTGTTCACACTAAAGTTGGTAATGTTTCAGGATCTTTGAATGACATCATCAGTGAATCACAACGTAAAGGATTGTGCTGTTGCCTTATGTTAAAAATGAATACAGCATTGCGAGGGAACTATGAAATTGAACCAAAATTGTGTAGCTGAGGTCAAACAGAGCTCTCATTTACATAGTTATGTAGGAGGTATAATGAAATGCTGAATTATATGAGAAAATGATACAAAGAACGAATGATTGAATATGCAAACAAGTGTTTCACATCCATAAGTTGCTGCATATAGAGTATCCTCAATAGATCTATTGATGATAAAATCTATTATAGCAAATATTGGCTAAGAAAACCTTAAGCATTCAAATAGAAAGACTATTCCGCATCCCCACACCCTTTTCAATGCCCACACATGCAGTATATTTTCCTCTAGCAGGTTGTCATAGAAACTCACATTTCATCAGGCACTTAAGCATGAATTTAATAAGAAATAGTCCTTTAGCTGTTTCTGTGCTTGGGAGCTATACTGTGGGTGGTTAGGGATGGCTGGTGGATAGATGTGAGCACAAGTGCATATATTTTAATAAGGAGGAATTGAACAACCATTATAATCTTCACCTGCCCTCTTTGATCATTTAAGGTTTAAAGAAAACTGCTTCAATTTTTAAAATTATCTATAGGCAGAAGTCAATAATTTATTCATTGTGTTTCTTTTAAACAGCTTGTTGTGACAAAATATACATGTTCTTTAAATATCAAGGTGAGAAGTGAAGTCATTCTAAGTTAGAATGTGTGTGCTGCGTTTTGGCACTGCAGACTCCAGAAGGAAAACACATGGGGAGGCGGTGAGGGCGGTGCATAGGTCGCATTGTGTTAGTTTTGCAATTTGCAATTCAAAGCCATTACATCAGGAAGACTTCTCGATTTTCCATCTTTCCCATCCACCCCTCCTTTACCCATAACCCCAAAGTCTAGAGTTAGGAAACCATGTTTGACTGTTTTAAATAGCTTTCATTGGGTCAAATCTTTCAACATCTGAACAGTTGGGGACTGAATGTATCACCATTAGTATGTCTTACTAATGTCTTACTTCCTCAGAGGACCCAGCTGTCTGAACTTCCAACAAGCAGTTACTCTGCTCACACTGACGTTGACAGTCAGAAATTTTAGATTGTCAGACAGGAAGCATTACAGATTAAAACCAAATCTAACTCTTGATTACCTATATAGTTGATGCCCCTTCCCAAAAACAAATCTAAGATTAGCTAATTTGACTAGTTCGAAGGACTGGGTTCCTAAAGGTTCAGCAGCAGCATCCTTTCAAAAGTGTATTCATTCCACATCTGCCTACCATGCATTTCATATTTGAGCAGATGCTTATCAATTGCTTGATCATGCAGGCAGCTGATGATTAATATGGAATGAAAAGCACATGTAAACTTCCTCCCTCTACTGTCCTCAGTTACCTGGGATACAGTACCAACAGTGATGATATACATATGTGAAGATTTCAGTGATTGCTACATAAATATCAGCTTTGACTGTTCTGCATTGAGCAGCATGACATTTTTGCACATTAGTGATGGCATCAATTTCCCAGATGTGTGTAAAGTTCTGGATGCAACACTAAAAACCATTTTACTCACGCAGTAGTTGTAACAATGTCGAGATCAATTTGGACAATAAAATACAAAGAGTTTCAGAATCTTACTCTGACCACTGCATTTTCTCCTTTTGGTCTGCTTTAATTGACAAACCCCACATGTCACACCCATTCCAAATATTATCAGCAGAGTTTTTTTTTGAGAGAAGTTTTAATTAAACATTGCACAATATCATATCACATGGATAGGTTGGAGCAGCAGTTAGAGGAAATGTAGAATTACAAACTTCAGGAAAGGTAGGAAGGATAGGCAGGTAGTACAGGTGTCTTCTGTGGCTATCCCCATTTCAAAAACGTATGCTGATTTGGAAAATATAGAGTGATGGACTCAGGATAAAGTAGCACGAACAGCCATTTTTTTTTGGTATCGTGACTGGCTCTAATGTATTGAGGGGTACTTTGGGTTCTAAGCGATCGATTGTGATAGGGGACTCTGTAATTAGAGGCACAGACAGATGTTTCTGTGGCCAGCAATGAAAAATCAGAATGGTGTGTTGCCTTCCTGGTGCCAGGATCATGGATTAGAATAAAAGACGAAATCCCTACCTTCGGGGTGAAGACATCTCCATACATCCATCAACCCCAACTCGCTGTTCAAGTCCACCAACTGCTTAGATTGCAGAGACATACCCGCAAGACCCCTAGGCATTCTGTCTACCTTGGGGTTAATAATTATGGTTAAAGTCACCCGTATAATTGTATGGCGCATCCAAAGGTCCATCAATCTAGAGAGCGCATCTGTTACAAATTTAAAGGGATATGCCAGGGGGCAGAATACATTCAGAATCCCATACTGCTACTCTTATGTTAAAGCTTTAAGTACAATGAACTGCCCGGACATTTCCTTTATTTGGCCTAGCATTTGAAATGGGAGGTTCTTCTGGATGAGAATAGCAACTCCTCTATTTTTCGAGTTAAAAGATTAAAAAAAACACCTGGCCACATCCTCCCTGTTGCACCTTCAAATGCTCCTTATCGGTTCAGTGTCTCTTGTAATAAGGCTACATCGACCTCTTTACTAAGGCTTGACAGTATCTATTTTTTTCTCTCTTGATTGGTGAGTGACTCCCCTTAATATTCCAGATGCACCATTTAGATGAATGGCTAGCCATGATCATCCGACACAGTCCGAGACCCTCTGGGAGGAAGAACCCTACTGATAGCGCGCGCCAAATGAGAACTATAAACAGTTCATAGTTTTGGAAGTTGCATTTTTAAACCTACTAAATCGAAATTACTAACAACCACTTTTACAGCATAACCTAAAATGTAACTGAAAGGAGGCTTTCCCCCTTGTCCATAGGGGGCACTCATACCACTCATTAATCCCAACATGACTTCTTCTAGCTGGAGCCATGCCCCACCCCAGACACTACCAAGTAAGAAAAACAAACACCAGTAGCTTATGAAAAGAAAGAAAAAAGTGGGTACCCAACCCGTCCCTTCCATTCTGTAACCCTAGGCACTCCTAGGGAAACCAAGATCACCCCCCATTAACCAGATAAACCAAGCAATTTCCACACAATAATTGTCCATTATAATTCAGGCCAATCAGTCTATTTTAAAGCATCCAAGTCCTTTGCCTTTTCCGGCGAATCACAGTGTTTCCGGGGCTGAAACACAGTGTTGATAGATATCTCACTGAATACTGAATATTCAGGTCCCTCAGCCGCATTTTTTACCTCCTCAAAAGCCTTCCTCTTGCGAATCATGACCGGAGAGAAGCCCTGAAAAAACACAATTCTTGATCCTTTATATACCATAGCCTGGGTATCCTTCGCCAGTGCTCGAGAGGCTTCTAGCGTCATTGGCTTGTCTCTATAATGCTAGTGTTGCACTGTGACCGGGCAGGGCTGCTGGTTTAGTCTGGGCCTGAGCATTGCGACCTGCTTGCGACATTGTGGGCCTGCTTGACCCGCATCTGGCCTACCTCAACCTCCAGCCTTAGAAACTGTGGGAGCCATTGCTTCAAAAAGTTGAAGTGGCTGCCTTCCTTCTGTTCGGGAAGCCCCAGCAACCGGATATTCTTCTGACAACCTTGATCTTCGAGGTTGTGGACCTGCTCCTCCAAGGCCTGAACCCAGCTCACTGAAGATTTGACAACGGTCTTGGAAGGTGCGGCCCGTTGCTCCGACCCCTGACATGCTGCCCAAGACTCAATCTCTAGGTCATACATCTGCAGTATGATCGACATCAATTCCCGCCTGGCCCAGGTCTCCTCCATCAACACATCAATCTTCTCTGAGTTTTATAAACTCCGAGATCAAGCTCTGCTCTGCAGGTGAGCCATCCAGAGCAGCTGTGGAGGCTGACACCGTGGGCACAGAGGAGATGTTGCTGTGGGGGAGGGGAGGGGTCCCTGCCTCTTGCGAGCTCCGTGGTCCTTTCCCTTTTGTCACTTCTAAACTGCACCGAACTGTTTAGAACTGGAGCAAAATAGGCTTGTTTTTAACAAATTACACAGTGAAGGGAGGCTGAGTGCCCCACTTTGTCTGGGTTCTGGGGCAGAGCTCAGCAAAAGCAGACCTACTGGATTGCCGCCATTTAGAATCCCCCTTCAGTTTTTTTTAAGCCTCTAGAGCATCTTCCAGTTGTGCCTTTGGTTGCTTCAACACCGAACTCTGGAATGCTCTTCCTTATGTTTTTCTATCTTGCTTTAAGAAGCTCAAAAACATCCTTTGTCATCAAACTTTTTTCCTCATCTGACATAATATCTCCTTCTCTGGCTAGTTGTCATACTTTGCTTTATATTGCTCCTGTGAGGTGCCATGTGATGTTTCATTATGTAAAAACTGATATATAAGTAAGTTGTTGCTGCATCAGTAAAACTTGCCTGGGCTTAGAATTGCCTGATTATTCTTCATGTTGAAATTGCCTACTTGCATTTTCTTCTCACACAACAAATACTCACTGGAGCTAACTGTGAATGTTGGTGATGCTAATATGTCAGTTTAAACATTCGCGTTCATGAGAAAATACGTAATAAAAACAAAACTTTAATTTTAAAATATGCAAAACTTTTTATATTTTTAACTGGTATTTTCAAGTTTTTTGTTTTGAAATATTCTTTTCAGAAGAGCAATAAGACTTTTTGTTTTTGCTTGTGTGTCTTGTGCAACAGGTGTGAAACTTTCTTTTGAGAGCGATTATTCAAAACACAGCAAGCCAGGAAGTGGTGCAACCAAGAACCATTCATGTTTTGAACTAAGGTATGCTACGTTCTAATTTACCGAGTCGTTAGACTGTCTAAAAAGGATGTATTCTGTCAATTTTATTTCAGGCTGTTGTGGTCTCGCATGCAATGCAGTATGACTACTACAACATGCAATGTCTGCATTCATTGGCTGAACCAATTATTGCTTAAATTTATTTCATTTTATTTTATTGCATGCAAGTTGTTTCATATTGGTTATGGAGCCAAAATCCAGTTTATTCACAGCATTTGAAAGCACTGACAGCATTCTGTTTATTTTTTGAAACCAAAACAGAAATTGCTGGTGAAACTCCGCTGTAATGGCAGTAGCTGTGAGAAGAAAGCAGAGTTAATATTTCGCGTCTGAAGATTCTTCATCAGAAATGAAATTTTTTTTTTCTTTATCACGTGTAACTCTGCCATGCTGCTTTGCTAAAATAACCTACAGAATGATAAACCATAACTTTCATATTCATAATCCTGGTGTTTTATGTATACCATGTTTGTAATGTTCTGTATTGTATTTGCATGCTGCTGCTGTCTTTGCAGGACAGACTGTATCTGCTTTAAATTGCAGACTGTTTCATGTTATTGAGATGTTTTCCAGTCTAACAGTTCCCTGCTGAGTTCTTCTTCCTTATAACTCTAGCCAATGTTATTTTTCTCACTCCTATTGCTTACAACACTACCCTACGTAACAAATATGGTTTAACTCATTCTACAAGTTCAGGCCACCTAGTTATAGTATACTGACACTTCCCACATTCCCCCGCCCACAGTTTTTTTTTATTCTGTACTGTTTGTGACAGCTAGAACTCTGCTCATATTTGATTTCTTCAATTTGTTCTCCATGAGAGCTGCATTATTGTTAAGACTGAATCAAACTGAAAGCGTAGATTCGATGCTTCCAATCTTTAACTTTTAAGCTAGCTAACTTAAGCAGGCAGTTCCCAATCACTGCTTTTTATGCATTGGGCAGATGGAATATAACATGGAAA
Source organism: Chiloscyllium punctatum (assembly GCF_047496795.1). Taxonomy (NCBI): domain Eukaryota; kingdom Metazoa; phylum Chordata; class Chondrichthyes; order Orectolobiformes; family Hemiscylliidae; genus Chiloscyllium; species Chiloscyllium punctatum. Next base: position 147,077,885 of record NC_092741.1, on the reverse strand, counting down.
ACTGTGAGATTATGACCATTTTGGCAGGAAGAATAGAGGTGTGGAATATTATTTAAATAGAGAGAGAGAGAGACTGCAGACATCTGCAACAGAGGGATTTAGGATTCATTATGCATGAATCACAAAAAGCAAGTCTTCAGTGGTGATAATTTACTAACAGGCATGATTATCCACCTAGGAAGTTGTGTCAATGATCATGAGTTCTCTGGATCGTTGGATGGCTGCTGAGCTCAATCTGACTGCGAACTTGGCCTGTGTTTCCAGGAGGTGGAATTGGTCTAGAGATCACTGGCTTTCCTTTCTTCGGCTCCTTTCTAGATCTCCTCTTACCGACAGGTATTCTCAAAGAATTGTGTCCCTCAGACAAAAGGCTCCTTCATGTTAGTTTCTTCTGAAGGTCTCCCAAGCATTAACATCCATGTTGGATTTCTTCAGTTAAGCCTTGAGAGGGTCTTTGAAGCACTTCCTTTGCCGCCCTCTCTCTTTTGAAAGCGTTCCTTGAGCTGAGTGAAGAAAGTTTGCTTCGGCAACCAAAACTCAGGCATCCTCAGCACATGGACAGCCTGGTGAGGTTGGTTGTAAATGATCATGCCCTCGATGCTGGTGCTTATGAGGTGCTTCAAGGATGCTGATGTTAGTATGCCCCTAGGTAATTTGGAAAATCTGCGAGTTGATTGGTCTTTTTCCACAGCCTTGAAGTGGCATAAAAATGCAGTCCAAGTTTCAGAGCCATACAGAAGAGCTGAAAAAATGACTGCCTTAAATGCAAACAGTAGTATCAGCACAGATGTTTGTGGTCATCGATGACTCTTTCTTAGGATGTTGAGAGTGGTGCTCATGGATTGGGTGCAGAATTGGAATTGAATGTAGACAGCCTTCGATGAGAAATGGCTTCTCCTGTAGGGATGTATTTGGAGGGATAGACCAAATCTTGCTCTGGGACGTGTTGATAAAGAACTTGAGATTGAGGCTGAGACCAATTCTTTGTTTTTGCTATGCATCTGCAAAGGGTTTTTAGGAAGCTTGAAGATTCTTTTCCTGAGAGTACAGAGATGGCATTGCCATCTGCATAAAGAAGTTCCAAAAATGATGTCAGTGTTTCCTTTTTTGGCTGCCAACTGATTAAGATTGTCTACAAGTGGGCAGCAAGCTTTTCAATCCCTATATCAGAGGGAAGCATACTCCTGATGAAGATTGGTGACAATGAAGCTTGAGAAAAGAGTATTAGCTGCCTTTAATTGCCTGAGAGAAGGTGGTGGTAAGCCATCTTCAACTGTGGAGTCCAAATGGTGTAGTTAACATCTACTTTGCTGTTAGAAATGAAATTCCAGAGTTTGGATCTGTAATAGTGAAAGAATGGTAATATTGTTTCAAGTCAGGATCATGTGTGGCTTGGAGGGGAATTTGCATGTGATGGACTTCTCATATTTCTGCTGTCTTTTTTTCTTTTGGAAGGTAGAAGTTGCAGGTTTGAAAGGTGTTATTCAAGAAACCTTGTGAGTTCTGACATTGCATCTTATAGATGGCACACACTGCTTTGGTTGAAGGAGTGAATGCTGAAAGTAGTGGATGAGTACCAGTTAAGTGGAGAAACACTTATGGTGTGGTGATGTCACTAGTTTTTATATCCAGAACATGAGTCAAAGTACCATAGATGCTAGAGATCTGAAATAGAAACTGAAATTGCTGGAGAAATTCAGCAGGTCTGGTAGCATCTGTGGAAAGAGAAATAAAATTAACATCTTGAGTTTGACATTGTATTAATTTAGAAATGAACTACAAATATGATACTTATTAGTCTCAAAATACTACTTCATTTGTGGAGAGAAAAATGGAGTCACAGCAATGAATAGCACAGAAACTGAGAGCCTTCGGTCCAACTTTTCCATGCCGACTGGATATCCTAACCTAATCTTGTCCCGTTAGCCAGCACTTGGCCCATATCCCTCTAAACCCTTCCTATTCACATACCCATCCAGATGCCTTTTAATGTTGTAATTGGACCACCCTCCACTTCCCCTGGCAGCACATTCCATACATACACCACCCTCTGTGTAAAAACGTTTCCCCTTAACCTTCCAAATTTTCTCCCCTCAACTTGAATCTAAGTACTCTAGTTCTGGACTCCCCCACCCCAGGCAAAAGACCACGACTATTTACCCTATCCCTGCTCTTCATGATTTCTACATCTATTAAACATCTATAAGATCATCCCTCAGCCACCCCTGCTCCAGGGAAACCAGCCCCAGCCTATTCAGCCTCTCCCTATAGCTCAAATCCTCCAATCCTGGCAGCATCCTGGTAAATCTTTAGTCCTTTCAAGTTTCACAACATCCTCAGTAGGAAGGAGACCATAATTGTGCACAATATTCTAAAAGCGGCCTGACCAAAGTCCTGTACAGCCACAACATGACCTCTTAATTCCTATACTCAATGTTCTGACCAATGAAGGAAAGGGTGCCAAATGCCACCTTCACTACCCTATCTACCTGTGCCTCCACTCTGAAGGAACTATGAACTTGCACTGCAAGGTTTCTTTGGTCAGCAATTCTCCCCAGGACCTTACCATTAAGTGTATAATTTCTGCTCTGATTTGCTTTTCCAAAATGCAGCACCTCCTACTTATCTAAACTAAAGTCTATCTGACACTTCTCAGTCCATTGGCTCATCTGATCAAGATCCCGTTGTAATCTGAGGTAACCTTCACTGTCCACTACATCTCCAATTTTGGTGTCATCTGCAAAATTACTAACTATACCTATTCTATCACATCCAAGTCATTTATATGAATGACCAAAAGTAGTGGACCTAGCACTGATCCTTGTGGCACTCCATTGATCACAGGCCTTCAGTCTGAAAAGCATCACTCCCTGTCTTCTATCTTTGAGCCAGTTCTGTACCAAATTCTCCCTGTATTCTGAGATCTAACCTTGCTAACAAGTCAGCCATGGGGAACCTTGTCGAATGCCTTACTGAAGTCCATACGCCTTACTGCTGTGCCCTCATCAATCCTGTTTGTTATTACTTCAAAAAACTCAATCAAGTTCGTGAGGTATGATTTCCCATGCACAAAGCCATGCTGGCACTCCCAAATTAGTCCTTGCCTTTCCAAATTCATGTAAATCCTGTCGAGTCCATCTCTGATCCACGTCTCTGTAATTGCTATGAATTCCCTGTCCCATGTTCCCTACCATGCCCTGAGTTCGTCTGCCTTCCCTGTTAGGCCTTTTGCGTTGAAGTAAATGCAGTTTAATTTCTCAGTCCTACTTTGTTCTCTGCTTTGTCCCTGCCTGTCTTCATGGAGGAGAAAGTGAGGACTGCAGATGCTGGAATCAGTCGAGAATGTAGTGCTGGAAAAGCACAGCAGGTCAGGCAGCATCCGAGGAGCAGGACAATTGACATTTCGGGCATGAAGCCCTTTCCTGATGAATGGCTCTAAGGTAATGAACCTGGCTGTTCATGCTACATTCCCATGAGTGTCCATTGCCCCCAACATTTTCCAAATCAGCATACTTGTTTGAGATTTGGATAGCCACAGGAGAATCCTGCGCTACCTGCCTCCCTATTCTATCTTTCCTGGAGTTAATCCATTTACCTGACTGCATCTGCGGCTTTTCTTCTCTTCCCACAACTGCCATCCAGTAAGAGATTATTGTACAAGCTAGAATTAACCACATAGGAAAGGAAAAGTAGGGAGAATCCTATAAAGTTAGGCAGGAATTTATAAAAGAAGATCTTTTGAGGTTAGTAATATCTGGATTACTCCTGTTGCTACAAGCTAGTGAGAGTAGGAATTGGAGGATACAGCAAATTAATGCATGGCTGAGGAGCTGGTGCAGAGAAGAAGGGTTCACTTTTTGGATCATTGAAATCTCTTCTGTGGTAGTTGTGACCTGTACAAGACAAACAGATTGCACCTAGCTCCTGTAAATTCCTTATTGCCTCTAACTGCTGCTCCAACTGATCCATATGATGGGATTTGCAACATATTTCCTGCAGTAATCATCAGTAACATGGAAGCTCTCCCTAATCTCCCACATCTGGCAGGAAGAGTACATCACTCTACTAAAGGCCATCTTTGCTCCTTCACAATCTACAAACCTAGAAAACAGCCCAGCTTTACAACTGTTCCAGACTAACTTGAGTACTTATGGTTTATATTTTTAAAATTTAATCAAGAGACAGATTGCAATGAAACATATAATCAAGAAAGGATCCACCCTACTTTGTAGATTTACAGCAAGATTACACTTAAAAACTATGCACTTAACTGCTCCTGGGCTGTGAGCTCTCTCTCTCTCTCAGGTTCCTTCAAGGTCAGCTGTGAATCTTTTCTTTCTAGATGCACTCCGATGTCCAGAGATACTTGAACTCAAACAGCAAAGACAGTAACTGTGCAGATTCACCGCTGTCAGACAGCAGTGTAGGTTTCTTTCTGTGACCATGTGGTCACTACCTTTTGTCTGTCATCCTTTTTTCAAGTGCTGTTGTTTTGTGGTTTTTTTTCCCCTCAAAGTTCCAAAACAACGCAACAGCATATAAAACAGTAATTGCTACTCCACGAATTTGAGGAACTCTCCTCCAACACCGTAAATGCCTCAAATAGGAGCAGCTCTTACAGCCACAATTTTTTCCTGTCCTCCATCTTGGATTACCCAGAATCTTGCTGCCAGACTTGCTGAATTTCTCCAGCAATTTGTTTTTCATTATTCATTCTTTTGAGGACAAAAGTTCAAGTTCCACTATAGCACATGATTAAAATTGGAATTAAGAAAAAAAATCAAATTTTTAAAAAATTAGCCTAATGACAACCTTATATTCACTTCAATTGTTGTAAGTATACACCTACTTCACTAAAATCCTTTAGGGGAAGAAATTTGTTGTCCTTACCTGGTCTGGTCTGGTCTATTCCCACAGCAATGTGGTTAACTTTTAACTGCCCTTTGGGCTATAGATGTAGGCCTAGTCAATGGCACAATCACCTTGTTAACCATTTGGATAAAATAGGTGTTTGGGCCAAGTTGATGTTCAACTTCCTGTGTGTTCTTGGTGATGTACCCATTCATCATACTCTTGACTGATACCTTGTGGATGGTGGACAAATATGGGGAGTCAAGAGATAACTTTGTCATCAGAAAATTTAGCTGCCATACATTTGGTCTCTTCATCTAAGTAGATTGAAAATAGCTGAGACTGCAGCATTGATCCCTGTATCCTCCTCTTGGATCTTTCCAATCTGAAAATGGTGCATATGTGCTACCTTTGTGTTCCTGTTAACTAACTAATCTCCTGTTCATACTAATGTTATCCCTTACAAAGTAGGTTCTTATTTTGTACAGTGATCTTTGAGATGCAGCACCTTGCTGAATGCTTTCTGCCCCCGAAATCAAAGTACACCATTCTTATTTCAAGGCCCGAACTGTTGATTCTTCTGCTCCTCTGATGCTGTCTGACCTGCTGTGCTTTTCCAGCATCACACCCTCGACTTTGGTCTCCAACATCTGCAGTCCTCACTTCCTACTACACCATTCTTATGTCAAGGTGGAGATAACGTCATTGAAGAAATTGCTGATGATGGTTGTGCTGAGCACACTACCCCTGAGGGAATTCCTGTAGTGGCATTCTGAGATTGAAGTGATCAACTTCTTACAACTGCAACCTTCATTATGCTAGACATAATTTCAACCAGTGGTGATGTATCAGCCTGATTCCCATTGACTCCAGCTTTGCTCAGGATCCTTGATGACACATTTGGTCAGAGCTGGCTTGATGTCCAGGAGAGTCATCCTCTTCTCAATCCTGGAGTTCACTTATTTTGTCCTGGTGAGAAATCACCCAACTAAAACCCAAATCTCCAATGCTGAGGAAACAGTCCTACTATCTATCCACAGGGTAATGTGGCATACCTGGGATCTCTGTAATAATGATTTAAACTAATTATCCCCAATTTTCCATTTTGTTTTAGGAAAGTACATGAATGATTTCACTGAGACAGGTATAGGCATCAAGATGCTTAGAGATAACCCACTGTTTACTTTTCAATACTGTCCTCTATGGCCTTACACAATGGACATAGGCCACTATTTAATATTTTAATACTTTAGATCTGTTGACCAGATTCTTTGTACCAGATCATGTATCCTAATGACTTGTAAAATTGGATGTTCATTATAAGTCCTCTGTCAGCTTTTCAGCTGCTGAAACCATCATTCATACCTTTTGTTATTTCCAAATTTGCCTATTCTAGTGCTTGGATTAGTGGTGATGGAAGAGCACAGCAATTCAGGCAGCATTCAAGGAGCAGCGAAATCGACGTTTCGGGCAAAAGCCTTTCATCAGGAATGAAGGCAGTGAGCCTGAAGTGTGGAGAGATAAGCTAGAGGGTGGGGGTGGGGAGAAAGTAGCATAGAGTACAATGGGTGAGTGGGGGAGGCTACCTCCATTCTAGTGCTTTCCTAGTTGGCATCTCATTTTGCACCCACTGTAATCTTGAGTTAGTTTAGAACTGTGCAATTCATATCCAATCCTAATTCATTTAACACTATGGGAGATTAACCTTTTAGTCCCCTGAAGGCGGGGAGCAGGGGTGCAAATACAGGCATCACTTTGCCCATTGAGGCAATTTAACTAATTTGAAAACTTGAAGGAGAATATTTAAAGGTGGAATATTTAAAGTAGTAGTCAAATTTCAGAAGCGAGATTAGAGTGGTGCTGGAAAAGCACAGCAAGTCAAGTAGCATCTGAGGAGCAGGAAAATCGGCGTTTCGGGCAAAAGCCATTCATCAGGAATAGGGCTTTTGCCTGAACTGCCGATTTTCATGCTCCTTGGATGTTGCCTGACTTGCTGTGCTTTTCCAGCATCACTCTAGTCTAGACCCTGATCTTCAGCATCTGCAGTCCTCACTAATGCCTTGTTAAATTTCAGAAGCTGTCAATTTCTGAACAATTTAATGTGGAGTGCATACACTGTGTGCAATCAGTCACAACAGCAGAAATTGCTGGAAAATCTCAGCAGGTCTGGCAGCATCTGTGGAGAGAAATCAATGGAGCCAGTCATGGTCGCTTGAGGGCATCAACCTGCCCTAATAGAGATCAGGGAGCAAAGTGGAACTCTGCACCTGGTGGGTTGGTACCCTTTTGAGCTATGCATGTGGCAAGACAAATTCTTCTGACATCAGTGTGGTAGAAGAACAGAGGACAAGTTTTCTAATCACAGTAAGACAGCCATTTGCCTAAATGAAAGGTTGCAACTGGAATTGGGGTAGCAGCACTGAGGGGCAACACTGTGGAAAGGGTGGAACTATCTACATCAAGAGGGCATGCTTCCTTCCAGAGATGAATTTTGACCCGAAAACAGCTCCTATTTCCTGACTCCAGCAAAACTTTAGCCCATGATCTCTGATGTCCATTGAGTCAAAGCCCAACAGTACCTGTTTTAAGATGTTCATCTTTGTTTTCTAGTCCTTCCATTACGACACCTCTCCCTGTCCAAGAAACCTCTTCCAGAGCCACAACTGAGGTCGCACCACTTTTTTTCAGTTTTAAACTGCTGTGAGTCCCCAATTTGAATTGACAGAAGTGTCTTTAACTGCCTGGGCACAAACTATATAAATCTTTCTGCTGACCTCTCTCTCACTTTTTTTCTAACTCAATCTTCTCCTTTATGATGCTTCTTAACCAATGTATTTGACTAGCCCTTTTGGCCATCTGTGTCTACAAGTGGCTCAGTGTCAAATTTTGCCTGAGTTACCTTTTTGAAGTGCTTTAGAATCTTTTACTTTAGTAAAAGGTGCTTTATGAACACAAGTTGTTCTGTGGATTCAGTTTGTATTCTTCTGAACCTTTGAACTGAAACAACCTTAGATTTCCTTTTGTTATTTTTCTATCCTGTTTTTTGATGCTGTTCTCTTGCCTCTTGAGTTCCTTCAGCGCTGTTGTTATTTATCTGTTTTAATGTTTACTGATGCTGCTTTACTCAACTTGTCCTACAGAACTCTTCTATCACAAGTCCCTGCACTACACTGCATGAACTTTACTGCTCTGGATCAGCATAATTCTTTTTGCATGATAGTTTTATCATTGGACCAGCTCTCTCATTTGCATTGACGTGGATTTACCCTTCAATTACACTTGCCCTAATGGGAGGTATCAAAAACAACAATATAAATCATTTTGCCACTTGCCCAATTCTTAACAACTAACACTAATTCCAGAACACTTACTGTTGCTTTTTCTGAAATTTTCTAACTCTGCTCATACCAAGAATCAGTTTTTAGGTCAAGGTGTTTCAATCACCTAGTTAGGTTTATTGTGTCATGTTGTATTTCATAATATATTTTGTTATTCTGAAATTTACGTTTTTGTGAAAATAAATCTATGCATAGGCCTTAACAGTGTGCACTTTACAGGTACTGGTATTAATACATGTAAACAACTCTTCCAGTAAGAAATTGTTTATCTAAATGTATAGCCCACCTTTTGCTAGACCTCTCTTTTTACAGCATTCAGTTTAGCTCTACTAACGGTTCAGAATTGGACAAGCTAAACTTAATTCTGGTCTCTAAAATTGTGAAATCTTGTTATTAATGATGTGTGATAAATTTAGGTTCAGAACAGCATGCTTTTAGTTTGTAGGTGATAGTTATTCCACTTTAACTGCCAAGCATCGTTACAATTTGGGCATCCTCCCAGCATTGTTTGTTCATGCTAACAACTGCATGGCAGCAGGCCCACACTACCTGTGAACTGCTTCTTCTTTGTTTCACTAAGATTGACGATTCTGATAACTGTAGATAGAATAGCAGCATGCTGTCAAATTGGATATTTCAAGCTAAGCTATAAATATTGCTGACTGTATGGGATAGGTTTAAACAGAAGCAGTACAAAATAAGGTTTCTGAAAAAAATTTTGCTGGCTTTTGTAATGAGTACTGAATCACTGTGTATCTTTAAGTGAGAACCAGCTCAGCTTCTGGTTGGGAAGAAGATCACTGTGTCCAGAAATAGATTTTGCGTCTGATAAATCTGGGACAGCGTGGCCTCTTGGGTTACTTTGAGTCACAAAAGGGGAATTTTCTAAATTTTACTCTATAATGACATGACTGGTTGGGTAGGTGGCATTGATTATAAATGACAGGTCTTTCCTATTCAATACTTTATATAACAACCCTTGTTCTACAGACTTGTTGGACCTGACCTCAGTACAGCACTCCTTACTGCATCAATTTTACATTTTGTACATATCTTACATCAGTCAGCTTGAATCTGTAGAAGATTGCCATTTATTGTTGAATTGAAACCAGTTTTGTGCTGTGGATCTGTGGCTACTCAAACTAGATAAAAATGTTAAGCTAGTTTTTTGGAGCAATTATCTGCATTTCTTTAACTCTTTCAGCATAGAGAAACATTTAGGTAAGTCACAGAAGCATAACAAATAATAGATAATTCCTCCTAGGAGAAATTGGTCAAAGATGTGCACAAGAGACTGGAGTCATAGGAGTAGATTCCAAGGGAAGCTTGTAAGGTTGGAGAGAGAAGAATGTGGAACGATTTGAAGCAGAGAACAAGAATTCTGGGTTTTGTGTGGCTCCCAATGCCCTCACCAGTAAAGATCAATAAGTTGTTTATGTGGAAGCCTTTGACAAGGTTCCACTTAATAGACTCGTTTGTAAGCTTAGATCACATAGGATTTGGCTTGCCAATTGGATACAAAATTGGATTGATGGTAGGAGAAAGAGGGTGGTGGTGGAGGGTTGTTTTTTTGGACTAGAGGCCTGTGAGCATTGGTGTTTCATAAATATTGGTATTGGGTCCACTTTTGTCACTTATATACTGTTGGTACTGGGGCGGCACAGTGGCTCAGTGGTTAGCACTGCTGCCTCAGTGCCAGGGACCCCGGTTTGATTCCAGCCTCTGTGTGACTCTGTCTGTCTGTGCGGAGTTTGCACATTCCCCCTCCGTCTGCATGGGTTTCTTCCAGGTGCTCCAATTTTCTCCCACAATCCAAAGATTTGCAGGTTAAGTGAATTGGCCATGCTAAATTGTCTAGTGTTCAGGTAAAAAAACTGACTAAGGAATTCTTTGGTAGAACATAGAACATAGAACAATACAGCACAGAACAGGCCCTTCGGCCCACGATGTTGTGCCGAACTTCTATCCTAGATTAAGCACCCATCCATGTACCTATCCAAATGCCGCTTAAAGGTCGCCAATGAATCTGACTCTACCACTCCCTCGGGCAGCGCATTCCATGCCCCCACCACTCTCTGGGTAAAGAACCCACCCCTGACATCTCCCCTATACCTTCCACCCTTCACCTTAAATTTATGTCCCCTTGTAACACTCTGTTGTACCCGGGGAAAAAGTTTCTGACTGTCTACTCTATCTATTCCTCTGATCATCTTATAAACCTCGATCAAGTCACCCCTCATCCTTCGCCGTTCCAACGAGAAAAGGCCGAGAACTCTCAACCTATCCTCGTACGACCTACTCTCCATTCCAGGCAACATCCTGGTAAATCTTCTCTGCACCCTCTCCAAAGCTTCCACATCTTTCCTAAAGTGAGGCGACCAGAACTGCACACAGTACTCCAAATGTGGCCTAACCAAAGTCCTGTACAGCTGCAACATCACCTCACGACTCTTGAATTCAATCCCTCTGCTAATGAACGATAATACTCCATAGGCCTTCTTACAAACTCTATCCACCTGAGTGGCAACCTTCAAAGATCTATGTACATAGACCCCAAGATCCCTCTGTTCCTCCACCTGACCAAGAACCCTACCATTAACCCTGTATTCCGCATTCTTATTTGTTCTTCCAAAATGGACAACCTCACACTTGGCAGGGTTGAACTCCATCTGCCACTCCTCAGCCCAGCTCTGCATCCTATCTAAGTCCCTCTGCAGCCGACAACAGCCCTCCTCACTGTCCACAACTCCACCTATCTTTGTATCATCTGCAAATTTACTGACCCACCCTTCGACTCCCTCCTCTAAGTCATTAATAAAAATTACAAACAGCAGAGGACCCAGAACTGATCCCTGCGGAACTCCGCTTGTAACTGGACTCCATGCTGAATATTTACCATCTACCACCACTCTCTGACTTCTACCGGTTAGCCAGTTTTCTATCCAATTGGCCAAATTTCCCTCTATCCCATGCCTCCTGACTTTCCGCATAACCCTACCATGGGGAACCTTATCAAATGCCTTACTAAAATCCATGTACACTACATCCACTGCTCTACCCTCATCCACATGCTTGGTCACCTCCTCGAAGAATTCAATAAGACTTGTAAGGCAAGACCTACCCTTCACAAATCCGTGCTGGCTGTCCCTAATCAAGCAGTGTCTTTCCAGATACTCGTAAATCCTATCCCTCAGTACCCTTTCCATTACTTTGCCTGCCACAGAAGTAAGACTAACTGGCCTGTAATTCCCGGGGTTATCCCTATTCCCTTTTTTGAACAGGGGCACAACATTCGCTACTCTCCAGTCCCCTGGTACCACCCCAGTTGCCAGTGAAGACGAGAAGATCATTGCCAACGGTACTGCAATTTCCTCTCTTGCTTCCCACATAATCCTAGGATATATCCCGTCAGGCCCGGGGGACTTGTCTATCCTCAAGTTGTTCAAAATGTCCAACACATCTTCCTTCCTAACAGGTATCTCTTCTATCTTATCAGTCCGTTTCACACTCTCCTCTTCAACAATACGGTCCCTCTCGTTCGTAAATACTGAAGAGAAGTACTTGTTCAAGACCTCTCCTATCTCTTCCGACTCAATACACAGTCTCCCACCACTGTCCTTGATCGGACCTACCCTGGTATTTGCATACTTAGAGCTTTTCTTTAATCAATCATTGGTGTCATGCTGAAGAGTTGACTTGTTAAAACCTTTACTCTAAGCTTTTGTTTGCATGCTGTCTAAGATTTGAAATCTATAAAAGAGCATTTGAATGCAAAGAATTTTTCATGCAAAAATTTTGATTTAAATTTTGATGGAAGACCTCTCCCTTTTCATTATGCGCAGTGTAATGAAATAAGGCATCTTGGGAGTTGATATATCCATGGCAGTAAATGCTATTATATTGCAAAAGATGATTATTGCTAAAGCCTGCATCCTGCAGATGCTAGCTCATGAAATTCAGATTAACATCAAAGTTGAACAGCTTAAGGAGTTTCTTAATAATCGCCTTTTTTAGCTGTGTGGCAGTGTGGGTGGATTAGAGCAGGTTAATTACAGTAAATTAGACAAGGTAGGAAATGCAACCGTAGGTCAGTTTAGCTCAGAAAGGTGGGTCGGTTTAGCTTAGTTGGCTAGATGGCTGGTTTGTGACGTAGAATGACGCCACCAGGGAGGGTTCAATTCCTTCACCGGCTGAGGTTATAATTGAAGGATTCTCCTTATCAACCCCTCTCCTCACCTGAGGTGTGGTGACTCTTGGGTTAAACAACCACCAGTTGTCTCTAATGAGAACACAGCTCTATGGTCTTCTAAGAGTATGAGACATTACCTTTAATTGCTTCACTCAATTAAGTTAAATGATTCCCATTTACAATTCCTGTCCCCAGTTTGTGGTCTTAGGCTTTGCTTATGTTTCACATCTAATAAAAATGAGGAACTTCTCACAAAACCGTTCTGAAGTAAAATCTAAACTCGTACACTCATACCTTGTTGGTTTCAAGATATTAAACCGCAGGAACCATTTTATTTACCAAATGCACCCTGCACCCGCAGGTTAATGACCGTGGAATTCAGAATGATATGACAATCTTTAGCATCCTACAGCATAGAACAAGGCTATTAGGCCCAAGTTTTAATAGAAGTTGTCAATTAGTTGCATTCCCTCTCTTTATTCATAATCTTAAAAAATTCATTTTCAAGTATGTATCAAATTCTTTTTGGAAGTTAACATTGAATCTGTTCCCATCAAGTACACCTTTCCATCTTCCTTAAAAAAAGCTCAATGTTCAGATTGATTCTCACCTAAAAAAGGGATTTACAGAATCTTACTTGGATTCATGCAGTTTTTGAGCAAAATAAAATGTAATTCTGCGAATATAAATCCACCCCTTAAACTTGTGTGTGCGCATGCAGGTGTGCGGGGGTTTGAGTGTCAATGAGAGCGTATGTGTACGTGTGAGTGTTAAGGAGTATAAGTCTGAGAGGGTGCACGTAGGAGTGTGTGTGTGAGTGTATGAGAGAGAATATGTGTGTCTGTGTGCCTGTATGTCTTGCATTGGGGTTACCTGTAGTGTGGCATGACCCCCAGTTGAGGCCATTCCCATGGCTATCAGCCTGTGCCCAGCCACTATGTGTTGTTGCCTGAAGTCCGACTTGGAGGGTGGTCACCCGAAGGTCCAAAGTCGAATGTCCCGGACTGTTGAAGTATTCTCTGACTGGGAGGGAACACTCCTGTCTGTTGATTGTTACGTTGTGTCCGTTCATCTGTTGCCGTAGCCTCTGCTGGGCCTCATCCATGTACCATGCCCCTCAGGGCATCCTTGCCTGAGCATATGAGATAGACAGCGTTGGGCTGAGTTGCATGAATATTTGACACATACATTGTGGGAAGAGCCCCACCATCACACATGGGGACACCTCCCACCTTGTACGTGGCAGGTATACTTTCTCTCTGTCTCTGTCTCTGTCTCTGTCTCTGTCTCTCTCTCTCTCTCTCTCTCTCTCTCTCACAGACTTGTACCCCTTTATGCACTCACTCACACGCATACACATACACACACTCTGTCACAGACACTCTCAGCCCCTCATGCGCGCGTGCACACATACAAGTTTGAGGTGAATTTGTACTTGCAGAATTACATTTTACTTTGCACAAAAACTGCATAAATCCATGTAAGATTCTGTAAATCCCTTTTTTAGATGAGAATCTATCTGAACATTGTGGTACAGACAGCCTCATACAGGGTACCTCAAACCTTCAATGCATTTTCTGGGCCAACATGGCACCCATTGTTAAAGTTCACTTGAGAATGTAACTTTAAGAAAGTTCTGGAATTTACATATGAAGGAATAAAGGAAAGCATACCAAATGTTGCCTTCACGATCCTATCTACCTGTGACGCTACTTTAAAGGAGTTATGAACTTGCACTCCAAGGTCTCTTTGTTCAGCAACACTCCCTAGGACCTTACCATTAAGTGTATACGTCCTGCTAAGATTTGTTTTCCCAAAATGCAGCACTTTGCATTTATCTAAATTAAACTCTATCTGCCGCTCCTCAGCCCATTGGCCCATCTGATGAAGATCCTGTTGTAATCTGAGGTAAACTTCGTCACTGTCCACTACACCTCCAATTTTGGTGTCACCTGCAAACTTCCTCACTATACCTCCGATGTTTACATCCAAATCATATATATACGAAAAGTAGTGGAGCCAGAATCAATCCTTGTGACACTCCACTTGTAACCGGCCTCCAGTCTGAAAATCTTTATTTTCTGGTTAATATTCTCTTTAAGGATAGCTATCTCAGTTTCTCTACTTTCTCTACAAAAATGAAGGCTCTATTTCTGGTAAATCCCTTCTCATTGAGAATCAGGAAATAGCTTTTGAAGACAGAGAGCATCTCGGACAAGCAGCTTGTGCATTTCCACGTTCATTTGTGAGGGTTCTTGAAAGTTACACTCAGATTAATGTTTGTATCAACATCTAAACCAATGCATATTACTGGGGCCTAATTCTAGACCAAGCTAGGTATACAAATTTTGTTAGTTAGAAGTTTCAAACATTTGCATATTACTGAGAGTATGTATTTATCGTCATGGAACTAATTATGTTCCTTGCATACAGCACTGATGAACAGGTATTGAGATCGAAGTTCATTCATATGCTATAATGGCTTTAATTACATTCCGTGGCGCACTCAGCATATCACAATGTTGAATGCCAGCAATCAATGTCAGCAGTTTTCTATCTCTGGTGCAAAGAGGAATGGGATAGGAGTGCTGGAAGATGTTCTCGTTCTCATTTTCATATTTTCCTTTTGTCCCTCCAAACAATTCTAAATGAATGCTTTGTAGAGGGAACACTAAAGAGAAGTCCAGTGACATTGTAGGCAAACAACCTAATTTGCATCACTGTGCACTAGGGCCAATAGGCCACTTACAATGTTGTGTCTCTGTTGTTCCCTTGCTGCTTACATCAAGCATGCTGAGCACCTAGTTTAACACTGTGTAAACCTGAGGCTTTTGGATCTATTAGCAGATGTAATGAATAATGAAATGCTTTTGGTAACCTCTGCATGTTTCCACTTATCTGCTGGAGTTGTGATTTCAGTCCTTCATGTCTGTGGCTGCTCTCCATTGAAGCAACTTATATTGTCCCATTCTCTCCTGCCTTTTCCCCAAAGTGCTGTGCATTCATTCATTTCAGGCAACTTCCAAAGAAGTGAAAATTCACATTTAGAACAAGCCCTTTAAGCAAATGCTTTCCAGCTTGGTTTAAAAAAAAGCAGTTGATCCTTTTCTGCATTTAATGGCATTCCAAGTAGTCAGTTTCACAGCTCTGTCAATCCTGCTATTTTGTCACCTGATGAGTTTCAACTGCCTCACCCATTGGAAAGTTCACGCACAAAATGCAGGCTAAATTGAATTGGGCTATTGAGCACCCAATAAATCTTTTCTACTGTTCAAAAAGTAAATATTGCTGTCAATTAACTGCGGTCTATCAAAAAGTACTTCATTGATGGCTGAGCTTGAGAAGATCAATCCTCCTGCACCAAATGTCCGCTTTTACCTAGATTTGGATATGAGCTGAATGTTTTCACTGTTATAACTTTATAATACCACTTTATAGTATTTTTGTGAGGCATGCCCATGAGAAATAAATACTAGGTATCCAAAGCTTGTGTATACTGGATGATTAAGAATAGCAATGAGAAAATAAGGAAGAAAAAGGAGGCATGTGATGCATACCAGAATATTAATAGTGGTGGGAATTACAAAGAGTATCTTAAATACAGGAGAGAGGCTAAAACTGGAATAATGAAGGTAAGAGGAACCAAGAGAAAAGGATGGCAGGCTGTGCTAAAGTTAGCATTTGTAATGTGTTGCCAAGGAGAGTGATTGAGGTGGGTACCACAGGAGGTTTCAAACAGTAGCTGAATTTATATTTGAAAGTGATTTAGAGAGCTCTGGGAATTGGAACTAGCTGGGTAGCTCTTTCCGGAACCAGTGCAACATGTGGGCTGAATGGACTTTTCTGTACCGTAAAACTCTATTCTGCATAAAGCCCCAATTAAAATTGTTTTGGATATCACTTCCCCTTTTTGAAAAAAACGTTTGCACGTTTTCAAGTATTTCCCGAGAAACACCGCTTCCTCTGAATCAGGGTAATCAAAGTCTTGGCTGTCACATGTTTTAACCACACAAGGCAGAATTTCCCATTTTCAGTTAATGTTTTATTGAGTGAGATTCAAGGTATCTGGTCCACCATGACTCAGAAGGATTTTCCTCTCTCGATCTTCTGCTGTTCAACTCCTTAATTTTACAACTGAGCTTTTTTGTTGCCCATCTCATGGAATCACACTGCTGGTGATGCACAAGCACTCCCCACTGCTGGGGTCACTGTGTTCGTGTCGCTGGCGCCAAGCACAAAAACCCAGCTGGGCACTGTGCTCAGTGATAATGACAGTGTCCCATTATTATTATTTCTGAACACAAGGGCTCGAAAGGAAACACATTTAACCATTAGCAGGCGGGGACCAGGATTGCTGATTGAGTGGAAGGTCGTCTGACCATCTAATCCCACAGGAAGCCATGCCACCAGCCCCTGCCAACCTGGACTCTGATAGCGGTCCGAGTCAATTGTGTCCTGGATTAAAAGAATCCTGAAGGACAGGATGTACATGTATTTGGAAAGGCAAGGACTAATTCGGGATAGTCAGCATGGCTTTGTGCGTGGGAAATCATGTCTCTCAAACTTGATTGAGTTTTTTGATGAAGTAACAAAGAAGATTGAGGGCAGAGCAGTAGATGTGATCTATGTGGACTTCAATAAGGCGTTCAACAAGGTTCCCCATGGGAGACTGATTAGCAAGGTTAGATCTCATGGAATACAGGGAGAACTAGCCATTTGGATACAGAACTGGCTCAACGGTAGAAGACCAGAGGGTGGTGGTGGAGGGTTGTTTTTCAGACTGGAGGCCTGTGACCAGTGGAGTGCCACCAGGATCGGTGCTGGGCCCTCTACTTTTTGTCATTTACATAAATGATTTGGATGCGAGCATAAGAGGAACAGTTAGTAAGTTTGCAGATGACACCAAAATTGGATGTGTACTGGACAGCGAAGAGGGTTACCTCAGATTACAACAGGATCTGGACCAGATGGGCCATTGGACTGAGAAGTGGCAGGTGGAGTTTAATTCAGATAAATGCGAGGTGCTGCATTTTGGGAAAGCAAATCTTAGCAGGACTTATACACTTAATGGTAAGGTCCTAGGGAGTGTTGCTGAACAAAGAGACCTTGAACTGCAGGTTCATAGCTCCTTGAAAGTGGAGTTGCAGGTAGATAGGATAGTGAAGAAGGCGTATGGTATGCTTTCCTTTATTGGTCAGAGTATTGAGTACAGAAGTTGGGAGGTCATGTTGCGTCTGTACAGGACATTGGTTAGGCCACTGTTGGAATATTGCGTGCAATTCTGGTCTCCTTCCTATCGGAAAGATGTTGTGAAACTTGAAAGAGTTCAGAGGAGATTTACAAGGATGTTGCTAGGGTTGGAGGATCTGAGCTACAGGGAGAGGCTGAACAGGCTGGGGCTGTTTTCCCTGGAGCATCGGAGGCTGAGGGGTGACCTTGTCGAAGTTTACAAAATTATGAGGGGCATGGATAGGGTAAATAGGCAAAGTCTTTTCCCTGGGGTCGGGGAGTCCAGAACTAGAGGGCATAGGTTTAGGGTGAGAGGGGAAAGATATAAAAGAGACTTAAGGGGCAACTTTTTCACGCAGAGGGTGGTACGTGCCTGGAATGAGCTGCCAGAGGATGTGGTGGAGGCTGGTACAGTTGCAACATTTCAAAGGCATTTGGATGGGTATATGAATAGGAAGGGTTTGGAGGGATATGGGGCGGGTGCTGGCAGGTGGGACTAGATTGGGTTGGGATATCTGGTCAGCATGGGCGGGTTGGACCGAAGTGTCTGTTTCCATGCTGTACATCTGACTCTATGACTCTATAACTGTTCAGCAATGCAGAAGGAAGGTCAACAACATCTGTGCTGTGCAAGGCCAAGAGCTCTGATTTTCTTTCTGCTGACTTACATTCACAGGGACACCACTCATTTCCACTGTGCACACATCTCCATAAAATTCATGGATTATTTTTCTAACTTTTTAAATGCATTATTGCTCAGCGTCAATGGCATGAAAGTGAGAAAGGGATCTTGGCCTCACTCCAGATTCCTCCTTTCTCACAGGGTTACAGAATGGAACCAGGAGGCCTCCATAATAAGGAGCAACCATACACAGAACCCCCAAAACTTTGAGATATTTTAGAGGTGCCTGGTCCTCCATCTCCCCTCTCTTGTATCTGTGACATAAAACATGTGGAAGTTCAGACTGAAGAGTATGAGCCTCTACTTGAGCAGGATACAGTCAGCAGGCTTATGCCCTTTAGGCCTAAATGCCCTCCTGATTGGCTAGTTAAGGCTTCTAGGCCAATGGGACCAACCACAGATCAGGCTTCCTCCATCCTAGTTCTGGAAATCAAGATTGTACTTAGATGTAATGGGAGAGAGAGGAAAAAGTAAAATACTGAGGGCATGTAGGTAGGTGGCACATTCACTTGCGCTCTTAAAATTGTCTCCGGTGGTATTTAGACAACCTACAGACGAAAGAACTTGTAATGGCCAAGAATTGCTCATCTCTTTCAAGCACCTGACTCTTTAATTGCAGATGTTACCAGACCTCCGGAATGCTTGTCCTTCAGTTGGCTGAGGGACAGAAAACTGAAATTTAATGTTTAGTTGATATTTTTAGGCTGGAAGAATATTTGTAGTGGAATTCCCTTGGTTTTGGTATGAGGATACTTTTTTCCTGATTTTGTGCAAGATCTAGATCTTGGAGTATTGCAGACAATCTCAAAATCTGCAGATAACTCAAAACCTGGGAGAATTGTAAACTGTGAGGAGGATCATGTAGAATTTCAAGAGGACATTGATAAGCTGTTGGTGGATAAGTGACAGATGAAGTTCAATGTGGACAACTATAACTTTTGTTTGAAGAACATGGAGAAACCGTATAAAACAAAATAAACTATTGTAAACTATCTGCAAGAGCAGAGAGACAGTGAATGAAGATGGAAGGACAGCAGAGAAAGTTGCTAATAAAGCATACTGTGTAATATGTTCCAAAGAGGAGATTTAATAGAAGTTTTCAAAATCATGGAATCTGGATATAATCATACAGTGTTGTACAGAAACAGACCCTTCAGTCCAACTTGTCCATGCTGACCAGTTATCCTGAATTAATCTGGTCCCATTTGCCAGCACTTGGCCTATATCCCCCCTCAACTCTTCCTATTCAGAAACCCATCCAGATGCCTTTTAAAATGCTGCAATTGTACCAGCCTCCACCACTTCCTCTGGCAGCTCATTCCATACACTCACCACCTTAAGGTGAAAAAGTTACCCCTAGGTCCCTTTTAAATCTTTCCCCTCACCCTGAACTATGCCCTCTAGTTCTGAACCCTTTCAAGTTTTGAAAACACCCTTCCGATAGGAAGGTGACCAGAGAAACTGTTCCCGCTTGTTAATGGAGAGCCTGTTCCTGTGCTGTACTATTCTGTATCTATAACCAGAGGGTATAGTACAAGTCTCTTGCAAAAACAAAATGAGGTGAGACAAAAGTTTTTACACTGTGGATGGTTAGAGTGCAGAATGCACTACCTGGAATTGTGGTGGAAACATGTCCTATTCAGGAGAATATTAGATGACTATCTTAAACTGCAGAGTTACAGGGAAATGGCAGAAGATTGGCACTAAATTCAAATGCTTGGAGAGCTGATGCAAATATGGTAGACCAAATCGCCGCCTCCTGCCTTGTTACAATTCTGAGATTGTTTGAGTGCCAGATTTGGAATGTACTTTCCAGACTAAGAATGTTTAGCCAATGATGTGAAAATTGAACCCGGATGGGTGGCATTACTGAGTTGTCAGAGGCATGATTACTGCAATTACCCCCAACGAGGTTTCCAATTCCAATAGTTTTCCTCTATATCCAAAGAGAAAAGCAGCAACTCGCTTTGCCATGTTGTCCACGGTGAGAGTCATTCTGACATGGCAAGCTTCCAACTTCATGTCCATGTGGGTAAGTTTCAGGCTCTACCTGAGACTTGATGATTTCTCCCTCTGATCCACCCCTCAACCCCATTATGGTGTTGCTGCACTAAAAAGCAATGTAAGATATAGAGCTGCCTATAACTGTACTCAAGATTCTGTTTGGTAGAAGGTAATATGACTTGGGCAGAGGTTGGCGACCTATGAGTCAGTGCTGAAATTAATGTATTTCTAGTAAAGGATGCAACGTGAAGTAGACATAGGGTTGACAGTTTCCAAGTTAGCACAAGATAAGTGACTACTGAGAAGCAAGCTAGAAGCAAGATGCATAGGTGTCCCAGTTTGTAAAGTGACCTGGCAGAAGTATGCAAATCATGGTGTTTCTGAGCCCTAGAATCAAGTATTGAAGGGCTAAAGTGGTGTCTGAGTTGGTCTCAGAGCATGCGTGATGAAATGGAGAGACTAATGGTTTTCCTCTGTCAGCTTGCAAAGACAAAGGCCAAGGAGGGTCCAATCTTGGCATACACCGGGGATCATCACTGAAGACACAGTACATTGATGGTTGGGTCAAGCAAATAGTGAACTGCAGCTTCCAGGTACCCAGTCTCTTCTCCATGTCAGGAATTAGCACCATCTGGTTTTGTGAGGAAGAAGAGCAGAATTGAAAATTGCATTCAAGTGAAGTGAGTTTTTAGTGTTGTTTCACTAGGGTAGCGCATATTAGAAATTAAGACAAACTGTTCCTCCTATATAGAATTTCTCAATTTATCTGTCTTTTAGATACAGGTTGACAAGACAGACCAGGCTTCTGTGCTTAAAATAATTATTATATATTTTAAATACGGTCGATAACTGCAATTCTGAATCATTGGCATATGACTCTTATTAATACTCTAAATCTTTTGTAAACTCCCCTTTTATGCACGTACACAGTCAGAGTTGGGAAAAGAAAATGGGTTTATGGGTGGAGGAGAAGATTGGGAAGGATGATCAGAGTGCTGCTTTTTGAATTTCTTTGTCCAGATGCTTTCATTTCTTTGCAGGAAGCGCAAGGTAACTGATTCATACTTATGAAGTTATCCAACTTGTTAATTAATACTCACAGCTTTGTGCAACTGCTTAAGGAAAAATAAACTAGTGTTCTTCAGGCTTAGTTTTTACTGTAGGAAACAGTTCCTGACCTCGCGGAGATCTGGTATCACGTTCACAGTCTCAAGTTGTTCAGCTGCCTGGGATCTAAACATATAGGCAGGCAGAAGGCCTTTGTCATCAATAACTGACCACTAGTCTGGAGACCAGTCAGCTATATGTTGCCATGTGAATCTGCATTTGAACACCGCCCTTTACTGCAGCTCATCTGCAAATCATCTTCCCCTGCTTGAACCAGCAATTGGGTAAATAATACTTGCAACAGGTATCAGTTTAGTTGCTTTTAAAAAGGCCAGCAATGAATCAACAATACTTTTGCCATTTCATTCCACAATTAATAATAGAGAAGGCATAATATTTATATTAGCTATTAATGAGATGCAAATGTATGAAAGGAAGGTAGATGCTGATCAATAACGAGACTCTAAAGTTGCAGTTTAAGGCAAAATGAGAAATTTCAATTCATTTTGATTCTGATCTTTTTCACTATTTTGTTGTTATCCCAATTTTTTTGTGATTGCTTTATAACACATTAGGGATGAAAGTTTGTTGATCAAGTTTGTACTACATATTGCCATGCCCTTTTTTGCCATTTTGTTTGCGTTTCCAAGTTCAATACTGTGTTATGTGTATATATCAATCCTTTCAATGTTATTAAAGTTAACATTTTTTTTGCTGTGAAAAGTCATTATTTAATGACTGAATTTAATTTTGTATAATTGAACTGAATGGCTTGATGTGAAGTAGTTTTAGTTGTACTTGTTATACATTAATACGTTGCGTCTGCAATTACAGCAGGGCCACAAGAGTTTTCTAGTATTGTTACTGGAAGATCCTCACCAGTCAAAAGTACATTGAAAATTTGGCCAAGCCTGTTGTCAATTTGAGACAAGTCAAAATTGAACCTTCCCTACATTTTGGGGTTTGTAGATTGTGAATTTGCTGTGCTTAACTGAACACCTATTAGGAATTCTTATCAGGACATTCTTACATTCTCAAAATATTTAAGAGATATTTGGAACGAGTACTTGTGTGAAAACTGAAACCCCTCTAGAGATATCTTGAAAGTTTAGCTAAATGTTAAAGACTGCACAAAAAATGTATGTTTGCTTTGACTTTTTGATTCCCTTATTTGCTATGTTAACTCTTTTGACTTTGTCTGTCTGTGCTATGAAGAAATTAAACTTTCCTGGTAGCATAAAGGTTTTTAAAAAAGGTGTGCACATTGGAATGTTTGAGGCAAGTAAGATTTGCACTTTGGTGTTAATGGTTGAAGAGATTTTCTTTGCTGCTGTAGATTTAGAAAATTTATCAAGATTGGTGATCACTTGAGGTCCATTCATGAGGTAGAAAATCACAAAACCTCACTGCAGTGGCATCGACTTGTTAGGGCCCATATTTCATTTTGTGCCTTCACAAAGTTTAGGTCAGTGTGCTGATCCAATGAAATCAGTGATGCACATCTGCTATTAATCATGACTTCTGAGTGAGCCAGTAAAATCTTGTATGGCTTTGTAGTAACAGGCATCATTATGGAGACCACATGTGAAATAATCCTCCAAGAACAGATTGAGTTTTAGGCAAGAAAAATGCCTTCCAGTGAATTGGACAATAATCTGACCTGAGCTGCAAAAGGCAAACATGGTACAGAACAGGGGTACAGAGTTTGGTAATAGGCAGCTTTTTATATAGGTGGAGAATGTATTTTCAATTTATTTGATTACTTAATAATTACAAGTACACACTACTGTACAAAGAAAATAAAGGCTTGTTATACAACATAACACTCTTCTCAATCAGACAACATTCAAGAGCACTTGCAGTGCAATTGGAATTCAATCCTCAAAATTAGCAGTACGGATTCTAGAATCAAATGTAATGAGTATAGAAGAATAAGGTCCTAGGGAGTGTTGCTGAAGAAAGAGACCTTGGAGTGCAGGTTCATAGCTCCTTGAGAGTGGAGTCGCAGGTAGATAGGATAGTGAAGAAGGCATTTAGTATGCTTTCCTTTATTGGTCCGAGTATTGAGTACAGGAGTTGGGAGGTCATGTTGCAGCTGTACAGGACATTGGTTAGGCCACTGTTGGAATATTGCGTGCACTTCTAGTCTCCTTCCTATCGGAAAGGTGTTGTGAAACTTGAAAGGCTTCAGAAAAGATTTACAAGGATGTTGCCAGGGTTGGAGGATCTGAGCTACAGGGAGAGCCTGAACAGGCTGGGGCTGTTTTCTCTGGAGCATTGGAGGCTGAGGGGTGACCTTTATAGAGGTTTACAAAATTGAGGGGCATGGATAGGATAAATAGGCAAAGTCTTTTCCCTGGGGTCGGAGAGTGCAGAACTAGAGGGCATAGGTTTAGAGTGAGAGGTGAAAGATATAAAAGACCTAAAGGGGCAACTTTTACACAGAGGGTGGTACGTGTATGGATATGGGCCGGGTGCTGGCGGGTGGGACTAGATTGGGTTGGGATATCTGGTCAGCATGGACGAGTTGGACTGAAGGGTCTGTTTCCATGCTGTACATCTCTGACTCTATGAAACAATACTCAATAGTATTTAAATTGCTGTTCTGGTTGAAAGGAATTGTTATGTACATAAAAGCTTATACAGCATGAATGTAAATATAAATTCTGTTGCCTGATAATAGATCTGATAGCATGCAAAAATTCAAAACTTTGAATGCATTATTAAGTCCAGAATATTCTAAGACCATAAGATATAGGAATAGAATTAGGCCATTTGGCCCATTTAATCTGCTCCACCATTTGATCGTGGTTGATGTTTTTCAACTCCCATTTCCTGCCTCCTTCCGTAACCTTTCAAGCCCTTCCTAATCAAGAACCTATCTATCTTCTGTCTTGAATACACTCAATGACTTGACCTCCACAGCCTTCTGGGGCAGAGTTCTACAAATTCACCTTCAGTTTGAAGAAATTCCTTCTCCTCTAATTTTGCATTTCGTGAGGAGCAATAAAAAAAGTAACGTTTTCCCTTGTGATGCCAATTTAAAGGCAATAATGAAAGCATAATTTGTTAATATGCCAGAATTCTATGTTTATTGTATGCCTAAAAAAACTTCTGCTGTTCAAAACCTCTTTGACTGAAATACAAGCATTTTCTGATTTTGTGCAGTTGAAAATATTTAAGCTAAAAGCACTTGCTTTTCCGTTTGGAAGTAAAAGGAAAACTAAATACACGTTATGTCATAACAACAGTATTTCCAGTCTTGGAACTCAACACCAAGTTTCAATATGTGGTTGACCTATTTGTATATAATGGACGATTTCTAGATCCTTTTTATAAGATGTTGAGAGCGACAGCAATGTGCTTTGATGTCATTGACACAAGCTATTTCCTGTTTGATTTGTTTTTTAGCTGCAGGTTGAAAAGGTGTCTAGTACCAAGGACTGCATATATTAGTACAAAGCCAGCCCTATTTAATATCTTTGAGAGGCTTGCCTTTGCAGAACACTTCTCATGCCCCCTGCCTCCGTCACACTTCTATGCAGTGTCTATCAGACCCTGACTATTTGCTAATTGAAACAGTTTTTCTCACATCGTCCTTGCTTCTTTTGCGCATCACTTTAGATATATGCCTTTTTGTTCTTGTTTCTTTGAGGAGGAGGAACAGCTTCTCACAATCTGGTCATGTGGAATCTTTAGTGCCCACCTAAATGATTGGAACAGCCAGGTGAGAAAACGCAAATGGCATTTTGTCATAATTTAGACTGACATTTCAATGAAATAATGTGCTCCCGTCCTGGCATGGAGATTGATTCCACAATTGTCTGACTCATAAGTAAGTGTGAGATGTGTGAAAGCATTGAGCTATGCCTCATGTGAATGAAGTGTGAAAGTACATACAGCTGGAAATGCAACAAACCAGATGTGGTTCTTTGCAAATAAACCGTTACTGGATTGTTTATACAGAAGCAAATATTTAAAATGACAATCTACTGCATGCTAAGATGTAGTCTTCAGAAAATTTAAAGGTAGGTTGCCACTAAAGCAAAACAAAAGTCTATCAAATTAGAACCTTTCAAGGAAAGTAAGGTTTGACCTCTATTTATTCAACATTGTGGAACAAAAGTCATTGAAGACCTTCAATGATCTTTGTCTGTTTCGACAAATGTTGTACTGTTAGTGTAATCTGATACATGCTTGGGTCCAGTGTCAGCATCTTGTCCTAACAGCAAATGGAGTTCCTTACTTTATGTTACAGTAATATTGTCCAGAATGCCTGATCAATTGCAGAAAACTGTTTAAAAAAGCAGTTGTCATTGCCTTTGAAGATTGTTTTTGCATGTACTGCAAGTTAATGTTACTTAAAGAAAATAATAGATTGAGACGTCTTTGAAAGTAAAGTGACCTATTTCTAGAGTCTGAACCATGCGGAAAGATTTATAGAACATTTAGGTTTGGCAGTTCAATTCATTTAGGACTCAGTTGAGATTATACTGTTTAGTAACATGACTGAACGACTTTACAAGGAATAACTGAAATCTTACAAGTAACAGTATAATCTAGTTGAATTCACTATTTTAAAAATAAAACACATGGTGACATTATATTATAAAATTATTGAGTGACTTGTTTCAAGGTTAGAGTAAATTTTTCAAGCTAGTTTTGAAATTTGGTGCGAGAACAGTGTAATCTGTGTAATGTCTCATGAACTTGATTGAACTTGAAGCAGTAACAAAGAGGATTGATGAGGACAGAGTGGTAGGTGTGATCTATATGGACTTCAATAAGGTGTTCGACAAGGTTCCCCATGTGAGATTGGTTAGCGAGGTTAGATCTCATTGAATACAGGGAGAACTAGCCATTTTGATGCAGAACCGGCTGAAAAGTAGAAGACAAGAGGGTGGTAGTGGAGGGTTGTTTTTCAGACTGAAGGTCTGTGACCAGTGGAGTGCCACAAGGATTGGTGCTGGTTCTGCTATTTTTCGTCATTTATATAAATGATTTGGATGTGAACGTAGGAGGCATAGTTAGTAATTTTGCAGATTACACCAAAATTGGAGGTGTAATGGACAGTGAAGAAGGTTACCTCAAACGGGTCATTGGGCTGAGGCATGGTAGATGGAGTTTACTTTAGATAAATGTGCGGTGCTGAATTTTGGAAAGGCAAATCAGGGCAAGACTTATACACTTAATGGTAAGGTCCTAGGGAGTTACTAAACAAAGAGACCTTGGAGTGCAGGTTCATAGCTCCTTGAAAGTGGAGTCGCAGGTAGATAGGATAGTGAAGAAGGTGTTTGGTATATTTTCCTTTTATTGGTTAAGTATTGAGTATAGGAGTTGGGAGGTCGTGTTGCGGCTGTACAGGACATTGATTAGGCCACTTTTGGAATATTGCATGCAGTTCTGGTCTCCTTCCTATCGAAAAGATGTTGTGAAACTTGAAAGGGTTCAGAAAAGATATACAAGAATGTTGCCAGGGTTGGTGGATTTGAGCTATGGGGAAAGGCTGAATAGGCTGGGGCTGTTTTCCCTGGAGCATCGGAGGCTGAGGGGTGACCTTATAGAGCTTTAGGAAATCATGAAGGGCATGGATAGGACAAGCAGAGAGTTTTTTCCCCTGGGGTAGGGAAGTCCAGAAGTGGAGGGCATAAGTTTAGGGTGAGAGGGAAAAGATGTAAAAGGGATTGAAGGGGCACCAGTTTTCATAGTGGGTGGTGCTTATCAGTGGCTGAGCTGCCAGTGGAAGTGGTGGAATCTGGTGCAATTGCAGCATTCAGAAGTCATCTGGATGGGTATAGAAATAGGAAGGGTTTAAGAGGGATATGAGCCAAGTGCTGGCAGGTGGGACTAGATTAGGTTAGGATATCTGGTTGGCATGGCCAAGTTGGACCAATGGGTCTGTTTCTGTGCTGTACATCTCCATGACTCGACAACATTTCTCGTGTCCTCTTTTCTGCATTGCAGTATTCGGAATGCATCCAAATCACAGCATTTTTGTGCTACCACTTTATTAATGTGGCAATTCAGAGTCCGAATTCAGAATCCTCCATTCAAATCGACTAATAATTTACATTATATGACTGCATTCTTTGTTTTATTTTATGTTAGTTAATTTATGTTATTGGATATTTTCTGGTGGGCAAAATAACATTGAATTATGAGAAGGTGACTAAATGTCTGCATTCTGTTTGCTGTTCTGCAGTGAACTGAGTGAAACAGGGTTGAGTGAATGTTCCAAAATCACTGCTGGCCTTTATTCTCACTTGCATCAAATCATGCCAGTTGTGCTCTGTTGGTATCACTCAACTCTGGGCAGGAGGTTATGGGTTCAAGCCCCATGCAAAAGATTTGAGCTCTTAATGAAGGCTGATATTAGAGTAAAACTGAGGATGTGCTGCACGTTTTAGAGAATGCTCTCTTGGATGCACTGTATAGCCGAGGCTCTGGCTACACTGCACCCAGCTGCCGCATGTAAAAAAAAAATCCCTCGACACCATTTTGAAGTAGGACAGGTCAGTTATCCTCAGACTTTTGACCAATATTTATCCCTTTAGTCAACATCACAAGAACTGATTCTTTGGTCACTGTTGCATCTTTGTGCAAACTTGCACATTAACTGACTGATATCTTACAACAATGACTAAGTTTGAAAAATACGTAATTAGCTGTTTAGCACTTTGAGATGCCATATGATTAGATTTTTTTTTAGATTACATTACAGTGTGGAAACAGGCCCTTCGGCCCAACAAGTCCACACTGACCCGCCGAAGCGCAACCCATCCATACCCCTACATTTACCCCTTCACCTAACACTACGGGCAATTTCCCATGGCCAATCCACCTGAGCTGCACATCTTTGGACTGTGGGAGGAAACGGGAGCACCCGGAGGAAACCCACACAGACACGGGGAGAATGTGCAAACTCCACACAGTCAGTCACCTGAGTCGGGAATTGAACCCAGGTCTCTGGCGCTGTGAGGCAGCAGTGCTAACCACTGTGCCACCGTGCCGCCATAATAAATGTTTATTGTTCACAATGATCGTGA
Organism: Chiloscyllium punctatum; assembly: GCF_047496795.1. Taxonomy (NCBI): domain Eukaryota; kingdom Metazoa; phylum Chordata; class Chondrichthyes; order Orectolobiformes; family Hemiscylliidae; genus Chiloscyllium; species Chiloscyllium punctatum. Next base: position 147,049,439 of record NC_092741.1, on the reverse strand, counting down.
ACAATGCTGTACAAATGTGACCATTATACTGAAAATGTATATCTCTCCTATTTTATCTCTCCTATTTTCTTCCAATTTGTAACATCATGAACTTAACTTTTAATGTAGAAGCCTACCAGAAGAGTTTGAAAACAATTTGACGTTTCCCAGAATCTCTTTTTCTATGATGTTCTATCCTTGTGTGACTAAAGAAAATGCTTCTCCGTCTGTTACAGGTGGTTCTCCTATAATTCTGGAGTTGCGTTCCAGCAAAACCTTACCTAACAGAAAAATCACTTAATTTCAATAATAGGGCCTCTGGGAAAAGTGGGATTGGGGCAGTTTGGCAAAAAATATCACTCACGATCGCTCAAAAGTCACACCAGTGTAACACAAAGTAAAACACAGTCTGAATGAAGGTTTGCTTCATATTAATGAAACTAAAGTACATTTAACACGGTACATTTAAAAAGTGTAAGAAAACTGCTTTCTGTACAGTACTTCTCTCAGAAAGCAGCTGACATTCGCGCATGCACAGAAGGGCATGAAAAGCAGCACATACGTCGCGCATGTGCAGAACAGCACTGACATCGGCGCACGCCCAACCAGTGTGAACGTCGGTGCGTACATAGAACAGAGTACACGGACTGATCCCTGCTGGAATTGCCTTATTGCCAACAAAGATAAACATTCTCAAAAATACCATTCCCCAATTCTTCAACATTATGGAAACATTGTGCTGCTGAAACGCACGTTATACCAGAACTACCTGTTCTTTACAACAGCTTTTTAATAAAAGTTCCTGAGCGAAGGAAGTATACAGTGCCCATTTATGGTTTGATTTTATCATTTATTAGTCAGCTGCGTATTTGCATCTGTTGGAACCTGTCATCATGTTTGATCTCTTTCCACACTAAAAATACTACACCCACCTCCTTTTGATCAGCTTGGAGTAACAGGTACTCAACTGCAGATAATATACAGGCTGACAAGTGGCAGATAACATTTGTACCATATAAGTGACAAAAAGTACTGATTATTTATTTAAAAATTCTTTCATGGGATGAGGGTGACATTGACCACTCCAGCAGTTATTACCCAGAGGGCAGTTAAGAGCCAACTACATTGCTGAGTCTGGAGTCACATGTCGGAAGACCAGATGAAGATGGCAGTTTCCTTCTCTAACGGACATTAGTGAACCAGATTTTTTTTTTTGACAATTGACAAAGGATCCATGGTCATCATTAGACTCTTAATTCCAGATTTATTTTGTTTTAATTGAATTCAAATTTCATCATCTGCCGTGGTGGGATTCAAGCAGGGTCCCCAGAGCATTATCTGGGACTCTAGATTAACAGTGCAGTGATACTGCCATGAGGCCACCACCTGCACTATCTTGAAGGGAAAAAAGTCTAATCACTGTGTCTGTATAATACAAGCTTGTTTTAAGGTGTAAGATTTTCTATGTAGTGATTTTATTGTCAAAAATTACACTATTGTTGTCACAATGACTGATGAAAAGAATAGTTAAGAACATAAAAAATATTTGTAAGGTTGCTGTACTATATCACGCAATATGACTCTAGTTTGGAGCAGTGTGCTACCCTATTGGTCAGTATGCGTTTAAAGTTCTGTACTATTCTTAAAATTTTATGTTCATCAAGATTGATTATTTGATAACAAAATTGAAATAATTTACTATAAAATTAGCCCCTATTCTTCAAATGAGGCACATTTTATATGAAAAATATGAAATGCTGTAGTAACATTTGAGGATGATTTCGCTGGATTATGAATATCAGAAGTCTGAATCAGGCATTTTTGGAAGGGATAGAATGAAACAAGGGCAAGGAGGAAAGATTTACAATTTTGATAGTACAGACAAGTTGACTCTCAGGATCTTGACAATATAATTTGAGAGATTTTAAATGCATGTTGTACATCTTAAAGCCTACTCTATCTATAATCGTAGTCCTGAATGCCTTCCTTTCTATAGCTTGTGGTGCACAATAAATTTAGTATAATGCTAAGAAAATGAACATTTTTGAATTTTTCTGTAGTTTAAATAATTATTATCCCTGTTATGCCTGAAGGTATTAACTCCTTGCTGGGTTACAGATTCACGGACATTCTCTCTTTCTTCATCTTAAGTGCCCTGTGTTTGCCCTGACAATTTGTGTTGACAAACTGCTCACCACAGGGGACATAACAGCAAAAAGGTTTCTCTCCACATACAACTACTTCTATAAATGGTCACTGGATAACAATTGGGAGCAGGAGCTCCAGCAATTAATGTCATTGGCCGATTGCACTGCAGCATTACAGACAAATGAACATGACTATAGCCCTGACTGCACACTGCGTGGTGGAACTGTTGAAGCAGTCCAAGGCTCATAGCCATGAGTATATGTGTACTTTTATCAAAGTTATCCAACAGAGGGGTTTCAATAGCCAGTGCAACTTTGTATTGTGCCAAATTTTACAATACTCACTAATGTCTTGAACCTATGTCACACCTTATATTTGCTTTCAAATGCCTTGTAAATTTAATAATCCAATGTTTTGTAAATTTGATTAATCTAATAAATCAAAAATAAACTACTGAAAGAAGGTTTGCATTGCAATTTGCATTTCTGTCGCTCTCCTGGTATAGAAATTGTCATCTTGAAATGATGCACGGGAAGAGGGAACCTAAAAAAGGGAAGGAGGGAGAATAATAATTAGGAAAGAAAAGTGAAAATGTGCAATAGTTGAAGGATTTAAGGCTTTTGATATTGGAAAACTTGGTGGAAATACAGTTAGTGAGAGGCTCAGAGGATGAGAATGGTTGTAGTTGAAACAGCTATTATTGAAAAACAGGTACAGAATGACATGAAGAGCAGCTTATATGCAAGGACAAAATTGCTGGAAAAGTTTGCAGTTACACAATGGATTCAACCTTGGGGGAAATGGTTGTGTAAATTAATCTGTCGCTTTCCTGAAACTTAGGAATATAGGAGTAGGAATGGGCCATTCAGCCCCTCCAGCCTCTCCAATATTTTAGGTCATGGCTGATCACCTGCCTCACTTTCTATTTTTGTGCTATCTTGTATCCCTTTAGGTTATCAGTACATGGAAAAATGTTGATTTCTGTCTTGAACATGATGAATAATGGAGCTTCCATGGCCTTCGGGGGTAGAGAATTCCAAAAAGAGAGTAGTTAGATGAGTTGGCCATTGAGTGATACTTCTCCCTTCTCGCCCAGCACTTAATTGATGAGGTGGAAGGTCCACTGATGACAATAGTTGCCAACAATCCGGGCCTATAATTGGTCAATTAGCAACCATTTGATTATCTCCACTCCTCACAAGCCCAGTTATATGTCTTATTTCAGGTGAGGAAAATGGCTAGTTTCTCAACTGGGGAATGAGAGTAAGCCTCCTGCTGGGTTGGGTGGGGAGGGAGAGAATGTCCTCTATGTATCCCATTCTGGACCTAATCAAGAACAATGAATGGGGGATATGAAGGTGACAGCTAAATGCTACTTCCCTTGCATATGACCACCAACCATTTTCAGAGTTATGCAACCTTTGATTCTGAATTGTTTCCACAGGAAGGGCCAAGAGACAGGAGAATATTTAGTCTTGACCGAAAAGACAGTTGTTGTTAAGATTAGCTGGCATCAAGTTCATCTAAAACTTTGCAATTAGATTAACTTTATTTTAAAGTTTAGGACACTTAATTAGATGAGTGCTTTCTTTAAGTATTAAGAATTCAGGTGTTTGCAAATATAGTTTAACTTTTATATAAAAGTTAAACAGTTTTCTACTGTTAAATGAGCCGCATCACTGATAGGTCTTTCAAGTCTTGCTTCGTTCGTAAAGGACTGAAGCACCACAAGATTTGAGATGAGCAGCTTTCTCCTATCTGCAGGTAAAACAAGTCTGCTTGGCTACTGGCAGGATACATCTACAAAAATAGAGAGCTACATCTGAAAGTTAAGTATAAATGAACAGGAAATTTTGTTTTTGGGAGACAGCTTTGTAAAAATATGACATTGCTGCCATCTTAACATCTGATAAACTACGTTCTCATTTTTGACATATTTTAAGGTAAAGTTCTGAAATATGTCATTTTGGTGACCAAAGTAATTTGCATCGTGTTATTCTGCATATAGCAGCATTTAAACTATCTGTGGTAAGATTCCTAACTGATGTTAGGACCACAAGCTGCTTTAATTTCTGGATGTAATTTCTCTATTAATTTGTCTCTGTTTTTGTGTATTATTTACTCCATTTACTCTGACACAGTTTTACTATTTTTGATGAAATTATAGCAAACCATCCATAATGGTTTATATGCACTCGTAATATTGTTCAAGCTGCAAATAAGTAGCTATGTAACAGAATTTCTTTTACTTACCTGGTCACTTAATAATTTGTCACATGAAGGCTATACTTTCAAAGATTTGGCATGATGGACTTGGAAGGGTCTGACTTCAAAATGTTTGAAGCATAAACTGTTTGTTTTTGTGGTTAAATAATGTTTCTGGAACAGTTTTATCACATCACTGAACGGAGACCAAGTTTGTTATGCTGCTGGGATGACTGACTAGCTATGAAAAGTTAACATTATCCAGTTCCATCGTTAAGCATAATGCCAAAGATACATGCTTGGGAGAGCAAAAGTTGTGTGTTTCCCAGTAGAGAGGGAGAGTAACAGGCAATGAATTGCATGGAAGCTCAGGAACTGAGCAAATTGAAAAATCTTCTATAAGATGAACCTCTAAGGAGACTTCTACATCATAAATGCAATAAGTAAGACCGCCCTTAAAGAGAGGTCTCAGAAAATAAACTTCCACTGTAGGTGATGGAAAGATGAGAACCATTTTAGGTGAAGTGAATGGTTTAAGCAGTATATTACTGACCGTACTTTTCAGTATTCAGTGTGTTATGATGCCAGCTTATTTTACTAATGGATAAGTAAGAACCCAGACCAAAATCTGGCTGGGTAGGTTTATTTTTTCTCTAATTAAAACATAACCTCTCAGCTGCAGAATTAGATTTAACAATAAAATAGAAGTCTAGTACACTCACCAAACCAAGCTATCTAAATATAAGTTTGAAATATTTCCAAATGTATGGCTAAAAAAAATCTATCTGTACTCTAACACCATCACTTTATACCTATTCAAAACCAGACAAATTTCCCTCCCCCATTGAATCTGTAGGTTTTGATGTAACTGCTTTTCAGTTTTGGTTTTGTGAGCTGCAAAGCTCTTTTCCCTGGATATTCAAACAACCGAGATCTTGGATTTTCTCCGTCCTTTGATAATCTGCAGAGTTATAACAAAAGATTCCTTAATTTAATGTAAACACAAAAATAAACTAATGCCTTTCAGTATTTTCTCTTAAATGTCTATCAACATTGGAAGAGTCGACCCCCCCCCGCCAAGTCATCAGCACCCTAGCACATATCATGGTTCAGGAAAGACTGACCTAGTTAAGTATTAGACTTCTTCCCCAAAATAGAATAACGCCTATATGACATTAGTTTAAAATCCAAACTGTGTAAGTGTTGAAGTTTGTAATGGTTAGGCTGACAAAGTGGCAATGGTACTCCTTGTCAGTCTCCAAATCAAGTGAGAATCTATTTTAGATGAATCACAAAAGCACTTAGGCTGAAGGACTCTATTTTAAAAAAGTACTAGACTGAAGAATTGAGCTGTTCCAATTTCTGAGAACTTTATCTTTGGCATTAATTGAACTGTTGGTCAATTGCACTCATTTTATGTTGCTTTAATTTACCTTTTGGGAGTATAGTCAATGAATGGAAATATTCAAGTTACCTCTGGTAGTAAATCGCGTTTGAAACTCTTGGTCTAACATTTGTCATTTGATGTTATTCTAAGCAGCAAAAGGAATGTTTTACATTGCATCTTACTTTTCATTATAAGTAGTAGTTAAACAGTAGAAAGTGTTCTATTGCATGTTGTGTACATAATTTGAAAATTCACAAGAGGAAATGTGTGCATCTTTTATTTAGCTTGCAGATTTTATTTAAGAATATGTCACTATTATCAAAACAGCCTTGAAACAACACTACAAGTTTTGGATGGTCTAAGTGATTACTTGGGAGGATGCAGAGATGTAGTGTGGTGAAATCCATGTTATTGAGACTTAACTCATATTTTGTACTGTGCATTGCTTTCAAAAGGCAATTCTGTTATGAGTGACGACCATCAGAATGGAGTCAATTGCATAAAACATTTGAAGCGGCAGAACAAGCATGATAGGCTGGATGGCCTCAGTTCTATTTATTTCATTCGATAGTTATTTTCTTTGGTTTGCCATTATTTAAAATGCATTGCTACCTTTCTTACTCGGGTGATAGCAATGAGCTTGCACTCAAGAAATAGAAATCATTATCTCATCAAATTTAACAGTGTATGTCAGGGAGGAGAATTAGTTTCCTGGCATTAATTGCTCAGCCAATGAAATTACAAAAGCATGATTTGGACAAGGAGACTTTTGCATTGCTCAAATGCACTTTCCAGTGAACTGAGGGTTTCCTTGCAAATATGTTCAAAGGTTCCGTCCTGTACAGTAGAACAGCATTTGGGAGGAAAAACTAAATTCAGGTAGAATAAAGATGAAACTGTTTTGTTATTGCAGCAATACATTTGTACTGTTACTGCAGTTTGAAGTTAGTCTTGTGAAAGCTGAACAAAATCAGATATATTTTCTGCATACCAGATATGAGTCAAGTTTGCATAAAATTCTCCTACTTCTGAATTATAGTTTGGTTAAAACATGTCACATATGTTGATTATTACCGTGTCTGAGGTATATGTTTACAAGCTGCATTGAGTTCATTTTTCTTTTATACCCCTGGCCTGCAAACCATTTTTCTTCTATCATTAAATACTGGCAGCTCTGCACCAAGTATTTTCAAAGGGTGAGCAAGGTGACCTTTCCCAGTAATCTGCCAGTACAGTTTTGCAACTGAACTTTGGGAGGTGTGAGATTGTAGTTCCTCTGTTCAACTAATTAGTTCAACTAATGCACCTAATCTACACATCCCCGAACACTATGGGCAATTTAGCTTGGCCAGTTCACCTAACCTGCACACCTTTTTGTGTGGGAGGACTGGAGCACCTGAAGGAAACCCATGCAGACACTGGGAGAATGTACATACTCCTCACAGGCAGTCGCCTGAGGCTGGAACTGAACCTGGGTACCTGGCACTGTGAGGAAGCAGTGCTAACCACTGAGCCACCTTCCCCACCCCCACCCCCACCCCCCCCCCCCACCCCCACCCCCACCCCCCCCCCCCCTTCATTTGAAGAGAACCTCAAGGGATTTAGGAGGAGAAAAGACTATTTAGCTTATTGATGCATGAATATTTCCTGTTGGTATTGGACTGTATTTTGAATCACCTCCATGAAGACATTAAAGGTAAAAACATTCAGTAAACTACTCCAATGCCCATCAATGTACCCTTTATGCCACTGTGACTATACTTAAGCTTTAATACTGAGAATCAAAAGCTTATGTTTTCTACAGCTCTAAATGCTGCATCATACACAATGTGGTGCTTGTTCTCTCCTGAGGAACCGGGAACGCCCAATACTTACATTTTCAAAGTACTTTTGGAATAACTAGTTACCGGAGGGATAGAGGAATATTTTATTAACTATGTTTCAAATTGAGCCGCGAGAATTTTTTTTAAAATTCCATCAAACTATAGAAGTGTAAAGATTTGAAAAGATTCCTTGTAAATTTAAGGTAATATGCAGTGGTAACAATCTCTGTCTTGGTCTCACTTATAGTCTTGTGACTAGCATTCCTAATATTTAAGTAGACAGGCATTATCCTGAAGCAGACCAAAAACAATGGAGTCATCAGTAAACATTTTTGAGCTGGGTATCGTATCAATAATGGGTTGAAAGCAAATAAATCTAGAATAGTTTTATCTTATCTTGATCTAAGCAATAATCAGGTGCTCCATAAACTTAACAAAGATTCCACTAGTCTTATTAAGATGCCAGTTTTCAAGCTACAATCCACAGCCACCCAAATGAGCGCATTTTTTTTTCTTCTTCTGGAAAGTGTGATAATTTGAGGTTGTCATATTTGATACATAACAGTTTTGTTTCTGTATTTCAAGATATTGGTGGTCTTACCAATGCCAAGGCATGCAAGGCTATGGGTCAGATGCTGGAAAGTGGGATTAGAATAATTAAGTGGTTATTTTTGACTGGCACAGACTCAGTGGGTTAAAGGGCCACTTTCTAATGCTTTAGACCTCCATGACTGCATGACCTGACTTTATACCAACAAGAGCATTTCAATGGCATATTTCTTTAAGTGGCAGACTATATTTTGGAAGCTAAAGTGAATCATAACATGACCTTTCAAGCATATCCTCTTACCTCCTTTAGTATGTCAATCTACATGTAATGGGCGGCGCGGTGGCACAGTGGTTAGCACTGCTGCCTCACAGCGCTAGAGACCCAGGTTCAATTCCCGCCTCAGGTGACTGACTGTGTGGAGTTTGCACGTTCTCCCTGTGTCTGCGTGGGTTTCCTCCCACAGTCCAAACATGTGCAGGTCAGGTGAATTGGTCATGCTAAATTGCCCGTAGTGTTAGGTAAGGGGTAAATGTAGGGGTATGGGTGGGTTGTGGGTCGGTGTTGACTTGTTGGGCCGAAGGGCCTGTTTCCACACTGTAATGTAATGGAAGCTCTGACAGTGTGCTGATTCTGACCTGTCATTGCTCTTAACCCATTGCACAAGCCAATTCAAGATCATGCTTTACTGCTGCCATGTCTATTAATTAGTTAATTTTGAGTTTGTATAACTAATCACTAATTTCCCATCACCCCTCTTCACCACCTCTCCAATTTTGTACAGACGGAAGGAGAGATACCTAATGTCGCAACAGCGAAAACCCCTGCATAACGTGTTAATGGAATATGTAAAACACTCATTGTGAAAGTAACCTCTGGGGAAACCTGACTCCCATAAATGTGTACAATCATGAGAGGCATGGATAGGGTAAATAGACAAGGTCTTTTCCCTGAGGTGGGGAAGTCCAGAACTAGAGGGCATAGGTTTAGGGTGAGAGGGGAAAGATTTAAAAGAAACCTAAGGGGCAACTTTTTCATGCAGAGGGTGGTGCATGTTTGGAATGAGCTGCCAGAGTAAGTGGTGGAGGCTTACACTTACAACATTTAAAAGACATCTGGATGAGTACATGAATAGGAAAGGTTTAGAGGGATATGGGCTAAGTGCTGGCAAATGGGATTAGATTAAGTTAGGATATCTGGTCGGCATGGACAAGTTGGACCAAAGGGTCTGTTTCCATGCTGTACATCTCTATGACTTCACGACCAGCTGTTAAATCTATATTTTATCAACTATTGAACTCTTATCTGTTAATTAAAGATATTGTCTGTTTGTTGTGGTTTCAAGTCCTTGAGTGTAGACTGTTCTGCACAGCTATCAAAATACTTTTGTATTTTGTATTTGACCACAATTTGCATGTCTGCTTTTCATTTTTGGTATTGTAAAGTCCAGGCGTTAGTGCTTAATGTAGGTGCCTATTACATTTTCAACTTCATTTGCCACAAAATGCATTTTGTCGTCTTGTGAAGATCAAGAACACAGACTGATAAGGTTATTTTTCGAAATCTCATGGCGTTGAACTACAATCCGGTCAGTGTTTATTTTAATACTGAAATGCATGATGTAGGTGAGAGACGCCCCAAAATCGTAAGAGAAACTAATAGGAAATATCTAGATAGAAGTAGTAAGTGTATATTTTGGGATATTTCCCACTACTCTTTTCAGTAATCGTGTCAAAACAGGGAAATCATGCATTTGGAGAAGTTTAGTAGTACAATAGAAATCTGTTGAAAAGTGAGCCAATTCTTTGTCAAGACATAAACGGCTTAACAGTGCTGCACTATGCCAGAGTATACAAGGACTAAATTCATTATAAAAACTAACACCGGAAGTACTCATCAGCACATGAAAAGAAGCAGGGGTGGGGCAGGGGGGAGAAAGAGCTTAGTTCAGGTCTGTGGTGTCAACCTTCCATGAGAAGTGTAGATGAGCATCTTCTCTTGCAGAAGTAATAAGATTGAAGCTGGAAGGAGATGGGGAAAAGAAACAAAAAAATGGCCATTCAGTGTTATTTTTCTGAAAGATTAGAATCCTGCATTGTGATTACCTCAAAATAACTAACAAGTATGAATATCAGAGAAATGGGATGAAAAAGATGCATTGTTTAATTTGGATGTTGAAATACAAATGGAAGAAATTGACATGTAAGGGAGAACATTAAAGTCTAAATTTAATAAAAGTAGCGATCGGACACGTTTTGCAGAGAGCTTTGGTAAGTATTTCTCTTTGGACACAATTGATTAATTGGGTGCAACTTGCACAGAAATTGCAATACCACGTTTTCCCTGAAATTGTTTGCCCATTGCCAAATATAAAATCTATAACCACTTGCAATCAACAACATCTATTGCTGCCATCAGGCAGAATATAATTTTTTAGAAGAATAGTGGCCCAAATGTTCCAAAGATCAGACAGATATTGTTGTAGCCTAGATGGGAGAATGATAGCAAGCTTTAAAGGAATTGCCTAGGCACTTAGAATTTCTGGTGCAAAATCCTTCTGCCTGGAACCCTCCGAAAGTCTCCATTTTAAATTGGAAAGTTCAGACCATCCTGATGAAATTAAATACTTCTGACAAGTTAAACTTTTTAAATACATAATCAGTAACTGCTGTGTTAAACTGGTCCTATATTTAATTCACCTTCACCTCCTCCCCCCAAATATTCCATCACCTACATGTCCGCTTTCCTACCTTGCGTCCTGACACCTGATTCAATTTGCACCTAACCCCCTTCCACCTTGCATTCTAATCCTTTTCTACTTTATACCACCTTCCCTGCTACCTATTTGGCATCTACCTCTTGCTCATATGCCATCATTATCCTGGCACACTGCACACGACATTCTAACCCCTGGCACCTTGCCCTTACCCACTTGGCACCCTACTTACCTGATATCCTACCTTGAAAGAAATTTTGAAACTATATTGAATAGTTTACTAATTACAGTTCTGTATAACAGTAGTTTTTGTATAAAGTAATATTTGAAAGGCTCTTACTCGTGTCTCTGTACTGAAGAAGTCTGGTTTTCAGAGTCTTTTTGAAGGCCCATAAATGGGTGCTGTTATCAAAACCTCACCGATGGATATTCACTTAATCTGGGGATGTTATCTGTTATACTTTGTTTACAGCATATATCACTTAAATAATAATGCAAATTTGCCTTAAATAAAACTTTCCAGTAGATAGAGCCTTCCCACTTGAACCTCAAATGACTACTCGCCGAAGCAATAATACAGTAAACTTCTGAAATTTTGAGGTATACCATTTTTGCCAGTTTGAGTGCCAGCTAAAACAAAGTTTGCTGTCTTAATAAAAGAATCCTTGAAACCCATTGGATAGCTTTAGATCCTATGTGATTTCAGAGAAAATCTTACATATACTGACCAAGAGTCACTGGATCCAAAATATTAACTTTGTTTTTCTTAAAACAAATGCTGCCAGACCCGCTGGGTTTCCCTAGCACTTTGTTTTTGTCTCACTTGTCTTCAAAATGAAACTGAAGTACATCTCAGTAATTTGTGTCAGCTACTTTCTGTACTTGTGGTTTTGAAATTCTACCCATACCGTGTAACTAATTTTCTTAATTTTTCATTCCATAATGCATTCCGTCACATTTATCTATACTTATATTTTACTTGCCAGTCTGCAAGTTTTCTCATGCTGTTTTGTATTATCTTTTATTCTTCTTTATTGTTGGCACTAGGTTGGTATTATCTGAAAATTTTAATTTTGAGTTTCTTGTTCCCAAATTCAAATCATGAAAGTAAGTCATGAATTAATGTGGTGCCAGTGCTGATTGCTTTTACCTTCCTGCAATTTGAATGATCACTCTTTATTACAACGTAAAGGAATGATTGTGGAACAAAGGTTGACGGTGATTGATGGCACAGGATGCTCTGCCATGCCGATGTGCAAAGTGCAGAGTATAGTCATTATGCTGAGTATGGACACGGCATTTCTGACAGGGATCTTACAGTTAACCTGTCGTCCCTCGGACATGGAGCTTAATCATTGTGGTTGAATTCCTGCTTGTTACCCAGTCAGAAACCGTAACATGTAGAATGAGGATTGGATTGAACCAGACTGGATTTAGACAATAGACTATAGCTTTATAGCTTGTTGACTCATGTTGAACTGAGAGCTGACCAAATTCATCCTGTGAAGGTTAGAAAGCTCAAATGGAAGTCTTGCATTTTTATTTGGGGAGAAAGTGAGGACTGCAGATGCTGGAGATCAGAGCTGAAAATGTGTTGCTGGAAAAGCGCAGCAGGTCAGGCAGCATCCAAGGAACAGGAGAATCGACGTTTTGGGCATCGGCCCTTCTTCAGCCCTAAAGAAGGGCTGATGCCCGAAACGTCGATTCTCCTGTTCCTTGGATGCTGCCTGACCTGCTGCGCTTTTCCAGCAACACATTTTCAGCTTGCATTTTTATTTGACTCCTTTAACTGACAGTCTTAACATCACCAGCGCTGCTTATCTAGCCCCCGATCTACAGTTTTATGCTGGCGGTGTGGGCTGCATAACAATGACTTCTGTCCCTGTTATTTGGCAGACTTTAATTATTATTGGCACAGGCGTCACTGCTTCAGAGTCCAGAGTTTTTTGGTCAATAGGAAAACGCATTTTGAAAATAAATGAAAAAACAACACATTATCATTAGTGTGATACCCTGTATTACTCTATTTTAAAAGCACATTTATATTTGGCAAAAGAAATACTGGTTGCGACAACAAAAGAAAGCAGCAGCAAGCTCATATTAGAATTTAATTAACATATCAGAAAATTAAGAAGCTATTTAGAGTGTGTGCTGTTCTTAAAATCTACGACATATTCATCTTGCGTCATACCACAATTCTGTTCACTGAATAATATGGAGAACAATCTAGTATAAAAGTACAGTACATGCGACTTGTCAAAACATTCAGTTATCTTAAAATGCCAATACTTCTGTATATCTCTTAATTTGGAATATATTTTCGAGGTATAATTTCTATGCGTATTGAGCTACAGTTCATGTCTCTTCGGGTATTCACATAATTAGACCGTTGAGCAACCTTCTGGCTCTTCTAAAGGATTTTTCAGTTTGATCCATGCAGATGTGGCAGTGGTTTTGGGCTATTTCCACATCAAAGTTAAAAAGTGCTTTTTACTTAATGGTAAGGTCAGTAAATCTCAAAGTCTCTGCACTTTCAATTGTCAACAGCACTCTGCAATGGTATGGTCAGTTGGAGTATATCATGGAGCAAATGTTGTTCCACCATTACCTCTCTGCTAACTGACCTACATTGGATCCTAGGCTTGATTTTAAAATTGATCCTTAATTTCAGATCCTTCAGTGGTCTCACTGTTCCCTATTTCTCTGATCTCCTTAGGCTCCAAAACACTCTTGAGGTATAGTTGAAAAGAAATACAGGTTTGCCAAAGCTTTTGGACATCTCTTCCTCCTCCTGTTGCCCAATGGATGAGATGGCCCAGATTTGAATGAGCAAGCAAAGCTGAGACACAGGTGGAGTATTTAGGAATAGTATTCATTTTGCCTTCATGCTCACATCGCTTTTATAATGTAACCACATCTTGGCACTCCCTTACTGTAGAAATTTTCCTAATCAACTTGTTGAGAGATGTTACCAAGTATCTCTGAAACAGGTGACACTTGAACCTAGGCCTCCTAGCTGAAAGGTAGGGACAATACCACTGCACAAATGCCCCACCATTCCTGCATTTTCAAGAATTTGATAGCTTTGCCTCATTAGCACTATACCCAACGGTGATCTGCTAACAATGATTCTTCATTACCCTAGCGATATCTTTCACCATCTCATACGAATAAATGAGTTACAGTTAGGCTCTTCCAATTTAGTCCAGGCCATCTCCGTTCTTCAATGGAAATAATTGTAGCCCAACATATAATGCATATCATTCATCACTTCCTCTGTGCATTACCATGATCATTCATGTGAACCTACATGAATTGTACACAATTGCAAGTTTTGACGTTGAAGGGCATATATGTAGCATATTTTGTACCTAGGCTGTAGCATGCGGACGTGATTCGTCATTTGGTGTTATTTATGGTTTAGTTAAGCTATGCATATATTGGAATGCAACAGGTCTCACTCTTCCACACTGCTAACTTTTTCCTGATGCCCTCACTTCAAGTCGAGTTGTTTTTGTAGTTATTGGGATATTAAGATAGCCTATAGAGGATAGCACTTTCCTGTTGCACCTCATTATTGAGGACTTGAAGGTCCTGATTGATAAATCCTAGACCTATTGGTCCCATTATTTGAATTGTGTCTTCTATGTGTGTGACATTCTATTGAAAAAAAAATGCAAAAAGGATTGTCATTTTGAGTAACATGCTCTCAATTATTGCTATTGTGTTTTAGTGGAGAAATTGGCCCTGTACACAAGCTGCTTGCTCTGCATGCAATGGATGTGTTTTCAAGACAACATACTGCACATCATAATCACTGACAGACCTACTGGTATTCTCCTCCTTCACCACTGTGCAGCTGTGAGAGACCGCATGTTTTTCCCTTTGGACTATGAACTGAAACAGAAGTCAGACACTGCTACATGACCAAAATACCATGAGTTTTGTAAAGAAGCAGCACTCCGAAAGCTAGTGCTTCCAATTAAACCTGTTGGACTATAATCTGTTGTTGTGATTTTTAACTTTGTACACCCCAGTCCAACACTGGCATCTCCAAATCATGAGAGTTTTGCATCTTAGAAGTCAAGTGGTGTATATTTTTAGCTGTACAATAGTATGTACTTTTGGAATAATGAATTGTTAGATTGTTGAGACCAGGATCCTTTGAGTTAAGGAGAAGCCGCCTGATGACTGTCTTCTGGTCCTGTTGCAGTTGTTACTGACCGGAAATATTCAGAGCTGGCAAAGTGAAAATATGTTTCTCTCCCTCCTTTTTCTGTATGAGTAAAATGACAATAAAGACTAGAAAACTCAAATTGAAAATTTTAGTCCAAGAAAAGATTTGAATCCACGTGATGACTTATCAAATCAAAGATTGGCTGTCGCACTGCAGCATCATAAGGCCACAAGACACAGGAGCAGAAATTAGGCCATTCAGCCCATCCAGTTTGCTCTGCCATTCAGTCATGGCTGATAAGTTTCTCAACCCCATTTCCCTGCTCTCTCCCTATAACCTTTGACAATCAAGAACCTATCTATCTCATGAGCTGGTCTCCATGGCCTTCTGTGGCAGTGAATTCCATTGATTCGCCACTCTCTGGCTGAAGCGGTTTCTCATTATCTCCGTTCTAAAATTTCTTTCCTTTACTCTAAGCTGTGCCCTCAGATCCTAGCCTCTCCTACCGATGAAAATATCTTTCCAAAATCCACTCTGTCCAGGCCATTCAGTGTTCTGTAAGTTTCAGTTAGGTCCTACCCCCACCCCCCATCCTTCTAAACTACAAGTATAGTCCCAGAGTCCTCAAACAATACTCATATGTTATTCTTTTCATTCCTGGGACCATTCTCATACACCTGCTCTGAACATACTCCAGGGTGTAAATACTTCTTGAGATAGGGGGCCCAGAACTCCAAATGTGGTCTGATCAGAGCATTATCGAGGTTTAGAAGTACATCATGTTTTTTATTCAAGTCCCCTCAAAATAAATGCCATCATTGCATTTGCCTTCCTAACTACTGACTCAACCTGCAAGTTTATCTTGAGAGAATCCTGGATTAGGACTCTCCAGTCTCTTTGCACATAGACTTCTGAATTTTCTCCCCATTTAGAAAATAGTCCATGCCTCTATTCTTCCTACCAAAGTACATAACCTCTCACTTTCCCACATTGTACTCCATTTACCACTTCTTTGCCTACTCTCCTAACCTGTCCAAATCCTTTTGCAGCCTCCCTGCCCTCTCAATGCTACCTGTCCCTCTACCTATCTAGGTATCATCTGCAATCTTAACCATAATGTCCTTAGTTCCTTTGTCTAGATTGTTAATGTATAAAGTGAAAAGTTGTGGTCCCAACACTGAGCCTTGCGGAACACCACTTGTCACTGGCTGCTATAATCGTGTTTCCATTATTGAAATGAATACAAGTGTAGAAATAACTTTTTCTCTAGACTTTTGAGCCACATAAATAGTTTTCCCCTGGCAGGTTTTGAGAAGATTTGTAGCTCAGGTTGAGGTTCTGGATGTAGGTTTGCTCACTGAGCTGGAAGGTTCATTTCCAGACATTTCGTCACCCTACTAGGCGACTCTGGAGGCCCACTGAAGAGTCGCCTAGTA
The DNA here is from genome assembly GCF_047496795.1 of Chiloscyllium punctatum. Lineage (NCBI taxonomy): Eukaryota > Metazoa > Chordata > Chondrichthyes > Orectolobiformes > Hemiscylliidae > Chiloscyllium > Chiloscyllium punctatum. The sequence goes on along the minus strand of NC_092741.1, from coordinate 147,033,021 downwards.
GGGTGGTGAAACGTCTGGAAATTAACCTTGCAGCTCAGCAAGCAAACCTACATCCAGAATAGTTTTCCCTGTTTAAATGTTTTCAATATATCATTTGTATGCTGAATTGTCTATTTTTATAATCTGTCTTATTTGTGATAATTAGGTTTTTATCCATTTGTGACAGCTTGTGGAATTGTATTATAAGGACAGTCTTCACAATTAAGTCTTAACAGCTGTAAAAGTTATGGTCCTTCCTAATGAATGGGTGGCAAGAGGGTAATTGGTTGGGATAATGATTATGGTGCTGATCACTGATTTACTGACTGTGTCTTTGGAGCAAACAGCATGACTGCATATTCTCTGCAGCAGGTCATGTGTTAAGTTGATGTTATCGCATGGCATCATCTTGAGATATCTCTCCTTTGTTGTAAGTGATTTAATTAAACTTCAGTTTAAGTGTACACCAACAATGACAATTCTCCCATGGGAAAGTATAAGATGGCCATCTGTTCCTGGGGCCATGTTACAGTTGGACACTTATCTGATCCAGACAAGCTGATTCCACCAGTATATGGGCACTTCAACATTTCGTATCTGCCTCTCATTTGAATGAGATCTGCTTAAGTCTCGAGTCACCCAACTTATGTTGATCCACTTCGAAGCTCTCAACAATTGTAGGGTCACCTGACCTAATTCCTACTCCAATCTGTCCCTTCGCGGAAAATGGGCAGCTATATTTAAAGGTTGGATTCCTGGTGCTGGGAATTCTCCCATCTCTATGCACTCAAACTGGGAACAAAATTAGGGCTAATTACTATCATATTGAGGGCTGGCCCCAATTTGATGTAATAATTGCCTTCTGAATGTAGTGCCTTTTATTTAATAAAATATGTTCCATAATTATAATTTAAAGTACATTTTCCAATGTTTTATATTCACACACCACTTTTTAAAAATAGATTATTATTGTGTAGTGGGCATAGCTATGCAGGAATGTGTGGCATGCTATCTAGTATTATGATCTCATAGTCCTGTTGAAAGTACTAATCATTTTCTGAAGTGAATATTAACATTGATAAATGGATAAACCATTCAAAAAACATGATTTCAGAATACTCCAGATTGTTTACAATTCAGCAAAAAAGTCTGTTTCTGCCTGGAGGAAGCAATCTGCATCAGTTAATCAAAACTTTATTTTCCATTAAAACTGAGCTGCAAGTCTCAGAATGAGAATATTACTACTTGGTCCTAAATATATTTGTCATTTAAAACAGCAGAGGCCAATTCACTGAGGTGTTGGTTAAAAGAGCCATCCAATAATGTTTGGTGAACTAATTCAACACAGATTTGAGATTTCATAAGTGAAACATTGATTTAGTCAGGAATCTGAACAGACGTCTCTCAGCTGTTGGCTTTAAACTGTTATAATCCAATGCATCTGTCTTGTGGGTTGGTGTCTTGCCACCTATTGAAGTGCTCAATACTTGGAGAAATCTGAGAGCTGAACAACCATGGTTGTTAAAACATTTTTGAGAAAGACTCCCATCTGTAATTAGATGTAAAATCCTTTTATTTTTGTTTTTAATTTGTTACGACTGCAGGATTATTTGGGCTGCTTGTGTATATTCTAATATAAATTTCTAAATTTATTATAATATTGATACAGAATAAGCCAGTCCTCATGCAAACATAAGAAATAGGAGCAGAAGTAGACCATTCAGCGCTTGATACTAATCTGCTATTCAATAAGATCATGGCTAATTTGTTTATGTTTCAAATTCCACATTCCCATTGTTCCCAATAGCCCTTTATTTCACTGCCTAACAAGAATCTATATACCCCTGCCTTAAAAATTTTTGATGACCTCCACATATTGAGGCAGAATGTTTTAAAGCCGCACAATCCTCTTGGAGAAACAATTTCTCCTCATTTTTATCCTGAAATGGTGACCGTTGATTTTAAAACAGTACCCCCTAATTCTGGACTCCCCACAAAAGGAAGGATCTTTTCCATGAACAGTTGTCTAGATCAATCAGGATCTTATCACTTCAATCAAGTCACCCTTCACTCTTTTAAACTCCAATGGAAACAAGGCCTACCTGTCAAATCTGTCCTTACAAGACTGATTCCACATACCGTCCTTGTAAACCATCTCTGAACAGCCTTCAGTGAATTAACATTATTTCTTAAATAAGAAAACCATCACTTCACACTCTATTTAAGATGAGGCCTCACCAATGACTTGAAGAACTGAAGTATAACATCTTTACTTTTATGTTCAATTTATTTTGTAATACAGGCTAGCATCCTGTTAGCTTTCTTGATATATATGCTGTACCTGTGTCTTAACTTCTTGGGACTCATGCAGCAGAACAGCTAAATTCCTCTGCACCCCAGAATTTGGTGATCATTCTCCATTTGAGTCATACTCTGCTCATTTATTCTTGTTGCTAAAGTGAACGACTTCATGTTTTCTCATATTGTTTTCCATCTGCCAGATTTTTACCACTCACCGAATCTATCTCTGTACATGATCCTTAGGTTGTCTTTACATCATATTTTCCTGTCTATTTTGGTATTATCTGCAAATTTAGCCACCTTGCCTTTGTGCCCTCATCTACATCAATGATGTAAATTTTAAGAGAGTGAGGCCTTAGCAAGGACCCGTGTGGGGCTCCATTCATCACATTGCCATTCAGACAAGGACCCATTTATGCATACTGTTTTCAGCGAGCCCAACCAAACTTCTATCAATGCTAACTTGTTACCCCACGAGTTTGTCTTTTTATGTTGTACCTTACCAAATGCCTTCTGGAAATCCAAGTATAATATATTTGCAGTCTTTTTTTTATCAGTAGTGAACATTATTCCAAAAAAAGCCCCAATAAATTGGTTAAACATGATTCTCTTTTGATAAAACCATGCTAGCTCTTCCCAATTACCTTGAGGTTATCTAAGTATGTAGCTATAATCTCTTTAATGGCTGTTTTTAGCAGATTACAGTAATTTAGAACACCAAAACTTATTCAATGACAGCAGGCCCACCTCAATTATGACTCTGACTGCACACACATACGATCTCAATATTCACATTCTGAAATATACCCTACTCAATGGATCTGGAAAGGAGGGTGCACCCTCTGGTACCTTACTTTTTGGGCTTCCCACTTGGCAAGTCCATCCCTGCTTGATTCCAGGGTCAATATCAGCAGCAGCAGAATGAGGCATTATCTGCCCCCTGAACAGCCTCTATTAGCAGTGGAAGGAGGATGCCCTCATGCCTACCCTAGATTTAATTGGCTCAGAGGTGTTAAGGGAGCAATGTCACCACTCACCACCTTCCAACTTGATTTAATTGCCCCTTCCATCTATCAAACTATCCTTGAGCATGAGGATTAAATTTTAGCCTATACTTCTAAAATGTAAAAATTGACAAATGTCTTTAGTCAGCACAAACAATTTGATGCACTTAAGGTATTGATTTATTTGAGCTTTGAGTCATTTGTAGTGTACCTATCTCTTTAGATATTTGTGGCTTTGGATATGCTTTAAGAACATCAAATATATATTAATTTTATTTACAGTTCTATTTCTTGAGATACACTCTGTTGACTATTTGCTAAGGCATTTAAAAAAAAATAGTGATGCTGGTATATCTGACAGGTTTACTTTAATTTCATTGCCAGCTGCTCAGTCCTCTTGGAATCCAAAATGACAGAATGCAGTGTAATACCAACACTAGTCTTGATTCTATGCGTAGTGACAACACAGTGATGATACTGGACAAATGGTCCAGAGGCATGAGTTCAAATCCCACCCTGGCAGCTGAGGAATTTCAATTCAGGTAATTAAACAAAACAGCTAAAAAGCAATTGTTAGCAATGCTGACCACAAAATTGCAGATTTACTGTTTTTAAAAAAAAATCTAGCTTTTCTCTGAAGTTAGAACATAGAACATAGACAAGTACAGCACAGAACAGGCCCTTTGGCCCACGATGTTGTGCCGAGATTTAATCCGAATGTAAAATAAAGTAACCTAACCTACACACCCCTCAACTCACTGCTCTCCGTGAGCATGTCCAGCAGTCACTTCAATATCCCCAATCTCTCTGCTTTTAGATCTGGGCTATCCTTTTCCATCACTATTTTAAAACGAATAGAATTACGGTTGCCGACCCCAAAGTGCTCCCCCACTGACACCACAGTCACCTGCCCTGTCTTATTTCCCAAGAGTAGGTCGATTTTGCACCTTCTCTAGTAGGTACATCCATATACTCAATCAGAAAATTGTCTTGTACGCTCTTAAGAAATTCCTCTCCATCTAAACCTTTAACACTAGGGCAGTCCCAGTCGATGTTTGGAAAGTTAAAATCCCCTACCATATCTACCCTATTATTCTTACAGATAGCTGAGATCTCCTTACAAGTTTGTTTCTCAATTTCCCTCTGACTATTAGGGGGTCTATACAACAATTCCAATGAGGTGATCATCCCTTTCTTATTTCTCAGTTCCACCCAAATAACTTCCCTGGATGTATTTCCAGGAATATCCTCCCTCAGCACAGCTGTAATGCTATCCCTTATCAAAAATGCCACTCCCCCTCTTCTCTTATCTCCCTTTCTATCCTTCCTGAAGCATTTGTATCCTGGAACATTAAGCTGCCAGTCCTGCCCATCCCTAAGCCATGTTTCTGTAATTGCTATGATATCCCAGTCCCATGTTCCTAACCATGCTCTGAGTTCATCTGCCTTCCCTGTTAGGCCCCTTGCATTGAAATAAATGCAGTTTAATTTATTAGTCCCACCTTGTCCCTGCGTTCCGTGACTGTTTGATTCACTTCTGTTCTCAACTGTACCAGTCTCAGATTGATCTCTTACCTCACTCTCACCCTGGGATCCCCCCCCCCCCATCTTACTGGTTTAAATCCTCCCGAGCAGTTCTATCAAATTTCCCTGCCAGGATATTAATCCCCTTGCAATTTTGGTGCAATCCGTCCTTCTTGTACAGGTCACTTCTACCCCAAAAGAGATTCCAATGATCCAAAAATGTGAATCCTTCTCCCATACACCAGCTCCTCAGCCATGCATTCATCTGCTCTATCCTCCTATTCCTGCCCTCACTAGCTCATAGCGCTGGGAGTAATCCAGATATTACTACTCTCGAGGATCTCCTTTTTATATTTCTACCTAACTCTCTATAATCTCCCTTCAGAGTCTCAACCTTTTCCCTTCCTATGTCTTTGGTTCCAATGTGGACAATGACCTCCTGCTGGCCCCTCTCCCCCGTGAGAACATTCTGCACCCTCTCTGAGACATCCTTGATCCTGGCACCAGGGAAACAACACACCATTCTGCTTTTTCTCTGCTGGCCACAGAAACGTCTGTCTGTACCTCGGACTACAGAATCCGCTAACACAATTGATCTCTTGGAAGCAGACATACCCCTCGTTGCATTAGAGCCAGTCTCAATACCAGAAACTTGGCTGTTCGTGCTACGTTCCCCTAAGAATCCATCACCCCCTACATTTTCCAAAACAGCATACCTGTTTGAAATGGGTATATCCACAAAAGACTCCTGCACTAGGTGCCTACCTCTCTTACCCTTCCTGGAGTTAACCCATCTATATGACTGTATCTGAGACTTTACCCCCTCCCTATAACTGCCATCCACCACATCCCCATTACCTCTAACACCCTTTCCAACCAATCCATTCGATCTGATAGGATTCACAACCAATGGCATTTATTGCAGATATAATCCTCAGTAACCCATAAACTCTCCCTAAATTCCTACATCTGACAAGAAGACTATATCACTCTACTGAAGGCCATTCAATCTACAGACCCAGAAAATAGCACTGACTTATTCCTCTACAAAACACTGCTCCAAGTTAAAGTCATACTTATAGCTTATATTTTAAGTTTAATTAAGAGACATAGCTCAATAAAACATACGATCAAAAAAGAACCCTCTCTACTCACTACTGCAGACTTATTTTAAGGCCACGCTTAAAACATCTACTTATCTGTTTCTGTGCTGTGACCCTTCCCAACAGGTTCCTCCAAGATTAGATGTGAATTTCAGTTTGTTAATTTTCCCAGATACACTCCGATGTTCAGCGATACATGAATTCTACAGCAAAGGCAGTAACTGCTAACTCTGTCAGTCAGCAATGTGGGTTTCTCTCTCTCTCTCTCTCTCCTGCACTGTCCTCACCGTGTGCTCCCTTCTCTCTCTCTCTCTCTCTCTCTCTGTGCCCTTCTCTCTCTCTCTCTCTCTCTCTCTCTCCTGCACTGTCTTCACCATGTGCTCCCTTCTCTCTCTCTCTCTCTCTCTCTCTGTGCCCTTCTCTCTCTCTCTCTCTCTCTCTCTCTCTCTCTCCTGCACTGTCTTCACCATGTGCTCCCTTCTCTCTCTCTCTCTCTCTCTCTCTCCTGCACTGTCTTCACCATGTGCTCCCTTCTCTCTCTCTCTCTCTCTCTCTCTCCTGCACTGTCTTCACCATGTGCTCCCTTCTCTCTCTCTCTCTCTCTCTCTCTCTCTCTCCTGCACTGTCTTCACCATGTGCTCCCTTCTCTCTCTCTCTCTCTCTCTGTGCCCTTCTCTCTCTCTCTCTCTCTCCTGCACTGTCTTCACCATGTGCTCCCTTCTCTCTCTCTCTCTCTCTCTCTCTCCTGCACTGTCTTCACCATGTGCTCCCTTCTCTCTCTCTCTCTCTCTCTCTCTCCTGCACTGTCTTCACCATGTGCTCCCTTCTCTCTCTCTCTAGGAAAAGGAATCTGCTGGCTTGTTTGTGACTCCAGCACAGTAATTGACTCTTAACTGTCTTCCAAAATAGCCTAACAAGTCACTCAATTTTATCAAAATACTGTGTGATTTCTGATAAGAATAAAATTGGGCAGATGGCTACCATCATCAACCAAGACACTGGATATGACAAATGCCTAACCAGCCTAGTCCTCCTGCTTAAGATTATGCACGTGAGCTAAAATTCTGCAATCCTGCCAGATGGAAAGCCCAGGACTCCATCTCATGGAATCACTAATGGCAGAATGTTCCACTGGCTCTAGTGGAACTAGTGATATGCAGCCAGGAGGAATGGCCCTGGGAGGAGACCTCAACATTAAATGTGGATCCCATGTAGTCTGACACCTAGCCAAACGTAGGCAAAGAAACCTGCTGATTACCATGTACTGCCCTTCAGCTGCTGAATTAGTACTGTTCCATGTTGAACACCACTGGGAAGAAGTAGTAAGTAGTTAGGGCACAGAATATTGGGATATTCAATATCCATTTTCTATCATGCTACATGGCATCACAATCAACTGAACTTGCCAAATCCTGAACGTTAAGTGCTTAAGGCAGGCGGTAGGTAAAAAACAAAATTTGAGGAGGCCCTTATTAACCACCTCCTCTCTAATCTACTTGTCAAATTTCTTTCATGTTGGTGGTACCACCATCATGCTGATTATGAATGGAATCAGCACAAACTGAGGCATCCATTAAGTGCTGTGGACTATCCACAGTATTCCATCACAATCTCAAACTTTATCACCTATTTTGTCCCTCACTTTACAACCATCATCAAGCCAATGCATTGTCTCTGGTTCAGTGAGGAGTATAGGAGATCATGTCAAGAGCCACACACCACCAGGTTATAGTCCAGCAGATTTATTTAAATCACAAGCTTTGGGAGTGCTGCTCCTTTGTCACGTGGAGTGACTTCACCTGACCGAAGGAGCAGTACTTCAAAAGCTTGTGATTTCAAATAAATCTGGTGTCATATGACTTCTGACCTTGTCCACCCAAGTCCAACACTGGCATCTCCACATAATGTCAAAAGCAGCATGGGAGTATTTAAAAATGAGGTGCCATTCTAGAGAGGATGCAATGCTGGATTACATGCAGACTTAACAGCTAAAATAATATACATTATAGCCAAGTGATTTTGCAAGCAATGGATAAGATTAAAGCTCTGCAGTACAGCTGCATCCAGTTGTGAATTATTGTGGGCAGTTAAACAAAATAGGAAGAACGGAGGGAGCCCAGCACAACAGCATAAAAGATGAGGCTGACACATTTGCAACTATCTTCAGTCAGAAGTACCAGGTAAATGATCCACCTTGTTATCTTCCTGAGATTGCCAACATCCGTCTTTAGCTAATTCAATTCACTTTAGCCAATTTAGATTTTACCAAGTAGCACTTGCTCATCAGTAAGGTAAAAACAATGATTGCAGATGCTGGAAACCAGATTCTGGATTAGTGGTGCTGGAAGAGCACAGCAGTTCAGGCAGCATCCAAGGAGCAGCGAAATCGACGTTTCGGGAAAAAGCCCTTCAGGGATAAAGGCAGTGAGACTGGCCTTTCTCATCAGTATCTTATTCACTGATGTTAAGTCTGGGTTCAGCACGGCCAATCTGCTTCATATTTTATTACATGTTTTTTCCAAAATTGGGTAAAAGAGACAAATGCTAGAGATGAGGTGAGAGTTGCTTCTATTGACATTTAAGGCAGTATTTGACCAAGTGTGAAATGAAGGAGCCCAAATAAAATTAAAGTCAAATGGAATTATGGATAACTCTCCAGTGATTGGAGTCATGTTTTGCACAAAGGACGTTCATCATCTATAAACGGAACTAGTTATTCTGGCCCAAAGGGTATGATGCAAGAATGTCTTGGGTAGTGTCCTCAGCCAAACTAGATTAAGTTTATTCTTTGATGACATCCCTCCCTTATTGGGTTAGAAATTGGGATTATTGTGCAGTGTTCAGTACAATTTACAAATCTTTCAATAATAGAGTACCACATGCAACAAACCAAGACGACTGTATGGCTGAGCTTGGTGTGTGGCAAGTCACAATCATACCGCACAAGTGCCAGGCAATGATGGTCACCAACAATATTTTCTGTCTATAAGGCACACTGCAAGAGCTAGACACTTTTGACTCTATATACCAAACCAGTGACCTCTAATGCTTAGAGCAAGGGCATCAGGTGCATGGAGACAGCACTAGCTTCTTGGGAGCATTTGGGGATGTTGGAATAAATGTTAATCTCAGTAGTAATGTCCATCCCACACGGAAAAATAAAAATGAAACTGTTTACACTTCCAAAAAATGGTTACACATACAAGTGATCTGTGTGTATGATCTGTAATGATGAGTGCGAATAGTATTAAGTATCACTCAGTACAATTTTTAAATTTCTGAATGAAAATTAAGTTTACCTAATGACAGTAAAAATGTGCTTGATTGTTTACTACAGCCTCAACACTCTTTGGTCAGTTGGAGATACCATGCTCTTATTAGATTGTGACATAATAAGAATGTCCTCACTTAAAGTCAGTGTGATTATTCCTGAAAATCACGCCTTTAAGTGAAAGGACATTTTTATTCCCAAGAAATCAGTTTTAGAACTAGAGTTGGGTTCCATAGAAACATTGCAGGCTGTGAAGTGGCTGGGTCAGGTCACAGTGTGGTCTGGGACCAGTTGGGGAAGGGATGCTCTGGACGTGGCCTCAAGTCTGAGGTCCAAGACTGGTCATTCCAACATTCTACTGATTAAGCCAGGTAAGATATTGGTGTCTTGTAATAAATGTTAATATGACTCTCACGGCACTCAATGGTGTTTCTAGCTCTAATTTAGCAATGTTACAGCAAAATAACACTAAAAGGGTAACATTAAATGCAGAAACCCTGGTACATTAGTACGCCTTCTGTGTGCCAGATTTTAAGGGATGCTTTTGGATGGTTTAAACCCAACCGGTAAGTCTGCAACCTTAGACCAGGAAAGGTTGTGTATAGGAAGGCAGAAAGGTAATTCAGTACTGAAGAATCGGGTTGGGTTAATTAACTGCTGTCAGTGTTTCTGGAAGTTGTGACAGACTTTGATAGCTGGAATTCAGCCAAATAAATGTTGCCTATTCAGCTTATATAATGCATTTCATCTAAGAGACTCCATTGTCATACCTGATATGAAATCAATGTTGCTGATGATCGGAAGGACTTTAGTATAAAGCCAGACCTTGCAGTGATAGAAGTGTCCAGCACACAAGGCCTAACAAACAGTCATTTTGGATGATGTGGAAAGGAAAAACTCATATGATATTGCACACAGCTTATGTTGTGCATAATCTACGAAGGACTTCCGTCTTTATCAGGTGATAGATGCAGTTAATACGTTGCGCAGAGAGAATAAATAACACAACTCGGCAAGTGGAAAAACTCCTTGTTAAAATGTAATTTTTCTCTCAATATAACCTGATGGTGAATTTGTAACTACTTTTTCTCCTCTCCACTCTTAAAATGCATTAGAACCATTTTCTGTCTGATTTTACCCACCATCTGTTGCGATATTTTGATAAATTGTGTACCCATGAAGAGTTTTTTTTATGATAAAGTTAATAGCTTGAAATAATAATCAATAGTTAATCTTCCCATGCACATTCACAATACTGAACTCGAATATTTCGTTATTTTAAATAGGACTCGTTTGAGCAGTATTAATCTTTATTCAACAAATAGAGAAGTAATTATTTTATATAGTTAATGAAGTTGACTAGTTATATAGTGAATGATAGCTTGCTTGCCAATGTTTACAGCATCAAAGGAAATGTCCAAACTTGGAGCTTTGTGGTGCATTGGTATTGTCCTAAATTTGACTCATGAGGCCCAAATTCAAGTCCATCTGCTCCAAAGGTCTCATTTTGACCTTAATCCAAGGTCGGTCCTTCACTCGAGCATTACTGGCCTCCGCTAAGGGTTGACCCCTTGATAACCTGCTTTACACAGAGATGATTGCGGTGAGACCTCTGATTTAAGTAGAGAATATATCTGGTCATCAAACCAAACTATATTATCACAAAAGCATCTGACCAACCCTTCTGCCTCTACTTTTTTTTAATCAACATTAGCTTATTTCTCAATCCTGTTAGATGAACAACTATGCACAGGATTTGAACTGTTCATCTGTGATGCAAATGTACTATAAACAGCACCATAGTACGCTTGTATTTAAATAGAACAGCTTTAATAACAGATCAACACTCAATACACTAAAAATAGGTGCCACACGGTGGCTCAGTGGTTAAAGACCCAGGTTCGATTCCGGCTCCAGGTGAGTGTCTTTGTGGAGTTTGAACATTCTCCCCGTGTCTGTGTGGGTTTCCTCTAGGTGCTCCGGTTTCTTCCCACAATCCAAAGATGTGCAAGTCATGTGAATTGACCATGCTAAATTGTCCATAATGTTAGGTGCATTAGTCAACAGTAAATGTAGGGGAATTGTTCTGGGTGGGTTACTCTTCGGAGGGTCGGTGTGGACTTGTTGGGCCAAATGGTCTGTTTCCACACTGTAGAGAATCTAATCTAATTTAATCTAATCAATGCCGTTTAAACGATTTGTGTCCCAGAAGTACATCAGTCTGAGGTATATATTGTTTCCATCTGTAATTTTATAGACTAGCTGCGAACAATTATAGCAAAATGAAAATCTAAAGCATGTACTACTGACCCAAATGTACCATTGTTTCCACATGAATATTGTGTGCTGCAGTACCAAATCTCCAATCTCCAATTTGTAACTAGACTATGATTCAGTGAAAAGCTTAAAGAAACCATTGACATGATAACAGGTGTATTATTGGGGGAAATTATTGACAAACTATTTTACCAATCAATGTCACAAACATTTAAATAAAGATAAAGAATTGCAGATGTTGGAACTCTGAAGCACAGAATACTGAAGAAACTCAGCAAGTTTGGCAGCATCTGTAGAGTGAAAAGCAGTGTTAATACTTCGAACCCAGTAACTCTTTACTGATTATGTCAGATGTGCTGAGTTTCTCCAGCAGTTTCTGTTCATGTTTCAGGAACATTTAGTTGTTGTTGTGGAGGAAAGAGAAGGTCCTGCTGTACTACATTGATTAAAAGAAAAACCAGCAGAGTCCAAACTGCTTATTAACCTCTGGGGAAATACATTCCTGATTGTTGACCATTTCTTGTAGAAAGAATTTGGCACTTGGAAGGAACTCCTATTGAGGTTGCACCTGGCCTGACCATCAGTTGGTATAGACAGCATGAGGTCAAGGGAATTATTCAGTGTAAACCTCTTGTCCATCTTCTGCAGTTACATTTGTACCCAAGTGTCATGAGGAAGGGAGCATGCAACAACTACTGGTATGCTTGAGGTCTTCTTCGCACACTTGGGACTGGAATGCATTATTGATTATCAGGACATGGTAAATTTTCTTCACATTTTATGTTCTTAACTTACTGATTTGTAACAGATCAAGTAGTGACATTTGTTACCTATTTGAAGTGATAAATACCTGTGATAAGTCAAAATGTGATAGTCTATAGAAAATTGTCCTGTTTAGTCGTATAATGAACATCTTATTTTTAATTCTAATTTAAAATATCTGTATTTGTATTTCTAGATTTTGATGCATTAAACCTTATCACCTGGCTGTGTGACAAAAAGCATTTTTCTCCAAAGTTGTTGCCAGGTAGGTGGAAGGCTTTTTTTGTATGACTTAATTTTCTAAGAACATTAGAACATGCCAATTTCCTTTTGAGTTACAGCTGTTAGCCAACGTGAATGTTACATGCATCTGCTCTGTGATTTATAGAGTACTCCATAGCCTGGACTGTCAGAAGCCTGTCTGGTATGCTTTGTACGTAATTAGAATTTCACTCCAATCCTGTGCTCACGGATGTATTTGGCATTTTTAACGGCAATGTCCTAGCCACCTGCTTACCCATTTGTGAACCTTGGCTATTAAGATGGAATTACTGTCTACAAAATAGTAGCTGAGTAAATGCTTGAGTCTCACCCAAAAAAACCCTTTTTTTTTGTTCCAAGCCTTTCCTCCCTTCAAATAGGAGTGATCCTATGTGGACACTTGCAATCTGTGATATGCAGTCAGTATTTCTTTTCTGAAATGCCTCCATATTTGTTCATACGTTTAAGAGCTTGTTTCATTCATATTTCTTTTAAAAGGGAGCTTGATTTTACTTTATAAATTGATATTTGCTAATTATAATGAGAATTTACAAAAAGTCTGTTTGCATGAACAATGATGTACGCAATAAATCTGTATAGTACAACTTCCCTGTTAGTTATAATGGTACTGCAGTGTTATACTGTGGGCAGCAATGCTGATATAAAAATCATGCGGTTCTGTAATCACAGAACATTTAAAAGTTGAACAATGCCTCTAATCTTCAATAACATCATTCTAATTCCTCATATGATTGAATACAACATTCACTTCAGCAAAGTGTGTCTTTTTTTGTTTCTGTGTATGGAAAGGTAAAGCCGTCAGTAGCTCAGTGGTTTGCACTGCAGCCTCACAGCGCTAGGGACCTGGGTTCAATTCCAGCCTCCGGTGACCGTCTGTATGGAGTTTGCATATTCTCCCCGTGTGTGGTGGATTTCCTCCGGGTGCTCTGGTTTCCTCCCACAATCCAAAGGTGTGTAGGCCAGGTGGATTGGTCTTGCTAAATTGTCAGTGGGAGATGGGTCTAGGTGGGTTGCTCTTCGGTCAGTTGGTGTGGACCTTTTGGGCCGAAGGGCCTGTAGGGAATCTAATCTAATCATCTGCATTATTTTGAAATTCTGATTGCAATACTGTGCTGCCACTCAAATGTGGAAAAACTTTATTTTAGAATGTCCAGCTCTAATTTGGGGTCCTATTAAAAGAAGGATACTTGAGCTCTGGAAATGGTCAAATGAAAATCCACTGAAATGGTTCAGAGAATAAGAGTTATACTTAAGTTTATCTCAAGTTTTTTTTACTGGAATGGGGAAAACCAGAAGAATTCTAATTGAGGATTTCAATGCAAACACCTTTTAAAGCGTAAATATGAAAATTCATTCCTCTGTTTGGCAACCACAATGAGAGAGCATGGATTCAGCACGTTCACAAGAAAACCATAGGGAAGTGTTGGAAGAAACATATAACTACAAATGGTTATTTGTAGGGAATTTATGATGTCATTCAGAGGGGAATTAACAAAGAAAGGGATAGGGATGAAAGACTAAGCAGAAGAATAACATTGGAATAGATTGTTCTAATTGAAGAATTATCACTGGTAAATGTACAGGGTGACAAATGAGTTTTATACATTTTTGTGTTGTATTAAATTTCATAGTTTCTAAGCTTTTTTTTTGCTTGGTTCTTTCTTCCTTGTTTTGTTTCTCATTTGATTCCTAAATGTATACATTTATTTTATCTTTTTTCTTCTTAACTGTATTGCCTTCCTTTTATGCTTTGCATACAGTCTGCAGATTTGTACTGTGGAACCCATGGTGGTAAAATGTTGGTTGAATCCAATTACAAAAGTCTTTCTCGGGCAATAAAATCTACAACACTTCAGATTTGATCAGTTGGCACCTTAGATTTCCCATTGTACATTTAACAGTACACATGCTCAAGGAAATATTTCAAAGAAAGCCTAGGCAGCTGGTCATGCCTGAGGATGAATAATAAATCTGCACACTTTAATGGTGAATGAGTGGTTTGGCACACCTGAAAAGGCTGATTATGTAAAAAATACAAAAAATACATGAAATATACTGTCAATTATTTCCACTTGTCTCCTTTGATGAACAACTTGTTGGGTATGAGAAATGCTGTGTGCGACTATTAGCAAGAAGCTATGATTCAGAATGTATCACTGGCAATATTGGCTGTACCCTTACCTGAGGTCCATGTGCACAAATTTCAAACAAATGTCTTGGTAGAATAATTAAGAGTATAAATGCAGGCTATTTTCTTTTATCTTTCCCTACTCTGAAACCATAAGTCTTGTTAAGAATTTTGTCTCTGAGCAGTACTTCTACCATGACTAATCTGTATGTCTCAACTGATTACGCAGCTAACCCTGTGAGCCACCTGGGGAGGTGCACACAACACTTGATTATACTTATCTATTTAAAACATGCAAAAATATGGCTCAAGGTAAAACAACTATCGTGTGGAACAATTCTACACATCAGTTCCAAAGTGGGTGGCACAGTGGCTAGCACTGCTGCCTCACAGTGCCAGAGACCCGGGTTCAGTTCCCGCCTCATGCAACTCTGTGTGGAATTTGCACACTCTTCCCTGTGTCTGCGTGGGTTTCCTCTGGATGCTCCAATTTCCTCCCACAATCCAAAAATATACAAGTTAGGTGGATTGGCTACACTAAATTGCCCACAGTGTTAGGTGAAGGGGTAATTGTAGGGGAATGGGTCTGGGTGGGTTGTGTTTGGGTGGGTTGATGTGGACTTGTTGGGCCGAAGTGCCTGTTTCCACACTGTAAGTAAGTAATCTAGTTTTAAAAAGCCACCTTTTTTGTACTTTCATAAATAAATGTGTTCTGAATAAATATTAGTGATTTCCTAGAAAGGTGTTGAAGTGTTTAAAATATTCCATAAATGAAGGCTGTTTTATATCTTGTTATAAGAGTATTTCTGTAAGTAAGAAAGATAATAGACTTGTTATATTTCTATGTAAATTTCTTATTCTTACAAGGAAAAGCTCAGCACCAAGACATTAAATTTGGTTAAGAAAAATTGGTGAGTAAATCTATACTGACCTCTGGTGGTTAGGTTGGATACTGCATTTGATGGGGCATATTGAATGTGAGTAACTGACTTACTAAGAAACTTGCATATGAAATTGGGTCTTTCTTATAAGGCAATAGTATTTAAGTGCATGATTTCTTACAACATGCTTATACAAATTCTTGTACATACGCTTGAGCAATTTATGCTTGAGGCTTTCCTCTACTCTTTTTTTATTTTTTAGCCCTTCTTATTTGCCCACCCATTCACCCCACTGCTACATACCAACTGAGGATAATTAGGTTATTGTTCAGCATTCTTTCACCACCATTGCACTGGTTAGCTGCCAGAAGGTACATAAGCAATCAAGGCATCTATCAAAATGCAGCAGCATTGCAGTAACTCATCAAAATAAATGCTGTGTATATTCCGCTGTTCAGTAACGTTGCGAATTTTATTTCACTGTGTTTGCTCATTATATTGTACATTTTTTTAAACGAGTGATAGGTTTAATTGATAACATAAGTATATTAATTGTTATTAATGCATGCTATTTGTTATCAGTCAACTTTAAGTCGAAAATGTAAACTTGTGTGGGACTTGAATCAGAGTAATGTTAAATTACAGAACCTATTTATGATGAGGCATCAACTTATGAAAATCTGAATAGGCTTAAATTACATTAGATTGTTGATATTAAGGTCAATTTTGCAAGGATTTTGTCAAAGTTTGTTCTTGATCTCTGATTTATAATTCTTTCACAAAATCATTTCTCAAACTAGTGGATAGATTCTCTATCTCTATTGTGTGGTCCGATTAGAATCGCAACCTTAAGGTTTTGTACTTGCTATTAGAGGGTAACAGACTGAGTAAATTATAATAATTTGCGTTCTGATGGTGTCATAAATTTTGAGGGCCAATTGTGAAGATCATCCAAATTCGAATTTGGATATGTGCCCTAAATTTATTTAGAAGTGTCTATTTTTAGTATAATAGTTATCATGTTGTTATTGTGCTGCAGATTATTATTCAATATTAAAGGTATTTTGTTGCCATTTTTAAAAAGTTATTTGACGTGACATTAAATAAATATTGACTGCTTTTATTATGTAAACCTGAAAGTATTTTAGATTTGCAATTGTTATTTTTATCTAGATTGTACAATAAGATGCAAAAATGTTTAAGATACACTCTTGTAAGATTCCTCGTTATCAGTGACAGCGATACAGAACAATAAAGGCTCATAGTTTCAGTTAAAATGTGCATCTGCCATGCATTTTGCAATTGTTCTTAGTCAGTCAAGCCCTGACATAAAGCTTAACCCAATCAATGTTGCAGCTGTGAATGCTACGGAGGCCCTCCAGTTTCAGAGAAGAAAAGGCAGTCAGGTCAGATTTAGTGCCTGGTGGCCTCTTGCTTATTGTTTATTTCTTAAGAGGTCTGATAATAAACTTCCACCTTGTATCTGGCAAATTGGAAGTTAGCACAACTATTTTCCTGTAAGAATGAAAGAGAACCATTGACTGACTTTTTTGGCTTTTTTCTCTTTTTAGTGCAGAAATAAATTATCTGTTTTTAAGGCTCAAATCAATTTGCTTTATCTAAAGTATACAAATGAAATATGTCAAACATTTAGATTTCTCCAGAGAATCTGATTTCTTGTCAGGTAGTACTGCAAAATGATAGGTGATAAACTTAAAAGAACATGTTGTTTTCAAACCATTGAAGGTATACTATGTGCTACAAATTTGCTTGGAATGTATCAAATCTACAGCGTCTTCCCTGCAGGTAGTTTTGCTGTTTGTGGCTTTCACCTTAAGATTAATGATATGATGGTTTCAATCAAGAGAAATTTATCTAATGTGGACAAATCGTGAAAATACTTCTGGTGATGATCAAAGCAATTTCCCAAATTTCTGCTGAGGCTCTATATTTTTGTTGTATTATGCGCATTCTTCTTGAATTATAGTGTGCTGCAAGATGCAGAATATTTTTAAAAATGGATCAGTCATTTGGAACAGTGACCAGAGCACATCAATTCTAAGAAAGCATGTGATTGCATTCTTGTGCCTGGTAAGAACCCCTGTAATGTTAATGGATGAAAAGTTTTTACTGTTCAGTTTATGACTGACTGACTAAAATATTAAATGATGTTCTGTCAGTTTTGATTTCGGAAGATTCGAGAAACCAAAACAAAAATTGCTGAAGAAACTCAGTTGGTCCTGCAGCATCTGTGGAGAGAAAGCAGAGTTAATGTTTTGTCCAGTCACCCTTCTTCAAACTGATATTAGCTATGAAAGGACGATATCTATGCTGATAATAGGAGATGAGTGTTCAAGGTGTGAATGGATGGGTGGAGACAGAGCTCAGAGAGAGACAAAGAAAGTTTGACAAACAAAGTGATGGTTGATAAGCCAGGGAAGAAGAAAAGCTGATACAAGGGACAGTGAGTAGGTGAAAAATGGGCTGGCTGAACAGTAAAGAAGATTCAAGGTCTCCGTTCTGACAGTAGAATACTTTCTCCTGGGGAGATAATCACCTTAGTTTAGGGAATCACTCCCATTAACTGAAATGTTTTAAACTAAAGCTTCAAAGCCAGGAGAGCTTGGATAGAAATCTTCAAGTTAGTAAAACTAAAAATGTTGGATGTAGGTTTGCTCGCTGAGCTGAAATGTTTCTTTCCAGATGTTTTGTTACCTTGCGAGGTAACATCTTCAGTGGACCTCGTGTGAAGCAATGCTGAAAATTCCTGCTTTCTATTTATATGTTTGGGTTTCTTTGGGTTGGTAATGTCATTTCCTGTGGTGATATTTCCTGTTGTGAAGTCCCTTCCTGTTCCTTTTCTCAGACGGTGGTAGATGGAGTCTAATGGAGTTTGTTGATAGAGTTCCGGTTGGAATGCCATCCTTCTAGGAATTCTCATGCGTGTCTTTGTTTGGCTTGTCCTAGAATGGATGTGTTGTCCCAGTCCAAGTGGTGTCCTTCCTCATCTGTATGTGAGGATAATAGTGAGAGAGGGTCATGTCTTTTTGTGGCTAGTTGGTGTTCATGTATGCTGGTGGCTAGTTTTCTGCCTGTTTGTCCAATGTTGTTTGTTAAAGTCCTTGCACGGTATTTTGTAAATGCTGTTACTTTTGCTCATTGTCTGTATAGGATCTTTCAAGTTCATTAGCTGCTGCTTTAGCTGCTTTTCTGAACTTTCAAGTTTCACAACATCTTTCAGATAGGAAGGAGACCAGAATTGCATGCAATATTCCAACAGTGGCCAAACCAATGTCCTGTACAGCCACAACATGACCTCCCAACTCCTGTACTCCACACTCTGACCAATAAAGAAAAGCATACCAAATGCCGCCTTCACTATCCTATCAACCTGCGACTCCACTTTCAATGAGCTATGAACCTGCACTCCAAGGTCTCTTTGTTCAGCAGCACTCCCTAGGACCTTACCATGAAGTGTATAGGTCCTGCTCAGATTTGCTTTCCCAAAACACAGCACCTGTCATTTATCTAAATTAAACTCCATCTGCCACTTCAGTCCATTGGCCCATCTGGTCAAGATCCTGTTGTAATCTGAGGTAACCCTCTTCGCTGTCCACTACACCTCCAATTTTGGTGTCATCAGCAAACTTACTAACTATACCTCTTATGCTCAAGTCATAAATGACAAAAAGTAGAGGGCCCAGCACCGATCCTTGTGGCACTCCACTGGTCACAGGCCTCCAGTCTGAAAAACAACCCTCCACCACTACCCTCTGTCTTCTACCTTTGAGCCTGTTCTGTGTCCAAATGGCTAGTTCTCCTTGTATTCCGTGAGATCTAACCTTGCTAACCAGTCTCCCATAGGGAACCTTGTCGAATGCCTTACTGAAGTCCATATAGATCACATCTACCACTCTGCCCTCATCAATCCTCTTTGTTACTTCAAAAACCTCAATCAAGTTCATGAGACATGATTTCCCACGCACAAAGCCATGTTGCCTATCCCTAATCAGTCCTTGCTTTTCCAAATACATGTATATCCTGTCCCTCAGGATTCCCACCGCCGACATTAGGCTCATTGATCTATAATTCCCTGGCTTGCCCTTAGTACTCTTAAACAGTGGCACCACGTTTGCCAACCTTCAGTCTTCTGGCACCTCACCTGTGACTATCGATGATACAAATATCTCAGCAAGAGACCCAACAATCACTTCCCTAGCTTCCCACAGAGTTCTAGGGTACACCTGATCAGGTCCTGGGGATTTATTCATCTTTATGCATTTCAAGACATCCAACACTTCCTCCTCTGTAACATGGAATTTTGCAAGGTGTCACCATCTATTTCCCTACTTTCTATATCTTCCATATCCGTTTCCACAGTAAATACTGATGCAAAACACTCGTTTAGTATCTCCCCCATTTTCTGCGCCTCCACTCAAAGGCTGCCTTGCTGATCTTTGAGGGGCCCTATTCTCTCCTTAGTTATCCTTTTGTCCTTAATGTATTTGTAAAAACCCTTTGGATTCTCCTTAACTCTATTTGCCAAAGCTATTTCATGTCTCCTTTTTGCCTTCCTGATTTCCCTGTTGAGTATACTCCCATTGCCTTTATAGTCTTCTAAGGATTCACTCGATATCTCCTGTCTATACCTTACTTCCTTCTTTTTCTGAACCAAACTCTCAATTTCTTTAGTCATCCAGCATTCCATATACCTAACAGCCTTTCCTTTCATCCTAACAGGAATATACTTTCTCTGGATTCTCGTTATCTCATTTCTGAAGGCTTCCCATTTTCCAGCCGTCTGTTTACCTCCCGAGCAGCTCTAACAAATTTCCCTGCCAGTATATTAGTCCCCTTCCAATTTGGGTGCAAACTGTCCTTCTTGTACAGGTCACTTCTTCTACCCCAAAAGAGATTCCAATGGTCCAAAAATGTGAATCCTTCTCCCATACACCAGCGGGGAGGAAGCTGTTCTTCTTTTGACAGGAACAGAAATGAATGTGTCCACCAATTTGGCAGAAGAGCAAGTTATGAATTATGGAACTGTTTGAAAAAGACATTCTCTATGCTTATGAGCTTGACCATTTCATAAAATTTATGAGCTGAAGATAAAACTCTGTTTTAAGAAATGGGAATAGAGGTTTTGATTAATGAATTTAGAGAACAAATACTTAAAAATGTGAGGGAAATCATCGATTATATAAGAATTCAGAATCTTGAGTCTTAGTTAAATGAGTGTCATTTATCAAACATCAGAGAGATCACAGCTCTGGGAGATACCTACGATATCTAACACAGACAGTTACATATGGAGGAATGGTCATATGGGCATCCATAAGGAAATTGGAGCCTTAGAATTTTTCAGGATTAGGAAAGTATTAGTTTAGCAGAGCAAACAGAAGGATGCCGAAGTAATGTAGGAGAAATGCTAAAACATAAACGAGACACACAGAACAATATGCTTCACTTATAATACGGTGCATATGTTACTGTGAATTGAAACACCTAGACCAGTTTCAGCAGTATAAATGGCATCAAGAAAGGAAATGGATATTAAAGCTGTTGCTGTAAGAAGAGAACATGTTTCCTTAGATTGTATTATAAAGGGAGAGATGACTCAGTACAGAAATCTTCTTTCCTAACTCTTGATGAAGAGAATCAGGCCATTGGATGTTCTGAATATTTTATCTCAAAGGAAGAGATGTTTCCTTAAGCTTCAAATCAAGAAGGTAAACTAATTAACATATTGCAAAATACTGGAGCAAAGTAGTCCTTAATACAGGTTAATTGATACAGTTTGTTATACAGAAGAGGTAATGAAGAAGAAAATATGCTTTAAAGGTATGGTGATGACAAACTGGTCCCACTATATACCATGCGTTAAAGCATGACTTAGTAAATGGAGAAGTCATGCAACAGATCCCAATAAAGAAATTGATATTATCTTTAGGTTGATTCAAAAATACGGGCTTCACCAAGATTGGTCGAACAGCCATTAAAAATAAAAGAAAGTGAAATATGGATCTGAGGTAAGCAAGCCACTTAAGTTGATTAAAAACATTAGATGATTTTATCAAAAGAATTAGACAAGCGTGGTTCATCACAAAGATTGCCTTTCCAGAAGAATATTGCCAAGCTTCATGAAAATGATACAGCCAAAGCTTTTGTAGCACTGGATGGACCTTATTGATGCAAAGTCATGTTGTTTGGAATGGAAACTGAGCTTTCCAACGATTCACCAAGAAAGTCACTGAGGGATTACTTAACTGGATTGTTTACATTTGTTGGTAATGTTAAGTGAATTCCTGAAAGAACACTTACACCAGCTGAATGACTTGTTTGATCGTTACCTGGCACAAAGTGAATTTGCCAAAGTGCAATTGACTTATTTGGGTAGCAGTGTGGAAGAAGTCAAGTCGCAGAGTGAAGTGAGATTTTCCTGTGCCTAAGACAAAATGTGAAATTTTGGCATGAATATATTTTATCAGACGTTCAGTCCATGTTTTGAACTTATTTTGGCTCCTTGACAAAATTTCAAAGGACAAAAGAATGTCATAATGCTTTTGACAGCTTTAAAGCTGTAGTGAAATTGACACCAGTTATACAACATTAGGTTTGCAGATGACACCAAAATTGGATGTATGGTGGTCAGCAAAGAACATTACCTTAGAGTACAACGGGACCTTGATCAGATAGGCCAATGGGCTGGGAGTGGCAGATGAAGTTTAATTTAGATAAATGCGAGGTGCTGCATTTTGGAAAGACAAATCAGAGCAGGACTTACACACTTAATGGTAAGGTCTGAGGGAGACCTTGGAGTGCAGGTTGAAAGTAGAGTCACAGGTAGGTAGAGTAGTGAAACATTTGGTATGCTTTCTTTTATTGGTCAGAGCTTTGAGTATAGGAGTTGGAAGGTCATTTTGCAGCTGTACAGGATGCTAGTTAGGCTGCATTTGGTATATTCCATACAGTTCTAGGCTCCTTCCTATAAGGAGGATGTTGTGAAACTTGAAAAGGTTCAGAAAAGATTTACAAGGATGCTGCCAGGGTTGGACGATTTGAGCTATAGGGAGAGGCTGAATAGGCTGGGGCTGATTTCCCTGGAGCATCGGAGGCTGAGGGTGACATTATAGAGGTTTATAAAATCATGAGGGCCATGGATAGGATAAATAGACAAGGTCTTTTTCCCCAGGAGTGGGGGGAATCCAGAACTAGAGGGCAAAGGTTTAGGGTGAGAGGGTAAAGATTTAAAAGGGACCTAAGGGGCAACATTTTCATGCAGAGGGTGGTATGTATATAAAAGGAGCTGCCAGAGGAAGTGGTGGAAGCTGGTACAATTGCAACATTTAAAAGGCATTTGGGTGGGTATATGAGTAGGAAGGGCTTAGAGGGATATGGGCCAAGTGCTGGCAAATGAGACTAGATTAGGTTAAGATATCTGGTTGGCATGGACGGCCAGTGACATTGGTGTGGGTGCTATTTTACTACAAGTCAATACTGTTGGACAGTAGTTATTTTAAATAAAAAATAAATTTGTATTGAATAGACATATTCAATGCAGAAAGACCCATTGAACATTTACAAAAGGTTGAAATTTACCATGATCAAAATGGGCTTTCTGTAAGACATCATTATGGAAGTCTGTGTGATGTAAGCATAAAATTACTGTCAATATAATAGAAATGGTTATAAGAATTTTTGTTAGAAAGTAGAAATGCCTATTAATGATACCTTTCCCCTTTCTTTGCGTCAAAATGTCTTGAAAATTGGATAAAATATATATGGTATATTTTGGGGTTTAAATTGCCAAGAGAGGCAAATGGATGTGGGTCAGTTCTATGGAGGCAGTTAGAAAACCATTTGGAACAGTGATCTAAGTGCATTAGTTCCAATGAAGCATGTGACTGCAATGAAGTGCCTCGGAGAATTCCCATAGTGTGAATGGAGAAAATGTTTTGTCCTGTTGAATTTAAGACAGCGTAGCACTTTAAACAATTAGTTTAGTTTTGACTTCAGAACAGAAGGTTCAAGGTCTGAGTTCAGGACCTTAGCAGGAGAATCAAGTCAGTTCTGGGGAATCAGTCACCTTTATCTTATGTGTTTTAGTGTGAGTCTTTCAAGCGAGAAACCTGAAAAGTTTGGGCAGTCAGAATTGTAAGTTGTTTCCAGCAGACTTGAAAACTGGTCATAAAATTATCTTTGGAGCAGAAATTGGGTGGAGTAATTGAAGTAAAAATTTAGAGCTGAAGTAGGAGTGAACTTGCTCTGGAATCGAACATCTGTGGTCAGCATGGACCAGTTTGGGCCAAAGGGCCTGTCTCTGTGTTGTAGGACTCTCTGACTCTATAAAAGAATAGCATTGGGGAAACGGTTTGAAACTTTGTTACAATGCTTGTGTAAAGATCTTTGTATTTGTCTTCCGTATAGATATGTATATTTATATATTTTTTTGTTGTGTTAAAGAACATCTGAAGCCTCGTGAATATGTTTCAGTGACTAACCACCACATGAACCAATTGCAAACTGAACCAACAGCTGAAGAGCCTAACTTGCCCTGATCTTTTTGTCACTTGGATTTTTATAGTAATTTAATTTAAAGTGCTCAGGATTTACTTGATTAACCTGTACATTTCATCGTAACATCAACGTCATCTATTTTGCTGAGAACTGATTCATGTCAATGGCATAGAAACAGATGCTGGATGTATTTGGAATATAGCATGTACAGACTATGCTGATTTTCAGCTGAGGGAACAGTAACATTCTATTAATAAGGAAGAATGGCCTGTACACTGTAAGTGTACATGTTAAAGCAAGTAAGTTTTCATATATAGGATATCTGCTTGAAGACTGGGTTCAAAATATCGGTGCAATAAGTCCCAATTGGAAGGCCAATGCTATGGTACTGTGACAGGAGGATCTAAGTGAAAGAGTGATCAAGAGCAGGAAGTTATTGGGGTTGGCAGATGAGAAAGTATAAGCAACCTGATTAGAACCACTGACTGCCTACCTCCTAGCAATGTACTTATAGCACTTAGCCACTAACATGAACTGCTTGGGCAGGGATCTGGTAAACACAGTCCAAGTTGCTTCCTGCAGAGGGAAAAAAAAACTCAGGATACTAGCAAGTTGCTGAAAGCCTTTTGGAAGCAGCACAAAGAGCAGCACTGGTTGTGATCTCAAATCAGTTATTGGTCTTTAATTGGCCCTAAAGGATCTGTGAAAGGAAAATTAGAGGAAATCCAAAGGTCATGCTCCTTCCTTCAAACTTTTATTTAAATTAATTGTGTTACTTTCATATAGCCTGTCCAGGGTCTGTAATTATGTGCTATATTCAAAAGGAAACTGCTATTTTTCTTGCTGTGATTACTGAGAGCCACTGCTGTCAAACTGAATTTGGTCAAGAGTTTATCCTATCATTTTCTTTTCTTATTCTATCATTTTCTGTTTTGAAGTTATTAAGCTTTTATTTTATAAAATCAGCAGTTACGTCATTTGTAACTCCTCTTCCTACCACCTTTGCAACCCCTATCCCCAAAACACTTACACCATCTGCAGCTTCGTTTTAGTTCCTGTTATTATTGCTGTGAATGAGTTCACTTCTTTTTTTCTTCTACCTCCTTTACTGTTCAATCATCCATAACATGTTATTCTGTTTATCACAATACAGCTGGATATTTTGTGCATGCAGATCCAGAAATCTTTTGTTTATTCAATAAACTACCTGACTGGAAGCAAGTATTGAATAGTGTGGGGATGGCTTACTCTGACTACTATTTAGTTCAAAGTATTCAACTGAAAAAATACCAAAACTCATCAGTTCTTTGAGAATATTGGTCTAAACTAAATATTTTTCAGAGCTGCCAGTATAATCTTGTACAGTCGTTACAAAAAATGTTGTATTTTCCATTAGTATCACAATGATGTAACCAAAATGCAGTTTAACATTTTGAAAGTGTTGATTTGATTTTATTACTAACTAAAATATTTTTAAAAAGTAAAGATAACAAAGAACATGTTGTCAAATGGACATACGATAGGATCTCAGCCTTTGAAGGAGGCATGTTTTTAAGGGAGCCTCATATTAAGGGAAACTGAACCTCAATACCAGCTTTGTATTCTGAAGTCCTATGTTGTAACAGCTTTGCAACAGAGTATTTAACTGATTGTAAAGGGTTTATGACATTTGATGGACAGGTAAGCTGCTGTAAATATGTATTTTCTGAAACCTTCTTCACATGCAATATATGAATTTTGCAATTCCTATACAAGGAGCCTATATTTAACATTGGCACACTCAACACTGTTTTTCTTTAGCATTACAATATTGGGAGCTAAAATCTTATTTAGCATCATGTGATTTATTTAACATGCCATTTGGTGTGACTTCCTACTCTCAGACTTGGGTTCAGTCCGAGTGACCAGCCTTTAACTTGCGAATTCTTGCTGCATTGCTGTGAGAGGTCCGAACCAGAGATACATTGCTCATCAGGCTCCAAACAAGTGGCCACACTGGAACCCATACCCACAGTAATTCCCCAAGAGGAAACCGTGCCCCCTTCCCCCTCACCCCCCATCCCCTTGGAGATCACCATTACTCAAAGGGGAGCTGCCCCTCCTGGCCAACTGCAAGACCTTGCCTACAGATTGCTGGCCGTGAAAAAGTTCAGCAACTTCCCAGTCCCTTGTCTCAACCTGATAGACAAATTACAGGAGACTCTAGTCTGAAGCTAGTTAGAACAATGGAGATGATCCACCAAACTCCACTGGACGAAAGTAGCCAAAATCCTCTGCCACATAGGATGGACGAAACCCAGCAGGTCCATTGTGCTATCTCACTGGTGCAGGGAAGCCCAGGGAGAGAGAGAAGGAACAAACAGCTAGTTAGCAGATGAATGAAGGAATTCTGGATTAGTGGTGCTGGAAGAGCACAGCTGTTTAGGCAGCATCCAAGGAGAAGTGAAATCGCCGTTTCTGGCAAAAGCTCTTCATCAGGAATAAAGGCAGTGAGCCTGAAGTGTGGAGAGATAAGCTAGAGGAGGGTGGGGGTGGGGAGAAAGTAGCATAGAGTACAATGGGTGAGTGGGGGAGGGGATGAAGGTGATAGGTCAGGGAGGAGAGGGTGGAGTGGATAGGTGGAAAAGGAGATAGGCAGGTAGGACAAGTCTGGACAAGTCATGGGGACAGTGCTGAGCTGGAAGTTTGGAACTAGGGTAAGGTTGGGATTGGAGCAGAGGGATTGGAGGGCTGTGCGTTGTGAGGGTGAGAGGTTGGAGTGGGGGAGGGGGGGTAGACAGGTTGAGGCGGTTAATGTTCCGGCGGCAGTTGGAAATGAAGAGGTCGGGGGCAAGTAATAGTTTTACAAACCCACCGACTCCCACAGCTACCTGGATTATACCTCTTCCCACCCTACCTCTTGCAAAAATGCCATCCCGTATTCCCAATTCCTCCGCCTCCGCCGTATCTGCTCCCAGGAGGACCAGTTCCACCACAGAACACACCAGATGGCCGCCTTCTTTAGAGACTGCAATTTCCCTTCCCACGTGATTAAAGATGCCCTCCAATGCATCTCGTCCACATCCCGCACCGCCGCCCTCAGACCCCACCCCTCCAACAAGGACAGAATCCCCCTGGTGCTCTCCTTCCACCCTATCAACCTTTGCATAAACCAAATCATCCGCCAACATTTCTGCCACCTCCAAAAAGATCCCACCACCAGGGATATATTTCCCTCCCCACCCCTTTCCGTCTTCTGCAAAGACCGTTCCCTCCATGACTACCTGGTCAGGTCCACACCCCCCTACAACCCACCTTCCCATCCTGGCACTTTCCCCTGCCACAGCAGGAATTGTAAAACCTGCGCCCACACCTCCTCCCTCACCTCTATCCAAGGCCCTAAAGGAGCCTTCCACATCCATCAAAGTTTTACTTGCACATCCACTAATATCATTTATTGTATCTGTTGCTCCCGATGCGGTCTCCTCTACATTGGGGAGACTGGGCGCCTCCTAGCAGAGCGCTTTAGGGAACATCTCCGAGACACCCGCACTAATCAACCACACCACCCCGTGACCCAACATTTCAACTCCCCTTCCCACTCTGCCGAGGATATGGAGGTCCTGGGCCTCCTTCACCGCCGCTCCCTCACCATCTCGGAACACTTCAACCCCAGGGCATCAATGTGGACTTCAACAGTTTCCTCATTTTCCCCTTCCCCCACCTCACCCTAGTTCCAAACTTCCAGCTCAGTAACTGTCCCCAGGACTTGTCCAGACTTGTCCTATCTGCCTATCTTCTTTTCCACCTTTCCACTCCACCCTCTCCTCCTTGACCTATCATCTTCATCTCCTCCCCCACTCACCCATTGTACTCTATGCTACTTTCTCCCCACCCCCACCCTCCTCTAGCTTATCTCTCCACGTTTCAGGCTCACTGCCTTTATTCCTGATGAAGGGCTTTTTGCCTGAAACGTCGATTTCGCTGCTCCTTGGATGCTGCCTGAACTGCTGTGCTCTTCCAGCACCACTAATCCAGAATCTGGTTTCCAGCATCTGTAGTCATTGTTTTTACCTAGATGAATGAAGGAAGTCAGGGCTCTGTAAACTGCCAAGAGGAGCAGCAGATCTGAGTGCACTGGAAGCAGCAGTGACCTGCAAGAATGGACACTATAGATTCCCAAAAAGATATTGCCAGGCAGTGGCCAAGGCATGGTCAGTAACAAGCCATGGCCATAGAAGGTCGTCCAGAGCTTTTTGAACGAAAGCTTCCATGGATAGCAGCATCTAGGCTGCACTCTTAAGAGTCCATACGAGGAGCTTCTGTAAGTAGAATATTACATTTCTCCTCTTTATTTTTAGATTTTATATATAGTCAGTTTGTTTACCAACGTATGAATTTAGTCATTTAAAGGACTGCCTTTCTGCAGGTAGGGTACAGATATCAGTAGATCCTTCTCTGATAAGGAACACTTCATGGAGGCTAACTCCAATTTTAACATTGATTCCTGCAGAACAGCCTCAGTGGGCCAAGTTGCCTACCTCCGCTCCTATGGCTTAATGTCTTATGGAAATGATGCTTCACTTAAAGCATTAACAGGATTAATAGGAATTCAGCCACAACTTTAAATGAGCATTTTTTGTGTTCTCTCCTTTTTTCAGATTAAAAATTGCTAACATTTGCATGAATATGGCAAAATAGTTGACTAATAGTCTTCGCTAAAACTCTAAATTAAGAGGCAGTTTGTATGTTTCCTCTTTGCTCATAATTAAGAAGATTGAGTTAATGGAGCTTCGTGCTGTGGTGATCTGCAGTGAGCATTCATAAAGGTGTAATTATTTTTGTGTAAAATTATGACTGAATGGAAATTTCATTTGCCTATGTATATGTTTTATGGATTTGTGCTGTGTTTGATTTAAGTAGAATAAGAGTCCCATGCAACTGAGAATTATATATGTAGTTCCCTGAAACTGTGGTGCCATAGATGGAGGCCATACATCCAAAATATCTGAAATTATATAAAACAGCACAACACTTTGGCTGTTTGCAATATGCAGGTACTGATTATACTCAACTAATTTGTGTTTGCAAAACTCAGATGCAATTTCTAATTTTAGTTGTGTTTCTGTGATTGGGTTGCACTTGCTGAAAAATTCAAAGTATGCTAAGAATTAGACTAACAGTCAATTTAGGATTATCAAATGAGTTCACATGCTCATAGCCCATGCAGATCTAGCTCAGTAGACTCAGTAAAAGCTACATGTATTCAAATTAAGCACAAGCATAGAGGACAGTCACTTCCTAGTGCTTTCTCCAGCAGTGCATCAACCAATCAAATTCAGCTTCCCCACCAATCAACATCCTTTTTCTCAGATAGTCGAGATTATCTCCATTTTAAATTTTACATTACCTGATGAGTGCACAATGAAAACCTTTGACAGCATGTTCCTTTTTCCAGCAATACTCAAGCTCTGTGCTTTTCAAGTAACTATTAAATCCAAAGACTTCACTAGTCTACAAAAGGTATTTTTAATTATGGGGCCAAGAATTGCATAATATATTTTGTTATTATTTCCATCCAGTAAGGAGATCCACAGTAATTAGGAGCTGTGGTTTTTGAAGCTTCATATGTGAAGGATTCTCTACAATAGTTTGCATGCTCCTAAGGAAGTTTTGTAAAAATATGTTGGCTATATACTATAAAAATGGCAGGAAACATTTTGGTACAGAATAACCGAAGTAACACACAGATTAATCACTAATGTACTTAAATGAGAATTCTTGCAAGGTTGTCTTCATCCCAAGAACAAACTGTTAATGAGTTTTTATGGATTCTTATGTCAGAGGCAGAAATTGGGAAAAGGCACTAGACCCATATTCCCTTGCTTCTGTTTTGAGACTGCCAAGAATTTGGATTTTCCTGTGGTTCAGGCCCAAAAAGGCTTGGAGATTGAAAGACCGGCTCAAGATGAATACGGAGGCTGGTGGAGTTCAGAGAAGGCAAACTAAAAGCCTCAGCCTGG
The DNA here is from genome assembly GCF_047496795.1 of Chiloscyllium punctatum. Classification (NCBI taxonomy): domain Eukaryota; kingdom Metazoa; phylum Chordata; class Chondrichthyes; order Orectolobiformes; family Hemiscylliidae; genus Chiloscyllium; species Chiloscyllium punctatum. The sequence continues at coordinate 147,002,990 of NC_092741.1, read as the reverse complement.
TGATTGCAATACAATCTGTAGCTTCTCTGTGCATAGTTGAACGTCCCCTGACCAATTTAGCCCCTCTGTCACAGACTACCCTCTTTACCTCTGCACTTTCTCAGCTTCCTCACTCATCACTTTCTTCACCACTTTACCCATTATATAGTTTACAAACAGGACTCGCAATTCCTATTGTAATCGTTGGTACATTGAATGGTCTTTAAAATTCCCCAAGTAAATAAACAGACTTTAGAATTGGTAGTCATCAAACTAGCTCTGGGGACACCAGTTTGAAACCTACTATGAAATTTGAACTCAACTAATACGTCTTCAATTAAAAAGATAGTTTACTGGTGACTATTGAATGACTGCTATTAAAAATAAAACTAGAAAAAGCTATTCGATTGAGGCTACCACTATGCAGTTTGATATTCCAAAAGATGTTTGTGCTGCATCCATAACAGCTGTTATGAAACAATTTGTAAGAATTTATATAGCGATACTTTACCAGTGTAAAATACACTTTATCAATTAGCTGAACTTTTAATTCTTAAATCTTCCACATATTTATAATATTAATCTTTTACTTGACAGTTGACAGAAGTTTCAACCTGGCAAGAACATTGTTAAAAGGGCAGTTATGTCTCCACTCACAGCACTGATATAGCTCATCTTTCAGAACACAGTTACAGCTTAAATTACAGCATAGCCTGGCATTTACTTTTATGCAGCATTACCTAAAATTGAGGCACACCTCAACCCAATGAAGCTACGACACAGAACTACCTACCTGCCAAACAGTGGAAGCAACACGGACAGGGCTAAGCAATCCCACAGCATACAAATCAAGTCTAAGCTCTCAAGTGTTACCACATCCAGCATTAAAACTGGGCGCTTAAACAACTTGGTGGAGGAAGAGACTCCTAACATACCCATCTTCTACAATGGAGGAGCTCAGCACTTCAGTGTAAAAGACAATGCTGAAGCATTTGCAATAGTCTTCAGCCACAAGTGCTGAATGGCTGATCCATTTCTGCCTCCTTCTGAGATCACCCTTATCACAGATGCCAGACTTTAGCCAGTACAGTCATGTGATACTTAGCTGTATCCAATGTCTTCATCCATTTCTAAGGTTATGGGTCCGAATAATATTCTGGAAATAGTACAGAAGATTTTCCAATATGGCTACAACATTGACATTTATCTGAAAGTGTCTAGTTATGTCCTGTCCACTAAAAACAGGGCAAATCCAATGTGTACAATGATTGCCATATAAGTATAATGGCAATAAGTATACGCCTCTGAACCCTCCAACCACAAGGGATGAACTCAGATTTCTCCAGTTTCCTCATTTTCCCCTCCCCCCCACCTTGTCTCCAGTCCCAACCCTCGAACTCAGCACCACCTTCCTAACCTGCAATCTTCTTCCTGACCTCTCCGGCCAATCACCCTCACCTTAAACTCCTTCCAGCTATCGCATTTCCAATGCCCCTCCCCCAAGTCCCTCCTCCCTACCTTTAATCTTAGCCTGCTGGACACACTTTCCTCATTCCTGAAGAAGGGCTTATGCCCGAAAAGTCGATTCTCCTGCTGCTTGGATGCTGCCTGACCTGCTGCGCTTTTCCAGCAACACATTTTCAGCATATAAGTATATTGTCAATCATCAAAGTGGGAGTTAACAGTGCTATTATGTGGTATCTATAATGTAATAACGTTCAGTTTGGGTTCTGCCAGAAGCACTCAGCTCCTGCCTTTGTTACAGCCTTGGTCAAGAAATGCACAAAAGAGCTGAATTCCAGAAGTGAAGTGTGAGTGGCTGCCTTTGGCATCAAGGAACCCAAGCACAACAAGAATTCGTGGGTTGGAGTCGTAACTAACACAAAACAGGGTGGCTGTGGTTGTTGGATGTCAATCGTCGCAGTCCCAGGACATCACTGCGAGTGTTCTCAGAATAGTATCCTAGGCCCAAATATTGTTAATTGCTTCATTGCACAATGTTCAACAGCATCCATGACACTGATAGTGCAGCAGCCCATGCCCACATTCAAGAACTGAATTCAGTATTGACCTGATTAATTCCAAGTTTGAGTCACTCAAGTGTCAGGCAATGACCCTTTTCAGCAAGAGTCAATGGAACCATCACGCCTCTATATTCAGTGGCCTTACCATCACTGAAGTCCCCTCATCTCAGAGGTTTACCATTGACCAGAAACTGAACTGAACTAGCTGCATAAATACTATGGCTTCAACAGTAGTTCAGATACTAGGAATTATATGGCAAGTAACTGACCTGCTAATTCCTCAAAGCCTGTCCATCATCGGCACAGTAGCTCAGTGGTTAGCACTGCTGTCACTCAGCACCAGGGACCTGGGTTCAATTCTATCCTTCGGTGAATGTCAATGTGGCGTTTGCAAGTTCTTCCTGTGTCTGTATGGGTTTCCTCCCATTGCCAAAGATGTGCCAGTTAGGTGGATTAGCCATGCTAAATTGTGCAGTGTTTAGTGATGTACAGGCCAAGTGGATTAGCTGTGGGAAATGCAGCGATAGAATGGGGGAGAGTCTGGGTAGGATTTTCTTCAGAGGGTTGATTTGGATTTGATAGGCTGAATGGCCTGCTTCCACACTGTAGGGATTCTGTGATTTCTATGATTTGCAAGGCAAAAGAGTGGAATGAAATACTCCCTATTTTCTGGGTGCATTATCACGGGAAAATCAGCGTCATGTTTTATAACTTACTTTTCCTGAAGTATTTGGCTTTGTAAAGATGGAGGAGCTAATAATTGCAGGGGTACAATGACCTCATTCACTGCAATACACTATAGTGTATTGAAGGGCTGGAAATCATGGAAAACCCTCAGGCTGTACATGTTACAGAATATTTAACATGAAATACATATTGTATTCAGTCTGTAATAGTAAGTGTAGTGAGACACCTTGTACTGTTGAAACAAAGAAATCTGTATTGCATTTAATATAGTTGTAAATTTGAACTGTTACTTCGTGTACCCTTGCGTACCTTTGCAATATTTATGAATAAAGCACATGGGAAAAGTGTGCTATGCAGTTTCGGCTCAATGACAAGTGTGCAAAAGGGTATTAGTTGCACTTAATGACTGAAATGCATTTCCCTGAAGGTGAGGTGTTTGCCAGTTTAGGTTTAAGCCATGCATAAAGAAATATGCGAAGTGCGCTTGCTATAGCTTGCTCTTGGTACCAGCACAATTATTCCTTGTGTCGTGCTGCCCTGATATATATATATATATATATAATGTAAAGGTTGAAAAATCACTTCAAGCCCTTTTCATCTGTCACATTATACAAGTTAACTTTGAACGTGAGTTTTTTTTCCCCATTCCAGTCTGGCTTCTCCATTCTCCTCCCATTTTCCACTTGTTCAGTGTCAAATGCATCCATTTCCTTTATTGTGAATTGCTCTGGACTCACCTTGCAACTTGCAAGGAGTGTGATGTAATTGATGCCTTTTGTTGCCATAATGTTTTTAAACTTAAGCTTCCCAAGTCTAAGTTGTAGAAGCAAAGAGGCCATAAAATCATTCCTGAAATTTTCCAAGAACATAATGTGGGAATGACACCACTCAACATTCGCCAGACAGGGATGTTCCCTCCTAGGTCAAGGACCTTCAGGTAACAGTCCTCCAAGGCAGGCCTTGGGATATGCAACAACGCAGAGTTACTGAGCAGAGGCTGATAGCCAAGTTCAGTACCCATGAGGATGGCCTTTATCAGGATCTTGGGTTCATGTCACAGGACAGGTGACCCCACTGCACTCTCACTCAAACACGCACATGCACACGCACACACACTGACCCTCTGACATATGTGCTGTCTCTCAGACACACACCCACCCCCCCCCCCCCCCACACACTCATTCCTGCATCTATCCTCTCACAGGAATATACTCTGTCACACTCGTGCACACTGTATCAAGCACACGCACGCACACTCTCACTATCTCCCTTTCTCCCACACGCAGCTCACTGTCTCTCTTTCTCGCGCATATACGTCTGTGGGGTGAATTTGTATTTGCAGATACATTCTATATTGTTTCAAAAGCTCACAAACTGTAGGCAGTCAGTCCAAGTGACATTTTATAAACTACTTTGGAAATAGAACCAATCTCTTGCAAGGTTGGGATACAGACAGACTCTAACTTCACACCTTTTTAATGTATTGTCTGAGCTGTCAGCTTTGTTTATAAAATCTTAAGTTATCCCAGGACTCTGATTTACATGAAGTTCTGTGGTTTAATATTAATGAATCGAAACCTGCATCCCCATTCAAAATGATTAAAGACTTTACAGCAATCTAAATTTGTTCAATGCATTGCATCAGTTGTGTGACACTTTGATCTTTTGCTGCAAAATTCTGTGTCCTGTGATCCTGTCCCACTAGCTAACTGATGAAGGAATAGTGCTTTGAAAGCTTGTACTTTCAAATTAACATGTTGGACTAAACCTTGTTTTATGTAATTTTTAATAATGAGAAGCCTTCCCCACTCACCATAGACATGGGACAATAATGGATGCACTCCACCTGAGTTTCTCATCTAGTGATTCCAATGGACTGACACTTACAATGTGTATGTCAGCAGCAAGTGCTTGGAAAATCCACCACCTGGTTTCAGAATAGTCAATTGTAATGACATTGTTTTATGCATGGTGTCTTGTCATAGGATCTGTGCATCTATTATAATGTCCTGCAGGTGGCACTGTTTGATTGTGGTTTTTTTAGCTGCACAACCTGATAAAATAGAATTCGACCAGAATAAGTAATTGCAGTTTTGAAGATGTCTGAGCTGTTGGTCTGTGATTGCTACAGAGGAAGTTGACTGTGTAACTTTGTGCAGCATGTTCGTTTTTTCAACATAATGTTCATTTTCATGTATTTATTAAGCTTCTGCTTAATCCCTGTTGAGCAGCATTTGTAAGAATGTGACTTCTGTAGCCAGTGCATTCTTCAGTGATGATTAAACTAACTTCTTTTCAGCATCATTGTTGACAATTAATTTAAATTTTCATAAAGTATTTAGGGAGTAATACATTGTCTCATTGGATTAATGTAGTTTTAGTAATGAAAATCTGAGAAATTAAGCCTCTGTATAAGCAGAAAATATTTGAAAGTGCCAAGTATCTTGGGTTTTAATCTGGCAGAACCCATTATGCTGTTGGACAATATTAAACCTTGTGTATCAATAAAACAAACGATTTGATGTAGCAAAGATCATAGGTCTTTGTGTGGAAAATTACTTTAAGGGAAGGAAGCTGCAAGCAATATTTGTCCTGTAAACCCATTCAATCATTTGTTTCATCTGCACCTAAGCAGAATGTTTTAAAGTATTCTGCGTCTCTCACAGGACATTGCCAACTAGTTACTGTAACAGCTGTTGTTGCAGTAAGCAAGCAAGCTCAGTACAGTGTTTTAGAATTTGAAATCCGTGTCTGTAAGCATCGTACGTGCTGACTGTGAACAGCTGTTACAGTAACCAGGTCGAAATTGTCCTCACTGTTTGGTGGGCTAAGAGACAGACTCTTGATTTGAACAAAATTATGAATACAGAAACTAGCAGGGAATGTTGTTCCATTGACTTAAAATTGCAAAAAAAATTGTCAATCACAGCCTTATGTGCTGATTTCCTCCGGTTTTATTGCTTATTTAGAATTGGAGAAGGATACAACATACAAAGAGGTCATTTGGCATGTACTGTTTTGTTGGTCAAGTTATATTGCAGTCTCCCTTACCACCGCGTCCCTGAAGCACCATTTGATTCTTGGGTACAGTTTCATGGATGATGAACCTTAGGTCATCTTGTCAAAGAAGCAACTTTTCACATACAATGCTAACTGCAGGGTGTTGCCAAACTAATTGACCAGTCAAGAAAGTCAAGGCTACATATTTATTTTTGTCCTTTCAGAACATTCTTGTATTCAGATTTTCCAGTGTTCATTTGGCTAATAATCGAGCTCAGGAACCATGGTATTAGTTCTGGCCCAAATTGGTGTCATCCTTTTACTCTGAAGTAGATATTAATTGTCGATGTCCCATTCTTGAACTTAAGCACAGAAATTCACTAGTAAATGCAGCACTGTTGAAAATGCTCTTTTGAATGAGGCATTAAGGTGAGATCTCATCTGCCCCCTTCTGCCGAATATAAACAATCCCTTCACATTGTTTTGAATAAGAGCAGAAGAACTGATTATTGCATAGTGGTCTGCACCATTTACAAGTTCCTCAGACATTGAAGCAACTCATGTTCATATGCAGAAAGACTTTGACAACATCCGGGCTTGGGCTGATACGTGTCAAGTAACAGTCACATCGCACAAGTGCCAAGCAATCTCAAACAAGACAGAATCTAACCTTTTGCCCCTTGACTGTCAAGTGGTATTACCGTCTCTTGATCTCCTGCTATCAATATCCTGTGGTTGGTATTGACCAGAAACATAACTGGATTAGCCAATTAAATATTGTGGCTACAAAGCCCATCGGAGTCTCGAAATTCAGTAGTGAATAACCCACCTCTTGACAGTGCCTGTTCACCACCTACAACATGCAAGTCGGGAAACTGGGTAGAATGCTCTCCATTTGCCTGGATGGATGCAGTTCCAACATCACTCCAGAAACCTGACACAATCCAGTGTGAAGTAGTCATTTGCTTAGCATCAAATCCACTGTCATCTAGTGCAGTAGATGCCACCTACAAGATCCACTGCAGGAATTCACCATGGCTCCTCCATCAGCACATTCCAACTGTAACCTTCACCATCAAAAGGACAAGAATAGCTGATCCATGAATACAACAGCCTGCAAGTTCCCTTCCAGTTCACACACTACGCTGACATGGAACTATAATCATTTTTCCTTCATTGTCAGTTTGCAGATACATCCTGCAACAGTATCTTTGTCCATCCCAGTCCAACACTGGCACCTCCACCTCATGTTCTTAGACTGTGGTTAAACTCTTAACTGTGCGTGATAGGGAACAGCTCAGAGCTGGGATTCTCATTCCAAGCTGAGATCTTCCTGGGCGTTTGAGCTCAGGTGAGGAGTTTCAGGGAATATACTGCTTTGAGATTCAGTGCTTTGGTACTTTTTGTAGTTTGCTGAACCACTGGGTCAAAATCCTGGAATTCCCTCCAAACAGCACTGAGTGTGTATTACACTTCAGGGACTGCAGTGGTTGAAGAGGGCAGCCCACCAGCATTTTGTCAAGGGCAGTTAGGAATCAGAAATAAATATGGGCCAAGCAAGGGAGGTCCACATCACATGAATGAAGTTTAAAAAAAAATACTCCAGGTGACATGGCCAATATTTATCCCACAATCAGTACTTCAAAAACTTGTAATCATTAGTACATTTCTGTCTGTATGCAAACAGATTGTCATATTTCTAACATTGCATTTCAAAAATTCTTCACTGTCTGTAAAGTACAGTGGGATACCTGAGATCATTAAAGGCCCAATGTAAATGCCTATATTCTCTTTATAGCTGATTTTGTCAAGTGTTTCCTCCAGCCAGTTGCTAAAAGGGGAGAGATGTAAAGAGTTATGTTGACACATGTATGATCTACATATTAATTAGTTAAGGTTTACCCCAAATCTGAGCCACTTTTAAAAAGCTAACTTTTTAATTTGCATTAAACATTAAGAGTGTTTGAAAACTAATAGCTTTCCAAAATTATAAGATAAACTATAGCCACAAGGCCATTCAAATCGTGCATGCTGAGTAGTAATACAGCAAGCAGGCTTTGTTCAGGTCGGCTTATACTGCCTCCTGTTAATGCTGTTTCTGTGACTGAACATCAACCAAGGATTGTCTAAGTTTCAGGTTGAGGATCTCCTTCTATTACGACTGCCCGTGTCAAATCATACATTTCCCATCACCTTCAAACTTGGTTATACATTCGAATGTCCCACTTTACTGTTGAACTTAGGATGAGGAATTTAATTATCATGGAAGAAAGGTGCTTGCTACTGCCCCCTTTTATTTAGGTTGCTTTTTGCATCATCCCAAAATTGAGAATTCACGATACATAGGTACCTTGGCAGTTTGCAGTGGCTGCCTGATATGGGGTGTTTCCCTGCTTTCACCATTTGCTGTAGTCTATAATGTTGTCATGTGCCATGCCCACTGGAAAAACAATACAAATAATTGAGTGTCATGTTCATGTCAGAATGAACTTTATTTCATCTTGCTACCCTTCTGCTATGAGGAAGTGAGAGGCAGTATATCTAAAGAGGACTTCTGATCAAAGATCAGTTTTCTTCCTGCAATTGAGGCATTAGTTCAACCTCATCCAGTAAATGATGAGAATTAACAACCTTTTGGACTTGTTGAGGTGGTAGACAAGTAGGCTGGTGTGATGTTAAGCACATACAAGCCAAGGATACCCTATGTTTGTGCATGTTCTATGTGAAGGTAATTGATGGCAGCTGGTCATGACATGACACGACATGACATTTGATTCAATATCTTGGGCTCATGAATCTGGAGATCAGCTGGAATTCCTACACCTATTAATGTTTAGTAACTCTCCCAAAGATGCTTTTAATCTGAACTACAGGCTGTTTTGGTAAAAAATAGAGTAGCATGTAGTGTATTGGATATCTTTTCATATAAAATATAAGTTCACCATCATCTGGAGTATTTCTACAGTTCTGGGTGCCACACATGAGCAATGATTTGAAAACTTTGGAGAGAGTACAGAAGGTTTACAACAATAGTTATAGGGTTTAGGAGTGTCCTTTATGAAGATAGTTAGGAGAAGGCTGGGGGCGATCATATTCAAAGTTAAACAGGGAGAAAATGTTTGCACACATGAAAGTATTTGAAATACAAGGGAACAGTTTTACATTAATTAGCAAAAGTCATATGATGGAAAGGTTTTTCATGCAATGAATGGCTAGAGCCTGAAATCTGTTCTCCAAAGTATGTGCAAACAAGGTAATCAAAATGAAATTGGTTGGTTGTTTGAAAAGGAACAATGTGCTGGGTTGAAAGCTGAAGGTAGGAGATGGTATTAGGTGAGATGTTTGGGAATGTGATGGAATACTTCCACGTTCAAGCATGACATCATCCCAGACAAAGCAGCCTGCTTGATTGGCGCACAATCCTGTCACCATCACCGTTCATTCCCATCACCACTGACCTGCAGTGGCACCACCAACGTCTCAAGGGCAACTAGGGATTGATGATAAATGCTGTTCGAGTCAGCAAAGCCCACATCAAATGAACTGTTTTTTAAAAAGCTTATTTGGTGTCCTGGCACAGATATGGTGGGCTAAATAGCTTCCTTCTGCACTAAAACTATTCTGTAATTCTTTAGTTGTTTATCTGCCACATAAGTTGTATAGCTTCTGCCAAAAAGAGAAACAAGCTAAAGCAGAATGCTGAATCTTAGGATGTTTTGTTAAGTTAAAGCGGTACATAAATGTTATATATTGATGTTTCACCCATTTCCTTCTAAGGCAGTAAATAAAAGTTTACTAGTACTGAGAAAGAGTCATCTGACCTTTAAATGTCAACTTTAATTTCTCTTCACAGATGCTGCGAGACCTGAGCTTTTCCAGCAACTTCTTTTGTAAAAGCTTATTACTACTGATTTATAAGCCTCTGACTACCTGGTGAGGTATTGAAGAGTTAAAGTAGCATTACAGGGGAGAGGAGGGATATTCTACCCAGATTTATCTCTTGTTTCTTATCGTTCAGTGTTTTGCAAGGAGTTATGTTACTAGGTTGGAGAAATGGCCTAATACAGTGGAAGTAGTCCTGACTTTGGTTTGGAAAATTGTAATCCTCTAAATGCACTTCTGTTCTGTATAAAGCTTTGTCTTGCTCACCTGATCTTGCAGTGTTGTTCGATGTCCACAAGCAAACTCTCATTGGAATTGTTCCCACTTCAATGTAAATATCTGAGCTCCTAGAAAACAAAAGTGGTATGAAATAATTGTGGAGCACGTTATGAAGTCCTTAGAATATCAAATTAAACGTCATACTTGGATGTTGCAAATCCAAGTATTTTAAATAATCTTTATATAGAGCTAGAACATGCTTTTTTATAGCTAAAAATCATACAACACCAGGTTATAATCCAACAGGTTTATTTGGAAGCACTAGCTTTCGGACCACTGCTCCTTCATCAGCTACCGGATGAAGGAACAGCACTCCGAAAGCTAGTGCTAGCTGGTGTTGTGTGATTTTTAACTTTGTCCGCCCCAGTCCAACATCGGCTCCTCCACATCATGGCATTTTATATGTGAACTTCAGAAATCCTGAGCAATTGCAGAAATCCAGTCAATCTTCAATAGAAAATCTTAACCTGACAGCAAGAAAAAAGCTACTCTTCTGCAATCTGTGCCATTTTTGTAAATGCGAGAGCAGCGTGTCGAACATTAGGTATCTTTTCAACAATTATTCACTATCCAACTTGTATAGCTTGAGGAAAATGATAAACTAAAGCAAAATGCAGAAATGTGAAAATCTGGAGCTGACAGCAACATTTCTTTTCTGAAATTATAGTACATTCCTAAAATTTATCAAAGTTATGTTATTTAATTGTTCAGATTTTACATTACCATGGTACAAAGTGCAATTTGTCTGATTCAGTTTACTCCCATGTGATATCAAAAAGATTGGCTGAATGCTGCATGCCCTGACCTCATCCTGGCTGTAGTGCTGACACTGTTTGCTAAACTGTTCCAGCATATCTATATTACCTTGTGTGTATCTGACAATGTGGAAAATTGCTGATCCATAAAACATGGCAAATCTAATCTGGACAATTAGCATCCCATTACCCCATACTCTGTCATCAGCAAAGTGATGAAGATGTTGCTACTAGGTGACGCTTGCTAACCAATGTGCTAATCAGTGACAAACAGTTTGAGTTCTGTCAAAGCCACTCGGCTGCAGATTTCATGACCATATGCACAAAAAAAGGCAGAATTCCAGAGGTGAATCAAAGTGAGTGCCCTTGAGATCAAGACAACATTCGACAATGTGGCATTGGTGAGCCCAAGTAAAATTAGACCTCTCTATTGGGGGGCACAAAGGAAGATGTTTAGCCCTCACTATCACAATCATCTCAGCCCCAGTACATTGCTATAGAGTTTCTCTGGATACTGTACAATATCTCCCATATGGAATTGGCTTTCTATCCCTCCTTGGTAGCCAGTGGAATTTAAATGCAATTAATAAGACAAAAAGCTGGTGTATACAGCTATCCTTAGCAACAGTGGCCATGACAACCATCTGGCATAAAAGCTTGTCTCGACATTGGTGACTGTGACAACTGTTATTAATTGTTGTAAAACCTAATTTAAATTATTAGTGGCCTTTGGGGAATAATATTTTGCATCTTTACCTGGAAGAGACCTTAAACATCTCCATGTAGGACATTCATTGGCCACACATTTTAAATCAGATATACACTGCTAAAAGAAATTAGAGAACATATTGATTCAGATATCGTCTGATGTTTAGTTTGAACATCACTACTACTTAAGTCAGAATCTAACCACCTCTTGACAATCAATGGTATTAATATCTTAAGCAAGAGAATCCAACCATTTATTCAAAGGCATTATCATCACCAAGTTCCCTACCATAGAGAGTCACCATTCACCAGAAACAAAACTGGACTATTAATATAAATACGATGGTTGCTAGAGCAGGTCACAGGCTGAGATTCCATGACCAGTAACTCACCTCATGACTTTGCAAAGCTCGTCAACCATCTACAAGACACAAGTCAGGAGTGAATAGCCTTGCCTTGATGAGTGCAGCTCTAACAACACACATTGTCTTGACAAAAATATTTTCAGTTCCTCCATCACCACTGGGTCTAAATCCAAGTAATTCCTTTTTAACAGCTTTTTGAGAGTAACCTATGCCACACATACTTGCCACCATAGTCTCAAAGATAATTAGGGGTAGGCAATAAATTATGACCTTGCCAAGTCATGTTTACTTCTCATGAGTAAATTTAAAAAAAGATATCTGGGTTGACCAGCTGTAATATTTATAACAGAGTTCCTTTTGTTTCTATATGAAGTTCCTCAGCTATCTTAATTATCACCTATTCATCACAGCAGTGATAATCAAGCCGAGGAGCTTGGCTGAGTGCAGTGGTTAAGCTCAACATCTCCAGAATGTAGTATCCCACTTGTTGAGCAGTCCCATACATCATCTTAAGCATTAACTTCCTCATCACACTGGTGCACCATGGCAGTACTATATTCCCAATTCCAGCAAATCATCAGGTCTGTGATGGTAGCATCTTCCATATTCGTAACCCTGACCAATAAGTTTAATCGGATCAGGAGAAACAAGGGAACACTACCGTCTACCTTCTTGAGGCCAATTGATGATGGGCAACCATCCTGGCTTAGCGAATGCTGACCAAATCCTACGAGAGAATTAATTTAAAAATTAATTGGAGATTATTATACATTTAGATAAAATAAAAATCTGTTGGAGTTAATGTTTTAGGTTGACTTTCATGAGAATTTCTGTTTATAAATTTACATTCTTTAGAACAAGTAGAATACACATGTGATGCTGATCCATATAGGTACTAGTCCACTGTCAGATGGTCACATTTGTTGTGATGATTAGAAAATTGTTTTGATAGAAAACAAAAGCCATTTGTGAGATCAGTTGTTTGCTGGATCTATTTTATAGAGCTTTCAATGTAATTTCTATTAAATCAGTGAATGAAATTCATCCATACATGGAGAATCCCATTTTCTTTTGAGGATGTTACAAAGTGTCAAACTGAAGCTTTCAAATATTATGTTATTTGATGACTTGTGTTGGAAACTTAATGCGTGTAAACAGCTCATTCTTTCTGTCTGATGCCTGTTTAGTTGATTTCACACATTGAGGATGGCAGCTTGCATCTCAATTTTGGTCAGAAAGCCTTTAGGATCATTTCAGGAAGGGGAATGGTGCACTGAATGCTGCACTACTTTTGAAACTTTTCACGCTGGTGATCTCATTAGGGTATCTTGATATGTTTTCATGATCTTACTGCAAATCCATTCACTCCACAAATATCAACACTCACTCTTTAATCACAGATTTATCGTGCAGCATTTCATGCCACTACCTTCATGGAAAATGTGCTGTATTTGCATGCAATAACCAATAATGTGTTACAAAACCAAGAAATCTGGGACACCATAAAAATCTGATGGGACTCCTCTGATTCGCTGTTGCCTCCCGTATAGTTCACATGTCCCTATTTAAAACCTATACTATGCTTAGTTCAGAGTTAATTTTGTTTAGTCTTAGCACAGAGTTGTTGGTGACTCGTTTGCCTGCTAACTGTGGGTGGCATGGTGGCACAGTGGTTAGCACTGCAGCCTCACAGCGCCAGAGACCCGGGTTCATTTCCCGCCTCAGGCGATTGTGTTTGGAGTTTGCACATTCTCCCTGTGTCTGCGTGGGTTTCCTCCGGGTGCTCCGGTTTCCTCCTACAGTCCAAAAACGTGCAGGTTAGGTGAATTGGCCATGCTAAATTGCCTGTAGTGTTAGGTGCAGGGGTAAACGTAGGGGAATGGGTCTGGGTGGGGGCGGGTCAGTGTGGACTTGTTGGGCCAAAGGGCCTGTTTCCACACTAAGTAATCTAATCTAATACTACATTTGTGCAGCTTAGGAGGCATAAGCACCATGATGACTAAAATAAAGAATAGAGGATTCCACCCCCATGTGAGCTAGTTTGAATGTAAAACATGTACTGGATCATATTTGCTCCATCAAGGATTTTACCTATTTTCTTTTAACTGTTCATCTGGGAAAACAACAATACAACTCTTGGGAGGTTGTTGGCATGTCCACACCATTATCTCTGGTTGCAGCATCGTAAAAGATAAGCTAGAAATGACAGCTGTTAAATTCTTTGCTTCCATTGTAGGTATAAAACAAAAGTCAGGTAAAGTATGTGAAAGTTTTTTTATTAGTCAAAATATGCTGTTCAGGTCCTAACATCATGAATGGTGATTTGGAACTTGCCAGTGCATGTGGAGTAACGTGCAGGATGAACGATGTTGAATAACTGCTTTCAGAAAAGTTGGAGAGAATTTGCTGTGCTGTCGAAGAACAAAGTCTTTATGTGCACCTTTGATATTTTTTACATTGTATAGATGTATTAGTAGTTCATCTTTAAATCTGAGTATTATCGAGAAAATCATCACCACTTTCTGAGCAAGGTTTTCAGTGAATTCTTGGTCTTAGTTGGCATGATGTGTTTCATATTCACATCTTGTAATTTTGTTTGTTTTTAGAGTCAATGTATGCAAATATTTTCTAACTGCTGTGAAGGGGAACAGAATTGGTCAAAAAAAAGATACCAAAGGCAGTGTAATGAATTTGCTCTTCTCTCCAGTTTACCTGCATGGATCAGTGAAAAATGATTCTTCACCAGAAATTATAGAATCATAAAGCACAGAAGATAATTTACTGATCTTGCCTCTGCCAGATTTTATTCTGTTGAATTACCAATGAATCTCACTCACCTGCTCTTTCTTGCTAGACTTGCGACTAGCTGTAACTACTGTTGTCCAGCGTGAGTGAAATATTTACCTTAGTCACATCATGAAGTTCATAAAATCATATAGCGTACAAAGAAGCTATTTGGCCCACCGTGTCTCTGCTGACGTTTTGAAGAGTTACCTAAATGAGCCCCATTAATTGACTGGGGGACTATGGGGTTTGGAGATCAAGAGGGAAAGAAACCACCCTGTTCCTTCAGCCTATGGCATACATCCCACTCCATTTACAGGAAATTCAGTGGCAATACTTGGGCTGGACCTCTTGAGTACTATTGCAGAAGCCATCATACCTGATGGTTCTCCTACAGTGTAGAACTGCTGGCTTTGATTGGCTATCAGCTCTTTGCAACATTATTACCACCCTTATTTGCATAGAAAGCCTGATGTTGGCAAGTTACGTGTTTTCTCTCGTACTCGTGCACCATTTCTGTGATACAACTGGTTCTCCAACTGTTGTATGGGTCCACAGTCAATGGCACTGAATCTTGGCCTGCATGTCAGATCAGTGACCAGTCATCAGAATCTAGTTTTGCTAGATGAGCAAAACTCCCTCCCAACTAAATATTGGGAGGACCAAAACCATTTGGACCCTGATTCCTAGCTACTGAATCCATCTTTCTGCCGGGGAATGAACTGGGATTTAATCAGGCTGTTTATAGCCTCACTATCATTTGATCCCAAGGTAAGCTTCCGTTTACATATTAACTATCTCACTAAAACAACTGATTTCCACCTTTAACCTATCTAACTTCACCCTTGCCTAAGCTTGTCTGCTGTTAAAACCCTCTTCCATACTATTGTCACCTCTAAACTTGGCCAGAAAAATGTTGGAGTAGACAAGTCCCAAATTCCATCTTTGTAAACTCAAAGTCAATAAAAACTGTGCTGCCCATGTCCTAACTTGCACCTATTCATCTTTCACTACAGTGCTTATTGACTTAGGTTAGCTCCTGGTTAAACAATATTTTGATTTTAAAATTCTAGGTTTTCAAATCCCTTCATGGCCCCTCTCCCTATCTCTTTGTTCCAACAATTCAGTTTGGTTTATTCTCCTCTAATTCAAGCCTTCTGAACATTTGTAATTTTAATTGTTCCTGCATTGGTTACTGCAACAATAGCTGCCAAAGCTCTGAGCCCTCAAATTTCCGCACTCACCTCTCTGCTTTACTCCCTCATTCTACTACTTAAAGATGCATTTCTAAAATCTACCTTTTTGATCAATCTTTCAGTCATCTTTTCATATTTTGTAACATATTTTAGAATTGTCAAATTCTAGTTTAAAATGTTCCTGTGGAGAGCTTGGAACATTTAACTGTGTTCAAAGCTTTATGTATACAAGTACTTAGCAAAAATTATCATTTTCATTCTACTTGCTGTCCAAAAATTGAAGATACTAATGAGTATATCAGCACAAAACCAAAAAAAATGTTAAAGAAGAATGAAGACCAGTTTCATGATGAACAAAATATAGGCTTATCCTGCCAGGCAAGAATATCCTATCAATATTTAATCCCTCAATCAGCATCATAAAATGTTTTTAATCCATTGTCATTATATTGCTGTTGTTGAGGGTTTGCTGTGCATATTGACTGTGTCAATTCTTAATTTGGAATAATAACAATGCTTGACATTCTTCATTGTAAAGTGCTTTGACAAATCCTGTGATGGTGAATGGTGCTTTCTGAATGTAAATGTTTCTCCTTTTCTTTGAATTGTTAATATTTCAGAATAAAAATCTGTTCATTTCAGTCTGCTCTTATGGGAAAGAGAGGATTAAATATTCCCTGAAAGTAGCCTCTTCTTCAGGAGATCCGAAGAACTGCACCTTTGGCCTGACCCCACACATCTGCTCATCAAAGATTTTTCTGTTTTCAATAGGTCAGTTGTGGGGCTATTTGATGATTACCCTAGCATGTTCTGTTCCAACCAAAATAATATCATTAATGAACTAGCCTATTATCACCCAACAATAAGATCTAAACAGCAACAAGACTTTGAAGATGAACATGAGAAATAGTAACAGGAATAGAGAAGGTGGTAATGATAATGCAATGGTGAGAACTTCACCATACTCCTGATGTATACCTTCTAGACTGTGCGGAGGTTTTGAGGGTGTCAGAAAGTGAACAGTGCAGACTCAATGGGCAAAAGGGTCTCTTTCATGCCGAATGATCCTACAATTCATTTGTCAAAGTACATAATCTTAGTTCTCCTGTAACAATAAATGATAAAATGACTGCCCTAGTCTTTAGTGATTGTAATGAGGTCAGCCAGTTGGACCTCGTGGATCATGTGTTCTGATTGGTGCTGTTAATCTGGTCAAATCAGGAAGCCTTAGCTAATAGATATATATGGGAGTGTCAGAGGCTCTGTTCACTCTGAAAGCTGATTCTGAGGGAACTGGAGGACTATCATGTGTAAATAAAGGGCGACTTGGTGACAGGCTATCAGTCTCTGAGGAGTTATTCACAGTTAAACTCCCAACTTTTACAGACAACGCTATTTTCATCTAGCATTATCTTCCTGAGGATCATCAAAGATTAGGAGTTTAACTGTGAATAACTACTCTGAGGCTGGTATCCTGTCACCAAGTCGCCCTTTATTTACACATGGAAATTCTTGATAGTCCTCCGGTTCCCTCAGAATCAGCTTTCAGAGTGAACAGAGCCTCTGACACTCCCATATATATCTGTTAGCTAGGGCTCTCTGGTGCTGTTAATATGATCAAATCAGAGGACACATGTTCCATGAGGTCCACCTGGCTGACCTCATTACAATCACTAAAGACTGGGCCAGTCATTCTATCATTTACTGTTACAGGAGAACTAAGATTATGTACTTTGACAAATCAACCGTAGAATCATACAGCATGGAAGAGACCCTTTTGCCCATTGAGTCTGCACTGTTCACTTTCTGACACCCTCAAAACCTCTGCACCGCCTAGAAGGTATAAATCAGGAGTATGGTGGCGTTCTCACCATTGCATGGATGCTGGAGCATCAGTAATACTCAAGAAATTCAATGTCATTCAGAATACAGCAATATGCTTGATGAATGCACCACCGCCGTGGAATTTGATTTCCATCACCAGTGCTCAGGCAACATACCATCCATAGGCGAGATGACCACAACTCACCAAGATTCCTTTTGACAGCGCTCCCTGATCTATCATCTCTAATACTCAACAGGAAAATGTTTGGAACATAATCCCTTTCAAGTTCTCTGCAATGCCAGCCTGATTTGGACTAATATCAGCTTCATTATCTTCATTATCACTTTGACAAAAATTGGAACACTTTATACTTGAGAGAAATAGCTCACAAAAGAATTAATGATTCAAGAAGAAAGCCCTTTTTCGAATACCTGGAATAGATAATAGAAGCGGCTCACTGGTTTTGCCAACATCCCAGAGTATTTTTTTTACATTCTCCATGTGTTATTTTTGAATGCTATTATCTGGTATACTTTGTATCCCTTGGTTAGATTTCATGTAATTGCTGTTATTTTGTTGCTATTTTTTTCTTCTGATCTGTTATAATGACCTTAAAATCTTAGTAACAGGCAATATAATGTTCCATCTTTTATGGATGCAGCAGCTGATGTTTTCTTTAGTTCTGTAGTTTTGAATTTCTGTATCAGTTGTTTTTTTTTCAGTCTCTGTTGGTTTGTGTTATGGTTGAATTTGTGATGTCAGGTGTTCTTTCTTTAAAGCTCCATTATGTGGCATATCATATTTGTAAGCTGTTGTGTAGATCCTAACTCTATTTAATCTGTTTTATTTCTATGTTGTTGTTGGATCCTAATACCTTAAGTAAGTTTTTAATCAAGTTTTTTCTTATGAAGGTAGTCTCAGGCTAAGGTATAGTTTCACCAGTTCAGACGAGGTTAGAGCACATCATCTATGCAACCATACTAAAGTGCAAGCTTGGATAGTATCTCCAGATTGTTTAACTGTGGAACCATCACAAAAAGTACCTGAACACTTTCCACTATTTATCATTGGATTGTAAATAGAAACTATTACTTTGTTGATTTTTACTTGCATTTTGCTTGACACATGAAAATTAAGTCAGTCTCAGAATTCAGAATCAGAGAATTACCAGATTGTTTCGACGTAGGAGGTCATTTTGCCTACTATGTCTGTACTGGTTTCCAAAACATACTGTTGCACTTTTTTGAAAACTTGAGATGTCAGTTTGAAGATCATTGCAAATACCTGTTTTGACCTTTTGCACTCGGTGTTCGGTGCTACCATGGTCAACTATAGGAATGTTTTTGGAGCATTGGGGGGGGGTGGGGAGGCATCTTTTTGATCAATGGCGCTCAGTGCATAATGGAGGAATTGGACTTTGGAAAGCATTGGGACAGGTATCTGTTGAGAATCACCTTGCTGCAAATTACCCCTGCACTCCTTTCTCCCTTGATACCCCCTGCAAAACTCTCCTTCCAAAATTACTTAACTGTAGCCCAGGTCACTTAATAATCCTGGGACTCTGGTGTCTGTTCTCCTGATAGTTCCCACCACCTCCCTGGTGGTGCTGCTGAAAACAAGACCTGTGAATCGTTAATTGGCCAACAGCTGTCAGTAGGAGAGACTTCTGCCCTCAAGGAATTGATTTGATTCGATTCCAAGGGAGGGCCTGCAGGTGACCTCGTCACAGTCCGATTGGTTCATGGTTCAGCAGGCCTTCGTGTAAAGAGGGAATGTACATTCTGGCTGACTCACCAGACTCCTGATGCCTCAACAAGATTCTGGCCATTATTTTAAATCAGGATGGTGTGCAACTTGGAGGGGAACTTGCAGGTAGTGTTGATGTTCATGCTCTTTCTCGTTGGTTGGGATCATGGATTTGGAGAGTGTTGATGAATGAGTTAGAGCTCCTTGGATTAATTGCTTCAAGTGTCGAACAGTAATGAGGACTTTGCCAGACTAGGTAAGAATGACAAATTTTCCTTCTTGAAGATCATTGGTGACCAAGTAAGTTTTTCCAAGCTGGTTATTCAATGATCACTATTACTGACATTTTAAATTGCAGATTTATTTGATTTTAAACTCTCCAGATACAATGGTGGGATTCGAATGCATGTTTCAAGCATCATTAGTCCAGTGACTGAACTATTATGTTGTGCTGCTCTCATCCCAATGCGCCCAATGAAGCTACATGCATAGAAAAAACTGATTTATTTTCTCCTCATCAAAAATAATCCATTCTAGTAAACTGGCTGAAGCGTGCTTTTTTAAGATTGACTGACTGATCAAGAAGGGGAGGAGATGGCCTCATATCGCTACCTGTTAATCCAGAGATCCAGGCAATGTTCTGGAGACCCAGGTTCAAACCCTAACTTGGCAGATAGTGAAATTTTTTAAAATCTGGAATTAAGAATATAATGCTGACTGTGTGAATCCATTGTGGACTGTCGGAAAAACCCATCTGGTTCACTAATGACATTTAGGGAAGGAAACTGCTATCCTTACCTGGTCTGACCTGTATACGACTCCAAACCTACAGCCATGTGGTTGACTCTTAACTGGCCTCTGGGCAATTAGGAGTAGGCAGTAAGTGCAGGCCTTGTCAGTGACACCATCATCCTGTGAATGAATATAAAAAAAGGAATCACAAAAACATTTTAATAGGATTCACTCTCTAAGGTTGCCCTGTTTCCGTCTCGACTGCATTCTTGCTATATTCCTAATATACATGTGAAATATGTGCCAGGTCTTCTATTCCAATTGTTAGAAAGCTTTCTCGTAACATCTTGACTTTTTTTTTCCAACTTACTTTATTGAGTAGACTATGGGCTTTAATTTGCAAATAGAGTATTGGCATACAACCTTTATGCTTCGTGTAACTTTAGCAAAAAAAAGAAGTCCTGCCAGGCTTTGGCAAATCATGAAATTCAAGAGATGCATTCAGAGATGATCTATGACAGCTGGCAGACTCCACTTGGCTGTGCTCTGGGCATAACAGCAGCAGTGAAAGGCAACAGAATGACATCTTGTTGCCATGGGAAAACCTGTTACTTTGTTACCTGAATACCTATTTTCTTCCATTGTTACATTTTCTCTTTTCAAATAAACATAACTTGGTATCCTTGAGTTAAAATCCGTGCAAAAGAATTAGGAATTATAAACCCATAAACAATGGAAATCTTAATATTCTGAAATATTTCACTTTTTAAAAGAAAAGACACCAGTGAAGTTACCAAACAAAAACAGTAAAACAAATTCTTCCATCTGTTTCATCAATAATTACTTCATGACTGGTAGTCTTCCTCTCTCCTTTTGCCCTGCAAATTCATTCTGTGACCAAACTTTAATGGAGCTACATTATGACACACTTTTTCAGTTTTAGATTTCTGTCTTGATGCATACTTGAAGTTATTATGAAGGTTTTGTCTCTGAAGGTGAATTGTCATATTAGTTTCTCTCTCAAGTTATCATTATTATTACTATGGGAAAGCCAAACACCATGCAGCTGCAGAAACCAAACCAGTTTTGTTGGAGTTCCTGTACAGACAATTCCAAGTTACAAATAGGTTCCATTCTGGAGTCCATTTGCAATCTGATTGGTGTACAAGTTGGAACGCAATGTAGGACAGTGTAAAGCAGCTGTTTGTAAGTATGAGCATACTAAATCGGACAATTGTAAATCAGGGATCCGCTGTATTAATAAAAACAGAAATATGATAAACTCAAGAATACCAAATTTCAGTTGATCACAATTTACACTACAGCAGAGAAGGATTTGCATTGGGTGGCATTTCAATCCTGGCCCAGGCATTGCCTGGGAGAAACAATGAGAACATGGAAAAAACATTTGCAATATTTTATCTTCAGAGGCTTCTGGAAGTAACTGATATTTGGAGCTACAATACAAATTATAAGTCACATCACATCCCGCCTCAGGCGACTGACTGTGTGGAGTTTGCACGTTCTCCCCGTGTCTGCGTGGGTTTCCTCCGGGTGCTCCGGTTTCCTCCCACAGTCCAAAGATGTGCAGGCCAGGTGAATTGGCCATGCTAAATTGCCCATAGTGTTAGGTAAGGGGTAAATGTAGATGTAGGGGTATGGGTGGGTTACGCTTCGGCGGGGCGGTGTGGACTTGTTGGGCCGAAGGGCCTGTTTCCACACTGTAAGTAATCTTAAAAAAAAAAATACCATGATAATTCAAGGAGATGTAACAGGTTCTGTTAATCTCCAGGTTTATGTCTAGCTGCTTTACACTGTTTCAGGCAAAGTTATACAATATTTGCTTTGTGAGTAGTTATCTGTATCTGCTGACCTACACTATGTAGCTGTTAGTGTGTTGTAAGTTAATGGTACCTAAGTTGTGGTCAGTACATTCTACTAAAGCATTTCTGACCATAAGATGGAGGCACATAATGAGGCCATTCCGCCCATCATTCAGTCATGGCTGATATGGTTCTCAATCAAAAAATGTGGCGCTGGAAAAGTACAGCAGGTCAGGCAGCATCAGAGGAGCAGGTGAATCGATGTTTTGGGCATAAGCCCTTCATGAGGAATGTGGGTTTGGCGGGTGGGGCGCGTGGAATATAGACATAAACCTGCAGATTAACAGAACCTGCTTCACGCCCTTGATTTATCATGATATGTGATTTGATTTATTTGCAGCTACAATACAAATTACATCAGTTACTTCAGAAGCCTGTGAAGATAAAATACTGCAAATGTTTTTTTCCAAGTCTTCGTTGTTTTCCAACCCCCACCCCGCATTCCTGATGAAGGGCTTATGTCCAAAACATCAATTCTCCTGCTCCTCGGATGCTGCCTGACCTGCTGTACTTTTCCAGTGCCACACTTTTCAACTCTGATCTTCAGCATCTGCAGTCCTGACTTTCTCCTGATATGGTTCTCAACCTTATTCTCATGCCCCTCCCCATAACCTTTGACCTCTTACTAATCAAGAAGCTGTCTATCTCTATTTTACATGCACTCAATGACTTGCCTCCATATCCTTCTGTGACAATGATTCCACAGATTCTTCTATCATGGGAGTAGAGTGGGCAAAGTGGCAGATGGAACACAATATGGAGAAAATGTGAGGCTATTTTAGTAGAAAGAACTCAGGTGTAGGTTATTTTCAAAATGGGGAAAGACTTTGGAAATCTCAAATATAAGGAGACTTCGGAGTCCTACCTCAGGATTCTCTTGAGGTTAACATGCAGGTTCAGTTAGCAGTTAGGAAGACAAAATGTTAGCATTCATTTTGAAAGGGCTAGAATATGTCACAAAGCTAGCCCTTTTTCTCAGACGTAGTGTCCTTGATTTCTTTCGGAACCTACTCTAAGTCCTTCTGCAGACTCCCCACCACCTCAACACTACCTGTCCCTGTTTGTCATTTTACAACTTGGCAGCAATGTCCTCCATTCCTTTGCCCTGATTGTTAATGTAAAATGTCAACAGTTGTGGCCCCAACACTGATCCTTGTGGAATTCCACTCATCACAAACTGCCATCCTAAAAAGACCCCTTTAATTCTGCCAGTTAGCCAATACTCTATGCCAGTGCATGAGGTCTTCCATTTCCCAACATTGAGATCCCTGACTGACTTTGCCCGCCCAGTGTATTTTCATCCCAAAAAGTTGGGGATAGAGTCAGAGCTGCCATTCCTCAAGCACCTTGGAACCACAAGCGGCAGTGACGACCCAGCTTGGAAGATTCTGCTAGACCTGCTCCCTCTGCAGGTCGCTGCTCTCTACCAAATCAACTTACAGCAGGTCACACAGCTCAACAAGCGTGCACAAACAGTCCAATTTGATATTATAGTCTACATGCAGATTTCAACTCTATCTCTCCTCAGCACTCTACCCAGCCTGCAATCACAAAAAAGGAGGCTAGACACTGGAGAAATTGGGAGCAGGTGGGATTTTTCAAAGAAATCTAATAATATGTTAAAAATAAATAATAGTTTAAATTGATCACCCTTAAAAACTAATTAACATCTAATTAGCTTCTGCATTTGTATGAAATTTTCCCAAGTATAATGTGATCTGGGTGTTCTTGTACACCAGTCAATGAAGGCAAGCATGCAGGTACAGCAGGTAGTGAAGAAAGCTAATAGCATGCTGACCTTCATAACAAGAGGGATTGAGTATAGAAGCAAAGCGGTTCTTCTGCAGCTATACAGGGCCCTGGTGAGACCGCATCTGGAATATTGTGTGCAGTTCTGGTCTCCAATTTGAGGAAAGACATTCTGGCTATTGAGGGAGTGCAGCGTAGGTTCATGAGGTCACTTCCTGGAATGGCGGGACTATCTTATGTTGAAAGATTGGAGCGACTGGGCTTGTATACCCTTGAGTTTAGAAGACTGAGAGGGGATCTGATTGAGACATATAAGATTATTAAAGGATTGGACACTCTGGAGGCAGGAAACATGTTTCCACTGATAGGTGAGTGCCGAACCAGAGGACACAGCTTAAAAATATGGGGTAGGCCATTTAGGACAGAGATGAGGAGAAACTTCTTCACCCAGAGAGTTGCAGTTGTGTGGAATGCTCTGCCCCAGAACGCAGTGGAGGCCCAGTCTCTGGATTCGTTTAAGAAAGAGTTGGATAGAGCTCTCCAGGATAGTGGAATCAAGGTTTATGGAGATAAGGCAGGAACAGGATACTGATTAAGGATGATCAGCCATGATCATAATGAATGGTGGTGCAGGCTCGAAGGGCAGAGTGGCCTACGCCTGCATCTATTGTCTATATTGTTGTAACTCATGTAAGGTTGTGCTTTGGTCTATGTATCCAGTCAATGCAAAATGGTCAGGCAACCCTGGCATAAATCATTAATGAAAATATTCTGCAGAAAAATAGATCCCAATATAAAAATTCCAATTACCTTATTTTATGGTTAAAGAACCTGTATTTACTAATACATGAAAACAAGAATTGGGTTTTAACTGTTTCAGCTTATTTATTTTACATTGACTTCTTCAAGCAGGCAACATCAAGGTGAAATGTTGGGAAAATTTCATTCCATTTGTATATATATAATACCTCAGCTCTGTATCAGTGACAATACTTTTGTCTCTGAATTAGAAAATTGTGGGTTTATACCCTATTCCAGAGACATTCATGCATATGTAGTTATGATGAGATCTTCAACACAGGTTTTGTCTGCCCTCAAGTTAGTTGTTAACAATCTCATGAGATAATTCAAAGAGAGGAGAACTTTCCATGGTGCTGTGGCCAATACTAATCCCTCTACCAGCACTACATCTGATCATTGTGGGATCTTGCTCTGCACAAATTGGCAGGTGTATATCCTAAAACAGTGACTATACTTGAAAAGTACAGTCATTCCCCCATATCCACAAAGGGACTGTTCCTGAGGACTCCCGTGAATGATGGAATTTCAGAGTGCTGAGCTCAATATTAAAAAAGGTTAAAAATTGTGGATATGCAAGTTTTGCCCACGAATTACTAATTTTTGGTGTTACTTTTTTTTTTGGTGCAGACAGGCAAATTTGCAGTTTGTGGTTAGAGGATTTACTGCATAAGGAGTGTTCTTAAGTTTTGAAGTTGTGAAAAATGCTGTAAAGCTGTAAGTTTTTCTATCTGTACTGACTGAAATTTGCAGTAGTAATCCACATGATAAGGTTAAAACTTCCAGCATTGTTCTGGTAAGTACAGCATGGAATCACAAAGTCTCAGTTAACAATATAGGGAAATGTTCATAGTAAGATTCACTGTTAGTTTGAGTGCTGCAGGGTGCACAGCTATCTTCAACCCAGCTTAATCTAATTTTCTTTAGTTATTTTAAATTCTTGAAAAAGCCAGCGAATTAATATTTTGATGATTGAAGCACACAGGATTTATGCTTAAATTTATAACATTTCTTGTCATGTCCATTTACATTGTATTCTAGACATCTTGATTTATTTTTGGTTGGAATAAATCAATTTTATTTTACAATTTTGAGCTTATTTAGTTTGGCCCAAACTCTGGACAATAGTAAACACTTGTGAATTGTAATACTTTAATTGCTTGCCATATTTATGTTTTGGAGCATTTACATCATCCTTATCTCCAAAGTAAATCCAATCCAAAGCTAATAGATTTATACACACACAACGGGGCAGGGCTTTTGCAAACTTTTCCTGCAGTTTGGGAGGAGACAGATATTTAATTAGTATCCGGACATTTTATCATGAAAACTCGTACATGACCAAACACCTGTAAAACCATGTTGCATCTTCCTCTGTTGCTTGGGTGAATTAATGTTTTTGAAAATTTATTCGAATTTTGTTATCTACGTAGTGTCAAAATTAAGTTATTAGTAAATATTAAACCTTATTTTGTCCACCTCCCTTTGCTCACAAAGTCATGTACACAAGCATATTATTCATGTACTATTGGCTTTGCACAACATCCTGCTGGAGAGAAATTTGGGAGATAGAAAACTTGCATCTAGCAATCTGATAGCTAGACTCTGTTTAAATACTTGTTATGTCTTATTTTTAGCAAGGGTAATTTAGTAAAGTTACCCTATCATGACAGCTGCTGTATCAATATAATGGTCAAGTAGCTATTGTGTTGATTGCATTCAACGGGCCATTGTTGCTTCTGAGAGTTTTTGGAGCTTGTCCAGTTTCTGGAGCAACCTGTTCTTGAAAAATGTTTTGAACTTCAATAACAGGTGGTGGAAAAAGTTTGTGGTGCAAGAGATGCTGTGTTCACTATAAAACAAGCCTCTAAAATGAGGAACTTCTTACTAACCTTCTTGATATGCCACATCTACTTGAATATATGATTCATGTTTTAGTTGCAAAAGTCAAAGTCCAAGCCTTAGCATGTCTGCAAAACATATGGAGCTTTAAGTTTAATATGCATTGTAACTTGAAGCTAAATTTTTAGATATTTTCAATCACCTTGTTCAAAGATGTTAATATGCAACTCTGAGGCAGATGGGACTTTAACCCAGGCCTCGTGGCTCAGAGTTAGGGATATTGCTACTGTACCACCAGACTCTGTGTGCAATGTGTAATGTACGTAATGAAGATTTGTGCAACAGTGGAGTTCTGTTTTGGCAAATTGCAAATGTGATTTGCGGTCAGATATATCTGCCTGATTTATCACTTGTTGTTTTATGAAGTTCAAGTGTTATAGGCTGATCCCAGTTACCTAAGCATGAGAACAGGAGTGAGCCATTCAAACTGTCAATAAACGTGTTATGTCATTCAGTTAGTTCATATTTGATCATCTACCTCAATGCTACTTTCTTGCAATCTATCTCTATAGCCTTTGTCAACAGAGCTCAATCAATTTCTGTCTTGACTGTACGCAATGACTCAAGCTTCGAAAGCCCTCTAAGGTAGAAAATTAGGGCATAGGGTGATTCTCTCTAGTTGAAAGTGAGGACTGCAGATGCTGGAGATTAGAGTCGGGAGCATGGTGCTGGAAAAACAGGTCATGCAGCATACGAGGAGCAGGAGAATTGATGTTTCGGGGAAAAGCCTAACTCCTGACGAGGGGCTTTTGCCCGAATCGTCGATTCTCCTGCTCCTCGGATGCTGCCTGACCAGCTCTGCTTTTCCTGCAATACACTCGACTCCAATTCCCTCTAGTGTTTGTTCTTTTTCCAGTTTAGTTTTTGGCAATGATAATCCCCAGGATGTTGATAATGGGGGATTCAGCAATAATAATGACATTGAACATCAGGTATTGATGGTTAGATTCACACTTGTTGTGGATCTTCATTATCTGGTGTATATAAGAGTCAGAGATGTACAGCATGGAAACAGACCCATCGGTCCAACCCATCCATGACGACCACCTATCCCAACCCAATCTAGTCCCACCTGCCAGCACCTGCCCCATATCCCTCCAAACCCTTCCTATTCATAATACCCATCCAAATGCCTCTTAAATGTTGCAATTGTACCAGTCTCCTCCACATCCTCTGGCAGCTCATTCCATACACATACCACCCTCTGCGTGAAAAAGTTGCCTCTTAGGTCTCTTTTATATCTTTTTCCTCTCACCCTAAACCTGTGCCCTCTAGTTCTGGACTCCCTGACCCCAGGGAAAAGACTTTGCCTATTTATCCTATTCATGCCCCTCATAATTTTGTAAACCTCTATAAGGTCACCCCTCAGCCTCCGACACTCCAGGGAAAACAGCCCCGGCCTGTTCAGCCTCTCCCTGTAGCTCAGATCCTCCAGCCCTGGCAACATCCTTGTAAATCTTTTCTGAACCCTTTCAAGTTTCACAACATCTTTTCAATAGGAAGGAGACCAGAATTGCACGTAATATTCCAACAGTGGCCTAACCAATGTCCTGTACAGCCGCAACATGACCTCCCAACTCCTGTACTCAATACTTTGACCAATAAAGGAAAGCATACCAAACGCCGCCTTCACTATCCTATCTACCTGTGACTCCACTCTCAAGGAGCTATGAACCTGCACTCCAAGGTCTCTTTGTTCAGCAACACTATCTAGGACCTTATCAGTAAGTGTGTAAGTCCTGCTAAGATTTGCTTTCCCAAAATGCAGCACCTCGCATATATCTGAATTAAACTCCATCTGCCACTTCTCATCCCATTGGCCCATCTGGTCCAGATCCTGTTGTAATCTGAGGTAACCCTCTTCGTTGTCCACTACACCTCCAATTTTGGTGTCATCTGCAAACTTACTAACTGTACCTCTTATGCTCGCGTCCATATCATTTATGTAAATGACAAAATGTAGAGGGCCCAGCACCGAACCTTGTGCCACTCCACTGGTCACAGGCCTCCAGTCTGAAAAACAACCCTCCACCACCCTCTATCTTCTACCTTTTGAGCCAGTTCTGTATCCAGATGGCTAGTTCTCCCTGTATTCCATGAGATCTAACCTTGCTAATCAGTCTCCCATGGGGGACCTTGACGAATGCCTTACTAAAGTTCATATAGATCACATCTACTGCTCTGCCCTCATCAATCTTCTTTGTTACTTCATCAAAAAACTCAATCAAGTTTGTGAGACATGATTTCCCATGCACAAAGCCATGTTGACTATCACGAATCAGTCCTTGCCTTTCCAAATACATGTCCCTCAGGATTCCCTCCAACATCTTGCCCACCACTGAGGTCAGGCTCACTGGTCTATAGTTCGCTGGCTTGTCCTTACCATCCTTCTTAAACAGTGGCACCACATTTGCCAACCTCCAGTCTTCTGGCACCTCACCTGTGACTATCGATGATACAAATATCTCAGCAAGAGGCCCAGCAATCACTTCTCTAGCTTCCCACAGAGTTGTCATAAATCAGGTCCTGGGGATTTATCCACCTTTTAACCGTTTCAAGACATCCAGCACTTCCTCCTCTGTAATCTGGACATTTGCAATATGTCACCATCTATTTCCCTACAATCTATATCTTCCATATCCTTTTCCACAGTAAATACTGATGCAAAATATTCATTTAGTATCTCCCCCATTTTCTGTGGCTCCACACAAAGGCCGCCTTGCTGATCTTTGAGGGGCCCTATTCTCTCCCTAGTTACCCTTCTGTCCTTAATATATTTGTAAAACCCCTTTGGATTCTCTTTAATTCTATTTGCCAAAGCTATCTTATGTCCCCGTTTTGCTCTCCTGATTTCCCTCTTAAGTATACTCCTACTTCCTTTATACTCTTCTAAGGATTCACTCGATCTATCCTGTCTGTACCTGACATATGCTTCCTTCTTTTTCTTAACCAAACCCTCAATTTCTTTAGTCATCCAGCATTCCCTATAGCTACCAGCCTTCACTTTCACCCTGACAGGAATATACTTTCTCTGGATTCTTGTTATCTCATTTCTGAAGGCTTCCCATTTTCCAGCCATTCCTTTACCTGCGCACATCTGCCTCCAATCAGCATTTGAAAGTTCTTGCCTAATACCGTCAAAATTAGCCTTTCTCTAATTTAGAATTTCAACTTTTAGATCTGGTGTATCCTTTTCCATCACAATTTTAAAATGAATAGAATTATGGTCGCTGGGCCCAAAGTGCTCCCCCCCCCCCCAACACCTCAGTCACCTGCCCTGCCTTACTTCCCAAGAGTAGGTCACGTTTTGCACCTTTTCCTGATGAAGGGCTTTTGCCCGAAACGTTGATTTCGCTGCTCGTTGGATGCTGCCTGAACTGCTGTGCTCTTCCAGCACCACTAATCCAGTATTTGGTTTTCAGCATCTGCAGTCATTATTCTTACCACGTTTTGCACCTTCTCTAGTAGGTACATCCACATACTGAATCAGAAAATTGTCCTGTACACACTTAAGAAATTCCTCTCCAGCTAAACCTTTAACACTATGGCAGTCCCAGTCGGTGTTTGGAAAGTTAAAATCCCCTACCATAACCACCTCATTATTCTTACAGGTAACTGAGATCTCCTTACAAATTTGTTTCTCAATTTCCCTCTGACTATTGGGGGGTCTATAATATAATCCCAATAAGGTGATCATCCCTTTCTTATTTCTCAGTTCCACCCAAATAACTTCCCTGGATGTATTTCAGGAAATATCCTCCCTAAGTACAGCTGTAATGCTATCCCTTATCAAAAACGCCACTCCCCCTCCTCTCTTGCCTCCCTTTCTATCCTTCCTGTAGCATTTGTATCCTGGAACATTAAGCTGCCAGTCCTGCCCATCCCTGAGCCATGTTTTGCTAATTGCTATGATATCCCAGTCCCATGTTCCTAACCATGCCCTGAGTTTATCTGCCTTCCCTGTTAGGCCCCTTGCATTGAAATAAATGCAGTTTAATGTATTAGTCCTACCTTGTCCCTGCCTGCCCTGACTGTTTGACTCACTTCTGTTCTCGGCTGTACCCGTCTCAGATCAATCTCTTTTCTCTATCTCCCTGGGTCCCACCCCCCACCTTACTAGTTTAAATCCTCCTGAGCAGTTCTAGCAAATTTCCCTGCCAGTATATTAGTCCCCTTCCAATTTAGATGCAATCCGTCCTTCTTGAACAGGTCACTTCTACCCCAAAAGAGATTCCAATGATCCAAAAATGTAAATCCTTCTTCCATATACCAGCTCCTCAGCCATGCATTCATCTGCTATATCCTCCTATTCCTGCCCTCACTAGCTCATAGCACTGGCACAAGTAATGCTACATGTCAGCGCAAGCTAGATATTCACCAGGTTTAATCCACATGGGCACAAACTGCTTCGGTGTCTAACGAGTCGTGACTGGTGCTGAACATTGTACAATCATTAGTGAAGATTCCCACTTCTGTGGAACGTCATTGCTGTGACAGCTTTGGCCGAGGGTACTAATCTGAGGAACTCTTGCAGCAATGTCCTGGGGCTGAAATTATTAGCTTCTGACAACCATAGTCCTCTTCCATTGTGCTAGGTATGACTCCAGCCAGAGAGAGCTTTCTTCCTGATGCTGATTGACTCCTGTTTTGCTCGGGCTTGAAATTGCTGCCTTGTTATCAAGGGCAGTCTCTATCAGCTCATTTCCAGAGTTCAACTCTTTTGTCCAGTTTTGGAACAAAGCTACAATGAGGTGAGGTGCCAAGTAACCCTTGTGGAACCCAAGCTGAACATCAATGAGCAGATTATACCTTTGCACATAACAATTGTCAACACTGTCAATGACCTCTCCATTTTGTTGATCAAGAATAGACTAGGGTATGCTGGAATGTTGTCAGCCCCCTTCGCCTTTGCATTATCCAGTGTCCTTAGTTGTTCCTTGGTATTAGATAGAATTAATTAATTTGATTAAAGATTGACCTGTGTGATGCTGGGGACCTTAGGAGGAGGCCATGCTGGGTCAACCATTTGGCATTTCTGACTGAAGGTCTGCAAATTCTTAAAAATATGGACAAGGGGAACCCTCTTCTAAGAAAGAGGGAAAGAGATGAGGTGTATGAAAATGGCAATGTATTAGCAATGTTAATATGGAACATAGCATTGTCAAAATACGGAGACAAAGAAATGCTAAGAATGGAATTGAGCCTCTCCAAAATGAGGAATGTGAGCAATTGTAGTAAAGGTAAGTAGCGATATGAGTACTTATGTTATCTACTGATGTGCACTAAAACTCTACCTCCAGAAATGGAGGCAGAGAAGTCTGGGAAGGGAAGACTCAGATAGACCAGTTGAGGGCAGAATGAAAATTAGTAACTGATTTTTTTTTCAGTTCTTGGCAATAGCAGAAGGTGGCAAAGATATAGTCATCATTTACCAGAAAAAAAGATGAATGGTACCTGAGTGAAATGAAATAATGAATGTTCCATATATCCCACAGAGAGGCAGGCATAACTGGAACCCATGTAGGTGACATCAGCAGCATCTGACATTTGGAGGGAGTGGGTAGAGTCAAATGAGAAGTTATTCAGACTGAGAACAAACCCTGCCTGACGGAGGACTGTGGCATTGGACGGGGACTTGTTGGACCTCCATTTGAGGAAGAAGCAGAAAGTTCTGAGTACGTCCTGCTGGGGGTCAGAGACATAAAGGGATTGGACTTCCCTTATGACGAAGATGTGGTTGAGACAGGACACTGGAAACTGTTGAAGTAACAGAGGGTATCAAAATTATCTTGAATGTATACAGAAAAAACTGTACAAGGGGAGAATTAAATTAAATCAAGATAGGATGATATAAGTTCTATGGGACAGGAATAGACTGAACTCATGGTCTGAATGTTGCTTGCCCCTGCTGCGCGGGAGGGGTTCACCTTGTAAACTAGGGCTGTTGCCCAGCCTAATACCTTCCCAATCACTCCTAATCTTACCAATAAAACAGGCACTGAACTAACAGCTATCCAATATCTGCAGATCAATAATCAAAGGTCAATCGAATTCTTTCAAAACCAATGTAAATATTGATGATCTAAATTTCTCAGATCCTCTCACTCAGAACCTACTACACTCTATTGTCTTTAGTCCAACCACAGCATAACTATCAAACCCACTGTCAGGGTTGGCACTGCTGTTGTGTGTTGTACTAACATCTACATGGAAGAGGCTTAAAGCCAGCTCTCATTTGTTTCTACCTTTCCTGGGTCACAACCCTGATACCAAACCTCAAGCCATTTCGTCCAGGACCACCACCAGCTGCATATCTTCTGGAGATCTTCCATTTGCTGCATCCAACTGAATAGCCTGTTTTTACCTCTTCCCCAGAATCCACTAAGTCGGCTGTCATGGTTAATCCATTGGCCTTCCTCTTGCAGGTACTACTGTTTATGGCAGGGACATTGTCACATTGAGGTCAATTGATCTTTAAAGAGCAGCAGATTCAACATTTTGGGCACAAGCCCTTCATCAGGCTTATGCCCGAAACATTGATTTCCCTGCAGCTTGGATGCTGCCTGACCTGCTGTGCTTTTCCAGCACCACACTCAACTATAATCTCCAGTATCTGCAGTCCTCACTTCCTCCTAGTTGACCTGATATCTTAAAAATCAAAAGAGAGAAAATAGAGAGCAAAGTTGAAAAGCTAGAAAGGTCAAGTGGAAGTTCCAGCTGAATGAAGAGCATAAGTACTTCAAGGTAGGTATTCCTGGAAAAGACATGGCAGTTAATTAAACACAAATACAAAAAGTAAATGCTGCAGGTGGTGGAAATTGGAAATAAAATTAAAGGAAAGGCTAGGATAACCCAGCCTGCCTCTGATTTAGAAGATCCAGGAAGTTATAGATCGGAGCTATAGGGAAGTAGTAACTCCAAAGATGGCAGATAGATGGGTGACAGTGAGGGGGACAGGGAGGAAGCAGCCAGTGCAGGGACCCCCTGTGGTCGTTCCCCTCAAGAACAAGTATACCATTTTGGATACTTGTGGGGGGGACGACTTACCAGGGGTAAGTAACGGGGCTCAGGCCTCTGGCACGGAGCCTGTCCCCGCTACTCAGAAGGGAAGGGTGGAGAAGAGCAGAGCAATAATAATTGGGGACTCGATAGTTCGGGGCACAGATAGGTGGTTTTGTGGGAACGAGAGAGACTCACGTTTGGTATGTTGCCTCCCAGGTGCAAGGGTACTTGATGTCTCTGATCGTGTTTTCCGGGTCCTTAAGAGGGAGGGGGAGCAGCCTGAAGTCGTGGTCCATATTGGCACCAATGACATAGGTAGGAGGAGTGCTGAGGATGTTAGACAGGCTTTTAGGGAGCTAGGTTGGAAGCTCAGAGTTAGAACGAACAGAGTTGTTGTCTCTGGTTTGTTACCCGTGCCACGTGATAGAGAGTCGAGGAATAGGGAGAGAGAAGAGTTAAATGCGTGGCTACAGGGATGGTGCAGGAGGGAGGGATTTCGGTACTTGGATAACTGGGGTTCTTTCTGGGGAAGGTGGGACCTCTATAGACAGGATGGTCTGCACCTGAACCTGAGGGGCACCAGTATCCTTGGGGGGAGGTTTGCTAGTGCTCTTGGGGGGGGGTTTAAACTAACTCTGCAGGGGCATGGGAACCCAGACTGTAGCTTTAGGGTGCAGGACCTGGAGTGTAGGGAGGTTAGGAATATGGCATCAATCTTAAAGGATGGTGCCTGTAAACAGAAGAGTGGCTTGAAGTGTGTATACTTTAATGCCAGAAGTATACGAAATAAGGTAGGTGAACTCGCAGCGTGGGTTGGTACCTGGGACTTCGATGTTGTGGCTATTACGGAGACATGGCTAGATCAGGGACAGGATTGGCTGTTGCAGGTTCCAGGGTTTAAATGTTTTAGTAGGGTCAGAGGTGGGGGTAAAAGAGGGGGGGGGTGTGGCTTTGCTTGTCAAAGATAGTATTACAGCGGTGGAAAGGAAGATGGATGAAGATTTGCCATCTGAGGTAGTTTGGGTTGAGTTGAGGAATAGGAGAGGTGAGGTCACCCTGTTAGGAGTCTTTTACAGGCCTCCTAATAGTCCTAGAATCGTTGAAGAAAGGATTGCGAAGATGATTCAGGAGAAGAGTGACAGTAATAGGGTGGTTGTTATGGGAGACTTTAACTTTCCTGATATTGATTGGGAAAGCTATAGCTCAAGTTCGTTAGATGGGTCAGTGTTTGTGCAATGTGTGCAGGAGAGTTTCCTGACACAATATGTAGATAAGCCAATAAGAGGTGAGGCCATACTGGATTTGGTTCTGGGTAACGAACCAGGCCAGGTATTAGAACTAGAGGTAGGTGAGCACTTTGGGGACAGTGACCACAATTCGGTGATTTTTAGTTTAGTGATGGAGAGGGATAAGTGTGTACTACAGGGCAAGAGTTATAGCTGGGGGCAGGGAAATTATGATGCGTTGAGGCATGACTTAGGATGTGTGGATTGGAAAAGTAGATTCCAAGGCAAGAGCGTAATTGATATGTGGAACTTGTTCAAGGAGCAACTATTGAGTGTCCTTGATAAGTACGTACCTATCAGACAGGGAGGAAAGGGTCGTGTGAGGGAGCCATGGTTTAATAAGGAGTTGGAATCCCTTGTTAAATGGAAGAGGGCGGCCTTTGTAAAGATGAGGCGTGAAGGTTCAATAGGGGCGATTGAGAGTTATAAGGTAGCCCGGAAGGACCTGAAGAGAGAGCTAAGAGCAGCAAGGAGGGGACATGAAAGGTCCTTAGTTGGTAGGATTAGGGAAAACCCTAAGGCTTTCTATAGGTATGTTAGGAATAAAAGAATGACTAGGGAAGGAATAGGTCCAATCAAGGATAGTAATGGGAAGTTGCGTGTGGAGGCTGAAGAGATTGGGGAGGCGCTGAATGAATACTTTTCGTCAGTATTCACTCAGGAACAGGACATTGTTGTCGATATGAATACTGAGGCACGAATAAGTAGAATGGATGGCTTTGAGATATGTAGAGAAGAGGTGTTGGAAATTCTGGCAAGGGTGAAAATAGATAAGTCCCCTGGGCCTGATGGCATTTATCCTAGGATTCTCTGGGAAGCAAGGGAGGAGATTGCAGAGCCATTGGCCTTGATTTTTG